>NC_084465.1:55296029-57942696 GCF_027409185.1 Cynocephalus volans | reverse complement strand
ATACCCCAGTGCCACAGGGCCCGCCCAGGGACCCAAGGCTTGGAGCTGGGGACCGGATCTCCCTCCCACAACCAGGCATACTGCCAGCACCAAGTAGCATGCCAGAAACATCACCTCCATGTGGGTCGCCCACCACAGCCACCACAGTAACCACAGCTGCCAAGAAATTGGCTAGGCATCACAACAACCATGCAGATGGTTGGCCAGCCACTGGAGAGCATTAACACAAGGAGAAACGCGAGCAGAGATCAAAGAGAAGAAGAGGATGTCTCTCTCCACAAAGCCCATTCCAGAGTGACAGAAACAGCTTCTGCTCTATGATAACATTGGGGGACCTGAACACACCTCTCAGCATTGGTCAGACCATCTAGGCAACAAATCAACAGAGTAACCATTACTCTTTCAGAGGGCGAGAAGAAATCTAGGGTTATTGGTAGTGGGATGGGGGAGGAAGAGGGGGATAGGGAGAGATTGGATAAGGGGCGTAAAGAATAAGTAAAATTTGTAGCAATATATATACTAGTAATATTGATTAGATCAACATATGTCAACATCGAACCCCTAAAATATGTATAATCAATTATGATTCAATGAAAATTAAAAAACAAAACACAACTACTTAAAAGTCCATACTCAACAAATATAATAATAATCAGAAGTCTAAAGACATATTTTATTATTACTAAGTCAACAATGAATGAAATTACCTAGTATTTTACTGGATTTAAATAGAAGTAGGGTGTAGTTATTCACTACACATTTTCATCTCTTAAGGTTATATTAGTTCATTTTCTGTTGCTCATGATAGAATAACTGAAACTGTAGTTTATAAAGAGATGAAATTTATTTCTTACAGTTTTGGAGGCTGGGAAGTTCAAGGTCCAGAGAACACATCTGGTGAGATCCTTATACTCGGTGATGACTCTTTATGGAGTCCTGTGGCATTGTGGGATATCACATGGTGAGCATGGCATGAGCTCTTTAACATGCTCACTTGGTCTCCTTATAAAGCCCTGAGTGCCACTCCAATAACAACCCACTAAACCATTAACCCATTACTCCACTAATGAGTCAGTACATCCATGAGGGCATAGTCCTCATTATCCAATCATCTCTTAAAGGATTCACCCTTCAACTCTGCCATAGTCTGATTTTCCACACTCATAACACTGTTAACAATGGATTGAGCTTCAAAGAGTTTTGGGGAGGACATTAAATCTGCAACAAAGGTATATTTTTAATAGTAAGAATTTTAGAAGTGAGTTAAAATCATTTTAAAATCAGTTGCCAGGAGAAAAAAAGATTCAGAGACTTATTTATCTAAAGATGATACAATGAAAGGGGAATGTTCATACTTTCGTAATCTGCATTTTAAAGATGAGAGAACTGAGACTTAAACAAGTTATGAATCCTGCCCAATTCATTCAATTTAGGCAACTAAGTAAAAGAACCAGGATTGAAACACTTTTCTTATTCCAGAGCTCACATCTTTTAATTCCATGCCAGGCTGCCACTTACAACACAACTGATAAAATTATCTTCTAATTTGGTTGAAAATTGCATACTAAAAATGTGTACTTCTTAGGATACAGAAATAGAATAGTGCTGTTAAAATAAAAGTGGCTAAGATCTGAGTAGTGAGAGAGAAACAGCACTGCTCTGTGAAGCTAGACTGAAGCCCAGAATAAAGGCAGAGAAATAATGACTATTAAAATAAACTAGGTGAAAGCTGATGGAAGTATAAAGCAGAGTTGAGATAATAGAGAAAGGGAGGAAGGAAATACTCAAGAAACATTCAGGAAGTAAATTGGTAGAACTCGTTGGTTAAATAAATTTGGGCATTGGAAGAGTCAGGAGTTGACAGTAATTCCCTGATTGGTTTAAGTTATTGAATGGACAAGTTTACATCACTGATTGCATTGAGTGTTTGCTTAAATATTACTTTCATTATCCGTATACACACAATGAAACAGATTATTTATGTAAATCCCAAAGGAAAGTTAATAGGCTTACAAAAATATCCAATGCTTTATGAAACAAAGCGTCCCATTTTTGGTAGTCTATATTCTTTGCATTGCTGGCAAATACAATGTTGGATGTCCAAAGTATTTCTTTTAAATATTCTGTGCTCAATCAGCATAACTCCAGTCCACGGGCTGTATTCAAAGACTAATTTGTTTTGCTTCTTGTGTTATATACATTTTTTTTTTAGAACTTTTGCCTTACTGTAGAATATTTGCACATTCCAGTTAGTGCAAAAGATATGTAAGGATTGTTCAAAAAGTGAGCATTGAGAAAGTACATAATCTGCTACCTATGCACATTTTCTGTAAACCTTCATTATCTGTATTTGTCAGGATTCTCCAGAGAAACAGAATCAATAGGATGTGTCTATACAGACAGAGAGAGAGAAAGAATCTATCACCTATCATCTATCTATCTATCTGTGGTGTGTTTATATGTACACATAGAGAGAGAAAAAGAAAGAGAGACAGATTTTACGGAACTGTCTCTCATGACTGCGGGGACTGGCAATTCCAACAAGAGTTGGGTTGCAGTCTTGAATCCAAAGGCTGTCTGGAGGCAGAATTCCTTCCTTCTCAGGCGACATCAATCTTTTCTCTTAAAGCGTTCAACTGATTGTATGAGGCCCACGTACATTATGGAGGGGGATCTTGTTTACTCAAAGTCTATTGATTTAAATGTTAATCAAATGCAAAAAATATCTTCACAACAACATCAAGACTGGTGTTTGACCAGACACCTGGGCACCATAGCCTAGCCAAGTTGACCACACAAAATTGATCATCACATCATCCTTTTAGACCCACCCACTGGTGTACTGACATTGATTTGCTTTCACTCACTTTAAAGACAAATGATTAGTTAATTATAAGTCTGGTTATGCTTCCCTTGGCTTTTTTTTTTTTTTTTTTTTTTGTCGTTTTTTTTGTGACCGGCACTCAGCCAGTGAGTGCACCGGTCAGTCCTATATAGGATCCGAACCCGCGGCGGGAGCGTCGCCGCGCTCCCAGCGCAGCACTCTACCAAGTGCGCCACGGGCTCGGCCCTTCCCTTGGCTTTTTAATAAGCCAGAACAAAAGCAATAAATTTGTACAGTGCATTCTTTCTGATCAGAGAACAAGGCATCAAGTCAAACCTGTCAGAACAAATTCATATTTAGTGGTTTTTATTTACATGAATGGTATGGCAATATTTACCTGAGATTCAGTAGAATTCTACTTCTAAGTCAATTATTTACATGAGAATCATAAATTATATAAACCACTTTGGTCAATATAACTTTAGAAATATATATAATAACAGAAGTTTGTTTTTGTTTTTTTTTTTTTGAAATAAAGAAGCCAAAAATATGAGATATTTTTGGAAAATATATTTTTCTTATGTAGAAATTCATGGCCAAAAAAAATTCTACTTCACTCTTTTGTTATTCAAAAACTCAAATCAATTTTCTTCACAAATAGAGATTGAGGAAGTGCATCATAAAATATAACTAACACTGAAATTATATAATTAGATTCTTGTCTTATACAGAATTTTATCAAACCTTTACTAACAATATTATCTCATGATTTTGTATACATTTAAAACAAGGGAAGTGTACTTTAAAATTTTTTGAGAAAACAATTTGAAAAATTAATATACAAATTTTTCTTAACAACTCTTTTATTTTAAACATTTACAAACATTTGTAAAAGTTTTTAAAAGTTTATAATAAACACCTGTAAATGAGCATTCTCCAAAGAGATACAACCAATAGGATGGATGGAAGGACAGATAAATAGATATGAGAGGGGACTTATTAGAAGAATTGATTCACATGATTATGGAGGTTGAGAAATTCCACAATAGGCCATCTGCAAGCTGGAGACTCAGGGATGCTGGTAGCTTTCCTGGAGATCCAGGGAAGCTGATCATGTAACTCTCAGCCCAAGGCCCAAGTCCTGAAAACAGCGGGTGATGGTTGGGGAGGTGCTGTTGGAAATCCTCGAGTCCAAAGGTGAGAGAGCCAGGATTTCTGATGTCCAAAGGCAGGAGAAGAAGAGTGTCCAAGCTCTAGGAGAGAGAGAGAAAAAAATTTGCCTTTCCTCTGCCTTCTTGTTCCATCCAGGCCCCCAGCAGATTGACGGTGCCTGCCTATACCGAGTGTGAATCTTCCCCACTCAGTCCACTGACTTACACACCAATCTCCCCTGGAAATACCTTCACAGACACACCTAGAAATAATGCTCTTTAGGTAATCCTTAATTCAGTCAAGTTGACACTTAAAATTAACTATCACAATACCTGTAAACACTTTAGCATATATACTATTAACTAAAAATCTCACTATTTGTTTATAGTTCTTTTTAAGGTAAAATTTGCATACAAATAAATGCACAAATGTTAATTGTACCAATTTACTAACTTTGGCAAGTGTACACAACTATGGAATACAATGGAGCCATTTCTAATACGGAGCCATTAATTAGAAAAATTTCCTCATACCACTTCCCACTCAATCTTTGCCCCACCTCTTAACAGATAAATATTGTTCTTTTTTTTTCCACAACATAGACTAATTTTGCCTGTTATAAAACTACGCATAATTAGAATCATACAGTTTTTGCTCTTTTGCCTAAGGCTTCTACAACTCAGAATATCTTGGGAAATTTTTGGCTGTATATATATTTGTGTATATTTGTGTTTTCTGTTAGGTTTTTGGCATTTTGGCAAGTATATCTTTATGATTCACCACATATACAGTATAAAATACCAGGTATAAACACTTTGAGAACCTTCAATAGATAAATCAAAGTACTTATTTTAGAATTTCTTCAATTACTATATATTTGGGAGTTTACAGTTTAGTTGGACAAACATCAGAAAGTCAGCAATGTTGATATAGTTTGATAAGACTATGCACAATTAGACTACATTCAGACTCCCCCAAATATGTAATTAACCTAAATTAAAGGATCAGAGTTGCCCACTTCTTTGTTGTAAAGTATAAATAATAAATTGTTTTATTTCTTAATATGATATGCACCTCAGGAAACCAATGTAACATAATAAGAAAAAATAAACGCATTGTTTCTTCATTATTTTTACTAACTTCTTTGGGAATCTTTTAAAATCTCACTGCACCAAAATATAATTTTTGTGAATTCTATTATTTTTAAATAAAGAAAATCAGATTAAAAGAAAGCAATTGTGAAACCCACGTTATTTGCCCCTTTTATAAATAGTTTTTCTTCCACACAATAAATACCTGACTGAAGTACATTTTAATCAGGTCCAAGAAATATTTTCAGAAAAGTTCATATTTAAAATGATGAGTAAGAAATTACCCAATTTATATGGTAACCAATCTGTTATGAAGTGATAACAGTTGCTGGGATAAGAGCATAGCACAGACTCATCAGTTTGGGAGAGATCAGTAAAATATTTATTCACACCCACATCAAAATAAGAGTTAAGGTTCTGTTTTAAAGATATAGCAGTTTTATATTTTTAAAAATATCTTATATTTGAGACCACAATTTTTTTTTAGTTTTTATATCAAATGGTAAAGACAAAAATTATTCAATGTGTTATTTAAAGAAATTAAAATGTGTACAGGACTGCAAATCTCAGAGCTGACAGAACTCTCAAGCTGGAAGCAAAAAATAACAGATTGCGTATGTCTCTCCCTTCTCTCTAAGCATTACTAATAATTTTGGGCATAGAGAATAAGTCCATGACAAAAACAAACATAAAATAACCATCTGAAAGAAAATACAAGTGTTTTTTAAAAGGTAAATAGCATGCACACATACCAAAATGTTAACTGTATGAGAAAAACAGCCAAACAATGTTAACTCAAGAAATTAAGAATCCTAATATAATCTTATATCTCTCTTTGTCACTATATTTAGATTTAATCTATGCAATCTCTATGGCCATATCTACAAACTGTAAAATACCATCATTCATTTATTATTTTATTTTTAATTAAATATTTAGCATCAATTCTATATGAAACATCACATTCAGCACTTGCAATGTATTGGTGAATATTGAATATTTGCATTTATTAGTGAGTAACTGATAAAATAAAACTAATAAATGAATAAATTACATAGAATGTTGTTGAAAATTATGAGGGATCATTGCTTTGGACTGACCTCCTGCACTATTACTCAAGAGAGAAGACCAAACCAAAATGGAGTCATTTTTGCTAAATGCCATATAATCAAACTGAAACTTTAAGAAAGTAGATAGATCCCAAAACAAACTTGTTTTTCCTGAAAAAAAGAAATTCAAATCTACTTGAGTCAACGTAATAAGAGAGTCACTTCTACTTTAACCCTTCTTTAAAAAAGTTTTCCATAAAGGCTGCATCATTTTGCAGTCCCACCAACAGTGTAGGAGGGTTCTTTTTTCTCCTCAACCTTGCCAGCATTTACCATTATCAGTCTTTTGGATATTAGCCATCCTAACTGGAGTGAGATAGTATCTCAGTGGTGTTTTGATTTGCATTTCCCGAATGCTGAGTGATGTTGAGCATTTTTTCATGTGTCTGTTGGCCATTCATATATCTTCCTTTGAGAAATGCCTACTCAGCTCCTTTGCCCATTTTTTAATTGGGTTACTTATTTTTTTTTTTTTTTTTTGCTGTAAAGTTGTTCGAGTTCCTTGTATATTCTGGTTATTAATCCTTTGTCAGATGTATATTTTGCAAATAGTTTTTCCCACTCTGTTGGTTGTCTTTTAACTCTGTTAATTCTTTCTTTTGCTGTGCAGAAGCTTTTTAGTTTGATATAATCCCATTTGTTTATTTTTCCTTTGGTTGACTGTGCTTTTGGGTTCCTCAAACAATTACAGATAGATCTACAATATGACCCAGCTATTCCACTGCTGGGAATATACCCAGAGGAATGGAAATCATCATGTCAAAGTGATACATGCACCACCATGTTTATTGCAGCACTGCTTACAATAGCCAAGAGTTGGAACCAGCCCAAATGTCCATCATCAGATGAGTGGATAAGGAAACTGTGGTATATCTACACAATGGAGTACTACTCTCTATAGAAAAAAAAAATGAAATACTACCATTTGCAGCAACGTAAATGGACTTAGAGAAAATACATTAAGTGAAATAAGCCAGGCACAGAAAGAGAAATACCACAAGTTCTCACTTATTTGTGGGAGATAAAAATAAATAAATAAATACACAAACAAATGGGGGGTGCAGGGAAGAAGACACAACAATCACGATTCCCTGAACTTGTGAAGACAAATGAACAGATATGATTTTGATGGGTGGGAGGGGAGAGAGGGAAGGGGGAGGGAAGAATTAGCAAAGAGACATGAAAATCAACTCCATTGTATATTGACAAAATAAAAAGAAATGCAATTTAGAATTAAAAAATAAATTTAAAATACTGAAAAAAAAGAGTAAACCTGATACTAACCAGTTTTTTTATTTCCTGATGTTTTCTGCTTTTTTCTCTTTTCACATTACAAAACCCACTGTTCTGCCATGGCCTGATGGGAACTCTCATTCTGTTTTGTAGAGTGGAGGCTGCCCTGATTTATGAATTGTGAATAAAAGCCAATTAGACCTATGACTATATATTTTTAAATTTTGTCTTTTGACAATGTTAAAGGTGATCAGGAATGTCAGGTTGGGGTGCTGGGAAACCAAATACAATTTTAAGAGTGACAGGGCAGTTCTCATTGACACAATGATGCTGAGCAACTAGAAAAATTGAGATGGGATGCCAAGTGACATCTGGAAGGTATTCTAGGCCAAAGGAACAACCACTATAAAGGCTCTGAGGCAAGGAGGCCAGTGTAACTGGAGCAGCCTGAGTGCTCCAGGTGAAAAATATAGAAGAAATGGAATGGGAGACAGATCATATATTGCATTATAAAACATGTTAGGGACTTTGGCTTTGACTCAAAGTAAAATTGGGAAACAAGAGTTTTGCACGAAAGAGTGTCTGCAGTAGTTGGGGAAATATTAGCTGGTGAAAACTTAAAGGAGTTAGAGGTGATTCCAAGATTTTTGTTTGTTTGTTTGTTTTATCTGAGAACTAAAGAATGGATTTGTAGAGTGACTCTACATCCCAGTTTCTTCCATACCAATTTGATTATTATAGTCAATATATAACTAATGTAGTATAACTTTTGAAAGCATCTAGATTGAGTGATAAAGTATGTGGTTGACCTATGGTCACTGAAATGAAGACACTGGTAAGGAACAAAATTTTGAGGGAAGTTCAGTAGCTAAGTTTCAGAAATGTTTAGGCAGTTAAATATGAGAGTCTTATTATCTCATATCTCATGTCATTTCATTTTGAACTCATTATGACATGGATGGCATTTAAAGTTATGCACTATATTAGATCATCAAAAAATTGAAAAACAGATAGAAAGGGAAGAAGGCAAAGGACTGAGGACTGGAACATGAACACATGAGCATTAAAGAGTGAGTAAACCAGCAAAAAATGACCAACGAGGAGATAGACAATAACCTGCCAATGAAGATGGAGAAAGACCAAAATAAAAAAGGCACTGTCCTGGAAAAAATATGAAATAATTAGAATAAGAAGGAGGTGTGCATCAAGCCACCTCGAAACTAAGCTAGTTAAAACAAAAACCATTTTATAATATTTAACAATTTCGTGGGTCAGGAATTCAGGCAGGGCTTACATGAGTGATTATTTTGGTCCTCATAACACAGATTAAGGTCCTTAGTGGCATTTGGCTGGTGGGGAGCTGATCTGGAGAATGAAATACAGCTTCCCTCACATGTCTAGTTTCTCAGCGGGGATGTCTGGAAGGCTGAGCTCAGCTGGGACTGTCTACCAGAGCACCTACAAATGGCATCTCTAATGTGGCAGTCTCAGTGTAAACAGACTTCTTACATGCTGGCTTAAAACTCTGAGAAGGAATCTCTTCTTTAAGGTAAGAACCAGAAGCCACCTGTGCCTTAAGTTTGGGTACAGAAACTGGCGATGCGACTTCCACCAAATAAGGGAGGGAACATAGACACCAACTTTCACTGAGAGGTATATAAAAGAATCTATGGTCATTTTTAATGAGTAAATGTCAGTTATGGCTGGCAAAAAAATATTATGAGAGCTGAGAATTGATGATCAGATTTCATATCATAAAGATCACTGGCTTTCCTTTATAAGATACGTTTTGGTGGGGTGGTGGTGATGAGAGCTTGATTAGAGTGGGCTAAAAGTAGAATAGGAGGACAAGACACAATAGATGGATTCCACCTTGACCTCGGTGATAAGATTGAGCTCTTCTGAAAATAATTATTGCAACTTAAATCACTCTGAATGTATTCCTACAACAAAAAAGTTAGTATTTCAGAGTTGTAAACACTGATCTTGAAATCCAAATATAGTCCTGTTAAGTATTTATTGTTTGTGATTCCCTTTTAGCTATATAATTAAAGTAGCAATGTCAGAACTATCCTGCAATAATGGGATATCAAATTTTTTCATAAGGTAAGCATAGACTTTGTCTATTTTTTTACATCATCTGTAGAATCTAGCTCAAACTGGACATTAGGGAGTAAAAATACAAAATCACAAACGGTCATCAACTAAAACATACATATTTTATGTTTTGTCTTGTAATTTATATTAATTTTATATTCTTAAAATACAGCTTTTGCTTTTGAATTTACACTTTTTCAATAAATTTAATTTCTTCAGAAATATAAACATAAAACAACTATCTGTGAACTGGGTAGCAGTAAAGAATAAGCCATTTGGGAGTAAAAGTGCATGACTTCTAAACCGTGATGTTTTAAATCTAAGATTCCTTTTGAGTATTTCAATTTATTTAAACATTACAGTTTAATCAAATGCCTCAATGGAAAAAAAAAAACACTGCAGTGTACCATTTCTCTAATATTATAAATGTTTCATACTAAGTATGAATATTTCATCAGTGAAATTCTCAGTGATGACATTTCAATCCTCATACATTTGAATTAAAAAGACAATGCTTTAATTGTTTGAGTTATTTACTGTAAATATTATAATGCATAAACTTTGTTATAATATATACTCTAATGGTACATGATAACTAGGTAAGAAGTTTGTAAGGGCCAAATAAATATGTTCCATAAATTTCAAGAACTGTAAATTTTACTGATGGAGAATGAAAAGATCACTTCTACCTGCAGGCACCCATTTTCTCTAATTAGTGTTTTTGTAGCTCTCGGTTTTTGCTACTTTTACATAAATAATTAATGTCTTCAAAACTGTCATAACATGTATTGGTTAAATTATTATCAACCTGGTTTTAAGTGCAGTCGGACAATTCATTTATTGCTACATAGTGAAACATAGAGCTGGCTGGTTAGCTCAGTTGGTTAGAACATCACAGGGGAGTGTGGCAGCCTCCACCCAGATTCCAGAGGATGTATGGAAAAGCCTGGGGACCCAGGCAGAGACCTGTCGCAGGGGCAGAGCCACTGCAGAGGCCATCTACTAGACCAATGCCAAGCAGGAAACTGGGATCAGAGCCCCCACAGAGAGACCCCACCAGGGAAATGTCTAATAGAGCCAAGGCAGCAGGGCTGCCACCAGGACCCCAGAACTTCGGGGCCACTGGTAACATGCAATGCAGGCATGGAAAAACCACAGGCACCAGGATGGTCTACTGTGCTGCACCTGGCAGAGCTGTGGGAGTGAGGCTGCCTGATGCTTTGGGGACCCAGATGCCCAATTATGCCCAGGATGCAGGAGTTGGAGTCAAAGAACATTATTTTGGAGCTTTATGAAATAATGTCTGCCCTGCTGGGTTTCAAACTTGTTTAGGACCTGTTTCTCCTTTCTTTTGGCCTATTCTTCCCTTTTGGAATGGGAACGTGAACCCAATATCTGTTCCACCATTGTTTCTTGGCATTAGATAAATTTGGTTTTGACTTTTACAGGTTCACAGCTGGAAGGACATTTGCTTTTGGTCTCAGATGAGACTTTGGACTTTGGACTTTTAAGTTGGTGCTGGAGCAAGCTAAAATTTTTGGGACTGTTGGGATTATGATTGTATTTTGTATGTGAGAGTGACATAAGTTTTGGGGAGCCAGAGGCGGAATGATGGAGTTTGGATGTGTTGTCCCCTCCAAAACTCATGTGGAAATTTGATCCCCAATGTGGCAGTGTTGGAAACTGACTGAGTCATGGGGGAAGATCCCTTATGAATGGATTAATGCTCTCCTTGGGGGAGGGGGGAGTAATGAGTGAGTTCTCACTCTATTAGTTCCTGCAAGAGAGCTTGTTGTTTATAGGACCCTGGCACCTTCTCTCTCTCTCTCTCTCTCTCTCTCTCTCTCTCTCTCTCTCTCTCTCTCTCTCTCTCTCTCTCTCTCTCTTTCTCTCTCTCTCTTGCTTCCTCTCACTATTTCATCTGCTTGTACCTGTCAGCTGCCTGCTGCTTTTACACCATGAGTAGAAGAAGCCTGAGGCCCATGCCAGATGCAACTATCCCAGAATTGTAAGCCAAATAAATCTCTTTCCTTTATAAATTACCCAGTCTCAGGTATTCTGTTATAGCAACATAAAACAGACTAAAACAGGGAGTATATAAGAAAGTTATATAATTGAATGAAAAGAATCTTAAAAATATTTGTTTCAGATTGAAAGACTTTCAGGGGAACAATTATGTGTATCTAAAGCAAAAGCATTTCTTAAAGCTACATAAATTTGATACACAAGCACAAAAATCTTCCAGTAACTGCCATTTTCACTCACCTATGCAAGAGAATTAAAGACTATAACACATAGGATATGTGCTTGAAAGATGTATAGATTAATACTAATATCAGCAAAAATTTTGAAATAAACCAAGATTATTTATGCCTTCTTTAATTATTCCTCTTATCATCTGCCCACATGTGAGCTGATGGTATAATACCCACCAAACTGATAAGGTATCTTAAAACCAAAGAATGAAGCAGGCAACTCCATATGGTTTACAAGAAGTTTTGCTATTATTATTATTATTATTGATATTATTGAAAGGTTGTTACTTACAGGGACAGAGTGGGGTATAGATCTATCCAAGTGCTTTGCAGCTGCCTTCTCCATACTGGTGGGGAGAGTCAGGGCTTATAAGGGACTTAGAGACAAAAGTGAAGCTATGCCAAAAAGAGAAAAAGGCTGAGAAAGTGCAAGATTCCCACTGGCTATGCAGCCGCCACTGACTTATCTTTGGGGTTGCTGGTGTCACTCTCCTTATCTTAAAAGCTCAATCTCTCTTCTTGAAACTTTTTCCTTACTTGTTTACAGAATATTCCTCTTTTGGTTTTCTTTTTTGTCTCCCTAAATAGTCTTATCAATTTTTCTTCTCCTTGATCTATTAATGTTGGGGTGTCCCAATCTCAGGCTTGCTCCTCTTTTCATTTCTCAATATACACTCCTTTAGCAATTTTGTAAAATCTCCTGGTTGAAATTCCATATCTATGCCAATGACATTGCAATCTATATTTTCACCTTTTTTCTCTCTCTCCAAACTAAGATATTCAAATGCCTATTTGACATCTCTATTTGGATCTTAACATCTCAAACATAACATGTTCAAAACTAGACATATTATCTTACAAATTTATCTTCTGGTTATTCAAAAATCATGGAGTTTTCTTGATTCTCTTATTTTCACACTACCTAGATAATCGATTTAAAAATCTTTCAAAATATGTCTAATATCCAAACAGACTCTGATCTACACCACTGCTGTGGTTTAAATATATGTGCCTCTCCAAAATTCATATGTTGGAATTTAAACCTCAATGTTTAGTGTTAAGAAGTAAGTCCTCTAGGACATGATTAAGACATTAGGGTGGAGCTATCATTACAAAGTTAGTGATATTATAAAAGGGATGGAGGGAACTACCTAGACGCTTTTTGCCCTTCCATCCCTTTCACCATGTGAGGACACATAGTTCATTCCCTCTGGAGAATACAGCAGCAAGATGCCATCTTGAAAGCAGAAACTAGGCCCTCACCAGACACCAAACCTGCATGTGCCTTGACCTTGGACTTCCCAGTCTCCACAACTGTGAGAAATAAATTTCTGTTGTTTATAAATTACCTAGTTTAAGGTATTTGTTATAGCAGCAGAATCAGATAAAAATTAGTACCAAAAAGAGGGGTATTGCTATAACAAATACCTAAAAATGTGGAAGTGGCTTTGGAACTGAGTAATGAATAGAGGCTGAAAGAGTTTGTAGGTGCATGCTAGAAAAAGCCTAGATCCTAGATTACAATGAATGGAGTGTTAAGGATGATTCTGGTGAGGGCTTAGAAAAAGAGGAGAGCTATAGAAAGAGCTTCAGGGGCCGACCCCGTGGCTCACTCGGGAGAGTGCGGTGCTGGAAGCGCAGCGGTACTCCTGCCACAGGTTCGGATCCTATATAGGGATGGCCGGTGCACTCACTGGCTAAGCGCGGCGCGATAACACCAAGCCAAGGGTTGCGATCCCCTTACCGGTCACAAAAAAAAAAAAAAAAAAAAAAAAAAGAAGGAAAGAAAGAAAGAGCTTCAGTCTTCTTAGAAATTGCTTAAGTGGATTAGAATATTGGTAGAAATGTGGAACATAAAGGCCATTTTGATGAGGTCTGACATGGAAAGAGGAATATTTTATTGGAAACTGGAGGAAAGGCTATCCTTGATATAAAGTGGCAATAACTTGTCTAAATTGTTTCTGTGTACTAGTACTTTCTAGAAGGCAGAATTTATGAACAGTGAACTAGGATATTATATGGAAGAAATCTCTAAGCAAAGTGTTGAGGGCACTGCATGGCTTCTCTTGTCTGCTTATAATAAAACGTAATAAGAGAAACAAATTAAAGATAAGATTTATAATTAAAATGGAAGCAGAACTCAAACATTTGGAAAATGCTTAGCCTGGCCAGATTTTAAAGAACAGAAAAGCTTGTTCAGATGATGAACATAGCATTAGCAGTCAAGACTTCAGTAATATCTTTCTGATACTGCACAGATCTGGCTTTCTGATGTGAGAGCATCAGAAAACTTAGTTAAAGTTTGCAAACTTTGTTAAAAGATGATTATATAGCAAGTATGGCTTGGAAGCCAAAGATTGTGTATTGTTTCAGAGAAATTTAGATATATACCCAGACCTACTCCTCTCTCTTTCTCTCAATTGGCCAATGTGCTAGATGCCCTATATATAGAATATAATGTATATAGTCTCCAAGTCTCTTTATTTTGGGATTCCTCTCTCATTTATATATATGCACACACACACACACACAAAAGTGTGTGTGTATATGTGTGTGTGGGTGTGTGTATATATTTCCATTTGAAAATCAATCAGTATAATTTTTCACATTAACAGAATAAAGAAAAAAAGTCCTTTTGGCCAAAAGAATAGATGCCAAAAACATTAAACCAAAGCCTACACCCATTCATAATAATAATTTTAAAAAGGATGAAGCGAAATATTAGCAAACTAGGAACTAAAAATTCTTCTTTAAACTGCTAAAGGTTATTTATGAAAAATCTACAGCTAACATCATATGTAACATTGAAAAACTAAATTCTTCCTCCTTAAGATCAGGAACATGGCAAGAATGTCCTGTCTCACACTTCTCATACTGATGGTCTTAGCCAGTGCAACAGGGTAACAAAAAGAAATAAAGAGTATAAAATTTGGAAAGGAATAGGTAAAACTCTTTGACATGCATACAACATGATTGTCTACCTAGAGAATTCTAAGGAATCCGTTTGGAAATAAAATATAATAAATAAATATATAAAACCATTTAAAATGGCATTAAAAATAAAATAATTAGAAATGAATTCAATAAAATATGTATAAGATCTCTACACTGAAACCTGTAAAATGTTACTAAAAGGTATCAGATAGTATTTAAATAAATGGAGTGACATACCGTGTTCATTAATTGCTAAAATGTTTTTCTTACCAAATTAATTAATAGATTCAATAAAATTGCAAGCAAAGCCCAACAAGATTTAGAAATTGACAAGCTGATTCTAAAACTTATAAGGAAACACAGAGAACATACAATAGGCAAAACAATATTTTAAAAGAAAAACAAAGTTAAAAGTTAATTACCTGATTTAAGTCTCATTATAAGCAATAGCAATCAAAAAAATTTAGTAATGGCATAAAGATGGACATATGAGTATAGATTAGTGGAACAGCATAGGATGTCCCAAAATAGATTCATACATATATAGTCAATTTGACTCTCATCAAAGACATTCACATAGTTCAATGGAGAAAAGATAGTTTTTTAGACAAATGATGTTATAACTGCAGATATCTGTTTAAAACAATGAACCTCAAACTCTACCTCATAAAAGTTAACTTCATGTGAGTCATATACCTAAACATACAACGTAAATCTATAAAACTTTTGGTAGGCAAAGATGCTTTAGACAAAACACAAAAAGCACTAATCCTAACTAAAGTAAAAACTGATAAGTTAAGCTTCACTAATGCTAAAACCCTCTGCTTTTCAGAAGGAGTTGTCAAAAAAAAAAAAAAAAAAAAGGTGATCAAAGGCTTATTTATCTGTCTTATTCATTAGTAGAGAGCTGAGATGATTAGACATTAAGGAAATCTCTAATATGGAATATAGACATCCAGATTAACAAACAGAAGGAAAAGAAAACCATCTCCAGACTGATTTTTGAAAATTGCATCCACAAAACCAGAACTGGATGCTGTAAAAACAAGAAATACTCAGTGCTTAAAAAGAAAAAAGAAAGCTCTTAAGGATTAAAACACTGAAGAAAAAATATTAATAGATTTACAGGTGGATAAGAAATTAAAGCAAAAAGACTGAGTAAAAATAAAAGACAAAAGAAAGGCAAATAAAAATAGAGAATCATTCCAGTGGGCCCTAGATCCAAATCATATGGGTTACAAAGAGGAGAAATTAGAGAATATAGAGGAGGAGAAAGTTGTTAAAGAAATAATTCAGAACTGAAGAACATGAAATATTAGATTTTAAGGTCCATAGTGTTCTCAGAAAAATATACGAAAATAAAAACACATCAAAGCATATCATTGTGAAATTTCAGAACATGGAGACAAAGAGAAGCTTCTACAAGCTACAAGAAAGTGGGGATTAGTGATACTTCACATTTGTAAAAACAATTCTGGAAATAAAATAACGGACCAATGCTTTCAAAATTCTGAAGGGAAAATATTTCCAACCTAAAAGTCTATAACCACTTAAAATGTCAATCAAATATGTGGTTACAATGATGAACACTCTCAGGAAGCTTCTGGAGGTTAAATTCCATCACAATAAAATAATTAATCTAAAAGGAAGAAGGTACAGAATATAGGAACCAAGAGATCCAACTACAGAAGAGAAGTGAAGTGATCATGGGAGTAGATAGCAGTATAACAGCTTTGCCCCAATTTAGCGATGAGCATAAACTGGAGCAATATAACTTACAAAAGAGGTATAGTGTGGTTGTCATCTACAAGATACCCACGGCCATTGAATTCTCTTTTCATCTGAGGACATAATTCATGGATAAGCCTAGTCTAGATTCTTATCTGTCCTTGGCTTGTCTTAACGTGCTCCCAAAGTCTCCACTTAGGTAATGAAGTTCCTGCTCTACCAGGCGTGTCTGCTGTCTGGGTCAGCTGTAACGTTCATTTCACTCCATAACATGTGTTTGATTTTGGCATGCTTCTGCAATGTGGAGAAGATCCATTCTAAGAGTGTTCGAATTAGCAGATTAACCAGAGCAGCCCATTCTTTCTTTCCACATTTCTGCTGGATGTGTTCTACCCGGTCCACACCACAGCACTGCTCAATGTGTACCCCAGGCCTCACTCATGACCTTGTCCACTGACTTCCCTGAAGGTGCTCTTACATACTGTCAGGAAAATGGAAGCAACTATTACACAGACAGTCCATTAGCTTATCTTCTCCTGGGAACTTCATCTAATATTTATTAGAAAACAGTACTTTTCATTAAAAAGATTTATGCTTAAAACTTAAGCTTTCAGCCTTTACATGTACCTGTATTTGTATATCTGAATACATATATGTACATACATAGCTGTAAATGAAAGAAAAAAGCAAGGAAATTAATACAAAAGTCAAATAGCTTTTCTCTGGGAGCAAGAAAGTGGATATGATTGGCAAGAATAATGTTCTGATAATGTTCTATTTTTTAACTTGGGGGTGGATATATAGTTATGTATTTTCTAATTATCCTCTATAACATACATTTTTTTATATTTTTCCATGTGTGATATGTTTTATAATAAAAATTAAAAGTACCTAAAATTTATTTGATTTAAACATTATTAGCTTTATACCTTTCTAAATAAGTGCATAGAAAAAAAATTATGTAATTTGTAATCACTATCATTTATTAAAAAGTATTTGTCTTTACCACTTAAAAATGCCATCAGTTAGATTAATTAACACTAATTTGAATATTTAAATGTCAAATACTTCAGTAATGTTCTATGTGTTTTTCATATTTTAGACACATATTTATTTACTTTGCATTTAACTTTCTTCAAATTAATCGCTCACTCAACCACCATTTATAAGGTATGCGCTATGTGCAGGCACAGAGCTAAGTGCTGTGAATACAAAAAGGAACAGAGCGTTGCCCTTCAGGAAATTACAATGTAGGGGCAAAGAGAATCATTTAAATAAATGTAGCAAGGTCTAAAAAGGACATTCGAATTCAGTCAAATATATTAGTAGAAGCTTTCGGCAGACACAGAAAAAAAGAATTTTATAGGCTGAGCCAAAAGAATAAGCAAAGGACAAAAATTTAGGCAATAAAAATCTTTTCTTAAATATACTTATATGCTAATTACATATACAATAACATTCTTAAATAAATATGCATATTTAAATGGTTATTTTCTCTTTTTATATGAACATGTGTATAAACATACTTAAAAGTCTGTATAAAACTCTATACATATACATATACACATACATATATTCTTATACCTATTATAATGTAATAATGTGTTACATTATTATAAAGGGTAACAAAACTGGTCCTTCTTTATCTTGTATACTTATATATTCAGGTTTTTAAGTAACAAATTATTATATTTAATTAATACTTCAGAAATTTTTGTCTTTTTTATAGTACCTCCCTGTTACAATTTTGGCTTTAATATTGAACATGAGCACAAAAATTATAGGAATGGATTATTGCCTTGGGGAAATCTTTAGAATTCTTCTTATTCTTTTTTTTTTTTTAACTCAGAGGATAGACCATCCATAATCTATGCATTGCTAAAGTATTTTCCACATAAATTGACAGAACATTAATACTTACTTGTTTAATTAAAATAGCCTTATTTGAAACTACAAGTTTACACAATTATAGCCTCGTTAAGTTTTCAGGTTTATTCCAAGTGAATAAAATAATTAGGAGTATGTCTTATGAAACACCCTATAGATTTTTTAGTCAGATATTTACTGTTACTACCATAAATAAATAAATGAATAAATAAACAACCTATTTTCACAAAGTTTTCTCTTATTTTTCAAATAGAAAAATTAAAACTTTATTGTTTATTCTCTCCCTGAAAAGTCACAGGTACTTCCAAAGAGTGAGAATAATATATTAGCATCTGAGATCAAAGTGTTTGGTTTACCAGTCATGGAAATATGTAAGTTAATTTTTTCACCAAATTCATTGAAATTATTGCTCTTTTTCAGATTGTCTAGTGGAATCATCCTGATTTGGAAAGGCATTATGATAAATTACTCAGTTATTTTCCTCTTAAGTGTTAATGACCTTTGGAAAGGAAACACAAAATAGTACATCCTTCAGTGGTAGGTAATTTAAAGACAAATTACAAAAGGCCTACGCTTTACTGAAAACTGTTTCCTATACCTATAGTGCCTTACTGTATTAAACAAAGGAAAAGTTCAAACATGAACGAACATGTGTATCATTGACTGGGAGTGTCAGCACAGTTCAGAGAAAAGGAAAAAAACAAATGTGATCAGTCAGAGAAGTCTTCATATAAAATAGCTTTAGTATCAGGCTTGACACATGCACAGCAACACCACTTGCATTATCTTATCAGTTCTCCTAACAACCTCACCCACTAAATAAGGCAAGGATTATCCTCATTTTACAGAAAAGAAAGCAAAATTCCTTGAAATCAAGAAGTTTTTCCCAAGCTCAGTGTTAATTCTTTCGACAACAATTTAAGTAATGAAGAGGATTCCATAAAGTGGAGGAGAAAAGGATAACAGAGTATTCTTTCAACCCAATAGTTCTCTCTAAAAAGCTAAACATTATTGTCTTAGTTTAAAATCACACAAGTGTCTTCAATTCAGACATGTGATTTAATTTGACTTTCTCCAATGAACTCTTAGAGTTTTGAGATCAACATAGTGTAGTGTATTCAAATTTAGGTACCATGATGCCTCAATAATCTTGCTGTTTTTGTATAATTTTTTGTCTTTAGTTTTGGAAATACTGAGAAAGCATTTCTAAATAATATAATTAGAGGAATTTCAATAAGATGTACTTATCTGGATGAAGCTATTTGTCTTAAAAAATAGCATATCTTCCCATAGATATAAGAAGTTTTACTGATAGGTCATGTTGCAACAAGGTGTAAGTTTAACATTTCAGAACAGAAACTCGTCTGTGAAAGATCTATGTATCAATAAGTGACCTACAGAGGGCGGTCTTATTGTCCCAGAACTATTAATGATGTAATGATGCAAACTAAATAAACTGTTAAATTGTATCAGACTTCAGTTCTCCAAACTTGTATTTTTCTCTTCCACGCTTGTATAACTGAAACAAATGTTTTAAGCCCATATCCTTAATATATGAATACAGCTAGGTAAATTCAATAAAATCTTCAAAATATGGCTAAATTTTAAAGTGCTTAAGGATCTTTTGGGAGGGTGATTTTAAAATTTTATTTATTTTCCAAAGGATCAAAGTCAAATTTTACTTATTTTTCAAAAGGCTTGAAATTCTTTTTTTCCTTCCTTCTTTCCTTCCAGAAAGGAAGGGTACAGGAACTCCATCCTCCAATACTTGAGCTATTTGTATGCCTAATGTCTTAGGCTGGGTCATGATATATTCAACACAGCTAATATTTATCAGAATTTATTGTTTCTAGCAAATAAATACAGTATATGAAGATAGATAGATAGATTATAGATGAACTGAAGAACTGTATAGTATACTAGCAGAATAAGAAATGGCACATATTTGTGGGATCAATGCAATTTTAATTATTAGTCCAGGAATAAAGATTGTGATCATGACATTGGTCCTTATTTATTACCTGTAGTTGGTAGATTTTCTGTTTTTGCAAATATATTGGTAAATATTCACTTGAATTGTTCAAATTTTGCTAGTCTTTCCTCTCACACTCGTACTATATCTCATGCTTTCTCTAAGTTTACAGGTATACTGGTCACTATTCTGTTCTGTTGGTTTTAACTGAATCACAAAAAAATTAGAAGGATTAACATATGTTCATTGTATTAGTTTGCTAGGGCTGCTGTAACAAAGTATCACAAACTGAGCTGCTTAAACAAGAGAAATGTACAGTTCTGGAGGCTAGCTGTCCAAGATCAAGGTGTCGGAGACTTGGCTCCTTCACAGAGTTGTGAGGAAGAATATATCCTATATCTCTCCCCTAGCTTCTGGTGGTTTGCTGGCCATCTTTGGTGTCCCTTGGCTTGTAGAAACATCACCCCAATCTCTGCCTTCACGTTCACATGGCATTCTTCCTGGATATGCCTTTCTCTTCACATGCCATTCTTCTATTAGGAACCAGTCATACTGAATTAGAGGCCCAGCCTCTATTAGTGTGACCTCATCTTAACTTCATTACATCTGCAATGACCCTATTTCCAAATAAGGTCACATTCTGAGGTACTGGTGGTTAGAACATCATATAAATATTTGCAGGACACAATTCAATTCATAATACTTATTATCTTCGAGTGCAAGAATTTGTAGTGAAGTTAAGTGACTGTATAAATTAAATAAATAAAACTGTCATGCACTTGTCTATCACCTTCACTGTAAATCCCATAAATGAGATAAGGGCCTGTATGGCTAGGTCACAGGAATGAAAACCAAAACTACATCATGACCAAATAGATTTTTAATGTTAAAAAAAAACCTCAGTTTTTAAAAATCTAATTTCCTCATTCACGGGAATGACAGCAAGTCACCTTCCTGATTTGCACTTCATTTAGAATCTATCAGAACAAATTAAATTCAAGAGCTATAAGCTTGAACAGAAATATTCTATTCATCATCAATACCTTCAAATCCCACATTTTTAATGTGAATTATACAATTTTTCTGTTTATATTCTCTTCCTACGCATATCTACATAAGCAATTAAAATATAAAATTATTTTTGAAAGTTTATGTGTGTATATATATTCTCTAAAGTGCCTTTTTGCCTCTTCAGTTATGTTTATATATTCTATTTAAAGCACAGAGGACTTTAGTGGTCACTTCAGTTGCTTCTCTTTACCATCTTAAGATTTTCTACGTTTCATTTATTTCTCATCTACCTCTCTATATCTGCTTCCTTTTTCTTCTGTTTGTATTCAGAGTTCTGCTTCATAAGAGCTTTATTTAGTCAGTTACTCAAGTTTTAGTATGGTTTTCCTGTTAGTTTTGGAAAGCATTCTTTGTCTTATAATTACTTGTTTCCAAATTAAGTTTTATAAAAATTTAACCTTTCAAAGTTATGATGTTAATGATACACTATACTTTTTAGACATTTTTTTATAAATTTTAAACGGAAATAGGCAATGATGAGGAGTAATACAGAAAACAACAGTCATATCAAATAATCTAATTTGGAATTCTTTGGGAATTAATTATATTTTTCCTCAAATTACATAAGCATAAATAATATTACAAATTTATTATTCTTAACTGTTTATTTTTAGTAGTAGCAGAATTACGGCTAATAATACAGAGTCCCAAAGAACACTGATTTGCATCAGTAATCCCCTCCAGAGATCAGCTCTTGCCATTATAAGTCAATCAAAAGTCAAGTTAAGCCTCTTGACATAATTGGAAATTTCTAAGTAATCTGAAGAGCACAATTTTCTGTTACATATGTCAAAGCCAGATGAGAAAAACACCATGGGAACAGAAAGGTCAAGGGCTAATCCACTCCAAAGTCATTAAAGATCATATTTAAATTGCTTTAGAAACTTCAAGGTTTTTAAAGCCATCATCAAATTCCCCCACCAAAACAAGGTTCCTCTAACATGACAGCTGCTCTCTACGGGAATGGAAAAATGCTCCTTTTTCTGTCATTGGTTTTCAAAACTTATTTTATCATGCACATATTTGTTTTAAACAAGTTTAGTTAAACTTTTAAGCAGCTATTTATTGTGTGCCGTACTAGAAAGATTTTTTTAGTCTAAATGAGCCTATTTCAAGTTGCATTTTATAACACTGAATTTTTAAAACTAAGTGTAGCAATTTGCACAATGCCTTCATATTAAATATTGAAGGGAAGTTCTCCATTTATCCTGTGTACATCAACACCATTGAAGACCTGGAACATCAAAGTAATTACCCAGCAAATTAAGGTTACAATATGAGTACTTTCTTGATAAACTATCCAGATAGGACAATTATTTTTTTCTGCTTCATTTTGACAGTGGAAACTTTTTTTATTATAGGGCATTAAATCATAATCATTAAAACATGCTATAGGGCTGCTGTAATCAAAACAGATTGGATAGACACACACACACACACACACACACAATATATATATGTATATCTAAACCACCACAATATATTGGTGGTACAAAATAGAGTGCATAAACAATTCTAAGTATGTATAAATATGTATACTGTATAATAAAAGCTGCATTTTAATTCAATGGGGAAACATGTTTATATAATAAATGGGTTTGGCAAAAAAGTAAAAATAAATAATACGTCTACAATATAATATTTAACCCAGGGAGATAAAAATGCCAACACAACCATTCTCTTTTCATTAGATGGACAAATTTTAAAACAATTGATAATACCAAGCATTGGTGATGTGCAAGAGACCGATAATCTTAAAAACTGCTAGTGTAAGTGTATATAAAGTTTTCTAAAACATTTGTGGAAAGATATTTAGCAGTTCTAGTAAACTGTAAAATACACATATACTTTGACACAGCAGCCCTCCTGAGACTCTGCCCTTCAGATATAAATGCAGCAGTAAATAAGAATATATTACAAGAGTATTTGTTGCTGCATTATTTGGAGTGGCAAGAGCTAGAAACAATGACCATTATTGTAGAAACTGAATAGATTATGTACTATCCATATTCTACAGCTATTATATTAAAAAATGAGTTAGATCAATAAAAATTGACCTGAAAAGAATGTAGTTACAATATGCTATTCTGAGGGAAAAACAGGCAAGCTGGTGTTTCAGGTGTGTAGTGTGATGCCACTTTGTGAAAACAAGGGGAGGGGGGGCAATGCATAATTGTGCGTATAGATACTATTTAAGGCCTGACTTATGCTGCCTAAGTTTTAGTTTAAGTCAAATCACATATAAAAAGATCTAAACATCTGGATTGCCTTAGCACTTTATACTGCAGTCATGCAGACATTTTGTTTAAGTATTTAATGTTTTAGACAGGAGAAAGACAGGAGTAAATTATTCACTTTGGGTGTACTGATTTTTAAAAAAGGAAAATAAATTCAAGCACAAAAACAGTAACAGGGGACTACAAGCATTTCCTAAAATTCAATTATTCTGCTCATATTGAGAAAAATCTATATATCTCTTCACCAAAATTCTCCTGCCAGAAGCTAAGCAATGGAATAAGGGAGAAGGTGCATAGCTGGTCAACTTGTGTCACCAATTCTTACCCTCTTCCTTAATTCCTAAGACCCCGTCCACCTCCATTCCTTATCTTGAAGAGTTGGAATAATTATATGAAAACTAATAAGTACATATCACTGCCTCATTTTTCTAACAGGTCTGTTAATATGACATGTTCTAATGTGTATTTGACACACATTCCAGATTTAAATTGATATAATGTTTCCTGCATATCAATTTATCAATTTTAGGACCACTAAATCAGATACATCTGTTATCAAACTCTTAGTAACTAGATGTGTGATAGCCTTAAATAAGTAAATAAATAAATGAACAGTTATGGATTGCATTATGTCCTATCCAAAATTCATATGTTAAAGACCTAACCCCTCAATGTGACTGTATTTGGAGAAAGGGCCTTTAGAGCAGGAATTAAGGTTAAATGAGATAGTAAATGTGGGTCCCTAATCCAATATTACTGGTGTCCTTATGAAAAGAGAGAGAGATACCAGCAAGCACACACAGAAAGACTATGTGAGGACACATTGAGAAAGTGGCTTTCTCTGGAGAAACCAAACTTGGCAAGACCTTGATTTTAGACCTCTAGCCTCCAGAAATGGGAGAAAATATATTTCTGTTGTTTAAGCCTCCCAGTCTATGGTATTTTGTTATGGAAGCCATAGAAGACTAATACATTATATATAATGTATTTTATATATATGTATATAATTGTATATATGCATTTGATAGACATTCCAAATACAAGCTTGTGTGTGTGTGTGTGTGTGTGTGTGTGTGTGTGTGTGTGTGTGTGTGTGTATTCAGAAATGTGTAAGGTTATACAACACAATATCACTGTATTTGGTCAAATAAGAGGTACGATGTGATGATGTTCAGGTAGAAATTCCTTCATTAACTCATGACACCAAAAGGGTGATAAGATACAAGTGCGTAGAATTTGGAAATCCAAGATGTAAACGAGGCCAACAGTACACAATTATTTTCTTTATCCTTCCTTTCTTCATCCTTATTCTATTCCCCCACCCACATCTGGTGTAAATGGAGAGAATATTTGTTACAAATGATTGTGGATTTATGGTCTTAGAAAAATTGAATGTGTACTAGGAGGCCAAGTCATTTAACCAGCTGTTCTTGGATCATGTTTTATTACTAAGGATTAGACCATGATCACACAAAACCATTTAACATATCCCTGGAACCCCAAGGATAGTGGAAACCTGCTAAAGTGTTCATGAATCAGCCACACTAATAAGGGATTAGATTTGTTTGGAAAATCCACTGGGAAATTCTCATTGGACATAGTTATGAAGGAAAAAATCACATTGTAGGATAGGATTTGTGACAGGTAAACACGATAAATCATTTTTCCCAAAAGAAATATTTCTAGAAATCAGTAAGTTTACCTTGAGCAACAGAATACAGTTATAGTAAAAAGAACGATAAACAGAGAAATTCAGCACATAGAAATTTATATCTCTAGATTCTGCATGCTAAGTAGGACTAAGTCCTTAGTAGGCCTAAAATCACTTTCCAGAGGGCAAAACAATTGGTTCATAGGTAGAGTGAAAAAATCTAAGATATTACAATGGTTTGTGGCCTTCCAAAGAACCACAGTACATAAACAGTTATACAGTCGTGATGGGGTGGGGAGTGGGGGCAATTAGGAAAAAATTACATACAAAGTTTCTTAGGGAGACGATTGCAAAAGTTGAGAAACACTGCTATAGGTAAACTGTAATATGGCTATGTAGAGACATAGAACAAAAGGCAACTTGGCTAAAACTCCCCACACTCATAGTTCACCAAATTTCCAAACTGGGATCTCCAAAGAACTCCCCAGACTTTCTCTGAATTTATAGACAGCTTACATTCCCTGGCCCCCTCTAACTCCTGAGTTCTTCTTTCTTTCTGGTAGTCTCTAGTCACCTTTTTAGCAACCAAAATGTGGAAGACAGTCCTTCATTGGATTCCACAAGATAATACTAATAATTCTTTTAAATGTGCACAAAGCATTTATGAGTCTGGTAGATTTTACTCTAAAGCTGGGCATAATAGACAGGGTCACAGTGTCAGTAGATGGCAAGCCACATAACAGCACACATAGGACTCTAAAGTTCTTCAAAACCCCTGTAAGACAATTGGGAGTCTTGGCGCTCCCATCACACAGCACTAGACCTGTATCCTCTTTCTTTTTCCTTTCTTTATCTGTCAAACCTACTGAACCCCACCTCCTACCCTGTCCCCAAATTCACACAAAACTTCTCCTTGCACACAAAAGCACTCAAACCTCTTTTCTGGAACTTTAGAAATAAATGATTTTTTAAATCATTATAAATTATTCTTTGAAGATTTTCACTCCTGTGTTACTGTCACTCCTGCCAAAATGACTGCTGTGACACTTCTGGGTGATTTTAATATCCATATAAATTATGCCTTTAATTATGTGGCTTCCAAATCCCTTCAACTCTTTTCCCGTTCTTCCTCACCACTTGCTTCCATGGCCTTAACCTAGGCCTTGCCATCATCGTAAGCTCTGCCCCTTCCAGAGTTTTGATTATAAGCATTCCCAGTTCCTAACCAACACCTCTTTCCAGTTCTCTCCTAATACCCTGACTGCAAAAATACTGTTACCTTCAGCTCATTGATACTGCTTCCATTTTCCTTTCTCTCACTCCTTTCTTGCCTTCTCTAGCATTTTGATGTGTATCCCATGACAAATCACTGCAATCCTTTCTTTGCAAAAACCCTTAACTCTCTCACTTCTACCATCCTTATTTGGCAAAAATCACAAGCCTAATTAAATATAACTCTTTTTTTTCTTCATCCCTATACCTGAACAGCTGAACATGGCTGTAGAGAAACACACAGTCAATGGTGAATTATCTCTCTTTAAATTTGTGACCACCAACCTGGAGAAGGGGCTCTTTTCCTGCCTGGTAATTCCACTACACTTTTTTTTGGTTCATTAAATGATCCATGTATGTAGTAACTTTGCACGCCGTCTCCCCATCCCATTCTCAGGTGATGATCTTGCTTTCCACAGTGAGAAAAATTAACCATCAGGAAGGAAGTTCCATAAACTCTTACTCCCAAATCTACCCCTTTTCTATGTTCGCATCCATATACTCTGCCTCTCTGCAGTTGCCATAGATGGACATCTGTGTCCCTATCCAAGGACAAATCTCTCTAATTTCTATGATGCACCTTATTCCTCTCCATCTGCATGGCTCTAGAATTCTCTTCTCTACCGCCTATGTTTTCATATTTCCCTTTCTACTAAATCCCCTAGATCATCATTACAAAATCTGTAGTGCACAAACATGCAATTATTTCTCCTATTTTAAGAAACAGAAGTTTATGTTGACCCCACTTCACCCATCAACTACAAACTGCTTTCATATCCCCCTTTCTGGATTCACTCTCTCTAATACCTCTGTAATATTCTCTCTAGCCCATGTCTATTAGTTTATAACCCCCACAACCTCAAAGAAACTGTTTCTGTCAAAGTCACTAAGGACTCTACATTACTAAGTTCAAGTGGTCCATTATCAGTCCTCAATTTAGTTCACCTGTCAGGAGCATTTTTCACAGTTGATTACTCCTTTTCTTTCAACCAATTTCTTCAACTCCCTCAAGGCACACTATACTTTGGTGGTTTCCACTAGCCACTCTTTACCGTTTCTGGCTCCTGCTCCTCTTTAAAGACCCATATTTGACCCATAAGTTATCATGTTGGCTCAGATAATGGTCTGACCAGAGCTGCCATGTGACAGAACCTCAGTAAATTAGTCAAATAAATGTAATCTGACTTCATCCTGACAGAAATATTTCAAAGCATATATAACTACATCTGTTTTATAGATGAGAAAGTGGGCATATTTAATCTTGTTTTGCTTTAGTTAATAGTTGAGAGACAAATTAGCCACCAGGGCTTTCTTAACTTTCTACAAAAACAAGATGCCTCTTTCTGGGGCTAATTCTCCACCTGTTCTCCTCTTTTATGACTGAGGACTTCCTCATTCCTCATCTTCTGTGAGGCATCAGGATTCTTGTGTCTGTAGTATTTTTCTCACTTTGTCCAATGACACATAGCTGTGGTTATTGCAAAACTGTTGGGAAGAGTATTAGAACAAGCTTTAAAATAGGAATAGTATAATATGAGGTCATTGACATGTCTAGGAGCAGAATGCCACAGATAGGATGTAAACCTTGGGATGGACTTAGACAAGGCTGTTTTTCAAAATATTAGACTCAGGATTAGGGAATCAGGTATTCATATCACAAAGGGGAAAAAAGAAAAGAAAAGAAACTATTCAGTTAGAACAAAAACAAAAAAGAATGAATATCTAAACTAAAATTCTCAAAATTACACTCATCCCCCAAAGGAGGACTCAATTGTAAGTCACAAACATTTAATGCATGCTCTAGGATGTTTATACCAAACGTGAGAGAGGGGAGTGAGATACAGTGCTTTCTACAATACAAGGCAAAGCAAAAGTGCTGTAAGAGAGGCAAAAGTCAAGTGCTATGGGGACTTGAAAGGAAGGTCAATGCCAAGCAATTCGCAGTACAGAAACTAGAACTGCAAAATAACATAAAATAATTTTGTTAACCAAAGAGCAGACATTTCTTCCTGCCTCAGGGGGAATTGCTCATTGGTAGGGCAGCCTTCAAGAGTAATATAACACTAAACAGAAGCCAGGCCAATATTAAGCAAATTGGATGGCCGAAACAGTTTTCTGTCCCTGGGCCTGTAATTTAACATCATTATTGGGCCTTTGAGGCTAATCCCACTAGAACAAGTCTAGGGGCTACCAGCAGAGGACAAGGAGAGAGAGAATGAAGGAGCAGCAGTAACTTCTGGTAAACGAATTCTGAAACTTAGTATTTAGATAATCTCTTGGGAACCAAATTCCAACCATCAGAGGTATTTTATGTCTGTAATATATTAAACTTACTTATACGAGTAGCAGCACAGGTGTGTCTTGAGCTATAAAAATTGAAAACTGTGAGTAGTCATAAAAGGTGGAAGAATGCCATTCTTTCTGTTGTATAATGGAAATATACCTAAGGCCTGGAACACCTTAGAATGTTAAATAAGAATTAGGTAACAACATCAACAAACCACCCTGTGTCATTTTAATATATAAGCAGAGCTTATATTTAATATTTTATTTTTATAAATACAGCTTACATTTTGTGGATATATTGTTTTCTTCTGTATCACCTGCATTCAGTTTGAGCAACTAATCTGACTTTTTATGAAATATTCATTCTATAGATTTTAGCTATTTAACTATTATTTTGAACAAAGAGACCAATATTTAACACATTTTTATGGGACACAGGATCTTTTAGTTATAAAGTTTTGATAAAATCAACTCCATTTATTTTTTCAAGCTAAAAAGTAAAGTAGTCCCTTTAAACTACTAATCATATTAAGATTGATTTTCATTTTGTTTATCTAAGAAAAGATGAAAGTGTGGTCACTCCAGGAATGCGACATTGTCGACAGACTTTTCAGCACTCCTACTAATTTATGGCTATTCAGTGGAAACTGAAAAATATTCAGGTGGCTCATGGTAGACATCCCAGTGATTTACTCACCACATCTGCCATCTGGTTACATAGGCTCCATTCAACAGTCAGCTTCTTGTAAAATGGTGTTCCCGGTGAGTTCCTTCTCTGCTGCTAGTCAGTATTAATTGACTGTGCACTTCAGATGGGTATTGAAAGAGTTTTCTCCCAAGAGAATGAATGAACTTTTCTGAATCATATCATATTTAGCCAGGTAATTAATAGAAAAAGGGGAAAATGAAGAACGAATTATAACAGGAAAATAAAAACCTACAAAAATAATTTCAGAAATCTTAACCTTTAGAACTTATAAAATCCTATAGCATACTTATTATTTTTTTTTTAGAACAATCTTCCAGAATAAGTATCTGCAAGCGCAGCCTTGAAGTTCTGATATTTATTTGAGAGAGAGACAACTATGGGGAGTTGACTATAGTTACTTTTTTTATTACCTCCAGGGAAAGCACGAAGTATATGTAAGCACATGTTTGTGGACTAAACTCCATGAGCTAGTTACAGTTAAAGGTTTTAAAAATGAAAAAACTAAGCTCAGATTTCCACCTATCATAAAGATTAAAATTAATAAAGCCACAGATTATAAATTAACATTATAGCAACTAATCTATACTAAAAGCAATTCATTCCCAATATATTTACAACCAACTATACACTTATTTAATAACAAAAAGGAATACAATAAGGATTAGGTTCCAATGCTACATTGAAATCAATTGTCTCTAAAAGTTGTGTCTGCTCAATACGTGCATGTTTAAGACACAGTATGAGTTTTTCAAGGACTAAGCTTAATAAAACCAAAAACAAGTTTAGAGCTGTTTTAAAAGAAACAATGCTTCGACTGTTTTCGAAGTTACAACAAACTTTTTGGCATAAGTGAAACATAAAGACCTCATCTATAAATCTTTCCTTTCTATTGTTATGTACTTGAAACCAAGATATTCTTGGGCCTAGAGAACAGCCTCTATTTTCATCCAGTGCCAACCTATAGCAGGACATATCAGTTTTCTTCTTTTCCCAGAAGAAAAGACAGTATAGTATCAAGGTCAGGACCACCAATACCAGAACCGAGGTTGGAATCCTGGCTCTACAGTTTACTTGGGAGTGACACTGGGCAAATTATTTAACCTCTTCATCCTCAGTTTCTTCATGTGTAAAATGGAATTAACTGACCTACTTCATAGGTTTATTGTAACTACTGACTACTGACTAAAATGATTAAATATACGTGAAGTCCTGGCACATAAAAGTGCTATATAGACACTAGTTATTAAATGGGAATTTACTACCACACATCATTTCATCTCCTCCAAATATCTCCTTTTACCTCTCTTTCTGGGCTCTTTTCTTGCAGGCTTCCTCTGAGTGCCCCACCACCCTTTATTCCTCTGTCTTTATGAGACTCACTGGCTCCAGCCTTCCCTGTCCAGGAATGACCCTGCACCAATCATGTCCATTTCTCACACAGAGCTCCTCAGCTTTGTCTCAACTTCTCCAAACCTGGAACCTCTCAGCTTCGCGTAACATTGTCTTCACATACATGAAAGTATCCTACCGTAAATATTGAGTTTGTTTCCTCTCAGCAGGCAAAAGATTATCTGTAAGCCAGTATCAAGTATTCTAGAAAAGAGAGTAGGAAATGATAAATAACATTTTTGGTAATATAGGCAACATTTTTTAATATTAATGAGATGTATTATGCATTTTCATAAATATCCATCATCATCTAGTAATGACAATATTGAAAGAAAAGTTAAATATGTGAATACCTTAGCAAGTGTAAGTTTAATGTATTTAGTGTAGAACACTAGAAACGGTCTTATTTACCTGCTTAGGCTATTTAGAGCATAAAAATCTTGATTATAATCTTCAGTTAAGTTCCATGTCCAGGTAGCTGTAGGTAAAAATATATGAACAGGTGTTTTTTAATTAGTACTTTAGAAAAACTAAAAGAAGATTATGTGCATACATATATCTGTGTAAATTTATTCAGAGTAGTATTTAGTGGTGTTTTTATGTAAACAGAGAGATAGATAATATAAACTAAAAACAATATACAGTCATTCTCACATAAATTTTCAGTGTTTCACAATTCAGGAAATAGTGAAACTCCGAATACTTAGCCAGATGATTTTAAAGGACATAATTTTCTTTAGTATAGACAATACAGACTATCTTTTTTCATTGTTTCCTTCACCCTACACATTCTGTCAGTTTGTCTTAACCCACCCTATAGCATAAAATAATTACAGGAAATCTTCAGTCACCCCCCCCCACCCTACCTCCACTCCAGCCACAATCATTCTCAGATTAGATGTTAATTTGTGAATTTCCATCACTTGGATTTCTGATGATCTAGTAATCTTTACTTTTACTTACACAGACCTGAGGTTTTCTGCTTCCGATCTAATCTGAAAAATGCCTACTGTTGTTATCAATTTCTAGGATCAGTATATCTCTGTATGGAGCTGTATGGAGCTGGCTTGCTCTCTTTGCATGTTTGCTGAAATGTTATGGGCTAAATAAAGGTAGGAAGCGAATAATATCTTGAAGGGAGACAGTAATAGGAAAACTGAGTCAAAATTGAGAAAGACTCGTTTAATTTATGATAGTCTACATCATATTCAAACACTCTGCTCCAATAGCTGCAGAGGTTTAACTATGCTACTTGTAGCAAAGGTCCCAACTTGGCAGACAAAACCAATCACCACAGGTGCCAGACACTACAACATTCCTCAAAAAAAGATGATCAGGACCCAGTGGGATTTAGTTTTCAAGAAAGAGTGTGGGGCTTCCTATGAAGTTCTACTGATCCTACAGGAAGGAAGACTGCCCCCAACAAAGAGCCATGGACATGGACTGGCTTGGGTGGCATATTTTTACCTGCTGCTTAGAATTTTTTTCTGATTCAGTCTTCATGGTATTCTTGGTTGGGTTAAAAATAGGTGAGATCAAGGAGAAAAGAAAAACGTCAGTCTCTGGGTAAAACATCACACAAGGTATAAATTTCTGATGTTTTCAGGAGTGATGCTATATGGCATTGGCAGCTCTGAGATGACATCCCTGCAGTCTATGCCTGGTTAATTGGGCAACTGCAGCCTTAGATACCAATGTCAACACACGGAGCCAGGCAGATGGAGTGGGCATTGGCATATGCTACACTGTTTATGAGCATGAGCCAGAGAGAGAGAAAGAGAAAAAGTAGGGAGGAAGAAAGGAAAGGAAGAAGAAAAAAAGAAAGCACTTTTTACAAGACCAACAGAAAATGCTGTGTGGAAACTAAATTGTATTGCAACTTTTAAAAAAAAGGAGAGAGGTTCTAGTATCTTTTAAAGGATTTTGGTAATAAAAATTTCCTATTGCTACTTTTCCATCTTTGTGAGATTTTACTCTGAGTCAAATCTGAAGATTACTAAATAAGGAAAAATAATGAAAATAAGAAAACTTTTGATGGAGGTTCAAAATATTTCAGCTTAAATGACTTTTTTTCCTTCTTAAATTAGTTTGTTCTCTTAAATACACTCACTATTTTATAGCCACTTCTTAATAAGGGAAAAAAGAAATAAAATGAAAAACACTGTCTTAATTTTTTCCTTGTTTTCTCTCTTTCCAGAAGTAAATTACTATTTTTAGAAGCATTTTCTTTTGAGAGTCATAAATCATTCTGGCCTGCATCAAAAGGGGGCTCTAATGACATTTCTTATGCCTAGCAATGACATTAAATATTTGTTGTCCTAACTAAATATGCAATTAATTTAGTATCTTAAAATACTTCAGTTTTATTCATCCATACTACAACGTTTTTCATTGCCTGATTTAAATAATAGAAGTTAAGAAAAGGAGTCTCAAGAATAACTATATATTTCTTGAATGCACTAGATATAAAAGACTAAAAGTATTCATTTCCCCTAAACAATGATAATGTGAGCTTTAAGATTTAAATAAATCCAATTTTTATGACACTTGTTAAGAAATAAATTTTTGTGTTACTCAGGGTTCTCCAGGGAGACAGAACCAATAGGATATGTATGTAAATACATTGAAAGGGAATTTATTAGGGGAATTGGCTCATGCAATTGTGAAAGCAGAGGAGTCCCACAATAGGCTGCCTGCAAACTTGATGCCAGCACATCAAAGGACAAGTCCAAAGGCCTCAGAACCAGGAAAGCCAATGGTGCTGTTGGTGCAAGTCCTGGAAAACAAAAGCTGAAGAGTCTTGAGTTCTGATGTCCACAGATAGGAGAGCAGAGTGTATCATAGCTCCAGTGGGTAGAAAGAGAGATTCACCTTTTTCCTTCATTTTTGTTCTCTCTAGGTCCCCAGCATATTGGATAGTTCCTATCATATTGAGGGCAGATCTTTCCCACCCAGTCCGCTCAGTCCCACATGCTAATCTCTTCTGAAAACACCCCCATGGACACCCCTAAAAAGATAGCTTTACCAGGTTTCTCAGTATTCCTTAATCTAATCAAGTTGACACCTAGAATTAAGTATGACATATACAAGTTAAAAATATTTAGTTAGCAAATAATAAAAGCTCTTCAAATACAAACACGCAATCTTTATTAAAACTACTTTTTCTGCTAATATCAATACAAACCATATAAAATATTTTTCAAAGGTTTGACATCTGTCAACTCAATTTATAAAATGACAGTTTTTAATACATTTTAATAATAGTCACACAAAGAAAACAGTTCTATACTATACATACCATCTAGAAGTGAACAGCTTCCTACATATATCTTTATGTTAAACATAAGATAAAATCCACCAAAATCTGCATTGGTTCCATTTGGTTACATTTTTAAGCTAATCCAAATCATCACTTTGCCTAGCAGGTGTTCTCCCTTAGCAACAAGAAATGATTAGTCTCTTGATTAAAATGATAGATGTCAGAGTCTCATTTGATTTTTCGCATAATATGAAAAACAGAAAACTTGAAATATCACAACTTCAAATTTTCAATGCCCTTAAACCAAATTCAATAAAAACATATTTACTGAGAAGCTTCTGTGTTCCAAGAAGAGTATTATAATGTACAAGAGCATAAATATGAATTCGATAAATTCTCTGCTTGCAAAGAATTAGACAAATATTAAAATAACTATCATATAAGAAATAATTAGAAAAGGATCATAAAACAATTACCAAAGTCAGATTCCAGATGAAAATGGCTGTCTATAGAATAATCATTTTAAAATCTGACACTTCTTCAAAAGTGCCCAACTGTTCTAAAACACACATATTATACTAACAGTGATTGTTCAACATGGCATGAGCTTAGATACTCCATGGATTTTTAAAATTCCTTTCCTTCCAGAATGTACATGAGACATAGTTTGTAGAGACTTCTGGATTTCAAAGGATAAACACATGCACAAAAAGGAGTCTTGTATGGCTATGCTATAAAATCCTTAATTATTTGTTTTAAGTTTACTCAAAGAACAAAGCTAGTTTTGACAGTTCTTGATGTGAAAACAAATGATATTAGTTAAATTTCTTTTATAATGTATTTTTAAAGATGATTATCACCACAAATTTCCATTAAACAGAAAATTCTTTAATAAGATTCAGATAAATAACATTAGCTTCAATTTGAGAATTTATAAATGATAGAAAATAGTATATCTAATTAATAAGCAGCAGAGCACTGGTGTGGTCTGTTCGTGTAAGAGTATGTATGACTTTGTGTTGTGTTTAAAGGATTTTTCCCTATACCTAAGTTAGAAAATGCAAACATTCCTTTCACTTCCATAAACAGTCTGGAAAATTATAGAGTCTGAATTGTAAAAATATTGATATAGTTATAAAGTTCTTGCCCCATTTACCCCACCCCATTTTTATAAAGTTCAAATTTTTAAAAGTATGAGAAAATAATGTAACTGTACACTTACAATGCTAAAAATTCTGATGAACAACAGTTCAGACTGTATTATTCAATATTTTATATAGTGCCACTTTTCTACAATTGATAAAGCATTAAAAAGTTAGAAAAGGGGGACCTGACTTTTTCTAAAATCTCTGCTTTTCAGTGTAAATATATATTTTGTCCAATTATATTTAAAGTTAATAATGTATGATAACTTACACATAATAACCTAAAATTGATACCTGCCCCCCCCCAAAAAATAGTTCCGAACAAGTGCCAACAATTAAATAGGCAAGCTGAGGATAAAGAGCAATATAGCTAAGTTGCTTTATATGGCTAGTTGTAGGAGAAAGGGAGAAGGGAAGGAAGAGACCATAAAGGCATAAAAAACCCCAGAGAGTTTCTTTAAAGATATTTTAAAAGATATTTTGCCCCCTTTCCTCATACAAAGTTTGTTATGGTTCCAGTGATAACATCAGGAAGAGAAAAGAAATTCAGACTGCAGAAAAAGAATGAGTTAAAAACATATGAATTTACTGGAAAAGGGTAGAAATGTGCAGTCTAATGTGGCTCTGCCTATGAATCCCGTGACACTAACTTCCTCGTGATTCTTTGATTTTGTCATCAGCTGTTCCATTATAGTCTTTTCCCCTAAGTCGGCTCCTCAAACTGCATCATCAGTCATTTCATTTCATTTCTATTTAGAGAATGTCATATATTCTTTCAATTATTAATTCAATAAATAGTAAATACTAAAAACTTACTATGGACAAGGTGTTGAGGATACAATGCTGAAGACAGACATAGTCCCTGCTCTTGTGATTTGTGACTTTACAATTTGAGGTGGGAGAGTACAGTAAGTACTAAAACAAATAATATCAATTGTGATTAGTGTCTTACAAAAGTGTATAGAAGATTTCACAGTATTAACCAAGCAGCCTGACTCAATCTGACGAATCGAGGTAAGACTTTCTTAAGCACTGATGTTTACTACGAGCCTCAAATGAAAAGTGTTCAGTTTACTCATGACAGGGATGAAAAGGGAGGCTGCATCCAAAGGCTTGGCAGGGGACAAAAATAGTGTGCTCAACAAATGAAAAGAAACTTACAATGTCTGCAGCAAAGACAGGAAGAAAATGAGTATTGTGAAATAAGAAAGGAGAGAGAGAGAGAGGCAGAAAATGGACAAATGGAGGATATTAGAAGCTTTGCTAAGAATTCAGCTGAAAGGTATCCACGAGCAACCTTCCAGGGTTTTAAGCAGTGGAGTATTGTGATCAGATATACATACTTAACAAGTAATTTTGGACTCAATGTTAGGACTGAATTGATGGATAGGATGGAGATAGATTCAGAAAGACCAGTTTGGTGGCTAATATTGTAGCTGAACAAAATTTTAGTGGCTTGGGGAAGGATTGTGGTTTTGTAGATGCTAAGAAGAGAATAGATATATGATACATTTAGGAGCTGAATAGATGAGATCATAAAAGGGGTGATGGTGTTTGGATGTTTTGTCCTCCCAGAACTCATGTGGAAATTTGATCCCCAATGTGGCAGTGTTGGAAACTGATTGAGTCATGGGGGCGGATCCCTCATGAATGGATTAGTGCTCTCCCGAGGTGGGGGGAGTAATGAGTGAGTTCTCGCTCTACCAGTTCCCGTGAGAGATAATTGTTTAATAGACCACAGCACCTCCTCTCTCTCTTTTCCTTCTTCTCACCATGTGATCTTCTTGTACCCACCAGCTGCCTGCCACTTTCCACCATGAGTAGAAGCAGCCTGAGGCCCGTGCCAAATGCAGCTGTCCCAGAATCGTAAGCCAAATAAACTTCTGTTCTTTATAAATTACCCTGTCTCAGGTAATTCTGTTAATAGCAACACAAAATGGACTAATACAAGGGGAGACCAGAAATATTCAGATACAGGAATGCTGAGTTTAATGTACCTATGAAACACCTACTTGACTATGTTCTGTCAACATTGAAGTACACAATCTGAAGCTCAGGAAAGAGACCAGGGCCAGAGAAATATTCATTTGAGAAAAATGTTTCAGAGATAGTTCTGTGGTTTGAATGTGTCCCCCGAAGTTTGTGTGTTGGAAACTTAATCCCTAATGCAATAGTTTTGCGAAGTGGGACCTTTGAGAGGTGATTAGTTCATGAGGGTAGAGCCCTCATGAATGGGTTAATACCATTGTCACAGGAGTGGGCTAGTTATCATGGAAGTGGGCTCCTAGTAAAAGAATGAGTTCATCTCCCTCCCCTCCCCTCTCTTCTTGGACTTCCCAGCCTCCAGAACTGTAAGAAATACATCCTTGTTCTCTATAAATTACCCACTGTCAGGTATTTTGTTATAGGTGTAAAGAACAGAATAGGACATATGGAAATTGAAGCCATTGGACTGAATAAGATTGTCTAGTAAGAACTTCTAGAACGGGAAAAGAGCATAAGACAGAGCCTTAATGGGCTTTGCTATATAAGGATTAGTTCTAAGAGGAAAAGCCAGGAAAGGAACGTTAAGAGAGGAGATTTAGGAGGAAAATCAAGCCTGTAGAGTCATGGATGTCCAAGAAAGAGGCAGTTTAGAAAAGGAAATAATAGCAAACCACCTTATAATATCGAAGAATAATAACTAATATTTTTAAATACTCCACACTCTAATTAGTTCTGCTCCAAGTTTTTACATTATGAAACACATTGCAAAGAATAATGTTTGCGTGGTCAAAGAAGACAGACTGGATTGGGGAGGTTTGTGTGAGAGGGGCAGAGGAACTTTTGTTTCCTTACATATCATCAGGAATTCAGTGTTTTACCACACTCTGACACCAAGTTCACTGATGTGCTGTGCAAGGGGATCTTTCCAAAGCCCTACCTGTAAAAAGGGCAGAAATCTGTATTATTCCCATGGGGTTCCCAGACATGTCTAATATACCACCCTATTTTAATTGCCTCCTCTTTGTCTTTTGGTGAGGGAAAGATTCTTGTCTAGGATCATTGGGATGGCTGAATACATGACACAATACTGGATAGATGAGATTGACAGCATTTTATTAGTCCTGTATACTCATAGCATGGGGGAATAGGATGTCACCCAGCACAAAGCGCTGCCTGGTGCTGTGGTTTTGCCAGGTGCTGTGGGAGGCAAGCTTTGTAGTATCAAGAGGGTGAGGTGCCACCTGACTCCCATGGGAAAATATGATTGGCTTGTTAGAATAATTTAATTATCTGGCAGTGAAACTGAAGCCCAATACTCAGAGGTGAGTGGGAACTGTGATAGTCCTTGTGATAAGGAGGGTTGTTTGGATAGGGAACCTGATCCAGAGGAGCAGAGTCGAAAGGGAAACTTGTGGTTAGGCTATTCAAGTCTCCCTTAGTTTTCCCCAGATGTCCAGGCACAGATAATGTCAGGCCTTAATCTGAGGCCTTATACTACACTCCCATGAAAGCTCAGAGAAGAAAAATTTAGCTAGATATATGTGAATGCTGAATGTTCCTCCCTATCTTTCTCACTCATTCCTATTTTCTTCACCAATTTCTGTGAGCAGAAAGGGCCCCTTCAAGCACCTCATAGCTACTTTTCAACATAAAACAGAAAGCCTTAGACTCAACTGTATATTGTCCACAATATGGATGAGTATTTTGAGCTGAACCCTCCAGGCTTGGTTCTTGACAAGGTAAAAGAAAAGAGAAAGGATTTAGAAAATTTTCTCTGAAGATAGAAGCCTGGCTTAAAGGCTTTTTGTCTAGCTAAGGAGGTCAAGTGCCAAGCGGTACTTGCTCTGGGGAGGTAGACATCAGAATTTGTATTGTGGTGAGAACTTGCAAAAACACGTTTTTGGTAGGGATTAAAGTGCATTCATTTAATATTTGTCAACCTGTTATCCTATGTATATTATCTTAGAATCTCTGCTCTATCCATAAGTTTTGAACCACTTGAATATAAATACAGTATATATTATACAACAAAACAATCACAAGTTTCTACAGTCTTGGATGTTTTTCGCCATTGATTTATTTCCAGGATTTGGACTTAAGTGACAGTGTAGAAGGCTGTACAACTTCAGAGTTAAGTAATACAGGACAGTCAGAAGGCTGAATGCTGAGGAGTGGTAGAGCGGTAATAGGCAGATGTGGAGACAAGAAATTCAGTTGGGACACACTCATTTGGAAGTGCTGTGAGATACCAAAGAAAAGGCTTTGTCTGGAGTTCAGAGAATGGGAAAAGCATGAAAGTCTTTAGTTCATAGAAAGTAGTAAAAATTGCAAGGGTAAATGAGATTTCTCACTAGGGCACATATAAGAAAAGAAGAGAATCCAAAGCCCCAAGAACATGAGAGTTAGATTCCCTGAGCCAGTAGCACTGAGAGAGAACACACTGATATTAAACTTCCCAGACTTTCCAGAGTAATCCTGAATAAATATTCCTGTCTCAAGAGTTAAGTTGTTTACACTCATGTGTCCTTGCTATTTTGACGCTTCATCTCTGACACTATCCATCTGGAGTTCACCAAAGCAAACTTTATATTTTACTGTATGTGCCTCTGAACAAGTGTCAGAACATGTTCACAACCTTCCCATAGGGTTCTTTTCCTCCAGACACATAATCCAAAACTCTCACCTGGCCTCTCACCCAACTTCAGTGACAGTGAGGATATATTTCCAGAATATTCATTTAAAAAGATTCACACTCTGTACTGATATCGGAAGTCTCAAGAATGTGTCTGTCTCTCAGATATGCATGAATAGTATCTGTGATGGTTTTGTTCCAACATTGAGTATTTAATACTTCCTTGGTCTAACAGAGGAAGCATTGCTTTTAATTATAAATTTAAATTCATGGGAAAAATATGCTCCTTCTCAAAGTCTTGAAAAATTTGCTCTGCTGATTGGAATATAAAAATAACCTTTTCCAGTTATTTTCTCTGTTTCACATTTGTGATATTTGCACAGAATTTCAAATATAATGCATTTCTAAGATCCAGTTTATAATGGCACTGCAGGAATTCATTGATAGTCCCATATGACACATAAGGAAAAGGAAACGAGAAATAGTGTCACCACATGCTTTGTTTTGAACATGTTAACTAAACATTATAAGAGCAGATTAGAACCAATCACTTTATTTAGTTGAGTAATTGCCCACTTGAATCCCTAAAGATTAGTTATTGTAGCATGAGCTCTAAGATTTCCACTAAGAGACTTAAATGAGTCAATAAAAGGTCATGTTTATATATGTTAAAAACACTTGAAAGAATAATATTAACATTGACTCTTAGGCCATTCGTACACTTGTCCAATGAAAGGTATTTCTGTAGGAAATATGCTGCTTTCAACATCAGTATTTTTCTAAATGCGCAGCAGATGTGACCATTGAAAATCACTTTCGATATATATTGATTTAGTAGTAATAAAGAGAAGCCAGTGTTGAGTTCATTGGTATGGAAGGAGGTCTTATTTAATGCCATGCTGTTGATATTGGCCATTTAATTCATCAATGGAGAAAGTCTCCAAAGTGTGTAACTACTGTGACACTTAAACACTATTTTTTTTTTTAATCTGGCAAAGTAGATATTAACAGGAGAAGGAGTTTTTAACTATTCTCTTTAGTCAATTCTTGGCAGATAAATTGATGTATGTAATTGAATTTGCAAAATTACTCTTCACTTTGTTAACATAAAGGAATAATGAGTTTTAGTTCTTACAAAGGTTCTAGATCACTAAGTATATTATGATCTCTAATAAAACTAGGTTTAAAAGTTTTCAAAGTCTCAGAATACACATCTCAGTTACTTGCCTTATAAAGTGATGTAATGAAATGTCACATGAGTTGAGTTATAAAAGTCAGAAATGAAAATAAAAAATAAAAATAAAAGCTTCTACTTAAAAATATAAAAATAAAAATCTATGACTTTTCATTTTGGGGAAGTTTCTAACTATGTATCCAATAACACAGTATGTCTGTAGTGGTTCCTTAGACCCAGGTTTGTATAGCATTTCCCTTTATTTTTTTTTTTTAAAGAAATCTTAGTAAAGAATTTTACCTATTTGAAATTATTTATTTCTTAGAGTTTTTCTTTATCATATTAAAAACCTAAATAACGTAAGTCTTTGTTTATTACTGTTACATTTTGGGAGTGATCTTCTGGGATTCAGAGTATAAGATTAAATCATTAATTCAGACCTAAATTGAGAGTACACTTTTACCGTAATTTTCAATCTGTCAGAATAATGGTTATGTATGTGTGTGTGTATATATATACACATATATATATACACACACACATACATATGTATATATACACACATACATACTTATACATTCATATATATGTACAGTTAAAAATAATGTCTTGGTAACATTATTTCTAATGTCAAAGAGACCTTATGCTTGTGACACTAAATTTGAAGTTGCTAAATTGGTACAAATAATGTAATGTTTGAGAACATGTTACACCAATCAGGAAAGAAAAAAATATAGATACTATATACTAGAAATAAGAAAATCCAAGAAAATATGACACCAACAAAAGAATACAGTAATTCTTAAATACCTGACCCTATAGAGCAGGAAAACCTTGGTGACTGAAAAGAAATTCCAAGCAACAATATTAAGGAAACTCACTGAGATACAAGAAGACTCAGAGAATATAATGAAACAAGAAAAAAATCCAGGATATGAAGGAGGAAATTTACAAAATTAATACCTTAAAAAAAATGTAGCAGAACTCATGAAACTGAAAGATTGACTTGATGAAGTATAAATAAAACACAACCAAGAACTTAAGCAGCAGGTTAGAACAAGCAGAAGAAAGAATTTCAGATCTTGAAGACAGTCTTCTGGAAATGACCCAGGCAGACAAAGAAAAGGAAAAAAGAATTTTTTAAAAATGAAGAAAATCTAAGAGAGCTAGCAGGCAACATTAACTACACAACATTTGAATCATGGGTGTTCCAGAAAGGGAGCAGAAAGGAAGAAACATGGAAAACACATTCAACAAAATAATAACTCCAAACTTCCCACGTATAGGGAGAGAAATGGACATTCAGATCCAGGAGGCTCAAAGATCCCCAAACAGATTCAACCCAAAAAGATCCTGTATAAGACACATAGTCAAATTGGCAAAGCTCAAAGACAAAGAGAGAATCTTAAAAGAAGCAAGAGAAGAGCATCAATTTGCCTATAAGCAAGCCCCTATTAGACTCACATAAGACTTCTCAACAGAAACTCTTCAGACCAGAAAAAAATAGAATGATACATTCAAAACACTAAAAGAATAAAACTGCCAGCCAAGAATACGGCACCCAGCAAGGCTGTCCTTCAGGAACAAGTGAAAAATACTTCATTTTCCAGACAAACAGAAACTGTGGGAGTTCACCACTACACGACTAGGCCTGCAAGAAATCCTCCAGGGAATCCTGCATCAGGAAACCAAAAAATGATAATCACTCACCTTACCAGCTATAGTTCTGCTGAAACTTTCTGTTTTTTTCATGATTTAGTCTTGGTAGGTGGCGTTTTTCTAGGAATGTATTCTTTTCATCTAGGTGATCTAATTCATTAACCATAATGAATTATTCACAGTATTCTCTGATAACCATTTCGATTTCTGTAAATTTGGTTGTAATGACCCCTCTTTCATTTCTGATTATAGTTATTTGAATCTTTTCTCTTTTTTCTCAGTCCATCTAGGTAAAGGTTTGTCAATTTTGTGGATCTAGTCAAAGTATCAACTTTTGGTTTCATTGATTTTGTCTAATTTTTTTTCTATTTTTTATTTCTTTTATCTATGATCTAATTTTTATTTACTCCCTTTGCTAGGTCTGTGTTTAGTTTGCTCTTCATTTTCTAATTTTCTAAGGTGCAAAGTTGATTGTTGATTTGAATTTTTTTTTTTTTACTTTAAGTAAATTTCCCTTTTAGCAAAGAAGAAGAAGAAGAAGAAGAAAATAGACTATGTGCCTATTCCTCTGAAAACTTTAGGGGATACGACTAGAAAAAAAAACATAGTATATTTACTATATTAGTATATTTATACTAAGTTAGTATACTTTGAACATTATTGACTATTTTTAACAAGGTATTACCATCAATGAGACAAACTCAGAAACACACTTGCCGTTCAAGCAGAAATAAAAAGGAATAAAGAGTCCTGAAATTCTGTGCCTTCCCAGAGTTGAAAAAGCTTGTTGCTTATAGACACCAAGGAGTTGGTGATGAAACTTTAAAAGGACTGAACAACAAAGATCCAGTAAAATGTCTCAGATGAATAAAATAAATCAGGGCTAAAATCAATAAAAGTATGTATGACCTTCCCACTTATATTCCTAAATAGGTTATTAATATTAAATTAAGACAGAAGCAAGTCATTGAAAAGCCATAAAATAAAGAAATTTGAGAACTACATCTGGAAAAGAACTTTAGGTATGTGATTATTGGTACATGTAAAATTAGAATAAAACAAATCAGCAGCCTACTGATTTGAGATCATTTTACTGCCAAAAAATCAGAAATTTGAACTAATGCAGACTTTGTTTGGTAATTAAAACAAATAAGTGAAAAACAGTAATGATAAATCCTTGAGAACCCAATTTTCCATCAGCATGAGACAGACTCTGAAGGCTCTACAGCTCCAAGGAAGGTATTCTCTTTGACTACTTCAGATGTGGCCATGAGAATAAAGGACTAGAATTAATTTACAGATGGGTAGATCAAGAAGCCATGGAGAAAAATTGATAATTCCTTTCAGGGAAATGAAGTAGAGTTTAATACAAGTACATCCTGCTTCCCATGCTGAAGTTTGGAATGTCTTCCCAGTGGGTTTCAGAATTGCACCAAGCAGGTATCCATTGTGTATCTTCGATTCTTCCCCTTTGTGAATGGGAATTTTTATTTTCTATATTCCAACATTGGGCATAGTGTGTGTGTGTGTGTGTGTGTGTGTGTGTGTGTGTGTGTGTGTGTGTGTGTGTGTGTGTGTGTGTTAAAAAGAAAAACAGCAGTTATATCATCCTTCTCCCTAGAAAACACAACTAAAACATATTTTAAATATAGACTAATTTGTTATTATAGAACTAAATCGGTAGTTAAAGCTGCATTCAAAGTCAAATCACATCATTAATTTTAAGAAAGACATTGGGCTATAAACTCAGATCTATTTCTATCTTATTATTACTGAAAATTAAAGATTGCCTTCTGATTAGATTTTTAAATGTTTTGAGTCAAGCTTTAAAAATTAACATCTACCTCCTTCTCATTAATGCAATGAGATGAAATCAAACCGTTTATAAATTACTGCTTTGCTAGCAAGTGATGTCTGTTAGACCCTGTAAAGAAAGAAATTTTAAACAAGCTCCCTTTTTAACTTAGAACTGGACTATATAATGAGGTGTCATTCTTCAGAAACCAGAAATTATTTTTATGCGAACACTGTATTTATGTCCTTGGCAATGTCAAAGAAACTTTCCTGGTGCTTTTTATAATATGACTCAATATTCATAGTAGTGACAGTTGAAGTCAAGTTTTCCTTCACATTTTCCCTAATTTATTTAAGATCCAAGATATTTTGCCACCAAACACATTTAAAGGTTTCCTATGATGAGTTAACAAATACAAACTGTGAAACTGCAATATAAGGCACTATGCTAAAGACTCGCAGGAAACAAAGAGCTATAATTCAGCACAATTCACAAACAAATTACATTCTGGAAACTTTCAGTTTAATTGGAGATAAAGTAGCCAAAGAAACCAATGCATTACAAGAGCCAAATGAGTGATAGTAACAACAAAAAAACAAAACAAAACAAAAAAAGCCAGAATACAGTTGTGTAATTCTTTAAAGTACCTTTGTTTTTCATTATATTGTATCATTTGATCTTTACCAAAACTATTCAGGGTAAAGAGAGTTATTAACCACCTTCCTGCCTCCTTTTTGCACATACATTTGTATTTGAATTTCATATAGGAGTGTTTTTCCATTTTCTTCTTTCAGGGAGAAATATCAAACTGATTTTCTTTAGTAATACTTAAGTGGGGTAGGTTGGAGATAGGCTTTCCTTTCTAAACATTTAGGGGTCCAGGATCCACTTTCTGATTTTCTGGAAATTATGACTGTCCTGAAACAATATAAGGATTGGTTGCCTGAGGGTAAATCTAGTGAGGACTTACTTAGCAAAGTCATGGAAAATACAATTTATGCTAAGAAGGAATCACTTATATTGAAGAGTCACAGGCAATGTCCTAGCTTCAGGTGAAAGGGGGCACTCTCTCAACACCAGTGGAAAGAGTGTGTTGTGTTTATTAATTGACACAATATTTATAAAGTGCTCAATGAAGCAATAGAGCAATAGGGAATAAGTGGTTAATAAATATTATAATTACTAGTTGATTTATTCCTTTATGTGAGGAGACTGGGGAAACAGATATACACTACTCCAGTTCCCCAGTAATCCTGGCATTTCCAAGATGTCCTTCCCAAGAGGACATAGGTGCATGGAAAAGCAGGTGTGTCTGTTACATTTAGAAGGAACATTGAAGTGACAGCAGCGGTTGAAGACCGAAGACCACTGTTCTAGATTTAAGGCATCTTGAAGTTGAGGACTCTACTACACCTATTTTGCACCTTCATAAATTAGCATAATTTTTTTGCATAAAGTAGATGCCTCATGTGGACCTGAATTAGGAATTTGAATTTAGATTTTATTCCAGTTTTTCATTCAAAACTAGATCACATGCTAATTCCAAAGGCTTCAAAAAAAATTTTTTAAGAACCATTTAGCTAATAATGAAAAGTTTAGTTGACACTCCGAAATAATGACATAACCATCTAAGAGTGTAATGAACCATGAATGGAATGTTGGGTTTTGATTGTGGAGAGCAATATTTGGGGAAGCATATTTGCTCTGCATGGGTTATAGTATTTGAAAACATTTCATGGCAATGCCTGGGTTGTTAACTGAGTCAATCAGAGTGATACATATAAGTGCTGTCTAGGAAAATAACTCAGCCTATTTCCTCCTGACTGTTCAAGAAATAACAGCATACTCTATAACTACAACTAAATATGAAGATCATCAATTCGGAAATTGTTCAGAGGACAAAGAAAATTCTCAAAGCTTCATTGTTCCAGGTTAATGATAATCTGATCTTCAAAACATGGATTGAAGAAATCAGTTATTTTTAAAATAATTTGAGCTATTTTGCGTTAGACTATAATTGATATGAAGATGCCCCAGCCTCTGAGAAATAAAAGAGAAATGTTTCTATGTTTCAGGAAAGAAACACGTCATAGGATTCTAAGACATTCTTTTTTATGGGAAAATTAATAGAAGAAAAGTTCACTTGATAGAAAATAATGTAGTGTAGATTTGAAATATTCATCTCAAATTTATAATTTTTCAGTTTTAACTACCATAAATGTATGTTTTATGTGCATCTGTTAATTTTTTAGATTTTATCTCAGTCTATTGACTATTGTGGGGTTAAACTGTCATCGGCATTTAATTATCAAAATTTTTTACGCAAAATGAACTGTTAAGATAGCATTTATACAGTTCTACAGGTTTATGAGTTAGTATTTCCATAATAGCTACTAATGTAATTTATATTTGGCTTTCAATATACTGACAAAAAAAAATCTGATGCTTTGGATCTTACTATGTGGGTACAAAATAATGTACATGGACTAAATAACATAATACACGTGTTTCATTAAATTATATGTGATTTCAGTATTTTGTGGGCCAGAACATGAATTGTATTTCCAATATCACCTCATAAATTTATAAACTAGAACATGTTATATTACCCAGATGCTTTCTTATTTAAAATATACAAATCTACTAACAATACACTTCTTTTAATGTAAATCTTAAAATTTTTACAATATAACCTTTCTCAAATTATATTGAGGATAACTGTTCAATGACATAAGCCTTTTTTTGACTAATAACATGTGCATTTTGACATATGAAACAAAATCAAGGTCCTTTTAAAAAAATTTTTGAAAAAAATCTAAGTAAAATTAGAGAAAAGCACTCATTCTTCAAAGTGAAATATGAATATCAATAATAAAAATTTTAAATACTCAGATTAAAAATTAAGAAAATAACATGTCTGCCATGGAAACATAATGGGGATAATTCAAGTGGCAGATATATCCATATTTAATGTTTTCTATCAATTACTAGATTATTGATTTATATATTTTGTATTTAAAACATGTATGCATACTCATATACATATATTTTTAAAATATATACTTTTATAAATATATAAAATATAAATATATTTTATAAATACAAATATAACTTTCTTTGAGATTAAAGAATGGTATTTCAGTAAACTAAATATTAATATTTTAATAAAAAATTAGTCTTTTAAAAGTTTGATAAATTTATGGCAGATTGCCTTGTAGAAACCACTAATTTAAAATATCTTAAACAGTAAGGGCTATTTCTTTATACCCTCATCCAATTAGAACAGCATAAATTTTAAAATCATTGCAATACTTCAGCATTTCATTAATTTACAATTATTTTATTACTGGTGCATGTTATCATCCTTCATCTATTTATGGTTGTTGTTTTCTTCTTCTTTTGTTACTTTTTTCTTTTGGTATACATTAAATGACACACATTTAATGCCCAGCATCCAGTTCTAATTTAGAGTAGGCCAAGGACACGATAAGAAAAAGAAAGCATTGTGTGCAACTGTAGGGCAGCAAGAATTCCCACATACAGTAAAATCCGAGATGCTGTGTCTCCTTCACCACGCTAATAGCATAATTTTGTCAATAAACCTGAAACTTTCAGTTTCTATGTCTGGCAGATTGCCACACATGAAACTTTATAGTGACAGTTCCCAACTTCTGATGGTTCGGATTACTGTTTTTTTAGCTTTACGTAGTGGGAAAGACATATGCATTCAGTATAAACCATACTTCGAATTTTGAATTTTGATCTTTTCCTAGGCTGACAATATGCAGTCTGGTGAGCCACAGTTCTCAGCCAGCCATGTAATCATAAAGGTAAACCACCTATACACTCCACAGTGTACTGTGGTGCCAGATGTTTTTGCCCAATTCTAGGCTAAAGTAAGTGTTCTGAGCAAATTTAAGGTAGGCTAGGCTAACAAATTATGTTTGGTAATTTAGGTGTATTAAATGAATTTTTGACATGATATTTTCAACTTACAATGGTTTTATTGGGACATAATCCCATTGTAAACTGAAGAATATCAATATACAAAACTTCAAGCATGCCTCTCCAAGGAACTAGGGAGGCGTTAGGGAGCTCCTCTCGTTCTTGGAATTATTTGTTTGTTTATTTTTTCTTAGTTCTGTTATAATTAAAGTGAAGAAAATTTCAACTAAGTTGTCACTCTTGTCTATATTCATACTCTGACCAATACTTTGTAGTCTGGCCTATCCCTCACTTCCCTGAGAACAGCTCTGATTTTCTGTAGGAAATCAACTCTCCTGCCACTTTCAGTTCGTTTGGTTTGGGTGAACTGATGCCACACAACAGGGTTCATGTGACTAAGGTTTGGACAACCAGTGAACCGCTCTCTCACTTGCTGGTCCAAGACAAGCCCATGGTTCAATCAGAGAAAATTAGTCTTTATCTTATATTTTGCTGGTGGGAAATCTTCTAGCTGAGAGAGTAGGATGAGTCTCTGAAACTGCCAGCAGTCCACTTGCCACCATAGGAAAAGGGCTCGTCTGAAAATGAAGCCAACATATAGGAAAACAGAACTGAGAGATGGAGAAAGTGATCAGATGCCATAGTTTGAAAAACTGAATCCGGCTGTACATGGGCTGTCCAGTTAAACGAACAAATACATCCCCCTTTCTTTCTAAGCTAATTTGTGTTGGGTTTTTTGATGTCAGTATTGAAAGATTCTTGACACCGCAATTATTCATCTTGTCTCTTTTTCTTTTGGGGTGTGAGTTTTTTCATTGATTTATAAGAACTTTCTTTACTTTGAAAATATGAACACTTTTTATTTAAACATTTTTCCAGACTTACATTTTTCTTTTAATTGTGTTTGTTTGTTTGTTTTCTCATAGAGTATTGATATTTTACATTCTTACGTTATTGTGCAGTTGAGTCTAACATTTGTGGTTTTTTCCTGGGATTACAAAATCATACTCCACTAATATATTTCACCCATTTTTTAAAAAAAATTATCTGCAACATATACTGAATTTTCCTGTTTTTATGGGTCTCTCTTGTTTGTTTCATTGCTTTATCTTTTAAGATAGTGCCATACTTATGTTGATTATTTTAACTTTATGAAAAATTTTAATATCATTTTTGATGTCATAATTTTTCTTGCTTTTCTTACATTTTTATTATTTCAGTAGCATGTCAGTAGAATTTTAGAATCATTTTATCATTTTTCCTAAAATAATTCTTGGATTTTGACTATAACTTACTAAATATGTAAATCAATGGATGGTAAGTTTTATTTTTACAATACTGAATTTTACCATTTAGGAATAGAGCATTATCTCACTTCTTGAAATATCCTCAGTGATGTTTTAGAATATTTTACAAAGAGGCTCTGAACATTTAAAAAAAAAATTTGCCCAAGGAACTCTACATAGTATTCCCTTTTGTATAATTTTTTTCCATTATATTATATTACTCTGCATTGTAACTATATTTGAAAACTGTGGGTCTTGGCATATTTCTTTTCACAAGACATATTAGTTATCTTACAATACTTTTAAAGTAAAGTAAGTAATAGTACACTAAGTTAATTAATCCCAACTAAATCTTTTGGGATTTATTGGTAGAGAGTTGCATTTCTGTAAACCTTAATAATTTTGACTCATCCTTTCCTATATTCATAACTTTTTTTTCATTTCTGAATTGGCTAATATTTCCAACAAAATGTTACACAGCAGTAGTAATGGGCATACTTGATTTATTTTTAACACGAATGAAAATGCTTCCAGAATTTCAAGTAATATTGTGATGAGTACTAAGTGCAGGCATATGCGTGCATTTGTATATACACATACAGATTAAATTCACATGGTATGTAGAACGGTTGAATTGACAGGGAAAATTTTAGGATAGAGCTGCAAACATGCTTTTCTACAAGGGACAGATACATAGCCAAAATCTGTGTGGGCACCTTGGTAAACTGGAGAATGTACTGTTTACGTGAAGTGATGGCCACTATTCAGTACTAAAATGATCAGATATTCTGATTATATTAGAAATTATAATTTCTATGTTAGAAATGTTGCCAGCCAAATTTATATGAATAGGTGAGACTATGCTACAGTAACAACAATTTTAATTCCAATGGCTTACAGCAATAAAGTTTATTCTTATAAGTACTGCATGATAGCCAATTGTACCACTCAAGGTACTGCAAAGTTTATTGTTGTCCAATCTACATGGACATCACAGGTTGGCTGCAGCTCTGCTGCTGGTCTGCTACATGCAGTAGTTGCTCTGGGCTGAATGAGTTGCAGCATAAAGGAAAGAGAATGTGGCAAATCATCCAGTGGTTCTTAAAATCGAAATAAGTCAACAACATTTCATGTGCATAAACAGTCACATGGACAAGACTGATATCTATGAGGTTGGAAAATATCATTCTTTCCCAATATGAGGCAGAGAATAGTAACTAATTCATAATGTTATAAGAATACAACAAAATTTCTCAGCAGGCAGGTTTGAATCATGGACCACCATTTTGCAAACTTTATTTTATGCTTTTTAATTCTAAACTCTGGTTCTAAAATCATGTTTAATGATCTCCAATTCACTGAACCAAAAAGTACAGTTGATGGCAGCTACAAACCATCCAATATCTTTTGGAAAACAGGAGAAGCAGAACTCCACAATAGCCTCTGGTGATCTTGTGAAAAAGAATCATTCATCTACAAATCTTGAGTGATCATCTAACAAAACCTAGAATTAAAGTTATTTTCTGAAACTTGATCTCATTTTGACAACCTCATTTTTTACCCTACAAATTTTCTAAGTTTTTTAAAAATGCAAACCACTAAGCTTCTATTTATTTCTAACCATTACATAAAACAAATACATTAATTTTAAAATCTGTTTGCCAAATCAAATTATGGGCTTCAAAAATAGTAAGCATACTACAACAAAATTAAACCCACTGACATATCACCTATCAACATTTCTTGTTAAATGTTCAATTGATCTTGTCAAGGTATTTCTCATTGTCTGAAACTGTTTCTTGAACCAATACTCTTTTTTCAAAGGATTATATAAGCCACTGCAATGGACAAAGAGAAGCACCACCTATATCTCTTTTCAAAGAGTGACTTGTCAGAGCTGCAGGGAGTGTTCTCAGTGGGCTACATTCAGCTGCCAGCTCCTTCAGGATTGCCTCAGTTGCAGCAGAACACTTCACACAAGCCATTGCTCCTTCCACAGTTGCCTACATACAATGACTGGTTGATATGGGCATGTGTCAATCAGCCTGGATGGTGGGGTAGAAAAAAACGTCTTAGCCCAGCTTGAAACAACTCTGATGGGCTTCATTAACTCCAGCGCTCCTTGTGCAACAACAAAGGCACATTGGTGAATGCACGACCTCTCCCTCTCTCCAGTTCAGCTGCTATTCTCTTCCTTCTTCCTTTACAAAATGATTGATTCCAAGGGAGCTCCCTAACAAGCCTCCTGCAGGCTAAAATCTGTTTCAGCGACTGCTGTCAAAGGAATCCAATCTAAGACAGTCTTTGAATATTCTTTTATTACTTCGTTGTCATAGTATGTAAAGTAAGAGAAAAATAAACAGAAATTTAAAATATCTAGAAATTAATATTCACAGAATAAAAATTCTGTCAAATTTGAAAATTATAACATGATTTTTTAAAGAAAATAATTCACTCATGGGCTTTAGCACAGAAAGAAAGAAAGAAAGAGAAAATGAGAAATAAACTATCTTTCACACTGTGGACCATCTTTCATGCCATGGTAAGAATTACCAAATACTTTTAACCTCATGTATTGACTATATTAATCAATACAATTAATATTTATTATATAATATTGTATAGAATGATATAATTAATATATTATACTATGTTATTATATTAACATGATTATATTGATATAATCATATTTTTGCTTCATTTAATTACAAACATTACTTAGCCTTGTATATTGACAGTATTTTGTGGTTTAGTTTGCATTAATAAACAATTCCTCATTGTTCCATGAGCAAATACTTCACTGTAATACTGGCCAAATCTCCCAAATATATGTCTTGATTACAAAGGTATACAGCCAAGTGGTTGAATCTGGAAAGAAAAATGAGGTGGTGAGCTGGAAAGAGGGCAGGGAGGAGTAGTTTTATTCTGGTGGTGGCTTTATAAGTCTTTTAACACTATTGACTTTTAAAAATTATTTGCATGGAATACTCAGATAAAAATAGAAACAAAGTAATTTAAAAGGGAAAGATAGGCAATGGAAAAATTTTTAAATGCTGTTTACTGAATATTTTTAAATGTTCTAGACAGTGAACTGTGTATTTATCTTATCTACTGTTCTGAAGAAACCAAGGTGTAAGTCATTTGTTCAAGGTAACATAGTTAGCAAAATAAGACTCAGCTTTGCCTCCGTAGAGTCTACAGTAGAACCACTGCCTTGTGCACCTGCCTCTTGAACCAAATGACTGGTACAAGAAACAATTGCAATGGAAATTCAGGCATGACAAGGATCAAGAAACACAGTAACTCGGATTAGAGATTGGACCTGTGTCAAAGTATTGCTATGAATTTGAAATAAGGAAGAATGTCAGGGGGAGTATTCAATAGCGTGTGTGTGTGTGTGCGCGCGCGCGCACACATGCGCAAAAATGTAGGAATTGTTTGCAGACAGTGGGAAGAGAGTGAGCAAGGCTGTGGAAATGAAATAATGCACAGCAAACATTCTCGCCTAAATTGCTGATTTATTTTTACATGCCCATTTTAAAAACGCGATAGTCTTGTTCTACGTTGCACATGCTCATTGCGCCCTCAAAGGGAAAAAACAAAAGCCCTCCCCCAGGAAACAACCCTAAGTCGAATGTGTCACATCAAATGCTAAGAAGTGTTCTTTGGAGTATTAAAAAAGTATTTATTTAACTTTTCTTGTTTATGTTATTTAGGCAACCAATTTTTTTGAATACCACTCCTACCTGTTTTCAACCTAGTGCAATCGTGCCCACCTTGGGGCAAGGATTATGATTTTTTTCCCACTGAACAATGAGTCTTTGTTGCCTAGCAAAAAAACTGTCACGAGTATGCGCTTAGTAAATATTTCCTGAATTAATTCACAAATGATCATTCAATGTAACACTGAGAAAATTTTTCCATGTCTATTTCTTATTACATATTTGCTGATAGTCCCTAATGGGGAATGTTTCTAACGTACTGCTTCAGAGATGGTAAATGACAGTTTAAATTACATATGACAGAGAAGAATTGTAGTGATTATGAGTAAATAAGGGTCTTCTCAGTGAGCAAACTACCATATATACAGAAATTTCTCCCAAAGCCTTTAAGTTGTTCTTATTTCTGTAACTGAGCACAATATTGCATGTGCCTTTAGCATTTCATTTGAATCCCAAACTGACTATATGACAAAATATATTTTTTGTTCAAGAGAACATGACACAAACTTGAGCTATTTAAAAAATTTCCAAATTAAAGTAGGGACTATTAATATGCTATTCTACTTTATTTTCTGTCAACTTCCATAAAATTGTTATTTTCATTTATTCCTTTTTATAGTGATTGGCAAGATTCTTTAGGAATTTTCCAAACAGAACTAATGCTTTTTTTTTTCCAAATTAATTGCGCTGCTTCTATTAATACACCATTCTCCACAAAATATATAAAAAGGCTTAAGTGCCAAGAATGCAAAGCTAGGGTAATATGCTGTATGGCATTGATGCCAGTTGTATATAAAGTATATGGTACGATAAAAACTTGTCAAATTGATTTAAAAATAGAGTTTTTTGTTTCTAAATTATGAAGTACAAGAGGTTGAAAGAAAAATATTGCTAAATATTTTTTGTCAGTGTTCCCTGGTAAAAAGCTTATAAATAGTCAAGTTTTCACCTTCCATGACTTCCATTTAGTGTCTAAAACAGTCAATCTGGAAATATCTGTGAATACTTATTCCAATTTTAAGTTCATGAGAATAAAAGTAGAAATTGGCCCAAATGCATATTCACTTTTGCACTGATTTAAAATTCACTTTAAATTACTGATTTAAAGTAATTTTAAATCATTACTTTAAAATTTTATAATTGAGTTGTGCATATCTTCTTAAAAATTTTATAATTGAGGTATGCATGTGCCTTAGGAATATTTTATATATTTGATAGATATGGTGGTATAATATTTGAATCTTATGTATACTTATTTTTTCCAAATCCACTTAATTTTATTTATTTTATATTTTCCCACAATGTATAAAATATTAACTGTTGCTTATCACATATTATGAGTACTAATTTTGCATTTTATTTTCTGTAAAATATTTAATGATCAGACACATTTTGAAAAATATGATTAAACCATTTATAATTTGAGGAGAAATGAAGTCTATTCCTTTACTAATTCCACAGCAAATCACTTTTAGAAATTGGGAAGTTTATTTATCAAAAATACACATGCTAATTCTGAGAAGGTTTTTGAAACCCATTGTCCCTAGAACATAGAAGGCAACATACGCAGGGAACAGAGTGAGCTTTGAAAGCAGCCACAGCATGATTTGAATATTACTAAGCTTTGGAACCTTGTGTGAATTCCTATTTCTTAAGTCATTCTTCTATCGGGAAAATGGAGAATAACAATAAACTCTACTGGAGTGGTATGGTATCAGGATTAAATTACCTAACACATGCACCTGAGCATATTAGCCCTTCAAAATTGTTGGTTTATTTGTTTTTCCTTTATTTCCCCTCCCCCTTTCTCCTTGATAATATGTTTTTAGTTAAGACTATATGAGTTCCGTGTTAGTATATTTGAGTTTGAATGTAGCTCTGCCAGTTAAGATCTATAATAACCAGCAAAATATCTTCAATCCCTTTGCTTCAGTTTCTTCATCCATAGATTGGGATGACAATATCAGTACTTACTTCATGGGTTTTTTTCCTGAACATTAGGTGAGTTAATATGTTAATGAGTAATGCCTAATCCATAATAAAGGTTCCAAAATTTTAGATATTCTTAATAACTCAAAACACAGAGTGATACTTCCCAATAATATTTACTAATGACAAAGTATTTTCCTTACCTGTAATGGGATGAATAGTGTCCCTCAAAAAATTCATGTCCACCTAGGACCTCAGAATGTGGTCTTTTTTGAAAATAAGATTTTTGCTCATGTAATTAAGGTAAGAAAGGAGACAAGATTATACTGGATTAGGGTAGGCTCTAAATCCAGTGAAAGTATCCTAATAGGAAACAGAAAAGGACACGTAGGGACACAGAATGATGTAATGTGAACCTGGAAGAAGGGATTGGAGTGATGGGTCTACAATCCAAGGAATGCTAAGGATTGCTGGCAACCACCAAAAGCTAGAACAGAGGCATGGCAGTTTCTCCCTCAGAGCCTCCGGAAGGAACCAAATTTGTCAACACCTTGATTTTGGATTTATGGCCTCCTGCACTGTGAGAGAGTACATGGTTTTTCTAAACCACCCAGTTTATAGTAATTTGTTATGATAGCCCTAGGAAACGAATATATCACCCTATCTCATTTGCTAAATAGAATAAACCTGAAGTGAGTATTATTAAAGGGTAATTCACATTAATTAAGTGATTGTGGTGTTTGATGTATACAAGTGTGAGAAGACCAAGTCTTTGGCACCTCTACATCCTTACATTAAGCCCTGTAATAATTGGAGACTCTTGTTAAAGAATCAGCTTCAAACAATAATCATCTCTCTTGGAACATTCAGGTTCTCATTTGTAGATATTACTGCTTAACGCATTGGCTCAAGAAGACTATTTCATTTAGGAGATTGTCACCCTAAAATCTGGGAATATATCCATTTAGAAGGGTTTGAATGGATCTAATCAAAGTCTGATTATTTTACTCTGTGGTAAATAAGTGGAACTGCTTAACAAGTTGCTTCCTTGGCATACATGTGATAAGCCCCAAATAAGAAATGAATAAACACACTTATTTTGTACAATACTGTTTTGTGTTGGAGATTGAAGCATCAAAGGCATTTTTATAGTGCAGAAAGACCTTTATTTAAATTAACAACCAAGAACAGTCTGAATATCTTGTTTCCCCCAATAAAGATATACAAATTAAAGTGTAAAAATGATTCTGATCACAAATATAAATCCAAAGCTGAATATGCAACCTATTGTTTGTTTCCATGTTGTTCATCTTTTTATGAATGTAAAGACTGAGAAATTCACAGGCATTTTTACAATTTTACTTTTAACATCCATAATATTCTAAGTACTAAGAAAAACGTCTGAAATTCCATCCTAAAGTAGGAGGAATTGATGGCTAGATTTCTGAGCAGTTATTGCATTTAATGGGAAAGTAGTATTGTAGAACTGAACCATGTTAAAATTATGTCAATGAGTTTTTTATCTCAATTATAGTGTGCTAGAAAAGAGGATTCAAAAATCATTTGGATGGCTATATGTTAATAATAGGGATTTGGATTTATTTTAGAGATCATTTGATGTCTGTGTATGTTCTAGCTGCTCAAAGATTGCATTTGGTTGCTTATTTGACAAATAATCAATGAGTTGCTTACATAACTGTGGTATTCCTCAATAACAATTTACAGAAAAATGCATCAAAATATAGCACTAATAACTAGAATCAATAACTGGCATAAGACTTTTAATCATAATTGCTCTATTTCAGAGTATGTGTTTATATACTAATCAATCCTAAATATAGGTGATTAAAATTAACTATGTGAGAAATAGTCTTTTGTTAATTAACCAAAACAAAATTTGCCATAAATAAACCATAAAATATAAAATATACTCTATCAAAATTTTAAAGGAGATGAAAATAAAAATTAATTTAAATAAAATGTGACTCTTTATCATATAATTCTAGATTGAGTTGTTTGCATCATGAGCCATCACAATGTAGAAAGTTTCAGTTAAGCAGATAAACTAGAAATCACAGGTCATTTACCAAAGGAGTACAACCTAGTAAGAGGTCCTATTGAACAAACAAGGGACTAAGATTTAAGTTGTCATGGGGGATTCTGTTGACACACACAAAAAAATAGACTTTGTGAAATAAGTATAGACTTTACGAAAGATCTATTGTATTCTCTCTGCAAGAGTGAAAAGCCATAACACTAAAATGCTGACCTGAATAATATTATAACATTAAAAAATTGCGAATTTAGACTAAGTAATTCTGTAAGGTTTGGAGTCTATGCCTGATCTGTTTGGAATTATTATTATTATTATTTTTATTATAAAGGCTCTTTGACTAAGAACATACTTTAAGTTGTAAGTCCATATGTTAAACTCAACTACAGTAGCTAGTTGACATGAAGGTGGAATTTTGCCCATAACAGCTGCAAATAATTAACTTATCCATCCTTTAAGATTAACAAATTATGAAAGATTAATCAAGCATATTAATATCTTTCTGAGACTACTGTATCTAATGACTTCAATTTAAATGTGTGCACTCATTTTGTCTAATCTAGCACTTAACATATTTTAGCATCATATCACAAGGGGAAAAAATGCATACACATTTTCAGAGAGGCACATTTCGTTGTATTACATGTAACAACTTAATAGTTTACATTTCCAAGAAGAGTTAGTTGCTTTATCATATTAAACTTTAGTGTATTTTAATCTACGCTTCCATAAGTTAGAAGAGATCCTAAAAATAACATGGTATTTATGTGACTTTTTCAATCAATATACTATACAGGCATGGAAATTAATGGTGTTTAATGATCTTCTAGAGATTAGTGATGTCCTAGAAGATTTCAGATAGGTGCTATAATGTGATTTCAATCTGGCATGTGAAGTCCCAAAGTGAAGACAGGATGTTGAACCCACTTACAGTATGGTTGGACATTTAGCAGGCAGGAAAATCACAGACAAGCCATATTCCCACTCATACGACAGAGCACCTGCCTTAGAGATTTGTCAACAGACCACACATCAATCATGTGATCTAGCACAGCTCCTGGGCTCTAGCCTTCTGCCACCACCAATGGGACCATACTCAGGAAAGAGTCTCAGTGGTCCTTCATATTTCCTATCCAGTGTCCTTTCTCATTTTCCTCACCTCAACTTCATTATCGCTTCATCAGAGTTCTCTCTCTCCTTACTTTGGCTGTGAAGTCCTAAAAGTTTATTCTAGCCCTTTCCTATAATGATGGCCTACTGGAAATGTTATATTAAATCCTATCCTTAGCAAACAAAATGGTTTGCCCTCCCTTGAAAGATCAGGAATATAAGTCACTAGCAAATAAAATGGTCAACCTCTCCTGCCTGAAGGAAAAGAGAGATTCCTTCTATTCCTTTCTAGTGACTTATTTGTTAAATCACCCTTGCTGACCATAGCAGTCCACCATCATCACAAGTATAGACAAGAAGTCTTCTTACTCTAGCAGAAAAACACCCACAAGTGTGCACACACATGCCTATATCATAGTTCAGGTTTTTCAGAAGACCACTCCTTTATCTAAGAATTCCCTGCTTCCCTACACAAAGCTACATATCTCTATGAAACTAAGTTGAAACACTCATTCAACTTCTTGCCAACTCTTAATACAATTGTTTCTTCATTCCTTGTATTTATCCACCTGGAAAAACTCCAATTTGAACTTTTTAAGCTGCTCAGCATTTTGGAAAAATTTCGCATGTGGAGGTATTTTACTAGAAGTCCATGGAAACATCCCTGCCCAGGAATGCATCTGCGGATCCCTAGTCAGCAACTTCTTCCATTGTCCTCAATAGGGATTTCAAAACTTGATAGTTTTCCTCAATCCAAGCACCCTCAGCAATACTTCCCTTACTCCTCTTGTCAGCTGATTTCTACTACTACGTCACAGAGTAAAAATAAACCTTCCCTGTTGTTCACTCCACTCCAGACCCACTGGCCCTGTTTTTATTTCACCCCATTAAGTTAAATCTGCTCTAGTGTTATTTTCTCAATAAGACTAAATCTTGACTACTTTCTTTAAAACTGCAATCCCCCTTATTCTCGATTCTCAATCCCCCTTCCTCAACTCTATACCTCTCTCTAACACTCATTACCTTATCACACAATATATAATTTGCTTAATTATGATATTTGTTGTTTCTTTTCTGTCTTCCCCACTTGAATGTAAGCATTACAAAGACTGATATTTATTTGTCTGTTTTGTGTACCAATTACCCCAATCCCAGAACATAACAAATATTTATTGAGCATTTATTAAGTAAATTTTAAAAATGCATTTTAAATTCCATTATAAAAATAAAGTATGCTGATATTTTTAGTTAAGAAGAAACTATAAAAAATAAATTATAAATTCCAAAATGCTTATTTTAAAATTCCAATAAAAAACTATACCCCAAGATTATGAACATAACGAAATGAATATTCAGAGTAAAATTTATAATTTTAAAAGTTTATGTTGGAAAATAGAAAATTTAAAACAATCAGATGCTCTTTATGCATTCAAAGTAGAAAGTAGGGAAGGGGGAAGAAGTAAAAGAATAGAATCATAGAAACCAGGAAAAAGTAAATGGTTTTTAAAAAAATTAACAAAGATAAGGAGCAGAACACATAGAGAAGGTGACAAGTCTTTGAAAAAATAGGTAAAATATATTAACATATTTAATAATAATTAAATTAAAGAGATGATCCAAAGATATAAACTACATAACAAAAGAGGGAATATCTCTAGATAATAGAGATGAAAATGCTTGAAGAACATAAAAACAATTATATGCTAATAAATTCAATAATGTAGATAATCTAGATAAAATTGTAGAAAACACAAAATTTCAATTTTGGCACGAGAAGAAATAGAAAACTTGGGTAGAACACTATCCTTTAAATAAATTGAAAATGAAATCATAATTTACATTAAAAAGGCCCCCTGAGGTCCCAGATGTACAAATGACTTTTATCAAACATTTAATGAACAGATGATCTTCAACATATTCATGATATTATGGAAAAAGAAAATGATGAGTCCATTTCATTTGCGAATGTAGATACCGAAATCCTAAATAATATACTAACTAACTGAATTCTACAGCATATTAAAAGCAATGCATTATCTTCATGCAGGGCTTACCCATTAACAAAAATATTTTTCAACATCATTAAAAAAATGTTTTCATGTAATCCATTACATTAATAGACTAAATGAGGCAGAAAAAGCAGTTGATAAGCTTCAACCCTTACTTAGGTTTAAAAAAACGTATTAGGGAAATGGAAATACAAGGCAAGTGCCTTAACTTATGGCAACTATTACATTTAATAATAATAATTAAAAAAACCTTACAGTAGTTCTCATTAAATTCAGAAACTAAGTAACTGATGCTATTTATCATGGTATTAGAATTTCTCATTAATAGTACAAGACAAGAAAATGACAAGTTTATGAATTGGAAAGGAGAAGTAATACTGTCATTGTCATTGCATAGTCACCTCCACAGAAACAACCTCCCAATAAATAATTAATTAGAGAGTGTCTAGAAATGGTCACCAATACCAGATCAACTTATAAAAATTAATAACTTTCTTCTATAGTAGCAATAGCAAATGCGAGATTATAATAACAGAGATACATTCATAATATTTAAAATGAATAAGTATATAGGAACCAACTAATAGAAAATACAGAAAATCTTTACACTGTAAACATTTTAAAATAGCAAAATTTAGAGAGGTGATAATACTGAGTGTTAGTAAGAATGGATGGAGTACTCTTGGAAGTATTTAGCAAAATTATGTGGATGCCCAATGACCCAGTGCACCCCCTGTTTATGTTTATATGTCTGTATGAGTTATAGACTAGGTTATGCTCTGGTAACAAATATTTCAAAATCTCAGTGACTTAAGCCAACACAGATTTGTTTTTACTATCACTACATACTCACTATTTGTTTTGTGGAGGGCTTTCTGGATATTGTCCTCATGTCTGCACACAGACTGACAGAGAAATACAATCTATAATATTCCTGGTCATTGTGGGAGATGAAAAGAGTGTTCTGGAAGGGCTCATACCAACAATTCAGTGATTGATCCAGAAGTGACAGATGTCACCTATCGTTTGCCCAAAGACAGACAGCCAGAGATATTTCAGGAGCGATATTAATGGTAACCACAATGTGCCTTTTTGGTCATTTGGCCCACCCTCCCTCCTACAGACAAACTACACGCAGTCCAAAATTCTCATCTGATCAGAGCATCAAGCTCAAAGACTAGATCTCTGGTGATGTATGGTAGTTTGTCCAGATGTGTCTCCTCTTAATCCAGAGGCAAATTTTGCCTACCTCCTACACTACAACTACATACTGGTGGGACAAGGTTAGGAGAGTCACAGTAAATGCTCCTATTCACAAAGAATGAGAAATACATAGCAGTCATTGGTCCATTGCAGTTCTGTAATATGGTATGTATGGTGAACACATTAAGAACTAGCAGAATGAGAGCAAAATTCTCATACAGTTTCACATGGAGAAATTATACAATAAACTTATCATGGCAAGGCTTGTGTTTGTGAGAGTTGGAAATATCTAGGAGAAATCACTGGGGAAATGAAAAAATAAAACATGGGAGATGCATGCTGTGGAATACAACATTGTATAGTGAACTAAATACATGATAGTAACATAACTATATCTCCAAAACTGTGTTCAGTGAATAAAGGAGTAAAACATTTATGTAAACTAAAAAGAGACAAAAAATTTTTGAATATTTTAAAAAATTTACTAGATTTAAGGACATGTAGCAAATATATAAAAGAAAATGCTTAGGTAATGGCATTACAAGGGGATCAGGGAGAAAGGGAAAAATAAAAGGAGGTAAATTGAAACGAGAGAGTACTCTTGCACTGATTGAAAATGGCAATGCTCAGTGAACTGAAATGCTGGTTTACCTAAACTCTTAGCAGCAAAAGGTGGCAATTATACAAATTTACAAAGAATACATGAGCAGTAGTGGCATTTACTAAGAGGTGCAATTAACTCACAGCAAAAAATAAAACATTTTAAATAGATGTAGCGAATTATATATGGCAATTATTTACACAACACATTGAGCTGAAATATTATGTAAGAGTTTTCTTTACATCATTGTGGAAACTTGATGCAAGAGTACAGACAGACTTTTTGTCAAATAAGAGCATACTTCAAAATGTTAGTGGAATTTGAAATTATTTGTTATTATTCAAATAACAAAAATTAGAAATGAAAAAGGCGATATTACAACTGATTCATCTGAAATACAAGGAATCATTCGAGACTACTATAAACAACTATACGCCAACAAATTTGAAAATCTGGAGGAAATGGATAAATTTCTGGACACACACAAGCTCCCAAAACTGAACCATGAAGATGTAGAAAATTTGAACAGACCAATAACAATAAAGGAGATTGAAGCTGTTATCAGAAGGCTCCCAACAAAGAAAAGCCCAGGACCAGATGGATTCACAGCAGAATTTTACCAAACATTCAAAGAGGAATTGACACCGATTCTTTACAAACTATTCCAAAAGATTGAAACGGACGCAAATCTCCCAAACTCATTCTATGAAGCAAACATCATCCCGATACCAAAACCAGGTAAAGATATAACCAAAAAAGAAAACTACAGGCCGATATCCTTGATGAATATAGATGCAAAAATCCTCACTAAAATACTAGCAAACAGAATACAGCAACACATACGTAAAATTATTCACCACGATCAAGTGGGATTCATCCCAGGGATGCAAGGTTGGTTCAACATACGCAAATCAATAAATGTGATACACCATATTAATAAACTCAAACACAAGGACCATATGATCATCTCTATAGATGCTGAAAAAGCATTTGATAAAGTTCAGCACTCATTCATGATAAAGACCCTCTATAAGTTAGGTATAGAGGGAAAGTATCTCAACATAATTAAAGCCATATATGCCAAACCCACTGCCAATATCATCCTGAATGGGCAAAAGCTGAAAGCTTTTCCTTTAAGAATAGGAACTAGACAAGGATGCCCACTCTCACCACTCCTATTCAACGTAGTGTTGGAAGTACTAGCCAGAGCAATCAGAGAAGAGAAGGAAATAAAGGGCATCCAGATTGGAAAAGATGAAGTCAAGCTGTCCCTGTTTGCAGATGACATGATCCTATATATCGAACAGCCTAAAACCTCTACAAAAAAACTTTTGGAATTGATAAATGATTTCAGCACAGTAGCAGGATACAAAATCAACACAAAAAAATCAGTAGCATTTTTTTTCTCCAATAGTGAACATGCAGAACGAGAAATCAAGAAAGCCTGCCCATTTACAATAGCCACCAAAAACATAAAATACTTAGGAATTGAGTTAACCAAGGAGGTGAAAAATCTCTATAATGAGAACTACAAACCACTGCTGAGAGAAATTAGAGAGGATACAAGAAGATAGAAAGATATCCCATGCTCTTGGATTGGAAGAATCAACATAGTGAAAATGTCCATACTACCCAAAGTGATATACAAATTCAAGGCAATCCCCATCAAAATTCCAATGACATTTTTTTCAGAAATGGAAAGAACTATCCAGACATTTATATGGAATAACAAAAGACCATGCATAGCCAAAGCAATGCTGAGCAAAAATAATAAAGCTGGAGGCATAACACTACCTGACTTTAAGCTATACTACAAAGCTATAGTAACCAAAACAGTATGGTACTGGCATAAAAACAGACACACTGATCAATGGAATAGAATAGAGAATCCAGAAGTCAACCCACACACTTACTGCCATCTGATCTTTGACAAAGGCATCAAGCCTATTCACTGGGGAAGGGACAGCCTCTTCAGCAAATGGTGCTGGGATAACTGGATATCCATATGCAGAAGAATGAAACTAGACCCATACCTCTCACCATATACTAAAATCAACTCAATATGGATTAAGGATCTAAATCTACACCTGAAACAATAAAACTTCTTAAAGAAAACATAGGAGAAACACTTCAGGAAATAGGACTGGGCACAGACTTCATGAATACGACCACAAAAGCACAGGCAACCAAAGGAAAAATAAACAAATGGGATTATATCAAACTAAAAAGCTTCTGCACAGCAAAAGAAACAATTAACAGAGTTAAAAGACAACCAACAGAGTGGGAGGAAATATTTGCAAAATATACATCTGACAAAGGATTAATATCCAGAATATATAAGGAACTCAAACAACTTTACAAGAAGAAAACAAGCAACCCAATTAAAAAATGGGCAAAAGAGCTAAGTAGGCATTTCTCTAAGGAAGATATACAAATGGCCAACAGACATGAAAAAATGCTCAACATCACTCAGCATCCGGGAAATGCAAATCAAAACCACACTGAGATACCATCTAACCCCAGTTAGGATGGCTAAAATCTGATAGACTCTGAACGATAAATGCTGGCGAGGTTGCGGAGAAAAAGTAACTCTCATACATTGTTGGTGGGACTGCAAAATGGTGCAGACTCTATGGAAAATGGTATGGAGGTTCCTCAAACAATTGCAGATAGATCTGCCATATGACCCAGCTATCCCACTGCTGGGAATATACCCAGAGGAATGGAAATCATCAAGTCGAAGGTATACCTGTTCCCCAATGTTCATCGCAGCACTCTTTACAATAGCCAAGAGTTGGAACCAGCCCAAATGTCCATCATCAGATGAGTGGATACTGAAAATGTGGTATATCTACACAATGGAATACTACTCAGCTATAGAAACGAATGAAATACTGCCATTTGCAACAACATGGATGGACCTTGAGAAAATTATATTAAGTGAAATGAGTCAGGCACAGAAAGAGAAATACCACATGTTCTCACTTATTGGTGGGAGCTAAAAATTAATATATAAATTCACACACACACAGACACACAGACACACACACACACACACAAAAAAAAAACGGAGTGGGGAAGAAGATATAACAACCACAGTTACTTGAAGTTGATACGACAAGCAAACAGAAAGAACATTGTTGGGGGGGAGGGAGGAGATGGAGGAGGGAGGGAGATTTTGGTAAGGGGCAACAATAATCAACCACAATGTATAGCGACAAAACAAAAGTTAAAAAAAATTTTTTTTTAATTAAAAATAAAACAAAATGTTAGTGGAAAAACAGAATTAAAAGATGATACGAATCTTTCCATGAACTTTTTGAAGTACTCTTGTTGTCTTCACTATACTTTTCTGTGTGTTATTAAATGAGGGGGTTCAGGATTTCCTCTCTTGAAAATGAGTCCTTTAATTCAGCACACTAATCACTTTAGGAATGCAGCCTATATTGGGTTCTTCTTATTTGTCAGCTTTTGTTTTGTTTTGCTTTCCTTAAAATAGCAATGGGGACTTTATGACTCGACCAGACTGCCAGATGGTTTTAAAAGACAGTGACTTGCCTCTGGAATGAAAGCCTAACATCATTGACCAGGTCTAGTCCCACAATGTAAGAGGCATTTAAAGTAGATAGAACTTAATTATACACCTGAGAACTTGGTTTCGGTGCTATGATTAGAACTGTCTGCTGGAAAATCTGAGACTGCTCATGTAAGAAAATACAAAGTATGCAAGGTGGGGAAATCGTGTGCTTGATTATTTATATTTATCATGTCTCTATCTCCCTCCCTCCCTATCTGCTTCACCCACTTTTTTATTTGCACTTAAGTGATAATAGCCTGTAGAAATCTGTGTCTAAGTATCACTAGAATTTACCCTTAGATAAAATAGCATCTTTAAAATTTAAAAATCAATGTTGAATGGAATTTTTGTTGCAATAAAAGTTACTAGAGAGTTAAGCATAGGTTAACAAATAGAAGGAAATTTTTCTAGAAAGAGAATTTTGTTGTATTTTAAGGTAAGGCAATAATCTTATCTTAATAGAATAACCTCTACAAGGTACACTCTTGTCGGAAGAATATAAGCTAGGTGTATATAAATTTTTTAGTGTGGCATAAAATTTAGATCAATATGCCAACTATTCTAATACACACAAAACCACTCCATCATGTAATCAGGAAGCCACATTGGCTGAGTAAATTAAATTTAAAAATAAAAATAAAATGTGCCCTCCAATTAGCCTTTACTTTGCCAAAGCAAAATACTTAATTCAGCAAATGACTTCGTTACCTATATTAGACTTTACAGGAAAAAAAAATCCTTCCTTGCACAGCTAGTTGAGCTTAAAATATTGAACCAAATATTGAAGGCTGAGAGAAAAATTCTCTATTACTGTATGTGTCCTAACTGATCCTTGTGAAGAATATTTAATTTGTGTATGAAGTTTTAAAAATCAGACTCAGAAACTGGACTTGATTATATGACCTGGGGCTGAAAAAGATGAATTCCCAGAAATCTTTACACTTTGGAGATTTGAGAAGCAAGACCTGATTTCCCTATGGATCCCTGAACCACAGAGATCCAAATTATAGCTTTTTATTTGAAGTTCTGTACATTAAGTGAGGGCCTCAATGTCAACACACGTTTAGCTGGAAACCAAGCAAAGTTTCCAGTACCCAAATTATCAACCCTCTTTGACACCCAAGGACAGGAAAAACAACAAACAAAAAAACAAATAGCTATTTTCCAACTCTTTCAAAATATCAATTTTCTTATACTTAATTATAAGCCCATTTCCACAGCAAAATTTATCCAAATTCATGAAAATTTGAGCTTTACCATTGTTAGACTTAGTGATTTTAGTATCTTTAGTGATTAAGTAATTTCTTCTCCTTTTTTTGAGAGATTTATTGACTTTACTGAAATAAAAGAAAAATGGATGTGGTCTATATAAGGAAATTATTGATAACTGGAAAAAGATGAAATTGACATAAAATGTTTTTGGCAAAAGTTATGAAAATAAAACAACTATGACAGGTATATAAAAGGTGAAAAGCCATTATTATCTCCTCCTCACCAAAAATGATATGCCAAATTTGTGCCTTGCTCAGCTTGCATGCCAAACCTTTTCTTCCATGAATTCAAATACGATACCATTTAAAAATGTTTAATTCATTGACCAGATAGGATATTTTCATATCTGTTCTAAAAACTAGCTTATAAAACACATAAGAATACCTAATTGCCATCAAGTATAGATGCAATCAGGCTATTTCTCACATGAATTAACAAAATATTTATCAAATGCAAATATTTATAATATTAAATGAGAAAATAAATTATACTGAAATAAAAAGCATCTTGGTGAAAATAGATTACAAATTTTTATTCAACTTATTGTAGTATTTTACTTTGAACATGGTGAAAAAAACTAATAAAGCTCTCCAACAATGAATCCCAACATTATATAAAGGTGTCCACTTATGAGAGTGTCTGTGCTTTTGCTTACAACAAACGAAAGAAAGTTAAAAAAAAAAAAAAATCCTACTAGTGAGCTTCATTTTGCCTCTGGCCAAGACTCTGGAATTGATTTGTTTTTAAATGTATTGAGGTGAAATTTACATAACATAAAATTAACCATTTCAAAATGGACAATTCAGTGGTATTAGGACATGTACAATGTTGTACAATAAGCATGTCTGTCTAGTTCTAAAATATTTCCATCACTCCGAAATTAAACTCTGTTCCCATTAAGCAGTTTTTCCCTATTTTCCCTTCCTCCCTAGCCTCTGACAACCACCAGTGGTGCTCTGTCTCTATGGATTTACCTTCCTTGGACTTGTAATATAAATGGAGTCATACAAGATGTGACCTTTTGTGTGTGGCTTCTCTCACTTATCATGTTTTTTAGGTTCTTACACTGTTGTACCAGGATCATTTTTATGGCTGAATAATATTATGTTGTATGTATATGCCACAACTTGTTTATGCATTTATCCGTTGATGGACATCTGACCTTCTCCCACCTTTTGGCTATTGTTAATAAAGCTGCTCTGTACATGAATGTGCAAATACTTGCTTGAACATCTACTTTCAAATATTTGGGAATATACCTGTGAGTAGAATATTGAATCATTTTGTAAGTCTATGTTTAACTTTTTGATGAACTCCTCTTCCCTTTTGAAGCGAAAGATTTTTTAGCACTCTCCTAATGATCACTAAAAAAATAAAAGATATAACAAAAGATAACATCTAAGAAAGTATATCGTTTAGCATAAATCTTTTTCCTCTACTATTCAAAAACCATGTTTGTTATATATAAAAGTGGAGTGGGAGATAAATTATTTTAAATATTAATTTAGTCTTTATTAAACTTTTCTTTTCAAATGGCTTTTCTTTCCCAATTTGAAGTTTGAGGTCTAGTCTTTATTTTCAGCTTCATTTAATATTCTGAAATTTATTTTCATACACTTAATCTTAGGTTAATTTATTCTTTTAGATTATCTTAAAAGCAATATTAGAAACATGAAAAATAATTAAGTTTAAATAGCAAACCTTAATCTATTTGTTTTAAGAATAAATGTACCATTTTCTTATAGTTTTGCCTCTTTTCACTAAAAATTATAATAATTCACAGTGGTAAAAATAAAACAACATTAAATACAAAATGTATGATTCTTTAAATAATAAGATGGTGCTTTCAATGAAGGCTTTTATTTGGAAGAATTTGATTCCCCCTGATTCCACCTGTCTCAGTCCATTTTGTGCTGCTATAACAGGATACCACAGACTAGGTAACTTATAAGAAACAGAAATTTATTTCTCTTAGTTTGGGATGCTGGATAGTCCAAGATCAAGGCACTACAGCTTCCATCTCTGGTTCCAAGATGGTGTCTTGCTGCTGTCTTCTTCAGAGAGGAGGAACGCTATATTCTCACCTCGCAGAAGAGCAGAAGAGAGAAAACCCACTCCCACAAGCCCTTTTATATAAGCCCTTTTTATTAATCCATTCATGAGAGCATCACCTCCCAACACTGTTGCATTAGGAATTAGTTTTCCAACACATGAATTCAGGAGGACATATTTAGACCTTCATATCTCTGATTTCTAGTTTCAGTTGTTCAGAGATTCCCATTCTATATGAGGTATCTGTGTAAACCCTTCCTATTCTCTTACTTTATATGAAATAATTACACTAAAATAGCAAAGAATATTACCTGTTTATTAAATTAGATTTATCATACAATTAAAGTAACATTGAAACAATAAGTTTATTATTGATTAGATATGATTAATATTTGCTTGAGGTTACATTTTATGATGAAACTATATATCAGTGAAAAATCCACTGATATATTTTCTTTTGTTAAATTCTAGGATAATACATAATTTTGTTTCCCTGGGTGTTATAATTTAAGTACCACATATATGTATGGATCAGGGATTATCCTAACTTCACTCCTCTCTAGTAAGAGTGCTACTTTATGAGCTTAATGTCTTTGCATTCTATGAATAGAATGATTTTAAAAGATCTACATAATATATTGTTAAAGGGGGAAAATAGTGTTCAAAACAGTATACATAAGATATTTTTGTAAAAAAGAGAAGATAAGAATATATATTTATGTTTATTTGTATATGCTTTCAAAAACCAGGAAGGATAAAAACTTAAGAATTATACAAGGGTACATATAATTATTAATATATAATAATAATTGTTATATATAATTATTAATATATTACCTAATAAATATTGTTCTGAATATTTTTCTAAGCTGAAACTCAAAAATCCCACATTTTCAAAGGCAAATTGTTTACCAAATGATGCAATTATAAAAAGATACTTTTTAAAAAGAAAATACAATTATGTAAGGAAACCTGTCTTTTAAACCTTATATTTTTATCTGTTTTCTTCCTTCCCAAATTCCCTATTAAGAAATTAATTTTATTCACTTCACTATTAACACACATCATGTAACTTTACTGTAAGGTGGATTTTCCATGTGGCATTAATTTGCAAACTTTTAGATTGAGTAGGAAAATCAAAACAAGGATCTGACTTACAAACTGCAGTTGTTTTCTAAGTAAAGACATGGTGTGTCATGCTCTAAAAACAGAAAGGCACAGTTCTCTTTAAACAGAATGACTCACTCTTCACTGTTGTTTTTGTCTTTTTGAGTAATTTGGATGACCCCTGATATGAGATCAAAGTTGGATTCTGGAGGCTTACCACATGGTATTGTCAATTTACTACTCTGGAAATACAAAATCTAAAAGGAGGGGAGGAACTCCCTTCCTCTCTCACATATGCACATAGACCTCAGGTAATGATGATACTTGTTTATACACACTTACCTTGAGTTGCAAAAGAAGGTATTGATGTTATTTTTCTTGGAACTAAATAAAATATATACAGTCATTGCTAAATTGGAATGCAAATATCTGTATCAAGCTACTTTAATATGGAGATCCCACTGGAATGAACTTAATTTATCTACCTGTCACTAAACTGGATTGTAATTAAAAACAAACAAAAACAAAATAAAAAATGGAGTTTAGACACTTCTAGAGGTCAGTCATGGAACCCAGAAAATTAAGCCATAAATGTTTCTTCTTATATTAATTTTAAATAGCTATAGATAGGATTATAAATCATGTTGATAATTTGAGGATTGACTTGATTACAGATTCCAGTTATAAAATTTTAAAAGTTATGTAACAAAATAAATTGCTCATCAAATTTTGAAGATTATGTCCTAATTACTTCAAATCTAAAAAACAGAGAAGAGATACTAGTGATTTAGATATTTATCCCTAACCCCTTGAAGCTCTGAATTACTTGACTATAAAATTAGTATTTTATTTCTTGAACAAATTTCTTACTGATGATACCTTTTATATATTCTGCACATAAAACTGTTTGTAAGGCAGGAAGAAAATATTGGGGACTATGGTTTCTCTACCATAAAAAAGAGCTTCCTATTTACTTTTTAGCTTAATTTGCAACAACAGTAGAGATTGCTGAAATCAATAAATTTCAAGTTTAAGAGATTATTTCTAAATAGTAGAACATAAGTTGATGTAATAAAATAACTGTTTGGCATATATCTATATACCACAAATTAATAAAAGAAGTAAAGTTCACTTTTTTTAACTAAAATATGCAATTAATTTATAAACAATAAACCAAAGGGGTTTTCTAAAACTTCTCTTTAATTACAAAGGCAAAGATTGAACCACGCTTAAGTATACGCAAAAATAGAATAATCTTTAGACAAGCTACCATTAACTATGTTATGCTAACAATTTATTTGTTTTAAGAGACATCAGTAGGAAGCAGATACTATTAATTCTACCATCTATTAATTCTACCATAGCTGACATTTATTTCACCCAAGAACACACCGAATTGGATTTCCAAGCCTCTTCTATGTACAGAATATAAAGCACCTGATAATCATTCTTAGTTGGAAAAATCAGATTTCTGTTTTCTGAAAAAAAAATGCACCTAAATTACTTTAAATAAAATAAAGGTTACTTAATAGTGTTTGAAAATAATGAGATATAAACTTTCTTTGCCGGCTTCTGTCATTCCCCCAATCCTTTTCTTTCTCCCTTCCCTACTCAGAATATTGTACTTCAATATGAAATAACTGGTAAGACCCTCTTAATTGCTCTTTGCTGCAATCTAACAGAACCCCAGTCTTTCTTGTGGCAGCTGTAGGCCCTGCAAAAAAATGATAATTCCCCAGAGTCTCTTGTAGCTCGCAGTCAACATGTGACATAACTCTGGCCAGTGAGATGTGTCTACTGAGTGGGACTTCTGAAGACATTTCTTGTTTAGTTGTGATAAAAAAAATAAAAGAGTGTTTTATTTTTAATTTGTTTATTTCTCTTTTTCCTTCCTCCATTCTTTTTGCATAGAACTCAAGGTAGATTGGCCAGAAGGATGAAAATCCCTTACAAAGGATGGAGAAGAAGGACTTTATAATTCCATGAGCAGCAATACCAGCCCTGGAAGTTCCACCCTTGTACTCTTTCTCATGTGAGAAAAACAAATCTCTATTTCATTAAGCCATTGAGGTTATCAGTAACTTTCAGATGAATGCAGTCTCAACTGATAGCGCAAAGAAAGGTCTGTGTATCCAAATTACCTGAAATACATTTCCTTTAATAAGCCTTTCATCTTACAAATTCACACTCACCTTTCTTTAAGAAAAAGATAAGAGCATGGTAGAAAAATTCACTCAATTTTCTTCCCAAAATGATGTTTATCTTTATTCAGCTCCATGATTTCTCCCTTTCCTTCCATTGAGATAGAAGAGATAACCATCTTTCTAAGACTCAGCCCTTCACCTTTACCTTGGATTTCACCCCTCCTGCTTCTCTAAACATGCTGTTCCATTTACCATTCCTCTCCTGTAACTTTAATCTCTCTTTCTATAAAACTATTCCAAATCTCTCTCTCAACTCCATGCTTTGACATTCTCATTACACATTACGTTTCTTCTTTTTCTTTCACAACACTACTTGAAAGACTTGTCTACATATACTCTCCACACTTTCATACCTATTAATTTCAACACCCATTGTAGTCCGAATTCCACCACAACACTCCACTAAACTGCTTTTGCCAAATCACCAAGAACTGCTAGGTAAGGTCAATGGACAATTTGAATCTACATCTTATCTCCAATGCAGTAAAAGCTATTGAATAACTTCTTTCTTAAAATGCTAATTTTCTTTTTTTCTATCACATTATATAGTCTCCTAGTTTCTTCCTAAACTCAGGCTAATTACTATTTATCACCCTTTGACATTGTTTGCTAGTGTTTCGCTTCTATTGCTGTTTCTTAGGATTCTGTTCCAGTCTCTGATTGATTTGTACATTACACACACTATCATCTAGTCCAACATATCAACTAGCACCTATATGTGATAAGACATGAACTACAAGCCCAACACAAATATTTATCCTAGGCTCCAGATGCATATATGCGACAGTCTACCAGATATACTCACCTGGCTATCTCTCAGGTGTCTAAAATTAAGTATGTCCAAAATGGAAAAAAAATCTCTAGAAATTTGTTTACATTCCTTCAGAGAGTCTTTCCACTATGGATTCAAAGAAAGAAACTAGGATGTTACCTTTCAATTCTCTCTTTCCTTCATCACTATATCCAATCATCCATCACAACATGCTAAATGAATCAACTAAGTATCCCGATTCCTAGATCTTCCATCTAGCCCCATTGCTGCTATTCTCTTAGAAGACCCCCTCGGAGCCTATTTGAATTACTGTGAAAGCCTAATACATGTTGCTCTGAATCCAGTCTTACTCCTTTCGATCCACTATCCATAAAGCAGCCAAAACAATCTCTCTAAATCATAAATGGATTGCAACACACACTTGCTTGAAACCTTTAATGAATACCTAATGCCAAAAAAGAAAAGTTCTGAAATCCTTGGTGTAATTTATCTATCATCTGAATTCTGTTTATCTCTCACCTCCTTTCATCTTAATTCTTTTACAGCCATATTTAATTACTGTTTCTTACTGAGGGTATCAAATACTATATAAATTCTTACCGGAACACAATTTTTTTCCCCCCTGCTTTTCATCACCTTTGTCTTAGATAAAACTCTTTTCAGCTTTCATACACACCTTCTGTCATTCCCCACAATTGGGTCAGTGCCTGAGGCAGAGACTAAGATTGCCTCCCATTATCTATTTTTTCCTAATTCTTAATACTAATTTCAGTTTTTAGATGGACACTTAGCTGCCTAGCTAAAAGAGTACACTTTTCAGCCTCTCTTGTAGCTAGATATGACCACAGACTTATTGGCGTAGCAAGTCTAGAAAAATCTCCTTAGAAAGGAAAGGTCGTGCCTTTCTTTGCTTCTTACATTCTACTGCCTGAAACCTGAATGTAATAGGGTCCAGCAGCTTTTATCTTACTTAATGTTGTGTTGTTTTCTGTCAAAAGTGGTTAAATCGGACACAGTGTTCCTATGCTTTTCCACAATGCCTGCACCTCTATCATTAAATATTTTTTAGTATTATAATTGTCTGTTATTTCACTAGATCACTAGATTCTTTAATTTTATAGAGCAATATTTTTTCATTAATTAATCAGGCCAGTAAGAAAACTCTAATATCAAATCTACTCTTAACATAATTTTACAAATTAATTGAATGTCATTTTAAATCCTAAAAGATATGAATGACAATTTTTTTTAAGAATTTAGCTTTATGATACACTTGCAACATTTTCTTCCTAGACTTATTAATTTTTTTCATAAATAAGCATGTTCCTATCCACTTATCATTATTTGGGAATCATTGCACTAAGCTATACATTTCTTAGGAAAAGCCCACTATATTGTTTTTCTTAGCACAACATCTGACACTATGCTCAAGATATGTTTGCTGAATAACTGAATCATCCAAACAAATTTCCACACCCAAGGAGAAAAGAAAAAAAAAAAGAAAAGAAAGAAAAGAAAATACTATCTCTCTTTAATGGGGCCATGTAAAAATATTTAAAATTTTCTGTGCTTGTTAGTGGAAAAATTAAAATGTAACTTGTCCCTTGGATTGCTTGTAAAATCTTGTCACTCTCAGAAGGAAAGCCTATCATCCCTCCTGGTAATCCATCCTCAAATCGAGCTACATTTTCTGATAAGAAGCAGAGTTCTACAAGCAAAGTCTACAGTTTCTAGTTCTGTTTCCTACAATGTGACCTTAAACACTGACCCTCCCTCTGTGGGCTTCAGTTTCCTCCTCTCTGAAATAGAGGGAGCTACACTAGATGATTTTATAGCTTTTTTCTCTTCTGCTCTGCTATGATTACATATCAATATAATCCTCTTAGGCTGTGGTTTAAGGATCCTCTTTCCTTTTCTGTCTTCAAGGGAGATGGAGATCACTGTCTCTGTATGCTTGAAAATCATCACAAAATGAATCTTTAGATATTCCTAGGCAACCTGCTTGAATAACCTCCTTTTTCTATTTTGGCTCAGTCTCCCTTAATTGTAGAGCCAAAATTGAATGCAGTTACTTAAGAAGTTATAATACAAAGTTGATGGTGAGTAGGGTGAATTCCGGTGTCTTGCACGTTCTGGTACTCTGATAGTAGAAGATTTTGATAATAGAGAAAACTAGTAGTCACTATTAAAACTGATTCTGTATATAGAAAAGAATTCTGAAAACATGGCTATTAGAAGGAATTTTAGCTATTAACTTTCATACTCTCCGCTAAACTCTAAAATACTGCATTGATATACAGGCATGTGTGTATTTCCATTAGTTATTTTGCAAATAGAGTGAAAACCTCCACATAAGGACAACTGCAATGTTGTTCTGTTATTCTGCTTTAGAAAAATAATTTATTCTAAAAGCATTAGGGAATAATATACATGGAAGTTTTGATTAACTTAAAAAGAGAGGGGGAGAGATAAAACAGTTCTATTCCCTTAGGATATTTCCTCATTTCTACTGCAGTAATTGAAGAAACATTATTTATTTATTTACATTTAAGCTTTTGAACAAAAGCCTTCAGAACTCAACAATAAGTTTTCAAAGTATGAAGATAATTAATCCAACTAAAACTCATTTAGAAATATCAGCTGCATCAGAGAACAATAGCTATCTAATTGGGGTAAAGACATGCCCTGCAGTTGAACAGTTCTGGGCTTTGTCATAGCTCAAGATTCCCGAGGCAAAACAAACATTCATATTAATGAATCCAAAATAGATCAAATATTTTTTCAAGTACACGTTTCTCTGGGGCTGTTTTCCTTGGTTGATGATGTGTCTTTCTTCTGTTTGTTTACACAAACATAGTCACTAAAGGTGCTGAGCCCTAGTGTCTCTTTTTCCTCGGGTTCGCTAGCTACGTCAAGGGACAGGCCATGGTTCAAAAGCAAACTAAATTATTATTATTATTATTATTATTATTATTTAAAGATGACTGGTAAGGGGATCTTAACCCTTGACTTGGTGTTGTCAGCACCACGCTTTCCCAAGTGATCTAACCGGCCATCCCTATATAGGGATCCCAACCCATGGCCTTGGTGTTATCAGCACTGCACTCTCCCAACTGAGCCACGAGCCGGCCCCTAAATTATTTTTAAGACAGAGAAAAGAGTAGTGCTGATGTACATCTGTAAAATTGTTGCTCAATAGACCAAGCCATTCCTTCATTCCTTCACTCCTGACACAATAATATTCTCTCAACAAACATTCTGACCTAGCATCTGTCCCATTGCCCAGGATCAATACAGGATCAACATGGTTCTATTATTTATTTGCTTTGTAATCTCCAGTATATACACATACATATATAAATTTATGTATGTATAGAAGTGAAACAGATCCTAGAACCATTAATTTAAACTTCCCTTTCCACATCTGTAAAATGGATATAATATTAATCTACATCTTAGGTAACTGCTGAGAGAAATATCTGAACCTACACAAAGGAAGGTAATATCTTCCTCATAGGAATGTTTTAAGGTTTTAAATGAGACCTTATTTGTAAAGTATCCATATTGTGTACTATAAAAATTTTTGCTAAATAAAATATTAGTAAGCATTCAACAAATATTATCTAAAAATCTTATGATGTTGCTGCCACTGGTATTGTTCTTCATGTTGTGATATTCTGTATTTTAAAGGAGTTTTTGTCTAGCAAGAAATACAAAGACAGATGGAGACCATTTTAAAACAGTGACGTGATACCAGAAATTGAGATGGTCGTGGAGCATTATGGAAGGCCCACACAGGTGCACTCGTACTTCTGGCTTGCTCCGGGCTTATTTTTAAAAAGTCAGTGAAGAGTCCATTTTTAAACCATGTAATCATTGTCCGCTTACATCTTCTTGCATTTTTTTTGTCCTGAAAAAGCCCAAACTGGTAAAGCCGCTAGAGTTTACGAGGGGAGCACAATATTAGATATGTCCTAACTACACCTGAAGGGGCAATAATAGTAGTGAAACTGTCAAGAGATTACAAGCATGAGGGACACAAAGCTTTGGTAACAAAAGTTCATGCAGGTGTATTGCCTTAAGCAAAGGAAGGAGGCGTATTTAACCCGTTTTCTATAAGATGCACAGCTGGAACATAGAAGCAACCTTTTTTTATGGAGGCAGGTGGTATCACCCTTGATGTTACATATTTTCAAGTTTCACTTGCTTCTCAGGTATTTTTCTTATTCTATGGCTGGGAAGATATTGGGACCCAAAATCAGAAAAAAATGAGTATTTTAATATGGCCTCGGCAATTTGAAAAACAACAGTATGAGCACTTAGTGTAGGTCAAGACCTTCTTGAAACATTTGCCATGTTATCTAAGGTCTCTAGGTTCCCTAAGCTTCCTCTGTAGGTACATTGATCCCAAGTGTAGCCAGGCAACAATGGAATAAAAATCACACTTCTGAGTCCTTCCTGACACACAGTAAATTAGAACTGGTAAAAAATAGGAATATGATCTAGAAATCTATATTTTTAACAAGAAATTTTGATGCCAAATGTAGCCATGGTGCTAGATTCACATCGTGTAATTTGCTGTTTATTGCTAAGTGACTATGCCCGATTGTATGGCTAGGCAATTCATTACTAAAGCCAAAATGTTTCATTATTTTAGTTACACTAAGTTTTCCATTTGTATTGCCAGGGCTAGGGGTTAAGGCCCACAGAACTCAAACCCGTTGTACAGACTGGGTCATAAACCCCTCACATTCCACATCACTAGACCCCTCAACGTGCCAGGCTGAGTCTCCAGACCCCTCATATGCATGGCTGAGTCACCAGACCTTTCACATGGCCGGCTAGGTCACCAGACCTCTCACACGCAGGTCCACGGTAGGTAATTGGGAAAGATCCTGAGAGCATTCGGCAGATGACAGGAGCTCAGTTCTCAGCGACGGCAATAGCGGTAGCCTCCTCGAGGGTCCCGGGGGCCCTGGCAGCAACAGCTTGCAGCAACAGCCTCCAGAAGCAGCAGCCTCCCCATGGCCTCCTCGAGGCATCCCGGGGGCCCTGGCAGCAACAGCCTGCAGCAACAGCCTCCAGAAGCAGCAGCCTCCCCATGGCCTCCTCGAGGCATCCCAGGGACGGGGGGCCCTGTCCATTACGGCCAGCCATCCTTTATACCTAAGACCTATAACCCAGGACACCTGGGTGCACATGCGCAATTACGTTAGATAATAACCACGGAACACCTGGGTGCACATGCATATTTACATCATGATGCTTGGCAAGACTCCGAACCCCCGAGGGACCCTGACCATTTATCTTCACTCTCATTACATTCGCCTTTCTGATAAATTAAAAAGACTTAAATGTGAAGGACAGACGGAAGTAAAAGTAACTTTTTAACCTAAATGTTTACAGAGAGAAAAATGTTTATTAAACAAAAATCCCCCTTTAATGAATGTTTCCTGATTTCGCAATTAAAATTCTTTCAATTAAAAAGGAATCACTAGGTATATAGATCCTATTCAACTTCATTATGAAGAATTTTAGGCAAGAAAATAATATCAAGAAAAGAAAAATCCATGTAAGTGACTTCTTTATAACAAATTAATTCTTAGTTGTAGAGTATCCATTTAATACTACATGCACATTAAGCCACGCCAGACATAAGAGAATCTCTCTGGGCTACATTTCCCTTAATGGATTTTGATGGAAAGCAAAGAGTAATTCCAATTCATATTTAATCCCCAAAGGACACAGACAGATCAGAAAGTTATTTAGTTAAATGGAAGTAAACCTAAAATTCTTTTAGCATCTGAAACTATGTTATTGAAATTTGGATCTCAGTTTAAAAGACATATTTAAGTTATTTATCAAATATCCATTTACTGTTAGTTTCCTAAGTATCAAATACCAGTTTAATTTTGATGGCCAATATAAATTTCTAAATATATGCATGTATGTTTATGTATAAATGTGTGAATATATGTGTATATACATCTATGCTATTCCGTATTTCAAAATGCCTTTTGGAAAAATTATCGTGATACCATTACATTCATAAAATTCAGTTTGGTAATGTTTTATATCAAGTATTACACAATTGGTATAATTTATCAGTATCCATACTATTTAATATCATAAGTGAATTCTGATTCTAATATTCCAAGCATATACTCTTTAAAGAAATGACCTCACGGTTTTCCACCTTCGTTAAGTTAAGTTTTGACAATTGTACCATAAAAATGTGTTCATTATCAAGTATAACTTCCAAAAGTAATACTCATAAACATACTGTACTCCCACTCTTGTGAAAAGGCTCTTATCAATGTCATCTATAACCTACACCAGTGGTTTTCTAAGTGTGATCCCCAGACCAGCAGCAACAATGTCACTTGTTGGAAATGCACGTTCTTGAGCTTCTTTCAGGCTTACTTAATCAGAAATGCTGGGTCCAAGCAATCTGTTTTAACAAGTCCTATAAAGTGTTTTAGATGCACACTGAAGTTGGAAAACCAGGCTCTTGCCAAAAGCTAACGGTCATAAGGTAGTTCTATTTTTAGTTTTTTGAGGAACCTCCATACTGTTTTCAGTAATGGTTGTATTAATTTACATTTCCATCAACAATGTGGGAGGGTACCCTTTTTCCACATCCTTGCCAACCTTTATTATTTTCTTTTTGATAATAGTCATTCTAACTGGAGAGAGATGATATCTCATTGTAGTTTTAATTTACATTTCCCTGATGATTAGTGATGTTGAGCATTTTTTCATATACCTGTTAGACATTTGTATGTCTTCTTTTGAGAAATGTCTGTTCAGGTGTTCAGATCTTTTGCTTCTTTTCTTTTTTTTCTTTTTCTTTTTTTTTGCAGCTGACTGATATCAGGATCCTAGTCCTTGATCTTGGTGCTTGGCATCATCAGTACCACGCTGTAACCAGATGAGCTAACCGGCCAAACTGGCCAGCTCCTACCCATTTTTTAATTGGGTACTTTGTTTGTTTGCTGTTGAGTTGTTTGAGATGACTCGGCAATTCCACCACTGGGTATATATCCAAAGGAAATGAAAGTGATATTTGAAAGACACACCTGCACTCCCATGTTCATTGCAGCACTATTCACAACACTCAGGAGATGGAATCGATCTAAGTGTCCATCAATGAATGAATGGATTATAAAAACCAAAAAACAAAAACTGGTATATATACACAATGTAATACTGTTCAACTATTTTAAAACAATGATATTCTATCATTTTCAGCAACATGAATGGAACGGGAGACCATCATGTTAAGTGAAGTAAGCCAGGCACGGAAAGACAAATGTCTTATGATCTCACTCATATGTGGAATTTTAAATAAATAAGTTAAATAAATAAAAAATTGGTTGTCATAGAACTAGGGAATAGTATAATGATTAACAGAGGCTGGGAGAGAAAGAAACGGGTGGAGAAAGGGAAGAGGTGGATTAATGGTACAAGTTTAATGCTACAAAGTAGATAGGAAGAATAAGTTCCGTTGTTCTAGGTTGACTACAGCTAATAATATCATACCGTATATTTCTAAATAGCTAGAAAAGAGGATCTTGAATGTCATCACCATAAACAAAAAATAAGTGTTTTTGTGACAGATATACTATCTACCCTAAGTAAGTCATTGTACAATATATGGATGTATTGAAACAACACACTGTACCCTACAAATATGTACTGTTAAAAATAATTATTTTAAAAATAACTAATGGTCAGTGTCACATCTCTATCTTACTTGATCTTCAGTAAAAAAATCATAATGGACTTTAAAAATTCTTATTTTAATTATGAAACATTTCAAAGTCAAACAGTACAAAGAATAATATGAAATACTTGTGTCCTTATCCCTCCAAGTTAACATCTTTAATTTATCATTTTAATTATTACAAAACTATAACAAACCTTGTTATGTGGAATGGCAACCTCTCACCATTACCCCTCTTGTTAAAAACATCTTAGCTAATTTTGGACCTTTAGGATTCCGTATGGACTTAAGAATGGCTTGTCAATTTTTTGTGAAAAATACCATTAGGATTTTGATTAGAATTTCACTCAATAATTATAGATCATATGTGTAAAATCAATATGTCTGTTACACTGAATATCCCATCAAGAATGTGGTCTACATCTCTTCATCTAATTAGGTCTTTGTGCTTTTCAAGAAAGATTCCCCTCCCCCCAGGACTGCATATTAATAACTGGGCATTGTAGTAGGGTTACCTGTGTGTGTATTTAGATTTTCAGGTGGCAGAGGTAGCTTTTTCCAAAACTGAGGAGTAAGCTGAGGAAGACAGGCAAACCAGCCGTCCTTTCAGAATTTCCCATTATCTTTTTATGATTTTTTCCCCCCCTCTATTCTCTTTCAATATTAGGCCTCCCTGACATGAGCAGGGATGCTACAAAGAAATTTTATCTGGGCATGCCTAAGCATGATGAATATTCTTTGTTTATGATATCTCTGCCACAAATCACCTCTTTGTCTTACCCAAGGTGGATTTTCTCTAGGATTTACTCTTGTAGGAACAGCTGACTTATGTGGGCAGAGTTTGGAGGAAGATTAGCTGAGGACATGTAGATCACCAATTTCTATTGTTTCTATCACCTACAGAGTTAGAAAGTTTGTAGGTCAGAGCTGGAAGAAGCAGCATGTTGCTAGTCTACCCCTTTTCCAGACTAAAAGCATCCCTTTATTAGGTCTTAATGGCTAGCTTAACATCAGCACAGCAACTTTCCACCCTCTTCCTCCTCCCTTTTCCCTTTTCTGCTCTGGGAACTGGTCAGTGAAATTCCTCTCCTAGGGAGGGCAAACATGGCCTTTATCATCAAAGGAATGTCTTGTGGGCTGCAGTAGCAGGCATTCGGGCTGGGTTGGGAGAAATGCTTTGTACTGATAAATGTATATAATAGCAATACTAATCAGAAGCCTATGCCCTAACTGACCAGATGTTATCGGACCATAAGGGCTGTGTCACCTTGCATACCACTGATCTCGAAATTTCTCATCACTCTGCCAAAACCCTCCCTAAAATCCCTATAAAACTCCTGCTTTCCTTTGTTTGGGGGAGCTGACCTGACTTGGTCTCCCCTCCACACTGGTGGAATAAAGCTTCTTGGCTGAAATGGCGCCTGGCTTGGGTCTCTTTCTTTCTTCTCCATCTTACCGAACTTAACACCCTTGACGCCCAGTCATATATACTATTTACAAGGGCCACCATGTAACAAAGGGGAAGCCTTCTACAAAGACGCAATAAGGGTGAATGATTGCTGGATACAGATTGGTTGAGTTTCAGTTGTCTATTTCTACCCAGCAGTTACTGGCAGGGAGGCTATTTTCTCAGTAAGCTCAAGGCAGAGTAAAGACAAGTTAAAAGAGTGTTATTATTTGTAGGGCCTCAGTCCCAGCCATGCCATGACTGCCTCTACTGGCTTCTTCAAAAAAGGTGGAGCTAAGAGAAACAAACAGGTCCTCTGGCCACTACCAGCTGCTGTTTTCACACAGAGATCATGGGGAACTCAGCACTGACTGCCAAGCCACACAAACACCACAAAACTGTGGTTTCCTGAGCAGCAGGAAGGTTAGTTCTCTGTAATAGCTCAGGAATGAACTGAATCCTTGGCTGCAGAGCCAAGAGGTGCTCCTTGATTGGGGACGCAGACTTCCAGTGGAATCTTGCTGAGGCTGATGGCGGGAAATAGTTGGCTGAAAGGCTAGGATCCTAGCTTGGGAACTTCCAGACACAGGGATACAGCCGAAGGGTTCAGAGGTCAGGTCAAGAGTCTCTGGTTTGAAGAGCTTTCCAGGTGAACAGTGAAAGGAGCATTTCTAAGAGGTGGTGCTGAGATCTAGCAGCACTAGAGAATGGCGCAGGAATCCAGTTGAGTCCCAAGGCTTTTCCATCAGACTGAAAACAACTCCTTCCCTTTGGCTGGGGTATAAGCCTCCAGGGGTTTAGGGGCCATTAGGAAAATAGATTTGATAAGGGTAGAATATATCCCTGGGAGAATGAAACTCTGTGCCCCCGAGAAGAGCAGCGCTGGCTGATGCAGGAAGGATGGCAGAGGCTACTGTTTCCAGAGACCAGCTCATCTCCCTTAACTTTCTTCTTTAGTAATGAGCAGAGATGCTGGGGGATGGGCAATTCCCAGGGAAACATCCTTTAGGCCTCAAAGCAGCTCATGGAGGGTGAGGAGATTTATCTTTGAAGGTCACCAATAGGGCCTTAATGTTCCTGTCACTTCAGCTAAACTTTAGATAGGCTTCTTTCTGACTCTAGGCCCCTGACCTTCCTTTTCTTAGAGCCTTTACCTTAGAAAACTTGTAAATGTACATTCTTCTCTGTCTCTTCGACATGTAAATCTTTTTAAAAGGCTCTTTTTAATTTTACAAGTCAGGACTGTCTTTCTCAAGAACCTGGGAACCATCCCTATGAAATGTAATCATGAAGTAAGATAGGGCCCTTATCTCCCAGTCTGTGTGGGAGGGTAGAAGCCTAACTAACTGCAGTGGATGCAAAACTACCTCCAGTCATGAAGACAGGAGAAGTGTATTTGGAGTAGGAGAGAAGGAGAAAGAGAATTTGCTTAGGCACTTAATATAAGGATTTAAGTTTCTCTTCCTTCCTTCCTTTTTCTTCTTTCCTTCCTTTTTTTCCCCTTCTACTTATAGGTTTTTTTGCATTCTACTTTATGATACAAATATATTTATATAGCGCATCAAGAAGATGTCCCCTGCTTCTCCTCTAGGGTTAAAACTGTCTGAGAAACAGCAGTCCTTTAATAGAGTACCTATTCTATTATAAGAAAAAGCAAAACAAAGATGGTTTCTTGTACTTGTGAAGTTTGTAATCTTATAGTAATCAATGATCATGCAAATAAATAAGTACAATTTCTGGTAAGTGTAGGGATGGAAAATATAGACTGCTGCACAACTACTGCATGTGAGACTGACCAGTCTTAGGATTCAGTGGTAGTGATGATTGAGGAAGGGGAGTCTCAGAGACAAGAAACAGAATATAGGATGAAGGTCCTACTTTGGGAAAAAGATAACACTGATGAATGAATATAGGCCTAGATAGAAGACGTCTAACTTCTGGAGGCTGAGACAACATTGTGAGGGTCCGTGCTTCTTCACGAGTGGCCCTACTGACATGTCAAACCTTGGTTAAGGATTTGGAAAATCAAAAATTGTTTTTGTTACTGTCCACAAAACACTATTAGCTTCTACCAATCTGTCTGTCTAGCTAGCTAGCTATCTACCTATCTATTCTTAAGATCCCTAAAATACCACATTTGCACAAAGTACTTTTCTCAGCTAAATTCTTTAAATTTACAGAATGTTTTCTCTTGTTAAGAACACGTTACTCACACATTGATAATCAACTACTCTTATAGTTCTAGACCGGATGGGGAAAGTGTAAAAAATCTCTCCACCACTTTCTTTTTTTCTGTCACTCCAGTTATTAATTTAAATACGGCCTTTATATTAATGAAAGCTGAGATAATTATGTGTTTTTGTCAGTTAACTAAACAAAAATGCTCACCTTATAAAATATTTGCTTAGAGTTTTCAAAACTTTAGTTATGTTAGCAACTATGTGAATGGAACAAAACAGAAAAAGATTCATTATTATTTCTCCAACATAGTCTCCTAGAGTCTGCTTGGGCCAAATATAGGCTTAATATGAAATTGAAAACAACATCATGCTTAGGTAAAATCTTATTCTACTTATCAATTCCCTCATAGATGAACCATAAATTATTTAATTAATTTTTAATTAGGAGAAAAATGCCAATGAAAGATGTTAGAAGTGTAATACATCAAAGCAATAGTTCAAAAAAGCTTTGAAATCACTGATCTAAAAATTTTGAAATCACTGATCTAATTAGTCATTATAATCATGTACTTAAGAAAATAGCTGCATTTTGATCTTCATACCCGGCAAGCTTTTAATTTACTTTACTCAACACAAAGGTAAGAATTTTGTTCTACGAATGAAATATATTCCTGTTCTTTTCACTAGGACAAAGTATGTTAATTTTTTCTTGCCTTTTTTAGTCATTACTACACAAACAGAGAAAAATATTTCAACTTAGTATTTTCCAAAGTAGCCTTCCTCAGATTTCAAATGACATTTGGAAAGTAAAACAGAAATTATTTTTATGAATGTTGTTGAAAACATAGACATACATATCCAAAGGGGTCATTCCACAAAGGTATGATGCAAAACTGTTTTAAATAATCCCAGAAGAAAATTTTAAAAAAGGATTTATATACCATTAAAGCAGTAAATTTAAACAAACACATGACCCTTGATCAATACAACCAGGTGGATTGTTCCTAGAGTATGTCTGTGGTGTGTATATTGGATGTGGCAAGAAGCAAAAGAGAGAGGCATATAAACATAAATATAAAGATAAAGACAAATACAAATATACAGTAGTATTGAAACATGTCCCCAAATTATTTGACATCAAGAAGTAGAGCTTATGGTCCTTCCCCTTCAAACTGTGTGGGGCTTTGTAATTGCCTTGACAAGAAGAATGCAACACAAGAGACAAGATAATGCTGTGAGACTTCTGAAGCTAGCTTAGAAAAGGCCATGCAACTTCTGCTGGCTTTTCTTGGGACACTTGCCCTGGGAGCCTTCGGCCGCCATATGGAGAGGCCACATAGACCATATCGAGGCGGGGGGGAGCCCACAGAGCTCCCACTCTTGTAGTCTTCCCAGCTCAGGTATCAGATTGCCTTAAAATGGCCCCAGCCACTATCTGACTGAAATCCAGTGAGAGACCCTGAGCAAGAACTGTCTACCTGAGCACAACCAAAACCCAGATTTGCAAGCAAAATATCTGGCTGCTGTTCTTATTCTTTTAAGCCAGTGTCTGGGGTGGTTTGTTACACAGGAATAGAAAGAAAAATATATAATAAAATTAGCATGTGTATTGTACAAGAACATAAAATAAATTTTGTTTTGGACTGCTTAGTAGAATTGCCAAATAACCTCATATAAATTAGATTCCAACTTAGTAATGAACCCATATTGGAGGTAACTGTTGACATAATTTATTTTCCACTAGAGGAAAAATTATATTTCACTTTTCTTATGTTAGTGCTATCAATAATTGCTATGATTTTAGGGTTACCATATCTCTCTTTTTTGACATACTATTACAATAGCATTACTATTTAAGATCAGAAAGCAAGAATATGGTTCATTCTTTAACTTCCTAAAAACAAGTTACTCCTTATTAATCTGTCAAAATTCTTCCCTAAGAAAATTGCGTATGTGCTCTCATTATAATTTCCATTAACTTATTTTATGTAATGTTATTTCCCCATTGGATTATTGCTTTAAGATGTCTTCATCTTCCCATAATGACTGCTCGTTTCCTTGATCATAGATTTATTTTCCTAAATTAGGTGCAATGTGAAAATAAGGCCGCACTTTGTTGTATTTCTATCCAGATCCACTGCCGTTCTTTAGTTTTATACATAGTCAGCCCTTATTTCTAACTCCAATAAAATGCAAATGCTATATCACTATTTTTTTCCATTACACATTTTCCTCTCATTTACTATTTATTTGTACAGTTTAAGATCTCGTGAGGGTTTTACTTGCTTCTAGGCATTGACCTGCTCAGGTGTTCATTTGAATTTCAGAGTCTAGAATCAACCAGGTAAGTTTAAGTCCTGTTGCAGTTAGCTTTTAACTGTATAAACCACTCCACAAATTAGTGACTTAAAACAACAACTGTTTAACTAGCTCATGATTCTGCCTTTGGACAGTTTGAATTGCCAGAGCTGGGCCGTTATTTTGGCCTGAGCTGGTTTCTCAGACATTCATGCCAATAGAATTGCATCTTTTATAAAATTATTTTACTAAATACTTAATTTCTAGTTTAATAGCTCTTAAATTCCACTTAGTTTCAGGGAGAAGGTAAGGAAATCCTGACAGTTAGTGTGAGTAAATGACTCTTAATAATTATCTAAATAAACAGAATAATTCAATGGTTGCAAATGAGGGATTAATTCGCATTGAAGAATCATCTTTAACCCGAAATCCCTCTTTTCCTACCAATAAAAATCAATATTAAAGAGAAACAAGAAAATAATAAATTGATCCCTTAAGAATTATTAAAAGAACAAACATTAAAGAGTGAGTTGCTTCTCTTGAATGCTTTTACCATCCTCTAAAATGTTTCCACCAAATGCCTCCTTTTGTGGGACTTTCTGCCAATTTAGGTTTTACAGAGAGCTTCTACTGTGATTTGGCTACGACAGAGAATTCTTCATTAGTCTGGATTTATTCCGCACTAAAAAATTTCCTTTCATAATGTGTCCTGAGTTTCTGAGGTAGGAAAACTCATTGGAAAGGGATCTGTACATAAAGTTTGATAACCTAAAACAACGTATCTCTTTAGAAAATTAACATTCTCCTACTCCAACCTTTCACTTTGAAGAGAAAGATAACATAGAAACATAGTCATTTCTCTTTCACAAGTAGCCTACAAGTAAAAGCAAAAACCCATTATGCCAAATTTCACTTATTCTTATACCATGACTATCAATTGACTGCACTAACACAATATGTTTCTATAAATTGACTCATTTCTAAAATTAAGTCCTACTTCAATATTGTTCTTATCAATGATGTTAATGAAATCACAAATAGGATGTATTATCAATTGTTTTCTAATACACATGATCACTAAAACCTAATTATTAACAGAAAATAATTATTCTATAAATCATCTAAAATCACATTACATTTTGGAAAACACAAATTGAAATGTTCCCAACTGTTTCAGAATTAAGAGTAAAAGTGGATATTTTCCTTTCCCTGGCGATACATGCAGTAAGAACGGGTAGAATGAGGATGGTGGGTGTGGATGACAACTCACAATAATAATGGAGGTGATGTAGAATTTGTTTACTTCTGGGCATCATAGTTTTAAAGCATTATTTGTAAACCAGAGCATGTTTCTACTCAAAATAAGAAAATTTAGACCATGACAAGAATTACAAAATTTCCCACAACTAAAGGTACTCAAGCAGAGGTGGAATGAATAATTGCCAAAGAGGTGTGCATGAAATTCAAGCATCAACATATATATTCCTTGTAAGATTCATATTCTAGTATCTTTGCTTTGGGCCACTGTAAAACAGCTTTGATTTTTAATATGGAAATTATTAAAATAAATTCCTTGATATATTTCATAGGAAAGAAATTTTGAGGAATTGATTGTGGTCCTTTTTTAAAATTTTAATAACAATTGTAATAAGAACAATAATAAGTTCCTAAATTACAGTTTATTGATTACACAGAGGTTTGTTTCTCATTTTCCCAAATGTAAATTTTTTGAGTAAACTGTGTTACATCAACACATTTACTTTATACTAGACACGTTTTTTAGTTAATCCATTCTTGCTGACAAGCCAGCTGCTAAACAGCAGGAGGCTTATAAAGCCCAGTTTTGACAGTTTAGTAGTACAGTTTTCATGAATCGTTGGAAAAATCACTTGACATCTATGCAAGTGATACTGCTGTATCTGGATTTCCTCATTCAAAAAAATGTGTAAATGAAGTGTAATATATTATACGAGAGTAATATACTAAAAGGCAATTGAAATCTCAAAAATATGTTTTCAAATTCACATTTTTTAAAATTATACTATTGTACCTATCTTAACTGAGGCTCAATTCAGTTTCTGTATTTCTCCAAACTTGTATCCTGCACTTCATTTGTCAATGTGTTGAGTTTGATGTAACCTAAGTATAATTTTCCAAATTTGTGTTGGGCTAGAGAAGTAAAATCTATCTACAGAAGGCTTATACTACTTACTTTTTACATCAGATCAAGTGGGTACTAGTGAGCCAAAATAAATTGATTGAAACAGAGTATGTGTGTGTGTGTTTGAAACCTGTATTTCAAACCAGTAAAATTTAAAGTTACAGTTATGTAACAGACATGTAAACATCTAAATGAAGACAGAAAGACCTACAAAAAAAACCACTAAATGAATATGTTGTAATAAAATACTTTAATTAATCAATAAATAACTATTTGATCATTAAGTAAGGTGTCTTCTTGGTTTTGAAGAGAATTTGATATGATTTTGCATAGAACACAATAAATAATCTCATTTCTAAAAAGAAACAGAATGAAGGCTCATAAGAAATGTATTACATTCTAATTTTTATTGCTTTATTTTATTCCATTTTTATCAGATGTGACATTGAATGTTACTAAAGTTGGAAAGCTGTTTCTTTTAAGTCAATCTATCTAACTAGTATTAATCCAAAAGAGAATAAATTTCAAGTTATGTGTCATTTGTAATTGTCTTTGAAACATGACAAGTCATTTATAACAGAGCTTTTGGGCAGTCAGCTCCCCATGTGACTCAAATATTTCATTTAAACTGAAGATTAATTAAATTTAAAATATTTATAATACGTGTCATAATGTCTTTCAAAAATATATCTTACAATGTTCTAAAATTAAACTGAGGTGATGGTTGTACTACTCTGTATATGCTAAAAACCATTGAATTGTATACTTTAAATGGATATATTACAGAGAATGTAAATTTTCTCCCAGCAAAGTTGCTGAACATTTTTTTCTTACATGTGATCTATCAGAAAACTGCTTTTAACCCCCTGTCTATTTCTTATGCCTTTGTCTTTTGTTTATTCTCTCCCACTTAAATACCCCCACTTTGTGCGTATCATTATTATAAATGAAAATGTATACTTTTTATAATTATCTGTTTTAGGTCTTTCTTCCCAACTAAAGTCGATATGAGAATCTGACAGTAGTACTTTTGGTTTATTTTTACATTCTTAGTGTTTAGAATGGTGACTGATGCATAATAAATATTTGCTGAACACATTTATTAACTCATATGTTAGGGAGATAAAAAGAGAAATATCAATATTTATTTGATAGTTCTAAAAATGGAAATACAAATCTACCACCAAAAAGACAGAAACCAAATACTAAATATATGGATTGGCTTCAAGTTTTATGGATATAAATGTACACATTCCACACTTTAGTGTGACAAAGTTTCAACATACTTTTTGCCCCAAGCTTATCTAAAATTATGCCAGATCAATTATCTGTGAAATGCCTGTTCTTGTTGCAATAAAAATCTGGAAAAAAAATTGCAGTGATCAAAATTATATTTGGAATCTTGTCAAAATTGGTTCCTCTCATGAGAAAAATTCCTTAGTTACAATGATAGTTCTGTATAATCACTCGAAGTTTGGAAGAATTGTTAGATAGTAACATATACCTGAAAGTCCAAATCAGAGCAAAAGGTTGGTAAATCTACAGAACAAAGTAAATGAGCTATGAGCTAATATTCTGTTAACAGGGTAACAGTTAAATAAAAGTTCCTTTTTTTTCTTTACAATGTGAGATATTAAATATTTAATATATAGGCTATGGGATATTTGATATGCTGTTGAGAAGTTATTGTGTTTATGATAGTATATTTCACTGAAACATACCAATGTAGTTAGCACACAATAAATTCTTTTGAAAGAAAACACATTTAATTTTATACTTAGTTCTATTTTTTTAAAAAAATATCATTACGTTAGACTACCACAATTTTAGAAATTTCCAAAATTTGTTGATTCCATCTGGTAGATTTATACATCTCGTTTAAAAAAAAAAAAATCACCTAGATGCCAGACTCTCTTCCGGTTGAAAGCCAGCCATCTCTTAAATAAAATGGAAACTGAAAATCAGTGCAAAGTTGCTGTGAAACAGTGAAACCCAGTTATATTACTCATTATTAAACAGATTCAATTATTCCATAGTTCAAAATATTATACAAAATGTGACAATATGCATTAAATCTGCTCTTACATGATTATGATTATGATAAAAGACCTAGATAAAAGAGAATCCAAATTTTAAACCTTCACTTGGAATACTAATTGCTTGACATTAATATGATAATTAGGTACACTTTAATGTGCTGCAGTAACAATCGGATTAATATCAGCATAGAAAATCAATGTGTTTATAAGGATTTTTGTATTTTTTTTTTAAAAAGTATCCCTAAAATGTCTAATAACAACTTTTTAATTAATGAAAAAATTGATAGAAATGCATTTATTATTAACCTACATGTATGTATTCCATATTGTGTTGTTACTTAAAATGCCACATTGGATCATTTTCAATAAAAACATAATATAATATTTATATAATCTTTTTTTATTTTATCAGCAAGAAAGAAATTCTCAGCAAACACTTTGCTTGGCTGGGGTCTTCTGACTCTGAACCACCGGCAGGTGCTAACTGGCAAAAGAGAAGGCAGTTTGCAGTAAAAATCTTTCCCCATATAGAAAGTGCTGGGTTGCAAAAATCAAGCTCTTTGAACTTTATTGGCTGTTCAACAAACAGGCTTTTCATGGTAACAAATGCTTAGCTTCATATCAGCATTAAGCAATATTATTTGTAACTCTGAGTATGTGGTAAGTTTCACTGGCTTAGTCTCACAATTAGTTTTATTACTCTTATAAAAAATAATCTTAAAGTTTTTGTTTGGGCAATTACTACTCCCACTGAACTGCAGTAGGACCAAGGTACAGGTACAGTTTTATATTTATTATGCAGTGAAAAAGTGCACCCTGTGTAGAATTACAAGGCTCTAATTTCATTGAAGGTTTCTGTAATGTCATAAACCAAGAAGCTGGAGAATAGAATTTTTAAAACCCTGATATGAAAAGTTGATGACTTGTTGTACTACCTTAATGTGTTGGGTAAACTAATCTGTACTTTATTTGTTTCTTAAATAATTCATTTCCTACTCCCATATCAAAATTCATGAATTACAAAATATTCAGCAAAAGTTTAGCATTACATTTAATAATCAATTTAAAAACTCATTCCAGCAGGAAATTAACCATTTTCTTGCTCTAGAAATAAGGCAAAACCACATTGAAATTAATGATAGTAAAAACACTTATTAAGATGCATATATAACTTAGAACAATTTAATCAGGATCAACTTTTTGCAAATGTTAAGCAATCGTTATGGCAATAAATTCCAAAGTTTCTCCAAGGTAATAATGTTTCTGTGCAAAGCTATAATAAACTCTCCTGTGCAGCTTGGGATATTTTACAAGCAACAGCTTCTTATAAGAAACCTTGCTACTATTTCCTATTAGCTGGGTCCCTGCTTGAGCCTACCTAAGCAAGTTGGCTCATTGAGTTTAATTTTTACCAAAGACAGAACTTTTGGGTTGGGTAGACTTCATCTATGAATAGTAGCATTCTAAGAAGCATTGGTAATTTGGAATATACCATAGTAAAATTCTCACCAAGTTTGTATCTTAGTCCAAGCTTCCCATAGATTTGCATATGTATTTTAAAGATAGAGGAGTATATTAGTTCATTTCTGTTGCTTATAACAAAATATCTGAAAACTAGGTAATTTATAAGAAAATAAAACTTATTGCTTACAGTTTCTGAGGCTGGGAAGTCCAAAGTCCAGGAAACACATCTGGTGAGAGTATTGGTGGTGGCAACAGTGACCCAGTGATCTCACATTGCAGAAATTAGTGGAGTAGAGAGAGACTGACCTCCTCATTCCCTCTCCTTTTAAATCCCTCTAAACCACACCCATGACCACCATTTTTAATCCATTCGCTATGGCACGGTCCTACAACCTAATCACCTCTTCAAGGCCTCGTATTTCAATTACCATAATAGGATTTCCCACCCTTTAACAGTCACAGTGGGGATTAAATTTTGGGGGGACATTCAACCCAAGGCAAGGAGCTACAAATCAAAGAATCAAGAATTATTTTTAAACAAAGGTCAGTGTGAGATATTTGGGAGCCTAACACAATGACAGTGAGAGTTGTAGCGTCCCAACAATGATGAATAATACAGTGTGGCTTTGGTGTATGGATATCATTGCACAGCATTATCAGACCACAAACTATGTCATATTTACCCAGCCAGTGGTGGGTAGCCTCAGTGTCTTCATTAGTGCCCAGTCTGCAGCAGTAGCCCAGTGGTGGCATTTGGGACAACTGTATCCAAAATAATTGGAGTAATGACACTGCAGTGGTAACAGCAAGCACAAATATCAGATCCTTACCCACAATGAGTGGACACCAGCTGCACCATAGAGGAAAGCCAACTTTAAGTGTGTGTGCATAAAATTCCCCACAAACACACTTATAGAAAAATGGAAGAGCTTTAAAGGGATCAGAGATACCCTAAATGCAGACAAAGGAGAAGACTGGAGAAAACTTACATATTATTTATGATATGCAACCCCATTTTTACAGTAAGTTGATGAGGCCCTGCAAGACACAGAGTACAATTATTAAAACGCCCATGGAAGAATGAAAATATAGGATATCTTTGCTGGTATTTCCATTATAAAATTTTTGAAATGCAGATCACCCGCTCACCTGAGTAACAAGATTTCTAATTTTCTATAAATTTGACAGTAACTGCTAAGCCTACCATCATGTTTAATCTATACCAGACACTCTTCTAAGTGCTTTATGTATTTTAATTATTTATATCTCCTTATAATCCTACGAGGTAGGTAATATAGTTATGCTATTGCATTTGTTAGGAAATTGAGGAAATGCAAGAGTAAGCAACTTGCCTAAGATCATGTGATAGGTAAGAAGCAGAGGCAAGATTCAAATGCAGGCAACCTGGCTCCAGAGCCATGTTCTAACTTGAAGAAATCTGCTAGGCTGGCTAGTTGGCTCATTTGGTGAGAGTACAGCCTTCTAATACCAAAGTCAAGAGTTTGGATCCCAGTACCAGCCAGCTGCCAAAATAAACAAATAACTGGAAGAAATTATTCTAAAATCAAACTCCTACTTTTCAAACCTCAAACTCTATTATGCATGGCTTAACATTTTATCAATTGTGGAAGAAAAATAAACAGAAAAACATATAATATGATAAGTTTACTATTAAAAATAAATTTGCAACTCTTGAAATCCTGTGAAAAAATTTGAATTGAAAAGAAAAATTAAAATGTTTTTGAAAGGCCAAAATTGGTACAGGGATCTTCTAGCAAGAGCAATTGAGGGGCTGGTGAACAGGAAATGGAAGAAGACTTATTTGGTTACTAGACTGGGTACTTTTTCTCTTTTTAATCAAATACAGGTATTATTTTTGGAAAACAATTCCAAAAAATGTAAATTATGATACTATAATGTTTGTATTTGTTTATCTACCTATAACACTTAGAGGCTTTAAAAAAAATGTCAAAAGTTAAAAAGTCATTATACAATAGTGTTTAAATTAATACCATGGCTTATAGTATTGGAAAGCTAGACAGTCTACAAATATCCTCATTAGGAAGTCACAGAATGTGGAGTACTATGTTAGAGTGTTTACAAAAACAAAGAGAGGATTCTAATTTTTCCATATCTTTGTCTATCCTTATTATTACCTGTCTTTTCAATTATAGCCATCCTAGTGGATGTGAAGTGGTATCTCACTGTGGTTTTTACATGAATTTCCCTAATGAATAATGATGCTGAATTTTTTGTGTGTGCTTATTGGTGACTTACATACCTTCTTTGGACAAATGTCTGTTCAGATCCTTCGATAAATGAGTGCAGTTCTTTGAAAAACAGGTTGCATTTCTTCAAAATTTAAACATAAAGTTACTTTATGATCCAGCAATTTCTCTCTTAGGCTTGTAGGTATGTACCCAAGAGAAATGAAATCAAGAAAAGCTGATACATGAGTGTTCGCAGCAACATTATTTATAATAGACTCAATGTGGAAGAAGCAAACCAAATGTCCATCAACTGTTGAATGGCTAAATAAAATATGTATAATGATATAACTGGAAAGTACTAGGCCATAAAAAGAACTGAATTTCGATACATGCTAAAATATGGATGAACCTTGGAAACATTGGTATGCTGCATGAAAGAAGCCAGTCACAAAAGACCACATATTGTAGGATTCCACTGACGTGAAAGGTCCAGAACAGGCAAATCCATAGCGACTGAAAGTGGTCGTCTGGGGCTGGGACAGAGGAGGGAAATGGGCAGTGACTGAGATGGGTACAGATTTCTCTGTGGGAGTGATAGGCATGTTCCAAAACTATGGTGATGTTTGCACAACTTTGTGAATACTCTAAAAACCACTGAATTGTACGCTTTAATTGGGTGGATTATGTGGTATATAAATAGTACCTGAATGATGCTATTTTTTAAAAAAGAGAGAAGGTAGAGTCCATTGTCTTTATCCATTGTTGACCCTATATATTTTCAAATCATTTGTGTTTCTTTTTTTATGAAATTCTGATAAAAAGTACTGGGTAAACAAGCAAATAACCATGGTCAGGTATGAATCTTAATGTTCCTTTATACATCGATGTGTTTATTCAACAAACATTTCTTAGATCCTTATCATAGAATGATAAATACAAAGCAGGACTAGTGATATAAAGTGGAAAGACCAAGTGTCTGTACAGTGGGTGAGAGAAGCAGATGAGTGCTGGGTCAGAGGCACTGAATTCTATAAATTTATCCCCATGTTTGAGGATACTGGGGCGGTAGACAGTTTCAACCAGAAAAGATGACACTCAAATTAGGCCTTGATGGCTTCATAGGAAACTGGTCAAGTAAAAGGTTACAGTGTACTTCTGAGATTCACCCTTCCCTTCCCCACACCCTCCACCAGGGATTTGCCCTTGACAACCATATTGTTATTATTAGATCCCCTCTGCTGGCCGCTATTGACCAGACCATAAATAAACCCCTGACCCAAACTACTCCAGATGTTCTCTCCTAGGAATTAGGAATTTGGACTTAATCAGTCTAGGTGGGTGTAACTTGAACTGAGGGATGTAAGTTCAAGAATTATGGGCCTGCCATCATCTGTTATCTATATGTAGAGGCCGAGAAAGCCAGAGTGGGAAGACAAATGAAAGAAACTGGTACCCAGAGAAAAACAGAGACAAGAAAAGAAAGCAAAGACTAGTGTGTTCCTGATGGCTTCTCATTCCTGCTTCAGCTCTAGTATTTTCTGAATTTTGTAAGATATTCTAGTATCCTTCCAATACAATTACTCTTTTGGCGTAAGTAGAAATAAATATATATTTTTAAAAAAAAACAAGTTTGTGCTTTTTATATTATATTATTTATTTGCCATAGTATTGGAGTCCTATATAGAATCATTCACTATCAAACAATATATTTTCATTACAGAAAATCTGACAAAATCACTTGATTTTTAATAAATTGTTTATTATATAGCAACTTTCAAACATCAAGAGGAATTAGTGGGTAGAAATACCTAGACACACTAGCACTTCTTATTTCTATCCCCTCTATAAAAATTCAAGCTATTTCATGAAATAAAAATAATAGTGCATAGTGTCTGATTTTCTTCTGGAGTAGTTATATCACAATAGATATATTTATAATTAGAAAGAAGTAAAAGATAATCAGTAGCAGAACTTAAACATTTAAATTTTAGACTTGGGATTTTGTTTCTGAAGTTCAGAGCAAAAAATAAAATTACTTAATATTCAACTCATATACAGATTAGAAATATAAATTTAAGAGGATTTGGGGGTGATAACTGATAGAGAGATAGTCTGATTAAAATACTAAAATAGAGGAAGGATTAAAAATATTTTTTATATGGGAATATAGAGGTTGTAAAGATTTTCAGGTACTGAATTAGGTAATGTGTATGAAAAGAAATGGAAAATTACTAATAACTTTCTTACAATTTGTTTACCTTTTTCTGTAGACTTTTAGCCAAGAATGAAAATCTCCCACTTTATTTTGCTTATCTGATACTTTCTCTACACCTTTTTGCCTGGATTGATTCATGAGCATTTCCATATTCAACAACTTGTTCTTAATATTTTTTAGAAGAATTTAATAAAAGACATGATTGTTTTCAGTATTATGTAGTTCCCCAAAACTTTTGCTATAAGGCAGCCTCACATCAGATGTGCAATGCCATTATAGATAGCGTAGTTCCCACAGTTAGCATATTGCAGGAAAAAAACTGAAGGTGGCATTTAAATTCTAAGCCAAGTCATTTATGCTTTACATATATAATTCACACATAATTTTGAGTAATGCGTTATAAGAAGGATTAAATGTTTCAACCAAGTTATGTTTCCAAATAGAAATATTTCATACATTTTAGCTAGGCTGGTGTCTGCTGATGGCTTAGTTCTTAATTTTCCTTCAAATAGCTTATTTGTATCATTTGTAGCTCTAATTGAAGTAATGTTAATGTCAGTTTGTTATATAAGTAACTATTGAAAATTACGTATGTATTCAGTATATCAGCACGATTCTATATATCAGACACAATTATAAATGTCCTTGGGAGTATGATTATCGAGCTCTTTGCCATAAAAACATTATAACAACTGGTTGTCACTTAGGAAAACATTATAAATTTCAAGTATTAATGGAAAACATTGACTAAAATGTTAAGTCACATGTCATGTAGATAAACCAATTTTCTCTAATTCTCTCCCTACTAAATACCTTATGTCCTCTAACTCTTTCCCCTCTGTACTCTGAGCTCTTTAGTTAGTGTCTGTCTTCACCATTTGGTCTCCAGAGTTTGGCACAGCGTCCATATACAACAGACACTCATGGATGTTTATTCAGTTTATCCAATTAATAAAAAAGTATTAAGTCCCATCTATTGTCAGACCCTGCTCTAGGTAATGAATTATAGCAATATACAAATTAATAAAAACTCTCATGAGGCTTGCATTTTAGAATGGTGAAACCTATAATAAAAAGTAAAAATTGATGATACACTTTACTAGATGTTAGTAAATGCTATGGGAAAATAAAATAGATCGCTGAAAGAAAATAGTAAATGATGGGGCAGAGGAGTTACACATTTTAAAAGAGGTTGTTATGTACATTCTCATTGGGATTATATTGCGCAAAGGCCTGAAGGACAGAGCGGCCAGCTATGTGGATACATGGAGTAGGAGCTTCCCAGGCAGAGAGTAGAGCAAATGCAGAGATGTTGAAGCAGAGGCTGACTGATATGTTCTACAAAAGCTAGGGTGCTGGTGTGGTCACAATGTGGTGAGCAAATGGGAGATTAGTAGGAGAGGATGTGAGAAAGTTAACAGGGAGCCAGAACCTGTGTATGACATCCAGGCCATACTAAAGACTTGAGCTTTCAGTAAAAGTGAGAACACACTGAAGGATTAAAACAAAGGCATGATATAATCTTATTTGCGTATTTTACAAGGGCAATCTGGTATCTGCACTAAGACTCAGAGGAAAAAGGGCTAAAGAAGGGAGATTAAGGCTGTGTACAGGGAGAAGAGGCACATGCACCACCAAAAACCACAGGTGCAAACATAAAATAGATTTGGGAGGAAGAGGAGGGCTGCGTACAAAAACCTGGCAGACTGAAAACAATCTGTTGAGCACTCAGTATGTTACAAAGAGGAAGGCGTCATGTGTGCAATTGTGTCTATTTGGGCTGCCATGGATATGTGGTTGTAAAAGGAAGAAATCACTTTTTTAGATAATAGTGGTCATTCTTTGTTGTCACTTGTTGTCACCATAACTCAACAAGCTATGTTCTTTTAAAGGCTAGGTGCAATAAGAAATCCAAAACCATATCAACATTTTGTACTCTGTCATATTGAAGTCCATTGATCTATCTTGCATTTGATTGGATTTTTACTCATGCATGATTTTATAACACCATGTTTGGATCATTTGGAAAATATTAACTTATTGGTCATTCGGAAAATATTGAGTTGTGCAAATATTCTGAATGTTGCAGTATTTAAAAAAAATCACTTTTACTTAAATCTCTCCCTGTTTTATCAGAAAACAAAAAAAACATAAAACAAACACACAGAAAAAACACAAGCTTTAAGTATTAGGGAACTCATGGTTGTAAATACAAGTTGTCCACAGTTCTAATTTTCATTTGAAATGCTCAGAATTTATCACTGGCAACAAACGGCATCAGTTATTCTTTTAAATAAAAATAGTGTTCCATGAAAACAGCACAAGTGCTTTTCCTAGAGACAACTATTGTACTTTAGCATGCAGCAGAAATACTTTATGTGTTCCACAGAATGTTAAAAAGACATACTCTAGAGTTGAGATTTAATATTAATATTTTTACTACTTCCTCTAGGACATGCTTAAGTGTAACTGGCTTTTTTTTTTCCTAGCTGCAAGTGCTTGTTGATGACTTCTACTACAGTTGGGTGCCAGTGCCTTAATGGTGCTAAGACACAAAAAAATTTACCCTTTATTGTTTTTGTAACTTTGGAGCTAATATCAACATAGTGAGACAGGCAAACACCAAGTAAGCACTAATTTAAAAATAGCTTTGATCTGAAAGACCCTCTGCAAAAATCATGAGGTCAGGAAAATTACAGACACAATTGAGAACCACTGGTAGACTAGGAGAGTGAATGTACTGGGGAAGTCTAACATGATCATCCTATAGCACTAAGGTTCTTGGTCATGACCCTAAAGTGAAAACTGGCAGGATAGTTGTATGTTTTTCTATAGACTTGTTCACCCTTGTGGATATTGGCTAAAATGAAACATAGGGTTGAATTAAACCACGATTGTGGTTTGGTTGAGCAAATATATGAAAGGAAGAAAGTCAAGAGATTTAAGTGTACATACCAAAGAGTGAAAAGGATTGATTGTGAAACCTAAGGTGGATAAGGAGTAAAGTAAAGACATGATGCAGAAAGTGACAACAAAAAGATGATAAAATTAATAAATGATATATCTGAGCTGGGTCAAGTGATCATTTTATTTATGAAATTAAGGAGGCTTGCAAATATAGACAAGGTCTAAGGTATGATCAGAAGAGAGAACAGCTGTGGTAGGGTCAAGAGTAGGATTGTTAGAGGAGAGGGCGTCAGGAACTGAAAAGCTATCTACCCGTCAATATTTCAGAATAAATAAGAGCATACACTTTGGACTCTTAATGCCTGGATGTAAATCAAATAGACTTATAGCTATATGACTGTGAGCAATTTACTTAATTGTTCTGTGCCTCAGTTCCCCATCGGAAAAATGGGGATGAAGATTATAGTATCTAATTCATGGGATTGTTACAGGAGTTAAATGAGTTAATATACGTAATATACTTAGAACAGTGCCTGGCACATAATAATAAACTTTGTATCAATGGTAATTTTTATTAAAGCTAATTAAATCACCCATAATTAGGACAGGAGGAATAATGTTGAAGAGAGCGTCAGTAAACCAAGAGTTAAAATCTTCATAAATGAAGGGGCTATGACCCAGGGGCTGTATCAAGGAGGGAGAATAGGTGGTACAAGTCATGGCACGAGATTCAAAGCTGGGTATTATAGGAGGGAAGGAAGTAATGTGGTCCAGAAGGGACGATGAAGCCCTGCAGTATGAGGAGTACTTGTGGGCCCTGTAGGGGAGGCAATGTTCTCGGGGGAGGGCCAAGTTTAATCCTCCAAATTTCCCTTAATTTTAAGTACTAGTGAGTTTCTACTGCGGTGCAAGTCATCTTGTCCTCTTACCTCTGTACAAATTTTCACTTATTTAAATTCTCTCCCTTTATTTTAATTCTCACCACCATCAGCCAGGTTTGAGCCTTCATGACTGTGTATTATCATCCTAGTTTCAGCTTTAACTCCAGCCTACCATGTTTCATTCTATCCTATGCATTTTATCCTGAAGCACATCTCTGTCTGATTTATCCTTTTTCTCAAACTTGAAATGATACAATTAATTAATGCCTTGTTATTACTTGCAGAAAAAAATCTAACTTCTTCAGCCTGGCATTTAAGGTCTGCCTTCTAGCCACCAAGCCCGAAGACCCTCTGAGCTTTACTTCTCATTAGAAGTTACAAAGCATTCCCAGTTCTGAGCATTTCCTCCTCACTTTCCCACTTAGAAAGAATCTGCTCTTTGCCTTCTCTGCTTTTCAACCTCTCAATGACTTCTGAGGATTTTGTCTCTGCCAGCTGGTTTCTGGAAATTTTGTGATTCAAATTTTGGAGCATTCTACCAGAAAAGGAGTTGGGGGTGTTTACCAGGGTGGGCCAGGAGTTTGCTTTTGTGGGGTGAGGAGGCAATGAGCAGGTGTTCCTAAGAGAGCATTCAAACACTCAGCATGAGAGAAAATCCACTGCTTTGAATCCAGCAGGACAATCCTTTCCATGCAGGAAAAGATCTCTCACTGCTCTACTAAAACCATGTGGCAACTGGTTGGGAGATGAAGTTAATATGTTTAGATTATAACCATGTAATTAAGAGGTCTGTGGTAAGACTGAGGTGAACCAGATTTGTTCACAAGTGACTTAGTGTCAGTCTTGGCCTCTATGTAACTCCATAAACTCTCTGAATTCTTACCACTACTGAAGCTAATAAGGGAAGAGAGAATGACTACCATGTTGCTCCATAAGCGAGGCTGAATGCTGAAGCTCAGGCTTGCCTCTTGGGCAGTTTTGGTAGTTGAAAGTGATAATGTATGTGTATCCTCTTCAATCATAGTGCAGCAAGCAAGGTCCTGGTGACTGAGATTACATTACTCATCAGGGGAATTCTCATCCCCATACCAATGCCCCCCTTCCCCCCCACCACACATACTCACCTTCACCACCCCCTGCTCAAGCAGGACAGGAGCTCAGTAGAAAGCTGCTTCCATTCACTTGGTCCCTGTGTGGTGGAGAGGGTAACAAGTGCGCTCCTCTTAGCCGCTGTGTTCTCACCTGCTGGTATTTTAGAAACAAGTCAGTGAGGACCCAATCCAATGTTTCTCTCTTAACTGAAAACTTTGAGTGGGCTTAGCATTTCTTTACCTGTGACGTCAAGGACTATCTGATGGCAATCTGCCTTTATGAGGGAAAGAACTCAGGGTATACACTGTATCCCTCATCCTGCTAAGAACATAGACATTGGAGAAAAATGATATTATGATCTAACATTGATGCATTTACACTTTAGCAAGTCCTGTGTTCCTCTACTCCTAGATTTATAAGAAGGAAATTCTTGAGACCAAATAAGTTTCTCCAGAGGCATCAAAGTAAATGTGGAAGAAAGGGATAGGATTAAACCATCAATAGAGTCTCTAGAAGGTACAATTAAAAATGGAGCCCTCTCATGGAGGTTCATGTAATGGCAAAACATGGGATTGGGTCAAGACTTATTAATGTGTCCATAGTCCCCATATTTTCCCCACTTCTGCACTATGCAGTCTTGGTTTATAATGATTCTACTTTCCTCCCGTTCTCTTCTACAACTTTGCCAACCTGTTCCAGGAGTTTTTGCAATTCAGGATTGGAGAATAGTGAAGATAGACTGTAGGTCAGAAGGAGTGGGGAAGGATTACCATGAAAGATTAAGGAGGGAAAGGTGTGGGGAAGCCTTGATGTATATAATGAACCAAGTCTCTTAACCTTTCTCCAGGAGATGGAATTACATATTGGAATATTTTTTGTATTCCCTCTAATATCTGGGTGTTTATTACATGCTAGTTCATAGACAGACTGGACCATGCAAACCCTGCTTTTAGTAGAATTTTATAGTCTTAAATGTAAACCACACTGTAACAAACAAAAAAAACCTTTGCTATATCCTAAATACACTATAACCAAACACACTATAACCATGACTTCTAAACTGCAAACCAAGTTTCCATGGGGCACCTCAACAAACCCTCTAGATGTTTTAAACATGCAAAGAAAATACGCTGATATTTGTTGCTTACTGTGTGAACTGCTACTATAATTTGCTTGGACTTAAACTACCTTAGTAAATGGATCTGTCAAGTATTCCTTTTGGCCTAAGATTCCTGTGAAAAAAATTACTGAGACACTAATTGTGTCATGAACCAGAAAGTTCTATAAGCACTATAAACTTTCCAAATTCCACACCTTCTCTCTTTGCTTTCATCTCACCTAAAATAATTTATTCTCCCATTTTTATTTGAAAAATTGTATGCTATCATATTTAATTTCAAAGGCTACCTCCTCCAAGAGGGCTTCCTACTGACCAGAAGAAATTCCTATTTCCATTCCCTGAACTTTTCTGATCTATTACAACACTTGTAACATTCTATACCATTGCCTTCTCTCCTATGAATTCCCTGAGAGCTCAAACCATGTCTCACTTGTGTACTGAGATTTTTAAAGATGGCAGGAACTTCAGAGATCATTTTCTCCAAACCATCCTTACAAATGAGGACAGTAAAGCAAAGAAAAATTAGTACATTGATTAGAAGGCAGCACAATAACTTAGCAGAACTGAGACCAAATCTCATAGCTTCCGACTCTTGGTAACATGCATTCCTACAGAGTATTTCAAGTAACAGATGTGTAAAAATATTTGATGAATATATTGTTAAACTAATGAGGAAACTAAATTGACTTTTTTGATAATAAGAATAATATAAATTTTCAAGATACAATCTTCGAGGAAAAATTAAAGCTAATGTACCATTTATATTAATTTGAGATTGATGTTAAGATAATTAAAGAATAATTTTTATTTGCATTTATTTGCTGAGTGAAAAATCTGGGCTTTAAGAATTTCTCATACCTTTCTTACTTAATGGGGTCAGAAGTGTGACAATAAACATTGTTTATTATATTCATTTGAAAACGTATGTATCTGTGGAACATGTGATTGTGTGAAATTTTGCAACCACATGAAAATTAGTAATTTTATGCTGTAGCTGGTTATTTTGCTGTTAATGCCAGCTATGTGAGTTTTTTGCCATACATAATTTTAGCTAATAGTGAATGAGCTTAGGAATTTTTGTAAAATAATGGAGTTCATTATTATTTTTTTTTGTACAATCTGCTATTAATTTTTCATAGCAACCACACATTTGTTATTGTTTCCTTTTGGGAAAAATTATGGTGAATGTTGCTTTGGTAAATAATAATATAAACAAAACCTACTTTTATTTGACTTCTATAAAGTTGAACACTGATTCTCAACTTAATGTGTTATAATCCAAATTACAGATTTAGGATTTTATTTTTTTATTTCAATACCATACCTACTCTATAAACTGTAGACTGTTTTTAAAAAGCAGCTCATTTTTAAAAAATTAAAATGGACCCTAAAACTGCCGAACCCAATAATGAGTTCTGAAAGTATTTATATATAAGCCTAATGTATATCTGAATTCTCTCTAAAATACACACACACACACGCACACATTCAGTGTAGTGAATTTCTGTAGTTTTATGTTGCCTCAGCACCCATTTTGAATATAAGTTGGACTTTCTCATACCAGCAGCAGGACTTTGTCACCCTTGTCACAGTTTCCAGTTCTTTACCTCCCCCCAGTTCTTCAGTGTGGTCAATCCAGAGATCTCTTTTGTATAACTACTTGCTGGTGACTTCCACTCTATGGGACCGCTAGATACAACCTACTTGACTTGGCCCACTGACTCTCACACCCCACAGATATGCCAGAGTGACCCCCTCTCAGTACAGTGTGACTCCATGGAAGTCATGTCTGCTTGCTCTAAACCCTCCAGTTAAAATTCTCCAAGAGAAATCTTTGGGTAATGTCCTGGACCTCAATAAAGGTGTGTTCTCTCTCTCTCTCTCTCTCTCTCTCTCTCTCTCTCTCTCTCTCTCAGTTCCCCTCTTCCCATTGGCTCTGGAAGGCATGCTGCCATCTTTATTCTAGGGTCTGTAAATAATAAACTGTTTCTGTTAATTTATGTGATTTGCTGTTTCGCTTTCTCTGTGCCTCACCTGACTGACGCAACAGAACCTAACTTCCATCCCAGTCCAGGCTGTGGTAGGAATAGATTGGATACAGGTTAGATGAGAGTCAAAAGGTTGTCTGCCAGTATAAACCAGTTTTCGTGAGAGGAGCACCTGGGTATGGATCAGACATTTAGGTGTTTGGCCATCTGCCAGTGTAAAGAAGTATCGCATGAAATCCATACTGTAAACATCCATGGCCAGATTCCCTGGAGCCTCAAAGCTAGAGTCTACTTTCCTAAGAGAGACCTCAAAGGCAAATTAGAAAGAAAAAAACTCAACATGCAAATATATATAATATATTTTTGGTTATTGCTAGAGTCATGGAACTATAGGTTTCCTTGAGAGAACCCACTTTATAACACTGATTCTTAATAAGTTTTTTGTTTTGTTTTTTTATGTTTCCACAATTTTATAGTGAACACTGCCATGGAAGGAGAATTAAGAGAGTTTGAGTTCTCAGATAGGTTGCTCCAAAATGAATTAGTCCTTGTTTAAATTCTTATGTGAAGTTTTTGTACTAAATAATAGTAATAATAATAATTAGATCTTTTTAAAAATGTGGATTAATTTTATTCTTGAACTCAAATATGTTAACATTATTGCATATTTCTGTTTCTTTTTTCTTTTTTTTATTCTCAATGACTTTTCAGATACTACAGTGTCACATTAAAGAATCAAGTTTTTATGGAAGAATCAGTTATATGTGTTAGGTATTCAGAGTAAGATTGGTTTCTCTTCTGCACTAAATAAATGTCATAAAAATTTCAGTAAGAATTTTTTAGTATTATATCAAATTGTAAATAGTTTAACTTAGGACTTGGTTTTATTCTAAGCTTTGCCTTTCATTGCATTTACAATTTACCTGCCGGTTAACACTTCAGCACAGAAAGGTATGGGAATTCAAATAACAAATGCCACACATATCTCAGCCCTTTGATTTCTCTTTGTACGATATGGGTATTTTAGACTTTCAGGCAACCAAATTATTTGCTTTAATGAAGAGGGATTGAGACTATTTTCACAGCATAGCAAAGATTTCACCCTTTGAGCCACGGTTATGCTTAACACAAATCACACTACTCATCATCTCTCTTACTCCTAAATGGTTCCTCAAAATATTGATTTTAGGTTGAGAGAGCTTCTTAAATATTTCTGAAACTAACCATTTAAACAAAGTATACACAATACACTTTGGAATGGGTATTGCAGACACAGAACTGTCATTACAACAAGGAAACAAGCACAAAGTGAAGGCAGAGCAAAAAAAAAAAAATTTTTTTTTTTCTTAACACCAATGCTGATAAGCAAACTATCAGGCAATAAAGAGCAATGAAGATAAAAAGATCAAAATGTCTTACTCAAGTAGATTTCTAAAAGCCTTTCTCTATTATACTTGCTTCATAACCGTGAGCAGGCTTGAATAGATTGAATCCCTTATGTGAATTATACTTATCTGAGGATATTTGATGATTGAAAAACTCAGTATCTTTCAAGATCAGCTACATACCTTTAGAATATCTGCCTTTGGTAAAAATAAAACAGCCTCTTTGATTGTTTAGCATACATTAAGTAACTTTAGTCTACTCTGCTGATTATTTTAGCTGGTTTGAACTAAGCTCTGCAATTCTGCAGCTGGTTTGCTAAATAACCTTGGGGAAGTCACGTAGTAATTCTGTGATTCCACTTCTCTCAGGTATTCAAAGAGGAAGAAATAATGCATATAACTCAGAGAAGGTATTCAATTTCTACAAAATATTATTAAGGTTTATATGATGGAAGATATTTCACACATATACATCTTTTATATAACAAAGGTATAATATTATTTGGTAGCTCCTTAAATCCCTCATAAACTTTATGGGAAAAAAAAAAACTCTATAAATCAGTAATAATGTTAAGGTATGTTTTGGTCTCTTAGTGTAAAGGGCTTATTTGTTAAATAGTGATCAAAAACCACACATAAATGAATAAATAAGAGTGAGATAGGTAATATTACATTAGTTGAGAGACCATGGAACTGGGGTAGGGGAAAATTAGCAGGTTAGAGCAACTCACCCATACCTGGTTTGGTAGAAAAAAGGGTGAGAAACAGAATTCACCTCATACCTTATGATTTTAGGTGGGAATGTATGCTACTAAACAAACATTACCAGTCATGAGAAGTGCAAAGTTGTGACTATCTTTACTTATGGTGTAAGTAGTGAGTTGCAGGTGATCCTTGTATTGAGATAAATTTATGAAACTGTAAACTTACTATAAATAAAACATGATGAGTTAAGAGAAATAATGGGATGATGAATAGAGGAAACTCAGACCTAATTTCAATCCTTCAGTTACTAGATTTTAACCTTGGCATTTTAACAATACTATACCTCAATTTCTTCATTAAAAATACATGCACACACACACACACACACACACACACACACACACACACACACACACACACACACACATATAGTGGTACAAACATTTAACATGAGATACACCATCTTAACAAATTTTTAAGTATAATGTTGGAGCTCAGAACACAATACCCCAAAGTATTTGTGCCTTGTGGTGCTGAGTACTTTAAATTTAAGGATGTTGAAAGGCCTCAGAAAAAAGTTCTCTCTGACCTTCTCCTGCCCTTCTGTCTCTCATCCCTCTTTCACCCAGAAGTGAGTCATAGAAGCCAAAATTCCTCTTCCCCAAGGCGAGACATGGATACTAGAACCCCTCTTCCCCAAGGCAAGCCATAGAACCTAGAAAGGTCATTGTCTCTCCTTTCTCCCATGTAGACCCTTGTTTCAGAGGAGTCTTAGCCCATACTCATGAGGAAGGAATGCTACACAGAGGGCCAAAAAGAATCTGAACAGATTGGCCTTGCTGTGTTTCCCCCTCAATCTATTACCATCAGATTATACCCTTTTGTTCAATCACATTTCTACGTGGCTGTTCATTCTTCATCAAACCTAAGCATTAAAACAGACCTTTCTCCCTGGGTCTTTGGGTCTTGGGTCTTCATATCTGAAGGCTCTCATGTCACATACAACTTTGGTTAAGTAAATTTGTTATGCTTTTCTCTTGTTAACTTGTCTTTTGTTACAGGAATGTTGGCTGTGACCCTTATAATGGATGAGGAAAAGTATCACATCTTTTTGTACCTACAATACAATACATTATTGTTGACTATTATTGTACGTTATTGTACAGTGTTGTATAGCAGATGTCTAGACCTTATTCATCTTGCTTGACTGAAATTTTATCCCCATTGATTAGTAACTCCCCATACCGCTTTCCTCCCAGCCCCTGGAAACCACCATTTCACTCTTTCATTTTATGAATTTGACTGTTTTATATATCTTACATAAGTGAAATCATGCAGCAGTTGTCTTTCTGTGACTGTATTATTTCACTCAGCATAATGTCCTCAACGATACCTCATCTTTACACAAGCACAACAGAATCCAAAGTGCAGGACTCCTGTTTATTTTTCCTTTCTTTCTCCTTTTCTTTTTTCTTGGAAATTTAATGAGAATGCATTTAAGGGACAGGGTATGGTTATGATAAAGAGCATTTAAAAATAGTAGTTTTTATTAATTTGTAGCTAACTAGAAGTTTCTAAGTTGGTACCAATCAAAACTATAAAAATATTTACATTGTCTCTATAGCCCTGAACTATTAAAATTTTCTAGGATCACTCACCTGCAGTGAGGAAGAGGGGAGAACAAAATTCATGTGGGCCCAGAAGGAGAGTAACCCAAGGCTCTATACTACTACCCTACCCAGATCCCAGAATAATGGGCTTGCTTAGTGCATGTCCCTGTAATTGCTGTATGAGAAACTCAAGCCAGGATTTAGCACTTATTCCTTTCTAAAAACCTTCCTGTAGAGTGATAAACAAATCACTACTTTCAGAATTTACTTCCTTGTAAATACATTTAATCTCAGCAATGTTAAAAAGATACGTTCACAGAAAATTCCTTGATGGAAGTTCAAAGTGTTAAACTCAAATTATGACTAATAATAATTTTTGTGTATTTTACAAAAATTTTATGTGTTCTTTAAATAAAAATATAAAGCTATCATATTATGACACACACAGATTCCCTTCTATACATTCTACTTCTTGGAGTTTATCTTAAGGAAACAGAGGTATGCATAAATATGTATAAGTGTGCTTACTAAAGTATTATGAACAATACTTACATGTTCATCAATAGATTATGTTGTTAAACATTACCAATAGATATCAGTGGATGATATTGTTCAGTATTACTATGATTTCTAAAATAAATGATGGTCTATACACAAAATGTACATTCAGTAAAATATGCAGCCATTATTAGGAAAACTAATAGTCATAGAAAATATACATGAAATCTGTCAAGACAAAAAGTGGACAATAAAATAGCATGAGCTGTATAATCCCAATTTAATATGTGTATGTATTACAAGAAGTTTATACTTACAGACACAAAAATGTTTGTTGTAGATTTCTCAGGGCAATGGGTTTGTAGGTTTTCTTAATTTTTTAAAATAGTTTCCTGATTTTTTTTTTTTTTTTGCATTGAGCATTAATGACTTGGAAAAATAAAAACTAAAATAATAAAATGACAATTTTTGAATCATACAATGCTCATAACATTTAAAGTAGAACTATATTTATAATTAAAAATCAAGAACTCGAGATAATAGGATTTTGAACATCTAGTCCAACTTCTTTATTTTTCAGATAAACAAATTTTACCCAGAGAGGTAGAATTGTCTCCTGAGGTTACATAGCTCATTATTATTAAGTACCTGCTGCATACCAATTCTCTGGTTCTATAAAGCTTTTGAGTTTGCTTTCTTCATTCCACATAGTTAGGCAACTGTTACACATGCTTTAATACTCTTTTACCTCCGCCCCTTCTCTTCAATTTGTTGTTTGTTTGGTTTCATTTTTAAAATGTATGTTGAAATAATGCTAAGACAATGCAGTCACTGAAGTTCCAAGAGTGCAGAGTCCTCACTCAGGTTTATGGGGGACACTGGCCCCTCTTCCTTTGAGTCTTGAAATGCCCCAGCTTGCTGAGGCCTTAGAAGATGGTAAAGAGCTCCCTGCTGTTTTGACGCTCCAGGGAAGTGGTGAATCCACATTCCATCCATTCCTCCCCGGGAGGGAGGGACTTTGTCCGGACTTCTGTACAGATCACAGCTGCTGAAACCACCAAGGGGTTTCACAGCCCTAGACCTAAAAAGTCCCGAAGCTCTCAGCATTCCTTCCCAGGATCTCACCTCCTTGGACACCTGCTCCTTTCACCTTCTGCAAATCAAATGGAAGCCCAGGGCGCTTTGTTACGTTTCTCACATTTATTTAAGCAAACAAGTACTCTCCGCTTTATTTTTTATTATTTTAGTTGTGTCAAATTTCCTGAAATTTGAAATCAAGGAAAAAGCAATGGAGTCAGAATGGTGGCAAAAAAGTATGATTTCCTGTACCTCTGAAAGGCGTTCTTTTGATTTTATAAGGATAGCCACTAATTCTCACTATGATGAGATCAGATAGAATTTTAAATAATTTGGCAGCTAAGATCAATGAAATTTTTTCTTGAGAAAACACACAAACAGGCAATTATTCCCATCACATCTATTTAAAATTCACAGATGAGCACATTGTAACATTCTAATGGCCATAACAAAAATATAAAACTTTTTGAAGAAATGTGATTCCCAAGTTCAATGGTTCAATGACTAGTATCATTGCAGTGTTCAATAATTTAACATTAACAAACAGGGTTCAGGTACATGTAGATGGGTAGCGTCAGCAGGTACTCCACTGTTCTTAATACAACCGCAAGAGGTTTCTTAGAGGATAAAGCAGTGAAATAATTATTTACAATCTTTAACTCTTTTTTTTCAACCAAATATGAAAATATTTAGGCTAAAACCATCATCTTGTTTTGTATTTTTCCTCTTTTTCCCTGAAGGTTTATGTGCTTGCATTGTGTTTGCTAGTTATTGAAAAGGAGGGGTAGAAGCTGCATGTTCTTGAGGGCCATTCTTTGAAAAGGGAATTGAGGTAATTAATGTAGAATTCCTACTAAGTAACCAGTTCTGAGGCTTAAATACCCCTTGGCTTTCTCTCAGTCTCCACTGCCAGTTTAAGGACCCAGAAAGGCTGAATTTTAAGCTGCAAGTTTTCCTCATAGGAACCACAAAAACAAATCATCTTTGAGAGATTTGGGTTTCTGCCTTTTAGTTGTACATAATGCTTGTTAGTCTGTGCAAATGATCACATCCTCAGATTATGAAATAAAATTGTAAAATTACTGAGCGAAGTCATGACAATTGTAGGACCTGCCACAATCACTTCTTTAATGTTAAGAAGAAAAAAAAAACAAAAACAAAAAACCACAAAATTATGAGCCTACTTTTCTTAAATAAGCAGTGTTAATTATTTTGTAATATATTTATATATTGGATATTAACAACTCAATAATTATGTATATATTACATTTTTCTCTCTTAGTGGTAGAAATTACAAAGCATGTTTCTCTATATAATTTTCCATTAAAAATGGAAAATATTCCTAAGAATATCATAGTTCAGTATCAACTGATAAGAAATTGCCACATTACATTTACGACATAAAATCATTTTACATCTTAAATTCAAAAGCTTTGGTTGTGAAACTGCTGAAAATGGTGGTAGAAATCATGAACCTCCCTCCCATCACAGAGACCAAAGACAGCCACTTACATAATAGGGTCAAGGTGAGAATCACTTGGGAAAATATAAGATTCATGATGTCCTAAGCCTTTTATTTCCTCTTCCAGCAGCCGTAATCTGGCTTCTATGTCCACTGAGAGGGACTGCACCCATTAGCAAACAGTGATCCCTGCCCCCTACCCCCATGCCAAAGCCAATGTTTCTTGTGTTATTTAGAAGTTGTGTTTAAAATTGGTTTCTGATTCCTTTTTAAGATTTTCTCTCCTCCCTTGGATTTTCTATGCTATACCTTTGGTTTATAGTTTCTTTATTCCTTGTGGGCTCTTTTCCTTCTGTCTGAAATTCCAGTGTTATTGTTCTCATGAGTTCTTTCCTTAGCCAATTTCTATTCTTGCATTTTCTCTTGCTGGGCATTCATATCCATCCTTGTAGCTCCAATCTCAGGTTCTAAATAGAATCCACAGACTACTTATTGCTGATTAACACCATCCAGTCCATATTTTCCTGATCTGTTTGTAAACATCCCATTTTCTGCTTTACATCTCCCCTGTATGCCCTATTATAACCTTGTCCAGAATTTAATGCACCATTCTACACATCTTGCTATGTTTTCTCTTATTTTTGATACCAACAAGAATCCCATCATCCAGGCAAGAAAACTAAGAGATAACGCCTCCTTTTTTGCTCATTTCTTATCTCTAACTAATGACCAAGACCTGCTGATATTACCTTCTACATGTTTGTACGTAAGTTCTCTTTTTCCAAACACTATTGCCACCTCTCTAAAATCACATATTCTTTTTCCTGGATTTTTGTAGGAACCTTCTATTACCAAACTTCCCCTTCTTAAATACATCTTCTTCAAAGCTGCCAAAGTGATTTATGTAAAACTCATATCCAAACATATTGTGCCTCTGCTTCATATCATCAAAAGTCTTCCCCTTACATCAGGATGAAGTTAAAGCTTTTTGCCAGACCATCCAAGGCCTTTCTAATCTTACCTTTTCCTAGATCACTAGCTTGTTCTTTTCTCTCCTCCCCTTCCACTCTAAATTCCTGCCTGCTTCGTGGCTCATCCTACTCTCTCAGCCCAGATGTTTTGCCCTTTCCTCTGGATTTTCATCTATTAGAAAACTCCTATTTGCCCTTAAAGTCCATCACAGATCTTGTTTTTTTCTTGGAAGTCTTCTCTGATCCCCCACCCCATCCCACCCTTACACACATACACATACTTCCTTTTCCAGCAGCACAGATACCCTTAGCAATCAGTAACATTTAGTATTACCTGTCATTTTGTTTAAATTAAATGTCTTCCCTTTATTACTTTCAATTCATGACTTAACCCAACAAAATCTAGCACTTACTATTCCACTCCAATGAAGTTAGAGTAGAAAACAACTGAACGATTTTTAGTCTTTTCTGAAATGGGCTATCTAAGGCATCTGACCATGTTGGTGCTTTCACAGTGTATTTGTATCACATGTGAACACCAGCTTAGCCTTTTGCTCATTATGCAGTCATTGACAATTTATTTGACATATCTTTTCTGGATTCCTCATGTAAAAAATAGGTATATTAGTATAATCTACTTCAAATTCTTATAATGTGTTAATACATGGAAGCTATTAGAGCAGTTCCTGGTCCATCGTCATTACCATCATCATTATTATTACTGAGTTGATATACATAGTAAATATGTATGTATAAGTATGCAAGATTACCCATAAGGAATAAAATCAATCATATCTTGAAGAATTGATCCCAATGGGGATATAATAGACTTGTGCTAAAACCAGATGAAAAATGTTCCTTTATTAAATCAGAATGTTGGCTAAGGGCCACCCCCTCTGCCCAGAAACAGGCAAAAGAACATGCTGAAAACACGACTGTGCAGGTGGCTCACTACAGCTACCACCACAGACATGGCTGCCACAACAGTGGCTCAACACCACAGCAGTAGCCACAGCCACCATGCAGACAGCCTGCCAGACACTTGACCATACTGACACAAGGAGAGTCACCAGCAGAGACCAGAAAAAGAAGAAGACATCTCTCTCCTCAAAGCCCACTCCAGAGTAATAGAAGAATCAACTGTTTTACCAGATGACCAGACATCAACATAAAGACACTAGAAATATGAAAACCCAAGAAAATATGACACCACAAAAAGAATGCAGTAATTCTCAAATAACAGACCCTCTAGAGCAGGAAACCCTTGAAATGACTGAAAAGGAATTCTTAAACAATCTTAAGGAAACTCACTGAAATAAAAGAAGACTTATGAACATAATGAAATGAGAAAAAAATCCAGGATATGAGGAGGGAATTTACAAAGAGATTAATACCTTACAAAAGAATATAGCAGAACTCATGGAACTGAAAGATTCACTCAACAATATAGAAAACACAACTGATACCTTAAGCAACAAGCTAGAACAAGCAAAAGAAAGAATTTCTGATTTGAAGATAGTCTTTTTGAAATAATCCATCCAAGTGGACAAAAAAAGGAACAAAGAACTGAAAAAATGAAGAAAATCTAAGAGAAATAGCAGATAACCTTAAGTTCACAAACATTTGCATTATGGGTGTTCCAGAAGGAGAGGAGAAAGGAAGAGGCATAAAAAACCTATTCAATGAAATAATAATGGAACACTTCCCAGGCATAAGGAGAGACATGGACCTTCAGATACAGGAGGCTCAAAGATCCCTAAACAGATTCAACCTAAAAAGATCCTCTCCAAGACACATTATAGACAAACTGGCAAACCTCAAAGACAAAGAGAGAATCTTAAAAGAAGCAGGACAAAAGCACCAATTCACCTATATGAGAGCCCCTATCAGACTAACTTCAAACTTCTCAACAGAAACTCTAAAGGCCAGAAGAATATGGGGTGATGTATTCAAAATACTAACAGAAAAAAACTGCCAGCCGAGAATACTGTACCCAGCAAGGCTGTCTTTCCAAAATGAGGGAAAAATAGTGTATTTTCCAGAAAAATGAAAACTGAAGTAGTTCACCACTATATGACCAGCCCTGCAAAATGTTCTCAAGGAAATACTGCATATGGAATCCAAAAAATGATATAAGCACCATGAATTCACAAGAAAGAACAAAACCCACTGGCATAACAAAAATATAAATGAGCAACAAAAAGAAACTAAATCATACCACCACAAAAAACCATAATGACAATGCAATAATTCCCCTACTTTATTTCTGATTTTAGTAATTTTGGTCTTCTCTCTTTCTTGGTCATTCCAGATAAAAGTTTGCAAATTTTGTTGATCTTTTTAAAGAATCAGCTTCTAGTTTTGTTAATTTTCTGTATTATTTTTTGATTCCCTATTTCATATATTTCTTTTGTAATCTTTGTTATGTCCTATTTATATTTGCTTTTGGTTTAGTTTGTTCTTTTTTCTGTTTTCTTAAGGTAAATGTTTATATTACTAATTAGAGATTTTTCTTATTTTTAATATAGGCATTTACAGGCATAAATTTTCCTCTAAGCACTGCCTGAGCCCTGCAACCTAAATTTTGAAATGTCACACTTTGATTTTTATCTCAAAGTACTCTCTAATTTCCCTGTGATTTTTCTTTTTACTCATTGTTTAATTAGGAGAGTGTTGTTTAATATCCACATACTTGAGAATTTTCTAAATTTCCTTCTGTTATTGTGGTCAGAGAACATATTTTCTATGACCTTAGTCTTTTTTAAATGTATTAAGACTTGATTTGTGGCAAAAAAGTACATCTTACATTTTGTAATGATAAGTATGCCAACTATCCTGATTTGACCATCACATATCATACACAAATAGTCATAGTCAACTCTATACCCACAAACATGTATAATCAATTGTTTCAATAAAAAAATTAAAAATAAATAAATCAGAATGCCTTCTCAAGAACAACACTATAATAATAATTTTGAAACATAACAAATTAACACATAAATAGTGTTAAGTGTTCTTAGTACCCTATTAGGCACAAGGAAATTCTCCCATTAAAATATGTCCTTTCTTGCCCATCTTAAATTCACTTTTTTTTTGAGGAAAACATTATAATAGCAATGCTAAAATGTCATTTTATAGGTAATATCAAGTTTTCTTGGCCTTTATACCACATTCTTTCTTCATAAAATTAAACCTGTGTGTTGCTTCCTACACTAAAAAAGTATTATTTCTTTTACCAAAAGAATCACTTCCATTGTCACAGAATACAAATCACTGAACCTCTGCTTTTACCTTTACTGTTATAGGTATAATAAGGTATAATAATAGGTATAATAAGTCTGCTGTTCTCAAAAATTTAAAAAACAAAAACACAGTCTTAATCATATAATGAAAAAGGAATCTGCTGTATTTTAATCAGAATCATTACTACCAGTGTTGGTGAGGTTGTTAAAGTGGAAAAGTTGTCTTCCTTTTCTTCTTCCAAATGAAAATCATAGCTGGTTGGTGTATAGTGCCAGCATATTGTCCTTTTTTCACCTCACATGGGCCTGCCTCCCTTGGGTCATCTCTCTTTCTTAAGATTTTCTTCCTTTCCTTTTTCTCCATTAAAGCATATCTGATCAATTTTTATTCTCTCCACAATGTTTCTGCTTTATGAGTTGGTAATGACAATGTAAAATAATTTTGAGGTATCTTAAGCCTGAAAAGTAATGTGTACATTTTGTTAGAGGTCTTTGGACACACAAAAGAAGTGGATTAAACAATATATGTTTCAACAAGTTGGAATGGTCATATTTTGGAAAGATGAGCTATCTGGCACCTCAAATTTAAATGTGTAGAGGTGAAAATCCAATCCCCACTCCCCTTGGTCTGATAATGTCTCTATTAGTACAAAATTCTGCATTATCCATTATAATAACTGGGAGAAAAAAAGAATATAATTCTTCCACATCCTCCTGAAAAACTGTAAATACTATAACTAATTTATATGGGCAATCTCTACTTTCATAGAGAAATATTCACAGAAACTATGTAGTTGGACAGACGGCCAAAACAAAGAGAATATGTACTGCTATTAAAGCATGCCTCCATCTTTGTAAGAGGGTAGGATGGTAAGAAATAAAATCGTCTTGAAAGCACAAGAATAATACAAGAATGAAATATAAGCACCAATAATAAATAGTAGTGATTTCCTTAAAAAATTAATACTGTCTATACAAATTCTGTTTTATGATTGATTAGCATTTAAAAATAAGTATTTAGAGGAGGGCCACCCACTTTTTTGTGTATATGTGATGAAAACCTACTTGTTTGTTTCTCAAAAGCTTAGGAATGGAGCATGTATATGTTTGTAGAAAATAGTTTCCTCACTAGATAATGGCACTACCAGGTATTTTCCAAACTCTATAGGAATCATGGCAAATCTCAAAGTTTGTGAATTTATAATGTAGAACTTTTGGGTAAATTTGCAGGGCTCCATTTACTTATGAGATATCTAGGAATAAAGTAATCATTTGTATGGCCTAAATATCAACTATTCACACTCCTCCATTAAAAAAATACCTCACGGGCTGACCCTGTGGCTCACTCTGAAGAGTGTGGCACTGGGAGCACAGTGGCACTGGGAGCACCGAGGCCACGAGTTCGGATCCTATATCGGGATGGCCGGTGCGCTCACTGGCTGAGCGCGGTGCGGACGACACCATGCCAAGGGTTATGATCCCCTTACCGGTCACAAAAAACAAACAAACAAACAAACAAAAAATACTTCAAGAAAATATAGTTCTGTCATAATCTACTCTTAAAAAATTAAGTGGTATTTGTAAAATGGTTTTATAAAAGATTGACAATCATCACATTAATACTAAGATTTTGAATTCTGAATGTGTGTTCCATTTTAAAATGTAGAAAGGGGAATTAATATTTAAGCTTTAAATCTCTATACTCATGCATTCTATTTCATTTTTAAATCCTTTTATAATTCGATGAATTATGACCAAGAGGATGTGCTCTGATTGCTAATATGGAATGATCTACTTTAGTGTAGGAATTCTCAACTAACAATTGTCCCTTGGTATCCATGGGGGATTGTTTCCAGAACCCCCTCAGATACCATGATCCCCGGATGCTCAAGGTTATACAAAATGTCATAGTATTTGCATGTAATCTATAAATATCCTCCCATATACTTTAAATCATCTCTAGGTTACTTATAATACCTAACACATTATAAACGCTATGTAAAAATTTGTTATACTATATTTCTATTCATAATTTATTATTATTATTGTTATTTTCAAATATTTTTGATCCGTGGTTGGTTGAATCTGCAGATGCAGAACCCGTGAATACAGAGGGCCCACTTTATATCTGAAATAGCCAAATCTTATCCTGTAAATACTCAAATACTAAGTGTTGATGACTTTAACTTTCATATAATTAGAAAATCATTTGGTCCTTCAATTAAAAATTTGGAGAAATCTAAAGTTATCTAAAGTGAATGTTGAAATAGAATATATGGGAGTCCTGGGAACTAGACTCCATTAAGGACTCTGTTAGAGCATGTCCTATTAAGTTTTTTGACTTTAGGTAGCCAGAGTGTATGTTGTTTAAATTAATCACCCCTCCAGGACCGATGCTAGCCCCAGGACAGCCTCACTAAGCCCTACAATCCTTGATCTTACAATCTCTGCAGTGCCCTTCTCAGCTCACCTTCATTTTATCAATCTTCTGCATCCCAGTTACATTCTATGGTCAATCATTATCATCAGTCTTCTGCATATTCTTTCAATTCCCCTGTCTCTTTCATCATATTTGCTTAGCAAAACATGTAAACCTGCTACACCTAACACTTCTGGCATCTCGGCTAACAAAATCTCCATTCTTCCAGATTCTCGGGTCTGACCCAGCTATTTATCTTATAACCCATCTCCAGTTGATTGTCAAATTTTATCAGTTCCACCTTCAAAATATATCCAGAATCCTAATCATTTCTCCCCTCTTTCAATACTCTCTCTTGGCCCAATTGAACATCATCTTTCTCCTGAATTATGGTAACAGTTTTCTAGCAGGTCTTCCAGGTTGATCACTGCTCCCTCCCTGCTCCTTCAGTCTGTTCTCAATACAAAAGGCAGAGAATTCCCTTTAGAAACATAAATCAGATTAAATTCCACCTCTACTTAAAACATACTCTCTTTTATTGTCATCTGAGTTGAAGTCTCCACTGCTCTGCCTCATCGCTCAGGTCTCACCTTCTCCTACTTCCCCCCATTTCCCACTCCATGACACCTACCCATCTCCTTGCTGTTCTTGGATCATCCTAGCAATGCTCCCAGCTGTCTCAGGGCCTTTGAACTTGTCCCTTTGGCCTGGAATGCTATTTTCCCTAAGGACTAGTTGAGTTGAGGTTGGGGAAGAGCTTGTTCCCTTACCTCCTTCGGGTCTTGGTTTAATTGTCACCTTCTCAGGGAGATATTACTGATCATAATATTTAAATTTTATTTTCTTGAAAACCTTCTTTCTTTCTCTCATCTATTTCTCTATTGCATTTACACAATACGATTTCTTTTACTCCTTTATTTTATTTATTATCTTTCTCCCCGCAGGAGAATATAGGTCATTTGTCATTTTTATTTACCACTGAATTCTCAGTAATGAGAACAGTGCTTGAATGTACTTTCTGCTTAATATATGTCTGTCTGAGGAATATATTATGAATCTTCAACAGTGATTAAGCATTTCCTTTCATAAAATTTAAGTTATTTATTCAGGGAAGAAATACAATTCGTTGTTAACCATTATAATTGGTACGAACTTGGTCTTTGGTGTCAAAGATCTTGTGTTCACAATTTGGCTCTGCCAATTACGAGCTGCAAGACCATGAAGATAATAACAATGTTCACCTTACAGAGCAGTTTTGATCTATTAATGGACAGATGTCTGAAGGATGTTTTATAGAGTTCCTGGCCAGAGTAAATACTGGTCACTGTTAGCCACTGTTTTCATTAAAGTGGGTTGGGGTGGGCAGGGAAATGTGCTGTGTATCTTGGGTATTACATCTCATTACGTCTGCTGGCTTACACATTAGACATGAGGTTCTGTTGCCTCTGGGGACTCCAAGAAAATCTGAATTCTTCCATCTTTCCAGACTACAGGAAGGTACTGGTAAGCTGATGTTTTCTCTGAGGTTTTGTCATGTTAAGTTGTACTGGGTATATCTTATTTTATTCTGCAATTACTCATAATTACCAGGATTTATTGAAAACATAAACAAATACTACAAATTATGACAAAAAGGATGGGGAATCTTTAAAAATAAAAAGAAAGAAAGAAGAGCTAGAAATACTCTCTGAAACCTGGGCTAGCTCAGAGACAGTAGTAAGTCCCAGAGGTGATCCCTGACTCTAGGGATCCCCTAAGGCCTTTGGGGTTTGCAGTTTCCATCTGGGTGTGGGCCTATGACTCAGGCTGAATCATCACCACTTAACTAGTCCAGCTATTTCCATTTCCAGAGCTGTGAGAGCCTCCTTGGTCTCCAAGTTGTCAATGTAGTCATTTAAAGTTCTTTTAAAATTGTTAAAGTGACTTCTGCCTTAGAAAAACAAAAAATAAATTCTGCCCTGTTTTTAGACTTATGAATCAACCTGGGAGCCCAATCCTAAATTACAAAAAGTGGAAAAAATTTACTCTAACTCTACATTTAGAAACCACCCATGCACTGGGATGGGATTCTTGATTTAACATTCTAACATGTAGGGGAAGGAAAAGAGGAAAAAAGAACATTAAGAATGGTAACTTTTCTAAGAGGCCTTTAGTCACAATTTAGGAGTTGAAAAAAGGAATTAAAACTCTTCTAACTCTAACAGATAGTTCTATATGTTTGCTAGTATCTGTAAATACAGTATATTTAAATGGAAATCACCTTATTTAGGAAGAATATATTTTATTACTGTCTGCAGGAGATTTTGCAAGGCAGTATGTGGTAAAGTATTCAAAGTGCAAGAGATGAGTTAGATCAGACTCTGGCTTATTTCCCAGAAAATATAACATTCTATAAAGGAAAAAAGTATAATTGGTTTCTTATGCTACCCATTCAGGTGTCTCATGTTCAGTGGAAATTTAAACCAGATCTTCAAAAGGAAATTTACTTAAAATGTAAAGGAATAAGACCAGCTACTGGTAGTAGCTGAACAGTGTTCTTGTGTATAAGAATTTTAAATGCATGAAATTTATAATTTTCATAGAATTAGTGGAACTAAATTGAAAGTAATGTTGATAGATTTATAGAACATATTCTATTAAGTTTTAAAAGGGCCCAATTTTACCTCCATCCATAACATAATCAAATAATCCTCTTTTGATTTAAAGGCTAAACAAGATTAAGAAAATGTTAATTACTGCACAAGATACAGAAATGTACTCTGTAGATGTTGAATGAATAAGTGAAGAAAATTAGCTATAAACCAAACTCAGAATTGGATAGTGAAAAAAGACTGAGAAGCTATTAAAGATGTCTGAAATTAACTGAACAGGTAAGTAGGCCCATATTATGTTCAAATATTTAATTCGAATGTACAGTTTCATGCTTTTGAAATTACTTAAAATTGATACATAATTTATGTAGCTCAGATAAAGTCACTGCCAGAAGAGTCAAGGTAATATACCCTGAAAACCTTATTATTATTTTGTTATTATTTAATTTTTTTTGTATTTATTATTAGCATACTCACGATTATAAATTGTGATTTTTCTTTATGCTCTTTACCCGACCTATCGCTCTCCAAATCCCCTCCCTCCTTGCCTCATCTCTAGCATACTAGTTTTGCTCTATCTTTCTGTAAGTTCAATGTATTGTTCTTGTCATTCTTTTTTTCTTCCTTCCTTCCTTCCTTCCTTCCTTCATTTCCTTTGTTCTTAGCACCAGTTACAAGTGAGAACATGTGGTATTTCTTTTTCCTTCTCTGGCTTATTTCATTTACCATAATTTTCTCCAGACTCATCCATGTTGCTGCAAATGGCAGAATTTCATTCTTTTTTATGGCTAAGTAGTATTCCATTGTGTATATATACCACCTTTTCCCTATCCAGTAGTCCGTTGATGGACACTTAGGTTGATTCCATAATTTGGCTATTGCAATTAGAGCTGCAATGAACATGGGAGTGCAGGTATTCCTTTGACATGATGATTTCCATTCCTTTGGATATATACCCAGTAATGGGATTGCTGGATCATATGGCAGTTTTATCTGTAGTTGTTTGAGGAAACTCCATACTGTTTTCCATAATGGTTGTGCTAATTCACAGTCCCACCAGCAGTGTAGAAGAGTTCCCCTTTCCCCACATCCTTGTCAGCATTTGTTATTCTTAATCTTTCTGCAAATGGCCATTCTAACTGGGGTGAGATAATATCTCAAAGTGGTTGTCATTTGCATTTCTCTGATGACTCATGATGCTGAGCATTTTTTCATGTACCTGTTGGCCATTTGTATGCCTTCCTTTGAAAAATGTTTATTCATCACCTTTGCCCATTTTTTAATCAGTTTTTTTTTTTTTTTTTTTTACTGTATAGTTTGAGTTCTTTGATATTCTGGATATAGATCCCTTGTTGGATGTATAGTTTACAAATATTTTCTCCCATTTCATAGGTTGCCTTTCTGCTCTGTTGATTGTTTCCTTTGTGGTGCAGAAGCTTTTTTAGTTTATTTTAATCTCTTTTGTTTATTTTTCTTTTTGTTGCTTGTGTTTCTGGGATCTTACTCATAAAGTCTTTGCCCATCCCTACTTCCTGGAGTGTTTCCCCTATGTTTTCCTTAAGTAATTTTATGTTTTCAGGTCTTATATTTAAATCTTTAATCCATTTTGAGTTGAATTTGGTATATGGTATGAGGTACAGGTCCAGTTTCATTCTTCTGCCAATGAATGTCCAATTTTCCCAGCACCATTTATGGAAGGGTCAGTCTTTTCCCCAATGTATGTTCTTGTTGCCTTGGTCAAAGATCAGTTGGCTATAAGTATGTGGGTTGATTCCCGGGTTTTTTATTTTGTTCCTTTGGTCCGAGTGTCTGTTTTTATGCCCTTATTACTAGTTCTGATCTTTCGCTCTGTAGCATAGGTTCTTAGTGAGTTTTGTATCACCTAGGCCTTTTGGGATTTATGGGCATTTTTGTTTTTACAATGATTTTGGGACACTATTAGCAGTTACCCATCCTATAATACAAGGACAATTTGGCACAAGGAAAAATTTTTTAATATAACTTTGGAATATCTTGCTTGACATTCATGTAGTTGAAATAATTACAATTATCAGATGCTAGAATCTCATTGTATCTTACATATAAAGAAAAATTTATTTTTGCATGTTTTAAAAATATTGCAGACTTTCCAGGAATGCAACTACAGTGTGTAAGAAAATAGCTTAGGTGATTCATTTTCAAAAATAGCCTAACAAAAGCTGGTTAATCAGCTTATAGGGATGACAACCCCAGAGAATGCACGTTCCCAGAAAGTCACTGAAACAGCACATCACCTTTGAGAAATAACTTCTCAAGATGGTGGCTGGTCACCAGACCTTTGTGCTTTTCCTTTCCTGGTTCTTCTCCCTACTTAGGACTTTCTGGTGGGCCTTTTTCATGAGCTTGTCTTGAGTCCATCGCTTTCCAACAGCAGGAAGTGAACAATAAATACCTTATAAGGAAATAATGAAACTTGGTTGATGTTCAGGAAGACTGTACACTCCATAGTACTCAGCCAATGAGAAACTGGGGGAGGGACTTGTGCACTAGGGAATAAATTGCTTGCTGTAACTGTTTCGTGTGTGCCTGCCATCAGACAACTGATTTTGCAAGACCGCCATTAAAGTCTTGCTTCACTGTACCTCCTGTTTCTGTGTCCATCCTTTGGCATTAGATGGGTGAGGGCATTTCTCACACAGTGTAAATGAAGTATACATTTATTTATGTGTTTTTATGTTCCCCGAATACTACAAGAATTCTACTGTCTTCTAGCTTAAGGTCTTAATTAGAATCAGGCCTAATGGCTTTTTTCCTGATCTTATTCCTTGAAACAACCTGCGGTATCAACAAGAGGCAATGAACCCTGACCCAATTAAAAGAATATTTTTCCTAAGGCCTAGAGAAGAGATGCTGTAAGCTGGTAGTTCAGGCCTCCTTTCCCTGCTGTTGCTGAATCTTACAAGGACAAAGGGACCTCCCAAGAAGTAGTACTCAAAAGCTCATCCTTACCACACCTGCCTAAGGGAACAGAAAGCCAAACAGAGAGCACTGTACACAGCAGAGCTTTCTTCACTGTGAAAGCTCTTCCCACACAATAGCCTACTTTGTCCCTCTATCAATGGTGAGAAAATGGCCTAGAGCTACTGCTATGGGTATAGCCAAAAATGACAATAACTTACCAGAGCTACTTTTTGTTTTGTAAAATAGTTTGGGATAATTTTCTCAAAAAGGGGAACAAACTAAGTAATTATAACCTAATAATTATTACAGATTTTATATGCACATTTATTACTAGTGTGTTAGAACATAATATTTTAATATCTTTATAGTAACATAACTGGTTTTATTCTTTTATTACTACATGAACTACTATTTTAGAAAATACAATCTGCCGGTATGTTATTTTACTGAATATTTTATATGTGTTAGAATATTTAGAAATGTCCACTAAAAATTTGCTGGATATCAATGTTCTCTGACCTTTTGTTTTATTATACATTTTCCCTATACTTACTTATAATCTATTCAGATCCTTTATTATTGATTTTCAATAAAAGGGTCATGTGAGATCTCTCACACACACACACACACACACACACACACACACACACACACTTTGGAACATTTACTGAGAAAGATGACTTTTTAATAACTAGTATCTTTTGCATATTATATTGAAGTGGCTATCTAGACCTTTCCTATCTGGAGCAGCATTGACATCACCTGCAGCTCGTTTGAAATGCAGAGTTTCAGTCCCCCGAATCATAATCTCCATTTTATGAATTTCCTCTTATGATTTATATTCACCTACAGTTTGAGAAACAAAGATCATGAACAAGGGTCAGCAACTTTCGGTGAATGGCCCAGTGGTAAATATTTTAGGCTTTGTGAGTCATTCTTTGTCTCAATTATTCAGCCCTGAAGTTGTAGTGCAAAAGCAGTCATAGATAATATGTAAGCAAATGGGTGTTGTTGTGTTCCAATAATACTTTATTCATAAACACTGACATTTAATTTTCATTTGTCACCAAAAAAATATATATTTTTTTACTTTTCCACTATTTAAAAATGTAAAAATCTTTTAACTCACTGTGGCCTGCCAGATTTAGCTTGTGTGTTATAACTTGATGACCTCTGACCTACAGTATAGCAATCTTCCAAAAGGTGGCTTTTTATGCAGAGGTAATAGAATATCTGAGAAGAACCAAAAGTTGAATTGCAAACAGAATAAATCTAGTTTGAAACACCTGAAAACCATATTAAAGCCAAAATAACAATAAAATAAGACAGTCATAAAAAGAAAAGAAAATATATTTTATTATGCACATACTATCTGCTTATTACGGAAAATACTGAAAATTATAAAGAAAAGATTTAAAATTATGTAAATTATTTCCCTCAAACACACACACTGTTAAACAGTCTGTTTCCTATGAGATATTTTTGTATACATAAAAACACTACTGTCTATACAATTTTATATTTTGTTTTTCCCACTTAATACTATTTCATAAGCTTTTACATATTCCTAAAAAACATTATTTTAAATGACAGCCTCATATGCCAACATAAGAATATGTTCCATATTATTAAACCTTGGTATTTTAAAAGATCAGTAGAAAACACAAGGATGATTGAAAGTTAGGAGAATGAGTAATGATTTCTCAGCTTAATGTGCTAAGCCTTAAAAAAGGAGTGGATGCTGGTTTGCCTAAATATAGAGTCCAGAAGATGAATAAGGCATCCATTGAAGAATCATCTCCAGGAAGTGTGTGCTCTTGTATATATGAAGGGAAGATGAGTGGATACATTTTTCATCGCAAAGTTAATGAATATGTAGAAAAGTATTTTTTTTAAAAGTGGGTATAAGATATTTGAAAAGTCATAATTTGTTCTGAAATACAAAATAGAAGCTCTCCACACCTAGAGAAAGGAAAACAATTTCAAACCTACTGTAGTCATCATAATTCAAGACAATAAGAAGCTGTTGAGATCACACAGAAGCACCGCTGAGATGTTTGTGGTATATTACCTGCAAGAAGAAAAACAAAAATAGAGAGTGTGAATAGTGTGATCCCTCTTCTTTGAAACTAACAAAAATCTTTATAGAACTGTGAAAACAAAGGTAATACATCACATATTTAAAACGCTGAAATGAATTTTGGCTTTTTGCAAAAAGTTGTACCATTTGCACTTCTGACTTTTCGTCACTTATTGTTATGAGTGGAAAAGATGGCACCAATATTTTTTTTTATTATTAGAAAAATGATTTATTATCTTCCAAATTAGAGATGGAAAGAACAGAAGAGTGGAATATTTGTTAAATTTTAATCAGTTTTAAATTGTCTAAATTCCAAACATCTAATTATTTTATATGATTAAATTTAATTTTAATCTACCAAGTTATAAGCATTTCTTCAAAACTTGCTTCAAATTCCCTAAATTTATTGAGAGACAGAGTGTGTGCTTGCGTGCATGAATATGTGTACATCATATGTTCCTTAACGTAAAGCTATTCTTGGGAATTATGCTCTTAGGATTGTCTCATAGATGAAATATACTTTAATAAATGATCCTTCAATGACTAGATAAGCTAACATCCTACCATGGTGTCCAAGATACAATTAGGAGTAGTTTTACAAAAGAGTGAGATTTTATTTATGAAAACAGCAAATCATTAGGTAAGATATAACTTTACTAGCAACTTGGTTAGAATCTATCTGTAAAAGGCTAGAGCAAACTGTCTAGGATACAGTCCTGGTTTTAGAGAGAGACAATGTAACCCCAGTTATAAAAATAACCAAAATGAACATAACCATGCTATTTTTTTTAGCTTACTTAGATTCTAAAATTGCCTTTTTATTATGTTATTTTTTCCCCCAAATAATTACTAATAACTGATTGGAAGTCTTGTAAAATAGAAAATGCCTCTCAAATAAAATATTATTTCAAAACAGTTATTTAAAAAATAGGGTGATTGACAAATATCAGGCTACTCACATAACATGAAATGGACCATATAAAATTTTCTTTTAAGTAAAATGTGCCTCACTTGGCTTAGGTTGTATTTCCATCTTACAGGTGATATAATTATCACCTATAAAAGTAAACCCTTTTTTGAAGAGCAGATCTTTAATGTCCACCCAAGTTTTCAACTGATTTTGGAGTAGGATTTGATGCTTTGGATTTCTTCTTCTGGGGAAAAAAAAAAAAAAAAGGCATGGTAAGTTGTGGGAAAGCTAAATTTTACTATGGTGTACAGAGTCTAAGGTGCTTATACACTTTAAGTGCATTACTGGTGCTTATGCCCTTGTGTGATCCTCTTCCCTTGAGTGTGAGTGGGATGCACGATTTATTTCTAACCAACAGAATATGGCAAAGGTGTGGGATGTTCAAGTTCATGTACCTGTGATTACATAATTACATAATATCAATTTGTTAGTGCTCATCTTGCTGGAGTCTCCTTCTCCCTTGTTCCCTCTGAAGAAGCCAGAGGCTATGGTGGGGAACTCCACGTGGCAAGAATCTATTATTAGAGGCCACTAGGACTGAGGGCAGCCTCCAAGAGACAGGCTGTAAGAAACTGAAGCCCTCAGTTCTACAGTCACAGAAAGCTGAATTTGACCAGAAACCTGATGAAGATTGGAAACAGGTTTTTCCCTGGTAGAGACTGAGATGGACCTCAGCACCCGCAGGCAGTGTGAGACGCTCAGTGAAGGCCCCAGCTAAGCCATGCCAGACTCCTCCCACAGGAAGTATGAGATAATAAGTGTATCGTTTTAAGTGACTGAGTTTGTGGTAACATTGTTCCCCAGCAATAGATATCTAATATATCTAGAAAGCCATCGTTGAATTGTTCACTATTTCTAAACTTGGTGTAAAAAGATTATTGATAATGATTTTTTAAATAAAAAAATACATGTTTAAAACTAACAATTAAGAATTATATATTTGCAAAATAGGCGAAAGAGAAGAGTAAGTCTTTAAATGGTTATAGACCATGGTGAATCTTGACATGACAATTACAGCAATTGCTTTCTTAGTCTTTTTGTTTGTTTGTTTGTTTTTAATTTGCTTAATTAGTTTTACAAGAGCTGAAAAGGGAGCAGTGATTTGTCACATGTAGGCCGTCACCCAATCGTTTTAGTGATGCAATGCTAGGGGTGGCCTTACAGAAGCAATTTAAGAAGAAAGATGAAAAACAAAAAGAAAAAAAGAGAAAAAAGGGGCTTTTTAAAACATTTTGGTGTAACAGAGAAGAAAATTTTTTAGGCAATAGTAGAGGCGATGGGGCTTAAGAAAAATTGCTTTTTTTCAAGTTTTTTTTTTTAAGATGAAGACTTGTGCACATTTATACATTTACTTTATGAAGAGCAATGAAAGAGAGAGAGAGAGAAGCAATTGATAATGCAAAATTCCCAAGAAGCAAAAGGAAATAGTCCAGTCTACAACTAGACATGCTGATGGCAGAGGAAGGAGGAACACCACATGCTGTGGATTGATTGAACTGTGTCCCCCATAGTTCATATATTAGAAGCTTAATTCCCATTGTAACTGTTGAGGGTGGGAAATCCTATAATGGTGATTGAAAGGTGGAGCCTTGAAGAGGTGATTAGATTGTAGGACTGTGCCATAGTGAATGGATTAATAATGGTGGCCAGGGGTGTGGTTCTGAGGGCTTAAAAGAAGAGCAGCACGTGAGAGCTTAGTCTCTCTCTGTGACACTGTTTTTGGCCATGTGAGACTCCTGCATTGCTGTAAAGCTGCCACCAAAAAAGACTCACCAGATGTGTTCCCTGGTGTTTGGACTTCCTGGCCTTTGAAACTGTAAGCAATAAATTTCATTTTCTTTGTAAATTACCCAGTTCTGTGTATTTTGTTATGAGTAACAGAAATGGACTAATACACCACATCTGACTTAATCAATAGAAATATGTTCATGAAAGAGTATGTATAGGAATTTTCTAGCTTTTTCTGCAAAATAGACATCCAGGTTATCTGCTGTAAGTTTAGGAGAGATTTAGGGGAGAAGTAAATTACACATTAAGGAAGAAAAGCTTTGGAAGAAAGTACAGAGAAGAGTGGTGCCACGAGTTTAATAGCAAAACTTCCTTGATTTCCTGGCAGTGTAGACAGTCCAGTAGAGTTAGTGTTTATATCTTTAGTGTAACATCTTTCCTCCCTGCCATGATCTGAGCCAGCACCTAGCTACTCTAGGAGTAGAGAATGAAATTGATCAGCTTAATCCAAGGCTGGCGTTTTGCCTGATGGTTGAAAATAAAAGAAAGGGATGGAGGACTTTAGGTTATTGGCAATAGCATTGAAATGGGGGAATCTTAGAATCTAAGCAGGATAATGGGTAAGTAAAGAGAAGAGCGGCTGATGGATTGAAAGAAAGTCAAAAGGTAAGTAACCTAAAGGTCCTGAAGAGATATAGCAGAATTGCAAGCTATAGACCACAGGCCAAATCTGACCCTGTTTTTTGCACAGCCCACATCTAAAAAAACTTTCTACATTTTGAAAGGATTAGAAAATAATCATGTGGGGCCAGCCCCGTGGCGCACTCGGGAGAGTGCAGCGCTTGGGAGTGCAGCAGCGCTCCCGCCGCGGGTTCGGATCGGTCACAAAAAAAAAAAGACCAAAAAAAAAAAAAGAAAAGAATCATGTGCATAATATTTTGTGACATGTAAAGAGTGTATGAAATTCAAGCTTCAGTGTTCGTAAAGTTTTATGTATTCCTAATAGAGCCATGCCAATGCCAATTTGTTTAGATATTGCAGGTAGCTATTTTTGCACTACCAAGGCAGAGTTGAGTAGCTGCAACACAGACTCGTTGGGGTGCAAAACCTAAAATATATGCTATCTGGCCCCTGATGTTTAAAAATGAAATGATTGAGAAATTAAACTGCAAGTAGAGGAGTTTTTGCTCAGAAGATGGTTACAGAATTAATGCCTTTGGAAACAAAACAATTTTGTGGTAATAATATGTAGGCTGTGACCATGAGATTGGAATTTAGAAAGAAGCTAATCATTGGTGATGAGAAGGTCAATGAATGGAAAGTGTTGTTGGGTAAATCAGACACGTGAATATTGAAATTACTTAGAATGACATAAGTGCCAAAGTCTTTGATGAAAGATTAGAGGTAATCAGGAGGTTATAGGCAGCACCAAAGTGGGGAGAGTGGTCAGTTCTAAAAGCATAAGATCCAAAGTAGGAGAGACCTTTTAATGGAATTTGAGAGAGATGGGTATTGGGCATGATGCAGCCTTGTGACTGCTGTTTTCTGCTTTTCTAGACCAGAGTGGTGGGAAACCCACAGTGCCTTGTGGAGGGAGGAAGAAATGAACTTTGAGGCTTTGTCCTCAGCAAAGCAAGGTCTTGATCATTCTTAAAAAAACAAACAAACGAACCAAAACCCTTACTTTTACACAAAATAGTGGCATATCAGGATTAGTGTAATTATTTAGTGTATTAGTGCCAAATATAGTTTAAATAATCACTATTTATATTTACAGCACAACATGATGACTTAAAATGACTTTTTTTTTTCAAAATTTCTCTATCCTAGGCCCGTCTTGAATATTACAATACTAAAAACAATTTAAGTTAAAAAACTTATACCTAATATTTTAATGATTAATTTTAACTGCTTTAAGGTATAATTGACATACAGTAAACTACACATATTTAATAAGTGCAATTTGATAAATATGACACATGTATACATTGATGAAACCATCACTAAAATGAAGATAATGAGTGTATCCATCATTTTAAAAATTTTACTTTGTGTTTATTAATTTCTGATAATAGCAAAACTTAACCTAATTTTAACTTGAAGTATTTGAAATATTTTCTTTCATTCATTCTTTCTTTCCCTCTCTAGCAAATGCTTATTGGACATTGAGATGAGTAAATGCTGAGGTTTTTAATGGTAATGCCACCTAATCAAGGAGTATAAATTTAGCCAGAATAAATATAATTTTCCCAACATGTTACTAATGAATATTTTTTAAAAACCTCTCATACAAAGAAACAAATCCTTAAAAAATGAAATTTCTTTAAGATACAGATTTTATTAAAATATTTTCTGCAGGTTTATTTTTTAGCATAATTTTCAAAAACATTTTGTATTCCTTTACATTCTGACCATGTCTAAAATGTGTCAAAACTATTCTTTTCTGATTGTGAGATACTAGCTCTCTGTTATTCTGAGAGGGTATATTGTCTTTCTGCAAAGTCATTCATTTCATGTATGGGAATAGAGAGGTGTTGGGTTACCTAGTATCCACAACTCTTCAACAGTATTCAGAAGACATTCTATATCTACTACAATGTCTAAAAATATGAAGTACTGGGAATAAGACAAGAATTAAGCTGTTTAAATCCTGAAAAATCAATTATATTTGATTTTTTCATTATAATGTTATTTTCAGAAATACTCAACAAGAGGTATTCCTCAAGGGAAAAAATATTTCAGCCCATTATTAAAATAGTAGAAATAAATAAAAAAAAAAAACTAACATATTTATAGTCCTTTATGCAGATCTTTTCATACCTTTGAAATAGAAAAGCTTATTTAAATATTTTAATATTTAAATATTTAAATTTAATATTTTATTGTCAAAGTTAGAATATGTAAAAATATAGACTATATAGAAATTTTTATAGAAAGTTTAAATATAATTATATCAATTGCAAAACATTTGTTCTACTTAAACTTACTTATTGTTACTATTTCCATATCACAGATACCAGAAAATAATGCTCAGAAAAAAATAAGTATTTTGATCAAGGACATCACCCAGCTGCACGATATTAAAGCAGGATTTAAAACATAGCCTTTTGCTTTTTTCAGCTAAAAATGTTATTCCTAGGTAAAAACATCACTATCAATATATGCAGATAGTTGAGATACAAGAAATTAGTGTTCAGCATTAAAAATTATGATTAATTATATTTAGTATTTATTTTCTCAGTAATTAGATCTTATTAACTTTTTGACTTCTAATAAAAAAATAGAGTTATTATGATATAAAACAAAGATTTCTGATGGAAGAGTTTCAAGGCAGAAGAAACAGCAAGTGCAAAGGCCCTGTGGTGGCATGTGCTTTCCCTGGTTGAGAACTGTCAAGGACGTCAGTGTGGCTCAAGTGGGATGAAGGAGGAGGAAAATAACAGGTTTAAGACTTACCAGGAGGCTGGATCAAGGAGGACCTCATAGACTACTATAAGAATTTGACTTTTATTCTAATTGATATGGAGCAGAATAGCATTTGTGGGAAGAGAGCATGACATTTCCATTTACTGAGATAGGAGAAGTGGGATTGCACATAAGGGGTAAAGGGCAGGTTAGAAACCAAAAGTTCTTCTTTGAACATGTTATGGTAAAGATGTTTATTAAACAGTCCAGTGGAGATGTCTAGGAAACAATTAGACATACAAATTTAAAGTTTAATGAGTTGTTGAATGGTTGAATTTACTGATATAAATTTGGGATCCTCAGCACTTAGATGTTATGAAAAACCATGGTCTTGAATAAGATTACTAGAAGGTTCCAATGAAGAAGCAGTACCTCTAAGAAATAAATATGGATTTGTTACAGGTATTTCACCTTACACATCCATCAACACTGGTTAATAAGTCTCTGTAAGGCTGTCGTCTTCATGCCTAACGTTGAAATTTGAAGTACACAGGCTGGGTAGTCAGAAGAGAAAAAAGATGTGAAGTGTGGGAGAAAGAGAACAACCTGGAACCGACGAGCCTGAACAAGCACCCAGTGAGGACAGATGACACCAGTGTCCACTCTTGTTGCCTCTTGCCTTGGGGACGTGGGTGTCCTGCAGAAGCTGGATCCCTTGGTCATGGAGTAAAAGACACACATGTGGCCTAGGAGACACAGAAGCTAAAGGAGGTTACTGGAAATATGGAGCATTTGCAGGCCTGGCAGCTGCCATGTAAACCAACAAATAAGCATTTGTGTGTATGTTACAAAATGACTGCTGTTTCCTTTCCACCCTTCAATGACTCTTGTTTCCACCCTTCTGGGCCTCTTGTTAAGAAATATTTTCTGAACAGAAGTCTTAATGTTCTTAGATCTTAAATGTTCTACAAAGAACATTCAAATCTCCCAAGAAACTCCCTTTTGATTCATCCTAACCAGGAAAAGGCAAGAAAGGGAATTCTGAAAAAGGTAGTTCAGTTTAGCCAAGTAAACACATTGCAAATTTACCACAAGGGGTGAGTATAAGTAGAGAACAGATGAGGTGGTAGGTCTAAATCCCATGGCATTCAAAAATGAGGGTTACTAGAAAGTGTCTTTAAAAGTAGTGATCATGCCTTTCTTCATTCATTCTTGGTTATTGCTGCCTACAAAGAAGATGAGACTGTGGGATGGAGACCACCTACTGGTGATGGATGGACTACGAGATAGAAAGTGCTCACGTCAATAGTGATCATTACTCTGCCACACCAGCTCTGGACTCACCCTTGAACTGTGTTTACAAAAAGGAAAAGTCAAAATTTGTCATATTTAAATCGTTGTTTGGGGTTTTCTATCACCTGCAACCAAACAAAATTCTGTTAGAATGAATTCAAGTGAAAATAAGGCAAACAAATGAAGGCAGAATATGAACATTTTGAAGGAATTTAAGTATAAATTGGAACTCGGAATTGGATCCCTAACTAGAGGATAAGTGAGGTTAGGGTGAGATTTATTTTTAAGATGGGAAAGGTTACATTTATCTGTGAGATTGGGGATTATTCAATAAAGAGAAATTATTTGATCCTGTAGAAGAAAATTAAATTAATGCAAGGAATTTTGTACAGAGTAATGAGAAAAATGGAAAAAAATCTAAGGGTAATATTTAGCTAACTTGAATGCATATTCAGAATGTGAAAAATTTATATTTGAATGATTCCTATCCCATATCAATGTTAATATTATTACAGTTTTAAAAAAACTACAGGAAACAGCATTCTGGGAATTTAAGAAAATTTGCATAAGTATTTATCAGGTAATCAGAAAGAAATAGATGATTTGCTATATTTTAATGCTATAAAGCTTACTTTACTTGAAGCAAAATTGTAGACACTTGTTTTAAAACATATCACTTGGGAAATCTTTAATTTTATTTTCACCTTTATTTGTAAAACACATTGTTGTTCCTAATATTTTAGTCCTGCATAAAACTTATCAAGCTTATTGTAGGAACACGATACACTAATGAGCACTAATTAGCTTAGCTATTAAAATTTCATTCAGTAGTTTTTATTGAAATTCCATTTTTATACCTTTTCTTACAAAGATAAGTGATCCACCTTCAGATCATTAGGCAATGTATTGAAATTCTCCTGCAATTAATTTAAAGCATAGCTCTATGCACATTCTATACTAATTTATCCTTGGAAACATGCTAATTTATAATACAAAGTGAAATCCTAGGTTGAAAATATTCTTTCTGCCTAGTTCTCTGGGGAAAGACATTGTTTTATTTTGTTTTTATCTTTAGGCAAGCAGGTAGAATGAGGTTGGAGTTTAGAGTAGTTGATATTTTCTGTTCATATTTTTGTACTGTTTATTTCCTATTATAAATATGTGATTATATAAAAAGGACATGGAGCAATTACATATTGTCAGATGGTAATACCTGATAATAAAACCCTGAAAAGCGGCTATGTCCAGAACATAAAATGTCACATTATCAATGGATAAAGCACATTCTTTATTTTGTAATAAGAAATAAATTGTGAGCACAAACAGGGTTGTAACTACAGTTTCGTTGACAACTGAAAACATGTAGTACCAGTCCTGGCCTCCACATGGTGCTAATGTTATGTACAGGAACACAAGCCAGAACTACCTGGTAATGCAAAATAAACACTCACATGGTCCATCCAAAATAACCCCAATAATAAAACGACAGTTTCAAATAAAAAGTCACCGTATCTGAAATCCTGCCTTATGTAAAATCTGACTCTTGTATAAGAATATTTTGCCAAATCATTTGTGGAAACTGTAGTAAAGCTAAATAAAAGGTGACATGAAATAATTTTAGATTTCTTGCTTCATTTTTGGGATCTCATCATATTCTATTTTCCATGTATTGTTTTCTTTCTTCTATGGTTGGTTATTTGGAATGGTGTTAAGGAAAGGAAGTCTTTGGAGGGAAAGAGCCTTCCTAGGATTTCTGCCAGGTTTATTCTTTGGCCATTGTGATTCCTTTGAGCTCTAAAATTCACATTCAAATCCAAACTGTGATTTATTTACAATATTCTACTTTTCTGTCATATTCTTTAAAGTTAGTGTTTGTTTCCGTTCATTTTAATGTGAAACAGGTATATTCACCAAATTAATGGCAGCTTTATGTGATGTGTAAAACTTTATAACCATCTGCCAACTGTATGACATTATAAAATATTTGGCCTTTTTGCTTAGTTTCTTGCCAACTGACTAATGGATGATTGTATTGGCTTTGTCTAAATTATTCCTCTTCTTCTTTTGTAATGGAATACAACTTTTTTTTCCACATTATGCTTACACATTGGCCATTCATACTATGTCAAGACAAAGTGAATGAAGAAAGTGATCTGAATAATTAACAGAAAGAAATTAATTGGGTCTCTAAATATCTTAAGCCCACATAGAGTGCCTTGCATATAATGCTCACTTAATAAATATTCATTGATTGAATCACTCCATGCCAACTGGTTTGGGTCTGGCTTTAGCAGTGGAAGTTAAAAAATGATGGCTCCTACAGAGAAAATGAAAGAGGACCCAAGACTTAAAGAAAAGTTAAAAAATTATAACGTTGAATTATCACTTACCTTCCTCCCTCCCTTTCTCCCTTCCTTCCTTTCTTTTTTACTCTCCCCCCCACCTTTTTTTTTTAAGTGCAGAATTTGAAAACTGACCTTGACAAAATTAGATTGCTTATTGCCAAGGCAAAAAAAGAAAAAAGAAAAAAGAAATATGGGTGGTCTTACAGTCTAGAATAAAATTAAAGAAACCTTTGGATGGATAACTTCTTTACTAAAGTTTATGACATTTAGTATTAGTCTTATACCGAGTCCACTTCTTAAGTAGACAGAGAATAAAATGTCCTTAGTTTATGTACATTAGTAGGTAACATTGTTTGAAAATGTTGGAATCTTTTGGACAAAATAACATAAACATCAGTAACTATTTGTAAGTGATTTATTACCCTTAAATACTTTCTTGGAAACTTCTTTTCTTGCAACCATAACTAGAAATATATGTCTCTCTGAGCGTGTATATATACATATATATATGTATATATATACACACACACATTTTATATATATTTGTGTGTGTGTGTGTGTGTGTGTGTGTGTGTGTGTGTGTGTGTGTGTGTATGTTCAAGGGTTCTTTAAAACGTTCATGGAAAGATTCATATTTTCTTTTAATTCCATTTTTTTCATGAACTTTTTGAAGTACCCTGTACATATATTTCCAGAAATAAAAATAACCATTATTACCTGATAATTTTTCTGAAAATATTTATTTTCATAGTTCTCTTAGAAATTTGTTCTTTAATAATTTTGCTTATTGTATTTAGCTCCAGTGTTTGCCTCATTGCTAACCTAAGGTGATACTTGTCAAAACTGATAGCCTGCAAGTAACAGTATTTAATCAAATAACCATAGCAATAAAATGGGTGCAGCTGATCACTGTATGACCTGCAGTTGCATAGGGAGAGTGTGCTCTTCCATCTGACACAATCTGGGATGAATGGTTTTATTGGGTGAATTCATAGATGCTGATTGTTGACTGAAGCACCAACTGCCTTGAAAGCTTTTATTTTATAAACATAAATAGTTTATTATTAATATTTATTAAAGATAGGTTCCTGCTAGTGTAGTATTTGGAAGAACAGATATAAAATCTTGCGTAAATCATATTCTCTGCAAAGAGAAATGTAACGGTTGGAACACAAACCCTGAAGTCTGAGTTTACACCAGCAGTTGTGCCGCTTCCTGGTATTTCATCTCAGGCAAGTTACTTCACATCTGTCTCCTAGATTCTTAATATGTGGAAGTGGTAATAAAAATGGAACCTATTGCACAGAACTGTTTTCTGGGTGCTATGGGTTGAATGTTTATATCCTCTAAAGCTCAAGTTGAAGCTTAATTCCCAAAATGGTATGTTAAGGGTGAGGCATTCAAGAGGTGATTAATCCATTCAGGGGTTAAAGGGTTAATGGATGAAAGGGTTATCAAGGGAGTGGGACTAGTGGCTTTATAAGGAGAGGAAGAAATATGTTTGTATGCTTTTGTCCGTCTCCATGTGATACTTTGCACCATCTCAAGACTCTGCTGAGAATCCCCACTAAGAAGAAGACTTTCACCAGATGAGCCCCTCAACCTTGTACTTCTCAGCCTTCAAAACAGCAAGAAATAAATGTTGTTTTCTTATAAATGACTCAGTTTCAGGTATTTTGTTATAAGCAACAGAAAACTGACTAATACACTGCATTTAACTTGGTTATGTATAAATAGGCCTTGTATGGTGCCTAGTATATAGAAAACAAATTAACAGTGATAATTATTTTTATTCCTTTTAAAATAGAATCAGTTTGAGGTACCGTACTACATCTTGAGAGTACTAGGAACATATTACAAACAATTCACCATTAGTTCCATCAATAACTCACAAACATATATTACAACAGACAAGAACCAATAAATTATAATATATTATGAAAGTTTCTGTTACATTTTTTTAAAAGCAATTGATTGGAGCTCTGTTTTTTTAATGAATTCTCCTTAATCCATAAGGAAGAGTGTAGGGAAACTCCCAGCTCTTACAAATTAAAGGATTTTCAAAATTAGTAACACCCATAATAATTTCATTTTACCACAAAAAAGTCATGAGAATCATCATTGCTATTTGATGAAAACCTGTTAAAGCTGGTACCTGGCTCAAAACGCTTCTGCAATTCTTTACTATCAAGGTCCTAAAAGAAAATAAGACTACACCTTGTATAAGCCAGAAACAAAGAAATTAAAAATTTTATGAAAGGAAATTTTTGCTCAAGTTTTATGTCTTCTTTTTTTTTTTTTTTTTAGAATAACAAGTCAGAATCGAAAAATAAAAGGCCAATTTGTTGAATTGTTAGCCACCCACATGGTAACATCACAATGGTATCAGCCAAACTGCTTTTAGGCTGGGGAATGGATTGGATCCTGGATGGTAAAAGTTGATGGAATGCCGTTCTCTAGAGCCATTCTCCGTAGCATCCAAATCTAGAGTGATTTACTATTTGTCCTCACCTTCTTGAATCACTGAATGTGGGAAATAGTCAAACCAGATTCTGGATCCCTCACAAGTTCTGTGATATAAGGCATCTAAACTAAATGACCAATAAAAGCATCACTGGCCTATAAGACCCAGGAGTGGTGATGGTGGGGGCAGCAACAACAGCAGGTCCTAATGGTGGGACATTTGAGATGCTCCAGATTTTAAATCCTTGAGATAGCAGGAATAGCAGGAGCAGTAGAGGGATTAGTGATGCCGAAATGCCATGACTACCACAGAGAATTTTTTTTTTTTTGACAGGTAAGGGAATTGCAACCCCCGGCACAGTGTGGTCTGCACCACGCTCAGCCAGTGAGCACACCGGCCATCCTTATACAGGATCCGAACCCATGGTCTGGCGCTACTAGCACTGCACTCTCCCGAATGAGCCACGGGGCCAGCCCCACAGAGAAATTTTATCCTTAATTCTAAGAAAGATCATCATCATTGCTATTGTGATAGTTTGGCTTATTAATGGTTTTAATTATAATGTTCTTGAGGTATAGCACCATTTTTGTGTATAGTGTTCAACTGGAAAAATTGACAGCACATTCCACTCTATTTTAAGTGTAGTACAGGAAATCACCTCTACTTGGCCCCCAGCTGTCCACATCTCTCCCTGGCTGTATTTGTAATTTCTGCTGAAGTAAGGTATAAGACAGATAGGAATGTATACAGTATCAGTGACTTGCTCATAGTATATGTTTGTTCAAGAGCATGTTTCCCAAAGCACAGTATGTAAAGTGTGTGCATTTAGTCAGGAGAGGCTATGCTATGCCGTGGTAACAAGTAAATCAAGTAGTTTAATATAACATGTTCAGTTCCTGCTCATGTGAAGTCTGTTGCAGGTCTGGGTAACTTTTACGGCAACTGTCCCCAGTGTGGTGATTCAATAATACAGGATGCTTCAATCTTGTGGTTCCACTATTTCAACGTTAAGTGCTCCTCCTCTGCTACAGAAAGGGCTTGCGAAAGACAGAAAAATTTCTTACGTGTATTTCACTGCCTCAGCCCATATGTGATACACATCACTTCTGCTCCTATTTCTTCAGCCAGTGTTAGTCAAATGACTCCATGTAACTGCCAAGGGGCTGGGAAGTATAGCTTCCAATACATCCAGGAAGGAGAGAGAAAAATGGATATTCTTAAGGATATTGGTGAGTACTGTCTTCCACTGTATGCAAGATAATTTTAAGTGGTACAGAGATAAATTTTTACAATTTTTGTTTGGTTTCTCATGTATTTGAAAAATATAAATTGCACATCAAGCTTATAAGGTGATGGTTTCAGTGGTTTCATTTTATATAGATTTAAAGTTTGTTTTTGTTTGTTTGTTTGTGCTTGTTTTTTGGCGGCTTGCCAGTATGAGGAATCCAAATCCTTAACCTTGGTGTCATCCCAAGTGATTTAACTGACCAGCCCTAAATTTAACTTAAATTTTAATTGCAGACACTATGCTATTATAATAAAAATGGTGAGTGATAGAGTTTGAATGTTTTCTTCTCCTAAAACTCATGTCAAAATCTGATTCCCAACTTGGCAATGTTAGGAGCAGTTTGGGTTATGGGAGTGGATCCCTCATGAACAGATTAATGCCCTGTGGGGGTGGGGGGTGGATAGTGAGTGAGCTCTCACTATATTAGTTCCCACAAGAGCTGGTTGTTTAAAGCACCCTGGCACCTCCTCACTCTCTCTCTGCCATGTGATCTGTTTGTACCCATAGGCTGCCTACCTCTTTCCACCACAAGAAGAAGCAGCCTGGGGCCTGTGCCAGATGCAGCCGTCCCAGAATCATAAGCCAAATAAACCTCTGTTCTTTATAAATCACTGAGTCTCAGGTATTCTGTTATAGCCACTCAAAAATGGACTAACACAGTGAATGTGGCAAACAGATATCTAATGTTTGGGTAAAACTGGCATAAAGGAATCTCTGTAAAACTCAAGTCTTAGTATATAAAACTTCAGGCAAACCAGACATATGCAGTGGGGTGTAGGAATCGGCTCTTTTAATAAGTATACTGCGAGGGCTCAGGGGCAGTGGGCCCCAAACCTCCAAGTAATTTTAAACTATGTCTTTCCTTGGTCACGCCCTGGCAGCTTCTGTCAGGCGCCATCTTTATCTCTCCTGTCCAGGCGAATGTTTTCAACAAATTACATAGGCATATGTGGGTGGGGTCGTGGCTAGTTCTCTGCTGGGGGAGGAGGTGTGTGGCCTCAACGCCCCAACAGTATACCATGTGATTTAGCAGCAGATAGTCTGGGACCACCTACCAAGAAGAATTGTTCCAGAGAGCAGTAGCTCTTCTGCTGTTAAAATTGGGTTACCTGTTACAGAACCCACTATGGGGGAGCCTGGAATTTCTGATGAGCTCCCTATTACCCTTTTTTCCCCTCACTACTGGATTGAGATTATTCTTCAAACAATGGGATGACGAGCAACAATGGGGGGTTTTGGAATGAGATCCAGCAAGCACCACCTTCAGAATTGCCATTTCTCTTCTAATCCAGTTTTCCATGTTTCCATGATATTAATCAGACTGCTAGCCTGGCTACTATCAAATTAAATACAATAATATCTCCAGACACTTACGCTAATATCAAAGCTCTTCGGTCTCCTAAAGCCCTTCACTCATGGTTGATGCTAAGTCATTTTTTTTTTTTTTTATTTCATGTTTCCCAAAGGTATTTAGAAATTTCTCCTGACCACTGTGATTTTGATGTCCTGATTTATATGTAATATTCTTGGCTTATATGTAATTATTAATAGAAGCCTCTTTTACTTTCAAAGTGTCTTGGTTGAGTAAGTTATATGGTGACCCTGCTCCTGAGGATCCTTCTTCTTATATTTTATGATGTGCATGACTAATTTGGTCCCAAAGACTCTTCATTCCAATGCTAATGTCTAAAGCCACATGGGGAACCTGAGGTTATGGAATCCTGGATGTTTAGTTTTTTTAAGTCATTTCTTGGCATCATCGATATGTTTTCTATAGGATAGAAAGAAAGAGAAGGACACATAGAGGAGTTAAAGGAAGTAAGCAAGGACATTTTTGACTGACAAGTCAAAACACATTTTGAGGAACCCAGAAAACCTATTATTCTGGAATGTACAGTACTTCAAAATTTGTTCCTAACCTAATTAGAAAGATGACGTAAAGCGGAAGATGAATCTTGGCATTTAAAACATTTGTTCCCCCATTGACATTTAATGGTGTGAATTTTGTGTTCTAATGAAAGGTTGTGATGTCTTACACTGCCTCAATTCCACAAGAGACAGGACAGGCACTGTGCAAACAGAATTTCAGTTCTATCAGAGTAGCCATATATTTGTAATAGAAGTTACAGGCACCACATTTACTTTTTCCAGAATCCTACCATTAGATGAAACATATAAAAGCTGCTATTTACTATCTAGTTACTTCAATTATGGAAGAAAGTAAAAGAGGATTTCGAAGGTACAGTATAGCATATTTAGATCTGTAGCTCATCAGACTGGCTTTAAAAAATGCAAGTGCCTACAAAGACCACCCCAGGTTAAAAGTCTCTAAATACTTCATGTTGCTTTACTGTTAAATAATGTTTAGAGTGTGTTATCTTTTGTAGACCTTGGAAATCTAATTATTTATAATATCCAGTGACATTTACATTTTGCTAATACTCTCTGTTTGTATAAGAACATATCATGCTTAGAAAATGGGTAAAAAATTCCTGGCTTGTACATTTGCTTATATATAATGCAAAATATCAGGGTGACTTGGGTTATCTTTTTTGTTATAATTACACGATTGAGAAAACATAATTCTCGAAAAGTATGCTTAGCCATTACCATTTAAAATACAGGATAAGAAAAAGTTATCATAGTTGAGATCATTTGTTTACCATGTAACTGTCAACTATCACATCAAGTATCTATACAAGTTTATTGGTATCTTAAAATAATACCATTCATTTCCATGCCACCAGCTCCAGAGTGTTTGGTTTAGTTTTTGAGACTGATTGAAAGAGATTGGAAAGTTCACCTATTGTGTTAAGCTTATTTACACAAACATTGTGTCTCAGAAAATAAACTCTGAAAGTGCATAGTGGTTGAACCCTAAGTACTTTCTAATACCTGCTTACAGGGATCCATTGGGTAGAGAATCTCAACTTTACCTAGGAGAAAATTATTTAAAAATTTAATTATTTTTAAATTTGAAGTGAAACTTATGACTTGCTTTAGGGAAAAAAAAAATGCTTTTAATTGGATTCGAAGAATTTGCCTAAGCAAATAATTTGTTAGTTCTAACACATCTATGAAACAATAATGGATGTCATTTTTTTTTTTCAGGCTCTTGAAATATATTTTTCTTAAAAGAGTTAAAAATAACATTTGTAAGATGGAAGCAATTAAAAAAAAAAAAAAGCTTAATTGTGAAAAGACCTATATGGAAGCAGTGAAAAAATCAATTTGGGACTGAATGGTTACAAATAGATTGTTTGAAAAATGAAGGTGTATTTATTCAAGCATTAATGTTGATGAGTAAGCATTAAAAACCCTTCTTGTCTGTTATGTACTCTTAAATAATCAGCCTATTATATACCACCCCCCTCACGAATCCGCCCTCTCCCCTATCAACACACGGACTTCTCTTCTGCCTCTGAGTAACGCTGGGCTGGTTATAAGCGGGAGGGAGTCAGGGAGGAAGGGAGGGCAGGTGGACCAGAAACACCTCCTAGAAACAGCAAGTACGCTGCTCAACCCTGCCTGAACTTTCCTGTAAACAGCGCACTGACAGAAGGCATCCCTGCTGGGTGGATCCTGCGACTCCTAGAGGGAATGGCACTTCTTGTTTTTAATTAGCGAGGTGAAAGGTGAATTAAAACTAGCTGTTTGGCAAGTCAGTGCAAGAGGCTGACTTAGAGGCCAGAAGAGAAGAGCTCCACGGGGGAAGGCAGTGCGTGTGCTCGTTTTTTTGTTTTGTTTTTTTTTTTCTGAATGAACCGCTTGCCGAAGTGACTATAAAATACAGCTTCTTCCTGAATCGACAGGCTTAGTCACTGAAGAGAGCTCTAGATAGGACACGGCTCTGAAGACTCACTCCTTGGAATGTCCTCTTGCTCCCGGCTTACAAACAACCGTCCCGAGGAAAGAAAGGCTTTACAGATTCAAATACAGCCTGACAAGTGGCAATTTGGAACTGTGCTTTCTGATGACAACGCGTTCCATTTCTGACAAAGCCTCTCGCACGCTGCCCCTGGAGGGAAGTCCTAAGTAAAACTCAAAGCCACCTTAAAGTGAGGATCGGAGGGCTTGCAGGGTGAGCGCAGCAGCATGGCATCTGCTGGGCACGTTCTTACCTTGCTCCTGTGGGGATACTTATTGGAGCTTTGGACAGGAGGTCACACAGCTGATGCCCCCCACCCCCGGTTACGCCTGTCACATAAAGGTAGGTTACCTTTCCAGATCCTTTTGTTTAAAAAGAAAAGAAAAGAAAAGGAAAAAAAAGTCACATAACATACGCTTATGGTCTTCGAAAACCCTTCAAATGCACCTGAAATTTTTTTTGCAGAACTGACCTAAGATTCTAAGTGCCTGTAATTAACATGTCATACTTACCTCATCTGAAAATGGTGCAAAATCGCGTGCCAACTTAGAGATGTTATTTTGTCTTGTAAATATTAGATTTTATTAATGAGAAGTTCACTCACTAGGGGACTGAAGAGAAGAAGGTAGGAAACAGATTGTAAATAGCCTTGAGAGGCTGAATCCACCAAGTTAGCAGTAGGTATTTAAATACCAATTTTTGCATTATGGAAAACAAAGGTGTTGAGAAAGGGCTTTAGAAATAGGGGTGCAATTTGCTTTTTGGTTGTTTTGTCTCCATAACGGGAATGAGAGAAAGAGAGAGAGAAAAAAAAAAAAAGATTCTTGAGGATTAAAATGATTCCCTACCCATGACAACAAATCATCAGCAATTAAAATGACTAAGAACTAATGTAAGTTAGCTATTCAGTTGAATTGATTATTAGAATTTTTTTATGTGTGGTAAAACAAAATACAGAGTTTATTGGCAATTCTGTAAACTGACATATTGATTAATGTATTATTGCTCACTAGCATCTTTTTCATGTAATTCATACTGCTTTACTGAAGATTTATTAAAGAGCATTTAAATATTTTATTCTGCAATTATGTCTTGTAAAACAACATCATACTTATAAATAAATGATTAAAAGATAGGTTTTGCATCTGGACCAGTAAAAGCCAGTCATGAATAGGTTTAGTTATTCCTACCGTAAACAAACAAACAAACAGAACCCAAACTCTGAGAAAGTGACTTTGCTGACTTAAAAGAAATTTGGAGTAAATTATCAGGAAAGAAGTACTTATTATCATCAACCATTGAGAAAGATAACAGATGCAATAATGAGGATTACATAAAAATCATTTTTCAATTGTTTAAGCTTTTAAATTGTACCCCACTGTAGGAAAAACAGAAGCTTATATTTTCTAAATATAGACAGAATATTTATCAGAAGGAGAAATAAAAAGAGAGACCTCAATGTTAGATGACATAATTGGCCTTTTTGTCTTTTCATTGGATAATTATCATCAATAAATGTTGACTATAGAAATTTCTCATTTTTAGAAGAGTTAAAACTATGGATATGTTCTTAGTTTAAATAGATTTCCTATAACACTATCCAGTAGCTAATATAAATTTAAGAATCACATTGATAATAAATTTGTAAAGTATTTAGAATATAGTACCCAGCATTAGCTCAAATCATTTGATATAGGAAGATGTATCATGGTATGTATCAAAATGCCTATTTCTAAAAAGGTCTGACCAAATACATCAAGATGTAAAAAATTTGATGCGATGGAATAGGGACAAATAAGAAAGTCAGAATAAAACATTATAAATGGTTGCTTGTCTTATGTAGGCAAGTGGATAAGCTGCCAGTTTTGGCAAGCTACCATTCTGTTGTGCCTAGTATTAACCTTTTACACCTCATTAATGGGGTACTTGTTTTTTGATAGCTTAATGCCAGCATGTTTTCCAAGTTGTCTCATGTTAATATTTCATAAAAAGCTTATAATTTGGTTAGAGTATACCAAAACTCTCTGACACAAGTAAATGCTGTGTGTAGTATTGTTATGCTCATCTTCACCTTGTCTCTTTAATCAGACAAATAACTGTTAACTGATTTTGAGTTGTGTTATACAGTGTGCAAGTAGAACTGCTGGTATCTATGTGTACACTAGGCTGACAACTCCCACAAGATTTCCCTTTGGCTTTTTTTAACCTTTTGATTTAATGGAACCAGATGAATATGCACAATATTATGCTTTGATACAAAGACAGTACAGAGTTACCTGAAAAAAAGAACGTTAGCTGTGCAATTTAGTTAGCAAAGTCATCCAAGGGATCACACTGGAGTTGCATCCTGAAGCAGCAAACACCTACTATACCACAGGTGTCTCAGTGAAAAGAAAAGCACACATACTGTCAGAGCAGAATATTCAGTACCACCAATATAATATGAATAGCCCATTTACCTCTCTACGTTCTGGTATTCAGTGGGCATTTTAGAGATATTTAAAAACCAGGAATAAGATACTTCAAATTAATTTTTTTGCTGTCTTGAATGATGCCAGTAATGATAAATTTTCAATAGCGGGTGAATTTAGATAATTAATATTATAAATGACTGCACAGTCCTTCAAAATAAGAGGCACTGGCTATATGTAATATAGCACCTCTGCACTGCTGCCTGACCCCAGCAGGGAAATCCAGTGGCTCCCTGGAGGTGGCCTACTGGATGAATACAGGGACTTGTTTCTTGGCAGTGGTTTTTGCCATATGGGAGAAAGGCAGGCATTTTTCTTCTATCCTCCACTTTCAAGATGGCGTTTGAGAACACAAACCTAGTTTCTCTTCCTAAGAAGGAGGAGAAAGTTTGTGCCATATATAAAGCTTGAGTTAACTTATTTTTTAAAAAGATATGTTCAGAAAAAAATATCTGGAGAATTGCCCTTTTCCTCTTTCCTCATTCTCTTTTATTTCTGGAAATGACATGTTCTTAAATAGAGCTTGAGAGAAGGAGACCATTAGGATTAAAGAGGAGAAAGGGCAGAGAAGGAGGGAGCCACCGTAGAGAGATAGTATGAGAAATGGTGCATCCTCTAGCTTATTTCCCACTGCCCTCCACTCATAACGGGGTGTTATTGAATTCCTTCCTTTTCTTACTGAATATCCCATCCCACCCTAAAATTACTAACTTAGTGCAAGCCTAGAGGGTAAAAAGACAATATGATTATTCTTGTTAGGGAAATACATATATCTTTTCATGTATTTTATAGGTACAAAGTAAATTGGGTTAACAAATAAAGATATAGCAAAGATTAAAATGGCAGGATGCTGTCCTGTTCTGTAAGGATTTGCAGTCAAGATCTGAGTGGAGATGAACTATATATCAGGCAAATATTTTAAAGTTTATGAATAGTAATGCATTATAGCTAACTTTATCCCAGCTTAAAAAGGTAATATTGGTGTGATTAAGGCAAAATTATAATATTCTGCCACAATGGTTTCCTTGAAAAATAGCTATGATCCTTGACAGAAATCAAGGAAAGAGAAGGATGGGAGAAGAATCTTGGTGGCTTCAGCCACTTTGTTCTGTTATCTGTTCTCTCCTCTCTTTCACCATGCTGCATTAATGAGGTTACAGGGACAGCAAAAATAATCTTCTTAGAACTCAAAGAAGAAAAAACAAATAAGCAAAGACTCATGTCAAAGAGGAAATCTGAATGCATTTGAAAAGCCCTGGAATTTCAGTCAAATGACCTAGGCAGATGAGGTAGGTGTTTGAAGTCCCAGTAAGGAAGTATGCAATGTCAGAGTCCAAGGAGAATGGCTGCTTAAGCATTAGGATGACTGGTGAAGACACGGTTAAATAAAGGTATGGATACGGCAGAAAATCATTCCCAAAATATGTTGACATTATAAATGTAGATTTAAGCATAGAATATATACCCATACATATAGAATGTGTGATAGTTACTGTTAATTAGTGTGTCTGAATCTGGATATTATAACCAATTAAATACAGATTTTTCATAACAGAGAGGTCAGGATTTGAAGTCAAAGGTCTCTCCTCCAGCTCTAAGTCTCTCACTTATAATCATGGAAATTGTCTGTACTTCAGTTTCCCCACTTTGAAAATAGGGATAGAAACGGTGCTTTCTCTGTATGTTTCACTGGGCTTTTGAGAAGGTCAAATGGAACAACAATATGTATGAATGCACATTATAACCTAAAAATTATTTATATTATTAATGTTTCCTGAAGACTGATAAAATTGACAATGTTGGAAGAAAACATGTCCTAAAGAGAAAAACCCTTGGGAATGGCCTGGGTTTATATTTCGATAAGTGCCAGGATAATGGTAATATAGAAGACAGAAGTTGTTGATGTTAAATAACATAAAAATGTATGGTTTATCCTGATAGATTGCATTCACTTCAAATCTCATCTTTCATACCTTTGACGACTCATTATAATAATTTAAAAGATAATTACATCATCGGTGTTTTTTCCAAGATTTGTGGCCAATATTTTTTGCTGTAAAAGTGTGTGTATATTCATTTAGTACACATATTCACTGCATAGCACATTTTAGAATTATTTTTATTTATAAGAAAAAAGTTGACATAGAATTCTAGAAGAGCATAATGCTAAGTAACAGTTTTGAACAATCATCCTGGAGGCTGTGGTATTTATTTTGTACTCAGAGCAAATAAAAAATGAGGCAGTGACTGAGCCAGTTTTTCCTGACCCAGTTCATAGTTTTGGTTCCTCAGCCAGTAACTAGGTATTATCAATAGCGACAGTAATCACACATCCTTGTGTGTTAATAAATAAAAACTGGTCATAAGTCATGATTCATCAACAGAGAAGTTAAATAGGACTCAGGAGTAAACACTAATCTACATGCCCAGAACTCTGTCAGAAAAAGTGAGAATTGAATGGTGGATTTATTAGGAAACAAAGAGTTTATATTAAAAAAAAAATCACTGGGTAAGATGTGAAAAATTACAATATGCTTCACTGAGTATGATTTACACAGAATATACTTTCTGTAGAGGAAGTCTGTGTAAGGACTTTAGACAAAGCTATTTTTTGTATTTTGATATTTCCTACAGATAAATATTGCCCATGCATCACATCAGTGCATCTGAATATACAGAAGTCCCTGAGTGGTTCTATAAATTATTCAGTTCTTATCTGGATGTTGTATATTGCAGTGGGGAAACAGTTATCCTTTCGTATAGAATTAGGGTGAGGGGAGGTCAGGGCTATGAAAAGCAGTAAATAGAATTTATTATTGAACTGGATCAATTTTGGACTGGCAAATAATTTATGTGTGCAAAGCCATTTTTTAAAAGTTTTGTGAGGACAGTGTTCTAATGTAATGTGTAATCAATACCTGTTCTTGGTTAATAAATATAAGGGTATTTCAAAAGTTCATGGAAAGATTCATACTACCTTTCAATTCTATTTTTCCAAGAACTTTTTGAAGTACTCTCCTATATGCAATAGTTATGTTGTCATAATGGAATATTCCTTCAAAAATTTGTGTTGCCATGTTGTTATTTTTCTGTCCATGTCAGATTTGTCACTTTGTCTGAGAGTATTTCATAGAGAGGGCCTCTTTCTTTCCTGGATGAGATACCTTGGTGGTCTTAGTTCTATGACCGCATAATAAAGCACCAAACCATCTAATTGGTTGTTACTGGTGAAAATAATTGTTAACAATTCACTGATTCAGTTTTATTTCATCAAAGATATCTATAGGAATCATTATTGGAACTTCTCAGTGGAAGGGTGTACAAAGATTTACTCCTTTATCTTTTTTAAACTCTTCTGTGGTTTAGTAGGGGAATTTAGTCTGCAAGAATCCAGAAATGTCACTTTGCATGCACGCATGCTTCTTAATACATAGCCACTGCAGGCTAAAGTGGTCTTGTAAGTTCAGTCTCAGAGTTCGAAACAAAACAAAACATTTTCCAAAGGGTGTAGAGTTATGGTGTAGATTATTTTCTTGGTTTCAATAGACAATATAACTTGTCTTCATATGGCCCTTCATGTGGCCAAGGCAATTGATTACTCAAGAAGTTTTCAGCCTGTATTAGTTCTAATGCCTACTTCAGGATGTTCCCACCATAATTGCCCCCTGGCCGTAGTAAACTTACCTCCACATCTAGTATGGAAAAATAAAAGAGAAATCCATTGACTTACCTGATTACTGGGGCTTCGAAATATATTTCACTTCTATCCCCGGTAACTAAACTCTCAACCATCACTGGTGTCTGCTCAATGACTTAACTCAGAGCCTTGGCATAGTAAAAATAGAAAGTAGCTTAGTTCTAGGTATTACAAAACACACTCACATTCTAATTCCAATGGCCTGAAAGCCTTAGATTTTACGTGAGGCTTCTGACTGTATGGCATGAGCAAATTAACTACTGTTTTCTGAGTATGAATTTTCTCATCTTTAATATGTTGTAACATATAATTTGCAGAACTTTGACAGTATTACATAAGATGAAGCAAATTAATGTGGCAGAATACTTAACTCTCAGGAAAATGCAAACTAATGTGGCAGATTACTTAACCCTTAGGAAGCTTTTCATAAATTACTTAATTAATCAGAAGAGATTCAGAAAGAATCCCTTTTTTGTTCTAAAAGCAATCATGAGTTACTTATTAACTTGCAACTTAAAATGATGGAAAACCCTTAATCATCACAGATTTTTACTTAAAAGCAAAGATTTTTCTTTCAAGAAACCCAGCTCTTCTTGGAGTAGATGACTGGAAGGAACAAAGGATATTGATGTCTCTCATGTTTGTAAGTTATTGTAGAATTATTTTGTCCGTAATTTGGAAAGTTGGAACTTTATCTGATGGCACCTTGGAGACAACATACCAAATCCAGAAAGTAAACAGTTACTAACAAAGGTAATTAAAGACCCAGCTTTGCAAAGCACAATAGAACAAGCATCACAAAGGCCAGACCACACTGCCTAAAGTTAAAGCTAAACAGTGTTCTAGAAGCAGCTGTCAGCTCAGCATGTGTTACTTGCTCTGAAAGTGAAAGAGAGCCTTCCTCTCTGCCTTTCCCTGAAAGAAAAGGTAAGGTATCTGGTGCAGGGCACAGCTCCTAATACTTAGTATTCAATAAGTGCTCACTGAGTGAGTGTATGAGTGAAACAAAATGGCGTAGAGCTGTGTTTTTCAAAGGAGAGTCTGATAGGGGTGGGGTGAGAATGAGTACTAAGGAATCCTGGACAACTATTTATTGCTCCTTTAGTAAAGCACACTTTGGGAGAAGGGCTGAGGGTTTTTCTGTCTCTTCACCTTCTTTTCCTCAGTCCTGCATTCAGTGAGCCGCTGAGACCTCCAGACGTCCTCCTGACACATCTAGACTCAAGTCTTCTTCCTCTTCTGTTTTAATCTGTTTTTGATGCACTTGTCGTTCCTTGGTTATCACCACAACCCCTCCCCCCTTTCTCTTATCACTTCATTTTTTGACTATCTCTTTGTGTGGTTGGCACCACCTCTTCTCTTTCTCCTCCCCTACTTCTTTTCCAGATAGATACTTTTTATTTCTTCCCACCTTAAGCCAAAAGTGGGGGGATAAAAACATATTTATAGTGAATGACAGGTTTTCATTCATCCTCATTTTACCTTTAATATTTGTTTCATTTCTGTTGTCTAACACAATGAATAGGAAACATGACCTTTGAATTAAAAAAAAAAAATGTTTACACTCATTAGGCATTCAACAATTTTTTGAAATCCAAAATTTAGGATGTAATGAAATATTAAATGAGTAAGTTATTAGCCACCTGGACAGTGTGTCCTCTCTCTTGAGCCTGATTTTCCAGGGGGAAGCTGCTGCTCACAGCACTGTGGGACTGTGGCGACTGGAGAGGAGAGGGGTTAGGGCACTGAGCGGAGACTGCTGAGCCTGCCGGCCAGCCTAATCTATCGCTAAACTTGAGTTAAGTGCCAGTTAAAGTATTACTGATGTAAACCTATGTATTTCTATGCCATTTTGTGTTGTGAGCTTTAACTCAGGGAAACCAGAAGAAAAAGAAGGTTTTATTTATAGGGTAGAGCAGAGGATCAACATCCCTAAAAAGTCTCAGAGGTGATTTTAGGTGGCCAGACCAATTCCAGAACCAGAAAAGAACAGCAGCAAAGACGGGAATAAAAGAGGGAGAAAATAAAGGTCAGCTGAGAACACTGACTCCCTCCTGACCAATTCCCTCCCAGGAAATAATGGGAACTGAGGAAAGCTTTAAATTCCGAGTTCAAGATACACTGAGGAACTGAAGCTGAACAGGAAATGTGCTCACAGCATTGCATATGGCTATTTACTTCTCCCAATTGCTCTTTTCCTAACACTGAGTCAAAAAGTTTATTAAGGACCATGTGATTTCTCCAGTCCTTTCCAATTCTGGAAATGTGGGACTTTTTTTTCTTCTTACCAGACTTCAAAAGTGTTTCTCTAAAACACTTTAAAAATTTTTATTAGGAAACAGCATGTTTTAGTGGAAAGAGTATGGGTTCACAATTTTAAAATCCTGGATTTGAATCTACAGTGCCTCTTATTTGATGCTGTGTTATACCTGCTAAATCACTGAACTTCTGAGGCTTACTTTCCTCATAATTCTAAAGAGAGTAATGAACACTGTCTATGTATCTTATATGATTGTTGCAGAAAAATTTTAAATGTATCATGCAGATGTGTGATATGGTGTTCTGATGTCTTATAATATTCTCTAATTTGTGTAATTGTCTATAAATAGCAAGGAGTATTTTTTTATAAGACCCTTGTGGACAGAATAAAATCACTATTCAAATCATTCCTAAGGCCTTTTATTATAGCCTGGGTTTTTGGCATATACCGATATAAAAAAAAAAATCTTTCTTTTTTTTAGTTGGCTTCCACATTATGGTCAAAATGACAAAATTATAAAGGCTAACTTTATTTTTATCAGAGGCAGAGCTACTGCTAAATAATTCACCTGAAGGAAGGCTGGCTTGAATTTCATTGAACAGGAGGTGATGTCATTATGCTTTTCTTCTGCTCTCCTTCCAAGTTAAGGGCAGAAAGGAGAAGAAAATGGGGGCTAAACCAATGCTATACAAAGTGATGTTCATGGACTGGCAACATCAGCAACCGCCTGGGAGCTGCTGAACCAGATCTATTGAATCAATAATTCTGGGACTCAGGAACCTTCATTTTAACAAATCCTCTGGGTGATTCTTGATGCACACTCGAGTGTGACGAACACTGGGCTAACTGTGCAGGAGGATGCTATAAAGGAGACTCACTTTCATGCCACTTTTTCATTTTTCCACCATCAGGCCCATCATCTAGGTTAAGGGTGTCATCTATTCCAATGTCCAAATGACAACCTTGGTGTTCATAAATATACTTGGATAAACAGATACCTAACCATAATACCATTCTCTACTTATTATCTTTCCTATTAAATATAATGTGTATATACTTATTGATCATAATTTGGCATGTAAGTTAAATCTGTTTTTAGTCATTACTGATGGTGTAAATTTTGGCACATTGTGCTATGATTAAGTTCAGATAAGGAATCATCTAATATTGGTCAATTATAAAAAAACATTTTGTAAGATTCCACAATTCTTTCATCTCTCAATGAAAGGTTTTCTGTAACTAATAAAATTAGGATGTCCCTTTTTTATACACAACCTGATCTTTCCCTTAAGGGATTCAGAAGCTTCTGTATCTTTTCAGGAAACATTCGATCATTCACTTATTCCGTAAATATTTGTTGAATTTCTTCAATGCTTTAGGTCCTGAGCATCATGCTAGGATTTTAAGAAAAAAACACAGTTTCATAAAAATAATGTGGTATCCTGGATGGGATTCTGGATTAGTAAAGGGTCATTAGATAAAAACTAAAGAAATACGAATAAAGTACGGATTTTAGTTAATAATAATGTATCAGTATTGGATCATTAACAGTGATTAATATACCATACTTATGTAAGCTGTTAATAATAGGGGAAACTGGGTATAGGTATATGGGAACTCTGTACTAACTTCACAACTATTCTGTAAATCTAAAACTATTCTAAAATAGGAAGTTTAACACACCGTCTCTCTTGAGCGCGCACACTCACACACACACAGCTTTTACTGAAACCTTGTTCACAAGAAACTTACAATCTAGTTGTAAAAGGAGACAAGTCGTAATAAAGCAGGATGTTTTTTATATAGTAAAGGTTAAGACAGGGTGCTACGGAAGTATGGAGTTGGGACTGAAAGGAGAACTGGAGTCTTGAAAATGAGTAGGAGGAGCCTGGGCAAGAAGCTATGAGCAAATTATGTATCTATCACACCCTGCCACGCACTGTTCCTACCGTGCTCCCCTGTCATTCCACTGCATATAATACACTGTGTCCTCCCAGAAACCTGTTTCCCCTGGATAGCTAATGAACTTAATTCCATGCTATTCATAACTCTAGTACACACACTAGTATCCATGCATGTTCTTTGTGTTAAATTAAATTGCCCCCATTGCTGTATGGCTTTGAAGAATTCCCTTTTTCTCTGTATGAGTAATACATGAACACTGCAACTTCACAAGTAGATTTTGAAAGTTTTGAAGACAGTTATATTGCATTTCATTGTTTGAGTTCTTAGAAACTAATGAACTTTGTACTTAATATATTTTATCTATTGCATTTAATGTATAGAATTTGATGTACAGAATTCAATTGTTATATCTATTCATATTAGTCTTACCAATTTTAATTCTTTCTTTGGATGCCACATACAAATATGTTTCAAATAGAGATGCAGAAAATGAAATGATGGGGTTGGGGAGCATTCAGAAGGCAGGAAAAAGGATGAGAATGTTTCTCTTCTGCCCCCAAACATTAGAACCTAATTTGGTTTTTGTTGCAAAAGTTCTGAAGAGAAATTCAGAAATGATTTAATATTATTCATGAAATATCTGTATATTATTGAAAGATACAGTGTGAGGTTAGGGCAGAGGGTGGTTTAAATTCAGCTGGGCTGTTCACATGATTGTGGTCACGTTTCACTCATCTTCCCGTTTGCTCCAGGCGCGATCTCCCAATGTCCAATGTAATATCTCCTTCATTTCCACAGTGATGGACTACGAAGAAACAAAGAATTAATACAAGAAAACTGTGACAAAGCAAAGAAAGTCAGAACTATAAAGGAGTAATATCTTACCCAATATTTCTGTTTTTGAGGAATGCCCTAAATGCCCCAAAGCAAGAGTTTTTGTTTATTTTACGGTTTGTCCCTGTGCAAAGGTTGTTTTATGAATAACTTGACTATCTTGACTTTGATTTATCATTTTAAAAGCACAACCGTTGGTAATACTATAGTGAAAAGAAAAAGCAATGGTTATAAGTTTTATGATTATACTTAGTTTATGCAAAAAGTTTTAACTCATTTCTCAATCCAAGTTATTTGAGAAAGAACTTATGAAAATTTATCTTACTAAGATTTTATTATATCTATAAGCCATGCAAAAATGTCTTGTCATGTGTGCACTTAATTTATCAAAATCAATATACAGTATATTTGTAAATGCTATATCCTTAAGGTTTTTTTTGGAACCATACCAATTAATCAAATACAACATACCTAACACAGAAGTGTAAACTGATAGATGTAAATAGAATTGTCAAAAATAGTCAGTTCAGAAGAAAACACACATTTGTCACTGTACCTTACTACTGTAAGAAGTAAAGAAAAATGGAAATGGGAAGCACATAATTATTTACTTTTAAAAACTAAAGTCAAGCTGCCAAATAAATACATAGAAAATAAGATCACTTCTGCCATTCTGAGAAAAGCAAAAATATATTTTTAAAGAAAATGTCGGGGAAAATATTGGAAAATAAAACTGATTCCTTTTGAAAACAAGTCTATATTGATGAAACTGGTCAGCTTAATTTTCCTGATGCCAAATAAAGTAAAAAACAAAAACAAGCAAACAAACAGAGAAAAAAACAAAGAAAGAAAAAAGAAATTTCAACCCTGACATTATCATCGTGCATAAGTGTTACACATATTTCTGGTCAGTTGAATGGTAACTGACAAATATTTTATAATTGCTTAGGATGAGAACGAGGATATCGAGCTTGCTGTCAGTTTAGGGTCTGGATAAACTTCAGTTAACCATATGGTATATTCTTAGAATAGCCACACCACCCATATTCAAAATGTAAATTAAAAAGAACAAAAAAACTATCTCAAAGTCAAATGTTATAATTTTAGTTGTTGTGATACTCAATTATGCATATCCATTAATATGGGAAAGCAAAACATTTCCTTTTTATTTTGTCCAGAAAGAAGAAAGAGCAAGAAGAAGATAATACTGAAAATACTGAAATAGATTTTACAAGCACCCCCAAAATATCAGTTTTATACTGTATTGTTACAGTCATGAAAAGTTAGTATGTTTAAGCTTCTGCAAAACATTAATATCCTTTGATTTCCTTATAATTCCCCAAAGCAAAAATTCCCTTGTAGTAATATTTAAATAAGCATAAGAAGAAAAATATTACAATTAACTCAATGATGCTTACAATTAAAAAAATAATATTGCATCTTAGTAATTATATTTCTCAGAAGTAAGACAAAAGTTATATACTGGGCACTGCTTCTGACAGATTTTTTTGCCAAATGTTTTTTGCTTGCTCCAAAATGTGTATGCCCAAACTGAAGTCTGATGTATTTTAGGATTGCAGAAGAATTTTTCATATCTGGAGATAAAAAGAGAGTTCTCTAAGACTTAAAAATCAATAAAATTGGACAAGAATAAAAATGAAAAATAAAATGAAGGAATCGATACTGATGAGAAGATCTATACACTAACAAAGCTGTAATCACTCAGAAACACATTAGATGCCTTTTATAATCTTGGTCTCTAGAGATGTAAAATAAATACAATACCAGGATTTTCTCATATGCAGTTATGTTTTGAAATACATAGATATGTTCATTAGACATCTACATTTCTGTATTAGTCAACATGTAACAACAGCAATACATTGTTTTGGGTTAGAAATGCCATTTGTCCTTTTAATCTGCTAATTTATACCCACTGGATGGTTAGAACAGACCTTGGTATTGCTTCATTTTTGAATATCCAGAATACTGTTAATGTGAGAAAATGAATATAAAATTGCCATTGGTTAAATTTTGCTATGGATGAAGAAAACTCTTGCCAGCCAAGGCACCACTGCAGAGAGCGCTCTCCCTGCTCATGGCTCGTGTAATGGTTGTATAATTTTGTTGCTGACAGCACTGCTGCATGTCATTTCTGAGGCTCCCCTCAGCCAGGTTCCAGGTTTCCATTCACACTGCTAGCCACCGAAATTTCCCTTTGTCTTCATTGACTGTTTTTTTCCTCTTAACAAATAGGCCCAGCTGCTTCTGCAGCCGGTTGCCTGCAGTCCCCCATACTGCTCTTGCTGAGGATGGCAGCCAGAGTAAAGAATAACAGCTGGGATTGGCTTACTTTGGCATCTCAATAATTCTGGGTAGGTTCATTCCTAACTTTATTATTTCATTTAATTTTATAATCTTTCATTCTGCTGAACTATTAAAAATAGGTAAATGACGTTTTTCCAAATATTTTCCTCATCTGTCTGTGACTTTTACACCTGGCTGCTCAAGACAAACAAATTTGTTCATTTTGCACATTATTTTTTCCCAATTTTAAGCACTGTTTAGGAAACAAATGTGGTAGGAACAGATTTATTAGTGTGATCTTGGATCTGTCACTTAATCTTTCCTTGACTGAAGGAGGTGGATAATAAATAGCACCTATCTCATTGTTTGCAATATGGATTAAATGAAATAACTTTTTAATGTATTTAGAAGAGTGCCGAGCACATAGTAATTGTTAGGTAAGTGATAGAAACAAAGTCAAAGAAAGAGGAAGAGGGAGGGAGAGCACGAGAGAGAGAGAGAGAGAGAGAGAGAGAGAGAGAGAGAGAGAGGAAAGGAGGAAATAAAGAAAGGAATGAAGGGGGAAAGGAAGGGAGGGAGGGAGGGAGAGAAGGAAAAATAACTACTGTATGTAAAAACTAATAATTGCACTTAAGCAATTAAAACCAATGTTATGTACTTAGCTTTTTGTTTATATTATTCCAATTAAAAAATCACTACTTAGAAAAAAATTGTAGCTTAGGAAAGCTTATGTAATTTTACCCACATAGGAGAATTTTATTGAAATTAGGAATTTTAGAGATTGCTCTCCACTTCGTGGAGTAATTGTGTCCATGGCATCCAAACAGGTGGTCAGACATGTTCATCATTCTGATTTTGTGCATTTTCATGGAAAATGAAATCACTACGTGACAAAGAAGTCCATTCCATTTTTAAATATTCTAGTGAAGAGAAAGTACATATCTACCTAATCCCAAATCTGAATTACTACTTCTTTCACTTTTTAGTTTTAGTTCTTTCATTAAATGCCACCAGGACATAATTCATGATAATTTCCACATATTTAAAGATAGTTAGCATGCCCTTTTGTTGGAGGTGAATATTCACCATGCTGTAGTTATTTCAACTGTGTTGTCAGTGTCTGGTCATGTTCCTGTTTGTAAATGCCCCTCCGACAATGGAGCGCCACAGTTCATACTCCGGAGATGCTTGCCTCATTCACAAAATACTGGTGCTAACTGGTGACTTTAATTTATTAAAGCCACGTGAGTTGAGAGTCGCTTATTTGGCAAAGATGCCATCCTATTCATTATGTTGAGATTGCTGTCAGCCCTTCTAAGCATTTTCATATAGACTGTGTTAAGCCAGCTCTTTCCTTTATTTCATGTGTTTGGTTTATTTGTTGAAGTTAAGGAAAACCCTCTTCTACTTTCTCCAATCTGGAGTGTAGATTACAAGCATAGAAACAGCACGTGGTGGCCTGAAAAAGACATGATTTCTGGATTGAGGTATTTCTAGATTCAAAGACTAGTTGTGCTATTCTGTGTCCATGCTTAATTTGCTTAAAATCAGTTTCCACATTTATTGTCTTTAGTAAACTGGCTAGTTAGAAACGATAAAACTTGCATTAGTTGTAGAAATTATTTTAAAGTACTTTTTAAATTCGAAATACACATTCTGTGGGCTCTCTAAAATGTCAGTATTTGGAAGAAGTTTACCACACAGTTAAGACCAATTTTTTTGTTAGCATATGTAAAATATATGCTTTTGGCTTTCATGGAAGATGTAGACAAAAATGTCATTGCTGGTTTTCTTTATAAATATTATAAAATTATTTACATAATTATGGTAAATGAAAGATAAATTTGAAATTCTTTAATATAAAGAAACAAAACACAATCTTCCTACACAGATAAACAGGAGACTTTTTAAATGTCTTAACAATTTTTTATTGAAAGAGAATCTGGAATGGACACCAACAACAGAATGGCAGAATTAAAATACCATCATAGCTGTGATTGCTTAATTTTGTAACTTTAATTTGCTGTCATTTTGTAGATTTGCCAGTCTCTCCGGGTATTTGTAGAAAGTCCTGTGTTTTTAAAAAAAGGCATATGATTTTTCAGAATAATTTTTTTCATTAACTCTTTGTAAGTCACATAGTAAGCTGTAGAAAAATAATTTCGCAGAAGACTTTATATGTTAAAAAATTCATTATTTCCTCTGAATTAATTTTAAAAGCCCTATGTTTTAACCAAGCTTCTTTGTATATTCTTTCAGTTTTTCTCATAAGATTAACTTCACCAAATGCTCTTTTCCTGTACTATACTTTATGAGCTACTTATGCTCTTTTGGAATTTTGAACATAGAGGAAGAACTATACTAAGAATAGTAAGACATCATCTTTATAATGAGTATCACTGTGCATCTCTCCATACTGCAGTCCTTTTAGAAATAACTAATTGACAATATTTCAAAATTCTACACTGTGATAAACAGAGATGTCTGTATGATCTCAGAAGATAGTGTATGACAGACTCACTGCTCTACCATAAATCACATTTGCTTTGTTAGATATCCTTGGAGGGTTTATGTGGTTACTATCAGTAAATTGTCCTCAGGTGCATGCAGGCATATTTGAATATAGTTTGTGTTTCTCTAAGTTACATGCTTTGGTTAAAGAGATAGGGCCAACCTTTTGCTATCTATTCTACTTCTTTGATATGAAAATCTCATCAATATGAGGAAATGGAGAAATAAAAACACTTTGTCTTCAATTATTATAGAGACTGTTGAAGTCCATTCTTCTGCAAGTTAAGAAATTAAACAATTCTTTTTAAATTAATTAATCTATCTCAGGTAATTAAAGAATAACTATATTTAAAAAAATATGCTAAGGAATATAATTGCTAAACTAAATTCATGTTAACTGTGAAGAAGCATTTTTTCAAGTAGAGATGTGTAAACTAGAAATGTGTTATTGCTTTTATTGATAGTGAAGAAAAGTAAAGGAAAGTATAAATTAGGAGAAAGTAAGAAAGTACCTGAAATCACAACAGATACTTAATAACCCCACTAAAAGTTAATATTTTGGTGTATAAATGTCCTTCAAAATATGTAGTTGTATATTTGAACATGCATGTTATTTTTATAAAAATAAATACATACTGGGTTCATACTGTTCATGCTGCTTATTAATCTGGTTTTACCTACACTATGAAGTGCTTTTCATGCCAACTTAGAGATATGTTTCATCTTTTTAAAATTATTTCCTAGTATTCCTTTATTTGAATGTACCATAATTCATGTATCCAATTTTATTATTACAGTCCATTTAAGTTATTTCTAGTTTTACTTTCATATTATAAATTGTATTATTTTGAGCATTAGCATACATATCTCTTTATGCACTTGACTGATTATCTCCCAGGTATTAATTCCTAAATTAAAATTGCCTTTCAGGTGAGAAGGTATGGTGAGAACCTCCTAGTATAAATTTAAAGTAATATTATTTTTTTCATTTTAATCCTCCATATTCTTATCCAAGCATCACCTTGAAACCTGGGCACTTTAAGGCCTACTTTCTTTAAGCAAGATTTATTCATATTATTAATGTTAATATTAGTTGTATGTTCTGATTTGTCTTTGGTTAGTAAACATAATTCATAAATACATCAAAGTCAGTGAACAAAATTATCTCAAAATTAATATTTTGCATTAATCATTTGGATTATGTTTAGTAATGAAGTCTGTAGACAATATTATAAAATACAGAAGAAATCCTCATTTCTATCACTTCATTCTATCCATTCTGAGCTCTGCAGGAAGTAGTATTTTCTTAGATGTGACAAATTCAAAGTCAGGATGATTACTCCTTCTTAATATATTCATAGCAGACACTATTAATGAATCGTGGCATTCTTTCTTTCTAACCCAGCAGTGCTTCAGTGGACACCACTAATATTTTTAATTTTTTGTTTTCTAGTAAAAACAAGTAAATGAGTGGACTATTTGAAATGACAGAAATGAGTTAATAATAGGTTGTTGTAAGTCCAGGGCTCACATTTATGGTTGCCTGATAAAATACAGAACACTCAGTTAAGCAAATTCCCCATAAGCAACAAAGAATTTCTTTAGTTCAAGTATGTCCCAAATATTGATAGGAGACATACTTATCTTAAAATTATTTGTGTTTATTGAAAATTTTTAATCTTGGGCTACATGTGACTAATCTAAGTATGATTCATCTATATTTTAGGAAAATGATCACAAGAATATGAAATTAAATTGCCTACTAGGAGATACACCATGAATTTAACACATAATGGATCAGAATAAAAATAAGCAAAATTATTCAAAAGAGATTAAATGACTCCAAAATCTGCAAGACTTGTTAAGTAAAGTATTACTATATAAAGAGAAAAGAATGATTCCAACAAAGGGAGTCATGATTTTTTAAAAGACAATTTTAATCTACCAGAATATAGTTTTGAATGATCTTTGAACCACTACATAAGAATGTATGTATATTTGTATGTGTATTGCTGTATGTGTGTGTATGTGTGTGTAAGTGTCTACAGTATTATTTACAGTGAAAATATGACATCTGACAAAATCATGTATAACATAATCTCATGTTTTAAAAATACATATGCATGTATGTGTATGAAAAATATTAAAATTTTTATATTTTACTGTATCTCTGGAAAGCAATATGTTATTTATGTTCACTTTCTCTTTAATAACTTAGTTGAACTATCTTTCATATTGACATTTAAAATTAGAATGTCCAGGGCCGAGCCCGTGGGGCACGCGGGAGAGTGCGGAGCTGGGAGAGCGGCGACGCTCCCACCGCGGGTTCAGATCCTATATAGGAATGGCCGGTGCCCTCACTGGCTGAGTGCCGGTCACGAAAAAGACAAAAAAAAAAAAAAAAATAGAATGTCCATAAACTTATATTATTTTAACAAGAAAATGCTCGTCATATATCAAAGAATAGAGAAAAGAAAGTCATAGAAGCAAATTTTACCAATACTTAATCAAGCACTCTCCAAATGGAAATAAACTTGAGCCAATAAATTTTGTGTATTTCTCTTCCATTGGTAAGGCCATTCTAATTACAATATGTATACCTGAGGAAATGGTGGCTGATACTATTAAATATAAATTTCTATAAACTTATTACCAGAATGAAGTAATAGCTATAGAATGAAGAACTAAAATCAGCATACATGCTTGTTACCAAGACTAAGGTAAACAGCTGTGTACTGAGGTTGGAAAGTAGATAAAGACCTCATGTGGGGCTGGCTGGTTAGCTCACTCAGTAGAGCATGATGCTGATAACACCAAGGTCAAGGGTTTGGATTCCTGTACCAGCCAGCTGCAAAAAAAAAAAAAAAAAAAAAAAAAGGAAGAAGGAAAAAGACCTTTATAGTGTCTAAGAAGCCAGAGGTTAAACCTCAACTCTTCTAATTTCTCAATGTGTGACTTTGGGTTAATTACTTAATCTCTATCAACATCAGTTTTCTCAATTTCAGGTGAAACAGATAGTACCTATTCATAGTTGAAATCTTGATTCACAGTAGGTGCTCACACATGTTCATTCTACCAGTTCTCCATTATTCTTCTTACTCTGACTTCTCCCATTCTCATGCTGGTGCCATCTCTTCTGTCATCTACCACCCCACCTTGACCAGAAAGGGTAGGTGATGAGTGAAACAAAATGCCTGAGGAAGGTGGAGAGCTGTATCTCCTTCCAAACTCTCCTCTAACCATGACACATTGGTTAGAGAAGAGAGAAAGAAAAAAGAAATGCAAATGGAAGAATCTGGGAAACCGGCCTCTCTCATGAATTTCAGACTTGTATAGCCAATCATTAAGTAAGAGTCCGTAGTAGTGATCTTTCCTATAGCCTTCTCAAACCCAGCCTATCCAAAATTTAATACAATATTTTCCACACTGATAATATTCTTCCTCCTGTGTTTCCCGTCTCAGGGCATTGTACATGCATTAACCCACCTGGCCCAGTCTCAAATGGTTAAGTAAGTGATCATTAATCTTGATCACACTCTTACCAGCCTCTCTCTGCTAACAACTCAACAACCTACACTGAGTCAGGCAGTCATCAAGTCCAACGAAGTCTACATCCTTATTGTTTCTTAGATCCATTTACATCTCTGGTCATACTAATTTTTTTTTTTTGACTCATCTGCTTTATTACAATAATTTCTTGACTTATATCTTACTGCCAATCCAATCTACTCTTCTTACTATAAGCAGAGTGATCATTAAAATTGCAAATTGTATTAATTTAATTCCTCAAAATAACTCTTTAATGGAGGAATATACATTGCTTTTTAAGATGAAATGCATACTTCTTGGCATGGTGTACTAGGCTTTCCATGATCTGGGCCCTGCTTCCTTTACCCCTTCTTTCTTGTTATGTATCTTTTTTGAGTGGCAATCTCCAGTGATTCTGAACCCCAAGACATCCTGGAGACCTGTCAGGCTTTCCCTTTTGTATATGTTGGTTCTGCTTCCTAGAATGCCTTTTCCTCATATCTCCATCCTCCCTACCCATTCTGCTTACTGTTAATATCTGCTCATATTTAGGAATCAATTTAGACATGATATGCCCTTGCCAGTCTTCCCTTAACCTCTGTAGCACTCCATGCATACTTCATAAAAATTATTATACTTCATTGCAATTGTCTATTTATCTATTAAGTTCATTAGAATAAGCTTGTTGGGAGTAGAAACAGTATTTCATTATGCAGTACTTGACAATCACTTATTACAATACCTAGCAGAGTAAGAACTCAGTAAATACATGAATGAATGAGTTGTGCTATGGGCAACTGGTCTTTACTGGGTTGTCATTCTATACAGAAAATGTGGGGAAAACTTCTTCAACAAAAGAATCTTTCTCTAAACTAGAAAATAAACAGCTTATCCACAGATAATTTCAAAATTATTCACAAATATGTTATCTCTATACATAATCATTTTTAGGTTTACATTCCTTTTTTCTTCTAGTACATGAAGCAACCTTTAAAAAGCCTAACAGGCAGTGATTTATAATTTCCTCCTTTATAAAATCACTTAGTTACCAATGTATTCAAATTATAAATTCCAGTAAGTGAAATGGAAGCCATCCATACTCTGTGATATGATTATGGAAAAGTATTTGGTGAGGTTAGTTTTATCCCTTTATAGTTAATCTCTTTAGGGTAGTTATTAGCTCTCATATATGAAATGGAAATTAGATGTTCTCAAAGGAGAATTATATGTAAATACTGTTGTGAAGTGAAGATCTTATAGGAACATTAAACATTAAAAATACAAAACTAATTAGATGAAAAGGCATTTTGGGGTCACAAAAATAATTTAAATTATTCTAAAATGTATTTTGCACTCTGTGTTTTCTATTTAAAGCAATAATTATTAACATGTGAGGGGTCTTCAAAAAGTTTATGAAAAGATTTGTGTGATCTTTTAATTCAATTTTTCCATGGATTTACTTAAGTACCCTTGTATATTTTGGAATTTTAGCCAAGTTAATTATTAAAATGAAGCAAGCAAATAACATGAACTGGAATGTTTGAAGGACGTTCCTTTGAAGGCAGAGGTAGGATCTCATCTGGGCCTTGATGGGTAGGACTTGAATGAAGAAGAAACAGGGAGGAGGGCATTGCAGGCTCAAGCAAAAAGGTGAGAGAATGAGGTGGAAGTTGTAGTGTATTTTTAGGGGAAAGTTGAACTTTTGAAAAAAAGCAGGGAATACCATTGAATATGTAAACCAGAGCCAGTTTGCCAGCTAATTTTTAAATTAGAATCTTATTAAATGGTATCGGTGTATGACAAATTGTGATTTTTGTAAAAATAAAAATGCAAATATGATTCCTCTTTCCATTCTGGTAAAGTATTTCATCTCAGAGCTAGTTATCTCTAAGATATTTGGTATTTCTATTTGGCCTAAAATTTGCTTATTCAAATGCAGGAAATGCAAAAAGGGATTTATTTTGTCTTATGTAAAAGAGGATTTAACATAAATGACAAGTTCCTTGACTAGATCGTTTTGTAATAATCCAAATATTTCTATATTGTGCATCATAATTACTGCCATGGTTTGAAATGTTTTTGTAATATATATCCTCCATTTGCCAAAAGGCTAAGAAAATAGATTCACATATAATTAACAGAAGCTATTTACCCCCAACTGAACATAATTATTGAAGTCACAAAAACATAGCTTTGGAAGGTTTTCTAGGTCATGGTCTAATCTTTTCAAAGACATACATTTAGCCCACCAGAACACAAGTACTTACTGAAGATTTTTTGGTTTTCTTAATCAAGTTAATCCATTTCACTAACTTTAAGCAGGATTGCTTAAAAATCTCTGCTGATGAAAAAATTCCATTTAATAAATAAAGCCCTTTGGAGAGAAAGAGGGAGATTCCACAACAGCTCTTAGTATTTAGCTTTGGCTCGTGTTTAACAAAGCTTACAGAAAACAAAATTTTGTGATACCTGTGGTTACTCCCCCATGTCTTCTTCATTGAAGACTAGTCTCTCGAATGTTGTGTGGTTTATTTACAACAGGAGAATTACTTCATTATCATTGTAACCTGTGTTTGGGTGGGTGGGTGATGTGTGCAAATCTCTCCCTTCAGGGGTAAAACCAATGATGAGGAGTATATAAAGAGTGACATTATTGTTATTATTTTTATAACCTTAAAAGTTCTGTGTTGTTTTAACCTATACATCTCCTAAAAAAAAAAATAGAAACATCCTTCTTCCCCTACCAGCTTCTAGGAGCCCATGCTCAGCCATGGCTGCCCCTATCAATGATAGAGCCCATCTGTTTTTTCTCTAGGCTATATAGTCCAAGTTCTTACATTTTCTCTAAATTTTTTTATCATGATTATTTTATTCTGTTTTCAAGTTCCTCAGTGTCACACTGTCTGCTAAGTAAAAGGTCTAAAAAACCACCTCATGTGAATTCAATACTATCTATAAAGGAAGCTGTACAATTAGTATGTTTGCACTTTAGAACCATTTGGAAACATCAAATCTCAAATTAAGGATAATAGTGGTGGTAATGTCAGGTTACCTGCTGAGATATAAGGTATATAAGTGCCATGGAAATCCTTTGAACAGTGCCATACACAGAGAAAATACTCTATTCTTATTAGCTATTGACACCAGCTGTGCTAAAGATGGTGGTGGTGGTGGTATTGTGTCAATATACCAGTGCAGGAGCTGTGTCTTACTTGTTTTTACCTTCCCCATGGAATATAGTGCTTTGTTCTATTTACAGTGGATGATCAGTGAGTATGTATTGATTCAACTAGACACAATCCTTCATTTAAGAACAATAAGTAGGAAGTTACTTAAACTTTTAAATTGCTGGTAAAGTAGTCATTCACACTGTTTATTAATCTTTTAACTCTTCTTTGGGCATTCTTTGTTGCACTTCCCTGCATCATTTTGGAAGTTAATCTGGCTTTGTGACTTGCTTTGGCTGATTCAATGATGTCGGAATGGATAAATGCCGCTTCTGTGCAAAAACCATGAGCTTTGTGACTGAAAGAGTATGATTTGCCACATTTCCTTTTCCTGCCTCAGCAGTCACAAATGCACTTATCAAGACAGAGCTCCTATCACCCTAGGGTCCAAGGGTAATTTGCTAACCAGGGTCCCACTTGAAGACCTGCCTGGAATACATAAACTGAGCTAGAAATAAGTCCGTTGTTTCAAGTCACTGAAATTTGGGGGATTGTTTTTTATTGCAGCATAACCTGTCTTCTCTTGATTGACAATTGGCAGCACATTTATTTGTGAGGAAAACATTTTTGCTACTAGACATGGCTAAGCAAAGTATTTTCTCTCCACACAAATAAATTATGTTCAGGTGTCATTCCACATAACTGATAGAGCCATGCCATCTTTTTCTACACTAAATGTGGAGAAATTCTTCCCCACTAGGGAAGAAACACAGCATCTGTTGTATTTGAACAGGAAAACGGCTTCTGGCTGGCTGTCCACAGTGCTGTATGAGGAATAAAATCTGGCTGGCTGTTTATCTCTTGAATTTTAGCACTGAGGACGAATGTGAAGAGTTCGACTTACCTATGTTATTGTATCTCAAACTCACTTTTCTCTCATCTTATGCATTGGCAAGTACAGAGTGCAGTGGCTTAACATGTGATGGGAACAATTGTTAAATAATCACTTGGGACTTTCAGAGGTAAACAGAGCAAATCTTTTCTCTCTTAGTAACAACAAGAAAGACTGAAAGGTGGAGAAAAGAATCCTCACTTTTATTTTTCTGCCTCATGTATGTGGTACTTCACTTAGAGATTCAATGGTATTTCTAGAATTCTCATTTTCCTGTTTTTATGTACAAATATTATCTGTATCTTAAATTATTTAACATGTACTACATCCTTAGAAATAATTTTTGTTGCATTTTTTGAGTAAATGATTATAAAGAAAATTGTATTTCTTATTATTTAATAGGATGAGTAGGAAACTATGATGAAATATGTAGTTTTAGTGACAAGTAAGAGAGAGATGCAAAAAGTATATTTAAGAGCTATCTTTTAAAATTTGTTTACATCATCCTCAAAAGTACTGTTTTTAAGTTTATTATTAATTTTTACATTAATTTTACTATTTTGATGTTGAGTGCAAAATTATGATCAAAACAATTGAAATATGAATGGTAGAATACAAAAGAATAATAATTGCAGAAAAAATATTGATGGTCTTAATCCAAAAGCTTTAATAATCATATTAATATGGATTATTTTTAGGCCTGAATTCTTTTTCTCCTATCATATTAAAGTAAGCCTCTTTCTCTATGCAGATTGTAAATAAGCCTCCTTGTTAGTTCAATTTTAGATGAAATGAGTAAAGAAAGAGGACTTTCTGAAAACAGTAGTCATTTCATATTGTTTTGCGGTTTACAGTGTTCTGTTAAAAACAGCATGATATTGTTAGGCCTATTTTAAGCAGTCATACAGTCTGATTCACAAAGGAGAATTGATAATTCCTTCTTATGTTTTATTTCTGTGTATCTTTAGTTTTTTTCTGTATGCTATTTTCTTATTGATGGGAGGATCAAAAAGGCAGGATGGGTTAAACAAATTCACTGGGAAACAAAAAAGGCACATAGCCTCCACTGCTTTTGGTTGTAGAGTAGTTACAGTGACAGGATGCTCCATCCAATATCACTGAAAATCACCATCATTAAAATTATCTACTATGTGCTCAATATTTTAGATGTACCACCTCCAATCTTCTAAGCATCTTTACATTATTATTCATATTTCATACATAAGCTAAAGGAAGTTTAATTATTTAAATGCTTGCCCAAATAAAGCCATGTAGCTAGCAAATGACAAAACTGGATTTGAATCCAGTGTCTGTCTGTACTTTTTTAATACAGCAGGCTGAATTATGGGTATGGGTTTTGAAAGATTATTCCCACTTTATATATAAAACTGTCTTTCCCAATGGTATCATATTTCTCTGCATGAAACATTAGCTGTTATAAAACTTAAGTTTTTTGTTTATTGTTTTTCTTTTTACACCATGGTCATGTGGGATTTATTCTAGGGATGCAAAAATGGTTCAGCATACTCAAATCAATAAATGTCATTTGTCATACATCATATCATCAAAATAAAACTTATGTTTTAAAGATAAAGTGATCTTATCGAAGAGTTACAATTTCAATTTCCAAAACATGGTTTACAAAAAAAGACTTGTTCCTCAGGGTAAGAGTGTACTTATCCTGGAAACAGACATTGACATGTTTTCCCAAGCTTAGGGACACTAGAGCACTCTGTTTTTAAAATGTAGGGTTAAAATTAGGCCAGGAAGGTTTAAACTGGACAAACATACAATTATCAAAATCTACTTTTAGCATTAGGAAGTCAGTGGGGACTGGGCAGGTATTTTTGTTTGCTTACTTTTCTCATCAATTGAAAATATAGTCAAATTCTGTCTGTGTTACGCTGGGTATTTTGCTACCTAAATCTCAGTCTGTAAAATGTGCCCATCTCCTGAATAGGATTCTTCTTTAGATTAATTTAAATATTATATTTAAAGTTGATATCACAGTGCTTGAAAAACACAACTTTCAAATTCTAAGTATTTACTGAGGGCATGAGAGTATACATTCATGAAAAAGAACTGCATCAGTAACTGTTACAGGACCTGAGGATGTAACAGTGAATACAACAGACTAAGTTGTTAAGCTTGTATTCTAGTGGGGGAAGAGGCTATGTACGTGTATATATACACACACACACGTATACATATACATACATATACATATACATATGTGCGCATATATATATACATACACATACATACTTATACATATATTCTAGTTGTTGAATAGTACTCTGAATAAAAATAAATAAATAAAGCAGGTTAAGGAGAACAGATAAAGTATGTCAGGGATCCTGTGTTACACAGGGTGGTCAAGGAGAGTGTCCCTGAATAGGTGATAATTGAGTACAGACCTAAAGCAAATGGGGAAATCTAGAAAGAGAACATTACAGATAGAGGGACGGGCAAGTGCAGAGGCCTGGAAGCTAGAGTGTCACTCATGCATCTTAGCAGTGCAGTGAGCAGGGAGACAGAGCGGGAGATGAGATCATCAAGGTGGATGGAGAACTGATCGTGTGGGCCTTGGCTGCCATGCTGAAGAGTGGACTTTGTCTTTGTGATGGGAAGCCATTAGAAAATTTCAGGCTGAGGAGTGACTTGACCTGAATCTCAGATTGAAAATGTCACTGACTGCTGGCTGGGCAGATGATAGACTTTAGGGGCAAGGCTTGAAACAGGGAGGCCGATTTGGAGGCTATTTAAGTAGTTCATATGGTTGCTTGAAGGAGGGTACTATTGATGGGGCAGATGAAAAAGATATTATGACTATTAAAGGTAGAGCTGACAGAATTTTCTGATGGATGTGAGAGGAAGAGAGGGGCCAGAGATGGTTCCAAGTGTTGTGGCTGGAACAACTGGACAAGTGGAGTTTCCACTTCCTGATGGGGGGGCTGTGGAGAGGAGCAGAGAAATTGGCATTAGCTTGTTGGGGATCTGAGTTCAAAAGGCACGATGGTTAAAGACAGGTGATATACAGTATGATCGACTGCTGGTCGAGTGATTTGGCGTGAGGGAAAACTTGATGATGCAAAAGAGGAACTGAAGTCCTGGTAGGTGAGAGATGGGATTTACTGAAGCAGAGAACAGGCTGGGCTGCCATAGGCATGCAGAGGGGTGGCTTAAATAGCTGACATTTATGTTCTCACAATTCTGGAGGCTGGAAGTCTGAGGCCAAGGAATTAGTTTCTTCTGAGGCCCCTTTGCTCACAGATGCCTGTGTCTTCACCTGGTCATCCCTCTGTGTTTGCCTGTGTCCTAGCCTCCTCTTCTTATAAGGACACTGGTAAAAAGGATGAGAACACACCCTAATGATCTCGTTTTAACTTAATTGCTTATTTAAGGCCCTATCTCCAAATAGTGCCATGTTCTGCAGTACTGGGGGTTAGGACTTCCAAATATGAATTTTGGGGTACACAACTTAGCCCATAAAAAGGTGTTTAAAGTTTGAGGAAAGTATGATATAATTGTCTATAATGGGCTGGGGAAATTTAGGATTGCAGAGCATCATTTAGATTAATGCAGTAAGCCTATTCATTTATAGCAACATCATTTATCATATCAATAAGATTTTAAAAATTCAGAGATAAGTTTAATTTTTAATAACTATAATTGTTTTCTATACTACTTAGAATACAGAGGATATGTTCAGAAAATATATGAAATGTGTATGTATAGTGAATACTTCCAAGAGCTATGATTATTATTCTCTATCTTAATTGGCATTAATAACATGTAAATTAAATTGAATAAATGTTTTCTGAACATGTATTCTGTATTCCAATAGTACAGAAAATAAAATAGAAAATAATAATAGTAGCTCTTAAATGTATCCACTATGCATACAGGTTTCAGACATTTTTGCCAAATGCTTTACATTTGTTATATATGAATTATGCCTACAAAGGGTGAAGATTAGAAAACTAGAGAGGAAGGAGAGATTGGTAGAATGAGCTTTCTACAGCTTTCATACTATGACCTTCAGAATAAAGTCCAGTTTCTGCCAATATTCAATAGTTTTTAAATTTTTTTTATTATAACTTCTCAATATACACTGTAGTTGATTTTCATGTCCCTTTACCCATTCCTCCTTCCTCCCTCCTTCTCTCCCCTCTGCCCCCAGCTATATCATATCTGCTCACTTGTCTTAACAAGATCAAGAAATTGTGATTGTTGTGTCTTCTTCCCCACCTCACTACTTATTTGTTTGTATATTTATTTATTTATAAGTGTCTGTGCTTTATTTGTCTCAGATATGTAATACATAATTTTTCAGAATTTCTTAGTTTATCTTTAAGTCAAGATTTAGTATATTCCAAAATATTTATATTTTATTTTAAAGTTCATTATAGCATATTTTATTTAATTTTCTATCCAAATAGAGTGGAGTATCTTTGATTTAAAAAAACAACTATTGTTCATAATTATCCAATACATGAATTTAATTTTATTATGGTAATGTGTAAAATACAATAAAAAATAAACATGAAGCACATTATTCAAGTATCATTTTGAAGAAAATTTGTTGCCTGACCAACTTAGGATATTTATTTTATTTCAGATAAGAAAGTCATAAATATTACGTTTTATGCAAGATTGGTTTTCAAGAGTTTTAAGCAAACCAAACTTTAATTCATATGAGAAAAAGTTGATTAAGTAAATAAAACCTATCACTTAATTGTTAAATTTATCACCAATGACCACAATATTTAGGTTATATCTATTTAAAAGGTAAGTATTGACAAGCTAGCACAAATTTTTTAGTGACATAAAGTAAAATATTGATAATTTCCTGAAGGATAAAATATTTACTTATATTTAGAGTAGTCTGTTTTAATGAAATTTTAAAGTAAATTAAGTGGAAGTCTTAATTATCTAAAAATCCTCACATAATTTAGGTGCTATACAACTCAATTACTTGTCTTTAAAAACATGAATTCTAAGGAAAAGTTTGAGAAAAACTACACACGTGTTTAAAATACACAGTGTGCCCTGAACCATTTCATAGTTTTTTTTTTTTTTTTTTTAGTAAACATAAACATTTGTTGTTGTTAAGTAGAATTTTTCTATTTAAACCGCATCATTATAAATCTCATTTTGTAAAGTAGGGGGCTAACATACATGGATTCAACATAATCTTTGTAGTGATAGAGCATTTTTTGAACTTCATGGTTATGCTGTGTGATAAAATATACAGTAGTAGTTAAAATATTCGAAATGTTTTTTTTTAAGGGAGGTAAAATTTATGTGTAGGAATAAATTATATGTAGCATAATGTTTAAATTATCTTTCTCAATACTTAGTAATTTTTCAGAGGTTTCTCTATACTGTCTCAATACTTAGAAATTTGTCAGATGGCTTTACTTTTGCTTCTTGGCAGGCCTCCCTTGAATCCTTCAAATGAATGAAATATTATGCAGCAAGTTGTACCACAGTTTAATATCCTTTCACTTAGAACTCTCAAACAATGAGACTTGGGATTCCTTTAAGGTGCCCATAAGCATTATGGGTTACATGACATTTGAAAATCTAATGAATACCATGGATTATCTAGAAAAATTTAAAACTTTGCTTGTACACTCAAAATGTTGCATCCAAATTCAAGCAATACATGAACTCCCATAAGACAACCTATGAATATTCATAGACTTCAAATTATAGTTCTTCTAGAACCACAAAGAAGCTAGTTATACTGATTATGACATCTTTTTTTATTTTTTGTTGAAACATAATTGATTATACATATTTGTGAGGTATGGAGTTGACTATCAGTGTCTGTATACAATATGTGAGGATCAAATCAGGATAAATGGAATATAATATATAGTGGGAATGGGGAGAATGTTTATGATAAAGTATGAAAAAAACAAAATTGTATATATATTATGATTTCAATGATATAAAGTGTACATGCTTTGGATAAAAAATTTACAACTCATGCAGAACAAAAGTGCTTTTGTTAAGAGTAATGGGATTATGGATAATTTTTGTCCTCTTTTTAGAAATTTCTTCTAATTCTATGCTGTTTTGTATTAAAAAAAATTATCTAGTAACATGAAAAACCTAGAAAAGAGATAATACATAATATGGACAAATGCAACCATCCCTTAATTGTTGACTGAGCATTCATCCTTGCTCCCTTTCTTTTCATTCTCTATAATGAAGCTAAAATAATTTTTAAAATTCCAATCTGGTTATACCACACCTCTAATGAAAACTCCTCAATAGTCTCTAATTGCTCTTAGGATAAAACACGAAATCCTGAATGTGGTCTCCAAGGCTTCTCTTCCTGAGATGGCCTGTGCCCATCTCTCCACTGTTTCCTCCGCTTCTCCAGCCTTGCCCAGAAAAAGCCTCTCTGCCTCTACATGTGACTTTACACATTCATTCCTTTGTCCTCCTTCATTCTCTTCGAATAATCTAATATACCTTGTAGATTTCAGCTCCAAATCCACTTCAGAAAAGCTCTTATTGATCCTCTAACTTGATCACACTATATAGCATTCCCTATTTTTATTTCATAGCTCTTTTTGAGTGAACAAATTTTAAAAAACCAAAAAAACAGGAATGAATGCATGAGCAAATAATAAACTCACAATCCAGTTCATATTTTTATAAAAGTTCAAAATATTAAAAATATGGAGTTTTCTCTGCATAGATAAAAATGAGGGTGAGGCACTGCAATTATCTAACTGAATCAATATAGGCAGTCCCCTCTCCTTAAGATTAGGCTCTTCAAAATGATGCAGTAATGAACTTACAAGGGTAAAGAACATGTTCAGTGAATGGTGAAGATATTTACAACACTTACAGTTTATTTCTTGAGATTTAGGCTGAGAACATGACCCTAAAGCCTCCAGTAATTTTTGTAAGAAAGTCAATTAAGTTGGAAACAAAAATGAGTTAAACAGTCATGTGGACACAATAGTTGACTGATTGAATCTGTACTTGAAGTTATGCAAGTACAGTCTTAGGTTATTGTACCCTGGGGTGGGGGGTTTAAATAGAAAGACAAATTAGCTCAGTGGGAGTGTCAGCATCTTCCCAATGGTTAAAATAACACTTCTGAGAGCTCGTTTAGATGTTCAGTCTTCTGAACTATTTCCACCTGCATCAATCAGCAAGTGTTGGGATGATTGGATGTAGCATCATTCATATGGACTTAACATTTATTTATCATACCCTGTATTATACTTCAAATAGCCTAAATACAATACAAAGATGGTGGAATTATATTTAGCTTTAGCTTCAAATAGTTCTTGGAAGCTTCACCTTAGCACATCCTATTCTGTAATCTAATGGAACCATGAAATTAGGGCTATGAATCACTTCACTCTGTACCTGAAAAAATTTCTGACAGAGAATGATTTAGCAAGATAATCTCTACACAAATTTAGCTTCCTACTCAGTTTCTTAGCACCTAATTTCCTTCCAGCCTTTTAAAAACACTCATATGTGCAAGAGGAGTAATGAAGTCCAAAAAAAGTAAGCAAGTGTTTGTATAAATACTTGTAAGTACTGTTGCGTTGCAATAGACAGCACCAAAGATAAAGTAGCTGGGTTTTAAACAATATTTAGAACAATTCAGTGCAACCCAGTGCATACAGGAATCCCCTCCACTATTTAGATTGAGGGGAAATAGTAGTAGTCGTAACAGCAGTAGTGCTAGTAGTAAGGGTAGCATGCAAACAAGCAGAGCTGCCATTTATTGAACTCTTACTATGTCTGGGATTATGCTGGCATTGATTACATTATCATCTATCCTTGCATTTACCCTTAAAGGTATATTTTATGTCAGGTATTTAAAGTGAGAGAAAGTAACATGCTAGATTAAACAAACAAGAGAGATTCATTATTAGATACAGGGGTGGTTCATGAACCAGAGTCCCACAATATAAACAGGCCTCAAGAAGGGAGAAGAATCGGGACCTGACAGTACATTAGGAACTCAGAAAAGAGACTTTCTCAGTCTTACCTTTGCTTTTCTCTATATATCTGTAGCTTGGCTTTCTCAGTTTCCATGTAGAAGACATGACAAGACAAAGTCATTCTATAGCTTCAGGAGACGAACCAATATTAATGGTTTATTCTCAAGCCCAATTTCAAATTTTCAGGAAAAGAAAATTTGACTATGAGAGTTTGGTTTAGGTATCTGAGACAGAGCCAAAGAATTTTAGCTGGAGTATCAGTTTCACTTAGAACTCATATGGGGGAAGGGTACTCAGACAGAGAGATGTTATCTCTGCGCATTCTCCAGTGTAAGGATGGCACAGAGAGGATAAGCAATTTGCCCTCGTTCACACAGCAAATAAATGGCAAAATGGAATTTCAGATGTAAATTTTGTCTGAGTAGTTTTCACTGAATTGTGCTGACTCTCATATTAGTGTCCTACTGCTATAGTAACAAATTATCATAAACTTAACTTTAAACAGCACACATTTATTACCTTACAGTTCTGGAGGTCAGAAGTTCTGTTGACAGTTCTGTATTCCTTCTAGAGTCTCTAGGGGGAATCTGTTTCCTTGCCTTTTACATTTTCTCAAGACCACCTGCATTCCTTGGCTTGTGGCCCCTTCCGTATATCATTCTTCCCTCTGCTTTTGTCATCACATCTCCTTCTCTCACTCTGATCCTCCTGCCTCTGTCTTATAGGGACATTTGTGATGGTATTGGATCCAACCACATAATCCAAGATAATTTTTCTATCTCAAATTCTTAAATTAATCACATATCTAAGGTCCCTTTGGCCATAATATATTCATAGGTTCCAGGGATTAGGGTGTAGATATATTTGGGGAGGCCATTATTCAACCTACCATAAATCTCTAGAGTCTAGTAAATTTCTTCCTAGTATTGCCATTGGAATTCATTGTTTAATCTTCTTTTCACGGCCTCCCTTTCTACTCGTTTTAAATTATCCTTATTTCTCTAATGTGTTGACCCTGTTTGGCAAAAAATACTATTTTCTTTGTTTCATCTTAATATTGCTCAAGATTCTGCAGCGCTTCTAATAATTAACAGTTCTTGGTCTTGATACTTCTCAGCAACTTAATTTCTAATGAAATTCATCCATTATGTGAAAATGGACTTACAAGCAAAGTTCTAATTTTGATGGACAAAGATAGAAGCAAAGGGAGAACATTTCATTTTGAAGGGTTTTTATGAAAATAGGCCCACAGCAAGATATACATAAAATAGGCATACAAAATAGTTACCCAGTCTATAAGGAATATTTGGTGGAAGAACATATAGAGAGGGAACATAGAGGGAATCATATTTTAGAATCATTTAAACTAATCCATAGTTGATTTATATGTTATGATTGATGGAAAAATGATTATTATCTCAAAATTAAGTATTTTACAAAACTATTACTTTTAAAATGTATGTGTTGTTTAGATTATGCCCATTTTAAAATAAGCTTGCCCCCATTTACAATAACTATCAAAAAAGTAAAATATCTAAGAGTAAATTTAACCAAGGATGTGGAAGATCTCTACAACGAGAACTACAAAACCCTGCTAAAGGAAAGTAAACAGGACAGAAAAAGATGGAAAGATATTCCATATTCAGGGATTGGAAAAATTAACATTGTGAAAATGTCCATACTACTCAAAGTGATCTACAGATTCAGTTCAATCCCCACAAAAATACCAATGACATTTTCTACAGAAATAGAAAAAACAATTCTAACATTCATATGGAAAAATAAAAGAACCTAAATAGCAGAGAAGTCCCAAGCCAGAAGAAATAGTAATAATTAAATCCAGAGGCATTACACTACCTGACTTCAAATCATAGTACAAAGCTATAGTAACCAAAACAACATGGTGCTGGCATAGAAACAGACACTTGTACCAATGGAACATAATAGAGGACCCAGAAAACAATCCACATACTTACAGCCAACTGAAGCCAACTTCTCTTTGACAAAGTCACCAATAACATGCATTGGGGAAAGGATAGCCTCTTTGAAAAATGGTACGGAGAAAACTGGATATCCATCTGTAGAATAATGAAACTAGATCTGTATCTCCCGCCACATATCAAATTTAACACAAAATGGATTAAAGATTTATGTATGACCTGAAACTATAAAACTCTTAGAAGAAAACACAGGAGAAACAATTTAGGATGTAGGACTAGGCAAAGACTTTATAGACTTTAAAAGCGCAGGCAAAAAAAGAAAAAATAAATGGGATTTTATCAAACTAAAAAGCTTATGCACAGCAAAGGAAACAGTCAACAGAGTGAAAAGACAACCTACTGAGAGGGGTAAAATATTTGCAAACTATACATCTGCCAAGGGATTAGTATACAGAATATAAAAGGAACTCAAACAACTTCACAGTAAAAAAACAAATAACCAGATTAAAAAATGGGCAAAGGAGCTAAATAGACATTTCTCAAAGGAAGACATACAAATGGCCAACAGGTAGATAAAAAAATACTTTACATCATTAATTATCAGGGAAATGCAAATCAAAACCACATTGAGATATCATCTCTCCCAGTTAGACTGGCTATTATCAAAAAGATAAAGAATAGCAAATGCTGGCCAAGATGCAGTTCTGGTGAGACTGTAAATTAGTACAGCATTATGGTAAACAGTGTGGGGTTTCTCAAACAACTATAGACAGAACTACCATAACATCCAGCAACATGTATGAGCTTGTAGAAAATTATGTTAAGTAAAATAAGCCAGACACAGAAAGAGAAATTCTGCATGTCCTTGTTCAAAAGTGGGTGCTAAGAAAGAAGGAGGGAAGAAAGGAAAGGAAAGGAAAGGAAAGGAAAGGAAAGGAAAGGAAAGGAAAGGAAAGGAAAGGAAAGGAAAGGAAAGGAAAGGAAAGGAAAGGAAAGGAAAGGAAAGGAAAGGAAAGGAAAGGAAAGGAAAGGAAAGGAAAGGAAAGGAAAGGAAAGGAAAGGAAAGGAAAGGAAAGGAAAGGAAAGGAAAGGAAAGGAAAAAAGGAAGGAAGAGAAAGAGAGAGAAGAAAGAAAAAGACCACAATAATACATTGATGTTTCAGAAGAAGAGAACAAATCTATGGCTACTAGAGGAGGGGGCAGGAGATGGAGAGGGGAGTGGGGAGAGATTGGGTAAGAAGCATAAAGAATAATTATGATTTGTAATAATGAAAATGCTAATAATATTGATTTGATCAGAAAAAGTTAATTAAGCTGAAATCTAAAAAGTGTTCATTGGAGTAGACTGCAAAGGTAGTTTGTTGCCAAATTATGGAGGACCTTGTTTATTAAAGTTTAATTACTAACTACTAGTGAGCCATCAGATATTTTGAAACTGGGAGTGGCAAATTCATAAAATCAAGGCTATTTATTGGTAATTATCTCTGAAAGCTGTGTGTGTTGGGAGAGATCGAGAGAATTCTAGAGTCTGGAGACCAGCTAGAAATACATAATCTGCTATAACAAGCTGGTCATTTTGGGACTGGAAAGCACAGATTAAAACAATACTTACACATACAATAAGTAATACTTAGAAACTACATGTAGAGGCCGAGAAGCAGCGAGGAAGAATTAGAGAAGACCCTGGGACTTACAAACTGAGGTCACCACAGGGATAGTAGTGCTCTTAACTTAAAGTAAAAATGGAGGAAGAGAAACAGGTTCTGGGTGTATTATAATAAATTCCATTTTGAACAGACTGAGTTTGGGCACTGAAGGTTTATACAGATATATATCCAGTTGGTCCTCAGTGTAAGAGCAAGCTAATCCATATGGTTTTAAACTCACTATGGAAATATATAATACAACATATGTGTAAATGGAAGTTGGCTTCCATTGATGGCATTTCCATAACTATAATTACTTGTAGATAATAAATTTGAAAAATGTATTTCAATGATAAGGCATGTAAGTGAAAAAGACTTTATTTTACATTTGTTAAAAATTATGTTTGTGTTTGGACGTACACAAACCAGCTGTGTCCTTTCTTACACTACACTCACCAGTATCTTCAGTGTTGAGGTTGTTCCATATGGTGAACTATGCAATACAGGGAACTTTGCCAGCTCATGCCAATCACAGATCGTTTGTCTCTAGCAAACATGGAGCATTTTTACCCTCTGTCAAAAGACACTCTTGTTTGCTTTTTATGTAACAATTTGTGTGTAAGTAGGTGAGGCAGTTATGTGAGAACAATTTAAATTTGTTCAGCCAGCAGGAAGCTTACGTAATGCTTTGTTCCTTAATGAGGGTACCTGAATCTTCAAATGAAATTACCAGTTTTTCCAGGTGCAGGTGATCGAATTAGGGACAGGAAATGTGCCAAATGTATGTAAACAAAGGAACTGTTTCTAAGGATGCTGATTGAAACATGTGGAAAAGGGTCATACTAATCAGTGATGGAATTTTAAAGACTAATTAGTTAACCTAATGGGTCTCACCAGATTGCTTAAATAATTATAGCACTGTGCTGGAGAAGTGGATGAGCTCAAACTTTCCCAGTTATTCTGGAGGGTATGGATTTCAGAGGCTTTGTTTCCATATAAGAATATTTGTTAGTACCAAATCACATGTATGATTTTTATTTTGAAAAATATGTTACAGTGAATGGTATTCATTTCTTCCTAATATTCATTTCCCCTTCTTGAAAACCTGATGTTGGTCCATTTACCCATATAGCTCAGCACCCGACCCTCAGCTCTTGGGGAGGCGTAGCAGGCCAAATCCTCTGGCCAGTGATTTCTTCCTGAAACCAAGCCTAAAATAAGTGGTTTAAATGATTCCCTTTGCATGTTTAGTGCATGTTTAGTAGTGAGAATCCAACCCAATTTATTCCAGTTAGACATGGGAGGCAGTGGAGGGGACATAATGTTTCCTGGGAGATTCTGGGAAAGACAGTTCATGCTTTTTAAAAACAGCAATTGGCAGGACTCTCTTTCCCTGGACACTAGTGATTGGCCTAGAACCACGCAATAGCTATCTCATTACCAGGCTGAGGATAAAGCAGCTTGCAAAGAGAAGCAAAACCAAAGAGAATATAAGTGAAAAGAAGCCAGAGTCTTGGTTGAATGGCATTTTGATTGACAATCCCCTTACTTTCAAGATTTCTTCAGTTAAATAAGCTATAAAGATAATTTAGTTGTTTTCTCTGTTACTTGCAACCAAAAGTACCCTAATAGTAGCATGCTTGAACAGCAGTTTTTCACAATTCCATGGCATAAAAAATGGTTTCTATTTTCCTTAAAGTCTCATATTTCTTTTTACTTTATTTTAAGATCAGTTTTTTATTTACGGAAGAGTTGCAAAAACAGTAGCTTTCTCATATACGTTTCAACTGGCTTTCTCTAACATTAAAATCTGACCATGGTACAATTATCAAAACTAATAAATTAACGTTGGTACAATGATATTAACTAGATTACATACTTTATTCAGATTCACCAATTTTTCCACTAAAGTCCTTTTTCTATCTCAGGTTCCGATCCAGAATCCCAGATAGCATTCAGATGTCATGTCTTCTTGGTCTCTTGTGTTCTATGAAATTTGCTTATTCTTTCCTTACCTTTCATGACCTTGACACTTTTAAAGAGTACTGGTAAGCTGTTTTGTACAATGTTACTCAATTTGGGTTCGTCTGCTGTTTCTTATAATTATACTGAGATTTTGCATTATTGGGAAGGATAACACAGAAAAGCATCACATCTTGCTGCATTTCAGGGAATTCATTTCATAAATTGCCCTGATCACTTGGTGAAAGAGATGTCTTCACGATTTCTGCACTGTGACGTGAACTATTTTTTTCTTTGTAATTAACATATTTTAAAAAGGGATATTTTGTGACTATGCAAATATTCCATTTTTCCTTAAATTTTGCCCACTAGTTTTTGCATCTATCTGTGTGTCTTGCTTGAAGTTAGGTCAATTAATCTAACTAATTAAAAATGATATCTTCCTAAAAGGGCTTTAGGAAGCTCTCTCACCTAATATTTCCTCTTCTAGCAGTCATTTGATTTTGCCCTAATTATTGCTTGCCCATTTAACACTCAACTCTATGATCTCACTGTTCTCAACAAATCTGTGGTTTGATGGCTAGACCAACAGGACAGGTGATTGCCTGACACTACTAGAAAGAACGCATTACTCATCTTATAGGACCAAAAGCGCAATCATCTATTTTATGTACAGCACCCACATCCCTACACTCCTGGCTAAGGACATATCCACATACATATCTCCTCTGATACTAACAGTGTGGCTCAAAAATTCCATGGCCACAGTGTGCTAGACTAAACAAGGACCAGACTGAGATATTTGAAATCATGAGCCCAACCAAAGCCTTGGTCATGGAGTTCTCCAGTCATTGTAGGTCTCAGGCCTTACTTCAAAAAACTTGATACATCTTTATAATAATTATTTTGGCTAACAGAAATGTGTCACAGCCAAGAAGAGCCTTTAGTGATATTCACTGTGTAATCTTCTTTCTCTTTGGACTCTCTGGTAAGGCTTCATCAGATCGATGCTCTGTCTTAGCACTCAGTTCTTTTTATCCATCCATTTTACTATCTTGACTGTTTTTGTCAATACAGGTTCCTTTATTACCAGTTTTCACTCATTAATTGTGGCTTCCATGACTGTCCTACCCTAATTTTAGCATGCTTTCTAATTTCTTTTCTCATTTCCAATCAGCAATTGATTCTGCATTTTATTGGACTTATATTTACTTTTGTCCAAACATAGATGAAGCATATATCAAATATATGCTAATATAAGTATAGCACAGATATACTTTTCTTGGTTATTGTTGTGGTAAAACTAATATGAATACATGAAAATTTCACTCTGTAGGTAGTACAGAGCCATGTTAAAATCTAACATCAAACCCAATTCCAATACCCCCATCACTATTCCTGCTATTTCTATAGAACTAATATTTCATACTTTGGTATAAAGAGAGAATTATGTTAATGGAAAAATATATATGTATAGGTACAAAAGAATATATATGAAAAAGGGAGTTTGAAATAATTCAGATTAAAAGAATGATTAGGTACTATTGGTGTTGAATTTTTGGAAATTAAGAGAAAGAGAAAGGCATTGCAACTAACTTTGCAGTGTTACTACAAAGCTGCATATTAATATAATAATTACGGTTTTTAAAATGTTCCCACATAACTAGATTTTTCTTATGAATATGGAGATTTATGGTAGCTGGCTCCACTGAAGCTGAGAATGCTGGAGCAGGGATAGGTTAGATCTACCTTTAATGGCAGGCCTTAGGGTGGATAGTACAGATGGGCACCAGGACTGTGCCAAAACTTAAATGCAGTGAGATCCTGAAGCTAGCATTTCTGTAATATATTTCTGTATACTTCAGATTTTCACTATATCACAATGTGATTGTTTTAGAGAGCCTTTAGAGAACTATAAGAATGACGCCGTGATAAATGATGACATTTTATTCCATTGGTCAACTTTAGTAAATCGGTTAGTAAGAGAAAGCATTGAAATAATTAAATAATATAATGAATTGAATACTAGTGGCTTTGATAAAGTGAACTTGGGTTTGCCCATATAGATAACCAAGTCAGTGTTTATATATGAAATATCAGTGGTGAGTTAATGCTATTGTACAGGCTAGAGTGCTCGCTTTTGAAACACGCTGTGTTAATAATGCTTGCAATTTGCTGCTCCAAGCATTTGCAGAGCTTTAACTGGGAGAAGTCCAACCTTGTGTTAAAGAGACCAAATGCTCAGAGTCAAATAGGCTCCTAAGGCTTCATTTCAACATGATTTACCACCAGAAAACCTGTTGTGACACCTTTTGGTGCTTCTGTAGCATTTGTAAATGTCTTTATCACCACTTATCTATCCCATGATATACTATATACTTGTGTATTTCAATTTTCCCCTTAGAAAAAAATCTGTATGTTATATATTTTTATATCTCTAAGATTTACAGTATGTGGCACTCAATAAACATCAGTTAAATAAATGAATAAGCAGTAAACATTGTGGAAGTTTTTCTTTATAAACAATCATTAGAGAAAAAAACGTTTATAGGTAAAACAGTTCTGAGTTAAATTTGCCTAAATATTAGAACTTATATTTTATTATACTTCAGAAAATGAATGTCAAATATGAAAATTCTAAGGACTCCCATTTTTAAAGTGAAAAATGAAATTAGATAAAGCTCTATGGTTTTGAAAGCCTTAGTTAGGTATTAAGGACATTAATTCTGTATTTTAATTAAATACAGAATGATGTCATTGTAAGTCACTAGTGCTTAATATTTTCCACTTCTGGTCCTTTCTAAAATAGTAAATCTAGAGGAAATGTTAAGTTACACATAATACAATGTCCCTTTCATTAAAAAGCTTTGGAATTATTTTTTTCCCTTCTAGCGGGTAAAGTATTTTGTGGTTAAGCAAAAGTACAAAACTTCCTATGTGAATATGAGACACAGGAGAGAAGCAATTAAATCATTCTATTCTAATGAATGCCAAAATAGTTCATTTATATTGTGAGCTCAAATTCAAGTAACTTGTTTTTTCTCCAAAGTTGATTTATAGCCATTAAATACTTTCATAGCTGGCCCTTAGTGGCAGTAAAATTAAGTTGGCTCTTGTTAAAATAAATATGAATAGTTCTACCCAAGATGAACACAACAAAAATGACTGTTATTTCACCCACTGGGTACTTACTATCTTACAGTTTACATATGGAAAATGTTCACATTCAGAAAACCCGTTAATACTATTAAATATCATTAGAACTACAGAATAAGATAAACAGAATAAACAAATTTTGTTAAAAGATATATGTCTACAGTGTTCCAGCCATGTTTGACAGCCAGTACTGCATAAGGTCTTGCTAATGTGTTGGTGACTGTGTGTGTGTGTGTGTGTGTGTGTGTACCTGTTTCAAGCCATTAAATAATAAATAGTACAATTGATTTTAAAAGACCTTATTTGAAAATTTAGAGGCAGAACCCATGTAAATGTAAAGAATGGCAAGCTTATTTTATTTTATTTTTTATTGAACATAATTGATTATACATATTTGTGGAGTACAGAGTTGAATATCAACACATGTGTATAGTGTGTGATGACCAAATCAGGATAATTAGCATATTCATCATTACAAATCATAATCATTTTTTGTGTACGTTAACCAATTTCTTGCTAACATCACCCCCCTACTGCTTTCCCACCTCTAGTAACCACAGTTTTGTTCTCTCCTTCTTAAATGAAAGTTCAACATATTATATTGTGATTGTTGTTTTTCTTTCTTTCTTCCTTTCCTTTCTTCCTTCTTTCCTTCCTTCCTTCATTCTTTCTTTCTCTCTTTATTTTTTAGCTTCCTCTTATGAGTGAGGAGATGTGGTATTTCTCTTTCTGTGCCTGGTTTATTTCACTCAACAGAATTTTCAACAAGCTCATCCATGATGCTGAGAATAGCAGAATTTCACTCTTTTGTGGCTGAGTAGTATTCCATTGTGTATATATACAAAATTTTTCCTTGTCCAGTCATCCATTAATGGTCATTTAGGTTGGTTCCACATCTTGGCCATTGTAAATAGAGTTGCGATAAACACGGCAGTGCAGGTATCCCTTTGAGATGAGGATTTCCATTCCTTTGGGTGTATACCCAGTAGTAGGATTTCTGGATCATTTTGTAGTTCTATCTGTAGTTGTTTGAGGAACCTCCATACTGTTTTCCATAATGGCTGCACCAATCTACAGGTCCAACACCAGTGTGGGAGCATTCCCCTTTCTCCACATCCTCACAAGCATTTGTTATTCTTGATCTTTTTAATACTGGCTATTCTAACTGGGGTGAGATAATGTCTCAATGGGGTTTTGATTTGCATTTTCCTTGATGATTAGTGATGTTGAGCATTTTTTCATGTACCTGTTGGCCATTTGTTTGTTTTCCTTTGAAAAATGTCTATTTAGCTCCTTTATCCATTTTTTAATTGGATTATTTGTTTTTTTACTAGAAGCTGCTTGAGTTCCTTATATATTCTGGATATTAATCCCTTGTCAGATCTATAGTTTGCAAATATTTTCTCTCACTCCATAAGTTGTCTTTCCATTCTGTTGATTGTTTCCTTTGCTGTACAGAAGCTTTTTAGTTTGATATAATTCCATTTGTTTATTTTTCTTTTGTTGCTTGTGTTTTGGGGGTCTTATTCATAAAGACTTTGCCCAGTCCTACTTCCTGAACTGTTTCCCCTATATTTTATTTTAGTAATTTTATGGTTTCAGGTCTTATACTTAAGTATTGAATCCATTTTGAGTTGATTTTGGAATATGGTGAGATGTACAGGTCTAGTTTCATTCTTCTGCATATAGATGTCCAATTTTCCCAGCACCATTTATTGAAGTGGCAGTCTTTCCCCCAATGAATGTTTTTGTTGCCTTTTACAAAGATCTCTTGGCTGTATGTATGCTAACTGACCTTTTCATGTCTTTCTTCTGAAAACACCTGCTTCTCTCATCCTTCAAGACACCTTTCTTTCTTATTTCTCTTCCCTCCCTGACCAGGTTTTCCTTCAGTTGTTTTATCCACTCCCTATATTTAAGCTAGTACTTCTGTGGCAATTACTCCCAAATTTGGTACCTTCTGCTGATATACTTTCCTGAATCCCAAGCCTAAACATCAACTGCTTGCTCCTTATTATGTCCTCTTGAATAGCAAATTGAACCTACCACTTTCCTCTCTCCATTAAATATGTTTTTCTACAATTATTCGTCAAGTGTTGATAAATCTAACTCAAAAATATTTTTGTAATGTTCAAAAAAGGTTTGAGTCTTTTAGTTTAATCTGGGTAATGGTCATTGGTGGGGGGAAACAGAAAAAATATATAAATTTGGGCCTGTTATTTTAAAATTACAGTACATAAGCCAGAGAAAATACTAAAAATACAGAATAGACTCAACAGTACTTTAAAGCTGAAAATAATTAATGCTTTGTAAATATAGCAAAAAAATATGTTATTACCTCAACATACCTACTACTGTAAACCTAAGTATATATTAATTTTATCTAGCCTCTTTTCACACTTAGCATAAAGCATGACTTTGACATTGAATAATAATTCTCAGGTAGAGCTGTAAAACAACTAAGAAGTTCCAATTTTATCTTTTTACGTATAAATGATATTTTTAAGATAAAAGCATTCTGCATGCAGTATTTCTAAAGTTTATGACAGACTTTTTAACTTACTCTTTCTATAACCTCTATTAAAATATGCATTAATATATTACTGCCATGCTGTTAGTATGCAAATACTTTGTTCCCACAGTTAGAACATTACATTTACAAAGCACTGTTTTAGCTGTAGTGTGTGTGTGTGTGTGTGTGTGTGTGTGTGTGTGTGTGTAACTGTACATACAAGGCAGGTTTAATGTTATACTGGATCAAAAATATCTGATTTAGAACTACATATCAAAAATTGATGTGAATTAAAAAATATAATAAAATCCTCACTTTATCGATCCCATTTGCTGTATTACAGCTGTCTTATCAAGTAGAGCTCCAGTTTGGTTTCTTAATGTAGATAATATAGCAGCCTGCACTTATTTAATTGTTATTTTTTAAAAAAAACTTTGAAATACATTAAAAAATTTTTGTACTTTTAAAAAAGTTTTAAATGTTTATTTTAGTTCAAATCATATGAAATTTCCAATATTTTATTATTTTGCCTACAAAAGTGGTGGTTTCATACGTTTCACTTACATAATTTGATTCGATCCCATTAAATTTACTCAAAATATTTTCTTAATTTCTATACATATATTAAATAAAAATGTTTAAAGAACATTTGAATTCAGCTTTACAAAGTTGTAGCTAAAACTATTTTTGTAAATATTTGTCATATGTGATAAATATATTTATTGACTCATAAAAATATTTATATATAAATAAATACTCTTAATGTTCTCCTTTCTTCAAACTTGGAGTGTGGAGCACAGGATAAATGCCTTAAGCAATATGCAGACCTTAGTAATTTAACAGGAACGAAATTACCACACTATAAAAAATAAAAAAAAAACAATTATAACTTCCTGTTGGCAAGAGGTCCTGTGATATCATATAATCCAATAAAGATTTTCATTCACACAAAAGAATTTTAAAATAAACAATTCTGATGTTGTGTTTACATTTGGCTTATCTGAGTTTCTATTGGCCATAAAACTGAATTTATTTATCTATTCATTAGAGAATTACTCTTTGCCAGTAACTCTAAAATAAAGTTAAAATGTGTGAATGGCACTTAGAAATAAAGTAACAGAAAATTAAAACTTCCTCCTCAAGAACTAGTAGTTTAAATTGTTATTTCACTAATGAAAGTCATTCCTATTTTATTTTTACTAAAGTCTATAAAACATTTTCCTTTACGTTTTGTATCAATTTAGATGCTTTAAGTTTCAAGTAACAGAAAACACAAGTAACAGTTGGTTAACAATAAGGTTATTATCTCACACGCTAGGAAGGCACCAGCTCTGAGGTGATACCAAGGATCTGGGTTCTGTCGATCATTTTGCCCTCTTATTCTCTATATGTTAACTTGCCTCCTTAGGCTGATTCCTTTCAGAGTCCCAACATGACTGCAGGCAGCACAAGTAGACGACAAGCTCCAAGAGAAAAAGACGACTTTTTTTTTCCATGTTACTTTTTAGTTCTTCTCTGCATAAGGCAGAATGGTGAGAATGGACACTCAGACAAAACAGGGGCTCTGTTATCAAAACAGGAGGAGAGTGCAATGCCTTGGGTTAGACAACCTAATGTTTCTGATAGCGTTTATGCATGAGATTTTGCTAGTGAACCTACTTGTCCTCATTTAGGGGAAGAAAACCTACGTAAAATTTTGTAAATGAATCTGGTATTTAATACCTTTTTCTAAACATCTCTTTGATATAGGAAGAGGTCTAGAATGATATATTGTAAATCTTGAACAAGGGAAAAGAATAAGGAGTATGAGGGGAAAGCATGTTAACTTTTGAATTTATATGTGTCTAGGTGTTTGACTTTTTCACTAAGAATGTGTTACTAATCTTGTAAATTAAAAACACACAAAACCCTTTTTCCTAGTTGTGTAGTAAATTATAAAAATAATTGCATTAAAAAGAAATATTTTTTCTGCAATAAAAAAAAGCAAAAAAAAGCTCATAATGTCAGATAGCATGACCGCACATATTGATCTGAGAAAGCCATTTTTCAAGGTGTGGGAAGTCCGTCACTGGACATGGTATATGGAAGTTGGATATTTTTTAAAAGTATTAAAGTTTTTAGATCAAGTTTAAGGCTGTTGAGTCAGTTTGAAATGAGATAGTTCTGGACCATGCAGATCTACATCATCCAGTACAATATCTGCAAGCAACATGTGGCTATTAAGCACTTGAACTGTAGCTGGTTGAATTGAGATGTGCTATGAGTGTAAAATACATACTCAATTTCAATAAACATGAAATCCCTTAATATTTTTTATATTTGTTACATATTGAAATAGTATTTTGAATATATTGTTAATAAAATATATGATTTAAATTATTTTTATCTGATTATTTGTTTATTTATTTAACATTTACTTGTACATATTTGTGGGGTACAGTGTGTTGTTTCAATATATGCATATACTGCACAATGATTCACACAGAGTAGATAGCACAGTTTTGTACCTGGTAGTCCACCATTTCTTTTCCACACTCCCCCCCTCCCCTCCCAGAATCTAATAACCATTATCCTGCTCTCTACTTCTATGAGAACCACACTTTTTTTTTTTTCACATTCCATGTATGAGTGAGATCATACAGTATTTGACTTTCTGTGCCTGACTTTCTTCACAACATGGTGGTTTCCAGTTCCATCTATGTTGCTGGAAATGATAGGATATCATTTCTTTTTATGGCTAAATAATATTCTATTGTGTATATACAACACAGTTTTTTTAAAAAACCATTCATCCGTTGATGGGTATTTAGGTTGATTCCATCTCTTGGTTATTGTGAATAGTGTTTTGATGAACATGGATTTGCATGTGTCTTTTTGATATACCGATTTCATTTCCTTTGGGTGTATACCCAGTAGTGGGATAGCTGGGTCATAAACAAATCTATTTTTAGTTCTCCGAGGAACCTCCCTGGGGTTTTCCACAGCAGCTGTACCAATTTACAGTCCCACCAGCAATGAAAGAGAGTTCCTTTTTCCCCACATCGTCACCAGCATTTGTTATTTTTTGTCTTGTTGATAATGGCCATTCTAAGTGGAGTGAGATGACATCTCATTATAGTTTTAATTTGCATTTCCCTGATGATTAGTGATGTAGAGCATTTTTTTTTTCATGTTCCTGTTGGCCATCTGTACATTTGTATGTCTTCTTTTGAGAAATGTCTGTTTAGGTCCTTTGCCCATTTTTAATTGAGTTTTTTTTTTTTTTTTTTTTTTTTGGTCTGCTGTTGTATTTAAGGTTCTTATATATTCTGCATATTAGCCCCTTGTTGGATGTGTAGATGGCAATCACTTTCTTCCATTCTGTAGGTTGTCTCTTTACCTTATTGATAGTGTCCCTTGCTGTACAAAAGCTTTTTAGTTTGATGTAGTCCTATTTATGTATTTTTGCTTTAGTTGCCTGTGCCTTTGAAGTCTCACTCAGAAAAGTTCAGTCCACTCCCAATTCATGTAGTTTCCCTTACATTTTTGTCTAGTAGTTTTATAGTTTCAGGTCTTAAATTTAGGTCTGACCCATTTTGAGTTAATTTGTATGTATGGTGAGAGATAGGGGTTCAACCATCTGTATGTGGATATCCAGTTTTCCCAGAACCGTTTGTTAAAGAGGCTGTCCTGTGCTCACTTCGGCAGCAAATATACTAAAATTGGAAAGATACAGAGCTTAGCATAGCCCCTGCACAAGGATGACACGCAAATTCATGAAGCGTTCCATATTTTACTTGTAGTAATGGAAATGCTGCAAGTATGGATCTGGCCATCACATCTTGGGCATGAGTGGTGGCAATCTGCTTTGTATTTCATGAATATTCATAATCAATATAAAATTTGCATTTTAAAAATAAATAAATAAATAGACTGTCCTTTCCACACTGCATATTTTTGGCATCTTTATCAAAAATCCATTGGCTGTAAAATGTGTGGGTTTATTTGGGGGCTCTCTATTCTGATCTATTGTCTGTCTACTTTTATGGCAGTAACATGTGATTTTGGTTAAGATAGCCTTATAGTATATATTGAAGTCAGAAAGTGATATCTCCAACTTTGTTCTTTTTGTTCAAAATTGCTTTAGCTACTCAGACTTTTTGTTGTTCCACACAAATTTTAAGATTGTTGTTTCTATTTTTGTGAAGAATCTCATTGGTATTTTGATAGAGATTGTGTTGAATGTGTAGATTTGGGTAATAGGGACATTTTAATAATGATAACTCTTCCAACCCATGAACATGGAATATCTTTCCATGTATTTGTGTCCTCTTCATTTTTTTCACCATGTTTTATACTTCTCATTCTAGAGATTTTTCACCTCCTTGACTAAATTTACTCCTACGTATTTCATTTTTTTTGGTTGTTATTGTGAATGGGATAACTTTCTTGATTTCTTCTTTGTCTATTTGGTTACTGGTGTATAGGAAGGTTATTGATCTTTGTGTTGATTTGGCATCCTGCCACTACACTGAATTCATTTATTAGTTCTGGTAAATTTTTGGTGGAGGCTTTTGAGTTGTCTATGTCCATGATCATGTCATTTACAAATAGGGATAGTTTGATTTCCTCCTTTCCGATTTGGCTGCCCTTTATTGCTTTCTCTTGCCTTACTGCACTGGCTAGAACTTCCAGTACTATGTTGAATAAGAGCAGGGAAAGTGTGCATCCTTGTCTTGTTCCAGATCTTAGTGGAAAACCCTCCACATTTTGTCCATTCAGTATAGTAGCTATGGGTTTGTATATGGCCTTTATTGTGTTGAGATACATTTCTTTTATAACTAACTGGTTAAGTGTTTTTATCATGAAGTCAAGCTGGCATTTACCAAATGCTTTTTCCTCATCAATTGAAATGACCATATGATCTTTTTCCTTAATTCTGTTGATGTGATGTATCGGGTGCATAGATTTGCCTATGTTGAACCAACCTTGCCTCCCTGGGATGTATCCTACTTGATCATGGTGAATGGTCTTATTAATAGGTTGTTGGATTCTGTTTGTTAGTATTTTATTGAGGATCTTTGCATCAATGTTTGTTCATTAGGGATTTTCAAAGACTATAAAATATCTCTATTTTTTATATTTGTTACATAAATAAATAATATTTAATATATTGGTTTAATAAAATATATTAAAATTATTTTTATGTGATTCTTATTTATTTATTTTTAATGTAGCTCCCAAAAGGTGTAAAGTTACATATGTGGCTCACATTTGTGGCTCACATTATATTTCTATTTTACAGTGTTGATCTTGGTGTCTCATGAGGAGGGCAAGTTAGATTTGAGTTTGCATAAGGAATGAGCAGACTCATATAAATACCAGTAGTTAAGTGTTCTTGGATTGAAGTTAAATTTACCAAACTCAAATCTTTCAGTTTCTCAGGAATAAGATCGATTTTTAATCTCACAGATAATTTATAATCTAGATAGATTTTATTTAGATATAATCTAGATAGATTTTATTTAGATATAATCTAGATAGATAATAATCTCAAGTAGAAGAGAAACTTAGAAACAAGAGAGGAGTGTAAAAAAAATAAGGAATAATTATTTGTTAAAAATCTGAATAAAAAAATAGTGTTGACAGTAACAGGAAATTCTGTCAATTAGATTACCTTCTGGCCCACTTCTGAAAATAAAGACAAAGTCAAATTACAATCAGTTTAAGAAAATGATAAGTGGCTGAGCCAAAGAAGTACTCTGAAAACTGAGGCTACACTTGATTCTGACCTAAAAACGGAATTGAACACAGGAATAAAGATTTCAGTCCCTTTGCTATGGCTTGAATGTCCCCCCAAGCTCATGTTGGAGCTTAATCCCTGATGCAGTATTTGAAAGGTGGGGCCTTTAAAACGTGATTGGATTATGAGGACTGTGCCCTCATGAATGGATTAATCCATTCATGGACTAATGAGTTAATGGTTTAATGGGTTATCAGGAAGTGGACTGGGGGGTTTATAAGGAGAAGAAGAAGCATATTAGCATGCTCTTGCTCAGCCCTCACCATGTGATATCCTGTGTTGCCACTGGACTCTGTAGAGTCCCAATCAAGAAAGCCCTCACCAGAAGTGTCCCCAGGACCTTGGACTTCTCAGCCTTCAACCTGAAAATAATAAATTTATTTTCTTATAAGTTGCCCAGTCTTATGTATTCTTTTATAAGCAACAAAAAATGAACTAATATACCTTCTTTTCAACTCAGGGACTTGTTTAGTGAGCAGCTGGAGAGGAGAGAAATGACAAGACACCTTTGTAAGTTTCAAAGTATGTCACCACAGACACTCGTGAGCTTATCATCCTCTGTTGGGAGCATCTGAGGAACAGGATGCTATAGTTGAAAATCCCTCAGAAACTTCAGAAAGAAGGTATAGAGATTTGGGATGAGATTTCCAGAGATTACACAAGTAGTACCATGGCTAAAACTTCATGGTTGTTTTTATTTTTGTTTATTTTTATTTATTTTTTATCATTATGACATTTGTTTACTATTTATGTTAATGTGATCTTAGGTAAATTTAGGACAGTTAGGAACAACATTAAATCATAACATGATTAGGATAGAGGGCAGTGGGCCTAAACACCTTTAAACTTTAAGCTATTAAGAAATGTGTTTATAGTAATGTGTGACTTTTGTGATCTGCTTCACTAGTTTGGAATATGAATAGGTGATATTAATTTAATATTCAAATTATTCACTAGAGACTCCTCATATTAGCTGGATATCCCCTCTTTCTCTGACCAAACCTCTCTGAGATCATACATGTCTCCACCCATAGTAAGAAGCATCTGGATGCTTTTAAATGTCAGTTTTGTAATGGTCACCTACCCAAGCATTCAACTACAGAGGTTTTTCATAATTCTTATTAGTTTTTTTTAATAAATAGCTTTTTAACCTCTTTAAACATATGGGAATCAAATATTGTATCCAGCATGAAAACCAACAGAGTTTTAACATTATAAATAATCAAGTAAAAGACTATTCATATAAATATTGTTAGATTTTACATCAAATTTAATTAACTTCCATACAAGAAAATCAAATTAATCTAGTGCTAACTGATGCATAAAAGGTTGTGAAAATATAGAAGTTCCTGTTTAAAAATAACATTTAAAAATTTTAATTATAGCATTTAAATCATTTTTGTATACCTGCTTGAATTAAAAAAAAATTACACAACAAAGTTTCATATCTTGCCACCAAAATTCATCTCCATTTCTTTCATATAATTATTATGTTGAAATATTTTGATGTATACTTTCAACATTTTTCTACACTATCTCATGCATTTGCAAATATGCTATTTATAATTACGTGTACATATATTTGTATTTACATGACCATATTTTCATAAGTTTTTATACACACTTGAATAGTGTTCAGGTCTTTTCTACACTATTTTTCTAAATGGTATCATGCAATATATTAATATAGTATTTAGGAATTTGATTTTTAATCAACAATATATCCGAGATTTTTCCCATGTCAGCACATATCAGATTTACTTCTTTCTTTTAAAGGGATACTTAAGTTTTCATAGTACGGATAAAACATAGTAAATAAAAAACTTTCAATAAACTTGAGGAAAGCAAGTTGCTTTACTTATGAGAGATTAAACTGTATTTCTTACTCCAGGGCATGTGAGTTTCCAGGGATTCTAGATTTAAGAGGTTGATCTATATTATCACGTACATTTACATATAAGGAAATCAGGTCCAGCGAACATAAGAATCTTACCCCAGATCAAACAATTAGCAAGTTGCGCAATGATGTCTGACTGCACTTGGCAGCCTTCCATTTATGTCAACAAGGTCAGAATGAATTTTACCGAATTAAAGATCATAGAAAAGGTCAGATTTCTGAGCTGAATATACAGTTGTGATAAAGCACTATTCACGATTGAGGGAAAATAAAAGTAAATACTCAGTACATAAACTGTGAAATATAGTTTGTGATTGTGATTAAAATGAAATTGATTCATGAATATCTAGGTGACTGTAACAGCATGACAGCAACTATCCAACATAAACACACATACACTGCTTGGATTAACTCACATTTTTGTGGTAAAATATATATATTTTTAAGTAGTAATCTGCATTCTTTTTGTGAAGGATTGCACCCAACAAATTTCTCCTAAAAATATAATGAATTCTTCTTAATTCTCTACTCTTAATATTTGAAAACACATTTTAGAGCTATGCCAACAGAGGGGGGGGGAAAAGTAACATACGCATACCCACAATCCTTTTCTCCCTTGCCTGCTAAAGCAAATTTTGAGTGTGCCATCTTGGCTCCTGGTCCTTTGCTTAGCTTAATCAGATAATGGGTAGAAAAAAATTAAACATCAAGATTTGTTTTAGTCTGTTTTGTGTTGCTATAATATAAATACCCGAGACTGGGTAATTTATAAAGGAAAGAGGTTTATTTGGTTTACGACTCTGGGACAGCTGCATCTGGCATGGGCCTCAGGCTGCTTCTATTCATGGTGGAAAGTGGCAGGCAGCCACCGGGTACAAGCAGATCACATGGCGACAGGAAGCAAGAGACAGAGAGGGGAAGTGCCAGGGTCTTCTGGCAGGAACTAATAGAGCAAGAACTCACTCATTTATCCCCCTCCCCCAGGGAGAGTATTAATCCATCAATCAGTTTCCAACACTGCCACATTGGGGATCAGATTTCCACATGAGTTTTGGAGGGGACAACACATCCAAACTCCATCAGGAGTGCTAGATTGCATTAAAATGGAAAGCTTTATTTCAAGAAGAGAAAAAGAATACATCCATAATAAAAGGAAAAGGAAGAATGTTTTTAAACGTTTGAAGAAATGCATAAGTTTTTGTGGGTAGCTTTTGTGTAAATTACGTAAGGAGACAAGGAGGAATTTGTGCTATAAATTCTGAACTGAATCATTTTGGCATTTAGAAAAGACTTTAGTTAAAGACTGATAAATCTGTTGTTATTTTTTAAATATGAAATCAAAGTGATTAAAGAATAATTTTTAAAAATAGATTTAATTTTACAAAAAGTATTTAACATGCTGTATCAAGGGTACTATTACGTGTATAAAATTGAATAAAACAACTGAAATAAACAAAAATATATCAAGGATAGAGATAGAAAGTATTGCAAGGAGAAATACCAGTACAGTTTATGTTTGTTAAGAAACCTTAAAATAAATACTAGGCTGAAGAGTTTTAGTTGGAGAGTAATGATGTGTTAAAGTATTTCAACATGAAAAAGAAAGCACATGATGAAAACAGTTCTAAGAAATTGAATCTTTTTGCAGGGTGTAAGATAGATGTAACTGAAGAGAAATAGAAATTATTTCAAAAATATACTAACAAAACAGTTGTGATTAAAAAGAAAGCATTAACTGTTTCCTAGACACTTTAAATACTAGCATCTTAAACCAATACATAACAGAACTTAATATTGAGGCATATAATTGAATTTCTGACCTAATCCAGATTTATCCCTGTGAGAAATATTAAATGTAAAATGCAATTAGAAATAGTATAAGCAAAATGGAATTAGCAGTATATTCTACATACATTTGAACCACATACATGTAATCTCTGAAAGTTAAATACAAGTATTAATGATCAACATAATTCATAATATATTAGGCATATATTTCCTATAAACCTCAATGTCATAATATTGGTATAGTGGAATAATCTTTAAGCCTTAGACTCAGGAGAATATTCATTAATAAAAGACCTTTCCATAATAATTTAAATAAGATTATAGCCAACACTTACTATATTCCATGAATTTACTAAATTCAAAGTAAGGTACATATATTACCTTATATAATCATCAAACAACCCTAAGAGTTATTTACTATTATTGCCCCTATTTTAGAGAAAGGATCATTGAGACATACATAAGTAACTTGCTTAAGGTGTCTGATGTGATGATTAATTTTATGTGCTAACTTGCTTGGGCTAAAGAATTCCCAGAAAACTGGTAAATTATTACTTCAGGGTGTGTCTGTGAGGGTGCTTCCGGAAGAGATTAGCATTTGAATTAGTAGACTGAGTAAAGAAGATTGTCCTCACCAATACAGGCAGGCATCATTCAATCCATTGAAGGTCTGAATAAAACAAAAAGGCAGAGGAAGAGTGAATTATTTTTCTTTAATTGAGCTGATATCCATCTTCTGCCCTCAGACACCTGGGCTTCGGGTTTTTGGGCCTTCACACTCTGGAACTTATACCAGCAACCCTCTTCCCAGATTCTTAGGCCTTTGGCTTGAAGTGGAAGTTACACCATTGGTGCTTGAGGTTCTTGGGCCTTCAAACTCAGACTGAATTATACCACTGACTTTTCTGGTTTTCCAGCTTGCAGATGACAGATGGTGAAACTTGTCAACCTCCATAATTGCATGAGCTAGCCAAATCCCACAGTAAATCTCTCTAAATCTCTCTCTCTCTCTCTTTCTTTTTTTTCTCTCTCTCTGTGTGTGTGTGTGTGTGTGTGTGTGTGTGTGTGTGTGTGTGTCTCTGTCTCTCTCACCTGTTGGTTCTGTTTCTATGGAAAACCCTGACTAATACACCCAACTTTTTAGTGATAGAGACAACATATGATTCCAAGAAATTTTGTGCAGGAGCTTGCACTCTTAATCAATACTCATCATTGCTTCACTCAGTAATCATCCCAAGCTATTTTTAAAAGCCACAGCAAAGTTCATTTTTAGGGGATAGTAATCTCTCTTCAAATGCACAACTTTTAACACTGGTTTGTTGACTTTTAAGTGGAAGACTTTCACCCACATGAGTTTTTACTGTGCTTTTCAAACAATAAATGAATACTTATTGCCCATATGCCATGTAAAAAGAACTGTCATGCCAGATCACAGCACCTTGTGCTAATCTAATTATTCACTTACATCCCCTACATTCTTCATATAAATGCCTGGTGAATAAACTAAAAACTAAGTTTGCCTTAACTTTTCAGAGGCACTACCTGATAATCCAGAATATATTTCTTATAAGCCTCAAATTGCTTAAAATTCTGTTAACTTGAAAGATTCGGTGTATGTGTATAATATCTTTACAAGAATGCTCAACATACAATTTACTGTATCTTTGTATTGTTGACATTTGCTTCATGGAATAATGTTCTGCAGAAAGCCCTTCAGTTTCTGTTTGGTAAACTTTTGAGAGGAATGAGAAAAATGGTGAATTTTAAGAACTTCATACTATCCAATTCTTCTCAGATATATATTCACTCTAACCTGTATCTTATAGCCTTCAATGGACAAATTGAAGAAGTATGGCAGTTCCAATAAGCACAACCTTGATGTCTGCTATGCTGAATGAAACAAGGAAACTATGTATTGTCATTTACTTGCTTTTCTCTGTCTCCATGCATTCTATGATTCTTTAACTTGAGTATAGCAATTTCAGAGCTCAAGGAAACCTGGGGTCTGTATTTATATTGCTGAATATAGAGATTATTTTCTTTGCTGGAACATGGTGGTAATGACAGACTGTACATAAGGAAATGGAAACCTGTAGATTTTTATTATAATGTTTAGAGGAAGATAAGTTTGCTGAAAACAGCCTCTATTATAGACCCTTCTTTTGCTTGCTCTTGTTCTTCAAAGAAAGGATCTTACTGATTAAAATAGCGTGCCAAATCTCTTTGGCTGCTTTAAAGTGATATGAACCTGAAATATATCAAAATAAGAACTAGAAAGTACTATCAAGATTCTCCAAATTTGAGATTATTACTCTTTTGGTGGTTCCGCATTCATGTGGTATCTGATGAAAGCTGCACACTTTCTAGAAAAAAGATACATTTGACTATAAATATAACATTTACTGGATTGGCAGAGACTCAGAACCCCCCAGATATCCCACAAGGTCCGGTTATGTCAGATTCATTGTAATCTGACTTCTTAGGCAAATTTTAATCTGTCTTCATGTCATTGCTCCATGGATAATAAAAATGATTCAACAAAATGGGGATGATAACATGGGAGTATATGTCCAAATTATCTCATGAACGCATTTATCTATTTGCGTACACAAATGTAGTGATATATTTGCTTTTTGTAATGTATGTGAATTGAGCTCAAGTAATCCATTCTCTGCCTCTGTTTTCACATAGCTTTCTCCTCTTCATTCTGTGTGCCTGTTACTATAAGAAGACACTTGTCACTCTATTTACGATTTACAAGAACAGTCCCATCTTGAAATCCTTAATTACATCTGCAAAGACTCTTTTTCCAAATAAGGTCACATTCACATCATCATGAGATATCACTTATATCCTGAGATGTGGATATAAAAGAATGCTTTTAGGAGACACCATTATACCCATGACAGTTACAATTTATTGATCATTTGTTAGGTTCAGGGCATTGGATATATAATTTCTTTTGATCTTACCAAAATTCTGTGAAGTACGTAGCAAGTTTCCCATTACAGATGAGGGACCTGAAACCCACAGAGATGAATCAACATTTTAGACTTCACACTTAGCTTAGTCAGTGGTGGAATTCTTGCTTTACTTTATTCTCAGTGCTCAGGGTTTAATATGAAGAGCTCAGTTACTTACCCAATGTAAAACAAAACAAATAAACAGAAGTTCTTAAAGTTCTTTTGGACTTTATGATTTAATAAAATTTAGAAAATATATTAATGTAAATAGCTGAGATATAAAATAGAAAGTACATACAGTGAAGTACATACAGTCAGAAGAAATACATATAAATTGTTAAGGGAATTCAGAGGGAGCTGATTCACCCAGCCATTTATCAATCTGTGATGTCCTATCCTAAAACAATGAAGCTGGACTCAGGATGTAATGGCAAAATTTGAAAAAAAGATAAGTGCTGACCTCATCCTTATGGGATGTATGTGCTAGTGGGAGAGACAGTCAACAAATAAATGAAAAGGTGAATATATAAAATGATTGTTAGTTTTAGTGAGTGCTATGAAAGCAATGGGAGGCTCTGGTAGAGAACAGTGGAGGGAATCCTGATTTAGGTGGGATGGTCTGTGAAGGCCTCTCTGTGAATGGGGCACTGTTGCAGAAGTGTAAGCATAGAAAACGACTTACCCATGAGAAGAGCAAGAAAAGAGCACTGTAGACTGAGGAAACAGTACATGCAAATCACCCTAGGCCAGAGAATGCTCAGCGTCATCAAACAACTGAAATCAATGTTTAGAATGGGGGTGTCATATATGATGAGACAGGCAGGGGCCAGAGGATATAGACTCTTGCACAGCAAGGTAAAGAGTAAGGAATTTTTCCCAGGTGTAATGGGCAAACACTGCAAGGTTTAAGCAGGAAAATTACATGACTGAGTTATTTTGGGGAAGGTTGTATTTGCTGCTCTGTGAAGAATGGATTAGAGGGTGGCAAGAGTGGAGGAGGAGGGACCAATGAAAGGGCTTTGAGGACTGAAAATTATACATCAGTGTTCAAATTTCATTTAAATGATGGACTGAGTCTAACACATGAGGAGTACACATTTTTGTTGTTGTTTCATTTTGTTGTTTTTAAAAATACATATAGTCATATGTAGTCAACAGTAAGGGAGCCATTAACCATGGCTACTCTAGGGAGTGACTTTGGCAAGGGAAAAGTGGGGTTAGATGGTGAGAAGTTGCTTTGCATGATATTTCTGAACTGTCAGAAAACATTTGAGCTAGTACTTCTACTGTTTCCTGAGTCAATATTCAAATTCTCCAGCATCCAAACCTGTTGCTTTGCCTCCCACGGATTTGTCACCCCTTTTCCCCTGAGTGACGGAGCCATCAAAGAGTACTCCAAGCCCATCTCTTTTGAGCAGCGAGAAGCCCCAGAAAGGGGTGAATATCCCAGGACCCTCAAGCGTGAGGCATCCTTCCATTTGGGAAATTAACTACAAATTGGGGTTCTCTTCCTGCATTTATTCTCCAGACCAAGAAGTTACAGGAAGAGATATAGGTGGGGTTTTGCTAAGTATAGTTTAACAAGTTTAACAATAGAAGCTGGTAACATTCAGTAAGTCAAGTAAAGTGACCTTCTGTAATGCAATTTGCAACAAAGGCTTGATCTCACAAACATTCCTTTTCCCTCCAGTAGCTTGTTAGTAACTTTACATATCAATTAGTAACCTGTCTGTCTTCGAGCCAGCAACCTTGCTGTGTTACAATTCTTATCTTGCAACAGAGACTCAATAGCCTGGGGAAAACTTCCTGTCATTTACAAGGTCAATATTTGAAGCTGCAAGGCTTTGGAAAACCAGGCCCTGTGAAGCACATTTGCTTTATAAATCCTCTACACAAACTGACTCAAACAATAATACACATTTTTTTCTCTAACAGCAGTGTTTTCTTGAAATTACTCTTAATCATTTTACAAATATAACAGTGAATCATTAATTTGGAAATAAGTGATTCATCAAATATTCAATTCTAAAGATCCCACAAAGTCATTTTACTGGTGAAAGCCGTAGAGAGATTATATAACAAACTTTTGAGTCTAAGAATCTAGTCTTTTATATTTATTAGCTGTGTAACTTGGGCAAGTAACTTCCTTCCAAGATATTCAGTCCCCTCATTTGTAAAATATGAATTATAATAGCTGTGAGAAAGAACATTCGAAAAAACATTTTTGTTATTGTTATTGTTATTCTTAATATGTAGTAATTTTCTTTGGTTTAAATCCCACCTGGAGTAGAAGTTATGATGTTCTTATATGCAGATATAGTCACGCATTGTTAAAAGACAGAGATACTTTCTGAGAGACTTACAACAGTAGGTGGTTTAGTCATTGTGTGTACATCATAGAGCGTATTTACACAAAGGTAAATTGTATAGCCAACTATATACCTAAGCTATATGGTATAGACTATTGTTCCAACCAACATGGCAATGTGGTTCATCTTTGACCTAATCATCATTATGGAGGCATGACAGTTAATAGAAAGTCCCACCACAACTGGTTAAACAAGGACATTTATTATTTCATATAGCACAAAGTTCACAAACAGGATGCTTCAGAGTCTAGGAGTCTACTATCTCTTTGTACGTATTAGCTGTGGAGGCTCAAAAATGTCTTTGAAGACTCAAGATCTTTTTAATTTCCTGATCTCTATCCTGTGCTCATTCCTCAAGTCAGATTTCTCCTAGTCACAAGTTGGCTGTGACAGCATCAAACATCAAACATTATCATCTCATTGTCCATAATTATGTCACATACCAACACCTAAAAACAGTCACTGAAAAGGAAATGGGGCTGTCAATGATCAGCTGAGAACAGTAGCTGTTCAGCTGCTGAGCCAGGAATCTAGTGGGAAAGACAGGAAGAAAGGAGTACATCGATGGGAAGCAGACAAAATGTGGCATGTGCTACAGAGGGATGCCCCCAGTCCCTTTTGTTCTGTCCTTAATTTCAACAGTCTTTCTCCTCTTTCAGAGACAAGTGCCTTCTCAACATCCACTCACATCTAGAACATAAAAGATACCAGTCAAAAGGTTTGTAAAATACATAAGTTTAACACCATGTAGTCTTATAAATAAGTAAGACTTACATAAAATATTGCACAAAAAGATGATATTACTCAATTAAACAATTCACTAATAAATGCGCAGGGAATTGTTAGAACACCTGTCAGTAGGCATATCTAATATAAAGAGATTTTTTAATATCAAATTCAGGAAAAATAATGTTACTATAATAGTAACATAAATGGTGAGCTCAGGCAAGGAAATATTCACAAAAAATAAACCACAATTCTAATTAAGTTTGTATAAACATATGTCTATATACATGTGCACATTTATATATATATATATATATATATACACAAAAAAGTAAATGAAATATTTTTTCATCATTTATGTTTAAACATTTGTGTATGTGTGTTTCTGTATGCATATGTATATATATATATATAAATGTAAGTTAGAAATATTTGTTTCATTGTTATGTAAAAAAGAAAATTTACCTAAAAATAATGTTTTTCAAGAGAGAGATTATCATTTTTACTATAACAGGGCAATCCCATTTATCCAACATCTGCATATTCAAATAGAAATTAATTTATTATTGATAAATATTCATCATTATATTCCTACTTTGTGATGCTGGGAAGCTTTTCTCTCACCAGCCATTTGTCTCAGGGGTTTTACTTTTCGAACTTAAACATTCGATAGAAGTGTAACAGTCTGCAGTCTACTCCGGATTTTCAAAACTTTATTCAATTGGTGGAAAAAGGATTTATACTATCTTATTGTCTTAAACACTGTAAAATAGAGCTGCAGTTTGTATCTCAGGAAAACTCACATAACAAGTTTCCAATTTTGTTGTTTAATATGAATACAGATTTTAATTATGATTTTAATTTTTAAAGATAAAAATAAAATTTTATTTTATTAACCTTATTATTAATTTATTATTTTTATATATTTATATATCATTTGTGTTATTTTATTTATTTAAATTAATATTTTTATTTAAAAATTTTAATTTTATTGATATTATATTCTTTCTTCCCTTTATATATACTTGCATTTGTGACTGCAATGGAAAGCAATATTCTTTACATGAATATGAAGTTAAGGGTTAATGTAGAGTTATGACCCCTCATTAGACCTGCCTTAAACACTTCAGTATTCTTTAGATGTGGAATTCTATTTCTTTTCACAGCACATGAAGAACAATGTTAGTATATTGCTGTTAATTCAATTACTTTCCACTTGTGAAAATGGTGAAAGGATTTCCTATTGCTATAAAAAGTCCTCCAACCATTATCCTTGATTGGCAGTACAGAAAAAATTTTTCCTTGTGAATGAAATAAAAACATTCCCAATTCTTCTCCACCTATACCCACTGACAGACTGTTTCACATGGAGTTTTAGTTCATTTTCAGATACTCTGACACCAGTAGCACTTTAGTAATCAATTGTTTTGCTAATAGCTTTTATCAAATTCTGGATTGAATTATCACTTGCAGTGATTTAAAGTTATGTGATGTCATTTCATACTTTGTTTTTAGATTTAAGCTACTGATGTTCATAAAATTACTTTCTCATGATGGAAAATTCAATTTATTAAATTGAAAACACTAAAAATTGTAGTTTGAAAAATTTACAGTTTTAAAAATGCTATACCAGTTAAACAAACAAACATACCCTAAAAACCAAAATAAAATAGTACTTGTAGTTAAAAACCCAGTGGTATTACAATTCATTAGGACAAGTCCTTCAAATAGGAAAATTCATAGAGTTCACTTATCTCTTCTTGCAGCACAGAAGTTTAAGTTACAAGAAAAATAATTCAAGCTCCATGGATGTCAATATTGCTATGGGCAGTACAGCAATCTGCTGTAATAGACTGTGCATGGAACATTTTTAAAAACTGTTTTGAATCTTTAGTGGTGGAATAAAACAAAATGGGTAGGAACTTAGAAAACACATGATGAGTTTCATTTTTAAATACATTTGAGGAGTTAAAGACATCACCTGTCATATGGATCCCTAGAAAGATACTGAATCTCGTGAACTTATGTCTTAATTCCAGATACCATGAAGAATAACTTTAGTATTCTCATACTATTTCCAAAAGAATAGGATATAAAGTCAGGTTTAAAGTAGACATATACAACACTTAATCTATGACACTTTACGTAAAAAGTTAACTTTGCTCTTAAAATCCAAATTTATTCTTTAGGGAATACAATAAACTATGCAGTATGAAGATCTGATATTATCATTTTTGATATGGAATTTGACCTACTATCAGGTGAAAGAATTTTTTTAAAAAATTTCTTGGCAATTGTATTCACTGAACAAATATTCACAGTATTTAATGCCTTATATTTGCTTGAAAGAGGAGTTGAAAAATTAAAATAATATAGCCCCTACCTTCAAGGCAAAGAGGAAAGGGTTATGTAAATTAACAATTATAGTTCAATGGCATAAGTCCTATAATAGATAGGATTAAGGAAGCAGATTGAAAAGTTAAGGAAGGCCTTCTGGAGATGATCCATGAACTGTGCTTGATGAATGAGCTGAAATTAGCTACATGAGGGAGAACTGGGAATTGCATTCTAGACAAGTGGAAAAGTATTCAGTTAGTTAATTATAGCCAGGAAATGATTGTAGTCTAAATGGATGAAGAAGCAGTGAAAGTAAAGAGGAAGGAATGCACATGGTAGATAGTAAGTGGACAAAATATACAGGATTTGATGAGAGAATGAAAATGAGATCAATGATTGAAAAGAAGGCATCTAGAATAATTCTACTTGATTATTGCATTTTAGCTAAGATTAAAGTAGTGATGAGGGTGAGTTCAGTTCTGACTACATTACTTAGTTTGCAGTAAGGTTATTAGTACAAAGAAGATAAATTTTAGAGCAATTAACTTACAGGCAACTCAAACATTTTAAAGAAAGGAAATAGATTGGAATATTTTGCCTGTTTGTAATTATTCCTTTTTTTTTTTAAGTTTTATTTTGTCGATATACATTGTGGCTGATTATTGCTCCCCATCACCAAAACCTCCCTCCCTTCTCCCTCCCCCTCTCCCCCCCAACAATGTCCTTTCTGTTTGCTTGTCGTATCAACTTCAAGTAGTTGTGGTTGTTATATCTGTCAAATTTTAGGAAGATTTTGGATAAAGGGACTTAAAATGTCTTCAAGTTCATCATTTTACCAAATTGAGATTTATTTCGTTGTCATGCATTTTTGTTTGTTTGTTTGTTTTGGGGTTTTAATGGAATTGGTTCTAATACCTAAATTGATTAGTGGTTTAGGCACAAAGGAGAGTGTGTTTGATTGACTGAACTGGGCAAAGGCAAGAATCTTTATCATGTTCCTAAGAATGAAATTTACTGTGAGTGAGTTCATTTACTGTGAGTCTTCCAAAAACAAACTTAACAAGTCAGATCATGGTCTAGTGTTAGTGATTTCTAGCTAGCCAATCTTAAATTTGCAATGGTAAATATGGATGAAGAAAGGAGAAGAATAATTATCAAAGTTGAAACTTGTTTCTAGAGTTTTCATTCAAATATAGATAATAGCAGTTAACTGGGAAATGGCATAAACTATTTTGCATTGGTCTAGCCTTTTAACCATCTTTTCTTTTTCCTGCTTCTTACGTTTACTGATAGTTGTGTTGCTACAGGTGATATACAGAAATATCTGTAAATGTCAATGGGCCAAGTTTAGTCATAGTTTGATTTAGTCTATGTCAAAATATCCTGACCGGTTATGCAACCCTAAATTCTATTTATTTGGCTATACTACAGATGATAGACTATGATAACAACAACAAAAAAATCTTATGTCTTTCTTTTTTAATTTCAGTATTTTTAAATTTGAAAATAGTTTTCATTTATTAAAGAACACCCCAAATTGTTCTGCCAACGCAGACTGAGATTACCACAATAAAAGTGACTAAAATATACATGCAGATTGCATTTTACATAGTATATAGTTTATGCACAATAAATAACAAATAACTTTTAGTTTAAAAAAATTATCCTAATAGATTTAAGCACAATTAAATAACATGCTATTCAACCATGAAAGTTAAAATCTAACGAAACTTTACCCAGTTCAACATGTGTCTAAAAATAGTTAAATTTGGTAATAGGATAAGTTATATTATATCTTTTAGAATCTATTCATCTTTATAAAGCATAACCAAACTATGTTCTTCTTATATTAAATACTACAATATCAGTAGTTAGTAATTGAATTTCTATACATTTCTGGTTAATAAAATTCACAATACTGATTCCACAACCTCTGTGACTTTATTATTCCGGGACTTACAAAGCTCCACAAGTCCAAAGGGCCAATATTTGAAAAAGCTGTCTTTTGTTATGTCTGTATTTAATCAAATTTAGGCATAGGCATTTCTATTCTTAAGTCATCTGCTTTTTATTATAGCAAGTCCTTTATTTCTAGGTGTTCGCTTCTTAGTTACAACTAATTCTACCAAGAGAGGAAGTTTGTTTTGGAAGAGTTGTGAAATAAAACAAATATTTTCTACTTTCATTTTAGTAACTAGTCTTTTTTGCACTTGCTTATATGAATTTTTTATGAATGTTCAAAGCATTTTTCTGCATTGGGTGGTGTGTATTTTAATAGACCAAACTATGGATTCTAACTTTTAATAACTACAACAGTAAAAAATGTTCATTGGCACAGCAATGTTAACACAATATAGCCATTAAAACAATTTAAATATCAAAAACTTAAGAAAACTGCCTGGGGGTATATGAAATATTTTTATCATGTCATGTAGTATTTTCTTAGGAGAAAGCTGTACCAGTCATAACTGGATATAAACAATGTTTTTTCACAAAATTCTAGAAAAGTAGAAATTATGAGTTATTGCCTTTTTCCTTACCTGTGCCAACATTATAAGTTAATATTTAGATATTTTTCAAATTCTAGAAGCTATTTATATTACACATGGTTCCTCAGAGTCAATGTATTTTAGGTTATTTTATTTAAAAATAAAAAAGAGTAATGTTGAAGTTGAGATAAAATTTTATATGAAGATAGTTTTGTTATTTCTTAATGACTTGTTAAAACATAAATGTTACGATTCTTTACACCTATAGTAAATACGAAAGAATAACAAAATGTTACATTAGTTTTAGTCCTCTGAATTGAGAGATATTCCTTATGACTTTTTGTAGTAATAATGATGATGATGATGATGACGATGATGATAATAATAATAGTAATAATTCACTCTACATTCTGTCTTCTACAGCCAATTTTCCTCTATTCTGGCTTTAAAAACTCAAAACATCTATCTTACATTTCATCTAAAATTAAAATGAGAAAGATAATCTGCCAACACTTTTTTCTCTGTTTCAATTTCATCTAGTTTATGTATATTAAAGAATCATTAGTATATCTCATTTAAGCAAAGCATTACATACCTCTATATCATATTACAGTGATTTCTCCTGCTTGTAAAATCAATGCAGTACTGACCAAATGGCTACTTGCAAGACTCGTGTGAAACTTTAACTTTTAACTTTAACTTTAAACTTTAACTTAAGTTAAAACAGTAATAATCATGGAAAAGGCAAACTATAAACAAAGGGAAAAACATGCAACATATGTTTTTTAAACTTTCTTCAAAGTTTTGGTCCTATTGGACAAAAGAAGCTGTAGATTCTCCTACCATCTATTAATGGATTCTTTATCCTTCAGTTTTCTTAAGTTTTACATGAAATATGTCCCAGCTTTCTTGTTGCAGACTAAGAACAGGGTAGTGCCGTCTATCTATCTATCATCTATTTGTCTTCTATCCATACCTTTCTATCTAATCTTTCATCCATGTATATCTATCATGTGATGATACATATGTTTATAAATAAATTCTAATTACAAATATTTATCTTTAAATTAAGATCTAACTCTGGTGTTTTGAATAGTGATTAGATGGATAATATGTAAGTAAGGTGAATATAAAATTTACATTTCATAAATGAGAAAATGTTGAATTCAGTTTTCAAATCATAAAAGAAATGAAATAAACCTATAAATACGATGAAAATTATTTGGAATTGTACCTCGTGATAATGACTGTTAAATATAGATCAGTCATGCTCTTTCAACATAACCTATTTTACACATTCATGTGGGATATTGAAAAAACACATTTGTATGGCAAACTGACTTACAGAAGACTACTAATTAGAAACTAGTTGGTAAGTTTGAGCCATTTTATGGTTATCTATCCTGTGAGATTTTCCCCTTCCTTTTAAGAAACAGAACCCCAATTTTTAGCTGGGCTTATTGCTGCCGATTTTAAAGCCTACATTCCCTATCCTCCCTTATACCTAGGATACTATTTACTCAACACTTATATGTATATTAACAATTTTTCCAATAAAAGTTTGAAAAATATTAACTGTCGTAACTCAGTCAATAGATAAGCTTCTAAAGAGTACCCAGGTACGTTAAAAAAATAAATGAAAGAGATGTCTAGCATATGCAAATGAAAATTTTAAGTTATTTTAAGATGCTGGCTATGGGAAACAAAGCTTTGATTGATTATTATTTGTATAATAGCTCTTAGAATTACATTTACTTTTATACATGTCTTTCTGTAGATTCATATCCCAATACATATTCTTTGGTAGTAATGTGACATTATCCCCTTGAAATTCTCTTTTCTTTGGAAACTAATATAACTTAATACATTGTTTAAAGACTTAAAGCTATGCAATTGAATAAATACTTATCACCTACATACTACATGAACAAAACTTTCTATCTAGTGCTGTAAATAGCTCAATATAACTAGTTGTTTATAGGCTCGAGGCAATTATATTCTGAAGTTCATAGCATGTATCCCTGTCCTTTCTTTAAGGAGTTACAAATTAGTATTTTCCCTCACAAACACAAGAAAAAAATGTCAAAATACCTCTCCTTTTTCAATTAATCAAGGGGCAGAAAAATCAAAGATGATATATAGCTTTGGCATTTAGAAAGAAAGTGACCCACAGCTTACAATCACATTTAGCCATCAGTGAGAGCAGACTCTGTTACAGCTGTTTCAGATAATGAGCCCAAGGAATGACAAAAAAATAAAACCGACAGTTTTGCGTGGGAGTCTTGTATCTTAAAACTCAAAAACGGTACAAACATAAATATTAGAAAAACCTCTAGTACATTGAAAATGACTTTGGATAAATATTTGTCAAATTTATTGTTGAACCAATTAGACTCGTATCCAATAACATATGTATGTAAAATTAATAAATATTTATATGATAAGAATTACTGCCCTTTACTTTGTTTCTAAAAGATGCACTGCACCTAAGATCTCATAGTCATGTCTTATAGTGCCAGCTCTGATCTTTGGTTTGATTCTGTCTTGTGCACAGGTGATAATACTGTGATCTACTTCTCTCCAAAAACAGTTTTAAGATGACCCACCATCCCTCCTGCTACTCTCCTCCAGCTGGGGGTAGGGTGGTAAGGATGTGCTGTTATTTCTAGCTTTATCAGCAAAGGTATTTTTCAGGATAGAAACAAACTTATGATGAATCCGACTTATAAAACTAATGTACATTGCAAAGGGAAGTGGAACAGTTGCCTATTCTGAAGACAACAACTAAAATGAACTATCAAGTGGAGAAATAAATAACTTTAACTTGTTTTATTTTTTATCAAAGGCTACTGTCCTTCATTTCTGTTTATTAATCCTTGTATCAGTTAACTTTTGTTATTTATCAAACTATTCTAAAACTAGTGACTGAAAACACCCCGTTTCTTTAATTCATGGTTCTGTGGTTGGAATGGGTGGTACCCTGGTTTGTGAATCCTTGGCTGATCTCTGGTGGCCTCTCTCCTGTATCTGTGGTCAGCTGCCTGGTTGGCTGGCTGCTGGGTGATCTAGAATAGCCTCACGCACATGTCTGGATGTTGGCAGATGGTTGGCTAGCGGACTGTTGGCTGAGGCCGCTCCTTCTGTAGCAGGTTAGCACAGGCTTGTTAACTCAGTGGTCCTGAAGGTTTATAAGCACAGCAAGAAAGAGTGTCTCCCTCTTTCTTAGCAACCACTTTCGAAGTCTTGACTTAGAGTGTTTGCTCTTGTTCCATTGAGCAAAGAAATTCACATGGCTAAACCCAAGTTTATGTGAGTGAAGATTACTCAAAAGTGCAGATACAAGGAAGGGAATTATTGTGTCATTTTAATAATCATCTTTTTAACTTCTACTGTTCCTTTTCTCTTTTCCTCAGGCTATGGTCTCCCTTTCTTATTGTTTATATTTCTGTCTTTGGAATTTCTTCTTCATGATAGACATTTTTCTACCATGGCTCTATACCTTTCAATTTTCTCTTACTCTTTCTTTCTTATCCTAAAGGGAAAAAAAAATTAAATTTTATTTTCTAATTTCTAGTAAAGGCTTTTGACTGGAATAACAGGATTATTTTCCCTCCTGTAACTTTGTTCTTAAACTCTAAATAGCACTGGGAACAAACTCAAGGTGTGCTTTAGATAGAACTAGCCCTGATTGATGAAAATTCTGCATTAAGATTTTTTCAGTGCAAATCCTTGAGGATTTGGTTTGCATTTGTATTTAGTGGAGAACTGGAGGAAGAGTCAAGGTTAATATTTGAGGGTCAAACTGCAGCCTTAGTATTTACGTATAAAAGCACAGCACTGATCAGAGAAAAGAGAGCTGTTAGCTGTAAAATTCACAATTTTTTTCCATTTTTAAAACCTTTCTCAAAACTTAAAAATTGTCTTTTAATGGCTTTCAGTAGCCAGTGATAAATGAATTATAGCTTTTGAATATTATTTGATTCTATAAAATGCTAAAGGAAACAGTATTATAAAATATTAAAGTATTTTTCTAATAAAAATAAGAATCTAAGAAGAGTGTAGTATCTGATATGTACTAAAGCAGCTATTTTTATTATCACCTCCGAAACTAAAAAGGATACCATGACTCATCTATATGTACACTTTTCTCTACTTATGATTAACTAGAACCTTAAAGAGGTAAAAGTAAGACAGACAAAACAATAGATATTAAGTAATTGAAAGCTCTCTATTTTGAAGACTATATTTAATTGTAAAGAACAAAAAAATTACAAACATACGCTCATTATTTATATTTCAATAAAAGTGTTTTTATACTGAACATTTATTGACTACCTATCATGTACTCAGTACGTACCCTCCATAATCCTCACCATATGGCTAATATTACTTTACAAAAGAAGTTGTTGAGAATGAGAAGTCAACTTGCTCAGTATCAAATAGTTAGAAAATTCTGGATCAGAAGAGTGCAATCTGAATTTAAAGTTCCTGTGCCAAAATTTCTTTATTCTGATAGTTTATTTCCTGGATGGAGAATTAAGATTATGATAAATTTTTAGGCAACAGTTATTTGTCAATGTGCTGGAAAAGAAAGACAACATTTAAAATAATTTCAAAGGAATGGCAGGGGAAGTTGTTCTTAAAAATATGGTTAAAATTTGAAAAGGGAAGTATGTTAAGGCAATTAAACAACACTATCAACATAGAGTGGGTGATGGCCATTAAGGTGTAATGGCATGAGATTGTTTTAGACCTATAGGCTGAAAACAAACCAGTGTTTCACTGCTCTTAGAGGGGAAAAAAGCCAATTCCACATTAGGTCATATTAGAAATTGTATAAAACCATGGGGCCAAGATTTAAATATATGTGAAGTACCCTGAAATAATAATCCTACATGTAAAATAAAATTTGAACAAAACATGAGAAATTCCAAAACAGAGCTAGTCAGCGACTATAAGGTAGTAAATATGGCATATGAGAAAGGGTTAAACGAGTTAGGTATTTTTAGCCAAAAAGAGTAAAAACACTAGTAAGTAAGGGAGTGTATAAATCATGTACAACTTTGATATGTGATAAAAATCTGAATGATGGTAAAATTTAAAAGTCTATGAAAAAGACTTTTTAAAAGAAATAAATTAATTTGAAGAAGCTATCTCATGAGGCAAAAGGAGGATTTGCTAAAATGCAAGAATTCCAGTGACAGTTATACAATTTTCAGCCCTGGAAAGTGATAAAAACACAGACAGCTATTTGAACTGAACAATTTAATAGTCTGTAGTCTTTAAACAAGGAAGCTGGAGCAGAAAGATTCAAAATCTCTTCCATAAGAACAATATTAAAGTTTGGATATCAAATATATATTATGAACATCCATGTATAAAATGATAAAGAATCACAAAATACATTAAGTATTCATGCATTTGCTGTCTATTTCCAGGAAATATTTTGAGTTCATAATTTCTAAGCTCATCATTACTTTCTTCTTTTAAAAAAAAAAATTTATCTTTTTTTTTTTTTTTTTTTGTCAACCAAGTGTCATCTTTCCTATTATATCATTCCTGCAAACATACATTAAGCAACAGATATGACCCAGATACTGGATCAGGTGCTAAAGTTATAGCAGTTAAAAAGACAGACAAGTTTCTATCCTCATGGAACTGACAGTTACTTAGGGGAAAGAGCATTGCATAAAAGATTAACTGAATAATTGTTAAACAGTAACAGTGAGTAAAGAGCAAACATATTTATTAAGAATATTTTAGTAAAAATGGGGATGATACATTGACAGAAAACTTTTTTTTTTTAACACCAGTTTTCTCGGACTGCAGAGTCCATGTTTTATTAACTTCATAATTTCTGAGACACACACAAATTCCAAGAGTAAGGCTGACTACACCATGGGTATTTTTATACCATTGTTTGCTCTTTCAATCATGTGTTCACACAACACAATTAGTCATTAAATAATCAGGTGTAATTATTAAGAATCAAATTACTGTGATAGCAAACAGGTTACCAACATTTTCTGTTTTAAGTAGTTGCCATAATTGCTGCAACAGTATTCTTCTCTTTTCTTTCTTTCTTTTTTTTTTTTTGCATATATATATATTTTAAATTTATTTTATTTATTGAATCAAAATCGATTATACATATTTTTGGGGTTGAACATTGAGAAATGTTGATAAATCAATATTACTAGCATATATATTGTTACAAGTCATAATTATTCTTTATGCCCCTTGTCCAATCTCTCCCCTCCCCCCTTACCTCCCCCTCCCCCTCCTAATTATCCTAGATTTCTTCTCTCACTCTGAAAGAATAATGGTTACTCTGTTAATTTGTTGCCTAGATGATCTGTTTAATGCTGAGAGGTGTGGTCAGGTCCCCCAATATTATCATAGAGCAGATGCTTCTTCTGTCGCTCTGAAATGGGTTTTGTGGAAAGAGACATCCTCTTCCTTTCTTCGTCTCTGCTGGTGACTCTTCTTGTGTGAATATACTCCAGTGGCTGGTGGACTATCTGTGTGATGGTTGTGGCATCTAGCTGCTTTTGCAGCAGCCATGGTTATTGTGGTGGCTGTGGTGGGCCGCCCATGAGGAGGTGCTGTTTTTGGCATGCTCCTTGGCACTGGCCGTATGCCTGGTTGTGGGGTGTGTTTGGTCCCCTTCTCCATGCCTCTGGTCTCTGGGCAGGCCCCAAGGCACTGGCACCATGTGCCTGGTTGTGGGAGGAGGGTCCGGTCCCCTTCTCCATACCTCGGGTACCCAGGTGGGCCCCAAGGTGCTGGCGTTTTGTGCCTGGTGTGGGAGGAGGATCCAGTCCCTGGCTCCATACCTCAGGTCACTGGGCAGGACCTGAGGCACTGGCTTGGTGTGCCTGGTTGTGAGAGAGAGGTCCGGAACCCTTCTCCATGCCTCAGGTCCCCAGGTGGGCCTCAAGGCACTGGCATGGTGTGCCTGGTTGTGGGAGAGAGGGCCAGTCCCCTTCTACCTGTCTCGGGTCCCTGAGTGGGCCCCAAGGTGCAGGCGTGGTGTGCCTTGTTGTGGGAGGAGGGTCCGGTTACTGGCTCCATACCTCAGGTCGCTGGGTGGGACCCAAGGTACTGGCTTGGTGTGCCTGGTTGTGGGAAAGAGGTCCATTCCCCTTCTCCATGCCCTGGTTCCCTGGGTGGACTCTGAGGCACTGGCTTGGTGTGCCTGGTTATGGGAGAGAGGTCCAGTCTCCTTCTCCATCTCCTGAGTCCCTGGGTGGGCACCAAGGCACTGGCTCAGTGTGCCTGGTTGTGGGAGAGAGGTCTGGTCGCCTTCTCCATGCATCAGGTCCCCAGGCTGGCCCTGAGGCACTGGCCCAGTTTGCCTGGAAATGGGAGTGCGGTCTGGTCCCCAGATCCAAGCCTCCAGTTCCCAGGCAGGCCCCAAGGTGAGGGTGGTTTGCCTGGGCCAGAATGTGGGGAGCTGCCCACGTTACACCGTAATCGCCATTTCGTCCTTTGCTTCTAACATGGGGGAATTTCCTGTGGGAACTAGTACTTGAGCTGTGTCATTGAGCTAAATTGCTATTTTGCTGCTGTCTCTCTAGGGAAGGCTTTTTGTGCAGCTCAGGGTTTAATGGTTGATCTTATAGGTACTTCCGGCTCTCCAGAGCCCTGGAGGATCTGTGTTCTGTAGAATCTCTGATCTGGGCATGAGTTTTTTCATCAAACTGCACCCCATGCAATTCTGCATTCCTGACCAGTCTCCTCTGAGTGGTCCTCTGCTGATTGGGGAGCATATCAGCTGTCCTTGCTGTGTCCCAGTGTTCCCCTGGTGGGCACATCTCACCCACTGCCCATGCTCCAAACACTTCCCATGGGACGGGCGCTGTGTCGGTCCCTTGCGATGACTCACTGGCTTCTGAATGGCTCCCTTTTTTCAGTTATTCTGGCTCCTCGCTCCTGTGTGGGTTTGTGGGAACCCTATTAGTGGTCTTGCTGTCCTGGGGTTCGCCAAGGCCCTCTTCTCTCCTGCTGCCTTCAAGTAACTGCATCTGAAGGGCACAGCTGCAGCTTCTGCCGGCTCCTGCTCCACACGCTCAGCAGCTCCAGCCTTAAAGCAGCCACGGCCCAAAATGCTCAGAGCAGCTTTTTCTTTCTCTCATTGTAGTTTCTCCTGCCTTCATGAACTCCGAAGGTCTCTCCTCCTCTTCCCCTGAGCTCCAGCGGCCTCAGCTTGGCTGATGTTACATTATTATAGTTGTAAATTTGGTTGATTTGTGGGAGAGAGTGATGCTGGGGACTGTCTACTCCACCATCTTGATTGCATACCCAGAAAACTTTTTTTAATATACTAACTATAGTACCATGTGTAAGACACTGACCTGGAAAGACCTAAATGTGACATTCTAGGAATGTGATTTCATGATTTTTTTCGATATCACTTAAAGTTTATTTTTAATTCCTTGCAAAATATTTTTTTTTCCAAAATTATGGTTAATTTTTTAAAAAGATTTTATTTGAAAATATGTTTTCAAAGGCTATAGAGAGCAACGAATTTTTAAGAAAGTGAGTTCACTGCCTACTGAGAGATCATATTTTAATTCTGTATTTTATTACATTCCCATAATATTGGCTGCTATATAAAATTCTAGGAAGGTTGACAGCTCTTATTTGGCTGTCAAATAATAAAATAATCTTATTTAGCATTGTTTTACACATGATAGGTTGGACTGGTTAAGAAATGAAAGGAGAAATTGTCCATTTAGTTGAATTATTGTCATATTAAATTTAAAATTGATTTATTATATTTCTTTTTTTGAGAGTTGAATTTTAGGCACCATTTCAGACAGTTTACAAATAACAGTTGAATAATTGCTTTAAGTCCTGTGGGTAAGAGGAAGAATAATGTGAAAGAGTTTTGTTTAGCTTAGAGAAAGGAAAGGTTCAATAGGGATGACAGACTCAACAGGATAACTGAAAATACGGTTTTTGTTAGCATATTGATGGAATATTTACCTCAAAAGAATAGATTAGCTTTTAAAACCAGTTTTCATCATGCAGTTACGGTTAAGATTGACACACAATTTCCAAAGTGTATTGAAAATACTATCAACTAGTTACTAGAGAGTTCATGAGATTATGTGGTAGGGCACTCTAGAAAAGGGCAGATGTTTTAAAAAGCAGATTAACTCAAAGCATCAATTGATTCCTTGAGGCCAAGGTGTTAACAATGTTGCCTGCCCAAGGATCAGAGATTAGAAGGCAGACAGAACTGAAAAACAGGAAGGAGAAAATTAATCTGTTTGCAAAAACCTGAAAATTCAACCATGAAATTACTTAAGAAGGGAGGGAGGCCAACAAATTTGTAAGGGAATCAGAGGAGAACACCCATTAGAAACATTTTATAGCATATGGAGAATAGAGGAAAGAATAATTTTTCCTTTGAATAAACTCCTGGATTATTTTGTAGAAAATTAAAGCTCTCTTAAAACAGATTATTATTTTGCAGATCAAGGTGAGTTTTCACATCTGTCATGTTGAAAAAGCATGGCTGTTGAAAAATCATGGTTGACTCTCAACTTATCCTATTTTTTCATACTGGCAATGCTATACAAATTCTTTAATAACCTGTTGGTTTTGTTAATTCTATGAGAACATCTGTACTTTCCTAGCGCTAGTAATGGATGAAATAACAGGGCACTAAAATTTCCATATAGTATATTAAAATTCCTTTAGGATTTCTGCATTAGTAAATTTCAGGAAATTAAATCATAGTATATCATGTGTCTTTATTCCATTTTTTTAAAACTGTGATTTGGAAATCAATGTTATACAATTGACAAAGTATACCACATATGTTTTAAACTCTGTTACACACTTTAAAAAAGATTATTTAGTGTGAGTTAAAAAGGTTTGATAGGAACAAAAACTCAAAGCAATATTCTGAAAAATGATTTCCTAACGTGCAAAGTCTATTGGTACAAAGAACATGCAATTCATTAAAAATAAAGAATATGTTTAACGGATAAGTTTTTTAAAGTTAAAATCTAGATTAATATAGATATTAAATGAACATATATCAAAAATGTATTTAACTTTTTAATTAAAAAGAGAACTAGTAAGACGAAATTATCAATTCAAAGGAGAATTCTAAGAACTGCACATGTATAGAGAATAAGGAATATTGAAATGAATTTACAAATATACGTGAAACATATCTATCCACAAGGCAGTAATCAATTGCATACCATCACACACAATCTGATTTCTACAGACAAGAATCATTTGCATTATCAGTTCTCCAGATGAAAAGCAGTTAGATGAGTTAGACAAGACACCATTTTTTAAAAAAGACTATTTTTTAGAGCAATTTTAGATTCATAGCATAATTGAAAGGAAGATATGGAGATTTTCCATACGTCCCTGCCACCCACTCATGCATAGCCTCCTCCATTACCAACATCCTCCACCAGAGTGGTACATTTATTACAAATGATAAAGCTACATTAACACCTCATAATCACCCGAAGTCCATAGTTTGCATGAGGGTTCCTTTTTGGTGTTGTACATTCTATGGGTTTGGACAAATGTAAAATGACATGTATTTTCCATTATAGTATATAGAGTAGTTTCACTGCCCTAAACATTCCTTGTTCTCCACCTATTTATCCATCCCCTCTCCCAACTCCTAGCAAACACTGATCTTTGTGTTGCCTTTTCCAGAATGTCAGATAGTTGGAATCATACAGTCTGTAGCCTTTTCAGATTGGCTTCTTCCACTTAGCAACATGTGTTTAAGGTTCCTCACCTCTTTTCAGGGTTTGATAGCTTATTTCTTTTTAGAACTGAATAACATTTCATTGCTGGGAATGTTCACAGTTTTTGTATTCATTCACCTACTGAAAGACATCTTGGTTGCTTCCAAGTTTTGCCAATTCTGAATAAAGCTACTGTAAACATCTGTGTGCAGGTTTTTGTGTAAATGTGTTTTCAACTCCTTTGAGTAGATACCAAAGGGTGCACTAGATGAATCATATGTTGAATATTTTTCCTTTGCTGACAAATTGCCAGACTATCTTTTAAAGTGGCAGTACCATTTTGCCTTCAACCAACAAAGAATGAAATTTCCTGTCGCTCCATATTCTCACCAGCATTTGGATTTTTTAGTGTTCTCAATTTTAACTATTCTAAGAGGTGTGTAGCACTATCTCATTTTTTAATTTGGTCTTCCCTAGTGATACATGAAGTAGAGCATCTTTTCATATGCTTATTTGCCATACCTTCTTTTGTGAGATGTCTGACACCACTATTTTTAATTCTCTTTTAAAAGTATTATTTCTTGACAGAAATAATATATAGAATATTAAAAGAAATATGGATACAACTAAATATATGACTGGGTTTTCCTTAATGAATGCTTTTTATCTTTGCACAATCCTAGATACTTTAATAGAAATATCTTTCGACCCTGTCAAATACCAGTTGTTAAAGGTATTCTTTTACAGAAGAGGAAATTAAGGCTCAAGCAGATAACTTTTCTGAAGTTGCACAACTAGCAACTGTCTCTGTGAAGATTTGGACATGTTCTCTTGCTTTCAAGTCCAGTACTGTTTATGCTATATCAAAATTGATCCAGTCAAAAGAGCACTAATTATTGGTGCTTTATTTATGTTTATTAAACACCAAAATGAGCATTAATCGTTAACTAGCCATGTGGCTGGTATGTCATACTTTATTTGAAACCTATGGACTGAAATAAGGTAGAATAAACATTACTTCCAACTGGTGAGTTACCTAACGTTAACAATTCAAGGACAGCAAAAAGGAGAGCCAAATTTGAAGCTTATATTTGATTTATGTTGTGTTTCTTTTTTTTACTAAAGAAAATATTTTGTATTTGTTGAAAATTTGATTTTTGCAGTAACATGCACATTATTAGTCATTCCTAATAACACTAAAAATAAGAGTTTTAATCTTCCATTTTTAGGTTGTCAAAGTGGAAGGGTTATTATCTCATTTTATTGTGGTTCATCATTGTAGCATTCATTCTCAACCATATTTTTATCAAGTGTATTAAAAGAGTTGGTTCATTTCTGAAATATAACCATAATGTAAGAAACCCATCTGGAATACATCTTTGCTAATATTAGTAGCTCTATTTTTTTCTGTTTTATAATTTGACAACTATACTTTCTGAAAAGTGGATAAATGTATATTTCTATAACTTTCCTCCCAAAATGCCACATTTTAAATTTTAAAGAGAAGCTACTAAATAAATGCTCTTTAAACAATCCTGTATTTGTCTTTTGAAACCAAATACTAGTAGCATAGACGACCACAAAATTGCTCAGTAAAATATTGGTACCAGATCCTATAAGTTAAAACAATATGAAAAATATGTCATTTTGAAAAATCAAGGTTGGTGTTTTTTCACATACATAATTACCTGAATTATTACTCATGGCAAAATGGGGCACCTTTGCTGATCTCTTTAAATCTTTGTATTTTTTGTTTTCTGTTTTGTTTAAGTCTCTAATTATCTCAAGACTTTCCCTACCATTTACTGAAATTTTTTACTGCTTACATCTACATATCCTAGTTGTTAAATTGCAAATATTATGAAAGCTATAATTAAGAATACGCTTTAGATAAACAAGTCAATGGAGAGCTTAATTGGCCTTAATTTTATCTTATAGCCTGGATACACAGAAAAAAAATGTTTATCTTTCTGAACCATGTTCAAATAAAAATGCTATGTTACCGGGTTTTACAAATTTCTTGAACATATGTGCAAATAAGAAGTTAATTATTTTTTAAGCATGTTGTGTTCATTTCAAACAAAGTGCTCATGTCCTATTCCTGGGAAGAAAACTGGAGTTTGCTTCATACCTCCCTCCCAGAATAATTCTTAGTTGGAGAAGTTGGAGAACAGAGGAATGCACATTTCACTAGCTGTTATGCTGAAGCTGAGACATAAGCTACTGGCAATAGTAATCTCATTCTTCAGAAGAATAGGTATGAAATAGGAATATACTTCTATTTATGCAATTGTTAGTGTCTTTACTGACATAAAATGTAAAATTAAACTTATTGTTTTAATTTATAGGAACTTCTCAAAGTTTTATTTGGAATAGCATGCCAAATATTAAGTAATGTTTGTTTACAATAACTATTTGCATTCCTTAATAGTTCCTTGATAACTGATATTCATAGGAATTAATAAATGCTGTTTAATATTTTAAATTAGAAATAAAATGAGTGCTAAAATGTTTATAATGTGAATTAGATAGAATTAATTTTAATTAGTTATTTTTCCATAATAAGAACACTGATTACAATATATTCCTATTTTGATGTGCTATGTTAGAGTTAAACTACTAATCAATATGTACTATTAATACTTATATGTATAATCATGGTCATTTTTATCTTATTTTCTTTTAGAAATTCATATAAATTACCTATCTCTCACCTATACAATTAAAATTAGTAAGATTCATTTTAATTCAAAAGCATCTAATTAAAGAAACATTGTAAATATAGGTGTTAGATGAGTTTAGAAATAAAAAACAAATTTTTCTTTCCAATAAGATTTATTGACATAAGACTCTATTGATCTTTAATATGTTGTGCTCCTTACATTTATTCAGCAATTATAAACTCTGAAAATGTTTTAGTCTGTTCATGCTGCTGTAACAAAATACCCAAGACTGTGTAACTTATAAAGAACAGAAATTTGTTTCTTACAGTTCTGGAGGTGGGATGCACAAGAACAAGGCCCAGGCATTAGCCCAGGCATGGGATATCTGGTGGGGCCTGGTCTCTGCTTCCAAGATGGTGACTTGAACACTGTGTCTTCACATAGTTGAAGGCATGGAAGAGCAAAAGAGCCAAAAATGACCTACCTTGTTTCCTCTGGCCTTTATAATCCATTCATTAAGGCAGAGCCCTCATGACCTAATCACTTTCCAATGGCCACAGCTCTTAATACTGTTGTACTGGGGATGAAGTTTCAACATGAATTTTGGGTGTGACACAAACATGCAAGCTATAGGAATAAACTAATTAATAAATCAAATTATAAATTTACATCACATAATAATCTTCTTGAGATCCCCAGATTTTATTCATACCTGCTACTTGTACCAACAAATGTTTCTGCTGCATATACTCTATTAAACAAGATATGGAGTCATTAAAGTTTGCAATTTGTTTCCTGCCCCCTCAATGTCTAGAGCTTTTTCTAAACAGTTTGGCATAAAATGTAAAATCCTTGAGAGCATGAATCATTGTCTGTTTTGTTCATTGACGTATCGTGACTCTTAAAACTGTCTGACATTTAGTAAGAGACTCAATAAGTGGCTGTTGAATAAATGACTAATACTAGGAGTAGCCACTTAGTGTTGGTAATACGGATTGAATGAGAATATCTGTGCAAAGTCCTGGAAAGCCCATTTCTTCACAGTTCTATACCAAATCGTTACCAATAGTTACCGCAGGAAGAGAGGATAATGTGCAGGGAGGGGAGGGGGGATGTCCTCTTTCTTTAAACATGTTCATCTTATGCATATGAACATTTCCTGTCAATCTGCAAAGAGAACAAAGTACATTTGGAGCTGCCTTTCTTATTTATTACAAGTTATATTTAGGGCAATCATAGAGAGCAAAACAGAAATTATAGTCCACAGTTTAAAAGAGAGCCAGAGAAAATGCTGGAGGCAAGACATAGACCCTCTCAGTGTGGTCGTTTCCTGGTAAGGTCTTCATATTTGTGGTTTTAGTATGTCCGTGGATGAGCAGTTTATAATGAACTGATCCCTTGCAACCAAGCATGGATTTGAATCAAGAAAAAGCAGATATGACTTGCTAAAATATGGCAGAAATTAGTATATTCAGAGGAAAAAAAAAAAAAAAAAACAAGAAGGCATCATGAAGATGCACAACAGAGATCCAATTTTTTCAAAAGGTCAAGCCAGAGTATTTCTAGGGGACTTATATCTCTAAAAATTATATGATTGATTTATTCACTCTTTTTCAGTGAGGCACAGGCAAACCACAATTATACTGCGCCTCTGCTTGCTTAGGACTCATTTCACACATGGGAGACATGTTTGCTTCTAGTGGGAAAAGGAGTAGATGAGTAGCAAAGTGAATTGAAAAAATTGAGGATAGAGCAATTTTAGCTGATAAAACACATACTTTTATCTCTATGGTGGGAAGAATGCTGTGATTTCCAAAATGTGCTTTGTTTTTTAAGCCCATTTAAGTGGGAGAAAGAAAAGAGGAAAAAGTAACACATTAATCCACTTCAACTTTTTAATGTGGAAAGCAAACTAGTATTAGATAGATTTACTGCTGTATCTTATGTCAGGGCAAAAATTTTTGCTGAAATGTACTTTTGTTCTACAAATAAATGACAATGAGAAATGTAGTGCTTTCTTAATGGAATTCAAGGCTGAATCTATTCTATGTAAAGAATGATTCCTGAACTTACATTTCAATTGTGTCTATTGAATTGAATTGTTTCTATGAGAAGCCCAAGTCTTTAAACTGTTCTTAATTTTTTTATGAAGTAAATGTTCTGGAATTTTTTTAAAAAGGTAATTCTTAGGAGACTTTTCCTTCTTTTACCTCGTGGTAAAGTAATTGCTGTTAATGTTAGTGGATTTGGAAATTGTTGACATGTTCAGTTTTGTATACTGAGTGAAAAAAAAAAACTTTTTTATTTCTCTTTAATTTTCTTGAATGTATCTACATTTCTAGAATGGTTAGAAAGATTGCCTCGGCTTTGTGCAGATTTTAGAAGCATGATTGCATTCACATATCTGTACCCAAGGCCTAAAGGTACATGGGTGTTGCTTCATGTCAAGCAATTTGATTTCATCTTTTCTCCGTGGATTCATTTCCCTTTTCTTGCTAATTTGATAAGCAAACTAATTGAATTTAAGGAGGGGATTAGTGTGCACCCTGACTTATTGCTGATTGGTCAGAAGTTCCGGAGTCCTGGACTTGGGGCTGGCATCTGAAGTGGTGGGCAGTCTTGCGGACTGAGCCCTCAACTGCTGGGATCTGAAGCCATTGCCAGGTAGATAATGTCAGAACTGAATTGAATTAGAGGGCACCCAGCTGGTGTCCGCTACAGAACTGGTTGCTTGCTTGCTAGTGGAGAAATCCCCACGCATTTGGTCACAGAAATCTGTCTTCTGTGTTGATTGTTGCTTTGTAAGAGCATAGGAAAGACGAGGCATGTTTTTCCACACACTCACTTTCTCTGACATTACTATGGATCATATCTTATAAAGGAAAATGAATCTGTGAGTTCTCTGGCGGGTGTTCGTTTATGTATTCAAATGTTTTATTATGAGTAAATTATATTATAAATTATAAAACATATATACCTGTGAACCTATTACACAGCTTAAAATCTGGAAACGTCCTTTTTCTGTGACCTCTACCTGTGTGCTCTTTCCCTGTCTCATCCTCTTAATTCTTTTTAGGAAGTAATACTATCCTGAATTTTATGCTTATTATTCTTTTCCTTTAAAAAAAATTAGACCTTAATTTAATTTTTCTTGGTTTTGTACTTTATAAAAGCAGCATCATAATGCAAATGTTCTTCTATGTCTTTTTATTTTGCTCAATACAATGTATTACGTTTTTAAGAATCTTTCACATTTTTGAGAACAGCCATATTTCATTCTTTTTCACTGCTGCATATTACCACATGGTCGATATATGCTAAATTTATGAAACTAAAAAGCCACTCTTGTTTTGATGAACATTTGGGCTGTTTCCAGTATTTTTTGTATTAGAACAAAATGTTATAAATATAATTGTATGTCTCCTGGTGAATGTACACAACAGTTTCTTAAGGGTGTATGCTTAGATGTGTAATTGGTAGGTCATATGGTATATAAATAAATGTTTGGATGATGACACACGTTTCCAAAGGTTATTCCAATTTACTGTCCTATCAAGTTGTGTGTGAGTGTTCCCCTTGATTCATGTGTTCACCAACACTTAGAGTTATCTGATTTCTTTATTTTTGCCAATCTGATGGATCTTAAATGATATCTTATTAAAGTCTTAATTATTCAATTTTGCTATTAGTAAGGTTGAAAACTTTTCATATGTTTATTGACATTCATATGTCCTCTTTTGTGAAAGCCTAATCATGTTTATTTCATATTTTTTTAATTAAAATGTTTGCATTTTTCTTGTTGATATGTAGGACTTTTGAGATATTTACCATTCTCTTGTGCAGTGTTAAGGATTGATTATCTCAGAAAATGTTTGAAGATTTTCTTAGATCATCAGAGCTACTTGATAGAGAAATGAATCCCAAGATGAGTAGATGATAATAGAATGTGTGAGATACTGAAACTGGTCGCTATTCTCTAATATAAAGACTCAAAAATTTCCATTAAATGTCATGTGTTTTCTGAATAAGTGAATGGAATTACAGATCATTTCTTGTTTACACTTAGAATGTATGGTTATGTTTCCTTTTGAAAAAGATATGTCTGTCACAAATTCTTTTAAAAAATAAACAAAGGTGCAAAAGGAAGAGCAACAACTCTCCCCTACTTGGAGAAGATAAATACAAAACACTGAAATAAAGTAATGCCTTATCATGACTTTCTACTTATGCAAACGTTCCACTGATATCATTAGGTACCACACACATGCACAGGAATGCAGAAATTAGCTTTCTGGAATTGAATAGAATAACCATTGTAAAATAATAACAATTTGATCAGTTCTTCAAAGCAGAGATTATGGATCTACACAAATATCATTTGTTCCACACAATTGTGAATGTAGGTGTTACCATTTTTCCAAATAGTAGGCAACCAATGTAGTCAGTACCATATGTGTTTAATACTGAGGGGGATTAGATGAATGAAGACAGTTTGATATTCTTGGCTCTGGATGTTTCTTTAACATATTTTTGTGTGGATGGATTTATGTAACCTCAAACAGTGTAAATTAAACTGTGGTCTTTACTTTGCAGAAATAATGCATTAGAGTAAATTTACTGTAGAATAGGGAAAGGGTATTCGGACATGCCAATATTATTAATGTGGATTATTGAGCTTCTTTGCTTTAAGATAGAAAGGCTCCTCGATTTTGAAAATATAAACTCCTAAATATAACTATTTACCAGTTATTGCTGAACTGAAACTGGTAAGGCAATGAAAGAACAGAAGAAAAAGGAGAAAAGTGGGTTTGGACTTATAATGATTGTATTCTGGGAAAATGAGAAAATGCTTCTGTTGCTGACACTAACAGGGAAGTTTAGAACTTGTAAGGCATTTGCCTGGGATCTAGCAGAAGATGAAAACGAGTTGACAAAGTCATTTTAAAATACTGTTTTATTTTTAATGGTGATATTGGTGAAAATGTTCTATGGATATAGAATTAAGGAAAGGTGAGTTAGACATTAGATGTGCATAAAAAGACAATAATGATTCAATAAAAATTGATGAAATAGCTACATAAGAGCAGGACTTTCATTCATATTTCACTGTAGGGATAGGATAAAAATAAAACTTTTAAAGAAATGAAAAATAAATAATTAAAGACACTGTGTTAGATTGTGTGTCAAAGAACACAGTAACAAGTATCAAAAATAGGAAAAGAATCATTGGATTTGATTATCAGACTAATAAGTGGTGAAATCAAGATTCCAATTCAGGTCCATCTGGCAAGTTATTCCATTTATACTTAACTGTAAGCTTTACAGTATGCAATAACAGTGCTTAAATATTTAGAGATAATGAGAGTAGTCCTATTTTGTTGAGGAATTAAATGAGATAAAATGTTAAAATACTCTGTAAATTAAAGAGATTTATAAATATAAGTTGGTGCAGGATATCATACTTTCCATTTTTATACTTGCAAATTCTCAGAGGGTAGCCAAGCTTTTGGGTTCCTTCGTCTTGGGGGCATATGTTGTGTTGGGCAGAAAAAAAGCTGCCTGACAAAAGTAAACCCTTTTTTCCTGGCTTTTGTTTTCCAGAACCTAAATGTTGAGGATTTATGCTTAGAGGGGGAGAAGAAAGAATCAAATTTGTGGGTGAGAAGAGTCTTTAGCTGAGAAGGGGCCAGGAAGTTGGGGCATCTGGGAGTAGTGGGTACTCTTACTGTCTTCAATTTCCCTGCTCCAGGGACACAGTCATAACTAAGAGGAAAATGCTATGTGGTGTACTTAGCTACAATATTAGGCACTCAGTGAGAATCTCAGTGCCAAACTTTGGGAAACACCAAACGGGACTATACATCCTGGGACCACAAACATTTTAGAGGAGATCAGGGGGACCAGAAACTGGAGGACCTGCCCACCAAATATTCTGTCTGGATGTGAAAGATCCTAAGGGTCTTCCCAATAACCTTTAGGGAGGAAAAGACTCTCAATAATGCTTAGCACTGTCAATAAATGTTTAGCGCAGTCTCAGAGTCACACATAATTTGATTTAGATAAATAATTATATATTTTTGTACCCAACTAGAGTACTGTAATATTCATAACTTTTATATATATTAAAAGATGAGTCCTGGGGAAGTAGTAAATTACAAATCTTTATATCCTGACTTCTTTCTAGCAAGCAGTAAAAAAGTTGAGGTAGAGCTCTAACGTGGCGAAAACTTAAAGTCATTAAAGATTTTTAATTACCTATGAAATTACAGCATCCATGTGGGTGTGAAAAGTGATCAAATTCAGCTCAGTCCTGTTTCTCTAAAAGCTCTTGAACATAGATGTGAAAATGGAGAAACAAAAGGCCTGGGAATAGGTACAATGTTTTAAAAGGAAAGTAGAGAAAGATTAATCCTGGAACAAAAACAGAAAATAGAGGAGACTAGAACTCTGGTTTGTGAACCCACCTTGGACTCACTGGAGCCAGATATGGAAGAGGATATTCTATAAAGGGTAATAAAGTTCAACCCTCGGGGTTTGGCAGCTTCATGCAGACTGGGTAATGCTACCAATTCCTCATTCTTGTGTATTCATTTTCTGTTGAAAGATGGATGATTACTGTAGCATCAGAATGGGCGAACTTTTTCGTATGTTTGCCTTGGTAAGTCTACTGGAGTCTGGCAGCTTGCTTCACCTGGCGGCTAAAAGGCAGGATATACCCCCGTGAAATTCTGTGGGTGGAGGAAAATTTGCTTTGGCCTGTGTTTGCATTAGACAAACCTATTAACCACCATCTCTAGCAGCAACCAAGAGGTTTTGGCAAGCAGCCAATTTTCTAAGGTTAAACTTAAATCTTTAAATGTGATTTGATAAGAATATAATAATACTATACACACTTTATTTTGGCGGTATTTAAAGCAATGTATGTCTGACCACAGCAGACCAGCCCGACCAAACTACTATGAGTTACCTTCTTTATTGAGGTTATGAAAGTGGCAGAATGAGTGATTCCATTGTGAAGAGAAATAAAAATACAGAAAATTGGAGTTGATGGATTTTTTGTATAAAGTCTGGGCTTTCTGATAAAATTCTCTCAGCAATTTAACAAAGTGGAAAAAAAAATAAGGAAAGGTTATACAGCAGTGATTCTGCTGGTGGCATCCTGATGAACTGGTCCTGGAATGTTAGACTTTATGTCATACCTGTGGGTGAATAATGTGCAATTCCATTGACTGTGATATGATTTCCATTCTGCCTGAATGCTAACTAATAACAACCTAAATATGGCTTATGAAAAAATTTTATTCAGAAATAAAATTATAATGTTTATTAAAATATGCTTAGGACTCTAATTCATTATTCTAATAGAAAATTTTGGCTCCAGTTAACATTTGGTAATTTTTCAAAAATCTTAGAGTATACTCACATAGGCAGGTTTGAAATTTTAGGAAAGACAATGTACTAGTTCATTCTCAGCCTTGTTTTGAGTTGCTTATAGTTTTCAATTGCTGCCATTCTTGTTTTATAATCAGACTTTATGCTTGCTTAATTTCATTTTCAATTTATTTTGCTATGCACTCTTTGTTTAAACAACTTTGAGTGAGATACTGTCATCAATAAAGTTTTGACATAGAATTTGGTTACATTCACTTTAATTAGTTTGCTTTGCATTTTGCACAGTAATCAGCCATAACAATTCCTAAGTAGATATGCACACATATAACTTGAATATGCGCTGTATTATTTATCATTGATTTATTATTCATTGGAATGTGAGACTTAGTAAGATAATGAAGATGAAATTTTTTTCTTGGACTCAGTAAGCAGCATTGAAAATTTTGAGAAACACTAATAAAATACCATTTCAAAGTACACAATTGGATATTGATACAAATCTAATATTGACCTGAAAGTGAAATCAAGATTAGCTAATGAAGAAAAAACAAATGCATACAAGACGTATATTGAGTAAAATCATAACATAGGAAATGTTGGTCATTTTTGTTTTAGTTTTCTCCATTTTTGCCAATTCTCACTTTCTTGCTACCAAGAGACTGGAGCCTGTTGCCTTGGCAGCCCTTGCCCCCCACCCCACTAGCTTTAGAGCTTATCCCCACATTCACTATATTCCACCTCCTTCCCAACACACACACACACGCGCGTGCACACACACACACACACACACACACACACACACACCTTATTACATCTTTAACATATTCCATCAAGCACTCAGTATTCGCCTAGCTAAGTTATCAAATCATGCATTAAACCTATAATTGTTCGGGCAACAGAGACTTGTAAATCTTGGTGCTTTAGTGGAGTATTATGCAATGCTAATATTAGTTAGCTCTATCAACTAAACATGGAACTTTTTTCTAAAATTGAAGCATTATAAAATAAAATCGTGCAGTCCTACCTCATCCAGTCTCATCCAATGCTGATACCTTATAACAGTGGTCATTTAAAAAATATTATACACATACACACACACACACACACACACACACACACACACACACACACACACACGTATATTTGTTATACTATCAGGAAGTGATGTTAACATATAGTTTTCTCCTGGCCTATTTGCTGTAAAGGGAACAGAACCCTCTCAACTGTCTGCACAGCACTTAACAAACTGCACAGCTCTTGCCTCAGTTTTGACTGGCCCATTGTTTGTTTTCTCCACTATTTATGCATTTTTTTTTTCATTTCTCTTGAAGAGTTTTGACTCGAAATAGTTGAAAAAAATTATGCCAAGGAAGAGTATCACAATAAGCATAAAACTACAAGTTTAATAGAGACTCAGAAAGGTTTCAAGAAAAATCAGTAGGCATCTGGGGATTGGGAGAAGACTTTTGTCGTTATGAAACAAATAATAAATATCACTGTGGCCCAGGAGGACTGACTCAAAATGGATAGTAGTGGGAATTGGGTGAAGCTGTAGCCCCAGGAATTTGTCTTGATTTCAGAGGTTTTGAAGACAAAGGAAGAACATTTGCCATCTTAGCAAATGAACATAGTTCCAAGACTATACCCTCTGTATAGCTTATTCAGTTATTGCTCCCAGTTTTAAACATTCCTAGCAGTAAATGGGGTATACAATATACCATAAAATATCATCTTCAAATATTCATTTCAGGAGCAACAAGTAATAACTAAGTTATTGGATTTAGCAATATAAGCAGATCCTAAGTTTTCTATTAATGTATTTATGCTGCTAGTTCATTAATTTTTGTCAACTGGTAGCATTTCTTAGCTGGCAATGAAAGTGTAAGAGTAAGTTATCTAGTAACTTAATTATCCCTGTGAATTAGGCAAAAAAATAAAACATTTGATTTTTTTCAGTGAAAATCTTTTGTCCAAGTAAAAGAAACTATTGAATTATGGTTTCAAAAACACATGACTAGTCCAAGGAGCTATAAAACGGTGAGACAAAGAGTTCCATTTAGGTGAGATATAAATACTACGAAACTACAGCATGAGAACTCTACTGGCTTAGAGGTTAAGAAAGCCAACTTCAAGGCTTAGATTCCGAGATACTTGTCTTGGAATACCAGCTTTAACTGTTCATAGGCAATATGCCTTTAGGCGAAACTACTTAAATTCTAAGTCTCAGTTTTCCCATGAATAGAACAACAAAAAAAAATAATTAGTATCTACCATATTGACTTGTTGCAATAATTCAATAGGATAATGCATGTAAAGTACTTAGAACAAAGTGCACCTGTAGGCACTTAGTATCTGGCACTTGTTATGTTAACTGAGACTTCAGAGCACAGTAGAGCAGAAAGCTTTCTCTCTCATCAATGAAGCTTTCATACCTCCCCAAGGAGGGCTGTCTTGTCTCCTATAAATCATACCAGTAAATAGTCATCAAGTTGGCATTTCGAACTGATTATAATTTATACCTGTAGCTTCTCGAATGAAGAATTAACACCACTTCTAAACAGTATTATTACTTGATATGATATATACTAGATTGTTCAAGAACCATAGTTTTCAATTATCTGTAATTAAGGTTTTACATAAAATGGGGAAGTAAGGAAGAAAAAATAGAAAGAATTTATAGACTCTTCTTAAACATATTTTAACCAGCCTGCCATTAAAAGCTCATAAAGTGTTAGTATTTTGTACCAGGCAATTAGACAGGTGCCAATTTCCAAGACGACTCATGAAATCTAAGGAAATAATTTAATTGGTATTTTATGGAATTTTGGTTAATGTCTGTATTCTAAAAGAATCTATTCTATGAAAGAGAAAAAAGAAAGTAACAATTTAAGAGGATTTTTAAAAGGCAAGGTTAAATTAAAACAACAATGAATAAATAACTTTTGACCTAACTAAAGTTTAAATGTTAAGGTAAACTGATCAAGAAGTATGAAGCTAGAGTAGTATAAGCATCACTCTGATATTGAGATTTTTGCTGTTTCCTCTTTTCCCTATACCTAGCAAAATGGGAGTATGTTTTCAGTTCTGAAGTCAACATTGTTCAGTGCATCATCTTATAGGCACACAGAACAAGGAAAATAGAGTTATTTACCTGCTTAGGAAAAGAGGCACATTTAACCAATTTCCCCACTTCTTTCTATCTATGTCATCTTTTGCCAGGAGGAATTCACATTACTGTTTTAGTTACAATAGAATTGTCTTAGCTTGTCAGTTTCCTACAAACATTTTTACATGCATATATCACCTTAAATTTCTAAAGCTGTTAAATCACAAACTTCCCATTACAAAGGATCTTGCTAAGAGGATGAGATGAGTTGGAACTTTACCATATTGAAAAAACACAAACTTGAGTTTATATGAATCTGGGCGCACATGCAGGCCCTCTGGAGTCACAAAAGAGATATTTGAGTACTGTATTTGCAACCCCGCCAAATTTGTCTTTTTGTCTTGCCTAATACACAACAACAAAAAATTCATTCAGTTTTATGTTCTTGCTGTTTTTGGATTAAAACATTAAGTATTCATGGAAATTTAAAACAGGTTGTTTTTTTTTTTCCTTCTTTGACAAACTTGCCCAAATAAGTTTACATGTGTTTGTCTCAGTTCTCCCAAAAGTCAGTTCATCCATGTGTTTTATCAGTGCAAGACTATTAATAACTACCACTTACTGAGCACACACTATATACAAAGAACTTATACCAGTCCTACAGGTAAGTATAACTGGGAAAAACTGAGCTCCATATTAAAATAGGAAGTAAACTTCCCGAAGTCTTAGGACTAGAAAATATTTTTATAGTCTGTACATGTATAGAACATAATTCTTTTCTGGACTTATATGTCACAAAAAGGCATTTGTTCTAAATTCTCCACTACCCCTCTGATTACAATATGAATTTGTATCTTAATACTTCATTAAAAAGTTTTTGAAATCTAATATCTATCAGTTATGGTGGATTAGATGCAAAAAGTTATGATGAAAATTGATAAATTACCACCTAAATCCTGCAGTTTAGAAGTTTACAGCTTAGTGAGAGAGGCACTTATTTAAACTGTTTATAAGACCAAGTAACGATAAAAAAAGTAAGAGCATAATCTGTAAGAGTAACAAAATTACTGTACCTTTTGCCTGCTTTTCAGGGTGGATTATTATAATTATTACAAATTATCATCTTATTTCAAGTTATGTTTTTGAAAAGCTCACATTTTTCTCTATGGATTTTATTTGCTTTTCAGCTGTTCAAAGACTGTAAAGTTCTGTCAAACAAAATTATGTACAAAACAAAATGACATTGTTTTCTGTGTTAAACTATTTTAAATTTAAATCGTAAGTCCTTGTAAATATAAAACAAGAATTAAAGAAAATGTTCAATATTAGTGAATGCTAACTCTCGAAAAGTCTTCAGGGTTTCCTGTTGATTTATCTAATTCTGGTCATTAAATTTGGCCTGATTCTTGGCGGTCTTGGAGTCGCCCCACTGTAGGCATTCTTAAGAGCTAAATTCTCTAAGGATACAGTTGACTGTAGCAGTAAACAAGATTGTTCCAGACTCTTCCATCCTGCTCTCCACAGATTCTATTCCCCTCGATCTAGTCCTTTTAGGGCCTCTTCTAGAGCATGCTTTCCCATGCAGTCACCTTCTAAGAGTATTCTCTGGAAACATGAGAGGTTACATCTTCCTTCTGACTTAGGAAAACCCACTTTATTATTCTGTGTGTTTTTGCCACTGTCGCTTGAGGTCTCACTCTCAGGGCCCTCACCAAAGTCAGGCTTCATGACTGCTCTGAGTTTTCCTGGATTGACTAACAATACTGCATTGGTTCTCCAATTCTCCAAAACTTTCCTATCTGCTTAAAGAGGGCAAAGTTAAGTCAAAATCTTCCTCCTTTGAAATTTTTTCATTATTATCTTGTTGTGCTTCACTGGCCTCTGAGGGTGGTTCTCAGATGAGCTAACGGTAAACTCTATTTATGCCTCTCTTGAGTAGAAAAAAGGGACTGGTAGAGAGAGTTAGGCTCACAGTGCTTGTTCCAGTTGAATCCGGCAGCATCTATCCTACACAACAGCTCTAATTTCTTAATATTATAGCCTCTCATGGTCAAGTGTCATTAATTTGATCATTCATTTAACAAGTATGTACTGATCTCTATTATGTGTTGGGGGAGGCACTGTGCTGAATGCTAAAGATAAAACAAGGAATTTGGTAGATGTGACCCTTGTGTTCATGGTTGTAGAAACTTTTGTTACAAACTGCCCATCACTTCAAAGAATTTTGAAGAGTTGAGAGGTGAGTCCTTACCAGTCTTTCTAGCAAGGAAGTCATTGTGATATTTGAAAATCCATGTTCTTAGACTCTGGTATTCTCTCTCTAAGCTAATGAAGTGGATCAATTCTCAGAAGCCTTCCCCCTCCTCCTCCACTAAATTGATTGAAGTTATCATTTCAGCCGTTCCCCAAGGAAATATGCATCTGAAAGTACTCAGTTGTCCCTTTCCCAAGGATCTAGACAACTTGTCTCTTTCCTTTAACTCTTTTCTTATGACATAACATGAACTTGACCTCTGAGTTATCTGTGTACAACTTCATCAAACCTTTTCTTCCATAAAATAGCTGTACTTAAACAACCTATGTTTTATTCAATTTGGGCTATATAAAACAAATTTATTAAAATCTACAAATAAAATTAATTTTATAACCTCATTAAACATGTTCTTTTTATTTCAGTGTGATTCTCAAATTTACTTTGATTCAGATTTTTCTGGAAGCTGATAAATATGCACATCATCTGACTCTACATTCAGACATCCATGCACATGATAGTTCCTGGGTGGGGCTAAGGAACCTGCATTTTTATTTTAAAATTTTGAATTTTTACTGAAAATAGTCTGTGGATCAATTCTTAAGACATAATACTTTAAGTAATACATACCTAATTACTGACTTAGAATATCTGACAGGACATTAATGTTTACATCTACTTATTAAAGTATTTCATATTCTTAGAATGTTCTATTTAGAATGAATATATGAATTCTAGGGACATAAAATAAGGCAGATTATAAGGAAGAAATATTAAAGAATATTTTAACTATATATATATATATATGTTTTTAAAGAAAGTATCTTAGTTTAATGTATATTGGGTTATTCCTCAATTCAAAGACCAGTAGTATTGATATAACACCCAAAATTAATTTGGTTTAGTAGATTTATGTTTAAATAAAGATTATGTCTAGTAGTCTATTTAAAATGATATCCATATCCCTGTATGCAAAGAAAGTGTTAGTTGAATAACTAATTGGATTTGTTTTCCAACATCTTTCAAGAACAAAATTAACTTATAAAATGGAAAGAAGGCTTTTCGTTAAAACTGAGAGATTGAAGTGCACATTAGCCTTCACATTTTCCTCAAAACTCATTCAATATAGATAATTCCAATGGAGGAGAACTTGGCAGAAATATTAGGAAAAAAGAATGGGAAAGAGAATGAGGGAGGACTTAACAGCAATAACATTTGGAAGGTTGCCAAACAGGTGAGTGGTAACTAAGTTAGTAAACCGAGAAAGCTAGATCCCAAACTAGAGTAAAAAAAAAACTTAGAGCCAATTTCATCTACCAGGGAACACCCCAAAAGTTTAGAAATTGGCAGTACCAGAGTCTCTAAAATTGGGATAAAGTGAGGCTCTACATAGTAATATTTGCTGAAAGTCTGTTTAAAAATTACAAAATCAGACTCCTTCCCTTCTCTACAGCCAGAAGTTTGCTGCTCTCTATGTCATCAGAAGAGTTAATGATTATTAACTGCAGAGAATAAAGCAGAGGCTGTCTGACTGCAGAATACCAGCCACAGTTAAGAAGAAGACTCTTCTAAAAATCTGGAGATGAAGGGAAATTTTACTAGCCCTTGTTGAAATTCCATCTTTCTTCCCCCTGGGGTCCCAGAGCCTCACACTAGGCTATATCTGACATTAAAAAAAAAGCATCTTTTGTATTGAAGGGGACCAAAGGTAAGATCTTACATATCCTTGCAATGTTTCCAGACAAAACCCCCTGTAGGTCTATAGTTGAAAAGCCCCTTGTACCCACTGGGAGCTTCTAATTAACGTTTTAGTTCCCCAGTCTTATAAATGTGCAGACAGCCATGAGTCTCACCAGGTATTTGAGAAAGGACTTTAGTAAAGAATCCGAATTAAATTAAAGATTCAAATTTGCTATAAAATCACAAGTTGAAGTAAACAAAGACTATGCAGAGGCAATGTAGCTAAACAAAAAAGAAAGAAAGAAAAATAAGTCCCTGGATGTCCTCAGAGATAAGTGGACTCCTGGCATCCATAAAGCAAAATAATACAATTTTTAAAAATAGCTTTTTACATTAAACATGACAGTTGAAAATAAATTAGTAGATGACTTAGACATAGGATTAAGGAAATCTCAGTGAAAGGGGAACAAAAAGACAAAGAACAGAGACAAAACAGAGAAGAGGAAACAATTAATAAAATAATTAAAGGCTATTTCTTAAAATTGAAAGGCTAGAATAAAGGATTTTAAAAAGATTCAAACTAGGACACATTATCATTCAATTTCAAAGCTTTAGGACCAAGAGAAGATACCAAATGCTTTTAGAGAAATGAACAGTTTCGTACAAAGGACCAAGTTTCAGAATGGCTTTCAATTTTTTAACAACAATAACTTATGCTGGAAGACAATAAACCAAATTCTTGCAAGTTCGGAGGCAAAATCATTTTCAACCCAGAGTTCAATGCTTGCCAAATTGTCAATTAAATTGAAGAGAAGAATGTAGTAAAGTCTCACTAATTTTGTTTCTATGTACACTTTCTCAGAAAGCTACTGAGGTTGGGTTCTACTAAGACAAGAACATAAACCAAGAAAATCAAAGTCATGGAATCCAGGAAACCAAGTTTCCAACATAAGATATAGGAAAGGAAATACTTAGCTGATTGTGAAGCGAAATCTCCAAATAATATTTGTGTAGCTAACCTAAAGTAGATCAGATGAACATAGGAGAGATTTATTACAGAAGATGAGATTTGTTTTATTTCAATGTACTGAGAGGAGATTGACACAACTAAGAAAGAATTCTGTGATATGTTAGTGAGAAGTACATAGAAAATTAAGCAAACAGCAAGACAATTATTCCAGAGGGGGAAAAAGTTATAAAATCATGATATAAAATATTGTTCAGCTATTTAAAAAAGTATATATTTTTATATTTTTAGAATTTGTATAATAATGTGAAAACCAAACACTGATTTTATGAAATTATAATTTCAATATATTAGGAGAAGGGGGATGGGATGTGTGCATGTGTCTGCTGGGGGTTGGTGGGATAAAATGAGAAACAGATAGAAATCCGAACAGATATTTCTCCAAGGAAGATATACAAATGGCTGATAAGCTCGTGAAAAGATGCCCAACATCATTCGTCATCAGGGAAATGTGAATCAAAACCACAATGAGATACCACTAGGATGGTTAGAGTCAAAAAGTCAGTTTGGCAAGGGTGTGGAGAAATCAGAATTCTCATCTGATTGGAGTGTGAAATGGTGCAGTTGCTTTTGAAAAACAGTCTGGTAGGTCCTCAAATGATTAAATATACAGTTACCGTATGACTCAGCAATTCCACTAGGTATATGCTTAAGAGAAATGAAAACATATGTTCATACAGAAACTTACACACAAATGTTTGTAGTAGCATTATTCATAATAACTGAAGGGTGGAAACATACCAAATATCTATCAATGGATAAATGAATAAATAAAATGTGGTATGTTCATACAACAGAACTGGTATGATAGATGCTACTAATTGGATGAACCCCAAAAACATGCTAAGTGAAAGAAGCCAGTCACAAAAGTTCACATATTATATGATTCCATTAATAAGGAAGTCTAGAATAGGGAAATTGATAGGGATTAATGGAAAAAGTAGAAAGTAAATTAAAGTGGGGCGGGTTGTCTCACTGTCTTATGTGTGATAGCCAAAAGATACAAGTTTTTTGTTGCTGTTGTTTTGTTTCTTTTGGTTTTTTTGAGGTGATGGAAATGTTCTAAAATTGACTGTGGTGATGGTTGAACGTATCTGACTAAACCAAAAACCATTTAATTGTGTACCTTAAATGGGTAAATTTTATGGTATGTGAATTATATCTCAATAAAACTGTTTAAGAAAAGAGAAACTGAGAAACAAGAAAACAACCATATTACTTAGATATTTAAAGGAAGACACTAAAAAGTTTAGCATTTGTAAACTCTAGAGCAGAATTTCTCAACCTATTGACATTTGAGGTCAGATGATTCTTCGCTGTGCAGAGTTGTCCAATGCGTTACAGCATGTGTAAAAGCATACTCGTCTCTACTCACTAGATGCCAGTACCAACCGTCTCTTCCCCCACCTTTTGTGACAACAAAAAATGTCTCTAGACATTGCCACAGGGCCCCCAAGGAAGAGGGAGAGGGGTTCCTCAGTTAAGAACCACTGCTTTAGGGATAACGAATTAAAGTGAGAGAATGCTGTAATGCAGAGGCATGGCTATTGGCTATTTTTCAAAACAAATATTGAAGAATTTGTTTAAATATTTGACAATTTTAAATTGTGAACATGTATATCTTAGTCAGCGTGGACTACAAGAACAAGATTCCACAGACTGGGTGGTTTAAACAACAGAAATTTATTTCTCAGTTTTGGAGGTTGTGAAGTCCAAGATCAAGGAGGCAGCTGATTCAATTTCTGGTGTGGGCTCTCTTCCAGGATTGCAGAATGCACCTTCTCATTGTGTCCTCACATGGCCGAGAGACAAAGAGCTCTCCCTCTTCTTGTTAAGTCACCAATCCTGTTTGATTAGGGCCCTACCCTGATGACCTTAAGTACTTCCTAAAAGCCATATCTCCATATACAATTGCCCTGGGATTAGAATGTCAGCATATGAATTTCTTTGGTGGAGGTTGAGAGGAGGGCACATACTGGATATTTCCACAGAAAACATATGATAAAATAAGCCATAAAAGTTATTCCTCTATCAGGTTTCCAATAAGGTCATTGTCGCTGTGGATGCTATTACCAATATTAGAAATACTGGTTTTTGTAGTTGCTTGTTTGTTCAGTTTGATTGTTTTGTTTTGGATATTCATATTCTTTTGGCTAATCTTTCCAAATTTTTATTGAAAAGTTTGTGATAGGTTTTTTAAAAACTATGTCAATATACCTTGTTTAAAAATATTCAACTGGGCTATTTGATAGGCAAGATTTTTTTGCTTGTTTGCTTTATTTGTTTTGTTTAGCTTCAGGTAGACTTGGACACAAATCTTTATCATATTTTCAAGTGATTCAGAAGAAAAGTTACCATTTAAGTGAATATTATCCTAATTGTTCCCCAAGCACTTGCATATTAGATCTGAAGTATATAGGCAATTCTACTATTTTGATTAATTGTTATCTGTTATTCAAAGCCCTAACATTTGATGTTAGTAGCAGATATTAGTTTTATTTGGTCTAAGACTTTCTCCTGGCAAGCTAAAATCATTCACTATTGTAGTATTAACCAACATGTTCAATCCTTTTAACAGATATTCAGTTTAAAGCTGTTATTTTGTCAATTCATTAGAAAAGTCAAACCTTCTTGGTCAAAATGATCAAAGTTTTATTTAGATTTTCAGTAGACAGTTAATTTTAGTTTTACTATGTACATTCATCAACATATAAAAGAAACAGCAGAGTAGGTGCTTTTGAAAAAAAATTACCCCATTTATCAATTTGACATTTTGGCTGCTTCACAAAAAAAGCAGATTCCATCACTGGTGTACATAGAAGCAAATTCAAATCAAATCATTCATGCCATTTGGGGATGTTTGATTAATGAGACTCTGCTTGGTTTTATTAATCGTTCTGCATTTTTCACATCTCACTCTTGACACATAACCATTCTCTTTGGAAATCACCTTTATTTTCTTTAAGTTTAATGCAGATTTAATCATAATTTAGGTTTAGAATTTTTTTCCTTTGGAAATTTTTTCATAAACTGTGTGTAGGATCTTTATTTCTAGGCTAAATGCACTTATCTACTCTACTGTATGTTGTAAAGATCTTTCTGTTATTCTAACCTCTTGTTTAAAAAATCCACCTGGTAAATAAAATAAGAGACTAAAATAATTAAGTGAGACCTTTTGCCTCAAGCATATTTTTCAGAACATGAAATATAAAAAATACATCTTTAGATTGTAATATTCGAGTAATAATGCTTTAGTAATCATTGTCAAGGATAATGACAGGATCTTTAATGCTATCTTTGAAGCAAGTGTTAATACAATCTAAATTGTTATTACAAACTCAATGGCTGCTGTAATTATCTAAAGCAAAACATATTTGATAGATATATGAATCGTGTAAATGTTTATTTTGTCCACTTAATGAACAAATTAAGTGTAACATTCTCTAAAAGAAAAAAAAGTAGTTTTTTTTTACTGATCTCTTGGCCATCTTTAATTTAATGGGCTTTATGCTTCTCTTATGTACTTGTCAAAACCATGAGACAGGAAGCATGGTTGACCCTCAATACCACTTCTCCTTAGGAACAGGGAGTTGCCAACTTTAGGTGGAGCCAAATGTCCACTGAATATAATCCAGAGTTATGACACCCTCTGAGGAGACTCAGGCAGGAGTCTAAAAGTAGGAAGGTGGTTATTAATTCCAGGAGGTTCACAATCATAAGTAGGCAATGGCTAAGTTCATATTTTGTGGAATAACAGAGAGCATCAACCATTAGAGCCTCAAAATGCACAAGAAACGAGATAATTTCATAGTTGCCTGACAAACTCTATTTTCAGGGTTTCAGAACCCAGTGGGATACTGTTGATCAGAAGGGGGCTTCACACCTGTGTGGGAATGGTTCATTATTGCCCCGAGGCTATTATGGAATAAATCGAATCCCTAGCTTGGAATATCATTCAAAGTTTAGATCCTGGTTCTCTTCCCAACTTCATTGTTTCTTACACTAATCCTGCCCCTCCAAGGCAAAATACTTGCTTTAAACAAGGGATGGGCAAACTTTCTGTAAGACAGACAATAAATAGCTTAGGCTTTGTGGGCCTGTCACAACTACTCAACTCTGCCATTGTCACAGGAAAGTGGCCACATATAATACATTAATGAACGAGTGTGGCCGTGATCAATACAGCTTTATTTACAGGAGTAGGTGACAGACCCGATTTGGCCAATGAGCCAAAGTTCGCTGACTTGTGCTCTAGACCAGATGATTTACAAACTGTGAGTTGTGACTATTTAATGGGGTATGAAATAAATTTTATAGGCCACAGCCAGTTTTCTTTTTAATATATGTTTGCTTTTCTTTTAATAGATACTTAAAAATATCTGGGTAATACAATAAAACAAGAAAAAAATTTTTAAAATAATGGTTATAAATAAAAAGATAAAACTATTGCTATTTATAAATGGTAAGAACATATTCCTCAAAAACCCGAGAATCACCTGAAAGCTTTTTAGCTTTGGTTCCCCAAGGTGTCTACCCAAGGCAATAACCTGGTGAACTTCCAAAAAAAAAAAAAAAAATCCTGTTGCTTAAGCCTCACACCTCAGTGTGATTTAATTGGTCCAGTCAGTGTTTTAAAAACAAGTGATGGAATAAATGAGATAATGTCACTGCATATTGCATGTACTAAGAGTAATCATTGTTTTATGAAACCTTGTTGTCATATACATATTACATATGAATGTCAGTACTGGTTGCTAAGTGAAATTTGTTACCTATAGGCAATACCTACAAAGTTTGAAAACTGCACTAAATTATCTAGAATTAACAGAGGCTTAAAATAAGAACCATATTGCCATTCCATAGAATATGTTATATAGAACAATAATCAGATTGTTAATAGAATTTGGGAAAAAGAGGAGAATCCCAGATGCAAAAAGCCCTTCCAGGAATGCAGTCACGGACATTAGAAATGAGGGTGACCTCCTTTTTAGGACAACCAGACACAAATTGAGCAACTTACGACTTTTCCTTCTCCTCCTCTTTTTAATCAGATTTCAATTAAGCAGAATAATAAAATGTAGGAAAGTTTCAGATGGAGGCAACTCCTCCTATTATCAGGGCAGAATAACCCTGGTTGAGGCACAGTCAGGACCTGAAACCCCTCATCTCCCTTTCTTATCTCAGGTGAAGGACCTTTGTGGCATTTAATTCTGTTTTCCTCTCTTCTGTTACCTTATGACTTTGCTTGTTTTCTTTCTACATGTGACTCTAACATAAATTGAAATGAGAAAGGGGAGAACCACTTTTAGGTCATAAATCCTGGGACTGCACTTGATGCCCTAAAGAAGTTTAGGTGATGTCAGTTGGACACGTGGAGGAGGAGGAGGAGGAGGAACTGTTTACAGAATGGCTTATGGGATAAGATATTTTCTTTCAGGGAATAGAGGGACCCTAGAGAATTGTAGGGGGTGAATGAGAAAGCTATGTACAAAATAATCAATTTACCCTTAGAATTTAGCGTTCTTCTCCATTAAAGATATAGAACATCTTTAGTGGTGAGAATTCCTGACGTTGCATATCACATGTTACTTCATTAACAAACAGGAATGGACAAAGCAAGACAATGACTCGAGTTTGGTTTTTGCTGCTGTTTTTGTTTTTTAAACCGAAAATAATTTCACCTAGCTTGTATACTAAAACTAGAAAAGATTTAAAAAACTATCTGTACTTTTTAAAAATTTTCTTATTCAGTTGAAGTATTACAAGAGTAAATCAAAAAGAATAAATACACAGAAGAAACTAGAACTCATGTTTTAAGATTATTGGTTAGAATATTTCCACCAGGGCATCACATTTATCATCTTTTTCTTCGTGAAGAAAGGGTTTCATCTTGATATACGTTATCGCACAGGCCATTCACTCATTCATTCTTTCATCCTCGGAAACTATTAATTGAATTCCTATTATGTGCCAGTCACTCTACGAAGCACTTCTCTCTAAAAATAGGAAGAGACATGCTTGGAGTTTGCCCTCTTCAAGTATATACACTAGTAAGGGGAGAGAAATGTTAAATCACTTTGAAAATATTCAGTTCTGGAGAGGAAAGACAGTTGAATACAGGTTTCCTATTCCCTTATATCTGTGAATGATAATTAAACACTGTTCTCCAGAATGTGAGAACAGCTTTCTAGTTCCATTTTATGTCCTCAAACTCCAAGGAAATAAGTAATCAAAGAATACAAGAAAAATAAAGATATGATAAAATGAAGAAACCTTAAATTCTGGAAAGGTCCCCAATATTTTTTAAAAGTTTATTTAAATTTTTGCATTAAAATATCTTCTTTAGGTTTCCTTAATTTGCACATGCTTTTACCCAGAATAAATAAGTCAGTAATGCATGCTAAGTTTAGAAAGTCACATTTATCACATGTTGGTTTGAGAGGCAAAAGCCAAATGTCTAGTCTCCCAAGGATCCCCATAGGGAACAGTGGAATGCAAATATTTATAGGGAAATTATTTTCATAGGTGCCAATCTCATGTCTTAAGGTGGTTCAAATTAATCAAAGAGAAAATATACAAATCTTTCCTCCATAATTTTTACAGTAAAAAAGAAGTAAAATATTTGTTGAATAAAATATTTTGATATCTTAAAATTTGTGTATTCTAAATTAGAAAATAAATTTTAGCCCACTCTGTTGGTTGTCTTTTAACTCTTTTAATTGTTTCTTTTGCTGTGCAGAAGCTTTTTAGTTTGATATAATCCCATTTGTTTATTTTTCCTTTGGTTGCCCGTGCTTTTGGGGTCGTATTCATGAAGTCTGTGCCCAGTCCTATTTCCTGAAGTGTTTCCCCTATGTTTTCTTTAAGAAGTTTTATTGTCTCAGGGTGTATATTTAAATCCTTAATCCATTTTGAGTTGATTTTAGTATACGGTGAGAGGTATGGATCTAGTTTCATTCTCCTGCATATCAATATCCAGTTATCCCAGCACCACTTGCTGAAGAGGCAGTCCCTTCCCCAGTGAATAGGCTTGTTGCCTTTGTCAAAGATCAGATGGCAGTAAGTGTGAGGGTTGATTTCTGGATTCTCTATTCTATTCCATTGGTCAGTGTGTCTGTTTTTATGCCAGTACCATACTGTTTTGGTTATTATAGCTTTGTAGTATAGCTTAAAGTCAGGTAGTGTTATGCCTCCAGCTTTATTTTTTTTGCTGAGCATTGCTTTGGCTATTCGTGGTCTTTTATTGTTCCATATAAATGTCTGAATAGTTTTTTCCATTTCTGAGAAAAATGTCTTTGGAATTTTGATGGGGATTGCATTGAATTTGTATATCACTTTGGGTAGTATGGACATTTTCACTATGTTGATTCTTCCAATCCAAGAGCAGGGAATATCTTTCCATCTTCTTGTATCCTCTCTAATTTCTCTCAGCAGTGGTTTGTAGTTCTCATTATAGAGATTTTTCACCTCCTTGGTTAACTCAATTCCTAAGTATTTTATTTTTTTGGTGGCTATTGTAAATGGGCAGGCTTTCTTGATTTCTCCTTCTGCATGTTCACTATTGGAGAAAAGAAATGCTACTGATTTTTGTGTGTTGATTTTGTATCCTGCTACTGTGCTGAAATCATTTATCAATTCCAACAGTTTTTTTGTAGAGGTTTTAGGCTGTTCGATATATAGGATCATGTCATCTGCAAACAGGGACAGTTTGACTTCATCTTTTCCAATCTGGATGCCCTTTATTTCCTTCTCTTCTCTGATTGCTCTGGCTAGTACTTCCAACACTATGTTGAATAGGAGTGGTGAGAGTGGGCATCCTTGTCTAGTGCCTGTTCTTAAAAGACAACCAACAGAGTGGGAGAAAATATTTGCAAAATATACATCTGACAAAGGATTAATATCCAGAATATATAAGGAACTCAAACAACTTTACAAGAAGAAAACTAGCAACCCAATTAAAAAATGGGCAAAAGAGCTAAGTAGGCATTTCTCTAAGGAAGATATCCAAATGGCCAACAGACATATGAAAAAATGCTCAACATCACTCAGCATCCGGGAAATGCAAATCAAAACCACATTGAGATACCATCTAACCCCAGTTAGGATGGCTAAAATCCAAAAGACTATGAACGATAAATGCTGGCGAGGCTGCGGAGAAAAAGGAACTCTCATACATTGTTGGTGGGACTGCAAAATGGTGCAGCCTCTATGGAAAATGGTATGGAGGTTCCTTAAACAATTGCAAATAGATCTACCATACGACCCAGCCATCCCACTGTTGGGAATATACCCAGAGGAATGGAAATCATCAAGTCGAAGGTATACCTGTTCCCCAATGTTCATCGCAGCACTCTTTACAATAGCCAAGAGTTGGAACCAGCCCAAATGCCCATCATCAGATGAGTGGATACGGAAAATGTGGTACATCTACACAATGGAATACTACTCAGCTATAAAAACGAATGAAATACTGCCATTTGCAACAACATGGATGGACCTCGAGAGAATTATATTAAGTGAAACAAGTCAGGCACAGAAAGAGAAATACCACATGTTCTCACTTATTGGTGGGAGCTAAAAATTAATATATAAATTCACACACACACATACACACATACACACACAAACCGGGGGGGGGGGGGAAGAAGATATAACAACCACAATTATTTGAAGTTGATAGGACAAGCAAACAGAAAGGACATTGTTGGGGGGGAGGGGGGGAGGGAGAAGGGAGGGAGGTTTTGGTGATGGGGAGCATTAATCAGCTACAATGTATATCGACAAAATAAAATTTAAAAAAAAAAAAAAAAAAAAGAAAGCTAAAAAAAAAAAAAAAAAAAAAAAAAAGAAAATAAATTTTAGTTGTTAGTAAATGTCATGCAAACATGAAAGAAAAATATGGATATTTGAAGATATCTGTATTAAGAATATTCCAAACAAGTAGCGCACACACACACACACACACACACACACACACACACACACACACACACTCTCTCTCTCTCTCTCTCTCTAAGTTATCGTTTAAAAAAAAAAAAACTTCAGGTTTATTAATTCTCCCTAGTTGTTTGCCCCTGATTTAATTTTCTTAAAAAATAGATGTAAATATACTGGAACAAACAAAATACGAACCTTAGATTCTTATTTATATGAGCTATCATAATATTAAGCAGATATTGGGGCAAGCTGATTTTATTTTATAAATATATTTTATTGATACTGTGTGTGTGCCAAGATAAAACTTTTCATATAATTGCCAATACTACATTCCCTTTCTTAAGAAAATCTATGGTAATTTCAGGGAAAAAAGTATGTGTATATGTGTAGATGTATGTATGTGTGTGCTTTTGTGTGCAATATATATATATTTCAACAAAACACATTGGATTCATTCTATGCTGCCTAGAACCTTGAAATTTTCTTTGAAGAATATATGTTGGAAATTATTGCATGCAGAACAAATAAAATTTACTCCTGCTTTTTAAATGGTTATACAGTGTTCCATTATAAGATTCATCCATGATTTATTTAACCAGTACCTATTGTAAGTAGTATCCCCTTTAGAGCTGAGGAAAGAAGTAAGAAGTAGAGCAATTAATGTGTAATGGAGTGCACTGTGTCTGTGAACTGGTAAAATGGATCAACCTAGAGAAATGTGTGATTCACCCATTAGATGCTATGTAAACAAAATTATCAAGGCAATGAAACTAAGGCACAGAGGGCTTAGAAGGAGGCTTATTTGAGCATCAGTAAGCACAGCCCCAAGCTCATTAAGATATAATCTACATGATAAACAACTTCAGGTACATGTTTAAAATATATTTAGGCAACTGGATGGTTCAATTTTGCATAACACGACCACTCTGTGACCCATCATCCTTCTTTTTAATGAAATTACTAATAGTGCATTTATTTGTACAGTGTTCTCTAGCTCTTAATGTGTTTTAACATACTATTTGAATCGTCATAAAAACAATATGTTAGATAAAGCAGTGTGCTGATGTGATAGGAGAAATAGGAGCTCAAAAGTAAATGATGTGCCAATGCCACATGAAAAAAAGCATCAGGGCTGGAACTAAAAGAGTTTATAGTGAAAATTTTAGTGTTTATTATAATACTGCCTCCCTATCAATAAATACGTTATTTTGTTCTAGTGCATAAATATTTTGTACAATGCTGACTTCTTCCATGATGATATTATGACCATTTTAATTTAGTGCTTTTGAAAATTTAGAAAAAATGTAAAAGAAATAGGTTAATATGAAGGCATTTCAATCGATCTCTTTGGAATACTGAGAAATGTCCTTTGCATAATGCTCATTTAGTTTTAGATTGAAGTGGCAATATTTTCTGTGGAAGCTGTAACTCAAATGTCATAAAATTACCATTTTCTGAATATAGGATTTAGTAAATATTAAAAAACATTTATACAAAATAAAGATTTAAACTATTTTATAAATCAATATGGGCATTTGCATTTGCAGTGATGAAAATGTATTTGCTTAATGAAGCTTAATGAAAATTGATATGCTTCTCTTACTCATGTCTTGGGGAAAATTGAAAGAAAGAGAAATGCTGAAAGGACAACTCCTATACCTAAAACTATATTATAGAAGAATTTTAGAATAACCAAAATGATTTAGAGATGTGGAAAATCATTATCTTAAAATTAAAATAACTAAAATTACTAGAATCTATTTTTTACCTTGAAAAAAGGAGCATGAATGTAATAGTTCAATGAAATATAGAAACATATTTCACAGAATAATATAAGAAGCAGAAAGTCTCCCTTGGCTTTTTATTTTTTTATTTCTTGATGGGGTTGCATTCTGTTTATGCTTGTCAAGACCATAAACAAATTACTACTATTTTGTTTCTCCCTGATACTGCTCTATAAATCTACATATTTTAGGTCATCTGTAGGGTTTCTTGCCATATTGAAATTTGACACATGCAAATCAATATTGGAAAGTATACAAGTTGAGTTCCCCAAGAAATAAAGTCTGAGAGAGAGGTTAGCATGCTGGAAGTTTATTAGAGATGCTCTTCAGAGGACACACATGGACGGGAAGGGAAGAAACCAAGATAAGGCCGTGAGAAAAGGCTGGAAATGGAATTTCAACCACGGCCTCTGCCTAATCCAGGGAGAGCTCTGAAGCTGGGTTGATCCTTCAGAGTTGACCTGCATTGGGGCTTTTATTCCCACACGGATCAGGCATGGATATCAGCCACCCTGAGGAGTTTGACCTTGGGCAAAGTGACTCTCCTCTTCATATGAGACATTCCCTGAAAGATTTGACAGCTGAACTCTGTTGGCCATACTCTCAACAACTGTGGAAATACATTCCTTTATTCTTAAAGGAGGGTGTCTACTATATATCACAGTGCCCATCATCAGAATAAATGCAAAGAAGGAAGGAATGAGCCTAGAAGTCAAGTTTGTTAAGGCACAGAGATGAAATTGGTAAAGGGTACAACAGGCAGGAGAGGTGAGGCATTTTTGTAGGGCACTAAAATTCTGTATTTATCTGATTTAAAGAGTGACAAATACTTTTTGAAGGAATAAGTCCTAATATTTTATATGGTGAAGAGGTTGGCTAGATAAGATTAAGAAAAGTTATTTCTGATATTTGTTTATGGTGAGAGGCATATTGCAAAGTGGTTCAGAAGACATTTTGAGCCAGAATACTTGGTTTATGTTCTGCGATTGGTTATCTAAGACCTTTTACAAGTTAACCTTTCTGTTTTTCAGTTTTCTAAACTGTAAGAAAATAATATTACTAACCCACAGGGCTATTATAAAGAATAAGCAAGTTAATGCTTGCCTGTAAAACCCTTAAAGTAGTAAGAGAAGCCTTATAGTAAACAACATAAAATCTAAATCTGTGCCTATTGAAATGTAAATTCCATTCAAGCAGAGACACCATCTCTTTTGATCACTGCAATATTCTCAAGACCTAGAAAAGTTGGCAGCACATAGTAAGTGCGGATGAATAAAACTTGAACCCAAATCTGACAATGTGTTTATATATATTGAAAAATACATATATTTAGTGATTTATGTAATAATTTTTAGGGTACAAATAACTACATTAATCCTATTTCAAAAAATACATGACTGAATATCCCAAAAAAATCTTGATCTGTCTTTTACAATCTATTTTAAAATTTTAAGTAATGAAACAGGATGCTAAAAAATATATATCAAAATGGCAGTTTTTTCCAATTATGCTGTCTTTTTTGAATCGTTTCTGTATTTGTTTTCTAATATATAACGAAAAATGTTTAAAGACATTAACATTTTATCTATAATATCCATCTATATACCGTTTTTCTCTATTAAATTTGGTTTATTGGTTTTGGTTTTCATTCACTTTTAGGACATTTAATTGATTAGCAGTTTAAAACTATCGTCTTTGCCCTGCCTCTTGTAAAACCTGTACCTAGAATAGAATATCTGATGATTTATTTTATTTGGCAGACATATGCTAGGGAATTCCCACTCATCCCACCCTATAAAACTCATTGTGGGAAATACAAACATGAACAGATGTTCTAGCTGTTCAAGGAACTCACAACTTGGGGGTGACAGACACTTAAGCAGGCCAATTAGTGAAGAAACTGAGGCTGGATATGGTAAAAGATATAGTACTAAGTGTGGACTAATCATGGATTAGCACAGTAGAGTTTAGTTGTGAGGCACTTTGAAAGTTGCATCTTAAGAGCAGCACGTCTAAAATTAAAAGTTACTGCTGTAGTCTCTAGTGGTAGCCTGGATGTAATAACCACCTATTACCTTATCCAAACTCACCTTTCTCAAGAATTTCCAAGCAGGATCACTTTTATCCATCCCTTGACCCAATTCTTACTTGAGTGGGTATCATAATAATACCTTCAAAAAATCAATCAGAAGGTATGAAATTCATCTTTCTTGTCATAGTGCTGGTTCCTAGTTCTATAAAAAAAGACTTGAATATCTACGTACTCTCAAATTAGCAATCTTTTCCTTTTGTTTATCTTGTTTACTGAGTTTTATAGTCTCAGCATACTGGAATGTGGTAGTTGGTTTTCTCATTTCCCTTTTCAGCTAAGGGTATCTCCTTTTGTTTGGGGAGCTACTCCCAAATCCGTGTAGTTTTAGTGAAGTTGATAATCAAGATGTCCAAAAATCACTCTCCTATTCTTGAAACTGTGGTCAATCACACAAATTTATATCCCTGAATATAAAATTAGATTCAAAGAGTAGACATGAAACTCTTGTCAGGATAATCAGAGCTATAACCCTTAATTCCCTGTAAAGGAGATGGAGAGAGAGATTTCCCTGGGTTGCTTTTCCCTGGGCCTTTGGGTTGCCAGGGGTCTGATCGGACGTATTCCTGGGCCTGCTGGCAGCTGTTCTTCTCCAGCGTATTGAGTGTCTTGACTATGGACAGAGAGAAAAAATAAATAATGAAATACAACATTGGGAGAAAGGGGAAAGGAAGAGAGAAGGGGAGAGAAAAAGGGCATATAAACCCCCAAACTTTATTTTTTCTCTACATGCTTTTTCCCATTAGACTTGAGTTCCAGTCACTGAGAGAATGCTAATACTTGACTTCTGCTTTAGAATCTCTGCCTAGTATTTCAGTTTCATGAATTCCAGCCACTTAGATTGGTTCTCCATTACTCTGCTTAGTTTTTTCCTGATCCCTTTACGGCAACAGCAGATCCTAGATCTACGAGCTAAAGTCTAGTAGCGAATGGTCTGATATCTGGAACTAAAGTCTAGCCACCCACCTAATCTACTTTAGGGTTAACAACCCTTTGTATGCATAGACTACCTGAGTTTGCAAAACGTTTTCAACTATTTTGAAGGCAGGATCTAGTCTACATGAGAAATTGAATAGCCTTGCCTTATGCTGTTATGAATATTTTATTAAATATATTTGCTACTTTTTGACAGATAGCTCAATTTTCCACTAAGTACCAACAGTATACTAGGACAGTTATGAATTGTTCTATACATTGGTTAATGTTTTCTTAAATCAGCCACGCTTAGTAGGTAAGCAATATCATGGGCAAACCAAAGCAAGTATATCGACACAGTTACTAGAGTACAGTTTTTAGGCCATGATGCCAAGTTACAGTGCTCTGTGGTAGAAGAGAAATGGCCTTTCTTTCCTTTTATGAAGCATGTGATTTTCTAGTCATCTGAAGAGCTACTTTTCCTGGTGGTTTTAAAATTCTTTAGTTACTATTAAAACACTTATGTTACATTCCAATGACCACTATGTAAATGATTTCAAATACTCAACTAGAATGATAACCCTTAATGAGAGTAAAATAGGCAACTTGAATATTCTTTTAATCTCAGACTTTGTCCAGAAGATTTTTGTGAAGACATAACACTCTCATTATCTAAAAAGTATTTACTTTTCCACTGGAGCATATTTTTCATACATTTAAACCCTTTATAGTATAGTTTATAAAAAAATCTAAAAGACTAAGGATAGAGAAAACTAATAAATTATTGCATTTTTATTTGAATTTTATTGTATCTTTTTATTCTTATAATACTCTTTCTAAAAATTTGTTTTAAGGATTTATTTAGAAAGACTTGAGAACTTAATCATATTAAATATGTTTTATTTTATCAGTCATACTTTGCAAATGGAGTTATTAAGTGAAATGTTGAAAAAAATAAAGGTTTGGATATGAGTAGCTTTTGTAATGAGGTCTTGCATTTTACTTTTCCAGTTTTTTCTTTCCTATATAATAATTAAGTTTTTAAAATGGATATGAATAGGGAATTAAAGTCATGAAGGAAGTTTGGCAATATTATTTATCTATGCCAAATGTCATGCTCTTGATAATATCTTATACTTTACTACTTCAGCCATTTTTACAGCCCACTCTGTGGAACATTTGAGCTAGTCTTAAACAGTCCATGCTGTTAAGTTCCAAGAAAGCTCTTATTCAATCTCTGATAATATTGTATTGCTGTTGTAGTTTCAAAGAAAGAAATGAAAATATTGAATGGCGTATCTGTGATTTTTGACCCTTAAGGTTTTTTCAAGATTTTTAAAATTTTTTCAAGATTTATGTTATGTTTTTATGTTTGTTTGTTTTGATTAATATTTTAACATTTACTTGTACATATTTGTGGGGTACAGTGTGTTGTTTCAATACATGCATATACATGCACAATGATTCACTTAGGGTAGATAGCATAGTTTTGTACCTAGTATTCCACCCTTTTTACTCACCTACCCCCCCCCCACACACACACATCTGGCCTCTGGTAACCATTATTCCACTCTACTTCTACAAAAAACACTTTTTTTTTTTTTAGATTCCACATATGAATGATATTGTGCAGTATTTATCTTTTTCTTCCTGACTTACATCTCTTAATATGATGGTTTCCAGTTCTATCCTTATTGCTACAGATGATAGGATATCATTTTTTTAAATCCCTGAATAGTATTCCATTGTGTATATGTACTATAGTTTTTTTTATCCATTCGTCCCTTGATGAACATTTATGTTGATTCCATCTCTTAGCTATTGTAAATAGTGCTCTGATGAACATGGGAGTGCAGGTGTCTTTTTGACACATTGTTTTCATTTCCTTCAGGTATATAACCAGTAGTGGGATAGCTGGGTCATAAGGTAGATCTGTCCTCAGATATCTGAGGAACTTCTATACTGTTTTCCACAGTAGCTGGACCAATTTACACTCCCACTAGTATTCCTTTTTACCTGCATCCTCACCAGAATTTGTCATTTTTTTATATTTTTGATAATAGCCATTCTAACTGGAGTGAGATGATACCTCATTATAGTTTTAATTTGCATTTCCTTGATAATTAGTGATGTTGAGCATTTTTTCATGTTCCTGTTGGCCATTCATATGTCTTCTTCTGAGAAATGTCTGTTCAGGTCCTTTGCCTACTTTTTAATTGGGCTATTTTCTTATTGTTGTTGTTGTTGTTGTTTGCTTTTGGATTTTTTTTTTTGTTTTTTTTATTTTTTGCTGTTGAGTTGTTTATGTTTCTTATATATCTTCATATTAACCCCTTGTCTGATGTGTAGTTGGCAAACACTTTCTGCCATTTTGTAGGTTGTCTCTTCACTTTGTTGAAAGTGTTCCTTGCTGTGTGGAAGCTTTTTAGTTTGATGTGGTCCTATTTACATGTTTTTGCTTTAATTGCCTGTTCCTTTGTAGTCTCAGTCAAAAAAGTGCTGTCTACTCCCATTTTATGTAGTATTTCTCCTATGTTTTCCTCTAGTAGTTCCATAGTTTCAGGTCTTAAATTTAAGTTTCTGATCCATTTTGAGTTGATTTTTGTGTATGATGAGAGATAAGGGTCTAGTTTCAATCTTCCACAGGTGGATATCCAGTTTCCGAGCATCATTTGTTGAAGAGGCTGTCCTTTACCCATTGTATATTGTTGATGCCTTTGTTGAAAATCAGTTGGCTGTAAATGTGTGGATTTATATCAGTGCTCTCTCTATTCTATTCCATTGGCCAATTTGTCTGTATTTATGCCAGTGCCATGTTGTTTTGGCTACTATAGCTTTATAGTATATTTTGAAATCAGGGAATATGATGCCTCCAACATTGTTCTTTCTGTTCAAGAGTGCTTTAGCCATACAGGGTCTTTTGTGGTTCCATACAAATTTGAAGATTGTTGTTTCTATTTCTGTGAAGAATGTCATCAGTATTTTGATAGGGATTGTGTTAAATGTGTAAATTGCTTTGGGTAATATGAACATTAATGATGTTAATTCTTCTGACCCATGAACCTGGGATATGTTTCTATGTATTTGTGTCCTCTTTAATTTTTTTCACCATAACATTTAATCAGCTACCTACAGAGACTAGAATAGCACAGGCTAACAGCAACACCAGCATAAGGAGGGGTGAATCCAAGGAGATAGATCGGAGTTTGACAGATAGCAGTGTCTAAAAGAGCTAGAGGTAGTATAGAGAGGAATGTGCTTCCTACATTCCTGTCCAGTGCCGGCACACACTACGCACTCAGTTAGTGGTGGTTCTTCTTTATTATGATTAGTGTTATTAAGGACCAAGAGGTCTTCCTTCCACCTTCCTGACCACAAATTTTGGTGAGTTGGAAACTGAACAGTTTCTGACTTTGTTTGTCACAGATTAGAGAACAATACCAAGAAAGTGGCAGCTTTTAGTTAAGCCAAGAAGAAAAAAATTATACTGGAAAGATGTCAGAGAACGGGGAGCAGGAAGGAGACAGAGAGAAATTTTTTAAAAAGGAGTAACAAATTTCATTATGAGTAAGTAATCCTGTCTTTTAGTCTCGGCAATCTATGGAAGCAACATTCAGAAAGGTAATTCTGAATGTTCTGTCCTGACAAATTTACTGCTAGCTCTCCTGTCATTAACTTTTTTCTCTCTCAGTGGCATTTGTGTTTGTTAGCCGTTCTGCACTTTTAAACTCTTCTCTTGATTTCCTGACACTTTCCTGTGTGTTCTTCTCCCTATCTGGCCAATCACTCAGTCTCCTCGGTGCATTTTTCTCTCTCAGGCTTTCCATAAACATTAATATTGTTTAGGCCTTTCCCATTGTATGTATTTTTCTTTGGTATCCCCACTGTACATCTATGATTTCAAATTCATATTATGAAATTATAAGATATCATATTGACATATTTTAAGACTAAATACTACATTATTAGGGCAAGGACCTGTCTTGTTCTTGTATTCTATTTCCATTGTCTGAGACCTAGAAGACAATCAGAAACCGATTTTTGAATAAATTACTAATATATACAATCAAAAAATAGCACATACACTCTTCTTTTGGGAAAATGCTTTAAATGCACATTTAAATATCCCACGAAAGAGAAACATTATATTTGCTCAATCATGTGAGTGACTGTTTTATTTTCTGTATTAATTAAAATACTGTTAACTAGTACTTCATAAACTATATAAATCGTCAAAATTATCTTAGTACAGGTAAAATACAGTTTTGTGAAAATTATGTTCTTTATTTATATGTAGCTAAGTTTGCCTTATAGAAGTTGCAAGAATAGTTTTCCTTCTCCCTTAACAGAGAAATCATATCAGTAGAGAACTTTACAAAATCCCCAACGCACTAATATTCTGTGAATCCACCTGAGGTATATTAGAGAAAAGGATATTCTCAAATCTCCCACAGCAGAGAAATAAAAATAAACATTATTAATAAGTAAAATAAAAAGACTAAACCTATCTCTAGGAAAACTGGACATAAAATTTTGAAAACTATGAAATTTCTGATATCTATTTGAGCACTTAGTCACAGAGGAAAAAAATCTAAATTGTTCATTGCTCACTAAGTTAGCAATTCTAGGAATTCAGAGAGCACATATGTGCAGGGGCCATATCACATTCCTAGAAGCAGGTGGTATTTTATGAATTTCACCAGTCATTGTATGTAGAGAACTGTGGGCTCTTGGGCTAATAAAATAGTATACCTTTTTAAAAGTTTGTCTTTGAAGAAAGTTACACATAATATGTTTTCTTTCTTCCTGGTGTTCCTTTAATGCTGGGAGTTCTCTCTCTCTCTCTCTCTCTCTCTCTCTCTCTCTCTCTCTCTCTCTCTCTCTCCCCCTCTCTCCCTCTCTCCCTCCTGCCTGTTGTGTAAATACTCTCTCAATATCTTCAGATGCATCAGATACCCCATCAGTTTCATTATCCTGAAGAAATCTCTCCTGACACTTCTGCCCAGCAGCATCATAGACTAGCCACTCTCTGTTGACACAAACTCGCATCCTGAGATCTCCCATCACTCTCATTCTGATCATTCCTTTTACTCCTTCTTCACCCAAATCCTCTTTTTCTGGTTCTAACTCTTTCTTGATTAACTGCCTTGCTTTGGTGGAGCACATCATCTAAAAGTTTTCTTTAAAATGGTGGATCAATATTTAACTCTTTGAGAACTTGCACATCTGAAATGTGTTTATTCCATCCTCTAAGCTAATTGATACTTTGGCTAAATGCATTAGAAATTATTTCCTCGTGAAGCTTGAAGGCATTTTTCTTTACCTTCTGGATTCTAGGGTTGAAGCTATGAAGAACAAAGCAACTCTAATTCCTGAATAGTATTTAACTTTTTATTTTCTCTGAAACTTCATAAAGGCTTCTGTTTTTCTCCAGTGGTCTAAAATGCTATGATGCTCGGCTCTGGTATTAATTTGTTTCCATCCATTGTGCTGGGACATCTCAATCTGGAAATATTTTCTTTAGGTACAAAATAACTTCAAAAAATAACTTTATTGATGAGTTCTTTCATATGAGCCCTGTTTTCTCTTTCTACAATACTTATTTTTTGAACTTCTGGGTTGGCTTCAAATTTTCTTGTTTTCTCACCTATTTTTTCCATCATTATTCTTTACTTCTGGGATATTTCCTCACATTTATTTTATAAAACTTCTTTTGAGATTTTTATTCCTTTTCTCATATTTTACAATTCAAAGAGTTGTTTTATTATCTCTTTCTGTTTAAAATAGCAATTTGATCTTGTTTCATGGATGCAATATTTTTTCTAACCTTTATAAAGAAACTTTCTCTTTCCCAGCAAAATTTCTGTTTCCTTAAAGTTTCTTCATTGAAGGTATGTGTGGGGTTTTTATTTTTTGGTTTTTGGTTTTTTTGTCTCTGTATTTTATTTTAGAAGCTTTCATCAGCTGTCCAGTAATCTTGGACTATATGCTTCTGTTTAAGAGGGAGCCTAAGAATGGAAGCTCGCAGCTGATGGGTAGAGCTTGTCAAAAATGAGATTTGCTACAGAGAGAATTAGTAGGTCATTTCTTTGAGGGAGCCCAGCATCAGTATACTTCTTCACATTGGTCAGATTCATCTTCTAAAGGCTTAGGAGTAGAAGGTTAGATAGTTCTCAATCAGTGATTGGCTGGGGCTGACATTAACTTATTTATAAAAGCTAATAGTGTGCATTTCTTCCGGATTTTACATTCAGGGACACAATGTTTATAGTTTGAAATTAGGCATAATGGTACCATTTACACCATGAAATCAACAAATGCCACAAATCATGGTTCTTTCCCCACAGAGAGCTGATTGTTAAACATATATCAGCACACTACTTGTCTTAATATTTAATATGTAATCTTTCACTTGATTCCCTAGCTTTTAGTGAAGTGCTTCAGTGCAAAGATGTTCTGTTTAACCTACTCCAAAGGAAAAAAAAATCATTTTTTTTCAGGGATAGTGGAGGAGAAAATAGCAGGGTTATGCTGAATGAGGTAGGAGATCTGAAAATCAAACTGCCTGTGAAATAGACTTTGAACAAATGTTCTGAATACAGCCTTTAGCCTCACTTCCATAGGTGCTTGAATCTTTTAATTCTTAAAGCTTTGGCAGGACGCTATGGAATAAATTGTGTTGTTTCTTGATTTGTGCTTCTGTTGGCTTAAGATTTAACCCACTTGGTTCTGCAATTACAGTCACGCATGTGCTATCCACTTTCCAAAATAAGCTGCTGTTGTTTTCTGTCCCCCTCTATTAGTGAAATGGTTTCTGCTTCAAAAATTACCGTATACCTCCCCTAAACACAGTAGGTGGCAAAGATCAATAATTTCAAAGATTTCTTCAGCAGAGATAGCATTTTCACCTTAATTTTTTCTCAGAATCAGATATGAATATTTACAGAGGATTTTAAATGAGTTTTTAAAAAATGTTTTACTTTTCATCATTAGTGATATTTTGGGAGATGAACTAAATCATTTGTGGCAATTACTGTGAGAAAATTTACTCAGTGATTACATCTAAAACCTAAGTTTTTCTGCCTAAAGTAATTGAGTGTTTTAAAATGTGAGTGGTTAAAAAAACAGAAAAAAGAATAGTTTAGTTATAATGAGGCAGGAGACCTTTAAAACAAAAACAAATTATAACCCATGCATACTCATATGATTAAAATGACTCTAATTTATATCTAATTACTGAACTTACATAATATATGCTTACATATACTTTTGTCAGAATTCTTACGATAATGCTCCTTTAGGTAAGAAAATTGTTATCTAAGTCAGTATAACAAAGATATCGAATATAAACGAAATAAAAAAATCTCTACGTAATATTCACTGAAAAAACTAATCTTTAGCAAAGGGAATATTAAGCATTTCTTACTTGGAGAACTCAAATAAGACTTAAAATAAGGACTAATTTTCTTGGGAGTGGGGCAGCTGGCCCTTATGGGGAAATAAACAAGCAAACAAACAAAAATATGGTTATTTCAATAGACACAGAAAAAGCAATTGATAAAATCCAACACCCTACTAGGATAAAAACACCCAAAAAATTGGGTATAAAAGGAGTGTACCTCAACACAATAAAGGCCATCTATGACAAACGCACAGCTAATATCATACTGAATGGAAAAAAAATTGGAGGCTTTCACTCAGATTTGGAACAAGACAAGGATACCCGCTTTTACCACTCTTGTTTAACATAATACAAGAAGTTCTAGCCAGTTCAATAAGGCAAGAGAAAGCAATAAAGGGCATCCAAATTGGAAAAGAGAAGTCAAACTATCCCTATCTGCAGATGACCTGATGCTATACATAGAAAACCTGAAAGAATCCATCAAAAAAATGCTAGAACTAATAAATGAATTCAGTATAATGGCAGTATACAAAATCAATACACAAAAATCAATAGCCTTCCTATACACCAATAACAAAATAGCCAAAGAAGAAATCAAGAAAATAATCCCATTCATGATAGCTATCTCAGAGTAAATTTAACAAAGGAGGTAAAAGACCTCTACTATTAAAACTATAAAACATTGGTGAAAAAAAAATATGAACAACAATACATGGAAAGATATCCCATGTTTATGGGTCAAAAGAGTTAACATCATCAAAACATCCATATTACCCAAAGCAATTTATACATTTAACACAATCCTTATCAAAATACCAATGTTCTTTACAGAAACAGAAACAATCTTAAAATTTGTGTAGCTAAAAATAAAGTTGGAGGCATCACACTCCCTGATTTCAAAATATGCTATAAAGCTATAGTAAGCAAAACTGCATGACATTGGCATAAAATCAGACAAACTGAGCAGTGGAATAGAATAGAGAGCCCTGAAATAAATTCAAACATTTACAGCTTATTGATTTTCAACAAAGGTGCCAACAACTAACAATGGGGAAAAAGCAGCCTATTTAACAGATTATGCTGTTCTCATAGAAGTAGAGAGTAGATTAATGGTTTCCAGAAGTAGGGAAGGAGAGGAGAGGAGGAAAAGTGGTGTACTTATGAGTACAAAACTATGCTATCTACCCTAAGTGTATCATTGTATGCTGTATGCATGTACTGAAACAACACACTATATCTCACAAATATGTACAAACAAATGTTAAAATAAAAAAGAAAGAAATTCCTGGAACTTCTGGTTCTCCATTGGCAAAATAGATTCAGTAGGTGAAGGTAGTGATCTGAAGTTAGCCACGAATATAAGTTGTCAGAAATAAAAGCCCATCAAGTTATAGGAACACATAAAAACAAACAAAAAAATGGAAAAAGTGATTTGAGGAGATGTAGTAGAATGTAGTGGAGCTCTGACAAGTAATTTTTGGCTAAAATTATTGCTTAAAGTAGCATTGAAATTTATGAGAAATCTGATTGATAATTACTCAAAAGTTAACCATGAGACATACGTATAACACATCTGTATGACACTTGTGAGTAGCACATCTTTATAATGCTTCTGTATAAGCATCTTTATAATAGATACAGAGAAGAGATATAAGGAGTAATCTCTTAATAGAACCCATCTGTCTGATTCTCATTCTCACTTCTTCCCTGAGTGCCTTCATAGCATTACTACATTAGATAACATGAGGCTTAATTCTGTGAAGGTATTTGCTGTGCACTGAATTGTGTCCCTCCAAAATTCATATGTTGAAGCCCTAATAATTGAGGCTGGTGTGTTATAAGGATGGGACCTTGGTAGGAATAGTGTCCTTATAAAAAGAGACAAGGGAGAGCTCGCTCTTCGTGCTCTGCGAGGACATAGTGTGAAGGCAGCCATTTGCAAGCCAGGAAGGGAGTCCTCACCAGGACCCAAATTGGTTGGTGTCTTGGTCTTGGACATCCCAGACTCCATGACTGTGAGAAATAAATTTTGTGGTTTAAGCTACCTACAAAAATTTTTTATAGCATTTCAAGCAGGGTAAGACAGTACCACATGCCTGTTCTCACCTTTTAAAATGTTGCATTTTTTTCAGGAATAAAAAGTACACCAAAGTTCCATAAAGAATGTTTTTCCTTTTAACAGTATCTTTTCCTGAGCTAATGAACCATTAATGCAATTTCTTAGTCATCATATGTGTAATTTTCTTATATTTGCTATTATAAAAAGTGCAAGATTGGAATAGAATTGTGCCTTAATTTGCTCTCAGATCTTTCTAGATTGAACCTTAGCGTTGCCTGTTTTCCTTGTTAAGGGTGTTTTTTCTATGCTTTTCATGCATCGTGGCACAAAATGTTCTCCAAGATACTACAGAAAGGGCTGTGATTTGAAAAGAAAATGTTCACTGGCAAGAACTGCTGTAGAGGTCCCTATAAAACTTCTGCTGACATTTTGTGCATCTATACATGAGTCTTTAAAAAAAATCTGAAAAGGTCCAGGTGCTTCCCAGAACAGGGACCAAAGTATCCATTAACTGCAATGAAAACATTCTATTTACAGGCACACTGCAGAAGAGGGAGTTTGCCATGTGGCTGACATCTCGTTCACCCCACAACCTAATGCTCCATACTTGTAGAGCTTATTCTATCAGGCGGAGTATCTGTAACTGATAGTTGCAAAGAATTTTAACTTGCCAGTTTGCTGTGATCAACAAGCAAGACCTAAATTTAACTTAAATTTGTCTTTGAGTTTAGTCCATGTCTTCAAATGGACTAAACAGTGACTTCTATCTTATCTATCCCTGTAAACAGTTTCTGTATTGGAAATGCTAAAATTTCATTCATCCTTTAATAAAACCTGGGTTCGCATTCCAGAACTGATGATAGAGTTGGGTTTTGTTCCTTAAGCAGCTGTTTACCCCTTATTGCTGCAAACCCAGCTTTGAGCTTGTCTTCATTAATCCTCTGCAGCCTTTTTCTCTTCTTCACCATCATTTCTCATTTTATGCCATTTCCCACTGGTGGGGTGAGAGTGGTGCTAGAGGTGAGAGGGATTGCAGAAATTGGGTGAACTTTTGTGCTGGCTGATGAGGAGAGAAGAAAGAAATGAAGGGAGAAAACTCACAGTGATTGTGTTAGAAAATGTTTCTCTCCAAGGTTACTTTTGTTGGTGAAGGAGCTTGGAGCAGCTGTCTGCCCAGGTCTGTTCTTAAGATTCTCCAATCTCATAATGAATGTAATTTTTTAACTGTACTCTTTTAGGCATAACTTTAAAGAAGAGTTGTAAATGGCACTCAATAAATATTTCAATAAATGAAAGCTCTGATAAAGAATGATTAGAGAGAACAGAAGATCAGAAAATTGCCTAAAAGAAGATAATATCCAAGCAGAGCTAATGACAAAGGAATATCAGGGGTGATTTTATGTAAGCCTTCTTAAAATGCAGCTAACTCATTCATTCATCATTTGCATATTTCTTGAGCACCTGCTATGCAACAAGCTTTGGGATTGATAGGTTAACATAGTACTGAGGAAGATTGGTGTTTTAGTCCGTTTTGTGTTGCTATAACAGAAATACCTGAGACTGGGTAATTTATAAGTTAAAGAGGTTTGTGTGTTTGGCTTACAATTCTGGGACAGCTGCATCTGGCACAGGCCTCAGATTGCTTCTGCTCATGGTGGAAAGTGGCAGGCAGTTGGCGGGTACAAGCAGATCACATGGCGAGAGGAAGCAAGAAAGAGAGAGAAGGTGCCAGGGTCTTTTTAAGCAACGAGCTCTCGTGGGAACTAATCGAGCGAGAACTCACTCATTAATCCCCCTCCCCCAGGGAGAGCATTAATACATTCATGAGGGATCCACCCCCATGACTCAATCAGTTTCCAACACTGCCACTTTGGGGATCAAATTTCCACATGAGTTTTGGAGAGGACAACACATGCAAACTCCATCAACTGGACAGATCAGATAATCTAGTTCATGTCCTAGTTCTATGTCTTAAAAAGTTTGTGACCTTAAACAAGTTATTTAACCCATTGATGTCTTGATTTTCTTTTTTCTTTAAAATGACAATGATAAAAACCCAATGACCCATGCTGGTGCTATGTAGATTAGTGTTGTCTGGTGCATGGTAGTAGGCCTTCAATGTCATATTATCATTATTTACACCAGGTTTTATACATACAGAATCAATAACACAATGTCTCCAAGACTCTTACAGTTTGGTAGGGTGTAAAGAAAAGAAAAGTAATGATCAAAACTCAGGGTGATAAGTGCTATGATAGAAGATACATTCCAGAGCTATGACACTTTTAGCAGGGGTTACTCACTCTGAGGGGAGAAGGGTGGTTTTAGGGTTGGGTATGAGTCTTGAGGACTTCACCACAGAGATAAGAAGACAAAGACCCCAGAAAAGAGAAAAAGTGATGATTTATAGGAATATTAAATAATTTAGTAAATCTACTATTGGAGGAGACTCTGGGAATATGCTAGAGAATGAAGTTAGGCTGATAGAAAGGGCCAGGTCAAGCTTTAAAAATGTCAAGTTTTTTGCAGGATTTTAGATAAATCATATTCTAGAAAGACTTTTCTAGGTAGAGTGAGGAAAATGCATATAGTAGATAGTCTGAAGTCCAAGACAAGATAGGAATTTATGAGAAAAAGTAAGTAGTAAAGAGATTCACTGTGCTATGAAGCAGGGGACTAGACAGACCCCAGGGAAACCACGGCCAAATCTGAGAGCTGTGAAATAACAGAGAGTGGAAGCAGGAGCTCACCTGAGATGAAGGTATGCTGGAGTCTGGTCTCACAGGATCTCTGACATCACAAGGGAGAGGACGGTATGTGAATGCAACAGGACAGGGATGAGGTCACCAGAAAATCCTGAGATCTTCTGTTGTATCTTTAGCCTCTTTTTTAAACTAATGAATGTTACATTTGACTGTTTTATTGTGTCACATAAAGCATTTCATTTAATCCTTACAGAAATCCTTTCAGGCAAGTACTATAATCTTCATTGTATGAATAAGGAAACTGAGAGTAAGTGATTTGCCTAAGATCAAATAACTAGTAAGAAGATGAGCTTAGACTTGAACCCAGGTCACACTAAAACTGAAGTCTGATTCTATAGAACTTTTCCAACCTTTCAGCCCCTTCCCTCCATATAGGTCTCTTCACCTTTCTCCAACCTCCAGGTTCAACCCTGGTTTTACCATCCCTGCAGATTTCCTTGTATCTTTTCCTTTACTCAACCTATGCTTTATAAGTACTCACTCTTCTGCTCTCTCTTATTTCTGTGCTAATGAACACATTTGGCAAAAATCATATTGTTCATTCATGTTCTACAACATTGGTTATATACACAGTGTTCCACAGACAGTTTTCTCCATGTGTCTTGTCAAATATGTGACCTGCTTCCCACAAAAACTGCTCAAAATGAAACGTTAGTTTTTATGTGATAACTACAAGTTCATATCTAACTCACAGCTGTCATACTTTTCGTCTTTCATGAAGAAAGCCAAGGCCACCACGTGTACTTGTTCAGATGTCTGTTTCTTCTATATATTCTCTGTGCCCCCTCATCAACAAGTCCCCCCCTTATCTCTCACCCCTCTGACACACACAGACACATTTACCTGCATCTGGTGGAAACAGTAGCTTTGGGATTTCCAAGCCTCTGCTGGAATTAACTCTGGTAATTACTTTTCTCACCCTGAATCCCCAAACCCACTCTATATACTCATTTTTATTTACCTCAGGTCCCCCTAACAATTTACCTGTCTCTCTACTCTTTCAAATTACTCTTGCTCAGATCCCAATAGTGGTTAAAAGCCAGGGAACATCATTTTCCATTGCATGGCAAGTGATCTGTGTACTTGGCCCCTTCCTGGCACATCACAGAACATTTTGCATATTAACTTTCTACAAACGAAATGGACCATCAAAATAATTTACTAAGCCCAAATGACCTTTCTTCATAAGAGTAATTCTGGTGCCACTTCCTGTTTTTTTCTCCTGGGGGGTGTTGTTGGGACTCAAAGTTTGCTTCTGAAGGTATTTTTTTAATATACATTGATTCTCTTTTCCTCATTCCCTACTTTTCTTTTGCCTCTCTTCTGTCTATGGTAATTTTGCTGCTGTAGGCTTCTACTATCCCTCTCCCTAATCTTCATGCATTCAGTGGTAAAGGTAAGGCAATAGTCACGCAAGAAAAATATTCTATCTCCTTAGAAGTGGATGGACTGATGATGAGGAAGCTTGGAGCTAGTGTATTGCAAACTCTTTACTCAGTGATTAACAGTTTTCCTTATCCTTGCCAGAGATTGAAGGGAATGTAGCAAAATCAGCATTTCCTGGAGTATAATTTCAATTAAATTCCAAAATATGAATACTTTCTCTTTTTCTAAACTTCTGGATGAATAAAGCTTTCAAAGTTCCCGATGATTTCAGTACAAGCTCTGGACGTGGCAGTCCTTCATTGCTCGCTCTTCCTCTGCCTCTGCAAAGCTAACTTGTTATTTGGAGAGTGGCATGTATAAAGGCCATAGAGCAAAGTCTTTCATGCTCTGTCTAGCATAAGGCAGCTGCAAAAACACATGATTTGGAGCATCAAGTCTTTTGCTGAAGTCTTCCCGTCAGTGCAGATGTTCAATTTAAATGCGTGTGCTTGTGGACCCTGAAAGGAGTAAGGTCGACCTGCTACAGGAACACTAAAGATGTGTGGTGTTTCTTTCATTTTGGTAGTCACAAGGGTAAATTGTGTTCCAGGAAGTAAAACATTCTATGGAATGGTTGCATTTTTCTGATGATAACAAATTTCCTTTATATATTCTATATACTATTTATTTTATGCTATATATACTCAAGACAGGAATATATGGTATCTATAATAGTACCTACTTACTTATATTACTAAAATTTATTATTGTAGTTTCATTGGAAGGTACTGGTAAAAAATAAACTCTCTCAAGCATTTTTTACTTCTTTCACATGGGGAAAAGCATAATGTGGCAAGTGAAGAAAATACTGATTCCCTACTATTGCATCTCCACTGATGTTCACTGTTAAGATTATGTTGAGAATACCAAAATACATTGGCTTTATTGGTGATAATAAATGTATTCTGACTGTTCTAAGCATTTATATATCTTACAATTATTAAGAGTCTATACAATATTGACCTATCTTCTTCAGTTACTTAACCAAATATATTTTTCAACAATGTCAGAGTTAAATGGTAGAAACTCTTCTTTATACTAAAATTTGCTAAGTATTAATTACATTCTGAAAGATTTGATATTTTCATTGTCTTTATTTGTAAAGTATGTTTTCCCCTAAATAATTCACCCTTACTGTAAATTTTTTTTCAATAAAATCAGCAATTTTAAAAAAGTAGACTAAATATTTTACATTTTCTTTGTATTTTTGTCCAACAATATTTAAAACATATGTACTGGTCTAAATGCCTGTTTAGAAAAAAATATTTTCTCTTTAAAAGAGAAAATATGTTTTGCTTTAGAGGAGGAAAAGTATAAGGCCAGAGTCTATGACTGTTTTAGGTATTAGTGTGCCCAGAAATTAGTTCAATGAATAAAAATATTTACTAAATTGATGAGCAAAAGTTGAAGTAAAAGACATTAATTTATGGTCAGTTTGTGACAAGTTTTATAAAGATATCAATTAAATGACCTAAGAAAATCATTGGCAAGTTGTTTTATACAGAGATTCAGTATTTAGGAAAAATATATCAAAGCCAATTGTTCGTAGTCTAGGGGCCTTGCCCATGACCGAGGTAAGCAATCTATTCTGAAGATCCCTGATAATAATTACATCTGTTGCAAACTCTAAGTATTAATGCATTAAAAAATAGATTAACAAACGTGATACAGGCGAATTGTGGACTTCTCAAAGTTTTTTTCTGATGGGAGAATAGAAATAAAGAATTTAATTGTGATTATACTCTAGGAACTGCTGTTTTTACTACACTCCCTCAAACCTGTAATTGGCATCAAAGAAAAAGATTAATCGCTGAGTTGAGTATTTGTAGTGCACTGGCTCCCAGTTTCCTCATCTTCAGCTCGCCCACTTCTGAGGAGATAAGAATATTTTCTTTGGTAGACTATTGCCTTACCTTTACCATACAGAATGTAGCAAGGATTATGGAGAGGGATAGCAGAAGCCTACAAAAGCAAAATTACTACAAATAAAAGACTGGGTAAAGAAAAGTAAGAAATAAGGAAAAGAGAATTAATGCATATGCCCGAGAGCAAACTTCTGGTTTCCATTGCTAGCAACATACCCCATACACCTGTTATGCATTGGAAAATGAAATTTCCTGACTTTTAACCACGATTGAGATCTGAGCAAGGGTAATTTGAAATAGAACAGACACAGATAAATTCTTAGGGGGACCTGAGATAAATAACAAAGTGTGGTTGCAAATGAGAATTATGGTGGAGAAGAATGGTTTGGTGATTCTAGGTAAGAAAACTAATAACCTAAATGCTTCATTAATTGACCATTAATTGACAATTTATTAATGAATGGAGTTAAGTCCAGCAGGGGCTTGGAAATCCCTAAGCTATTGTTCCACCAGATGCAGGTAAATGTGTTTGGGGGGTGATTTGGTGTTGACAAGGGAGCAGAGAGAATATACTGAAGAAACAGAAATCTGAACAGGTATATGTGGTGGCCTTGGTTTTCTTCATGAAAGAAGAAAACCATGACTACCATGAGTTGTGGAGGGATTCATAGTTAGCACATAAGAATACCTCTCAAATTGAGAGGTATCTGTGGGAAGCAGGCCACAGAATGCACATAATGCATGTAGAAAATTGTCTGGGGTACACTAACGATTTGACTGACGTTGTAAAATGTGAATTAACAATGGGATTTTTGCCATATGTGTTCATTTTCCCAGAAATAAGAGAGAGCAGAAGAGTGAGTACTTATAAAGCATAGGAGAGTAAAGGAAAAGGTACAAGGAAATCTGCAGTGATGATAAAACCAGGGTTGAACCTGGAGGTTGGAGCAAGGTGAAGGGACATACATGAAAGGAAGGGGCTGAGAGATTGGAAAAGTTCTATAGAATCAGACTTTGGTTTTAGTGTGACCTGAGTTCAAGTCTAAGCTCATCTTCTTACTAGTTATTTGATCTTAGGCAAATCACTTGCTCTCAGTTTGTCTCAGTTTCCTTATATATACATTGAAGATGAGGATAGTACTTGCCTGAAAGGATTTTTTGTAAGGATTAAATGAAATGCTTTATGTGACACAGAAAAATAGTCAGATATGTTCATTAGTTTTAAAAAGAGGGTAAAGTTACAACAGAAGGTCTCCGAATCTTCTGGTGACCTCATCCCTGTCCTGCTGCATTTACCTTTCTTCCTGTCCCTGGTGATGCCAGAGATCCTGTGAGGCCAGACTCCAGCACACCCTCCTCTCAGGCCAGCTCCCACTTCCACTCTCTGTTATTTCACAGCTCTCAGATTTAGCCGTGGTTTCCCCTGGGGTCTGTCTAGTCCCCTGCTTCATAGCACAGTGAATCTCCTTACTACTTATTTTTTCTCATAAATTCCTACCTTGTCTTCGACTTCAGACTTGTAGACTCGTGCATTTTTCTAACTAAAACCAGGATAATCTTTCTAGAGTCTTGCTTGTCTAATATCTCACAAAAAGCTACACATTTTTCAGCAGGAACTGGCCCTTTCTATCAGCCCAACTTCATTCTCTCGCATATTCCCAGAGTCTCCTCCAATAGTAGATTTACTAAATTATTCAATATTCATATAAATCATCACTTTTTCTCTTTCCTGGAGTTCTGGTCCTCTTCTTGTCTCTTTGGTAAAGTCCTCAAGACTCATACCCAACCCTAAAACCACCCTTTTCTCCTCAGAGTGAGTAACCCCTGCTCTGAGTGCTATAGCTCTGGAATGTATCTTGTATCATAGCACTTACCACACTGAATTTTGATCATTAATTTTCTTATCTATCTTTAGATCCTACCAAAGTATGAGAATCTTGGAGGCTTTGTCTTATTGATTTCTGTATGCATAGGACCTGGCATTACAATGTTAACATCAACTATGACATTGAAGGCCTAATATCATGTGTCAGACATGATTTATCTTCATTTGAAATGGAAGTATGTTTTTCCCTAAACAATTCAACCTCACTGTGAATTCTTTAAGTAAATTTAGTAAGTTTTAAAAAGTTGACTAGGATAGCTTTACATTATCATTGTATCTTTGTCAAACTGTATTTAAAACTTATACAATTGCCTAAATATCTGTCTAGAAAGAAACATTTTTTCTTTAAATGAGGGAATACAAGTATATTTTGCTTTAGAGGAAGGTAAGTCTGTGAGACCAGGATCCATGATTCTTTTATGTACTAGTTTGCCCATAAATTAGTCCAGCGCCTAAAAATATTTCTTCAATTTATTAGTAAAACTAAATTTAAATAGAAGGGAATTAAAGTATTGTTGGTTCGTGACATGTTATACAAAAATGTGAATTTAATGTCCTAGAAGAATCACTGACAACCAGTTTTTTTTTTTTTTTTTTTTTTTTTTTGTAAAGAGAATCTGTATTTAAAGAAAATATATCAAATCAATTTTTTTTTCATTTTCTTTTTTTTTTTCTTTAACAGTTTAGGGGACTTGCTCATTGTTGAGGTGAGCAGCTTATCCTGAAAACCCCTGATTATAATTATTTCTGTAGTAACCTTTTAAGATTAAGCAAATGAATTAACAATCATGGTGTTGTGGGCAAAGTATTGACTTCTAGAAATATTTCATAATGGGAGAATGGTGCACATTAGTGATGTCTCACACTCTCCTGTAGGTATGCAGTGCAGGAAGGATGGATGAGAAGACAGTGGTTGAAAGAATTTAGTATCATGTTTTGCTAGTTTTTGTGATAGTTTGTACTAATATTTTAAATAAGCTGTAAAACAAAAGGAGAACAACTCTTGCTTTACTCCCCAAGTAATTTGTAATGGCATTTACTCAGAATCTAGGACATTTCTTCTTTTCATAAGAAAAGTCCTTTCTTAAGTTTAACAAGTGCTTCACAAAGTAAAACACCTGCAGGGCAGGAGGTTTCCTCAGAGGCTTCTGCTCCCTGCCTGCAAAGAAAAAAGGAGAGGCTGGGAGAGGGGGAGGCGGCTGAGTTCCTTCACTCCCCACTCTGAGCAAGGCTGTTGCTGAGTTTAACAAATTCTCTTATTTGCCCTGGAAAGAACAAAGGACAGTTCAATTAGTCAGGCATCTACTGGCAACTGTGGTTTGCTGTTTCAGTGGGGAGGAGAGAATAATATGTGACTAACTTTACTCCATTAATTTTTTCCCCCTTACAATAAGAATAGGGATGTTTTTCTCCTCCTGCAGCTGGATAGTTTCCAATTAAAGAGGGAAATAGAACCTAGACTGTTCATTAATGATGATATTTCATCAGCAAATAAAATATATACTTTATATTTAAAGTTTGATATATAGATACATTGATCAATAAATACTCATATAGTTTTTTTACTTTTCTTCAAGAAAAAAATTATAGAGATATTAGAAGCTTGTTGAAATAATCCTGAATTTGAACCCATAGTGCTTTTATACTAAAAACCTTAAAGAGATTTTGATAGTTTGATCAAAATAGTAAGGCATTTATTTGAAATATACAATTGGTCAATTATATTTCAAAACCTTAATTTCATGCGCTCTAAAAAGAAAATGTAATTACTGATTTTCTAAAAGTGCATACTAAAGTTTCCCACAAAATCATTTGTCTTATATCTGAATGTATGTATATGTGTATGAATTTGTGTGTGTGTATATTTTTTAAGAAATATTTCTTATTTACCTAAGATGACCCAACGATAACTTTGCCTTTAATGGTAAAAAATAGGCTAAATATAATCTCACAGACTTTTAAGTTTGTGGCAAGGTCACCTTTATTAACATAGGTTGTAATTAAATGTTATAAGATTAAAAATGAGTTTGTGCAATCGACATGGGGCAATAATTGTATTCATTAATATTCTGTTTTTCAAAATGTATACTCTATTTTTGCTTCTAACTTAAAACATTTGTGGCACCTCTGGGTTGATTCTCCTGAGAACCCTGCACAGAGTATTTGGAAGTGTTATGGGAAGGGGTAATTATGCTGTCTAGGGAATTTGTCAAGGAACAGAGCTGTGGGAGATTAAAGTAGATGTGATGGTTGCAGAGGTCACAGCCTTGATTTTGAGCCAAGACTCACTATCACTTTTTTTAATTGAGTCTGAAAACTAGAAAGCTGTGATGCAGTAACCGCCTATTACCAGGGAAGAGACATCTAACTAATTGGAAATGAGTGAGCACGGGGCTTAATAACTCCAAGAACAAAGAACTACAGCAACCAGATATGAACAGCAATTCATTAAAACCAATACTCAGAGAAAAGAGACTTTTATATTGTGTTCACTTTTATATTTCAAAAATATAAATTCCTCAGTATCCTTTGTTCAAATAATATACATATCATTAATTTAGCCTCTATTTTGGCTTTAGTCTTTATATAAGCAACTGAGAAAAATTCCTTCCATTAGTGGTGGAGAAGCTTTGAACTCAGAGTAATTTTGTTTTTATATATCAAAGTTTAAAAATTATATTGATGATATTAACACATCATATTATTTTTATGACAGTATTACAACAAAATTAAAATGCAGGCACAATGTATGTCATATCATCATATTTGAAGTACATAAATAGCTATATTGTGATATTTAAAATATTTACCTAATTTAGCATAATGGCCTTGTTATGAGTCCACATTGCAGCACATTCCCTTGTGTATCCAAACCTCAAATGACAAATTACTAATTTGGGGTAGTCTTTAATAAGACTAAGTTTTCTAATTGCAAAATAATTCGGAGTTGTCATGAAATGTCACATATATTTTAGCCTTCTTGTAAAACTCCAATTAATGTTCAGCACAGCTATCTCTAAAATATAATTATCTGATTTTTTTTTTCCCTCTTTCCTTCCTTTAGAAGCTAGAAAGTATCAGAAAGAAATATAATGCCTTTTTGGAAAGTACTGATCATCTCTTTGCCTTATTTTATTCAGTGTCTCTGCACACAGTGAGATGAATACCACTAATCCACAGCTTGTATTTCCAGTGTCTCCAGTTTGTGAATCCCTCTAGGTACAGACTCAGATCAAAAGTTTCAGCCATCAGTAATTTAACAGTGTACATACAGCTTCTTTGGGGTTGTCAGCCTGAAAGAGCCGCTAATTTTCTACCCCATTCCAAAGACTCTTCCTTCTTTATCTAGAAAGTGTATTTGTTTCTTCCAAGCATGCAACTTCAAGGGGGTAGCATAAGGATGGATTTGGGAAGGTGGAAGAAATCAGTCATCTGGACGATCATTTCAGTTAAACTAACCATGGGAATCTAAAGAGTAGAAACACCAGCCCTAGATTTTTGGACAAATTTGTCTTTATGGGCTTAAAACAGTTCCTAGCATTCACTTTTGTAATAATTGTTGTTTTCATTTTTGGTTTTCTGTTTTTGTGTTTTTCATTTTGTTGGGATAAACGAATGAAATTAGCAACTTGTGACTTTTTATCTCTTGTACTGAGATAACACAGTGATGCTGTATGCTCTTTTCTTAGAAGATATGTTTTTATATATTGCAACAATTGGAACATGCACAGTGAATACAAAACAGTAGAAAGATAAGAGGAATGGGATCTAAGGTTCTAAAGTAAAACAGGGAGACTTCAGTTAACAACTTAGTGCTATGGATCTTTGTATAGCTAGTCAAGATGATGTTGAATGTTCCTAACACAAAGAAGCAACAAATGTTTGAGGGAATAGATACACTAAGCACCATGATGTGATGACTGTACAGAATATGCATGTACACAATTATCACATTGTACTTCATAAATATGTACAATTATTATGAGTCAATTAAGAAAAATAAATTAAAAATAGAGCGGGAATAAAACAAATGGAACATGCAATGGTCTCTTATTTTATTTTATGTTGCTATTAGAAAACAGAGTTGGGATCTGGGCCCAACCTCAATGGATGAATGGAGATATGATTGATCCAAACCTTTACCTACTTAGAAGCATTCAGCTGCAGGTGGGCAGGGGCTAGATCAGCTCACACTGTTTGAAAATGTTCATCTACTGAGTGGAGGACTGTAATCACTGGGGTAACCATGAATGTTGTTTAATGCTGATTTCAGTAGAGAATATGGCATTAGAATCCTTTAACAGTTCTTGTATCTTGGTGTCCTAAAATGTCTGCTTTATTTTTCATTATGAGATAAACACATTTAAGACTAACCCAAACAAGAGGTTCATCTCTAATAGTGGCAAGCACTTCATACACTGTCCCACCACCCTTTTATAGATGCGTGAATTACACATGGCGCAAAGTCCACTAGACTGGCTAGAGTTCTGACCTCAAGACCTTAGAAGCCTGACAGACTACAGGAGACAAAAAGTTTACTAAGGAATTTGGAAAGTTGACAGTTAGTCAAAATCAAACTTGTAAAACTCAACACACATATTTATTTTTTAAATTTATTCTCCTTTTAATTGTCATAAATCTGAGTGATAAAACACTGTCTTTTAAAAATAAACTTTCTGTTAACTGAAATATTCAAGGTTAGCCATTATACAGAATTATCATTTTCTTGAACATTGTACGAAATAGCATCATCAGATGAAGAGTGTCTTATAGGCCAGTTGAGACACATTCCACTAATGTCAACTAAACACATCATGGAATATGTACCTAAACACCTAGGAAAAACCACATTTGCTTTATGGCTACCAGAGCCCAGTTTTGCACATACTGCAAAAGATTTTGTGGTTTCAATAAACAGAGTGAGTTTCTACTTCTACTTTTGCTGGCTAAAAACCCGAGCAGTTAACATGGAATAATAATTCCATCAAAAATATTTTTATCTGTGGAGAGGAGAGAGAAACAGTCTCCTCTGCTACAAGAGGAAAGTATTGGTAACATCAGAAGTTCTGTGGCATTTCTTCAGGGTTCAACGTTTGAAGGAAAAAGTTTGGAAGCACACGAGTATATTTTGTTAATAGCTATCTACTGGGATTATGAAATACTATATTGCTCTGTCTCTTACTTTAAAGGTGATGTGTTAAAATCAAATAAATATGTAAAACCTCTAGAAATATGAGGAAGTTGTAATCTACAGTTAAGTTAGAATCTTCTCGTAAAAAGATATAGACTAAAAGAAGTTGATAGATATTAGATAGTCTTGTCAGAATTTAATTTTTATTTCTGTATAAATTGAAAAAATATACATAAGAAATATACTACTAATATTTTCTAATTTCTCTAAAATAAACTTTTAATACTTGCTTAATTAAAAAAGGGGTTGATTGTGCAGGATTAGATCTCATGAATGACCTATTTGTGTTTTCATTACATGGCTTAATGACCATTCAGACTACAGACTGCAACTGTCAGGAATGAGCTTCCCAACATTTGCTTCCATAATTACTATGTTGATATAATATTCAAGCAAGATGTTTTTCTTACCTTTGCATGATCTTATCTGTAATGTCAAGCAGTGATTAGTGTTATTTTCCTCCTATTATTGACTCAGGATTAGATAACAGCTGGAACATTTTGGCAAGTGTGGTATCCTGGCAATTCTTTGTAATTCATCCACAATCCTGGGAACTCTGTGATTATATGAATCCAATATTTGTACCTTATTGAGTAGCTGAGCTTTAGCAGAATCATTGTGTAGCACAGGTTCTCAATCTTCGTGTCACATTAGAATTACTTGTGGAGATGATTTAAAATCTCACTGACAGATCAAACACACCACACTCTCTTGGCAAATATACCCAGGCATCAGCATTTTTTAGAGTCCAAGGGATTTCAGTGTTTAGCCAAGGTAGAAAATCACTGTTCTAGAAGAGACAGAAACAGAATCAACATCAACGTGAAGAAAATCCCCCACACTGAACACTGAATTTACCATAAAAAAATAATGTTTTTCTGCCAGGTTGAACAGGCAAAGTAAATTTTTGATCAAATTACTTAGACTTTTTGACATAGTTCAGACATACCCTCATATGTCACACCGTGTGTCTGATTGCCTCTAGAAAACTGAGACAAAAGTGAACAATTTAGTTGGCCTTGGCCTCTCTGTTTTGGGAACATGGCAAATCTGTGTACCAGGACCTAGAAACCTGACCCATCAGAGCAACACCATGAAGGTTGTTTTTGTGTCAATCTCTGTGTCATCCTCTCTACCCCCGACACACACCCCTAACCTAACATTATCTCTTTTTTCCCATTGAAAATCATCCCTCCCCTAGTTTCATCTAATGTTATATTTATGCCAGACCCAGTTCATGTGTTCAGACAAAGCTAAATTATTAGTTGATAAAGGTTTAAAATATAATCCCTCCCAGGGGTTCCAAATTTTTAATAGAGTCTCTTGAAAGTCAGAAATATCAAAGTCGTAAAACTTTAATGACAGGAGTAACTGGGAGAGGATTAAATAATTGGGCTCAAGGGTCCCTCCACATCACCCCCCTTCAAATTATACCACATAGGCAGCCCTGCTCATTAGATTAACCCCTCCTGAAAACATTAAGCTTCTGTTAGTAGTAAATTCAGAGAACTCACTATTACCAGATTTAAAAAAAAAAAAAAATTGTCCTTTTGATTCTACATATGATGTTTCCTTGGTCATATAAGTAGGGTAGTCAATTACATTGATAATTAATTAATTCTTGTTCTACCTATGGCAATTTGCCATTGATGCATTAAAATTATCTTTATTTACTAAGGCTAATTAATTGCCATCCTAAAAGCTATCAAATCTACTGTAGATAATTTTATCATAAAACTCCTTATGCCATATTATACATACTATGCTGTATCAATGATTATTAAAGACATGAAGGAAGTAAATGTTGTAATTGACTTTATAGAAGATGTTACAACTTCTGTTAGTAATCTTGCTTTTGCCAAAGAAAACTATGTCACCGAACATTTAGTTAATATATTTATTTTCTGGAATGTTCTTAGTATAAATATTTTAACACTTTGAAAGCACTTGATAGTTTAGGTATAGTAATATTTTTAATTATTTATATAGAAAATCAGGAGTCCGTCTGAGGGCTGGAATTGATAAGTTTTGTAAAAGCAGGATGGAACTTGATAGCTTTAAATGCCTCAATATCATGTCTGTTCATTTTTATTATTTTTAGTACTATGAACTGTAACCAAAATGATCATGTCTTGATATTATTTACATCAGTTTTAACTGCCATCTTTATTTTCCCTATTGCAATGCAAAAGGAAATTTTGTTGAGGTGAAAATTTTTACACTAACTGCTCACCCCCCCCCCCCACATTCACATTCTTCAATTGTTCTCTTCATTTCTTTCTTTGTCTCTCTCGGTTTCTCTGTCTCTGTCTCTGCTTCTGCCTTTCTCTCTCTCTCTCTCTCTCTCTCTCTCTTTCCCCCCGTCTCTGTCTCTCTCTCTGTCTTTCTCTCTTACACACACACACGAGTTCTGTTCTAAGGTGATAAATCCTAGCCGTCCTTAGCTGCAAGCATCATGAGGGATTGTATCGTGGCTTGTAAGGGTGGCTTTCAGTCGGGGAGGTTAATGCACTTGCTTCCTTTCAGTGGCAAAGTCTCCCTCTTCTCAGTCATGACAGAAAAAGAAAATTAACCTCCTGTTCCCAATTTCATATGGAATTTTTCTTTCCAGATAAGGGCAGTGACCTTGCCAGAAGGATCCAAGTATTTCTGAGATCATATTTGACTTGATGATGGATGACCAGTTACCTGGGTACAAGCATCTGTTCTGATAAAGTTAGGGGCTGGGAATAGGAGACCTGCATGTTAATGCATTTTACTCTTGCCTTTAGCTGGCAGAAATGATATTTTCAGAAATTCGGTTGATTCTCCTAGGAGATCATTGGCAGCCCTATCATGAAATGTAGAATGGAAGGATCCGATCTTGAATATCAAGACAGACCTTAGGTCTCATTCTTTAAACTTGCTCTACTAATAAATTGCTGGTCTAGAGCTAATTTTATACTCAGAAGTTATTCCAGTGAGTTCTACAACAAACATTTTAATTTGTTCTATAAAAATGTCTTCCAAGTGTTCCATGTTTTTTTCTTATTTGTCATCTATTCTCTTGTTCTCAGCATGTGGAAAAGTGTTCAAATTTGCCAACTAGTTTCCTGAGTAATAATGTTTTAGCTTAGGTGACTGCATTATAATTTATAAAGGTTCTGTCAAATCTTTCAGTTCTTCTAATTTTAGTATGACCTAAGTTACACTGTCTCATTTTCTTAATAAGTCTATGATACAGGTATGAAATTAGAATATATTTGATTTATTGCTTGGCCCATATATTTGAAGCCTTTCAAAAATTACAGGAAAACAGATCAATAAGAGTAAATTTGTAGCATTTTTGTACCCATAGGGATGTACGTTTCCTGACAGCTTCACAAAATACATTGTATTTTCAGAACCAATTCTAATCTTTCCATATTGATAGAATTAATTCTGCACTTCTTATGGTTTGCAAAAATTAACAAATGAAAAATTCTAGAGTGCTTCCTTCTAGTTATTTTTTTTTCCTTAAGGAGATGGCATAGTTCAATATATAATACAAAGGGTCTTCAAAATGTTCATGGAAAGATTCATATTATCCTTTAATTCTGCTTTTCCACAAACTTTTGGAAGTATTCTTGTATAGTTTGTAAAGCCAGAGGAAGCTTAGTGATGATCCCTTCCACTCCTCTAATTCCACAAATGGGAAAGTTAATACCTAAAAACAGTTGCCCTGTAAGCTGTACCTTCAGTGGTAACCTTAGAAACAAAACTGGTATATTGACTTATTTTTAAAATTAACTTTTATTTTTAAGAATATTATCTCATTTATTTGAGGTTAATAGGTATAAGTTTTTTAATTCATATTATTTGCTTCTGTTCTCTGTATGGTCTGATCTTCTGTGTCCTTTTTTTTTTTTTCCCCCTGTTCATTTGATCAGGTTATACAACATAAACTGCCATGAGATAGCATTTAGGATGAATGAGACAAATTATGAGAAAAAGCTGAGGTACAGATTGAAAAATGCCTACCTTCAACATATCTATGATCAGTTGTTAAGAGTTAGTATTATTTGATAAGTACATGAAATCTAGGAAAGGACTATTGTGTACTCTTGGAGATTTACCTTACTGAAAACTTATGATTAACCTTAGTTCATGAAGAAACCACTGTATAATTTATGCAATCTCTTCTGTTATCGTTCCTTGTAATAAGCAAAATGATACACAAGATCCATAAATATGGATATTCAAATGATGTGTGACCCTAGGAAGTGTTTAAGTTTCTTTATGAGTTTTTGTTTTCTAATCTGTAAAATGGGGATCATTGGACATCCGTTGTTGGAGTGATGTGAAGGGTAAGTAAAATTATGTATATTGGATATTTTACACAGTACCTGCCACACAAGAGCCTTTCTGTGAATGTGAGTGGTCCTCCCTTCCTGGTTTCCAGAGAAAACCGGGGTGGTCTTCTTAGGCACTATTTGTCTTGTGACAGGTGACAAACAGCAGGGTTTTCTGGGGAGCGAATCAGTGCTAATTAAGGAATGCCAGAAAAGGAAAACAGAAAAACTTGTTGGCAACTTAGTCACTGAGGCAATTTTTTGTGAAAGAAAGTCATCAGTGAATTGCCCACATAGGATTGGTTTGTCTACTCTCTTCATGTTTCTCTTGGTCAGCCTCACCTAAGAGAACCCCCCTACCCAGGAGGCCTGTTGCCTGCTGAGAGGCATCCAGTTCACAGGGCAGCAGCTACAGTATTGAGGCATGTAATTTAAGAGCAAATGAGCTTGTAGAGGTTGTCTAGCATTTCCACACCTATCAAATACTGGTAAATAATGCACAACCTCATTGCTATATCCAGATATACATCTACCAACAGTATTATTTTCTTTGTCATTATAATATGGGTGACAAGATTTAATTTCGATTTAATTAAGAAGATATAAAAGACTATATAAAATTGTCCTTTATTCTATCTAGATTTGAAAGTTATTATTTCATCAGGTTTGTAACTAGGAGGAAAATTTGATGTTAATACAAAAGGTATTCAAATTATACAATAGTCATTATTTTATGGTAATGTGCCAGTCTGAAAACTAAAGATTTTTTATTTTTATCGAAACATAGTTGACTCTACATATCTTTGGGGTACAGAGTTGAATATCAACACGTGTGTACATATGTGATGCTCAAATCAGGAGAATTAGTATTACAGATTTTTAAAGATGCAAATGTTCTATGTCAGCTTACAAACTCCTGGTACATCTGGAAGTCATTTTTTTTTTAGAAAGAATGTTTTACAGGATTAAATTATATGGATTGAGGGAAGGCTTTGTTTTTATGAAGATATGACTGAAAATCTTTATTAGAGATCAAATGAAGAGAATGTAGAGGTTATTCAGCCATGATCCTATAACACCACTTCAAATCATACACCTCTGTAGAAATTGATGACTCTATTCCTGTCCTTACAAAGCAGCTGCAAAATTAAGTACTGGAAAACTCATAACAATCTAAGGTTTAATAGTAATAGTTTAAAATATTTTAAATTATTTTTACCTACTATTCTGTACTTAGAATTTAAATTTCAAGAGTAAAGTAGAAATAGTTTTATATAATTTATTTTAGGTTGAGTTTATGATAAAGAAATGAAGAAAACTTCCTGGGGAAATAAAGCCAATCTTCTCTTGCAAGCTAAGATGGGTGTGGATTAAAAGAAGGAATAGAAAATTATTTAAAACTACTGTTGGTAGGAAATCAAGGTTTTAACTTAAAATACACACTAGCTGTTTAAGCTGATCATAGTAATTATGCACTTGCAACATTTCCTACTTCACCTTAAGCCTGTGTGATGAACCCTAAGAGCAAGTGTGTCCACTTGACAGAATATAATTAAGAAAAGCCTGTTTCTACACAGGAAATTTTTATTCAGTGCCCTTGACTGATAGTTTATCCACATCCAAAAAAGGAAAAAGAAACCGAAATATATTGGCTGCCCACTAGGTACTATGAATCATTTAATTTTTACGGCAACACTTCTAGCTAAAATTATCCCCATTTCACAGTGAAGAAGTTGAGACTTAGAAAATTTCATTCATTTAAAATATCTTTGGTGCTTCCTAAATAAACTGTAGGTATTGGCCTAGGTGTATCACAGTGACCAAGGTGGAAAAATTTACTGCTCTCATTGAATTTGTTTCCTGTCCAAAGATAGAATGTGAAAGAAAGAAAAAACAGACACCGAACCTAGGAGCATTCACGCAATGTTAGAGGTCCCAGGTAGGACCTTTAGATTTCTTAAGCCTGGGAAGGCTTCACAGAGAAAATGTCCAAATAAGAGGAGGGGCCAGCTGTGTGGAGGTCAGAGGGAGGCTCATCCCAGCCAGAAGGAAGAGCCAGGGCCACACTCTGCAGCCCCAGCCCTGGAGCTCTGTGCGCAAAGGACAAGGTGGAACAGCATCACACAGATCGTGATGGACTTTGAGCCAGGATTTTAGAGTGTTATGAAACATTTGGAAGGTTTGAAGAAAAGAGAAACATCCTGACCCAAATTATGTTTTGAAAGAAAGGCTCACTCTGAAGTAAACTGACTGGTGGTGGTGAGTGGTGAGTAGAAGCAGGAAAATAGGAGGCCCTTTTAGTGGTCCAGATGTGTGGTTGTAGTGGTGAGATTAAGGACCCATAGTGTGGTGTTCAGAGAAAGGAGAATCAGGACAAATCCCAGATTTTTGCCAAGAGCCAAAGAACCATTTACCAAGTGGAAGACTGGGAGAGGATTGGGTTTGTTGGTAGGAATCAAAAGCTTATTCTCTACTTGTTAAATTGGAGAAACCAGTTACACTGTAAGAGAAGATAGCAAGTAGACATTTGGGTAAACAAATATGAATTTTGGGGTCAAGATAGGAGATGAAAATTTGAGAGTCATATTACTCTGAAGAACTTCAAATATCAAATATTCATCAATATGATGAAAATTTTAAAAAATGTGATTTCAATTTTAGTTAAATTGCTTGTTCATTGTTATGTGATGGATTATTTACTGTAGAGAGCATATGTTACAGACCAAAAGTCCATAAAGTCATTATTAGAAAAAGGTACAAAAATTTGACAAAAACATAAAAAATTATACTATGTGTTTAACAGGTTACATTCTTCCTATCACTGAAATGATCAAATACAAAATGAAGTAGGTAATAGACCTACTCAACTTCTTAGCCTGACTTTAATTCAACTAAAATACAGATTGTAGAGAATATATTAGTTTTATAACATAGAATATTTCTGAGTTAAGATAAAACTGAAATATATCTATGATTTAAATAATAGCTAATTACAGTAATTATAGTTATGTATGCATTAAGGCAACTTTGTTCATAAATCAGAAAGCATCATGCAAAATGCATTTTTTAATTCAGTAAAGGAAGTAAGAATTAATGTGAATGAATGATGAAATAATCAGGTATCATACATTTATTTTAAACCTAATTCTAAGAAAGAATATGATGTAATTTATAAAAGAGTTATAATTTATTATTAAGTTTTAAATATTCTCTGAGAGCTAATACTCTGTGAAATGGCACAACCTAGGAAAACTGGCTTTTAAAATATTGCTGGGAAATATTGTGTAAATATCCTATTTACATGTGTCTAACATTAAAAAATAAATAAATAAATCATTAAAAAATAAATAAGTAAATACATAAATAAATAAAATCGAAGCTTTGTTATGACAGTCCATCTCATAGACTGTATGAAAATATTTTGAAAGATGTTTAGATGGTGATCAAACCTGTAGCATGCTGACTATTATAATACTGATAGCATATTTTAAAACATCTAGAAACCTGTTTCCTCTCCCCTCCTCTGGGTAAGTTTTTAAATGCCTAATATTACTGAAAAATATTACATTATTTAACATATTTTCTTGACTTCCTGAACTTCTGCTTTGATTGTCTATTTAAAATGTCTTATTGTGAAACATGTTACTCAAAATTCTGGAATTCTCACAAACAGGCGTCCAGAAGTCAACATACAGTCAAGTTAAGCATTGGATTTAAAGGTCGATTTTGAATGAAACATTTTTCCCTCCATTTGAAGGACTCTTGCTCATCCCCACATAACACCTCAGCTAAATGGTTGTGCCTCGGAGTTTGTTGATGCCCAAATTCAGCCTCTGGAAGACTGAGAGTGTTCCTTGACCACTTCTGATGCATAACATTGTGTGTGTGTGTGTGTGTGTGTGTGCGTGTGCGTGTGTGTGTGTGTGTGTGTGAGTGTGTGTGTGAGTGTGATTACAGATACAGCATTTTTTTAAAAAACCTGTTACTTGCCAGACTGGTTAAGTACCTTGGATAATCAAGAACTAACTCTATGAAAGAGGAGAGTGAAAGAGGAAAACAAAAAAAAACGAATGAACTGTTTACTAAAGCTGTTTACTATAAAGAAATAGAAAACATTAAAAATTTCTTCCTAACGTAGTGGAAGCAAAAATTTCTACATTTAAGGACTCAGCTTCCTTCATCTCTCAAACACGACTTTACATAACATAAAACTTAATAGTTTGAAAATTCCTTAAATTTAGATGTCGACAAAGCAACTTTAATCCAGTGGGAAAATATGCAATGAATGTAATGAGAAAAATCACGAAAAGTAAAGACAAAGTACCCTAAGATATATGAAAAGATGCTTAACTTCATGTATAATAAGAGAAATTAAAATTAAATTTATACTTCTCCCATCAGATTGTCAAAAATCCTACACTTTAATTACACATGCTTGTCAAGGCTATGGGGAGACAGTCACTTTCACATATGCGGGGACTTCAAAAAATTTGTGGAAAAGCGGAATTAAAAGATAAAAATAAAAAATACAAACTTTATTTTTCAACATAAGTTCCATAAAATTCATGACACTTTTGTAAGCAGTGATACCAGCCATTTAGTCCATCCCTAAAGAACTAAGGGTCCTGAGAATTCAACCATGTCTATAACAGTCTTTTTAACCTTATTAACTGAAGAAAAATGGGTGCCCTTTAAAGATTTTTTAAGAATAGGAAGCACAAAGAATTCAGAAGGAGCCAAATCAGGACTGCAAGATGGATGCCTAATGATTTCCCATTGAAACTCTGGCAAAAATTGCCCTTGCTTGGTGAGAGGAATGAGCAGGAGCATTGTGGTGGAGAAGGTCTCTCTGGTGCAGCTTTCTTGAGCTTTTTTCAGCTAAAGCTTTGATTAACTTTCTTCAGACACTCTCACAGTAAGCAGATGTTATCGTTTCCTGGCCCTCCAGAAAGTCAACAAGCAAAATGCCTGGAGCATCCCATGATCTTTGTTCTTGACTGGTCTGCTTTCACTTTGATTGGACCATTTTCACTTCTTGGTAGCTACGGCTTTGATTGTGCTTTGTCTTCAGTGCTAAAGCCATGTCTCATCTCCTGTTACAATTCTTCAAAGCAATGCTTCAGGATCTTAATCCTACATGTTTAAAATTTCCACTGAAAGCTCTGTTCTTGTCTGCAGCTGATCTGGGCATGACAGTCTTGGCACCCATTGAGCAGAAAGTTTGCTCAACTTTAATCTTTCAGTCAAGATTGTATCAGCTGAACCGATTGAGATGTCTATAGTGTTGACTATTGTTTCTGCTGTTATTGTCAGACCTCTTCAATTAGGGTATGAACAACTGGGAACCCAGTTCAGGATACCTTATATACTCAGATTCAGTTTAGAAAGCGCTTCATGTAGGACTTGCTCCTTTGGCCTCCAGTGAAATAAAATATAATCATAATTAAACATTTGGGCGGCAATCCAAATTTTTTAAATCATTGGCTTTTAGGAAGTAGCACTTTAAATTCTATATTTTTTTCAGTTAAATAATTTAAATATATGCACACATACGCACATTTAAATTATTTCAAATATGCATAGTCAATGATTGTGTAAACTTGCCGCACAGTGACCTCTTTTTCACAGAGGAGTTCGAAGATCTATAAGCCAGAATATCATGTATAATACTGAATAATAGTAATTTACATAAGATAGGGACACAAGGAATCTTAAAATTCAGAATTACAGTTTTTGTTTTCTTTAACCAAACACATGAAAGGCTTACTAACATCTAGGTTATTCCAATGTACGTTTGAACTCTTGCTTTCAATAGTAGTTGTTTAGGATTGAAAAACTTGGGCCACTACAATGCATATTATATACCTTTGACTTGTGAGAAAGAATCTTAAAGTTCGAAGAATGCATGAAAGGCTAGCTACTGTTCATTGTTAAAAAGAACAATTAGCAAATCATTGCGCTATCCCCTGTTTAACCTTTTAAAAAAGTTAATTGCTTATTTCTTTATCGATCACTTTCTACATTATTATAAGCCATTGGTGATCATCAACCAGATCTGTCAAAATCATCAAAATATATCATAAGAAACCTTTTCCTTTTTAACAGTTAAGAAGTTAAAGAAAATTTCTAGTGTCTATTTCCACATTTCACTTTTAATAACAATGCTTACTATGTCTGTAATTCAATACTTCTGTGTTCAGTTCACATTGACACACATTGACTAAAGTAATTGATTCATAAAATAATAACAAGTTTAAAGTCCTGGGTCTCAGGAGGTCCTTATTTGGCATGTGACAGTGTAACAATATGTGTGCATTTAAGCAGGATACACCTCTCCCCTGAAAATCTATTTTTATTTGATAGCTGAGAATTGTGTACTCTCCCCTCCCCAGTCTTACACATGGAAGTGTGGAATTTAAATATATTTTGACAAAGTGTAGAGAACTGTCTGTGTAATATATTGATGTCAGTGAGTTTTAAAGCTCTTTCCCTTGCTGGTTTCAAAGAAAGGCCGTGAGAGGAAATGCCTAAATCCTCAGTGTATATCTTCACTGACAGCTGATAATTAACATGCAGTTTAGCAATAATAATTAGTTCCCTCTTTAGAAAATTTCCGGATGAACTCTGAGTTGGTGCATTTCAGTTTTGTCTTGTTTCTTTGTCCATTCTCTCTCCAAGTAATTCATGTTATTTTTAGAGGAGGAAGAACTCAAGAAGAGCTCTCTCCTTTCAACTGAGCCATCACTGTCCATTATTTGCACTGTGTTTTCTGGAGATTACCTGAGATTAGAGTTTCTTTTTTCCCCTCTTCCTGTATATTTTCTGTTTCTTTCATGTAGGTCGCTTGAAGCAGTGCAAAGGGATAAAGGAGTTAGCTATTGCTTGGTAAATATGACAAGTCTATTGACTAGGGTTTGTAGCTAAGACCGTTAATGTGACTTAAAGTACTGGCTCTAAAAGTAAAAAGTGGAAAAATTCTTAAGGGGGTAGGAAAGCTTCTTGCTTAGCTTTACTTTACCTTTAGTATACACCAAAAAAATTTTAAAAAGAAAAAAGAAAAAACACTTATAATACATTTTGAAACTGTGCCAAATTAGGTAAAAATGTTTCAATTTTCTCAAAATTAAGATATATAAAACTAAAAATGTCACAAGCTGTTAAGTAAAAGCAATATGAAAAATTCTGTAGCTATTTGAAACAGTTTGTAAAGTAAAAACAAAAGATAATTAAAATGGAAATTGATATTAACCTGTATTTTCCTGTTGATGTCCTTGCTATTTAATTATTTTGAATTATATCAATCCAAATTATGGAATATTAGAAAAATCTCCCATTCTACCTTATTACTTATGTCAGGCTCTGCAAAAATGCATCCAACTTTTGACACATTAAAAACTCTTAAGAGAATAGACTTTTCTTACTTGCTTCTGTAGGAAATTTTATATATAACAGACTGTAGAGTTGTAATTAATAAGGAGCAAGCTTTTAACAAGTCAGGCAATCTTTTTCTTCTTCAATTCTGGGACCAGAACTGAGGATGACTAAATTGTGTGAGTTCACAATGATTATACACACCCCATTTAATGTGCATTTTTAACAGCAAAGTAGTCCAGTCTACTTCTGTTCAAATTTTGGCACCAACACTGACCAACGTTGGCTATGCTCTGAATCTCGAAAAACTTCTTTTTTTTTAATGTAGAAAATGGGGATAGTAGTATTTCTGAGGAGATATCACAATTATTAAGTGAGATAGTAAATGTCTAGCCCTTAGGTAGTACGTGATACATAACTGCTCAATAAATGTAAATTAACTTATTATCAGCTTGAGAATCAGAGTGGGGAAGAACAGTATTCCCTGCAGAAAATTTGTATCATGGAAAAATATTCCATTGACCTCTAGAAGAGTCCTATTAACAATATTATGATTCTCATTTAGAAAATGCAATATCCTGGTTATTGTAGTTTCTAAAAATTCCTTTAAATAATATTAAATTGATATTTTCATAATCATTTAAAACATATTTAATTAAGTTGAATTATTTTTATGTGAATTCATTTTTGTGTGTCTTCTTTTGATGGCATGCTATATATAGAACAGAAGTGATAATTTTTTGTTCTTTCTTTAAAATACTTTTTCAGCATATTAAAAGAACAAGAATCCGTTTCCATATATGTGCTACATACGTACTTTTTTCAGATTTTTCACTAATAATTGCTTCTGCTTTTTTGTTAAACTTTGGAATTCCATAATTTATCAAACTTTATTGTTTTTATCAATTGTTTTTATGTTTAGCATGCTTTTTTTTTACAAGTAAAGCATACTTTAATTCCTAGAAATTCCATATGGATGAGACAGATGAATATCTCCCAATCCCAAAAGAGATTGGAAATGAAAGTGTTCTTCTCTATGCAGATATGGATGTTTATTCTTTATTGGAGTGTGAATGACTTTGAAGATGGTACAAGATCAATTAATTAAAAACCCAAACTTTCACTTTTGGCAGGGTTTTTTTTCTTTTATTACAGTGACTTTTACTTTGGATTTTAGGAAGACTGAGGTCAACTGTGGGATTCGCTGTAATAGTGTATTGAGTATTACAGGATGATTTTTAGTTAAATTTATTCCAGCCTTCTCAGCTTATTCTGTGTATTCCTTACCCTTACTCTCTTAGAAATATGTTTTTTATTCAATTGAATGTATTTGTATAAGAAATCTGAGATCCTTTCTGGGAAGATGCAAGTTAAATAACAAAATAAATAAAAATATAATAATCAAGTTAATATTGAATAAATTATAATAAATAAATAATGAATATGCAAAAAAATTCTGTTATAGAATAGTTCTTTGTCCATTATTCCAGACATATGTCTAAAGCACAAATATTTACCTACAGAGGATATTTAGAACCTTTCATGACTTGAAGTCAAGGATGTTAGAGAATTACATTAAATTACATTAAAGTAAAGGATGTGAGAGAATTAGAAAGGACAGTTTAGGTCCTAGAGAAAATTAAGAATTGAGATCAGGATATATGCTGTGGAAGTGGGCAAGAAAATTATAAACCATTGCATTGATATGTTTTGGTTAGTGCTGTGGTTCTGAAATAATATATCTACTGACAAGTCTGAACTTCTTAGGAATTCAGTTCTTGGAACTGTTCAGTTGTATGGTATTGGTCATGGTGGAAAGTAGAAGAAGCATTCAATCCACTTAACTTCTCACACTGAGAAAATATTTAAAGAAAAGTATGGTCTATTCATTAGGTTTTACAATTTTAAAAATGACTTTAGGAATTATTCTAGGAAGTATCTTTATAAATGAAAGATTCTTCACTTCTTAAATTACTGCCTAAGGCATGTAATGATATTTAGTTTTATGTATCCAAACATCTTGGCAGCAATTTCCTCTGAGGCAATAGAAATAAATCAGGCTGAACAATCTCCAAAATTCCTTAAAAGAAAAAAATGGTATTTTATGACCCTTTAATCATTAAAATATACAAAAAGTTGTAAATGAATATTCAACTGCATCCCTTTAGGCAAACTTAAATATGGGACATATGATATTAAGATTTGCTCATTGAGCACTCTCTCCCTTTGTTAAGCTTCCAAAAATATAGGCTTAGCACTGTACTTTACAGGACTCTATAAAACATTTGTATGTTGGATTTTTTTGTTTGTTTATATTTTGTACTATTTCATCACCTTCATTTTATAAATACAATTTAGTCAAAGAATTAAAGATTTTAAAGGTGGAAGTGTGATTAAAAGGTGGAAGTGGATTAGGAATCCAATATAAAGATGTTAAAATGTTGTTCGAGGTAATCTAGGCAGTCAGTGTCAAAGCCAAAACTAAAACTTGGCTCTCCAGATTCTCAGTCTGTAATACTTTTGGTTATGATAACCACATTAGGTGCACTTTTGTGTGTGTATGTGTGTGTCAAATGTTGCAGTATGATATTAGTCCTTTTGAATGAATTAAACCTCGACATGAGCCTCCACACCTCCCACTCCAGTTGTACTTTAATGCTTATGTTTTTATAGGTAAGTTGGATGATTTTTCGTTTTAATAGTGTATGTCTGTAAGATAGTTATTAATTTCTAGGCACCCGAGTTCCTCCATTAGTAAAAGACAATAGTATTTTAAACTGTTAGACTGTGGTTGTTTACTGTTTTGGAAAAAAGATGATCAATGTAAAGACATTTAAAGATGAACATTTACAAAATTTGAATTTGTTGTACGTGTGCTACAGTTCCTTCCCTTTGCTTTCTCCAAACTATGTATCTACAGAAACATGGGTGTGTCTTTGTGATCTCACAGGAGCACAAAGACTTGGCCATAGTGAGAAAGGATGGGTAAGAAGTTAGTGTTTCAGAATAAAATAAGATTGTTGATTCAATAATTAGTTTCTATGATTATTGACAAAGAGATAGGAACTACCAGCTTTAGACTATTAGAATTACAAGCTTAGCAGAAATTGGCAAGTCCTAAAAACAAGTAGAATTTGTGTCTATCTTGCCATGTGTGTACAGAGGTAATGAGGTACTAATGACCTCATCGAGAAGCCAGCAAGGTCATGCTGGATGGAATTCATTCATGGTGTGCCTCCTTCACTGGCTGGGCTGCCCCTCATTCCAATTCAAACTTTTTTTAGATTGGCATAGACTTCTCCACTGTGGCAACACTTTAGGATGAGGCTTTTATATTGAATGCTTTCTTGTCTTTCTCTTATTTCCAACTAACTTAGTCTCCTAAGCTCTGCACCTTAATGTTTTTGGCAACTCTGTAGTCTAGAAACCTGTTAATTCTAGCTAATGTGTAACCATTCTTTGATTAGTTGCACCTATTCAGATAATGATTTCACTGTGCATAGAAATTGGGAAAGTTTAGCAATCCATCAGAATAACTGCAGAAACTTTTCTGGGAAGGAGTCGACTTAAGCAGCCATAATATCCAATCATAAATTCTTACGTAAAGATAAAATATAAAAGCAGCAGACATCTTTGCTTTATGTTTTTGTTATAATACTGGATTCTAAAATGTGCTTCTCCTGCTCTTTGTGAATGTCTAGTAAGTATAATTCCACCTTGATGAAATTATTAAATGGGAAAAACTTGTCTTCCAGGATTGAAGAACCTCTAATGTCTCAAATTTCTACTTTTTTTCCTACAAATAAAGCCCATACTATTCCTTCTATCTCAAGTTTTTTATTAGATAAATAGTAAAATGATTCAATATCTCCTGTAGATTTCTCTTGCCTCATATCATTACCTGATTTTGGTGTCCCGGTCACCAAGATTCCATATTCATTATCAGATGCATTAAGCATTGACCTTTGGAAAATGAAGTTATCTTCTAACTTGCCAATATTTCCCAAAGGAACTCTTCAGGAATTCTTCAGCATGAAGGGTTTAGTCTTAGAGGCAATATTCTTTCTCATCATCAAAGACTCTCATACATCACTTGCCAACTTTAAGTTATGAAATGACATATGCAATTAAATACCTTCAACAAACTAACAAACGCACACACAAGAGGTGTGCCAGATTATGACATTTTAAAATTAAATGTATACAACTAAAACATATAGTTTGTAACTCCTGATATAGGCTTGAATGCATGAACACTAAATAAAATTACAATGGTAAAAAATAGATCCCCACCAGTTTTATCAGTGATTCCTGCCATGCTGAGTGTTAACATGTTAATGTCTCATTGTACGGAAACCAAACCTGATGGTTTCCTGATTTGGACAATTTGATTTTGGATGTGACTTCATGTAGAAAGCAACTTCATGTAGAAATATATTTTTAGTTGTTGTTCATTTAAAATTAAATGGATATATTTGGGGGATGTTTAATGTAGAATTGGAATTTTGTTATACATAGAGAAACTGTAAGATGACTTTTATACATACCACTTTACATTAAAGATTGTCAAGGATTTTTTTTCTGTATTTAAAAACAGAATATTTACTTTACATATTAAGTTGAATTAAAGTTTTTGATTAATTTATAAAAGATTTTAATTTGTGCATGTTAACATTTATTGCCAGTTGTACTTTATATTTCTGATTTTTTGAATAATACAATTTAAAGTCTTTACATTTATGATAAAATGAATGTTAATTACTCAGTTCCAATAAGTATAAAAACAGAGCCACAAGAAAAATGTTATAAAGGTATTTTGCATTTTCTCATGCTTTTAAAGTACATATCTCTTTGCATTTCAGAGCTCTTGGATCTGAACAGAACATCAATATTTCACAGTCCTTTCGGATATCTTGATCTTCATACAATGCTGCTGGATGAATATCAAGAACGGCTCTTCGTGGGAGGCAGGGACCTTGTACATTCCCTCAGCTTGGAACGAATCAGTGACGGCTATAGAGAGGTACAGAAACATCAAACTATATTCAGAAAGAAAAGAAAAGGGAGAAATTGCAAAGATATTACTTGACTTATTTTTTCATTGTGTTGACACTTCAAAATTTTGAGAGATTACTTTATTCAAATAAAATATTTATTAAAAATAAAGTCATTTTGAGAAAAGTGCATAAATCATCATATATGAACTTTTCTAGCACACCACTGATTTCTGAATTCCCAGTCTCCTGCCTGATGCATTTGACATTCCTCTTGCATCATTGCCCTTGTCACCACACCCACTGTCCTGAGACCAGGGTTTGGAGCATGCTGAATTACCGGCTGTTCCTCTGGGTTTCATTGCTCCAAAATCCAAGCTTGAAGAAATATGGACATGTGACTTCAGTATGACTACTTCATACTACTTCATGTAGTTGGATTGGTAATATCACTAATTCAGATGGATGCTTCTTAAACCTTGTGGATTAATGTATGATATTAAAATAAGTAAGTGTCCAACATCTTTTGGAAAAGGTTAATGTGGCAAGGAGAAAAATAGTTCTTATGATCTATAGTTATACAGAGTTAAATTGAGTTAAAATTTTTAGACCCATATCAATTTTACAGGAAACAGAAAGAAATATTTAGAACACAGTATTTTTGGCATACATGCATGTATTTTGTAATACGCTTTCATTATAATTTATTCTTTTATTAATTCATTAATTTTTGTTTGTGAAAATGAGCCATGTTCTTATTTTCTAAAGTCATTTAAAAAAAATATGATGAAAAGCAGCATCCCTTGGTCCCTGTCAGTTCCCTATCCCTAGAGAATATCATTTTTAAAAATTTAGCTGTTTGTTCTGGTTCTTACCTCTATGTTTCTAAATAATATTTATGTGTTGTTCTTTATTGAAATCTTCAGATTTAGGCAATATCTGTTAACTTTAAGAAAGACGAGAATTTTAGTTTTCTTGTCTTTGCATTACCCCTGTTCAAATACCTATGCACGACATGTTGCCAGCAACCCTCCAATAATCTGGCCTCCATCTTTTCAATTAGTTATGCCACAATTATTGGTTAAATAACAATTACGTCTTTACATTATTATGATTAGGAAAATAGTTTTCACCACTGAGCTACATAATGTAAGTTTATCACTTTTCTTTCTTTCTGTCTTTCCTTCCTTCCTTCCTTCCTTCCTTCCTTCCTTCCTTCCTTATTTTCTTGTTTCTCCTAAAATTAGAAATATCCCACTTTTACAATTACTTGGATTTTTGTGTTAGTTTCACTAATTTTTTACCAACCTCTCTACCAGAGTTTTTACACTCCTGTCAATTTGGTAAAACTTGTCAGTTTTCATCAGTTCACTTTCTTTTTGTTTTTCTAATTAAATATATCCTCTGTGACTCTCTTGTCCTACTGGAGCTTACCTTTGCCATCATCCTGGAGCATCCCCTCAGTCTTGCATCTGAATAGAACCTCAGTTTCCCAGGTCTCCTGTCTTCCTGGGATTAGTCTGATATTTTGCTGAAACACGTCTGCTCCTAGTTTCTTGAAGAAAGATCCAAAGTCAGATTTTGAGTTTCATATGTTTGAAAATTTTATTATCCAAAGTTCACACATAGTTCAAAATCATTTGCTTCAGAATTTTGAGGAATTCTCCATTGTTTTCAAATTTCCAGTGTAGATGCTAAGCCTAATGACATTCTAATTTCAAAGTTCTGTATGTAACCAGTTTCCTGCACCCTACTCCTGAGCCCATGCATTTAGAATTTCCTCTTTAATCTCTGAATTTCAAAACTTTTTCATATTTCTATCAGCATTGATCTTTTTTCATCCATTGCACTGGGACACAATGGGCCCTTCTACTAGAGGTCCCACGGCCTTCGGCTCAGGAAAATGCTCATTATTTTCCTGATGTTTTCCTTCCTTCCATTCTCCTCTTCATTCTTTTTCTGAGACTCCTATAAGTCAGATTTTCCTCTGCTATTGTCTGGCTTTACAACTTATCATACATACTTTGAACTGTCTCTCCTGATTTCATCCACACCCACCCTCCTTCCCACTCTCTAGGCTTCTAATTTCCGGCAATTTCTATTGTTCTTTTTCCATGAATCAGCTTGCTTCCTGGCTCCCCTCACCTTGTAGGCATTTAGATTTCCACTTTTCCTAGTGTGCATAGCCAGTCAACTCTTGTCCACGATGTGTTAGAGTTTTTAAAATGTTGCTGATATTTCTTTGGCATCTCCACTCCAGTTTTATTTGTACTTTTGGGATTACATTTTTAATCTTTGTACTATCATTTTAGTGGTTGCAAAATGGAGTAGAAACAAATACTGTATTTCACCCTAAGTCTTCCTTTTCTTTCTAGCATCTTTAGTTTTATTTTCTTTATAGTCCTCTTTTTACTTCGAACATGCAGATTGATCTCTCCCCATATATATATATATACCTATACATATATACACACACATATATATAGGTAAGCACACACACACATATATTTATACACGCACACAGACACTTCAGAAAGTTCATGGAAAAACAGAATTAAAAGATAAAACAATCTTTCCATGAACTCTTTGAAGTATCCTCATATGTGTTTGTGTGTGTGTGTATACATATGTGACTGTTATGGAGTGGGCCCCTGGAATCCACACTTACAACAAGCTTTTCAGGTGACTCTTATGTACACAAAATCTCACGAAAATTTTCCTGAGTCATTGTTTCCTATGTGGACCATGTAACCAAGAAATAGCAGCTCCCCGTTATGATGTGATCCCCCTTCAGATGAGGGGAAATCAAATTGCCTACTTATTCTCATTTATTGTGTTGGCCTAATTGTACCCTCAGGCCTTTAATGCTAGAAAGACAGGCTTTTATGGAGGAAATGGCCTGTGAAACCACATCAGGGTAGGAGACCAGGAGAGTGATGAGGTCTTGTGAACTGCATCTGGGGAACCGTGCAGGGCCATGGAGCTTCAGGGTGCCACCTAGCAAGGACGTAAAGGCAAGCAGCTATAAAAACTATTGAATTGAATAACTTTCCTGAATTCAAGGGTGAATCTGCATTTCATAGGCCAATGATTATGCAATTTGAGGGGTCTTTTCAAGTAATATACCTAATTCAAATTTATAAATTTCAAAATTGCAAAGTCCTCTCTCAGGTCCTCAGTAGGGGTGGGTGCCAGGGAGGAGTCCTGAGGCTTATGCTTCATTAACTCTGAAGTAACTTCACTCCACCTACATTTCTTGTTTCGAACTTGTCCTGCCTTTTTCTACAAAATGATTAGCAATAAAATTCTCAATAGGCCTGCTGTGTTAGGGTTCAGTAAAAGCAGAGTTAAAGTGAGGTCTATTTTATAGACATTTATTCAAAGGAGTGGGCTTAAGAAAAGGGTTATGTCTTTGGTGCTCTCCAGGCTTTGAAGGTGAACTGCATCTACTTTTAAGCTCTTCTCCTATCTTGTCCAGATCTTGCTCTCTCAATTATGTGCCTACTATTATATTTTTTAATCTCTCCTGCTTTGCTTTCTCTATCTCTGGGTTTCAAAACCTTGGTACTGTTGACATTTTGGATAATCATTGGTTGGGGAGGGGTGTCCTGTGCATTGCTGAATGTTTAGCTGGCACCCCTAGCTTCTACCCGCTAGATGCCAGTAGCACCCTCCCTCATAGTCCTGACAGTCAAAAAGAGCCTCCAGATATTGCCAGATATCCCCTGAGGAAAAAAAAAATCATCCTATCTACCACCCAACTCAAGAATGAGAGTATCACCAAGCCCATTACAGGGTCAGCTACCTTTGTCTTCTACTTCCCTCCACATGCCTCCTGTTGCCCAGAAGTGATTACTGCCCTAGATGTTATGTTTTTCCTTCCCTTCTTTTTATTTTTAAAATTATTTTTTACCATATATGAATGTTTCCCTATATGGTATATTACTTAGCATTGGTATTTTTGAGCTATGTAAAAATGATATACAATAGTATGTTGCTGTCTTCTGGGATTGCTTTATGTTTTCTTTTCTTTTTTTTATTCGATTATATTTCTTAGATTTAATCACGTAACTTGTACCTATACCTTACTTGATGTAGAGGTTAAATAGTGAATTAGGAGCACAACTCCGACTTCAAGGTTTAAATCCTGGTTCTGCATATGTAACATTGGGCAAGTTCCTCAACCCTTTTATGCCTCTGTTTCCTCGTATGTAAAAGAGGAAATAATAGTTCTGAGCATAAAACTAAGATAATTTATGTAAAGGGCCAAGAAAAGTGCTTGGTACATCGTAAGCACTGTATGTAAGCTTTTATTTATCACTTTGACTTCTGTGTAACATGCTTCATCATAATAGAGCACAACTTATTTATCTACTCCCTGTCAAGGGACATTTGGGTGGTTTCCAGTATTTTGCTTTATCAGTGTTGCTATGATTATTCTAGCAAACATTTCCTGATACACATATGCAGGAAAGCTTTCAGGGAATATATTTAGGAGTAGAATTGCTAATTATAGGATATGTTAATGTCTCTTGTACGAGATAATGCCAAATAGCTTTCCAATGAGGTTATACAAAGTTCCACTCCCTCCAGCAGTGAATGAGTTCCAGCGATCCCCATACTCTCCTACCCTTCTTCCGCTGGTCTACTCCACTCATATGTTCCTCAACTCTCTTCCCTCGATTCATTTGTTCATCTCTGCTCCAATACTTCACTGTCTTAGCAACTGTAATATCATTTTGGTTATTTTAAATTTTATTTATTTATTTATAATTTTAATGACCTCATTATTATTTAGAAAACATGAAGTGTTAAAATTTAAAAATACAGTGGAAAAATAAAATAATAACATAATATAATGCAAGCTGTGTTGAGTGCTGTGAAAACATGCAGCAGCTTAAGGAGATAAGAGAGTAAAGGGGTTGGCAGGGGGAAAAGGGTGGTCAGGAACAGTTTTCGGAGGAAGTGATATTTGAGAAAACACCCAAATAAAATGCTGAGTAGCTATGTTTCAAGACTCAGTAATCAGCTGTAGCTAGTGGCTACCATATTAGATGGCAAAGCTAGAGAAGTAATGTCAGAGTGTGTGGCTTGGTTGATTTGAAGAACCAGATCTTTAAAACAGCAGAGGATAGGTCATTCGTTGGCCAGGGTGATGGCTGATGAATCATCTTTGCAACGAGAATGGTAGCAATCTAGGTGAAAAAATCTTCAATTAATATGAGGAGTGGCAAAGGATAACAGTAGATGACTACAAGGAGGAGGGTGGCAGATGGTATGATTGTGATCATATGGACTTCAAAGTAGCTGGGTTTTATTTTTATTATTTTGTTTCAAATTTTTATTGGGTAGGTGAGTTTGGAGAGAGAGAAAATTAGTGGAAAAAGCAAGAAGGATCAATAAAAATATCTTCCTCACATGCTGGTTCACAGTAAAAAAGCCACCACTGTTAGAGAAGTCTCAAGGGACAATCTGGTTTTAATTAAAGGAAGAAGGTAAAGGAACATGAAAAAAAAAAAAAAAAAAAGGTCGAAGTTGCAGGAGATTTTGCTAATGACCTTCCAGATAATTTAACAGAAGTGTCTGAGACATTAGGAAGGGTGGGGTCAGATTGGGGGCTGTCCAGAGCCATATGGAATATGAGTTCAAGTATTGAATGTTGACCCAGGCAGGAGGGGTCAATACTTCCCATGGTGGCTGTAGTTAACAGGGATATGTCATGATGGATTAGACCTGATGATCTCTTGAGGGAAGGTAACCTTAAATTTGAACTTCATTTAGAAAATCGAAGCTATCAAACATGTTGGTCCACTCTACCTTCACCAAACCTACTGTTTCTTTCTTTTTTTTTTTTGATTGAAACATAATTGATTATACATATTTATGGGGTACAGAGTTGACTATCAGTATTTGTGTACAGTATGTGATGATCAAATCAACCGTAAAAATGAATGAAATTCTGCTATCACAGCAACATGGATAAGCTTGGAGAAAATTATGCTAAGTGAAATAAGCCAGGCATGGAGAAAGAAATACTGCAAACCTGCTGTTTCTGTGTGACTTTTTCTACCTTCTTCCTTGTTATGTTGGTACACTTTCTCCTTTTATAGAATGCAACTTCTTCTATACATGCTATGAATTACACCAAGAAAGTTGATCTTTCTTAAGGCTTGGTTATTTTCCCTTTTCTGCACTATCATTTCCTCTTCCTCTCTGTAAAAAATCAGCAACAAATACGGTTTTATTTAGAAGTGCTTAACTTTTTTCATGTATCACAAATCCATTCAGCAGTCTGGCAAAGCCTATTAGTCTGGGCTGCACATTAGTAAACACATGATAATCTTGTAAATAGTATTTATGTTTTGACTCCACCCATAGACTGAAGTGAAGACTAAGTAGTGGTACTTTTAAAAACACCCCCAGGTAATTTTAATGTGTACCCAAGACTGTGAGATGCTGATGTATTATGTATCTCTGCAGGTCCTGAGAAATACTGGTCCTATATGTGATGCTAAATAAATCATTGTTTTCTATATAATAATCAGAACTTATGTGGATATGCATACACATAAGAATGATTTTCCCATGCAATTTTGAAATAGATAAGAACCTACCATTAAATAGACTTGCTGTATTATATTAGTGTTTATAGATGTCAGCTTTTCTTCATACATTATCTAATCCATTGCATTTCCCAGACCATGTTTTGTAATAATAAGCTTTCACAACAAAATTCTGCTCTGCTGTATCTGTGTGGCATTCATAAAAGACCCTTACCCCTCACTAAAAAATAAAAGAGTAAATCCTGGTGCTAAATCATACTCTTCGCTATAAAACTTCCAACTTCATAATTCCATTTGCTTTTTAATAGGAGAACACCCCACTTTCCAAAAGATGGTAGTTTTTGCATGTTACTCTCTCTAAAAGTCTCTAAAATTCCCAGGTAATGTGAGATTTCTTAGATTAGAATTCTGCTTTCATCAGTAACATTCTAAGAAATTTTAAGAAAAGAATTTTTTAAATTTTCTTTTCTGCCTTTCTCTAAAGACTTTTCATGCAAAAGGAGCTTTGACTGAACTAGAGGAAACCATTACCTGGGTGAAAAAAATTAGAGCATCTTGAGATTTTCTGATCATAATATGACAATATCAGGACAGTTGTATGGATAGAAGGGAAAGAAAAAACATCATGGCAAACACTTTTCACTTGATTACCTATAAATGCAAACTGCAGCTGCATCTGTCTCTTTAAAACGAACAAATAAACCATTTGTTTGTAACGAAGCTCTAAGATCTCTTAACTTTGGATAGGGCTCTAACCATAGGAATTCAAGTTTAAATTACCTTTTGTTTTTCTTCTATTAAAACAGTCTTCATTAAATGTAAAAAATATGATATTAATAAATAAAATAAAATAAAACAGTACTCATTAAATTTCCCTTTACTTACTGTTCAATTTATAAATTGTAGCTCTGTACTGAGGAAGAACGTCCTATCTAATTTGAAAAGAAATCCGTTTCTTTTTATTCTCTTCACCTCCAAGTTATTTATACCTCTCATAATGTCAAGATGCAATCAGAAGAGATATTGACAGTTTATCATGTTATTATCAGATTCTCTGGTAAGTGGCTTTACATTCAGCAGAATTAAATTTTGTTTTTACATGATGCATAGTTACTTGAATTTCAATCATCGGTATAATTTAATTGAACTTATTTAAGTAGATTCATGCAAATTAGTTGTTAAGTTTTTAAGAGTTAAGCAATAATTTATAGAAAAGTCTGCCCATGTCAGATATATCAAAAATATGCATACAGAAAGCCAAAAAGGAAAAAAAAAAAACGTATGAAATATTCTGTTGTTTTGTTAAAGCCAACCCAGTACTTATATTTATATAATCAGTAATTCAGACAATCCTTACAAAAGAAAAAAGGTATCAAATAAAACTCCCCTTGTGACTTTAAAACATTTTAAGAATGTATAATAGCACTTTAAATTAGTGATTATGATAATAATATTAGTTAGCATGTTGGATAAATGGAAGGAAGGAGAGAATAGAGCCATGAAGCCAGTAAGTAGCAGTTAGAATTTACAACCAGGTACATCCGTCTTGGAAGCCTAAGCTCTTTCCACTACATCACATCATTTAGAACCAGACTACTGCTTTAGGGTGAACTTCCTGTCTCACAAATTGGTCTTCAGTGTTCCATTAGTTCTGCTAGTTACACCTTTTATAATGAGGTGTGTCTGTCCCCTTGGTTCTTATTTCCTTTTCATGACCACACTTCACCTAGTAATGGTTAAGAACCAACGGAACCGTGAGTTGCTGGTTACAGTAGTGGAAAAGAACCACTGAGTGGTACTAGCAGGAACTGTATTTCCTTTGTTTACTAGTTAAAAGGGTTGACAGCCTCAGAAGGTTCCAGTATCGCTTGCAATCTGTACACATCAGAGAATTACTAAGACTTTTTGAAAAATAAATCAAAGTCATTCTCTGGAAGATACCAACACCAGTTTAAGGTTTAAAATTTTCTTTTTCTTTTCCATTTCATGAAGAAATAAAAAATGGATATGTTTATTTACTTAGGCTCTGTTTTATAGGAAATCATAGGATATTATCTATCTGGTAATCAACTCAATTTTTAAAAAATTAATCTACAGTTTCTCTTTGTTTCTAAATTTCAGCTTCTTTTTCTGAAATTAATTTCACGATTTTAATTTCAGTCTAAAATTATGTTACTTAACTTGGATCTCTGTAGGTATGATAGCTCTGTTAGACAATTCTGTTTATAAAAATGCATATACTTTTCTCATTTATTCAACTTTATTGTATCAAAGGTGAAAAAAATCCTTATATCTTGGAATTTAATTTTTTATTGAGTGGAAGAAAGGCATTAAAATATAATTTGCATATAAATGTCAGATGATATTTCATATTAATGATAGCAGTTGAGTACATTTCATCCATAAAAAGGGCATGCATGGAGCCACTTATGTGTGTGTAGTTATAATATCGTTCTAGTTCAAGTGCTTTGGAGAATAGCCCTTCAGGTACAAATTTTGTCTATAGTCCAAAAGATTCTAATTCTGGCATATAAACTACTTGAATAATCACAGTAATTATAACTGAGAATGAAGACATAAACACTAAAACAGATCATGTGTGTCAGGTTAAAGAACAGCATGTATAAGCAAGCCATTAGGATTATTTTAATGTGTTATATTCAAAATGATTTTTTCTTGCTCTTACTGGTTTTTATAGGATATATAATCAAAATATAAATTGACGGACACTGGTAGTATACATAGAAGTAAAATATAGAAAGAAAAACCAAAATATAAACAAGTATTTTTCATTAGAAAAATAAAAGTAGGAAGAGAATATTAAATTAAATTATAATACGGTCTAAGTCACTTAAATACGTTCTATGAAATAGATTTATATCAATTGGATTATTTTATTTAACTTTTTTTAAATAAAAAGAAAATATTTTAAAATTATTTTTTCTTTGTTTATTTATTTATTTTTTTGTTCCCCTGGATCTCTTAAAGTCATGACATCTTATAAAAATAAGCTATTAAATCCTTAATTCTAGTATAATTATGAGACTCGATAGGGAGTCCAGAAAAAATTACTTTGTAATTTAATTTATATTTTATTTTATTTTTCTCCATTGAGATATGCAAGAGTGGCAAATGGCCTGTTAATGTGCAGTGGAACAATTAAATTATATTGTATGGCATATTGTGATGAAATGATGTGTATTTAACCTTTTGCTTTTTGTACCCTTTTTGGTACAGAGAATTTGGAAATAACATTACACCCTGTTGTTTAACTGCCTTTAAAAATGTTTTATGCAGAACAAATAGCTCAACTTTATGGGATTTTGTTGATACTAAACTCTGGAACAGAACCAAAAGACATTCTGACTGCCAAAACAAATGAAGAAAATCACTTCCCTTACTAGCTTGGCAGAACATTTGTACATGATGGTGTTAAAAAATAACTTTCCATTTACAGTGAGGTCTTTCTTTGTCGTATTTTGTCACCTGAGTTAATGTTTGGGTATAGCCCTGTTCAACTTCATTTAAAAAACCAACAAACCAAAACAACAACAAAAACAAAACTTTAGTGAATCTATAATTCCATTCTTTGTAGGGTTTTCATGTACTGGACTTTCCTGTGGTGAGTGTTCATAATTTAATTTCTGCCTTTATCCCTTCCATCTACCCAGAATGACCTGTCCAACGTTCTTTAAGCTACCCTCAGAAATCCAACCAGTCTTTCAAAGCCTAGATTACTGCTAACATTTTACAGTATTTCCTTCCGGATTAAACTGGAAATTTTCACTTGTCTTACTCATTTGACACTTGTTACAGCATTTTTATGTCAGTGAATTTTATCTCTCAATCTTCACTGTGAGCTCCTTTAGTGGACTGACTTTACAAAGAATGCGATAAAGATGTATTGACTGATTCAAGCCAATCAACAGACATGGAATAAGCAGAGGCTGTGTTTAAGGCATTGAGGCTGGTAGGCATTGGAAGGGATACAGAGATAAGTCATTGCCTCTCCTTCTGTAATTTATAGTCTAATAAGAGAGCTAAAATTAAGTACACGAGTCATTATAGTCCTAGATAGAAAAAATAAGAACACTACAGGGGATCATAAGAGAACGAAATACTATCTGTTGAAAAAATTGCATGAAAGGAAAGGTTTTGTTGTGAAACACTTTGTAAAATGTGACTGAAAGAATAGTTTTGTCATTCTTAAGGCAATTGCCATTATTTGTTTTGCTACTAGGAACAACGCATATTCTGACCATCCTATAAAAGCCGTTCATGGTCGTCTTCATCACATAACATACGAGTATTATCTCTGTGTCAAAAACTGGGAAGGGTCAGAGATTTTACCTAGCTTTCAAGACAAGTTAGCTTGTCATAGTTTCATAGATGCTGTCGGAAAGCATTAGATTCCTGGTTTGGAGACAAAGGACTCTATTATTCATGGCACAGCAGGCAGCAAGAGCTTCACGTTTCCATCAGCTGAAGTCCTGCAGCGCATGATACATTAACAGCCTAAGTAGACACTGAGCACACAATGGATATGTGTTACATCTGAAGAACCTCAAGCTTAAGAAACCCCCAATCTCGTAAGGAGGTTGCTAGCAAACCTGTCCAACCTTTCCCCAGAGGGAGGCATTATCTTTATTATCCCGGTCAGAAAACATACCTGCTCTTCATCACTGAAGGATAAAAATAAAATAAAATAATAAAATAATAATAAAATATTTTTTTTGGAAAGGGAACAAATCTTCTATTTGCCGTGGAGGGAAATCTATCTCTATTTTTCCAGGCTACTTGAAAAAATAGGCTGGAACAAAAGCTGTCAAAAGATATGTAGAAATGCTATAGAGAATTGTCCCCAAAACAGTGTGTTTAAATAGTCCTGGAAATAATCATTATGAAGCAATAATTTAGGGGAATACAGGATATGTTGTGGGAAATACAGTCTAAAGTTGTCACCATTTTATATAATGAAGAAAAATGAATAAGAAAGGATGCTAACATTCTAAAAAGAAGAGCCCTGTATATCATAAGTTGAGTATGTTAAGAATACAACACATTATTCTAAATTAGGGATGAGCTGTTCTCTAATTCATTCATATTGATAAGCAAATTAATATGGAAATCTTTCCAATGATTGATGATTCTAAGATGAATTTGTATTGTGTTTTATACACACCTAAACACACATATGTGCACGGTTACTTCAAAAAGTTCATGGAAATATAGAATTGAAAGATAATACAAATATTTCCTTGAGTTTTTCGAAGTGTCTTCGTATATATGTCTATATATGCATGTACATAGTCTAACATATCTTTTTGAATAATTCATGAATTTACAATAAAATCATAATTCCCCAAAATGAATTGAATCTCAAGTTAGAATGGGTCTTAGAAATTATCTGAGAAAATCTATCCCTCAATGCAATAATGAGTAAAGTTAATAAACTCTATAGCTTCACTTCCAGGATCCTACCCTGTAACGGTGTTAGTGACTCTCCTCAGGCTCATGTCAGGCTGCAATCTAACCCAACATTGATGTATTAATCATACAGATCACCTCATGGATTTATTGCTAAAGTCAACATCTCTTCTAGGATTTTATGTGTGCGCTTTTGGCTTTTTTGTTATTTTTTTTTATATCCCTACTTTTTTTCTTTGTACTTTTTTCTTGCGTTGCAACATAAAAAATCTCAGGTGTTTTCATTTAAAAGTTTATGTGCCACACTATGAAAGCTAAAGAATACCTGATGCTGAATATTGTTAGTGAGAAACTCTCTGAGGCTCATTGTACCAATAAGAACATCAAAGTAATATTTGATACCTATAATTCAAACCATAGAGTGCTTATTCTTATGATAATAAATTTAATCATATAACGGTCATCATAATAAAATGCTATTTTCACCACTTTTATAAATTCCCAGTGTTATTCATGTATCAGGGACTGGATTTGGCTATGTAACATCCGAGTTAAGTGACCAGCCCATTCCACTTCTTAAATAAAGATGTCTTACCTAATATTTTATGGGGCATGGCTTTAAAAAGATAAAAGTTTAAACCTTGAACATATTTGGGACTCAAATATAAATGTCAGATTTCAAAAACTCAAATGCCTGAGGGAGCCATTCAGGTAAAATAAAAGTCTGAAGCAAATCAAACAGTACTTGTCCTATTGAAAGAAGACTTCAGACTTTGCACTTCAGAGGAATGTTGCCATACAGGAATGTGTGTACAGAGTTGCTTGTCTTCAGATTTTTTTGGAGAAACCAAAAATCTGGATTTTTATGCTATTTTTTTAATTTTTGAATATTGACCACTCATTAAGAAACAATTAAACAGTTTCCACTAAATAAAAGAAAAATACCTTTATTCTGCAATACCTAATATTTAGTTCAATAACCAGAATGTGTTTCCAGGCTATCAGAGCACACAATGGGATGGTGATGGATAGAGAGAAGGGAGTCATAAGAGAATAGAGACATTAAGGAAACAAACAAATTGTCATAGACAGGAAAGGATTCTGGCTTACTAGCACAGGCCTAGCAACAGAGTCTAACAATAGGAAAAATCAACGTTGGGAAGTAGGAGCTTTTATCTGAATCCTTCTCAACCACAGCTCCTGAGGAGTCTTAAACATCCTGAGGAGGAAGAGGCTATTTGTAAAAGTATTAATAATATCTTGAGAGGCCAGGGCTACTTGGTTGGGAAATTTCTTCTTTTTCACCAAAATATTAAGCTGACAATGGAGGGAGGTTGCCTACAAAAGGAAGGGACCTAAAGAAATTTTGAGGAAGCCTTGTTCAAAGCAGCCGTAAAAGTAGGAGAAGAGGAAAGAACATCTTAGAAGTTCTGTAGACCAGTGCATAATGATCCAACGTGCAAGCCTTTGGAGGCAATGAAGAAAAATGTATAGGGTGTTCTGGTGAAAGCCGATCTCCCTCAAAGATAGAATTCATTATCAACTGACCAGTGAAGCCCTTGAAGATGGTACTGTAGCGTGAGATGATACTTTAAGCGTGAGATGGTGCCCCCATGGAATTCTGAGGGAGACATAAGAAAGGGGGCCTTTTCAGAAAAAGCTGACTGAGCTTTGTCAGTTTTTGATAGTTTGATCCAGCAGATGTGGAGATAAACTCTTAACCAGGCTGAAGCTCTTGAGCCACAGGAAATATTTAGGAACTTTCCTGTTGCTGCAGTTATTTAAATGGATCATGTTCATTGGTTTCCACCCAGAGATCTATCTCGCTGTGCATTTGAACAAAGACATATGCTTTTTTAAAAAAGAAACTCCATAGATAATGCCTCCTCTTTGATAAAGTAGAGGTAAGGATTAATTTAGGTATTGCATTTAAAGTACTCAACACAAAAATTAGACATGGGAACATTGAATTGCTGGTAGAGACATGCTGCCATTTTGGAGAGCAGTCTGGTACTACATTCACAGATTCAATATTTGCTTACTCTAAGACCCAGTAATTCTGCTCCTGGTTATCTACACCAATGATATTCTTATACAGATTCCAAAGAGGCATGTACAGGGAGGTAACAATGCTGGATGTGGTGGAGAAGATTTAGAGGTAATGTGGGCATCCATTGCTGGGAGAATAGATTTACAAAAAAAAAAAAAAAAAAAGTGAGGGATGTGCCCAGTACATTACAAAGCAATTGGAATCAACAGTCTAGATGTGTATATAGGATTATGGAGGCATCTTAAAAACCCAGTTCTTAGTGAAAAAGATAAGAAAGAAATGAGATATAAAACTTACCAACCTTTACATAAATTAGAAATATATGCACAGAAAGCAAAAGTATGCACTTTATAAGAATATATACAAACAAACAAAAAAGTACCCAGTAACAGGATACAATGGTTGCTTCCTGAGAGGGATGTAAATAGAACATAGAGGCGAAAGATGGAAGGAAGTATATTGGTAATTAAAAGAGACATCTTTCAAGACCAGTGATGATAATGAGCCATGAATTGATTAGTAAGTACAATGATCTCAAACTTCTGCATGAGTTTATAAAGCAAAAGAAAGAAAAAAGTAAAATTTGGTTCTTAGCACATTACTTGGCACACAGTATGATCAATTCTACAGTTTGAGTAAAAAGAGAAACAAGTAAGCATTTCTGTAAGGAAGATATACAAATGGCCAACAGACATATGAAAAAATGCTCAACATCACAGCATCCGGGAAATGCAAATCAAAACCACACTGAGATACCATCTCACCACAGTTAGGATGACGAAAATCCAAAAGACTCTGAACGATAAATGCTGGCAAGGTTGCGGAGTAAAAGGAACTCTCATACATTGTTGGTGGGACTGCAAAATGGTGCAGCCTCTATGGAAAATGGTATGGAGTTCCTCAAACAATTGCAGATAGATCTACCATATGACCCAGCTATCCCACTGCTGGGAATATACCCAGAGGAATGGAAATCATCAAGTCGAAGGTATACCTGTTCCCCAATGTTCATCGCAGCACTCTTTACAATAGCCAAGAGTTGAAACCAGCCCAAATGTCCATCATCGGATGAGTGGATACGGAAAATGTGGTATATCTACACAATGGAATACTACTCAGCTATAAAAAAAAATGAAATACTGCCATTTGCAACAACATGGGTGGTCCTTGAGAGAATTATATTAAGTGAAACAAGTCAGGCACAGAAAGAGAAATACCACATGTTCTCACTTTTATTGGTGGGAGATAAAAACAAATAAATAAATTCACACACACACACACACACACACAAAAAAAAAAAAAAAAAAAAAAACGGGGTGGGGAGAAGAAGACATAACAATTACAATTCCTTGAAGTTGACACGACAAGCGAACAGAAAGGACATTGTTGGGTGGGAGAGGGGAGAGGGAGGAGGGAGGGAGGTTTCGGTAATGGGTCACAATAATCAACCACATTGCATATCGACAAAATAAAATTTAAAAATAAATAAATGAATGAATGAATAAATAAATGAATAAAATTTAAAAAGAGAAACAAAAAAATCTGAAAAAAGAAGAGAGAATGATAAGGAATTTCTTTCATAAATAAGTTTTACAGTCAGCAGTTTGTGGAACCTGTTAACAAGTACCTATTGATTTCTTTCTGCCTGTGGTCTCAGCAAAGTGCTAGGTAGTATCAGAGGTGAAAGAAGTATTTGACATATTCTCTCTCTTCAAGGAAGAAACTGGCAAACTTGAAATATAATGGAAACTTCCTGAAATCCTGTTGAAAACCGGTAGACTTAAACAACGTTTTAAAAAATAATCAAAGATGTAATGTGGTGGATACATTCTAAATCAGCATTTAAAGAGTCCTTTATCCAAGCTATGTGCTAAGTGGTAAAAATATAGAGGGAACTCAAGGAAGTGCCTGAATTGGAGGGGCAGAGAGTCAAGTGGAGAAGACTGGAAGGCTGGGGCCACGGCAGGTGAAACAGCAGGTGAAACATGGGTAAGGGCTGGGTAAAGTCTGACTGGTCTCCAGGGCTGAGGTTTGAGACGAGCCTTCAACAAGATTATAATAAATAATAATAATAAGATTTAAAATGAAGTATTTTCTCAGAGATGATTCTTAATTATGACAATAATTACATGAACAAGACAAAATCTTATTTTACCTTCTGGGAAAATAGAACAAAGTACAAGTGTATTGAATTGTAGAAGAAAATTAAATGGTTTTTCAGTGTGGTTTATTTTTATATGCAGTTGCCATAATAGTACATTACCTTTTATTTCAGATACACTGGCCTAGTCCAGCACTGAAAATAGAAGAATGTGTAATGAAAGGAAAAGATGCAGTAAGTACTATTCATTGTAAATTAAGCAAATCATCAATTATATCCCTGGTCAACCACAAAAGACTAAATCACTAAACTTATTTGCTCTTAAAAAGCATATATGCAATTTAATTCATGAAGTAAAAAATACATACATATCCATGTAATATATACATATATAATTATATAAAAATTAATTTCAATGTGGACTTAAAGGGGTTTGAAATGCCATCCAGATCTTGGTTTTTACTTTGTTTTCTTATATTTTAATCAATTTGGATTTATAAATTCCTATACAAATGCTTATTTCCTATGTATCTGGGAAAAAAATAATTGCAGGTGGTTTTTTTTAATTCAAAGAAAAGCTGAGCACATTCTTTGTGAGATTACACTTCATTTTGATTAGTAGATCAGAAACAAAGAAACAAAAGGAGGAGAACAAAAAGTTAGAGAAGACAAAAGGCAATAACCATGCTTTGCCTATTCCAAAATGTTTTTAGAATCTCTCCCATTTAAAGAAGCAATATTCCATTTTGACCTAGCTTTCCTGCAGTGAGTAGGAGGAGAATGCTGTGCAGCAGCAGCCCTGACCCAGTCCCTACCAATGCTAAAATATGACCGAAGGGACTTTCTCATGCTAGGAGCAGCTGGCTGCTCTGATGACACAATACACATCTTGCAGGAAGGTCTGCATATCACCCTTTGAAAGAGAACTTATCCTTTTTTTCAGTAAGAAAAAAAAAAAAAAGATGTGAAAAACTAACGCACATTGTACCAACTCCTGATTCTCTGTAGCAACTGGGCCACAGCCAAAGAATGAGTCAACACATTCTTGCTGCCTTAGCCCACAGCATGATGCAGACTAATTGAACATACTCTTAGGCCATGTCAATCTAAGCTCAACTGAGCCAAAATGTGGTCTAATTGGTTCATTCCAAGATGTGACAGTGTATCAAGAGAGAAAAAGTCGATGCATGTAGGAGTATGAGAACAGAATATTTTCACCATGCCTGAATGATTAGATTCTGCCTACTGTGTGGGCCACCTACAGAACGTTACATGAGTAGGAAATTGAAGAAATAAATACAAGTGTATCCGTGTGCCGTGGATAATCAGTTCAGTAGTGCATTCTTTCTCTTCGCCAAGGACATGCTACCATCTGAGTCACTTATGGTGAAGTGGTTTTGCTGGCCTTTCATCTTAATAAAGTTATATAAAAGAATTTAAAATGTTGAAATCGCAATCTGCACTTATAAAACATTACAGTCACTGATTATTACATGTATTGATTTCAAAGTAATATTTGGAATTAAAAGAATTTAGTATTATTTTCATAATTTATTTTTAATGGAATAGCAACACCTAATTTGCCAAGAGGATGTTTGCTAGAATTTATTTAGCCAAGCTGGTTTTGAAAGAATTTTAAACTTTTTTTTCATTCAGCGTACTAATCATAAAACTCACCTAGTGGCTGATGTATTCAAATTGTTTTTAAGCATGCAGTATGTGTTAGGTATATGTTTTATTAACTGGGAAATGAAAAGATGTATAAAATAAAGATTCTCTTCTCAAGAAGCTTGTAGTTGAATACCAATGTTGGCAATCTAGAGCTCCTCAGCCAAATTTGGCTTGTAGCCACTTTTCTCTTTTTTTGTAAATAAAGTTTTATTGGAACACAGACACACACATTAATTATTATATTGCTTATGGCTGTTTTCATACTGTAGCTGCAGAGGTAAGTAGTTGCCATCTAGCAATAGAGACTAAATGGCCTACCAAAGTAAATATATTCACAATCTGGTCCTTTACAGAGTAAGTTTGCTCATCCTTGGACTGCAGTCTTACAGTAACAGTAACCTTATAATAAAATGTTATTTTTATTGGTTAGCTTTTTATCTATTTACTTAAAAATTCTTTCTGAAAGTGCTTTGTTGAATTTGAGGATATAAGAATTAATGTCCCAAATGTCAAAATTCTGTAATGCTCCCATTTCTGCATTTCTTTCCTTATGAATAATGAAGCTTTTTTAATTATTGGTTTTCTGACTTTATGCTGATTCATTGTTTATATCATACTTAAAAAATTAACAACATTGAAAATAACTTAGTTACTTAGTGGAACATATTGCCATGCAAATCTTTACACTTAAATAAATTGCTGAACAGTGATTTTTTATTGCTCGATTGTGAACTAGAATACATGAAAAATGATACACTCCCATTATAAAATGTAAATCACACATCACTGATGACTAAAATGTGTGTCTGTCACCCCAATTTTTTCTTTCCTAGCTTCTTGTCCTCTTTTCATTTGCCCTTCCTGTCTCCTCCACCCAAGGGAGACTTATGGTAAAACATAAGATTTCTAGGGCTAGGAAAAACAAAAGCAAAAAAGGGCGAAATATTTTTATTACACTAAATAATTTCTTCCTTTTCTCTTCTTTAGAGTGAATGTGCAAATTATGTTCGGGTTTTGCATCATTATAATAGGACACACCTTCTGACATGTGGTACTGGGGCCTTTGAACCACTTTGTGCCTTCATCAGAGTTGGATACCATTCGGAGGTAAGATAATTCCATTCATTGCTATCAATGAAAGTAATGCTTAAGACAACTTTGTTTTGAAAGAAATTGTGGCATTTCTTCCCAAGAAAGATAAAAGCATTTGTGATTTGTGATATACTGATTATGTTTGCTTGAGGCATGAGAATGATGTCTGGGCCTTTAAAATCCTTGTCAGCTATAAAATCTGTGAACTGATTATGTATTCATTCACCAAACAATTTTATTTTGTTAATTTGCCCACTTAAAAAAAAATCTTAATATCGAACTGTGTTCTCTATTGTTTATATACTTTTAAATTTATTTAATGATGAAACTGCAATATACATACATACATATACATATATAATTTATATAAATATATATAACATATAATATTTTATAAAAGACATGCAGAGACTTTTTGATTTTGTGATTACTTTTTCCCAGCTAGGCAAGGTGGAGAGTGCATGAGATGGAAGGTTTCAAATAGAAACCTTTAGATAATATTAGTGGATGACCTCACTGCTAGGTGATATGGTACAATGAAGGCAAATCCCAACTGAATTGTGCCACACACATAGTATTTACTAGCAAGCAGGCTCAAAGATCAGTCATATGACCTGTTCCTACAAACTGAGTAAACTCTCAATTCTCACTTGTTTTTTGAAGCAATACATTTTGAAGCATTTTACATCACAATTTCATCCTGAAGCATATGAAACAATATTCTTTTTTTTTTTTTTCTTTTGTGACCAGTAAGGGGATCGCAACCCTTGGCTTGGTGTCGCCTGCACCGTGCTCAGCCAGTGAGCGCACCGGCCATCCCTATATAGGATCCGAACCCGCGGCTCCGAACCCGTGGCAGGAACACCGCTGCGCTCCCAAGCGCCGCACTCTCCCGAGTGCGCCACGGGGCCGGCCCTGAAACAATATTCTGATGTCAGGATCTGTTACCTTTCATTTAGGTGGGAAGGCAGAACCTACATTAAGGTGGAGTACAGATAAAATAAAAGTCTAGATACTTTGTAGTTAAGCAGATAGATGCTTCGTTCTTATAACTCATTTGTAAATGGGCAGCATTGACTATTAAATATTTCCAGCGACCACATGTAAAGAACACCGTTCACTTCACCACAAAAAAAAATTATTTCTGATATTCTTTATACGAGTTAGCACTCAGGTGCAAATATAATTAGCAATATTTGAAGTGCTTAATAGCTGCCTCTGGAGAGTTCCCCTGATTGAGGCCCTTCAGCTGATAATTAATCTTACAGGGAAGATTTTTGATAAGTATATTTTAAATTTTAACTAACCACCCCAGTTGTAGATTAAAGTTAAGTAGCATACACAAATACATCATAATGTATTTATTGAATCATTTTAAAGAAACAATGCATATGATATAGTAGGAGAAATTTAGACAGAGATGTAGAAGGCAAATCAAGCTGTGCAAAGTCAAAATATATTTGTGAATACCAATATACAAAGTATATATATATATATAAACTGTGCAAAGTCAAAATATATTTGTGAATACCAATATACAAAGTATATATATATATAAACAGTTATATATATATTTATAAACACACACACACAAAGTCAGAATATATACATCTTGTGGTGCAGATCTGCTAGCAGCAAACTCTTTCAGTTTTCATTTATCTGAAAATGCCTTTATTTCACCTTTATTTTTAAGGATATTTTTCCCTGTATATAGAATTCCAGGTTAATAGTTTTTTATTTTTATTTTTTTCCTTTTAGCATTTAAGAAGTGCTTTATTGTCTCCTAACCTTTTCTAATGTAAATTAATGTTTCATTCATATTGATGTTACTCTGTTTGCAATTGCTTTATCTTTCAAGATTTTATCTTTATCTTTGCTTTTTCAGCAGTTTTTTTTTATAGTATGCCTAAGTGCATGTGGAGGTGGTGGGGGAGACCAGTATCTACAGTATCTATATTTCTTAGGATGCTGAGATTCTTGGATATATAAGTTTATATTTTGTATCTAATCCAGCAAATGTGTGGTCATTATTTATTTAAATAATATTATTGCTTCATTCACTCACTCCTCTCCCTTGGGGAATTCCACTGTATGAGAGTACTTCGAAAAGTTAATGGAAAGATTCCTATTATCTTTTAATTCTATTTTACTTGAAGTTTTTGAAGTACCCTTGTACGTATAAGTATTTGTTAGACTTATAGGTATTGCCCCACAGATTACTAAGACTCAGTTCATTGTTATTGAATCTTCTTTCCGTCTGTTTTCAAGTTATATAAGTTCTATTGATTTTCAAATTCACTATCCCTTTCTTCTAACATCACCAATACACTATTAAGTTCATCTCATTAATGTTCCATACATAGATAGTAGTTTTCAGTCCCAGACCTTTCCTTTTTTATAGTTTCCATTTCTATACTATTTCCCCATATTTTTATTCATTATGACTATATTTTTTATTTAAATCTTTAAACATTTTTAACAGTTGTTTTAAAATCTTTACATGCTAATTCTAATATCTGGATCATCTGAATGTCAATTGCCTTGACGGCTTTTTCTTATGACTACGGATCATATTTTTTTGTTTTGTTGGAAGTCTAGTTACTTTTATTGTATACTGGACAGTATAGATTATATACTTCCAAGATTCTGAAATATATATCATCTTTTGCTCTAGAAGGTAGTTTAGTTGGCTGGACTCAAACTTAAAACTTCCTTGTAATGAGCAACAGCCAACCTTTTCAACTTTCTAACCACTGCTTTTCATGGTCTCCTTGCATGTGCAATACAGGTGTCAGCCAAGGATCTCGAAGATAATTTTTACATAGATTTCAGGGTGCTTACCTCAGTTGCTAGACAGCTCCACTCCCTTTTCAGCCAATCTGATACTTTTAATCTATGCTTTGTGATTTTCCAAGCTAGTAAGTCTCTAGCTTTCTGCTCAAGTTCTAGCCATTCCTCCTCAAATGAGTTAGGAGGTTCCTCCAGTGAAAAACTGTCCAGTCTTGTCTGTTCTTAACTGATCTCCAGTGCCTTTAAACAGTGGTCTATTTATTTATTTATTTATTTGCTAGCTATGTTATCATTAACAGAACTGGAATGTTATGTAATTCAGCTTACGTATAACATACATGATACTTAACATTTTTATCTCACATAATTATCTAAGTACTAAATATGATTGAAATATTTGAGTCTTATTAGAATCTTTGAATATGATTAAATATTGCTTTAATCATATTCAAATATTTGAATACAATTGAAATATCTCACGTAATTATCTAAATATCAAAGATGATATGCACTTTTTAAAATTATGTAAATATTATAAGAGAAATTTGTGGCCATATGATAATGAGAGCAGTGAGAGATTTATTCCCAAAACACCATTTGGAGGCTTGATGCAATTTTATATGAGGGAATGAAAAGTTACAAATCATTATAGGCAAGGAAAATATTTTGATTAAAAAGCTCAGAGGCAGGCATGTATGAGAATGGTTTGCAGAACAGCAGGAGATAAAGCTGGGACAAATTGGTGGGGAATTTTAATACTAGACACTGGCATTCTGCAGTTATTTCTAAAGGCAGTGTGGAGACCATGAAGGAGTTTTGAATGCAGTATTTGATTGACATGACATTAATAATATTTAGGATTGGTTCAAGCAGGGAGAGATGAAACGCAGGGAAATTCAAGAAGGCTATAATCAAGACTTTTTAGGAGAGATCATGAAGGTATTTAACAGTGTTGTTGGAATAGCAAAGAAAAAGGAAGTGTGGAACTGAAGTGAGAAGCTGCTCAGCAGGAGAGTTTATATAACTTAGCATTTATCAAATGTTGCACATGAAAGGGAATTAAAAAACATTTCCAATTTTATGTTTTGCTCATTGGGAAGAAATACGAAGTCTTTAAAAAGCAAGAGGGAGCTATGGGCACAGAAGTTTTTGTGAGATCATAACAAATGCTTAGTATTTTCAGTTTTGGCTTTTTAATTTTGATTTATAGTTATTTAAAATATTAAGTCTGGAGCTAGAGGAGGGTGTTATCAGAATAGATTGAATTATTGAACCCTGGGGAAGGGTGAGTCTCCTCTGATGGAGTTTCTCTTTCTCTTTCTCTCTCTCTCCTTATCCCCTGTCTTGTTCCTTCTCTCACTTTCCTTCTCTTCCTCTCACTTTATCAATATAACTTGGAAAATGCTATTATTTAGGTGCCAGTAGAATGTCTAGGGAATATCAGTGTAAACAGAAAATGAGCAGACAGAGAGGAGATTTGGTAGAAAACAAATTGGGTTAGTGCAAATAAGAATCATACTTCTAAAAGGAAAAAAAAATGAAATGATATGCAATATCGTCAATGCTACAGAGAGGCCAGTTTTGGTAAGGGGTGAGTAATTAGATAGGACATTAAGAAGTGACTTAATAGTGACAAAATAAAGGCAGTAATATTACCTATTTAATCAAGAAATTGAATAGATAGGAAAAGAAAGAAATATGGGGAAGGATATAAAAAGTGCTTGGGTGTTGACAGATTTTTCTTAGGATAGCCGATAGAGAAAAATTATTTATCAAATGAGAGGATAAGACCACTTACCTTCCTGACGTAAGGAGGGCTGGGTGGAGAGCAAGTTTGTCAGGGAAGGGAACCATAGACTATTTAATGGAGATATCACATTAACAGTTGGATATCAGGAGCAAGATCCGAGCTAGAAATGCAGATTTAACAATTTACCGTGTGTGTGTGTGTGTGTGTGTGTGTGTGTGTGTGTGTGTGTGTGTGTGTGTGTGTGTGTGTGTGTGTGTGTGTGTGTAGACAAAATCTTCAGGCATCATATTATTGCGTAGGAGAAGAATTTGAATAAAAATAAAATAACTAAATGTGGAGCCAAAGAACACTAATATTTGAGAGGCTGGCAGAGGAAGAAAAACAAAGGAGATTACTAAAGAGTGACAAGGAGGGTTAGGAGGAAAACAAGAGAGTGTGACAGCATGGAATGAGGGAGTGATTTCTAATGTCAGAAGTCACACAGGGTCAAAGTGGTCATTGGATCTAGACAGTCTTTGGAGGCACTTATGAGAGGAGTTTCTCTAGAATGTGGATGCAAGCCATGGTCTTCTCACATGAAGGATTGAAACCAACTTTTTCTTGAATCACTTTTATCTCTTTCTTCATTTCATTAATTTTAAGTTTTTCTAAAGTATAGCACAAATACAAGAAATACACAGCATATAATTACATTGCTAGATTACTTTTCCCAAATGGAATACCCCAATGTCACCAGTGCCGTTATCAAATCATTTTTATTTTTATTTTTATTTTCACCTTTTATTTCTCATAATGCATAAACACTTGTGGGTTTTGTTTTGCTTTTGTTTTTGTTTTTGTTCTTATGTTCCTTCTAGTTTAGTCTTTCTTTGCAATGTTTTTATCTTTTTGTTTTGAAGTATTTCCTGAGTTCTGTCACATCATCTGCAGTTTCTCTATCTTACGTTGTTCTTTTAGTCTATCATTTTTAAAATTTACTTTCACTTCCATTGAAATATTAAGTTACAGTTAGCTCTTATATATTTTGTGACATATCTTTTTGATGAATTTTCATTGTCTGTAGTAACGTTATTTTGTTTCTTTTTTTTTTCTTATAGTAACACTTTACTGGATTCAAAAGGGATTGTTTTTTATTAGTTTTTATATAAAATTAGTTTTCAAAAAGTTTCAAGAGGAAAGTGTGGGTCAGAGTAGACATCTAGCTTCATGTTCTAGAGCTCACCATTCTGTTCTGTGTTATGAAGTGTTCAACAATATAGCTTCCTATATTATATATATATTCTCCTGACTATGACTCCTCTTTTATGTGGATATTACATTTTTCTTGACTCTCTTTATATCTCTCTTGGAAATTTTGTATTCTACTCCCAGCAGTTTCTTCTTGAAAAGGGTATGGGATGGATAATATTTAGGGTTCATAAGACTTTATCTTTCCCACCCCTTGTAGTCTACCAAGATTGAATCTGCAGAAATTCCTCCCAGTTTCAGGTGTTACTCTAAGTGCTTTACTATAAATGAACACTTGTTGGATATTTGAGAGTTCTTTTTTCTCAGGTTTGACAAAATCTGGTTGCTTCCCTCTGCTTTCTTCTGCAAGATATTAACATCCTGTGTAGGTTGGAGTTATCTGAAGTTCATCCATATGTGGTCACATTTGGAGGCTCATATATCTCGACAGCCAGTTTTGCTACAGATGTTGTTGATGAGCTTTGATTTTGCACATCTAGTTGATCCTTCTAGTTTTTTGGGGGTGGGTGGGGAGGGGTATGGAGAATAAAATATATGCCTCTGCTCCTATTCTGTCAAAAGTCTTAGAGTACTTTTTAAATAGTAAAATACTATATTAATACTCATATAAATACTACATAAAATATTACAAGTTCAAGTTTACCTCCAATTTTACTCATGTCTCTGAAAATGGAAATTGTGGGCTCAATATAGAGGTGGTGACAATAAAAAAACAAGTGTTCACATATAAAACATATATATCTAGATAACTGGCAAAGGCCTTGAACTCCTGCAAAATTAAAATGGCTTTTATTCCTCAATAATCTTAGTATCTTTTAGAACACAATGACTTTAGCACAATGCTATTAGCATGTTACTATTTGTATTGGTTTTCTATGTTGAATAAAAAGCTACCAAAAATGTAGCTGCTTAAACCAGTGTACATTAGTTATCTTACAGCTTTTGTAGAGCAGTAGTCTGGGCACTGCTTGGTTGGCTCCACTGCTCAAGATCTCCCAAGGCTGAAATGAAGGTTTGCCTGGGCTGTGATCTTTCTGGAACTCAGGGTTGTAATCCAAGTTCATGTGATTGTTGGCAGAATTCGTTTCCTCACAATTATAAGACCTAGGTCCCCATTTTCTTGATGGCTGTCAGCCAGGGGCTTCTGTCAGCTCCTAGAGGCCTCCTGTGGTTCTTTGCCACGTGGGCTTATCATAACATGGCAGCATACTTCTTCAAGGCCAGCAGGAGAATCTTACTGTCCAATTTACTGAGCGAGAGTCATATAACACAACTTAATTATGAGAATGACTATCACATCACATTTGAAAGATAAAGTGCCATAATTTAGGGAGAGATTTCCTACCATACTCACAGGTCCCACCCACATCTGAGGAAAGGGGATTGCACAGGACATCTATATCCAGGGGTGGGATTCTTGGATGTCAATACTATTCTGCCTACCACACTATTCTTTATGTATCTTACATGTGAAAGGAAGGTTGGATTAGTACAGATGTTATTAAAGAATGATTTTGGGGGAGGCAAGGCAAAGGCATAGAGTGAATTGTAAGAAGTGATGCCATTCATTTCTGAATTTCGTGGCTTTCTTCTTGAAAGAAAACTGCATTTCTTGTTGCAAGAACCATAAAGATTAATAGAAAAATGTGTGGGCCATTTCCAGAAATTTTCTGCCTAAACATGGGAAAATTTGATTGTCCCTGAAGGCACAAGCATTTGAACATAGACTGCTGCCATATTCTATCTGTGTAGAGGATAACTTCCCAGTGTATTTTTATTTAAAGCATATTTATATCAACTTTAAAGTATGCAGACTAAATTAGTCATACAAATGTATTTTGCATCAGAGATAATCAATAATGCCCTTTGTGATTTTCAGTGTATGATTTTGATACGTTTCCTCTAGCGCAGAATAACAGCTCAACTATTTAAATTTGGATGTTATTGGATTCAAAATCATAAAGGTTATACATATAATTCTAAGAGAGCACAAATGTATTTGAAAATGTTTTAGTAACTGTACTTAATGTTCTTACCAAATAATGTTCTTACCAAGGCAGTACACATTTGAACTTCACAGACTGGAAATGATGCATTTTTCTAGTTGTTTGTATTCTCCAGTTAAATGTTTTATAATGTGCCAGTGAGTGATTACTATTTAGACATAACAGGATTCTTGCCTTTTAGAGTTACATGTTTCCCATATTATCTCACAGATCCCTTAGAGCTTGAACCCCTGATTTTTAATACATGTTTAAAATGTCTTTTGAGGCAGTAAGTATTCAAAATAGATGAAAACATATATGTGACAAATTAATGCATTTTTATCAGATATGGTTTTTTCACAGGTGTTTAATATTTTTTCTTAGCAGATTTTTTTTTCATTTCTGCATACAGTACAGAACAAAATATCCATTGAATAGTCAACAAAACTTGTAACAGTTTCTACAGGTTTGAAAAGTCACCCTTTAGAATTACTTGACTGATGTTAGTATTTTGTTTCACACAACTGAGATCACTATAGCCATGTATTTAGTACTTCGTGTTTTCACAAAGAAATGTGCATATTTTGATTTCACAAACTATTTTGTTTCATATCATTCTTCCTGGACTGAACTTCTAAACACACAGAAATCAAAAAGATTTTCAAATTTGTTCTTTTAATAAGTTTCCATTAAATCTCTGTTTATTTCTATTTGTTTAGCTGAACTTATTAGTAGGTAAAGAAAAATGTAAGGTAATAATTTTAAAATAATTTGTAAGAATCTAGGGTCGGCAATAGCCATTTGAATAGAATAAATACATGAAAATTTGTGCCATGTATTCAGCAACATTTATACTTTCAGATAATTTTTATATATTAAACTCACCTTTAGTTAACAAAAATGTTCAGATGATAATTTTTACCAACACTTTTTTTAAACTTTGTTGGTCACATGTTGTGAAGGGTGATTCTGGTCTGTAATTTCCTGATTCATTCATGGGAAAATAATATATAGTGTTTTATTGATTTAAAAATTATGGGGTTTTCTATATTCTCATTTCAAATCAGTAACTAGAAGGTAATAAGTAATACCCTATGAAGTCATGATTATATTTTCTTTCCGTCTCAGTCTATGAGTTTCTCACTCTGTAGATTAAGTGCTTGTATACACATATATTTAACTGAAAGTGTCATAGAGATTAAGGACAATAAGAATGAAGATTTCCTAACAGTAATACTTTCTTTTTCTTTTTCTTTCTTTTTTTTATAAATTAGGGAGAATGAAATATTTTATGCATTGAAGTAAATATTGAAAGTTAAATGTGAAAGAGGAAATCATTTACACTAATATAAAGACAATACGGCAATATATCAATAGTTCTTTTTAAAAAGAAGACAAAAAATTTGTTTGAGTAGGAAAAGAAAGCTATTTAATATCTCATATCACATTTTATAAAATTTATTATTTACAAATTACCATTAGAAGACTTAAATAGTAACCAATATTTTAAAAGAAATTATATCTTTTGTTCGTTGGGATATCAGTCATTTTCTATATTGTTCCTCTCGCTTTCTTTACTTGAAATCAAAAGATATTTTTCAGTGCAGTTCATAGAAAAGGCAATGTTGTAATCCCCAGGGAATTAAAAGGTGAGCATGACACTTTCTCTGGGAGCTTAATCTGTTATTTTTTGTGATTTATATAATCCCGAAGGTTATTTAAAAATGTTTCAGATTGTTTCTTCCAGCCTTTCTCTCCTGTCAGTCTTATTAGTGAAAAGTTGGTTAAAAGATTTTCTGGTGGGAAGGAAAAATAGAATTTCTTGTGCTAGTTTTTGTCTGAGAATGGTTATAAGAAAGCTATTGGAAAGGCAGACTGTGTGACAAACATCACTTACAACTCACTCTTTTTCATTCTCTGTGTGTGAGGTGGTTAGGTGGAAACCTCGCTCTCTAGCACCATGTGCCTGTGAGCAGAGAGAAGGCCCAGAGAGGAATATGGTGATGCTTATGTTGCCAAGCAGCTTTACTGTTGGCCACTGGGGAAGGAGGGACCAGGAGAGGCTTTTGTTGAAGGAGAACTGTAACTAATTAAAGAACTAGCAGGCTTAATCTACAGGGAACAGTGAGTTCTGCTATGAGGATTTTTTTTCCCACTTAAACAAATGTAAATACATGTAAGTCAATAAAATAAAAAGTGAAAGTGGTTCAATTCCATTTGCCCACCTCTTCCATGGCACTCCTGATTCTGATTTTGTTGATTTTCACTGAACATGTTTTATAGGCATGTATGTGTGTGTGTGTTTGCGTGTGTGTATACGAGTGTGTAAGTGTATATTTACATGTATATGGACATCGTAATTCTATTCCATTTATTTAAACGGCTTCCTGGTGTTTCATAGTAAAGATAAACCATAATGTATTTAGTTAAGCAATTCATGCTTAAACTGTTAAACTTAAGGCTACAGCAAACCAGAAAAGGGAGAATGAGTGTGGTGCACTAAGTGATTGGGCACCTACAGGGCTAATGAGCTGCTCAAAGCTGTTGCCCAGCTAGCTTGATCAGACGTTATGAACTGGCAGCCCGATTGAGCTCACAGGTCTACTTTGTTTGTCACAGTGTTTCTTGTTTGTTTTCTCTACAGAGCTCACATTTAAAAACCAGTTGATTTTACCTAATAGATTGTGATTTCCATTGGACCCACATGAAAAGAATCAGTTGGTGCTAAGTGGTTGCTGCCACATTCTCCCCACAGGGGCATGTGCTTACCAATATTCCACAGTCCCCATCAATCACACAATGCACACTTACACTCAACCTCTGCTAGTTTGTCATCTCCACCTGGCCCTGACAGGCATTTGCATTTGTTACTCAAGCACTAGAAGGACTATAAACATCCTAAAAACTCTTCTGTGCTTAGAATCTTGTAGTCGGTAACCATGGCATAAATGAATGAGTGAGTGAATGAATCAGTGAGTTGGCTACATTCGTGCCTTGATGTAGAACTCTTAAGATTCTTTTTTTTTTTTTTTAATTTTATTTTCTCGATATACATTGTGGCTGATTATTGCTCCCCATCACCAAAACCTCCCTCCCTTCTCCCTCCCCCCCTCCCCCCCAACAATGTCCTTTCTGTTTGCTTGTCGTATCAACTTCAAGTAATTGTGGTTGTTGTATCTTCTTCCCCCCTCCCCCGGTTTTGTGTGTGTGTGTGTGTGTGTGTGTGTGTGTGTGTGAATTTATATATTAATTTTTAGCTCCCTCCAATAAGTGAGAACATGTGGTATTTCTCTTTCTGTGCCTGACTTGTTTCACTTAATATAATTCTCTCGAGGTCCATCCATGTTGTTGCAAATGGCAGTATTTCATTCGTTTTTATAGCTGAGTAGTATTCCATTGTGTAGATGTACCACATTTTCCGTATCCACTCATCTCATGATGGACATTTGGGCTGGATCCAACTCTTCGCTATTGTATAGAGTGCTGCGATGAACATTGGGGAACAGGTATACCTTCGACTTGATGATTTCCATTCCTCTGGGTATATTCCCAACAGTGGGATAGCTGGGTTGTATGGTAGATCTATCTGCAGTTGTTTGAGGAATCTCCATACCATTTTCCATAGAGGCTGCACCATTTTGCAGTCCCACCAACAATGTATGAGAGTTCCTTTTTCTCCGCAACCTCGCCAGCATTTATTGTTCAGAGTCTTTTGGATTTTAGCCATCCTAACTGGGGTTAGGTGGTATCTCAGTGTGGTTTTGATTTGCATTTCCCGGATGCTGAGTGATGTTGAGCATTTTTTCATATGTCTGTTGGCCATTTGTATATCTTCCTTAGAGAAATGCCTGCTTAGCTCTTTTGCCCATTTTTTAATTGGGTTGCTTGTTTTCTTCTTGTAAAGTTGTTTGAGTTCCTTGTATATTCTGGATATTAATCCTTTGTCAGATGTATATTTTGCAAATATTTTCTCCCACTCTGTTGGTTGTCTTGTAACTCTGTTAATTGAACTCTTAAGATTCTAACAAGTACAAATGAAGAAATATCTGGACTTTATCATAATATATAAAAGTTTTAGTTAAACTTTGTGATTTTTTTTCTTTTTTATACCCTTTTGTTAAATTGGTGAAAGTGTTTATAAAATAGGGTTTACAGTACCCTTCATCAACTGTTTTTTTCATAATTATGTAGATTCTGACAACTCTTGAAAAGGTTTGGTGGTAGCATGATAAAAGATATTTGTTTTTACTTTTTTGGTCTTTAGAACATCAAGCACAACATAGAGCAGAGATATTCTACAAGTACACTTTTTTTCTTTTTAATTTACTTTTTTCTTAATTGATCCATGATAATTTTATATATTTATGGAGTACAATGTGATCTGGGTACTTTTATACAGTGTGCAATGATCATATCAGGTTATTTAGCATACCCATTACCTCAACCATTTGTCTCCTCCTCGTGATTGGAAACATTCAAAATCCCCTCAATTAGCAACTTGAAGTCATATAATAATTTCTTGTTGACTGTAGTCTCCCTATATTGTTAGAGAACACCAGGTCTTTTTTTCCCTATTTTTCTACCATTTTGTATCCATTGACCACCATCTCCCCATCTCCCTTTCTCACTCCCCTTACCAATCTCTAGTAACTACTACTCTACTCTCTACTTCTGTAAGTACACTTTTTTTTGTTAACTTATAAAATGCATAAAGAAAAGTGTATGCAACAAAACAGAACAAACAAAAAACCCTGATTAGTTTTCAAAAATTGAGCACCTTTATATAACCAGCCTCAAGATCTAGAACTGGAATTCCAGCACTTCAGAATCTCTGTTGTGACCCTTTCTAGCCACTATCCACCAACCACAACTCTGATTTCTATCACCATACATAGGTTAATTTTGCCTCATTTGGAATTTTAAGTAAATAGAATTATACAACATGCGTTTTTGTGTGTTTACCTTCTTTTGCTCAACAATATTCATCTATGTTTTGTGTAGTAGTAGTTCATGCATTCCTATTGCTATGTAGTATTTCTTTATACTTTATTCATTTACCCATTCTCCTTTTTCTGGTTTGCTGTAGCCTTAGAATTAACAATTAAGGTTGAATTGCTCAACTAAATACGTTATTGTTTATCCTTACTATGAAACCCCATTAGCTTGCTTTAGGTAGGAAATAATGTCAAATTGATTCCATTTTTAAATATTCTCTTGAAAATATCTGAAGAAATTTTGAAAAAATACACCTTAAGATGATAAAATTATCTAACTCTAAAGATGTATTTGCCATTCATTAAAACCTAATGAATGTAGGAGAAAACATGATATCCTGGTAGGTTTCCATTAAGGCATTTGGGTAACATTAGGTGATTAAGTAATATATTGGCTCCCTAACACTAACTTGAACTTCATTAATGCAGTCAAGGTAAATTAGTTATAAATTCAATCACATGCTATATTTCTAATTCATGGACCCGATATAGAACAGATGTACATAGAGGTAAATTTGGTGGCCTAATTACAATATTGGCTTAATTTAAATGACTTACTTATTCCAGGCTGGCAAGATAAATTTTTTCAGGTTTTACTTTCCAAACGGAATTAAAAGATATTTTAAATGTAACTAGACTCTAATTTTTCACATTTATTGTGTTAACTTTCAAAATTCTACACTGTTATAGATACATTTTCCTGGAAACTTTATTTTGGCATTTACATAAATGAAACAGCAAGCAGAGAAAGGTAAGAAAGAAAAGTGGAAGAGTTCTGTAAGAAAGCAATACGCTGTTTGTCAGCATAAATTTTCTACAAGTAAATGAAGAATAAAAGTAATATAACTGTCCCAAACAGAATCGAGCCTTGTTTTTATTATTATCCCGCTGTTGGGAAAAATACTATTTGGCAAAACACCTCTTTGACCACTCTGCCTTTTTTTAGTGACCTCACTTAGTTCTGCAGCATTTCCTACAGTAAGTGCATCTTCAATGCAATGGAGAGCATATATGCCCCTATTTTTTTCTCTCTCTTACTAAATATCTTTTCTATTTTGCACTTGGAGTAAATAAAGAAGTTTTCATGCCCATTTTCCCCTTCTCTCCAGTAACAGTCTGCCTTCTAAGATTAAAATGTTACATATAGCTTTATGTATCTATCTATATTCTCGTATCTAAAACATTTAGCAGACTTTGTAGTCTATACTGATTGATCGATCAATATGTAGATTCAATTTTATGTCTGGAATAAAATTCTGGAGCAAAATTAACAAGCTGTAGTCTCATTCTAGCTCAACCTCCTAAGGAAAGTTTGTTTTTCTCTTTAATCCCCCATTTTCTTATTTTCAAAATGAGATGAAGTCATCTTCTATATCTAAAATTACCTATAAATGAAATAATGTTGTCTACCTCATGGTCTTACTGTAAGAATGAAGTTATTTCAATAATAACAATCTGAATGCATAGAATAATTCAATTATAACAATCCTAATGAATATAACTATCATATATTGAGTGCCAGATGTTTCTGTGCATTTATTTTGTTGTTCATAACTTCCCACAGGGAGAAATTATTATTGTCAACTAACAAATGAGGAAAGTAAGAAGTTAAGTAACTTTTTAATGCTATGCAGTAAGTGGACAAACTTCAGCTTTGTATCCAAGGCCAAATTCCTTTCATTATGTTGCACTGCTTTCCCAAGTGACATATTAATGCCTTTTGTGAAGCTATGGAGGGTCATATGGAGAGTTTAGTGATGATGGCAATAACCGTGTCTAAGTAGGCATCTTCTGTACAAATCTCTATCTTCCGCTGCTCTTTCACTCTCTCTCAGCTTGATCTTCATCCTCGGCTGTCGGTAGATATTTTCTTGTTCTCTCATCCCTTCAAACCCTCTACATTTTAGTCCCTTCCTGACACAGTGGAAACCCTACTGCAGTGATATTCACAAAACACCACCCCAAAGTAGTTTGTTCTGCCTGTATTCACCCTTGTAATTTACTAATCTTGGTTCAATTAAACTTTTTTCTTATGGGTCCATATACAATCTTTTTTAGTCCTCAGTTAATTCTCTTGACATTGTCTAAGTCACTACTGTTCTGGAGGTTGTACAGAGGTAGATTAATGAAGTGGAAAAAATACAGGTTTGGGGACCGGAGAGATGAAATCTGGATCCTGCTAACCACCAGCTGTGAAAATATTTGACCTCGTTGAGCTTGTTTCCTCATCTGAAGACTTAAGTCTCTATTTTTAATACCTCGCTTGCCAGAGTTGCATGCATTTTCTAAGATTGTGTAAAGGAAAGAGCAGCTGCCCTAGGGACTGGAATATAGTAAATGCACACAAGAAATTAACTTTTTTATGTTATCTTCAATGCTGCTTTCATAGTTCTTAACTCTCAGCACTTGAAATATATATCCTCCTACTTAAAAAGAAAATAAGGCCATAGAGTAAAAGTCCATAACCTCCACTTCTTTTCCATTTCTAAATTTAAATGCTACCTTTTCCCCTTTTTCAGATGCCGACCTCACTTCCCTCCAGGAGTATTTATTCTGCTTATGCCCTTGATCATGTATCTTCACTTCTTCATTACTTTAAACCACCAAATAGCTTTCTCTTCTTTTTGCACTCTTTCCCTCCAGCATACAAATCCTGTTTTATAAGACTTCATTCTAAAATAAAAATTATAAAATAAACAAAAATTTTGCTTCAACTCTTTTTGACCTACAAGCTAATTTCATGATTTCACTGACTGTAGCTTTTCCTGTAAATGTCTTGAATGAATAGTCTCTACTTGCCATCTTTTCTTCCTCAGTTTCCCTATACTCTTCATTCCAGGTGTGTCCATCACTTTGCTGAAAGTGCTCCAGCTATTCTTACCCCGAATCTTCTAGTTGTCAAATATCTTCTTTAACTCATCACCCCGTAATACTACTCTGCTGCATTTGACAGTACTTGAAACTGGGTAATTTATAAAAAAATGAAATTTATTCCTTACACTTCAGAGGCTAGAAAAGTCCACAGTCCAGGCAGCACATTTCTTGAAGGCCTTCTTAGTGCAAACTCTATACAGGGACCTGTGGTGACCACAGAGTCACATGGAGAGAATGGACTGAGCAAGAGAGCTAACCTGCTCACTAGCTCTCCCTATAAAGCCATCATGACCGTGCTTGTGACCACTCATTAAACTATCAATGGATTGATCCATTCATAAGGGTATAGACCACACAATATAATCACCTCTTAAAGGCCCCACCTTTCAATTAGCATAATAGGATTTCCCACCCTCTTAACACTGATACAGTGGAGGCCAAGTTTCCAACACCTGATCTTTTGGAGGACAAATTTGACCCATAGCAGACAGTATTGTAATTTTCATACCGAAGCTTTTCACTTTTAGTATTTAGGACCATTTTCCCTCATAATTCGAAAATTCTGGATATTCTGCCTTCCCAGACTTTTTAATATTGGTGATTGCAGGAATTCTATACTTGGTCTCTATTTTCCTATATTGCATGCTTTCCTTGACATTCTTATTTCTTCTCATGGCTTTATCTATTATCTATTTGCTGACTCCCAAACCTTATCCCCATTCTTGATCTCTATCCAGAACTCTACGTCCACATTTTCTATGACCACTAGACATCTATCTGTAAAATAATTTTCTAGAGGCACTGTAAGGTAACAGTTCCTTTAACAATAAAATCCTGAACATTCTTGACAGGAGTAGCTAGATCCTACACAGCCTTCATGACTCCCTCATCCTAAGACAAGATTTTGTGCCATGTCTCAAAGCCATTGCATTCTCTCACTTGTCTATGACTTTGCTTATATCCCTTTACTTGGAAGACTCTTAACCTTATTCTCTGCTTGGAACATCCTCATTCAACCAAGGCTCAAATCAAACATCACCTGCTCTATAAAGCTTATCTCAACCACTATTGGGAGCAGTTAATTACTTATCCTTTGGATTTTAATTGTAGTTAAGACAAACCTTAATTATGAGTTATTACTTCTTTATGAAAGCCAGAGTACGTTTAGGGAAGAGACTGTCATTTCTATCTCTATATCTTCGTGACCCAACATAATCATGGCTGTAGTCATTGAAATCATACATTACAAACACATAATGATCATACATATCAGGCTATTATTTGCTAGACCTTCAACTACTTGTTGCATCAATATAATCTATAAAGGATATTTTTTGAATACAATCAAATGCTGAGTTGACTTTTTAAGTTCAAGACTAGACATGATCAAACACTTAAACATTTTTTCAGTATTTTTTTAATTTTTAAAATCAACACTTATTGAAAAGTCAAGAATATCATATATATACAAACAAATGGATAAGTATATATGAATATAAATGTATGTGTGTATATGATGATCTTTCCAGGTTTCTGAACTAATTGCTCCTGACTCTTTCCTCTTTCATACTATTAAGTTATAAATCATCATTTAGATTTTTACCTCTTATGTAATCTCTTAGTGAACTGCTTTGATTCCAGTCTCAGTAATCATCCTGTATCCTCAGTTGGAATCAATTACAAGCCATCTACTAGGCTATCTAAGTAACCCCTTGCTTAGCTTAGACCAGCAAGCCTTGGTTGAATAAGCCAGGGGAGGCTGTATCTAATCTGTCTTGCTATGATTCTGCTGTGACTTATGCCAGTTCATGTAGCCATGATGTTTTGTGTCTGTGATGACACATACACTTTGTGCCCTTTTTCTGTCAGAAGTCAGCCCCAAGTGGGCTTCTCAGTGTTTTAAGGATTTAGGTTTTTGTTTATGAGCTCTAGTCCAGCCCTTGGGGTTCTGCTTCTGGTTTTGTCCTCTTCCTGAATGCAATATCCTGCAGCAATGTCAGCATTTGTACTGCACAGAAGTGCACCCCTACCCTGTCTCTCTCCCTTCCTGAATTGACTGCTTCTGTCGGAAGTGACTGGATGTCTCTTTGCCACATCAGCCTTACTCTGGTTATGTCTCATCTCACTTTTTCTGGCTTTACCATCCTACAGCTGCCTAAGCCGTGGGCCTCTGCTCTGATGGTCTCATCTTGGTAATTCCATTGTGGTTTCCCCAGTGCCTCTCATCTACACTCTCACCACAACTTCTGACTACTCACCACCACCTTGTACTATCTGCCTGTCAGCTATTTCCTGCTCTTTCTTTCCAAACTAGACCATTTTCCAGCCTCAGCAAAGTCAATTCTGTTTTCACTAGCACCCCAGATTAGACCTATTGGGCCTATCCAAGTCTCCAAAAACAAGCACGCTCTGCCTCCATCCTTAAAAAAATAAAAACTTCCCTTAACATACAAAATTCCAAATTTGATCAAAGAGATAAATCATCAAGCATTAAGAGACTTGTAAGATCATACTTGTGACTAAATTATTTGTTCTTCATCAGGAGGGGAAAAAATTAGTAAGAACAAAAATCAAAAGAAAACTATTGGTATACTTTAAGTTGGGTAATTAAAATACACACACACACACACACACACACACACACAAATTTCTTGAATTTAAAGATGAATCATGAATAGACTTAAAACATAAGCCACAGAATGCGGAACCATTTGCAATATGTGACAAACATTAATATACTAAACTCTGAAGAGTGTTTATAAAGCATTTTGAAATATAGCAAGAACTTAATAAATTAATGGACAGTGGACATCTAGATAAAGTTGAAAAAGAGAGAATACATATCCTACTAAATATACAAAATGTGCAAATTCATTTTAATCAAAAAATTGCAAAATGAAACAGAGTTATCATTTTGTTCTATGAAAATAGAAAAAATTAAAAACATATCCTCTGAGGTGTGGACATCCAAAGTCAGGATCTCTTCAACCTTCTTTCTTTGGGAATATAAAAATACATAAATTTTTTTTGATGGTTTCTTTTGAAGTTTTATATTTATTATTATCATTATTTAATTTTACCTACATTATAATTCACTTTCATTCAAAAATTTTATCTTATGAATTTTCACCCATGCATAGATTCTGGTATCCACCACCATGCCGGGAACATCAGGAAAGGTTCTAGGTAAAAACATCACTGTACATGGTGTGGATACTGGCCTAAACATAAAGTTGTACGCAAAAAGGTTATAAAGCAAAACAAACAAACAAAAGCACAAACAAAATACTGATCCCCAGTGTAGCAATTTTTGTAAACACAGGAAGGAAAAAAGGAGAAAAATAGCAATTAAGTAAACCCTGCACTGATAGTGTTTCTTTTAGGACTTTCTGTAGGACTCTCATCCCTCTCTCTTAGATGGCTAAATATAAATGTAGATCAGCTAAATATGTGAGAGGCCAAAATTAAAGGAGCAAGTGGACAGTGAGATTGTTAAACGGAGAATTGCTCACCTTGTTTCCAGACAAAACCAAACCCGGTAGTCTCCTCTTCATTCCAGTGATGTCTAAATAAAGTCAGTGAACTTCAGGGTGAAAGAAGGTTTGGCACCACAAATTTCACAGCACAGGAGACTGAAAAGAGATTAAAAAGTATTTATTAAAGAAATGGAAATAGAATGTAGTATCATTTGTTTGTCTTTTAAGTAAAAATAAGTATAGCATAAGCTCTTTAAAATAAGTCGTGAGAGATGCTATAAAGACTGGATGGAAATTTAACATAGCTTCAACATTAGTTATGTCTAAATATGAGGATTAAAAAATCATTATTTTCAGTTTTTATCTATGTTCTAAGTTTTTTCCATCATGATATGCTGATTTAATTTGTAATTAGTAATATTATTTCATTCATTTATAGTTATGCAAATCATTGCCTTCTCCTTTGTAAGAAAAGAAATGAATTGAGAGTATTTCTTGAACATTTCCCCAATCTCGGTCCCTTCCCCAGACTAAACCATCAACCAGTTTGGTTTGTTTTGCAGACTTTTCTCTCTTGCTCTTTGGAAGAACACAACCCAAACTGATGCTAGTGGTTTAGTGGTGATATATATATGTATATCATAATATATATATAATTATTATAAATTATTATTTATATTAATTATATTAATTATTATATATTATTATATATCATGATATAATAATTATTCCCATACATATGTGTGTGTGTGTGTGTTTACACACACACACACACACACACACACACACATATATTTATAATCTCTATATATTTTCATACCTGTAAGCTTAAAACCCCAGTCTCCTACTGGTTGTATAATGTGGGGCAAATCAATCTTCCTCTTTGAGCCTCAGTGTCCTCCGTGAGATAGAGTTTATAATAGTACCTCAAATATAGAGTTGTTGTGAGGATTAAATGAATATAGCTAAAGCACCTAGAATAGTGCTTGGCAAATCATAAGTGTTATAGAACTATCAGTTATTATCATCATCACCATCATCGCCATCAGCACCATCAGCAGCAGCATTGTCATCATCTCTTTCCTTGTTTTGTATTTAATTTCTTAACTCTCCAGTGGTATCAACCATTGCCATCACATTGGTTCACAAATCCAAATTCCTGGTCCTAACATATCTTTTGATATCCAACGTCAACTTTTCGTTTCCTCCCATAATTTAAAAAGTGTCCAAATTGGCCAATCCCATCCTTTATGTGAAATTTCTCATTTCCTTAAAAACCCATTCTTTAGTTAATTTGTAGTGTGCTCCTAGCTCTTTTCCTTTTCACCCATGATTAAAAAACACCTCAGTTATAACCTAGATTTTCCCCACATTGAATTGGTAGCAAAATCCTTTTGGCTGTGTCTATAAACTATTTTTTCAATTCATTCTTCTTTCTATGTCTTCTGCCCAAACTGTTATTATCCTTGACTGCCTCTAATAACTTCCTTACTGTTTTCACTAGCTGTTCGATCTAGTTATATCTCTGCTGTCAAATTAACCTTGCCAACCAATAGTCTCCTGAAGACATTCATGATTTACCATTTAACATCAAGTGAGGAAAGTCCAAATGCCTCATCTCAGCCAGAGCTCTTCACTGTCTGGCTCTAATGTACTTTCTCAGTTTGGCTACAGTCAATCAGGGCTACTCTCTGCTTTCCTACCTGCTCTTTCACCTAAGCCTTAAATGAATTTTTTATTTTTATCCTTCTAGAAAACCCAGTGGAGTGGTTATGAGATTTTGGGAAAAGATCTGCCTGTTAGTAGCTGTGCGAGTTTGGATAAGTTATTTATTATCTCTAAGCCCCAGAAGCTTTATTCATAAAATGAGGAAAAAATTATTTTTCTCATATGGCTGTACTAACAATGCAATAAGCAAATGTGCAATATTCTTAGCATGATACTTGAGACATAGAAAGTGTTCCTAACATTAAATCTTAGCCAACTCGTATTTTATTTCCAAAGGAAAAACATCCCAGAATATTACCACTCTCTCTAGCAACCCAGACCACCCCACCCTCAGGGTTAGAATGAGGTTCCAGTTTTCTCCTATTCTTATAACAGTGTGTGCCTCATTATAGAGATTTTCACATTAAGGGATTCATACTAATTTTAATTCCCTACCTTGGAAAAAAAACAATTCATGTCCTGTGATGTTCTTTGGAGGATCACCATGCATTTTAATACTTGTATTAAAGATTTATAATAAGCAATAAAGAACACTTAGGAAAAAGCATTTTGTATTTTGTAAAGTACTCTGCAGAAATGATCATTTGCAAAACCTACAAGAATTAACATTTGCTGTGTACAGAGTAGTGAACTGAAAAAAATGATGTCGTATGGAGCATATGTTAAGTACAGTGTTTATTTTGCATTCTTTTAGCACTGATCATGTGATCTGAGTGAAGCATGCTGGTTACCTGTTTCTAAGTTAAATATATTTCAGTTCTATTCTTTTATATATCTAGAGGCACAAGCCTCCAGAATAATCATACAAGAAAATAAAATGTGTTAAAGATATTATCACGTCCATGTTGGTTCTGTGGTGTAAGCTAATTTTTGTGTTTTGGTAAAATGAAGACTGAGAAGCAAGAAGAAAGATGGAAAATATGCTTTCACACTCCAGACCCTGTCATGGAGCAGGGTTTCTCATTTCACGTATGAAGGTCTTCAAAACGTTTATGGAAAGATTTGTATTATATTTTAATCCCATTTTTCCATGAACTTTTTGAAGTACCCTTATAAAAGCAGCTTAGACTGTGGCCTCGGCATCATAAAATCAGAAAGTGCTGTTTAGTTGTTATCAGCTTTGAAAATAATTTTGGAATAATATTCTTCTCTAACTATACAAGAATTAGATAACAACATTATAGATACATTTCTCATGTGCATATTTCTTCTTTCCCTGCGAAAAAGCCAGGAAGCTCTTAACCTAGACTCCACTGATAATCGTGAAAGACTTTTCCCATTAACCTTATTTTCCAAAATTTCCTTTGTTGATGATGTTAACTCCAAGAGCTCTATGTTTCCAACCAGAGCTGAATGACAAATCGGCTGTTACAGAAAGCGTCCGTTCCCTTGCAGCTGTCTGGTTCCTACTGTGCAGATGGTGGGTTTATTTTTCCTTGTAGCAGCGATTCTTTTCTTTCTTCTCCTCACAGGACTGTGATTCTTTGTGATCATGTATGACTCAGTGAGCAATAGGAACACTCGTAGGATTGATGAGTTTTCAAATATGTCCAAGTAAAAGAGAACAAGGACTTTAGAACTGAGGAAATGTTTCTGAAGCCTGTCTGCATACTAAAATGAGACTATGACTTCCTTCTCATGACAAGTGGATATTCATAGTTTTAGAGAAAGCATCTTTGTTCTCAAAAATGAGTTTTGATTCTTGATTCATTCTGTGTGGTCAGAATAACAGTAGAGCACTCAACCCCAGAGAAGGTGGACAGGAAACACAGCAAAGAGTAAATCCAAATCTGAAAGCTAACTTGGCATCAAGATGGTTCTTTTCTTGCCATGTGTAAATGTCTAAATAATTACCGACATCCTTCAGTTAAATTTTTGAAAGTATGAATAAACATTTACTCATTATTATTTCTAGCATTCTCCTATATTATTTTATATATTAGAATATATAAATGTTTACTTTTATAATTTATAAAATTATATATATATATATAAATTATCATATTATGGCACATTTTTCTAAGAAACAAATTCAATTTAACCCAATTGTGTATCGACTATGCTGTATCAATTATTTTATCATGCAGTGCATAGAGAATATCAGAAGTTAAATACCTGTTTACACTGAGCAAATATTTACTACTACTATCCTTTTCTACATAATTTGACCTAAAATATCTGTACAGAGATAGCATGTCTATAACTATTCAAAAACTAGCTAATCATAATCAAATCCATTAAAGTTCTTGGTATTTTATTAAGCAGCTGAGAGTATTATATCTAGACCGTGATGTCAGTTATTGAAAATGTTATTTTTTTTACCTTTGTACATATGAACCTGGTTTGAATATTGTGCAACTTGTTTATGTAAAGAGATTTCAGGTAAGTTACGTAACTTATTTTGGAATGCTGTTTCAGTTTCTATATAAATTGTAAGTTTAAAGTTGGAAAGCCTGGGTAGTCCACGTAAGGATTGACTAGCTGCATGTGACAGATTTTCTATCACATTAAATTGGACTTTTTCCAAAATCAAACAGATAATCATAGGGTAAATGAATCAAAATCAGAAGCAATGCTATAATCATAATCATAAGAAGACTACCTGTGCCGTTCTTTTAAATAATTAAAATACCAATTTCCTTTCCTTAATCTCAGAACAAGATATTTAATTATAATACAACATTTTCTAATGTGGCCAAGGAAATATTGCTGATATTCAGCTGTTTATATTCTTAGGCTTGTTTGGGTTTATTTTAATCGGTTGCAGTTGTTGTCCTTATTGATGAACAAGTGGTTTCATCTTTGTTCAGGTTGACATCTAAGTCTTTGTGATGTAACTTTAATAGGGCGAATAGCTTTCTTGCTTTCAAGAATGAAAACATAGTCCAAGCCCATCTTGTACATTGATGACCCAGACCTGAGATAAGCCATTTCTCCAAAGATCACTGGTTTATTTTAATTGGAAATGTTATTTGGAGAATAGTCAAAGGACTAAGGATGCTTATTGCTTCTTAATTTAGTTTTAATTTACATCTCACACATTATGGTTAAGATTGAGTATCTTTTCACATTTTAAGAGTGATTTGAGTTTCCTCCTCTCTGCACTCTTCATTTGTTCATTTAAAAAATGTGAACTTTTATTGATTTATGTGAATTCATTATAAAATAAGGAAAAAAGAAAGCCTTTGATTTTTGTTTTTTCATGTAAGAATTTTGTCTTAATTTTAAGTAGTAGAATTTATCTATCTTTCTTTATGTCTTCTGGATTTTGTGTCTTTTTATAAAAGGCATTTTGCAGATTTAAGGTACACATTTTTCCAATCTTTTCCTATTAGATTTATAATCCTATTTCTTATATTTAAATTTTTTATCAATCTGGAAGTTGGCTACAAGACTCTAGGACATGAGGTAGTAATCAAACTTTATTTTTTTCCAGATGGCAATCCAGTTGTCAAAACACCATTTATTGAATAATCCATCATTTATAGTGCTTTGAAATACTATCTGTATTAATGTGCTTTCTTATGCCATATCAGCTTCTTATAATATAGGACAAGGTTTTAAAATTAACTGGAAGAACAACAGCAAAAACAAAACAATGCTGAGCAAAATCAGCAGTATGCGCCATTGGGTTTGATATAAAATATCTGGTTGCAAACACTTGGATTTGTAAGACATCAATTTTTATTTGTGTACAGTTATATCATATATTCAAATTTTCTAGTTCTTGAAGTTTCTTAGTGGGCTTCTACATGCATTCTTTCCCCTGATTCTCACAACAGTCAAAGGAGATAGCAGCACAGAAATATAATTTTCTTTCCTTCTATTTTTTTTTTCTTTTTATAATTGGTGAAATTGAGGTTGAAAGAGATTATGGTACTTAAGCAAGGTCAAATCATACCTTTCTGATCTCCTCCTTGCGGTAACTCTCTTTGTGAAACATCTTGATTATAGTTTTTATTCTTATTTCTATTTTCCTTCTTTCTTCTTCTTCCTCGTCTTTTTCTGCTCGCTAGCTTATGAAAAGATAGTATCAGACAACATTTTAATTTTCTTATCATGGCTGACCTTTTTATTCATCTATTTTGTATATATATTATATACATATTATATATATATGTGAGTAAACACACACACATGCACATTTACACACATTAGAGAACTACCATAAAACATAATGGCTAAGTTTTGTGTAACAAAATGTATCACGTAGAAGTCAAATATTCCATCTGGATATTTCAGATTAATAAATGTAGCATTGAGATTAAGATTCTCACATATAAAATTAAATCAAATGGTACAATATATACTTACATAATGTAACATAAATGTAATATATGCAAAGAAAGTCTCCAACATGAACTCAACTTGTTGACTACTTTAAAGTTCAACATTTACTTTATAGACACAGAAAATGTGATATATACATTTACAGAAGAGAAAGAAAAACATTTACTTAATAATTTTGAAAAAAGTTAGAATACAATTTAAAATGTGTGATTTAATTTGAATATTAAGACAAGGTTGTTTGCTGGAATTATGGCGTACAAATTGAAGGTAGAAGTTAGACGAGGATTAAATTAACATGTGTATTAACATACTAAATTAGTGTATTAACCATGGGTTTTGACATCACGAAAGGCTAATGATATAAATAATATTGCTAACCAATTACAAATGGAGATGTCACATTCATTCAGAATATCTAATCTTTTTGTTAGAATATTCAAGTGAGTTTAGTGTGTAAATATTTAAGAATACATAAAAATGCAATAGTTTCTCTACTACGTAGGGCATAGTTTATGGCCAGTTAATTTAAGGATTTTTTGGATAATGTATACCTATAGAAAATTTGATATATTATTGTGCAAACTCATCATTACCTTTATTGACCAATGATTCACACAAGTGGCATCCATTCTTCCAGAAGCCTGTACTGAAGGTGAAAGGGAGAGATGAAGAGATGACAGCAGAACTTTTTCAAGGTTTCACATTTTGTTAAATGAACATAATACAGACAGACTAAAAGTGAACTTATTTTTGAAAAAAAGAATCTTTCAAGAGCATACTGTTAGAATTATCTTTGTAATAAATATAGGTGGTTTATCCTCAAAGTACTCAATTACACTAAAACGTGGACCAAAATGGTAACTGGAATCAGGAAAACCAAAAATAAATTTGGATTGTTGTGTACAGTTACCTTAAAAGTATACATTACACAGAATTTCATGTTATGGCAAAAAGCCTATGGTTATTATTATTATAAAATAAACCAAGTAAGATGTTACTCAGTTTTGCCGTGATAAGGTATTGGTAAATTTATAGCAACTGGGATGAATACTTCTTTACTCTGCTAAAGTTTGCTTTGAGATTGCATAGAACGTACTAATGCAAATCATATTTATGTTGCATTTGAAAATGGTTTAATTAGTATGTGTAGAATAGCCGCCAAAACAAAATACTTAATCCTACAAAATATGTCAATAGTATATTGTAATATTCTCTTTGTAAGAGAAATACTTTTTTGATCAGTTTAATTGTTTTTCAGGGAATCAACTTGTGTGTTTTTATTAAGCAATAGCTAGGGTGTTGCTGTTTCCAGTGTTCATTTGAGTGAAAGTTTCTCTAATGTATTGTTAGAAACTTAAATTCCATATATGTATATAAAAGCAGATATTTTCTAATAAATTTCTTAATAAATGATTGTCTACAAAAATAAAGCATAGAAATAGAAAAGTCATGAAATGTTCAATTAAATTCTAAATTTTTCCAAAATACAAGGCTATACTGGGATCATAATATACTTTATCACTGAAACATATTTAACTGTTCTTGTATCTAGCTTTGATAAACATGATATGTTTATAAAGGTTCTGGAGCTATATTTTAATTAAAATTCTTTTTTGTCCATGTTGTATCCTTTTACATTTTCTCACTTTTTCTAGATTTTGGAATGATTGTCCTTGCCTTGAACCCTCACTTAACAATTAACTGTTCATATTCAACACCTCTAAAAGTCTTGGAAATCATCAGCTTCAAAATGTAATTATTTTTCAAAATTCTGAAAGGATTTTTGCAGAAAAGCAGAAAGTACACATAAGTCATGTGTTTAGATATATATTTTTATGAAATAGGTATTTTTGTGAACACTTAGAGTACAAAGACTTCTCTAATCGCTAATTTCAAATAGGCTTCTAAACTAATTGAAAAGTATTATTAAGACTGTAGTACTTTTATTTTATTGTAGAAATTTAATTGGGAGCTTGTCAGAAATGGAGATAAAAATTTTGGGTCAGTAAATCTCAGATGGGAGCAACAGTCAGCATTGTAAATAGTCAGCCCATGTGTAGCTTACACAGTGACTCACCAGCAACATGCTTAGAAATACACACCTCGATAAGGTACTCAATTCCCTTTGTGACTATGTAAGTTTTAAGACACCTCCCAAAATATGTATTACTTTCAATTTTTAATTTATTCAATAATGGTAATCATTTTCTCTTTTAATTGCTTACTTTGAACAGGGCAATTTTTGCACAGATTGTCTCTTTCAATACTCTCAGCAAACATGTGAGGTCAGAACTAGTATGATCCTGTTTGCAGAGGTACGTTGCTGCACAAATGAGAATTTAGATCCAGCCATGTTTAAATATCCACTTCTGTTTTAAAATAGTACAGTTATTTCCCCTTTTTATGTATGTGTAACTGTAAATAGTATGCATTGATCATTTTTATGATCAAATCTTTTTTACAAGAAATAGCTGGTGAAAAGAATTAACGTACATAAAATTAATTGTTCAAAAACTCAATATATGCACGATGCAAAGATCCAAATGCACAGAAAGGTATAAAATGAATAGCAAAATTTTCACAAGTCACTCTCTTCAACTCCAGCCTCAAACTCTGCCCAAATATATTATTGTTTTCTTAGGTGATTTTTGGAAAATATAAAATAAAAGCTATGCATTTTATTTATGACTGTACCATAACTTATTTAACCAATTCGTGCCTATGGACATTTATGTTGGATTTTCTTTTCTTATTACAAACAATGTGGCAGTGAAAGCCTTGCATGTTTATCTTAGCATAGAATAAATTCTAGGAAGGAGAATTTCTTGGCCAGACGGTCAAGCTCTCTTTGAAGTTGATAAAGCTCCCCAAATTAATCTTCAAAATCATGGCATTAATTAATGGTCTGAAAAAGTACATATGATTGGCTGGTTTCCTACACCTAAGTCAATTTCACACACACACACACACGCACACACACGCTTTTTTTTTTTTTTTTTTGGTTATTCTTACCAGTGAAATGACAGCGCATATGTAGGTGAAAATACTTTTTGAGATCTTTGACATTTGTTGCTAAATTGATTTTCACAAGGTTATACCATTTCACATTCCCAGTAGTAATTTATGAGAACATTTATTATAAATTTCTATTTTCCTATTTTGATAGTGAGTAATAATTTATTTGGTTTATTATTAATAATTGTATTAATAGTAATGGCTAATTCTGAGCCATCTTCCTTCTATTTATGTTCCATTTATCAATTGCTATGTAATAAACTACTCAAATGTAATTGTGTAAAACAACCATTTTTTATTATCATCGATTCTGTGGGCCAGTCAGTCAGACAGAGCCAGCTGGAGGTGGCTTGTTTCTGATCCCACAATGTCTAGGGTATCAGCTGAGAATATTCAAATGGCTGTAGGCTAGAATCATCTGAAGACTTCTTCACTCATATGTCTGGAAATTATTCTGTAATGATTCAAAGGCTATGCTGCACTGGGCCTTTCAACCACAAAATCTCTGCATGACCTCTCCAAATGGTTTCAGCTTTTCACAACATGGTAGTAAGAGTCAAGAGGGATAAAGCCCGAGGTCAAACTGTGAAAAGCCTAAAATGCCATTCTAGAGGTTAGACTTTATTCTATAACAGAAGAACTGAAGGGTTTGGGGGAAGGTGAGTGGCAAGCTTTATTTCAGAAGGTGATGAGGAAGAAGTAGGCAGCAAAAAAAATGATGCTGTTTTTTAATAAAAGCATGATTCAGGAAAACAGAAAAGTTTGAGGGGTATGCTGCTATTTCAAAAAGTTTATGGAGAGATTCGTATTATCTTCCAATTCTATTTTTCCATGAACTTTTTGAAGGTCCATCTTATTTGCTTCAAATACTCTTAGAACATCCAGGAATACACAACCAGTAAGCAGAGTGGAATCTATCGGTGTGGAATTTAAAAGAGTTTGAAGATGGTGAGTGTGGGAGTTGTAATAATGGCATAAGGCGAGGTCACTTAGGGTGAGAAAGACAATGGAATCCTGAAGTAATGATTAGGGGATACATAAAGAAAGGGAAAAGGTTACTTTGTCTTCAAATACTGGTTGAAGCAAATATTTATTGAAAAAGTTGGGAACAAGACAATTGAGGTAGAAATTTTCCATAGATATTTGTCTGCTTAATGCTTTATAAAAAATGTTTGTTAGCATCCACAAGCTATTCCAATGGTATTAAAGGAAATATAAACATTTGAACAAGTAATTTAACAAATAAATAATGAAATGATAATAAAATAAACATTCTGTTCTTTGAAAACGATCAATATACATTCTAATACTTCGAGTACACATTAAGAACCTTAAAAAGGATACTCAGCCACACCCAGAAACACAAACACAGACACCCGTCGCCATTAACAGTGTTAGGTAGAGTAAGTAAACCTGTAAATAAATATGGAAGTAGAAATTAGAACACACTGTAGGAGACTTGTGAAGCCTCTCCCTGCTCTGATTTCTCACCTGTAAAACTATATATATATATATTTGTAAGCAATATTATTGACCTTGTCTTACTTCACAAGCTTATTTTAAGGTTGAAAATAATACATGCAAAAATATTTCCTAAATTATAAGTATTATACAAATACAACATCTTATTTTTTTAGAGAAAAATATAAAAATAAAGCAATTAAAATGCAAAATATTGGTCTTCAAGTCAAAATACTTACTAACAATTTTACTCCCTTTTTCTATATTTTTAATCCTGGTTTATTCAGTCTTTGGGAAAGGTTTCAAATATTCTTTAGTAAATATTTTTAATGCTTGGCAGAAGAAAAAAATGTCAGAGTGAATCACAGTCAAAATTAATTTTTGTATATCACTTTGGGTAGTATGGACATTTTCACTATGTTGATTCTTCCAATCCAAGAGCATGGAATATCTTTCCATCTTCTTGTATCCTCTCTAATTTCTCTCAGCAGTGGTTTGTAGTTCTCATTATAGAGATTTTTCACCTCCTTGGTTAACTCAATTCCTAAGTATTGCAATCCCCATCAAAATTCCAAAGACATTTTTCTCAGAAATGGAAAAAACTATTCAGACATTTATATGGAACAATAAAAGACCACGAATAGCCAAAGCAATGCTCAGCAAAAAAAATAAAGCTGGAGGCATAACACTACCTGACTTTAAGCTATACTACAAAGCTATAATAACCAAAACAGTATGGTACTGGCATAAAAACAGACACACTGACCAATGGAATAGAATAGAGAATCCAGAAATCAACCCACACACTTACTGCCATCTGATCTTTGACAAAGGCACCAAGCCTATTCAGTGGCGAAGGGACTGCCTCTTCAGCAAGTGGTGCTGGGATAACTGGATATCGATATGCAGGAGAATGAAACTAGATCCATACTTCTCACCGTATACTAAAATCAACTCAAAATGGATTAAGGATTTAAATATACACCCTGAGACAATAAAACTTCTTAAAGAAAACATAGGAGAAACACTTCAGGAAATAGGACTGGGCACAGACTTCATGAATATGACCCCAAAAGCACGGGCAACCAAAGGAAAAATAAACAAATGGGATTATATCAAACTAAAAAGCTTCTGCACAGCAAAAGAAACAATTAAAAGAGGTAAAAGACAACCAACAGAGTGGGAGAAAATATTTGCAAAATATACATCTGACAAAGGATTAATATCCAGAATATATAAGGAACTCAAACAACTTTACAAGAAGAAAACAAGCAACCCAATTAAAAAATGGGCAAAAGAGCTAAGTAGGCATTTCTCTAAGGAAGATATCCAAATGGCCAACAGACATATGAAAAAATGCTCAACATCACTCAGCATCCGGGAAATGCAAATCAAAACCACATTGAGATACCATCTAACCCCAGTTAGGATGGCTAAAATCCAAAAGACTCTGAACGATAAATGCTGGCGAGGCTGCGGAGAAAAAGGAACTCTCATACATTGTTGGTGGGACAGCAAAATGGTGCAGCCTCTATGGAAAATGGTATGGAGGTTCCTTAAACAATTGCAAATAGATCTACCATACGACCCAGCCATCCCACTGTTGGGAATATACCCAGAGGAATGGAAATCATCAAGTCGAAGGTATACCTGTTCCCCAATGTTCATCGCAGCACTCTTTACAATAGCCAAGAGTTGGAACCAGCCCAAATGCCCATCATCAGATGAGTGGATACGGAAAATGTGGTACATCTACACAATGGAATACTACTCAGCTATAAAAACGAATGAAATACTGCCATTTGCAACAACATGGATGGACCTTGAGAGAATTATATTAAGTGAAACAAGTCAGGCACAGAAAGAGAAATACCACATGTTCTCACTTATTGGAGGGAGCTAAAAATTAATATATAAATTCACACACACACATACACACACACACACAAACCGGGGGGGGGAAGAAGATATAACAACCACAATTATTTGAAGTTGATACAACAAGCAAACAGAAAGGACATTGTCGGGGGGGAGGGGGGGAGGGAGAAGGGAGGGAGGTTTTGGTGATGGGAAGCAATAATCAGCTACAATGTATATCGACAAAATAAAATTTAAAAAAAAATAAAATTAAAAAAAAAAAAAAAAATTAATTTTTGATACACATTTGATAGCTATTATAAAGAATTAAAGTGCATATTATGGTTATTTATTTTACACATTAATGTGTCAAAACTCTATCTTTGCTTGTTTTCCATTGTTGACATAAGTTTGTGTAATGAACCTTGTGTATTTTACTACTTTTTCTCTAACCACTAAAAATAGCTAATAAAATAAATGATTATTTGATTTGCCCTAGAGTATTTATAATACAAAGTATCCATAATATTCTAGTTTCTTTCTGACATCTTTCAAAATATCCCAGTAGCACTGAGGGAACACATAATAGTGTTAGTTCATGAAGCTGATTTATTAATGCGAAACTCTCATTTCATTTAAATGGCATCACATTTCACACCTGATAGGCTACGACTTTACACCTGTTGAAAATAATTTACAGCAGTTTTGTTGGTTTTTGATGATTTCTCTCAAGGCATAAAGAGGAAAACTCTCCTGGAAGGATCTTTATATATACTTTAGAGACCTTTTTCTGATGTGCACGTTTATCTGCTCACATTAGTAAACTAGATATCCTTCTTACTCTCAAGCACAGAAGGACCCATTGAAAAATTTATCCATATCACATTGAAACAAAAAGTACAGCCCACATGTTAATACTAGAGATGCCTTGTAAATTTAAACCACACTACTCAGGCAGAAATTCCAGCTGTTAAAACATAGATAATGGAAAGCCAGTGTAAGTAGTGCCCATCTTTCTCAATAGGGTTAAACACCAACATATTACACATTGCTTGAACCATAAATGCGATTGCTTAGGGGTCATTGACAATGTCAACATGCCTCAAGTTTTCTGGTTGGTTTGGTTGCTGAATCCCACTTCATGCAAGAAAATTATATTACTCACTTTTTAGTATTTTATTGGATTGTTCATTACATTAAACACTGCATTTAAGACCACAATGAGCTCTCAAAATAGTAAGATACTTGATTCTTGAATTTATAGTTAATTTTGAAGTTTGCTTGATTTATGCAAAGCAAAGCAATAAAAGTTTGCAAACTGCCTCCTTTCCACTGTAATACTCATATTAGTACTATCTAGTCTGTGGTATAATCTCTTCCTTTTTTTCATGATTTTTAAAAATTTCCACATCTCAGTTGTATAAAGTTGCAAAAATAAATTGAGTCCTAAGGAATTAAGACAAATTAGATCAATGTATCTTTCTGTCATGTGTAGCTTCACAAGGTAAAAAAAGAATCTGCTCTAAAATCATGCAAAAGAAGTTCAATTAAATTATTAAAATATACTGTCAAGTCAGTTATTTGCTAAAAATGAAAAACTCTCTTTACTCTCAATTAAGTATTGAAGTTTCATGACCAAGCAACATAGTATCAAGAGAATACTTTTAAAAAGCCTTAAGTAAGAAATGATTGTACCTATGTGTTATACCTCCAAATTATCTTCAAATTATATGCTGTCATTAACAAGGTTTCTGGGAAGAAAAAAAAATTATCCTCATAATTCTTTCATTTTATTTTTTAATAATTGCCATGAGATACTAAGTTATATTATATTCATCTGAAACTTTAATATATTAATCCTGGCAAGAGTTCATCACAAATTATGAAGTATATATAAAAATATATCAACTTCATTGAATGGCTGGCAAGTTAAGAAAACATCTATACTTCTTTTAGTTGTTTTAGCAATCTAATCAGTTTTACTAGAGCCAATGGCAATCAAAATATTTTAAAAATTAGAACTGTAATGTTGTTATATAGGCAGCCACAAGAAAGCATGTACGATATAGCCTAATAATTTGTACAGATGGTCTAGTTTCAAATCAACATACTATCTGAAACTATGTTTTGTGAGTCATTTTGGATCTATAATAGGCAAGGATCACACAAGAAAAGGGATAAGAAAGCAACTTGTTTCTGGAAAAATAGTATTTATTCAAACAACAAACATTTATTAAACATTTATTCTGTGCTGGGTATTTTATTTGATACAGGGAATACAAAGGTAAATGCCACATGGACAATTTCCTCAAGGAAACCCCACAAACCAGTAGGGAAGAAAGACAAAAAAACAGGCAATTATAATACAGGGCAGCAAATGGAAGAAAAGAGGAATTCATAGAATGCTATGGAAGAACAAGAAAAGGGAAAGTAATGAATACTAGGACAGGCAAAAGGGCCAGATCAGGATTACTTGAGGTGATAAAAGTCTGTGCTTATTTTTTTATATTATATGTACATTATTATCCTAAACACATCGATGAGCCCAAGCAAGTGATATTCAGATACCTGCAAGAAATTCAGAATGACTGGTACAGACTGTGAGAGCAGCAGTTTAGAGATGAAGTGCCTAAGTATAAAGTCCCTCATATGAAAGCCTACGAACTTCAGACTTCATTCTGGAGGCTATTGGAAACCAATGAGAGAGTTTAAGCAGGGAGGAAAAAAGGACATTCACATTTTAGAAAGATCACTTTGGCAGCAGAGTAGAAAATTGCTGGTTCCGACCTTGGAGACTGCTCAGGAGTCTAGTGTTAAAATCAAAGTGATAAGTGGCAAAGGAGCTAAATAAATAAGCACCAGGGAGCATGCAACAGTGTCAAGTATTTCAGAAAGAAACAGTGAAAATAGGAGAGAAAAGTGCATTTTGGGTAATTTTATAAGACCAGTAGCGCTATGAGGTTTAGGGCTTTGTTTTGTGTATTACTGGGTTTCTAGTTCCGGGCTCAGGTCCTGGCCTACACAAAATATTGAATTTTTTTTGAACAATTGCATAAATGAAAGAAATCTGTTTTCTGCATTAAACATAAGGTGTGAGGTTGTTTGATGAGTGTGATCAGAGAAGCTGTAAATTAGAGTGTTTGAGTAAATCATTGCTCAACGTAATTATAAAAGCATATAACTGAATAAACATATAAATTAGTTGACAATTTTAAGAGCTGATTGTCAGCAATGGTTTTATATTTTTTAATTGTATTCCCTAGGACTTATTAGTAACCTAGGTTTAGGAATGGAGAAGGCAGAGAGATGGATGAAAGAATAATGGTCAAAGGAGGTGAGGGCTGACTAAGGGGGGAAAGAAGGGAAGGAAAAGTTGTACTTTGAAAAAAATAAAAGGGTCCTAACTCTGGAGGCCTATAAGAGGTCAAAGAATATTCACAGTGCTATGAGTAATCACATAGAGGAGCTGGGAGGGTGAGTGGTGAGCTAGTCAGTAGAACATTCAAGCAGTCTCACTGGATGACAAGGTCCATGGTGTGCATTAGTTTTGTGCCTGAAGGGTAGTGGCCCTGAAGATCCTGCCGCTGAGGAGCTAAGATCCATGAAGTCAGATTGTGAGAAAGGCACATGAGCATGGAAATTATCTGGCATAAGGGTGGTTTTAGGATATGGAAGAATCCTGTGAAGCTGTGATTATGAGGGTGGAAGCTATAGATGTCAGTGGGCGAAGGCAACAAAGATGCTTAAAGGACTGCATAGATGGGTGGCAGGAGTCTTGCTAAGAATGGGTTATGGTATTGTACTTTGGAATTTGCATGTGTGATAATATTAATGTTGCCTCCTGGAATATAGCGCATGAGGAAAAAGGGAGTGACCATTTGAAAGGACAAAAGGATTTAGGCAGAAAGCAATATCTTCATGGGAGCTAAATCAGTTTTCTATGACTGCTATATAACAAATTACCACAAACTTAGTGGCTTAAAACAACATAAATTTTTATCTCGTAGTTCTATAGGTGAAAATTCTGAAGTGAGTCTTACTAAGCTAAAATCAAGGTGTCAACAGGACTGTGTTCCCTCAGGAGGCTCTAGTGGGAGAATCCATTTCCTTGTGTCTTCCAGCTTCAAGAGACCACCCACATTCTTAGTCATGGCCCCATTCCTCCACCTTCAAAGCAAGCATTGGTGGGCCTAGTTTTCCTCACATTGCATAATCTCTGGTTGGTTCTCTACTTGCATCACCACATCTTCTCTCGTTTACGAACCCATGTGATTATATTGGGCTTGTCTGGATAAATCAGGGTAGCCTCGCCATCTAAATCACATTTGCAAACTTCCTTTGCCAGGTAAGGTAACATATTCACAGGTTCCAGGAACTATGGAAGGACATCTCTGAAGCTCCATTTTTCAGCCTATTATGGGAACTATGATTCTATTAAGGCAAAGAGGTTTTGAAAACCTGTTGCAAGTTCATTGTGGTCTTAGGGATTTATTTACCACAAAATAAGGATCTCAGAAGGCATGGTGGAAAGGTTTGAGAGGAGCAATAAAATAGAGTCAAAATGTGGTTTTAGTGTTCAAATTATCTCCAGTAGAAATGACCTTTCTGAACTTGTTCACATCGTGATTCATTCAATGGAGATGTTATCTTTGTTATTAACAAAGACCAATGGGTTAAAATTGGGATTTTGCAGTATGTTCATAAAAGAGGCAAACTCTTTCAAGGTTTTATTGGCCTTAACCATAGACAGATTTTTAAAACAATATCATAAAGTATTGATTTACTAAATGAAAAATAATTTTAACTTATTTATTCTGGTATTGACTTCTTTTGTTTAACTGTTCTAAACTGTCAACTAAATATGCTTTAAGGTTATGATTGTACATAAAGTGCTTAAATAAAATTTATTTAGGCCACTCACACATTTCTCACAGGCAACAGAATAGTTGCGATGAAGCTGTTACTTGCATCAACAAATGAGGCTGGTCTCAAAATAATAACTGAAGATAAATTTGCATATGATCAAGCCATACTTGGAATCTCAAGTCACTCATGAAAAATGTCATCCCATTACTAGATTTAACTACCAAATGTTACTATAGTAAAAACATCATAATAGCCTTTATTATAAAAATTGCCCAACATATTATTGTTACAAGTTTACTTAATTTAGTAACTCAAAAATAAAGCAAAAAGCAGAGATAAAATATTACTGTTTCTAAAGTCATACCATAATTCAGTAAAGATTGACAGCAACTATTTATGACATGACATGTTCTGATTAATAAAAAGGAACATGGAGCTTTGTGTTCTATGAAACAGAATCATAAAGAAGTAATTTAAATGTTCATCTAGCAATCAATCAAGTTTGGGAACGGGGTCAATGAATACCTGTGTAAAGTGATGTGACAGAGGAATTATAGATCTTTCATGTGTGCAAGGCAACTCTTCATTATTTTGTTACAAATATTCTATTCTTTGAGATACACATTAAAATGTTCTTCAAATTTAAGAAGTATCCCAATTTACAATCTAATTTGACATTTTCTTCCATTTTTGCATTATTCTACTCCTAGAACATTATTAACCATGTGTTATCATGTACGGATGAAGTGAAAGCATCCTCTAAATATCTGGACCTCTCTCTTCTCTTTGTACATAAAAAGAATGGTACTTATCTAAAGCAGGGATGTTCTAATAGTTTATCTTTTTTTAAAATCATTAGTAGACTGAAAAATTAGAAACTGCAGAACACATGCATTTTTAAAATTAAAAAGATAGATGTGTCTAGCCTTCAAGATATTAAAAAATATGGATTTTAATAGTGATGCAAAAAGACACACAAAAAAGTTTAACTTGTTTGTTACTTTTAAAGGATTACTTGAACTAGTTTTAGCCATTAATTAAGAGACAGGCATTTGAAGTCTTACTGATAAAGGTGAGAAAATTTCAGTAAGGTACATCTTAGTTTTGACCTGATAATAATGAGTATTCAATATTCAATGCTCATGTATTCTCAGTGTCAAATTTGAGGTTTCATAAAAGTGTATGTCCTTTTACAGACTTAGATGGATTTACTTACTGTGCAGAACTGTCATACATAACTAAAAATTCCAGGATGATTCTGGGTTCCACTTAATTGTTTTCAAAATGTTAGAGTTACAGGTTTCTTGGTGAATATAGTTTCTTATTGACTCAATCAACTTCTCTTGAAAGTTAAACACACTGATATGTCAGATAATTGATACCTCAGACATATGCTGAAATTCTCAAATCAGTGATAGTCTCAGGAGCCTAGATTATGATTTCTACTTATGAAAACCCATGACTTTTCTAAGAAGTTTAGATTACATTTCCTTTATCTCACTCTGAAGTTCTACAAACTCTGGGACTCTCTTGATCTTAGAAATCTTTCAGTTTTTGTCTTCTTCTGGGTATTACCCTCTTGACAGTTTAAATGTAAATGAATGCATCATACTTCCTCCAATAAATAACCAATGCATTTGTTTTGTTCTTGCAGTTTTAATTTTAGAATTTAAGGTGTTTAATTATACCCGTTAGATTATACAACCCCATCAGTCATTAGATCGAAAGTTGAGTATCACAGAATTTTTAAGCTATAGAAAATCTTGATTTAAGAAAACCACTTGCTGTTTTTTTTCATCAGTTTTCTATGACTTTGACATTTTGCTCTATTGGAACAAACATAATGTATATGCCCTATTTACTATTTTTTCAAATATCTTACCAAGTGGCAGTCACTCAAGGGACAAACAATTATTTTATTTATACACTTGATCACTTCCTCCACTATATAATGCTATGGGTCTGTTTTGCAAATTTCAGCAAAACTCCTTCAGCATAAGTATTAGTTGGGCAACCTATAATTCTTTCTCATTTGGAGAAATTTTTTCACATGTCATGGTAAATTGTCATCTGTGGGAAGTAAACACAGACATGTCTCAAGGTACTTACTGCCATTCATGCTTTCTCCTAATTTGTGTATAATAACTAAAAGGTAAAACTTTTTTGGCTTAAAATATCAGTTTAGACATACCTATAGGTCAGGAAGCCATATTTGTGCTACACGGTATGTTTCAAATCCAAGGATGAGACCATAGAGTAATAAGGGTTGGGTAAACTCAGTGTTTACTGGAAAGATTTTGAAATAGTAGGATTGAAGTGGTGATTTTAGTATATCACAGAGAGAAGCAGGAAAATGTATTAAATAAGAATGGCAGGACAAAGAGAGAACAGAAAATGTGGAGTAAATGAGGTGACTAGCACAGTCAAGATCAAGTTCTAGAGAAGTGCACTCAACTTCCACAGTTTACTTAGGACTTTAGGATTGGTAATAGGTTCATGATTCACAGATAAGGCAGATTGCTCATAGATGCCCACGGTGGGCAGTATCAGCAATACTCTATTGAAAATTAGTTTTGTTTTGTTTTTTTTCTGACTGGTAAGGGGGTCGTAACCCTCGGCATGGTATGGTCTGCACGATGCTCAGCCAGTGAGCGCACCGGCCATCCCTATATAGGATCCGAACCCGCGGCCTTGGCGCTACCAGCGCTGCACTCTCCCGAGTGAGCCACGGGGCTGGCCCGAAAATTAGTATTATTTATACAAAATTTTCAATAGTGATTTTTATTGTTACTTTTCTACGCTACTTTTACCCAAAGCATTTATACCACAATTAATGGAGATTAATGATTAATTCTAATATATGAGAATTTTGAAATCTGGGGACATTCAGAGAAAAGTTCTTGAAATAGAAGCCAGTAGTGTATTTTGGGGAAATATTTATTTTCAATATCTTATTTGTGAAGCAAGACATTAAAATTGAATTACTGTATAAATATGACATTTGTTGATACATATATAAGTACATTGGAGTAATTATGCATTAATCATTCTCTAAATTATTAAATGTTGGCTATTTATACAAAGACTATGTGATGAATAATATAAATGATTGGAAATAAATACTCCAGATTATTGATAGCGAATTTTATCATTATTCTTTTCCAAAGTATTCAAAATGTCAATAGTGGCTTTCCTGGAATAAAATCCCAATTATCTTTTTTCATTGAATCTCCTTTTTAATAACCCTTTTCCAGCAAGTTTCATTTCCTTTGGGATATTTAACTGACAACTCTTAAAATAACAAATACTGTCTGATCAAGTGACAAAAACTGCTAATTTCTTTCATTGCATCACCTGCATACTTTTTGAGAGGAGTGAGAGAACACATATTTGCCTGCAAAACCCATGTACTTATTTAGAAAACCTAGTTTGTCCCTAAATAACTTGATGTACTGTTGCCCTATTTAGAATAGGTGTTTTGTAAACAATCAAGGTTTAATATGTTTTATGTGAGCAATTACATTTTTATTAAAGTTGGTACATTCACAGTGGCTTTTCTGGTTTTCTTTCAAGGATCCTCTGTTTCACCTGGAATCTCACAGATCTGAGCGAGGAAGGGGCAGATGTCCTTTTGACCCCACCTCTTCCTTCATCTCCACTTTAATTGGTAATTATTGTCGCCGCAGATGTCAGGTTGTAGTCATAATGATTTTGAAACTTATTTTTCAGCTTCAATTACATTCTTTCAACATTTCTTTATATAATTTGCCTTGTCATATCTATTTACTGGTGCTGGGAGCAATGATATTAAATTTCATGTCATGCTAACTTGAGCAATTGCACTCTAAAATAAGCACAGATGCTACAAAGTATGTGTGTTTCACCCTGGAAAAAAAAAAGCAACAACAACAAATTGTACTGAATACCTGATATAAGACGTTTTGTTTGGTACCATGTATTGTTCACAAAATCACACAATTACATAAATCTTCATAAAACTTTAGCCAGATAAACTACCTAAAAATATGTTAATTCCTTGTGTTTCAATTACTCTGTTACTTTAGGGAAATTTTAATATTCTTTTCTTGGTATTTTTCTCTGTTAACAGCAGAATTCAACAGAAAGCTATCTCAATTGAGAACTCCAAAGCTATTAATCTAAATCCCTCTTAATCTAGAATGTCAACAATAGAGGCTGACCAGCTCAAACTTTCACTAAATGTACACATCAGGATAATGGAAGAGATTGACAAAGTCTGATCTAGATTTCAATTTGTTCAATTTAATTAGATGAGCTACGCTAGAATCTCACTTAAGATGCAACAAAGTGCTTTTTCTTTCTCCTTTTACATTATTTGGTGTTGAAAATGTCCCGCTTGTCAAAGTACTTCAGCACTGTGATAGCATGGACAGATGGATGAGTTCCTAAGTATAAAGTTGAAGAGAGCAATCCCTGACACCTAACACAGGTGCTAATAAGAGTGATTCTGCTTCCTCAGTGTGGAGAGGATCTGATATAGATTGGTTGGTACAGATGTACAGGGTTCTATTATTACATTTGCAGTGTTTAGAGTTATATGCTAATATTAGGTCATCTTCCTTGCAGAAAATGAAAGTGTAAAATGAAACGTAGAGATTTCATAATCTAAAAAAATTGTTTAAAAATCCCTCTCTGATGATTAATTAGGATATATTATGCTTGATTTAGAGTTGACACACATATTACTGTGTATTCTTCGGAATCTATGTTCTCTGAACTTATTCCAGACAGTTGATTTTAATGAGCCTTGCCTTCCTCCCTGCACTCCCCCATCCCAATCCTGGTACTCAGGTCCGAAAAAGTAAAGCTTCTAAAAACATATTTATTTTCAAAGAAAAAAATCTTGTGTTAGCGCCAATTAATGGGAAATGTTTGATTCACTTCAACTTATAATTTGAAAGGGCTGTAAAATGAGAATTTCATATAGTAATTAAGTTCTACAGAGGCTTGAATAAAGAAGTGTAATAATTTTAAAGAATAAAAATTTCTAAAAAAAATTTTAAATAGCTTGAGTTCCTCTTCCAACCCATTTTTTTTGTGTGTGTGTGTGTATGTGTGTGAGTGTAAACAGAGTATGAAGAAGGGAGACTTTTAAAATGGGAATAGAATTGCCTAAGTCAATAGGAATCAAAACCTTGAGAACGACACTTCTGGTGAATGCCAGATCCATAAATGCTAGAAATTCCAAGGAAATTGGCAGGATGTAAATTAAAAATCATACATTTGATAGACTCATACAATCTTTTTCTAAAGTCTTTAGTGATTTTTGAAACTTCATAGATATAAGACTTTAAAATATCTGTAATAAGAGACTTTCTTATCTTTCTTTACCATATAATACCTTGCACAGAATAGGCCTCCTATAAATACTGATTGTATGAAATGCTCACTGAGGCTCGTAAACATATATATAAAAAATAAATTTAGGAATATTGTTTATCGTAATACTATAAAGGGTATTGGAAATTGAAAATTACTCAGTATGAATTGCTTCTATAGTGAAATCCTAAGAATATTAGAAAAGAAGACCAATTATTTTTAACATTTCATTTAAATGGTTAAAAATAATTTCTAAAGCCACTCTGCCACTCAACACTCAGCATACCTGGAGCTTGCTGGTGCATGAAGGCAGGAATTTAAAACCAAAAATTTTAAAGGAGGAAATGTTTCTGGAGGGATATTTCCAAGTGACTTCTGTTGAACTTCCAAATCGAATTACACTATGCTAAAATGTGAAGTGCTTGCCATCTGGGTGGCTATTTCACTTATTCAGAAGAGAAATCGAATCAAAGAGACCTCCAAGCTAAACACACAACTTATAGAATAATCCTTCCAAAGAGAAGAAATAAAAATATAATTCTTCACATTTATCCACTCACTTTCATCCCAAAGTACCTTGGAGAGATCATTCGCTCACTGTGGAAATGCAGCAGCCACTGGGATAGAAACTCGATAACCTATGTGAGCCAGAAACTTTTAAAAGAGGGGAAGTAAAAATAATTCACCCAGTTGAAAAAGCATCAGGAATGTGGGCTGGAAAAATGAAGCTACCTGAGTTGGAATTTGGCAAGCTTGGTGCAGCTTACTCTAACAGGAAAAGAATGTATTAATGTGGTTATTTTATGACCACACATGCTCTCTGCGGATGGGTTAAGACAAGACTCCAGCAAAAAGATGGCCATTTTTAGACCATTGCTCCTTCTTTGTTTCTTTGTTAATTACATGTCACACAATGTTTAATGCCTGTTCTCTTGAAGACAAATTTAGCTATAAAACACTCAAATTGGTAGCAATACTCATAAAACTACAAGGCTTCAAAGGAAAAAAAAAAGATGCTGGCAAATCAGAGAATTTTCCATGTAATTTCCTAATTTTATATAGAATTTTAATTCCAGTTAACTTAAATTCAGTTGACTTAAGATCGCATGGAGTAAAAGGTTACTAAAGAATTGAATAAATATTGAAGACTATTTGATAAGGTGAAAGACAAGCACATTTTTATTAAATTTATAGTCTAATTGAGATTTGAAATGTTAACTTGTGATAATTCTATTTGAAAAAAAGATTTAAGTGTAAAACAAGCTCTTTATTGAGTTACGTTCTGTATGTTCAGAAACTGGTGAAAATGAAATCATATAACGTTTAGACTTGGTCTTCAAATACTACTTGTAGTAACATAATTTATGTTGGTAGCATATAAGCTCACATCTCAGGTGCAATAATTCTGTAAGTTTAGCCAAGTTTTCCCCCAGTGTGATTACTAATACTATATTTAAAGCGGTTTTAAGTAACTGTCTGAAGAATACAAGGATTTACAACCTGGTTTGAAAGAAGTAGCTTGTTGAAACAATGAATCTTTAAGTAAAATGAATTGCTGTGTTACTTACATTCTTTGCCTTTCAGATCATCCAGTGATACTTAGTACTTATCTTGCCACCAAATTATTCAGTTTCGTGACTGGCCAAATGAAAATCCAGGAAACATTTTTTTTTTTTAAAATTTCATATGTCATTTTGGCCAGGAAAGAATTATATATGACTCTTTTCATAAGTTACGCTTGATGTAATATTGCAATGTTCTCATTCAGTTGGTAAAAGCTTCAGTAACTTTAGGATCCTTTATATTTTCAATCCTACTGTCATTTATACATACATGCAGAGAGAGAGGGTTTTTTGTTTGTTTGTTTGTTTGTCTGTTTGTCTTTTAACATTTCCTTCTGACCCATAGCTGCGTCACCAGTGTTTGGAGAAAATCACTCTGATTTGTCATTACCTTTTGACACTTTGCTTTGATTTTTTAATTTTGCTTTGTTCTGTTTTGTTTTGGCAGTTTGCCAGTATGAGGTTCTGAACCTTGGAGTTTGGTATTATAAGGTGGTGCTCTAACCAACTGAGCTAACTGGCCAGCCCTTGACAATTTGCTTTGAAAGTGCTAACTTTGCTGGGATCTTTTTAGGGATATTTTTCAAGTTAAGGACCTACTAACTTCTATTTAAACTAAAAAACACTAATAGGATATTTTATAATCAACAAAATTTTCACTCTACACTTTTTTTGTCCTATGTTACATTTTTCAGCAAATAAAAGTACAAAGTTTACAACCACTGATATTTTATTTCTAAACTTTATTTCATAAAAAATAAAACCTTTGTGAGTATATATCTTCATCATAAATTCTGTGAATTAAAGTCAGTGCTGATTGAATGAAAGGGAGTTGAATACGTTCATATGGGGAAAATTTAAGTGAATATTTCAAGTTCTCAATAACATTAAAATATTTTTTAGTAAATAATTGTTTCTTTTTAATAACTATATTATATTCAGGGCAGAGTTATGAATGAATAAACTGGCAGAAAGTAGGGTTATATATTAGAAAAATAAATGAAAAAAAATCTAAATGAAGGTAAATATATGTCTTTATAAATCATAATCTCTACAAATGTAACAAGAGACTGTTCTGAGTGGTTTCTTTAATTCACCCCAACTGGATAGAAACTTAGATTTCAAGTCATTCCCTCACCACGTTTCTGTCCCTAAAGAATATCTGTACTTTTTAATCCAAGACTGTTGCCCTCTCACCTTTGGCAGAACGCCTTTATATACATGCCCACTGCAGCTTCTGGTCATGACTTCTAGTCTCTAAGGAGCTATTTGAATACTTTGCTTATGGTTTCCTCAAAATGGAAAAAAAAAAAAAAAGTCAAAAAAGGTAGCAGAAGGAAAAACAAAAAACAAGCCCTATTCTTAAATTCCCTACTGATATTCTCTCCCTAGATTCTGGTTTGATCATGGCCAATGTCATTGGCTTGCCACCAGGAAAACTCAGAGTGTATCCATGGCCGCCAACAAATGCAAATGAAGAGACTCAAAACGTACTTTTGTTTTTTTCTTCATGTCTCAAATACTACCACCTTAACATTGATAACTAATGCTAATCATCTGCCAAAACAAAAACAAACAAAAAGCCCCAACAACAACTAAATACATGATAAAATCACATGTCCTTCCTGGTTTCTTTCAGCATTCTAAGCAGAGGAAGTATGAGCTGGGATGATGAAACACGTAGATGGATTACTTTTATCCATCCTTATCCTCCCAAGTGCGTGTTGTTTCTCTGTACAGTTATGTATGTCATAGTCAGTCTGACCAATATGATTGAATTGGTATGGAGACTATGGTAGTACTAGGAACCACTAAACTAACACAAGTTTGGTCAGGGAAGGCTTCATGGAGAAAGTGGACAATAGCCAGGTAAATGGGAGATGAGGTGAGATGGTAATTTTGACATGTAATTTGGCGAAAGAGCAGCAGAGAGAGCAGAAAAGTTTGGCAGGTTCAGGAAATCACTTGGAAGTCTCTCTGATTCTACAGAGTATTGAGACATTGAGATACTGAACCAGTTTGCCACGGTCATGAAAGAGCAGACTTCAAACTGGGGACTAAGTCTGCCAGATTTCCACTGCAGAACTATTTCCACTATTCTTTTTATTTGTGCATGGAAACTATTGTTGAGCATAATAATAAGTTACAGTCATCTGTCAAAATACCTTACAAATGTGTGTATTATTTTAAATTATAACCATACTTGACCACCTAAAATTAGCATAACATTAATTGCCATTGGAAGCCAGTGCTATGCTATAACAATGAAAAGTAATACATGCCATAAAAATCAAGTTGGCTATTTACATTCAGAATGTTTACCAGTTAAATTCATGGGTAAGATAAATCATTTATTAAATATTGTCTCCGCACACATAAAAAAATAAATCTTTGGGTAGTTCTGCTCTTGTCATTCAAACCCTAAAGCATATTTTACTCTTTATATGATTTTTTTTTCTTTCTTAATTCATGAAAATGTGATTTATCCAGATGTTATTTTTGTACTCGGTAAAATACCAAAAGTTTAATTTACAAATTTTCTCTGATACCAAATAGTTATAACTTCAGCATGGTGTGGTCTGCACCACGCTCAGCCAGTGAGCTCACCACGCACCCGCCATCCCTATATTTGGGGCCGAACCCGCAGCCTCTGAGCGCCGCACTCTCCCGAATGAGCCACGGGGCCGGCCCCAAATAGTTATAACTTTAAAGTAAAATTTTCAATTATAGACTGTGTATTTACTATAAATAATATTAAATATCATAACGATGCTGAGTATTTTTGCTTAATTACTTTAAAGTTATATTTGTACCTAAAGCTTTATTCTAATTATTTTTTATTAATTTGTTATCTTTTTTCTATTTTTTAGGAAATTATTTTTCCAAACATTGCTATTATATTTTGCTATGAGTTATTATTTTTTTTTCTTTACATTGACAAGAAGATTTGAAAGGAAAATCTTTCTCTTCTGAGGAAAAGCTAATGTTTCCAATGGAAACACATTTAATTCTGTGTACACAGCTTATAGTTTTTAACACCTGTCTAGCTTCTTTGAAGTTTGTCATAGAATTCATATTGTGTTCTTTTAATTGTTCGCAAACGATTTTGTGTGTGTGTGTGTGTGTGTGTGTGTGTGTGTGTGTGTGTGTGTGTGTGTGTGTGTGTGTGTGTGTGTGTGTGAGTACAGAAAGGAAATTTGGCTTAGACTAGAAATGTACCATCTTTTGTGCAGATAACCTGCCCTGGATGTGGAATTATTTGGTATCATAGGGTTGCCATCTAGTGGCTTCAAGGGGTACTTGTTTATTAATTTTACAGCCTTAATTAAAACAAGGAGAATTTTGGAACAATGTGCCAAATTCGGATAAATGCAGTAAAATCGATGTGTACTAATATAAAGATTATTTTTCCATAATAATAATGTTTTTAAATATCAAAGTTCTAAAATACTTTAAGAAATTAAATTAAATCAAATATTGAAAATCTTAAATAAAAACTCATGAATTTTTAAAAGTCTAGTCTTTTTTACCAATTATGCATTAAATGTTCAGCTCAGCCCATATTAAAACAAATAATGTTTAGAATAATTTTACAAGATGGCCTTTATATTTAATATAGGAAATATTATTCAACTATAATAATTAAAAACAAAAATATTTCAGAAAAACCCTCACTCTGCTGTTTTAATAGTCAGTTAATTCTTTTAAGGATCAACTTGGTTGTTTATGCCATAAAGTTGATGATTCCCAAGTCCTATTAACTAATTCAGCATTACTCTCCTTTGGTCATATTTGAGTAGTGCAGACTGAATTCCAAGTAATGGTTTGCATTCCTAAACACTGAGTGCATTTTGTTGCAATATTCCCTTTCTTCAAATATAGATATAAAATTTCTGGTGAAGACAGCAGAAATTGATTTTAGCATAAATTATGTTGCTCTTTTTCCTTCTATTACCAAAGAACATGGTATACTTAAATAAGAGTTCTGATATAACTTTTCTCTACCAAATTACATGTCTTAAGACCAAGTATAAAGTTTTGTTTTTCTTTTTTCATTATTTTCCTTATCATCACACCTCTCACTTAGCATAAATTGAATATATGAGACGCTCAACAAATGTCTCTCTCTTTTTCTTTTTACTTGTTATTTGTATTTTCAAATACAAAGAAAACTTGAAAGAGTAGTAAAATTAGCACCTGTATTTCATTTACCTGATTCACCAGTTGTTAACATTCTGCCTTCTTTGCTTTTTCCTCTCGCTGTCATATAATATATACAGTTTAGAAGTGAACTCCCTTGTGGGGCACCTGGATTTTATTTATTTATATTCTATATAGTTTTAAAGCCTCCATAGTGGATTTTGTGAACAGAAAAAAATTATTTAGAATTGTCTTTTAAAAATGAAAAATAGCTTATTATATTAATGCCTCTAAAAGCTTATTTTTCACTAAACTTTTGGTTCGATTTATACCTTATTACTCTATTTCTAAATCTGATGTAAAAAGCAATCATCTTCACTTTTTAAAAATTAAGTCAGTTAACTCAAGCTGAAACTTTATAAATTGCCCTATATATAACACTGTTGATTAATTTCTCAAATTTTAAATCATAAAAATATATTTAACTTACTCAAGTTTTTAAGTTTTAAAGACTTTATCTTAGGGAGAAAAAAAAAACCTTCATATATTTTGAAACAATTTTTAAAAATCTAATAAGTAAAATTTATAAATAAAAAACTCAAGTTCTTTTAAATTTTGTTTACATATTTGGTCAAATTTTCATACCTGTAACTTTAATAATACTGATTCTAAAACTGATTATATAACTACATTTATATAAAATTGAAAACACAACTAATTTGAATTCTTTTAAACTTTAAAGCACTTTAAATAGCATTCCTTTTATGCACATTGCAAATTTAACCAAAAAGATTAATATTGTGTAATGTAATCATCTCTATACTTATTTTTAAACCTGACCAGAGTTATGTCACTCATTAAGAAAATAATTTTACCACTCTAAATTGAGGTTTCTGTGTCCAGTGATCTGCTGTTATCATTTGCTTTTTGGCCAGAAATTTTTGCCTGGGATAGGACAGTTGAGCTGTGTATGGCCAGGACAGTCCTCCTGGTACCACTGATGTATACACTCATCACCTTTTGTTAACACTTTGAGGAAAGAGGATACAAAGTCCCAAGGCTTGAGAGGTGTTGATTTTTGTGGGGTTCAAGTTATACCCATAGGTTTTGCATTTGTTTAAAAAATGTTTTAGTTTTTTTCTGTTCTCTTAAGCTATATTAATGTTTTCCTTTATGGCTCCAAAGACACATTGTCATTTTTTAAGACCCTGCATACATTTATGCAATTCCCTGGTCTGATTTTAAGTCTGTGACCTCCATCACATATTGCAGCTAACTTCATTCAGTGATTCTCTTGACCGCCTGATTAAATTCTGAGTTTTTCAAAAGTCTAGGTTGCAGCTGCACTGACATCTTACATGGGATGGGAGGTGGAGATAGGGAGGAGGAAGAGAGGAGAGCTATCTTAACAATCTACCTTGAATGCGGTTTCCCATATACGAGGTATTCAGTCAGCACTCATTAAGCTTTAATTCCTCACTTTCCCATTTGTTCTGATGCAGTCATGGTGACACCAACTTTGAAATAGTGCAAAGATTGATTCATACATTCTTTCAACTGTTGTGGCCAATACTAAGTCAAAAATTAGGCATCATCAAGGTCTGGAGGTAGAGGCGGAGTGAGTGGGAGGGAAAACTTCATGGGTTAAGCACAGATATAGGAAGGTGTTGCTCTTCTGGGGAGTGGAGGGGAAGGAATCTTCTAGAGCTGGCCAGTGCCAGTATGGTGGAGGGAAGTATAGAATGGGAAACAACTGCATTTTATTCAGCTGGAAGGAGAAAAGGGATAACTGGTTTGATGTTCTCAAACTACTTTCCAATTATGTCTGTTGGTGGGACTATCAGTGGTGATCTTCCAACAGGACTCTTTCCTGGAACTTGGAACCATTAGCAGACAGGGAAGGGAAAAAAAAAAGTTTAAGCCAATTTATCCTATGGCTGTACCTCACAAGAACATCAATCAGTGCCTATTACTTGAATTCCCAGAGGTGCCCTGGCTCCTGCCCTTCTTGAATCTGTTTGGCACCTTTATGCATTTTTTCAATTTTGGAAGCAACTGACCATTCTTCTAATAGTTTCTCTCTCTCTCACTCTCTCTCTCTCAAACATAATTTAAGAAGAATCTTTCTCTGTTGCTTGCAGTCAAAGGACCCTAACACAACCAATACAGATATTCTACCTTATTACCAAACCACTGACTCCCCTCACCAGACCTTTTGAACCTCTAGCCTTTCCAGTAATAAATCCTTTTTAGACCTGAAATGGATTCCTCAATCTAATAGTCAATCTAATAAGCCCTGACTTCTCTCAAAGATCTGAATGAGCCATTCTACCCTTATAGGCTACAAAAGAAAGTTTAGAAATGGCAATAGGCTGAAAGTTTGTGTCCCCACAAAATCACATGTTGAAACCCTAGTCCTAATGTGGTGATATTTGGAGGTGAGGCCTTTGAGAGGTAATTAAGTCACAAGGGTAGAGCCCTCAGGAATTGGCTCTAAGAGGAGACATGACACAAGAGCTAGCTAGTTCTCTTTCTGCTATGTCAAGACACCAAGAAGACAACTGTCTGTAAGACAGGAATAGGGCCCTCACCAAGAACCTGAACTGAAACTTCTGGCACCCTGATCTGAGACTTCCAAATGCCACAGTTATGAGAAATAAATACTTGTTGTTTAAGCCCCCCCCAAAAAAATTGAGCTCTTTTTATATCTTTTCTAACTGAGCCACAAAGTTTGTAAAATTTGTAAAACTGTAAAGTTGTAAATTTTGTGGATCATTCAGATAGAAAAGATAGAAAAATTAATCAACTGACTGGATTATTTACAGTTTTATCAGACTTTGTGGTTCCCAAACTAAGATCATACTAATCACACCAATTTCTTATTACAAGAAGGGTTTTAAGTAGCTAAAACAAATATATGTGTATATAATATCTGCCATAAAATAACAATAATAATAATAAGGCTTTGATGATATGAAGGTTAAAAGAAGCTCAGTTAAATAAGATGTAACTATATGAAGGTACTTCAGAAACTTCAGGGAAAAATAGAATTAGTGGAATCTTTCCATGAATGTTTTGAAGCACCCTGATATAGGTCTTACTATTTACCAGCTACTCTTCTAAGTGGTTTATTCTGAACTGCCCTCTAAAGTGCTATTCCTTTTCTCATCTGTAAATGAAGAAACCGAGGCACAGAGAGGTTAGCAACTTGCCCAAGTTCACACAGTAAATAAGTGGCAGAGTCAGGATTCAAACCCTGACATCTGGCTGCACCGTCCATGACCTTAACAACAATAGTATTGATGTTGAAAGGTACATATCATACATACACATATTAAACCTGACTGTGTTTGATGGAACTGTGGTTTATACCTTGTCTTCACATCCAGAAACAAATACTGACTTATTTTTCACTGATGCTTCCATGCAGGTAGTGAATTGTTTGCAGGACTCTACAGTGACTACTGGGGCAGAGATGCTGCCATCTTCCGGAGCATGGGGCGACTGGCCCATATTCGCACTGAGCATGACGATGAGCGCCTGTTGAAAGGTGGGCTTGAGGAGAAAGGAGTGTGTAAATCAGGATTAAAGCCAAGTCTAGAATTTATGAGAAGTTTTGCCATTTTGATAATAATAACAATATAGATAATAATTTATACTTTTTTACAAATTTCAGGATTTTTTTACTGGCAATATTTTTGAATTAAAATATATATAATATGGGTATTTTATGTAAAAATATATTGGCTTACTTATAAAACCAATTTACCTTCATAGCAAGGCTTAGAAATCAGGACTTAAATTTTTAAAAATGAAGCAAATGTATAAAAAGTGAAAACCCGTTATCCAAAAAGATGTTCTGTCTATTCTTGTCAATTGGTTTAATTTTTGATTAATTGATTGCTTTGCTTGTTTTAATAGGATCACATTGCACGTTAGAGACAAATAAAACTCTAGGAGAGTCACTAGCCATTCAATACAGAATTCTTTTTAAGGAATAATTTTTATGTTTTGACCCATTGGTATATCTAGGGCAAAGATATTGTTTTATGGTGAGCATTTCCATTATTTTTAGCATTTTTATTAATCTTTAAAAGGCACAGTCATCATTGATGGCATGTTATCATTAAAATGTTTTACATATCATATCAAAGGTCACTTATTCAAGCCCCTTAGACTAGAGACTCAAAAGCTTAAATTTTTCACTTTAAATCTAAAGTGGTCTACCATGAGCTATACTGGTAGATGATTTATAAACTAAAAAAATAAGTAATGGTAGACTTCTTTACTTTCATATATTCTTTATATTTACATTCACTTTATATATACAATCTGTCCATCTTCAAATGCATTTAAAGTTTGCAATGCGTGTTGTTTAAAATAGTTTTTTTCTCTTTCTTACTGTTTTATTTCCCTATTAAATATTCCTTTCACATTTTAAAAACTCTGTGATACCTAATTTATAAGATCACTTATTTTGTTTTAGTATCTATTTCACTTTTTCTTCTATTTTTTACTCCTTTAGAACCAAAATTTGTAGGTTCGTATATGATTCCTGACAATGAAGACCAAGATGACAACAAAGTGTATTTCTTTTTTACTGAAAAGGCCCTGGAGGCAGAAAACAATGCCCACGCAATTTACACCAGAGTGGGGCGACTTTGTGTGGTGAGGATGACATTTTTTTCTCTCTTTCTCATAGGCTTGCTTGTCTCACAATTTATAGCCAAGCCTTTGTTAATTTTGTAGTAGATTTCTACTTTAAAAGATTTTCTAGTATTCTGTAGGCTGCTTATACTTCATGTCTATGAAAGTTTTATCTTAAAAGAGCCTTGTATTTTGTATGATGGTCCCCATTTTCAAAGCCCTACTAAGAAGAAATTTTCTATAATTAGGCTGTACCTTTCCCTACACAGAAGCGTGAGCTTTAATTATTTTAATAAATTTAACAAAAATCCTTTTTGTTTTTTTAGTTCATGGTATAGATAATATACATAACTATGATTCAACATCTTGGTTGATTCTATAGAGAAACCATCTGTAGTTTGTTGAGTATTCAGATAGGTTATTTGGAAACATTCAAAACCAATTGAAGTAGGAACATACTCATACAACGTACCTATGAGGGGCCTTTTAACAGGTTTGTAGAAAGATTCATATTATCTTTTTAATTCTATTTTTCCATGAACTTTTTGAAGTACCATGGTATTTCATATGGGTATGTACGTGTGACTCTGTATTTAAAGCTTTCTTTACTACAGGAAGAAAGAGAAAAGGATGCTTCCTTATGCCTGAGATAGTCAAATTACTTGTCAATAAAATAATCATCAAGGTATCTAGATCATAAAAACCACTACTTCATTTATGAGTTACCACTCTATTAATATCGTTTAATACCTGAAAAATATATTTAATTCACCAGAGTGAAAGTACAATGAAAAGTAGAATGCACAAACCTAAAAAAGAAAAAAAAGTTGGAGTAATTGCATTTATAATATTATCTGGGGATTATGAAAAATGTTCCTGGTTAAATGAAAAAAGGCAGACCTTTTGGCATCTGCACGTTTAATAATACAAAATTGTTGTTTGCAAAATTTCTTTGAGTACCCGTTTACCTACTTTTTGTTTTCACAGAACGATGTGGGAGGACAGAGAATACTAGTGAATAAGTGGAGTACCTTCCTAAAAGCTAGACTGGTTTGCTCGGTACCAGGAATGAATGGAATTGATACATATTTTGATGAATTAGGTAAATATTAGTAGGTGAAACACATTTAACCCTTTGATGTATATGCCTCTCTATAGCTCTATATCTAGCACACATGGAAAACTTATTTTCTGCATTTTTGCTCTCTAACACACTGCAAGGTTCTTTTTACTTTGGCCAGACCCGTATGGCAGGGGCAAAGGAGTTGCAGGAACCAAAAGAGACTTGTTTTATTAATGAAAACTTAGAGTCAGTGTCTCTGGTTCCTTCCTTGTGGTTCATTTCAAAGCCACCCCAGAGCAGCCAAATGATTCACTCCATTATGATGTGGTCATGGTTGTGTGATTATATGTAGAAATGTCTATCTTAAAATCTGTATTGGATTCTAAACTATTTTATGTGAATGCATTTTCCTAGCATACAAAGAGAGCTAAAAATACTAAGTGATGGAATGGTCTTTAATTTTTCAGAGGATGTTTTTTTGCTACATACCAGAGATCATAAGAACCCAGTGATATTTGGACTCTTCAACACTACCAGGTGAGAAATGTATATGGTCAATATCATGTTTTTTATATATCAATATATAAAAATATAACTTATCATAATATATATATAATATAATGTTTTATATTGTGACACAGGATGTCTCACTGGACTCCTCCTTCATGGTGTATGCAACTTGGAAATACTATTAACCCAGTTATCATTCTCATTTTCTACGCTTTATGTCACCAATTTCTCTTCCTTCTCCTATGTTTGCCATTGTACTTTCATTTTCAAAGCCACAATCTAAATCCAGATCCTTACCTGTTTTGTGTGTAGTACCCCAGTATTCTAATTTCTTCCCTCTCTAATCTAACCAACAGAAGATTTTTTTTTTTCTTATATAGTTTATAAGATATTGGTTCCATGCTATGGAGTCTAGGATAATTCTTTATTCTGTCACATAGAATTTTCCAAAACAGGCTGTCAAAGCTCAATCAAGTCACCTTTGGAAAATGTTCATCTAATTTTTCTAATGCTCTGTTTTTGACAGGATAATACCTTGACACATACCACTATCTACTTTGCTAGTTCTCATCACTATATTTTTCTTTATTCATTTCTCTTGCTTAAAATAACTTTTTCTTCCAACACTGATTTGTATCAGTTCTCCAATTCTTGTCAATTGCTATCTCCAAGAAATACCCCTTGTTTCCTTATCACAAAGCATCTTTCTCACTCCTTTCTTCTGGTTTTCCTATTCCTATGTAGCTTCATAGTGAGCACACTTTTATGATTTGCTCTCCATCTTTTAAATTTACTGCGCCAGTGTAGGTCTTATAATCTATTGGTTTCTGATTTATGTTTTTGTATTTTGTGTCCTTAGATGAGTGCTGTTGTAAAAATGAATAAAATATTATTTCATGTGTATTGGTACATAAATAAAAAAAATTAGAATCAGTTTTGACTGAAAGTATTTTTCCAAATGAGCAAGAATGTGGGTAAAATAATCGGTATGAGAAATTAAGGAGAATATACCTCAATTCTCTTGATGGGGATAGAATAATATTATTCAGCTCTTCTTTGACATTGTATTGTCCATAAAATGTTATGTAATGCAATATATTGTGCTTATTTAGGACCTTTCTACACAGCTTTCGTTTAGTTTTTCAGCAAGTGATATCTAATGCTCACTTTGAAAAAAACAATAAAGCTCTTTGGACACGTATCCTGCTGTTATAAAGAGACCTTTTCTTCCACAGAGAAACATGGAAACAATTTTTCCTAGCAATTACTCCTTGATGCAAAGAAAAATAGTTAACGTAGATCGGTAGCTGTTGCAGTCCATGGAAAGTCCCAACTTTTTTTCACTTCATCTTTTCTTTTATGCCAGTGAATAATTTATATATTGCATGATAATTCAGTGGCTTTATATTATAAATTTAAGGTAGGAGATAATCAGTATAGTTTTCTATGGGTTAATGTGATCAGTTTGTAAGCTACCTTACTAAATGATAGGATAATGGATCTTTCTGAGAAATCAAAGACAAGACATGGTTTTCTTCCATAATTTTGACTGCACAATTTATACATAAATCTGAGAAAAAAGCTCCCAGCTGTTACCTGACATAAAGGTTGATAGTCATAGAATGGCGATCAAAGATTTATGGACAATTTAGTTGGGAAACAGGTATACTAGGCATTTCCAATTGCTTCAAGGTGTGTTATAAAATGTGTGAATTGATGTCCTAGGATGATAACATGCCTGCTAGTCCACAGGTGTCTTAGGGTGTAGGAAATTTTATATTTATGTGGAACTTTACATTTTGCAAAGTACTTTCACAAACATTAATTATTTTGAATCTTCCAATACAGAGGCTGGGGAAATGTTATAATCCGTTCAGATCATCCCAAATTAAGAAATACAGCCAGATTTTTTTTTAAAAAAGAAAATCTTTTAAAAGTTTTCTTTTTAAATTAATTAAATTAAAAAATCTTAATTAATTTTTCTAATTATAAATACCCCCAATAAAACTTGTCATAGTCAATTACTGTCTTTATCCTCCGCAAGTAAAAATTTTTATCAAGAAAATCATTTCAACTGCTGATAGTTCTAGAGGTGAGGGACCTGAGTTTTATATAATTTAAGTATTTTTTTCAAGGTTAATATGTCCAGTTTAGTCATCTTTCTTCTACAGTACAGTTTTCAGTGACCTGGAGGAAGGAATATATAAGTATATTAAAGTCTACAGGCCTGACCCCAAACTAAACAATGAAACAAAGTTCTAAATACTCATGAGCCTTTAAATTGTTCTTCACATCATATACACTGAAAATCTAATAAAATTTGAATATAATTTGTAGCAATATTAACAGCTCAGTGATTAAGAGAAATTATCTAGTATGAAGATAGAACAACACAAAAGAAGATAATATAAAATGAGTAATTCAACTTGGGAATGATTTTTTTTACTGTTAATTTGAAATCTCTAGTAAAACTATAAAAACGCAGTATATGACTAAACAATAATAAAATAAAGTGACACAATAACTTTTGTCATTCTAACAATGTCATTTTAAAAAATAGGAAATTAAAGAAATGGTAACTTTCAGAGTTTCAGTACTTGAAATATTGCAATAGTTAATATTTCTAGAATATTCGATGCTTAAAGAAACTGCAGCTTTTTTTTATCCAAAGAAGTATTTTTTTAAAAAATTTTTTTATCTATGTAGAGTGGAGTGTTTGACTGGTTAGTTCCAGAATAATTATTATCTTTTTGTATTTTTCAGTAATATATTTAGAGGGCATGCTATATGTGTCTACCATATGTCTAGCATCCGGGCAGCCTTTAATGGACCGTATGCACATAAAGAAGGACCTGAATACCACTGGTCAGTCTATGAAGGAAAAGTCCCCTACCCAAGGCCTGGTTCTGTAAGTTCAGACATTTAACGAAGTATTATTTTTTAAAACTTCTTTTGCTAATATTTTGTTCACTGTTTCACATGATTTACAAGACTTTGCAATTAAACAATTAAGGAATTGTACACCTAAAAGTATGCTTGATTACTTGCATGGTTAAAAAATATCACTTCTCATCTCAAGTTGTATGCTTGTTATTTAATGAAAAGAATATAATCTATAATGAATATATTCTAGCAGCATTTTAAAATATATATTATCATTGACATTTTGACTAAGTAGAACCAAATGGAATTTTATTTTTAAGGGTACTAATGAACACAGAAATATCTGATAAAATGAACATCATATTCCTCCCAGACTCTTCAGAAAAATTGGCAACACATGAAATTTCCAAACAATAGAATGTCACTGAGTTTTTATATTCTCATATCAGGACCAGCTTCTAAGTTCCCCAGGCCAAACTTTCTCCTTACTTCATTCAAATTTTTGTGCTTTTTTTTTTTTTTTTTTTTACCTTTTGTGCTTTAAATTGCACACATGTCTAGACATGATGATGATGATGATGATTTTGAATCATGTATTCTGTGTGCAACTAGCTTGGAAAAATGTTGGATCATTGTCTGTGGTATGTGAGCCATGGAGAGCAAACATTTAACTTGTCATGCAAGTCAACATCTACACTTTTATGAGCAGTTGGTGAAATCCCATCACTATGCTGATTCCACAATTACTTGCAAGTCAAGTAGAAACTGTTTTTGCAGAGCCAAAATCCAAAGTGGAAACAAACCTAACCTCCATTAACAAGTGTAAGGCTTTACCATTTCAATCACTCTTTCTCACTGGCTTAAAATTATTACCTTCAGTAAGACATAAAGTATATTTTATTTCATTCTATTGATTGAAATTACAATTTAAGTGAAGAAAACCTACTCCTGTGGCTTTGCTGGAAATGCTTCTTGAAACCACATGGTCTTAAAGGAGATTTGGAGGAAGTGATTGGTTACTGAACTGTTTCCAAGCTAGTCCAAAATGTTTCCAATTATATATCATGAAAGTACACTCAAGTGAAAAATTCATGCCAAATTAAGAAATATGGCCCAACTTTTAAAAACAAACCATTATAAATGCCTTCTTTGCAGAATCTGATTACTAAACTACCATAAATATACTCTAAAGTGGAAAATTTTTATCAAGATAATCATTGCAATTGCTGCTGGTTCTGTAGAAAAATATACGATATGAGGGAGCATGTATTAGTAAGTGTAAATCAACACCATTAAAGATTTTCCAAGAAGTAACTTAAGGTGCTATTCTGCATTTAATTTTAGTCAGTGGTATAAGAATTAAGACATGTTATAGTAAACATTTCTGGTTTTCCAAATTTATTTTGTCTAATCCATACAAAAATAATTTAAATCTATACAGGTTATGGGAGTAAAACAGGGAGGATTGTGTTTTCCCTCAGTAATTAACAATGACAAGATTTGAATAGGTGTCTATGTTATAGCACTAAACTTCTCTAGTCAGCCAATTGGAACCATCACCAATGAAATTGCATAGTACCAATAATTGAAAAGCTATTTCCTACAGTTGTGATCCTTAGTTTTGAGACAAGATTGAGCACAACAAAGACACTTTGTTTTTCTATGAAAAATAGTTTTTTTACCTTTAAAATTTAATTTACAATATGAGAGACAAATTTCAGAAACAGGGAAAATAATTTGAAAATTTGAATATTTATGATGTTAAATGTTTTTACCACCTCTAAGCTGTCCATGTATTAAATACACTTCACTTTTCTGGGATTTCACTACTTTCTGTATATTTCTAGTGCTGCATGTTTGAAATAATTTAGTCTCTCTTTGTAATTTTTAATGTAGATTCCATTTCTGTAATGAAAGATATGTGGTCACTAAATATTTCTAAATGAATGCTTGATTAATTAAACATATTCAACTTTTCCAATTCTTTGTGTGGTCGATTATAAATTTACTCTTTAGGGTTAAGGCAGAAAGAATGATCTAATCTTCTTGCATTTCAGTGTGCCAGCAAAGTGAATGGAGGAAGGTACGGAACCACCAAAGACTACCCTGACGATGCCATCCGATTTGCAAGAAGCCACCCACTAATGTACCAGCCCATAAAACCTGCCCATAAAAAACCAATATTGGTAAAAACAGATGGAAAATATAACCTGAAACAAATAGCAGTGGATCGAGTGGAAGCTGAGGATGGCCAATATGATGTCTTGTTTATTGGGACAGGTAAAGAGATGACAAAGTACTCAGAGACATTTAAATTGACCCTTAAAATAAATAATTTTAATATTTTGAAAATCACTGTATTGATCCATTTCTGTTGCTTATAACAAAATACATGGAACTGGGTAATTTATAAAGAAAGCCCAATTGATTGCTTACAGTTTCAGAGGCTGGAAAGTCCATAGTCCCTGAGGGACTCCACAGCTGGCGAAGGCCTTGGTGGTGGTGACAGTGACCCAGGGATCTCACATGGCAAAAAATGGTGGAGCAGAGAGAGAGAGAGATAGTTCCTCACGTGCTCTCCTTTTAAAGCCCCCAGAACCACACTCTTGGCCACCATTAAACAATCAACTTAATCATCTCTTCAAGTTTTTCCCACCCTCAACAGTTGCAGTGGGGATTAAGTTTTGGGGGAACATTCAACCCAAGGCAAGTACCTATCAACAAATCTCCTGTGGATTATTAGCCCATTTGCACACTGCTAATCCAAAATGAGAAAGATGAAATAAAGCCATCATCTGACCTCAATAGTGATAGTCTATGAATACTGTCTGGGAATAATTATTATTATTACCACTTTCATTGTCAAAAATGTCATGGTTTGGACAATAAATTATTTAGTCATCCTTATTTCAGATCTAAAAAATAGTGAAGCAATTCAAGAGAGGATCTGAGGCTGTTATTGCACATAACTTCTGATACATGCTCAATACTTAATGCAGTTGAATAAACGAATACTTGAAGAAATGAATAATTGATGTTAATGAACAATGTTGGTTACAAATAGAACTTCTTGTCGTGGAAGGAGGATGTCATGGCTAGATGGCTCTCCTGTTGGTCTCCTAGTCCTATACTGCCTTTGGCTGCTCAGTGAGGCCTCAAAATTTTACAAACAACTTGGGACAACAACTTCACTTAAATCTATAACCACAGCAATTCTTATCAGGTCTCATCAGAATCTTATTTGTACCAAACAAGCCAAATGTTACCCATAATGTAGGGAAACTTTCACACCAAAGTTATAATATCATGCATTAACAAAACAAGGTATAATGAATATGCTAAAAGTGAAATTTTTAAATAAATTTATAATTTCCATTAGATCTGTGGAAGAGAACTTGGAATTTTTCAAAATTTAGAGTAATATTTAGCAAATTCCATAAAGTACTTAAAAATTCTATAGTCGTTTAAAAAGTCTTTAAAATAATCATTTCTTTCTTTCTTTCTTTTTATGCAGCATAGTAGTTGCTATAGCAGTTGCTCTTTAGAAAAGTGAGCATTCTACCACACATAACTTTAATCATAGACACATAATTTTGAAGGAATATTGGCATATACCCAGATCAGGAATCAGGATCCAATATTAACACTGGTGCTTGGGCTTCTGCAATAATACTTTTTAAGAAAGGAAAGATTCAAAAAAGGAAATATTCATCTTATTTCTAGAAATCGATCTTTGATACAGGCTGTATTTTATTTGTTTATTTTAGGAAGTTGGTGCTAATAACGTACTCTGCACTGTAGGTTTAAGATCATCAAAGCATCCGATTTCTTTAATAAATGTAAAATTATTTGGCTATGTATTCACTCATAGTAACTTCCAACAGAGTTAAAAAAAGAAAAAGAAAAGAAAAGGAACTCCTTAAGCAACAATAATATTTGATAAAATTAATAAATGTATGTTATTTTTAAATGCCCTAGAAAGCAGAAGACAAATATAATAATAGCCTAAGAAACGTTTTATAAATACTTTCTTGTCAGATTGACCAAAGCTATTTGAGAGAATTCGAGAAATACCAGGTATATATATTTGTCTTATAAACCATGTTTAACTCAAAGATATCATCATATTGAACTACAGGTTTTCAGAACAAAAGAACATTTTTAATAATGTGTGATGAGTACAACATTGGAAAATCCCACAAATGATAGTTATTTCTCTCAATATTTACCAGACACAAGCTTTAGTACAATGCACATAATGTCTCTATTGCAAAATTACTAGTTGCAAATTAATAATTTGAGTTTAGTCCTCATTTTTTTTCTGACATAATAATTGTGCAATATTTAATAAGTGTACTTGGTTTTCAAAATGATGTTAATTTTTATTTTAGTTAGTGTACAGTATAGGTAATAGTTATTAGTTTAATTATAATCAATTTTTATTTACCCAACCACAAGATTTGATCATTTTTTAACAAATTTCACAAATATCATGGGAACTCTTGAATTGGCACTTTCAAAGCACTTACTTTGCTTGGAATTACTATTTCTAGCACTACACCAAGTTATTTGTATAGATAAATTAATGTTATTAAATTTTCAAGTGGAACCTCGGGATATAAGGAATAACAAAAATATGATGAAATTTTAAAATATAAATATGAGTGCATAAAATAATTGGTAATTATGGAAGCTAAATGATTAGTACAGGAGGACTCACACTTCTCTCAATGGTGTATACTTTTGGTCTTCTTCTTAAAATATAAATACACACACATATATATATTTTAAATCTTATATACATACATATGTATATATATATGTAAGATTTCCACAGTGTGTTGTTTGGAAAGTTCCCTAAGATTAAAAGTATAGTATCTTACCACACATGTAGCTTTAAGTAAAACATTTTCTTGCATCATACATCACAGAAGAAGCTAGAATAATTTGGCATCTTTCTTCTATTTCATTAATTCCAAAAGACATTTTGATTTCTGAACCCATAATTAGATTTTTGGAAATTCTATTTGGAAACAAATACAAATTATTTGGTCTTAATTTTTGGCCGGCATATAAAAATATTTTTTCTAATTAATAAAATTTGCAACTAATAAAATTTGCAAGTAGTCATATTGTTTATAATTGGTAGTTATTAAAATGTTTCACGCATCTAGATTTCAAATCTTATTTGAATTCATAGACCCTATACCGTTAGTAACTATTTAAAAACTGTATTATAACTTCTCTCTTCTTTTGCCTTCTTACAGATAATGGAATTGTGCTGAAAGTAATCACAATTTACAACCAAGAAACAGAATCGATGGAAGAAGTAATTCTAGAAGAACTGCAGATATTCAAGGTATTTTCAGGGAAAAATACAGCCCAAATTGATAGCTACATTCAATTACAAGATGTAGGTAGGAAATACATGTCAGCTTTTTTTCCTCTAACTAGTGCATGGTGAATTCAGAGCAAACCGAAGTGAGGAATGATTTAAAATTCTGATTCATCTATTTGATTGTCATAGACTTTTTAAAATGAAGAAGCCAATATATACCTAGCATGAAAAGAATGTCAATGTAAAAACTATGACTATCATGTAACACCATTTATACCACATATGAGTTCCAGAGTCATTATCGCAAAGTCACAACTTGTACAGATGTACTATAAATAGTGACCCAAAAAAGTAATATGCTTTCATATTGTAGACATTGTGTCAGGATAAGCATACTGCTATTTGTTACAGTGTATTAATTACACAGAGAATTTACTAAAAAATAGAAGATGATAATTTAAAGATTAAACACGACAAAAACAATTATATGTATCTATACATATGTAATATATATGTGCACGTATGCATGTGTATGTATGCCTGTGTGTGTATATATGTATACATATTAAATAATGAGTCAGGTCTCATTATTCACAGCAATTATGGTCTTTAAAGTCACCGTGAGCAATAAATTAGTGTATAATGACAATCGCTTCTGGGGGAAATATTTGTACAGGGTTAAGTTCCTGCAAATTTCTGATTATAATATTTTTATCAACTGATCAATACATAACCTTCTTTTACGTGGGTTTCTATTTAAAGATACTTTATTTAGTGTATGTTGCTGATGAATTAACACTGAACTCACAGCCAACAGCACTATACTTTATGCCTGAATAAAATTTGTCTAATGAAAGTATTTTCTATGTTAAGGCACATGACAACCTTTTGAAGTTTAGGAACACTAAACAGCACTTCAACACTGTTTTTGGTGGTCATTTTAAACAGCAAAACAATAAACAACACAGAAATGTGAATGACACTAAATAGTCCGTGAAAATAACACTTGTATACTGAAGCTGAAACAAGAAGGCAGAGTGTAAACTTTTTTGATCTCAATTGGGAATGTGCATATTCTTAGAATCAAATTTTTTGTTGTTTGGTTCATGCATATGTCTGGGAATAGAAAACACAGCAAGTATTGATATTGAGGTTACAAGTTAATTTTAGCAAGTAGGTAAGTTTGCAAATATAGAATCTGTGAATAATGAGGATTGTTTGTATACGTGTATACTGAATATGTATGTGATGACTTTATTAATGAAAAGCAGTGCATCTTGCTTTGTTTTTCCTGGAGACCAGAGTTCCCGGAACCACATCCTAAGCTAATCACTCTCCTATCTCAACCAAAGGAGCTGTTTCTGCTTATTTTGCATATTTAGCCTCTATGTAAGATTTCCTTTCATGTTAGGAAATCTTATGGACCATAGCTCTTATATTAACAGCATCCACCACCATTTTTCATTTTTTATTTTTCATATAAACTCTTAAGAAATGATGTTGCCTAAATGAGTAAATGAATGATTCACAAATGTATAAAGGGTTGGGTTCTTTAAAATATTTTTTAAAAATCCTGCTGAAAAAGAAGATCTCTCTTTCTCTTTTAAAAGAAATTTAAGAGAAATTTTCTCTTTTAAAAAATATTTCTTCAAAGTGTAATTATCCCCACAGTGGATTCCACATGCCTAGTGTTTCTCCACTTGTAGAATTGATCTGAACTTTTTGTGTTCTTTAGAGATGCCCTAGTCTTAATCAACATGCCTAAAATAATACATAGCCTCTCAAAGTTGAGCTATATGTTGTCCTTCCACAGTGCAATTCTAAGAAAATGATGTTAGTCTTGTTCAAAGAATCTTGGGTTCATAGTGATTCACCATGATCATTTCAAATGAAAAGCATTTTGATTAGGCTAGGGTTAAAATGATTAAAGATCACACAGTTCATTAGCAATGATGCCTATTCAAGACATAACTGTTTCACATTTAACTGTTCAGGAAGAACATTCTGACTTCATTATTTTATTTAAACATACTTGAGTTTCCAAAGAATGAGTAACATTTAAATGAAAACACAAAAATTACATTCCAGAGAAAAACAGTAAGCTGATTAGATTATCCACTACTTTTTCTCATCTATATATCTGTTTCACTCCATTAGGAAATATTCGTAAAGCTATATTTTAATTTAATCGTATTTACATATTTATTTACTAAAATGAAAGCTATAGGCTGCTTGGCATAGAACCACCCACATACCTAATTTGATTTCAGGTGATTTACAACCATATTAAGGTAGATATTTCTAGATTTCCTTTCTTAAAAAGGAAACATTTTTGTTTTTTAATTCCAGGATCCAGTTCCTATTATCTCTATGGAGATCTCTTCAAAGAGAGTAAGTTGTGTACGTGTGTACTATATGTGATTTAAGGTTAAAAGATATAAAAACATTACTACATGTGCTTACATATGAGCAAGTTGCAGTTCTCTTCTTTTATTATTTTATTTTATTGTAGTAAGAACATGTAACATAAGATCTATCCTCTTAAGAAATTATTAAGTGTATAATACATTATTGTTGACCACATAGTACAGTGTTATACAGCAGATCCAGAGCAGATTCATCTTGCTTGACTGAAACTTCATGCCCATTGATTGGTTCTGACAAAAGTATGCAGTGATTTACTTTTAATAGATGTTGTCCTCTTCAACTTTTTTAGAAAGAAAGATGAGAGAAGTTTTACTTCTACAGTCATGATAGGGCATTTTTGCCTAGTTATTTTCACTATTTTTTTTTTAAAGAATGGTGATAATGATAATCCAAATTTGTGCACTGAAACTAATTTCTCTTTCCATCTCAGTGGACTCAATTTTTGGTGTGAACTCCAGAAACAGTTGTTGCTTATAGTGTCTAAAATTTATTTATAAATAACCTTTCATGTTTAAGCAAACGGGAACATATATTAAACATTGCTACTTGCCTTTTTTTTAAATAACATATCTTACAGTTTATCTCAAGTCATTCTAGAGATATCTACACCACTCTTCTAAAGGTTAAATGTGAATATTTAAGAGACCATTTACTTATTCAGTCTTTTACTGGATGTCCCCATCCATCTTTAAAGGAAGACCTATAGTATTAGATAATGCAAGAGGTTTTTTGCTTATATAATGAATAAAAGTATAGACAGCTGCTTGAGTTCTAATCATGCTTAGTCTAACAACTTTGGTACTCCTACATTTAAGTCTATAAAAGCCTTTCAAATTTTGGAGAAATGAAAGTATCAATGTTCCATTATCTGTCTGGAGCAACTGCTGTAATTTGAGTATTCACTGAGGAGATTGTGTATAAATGTGAAAAGCTAGGTATATTAGCTCAGTGAAAGTTCTGTCCATTTCTGCGAGTGGCCTCTTTCTGATTTCTGTAGCAACAACTGTATATTGGATCTCCTTCTGCCGTGGCGCAAGTCAGATTCCATCAGTGTGACATGTATGGAAGTGCTTGTGCTGACTGCTGCCTGGCTCGAGACCCTTACTGTGCCTGGGATGGCATATCCTGTTCCCGGTATTACCCAACAGGGACACATGCAAAAAGGTGAGACATGATACTTTATAGAATATCTCTATTGTTTAGGAAAACCCTAATCTTTTGATTTTTTGTTTTTTCTTTTTATACCCATGCCATGAAAATAACCATGCTATTTTTTATTTAAATAAATTATCAGAGTCATATTTTGTTTATAATATAAGCTTTGAAATCCTAAACTTTTCTTGAAAATATCTCCATTAATTATTATGTACAGAGACTGGAGCTGAACATGCTGTTGGACTTTTATTTTTCCACATAGGTTTGAATCGATTCTTTTCTCTTTTGAAAATTTTGCTTCCAGACATGAAATGAGGATAGATAAACTTAAAATGTGGAAAAGGCAAGCCACCACACATGAGGGATTCGAAGACTTAAAAGGAAAATAAATAAATACATTTTAAAACACATCCTGCATTTGCCTCATGTCCTTTGTACCAGCTGGTCTTCATTTATTTCATTTTGAAAGTGAATATTTTAACTCCTAGGCAAATGCATGACCTGTATAATTAATGAAATGTGTGATTTAATTCAACACAAATGAAGAGTACTTAAAGACCTCCAAAATCCAGTGTCTACAGTTCTGTGAGGTCATTGCCATTTGTAACAGAAGGTAAATCCCAGGATTCTTTAAAGAGGGGATCTTGAGGTACAGAAAGTATTTTGAAGAATAAAGGATATTTCTCCATTTGAGCCATATGAAGTTGCACATACTTTGGGAAAATATATAAGAAAAAATACATTTATTTCTTATAGAATAAGCATTTCTTTTCTCATGATAAGAAGACCAAAGAAAAAAATAAAGCAAATTATGGAACTATATAAAAGTTTCGTACTAAAAGCAGTTTATATTACTTTCAATAATTCTTAGTATTTCACTTTAGGCAACTTTTCTCTAAACCTTTTTCAGAATCTAATTTAGCCCAACTTAGTGTAGTTGTTATTTTCATAGGTTCATATATATAGCATCATCTCATTTTAAAAACTTCACTAATTCAAAACTTTTGTAAATTGGATCTGAGATCAGTTAACATTCCAGTATGTATTAAGGGTATAATAAGAAAATAACGAAATGATACTCTGAGAGAACATTTCTCTTTTTTTCTTTTTTTTTTTATTATTAATTTTTATTTTTATGTTTTTATTTTATCATTATACAACATAAACATTTTTGTGGCCCTTTACCAATTTGAGAGAACATTTCTGAACAAATTTACTAACTGTATTCAAAAATTGAGCAAATTAACTGATTATGTACAAATACTTGTTGATTTAAAAAAAAAATTCTTGAAGAATATAACCATATTATCATTTGAAGATATTGACTAGGAATTTACTCATCTATTAAGCCAATTACTCTGTCATATGTAAAGGGTATGAAGAAATAATCACTCCCCTTGTCTACAAAAACTCAGAACCTAATGTGGAGAATGGAATTGTAAATAATGATGGTAGTAGCTTACTACTGAGCACTTACTATTTATAAGATACTGAACTAAATGCAGCACACACGATTATTTAATTCTTAAAACAACACAATTTTTGAGCTCGATTTTGAAGGTAGAAATACAAGGAGATTCCATTTAAAGGGGATTAATTGTCTGTGCAAAGGCAGAGAATGCTCAGGAAAAAACATGCTGTTCCAAAGATCAGGAGTGAAATAGCAGATTTGAGGGTAGAAAGGGAATTTTATCAAAAATAGTAAAATTAATTATTTTATTATTATTAGCAACATTCACAATGTTTACAAGCCTTGCAGCAAATGCTTCTGAATAACTAGTTTTTGTATTAGGCATTCAGGAGTGATGATAAATTTTAACTGAGCAGTTTCTGTAGCTAAATATTTCTTGTTATGTGGTGCATCTTGCGATATTTATAAACACACAAGTTTGATAATGTATTTAAATTGATGGATAAAAAGAGCTATTTAGGAAAAGTTAAATGAATGGGCAAAATAGAGGACAGGAAGGAATGAAATGCTAGAGTCCGAAGCCGTGCTCATAAATGAATTAGCTCAGTTCGGTGACATGTAATGGAGATCTTTCAGTGGTGTCAAATTCTTTTGAACCATCACCCACCCTGGGAGAATGTTTTTTGGATAACTTCCAGCACATGAAGGGCGAGTAGTTTGCTTTTATAACAGATAGTTTTTGCTTCAGACCCGAATAGAAGCAGATATTGAAAACTGGTCATTAAAATAAATACTTTTCTGCTCACAGGGTGAAAATGAGTCAGAAGGGGAAAAAACATTAATTCACAGTCCAAACCGCTTGTTTAAAATGATCTTCCGAACATACTGCAATTTGTAAAGCTAGGTCTTTTTCTTCCCCTTGCTCTTGTATTCTGGGTATTTCCAGTGTTCTCTTTAAAAGTTTCTAAGAGGCTAGAGATGTAAGAAAAATATGCAATTTTGAGAATGAAAAGCAACTTTGCTCAACTTTTCTCAAACTCCTGATCCAAATATGTGGTTTTGTTATTGTCGTTTTTGGGATTTTTTAACACTGAAATAAAGGACAACTGTATTTGGATAGTGTGAAATGAACTAAAAGCTTGCCAGAGGATGTGATGTCTTTGTTTTTTAAATGCATGTTTATGATTTTAAACTATTTTTTTGCACTCAATTTATCATTCACATTGCTTATCTAGAATTATCTCATTGCAATTCTCTTTATTCTTGCATCATTTGTATAATAACTTGATTCAAAACCATCTTTGCAAAGTGGAAACTGTTACCCCTTTCATTGATTTTACCACTGCTCCATTATTCATCATTGCTCACAGGCTTTAGATTCCCAGTACTGAAGCAGTATTCAACAAAGTGAGAAATTAACAGCAGCAGTCTAATTCTATTCTAGAGCTGCTATCAGTTACATAACAGCAGTAAGGCTAATGTAAAATAATGTAGAAGCATAAAACTTTCCACTTTTGCTTGTTACTTTTTCCACAAATTGCATTTTCAACCTAGCTCAATAGAATGATCCATGTGACAGTTTTAATCTTAACTCTTTAAAATCCCAGGTCTTTAGGTAAGGTTTTCTAATCAGCAATCTTTATATTTAAAGAAGAAAAGAAAACAAAACCTGCTTTTGCACGTAGGTGACTGGAAATGTTCATCTACACTAGCTTTTTGATATGTATTAAGTTGTTAGGTATGATCTGAATTTCTATGTGAGAAAGCACTTCATCTCTTGAAATAACATTATATTATCATTATTTAAGGGTACTGAGGAAATCCTAGAATGAAAAAAAATTGAGAATGTAATAGATTTTAGGGGATATTTAGCCAATTCTATTTTACAAAGGAGGACAGAAAGAGCAAGGAAAAGGAAGACATATGCATAAGACCATGCAGAATGTTAGTGGGGCATCGGCATGGGAATTTGGTTCACTTTTTCAAATTTTATCATTGCATGTGATTAAAGCATCTCATTTTCACTTCAGAAGCATCACCATCGCCTTCTAGGGTAAAACTTCTACTTTGCTTTCTGTCTTTCCCTCAGTCTTGAAGAAGTGCTATGAGTTAGAGAAGCAAGTGGTGTTTTCCACATTTATGTAATACCTATAATTTTGTCTCTAATCTGAATTAAGTACACTAGAGATTTTGATTTTAGAATTTCAGTTCTAATAATGGTAATTCCCATTGTTTAATTCCTCAAGAAGATGCTTAAATATTTAACACATGACATATATTCTGGAAATATTTTCCATGGATATAAAATATTGTATTTTTTTCGTTGTATACCTAAATAACCTATAAATATGAAAATATAGTAAAAGTGATCCTAATTTTAATAGGCAGATTGAAGGAAAAAGAACTAATATTTTTTGAGTCCCTCTTGATGCAACACATCCTCTCTACACGTGTAATATATGAGTATATCGAATAGAAGCATATACTTTCTAAATATATCTGAATAAAAGAGTCAGCTTAGTATATTATTAATTTATCTCTTTTTATTAGCGACTATATTTTTGCTAATTGATTAGATAGCTATAAAACAAAATATTTGGATTCAAATACCTCTTTCACATGCACTTTATTATATAGAGAGTTTTTATGACATTGTACTCAAATAAATATTTTACCTCAAATCCCATTGTCTTTATCTTCACGCATCCCTTGCCACCCCAGGATATTCATTTCAAACCAGAAGACTTTTTGTTGAATTAGATTTTTAACAACACGTAAAGACAAATTTATTAACTTGTTGTCTGGGAATTCACAATTCAAACCTATGTAAGCATTTAAAGAACGATGTTGTATAGATCTTAAATACTGAAGAACATTGAATGAAAATATGGAAAACTATGAAACTTGGATTTTATACTTGTTTCATATGATATCAAGTTTTTCAGTATCAGAATGGTATTTGAATCTTCAATGCGGTTGGCTATATTTTAAAGTCTGGAAAATTGAAATCTGAATATCTTCTAAATGCATTTATTTTCTTTCAGGAGATTCCGGAGACAAGATGTTCGGCATGGAAATGCAGCTCAGCAGTGCTTTGGGCAGCAGTTTGTTGGTAATGCATAAAGAATCAATTGCTATGGATTACTTAGAGTGTACACTGAAAAGAAACTGCAAACTTCTTAAAAATAGTTTCTGCCTTCTTTGTGATTTATATATACTAGAGCAATGTAACTGAAAGTGTTCTTTTTTGCTTCCATGTAGTTAACATTTTGTAGATTTGAAATATAATCTTTACATAATTAGGAAAATAAGTTTTAGGCACACCCAGGCTTTAATATTTGACCTCTAAACAGAGAAATTCTAGAACAAGAACACTGCATATTTAAGGCGGTTGATGTTACAGTAATTTGTAGGACTTCTTCCTTCATCTCATACCTGGAAATATCTTTACCATGTTATATGCCTTATGATGATCCTATCAAGAGCGATATATTAGTAACTTGTATCAAGTCATCTATTAAGCACTGGAATAGAATAAAGTGAAAAACATTTACTCTTTTACTGGAGTCGCATAAGACTAGAGCTGGAGTTGGTAGTGCAGGAAGGGTGGCGGTTGCTCTGATGGGTAAAATATGAGAGGAAATTTCAGTTTTAGGCAAACATAAGGAAGTAAACAAGACAGAAAAATGCTCTTTTGACTCTTCACATTACAATGGTGGTTGGTGAAGAGGCTGTGTTTTGTGTCACTGAGTTCACCAGGAGGTAACGGGAGGAAGAGGCACTATAGTTGGGAGGCCAGCAGGGATGATACACAGATCCAGAGATTGCAGTCCAGAGATCAGTTCACACACTGACTCAGGATTCAGTGCAGAACTCAAGCGTCTGGGAGTACTGGCAGGAGAAAGGGAGGACATCAATATTATGGAAGTTTAGGGGTCAGTTTTAAAGGTGAGGAGGATGTAGACAAAGGAAAAAAAATCTCAGGATCTAGTTATTTTATCTTGGTTAAAACAAAAAAGAGTAAATCTGCTTGCTTTGATTCCCCACTGCCTGTATGCAAATTTGAGTTCAAGTCCAGTGAGAGCCTTTCTGTTCCAAGTCATAGATTATAATCAAGAAACTCTGGTTCAATGAGTGCTTAATTCAGTTTCATGCTCCTTACTGCAGGATCTCAACACCTGGTTATGTGTAATACCTTGTCAAATGCCACTCACACTTGTGTGTATGTGGTACCAGGTCACCTAGATTTCTGATTTTTGCTTTTGTTTGTAACCATGAATTTGGTCCTATGCCTTGCTTGAATGCTTGTGCTCACCTTCTCTTCTCTGCTTTATCAAGAGATGTTGTCGTTGTTTTTCCATGAATTTAATGTCGATGCTCCTTCTTACTGTCCAGATTATCCCATCCTTTGTAAACAAACTCACAGTTCCCTCCTTCTGTCTGTCCCACCGTATAGCCTGCTTGCCTTTTTAATGCCTAGATTTTGGTATGCTACTCTCCCTAAATGACCCCTTTAAAAGACCCTGCATAAAAACTACCAAGAGGTAATACGAGTTAATCACACTGCCAAGATCTGAATAAATTACGTTTTTTTAAAAATCACTTACCAGTAAAATCAAAGTCACAAATCTGATGTTAACATTCTTGTTGCAGGGGATGCTTTGGATAAGACTGAAGAGCGACTGGCTTATGGCATAGAGAACAACAGTACTTTGCTTGAATGTACCCCACGATCTTTACAAGCAAAAGTCATCTGGTTTGTGCAGAAAGAACGTGAAACAAGAAAAGAGGAGGTAATTCATAGCTGCACATTTACACCATGGTGTCATGCATATAGTGTATAATCAGTAAACAGATGATTTATTTTGATGATTAAAAATGAAACTGTCTGTTGTATTATACATGTCTTATTTTAAAAGTCAGCTTTCTTATGTGTAATTTATATACATATAAAATTTTTGAATACATAGTTATATAGATTTTTATATACTATATATTTATATAAATATATAAACAAATTATTTTATAGATATAAATCAATAATTAGAATTCTGAAAACTGAATTTTTATTCAGAGGTTATTTATAGCTTCATGATTTTAGTGTCATGATTTCAAAGTCTTAAGTTGCATCACCCAAGGTAATGTTATAAAGAAATAGCAAGCTTAGTCACCTTTAGCACATATATCTTAGACATAAGAATAATAGAATTAAAATAACAACAGCAGCAGCAACATTAAACCAGTTGCATGATAAAGTTTTTAAACCATGTATGAGACGTTGACACAAAGATTCTTGTCCACTGGGAACAAAGGAAACGTGTCAGCTGTTTCATCCTTTTAAGCAGGTTTGGTGGTGGAGATTAGATTTCTGTAACCATGTAAACAATGAGAGAGGAATGACTCGGGCTGCTTTTAACAGCTGGAAGGATAGGCAGCATTTAAGGTACATGAATGGAGTAGTCTGGATGCAGTTACCAGATTAACAAATGTGAATTGAGGGACCTGGCTGTGTATAGGGAGAAGTCCAGGGCATAATGAGTTCGGGAAGGTGGATCATTAATGTTGATGTGGGTTTTGAATTAAATTTTTACAAAAGCTTAATTATAAAGAAGAGCAAGTAGAATAAAATTTGGATATATCAGAGGGTAATAGATCCTGATGAGTACTGGAGAAATGGTCCTTGGTAAAGGGAAGATTGAAAGTTGAGTATGGAAAGAAATTCGAGAAGCCTTCCTGAGGGCACATGGAAGAGCTAATATGTGCATATCGGATAGAGAGTGAATTAATGGACATCTTCACCTCATTTGGGCACTGGGAACTAAACATCTGCTCTTGAACGCCAAAATTGCTGATTCCAAATGTGAAGCACTTTTTTATGCCTTTTTTCTCTAGCCTATTGTAAAACTAAAAATCCAACATATGTTTGGTCCCAAATCATACAGTACATTCTGGGAGATGATTAAATTAGTAAATCCCAGGTTCTTAGAATAGCCACTAGAGAGGAAGGCACCTGCATTTAACAAAGTTTATTAGAAATAATATAGAAATGCATGACATCATAAGAATAAAGATATGGCCAAAATGTCATAGTATATTACATTGAATTAAACTTTTGATTTTGTACTGATGTATTTTCCATTTCACAAATTGGAGGTGAAATGGCTTTTTGGATTTTGTCATAACTCACTTAGCAGGAAAGTTCCTGAGAATATTCTAATTCCTCCAGTCGAATGGCTTCAGAAGACAGAGAAGTAGTTCTTTCATCAGTGGTTTTCTTCATTCAGTATGTTCTGTTTCTAATTTGGAACTCACCATAACCTGCCTCATTTGAAACTCTTTGCCAAATCATTTTGACATGCTGCATCCATCAATGTTCAATTATAGGCTTCTTTCTGGTATTGCTGATATAATCTACTTCTTCTTTTCCATAAGTTTTGTCCTTACTTTCAGCTGCATTCAAATTTCTTTGACTAATATATTCACTAAAATTTGAAATTTTGAATTTACTCTCTGCATTAAAAGTTACATCATAATCAGAAAACACATGGTTTCTATAGACATAGTAGTACATGTATTGATTTATTTACAATCCAAAACAAGCAAAACACAAAATTGCTGACTTCACCAAAGGCTGAATGTATATGTATGAAGATACTTCAAAAAGTATGTGGAAAAATAGAATTGAAAGTTAATACAAATCTTTCCACGAACTTTTTGAAGCATCCTAGTAAACAAAAAACAAAATGACTTTTCATGTGAGTCCTGCGTTTTATTTAAAGATTTTTTTTTTTTTTGCATTTACTGCTATTTATATGTCTCATGTAAGAAAATCAATTCTTTATCAAATCTAGAATATTGTGAAGGATATTTAAGTTCACCTAGTCCAATTCTTACCTCTTGTAGGAATGTTTGTAGAGAACTCCTGACAATGACTATCAAGGCTCATCACTGATGCTACAAACCATGACAAGTCATTAATTTGTCAGACCGTAAAGTATACGCATCTGCTCTTTTCGGAACTGAAATTTTTGATTCTGGAACTTTTTCTGCCTGTTCAAATCCAAACTCAGCCCTTTGGAGTTACCTAGAAACAACATATTCATGTGGATAAAATTTTTGCTAAAATTAGTCTTTAGAAACTATGTAACTAAATTGTTAGAAAGCATCCAGAAATTCAGTTATCTAGTTTCTAAACTCTGGATTACAGCGTTCTCTCTAATAAGCACTTTAAAATCTCTTGCTTCCTTAAATATAACACACGGAACACAATCTCTATACATTTTATTAATTCCATATTTATTGAAAGTGTCCTTTTCTAGGTACTTCATAAGGAAGTATGTTTTTCTTTTTAATTAGGATGTTATAATTAGTTTCTATAAATATAAATTAAATATACATATATTAGTTGCTATAAATAGCATCAGTTATTATGATATCCTGAGGGGAAATAGAATTTATAATAGAATATACTTGATAGATGAGACTGCTCTTTAATGTGCACCTGTTGCACACAGGAACTGTAATAGGTGCCTTACTTTGTTCTTCATAGATCTCATAAATGCATTCTAGACATAACTACCCTCATCTTAAACCTGCAGAAACTTAAACTCAGAGAGTTATATAGCTCATACGCAAAGTCAGTGACAAATGTGAGGTTTAAACTCAGGTATTCCTGACTCCAAAGCTGTACTGCTTCACATTTATTCATTGTCTAAGTACCAAGGACTGTGCTATTTACATTTTATAAAATATATCATTTATCTTAAAAAAATGGTTTATGAATGGGGTAATCTAGTCACATGTTTAATAACTTTCCTGGTTACTCATAGCTAGTGAGGTAGATTAAGATCCAGGTCTTTATGTGCTTTCTAATAATCCACAAAATATTCTGAAATCAGAATTCTAAATACAGTTTCAGATGCTTTGTGACATGGGGCAAATGGAGAACTGTTTATAGAAGAAGTTCTGGGATTCAATTTCTGAACAATGTTCCTGATGTCAGCTGATTCTTATATATATATATTTCTTCATCAGTGTTGAGTGGGGAATGTTGCTGCAGCCTTGGTGACAAAAGCAGTACCCCTCATATTTAGATGCCTGAGAACCTGCTCATGATTGGAACAGTTCCCACTCCAAGCACTGATACCATGAATTGTTATACAATGTATACAATGCTTACAGCAGTGTATTTCCATTCTCAAGTTGCCTTTTCAAGTTTCTACTCTGCCTGTTGGTAGAAGAAGAGGACGTCTATATCAAAATTAGTGTACTCTATCATTTGAGCCTGTGTAGATATAAAACTCAATATACTTTACCTCATTTTCTTGGGTTTTAACTAGAAGAACATTTTATTCATTCATTTGAAACTCATTTATTGAGCACCTACTGTCTTTTGCTTTCACAGAACTTATATTCTGGAGAATAGGGAATGATAATAATAATATTAACAATGACTAAATAAGAACAATATTTAATGTGTCAGATAATGATGAAGAGAAGAATACAAGAGATATTATTTATATGGAGAGGTTGCAATTTTAAAGAGATGTTCATGGATGGTCTCACTAACAAGGTCACCGAGAAGGTGACATTTGGAAAAAGACCTGAAAAAGATGAAGGAGTAGGCCGTGTGGCAGCATGGGAGAAGAACTTTCTGGACATCGGGTACAGCACATGCAAATGCTCTTGAGGTAGCAGTGCACCTGATACCTCCAAAGAACATGAGGGTGGTGGCCAGTGTAGGGAATGAGCAACAGGGAGACGAATAGCCCGTGAGTCAGAGAGGTGAGGTAAAGGGCCAGTTCATGCAGGGCGTTTAAGCTGTTACGTAAGATTCTGGGTTTGGCTCTGAATTAAATAGGAAACCATTGGGTAGTTTTTCAGCAGAGGTGTGGCATGATCAACATTTGGTTTTAAAAAGATCACTTTGATGATTGTATTAGGAATATAGTATATGGGGGTGAAGATAAGAGTGGAAGCAGGTAGTCATTAGGGTGTTACGGATACAGTATTTAGTATAAATCTTTATGTTGAAAGACACAAAATCAACTATTAATGTGCCTTGTGCCCTTAAGGCTAAATGATATGCAAGTGATTGCCTCATACACATAGTACCAATGTACTATGTGTACATAGTACCAATGTACTATGTGTACATAGTACCAATGTACTATGTGTACATAGTACCAATGTACTATGTGTACATAGTACCAATACTTTTCAGTATTATTGAGAAATGTGAAGGTTGTTTAACATCTCAGATGGAATACTTTTTAAATCTTCTACTGTCTTCTCTCTGTTTAAATGTCCGCAATTGGTGTTTTGAACTTGGTAACATTTGCTGACAGCCTGCTCTAATATGCGACAAATAAATCATAGTCTTAGCTCTTGTACAGACTACAGATTTGTAGTGAAGGCAGGAATGTAAAAGAGCATTATATTATTTCTTACAAGTTCTGTTGAAACCAAGGGAAAAGAAAATTGTTGCAGTGAAAAGGCTGGGTAGAAGAGGCTGGACAATCGGGAAAAGATTCATGATAATATTTGAGCCACGACTTACAGGACAAGTAGAAGGTCACTCGCAGAGACAATGATGCAAGCTGATATCATGGAGATAAGAAACAACATGGTATGTGTAAATCGTGGCTGGGAATGAGGATGCAGGAATGAGTAGATGGATCAAGGAATCCATTTAATTTTACCCATAAGTCAATGAGAACTCTTTAGACTGCCTGTTTTGTCAAATTATTCTGGAAATTATCACACAATTAGGAGAAAATCATGATGTCAAAAAGACCAGGTAGGAAGGTATTTCAATAGTCAATGAAAGATTTTTGGCCACATAAATTAAACAGTAGTAGTAGGAAGGGAGAAAACAGATTTTAATTTGTATGAGACAATATTGAGTGGATTTGATATTTGATATAAAAGAGAAGGAATCAAAATGATTCACATGTTTCTTGTCTGGATGTCTGTGTGGCTGATGATACAGTAACATGATTCAAATATACCAGGGAGATGGGGGGGGGCAGATTTGGGAAGAAAAAGTTGAGTTCACTCTTGGCCATGTTGAGTTGGAAGCTCTTGTAAAGCACTCGGATGGAATGGTCCCATTGGTAAATAAATATTCTGGAGTACAAAGCCCAACGGAAAGATTTGGAATGACATGATATGTCAGACAAACTTCAGCAAAGAGGCAGTAAATTAAATTCATGGGGATAATAAAAGTACAAATAATATAGCAATAATCAGTACTTAAATAACACTGTGTGCCAAGTACTATTCTAAGCATTTTACGTATATTAATACTTTTAATCCTTGCAACAGCTCTATGAAGTACTTTTATTGTTCCCACTTTATAGATAAAGAAACTGAAGCACAGAAAGTTTGAGTTACTTGAAGAAGATGATACAGGCAGTGAATTTGGTCTGCATTTGAGCCCAGTCTGGTTTCAATATGGGCCCTTAGCTGTATGCAGTGATGTCACTCTTGGTACAGCTTACCTTGGAGAATGAGTGAATAAGAAGCAAACTGAATTAATGCTGGAAGCAAGGAGGAAAACCCACATTTCAGGAAAAATTAGAAGACAAACTTTAAAAGATAAAGTAAAAATAGGAAAAAAAATTAATAATTATAGTTACTATTAATTGAGTGCTTATCATGCACCCTGTGCTATTCTAAGTGCTTTACAGGTAGTAACTTATTTAAAACTTACAACACTTCTGTGAGATTGTTAATATTATTATGTGCATTATGGAGATGAAGTTAAGTAACAGGCATAAAGTACACAACTAGTTAGTACCTCCAGAGTAGTATAGTTTAAGTAGAAACAAAGTCTGAAGAGTGTGGTGTGATAGAACCCAGGGGAAAGGAATTAAATAAGAATACATTAATAAACAGTAGTTTCTGAATAATGCATTAAATCAATACCCAGTTTCTGGTGAGACTATGTTCAATGGAAGGCTTAAGCTAGGAGCCTTCTAAGAATAGGTTAATTGATAAATGTAGCTGTGTTGAACTAGAAATAGCTAGTTTAGTATACTCTACCAAAATGTTTGAATGAGAACTTGACAAAGGGAGACAAGAGTAGGGAGGAGAAGTTTGTTGTGGTTTTTTTGGTTTTTTGTTTTTTGTTCTTTTTTTGGTAAAAGTTTAACTTGGCCATTTGAAGGTTGAAGAGAAGTCGCTCTAAAGAAGAAAATGTGCAGGTCACGGGTGAAGCAAGATAAAGGGCACATGGAGAGCATATAATCACAGACAGAAGTTAAGGGGTGGGTCCTAAGAAGGAAGAATGTTGCCTTATTCCTGCCGTTTTATTAATTTCTCTATTGTTTTATATTTCTTATGTTCCTTCTGTTCTCTTTTATTGTTTATCTTTAATGTTAGGTGTTTTTTTGGCAGTGATAAAATACATTTTCTTTCTCTTTCTCATTTGTGTATGTGTTCTACTAGTGGTTTTTATTCTTCCTCATGTTATTTATGGTGACATGTATCTCTCTTTTGATTATAGATATAGGACCCCGTAAGGATTTGTTGAAGGGCTGGTCTTGTAGTGGTAAATTCCTGCAGTTTTTGTTTGTCTGGGAAAGTTACTATTTCTCCTTCATTTCTGAAGGAAAGCTTTGCTGGATGTAGTATACTTGGTTGACAGTTTTTTTCTTTTAGCTGTTTATTATGTTATCCCACTCTCTCCTGGCCTGTAGGGTTTCTGTTGAGAAGTCTGCTATTAGCCTGATGGGAATTCCCTCAAAATAATTTGACACTTTTCTCTTGATGTTTTTAGAATTCTTTCTTTGTCTTCGACTTTTGGTAATTTGACTACAGTGTGTCTTAGGGAGGTCCTTTTTGAGTTAATCTGTTTGAGGATCTTTGAGCTTCTTGAATCTGTAAGATCATTCCTCTTCCAGTATTTGGGATTTCACTAAATATGTTTTTAATGTGTTTTCCTTTTTCTTCCCTGTCCTGTATATATATAATATGAATGTTTGTATGTTTAAGGTTATCAGAAAGATTTCTCAGGTTTTCTTCATTTTTTAAAATCTTTTTTTCTTTTTCTTTTCTTTTTTTTTTTTTTGGTTCAACTGTGTTAATTCAAAAAGCCTGTCTTCTAGTTTTGCTTGTTCTAGATTGTGTTTATGCTCACAATTGCATTTTTTTATTTCTTTGAATGAATTCTTCAGTTCCAGAATTTCTGCTTGATATTTTTTTATTGCTTATACTCTTTGTTGAATATCTCATATATGTTCTCAAATTTCGTTCTTTTTTTTTTACTTTATTGTGATTTTTATCTATATTTTTATCCATCATTTTGAGATTAGCATCACCCTGATACCAAAAACAGACAAAAATGCAATGGAAAAAAGAAAAGTACAGAACAATATCTCTAATGAACATAGATGGAAAAATCCTCAACAAAGTATTAGCAAATAGAAAACAGCAACACATCAAAAAAATTATATACTATTGTTATAGACTGGATGACCTCCCAACTTCATTGAAGCTTAAATCCCCACTGTAAGTGTTGACAGTGGGAAATCCTATTATGATAATTGAATGGTGGGGACTTTAAAAGGTGATCAAGATGTAAGATCATGCTGTTTGCTGTAGTGAATGGATTAAAACTGGTGATTGTGGGAGTGATTCTGAGAGGAGGTCAGTCTCCTCTCTGCTCTGCCATTTTCTGCCATGTGAGATCCCTGGGTCACTGTTGCTGCCACCAAGACCCTCAGCAGATGTGTTCCCTGGACTTCAGACTTTCCAACCAATAAATGTTTCCAGCAATAAATGTTGTTTTCTTACAAATTACCTGGTTCCATGTATTGTGTTACAAGCAAAAGAAACAGAGTAATACAGAAAATTGTTACCAGAAAAATGGGGTGTTGCTTATAAGAAACGTTTGAAAATAAGGAAGTCGTTTTGGGACTGGATGTTGAGGAAAGGCTGGAGGAATTTGAAGGACAGTCTAGAAAAAAGCCTAGCTGCTGGTGGGAATTTAGAAGGCAAGAAAACCAGGGAAAGTATGGAACTTTTTAGAGACTGGTTAAATGGTGGAGACCAGAATGCTTATGGAAATACAGACTGTGAAGAACATTCTAAGGAGGTCTCAGATGAAAAGAAGGAGTTTATTGGAAACTGGTGCAAAGATCATCCTTGCTATGAACTGGCAAGGAACTGGGCTGCATTCTCTTCATGCCCAAAAGCTTTATGAGATGCAAAACTAAGAAGCAAAGCATTAAGAAAGCTGCATGACTACTTGCAAAAACCTATGCTGAGTTATGGAAGAAAAGGCATGATATAAAGCCAGAATGTACAATTAAAAGGGAAGCAGAGTATAAAGATTTGGAAAATTTTCACACTGGCCATGTGGTAGAGAAGCAGAAAGCATTTTCAGGAGGAAAATCCAATGGACAGGAAAATCCAACAGGACTGGTTGCTAAAGACTTTAGCATGGCTATGAGGCAGCCAGGTGGTAATAGCCAAGACAATGGGAGAAAGGGCCTGAAGGCTTTTCAGAGATCTTGTAGGCTGAGTTTTCCATTATAGGCCAAAGACCTAGGGAGACAGAAAGGTCTTGGGAAACAGGTCTGAGGGGCCCTCCATGGATTCACTGCCCAGAACCATCTTGTGATGCTGTCCCACACCAATTTTCTGTATTTGTCTGTTTCCATTGCTTATAACAAAATTCATGGAAGTGGGTAATTTATAAATAATAAAAAACTTAAGCTTAGAGTTTCTGAGGCTGGAAAGTCCAAAGCCCAGGGAACACATCTGCTGAGGGTCTTAGTGGCAGCAGCAGTGACCCAGGGATCTCACATGGCAGAAAATGGCAGAGCAGAGAGGAGACTAACCTCTCATGTGTTCTTCTTGAAAGGTACTCAGAATCACTTCCATGACCACCATTTTTAATCCATTCACTATGGCATGGTCCTAAGACCTAATCTCCTTTTCGAGGCCCCACCTTTCAATTATCATAATAGGATTTCCCACTGTCAACACTTACAGTGGGGAGTTAAGCTTCAATGAAGTTGGGAGGTCATCCAATCTACAGCAACTATGATCATGTGGGATTCATCCCAGGTATGCAAGGATGGTCCACATATACAAACAAAAAAACAACAAAAAATATAACAAAATCAAGGACAAAAACCATATAATTTTCTCAATAGATTCAGAAAAAGCATTTGACCAAATTCAGCATCCCTTCATGATGAGCACTCTCAGTAAATTAGGTATATAAGGAAAGTGTCTCAACACAGTAAAAGTCTTTTATGACAAGCCCCCCCCCCCCCACCATCATCCTGAATGGGAAAAACTAAAAGCTTTTCCTTTAAGAACAGGAACAAGACACGGATGCTCACTCTTACCACTCCTATTCAACATAGTATTGAAAGTATTAGCCAGAGCAATCAGGCAAGAGGTAGGAATAAAGGGCATTCAAATTGGAAAAGACAAAGTCAAATTGTCCCTGTTTGCAGATGACATAACTCTCTATATAGAAAAACCCATAACCTCTAACAAAAAACTCCTAGAGCTCATAAAGAAATTCAGTAAAGTTTCAGGAAACATATTCAACACACAAAAATCAGTAGCACTCTTATACACCAACAATGTTCAAGCAGAAAAAGAAATCAAGAAAGCAAGCCCATTTACAATAGCTACCAAAAGAAAAAAATACCTAGGAATAAATTTAACAAAGAAGTGAAAGATCTCTACAATGAGAACTAAAAAATGCTGCTGAAAGAAATTAAAGAAGACTCCAAAAGATTGAAAGACATTCCATGTGCATGGATTGGAAGAATTAATGTTGTGAAAATGTCCATGCTACCAAAAGTGATCTATAGATTCAATGCAATCCCCATCAAAATACCCATGACATTCTTCACAGAAAAAGGAAAACAAATCCTAAAATTCATATGGAACAACAAAAGATCCCAATAGCCAAAGCAATCCTGAGCAAAAAAGTAAAACGAGGAGGCATTACACTACCAGGCTTCAAACTATACTAAAGAACTGTAGTAACCAAAACAGCATGGTACTGGCATATAAACAGACACATGGACCAATGGAACATAATAGAGAATCCAGAAATCAACCCACAAACCTACAGCCAACTGATCTTCAACAAAGTCACCAAGAACATAAATGTGGGAACAGACTGCCTCTTCAGTAAATGGGGCTGGGAAAACTGGACATCCATATGTAGAGGAATGAAGCTAGCCCACACCTCTCACCATCTGCCAAAATCAACTCAAAATGGATTAAAGACTTAAATATAAGACCTGAAACTATGAAACTCCTGGAAGAAAACATAGGGGGAACTCTTCTAGAGGTAGGATCAGGCAAAGACTTTATGAATAAGACCACAAAAGCACAGGCAACAAAACATAAAATAAAGAAATGGGATTATATCAAACTAAAAAATGTTCTACATGGCAAAGGAAACAATCAACAGAGTGAAAAGACAACCTGTAGAAAGGGAGAAAGTATTTGCAAACCATGTATACAACAAGGGATTAATATCCAGAATATAAAAGGAACTCAAACAACTTCACAGTAAAAAAGAAAAAAAAAAAAAACCCAAAGAGTCTAATTAAAAAATGGAGAAAAGAGCTGAGTAGTCACTTTTCAAAGGAAGACATACAAATAGCCATTAGATACATGAAAAAATGCTCAACATCAGTAATCATCAAGGAAATGGAAATCAAAACCACACTGCAACATCACCTCACCCTGGTTAGATGGACTATTATCAAAAAGACTGAGAATAACAAATGCTGGTTAATGTAAATTAGCACAGCCATTATTCAAAACACTGTGGAGGTTTCTCAAACAACTACAGTTAGATCTACTATATCTTTGCTGTATCTATTCACTTCTGGGTATATTACCCAAAAGGATGGAAATCATAATGTCAAAGGATACTTGCACTCCCATGTTCATCACAGCTCTATTTACATAGCAGGATATGGAACCGACCTAAAAGTCCATCAGTGGATGACTGGATAAGGAAAATGAGGTATATATACACAATGGTACACTACTCAGCCATAAGAAAGAATGAAATTCTGCCATTTGCAGCAACGTGGATGAGCTTGGAGAAAATTATGTTAAGTGATACAAGGCAGGCACACTTTCAGAAGGAAAAAACAGGCCTATAGTTACTAGAGGTGCAAAAGGGGCAGAGGGAGGGAGCTTAGGGAGTCACTACATAAAGAATAATTACAATTTGTAATGATGAACATGTTAATAATATTGAATTGATTATCACATACTGCACACAAATACGGATAGTTAATTCTATACCACGTAAATATGTATAATCAATTATGTTTCAATTCAAACAATAAATAAAAAAAGAAGGAAGAGAGAGACCTCTTGTTCTCTGAATTAGGAGAAAAGAACAGCACTTATGCATGTAGATAAGGTCATTTCACCTACAGAAACCAAGTTTGGCTATTCCAACAGTGTTCTACCTTTATTTGAATTCAGGGGCCTTATATAAGTATTTCTACATATAATGTTAATTTGGAATACCAGCCCAAATATTTCTTATAGGAAGGGTGTATAAATTATGTTTTGTCATAGCAGAAAACAAAACTGTTATCAGCACATCTAAATCATCATTATATCCTAATTTATGAAGTCCCAATTTCTGCAATGTCATATACTTGAATTTGTAAGCCTCCAAAATAATTGCAAAAGTGTAATCCTGAGTAACATCCTTAAGTAAGAAATTCATTCTTGTTAAAGCACTTGGTTGTGCAACTGAAGTCTTTCTCTATGCATTTATCTTCCTCTGAAATTCATAAGCACTATGTTTTCAAACTGAGTAAGTGACAGAGAACTTAATATGTGTCATTTGCTTAGATTTATTTTTTAAAATTATTTATTTATTTTTAGAGTAGTTTGTGTTTTACAGAGAAATTGAGCAGAAAGTACAGATAATTCCCATATACTCCCCAATCCTCATATTCAGTTTGCCCTATTATTGACGTGTTGCGGTAGCATAGTACATTTGTTACACTTATGAATCAATACTGATATATTATTGGGAACTTAATTTTATATTAGGGTTCTTTTTGTATTGTATTTTTCTATAAGTTTTACCTAATGCATAATGTCGTGTATTCACTGTTACAGTATCATACAGAATAGTTTTGCTGCTGTAAAAATCCTCTGTGCTCCACCTATTCATCTCTCCCTCTCTCCCTCATCCCCTAAAATCCTGACAATGAAATGGAAAAAAAAAAAAAAAATCAGTGGTTGATTAGATTTAAATGTTTGTTAATTAATTGACTGTGATTTTCAATTGTCATGATAAAGAAAACTATAGTTTCTTCCAGCTACTCAGAAGATTAGTAAATAATTCCTCACTTTAATATGATACACATTTTGAATATTCTGAGTTTAGAATATGTTACTTTTAATCTAAAAATACATTCCTGTGAACCTGACAATGACTTAAAGTAGAAGCTGACAAACTACAGCCTTGGAACCAAATCTGGCCTTCTGCCTCTTTTTGTAAATAAAGTTTAATTTCAAAACTGCCACACTCGTTTATTTACCTAGTGTCTAGGGCTGTCGTCATGCTACACGGCAAAGTTGAGTAGTTACAGCATAGACCAAATAACTTCCAAAGCCCAAATTATTTACTATACAGCTCTCTACAGGAAAAGTTTTTGCCCCTGATTTAAAGGCTTAATGAAAATGCATATACAAGAGAAGCCTTATAAAATGATTATTATGAAAAAATTCTCTGCATTTTTTGGGGAAAAAAAACCCTTTACGTGAAAAACTAAGCCCTCACTTTATAGTGAGCATTAAAAATTTCATTGCAATTAGTTTTCAATAAAACAAAGCAATATGAATAATTTCTTGGGTGCATTCTTTAGGACTTTATTCTTCAGTCATTTACTGACAAAAATCAGAATATATCCTAAAGACACTGTAAACAAGGTTGGTTCTAGAAGTGGTTAAATAAGTTTATGTAACTCCCCTCTGGAGTTATTTGGAGGCAGCCCCAACATACATGAAATACTCTTTAGGCTTATGCCAGGGTGGTGTAAGGCAGACAAACAAACTGCTGGTCCATAACAGCAGCATCATAATTTACAGATCCCTTTGGTAAGCGTGGAGGAATTATTTTTCCCCTTGATCCTTATTGATCTTTCTATTAGGGATTCTCTATTTAAGAGACAATACATGTGTGTATATTAAATAAAATATCTCTCTTTAAAATAACTAATTGTACGTATTGTATAAACTGTTTAAATAATGCACAAATATGCATGTTTATTATAGGAAATCCAAGAGAGAATGTAAATTGACATCAAGACTCCAAAACTTCAATTGCACTTCACACTTCACTCTCAATTCTTTTTTGTTTGTTTGTTTGTTTTTGTTTTATGCTAAAAGTTGTCACTTTTCAGCTCTGCCTTCGGACCACTCACTAAGTAGGATAAATTCATCAAAGTCAATTAAATACTGTTGAGAAATCTAATAGGCATGGTTAACTTATCAATCAGCAGCTCCTTCCACATGACTTAGAGTTCATTTCATCTGTGCTAAATTTGTCCAGTCTAAATTCAAATATAATTTTACTGATAGTTCTAGGCATTATGAAGACAGCTTCTCCTTTGAAAACAAAGAAAAAACGGAATATACAGATTATAACTTTAAATATTGCAGTTATATTAAATCATCAAAACTAGAATTATGAAGTAAAATCTCTTCCTTATTTTACCATCTCATTTGCTAGATGACTCATATTTTCCTTACTTTTACCACCCCATGGCAGTAAGTCCAAGGGATCAATGACGGTCATAAGTTTACATTTCTGTCTTTATACATATGCACTGAAAACATTGGGTTTTGTTGCACATGAATATATTTCTTTGTTTTTCTTGCTTTTATAACATAAAGTGCATGAACTCTTGCCTCATTTGAAACATCTGTTTAGTAGTTTTGATGTTTCTTTTTCAGTCTATTAAAAAATGTTCCCATCTTTTCTAAAGTAACAACTCTTTGCAACAGGTAAATATTCAGAAGTTACTTTTTTAGCCTTGACAAGCATATTTTATGATATCATGTATCACAATTTTTTTTGGTTCTGTAATAATTAGCAGATAAGCCCATTAATATCGTTTATTTTTTTTTATTTATTTTTTTTGCAGTGGCAAAGACACATTTCCTATAAATAGAGAATATAAAGCAATTTGTGATTATAAAAATAGAAATGGAACTAGAGTTTTAAATAGAACTCTCTTCTGTTAATTTTCCAAAAGAATACTAAATATTTTTTGAAAATTAAACATATCTTCCTAGATCTGTGGAATCAGATGCACATCTATGTCTTACCTGCTGACGCTACTCTGACTTTGTGCATCTGATTACATCAGATAACATGGTAGGACCCAGGTACTTTGAGATACTCAAAATCACAAATTCCCTTCACTTCCATATTCCTCTTATTCTAGTGTAAATTATAGTTTATATGGTCTTCTAGATAATAACAATGTATATCTACATGAAGGTATCCCAACATACAGCTGGATATCTGGACTACATTGTTTTAACTCCATGGAACAGCTATATTGAACTGCTCTTGGGCACCTTGTCTTCACCTTACGCTGTGATGCTGCCTTGAGGAAATGCACTTATCGTCATGCTGTTGCTGGAACACCTCCTTATCATTTCCTGAGTCCAATGTAATGATTGCAGTAAGTCCAATACTATGTTTGCATATTGGACAAGTATATAACGTTTTGATTATGCATGAACTATAAAAATAAATAAAATCCATTATGTTATAAATAAATAAATAAAATCTATTATGTTACAGATTTTACTCTGCTTCTTACTTTTTAAACTCAGCATTATATTTTTACAGTTTAACCCTGTTGCTCTGTATATCCATTTCATTCCTGCTGATTGCTACTGAACAAACCTTAGCATGCATCCATTGCTCTTAATTGATCCATTAGCCTACGTGTGGGCACCCAGAGCGTAATTAACTCTCACTACCACATCTTTAATAATTATCTCAGCAAATGACCTCTTATAGATCTGAGTGCAAGTTTCTGCATTATTATCTGTCAACCTCCTTCATTTCTGCAATTATTGTTAGCTTGCTCTCAGGATTTCTGCACCATCTGCACTCCCAAAGCAATTCATGTGGGTTCCTATTTCCCCACATCCTCACCAATATTTGGTATTATCTAATGTTTGTCTTTCTTCTGGATATGAGGTGGTGTCATGTAAATTTGTATTTCTAAGGTCACTAGTAAAGTTGAATATTAACTTGCATACTTACTAAACATTTGAATTTCTCCTTCTCTGAATTGCCTATTTATACTAATATAATTTTCCATTTTTTCTCTTTTATTTCTGTTTTTGTTGACTAGAAAGAGTTCTTTACCTCTTCTAGACATTCATCCATTCTTGAATATAAATGTCATAAATTTCTTTTTTGATATAGTTGATGTTTTTGAATCTAACATTTTTTTACATTATGGCTTTGAGCTCTTATTTATGATGACTTTCTTCTTGGTATCTTCTTGTATTAGAAATAGTAAGTTTTCAGGCCGGCCCTGTGGCTCACTCGGGAGAGTGCAGTGCTGGTAGCGCAATGGCTGTGGGTTCGGATCCTATATAGGGATGGCTGGTGCGCTCATCTGGCTGAGCGTGGTGTGGACGACACCAAGCAGAGGTTTGCGATCCCCTTACTGGTCAAAAAAAAAAAAAAGAAATAGTAAGTTTTCTTCACCACATTGGTTCTCCATATGGTGTGATGGGTTTCCCCAAATGAGCTATTAATCAACTCATCCTCTCTCTACTAGATAACGATCTCTACATACAGCAGGTTCACATCAGAAATTGTTTTTAGTGAAATAAAATTTTTACTTTTGTGGTATAATATGGGGCATATGTTCTGTAAGTCAACCAAATGTATACATATATATTTTTTGTATTGAACGAGTGTCAGATAAACAAACAGATAAACATATAAATAGTTGAGCTTTACTTCTTGACTAAAACTGATTTCATTATTAAACATATTATGAATTAAACCAATTCAAGGCCAATGTCTATCCCTTTCTTGTGAAAAATGCATAGCCATATGGTTGATATGCATGGGAATCACTCCTTTGTCCTGACTAGCTACCAGATGTGCAGCGATCTTTGTTCAATTACTTTTTTTTTTATGACATTATGAAACATACTGAATCAATCTTTTTAGCTAAGACTATTAAAACCATTTTCAGCAAAACATTCTGTATTTATACAGATTGGCTATAAGAATAGTCGATAGAAATGATGTATTATGTACTATCTTCTTGACCAAGGAAATCTGGTCTGCAGACATAGAAAAAGCACAGCTGGATGAAACCAATTCTGTAATCAAGATTTGATGATGGAGTTACCCAAGTTAACTAAAGTGGAAAGATTAAATCGTGGAAGGACTTCAAATACAAATTTCTAAGTCATTTTTTATTTTTAGGTATTCATAGTCCATGGAAGCATACATTTAGCTTTCAAGGTGATTTAACCTACATAATTTATGGTCTTCTAGACTGAGAGTTAAAATAGTTTTTATTCCTGACTTTATAAGGTGGATTTGTTATAACCAGGAGGGGAGTACAAAATTTTCAGAAAAGCATTATCTCTAACATGCAATTAATTATGAAGGATAATTCCCATAATTGTCATGCTTCCATGTCTTTGTGAATCAGTCTGGACTTCATATGTACGTAATGAAGTATTTCTCAAACTTGGGTTTCTCATTATGAAAGAAATACCCGCTTTTTATGCCAAACTTGAAAAAAAAAAAAAAAGACCTCTAATTTCAGTGGTCAAGGATTTGTATTTATTTTTACTTTTGTTTTTTGTTTTAAGACACTTTCATAAACTGCTGCTGTATGCCAGAAACTAAGCTAGATGCCTTTTATATTTTCTCATGTATTATTCACTTTCACAGGAGACAAAGTAGAGAGACAATAGAGGATGATATTCAATGTAGATGTCTGTATGCAGATTTTTTTTAGGCAAAGGCAGTGTCCTAGAACTACTTTTCCTACATATTTTTGAAGCACCACCCCACCCCAATTAGTTACTAACTGCTCCAGAAATCATGCTTCTTTACCTTCTATTCAAATTATCATTGGATTTACCTAGAGGTGTGAATAATTTTGGATACATCTTTATTGGTATCCTCCATTGCCTTGCATGTTTATGCCTCATGCACAAATTAACACGCTCTCATTTTTCACTGTGTTCTGAGCACTGTACTCATTATGGAATAATTTAGATGAATAAGAAGATAGGCCTTTGCCCTTAAGAAATTTATGATACGTTTAAAGAGATAAGACTTGCATGGAAAAATAATTTGAAGAGGAATGTAAGTAACAGATTTTGTACTAAAACTGTGAATGCTATCGGGTTACAAAAAAGCAGAGATCTTTATAGGCTGTAAAGAAAGTATAAAGGAAGTGAAACATCTAACTAATCCTAGAAGCAAATTAAAAAAAAAAAGGATTGGTGGACAGGAGAAAGGAGTTCACTAAGGCAATGAAAGAGAGAATAAGACAAGAATAAGATGTGGAAGTGGGAAATAGGGTGGTGATACAGGGAATTAACAGCAGAAGGAATTATGAAAGGAAAGATTTGATTCTAGCAATGTATGAGTTGCCCCAGTCCTTAAAAATAAAACATCTTAGGCTGCTAGCATGAATTCTATTAAAATATTCATTAAACATTCACAAGAATGAAGCAACACATGCATTCTTTATGATTGCAGCTTTTATTCAAATACAGAATCAAAATAAATTTATGAATAAAATATAAACAAATCTATGCATCATTAAAATGTTTATTCAATATATTGATTTTTTTGGGGGGGTGAAATAGATATCTCCATGAATGCAATATGGGATATGGTCTGCCACTTGTGAATGTGTATGTGTGTGTATAAAACTTTCTGCCTATAGCACTCTGTAGCACTGTATTCCATGTGAGGACTCAATCCCCCCAATACTTTGTTCAAGTAACTTCAAAACTTCTTATGTTTATTACTACATAGGGATGTTGTTTAGTTTTCATTTGGCTGGAACTTATCATTAACATGTTAAATCCATCTTTGTTCTTCTTAGCATCTGGAAACCATTAATGTTTTGAAAATAGTTCAGAATCTATGATCAACACAAATACTAACATTGGAGTTGATCTTCCACATGACCCCAAATATAGTTTATTAGTTTATATTGATTATCATGATAATAATCATACTAATTTAAGAATTCCTTATAGAAAATTCATTGACCTCCAGAAATGTACCTGTTCTACCAACCCTATCTTGATAAACACTTCATTAAGCTGTTTGGGGATCTAGATTTAGAAAGGCAGAATCTGGTTAATTGAGCAATTTTTGTCTGCTCAGGCAAGCAATAGAGATCTAAGTTCACAATCAGGAGCATCACAAAGGAAAGTGAGCTTTAACGAGTACCCATTTGTTGAAATAAAAAGGATGCCACAAGAAAATTAATTGAATGTCTATTGTTATATATTTCCATGTTATGTTGCACACTCAGATGCATAAAGGTTAACAGGTGAAAAGATGGTAATAAGGAAGGGATGACACTTTCATAGGGGTGTGAGGGAGGCCCATTTGAAGAGATAATATTTGGTTTAACCATTCAGAATAAGTAACCAGTAAGGCTGGGAAGCCCTTCTGGGCAGAGACAAGAGCAGAGGTCCTGAACAGAATCAAGTTGGACATAAAAGAAGGAACATACAGAGGAAGACTCTGGGGGAGTCTGCCGTGAGATAATGTCAAAGAAACAGTCATGAAGTATGAGAATCTAACACTGTGGTAAAATAGTGAAGAGGAAAAAGTGTTTATGAGGGTCACCACTGAAGAAATCTTGACCGGAAGTTGTGATGTACTGGCTGTGAGGACATGATGAGAAAGAGGTATACATGATCGACAGTTGAGGATGAGAGACTGGAAGAATAATGATGCAATTGTCAGAAAAAGGGGAGTTAGCAGACAGAGAAGGACACTTAAATGGAAAGATGCTGAATTGTAGGTGGTAAAGGATAATGAAATTCTCAGAATTTTTAAATTAATATGAAACACAAAACATTGGATTGTCTATATGTAATATACAACATTTTAGGGAAGTTGGTTGAAATAAGGAAACAGAAGTGTTATCAAAAGGATGGAAATAAAACGTGACATCAGTAAAGGATGAAGGATTGTATCTTAGAGGAATGAGAATCTGCAAAAGAAACGAAGAAGAAATCAAGAAGAGAACCAGGACAGTACAGTGGCATGTATGACACAGGAAAAAAAAAAAAAAAAAAAAAAGATACGTTTAAGGAGGCAGGTCCATCTATATCAAATGCAACCACAAATTTAAAAACAATGGAGGTTGTGCTGTTTGGAGTCAGTATCATCAAAGGCATGGGGTAGTCAAAGGTTGCCATGTATGATAAATTCACGGAGAAAGCTAGTGGGGGAAGAGAAGGTTGCACAGAGACCTGGCCTGTAGGCCTGTTGAACATGAGTCCTTGAAAAGTTAGTTGGCTGTGGCAAGTGTTATGGATACTCAGAGCAAAACCTATCTATAGAACCACTTGTTTCTATGTAGCGAATATGCTTTTGGTTTGAGGGTCTTCCTAGTTCCTTACTGGAGAAGTTCTTGTGTTAATGGCTATAGCATTATACCTACCAGGGCATGGTCCTGTCAAGTCAAGGGAAGCAACTGTGACTTACGGAGCCTCTTTTATCTCCCCAACTATGCCACTCTGAAATTTCTGAGTAATTTATTTACCTTACATGGCTAAAACAAATGCTGTTTGGATACTCTGTAACTAGCAAACAACATCTATCTTTTTGATACATCATCAATGACATTTTTGCCATATTATCCACAAATTATACCAGGGTACTTCAAAAAGTTCATGGGAAAATAGAATGAAAAGATAATACACCAACCATAAACTTTTTGAAGTACTCTTGTATAAAAATCAGTTTTCAAGTCTGAGTAGTTACGTTGCAGCTTAGGCCATACTAGGAATCTGATCAAGGTTGGGCAGGTCTAAGTCTGGCAGCCCTGGCCGGGATCTTACTGGGGCAAAAGCATGCTTGTTATTAACGGCCTTTACTGCCACAGTGACTGTACTTGTTGTCTCTACACTCTTTATATTGCAAAGCTGTATATTGCATTCATTTTTGTGTTCTCCAAGGGGAAGTCTGCCAGTATAGTGGGAATCACCTTTATAGCATTACCATAAGGTTCTAGGCCACATGAAAACACACCTAAGTTTGTTTTTAGCTAGAAGAATGTATATAGGAAAAGTAGATGTAACTATCAATAGCATATGCCAAGTATCCTCACCTATGTTATTTTATTTAACTCACAGCAATCATTCAAGCTATTAGATTATTCCAATTTTTATGAAGAAAACTAAGGCAGGAAATATACATAAATGCCCTATATCACACAATTAGTAAATGGTGGCGCCAATGATTGGATGTAGCTCTGCCTAATGTCAAACTGTTTACTCTCTAGTAAAACTATTTGTTGTAAAATATGAGTTATTCATTGAAAGCCTGTTGTGCTCTTCTTACCCTGAATTGTAACTACTTTTTTATAAAAATAATGTTATAAGTAATTATTTTAAAAACATAAAAAGGAGATATTTCAACACTGAAGGTATATTAAAACTTAACATTTACTACATTGTTAGGTCCTTTAGGGCAAAGTCTGGATTTTACTTGTTTATTTCTTTAATCTCTGTTAATGGACAGCCTTGTAGAAGTATAATGGATGCTCACTAAATTAATTAATTGATTCATTTGTTTTGGTAAGGAGAGAGAATGAAGGTAGCCCAGTTCTATAAACAAAGGTCCTTGTAGAAACATCGGTCACTATGACCTGGAAGGTATAAGAATTCCTGAAAGAATGTGGGAAATGGTAGTTGTCCTGTCCATTCAAAAACATGTTTAAAAAATAAATTTGACAAACCTTTATGTCACTCTAACCTTGAGTGAGATACTGAAATGAATTTTTTTTCAAATAATAAATTGAATTCATTAGGGAGAAGCCCTCTCGCTTTGCTCTTTAAGATATTGATATGAAATGACTTCAAAGTCATTAATATGAACGGGCCTAGAGGGTAACTAAGTTCAGGACATATGTACATACGCACACACGATCACACATAATTGATTTAATTACTTAACATCTTTGTATAGACAGGACTTTCAGTATTTCATTATGTTATAACAAAAACTAAAGAACTCAAGTCAGGTGGTGGAATGAGTTATAGATTGTTGTTTTTTCTCCTGCATAATACTCTATCACCATGTCCTTTTTTGTTTTTGCAGGTGAAGGCAGATGACAGAGTGGTTAAGATGGATCTTGGTTTACTCTTCCTAAGGGTACGCAAGTCAGATGCTGGGACCTATTTTTGCAAGACAGTAGAGCACAGTTTTGTCCATACTGTTCGTAAAATCACCTTGGAGGTAGTGGAAGAGGAGAGAGTGGAAGAAATGTTTAACAAAGACTATGAGGAGGACGGGCCTCGCAGGATGCCTTGTCCTGCCCAGAGTGGCATCCCACAGGGAACAAAACCATGGTACAAGGAATTCTTGCAGCTGATTGGTTATAGCAACTTCCAGAGAGTGGAAGAATACTGTGAAAAAGTATGGTGCACAGATAAGAAGAGGAAAAAGCTTAAAATGTCCCCCTCCAAGTGGAAGTATGCCAACCCACAGAAAAAGCAGCTCCGGTCCAGACCCAAACCTGAACACTATCGCCTGCCCAGGCACACGCAGGACTCCTGACGGGGTGAAACCATCTACTAGTGTCTGAAGAATTTATATTTAGAACCTAAAGAAAAAAAAAAAAATAATGAGAAAACATCCAACTTTTTTGCATTATGCAAAAGAGATTTCTTTAATACAGAAATAACATGACTGTCAGGATGTTATGATAAATTATTCTACATTCTCATTGGACTTGATAAACCTCACATAATATTAACTAATTTTTTAAACAAATGTGTTGCTTAATGGTTTCACATTATATTTATCAAAAAATGATAGCTGTAGTTCTGAGTACTTGCTGCTTGTCCATAGCAATTATTATTTTACCTTTGGAGGACTTAAAGGTATAAGAATATCGAAGAAAACTTAGAGAAGATCATAATCATGGAAAATGTAAAAATAAATGTTTTGATCCTTCTGAAATGTTCCTTTCCACTATGATGTAAAATATGCAGAATATCAGGTACTTTAAGTCTTATGTGTACTTTCTATACTTTTTAGGAATTATTGTATTAGTGTTGTGTAAACTATTTTAAGTAGCAGGTTGTTGTGATGCTGTAACCCATGAAAGAAAAAATGTGGTCACCCTGAGGCTTGTGCCCTTCATAGACAATTCATTAAACCACATTTACAATATTTCTGTTTCATAACAAAAATGCATCCTTTAAATTTCACTCTGATGTGGAAAGAATGAAGCTAAGGTGACTTCTCAGAACAATATCAAAGAATGTCAAAAGAAATGGAGTTATGGTTATGATTCTAACTAGAAGATATTTGCTGCCCTCTTGTGGTTGCAAAAGTGTATTCTCGTACATTTCTTTTTTCCCTACGGATACCTGTCTAGAATAGATTTGTTGTTTATTTTTTATTTACATTTTTATTGACTATGCATATTCATAGGCCACAAATCTGAGCATTGCCACCTGTGTTCAAGTTGTAATGATCAGATGAGAAATATCTGAAAGTAGATCATCAGTAGATACATCTAGTCCACTGAAATAAAAAATATGTTAATGCTTATGTCATGCTTTATGATGGAGTAATAAGTTTATAGACAACTTATTACCTCACAAGTCAAAAATAAAGATATTGCAGCATTGAAGTTCTATTAAAACTTAAACTTGTAACCTTCTAAATAATCTTCCCTGATCTAAGATATTCTGGAAACACAATGTTTTATTTGTGAAAAAAAAATATTAAGGCATTTTTCTCTCAGATACCAAATTTTCAGCCCTATTTCATATTAACCGAGGGGAAATTGTTTTATTAGTTCATTTAACTACTGAGATGATCAGAGCATTTTTTTTACCTTTCTCTTATACATGCTTTCAAAAGTTTGTACTTTCGAGAATGTTTATTTCTTGAAGTTTTTTCTTTTCCTATTTAAAATATTTACCAATTACCTTTGTAAAATATAAAAATGTTTATACTTTTTCATTTAAATAAAATTGAGAGTAAGTAGAGTATACATGAAAACAATTACAAACAATTAATTTTAAGTACTATTTATTTCACTTTTCAAAGATAGCTTATAAGCGCTATAATTAAGTTCAAGTGTTGATAACTTGTAATGACTTAAAATTTCATTCTAAAATTAACAAATACATAAGTATTTTAAGAATATTTAAAAAGTTTATTCAGATATGCCCCAAACAAATACAAATATTTTGAAAACTGGCATCTTCCAAAAAACCCACTTGCTATTTACCTAAGAATCCACCAGAGGTCATCGCTGCTTACCAATAGTAACTGAAAACAGCATGTATGGGAAGTTATTTTTTCAAAAACTGTATTTCAGTAAAAACCTGTCCAATTTGGAAAAATAGAACCATAAATACAGATCACAGGGTCCTTACCAAAGTTTATGTCTGAAATATTCAAAGCAAACAGATAAATCAGTGAAACACCATTTATAGAAAATATTCTTCCATTAATACACAAGAAGGAAAAACAGGATTTTCTCTTTTATCCAACTTAAAGGAAAAACATAGTAAGACAGATGTGGCATAAGTAGTCATTTTAATCTCAATAAAACATACAAGCAGTTGATAATTATTATAACGACAATATCAGTTGTGCAGTAAGTATTTGGTAACTAAAGCAATAAAGCTGAGGAAAATAACTTTTCCGTGACATGAGCCTTAAGAATTAAAGGCACATACAAACTGTTTGACTAAAATAAGATGATAATTAACCAGAAAAGACACATTTTGCATAAAATGCTAAAATTGATTCTGGAAAAATAAATCTAAACTCAAAGAAAGCTTATGAAAATGCTGATAAGAAAAATGTGAGGACTCAGGTCCACAATTTGGGAAGAGCACGAAATTTTCTGTAGCTATCATATACCATAACATCTTACGTAACATACCATGTTTCTTGCTACCTGCCTTTGTATGGTAGTAGCTTAAGAGAACTAGGAAAGTAGAGGGACAGAGAGAGAGAAAAAGAGAGCGAGCAAGCAGTTTCCAAGGACATGTTCCATGTCTCATCACCTTAATTTTCTGTCTCTCGCTCTTAATCCCCTTCTCCTCTCTCTCTCTCTCTCTCTCTTGCTTTCTCTCTCTCTCTCTCTCACACACACACACACATACACAGACACACACACACACTTTAAGATAAATCCTCATTACTCTCTCAAAATAAAAACAAACAACCTATGTTGCTCTGTCCTTCCTGAGAATCTGAACCATACCACAAAAACATATTCCCAGTATTTTTTCTTTTCTTTTTTTTTGTCTGGGGTTAGAATTCAAATTCAGAATCTTTTCTGAGAAATGCCCAGGCTTGGAAAAGCACAAATGAATGGATCAGAGTGACTCTTCTTCTTTAAACTCAGGAAGGGTACAAACTTAGGCACCCGCAGTCTTGGAGGAATAAAGCATTTGCCCTTGACCGTACCATATTTTCCCCAGTCATAAACTTGGTGAAGGAAAGAAATTATGCTCTCAGAAAACACAGAGCTGAGAAAGAATCATAACCACCCATCATAGTTTCAAAGGGGCACCTCCAAATAGAGTCAGTCTCCTTCTTCTTTGCATTCCTTGTGTTATTCTCCGTTAAGGGAGAAGACCTGTGAATAGAATGAATTTCAACAGAAATCAATCTTAGCACAATGAGCTAGACATCCAGATTTGTTAGAAAGAAACGTTACAATTTAAAGGGATTTTGCTTCATGATTTGTAAGGTCATTTTCATGTCTAACATTCTACTTTGCTATTTTTTTTTCTTCTATGTTAATTACTGAATATTTTGGTGGAAAGCTACCAACAGGGAGAAAGAGGGATTAAAAATATAAATAAACACTAACGAGAACTTTAGAAAAAAGGGAACAGAAAATCTTTGACTGTTTATTCAGTGAAGATTCCATTTATATTTCAGAGTTTTTTCCTTTCCAAAATTAAATGCTTAGGATGTTTTTACTGAGTGTTCAATATTTGCTATAGGGTGTAGGGTTTTGTAAATTTTCATAGTGATTATGAGCACTGTAAAATTTGTAAAGTACAATAAATCATTTTGAGTGTTGGTGTTAAGCATGAGATAAACACAGCAGCTGTTGTCCTTAAAAATGGATTGTATTGTGACATCGTTAGCCTGACAAATATATTAAGAAAAGTACTTAGTATTATACATATGGATATTTGGGATACTGGGAGAAAGTGCCAGACTTATGATGATAATAACAATAACACATTAAGTTACATGTTAAAAGAGGTATTTATTTTCAGGTCAACAATTGTTGTGTTTGAATCAGATATAAATAATAAATTTTCCACAAACACACTTTTGATTATAGCAGTGTTATTTAAGCTGGTATGTTTATTTTATTTTATTTTTTCCTGGGAGAATAGCTTTATATTTTGGCTTTTATTATAAATTGAATGTGTTCTGTTTGTGTTGCTTAAATGGCTTAGTTATAAGCTGGAGCACTACATTGGAGTATTTTTGTCTGTATGGTATTCTTTTATTTGCTTGGCTGGGTCCATAACAGCATGTGCCATTTATTTCTTTTCACTGATGATAAGCCATGAGACATTATTATCTGGTGGCATGCTGCAGGGATCATTGACAATGTGTCTCTTTGACAATAACATGGATCTGCCACTACGCACTACATAATTTGTCTGTACTATAATGTACAATTTCTATTTGGTTCAACTTAAATGAAAAAGAAATAAATATTTGCTAAAACTTTAAGTGCTGTCTGAGGAGTATTTTCTAAGTTTCTGCCAATTGAACTCAAATTTCACATGTCAAGGCTAGACGTAAACATACAATGCCAGAATATCACTATTTGTTGAAGGAGTTAGAATTCAATTTTCTTCCCTGTGAAATTCTTAAGTCAAATTTTCTAAGGAGGAAAATGTCTGTTAATCTCATTACGTTGCAGCAGTTGGGTTTATTTATGCCACACCATGTTCCCAGGACTGGGAGCCAGACATTCCTTCCAAAGCTTCATTATCCAGAGAAGAGATATGGGAAATCGATGCTTTTAAAACGGTAACTAGTAGAATGTTTACAATTTTTGCAAGTCTCAAGTTCTATCTTAATGTATCTGAAGGGCTGTTTTCTCTGCTACTCTTAACAGACCTGGAAAAGGCCGTTTAAACAAGATTTAGTATTAAGTGAACCTCTTTCAGGAAGTTTTGTTTTTGAGGCAAATTTTTATCGTATTGGCAAACAATTATTTACAATGTCATAAAGGGAGAATTTGACAACAGTTGGGATAGTGTCTCTGACAGCATTATGATGTGTCAGTGCCGTTAATGGTAACTGCTTATCCATATGGCAAACTCACATTCATTTATAATATAGAGTCTACTTTTAGTGTAGTATTTGACAAACCCTTTGAAACTGCTTTTTAGATAGATATTTAGTCTTTAATCAAGGGAAAGAAGAAAAATAGTTTGGGTGATTAGAAATCTTTTGCCTGTTACTCAAAGGAAGCAAAAGCACGCACTCAACTTTGTATTCAATTACTGTATGCCAGGCATCCTACTAGGCACGGTGTAATGTATAGAAATGTCAATAATCCCATTAGTTATAAAGATAAATAAAAATTGAATTATATTTGTCCTGAGAATATTTTTATAGTGTTTATTGGGAAAATTCCAAATCTTAATTGTACTTTATGCAGCATGAAATAGTTTGTAAAATGTATTTCAAGTATTTGTAATGCTGTCAAAAGTACTTCTAATTACAAATCTTGAGACTCCTGGTCAGCATGGCATTGCAAAGCCATGCTTTGATTCAGAGGAGCTGCAATGAGGTAGTGATGATAAATGGTATATAAAAATAGAAAATAATTGAAAAAATAAAAAAAGAACGACAAAGAGGATTAACAATCTCTGTAGAACAGAATTTCAAAACAGGGATTGGGCTTAAAGCCATAGGTCTATTGGACCTGCATCCATCAGAAGGCAATGCTAGCAGAAACCCCAGGCTCTGTGCAGTGAGAAGAATACACGTGACACATCCCAAGTGGGGCAGTGGAGCTAGCTAGTCTCAGCTCAGGGGAGCTACAGAAGCATGAAATCTTGGCAGCTACCATTGCCCAGGACTTTGACATAAGGAAGCTGCATGTAAAGCCAGGTAAAGATAGGACACAGACTTATCTTAGGTCCCCAAATGGATTTAGCCCTTTATTCTTCCTCTGTCCATGCCCTGGGATTGCTGGAATGCGATATTCTCAAATCACCTTAATACTGGAGCCTAGAATAGCCAAAGAGCCTTCTCTGGATTAGTGGCCGTGGGTTGGAGGTGAAGAGGTGGAAGCAAAAGTAAAACCTACAGGCACAGTGCTATGAACTGAATTGTGCCCCTCCTCCCCCAAATTCATATGTTAAAGCACTAACCTGCAATGTGGTGGTACTTGGAGATGGAGCCTCTGGAACATACTAGAGTTAGATGCAGTCATGAGGGTGGGGCCCTCATGACAGGATTAGTGACCATATAAGAAGAAGGATAGGAGAGAGACAGAGAAGGAGAGAGAGAGAGTGAGCTCTCTGCCATGTGAGGACACAGCAAGAAGGCAGGGAGGACACTGTCTGCAAACCAGGAGGAGGACCCTGAGGACCTGAATCAGCTGGCATCTTGATTTTGGGCTTTCCAGCCTCCAGAATGGTGAGAAATGAATGTCTATTGTTATTTGTTATAGCAGCCTAAGCTAACTAATATGGAAGGGAAAGAACAAAGAAAGGTGGAAAGATTAATAATAAACAAAAATATTCAAAATGAGCCTACAAATATGTCAAAATACCTGAAGATGTCTAGATTTAAGTAAACAGTGATATCTGAAAAATGTGATGAAAAGTGACTTCTCAGATATGACTGTTGGTGTATGTCAATCAAGGAGATGGTGTTCATAGAAAGCTTCCAAAGTGGAGGTTGTTTCTTCCCTGTAGGTCAGAATAGATTTCTGAGAAAAGGGGAAAACAAAATTCAATTTTTACCCCCCCCACCACCAAAAAAAGAGCTAGTGACAAGCAGGATAATTCCTTGGAGATTATTCCATAAATTCAAACTATTTTAAAAGAATGAATGAAGAGTTTACATTAAATATGTTTTGAAAAAAACCCTAAAACAATACAATTTTATTCTCTCCTGGTTTTCATAGGTCAAAAGTCTAGGGACACGTGTCAGCTGGATTCTGTGTTTAGGATCTCGAAGACCAGCACCAGTGTGTAAACTGGCTGGGCTCTGGGGAAGAATCCACTTTCAAGCTCATTCATTCTGGCTATTGGCAGAATTTTGTTTTTTGTGGTTCTAGGACTGAAGGTCCTTTCCTGCTTCCATCTTCAATAAGCAAAGGAGAATTGAGGCCTTCTGAGACTTGGAATCTCTTTGACTTCATCTTATGCTGCATATCTCTGCCCCCATTTGGAGAAACTTCTCTGCTTTTAAGGGCTCATATGATTATATTGGACCTGCCCAGATAATCCTAGATAAACTCCCTATTTTAAAGTTGTAATGTCAATAAAATCTGCAAAGTCCCTTTTGCCATGTAGCATAACATATTCACAGGTTTTGTGGATTAGGGTCTAGACATACGAGGGTACTTCAGAAAGTTTGCAGAAAAATGGAATTAAAAGATAATACAATTTTTTTCATGAAGTTTTTGAAGATATTTCAAAAACGTATTTGGGGGATATTCTGCCCAACCTACCACAGTCCATCCCCTGCCCTCCAAAGATTTACATTCTTCCTAAATGCAAAATACCTTTATCCCATCTCAAGATCCTCAAAGTTCTTATCCTGTTACAGATTCAGCTCAAAAGTTCCAAATCTTATGATCTATATCTTCTAAATCAGGTGTGGATGTGGCTCTGAGTATAATCTATCAAATACACTCCCAGGACACAATTAGTATTCACCAGTGGACCTGCGAAACTAAAGGAAGAAGTTACCAATTCCAACATCCAATGATGGGATATGCATAGGGTAATACTTTACAGATATCCTGGTTTAAACATGGAAAAAACAGTAGGTAAAAAGGAGTCACCAATCCAAAGCAGTTTCAAATCCAGCTGGGCCACCTCCATTAGGTTTCAAGGATTACGAATATTTCTCTGTGGCTCTTGTCTTTGCCCTCTGCATCTCTATTTTGCCCTGTAGGGCTGTCCATCTCACCCTCTGCACTCCTAAATGACTTTTTAAAATACATCAAAGTCAAAGGTGTAGATTTTTCTAGAAAAATTAATAGGGAGTACACAGGTAATTATCATAACTCCCAATTTCATAAAATCATTTTTATTTTCCTGTTAAAAACAGGAAGGTAGGTCATGAACACATGACATGGAATGAGTTAATTTGACTATAACATTCTACTAGTTTAGTAAATTAATATTATAAATTCAAAGTTTTATTTCCTAAAAGTCTCATGGGTAGGTGAAATCAAGGTAGAACCTGGGGAAAAATACTATCAAAATAATATAATAATAATATTAATAAAAATTTTATATTCATGAGCACCATTATGCCAGGTAGTAAATATTTTTCAAGTATTACCTCAGTTAACACTAAGAAAACAAAACAAAACCTCTTTGAGATATGTATCTTTACTTATAGATGAGGAAATAGAAGTAATTTGTAGATCTCAGACACAAGGAGAGGGATTAAACAATGATATTCTCACAAATGCCAAAGCAGTAAACATCTGGGACCATCTGATGATATGTGAGAGCTGCTTTGTATAGGGATTATGTAAATCTCTTCAGTTTTTAATTTCTTTTAGTTCAAGCCTTCATTTTTTTCCGTCTTGAAATTCTATCAGAACTTACCTCAATGGTCTCCTTGCCTCCTTCTCATCCATTCTTTACCCAGCAGCCAAAGTCATCTTTCTGAAGCACAAATTGGATGCTGCCCTACCTCTGCTTAAAACCATTCAATGGCTTCTGTATCATTGGTATAAAGCCTAAGAATTAAGCCACGTTATCTCCTGACTTCATTCTGTCCAAATCATGTCAATCTTCATTCCCTCCCATCTTCTTTACCCTGCTCATCATACTTATTTTTATTTTCCCTAATCCACCTAACTACCTCATCTGAGGCCCTTAGTGCTGCTGGAATTTCCTGGAATGCTTTCAGTACCCTCAAACCTTCCTAATCCCCCATGGTGAGTAAGACAACACTACTATGTGGCCTCATAGTTCTCTGTAGTCAGCCTTTTCTTAGCTTTTTTAGCACTGTACTGTGATTTCTGGGTTACTTTGTGAAAGTTTCTTGTGCACAGAAACTACCTGGTTTGCCCTTGTCCCTGGTATCTAGAACAAGTAACTGGGTATAGACATTAAATAAATAGTTATGTCATGAATGAATGAGTTCATTAGGACATAATTATCCTGAAGACATTGGTGAATTTCCTGAAATTGTGTCCAGATTTTGTTTTAAATAGTGGCCCATAGCTTTTATCAACTATTAAAAGAATCATTGGCACAAAGGTCAAGAACAACCACGCTAGTACAATTTATTGAATTATAGATTAGGACACATAAACAATGAAACTACATGACTTTTGAAAGGTAAAATGGAGATTCAGAATGAGAAAAACACCCAGATTATCAAATGTTGCACAGTCTTCTAAAGAATATAATGTACCTCCATAAAATGAAATTTAACACAAAATATTTTTATACATCTGGGTTATATGTCTGGGCAGAGCATTAGAGTGTGGCTACAATCAGAATAAAAATTAACATTCATCATAGCAATCTACAGATCTGTTTATTGTCCTTCAAGTTCAAGGTGAAGACAGAAAGTTTGTTGCTTTGGCTGAATGAAAGAATGCATGAATGAATGCATGAAAAAATGAACGAATCAATCAGTCAGAGGACAGCATCATTTAGACTTAAATAACAAAACACTAACAAGAAGTTATTTAAATAAAGAGGATTAGCTATTCCTTCACATAACTAGAAGTCCGAAGTAAGGAGAGCATTGGTGAATTCTATGGCAGAGCAACATTTTCAAAAGCTCAGGTAGTTATCAACGTTCCCCTCTTCTGTCTTGAGCATTGGCTTTATCCCAGGCTGATGCTCTAGGTATCTAGTTTTTTTTTTTTTTTTCACACAACAGGTGCAAAAGATGGTACTCAAGAGAAGATTATTAGATCATCCCCCACTTAACCACACCAAAGCCCCCAGAATCCTTCCACACCAGGATTGGGTCAACACTAATGTTGGGAAATCTGTGAAAGGTGATTTATAACCTTAAAACAGGTGATGAAATAGACCTACAAAAAAGCCAATGGAAGAGATTTCTGTTCAATAGAAAAACAGCAGGATCTGCTACAGACATTATCTGTTGTGGTAACAAAAAGTAGGTTGAAAACTAAAATTTAAAATAAAATTATTAACACTGGTGCAGGATGGGCTTTCCCACCTCCTAAACTGATAATTTAGAAAATTAACTTCCTAATTGAGAATCCAAATGTTGGCAAAATATTATCCTCAATGTAAAACATAGCAGTTATTTTATAGGTAAATTCTACAGGTTTAAATTTCTATTACAATATTTTACGAGAAAGTAATATTTGGTCAAGCTTTCTGAATATAGGTTAATTATGGATAAAAGGGAAAAATATTGACATCAGAAGTGTATTCAGAGTTTACATTTTTTAAGACATAAAAGGAAAACCAATTTTTTTCTTGTCATGCAATCCTTGAAGAACAGAGAGCAGAAATGGAGACACTTTTGGCACACTCTTAGAATGTCTGTTCCTGTCACTGTTCGTATTAAGAAATTTGTTCCCAAGGACTGTAAAGCAAAAACTCCAGAGTGTGTGACAGGTGTCCTGGCCTGAGGCAGAAGATCAGAGTTCTAGTTCTCGTTTTCATAGGTAACTAGAAAAAACACTTAGTTTTGCACTTCCAAACTTGCAAAATGTATTTCAGCTTCCAAATATGTAAAAAGAGGTGGTCGGAAGAGGTGATTTTCGAACACTTACCACTTATAAAATTGTTTTATCTTATAAATGCAATTTCAATGAAAATATCTTCTGGAGAAAAATCAAACTCTTTGGTATGTAGGCCAAGCTATCTTTTCTTTAAACCTTTTTTTATATAGTTTTATTGGCATATAATTGATGTAAAATAAACAGTACATATATAAATTATACAATTTGGTGAATTTTGACATATGTATACATCTGTGAAACCACCACAATCAAGAGAATAATTAGATCCACTATCCCCAAAAGTTTCCTTATGACCCTTTTTAATTAATTCTTCCCTCCACTGCCCCACCTCCCTGCCCAGGCAACCACTCACCTGTTTTCTAATACTATCAATTAGTTTGTATTTTGTAGAATTGTATATATGTGGAAACATACAGTATGCCCTCTATTTACTTAGTGTCTTTAACTCAGAATCATTATTTTTGGATTCTCACAAAAATTTTGAATGTCTCAACAGTTTATCCCTTTTTATTGCTGAGTAGTACTATACTATAATGGATATAGGGAAATCTGATAGACATTTTAGCTGTTTCTGGATTTTGCCTATTACAAATATAGCTGCTTTGAGCATATGTGCAAGTCCTTTTATAGACAAATGCATTTATCTCTCTTGGGCAAAAACCTAAGGGGAATTTTCAGGTTATGTGGTTGACATGCATTTAACTTTCAAAGAAACTGCCAAATTGTTTTTCAAAGTGATTATACCATTTCACATTCCCACCACTAGTGCATGAGAGCTCCATTTTGTCCTTACCCTCACCAACACTTGGTATTGTGAACCTATTTCAGTCTTTTTAATTTTATTTACCCCATTAGGTGTGTGGTGGCATCTCACTGTGATTTTTAATCTGCATTTCCCTAATGACTAATGATGTTGAGCATCTTTTAATGTCTTCTTTGGAGACATTACTTTTCAAATCTTCTGCCCATTTTTATTGAGTTGTTTAATTTCTCATTATTAAATTGTAAGAGTCTTTATATATTTTAGATACAAGGCCTTTCTCAGATATTGATTTTGCAAATATTTCTCTCAGATTCATTTTGGTAACAATGTCTTATTAACAACAACTTCTTTTTTAGTCCAATTTATTGACATTTGAAGCTTTTTATGTTGAATTAAATTTTTTTTTTTTTTTTTTTGCCAAACACAAGGTTACTAAGATTTTCCACAGTATTTTCTTCTAAAAGTTTTATAGTTTTAGCTCTTACATTTAGGTTTATAATCCATCTGAAATTACTTTTGTGTGTGCTGGAAGTAAGTGTCATGATTTATTTCTTTGCAGATGGCTATTCAACTATTTCAGGACCATTTATTAAAAAGATGATTTTCCCATTGAAATTGGCTTGGCACCTTTTGAGGAAAGTAATCAGCTATGAAAAATTTAGGTTGACTGAGCCAGGCTAAACCTCCAGACTTAATGGTATATCCCCTTCCCAAAATGTGATATTCCTAAAATATGAAATCCTTTTACTCTAGTCTTTAAGATTCTGTCAAATAATGTTGTCTTTGATTTATCATGCAGACTTCTTTAAAATGCTAATGACTTGTAGAATTTAGTTGGCTAGAATTCATACAAGCAGTATCAATTAGATGAACAAGGTAACAGCCAGCTGGGGTCACCTGAACTGTTAAATGACATTTTTATTTGGAGATAGGGATAGAGGAGGGAAGTAGAGGAAAGAAAAGAAAGCTATTTGACTTTTAAGAATGGAATAGTTTAGGGCCGAGCCCGTGGCGCACTCGGTAGAGTGCTGCGCCGGGAGCGCGGCGACGCTCCCTCCGCGGGTTCGGATCCCATATAGAAATGACCGGTGTGCCGGTCACGAACAAACGACAAAAAAAAAAAAAAAAAAAAAAAAGAATGGAATAGTTTAGGGGAAAATTCAGGCCTTGGTTGAGAGAGATCTAAAGTAACAAAGGAAAAACATGCCCCTAAGGGTGAGAAAGAAGAAAATAGGAGATAAAACGTGTTTTTATACAAAAGGGATAAACTTTAAAAGCTCTTTATAACCCCTTCATGTCTCCTATTTTTCACTTCCCAGGTTCTCAGATGTCAATGCTGTCTTCCTCCTTTCTGCACTGTGTGGTCTCAACTCTCAGAAAAACTGATCTCAGGCTAATTAACAGAGCAAAATATTTAAGGGACATGTCAGTTAAAAAGATTCTTGCGAGCTCTCGAAGTAATCTAATAACTGTTTACAGCATTGTTTTCTTAGGGATAGTACATTTTTGAGTTTCCAAACTAGTTTCCAACAGAATGCAATCTGTCTTTTTGGTCATGGGTTTGAGTGGTTTTCTCTGTTATGTCATCAAAAATAGCATCTAAATCCTCAAAGATTTAATTATATGCAAAATAATCTTAATGTTAATATATTTTACATCAATGTTATCTTCTAATATTTGAAATGCACATTTGATTATCATGTACTTTATAAACTAGACTATTAGAATAACTCGAATAATAAGTCAAATATAAACTAGTCCCTAAAATTATGCATAAATGGAAGTATACTGTAACATTTTTACTCTATCAGGAGAGATACTGCTGATATATTCTTGATAGCAACCTGAAAATTAGCTTGGAGTTTATTTTTAAACACGAGAATGTCTCATTTCTTCAATGAATTAATTCAATTTAAAGAGGACACACATTGGAACACTGTGAATTTATTTATTCTGGTTAATCACATCTATATGTAGACTAGCAGTCAAAGCATTTCTAAATAGAAGACTTCAAAACTGCGTTTATTTTGCCACATTTTATAATGCAGCTCAATATAGCAAGAAAAATACTACAAAATGTTTTGAGAGAATCCATAAATGAAAAACCAAGATAGTTTGAGTCAATCACTCTCTGATTTGCTATATATATCTCTTCATTGTCTAAGTTTGAGGCATATCATAGATACTGTATCTGGTATAATGCCAGGCTCCTTCTGTATTATGTAAAAGTTATTTCCGCACCAAGGTGTGGTGAATTCTTGCAATTTTATATCGCCTGCACATCCACTTTGAATCCAAGTTTAACTTTCTCATACCAGAAGCTGGGCTCAGCCACTCTTGACACAGGTCCCAGTTCTACGCCACACTCAAATGGGTCAAGCAATGGCCAGACACAGATTTTAGAGGCATCTCTCCCACCTAGCAGGCTGGGCTCCCTGCTTTCCTGCAGCTTCCTTAAAAGGGACCATTCAGGGGCCAAGCCGTGGCGCACTCGGTAGAGTGCTGCGCTGGGAGCGCGGCGACGCTCCCGCCGCGGGTTCGGATCGAATGACCAGTGCACTCACTGGCTGAGTGCCGGTCACGAAAAAAAAATGACAAAAAAAAAAAAAAAAAAAAAAAAAAAAAGGGACCATTCAGGCATTTGCCATGAACCCTACATGACCACACCCCATTCCCTTGTGCTGCTAGCTGCCCTACATGAGCTCCCACCGCCCCCTGCCGGATTCTTCACTCCCGCCTCGCGCTAGACAAACTGTCTTCTGACTCATTGCGCCCTCCTTGCCTACGATGTATAAGTAAAGCCTTTGAACTCTTTCCTATTTGGTGGTGTACTGCATTTGTGTCTTTCATTTGAAGAACTGCGGGCTGCCCCTGGCGGGATTTTTCCTGGGACACCAAAGTGCACAAAGGTCGGGCTACCAGTACCAAAGCGATGATCACGCAGGTGTAAACTGGACATGGGCCTGACGCTTAAGCACTGGGACGTCCACCAGGTAAAAGAAGTATCCCGTGAAAGGCCCACTGCAAACACTCACGTCTAGCTCTCCTTCATTTCCCGTTAGGGCAGGGTTGCTAACCACTCTGGTACTGCAATGTAGGTGAGGGGCTCTCAAAACACAAAGGAAGGTCCCGATTCAGGCTTTGAACATCAATCTCTTGCTTCATGTCATTCTCCTTCCAATTCTTTATATATATATCTATACATATACATATATACGTATGTGTATAGATATATATTTTAATTGAAGGAGCCTCTCAAAATGGTATTACTAATTATATTACCTTCCAAAAATCAAAAATGAAAACCAAAAACAAAGCCAAAACTTCTCCAAAGGCTCTATTATTTGTACAGAGAAGCAAAAACTCCTTAGCATGACACTCAAGGCACCTGCATTACAAGGGTACTTCAGAAAGGTCATGGAAAGAATAATATTTTAATTGCATTTTCCCATAAACTTTTTGAAGTACCAACATATCTCTCATATGTTCTATGCTGTACACCAAGAGAGAATACTCACCGAATATATATAGCCATTTTTTCTTTTTTAATTTGCTGTCTTCATCTCCTGGTGTGTTATAAAATGCAGACACAAATTCACATTACAACTTGGATAGGCAGAGAAAATGTGGTTTCTTTGCTGTCTTTATCAACGCCTGAGTCTTTTTCACAAGCTCCCAAAATCTAGATATCTGGAAAAACATTTTTTAGCACTTTTAATTACAATTTAATGTGATAAAATGACTTTGATAATACTTTAATTTTGGCCTCAATCTATTTTGGACACTGGTGCTCAGTCTCAGGTGGCCACCTGCTGTCTCCACCCAAGTTTTCTCAGGAAGAGGGAGCCTAGGGGCCATGTGGAAAGACAGACTGACGTGGTCTTGTTTCATGGTGAAGGACTATGTCTTCATATCTAAACCATGCCTCAGAGTATCCTTGGGCTCCCAGAGTCTTTGGTTCTATTATGATGCTATCAAAACATTTATTTTTCTCTCAAGGCTTTTATGATTCAACCTCCAAAATCCCTGTTGCTAAGTTACTCTGGGATCTGGCTATGCCCCTCACTTAACGCTCAGCCCAAATACCCTACTAGTAATACCACTTTGTCTCTTCTAGTAAGTTAACTGCCAGCATCATTGACTTCTTTCTACTTCTTTCCACAGGGAGTGCAAGAACTGCTGGTAATTTTCTTCAACTCACAGAAACTCGTGTGTACTTTCTGAGTCAATGTCCAGACCTCTGCCCAATTAACCTCTCACTGTGCCACTTTAATGAGATCAAGTCCCAAGTTTGTGTATGGATCATTTATAAACAGATTCCTCCAACTCTTCCATGAAGGATATGGGTTCTTCTACCCATAGAAACCTCTTCTGATTACTCATTTGTCTATGGTTTGGAACTTTAAAGCAACAAAGAGGGAGAAGGTGTCAAGGTCTAGGATTTTACCCTGCTTACTAGTTAGTAAGTCAGCCTGTTATTGTCACAGATGCTGGCAGAAGACACAAGGGACTCATAACACAGCAAACAGTGTAAGTATCATGTTGGCACTGGTTCCTCCTGCCTCCCAAGTTCCATGGGAGTGACACAAAATGGCCCAATACAGAGCACATAATGGGTTGGATTCACAGCTGAGGAACATCTTGGGGAATCTGCTGCTGTGATATTAAGCCTTGTCTTTGTTCCGGACAAGTACATTACATTAATGATCAAGGTTTCTTGGTGCCAATGCAACCATGAGAAATGGTCCAGGCAAGTATGGCCAAGACTTTGCATTCTTTCTGCATCTAGCAAGAACATGCAGGGACACACATGTTCCAAGGTGGATTACCTCTCCAAAAGGTTCATGCACATTCCTTACATGTTGGCTCTCCTACATCTGTCTTCTATTTGCAATTCCCCATGCCAGAAAGAGTGAGATAATTTTTCCCCCTCTACATAACATCCTCATCTTTATCCTAAATCCTTTATGCTAAGACATTGTAATGGATAGGAGTATCTTTCCTGTGCTATGGTGTAGGCTTTCAGATGTCTGTCTGTACCTAGCTCTTGAAAATTTCAATAAGATCTCAGTCAGTTCAGATTTCCCAGGAAGCAGACACCAGGATGGAATTAGAAGTGCAAGAAAATTCTTGAAAATAATAATAAAGCTTGTAAAAGATAAAGGGGAGAGAAAGGAGAAGAGCCAGGGAAATACTCTGGGTGTGATACAGATCTGACACCTAAGGGAGGAGAGAAGGGGAGAAAGGAATACTTGGGAAGAAGAGTCTCTGACAATGATGTACCTCTGAGAAATTCTAAGATAACACACTGAAGAGTTCAGCATGCCCTTTCATGATAAAAATGTTCAACAAATTAGTTATGGAAGGAATTTATCTCAATACAATAAAGGCCATGTGTAAAAAGCCCACAGCTAACATCATACTCAACAATGAAAAACTGAAAGCTTTTCTTCTAAGATCTCAAACAAGGCAAGGATGCTCACTCTCGTCACTTCTATTCAGCATTGTACTGGAAGTCTAGAGCAATTAGGCCAAAACAAAACAAAACAAACAAACAAAAAACAGAAACAAAGGAATAGAAAGCATACAAATAAGAAAGAAAGAAGAAAAATTATCTTTGTCTGACATGATCATCTATGTAGACAACCCTAATAAATCCATACTCAAAAATAACTAGGAAAACCAATAAATGAATTCAGTAAAGTTGCAGGAAACAAAATCAACGTACAAAAATCAATTGCATTTCTATACACAAACAATGAACTATCTGAAAAAAAAATTAAGAAAACAATCCCAGTTACGATAGCACCAAAAAATAAAATATAAAAGTACAAACAGAATAAAATAACAAGTTTTTGTTATGCAAGATAAGTAAATTCTGGTAATTTAAGGTACGACAATGTAACACTAGTTAATAATATTGTAATATATACTTAAAATTTGCTCAAAGGGTAGACCTTAAGTGTTCTCAGCACACACACACACACAAAGGTGGACTGAGCTGAAAGAATAAATATTTTTATACTTTCCATACTACCGAAAGTAATCTACAGATTCATTGCAAGCCCTATCAAAATACCAAAGAACTTTTAATGGAAATAGAAAAACAATTCTAAAACTTATATAGAACTACAAAAGACCTATAATAGCCAAAGCAATTTTGAGCAAGAAAAACAAAGCTGAAGGCATTATACTTCCTATTTCAAAATATATCATAAAGCTACAGTAATCAGACTGCCATAAAAACAGTTATACAGACCAATGGAACAGAATAGAGAGCTCAGAAATAAACACACATATGTACAGTCAACTGATCTTTAACAAGAATACCAAGAATACTCAAAGGGGAAAGAATAGTCTCTTCAATAAATGGTGCTGGAAAAACTGGATATTCACATCCAAAAGAGTAAAACTGGATCTTATTTTATACCATACTCAAAAATAATTCAAGTGAATTAAATATTTTAACACAAAATTATGTTATTAAACTGCAAAACTCTTGGAAGAAAACATAGAGGAAAATCTTGACATTGGTCTTAACAATATGGATATGACACCAAAAGCACAGGCCCCAAAATCAAAAGTATATAAGTGGGACTATGTCAAACTAAAATGCTTCTGCACAGAAAAGGAAACAATCAACAGATTAAAAAGGCAACGCTACATAATGGAAGAAAATGTTTGCAAACTGTATTTCTGATAAAGGATTAATTTCCAAAAAGTATAAGAAACTCCTAAAACTCAACAACAAAAAATGAACAATCTAATTCAAAAATGGACAATGGACTTAAAAAGACATTCCTCCAAAGAAGACATATAGTTGGCCAACAGGTATATAAAAAAATGCTTGACATTGCTGATCATCAGAGAAATGCAAATCAAAACCACAGTGAGATATCACCTCTATACCTGTTAGGGTGGCTATCATCAAAAACAGAAAGAGACAACAAGTGTTGGTGAGGTTATGGAGAATGTGGAACATTTGTACACTGTTGGTGGGAATGTAAAATGGTGCAGTCACTATGGAAAACAGTTTGGAGGTTCCTCAAAAAATTAAAAATAAGCTATCATATAATCCAGTAATTCATTTTCTGGATGTAGATCCAAGAGAATTAAAATCAGGATCTCAAAGAAGTATCTGCACCTTCATGTTCACTGCAGCATTGTTCACAATAACCAAAATATGGAAACAACCTAAATGTCCATCAATAGATGAGTAGATAAAGAAAATGTGGTATATATGCATAAATGAATTATTCAGCCTTGAAAAAAGGAGGAAATACTGCCATATGTAGCAACATTGATGAACCTGGAAGACATTTGTGCTAAGTGAAGTAAACAATACACAGAGGACAAATACCACATGATTCTTCTTACATAAGGCATCAAAAATAGTGAAACATAGAACTAGGTAATAAAATGGTGGTTACCAGGGGTTGGGAAGAGAAGGATATGGGGAGATGTTGATTAATGGATATAAAGTTACAGTTATACAAAATGAGGAGTTTCCAGAGATCGGCTGTACAACATGATGACAGTAGTTAACAATAAGGATTGTGAACTGAAAATTTTTTTTAATTGAATCTTGATTGATCACATATATTTGTTAGGTACAGATTTGAATATCAATACATATGTACAAAATGTGGTGATCAAATCAGGATAATTAGTATACTCATATTTACAAAATGTAATCAATCTTTGTGACCTTTAGTGACTCACTAACCCCGCTCCCCTGCCCTCTTTCCCACTTCTAATAACCACAGTTCTGTTCTCGTTTTTTTGAAATTTCAAAGCATTGTTTTGATTCTTTCTTTCTTCTTTTTCTTTTTTCTTTTTTCTTTTTCTTTTCTTTCTTTCTTTCTTTCTTTCTTTCTTTCTTTCTTTCTTTCTCTCTCTCTCTCTCTCTCTCTCTCTCTCTCTCTCTCTCTCTCTCTCTCTCTCTCTCTCTCTCTCTCTCTCTCTCTCTCTCTCTCTCTCTCTCTCTCCTCTCCTCTCTCTCTCTCTCTCTCTCTCTCTCTCTCTCTCTCGAAATATTTGTTAAGAGGATGGATCTCGGAGTTTCAAGATGGCGCGGCTGCGGCAGCTGGCGCGGAGTAGCTGAGGTGGAAAAGGTGGCCACTGGGCCTCAGGCAGCCGGGAACTTGTGGACCTTCCTCTGCCATCTCTTAAGGGAGGACTGCTGCTGCTGGCCGGTCGTGGGGGCTCAACGCCACTTTGCCCCCAGCAGGAGAGGCTGCCTCATTTACAGGCAACAGCTTTGAAGTGTGGAGCAGGAAAAGAACTGATTCTTAGCTGCAAAAGTGAGTCTTGAAACAGGGAACACGGCGCCAGGGCTGCTGTGGATGCAGCCAGGATCCCGGAGGCTGGGGCCGCACTGAAGGCGGCCAGCTGCCCTATTCAGGATTCGAGGTTTCAGGCCGGCATTAAAGAAGATTCCTGGGAGCGCCCGAGCGGCGCCGCGACTGAACAGCCCGAGGCGGCAGCGCCGAGAACACGGAAGGCAACAAACCAGAGACAGAGCGAGCGCCGGACCTGGCCCACAGCATTGTGAGTGATCCCTGGCACAGCTCTGTTCGGGGGGTGAATGCCCACGCGGCTTCCGCCCAGGCCACTCACTGCCCCGGTGCTGCCTCCATTTTCCCAGGTGCGGGCAGCTCCGCCCTGCTCGGCCATCACTGAGCCCATTTGCTTGGCCTGGCGCGGGGCTTTCCGGACCCTGTGGGCCGACCTCCTCTCCCACTCCCTCCGCGGTTCTCTGGCAGGACTGGGGTGTGGGGCGTCCCGACCAGTTTTGGGAGGGCTAGGAAGTACGGGCGGGCCGACTGTCACTCCACCACACCCTGGACTCCGGCCCCGGTAAACTTCCTGTTACTGGGAGGCAGATACCATCTCTGCGACCACCAGTTTGGAAAAAAGCCTAACGAATTTCTGGTTGGGAATAGTGCGGTAGGAGAGTTCCCAGGTCCGCTTGAACCTGCCGGAGAGCAGGCTGCAGGCGGGCACTAGACTCGGTTTATACCGGGGGGATACAAAGGTGAACAAGACCCGAGAAAGATCTACACAGTGCTACAAAGGCACCCAGAGAGACCGGTCGTCTGTGCCTAGCAGAAACCTGATAGACTTCCTGGGCGAGGCAGTGCTGAGCAGGGTCTTGAAGGCCCAGCTGATAGACGAGGGGTGCAGAAGACACGCCCCAGCCCAGCACAGTGTGCACAGAGGGGGGAGACGTGCGGCCAGGGAGGCGGAGTCTCGACAGAAACCACACACCCGGTGGGGTCGCCACTGCACGATCTAACAGCCTGGGCCAGAGCACACGGAACGGGGAGAAGTCCTGTACAGAAAGTGAAAGCTCAACAGAGATCACACACCCTGTGGTACGTGATCCACCAGCCCAGCAGAGTACAAGCTGACCAGAAAGGTGGATCCCCGGAGAAGCCCAAGACCCAAGGCAACCACACACACAAGACACTAGAGGCCAACTGAGCAGTCACGGCGGGAGCCATACCAAATTGGCAACCACAGCAACATCCTATTAGTCATTAGTCTTAAACCGGTGGACTGTGAAACCCCCTGCAACAATAAATAAACACCAAAAAAAAGACACCAGAAATACAAAAAATCAAGAAAGTACACCACCAAAAGTTAATAAATCTCATACTCTAGATCCTATAGAACAAGAAGCCCTTGAAATAACTGACAAGGAATTTCGAGTGATAATTCTAAGGAAACTGAATGAGATACAAGAAAACTCAGCTAGACATCATGATGAAATGAGGAAAAGTATACAGGATCTGAAAGAGGAAATATACAAGGAAATCAATGTCCTGAAAAAAAATGTAGCAGAACTTGCTGAACTGAAGAAGTTATTCAGCGAAATAAAAAACACAACGGAGAGTTTAACCAGCAGGCTTGTCGAAGTTGAAGAGAGAACCTCTGAACTTGAAGATGGGCTGTTTGAAATAACACAAGCAGACAAAAAGAAAGAAAAAAGAATCAAGGACATGGAAGAAAATCTGAGAGAGATATCAGACAACCTCAAGCGCTCAAATATCCGAGTCATGGGTATTCCAGAAGGGGAGGAAAATGGAGATTCCATTGAAAACATATTCAAAAAAATAGTGGCAGAAAACTTCCCAGGTATAGGAAAAATCACAGATCTTCAGATCCAGGAAGCTCAACGATCTCCAAACGTATTCAACCCAAAAAGGCCTTCTCCAAGACATGTCATAGTCAAATTGGCAAAACTCAGAGACAAAGAGAGAATCTTAAAAGCTGCAAGAGAGAAGCGTCAAATCACCTATAAGGGAGCCCCAATCAGGTTAACATCAGACTTTTCATCACAAACCCTAAAAGCTAGAAAGGAATGGGATGATATTTTCAAAATACTAAAAGACAAAGATTGCCAGCCAAGAATACTCTACCCTGCAAGGCTATCCTTCCGAAATGAGGGGCAAATAGTATATTTCTCAGACAAACAAAAACTGCGGGAGTTCACTACCACAAGACCACCCTTACAAGAAATCCTCAAGGGAGTACTGGGTTTGGTTCCTGAAAAATAACTACCACTGCCATAAAAACCTAAGAAAAATCTAAACCCGCTAGTACAATAAAAATGGCATTCATGAAGAGAAAACAAGCTAACAAAAACACTATCTACAACCTAAGGAACCAACAAACAAAGAAACCAAACAGTAAATCAGAAAGCAAGGAACAAAAGACACCTAAGACAACCAAACAACCAATAAAATGCTAGGAATAAATCAACACCTTTCAATAACAACTCTTAATGTTAAAGGCTTAAATTCCCCAATTAAAAGACACAGACTGGCTGACTGGATCAAAAAGCAGGACCCAACTATATGCTGCCTACAAGAAACCCACCTCACCCATAAAGATTCACACAGACTAAGAGTGAAAGGATGGAAAAAGATTTACCATGCAAACAGAAAAGAAAAACGAGCTGGAGTGGCTATTCTTATATCTGACAAAATAGACTTTAAACTAAAAACCATAAAAAGAGACAATGAGGGACACTACTTAATGATAAAAGGACTGATCCATCAAGAAGACATAACAATCATAAATATGTACGCACCCAATGTTGGAGCAGCCAGATTTATAAAACAAACTCTATTAGACCTAAAGAAGGAAATAGACACTAATACCATAATAGCAGGGGACCTGAACACTCCACTGTCAATATTAGACAGATCATCTAGGCAAAGAATCAGTAGAGAAACACAAGATCTAAACAAGACTCTAGACCAATTGGAATTGGCAGATATCTACAGAACATTCGACCCAACAACCTCAGAATATTCATTCTTCTCATCAGCACATGGATCATTCTCCAGGATAGATCACATATTAGGTCACAAATCAAGTCTCAGTAAATTCAAAAAAATTGGAATTATCCCATGTATCTTCTCAGACCACAATGGATTAAAACTAGAAATTAATAACAAACAAAACTCTGGAAACTATACAAACACATGGAAATTAAACAGCATTCTACTTAATGACATATGGGTCCAAGAAGAAATCAAGCAGGAAATCAAAAAGTTTATTGAAACTAATGAAAACAATGATACATCATACCAAAACCTGTGGGATACTGCAAAAGCAGTATTGAGGGGAAAATTTATTGCATTAAATGCTCACTTCAGAAGAATGGAAAGATGGCAAGTGAACAACCTAACACTTCACCTTAAAGAACTAGAAAAACAAGAACAATCCAATCCTAAAGTTAGCAGACGGAAAGAAATCATTAAGATCAGAGCAGAACTGAACGAAATTGAAAACCAAAAAACAATTCAAAAGATCAACGAATCAAAAAGTTGGTTTTTTTGAAAAGATAAATAAAATTGACAAACCATTAGCATGGCTAACAAAAAAAAGAAGAGAGAAGACTCAAATAACAAAAATTAGAAATGAAAAAGGCGATATTACAACTGATTCATCTGAAATACAAGGAATCATTCGAGACTACTATAAACAACTGTACGCCAACAAATTTGAAAATCTGGAGGAAATGGATAAATTTCTGGACACACACAAGCTCCCAAAACTGAACCGTGAAGACGTAGAAAATCTGAACAGACCAATAACAATAAAGGAGATTGAAGCTGTTATCAGAAGGCTCCCAACAAAGAAAAGCCCAGGACCAGATGGATTCACAGCAGAATTTTACCAAACATTCAAAGAGGAATTGACACCGATTCTTTACAAACTATTCCAAAAGATTGAAACGGACGCAAATCTCCCAAACTCATTCTATGAAGCAAACATCATCCTGATACCAAAACCAGGTAAAGATATAACCAAAAAAGAAAACTACAGGCCGATATCCTTGATGAATATAGATGCAAAAATCCTCACTAAAATACTAGCAAACAGAATACAGCAACACATACGAAAAATTATTCATCACGATCAAGTGGGATTCATCCCAGGGATGCAAGGTTGGTTCAACATACGCAAATCAATAAATGTGATACACCATATTAATAAACTCAAACACAAGGACCATATGATCATCTCTATAGATGCTGAAAAAGCATTTGATAAAGTTCAGCACTCATTCATGACAAAGACCCTCTATAAGTTAGGTATAGAGGGAAAGTATCTCAACATAATTAAAGCCATATATGCCAAACCCACTGCCAATATCATCCTGAATGGGGAAAAGCTGAAAGCTTTTCCTTTAAGAACAGGCACTAGACAAGGATGCCCACTCTCACCACTCCTATTCAACATAGTGTTGGAAGTACTAGCCAGAGCAATCAGAGAAGAGAAGGAAATAAAGGGCATCCAGATTGGAAAAGATGAAGTCAAACTGTCCCTGTTTGCAGATGACATGATCCTATATATCGAACAGCCTAAAACCTCTACAAAAAAACTGTTGGAATTGATAAATGATTTCAGCACAGTAGCAGGATACAAAATCAACACACAAAAATCAGTAGCATTTCTTTTCTCCAATAGTGAACATGCAGAAGGAGAAATCAAGAAAGCCTGCCCATTTACAATAGCCACCAAAAAAATAAAATACTTAGGAATTGAGTTAACCAAGGAGGTGAAAAATCTCTATAAAGAGAACTACAAACCACTGCTGAGAGAAATTAGAGAGGATACAAGAAGATGGAAAGATATTCCATGCTTTTGGATTGGAAGAATCAACATAGTGAAAATGTCCATACTACCCAAAGTGATATACAAATTCAAGGCAATCCCCATCAAAATTCCAAAGACATTTTTCTCAGAAATGAAAAAAACTATTCAGACATTTATATGGAACAATAAAAGACCACGAATAGCCAAAGCAATGCTCAGCAAAAAAAATAAAGCTGGAGGCATAACACTACCTGACTTTAAGCTATACTACAAAGCTATAATAACCAAAACAGTATGGTACTGGCATAAAAACAGACACACTGACCAATGGAATAGAATAGAGAATCCAGAAATCAACCCACACACTTACTGCCATCTGATCTTTGACAAAGGCACCAAACCTATTCACTGGGGAAGGGACTGCCTCTTCAGCAAGTGGTGCTGGGATAACTGGATATCGATATGCAGGAGAATGAAACTAGATCCATACCTCTCACCGTATACTAAAATCAACTCAAAATGGATTAAGGATTTAAATATACACCCTGAGACAATAAAACTTCTTAAAGAAAACATAGGGGAAACACTTCAGGAAATAGGACTGGGCGCAGACTTCATGAATACGACCCCAAAAGCACGGGCAACCAAAGGAAAAATAAACCAATGGGATTATATCAAACTAAAAAGCTTCTGCACAGCAAAAGAAACAATTAAAAGAGTTAAAAGACAACCAACAGAGTGGGAGAAAATATTTGCAAAATATACATCTGACAAAGGATTAATATCCAGAATATATAAGGAACTCAAACAACTTTACAAGAAGAAAACAAGCAACCCAATTAAAAAATGGGCAAAAGAGCTAAGTAGGCATTTCTCTAAGGAAGATATACAAATGGCCAACAGACATATGAAAAAATGCTCAACATCACTCAGCATCCGGGAAATGCAAATCAAAACCACATTGAGATACCATCTAACCCCAGTTAGGATGGCTAAAATCCAAAAGACTATGAACGATAAATGCTGGCGAGGCTGCGGAGAAAAAGGAACTCTCATACATTGTTGGTGGGACTGCAAAATGGTGCAGCCTCTATGGAAAATGGTATGGAGGTTCCTTAAACAGTTGCAAATAGATCTACCATACGACCCAGCTATCCCACTGTTGGGAATATACCCAGAGGAATGGAAATCATCAAGTCGAAGGTATACCTGTTCCCCAATGTTCATCGCAGCACTCTTTACAATAGCCAAGAGTTGGAACCAGCCCAAATGCCCATCATCAGATGAGTGGATACGGAAAATGTGGTACATCTACACAATGGAATACTACTCAGCTATAAAAACGAATGAAATACTGCCATTTGCAACAACATGGATGGACCTTGAGAGAATTATATTAAGTGAAACAAGTCAGGCACAGAAAGAGAAATACCACATGTTCTCACTTATTGGAGGGAGCTAAAAATTAATATATAAATTCACACACACACATACACACATACACACACAAACCGGGGGGCGGGGAGGAAGAAGATATAACAACCACAATTATTTGAAGTTGATACAACAAACAAACAGAAAGGACATTGTTGGGGGGGAGGGGGGGGAGGGAGAAGGGAGGGAGGTTTTGGTGATGGGGAGCATTAATCAGCTACAATGTATATCGACAAAATAAAATTAAAAAAAAAAATATGTTAGGATTTTTCCTTATATTAAAAATTATATGGTCTTACTATAAGAATGGTTTAAAAAACATAGAAATTTATAAGGAATAAAATAAAAATCACCGAAAAGGTAAAAAAAAAAAAAAAAAAAAAAAAAAAAAAAAAAAAGAGGATGGATCTCATGTTGAGTGTTCTTATCACCAAAAAAAAAAAAAAAAAAAAGAGGGAGGGGGAGGGGAAGGACACATGGAAGCTTTTAGAAATGATGAATATGTTTGACTATGGTAATGATAGCACGAGTATATACATATGTCTAAACTTGCCAAATTGTATACATTAATTATGTGTAGCTTTTTTTGTATACTAATAATACCTCAGTAAAGCTGGAAAAAGAAAAAGTATTCCCACCATGCTGAACCATGGAACTGCCCTGGGAGAGGTTTCAGCTACAGGTATGAGCTACCCAAAAGGTGTTCTGAGCACTGCATTTTCTGGCTGACACAGAAAATAAAGAAATTGCAAGTCTGTCTTTTCGTAAAGGCTGATTTTAAAGCCTTTCTTCAAACTAAAGAGCTCAAATATTCACCTCGTCTGCCTTGAGGCCATAATTAATACCTTACACTGTGAAGTGGGAGATCACAATGGTAAAATTAGAACATATCCTTTAATATAAGAAAAATATTATTATGGCTATTCTCTTCTGTCTCAAGATTTTGAATCTCTACCTACTTCAAAGTCCTTTTCAAGGTACATCATTTCCATATAGCTCTGCCAGAATCAATCTCTAACTACTAAGTGCATATTATCATTATAGTATGAATGGTCAAATTAAAGACTTAATGATCAATCAAATCCATTGTGTGTTCAGTATTCACCTGGGCCATTTTTGTCACCTCTGTGGAACTTGGGGGGCAAGTGGAAACCTATTAACTTCTATTTCATTTTCCAGACTTCCCTAGCTTTGTGAAGGAAGCTCTAATGATGGCAAACATCTACAAACAGATCCTAGAAGTAAGAATTTTGTTAGCAACCTCTTGTCCCACTTTCTTTTAGGTTTAAAATCTGGTGGTCATTTCCCCCACTATGGGATTTGTGACACAGATACAGTGCATGCCCCATGTTTCTGACCATTCCCCATCCCCATAATCATTTTTACTTCTAACCATACCCAAAATCCTCTGATATAGTATGTCTTCCTTGTCCACATAAAATTACCAGTCCTTACACTTGTGACGTTTCTGTGATCTCTCTCTACCTTCCTATGTCTCCAATCCAAGTCCCTGGGCCTCTGATCCATTCCCCATGTCTTAGTCCATTTGTGCTGCTATAAAAAAATACCAGAGACTAGGTAACTTGTAAACAACATACATTTATTTCTTCACAGTTCTAGAGGCTGGAAAGTCCTATATCAAAGCACCGGTAGGTTTGGTGTGTTGAGATGGCCTGCTCCATTGACGGCATCTTCTTGCAGTGGTATCCTCAAGTTGCAGAAGGGGTGAATACTGTGTCCTCAATAGTGGGAGTGGAAAGCCAAAAGGGGCCATGCTAGTTCTCTTCAGCCCTTTTAAATGGTCACTAATTCCATTGATGAGTGCTGTGTTCTCATGATGTAATCACCTCCTGAAGGCCCCATCTCTTAATACTACCACAATAGTGATTAAATTTCAACACATACATTTGAAGGGACATTCAGACCATAGCACCCCATATACTAATTTCTGCTCACTTACCTTGCCTTATATCTCAGCCAGTTGCTGGAGTGCCTAGTTAGTATATCGTGTAGGTATTGATATCCTCTTTATCCCAGTGTTAGACCTTTTACCCATTCCCCCAATAATCTGCCAGGGCTCTTCCTTTAAAGACAAATTTCGTGATTCTAACAGACACTCTGCCTTATTATTTTTTTTTTTTAAATTGGACACAGCCACAATGTTGAACTCTCCTATAGCTATGTCCTACTAGTACAGATAGTCCTGGTATTTATGTAGCTGGTTGGATTGTCTGACTGCCCTCACTATGGCAGACTTGTAGATCTTTGCCCTAGAAAGCAGGTTTCCATTTGGCTTGCTTCACTTCTATAGTATTTTCCATTATGCCAATGTCCTGAATGATTTCTTACCAAGTGATAAGCCTTTGCAAATCTTAACAAAGAGATAGGATTTTGAGACATACATATGACATATGGAAAGGTAACACCAATAGCACAAATGCAAAGGGCAAAATGAGCTCAAGATATTGAAAATTGCCCATTGTGACAATTGCAGCTAGAATGGTTCGTAGAGAGTTTGCTGAGCAAAACAAGTATGGATGCAATAGAAACTAAATTATTGACTGTGGAAGAAGCCTGTAGTAGAGATTGATGATCATTCCCAATTTTCATTGTCCCCTTTTCCCTCGTAATAATAGATTCCTTTCACTCACAGCTGGACACATAGACAGTAAGAGAGACACCCTTGCAGCTAGGTAGAGATATTTGATTTCTTTCAGCATAATTAAATGTAAGCAGGAATTATATGTGCAAATGCTAGGGAATATTCCTTACAAAGAAAGTTGTTTGTTTTTCCTCTTTCCTTTTTCTGCTGGCAGAAGTAGTAAACATTGGATCTGCTGCCTTGGATCCCAAGCTAGAATTCATGTAGAGAGTATCAGGGGAACCCCACCAGTCTTGGACTCTTAACCTTTGAACTAAATAAAATTTTATCTTATTTAAGCCTCTGTGTTTTGGGGTTCCATTGTCTTACAAGTTCATTTATTTTCTCTTTATTAAGGAGCTTTTGAAGACTTCTAAGCATATCATGAGTGAGAAGCTCAAGGCTGCTATGCCAAAAATAATACCAGCAGTCAAGTGGAGGCTCTGATGAAACATGTTCAAACTCTAATGTTGATACCAGACTGAGCCTCACATTGTATTTGGTCCAGTGCTTTCTATGGTCAATATCATATTAACACAAATACACCCAGCAGAAGCATCTTTTCCTGTTTCTCATAGAGCTCGATTGATGGTATCTTTTAGAGGACTAATTGGCTTTAGAACAGTAATATTGCCTTTCAGTGTCAGCTCTCAGTAGCAGGGCAAGCAGACAGCCACATTTTTGATTTGATATTCAGCCCAACATCAAACACCTTTTTATATTCCCGCCAGAGTAACTTAGTTCTTCCCCCAGGCATTTTAATTAAAACAGCACTAATGTTCATCTGATCCCTAAAAGGGAGAGAAGGCCTGAGTCTTCTGACATAGTACTGTTTTGCCCAGGTAAATTGTTCTATTAGCAGTTGACACATAGAAAACATTAGAAAAATAGATGCAAATAATTCAATTTTCCTAGGCGCTCTTGCAGCTGAACCCAGGAAAAGGGTTGCATAAATAGTGTGCTTCATTCTTTGCCAATGGCTAGCACTTATGACGGGCAATGCCCTGTATATGCAATATATTTCATGATCCCAGCAATCCTAAGAGAAATGACTTTTACCACCCATTTTATAGATGAGGACATCAGTTTAGTAAGGTTTGGAGACTTGTCCAAGGTCACAGAGGAGGGAAGTGGTAGAACTAGAGTTCCAATCCATTAAAACTGACCTCATAGCCCTAGACTTAACTTACATACTGTACTCCTTCAACATTGCTGGCTCACACATGAGGAGCTGAGAAAAATGTATCTTTAACTTTCAAGGAGGCATGGAGTCAGCCTTATAACTATTGGGTATGAATCCCTCATTTGTAAGCAGTCAATTGATATGATGGAACAATGATGCAATTTTAGTCAGAGTGCTACTATTCTTAACCCTGGGAAGGCAATGATAAGAAAATACATATCAAAGTTGGATACACATTTCTGAGATAAAAGTTATGTGCAGTTTCTAAAAACATCTAAACCTAACCTATCATTTCATTAGTTGGTTATAAACCAGGTTGGTGTTTTTTTAATAAAAAATCATGCAAAATGAAGTTTGGGAATCATTTTGCTTTCTTTTGAAAATGTGCTCTTTTAAAGTTTTAAAATAAATATTTCGTAGACCTCGTCTCTAAATGAAAAAAAAATTTGGTATAATATATTTATATTGTTTGAATTTGAAATATAACTACTACCCAGAGTGGCCTTAGCACAGGAATGACAGCAGCCCTCCTTTCCTTATGATTTAATCGGTGGATCTGGCTGTGAATTTTTCAAGTGAGTGGGCTCTGTAATGAACTGCTTCTTTTCCAAGTTATCATAACAGAAAGGGCATGAACCAGAAACTGGTTGCAGAGTAAATACCTCGTGACTGTCAGATAAGAGGAGGAGTTGCTTTGCAGAATATGCCTGTGACTCAGCTGTGAAATTCACCAGCATCCTTCTAGATAAAGACTAAGTGACAGAATGAGAAATCTGTTAAAGTCTGTTAGTGGAGAAGGAGAAGTCTGGATACTGAACCCTCTCCTTATATTGAAGGGTGTCCATAACTGATCTAGATAAGAATGGGTTGAAGTTATGATACTCAGCTGAGCACAATTTATGGTCCTGTAGACTTCTATGAGATAAGGAGTTTCTTTGGCTTTACACGTGGCTGCTAGCCCAGTACGATTTCTCTTTCCTCTCAGCTACAGGAATTTGGTTGTGCTTTCTCATGAGACTAACCATAATGTGCAGTACTGTGCCTCATAATACAGTTGCTTTATACAGATATCAATAATCTTTATGTTCTTTATTGAATTGATTTTCTCAAAGTTTCCTGTGTCATATTTATATTTGTATATCCCTTATGTCAGTGTTTTTTACATAGATGTATCGAACAATGAGGGGAAATGATCCTTCTTTTTCTTTCAGATATTCTGAAGAATTTTCGCCTTAATTGTGTAGTGTTATTCTTTTGTTCCCTGCCCACAGACTGTTTACTTTTAATGAAATTGTTTATATTTGTCTATTTATGACCTACAAAAGCAATGATACCGATGGTTCAGTTTAAAGCTACCACAAATCAGGCTACTCATAATTTAATGTCATGAAATTACATGTAATGCTAATGAATTTAATGTAATCTGTATATTATATTTAAAATCTTATATTTGAATTTCTGTGTTATGTACATTAGAGCATAGGTCCTCAGATACATTTTTCAATATTTTAGAGTCTATAAAAATCTTTTATGTCTTGGTCCATGTTCCACAGTATAAAAAGGTACTAGATGCTACCTAGATTTATTTACATACTATTATGGAAAATTTGTAAAACTAGATCTAACGTGAGTCCAAGTGGTGATGGTAAAAATTATTTTACTTTCAGTTAGTAGATTGTATAAATATTAAAAGAACTTCTATTACGTTTTAAAATATAAAATAATTACCCATTCAATTAACAAGCATTTTGTAAAGGCCCAACACAGGGAAGATGCTGACTGTGAAGATAGACACAAATGAGATACTCTCTGTCTTCTCAAGGAATTTGCAACAGAAAGATCAACAACATCCACTGTTTATATATTTCTGTCATTTACACTTTGAAGTTATGTAACGAATCATCCTCTAATGATCGAAGTTTTACTTTATGGGGTAAAATAAAGTTGTTTCATTTACTATTATAACTTGCCTCTTAAGTAATTGTGCACTTGTGAACTTGTGTAAACTTGCGTGTGTTACTTTAAGGCTTAAATTGCATCATTATGTCCAATTTTTTTTTTTTTCCTAAGCCTGTATCTAAGTGAGAAAAATGCTTTAGGAACTAAGTACTGCTTTTACTTGAGGGGTACTTTAAGAGATCAAAAATATAAAGGCAAAATAATTCACAGAAAAATACTAATTAGTGCTAATACTCTTTCTTACTGCCTCCTCTTCAAAGCTGCTTAAAAGCTATCTATTAAAACTGTGAGCATCACCACTTATAAACAATGAGGTGGAGGATTCTCTGCTGCCCCCAATGCATTTGGACAAGCCTAATGCTTTTGCATGGAGAGCAAAGTGAACCTTTTATTAGGCAGGTGATTATCTCCACTCAGTGTTTACCTTGAATAATGAATGCCCAGGTGCTCGCAGGAGTTTTCAAGGGGGCTTTGAAGGAAGCTAGTTTGAGCACAGAGGTTTCACCATGATGAATTCTGTGCAGAGGCATTTTCTAATTACAGTCAGAAAATTTCTAATTTGCTTTCAAGTGTGGAATTTGGAGTTCACATTTCAGAAATGAAAGTCATTTAACACCCACTCTTCAACACATATATAGATTTAATTCTGTGACATGCTATCTTAGTTGAATTCTGCTGAATTTCTTGTTTGGTGCTGCCTGCATCACGATTGTTATTTTTCAAATAATTCTGAAGGCTGTTTCCTTTCTTCTTTTTTTAATGGGTCAGTGTCAGAATATCAGCTGATAAATATTTTGTGTATTTTTCACATTTATTCTTCATCTGGCATCATTTTTTGACCAATAATATTTTTTCAAAATGATCTTGTGGTGCTTTGAAGCAGCTAATATCAGCAATCCAAGGAAGAGGGGCAGAGATACAAGCAAATGAAAAATACTTACTGAAAAATGGCAGTCCTAGGGTTACTAATTATTCTCCACCTACAATATGTAACAGATGGAGAGCAACAGAAACCAACTCTGCTTAATTTATGTAGAAAGATAATGTATTAGGAGAACATAACAGCACCTAGAGACCTGTAGGGAGAGGTTTTCCTCTGGAGAAGTTCTCCATGGCAAGAGCCGCTGGACAGTCTCATTCAGGCACCACTGATGGAATAAGTAAATACATGAACAGGAGTTTTTTTTATTGATTTGTTTTTTTTTTCCTCCTCAATTTGTGACATTTTACTCAAATTTCAAAATCCTGAAAGAGAATTTGATTGGAGATCTTATATCAACTAGACAAGCCATGGCTATTTCAGTTAAGTGAAATATAAGACCACAAAAGAAAGACCCCTTGTCCCCTTCAGCTTCCGAATGGGAGGTCAGAGCATCCTAATTCATGTTCCTTCAAAACTGTACATGCTGAGAAGACAACTTAACCAAGAAAACCTCAGGGTACTAGTGGGAAGTAGAAATAGACACTGCATGGCCCCAAATGACAAATATGAGTATCTACCACACAATATGTTTTAAACATTCCTTTGACAGAATGAAACCTACTCTCACTATATGTTAGATCCAGGCTGTGAAACTCTGTCATCCTAAAGTCAGGTGAGAAACAGTATTTGGTGATAGTTTAGAACACAGACTCTAGAGCCAGACTGAATGGATTCGGATACCAGCTCTTTGGCTTAGTAACTGTAAAACTTGTGCAAATCCTCCAACCTTTCTATACCTCACTTGCTTTATCTGTAAAGGGGAAATAGTAGTAACACCTATCTCAAAGGGATGCCACACTGATTATTTGCATTATTATATGCAGAGCAGTTAGTAAACCCTCAGTGTGTTACCACTTATGTGAAAGAGTGTAGGGTCAGAGTAGAAACCTGGCCTCATGAGATTCAGGATGATGCTTCACTTAGGTTGGTTGGTGGCCATCACCGTTGTTATTCAATGGGCTAGCCACGCACCAAAATCAAACTGCAGGGGAGTATGGTGCTTTAAATCAAGGCAGTGACAAAACTCAGGCACCATAGATAATGAGGCCAGGGCCAACTGTGAAAATGACACCAGGTGAGTAGGCACATGAGAATCAAGGTACACAAAGTGAAGGACAGGGCAAAATACTGGGCCAGAAGGCACTGCACATAGGAACCAAGAGGCTGATGGAGGCCCTGGGGAAAGCAGAGCAGCTGAAACAGATGCATGGATTCAGCATCAAGGAAACTGATTCTGAGTGGTACTCCTGTCTCTGCCAAAAGCTTCTCCCAATTTCACTGATAGTAAAAGCTAACTAAACCTAGGTTTTAGGTAAGATATAGCAGGCTTCAGAAAAGGTATATAATTATTCTCAGAAATAGGAATTGCAAGACTAGAGGAAGCGAATGACACATTGGCATTGTGCTGTCCATACCTATCAATTTGAAAATAATAATAGGCATGCCACTATAACTAGTTAATAATAATGATGATGGATAACACTTATTTTGCGTTTACTATGTGTCTGACACTCTGCGTTATATCTATTATATTACTTAATTTTCCCAAAAAATCGTTGAGATAATTTCTACAATATAAAATGCCCATTTGTTTGTCTTACCACTCTTTGTTCAACACTTAGAATAGGACATGGTACAAAACAAGTGTTTACAAAGTATTGGATGGTCCCCAATTAAACAACAAAATAAGGCACCGATAGTCCAAATAACCTGCTCAAGTCAGACAGTAAACTCTAGTGTTGAGATTCAAAGTCAGGAAGCTTGACTCCAGAGCCCACAATTAAGCTCTACAGTTTCTTCCTAACACTACCCAATCTCAAAAGCATCACTCATTGCTACAGTTATTTCATTCATTATCCACCTCATTGCTATACTTCCATTTATCACCAGAGTGAAATAGGTCATTATAAAAAGGAAAAAAAGGAACAGTCAATGATGAGCTGCATGTATATTGGAGTAATGAATACATAGGACTAAGGGCCCCAAATCATAGTTTTTGGTATTATGCAAACATGAGTACCTTGAATCAATTATGTACAAGGAATTTTACTGACTGGGAAATAAAAATATGAGCAGGAATGTCTCTAAACTTGAAGGACTAACATTCTAGTGGTACAGACAGGGACATAAATAAATAACTAATCTAGTAAGTACAGATGGCAAGGCGTTGGATTTTTTTTCTTAAAGCCCAGCTGGTTCCAGCAATAGTGAAACTCATTGTGTCTGGGGCATGGGGACATGTGCAGGAGTAATAGGAGCAAGACCAGAAAGGTAGTTGATAAGACACAAGAAGGAAGAAAGGCTTTGAACGTGGTGCCAAGGAGATTGCACTTTATCAAAAATGAAGAAATAGTGCAATTAATGTTCTAAGTAAGAACTCTGGTGATTTGATTGAAGAAAGATAAGCAATAGGATGCCCATGCAATAATGTAAGTCAGATAAGATTAGGGCCTGAAATGAGGTTGCAGCAGTGGGTTCCATGCAGAATCAACATGATTTAGTGGCTGGTTGAATTTCAGTGTGATGGACAGCTAGAATCGAACATGACTCTCAACTTTCTCACTGAGGAAAGTGGGTAGATGGCAACATTACTCACCCCAAGAACAGAAATAAATAGAAAAAGTAGATTCTGCTAGGGTAGGGAAAAAAAAGTCTAATATAAATATTGAAACATCTAAAGGATTTTTTTTTTAATGTGAAGAAGAAATGGAAGTACATATAATGATGCAAAATTGCCTATTTTTATCTCATAGTTTTACATGGGGAAAGTAACCCTATTATTTCAGTACTTCTTTTTTTTAGTTCCTATTTTTCTAAAAACTTAGCTCCAGTACTGTAAGTGATTTTAATGTAGTTTATTGGAGGGGCTTTAATTTGAAAATATTTTTTTTCCTCTGGAAGCTGTTTTTATCTTTAATTGTAGCCTTGTTCATAATCTGCCAGAGACAGTTTGGATTTACAGTACTTAACACTGAAGTTGGCAGTTAGGCCTCATTTTGATAAGTATTTGAGAAGATAGTTTTCTCATTTGGAGTCTTTTGTATAATTTTTTACTTGAGAGTAGCCCTTGGACAGAGGACAATTTATCTAAGTGCAGGATCAATCATAAAAAGTGCAAGAAATCTAGGTGCTCTGAGGATACAACTGTTACACAGTGGGGTTTTAGTTTTGGCAGAATGAAGAAGAGGCATTGAAACCTAGTTGACTTTGAACTTTGAAGCCTCTTACTTGACTTCATTGCTTAGCCAACAAGAGATTTTTTAAAGTTTGTGTGTACATATATATATATATATACACACACACACATATACATATATATGTTTATTTTTGTGTATGTGTGTGTGTGTGTGTGTGTGTATAAATCTAGATCTGAAGTTAGATATTTTAAATTTGAGATAAAGGGGGGTATTTGTCAATATTTCCTTTCAAAAGACATGAGGAATGATAATATTTTACACACACACGCACACACATATGAGAAATGGAAGAAAGATCTCTCGGGTTACAGAGAGGACATGAGTAACTTAGCTGGTGATGATTAACTGCTTTTTGTCCCTATATTTGAGAATAGATGAATAAAGATTTTAATGATTAAATCTATATATTTTTTGAAATGTAGACGGTATAGACCTATATCTATCACAGAATTTTTCTTGTTTTTGTTATTGTTATCACTCAAAACTTTCAATTTCTTTGCTTTTTTAAACATGAGACAGACCTATTAGAGACCTTTGTTTCTTGAAGTGTTTAATTAAGAGATATCTGGCAAAAGTTACATTAAATTGTTTGATTTCTTTATGGTAGTATTTAATGAAGAGAATATCAATTTATGAATTTTAAAAACAGCATTAAATTTAAACATCTAATCTAAGGGACTGCAAAAAACAGATTATAACCTATTGGTTGATTTTATAACACTTGCCCCTCCTTCCCATGCTCCTTTCTGTGGTTTTCTGATATTTCCACCAGAGATGAAAGCACCTATGATCATTTTATCTATTTGTTTTGTTAGTCAAGATTTTACTGTAAAGGGAGTTTCTAAAAATAAATTTGCTGGCCTTTGATTTACTTAAATTTCTTTTTTTATAGGTGATAAATCAGGGCAAATTAAGAAAGTTGATGGTGATCACAAAAGGAAGTAAGAATAAAGACGATGCCTGTAATAAGTTATTTAGTTTGTCTCTTTGAATCCTTTGAACTCTTGGTTAATAAGTCCCTCAATTTTTTATATTGTATACAAAAATAGAATAGAATTTCTAGTTATAAAAATGTAAACTACCAACTGATATATCAAAATCTCTGCTCCCCCAAACTGTTCCCATTTCAAATGTCTTTGGTTGCTTACTTATTACATTCTTAAAGTATTATACAAAGGTTTAGTGCAATTTTCATTACACTTTCTTCCATTTACAAATAATAAAGGCCCTCAAGTAGAAAAGATTATTAGAAAAATGAATGTAGAGAGGCAGAGGCCTGTCTCTGAAAGGAAGACTATTCATAAAACAACCACTCTTCTAAGGAAAATGTTAAAAGTACTAAAAATAAGTTGACCATTTATGTCTAATTCCTAATTTATGTGAAATTCACCATGCCAGTCTTCCATTTAGTCTAAATTTCTCAATTGTCACTAGAACATGATAAGTATTGTTAACAGACTGTTATATTGATTGGTATGTAGATAACGATATGGATGAGCTATGATTCAGATATTTGCTAAAGAATACAGTCTTAAATTCATTTTAACCTAATAGTAGTTCATAACAACTCGTGAGAAATAAAAATCTTCAGAGATGAAGAAACTGTAGTTTCTATGTTTTTCTAGATGGCCTAATATTTGCTCTTCTGTTAATCTAAAGCAGCAAGAATTACATGCTTGAAGTTTATGCATTGACCATTCTTCAAAACTATACTTACTGAATTACATTTGTCATCCTGCCTTCGACTTGCGTTGAGGTCCCATATTTAGTATCTGTATTACAAATCACCTCTATGAAACTTGTTTCTGAATTGACTTTGAGGATACATTTCGTTAAACAGGGTCCTTTGTGTGAGAATTGTCAGAAGACAACAATTCTCATATTTAGTATCAGGAATTGCTGAGCTTTTCCTATACAAATTGATTTACCTATGGATTCTATGAATTGTGTGATTCAGCAAATTCCAAAGTAGGCATAACAATCGCCAAGGGAAACTTTCAAAATGTGGAATCGCAGACCTTTCCCCAGACCTAAGGAATTACATTTATAGATGGGAGCAATGATAACAAAGATGGCACTAAAACTTTATAAAATCCTTTCCAAAGGTAGTAAGAATTTGTGTTCTTCATGAAGCTCCCCAGTGAATTGTCTATGATCAGACATTGAAACTCACTGAGGTAACTGATCAAGTTCTCCATTTTTCATTGCTAGTTAGAAAAGAGCCAAAATTGTGCTTTACCCTTAATGAGTCCAGATGATTTCATGTTATGCATGTATTTTTCAATTTAGCTTATTTTAACACTGTTATCCTACCTTGATTTTTTTGTCTTAATTTTAATATTTATTTCTACTTTATACAGTATCCAATGTTTGACACATTATTGCTTACCACTTTTAATCCTTTTTTATAAAACTGAGGTGAAATTATATTGTAGAATAGATTGTAGAATAGATTTTAAGGGTCAGTTTGATAAATATTGATAAATTATACACAGTATAATGACAATCTACATGAAGATAAAGTTAATTAACCCAGAAAGTTACCTAGTGTCCCTTTCTAGTCATTTCTTCCCCTTCAATGCTTTGATTATAGCAACAGATGATCTATCTACTACAAGGAATTTAGCCTGTTCTAGAACATTGAAAAAAATTGAATATGGTATGTACTCTTTTGAATCCGGTTTCTTTCACTGAAAAAAATGTTTTTAAGATTTATTCATGTTGCTGCATCTGTCAGTAGTTCACTCCTCATTATAACCAAATAGTAATCCATTTTCAAGTATAGACCAAAATTTATTTATTCTTTTACCTGGTGATGCACATTTGGGTTCCTTCCAGTTTGGGTTATTATAAGTAAAGCTTTCCTAACCATACCTGTACAAGAGTTTTGTGGGCATATGTTTTGATTTCTCTTGATAAAATTCTAGGAGTGGAATTATTGGGTTACAGAGTATTAGCAATTGCTTTTCCGAAGTGGCTGTATCATTTTACATTCTCATCAGCAAAGTATGAAATTTCCACTTGCACAACAACCTTGCCAACAGTTGAAATTTTTTAATCTTTCAAAAATTTGGGCCCTTCTTAAAGTATATAACAGCACCTTAGCGTGGTTTGAATTTGCATTTCCCTGATATTTAAAGATGCTGAGAACATTTTCACATACTTGGTTATTTGTATATACTCCTCAGTACAGAATCTTTTCCAATTTCTATCTATCTTTATTAGCTTGTTTGATTTTACATTATTGAGTTATAGAAGTTTTTCCCCCTTTAATATATTCTGAATATGAGTCTTTTTTCAAATATGTGTCTTGCAAATATTTTCTTCCGTTCTGTGGGTTAACTTTTAATTTTCAATGATGTCATTTGAGGAGCAGAGCTATTAATTTTGATGAAGCCCAATTTACCATTTTTTTCTTTTATTCTTAGTACTTCTGCTGTCCTGTCAAAGAAACCTTTGCTTACTCCATGTTTGCAAAGACATCTCTCTATATTTTGTTCCAGAAGGTTTATGGTTTTAATTTTTACATTTAGTTATATGAATCATTTTATATTAATTTTTTGCCTAGGTGTGAGATAGGAGTCAATTTTCGTTTTTTTCTCTACAAATATCCAATTGCTACAACACCATTTGTTGAAAGATTATCTCTTCCTCTTTAAGTAACCTTGGTGCCTTTGTTGAAAAACAGTTAAATACACACACACACACACACACACACACACACACACACACACGGATCCAGTCATGGGCAATTTATTTTTTGTTCCATTTTATCTAACATTATGACAGTTCCACGTCTTTGGCATTCATATGTATTTTAGTATCTACCAGTCAAATTTCCCATAAAACTTGGTGGGATTTTGACTGAGATTTTGTGGGATGTACAGGTCAAATTGAGGAGGACCAACATCTTAATAATATTGGATCTTTAAATCTAGAAATAGAGCATATTACTCCATCTATTTAGGTCAAATGTTTTTCTTCATCTATTGGGTTGATCATATGGCATTTCCTTTTTAATCTGTTAGTATGGTGAATCATCTTGATTTATTTTCAAGTATTCAAACAAACGTGCATTCTTTAGGTAAACCCCATTTTCTGATGATGTATTGTCCTTTGGAGTATTCTGGATTTTCTTTGTGAATATTTTGTTGCAGATTTTTCAGTATGTTCATGAATGATAATGATTTGTAATTTTTCTCCTTTTTTTAAAACCACTCATTAGGTTTTTCCTAGAGGTTTAAACTTTATTTTACTTTACTCTCCAGCTACTTCTTCAGTACCTAAAGGACACAAAAAACTTATCATCTCACTGTCCTTTCTCAGCAGTGTGTATCAGTTTCCTAGGGTTGCTACAAAAGAAAAAAATTACCACAAACTTGAACTTGGCTTAAAATACAGAAATGCATTCTCTCATAGTCTGGAGGCCAAAAGTTTGATATCAAGGTGTCAGCAGGGCTGCCCTCCCTCCAAAGGCTCTAGGGGAGAATCCTTCCTTGCCTCTTTCAGCTTCCAGTGGCTCCAGACATTCCTTGACTTATGGCAATAAAACTTCAATCTCTGCCTCTGTCTTCTCTGACTTCACATGGACTTCTCTGTGTCTTCTCTTCTGTCTCTTGTAAGGACACACCATTAGATTGAAGTCCCACCCAGATGATCCAAAATGATTTCATCTTGAGATTTTTAATGTAATTGCATCTAAAAAGACTTTTTCCAAATAAAGTCACATGCACTGGTGTTGGGGGATAGGATATGAACATGTCTTTTGAGGGGATGTCTTAGACCTTTCAGTCTCCTGTAACAAAATACCTTGGACTGGGTAACTTATAAACAACAGAAATTTATTGCTCACAGTTTTGAGGCTGGGAAGTCCAAAACCAAGCCACCAGCAGATCCAGTGCCTGGTGAGCTAAATGTTTAGCTTAAACAAACTAGAAGAATTTGACAAATAGCTATTTATAAACTTATTTTTAGAGAGAGTCTGATATGTACTAAGTACTTTGGGAAGTACTTCACGAAATAAATAAGGTAGATGTATTTGCCCACTTCTTCTGCTTATACCTGCAACTGGGTGATTTATAAAGAAAATAAAATTTATTGCTTACAGTTCCGAAGCTGGGAAGTCCAAAGTCCATCTGGTGGTAGTGACAGTGATCCAGGGGACTCACATTGTAAGATGGTGGAAGCAGAGAGAGAGCAGAGAGAGAAACAGACTTTCTTCTTTTAAAGCCCTCAGAACCACATCCCTGACCACCGTTTTTAATCCATTCACTACTGCACAGTTTTACAATCCACTCACCTCTTCAAGGCTCCACTTTTCAATTACTGTAATAGGATTTCCCACTCTCAATAGTCACAGTGGGGCCAAGTTACTAATACATAAAACCTGGGGGACACAATTCAAGCTTCAGGGAGTTTTGGGGGGACATAATTCAATCTACTACTATAAGATTCTTGTATCTATATGCTACAGTCTATCCTGCAATTAGACGAGTAATTGTAGTTGCAGTGTGTACAGTATGTACATGATGTATACCTGCATATGATGTGCTATTTATGTGGTTTCTTTCTGGGAAATCTATGGTGGTAACATCTGAATAACTTGATGATTAGTGGATTGTACCAGGAGCATCTGGGATAAAATGAGAAATGGAAGTTTATATCATATTCAAATGTCTCCAAAAATTTGTTGTGGCTAGAAAACAGCATGTATATCTGTAAAAGCTAGGACTGAGATTGAAAAAGGTAGCTGGGGCCAAGTGGCAAAGGGCCATATTCTATAGACAATGGGTGTTACTAAAGGTTTTAAAACAGGCAAGGCGTGATAATAGGGCAGACTACTAAAACCTAAGATTCAAGAATTTTAAGGATATTTCTTGAGAAAACTACAGGTAAAGAAACAATACAATGCAACAAGCAACTAGGGCTCTCTAACAGCCTCACTATTAGAGAAAACCCATCTGAGCCAATTCTGATGGCCATGTATAGGGGAGATGGTCCCCAGCAGGTGTCTAGTGGGAGTAAGATATAGTTTGGGTTTTCCAGTGTGGGCAGTCAAATATGAGGACAGGAAAGGACGTATCCTATATAAAGCTTTTTTATATGACCCAGGGAGAGAGAGAGGGATTCTAACTAATTCTGACTCTTCAAAAGTCTGTTACACATTTTATCTAAAGAAGGTAGAGATGATTCAATGATCTCTCACCTTAGTAAATTTAGAAACTCTATGATATACCCATTAGTCAGTAATCACTTCTTGGAATCATTTGTTTTACACATCCCCTTGCCTTCCAGTCGTGGCTTTCAAGCATTTTGTCTACAACTCCCCTGCCTATCCACTTCATAAACTTCACTTGATTTACTAGTCTCACAGTCCGTCTTTGCTTGTCATTGCTGTTAGTGCCTTTGTGCACATGGGCAGCAAACACGCACACTCTCTATCCACAGCCTCAACACACTTGGTCTTGATGAACTCTGATCACATATTTCATTTACAGCAGATACCTATTTCTGACAAGTACTTAATAATAAATTTCACTTCGGTAAAAACTCAGAATCGTTCTGACAAAGTTTTTCATCCTGAGAAAGGAAAACATAGCTGTCTCTTTCCACTGACTCATCGATTTAATCTGCACTCATCACATAGGGAAAGCAAAATAGTGAGGTGGATGCCTGATGGGTGAGCTATTTCTAGCACAGACAGTGACTTTGATATTGAAAATCTGGTATCAAATAGGTAGGGCAGCTTTTTGCTCCTGGATAACCAACCGTTTCCAAGTATTTTATGATCCCTTTTGTGGATTTGTAGAGCTGGTGGCTTTTTACTCTCAGAAAGTTAGTGATTATAGACTACAGCAGAGAAAGGAATTAGAGAAATCCTGCTCTATAAGTAGATAATCAGTCATAGTGGATGGAATGTAGAAAATTATTCTAGCTTTTTGAACAAGAAGATTAATTTAGAAGATATGTGATTAAGAAATCTGTTACTTCGTAGAATTAAATGTACTGAGACACTTACAGACTTAGAATATGTATTTGATATTTTTATTCTAAAAGCTTTTATCATTCCCACCAACAAACAGAATATCATATTGAACCATTTTTTGTCTTCTACCAAAAGCAAGGGAATCACAGTTTATGGCATAATCACAAGAGACCTTAATTATCTGTGCTATGTTTGATATAAGATACTAAATTTTATTAAAAATAGTTTCATTTCTTAAGGTATTTTTTTCCTTTTGTAAATATTGGGATATATTTATATTTTTATCATACATAGAAATATTGTTGAAAAATGAGAATTATACTTGAAGGACCTTGCTCATTTTATATTTGCAGTTATAAAGGTAACTTTTATGTTCACCAAGGAACTTAAATTATAAATACCATTTTACCATATAAATATTTAAACCTATTATAGCTGAAATTTCTCATAGATCAAAAGAAGATTTAAGCTGTGCCTTTTTCTTCTTTCCTTCACTAGGTGCTACTATTCTCTACAGACAAACACTGAAGCTTCTCGTCCTTTCAGTTGGTTTCAGACAACGGTAGCAACAAAAGGAGGTGAGAACGTAGGAACTATGAGACTGAAGGCATATCTCTGCTCTCTGTGTCCACCTTGCTGTGATTCTGAAAGTTGTTCGCCAGCCACAGATCTTGTCATGTGGTTCCTCTTTGACAGCTCCAGCTCTCACCAACCTCTGGGCTTAGGAGTGGTAATGGATTCTAGTTTCATCACCTGCTGATGGTTCCCTTAACCCCTCACATGCCCCTGGAAATATTCCCTTAATTGTATTCTTCCAGTTAAACAATTTTGAGTGTGCCTTCTCTCTTTTAACCAACATGCTGCCTAACACAGTGTCAGGTGTGGTCCCAGGAAATAAGTTCTATGGTTGGAATTCTGGTGCTAGGTTGATCATATACTTAAAGAAGACATGGAAAAACCTCTTCCCAGGAAATATGGAACACTGGCAATCCTTAGTTTATAGTGGGCATCACAAATACTTAATTTATCAAGGAGTAGAGTGCTTCTTTTCAACAGCAAGCTGCAGAAAGATCAAGAGGTTGTAACACTTAGTTGCCATGGAAAAAATGATTGCAAAGATAATGGAGTTGGATAACTGCTTTTTATTACACTAAGGCTATCACAAAAGAAAAAACGAAAGAAAGAAAAGAAAATATAAGTTTAGCATATTCAAAGCATAGGTAGAAAATCAAAACAACTCTACAGTGACTGCGAATTCTGTAACTTGTAGTGTTCCCACAAGAAATGCACTTACACACCACTCGTGCAGAAAAGGGCAGTTTATTCACTCCAGCTGGCCAGCGACCGTCTCCCAAGGAGCAACCAAGGAAGAAAGGCATTGGACTTTGGTCTTGTAGGGTTTTTAAAGGCCAAAACTACATCCTGTTGGCACATGGGTTTGTCCAGGTGCACAAAGCAAGCTAGGGAGCAAGGTCACAAAGGCCAAGAATGAGCCATTCGAGCAATCAAGCATACAAGTTTTCATTGTGTATGGTTCCTGTTCCCCTGTAATTGTTTTTGTTTCTATGAGAAGGTCAATGGTTTCTCATGCAGAAGGGGAGGTAGTCTGCAGGTGAGATAGGGGCAAAATGGAGTTACTTAGCTTAAGCAAGCAATTCTACAGAAGCAGATAGCATACGTTATGAGAGTGTAGGGAGCTCTATTTCAGTAGGACTCTAGAACAAACAAGTCTGAAGATGCTATCCCCAAAGCTGGTTGTACAGGTTACAGAGTTGTAACCCCAGCTAAACATGCAACCCCACTCTGTCTCTTGTGCTGAGGCAGCATTTCTCAAATTATGCTCTGGGAATCACTGGTAATCCCTAAGACATTCCGGAGGGTCCCTGAGGTCAAAACTATTTTCATAACAAAACAAACACAATATTTGCCTTTCACTTCCATTTTCTTTTAAGTCTTCAGTGAAATATTGTAAAAGCTACAGGAGGTAAGATAAAGTCGTTGCTCTAACAGCTAATGGGGTGTTCATTAGCGTATTTATATCTTAAAATTTTCTCAGTTTTAAGTTAGAAATATTAAATTTGTAATACATACCCCACATAATAAAAGATCTGTGCAATTATCAATAATTTTTAAGAGGGTAAAAAGATCCTGAGACAAAAAGTTTGAGAACTGTTGCGCCAAAATTGGACATTAATTGGTAAGGGCTAGGGCCCTAGACACCTGATGAGAGCATTTGGATACATTTAGGTGCTGCTCAAAATTGAAAGGTTCAAATTTCCTTATAGCTTTTTTGCCGATGAAAGACATCCCTTCCCCAGTACCTGAGGAAACTGGCCTTACGATGAAAAACAATTTTCCATGATTATAACAAAGAAGTGATCTCAAAAGAATATCTATTCTCCTCTCAATAGCCTCCTCCTGGACACATTCAGACACATCTTATTTTCCTGAGACATATTCCAAGGGTTAGACTCTAGCAGAGCCTAGAAAAATAACAGTGAGATTTCCTTCAGAAAGAGAACATGAATACATGAAAGATGCAGCATCTTGCCAACCTGCTTTATTACAGAGGACTGGGGAGCATGTACAGGAGTGCATTCTAAGATTATAAAACAAAGGAAAATAAACTATAAGTTGGATCAGATTAAAAGACTAAACTTATTTATATGGATATGTTCATCCAGAATACAGGATTTAATGTGTTGGCTATAACACCTAAGAGTGGCTTTAAATGTCTGCTGTGTTAGTTATTTGAAGCCTGGACAAAGTCATGACTACGTTCAGTGAAAGTGATATGATGGAACTTCCAACGTACACTAGAAAAAGGAGCCTGACACTTAGGGCAGTAAGATTGACAGAGTAGATACATTACATTCATTTTGCTCAGCCTCACCCTAACCATTTACACTGGAAGGATTCTGAGAGTCATCCTTTTACCAGGCATTTAGAACTTAGTGAGTGAGAGGAGCACTAGCATCCAGGGAAAGCTCTGGGTTGGTTGTCTGTTCTCTTTAAACGGGACATGAAGACAGACCACCATAAAATTTGTCTTCCTGGTATAAACGAGAATAATGGCCACTGGCTAAGACTATGCTTGGGCTAAACAATCAAGGACATGCCCCCTCACCAAGGCTCATCTGGCTACTACTACTGCTGACTGACCTGTTTCATGTCAGTAAAGGCTAATGCTGGGCCCCTGATGTGGCACCTTTCCCCAGGTGTCTCACATCTACCTAATACCCAGTTGATTACACTGGATAACTTCTATCAAAGAGCAGGCAGGATTTTAAGCTCATGGGAATACATATGCATTTTTGATGCAGATTTGCTTTTCCTGGCCAAAATCCTTCTTCTCCAGCATCATCATTTGAGGACTTCTGGAATGCCTCAGTCATCGCCATGGAATCCTCCACAACATATCCCTCAACTAAGACTCTTAGTTAATGTTTAAAGAAGTGCAAAGATGGAGTCAGGCTTATGGAATCTCAGGTTTTATTACGTGCTCCATTACCTGCAAACATCTCAGTCAATGGAACAATGGAATTGTCTACAGGAGTCTCAGAAATGGCCCCAGCCACAGGCTCATTACCTATAAGACTGCGTTGTCGATTTACAGAATATAGTTAAGCTAACAAGTATACGGTGCACCATGTAAAGAGTATTTGGATCTGTGAACGAACTATAGTTAACTTTAATAACTTACCTGCAGAATTTTTCTTTCTTTAGGAGATAATGAAGACACCAACTAGACAACCAAAGGCAGGAAGACAGAATGACTTTCACGCCACATTTCTCCCCTTTCTCTCGTTCTTCATTGAGGTTTTGGTAGTGGCTGTGTTGTTCTATGGGGACAGATCAAATCAGGTGGTTCCTGATCATGGTTCCAGCTCTCACTGGGCACTGGTAACACCAAGCCTTCCCTTTGCCTTCTCAAGACTAAGAATGGTAACAGCTCCTCCAGCTCTCCCCTGTCAATAGCCCCTGGTATTTACAATCCCTTGTCAGTTCTTGGAACTCTGCCCACATCTCTGTAGATAATCTCTAAAAATATGCTTCATTCATTTTAACCCCTTTGAGGGTTAAAACCCTTTTTTTAAACTTTTCAGTGTTTCATTTGTTTCCTCTCTTGATCCTAATTAATACAATAAGGGACTATTTTAGGTACCTGTATTTGTAATTTGGAATCACATACATAACACATCTTCTATGAACTTAAATATAACAGAAGAAATAAGTCATTGTCATACATAAAGTTATAATAAAATACTTAGAAATAATAATAATAATTATTATTATTTTTTGTATTTTTGTGACCGGTAAGGGGATCGCAACCCTTGGTCTGGCGTGGCCCGCACTGCGCTCAGCCAGTGAGCGCACCGGCCACTCCCATATAGGATCCGAACCAGCTGGCAGGAGCGCCGCTGTGCTCCCAAGCGCTGCACTCTCCCGAGTGCGCCACGGGGCCGGCCCTAGAAAAAATTATTTAACAGAATTTTTTAACAGATAATTATGTATTTCATGAGGCAGAAATTATTTACCTTTTAGAATCAAAGAAAACTCCAAAGCAAACGTTTGAATAGGACGTAGAAATATTGTTCCACTTTACACCTGTGTTGATGTATGTATGGGGGTGGGGAATCATCCAGATGGGAGCAGAGGCTTGGAGAGAAGCATTAGCTAGGAACAAGGTTTAGTGGAATCATCTGGGACATTAAATATTAGCATGAAATGTATTAGAATTTAAATAGCATGAACTTTAACATTTGTTAAGAGACAAATACTAACCCAGGTAATGGAAAGAATTGTATTTGGCTTGCTTTCATTTTTATCTTAAACAGAAAAGGAGACTGATAATTTTATATTTGTGGCCATTAGAAGTTTATTTTATGAAATCCCATCAGGAAAAATATACATACCACTTTCTTTCACCCATTTTCAAATTTCCAAAGCACTTTAGAGCTATCTAGTCCAATGCAATCATTTCTTGTCATATGTTTTTACTGGCAAAAGTCCTGAGGACAAAGGAAAATTGTTTATTTATCCATTTGTATAAAACAATGAAAAAAATTTTTAATAGTTTTTAAATCCTTTTTTATAACACTGTGAAAGATAAATAATTTTAATATGAAATACAGTATTATTGTGTCATATACGAAGATTATTATTTTCTAAGTAAGAAATAAATATATAAAATACTGAATCATGTTGCCCATAACAGCCAAATGCTAAATTACTGCTGAATGATTTATCAAGGATTTAATGAAAAAAAGATATTTACTTGGATCTCTGCTTTCTACTACTGTAAACTCCTCAGACAGTAATATAAAGTATTTCCCCCACTTTACTTTTACCACATGGTAGTCATGTCTTTGTGTTCTTTAGGTCTGAGAAGTATTCTTTACATCAGGAAATAGTTTGTGTTGCTTCTAGGACCTGTGTCTGTCTGCATGGGCCATTAGCATTTACATCTTCTAAGAACCAGCAAGCTCTGTTATTGGAGGAAAGAAAGATAAAATTGTGTCCTTGAGAGGACTGGGAAGAAAATTAGAGTGACCTCTGAGTATTCCCCAAGGATGAAGGTGACTTACATAGGTTTGTAGGGCCTGGGGGAGAGTTGGGGAAGTGTAGACCCCTCCACTCCACTCTTATCCAGTCTCACGGAAGTAAGATCTCAGATGTAAGGGCAGGAGAGAAAAAGAAAGACCTCATTATCCCAGGTATGAGTTTCAGGGCTGATGGCAAGGAGGGTAATTAATACTACCGTGGAAGGGCTCCATAAATCTACACTAAACAAAAATTGGTAAGGGTGTTGAGCTATCTTGGAATATGTCATTCTTCAAAATTTCAAAATGTCAAATGGCAGATTTGATATCCCCTTAGGCACAGTATTTTTATCAGGCAATCCCAATAAGTATTAAACACAAAACACACAAAAATGTGAGAAAGCAAAGGCAGAAGATATTCTCATGTCCACTCAGGGATTACATATTTCTAATATTTTCTTGAATATTTAAAGAGCCCTATACTAAATATTTATCAAGATTATGCTGGTTTACACTTATTCCTGAATAGTGAATAATGCATGAAATATTTTTTAAAATCTCTTCAATTTACAAATAATTCAATAGCCTTCTAAAGATTAAAAAAAAAAACACTGTGTAATACTTATCTAAGGCCATGGTTAAAGGCAAGAAGGAAAACGATGATGAACTTTCACATACTGCATGCATAATACAGTTTCTGAAGGAAGTAAAGAAGTCATACGAAATATGAGTGACTCAGTAGATGACATCCCATGCAAAAGACATCTCCTGTCCTTAAAGGAGAATGAATCAAACAATTTCAAAATCAATGTAAAATAATAAAAGCTAAATGAACTCAATTTTACAAAATGTAACAAAATTTGTAGAGCAGTACTCCTCAAACTTTTAACATCCATTTGAATTATACAGGAATTTTTTTTCTTAAGATTCTGACTCAGTAGATACAGGGTGAGGTCCGAGATTCTGCATTTCTTAGGAGCTTCCAGGTGCTGCCAATGTGCTTGTCTATAGAGTAACAAGAGTCTAGGTAACAATTCTCTGATTTTGTAATTGTCAAAGGAGCAAGCTTGAATCCTTTTAGCAGTCATCAACCATAAAGACATCAGCTAGAAATGTTCTGCTGCTGAAAACAAATCCTTTGACAAATTTATAGTCTGCCTTAAAACTTTTCTCTCATAAAGTAGAGAAAAGAATAATAAAACCAATTATCTTTTATTGAGCCTTTATTATATACCATGCATTGTTTTGACTGCTTTACATTTATTATTTCATTTAATCTTCATAGAAACTCTTTGAAGTAGGTAGGTAACAAGATTCAAAAACTCACTTCCACAGACGAATAATAAACAAGATAATGTGTAAAAATGTTAAATATTTTTTCATTTGTGTAGAAATATATTTCTACACAAGTATGTGGTTGTAATAATCTTAATAGTAGAAATTCAGGTGAAAAAAATCATGGTAGTAGACCAAATATTTAACATAAATTAGAAGAATGAGGTCATTTTTAACCAAAGAAAAAGCTTACTATGCATGTTATAGAGTGTTAGATACAGCATCTAGCATGAGTATTTAAAATACAATGTTTAGATCAAGGGCTGTAAAATTTTCATGGTGCTCTGTACTACTTAGAGAATATTTATTGTAATTTATTATTAATTCTGGTAGCCACAAATAAGAGACATTGAGAATATCTGTTTTAATTCAGAAAAGTATAAAGCTGTTAGATTATCTGAAGTCTTTCTTTTTTGGTTCAGGCTTATATTACTATAAAATTTCCTCTTAGAACTGCTTTTGCTATATTCCAGAAGTTCTGGTATGTTGTGTTTTCACTTTCATTGTCTCCAGGAACTTTTTAATTTCATCTTTGACCCATCATTGTTTAGGAGTGTGTTGTTTAATTTCCATGTATTTGTACAATTTCCAGTGTCTCTTCTGTTATTGATTTCTAGTTTTATTTCATTGTGGTCAGACAAAATAGTTGGTTTGATTTCAGTTTTTTAAAATTTACTGAGACATGTTTTGTGACCTAACATATGGTCTATTGTAGGGAATGTTCTATGTGCTACTGAAAAAAATGTGTATTCTGTCACTATTGCTTGAAATGTTCTATAAATGTTCATTAGGTGTAATCAGTCTAATTTTGATGTTTCTTCATTAATTTTCTGTCTTGGTGATTTGTTCTTTACTGAAAAGGGGTATTAAAGCCTCCAATTATTATTGTGTTGAATTCTATTTCTCCCAATAGATCTAATAGTATTTGCTTTATATATTGGAGTGCTCCAGAGCTGGATACATATATATTTAGAATTTTTATATCCTTTTGTTGAATTGATCCTTTTATCATTATATAATGTTCTTCCTTATCTTTTTTTTTTACTTTCCTTTACTGAAGTCTATTTTATCTGATATAACTATAGCTACTCCTGCTCTTTTTGATTTGCATTTACATGAAATATCTTTTCCCTTCCCTTCACTTTCATTTAATGTGTGTCCTTAAAGGTGAAGTGAGTTTTTTATAGGCAGTGTATTGTTGGTTCCTGTTTTATAATCCATTGAGCCACTCTGTGTCTTTTAATTGGGAAATTTAATCTATTTGCATTTAGAATTATTATTTGATACATAGGGACCTTTCACTCCCATTTTGTTATCTTTTTTCTGGTTGTTTTATAGATTCTTTTTTCAGTTCTTACTATCTTCCTTTGTGATTAAGTGATTTTCTCTAATAGTATGTTTTCAATTCTTGGCTTTTGTGTTATGGTTATCATGAGGCTTCCAAAAAACGTACCATAGTTATAATAGATTGTTTTAAACTAATCACATCTTAGCTTTGACTTTAAGATAAAGGAAAAAACAAACAAAGGCAACTCTACACTTTGATGTCATTACTCCCCAGCTTTTTGACATTTTGTTGTTTCAGTTTACATCTTTTAATATTGCTTATCACTTACGTGGTTGTTGAATTTGTTATCTTGTTAGATTTGTTCTTTAGTCTTCATAGTGAGGATATAAATGGTTTATTCATCAACCTTATAACATTGGAGTATTCTGAGAATGTCTGTGTATTTACTTATTTACTTTCATAGTGAATTTTGTACTTTCTTTTTTTTTTTTTTGGTTACATTTCAATGTCATCTTTCAACACTAAAGAGCTCCCTTTAGCATTTGTTGTAAGGCAGGTCTAGTACTGATTAATTCTTTTAGCTTTTGTTGGTCTGGGAAAGACTTTATTTCTCCTTCATTTTTGAGAGTTAGTTTTGCTGGATACAGAATTATTGGCTGACAGTCTTTTTCTTTCAGCACTCTGAATATGTCATCCCACTTTATTCTGGCCTATAGCGTTTCTACTGAGAAATCTACTGAGAGCCTTATCAGGGCTCCATTCAATGTTATATGTTTCTTTTCTCTTCCTCATTTCAGTATTGTTTCTTTGTCTTTGATTTTTGATCATTTGATTGTAATGTACCTTGGGGTGTTTGCTCCTCTTTGGATTGAATTTGATTGGTGACCTCTGAGCTTCCTGTACCTGGATGCTGTGAATTTTCTCAATACTTGGTAAATTTTCAGGAATTATTTCTTGAATATGCTTTCTTGATCTCTTCCTTTTTTTTTCTTCTTCAGGTATACCAATTATGCAGAGGTTATTTCACCTGAAGGAAATAATTGAAGGATAATTGCTGCAATTCTGTTTCAGTTTTTCTTATTCCTTTTCCTTTTTGATCCTCTGATTGGATAATTTCATTTTTTTCTGGTCTTCGAGTTCACTGATTCTTTCCTCTGTTTGATCAAGTCTGCTGTTGGAGCTTTCTATTGTTCAGATAATATACTCTTTATTTCTAGAATTTCTATTTGTTTCTTCTAATTGATTCAATTTCTTTGTCAAGTTTATTTTTCCGTTCCTAGATTGCTTTCCAAATATCATTTAATTGTCTATCCATATTTTCTTGTGACTCCCTGAATATCTTTAAGAGGATTATTCTAAATTTTCTGTCAGACATTTCATAAACCTGCCATTCTTTTGAGTCCATTGCTGGTGCTTTGTTGGTTTCCTTTGGTGGTGGTGTATTTCTCTTTTCTTTCTTGATCTTTTTGTCTTTACATTGATGCCTGCCTATTTGAGGATATAGCAACCTCTTCTAGGTTTTACAGGTGTTCTTTGGTGGTGTTAGGCCTTTACTGCTCAACACCAGAGTTTGCCTATGGTCTGTGATTTTTTCCCCCTTTCTGTAATAAATTAAAAGCAATTGCCACTACTTAAGCACTGCACTTCAACTAATTTGCTGTCCTATGGTGAATTCCCAGATTTCGGAAAATTTCCTATGGGAACCAGAACTTTTAACTCTGTGGCTGAGCTAAATTGCAGGTTTTTCCTAGTTTCTCAGACTCGGAAAAACTTTTTGTGTAGACCAGATTTTAATTGTTGTTCTTTTAGTTATTTCTCTGTCATGGGGGGGTGGGGTCACCACAGACACAACTGGGCTGTGAGGAAATTCTGGCCCAGGACTGAGTCTTTCCCACAAACCATGCCCCCTGCAGTTCTAGTGCACTTACCATCTCCACTGTGGTACCTGTGTGTGGTGCCTGTGCTGATTAGAAGACAGATCAACTGCCTATACTGCTCCTTGATGCACCCCTGGTAGATCAGTCCTGTCCTCTGGGACTGCAAACTTTTCCAGTGGAGCAGGCCCCACATGACTTCCCTGTGAAGACTTGCTGACTTCTGGATGAATCCTTCCTCCTGTCAGCTGCAAACTTTCCCTCCTATGTGGGTACCAGGGAAGCTTGCAAACCTCTTTGCTGCCCTGGGAAATGCGAAGGTGCACTCTAAAGCAGTTTTTTTTTTTTTTTTTGCTGGCAGTCATGTCTCTCTTCTCCCCTGCAGACACCAAGTAGTTTCACACAATGGGGGCTGCTTCAGCATTGCGACCTGAGGGTAGCTGTTCCATGTAGTGTGCCATGCTGGCCCGGGGAACAGGTCTGGATCTGACTGGGGTGGTCCCTCCTCTGCTCAATACGGCTTTCCACATCTTCACAGACTCAGTTGATCTGTCTGCTTCTTTCCTCAAGTTCCAGTGATTAAGGGATGGCAGTTTTTTACTAGTTGTAGGTTGATCATTGTATTCTGCCATCCTGGTGACCTCACTCCCTAAATCTTTCCCTCTCCATTTTCCAGACAACCACAGTCTGGTTTCCTAGAGGCAACTCACATTAGCTTTTCCTTGTATATATTTTCCAGAGATAATCTAACCTTGAGGATTTTGAAAAATAACAAATATTAAATTCATTAAAATTATGTTCTATGAGTGCAGTTCTTTGTAGATTGCTCTAAGCATGTCCTTAGCCTTTCTATTGCTTACTGAGACACAGTTTAGAGCCCAAAACCCAAAACTTAGAACTCACATTAGACATAACTGCTCAAAAGTCATCCCCAAACAAGAAACTGTCATTTCTGTTATTCTCCCTGAAACTGGCACCTTCTCTTGGGGTCCTGCTCTTAACTAACTCCTTATTTAGAATTATTTATATTCAAGAGAACCTTCCCTCAGTATACTAGTTTCCACCAAATTCTTTATCTCTTAGCCTACCAGTTTAAAATGCCAGTTACATTATTATACAAAGCAATTTAATTACTTACTCTTAGTCTAATTTTTTTTCCTGTTGGCTATCCCCAAGGAGGACTGGCCCTGCATAAAGAAACAGAAACAACACAGAGAAGGTTTCTTTTAAAGTGGTTTGTTTACTGCCCTCTTAAAGTAACCTTTCAAACTGCAACTACCTTTTAAAATAAACCGCACCTTACCCCCATCTCCTAGCAACCTGATTATTTTCTTCCCTTAGCAAATGTTTTCAAATCATTAGGTTGTCTCCAGGACACAGATCCTTTTCCTGAGTGACAAAAAGGAGGGGAGAAAAAACATGTTATTTAATCAGAAAATAAGCTTGCTCTCTTAGGGGTGGTATTTTCCTCATGCAAAGTGCACTCAATTTTGTAGGTGTTGCCTGTGCTCAGTACTATGAGAATAGAAAAAGGGAGAGTGAGTTTATAATAAACAGTCTCCCTACCTCTGGAAGTTTTGCTCTCACACCTGATTTCTCCCATCCAGATTCTTCAGAACAATGTAGAAAGAAGAATTCTGAGCCAGAGAAAATACCTGGCAGACCTTATATAGGAGGGGTTAGGCAGCTCTCCTCACCACAAAGATAGTAGCACTAAAAGTGAGCAGATTCCCCATGTTAAATTTCTAACTTGAACTTGTACGTACATATTCCTTCCCCTCTCCCAGAATTATCCTCTAATATAAAGTTATGTCTGAAAATCTTTTATTGATCACTCTAACACACCCTTTTGTAACAACTAAAAGAAATATACAAAACTAAAATGTTATGTTTTCTTGATTTCTAAGGTGTTAATTGTTAAAAAATGTTTTCTGAATTGATTTATCATTATAATTATTTTTAGTACAGAACTGGTTAAAATAATTGATAATTTGACAAATAATATTTAAAAATGAGAAGAAAATTTTGGAAGTATGTCACTTAAGGAGATAGACTGAAAGTAATATTTATGGTGCCTAAATTAGAGCAATAGTTTAATTGTCCCTTTATATGGTGTACCAAGAGGTTTTTGTTGTTGTTGTTGTTGTCGTTTTGTTTTGTATTTTCCTTTTCTGGTCAATGGGGAATAGTAAGATTTAGGATGGACAGAAGTAAACCATTCTTTTATAGATGGTATAAAGGCATACCATTCTTTCAAAGGGCAATTATGAAAGGGCAGGTAAGGAAAAGGAACTCCTAGAGCAGAATTCATTCCAAGATGGTAAGTTTTAAGAAAGACTATTGAATGAAGGTACCATAAATGGAGAACTAGAAGGATAGGGCTTGATGATCAGAGTGCGGGATGCTTGAAGTTGAGATGATTGAGATGGTACAATAATTGTAAGGACAAAGTTTAGAGTGTAACTATGTAAATGGTAAGTAAAAGTGGGTTGAAAACAACCTCACTGGCCATGAGATCAAGGAATTAGATGTTCTACATGGGCACTGAAAGCAAGCAGCTTTATTACAGATATAGAGGTGGATAAAAAGACATTAAATGTGGTATAATCTATTGCTGGTGGTATATTCAAAGGAATTGCTTTTATGTTTTTTATTGTTTTTATTTTCTTAAGGTAGGAGTGAGAAATAATTATCAGGAAGCGGCAGTGAAGAGCAAGAGTGAAACTAAATCCCTCACTAGGTCCCCACTAGTGGGTATGAACAAACAACACAATAGTAATAAACAACAAGACAAAAAATAATAAACAACAAGACAACAACCAGAGGAGAAGCGTGCTGGGAAGACAGGGTCTTTACTGACTATGAAGTCCCACAGTATTCCTTGATGGGGACCTTTGGCATTTTAGGCTGACAAATCTTCTGGAGGACTAACCCATGTCTACTAAATTCTAGGAGAACTCCCAATCACTGAGGCAGACATTTTTCCAAACATCTCTCACCCAATGGGCTGCAAGTCTCTCCGAGGAAGACGGAGATCTGAACGAGGGAAACTGCTGACCGTTTGCGGACTCTGTTTATGAGAGACTATAAATGCAGAGGGACTAGCAAAAGGTTTGAGAAATAGGGGCTTTGGAGGCCAAATAGAGGCAATGCAAAGACATATATATATAAGATCTCTAGGAGGGACAGGAAGAGGCTGGGCTTTCTGGTGCGGCTAGATGGAACTTTCTTGATGATCTCTTAAAAAGGGGTGAATGATAGGTTCCCACTGAAGCTTCTCTTCTCTTGGGAAGTTTCTAGGGGTGTGACAGATAGTTTGGGATTTAGAGAGTTGCACTAGGAACATTTGCCGGTGGGCCTTTACTCACTCTAGCAATAGGCAAGGCTCAGCCAGCCGAGGGGCAGCCAGATGGAGACATTTTCAGAAAAACATGTATTATCATGAATAACCAGATTTTCATAATTTCTATAGAAATATATTACGACTCCTTCCACAATTCAGCAATTTCATATTAGAAGCAAAAGCAAATCTAATTTGAGATACTAATCATAGGACATGTTATAATAATTCCTGTTGGCCATCTTTACTTTTGTCATGCTGATTGGGCTGTTTGAACCTTTTGTGTCAAACCATTTTTCAAACTGCTACCAAGTCAGGAGAGCCTGATTGCAACTTGCAAGAAATCTAAATTTCAACATTTTATATGTGATGTGAATGTTTTGGCTAAATGTGATTCATTTCAGATGCTTTTGAATTTTAATTTAATTTAAATTAGTATAATTTAAACCAAAACAACTGTTAGATTTTAAATTAAATTTAAATTCCTGATTTAGATGATTTTCAATTTCAATTTAGAATTTAAATTTTCTCAAATATAAACTAATTTAAATTAATTGAAATTAATTTTAAGATTCAGATTTCTGTCAAGTTCAATTTGAATTGGCCTGCTTCCATTTAAAGCCATAGAACTTAGATGAATCACCTAAGATGATACAAAAGGAGGAAAGAACTTTAGGACAGAAAACTGGGGCATCACAACATTGATAGATCTAGTTGAAAAGATGCAGTCAGCAAAACTGTCTCAGAGAGGTTTGGGGGCTGATTCAAACCTGGAAGCTGAAGGAAGGATGTTTTAAGCAGGCAGGAGTAGTTGCTCTTGTCTTTAGCTTGAGAAAGTCTGTGGGCCAGGGGAAGGTCAGGGTCTTTCTCAAAGACAGATCTATTAGATGCTCCCTCTCCTGTGATAATTTAATGGAGGAACCCTAGAGTGGCTGCATTCTCCTTGTATGTAATTCTTGAGGCAGCCTGGAACATCTGGCATTAAAGACCTTTCAAAGGTGGTCTCTTTCCTGGAGTTTGCATCTGATTCATGTGAGCGTGAAGAGATTGACGACAGGTTTAGATGGGAGCTAGAGCATTTGGCAGATAAGAAGCAAGAAACAATTGGCCCCATGGATGTTCATATCAATCTTTTATCATTTCAGTCATGGTGGAGAATCTTACTATCTTGGTATCTTTGGTGTCTTGTATCCTGTATTCAAAACATTTGGTCAATTAACTTTGTCCTCAGAATAGCTGATATTTGGGTGGCTGTCTATAGGATAGTGTTCATGAAATACCTATCATTAGAAATTTTTACTAAGAATTTTCCACAAAACTTTTACCCATACATTTAGGCTTTATTTATTTCAATCTTGTTACTCATTCACTTATTAACACATAACCATTTTCTAAATAATTCGAACACAGTAATTATTGTAATTCATGGCATCTTGGATTATTATGAGTATACTTATGATTGTTAATCTATAACAGATGCTTTGGATAATTAATGACTATTTCAGTAATCATTAATTCCTGTTAACTTTGTTATATATCAAGCCAATTTCATGACATTTACTTTTATGTGATGTCTACCCCTTCAAAAGTGCATAAAATTAGGCTATAGGTTCATATATGAGCTATGTTTAATTTAATCAATTCTCTTCATGAATAAAAAGAAAAATTGCTCCAGACGTAAGAAGGAGCTTAGGTTGTTATATTAAAAATGTTAAACTGTGTATATCGTATTCATATTTGGTATGAAAACAATTACTTTATTTGACAAGAATGCATACCACAGGAAACTATTGATTAAAATAGCTACTACCCCTCTCTAGCATTAATATAGCTACTACTGATTAGAATGTTAAAATGGACATAGTGTTAGAAAATCTGTGAATAATTCTATACGTATCAGCCTCTGTTAAACTCATAGCAATTTCCTGCTTGACGAACGGTTCTCCTCCATAAAGGGGAAAACCAATATAGAGACACCTGTCATCAAGAATCACACATATGCATTAGCCTCAGCATAGTACTCTGTAGATTTCAGTAGGTATTTATATACTTGTTCTGCTTGATATAGAGACAAATATTGCCTTCTACTTATATTTTTCAGCATTTATTTTGTTCTTTGATTTCTACCATCAGAGTAGACTAATTAAGATTATTCCCTTTCATTACATCTTCTTTCTTTCTTTCCTTCCTTCCTTCCCTGGCTTATCAAACGTCAAGAGAAGAGAACAGTCTACCTAAGTGCAAGCAATAAGGGTGTGTATTATGATATAAAATCAATAATAAAACCAACTAAAAGTCAGTTTGTTTGTTATTATCACAATGCATTAGCAATTCTAAAAATTGACAAATTCTTTAAAAAGTGATAAATTATTCTTTTCTGATATAAGCTTTTATTGATCTAATAATGATGACGTAAACTTCAAATTAGCATAATTTTATTACTTATCTTCTTAAAACATTACATTTTATGTGTCTGCTAACTTGAAGAACTCACATTTATACATATGTGGATTCAACTGTATGTTCTCATTTGAGGAATAACTTATAATGGTTCAATATCATTCAAGTTATCTTTGGCCATAATTCCTGTTTCCATCCCAAGCTGATGTTAAATAGTTCTGAATTTAAACACTAGATTCAAAGTAAAGTGATACCACAGTTATTCTAAAAATGAAGAAAAGACCTTGAATTACTTCAATTCTATTATTCTTTGTGACTACTTGGAGATTTTTTATTTTTTATTTTTTTTGTATTTAACTAATGCAGCAAAACAGTGCAAAATGCAAGGTGTAATATTTTTCTATGGTAAGTGCAAATTTTAGTTCAGTAATAAAATATTTTATTGAATTTGACTAATACCTTTAAAATTAAAATTTATTTTTTAAAAATATTGTTCTTTTTATTATTAAACTATAATATTATTTATCATTGCAATAGACCAATATATAGGTATATGTCTTCCTCACTTATATAAATGTGTTAATGTAATCAAAATGTCTTAAAATATTTTATTTTTCTTTATTGTACTATCATATTATTTATTAATTATATTATTTATTTATGTGTTCATTTTCTTATATATTTTTATTATACTCATATTTATTTATTATATATAATAAAAGAAAAGAATAAATATTTATTTGTGGAGAGAGGGAGGGGAAGAAAGGAATAAGATATAATAACAAGAAATACAGTAATCTCATGTATATAATATATACATATTTCAATAAAGGAATTTTTACTGCCTATCTTTTTTCCTAACCATTATTTTATTAAATTTATTTTATTATTGCTACTGAGAGAATTTTGTCATGGTGGGGGAATATTTTTAACACTGATCTGTACTTCCTCCCCCTACCAGTGTCGAATACACAAGAAGTATCATTCTGTTCTTCCGTATCTTCCTCTCTCCTTCTTTTCTCAAACACATATTTTGCACCCAATGTGTACCAGGCACCAAAAAACAAGGTTAAACTTCAAATAAAACATAGATGTCAGTTTTAGATTATTCATTATAAATGGAGTGGTTTTTCAGATGTAATAAGATGAAAATAATGCTAATTTGTGAGAAAAATAGAATTACCATTAATTAGTAAAGGCATCCCTGCAATGGAAACATTATATGGTTGAAGCTACTTAGCAAAATATACAGACCTTAATAATTCATCGCAACTTGGAAATGCTCATTCCACTTCAGTTATCAGGCTTATAACTAAGGTGATCTTAGGTCGCAATTTGTACAGAACATTCTAGCTTTGCTTGGGATAGCCCCAATTTATGCCTGTCATTTTTGTGTAATTATCAATAGTTCATGCTTTCATTTTCAAAGGTGTCCCAATTTGGACAATAAAATAACATGTGGCCTCGTAACACCAACCCCTAATATTTGTGGGACTAAGACAATAATAAATATGGAAGCCCTTTTGCCATATTCCAAATATTTAGAGGTTATAAATCAAATTGCCAACTATTAAGCTATATTATTTTATCTGGATAAATATGTATTCATAATAGAAAATTAAAATATGCTTAAATATATGCATTTTTAAATGCAACTGAAGGTCAGCAAAATGTCAACAAAAGCTGTATTTAATTATTATTGTACATGTCTAAGTCTTCTGTTGATAGCCCACATGTTGTGATGTTTGTATAAGTAATAAAATAAAATATATATAGAATGCATAGATTATTTTATATTTACCTCACAAAATTTGTTTTCTTTATTTCAGAAAAATTACTAATGTTGTTGTAATTAACTTTGTACATAACAGTCTATTGACAATGCTTTGAAGTTCAACATTTCTCGTCACAAATAGTTTGTTAAATAGTCTTTATTACCTTCTTTTTGTAAATCATTGCAAATGGGATCATGTAAAGAATTCTCATGATATTTCAATTTGAAAATTAAACCTGAATTTTACTATTCACATTCAAGTATTCTAGTGGCATAAATTATTATTATAAAAATATTACAAAATATTTTGTTTATCTTATGAATCAGTACTTACATCACAATCCAAAACCATAATGTAACAATCAGTATCATTCTTCATATATGTTACATTTAGAAGTATACAAAAAAAAATTTGTCATAAAAATGTTTAATATTGTGGAATGTTCCTCAGCTGCCAATTGCAACTGCTGTAAACATGGACTTCTAGGGCAATGCATTAGAACTTGAAGAGAAGCAAAAAAATAACAGTGGGCATTATTGAGAAATGTTATTTAGCTATGCAAGAATATTTTACATTCATGCTTTCAGAGAGAAAAGATTTCTTAGTTAATTATCTACTCTTTCCCAATTGCTTCTGTCTGCAGTTCATGTATACCCTGCACCTGAAACAGTCTCCGTTTCTACCTCTGACTTCAGCATCCTACATAATCTAACCCCTGCCTACTTCTCCAACCTCATCTACAGTGCTCTTCAAGTCTTTTGCTGGCCTCCTTCTGATGTGTTCATCAACCCATGACAATCCCTTCATTCAGGACTTTAAATTTGGTCATTCTTTTCTCTGGAAGGCCATTCCGATCGTGTGTGGCTTTCTCATTCTTGGGTCTCAGATCACATGCCTCCTCCTCATGGGGATCTTCCTGCCCTCCTCTTGTCCCTCCCCTTGAATATCACTCTCCATTTCATTATGTTATTTTAGTTATTGCTACGGTCTGAATGTGTGTGTCCTACCAAAATTCATATGTTGAATTCTAATCAAGGTGATGGCATTAGAAGGTGGGGTTTGGGGAGAGGATTAGGTCATGAGGCCTTAGAAATGGGATGAGTGCCCTTATAAAACAGGCCCCACAGAGATGCCTTTTCCTTTCACCATGTGAGGATATAGCCACAGCAAAAAGGCACCAACCTTGAGGAAGTGGGCCCTCACTAGACACTGCTGGTACCTTGATCTTACACTTCCCAGCTTCCAGAACTGTGAGAAATAAATTATTTTTATTTATAAGTTACCCAGGCTGTGATATTTTGTTATAGCAGCCCCAACAGATTGACAGTTATTTATATCCTTTGTTTCTTCCTATAAATACACAGTATTCATTTATTATTTTCATTTGTGTAATCTTTTTTCCTATGAGAATGTGAGATATGAGTGTACTTTAGTACCTCTTCTGTATGTAAAACAAGTTCTGGAGCACGTATCGGGTGCTCCATACACATTCGTTATGGAATAGCACCCTATTATTCCAATTTTCTTTACTTTTTTATATTGGGTTACAGTCAAATGTCACTTAATGACAGGGAAACATTCCAAGAAGTGTGCCATAAGGCAATTTCACAGTTGTGTGAACCTCATAGAGTGTACTTACACAAACCTAGATGGTAGAGCCAACTGTACATCTCTAGCTTCATTGTAAATTTACAGGACCAACTTCGTGTATGCAGTCTGTCATTGACCAATATGTTGTTTTATGGATCATGTTGTATTTAACAATGATGAAAAATAATTAAATGACTATTATAGTTATGGCTTGACATATTATTTGGAATACTAATTTTCTTAAGTAAAAAAAGTGTATTATAATTATAACAAAAATCTATGAAATACTTTTCAAAGAATGAAATAGAATGGCTGCATAGAAAAGATTGTGGAGAGAAAGTGTTAGAAAAAAATTAATTCACCATTTTACCTTATTTATGCACTATACGTCAAAGTTCCTAAGAGTCTCAGCATCTATGACTTAATATACGGAAGAAACTATTATTTAATTCGTAGACATAAATTTCTTTTGCTACAGTCGAGTCTGAGCAAATAGCATAGACTCTGGAGACAGATATCTTTGGTCTGAATAACATATTTGTCACTTAGCTGTGTGATTTTGCAAGTTACTTAACCGTTCATCAGCTGGAAAAAAAAAACAGCTTATGTGTGAGTATTAAATGGATTAATATATGTAAAATCCTTAGAACAGTGTATAAGTGCTTGTTATTATTGTTATTATTTCAAAAAGTAACACATCATTATGTATTTATCCTTGATTCTTTGATTCTTTATTTCAATCCTGTAAAGTATGACTAAGGTGGGTGTAATAATCCTAATTTTCTAAACTGGAACACTGAATCTCAGAAGTGTAAGTGATTTTCATTAGATCAGAACAATGAAGATAGAAAAAAAATTCACTGTTTCATATAGTGTGGTACAAATGATGCATTTGTATGGTTTACTTTAATATTAAGAAATACTTTACCTCAGTTCCTCTTTTCCAAGACCACTTATATAACCTGCAATTGCCAGTATTTTTCCTGTCACAATCTTGTGACTCATGAAGGATGAGGACAAGAGCTTTGATAAAAATGAGTTGTTTTGCAACATGGTAATTGTTGAAATTATAATATTCTTAGGAGAATGTCAACAATTACAGGGGCAAGGGCGAGAGAACACAATGTTTTTACAGAACATGCTCAAGGCCACATCCCAGGTACAAAATGACTAACCACTTTTTCTTCTGAATAATTGCTGCCTTCTTACCAATGACATCCCCAGCCCCTTTTAATTCTCCTATCTCATAAACATAAATTACTAAGATACTCGATTACTGAATTGCCCTCAGTTCTTGATAGGATACAACCCAAAATTAGCCCTCGCTTTTCTTATCTCCCAGCACAAGTTTGAACCTTTAAGAGACACCCTAAAGTGCAGTTCCTATATGTGTTGTCTCATGCTGCAGTAAATCAATAAACTTTTTTAAAAAATTAAGGTGTGTTTCCTGTGATCTATAGTCAGTGGGCTTTAAACTGTCTTAGCTCAAAGAGTACAGAAAGCTGTAAAAGAGAATTGCATACTGCAGACACACACACTTTTCATTGTTCACAATATTTATACTATTGTACTGTATTCTGTAATTGACCATAACTGGTCATTAATTGTGTGCAAAGCAAGAAAGCTAGGAAAGACAGTATTTTATCTGTACAATGCAATTTTAATACACCAGCAGTTTTTGTTTTAAAAGTACACTCTATTAAATGAATTAGATAAATAAATCAATATTTTACTCTGATTGCTTTGTTTAATAGCCTATGTCATTTACGAGATTAAAATTAAAAAAACTTTTTTCTAGATTTATTTTTCTTAATCTTAATCACTGCTAAAACAGTGATCCATGGATAAATGCTGTTATTAAACTAAGATTGTAAAATTACTATATACTCAATTATTTTTTAGACAGACTATGGGTGTGCATAATAATATTTAGCAATGTACAAATTCATATTTTATAAGGTTAGTTAATTTTAGAACTTATAGTCTATCACATTAGGTAGAATGCTGAGAACATTCACCTTCCCTTTGTGTTTCTGCTTGACAATAGTGATGTAGTATTGGCAAACAAAACTTTAGTACACTAAAAATACATACAAAAGTCATTGCTGTGTGATTTAAGTAATACATCTGAGTAAAAGCAGCATTTAATTGTTCTTTTCCTCCTTTTTTTCTATTCTTGCCTTGTGTTTCTAGTTTGTTTTTGCTATGTGTTTTATTAGGAATTTTCCCTAAGTGCTGATGCTTTCGGAGTAATCCATAGGCTTAGATCTCCAACATCTTTATTACTCAATGAAAATCACATTGGACTATGAAATTTGAGAATAAAGAAATAGTTCTGGCCATAACAGATTGAAGAATTCAAAATGGAGACAAATCCCCCTGACCCATCATTTTTCTTAAAGATTCCAGTTCCCCAACCTGATGTTTTTACTGGCATCTCTTACCATATTTGAGGATAGGGGAGATGAGACACGGGGGCGGTATTTGGGTAGCAGGCTGCACTACTCTGTCACATGAAGTTCCAAAACACACTAATGACTCCATTAGATGAAGCCTCGGAAGTGATAATTCTTGTAACTTATTATAAATATGGTCAGGTTATGACTCCAGGTAGAGGCACAACTTACTTAAGGTTTATTGATTTTAATCTGCTTCTGTACTTCCAGATGTTAAACTGAGTGACACAATAGGCCTGTTAATTTTTACAGAGAAATGCTGTAAACCTGAGAGAAAATCCACGAGCAATAGGAAGAACAAGGACCCATTATTTTTAAATGTTGGCATTAAAGCTGAGCCTGAGAGATTCTTTTCACTTAAATTTAAGTTGGAAGCTGAGTGAGCAGCAGTTTTGAAACTCAGAGATTTATTATCAGTCTGGATTCAAGAATAATGACTAGGTGACTCAGAAGTGGCCACCAAAGGGGGCTGAAGGCAGGAGGCTGATGACGGAACCTAGCAGACTTAGCAACTAACTTTCCTTACAGCATACATAGAATAAAACTAATTTTACTAACATCATCAGACTCTAGTTTAGGTTTTAAATAATGCCCTGTAATAGTACTAAAAAGAAGAAAAAAAACCCTTAACATTTCTGATTAGGCAGACAAATCTATTAAAAATGGCACATCATTAGTAAGAATTGTGTCTTTCTTTATGAGAGAATATTGGAAGTACAAGACCAAAAGAGGAATGAAATGCTATTTAAAGAATATTGATAAAGCTGAGATGGGGCAAAGCTTTTAAATAAAAGCATAAGTTAAAACAATTCTGTGATATCATTATATCAAATATTCTTAAGTTTTAGATTTCAATTTTGTGAATGAAATACAGGTTGTATTTAATTTCTTTTTCTTGTAAATTCATTATTTTTCCCTGTTTGCAGGAGTCTTGGTTGTGATATGCTTACAAATGGAATTAATATTCCGGCATCTCTTCAACACACAATCCATACCGTATGCCAGGAACTCTTGAGGGGGTTAGAGCAATACTCTGTAGAAACATGTCAAATACACATCTGCTCCTATCCTGTGACAAAACCACATTCTACAAAGGCAGAATTCTTTTTAAAGTCCTGGAGAGCTTCTTAATTAAAGTTTGGCTCACTCCTTCAAGTTTCAACTTAAATACAATCTCCCCAGAGGGACTTCCCTTGACCGCCCTTCCCAAATTACTATTCCACCATTATTTATTATCTCAGTTCTCTGTTTCCATTACGGATGGTATGAATATTTTCAAGTATTCATTTAATTTCATTTTTTTATATTTTATCTTCTCTCTACCCAATGCACCGTAAGCTTCTGAGATCAGGGACCAAATCTGTGTTATTTGCCATTGTAACTCTTGTATTTAGCACTATGCCTGCCCCAGAGCAAATTTATTTTGTCTTTACCTAGGGTTTCAACAAAATTTTAGTCTCGGCCATGGTATTATATTTCAATTTGATGATACATGATGGATTTTTTTAAATTAACTTTTATTTCACTTGTGTTGAGTTGCAACCAGGGTAGAAAATAGGGAAGAAAAGCAATGTCTGTGAAATGTTTCGTATGTTATTTATTTTATTAAATAATAAAATAAATACAGCCTTATTCATTATAAAAGGAACACTATTTTAGTCTACAAAAAAATTAAGTTTTCTTATTTTGAAATAATCATAGATTCACAGAAATTGCAAAGATAGTATAGAGAGGTTGTGTATACCATACCATTCACCCTTTTTCTCCAGTGTTCACATTTTACATAAATATAATATAATATCAAATTGAGGAAACTGACACTGGTACAATGTGTGTATGGTTCTATATTATGTTACCACATGTGTAGATTTACGTGACTACCACCACAGAAGACACAGGACTGTGCCATCCCTGCAAAGGTCACCCTTATTAGCATAATAAGATGTGACCCCTACTAGTCACACTCACCCTTCTCCCCACTACCATCCCTAACCTCTGGCAACCACTGATGTGATATCCATCCCTATAATTTATTTTATTTTATTTGGAGAATGTTGTATAAATAGAATCATGCAGTATGTAACATTTTGGGATTGGCTTTTTCACTCATCATAGTGACCTTGAGATGCATCAAGACTGTTCCATGTCCCACTAGTTTATTTCTATTTTCGGAGTACTATTCTACTGTATGGATGTCACATCGTTTATTCAAACAATCACCTACCGCAGGGCACGTAGACTGTTGCCAGTTTTTTGCTATTACAAATAAAGCTGCTGTGACCAAGTAAGTGAAGGTTTGTATGGAGACATAGTTTTCTTGCATATTTTCATGAAGACATAATTTTTCAGTTTTATTTTTTTTTCTTTTAAGAAAATAAGCAAAAATTATATTAAAAAGTACCCACTATAGAAAATTTGAAACTATGGAGAATTTTTAAAGAAAGGAAAAACAGTCATATTCTCACAACTGAAAGTCAGTCAGTATTAATATATTGGTATTTTTTCTTCTAGATTTTTCTATACATAACATTTTTATTGTTATTTATAAATAGTTCTGATTATAATATATGAATGCAATTTTGTATCCTGATTTTTTTCTTTATTATTATGAGATAATTATTATGAACAATATAGGAAAGACACACACATACACATGTAAACACATATTTATTTCGAATAAAGCATAATGATAAAATAAATATCTCCAAGCCCACCACCTTGTATAAGAAAAAGGATATACCATTACAACTGACACTCCCTTTGGGAGTCTTTATGATTCTTTTGGGTCCATTTAATTTAAATATTTTTTCAGGAGATCTTGTCAACCATACTGCTGAAATTAAATGAGGAGAGTTAGGAGGCCCATTGATTTTGTTCTTAACTCACCATGGCTGGTAAAATAATATATCCTGTCCTTCTTCTCAATACTTAAAAAAAAAAAAGCATACTGAAAACATCAAAACTTTCTTCCTTTGATAATTCTATGATTTAAGGCTTTTTTAAGTGAAAGGCCAGTTAGTCCTAGATTGTAGCAGAACTTTACAAACCAGTGGAATGTAAAACTTTATCTGTGAGTATTTTTCATAATTTTTTTTGTTGTGTAGTTAAAGGAGCTGGTCAATCTTTTTTCTATATCATTATCAAGATGGATGAACTGTTCTTGAATTATCAATACAGATTTTCTGAATACAAATTAGTTTTATTCTATGTGCTACAACAGAAAGTTATTTTTTGGTCATAATTATGCACTGTGAGTATGTAATATTTGCTTTGTTCCATGACTGTAGGTCTGCTAAATATCATAAGGTTTATATAATTCAAACTATAATTATTCCAACTTCTAGGGAAGTATGAGTTATACATATCTTTCTTCTAAATTTATTGTCTTGTGAGGCTCTCCTTTACTCTCGGAAAAACTATTGTCATGCTATTCATTCAGAACATATCAAATTTTACTAAAGACTCAATTCACTCTTGACATAATTGGAAATATTACAAAATCAGATTTGGGAAGCAATATACAGACTCTAATAATTTTCTATCTGTTCTTATCTGGTGGATATTTGGAGAACTCAAGTGAAAACACTTCTATTGAAATCTGTGTCAGACATAGCAGGAAGGCAATGACCTATATGTAGAAGGACAAACATTTTAATAGACTTTTCAGTGAGCATACATAACAAATATTGCAGTTCAAGCAATTCTGCTTTCAACTGGTCCTTGGCCTGGTGATAACTTTAGAACACAGTCCTTTCGAGGAAAGATGACACTAAAATAGCGACACATTGACCAAGGAAATTGATGGCATAAGGCACACTAGAAAATGGCAAAGAAAATGGATCATGATGCTCCCAGATGGAAATCGATCCTCAAATGTGATCATAACTGGTATATCCCAGATGTCATAAACTTTTCATTTTGAGACTATTGGGTCATATTATAATTACATATACATATACATATACATATACATATACATATACATATACATATACATATACATATACATATACATATACGTATACATATATATTCATACATAACTTTAATGAATAAATCATGGCAACTTTAACCCTTACCAGTTTCATTGCTGGAAATTAGTTCCACTCAAATGTCAGCCCATTGGTTTTATGAATTTCTTAAAAGGTTTCTCATATATAACAAGAATCAATCTGCCAACTGTTATCACTCTGCAATATTCACCTCACTTTTTTTCTTTCCTATGTCCTCATTTTTTCCTCTCACATGTCCGTTTCAGCTGGCTACTGAGGCACCTGATAATGCCACCTATTCCCGATCCATATCTGATTGCAAGTTCTTTCCAGATTTAAAGGTGCCAGAGGTTTTCTTCCCTACTCATAACTACACTTTTGTCTCCAGGGCCCTGAAGTAGTTCTCAGAAACCTTTTCTGCTAACTTCTGACTGCTCCTTGCCTGGATACTTTCCAAGACTCTCATAAAAAGCCATCCAGCCAGCAAACAAATAAACAACAACAACAACAACAAATACCTCAGTTCTGTTTATTTCTGTACTTCTCTAGCCAGAAAAACTCAAGTTCAGTTCATTGAACAAGACAGAATAGAAACCTTAGCTATATCAACTTCTCTATTTGATTCTAAGTGAATCGCCTTTGTGTTGCCCTGGGTATCATGTGCACATGCTGTACATGTTAGTTTATAAAAGCAGATATTGGGCGGAGGAAAACTATGGCTTTATCTGCAGTCACAGCATCTGAGAAATATATCAGCAATCTATTCATTCATCAAATATTTATTGGGAGTGACTTCTGTGTCCCAGGCGATATGTAAGTAATAGAAATTACGTTCACAGACTAAGAATTCTAGAACAGAAGACATAAACAAGTAAGAAAACACATAAATTTCAAGAGTGAAGTTTATATTAATGGCAGTGTAAGAATGTTTGTAAGCCGATACCTGCAGGAGGGAGTGCAAGCTACTTATACAGGGTACTCAAGGAAGGAGATCTCTGAGGAAAGATCTTAAAATAAGACTTTGAAACAGCTGAAGAAGGAACATTTGTGGGAGAGAGCAGGATTCTATGGGAGAGAAAGTCTTGGTGAAATCAACAAGAGAAAGAAAACAGTTGTGCTCTTCCTGGGGAAAAAGTGACACTAGAAGGGGTCAGAGAAGGAGGCCTAGCACTAAATTTTGCTGTAAAGGGTAATTGCTGGATTGGGATTTGGGGTCAGTGGGGAGTCAATGGTATTGGGTGTGTGTTTTGGGGAGGGTGGATTCTGTTTACTCTTTAAAGAGGGGGATATGTTGATGGACTAATCCAGAGGAGAGGGAGAGTCTAATGATACAGGGCAGAAGCAGTAGCAGAGGCAGTGGTGAAGTTAAATACAGGCTTAAGTAGGTCTGTGGATTTGATGAAGGGAATAAGGAGGGATTTCTGCTCTGACCTAGCAAAACTCCCTCTGTTAGATAAGGAAAAATAAATAGACACAAGTGGATATGAAAATGAGTTACAATGATATTTGAGTAGGAGAAAGATTTTTATTTCATAAAACAAAGTCCCTTATGTCTTTATTTAAATTAATATTTCTTACCACAATTTTAAAATTTAACTGATTCTTTAAAAGAAGAGGAAGATAAAGTTAGTCTTCATTCGTCCTTGCTGGATCATTTACTGTGTATTAAAGACAAAGAAAAGAAATTTAGGTTACCAGACTGGTAGAAATCTTAAATTCTTCGTATGATATCTAAGAATATTTTGTGCCTGTTTCATACTAAAATGGCTTCAGGCTTTTCAATTATAAAATGACTCAGGTAAACTGAGACAATCAATTTATTAGCTCCAAAAGAAGGCTGATCAACAGGAGGCCGAGAAAAAAATAATTTTGACATGGAAATAGAATGAGGATATTTATTCAGAATTTTGGTTTTAAACTCACATAAGGAAGGAGTTTTCAAAAGTTTGAGGGTGTCTGTTAAAAATTGTTAATGAATCAGAGTAAATCAAGAGGAGGTGTGATCATCATCTAAGTCATTTGTAAATGTCAATAAAAATAATTTTATGGCATAATATTTCTCTACATATTACTTTTTATTTATAAGCCTTATAATATATGCTTGCTCTAGAATTAAACTGTGTTCATTGAGTTTGTTTAAACATTGCTTGATTTGGTAGAAGAAGGAGTTGACTTTAAAATAACGTGTGATGTTCAGAACCGCATATATAACCATTTGTTCAACAGAGGAAAAATACATGTATATTGTACATAATTTATATATATTTTCTAGAAAAAATAAAACAATAAGAACACACATGTATAAAAGCATCTCTGGAAAGATTTTAAAAATACGTGTTGTTTCTTTCAAGAGGAGGAACTGAGTAATGACAGTGAGAGGAACATTTTCACTCTTCCATCTTGTACGTCTTGATTATTGATCCATTTGAATGCATAAGCATCTGTAAGGACACTTACTCGAATGTAAAATTTTGCAAAAATAACACATTTGATATATGAGCACTTGCTGTTTATGTAGCTGTATTTAAAATCTATGTTTTTCTCCCCCTAATTGTAAAAATCTATTGAGAAGTAAATATAATGAACAATATAACCCAAACAGTAATGCTCTTTATTTTTAATGGTCTGGTTAGCTCATAATTACAATTTTAACATTAAAACAGAGATATTATGAGACTCTGTGAAATCAAGGATGTGTCAAAAGTGCTCTCCTCCCTAAAAAATAATCTGTCTCTAAAACTCTTTTTAATAAATACACTTAACATTGGTGTCGAATTTTAGTGGAGTAGAAAGCTTTCACTACGTATTGTCTGCATTTAAAGTATATTTGTCTTTCTGAGGACAGGAGCTCAAGAATAATGTACACTAGAGATGAGAAATTAGATAAACTCCAATTTTTTAAAAAAGTGCTTAACCTGATGGGTAGACCTTTTGAAGTTAAACTTATACATTGGTTTGAGAGTGATTGGTGGTGATACAAATTATCCAAAATAATGAATCGCTGGATATTTGGGCCTCTCAACAGATATCACACTCTTAAAACATCAATTTTTATCCTTTAGGAATTGTTCAAATTCAAATACATTTTATCTTACATGTTTCAGTCTATCTAGTTTATTTCTCATAACAGTTTTGGAAAATGATCACCATAACAGGGTTTCTTTAACAAAGGGACTTATATAGTGAACCACAGCCATCAAGTGCTCATAAACAGCATCTGAGACATCTGAGTGGTAACATCTGAGAGTCACCACAGCTTGTTCATACACCCTTTTTTCACTGCCCTATCTGGTCACCATACTCTCCACCCTTGGGAAACAGAAAGATGGTGATTTCCGCAATCAGTTCCCAGAAAATCTGGTTAATTCTTACTTTAGACTCCTTTCACCCCCATCCAAATGTCAACACCCCTAAACTTTATTACAAATTGGTACATGCTTCAAGCCATCTTAAGGAATTAAAAACCTTTCACTCTAGTATAAAGCAGCTCTTCAAAAACTTTAGTAAGCATAACTTCATATGGAGGATTATTTCATGCAGATTTTCATGCCTATTCTCAGAGCTTCTAATTTCATAGTTCTAGGTAAGAAAGATGCATTTAAAAAAATTCTCCCAGGTGATGCTGTTGCAGGTGACTTCAGAACCAGACTTTGAGAAACTCTGGCATAAAGTAATCTCAATTACCAATTATACACACAGAAGAGGTAAGTTAAAGATCCACAGCTGCAAGTATTTCAGTTAATTTGACAACAGCTCTCCTATGCCTTTCATCCACAGGGGGTACTTTCAACACCAAGAAGAAAGCTTCATACAGACTACTTGGCTTCTGGTTGAGACTGTTTTCCTGGAAGTCACAAAAAACTGATCTGACTGAAATTCCCTATATTAAGTACATAGTCATATATTTTATTAGCCTCTCCTCTTCTGAACAATGCTGTTGGCATCCTGGCGTTCTCTAAATTTCCCCCTCATTTAGCTTCCCTGTAGTTGTCTAGATGGAAAGATCTCATCGTGGGCCGGCCGTGGCTTACGTGGGAGAGTGTGGTGCTGACAGCACCAAATCAAGGGTTAAGATCCCCTTACCTGTCATCTTTAAAAAAAAAAAAGTCCCACCTTTCCCCGTGTGAACCAGCTCTGACCTTGCCCATAATCTTGACAGCCCAACGTTATTAACAGGAAGTCTCTAGCTAAGCATCTTGTGTACTTACATGCACTCACAGCTGAGAGGAACTTGCCCTGGGACCATTGTCTCTTCTCAGACCACATTTTAGTTGAAAAGAACATTTTCCAATTATTTAACAGAGCAGCTGAAAATGATTTTTTAAAGTAAAGTAGAACAAAATATGGTTCTTGACCAAATTGTCTAGATGTGTTGCATTAGAATACTACCCCTACACACACAACCCACCTGAGTTCAAAATGCACATTCACAGGCTTTAAGCTAAGAAGTCCTGCACTTCTTTGTGTGTGTTTATTTTTGCTTAACCGAAATTTATTTCACATAATTGACAATTTAACCTTTTTTTCACTGTTGAACATTCAATGAATGGTTTATGAAACACAATTTGAAAAGCACTGACAGAGAATAATAGCATTTTCATAACTCAATAATACTTCAATTTCTCAGTCATCAGCCAAATGGAAATGCTAAAATTAAATATGAATGTGATATTGAGAAAAATCCTATGATGATAAATTCAAGACTCCTAAAACTAAAAGCAGCTCAGCTGAATTTGGCAGTTTTGGAGTTATTACTGAGCTAATCATAGGGAACTTATTTGTTAACAGTAAATCAAATTGCATCATTCAGCAACAAATAAAATCAACCAGACAAAATTGAACATTTTATCTTCTTAATATTGAAATATTTCTGCAAAATTATTATCTACTTTATATGAGACAGAATAAAGCTAAATACAGGTGAGTGAGTAATATTTACAGTATTATGTCCTATATTATATAATATCTTTGCATTGCAGAAGAAAAGGTGGAAGGGGTGACTTGCTCAGTGAATATTTAGGTGGCTATGCATTGAAGTACGAAGGTGAAAGATGGTGTTTGCTGCTCTCACTTTCATTAGCAGCAGTCATAGGAGAGTGAAAATTAGAAAGAATAATATAGCGTTGTAAGTAGTGTGGTAGCTATCAGCACAGGGCACTGTGGAATCACGGATCATTAGAATACATATAAAACTATTTTTATGGGCTTACATAATTAAATTAAATCAAATTTTCTTTTTTCGGGGGAGTGTGAGACATTATTTATTTTTATGTACATTTACTACCAGCTGGATAATGAATGAATAGCATAAGCAACCTGTGATCAAGGTTTGGGGTGACAGACATGAAGGGAAAAACAGCTGACAGTGAAATAGAAATAATGGAAATAGTGTTTCTGGGCCACAATTAAGACCTGTGCCACAGGAAATGAAGTGAACACATTTATGGAGTCTTTGCCAAGTCACTTGGTAAGTCAGTGATGTAATTTTATTTGGTCATTATGAGAAAATTGAGCTTCTTTAAAATATCAAAAATTGTTGACCATATTTCATGTATTATGCTAGTAAATAAAAAAGATTTGAGACCTTTAAGCCATACTAAATCAGGCAGAATAGGAAAAAATCTTGTCATTTTAAATAGGGACAGGAAATAATTTAGCAACATGGTGAATTAATTTTCCTAAGAAAGATGGTAATTTGATAAGTTGTCCTGTGACAGGGACATGCTAAGCATATGACTTCCTGATGACTGGGGAGTTTTTAATTAATTAAAACTAGTAAGGGAGTGAGGCAGTGGATGTTTTCTGTTAATAATGGGATGACACTAGACCAGAAGCATTCAGGGGCCTGTGGCCAATCTCTGGAGATTTAGCTGAATACGGTTACTGATTCTCTGTGATGAGGCACTATAACCAATTACGGAAAAGATTTAATAGCAAGTAAAAACCATTTCAGGGGCTGCCTAATGAATGCTTCTTGGTTAAAATAAACATGGCTCTGGAAATTTTCAGCAGCTTGAGACATAGGTAAAAAATTCAAGATTAATTATTTGGGGATTATTTATAGTTGGTAGTATAGGATGTTTCTCAATATGTGGGCTAAGGACAAACAACCATCTGGTTCTCGTCCTTGACTGAGCTCAACCCTATACTCAGCTCCACCCTAGTATCTTTCAGGCTGGGCAATTAACAAGTGCCTGGTGTATATTTATGCACATTGAAGTTTGAGAAACATTGGCATATATAGACAAAGAGTCTTATACTGCATACATAATTATTTTAAATTTTATTTTTATATCTCGTAGAAAATTGTTTACTCAATTTATGCAGTTCAGCTACTAAAGGTCTGTATTTTGGACAAAAGACTATTGCCCTATATTCCACTGAACACTATTTCTAATCAAACTAATTCTTCACTGGTGGAAGTCACCTCTCTTTTTAAAGGCTGAAAATGCAGAGGTTTATTTTTTTCTACCTTCAGCCTGATTTGGATAAGGAAAATTGAGAATTCTCCTAGAATATTTCTTCTGTAATTCAAAGACATAATTGAGGAGAAAACCCTTTTCCTCTCTCCTTTGAATGATTTTGTGTAAGTTATGGTGGTTGGTGCCTTGGTACTCATCAGCCGGATATTAAGTGAATATCAAAAGAAGCCAGGACAGGAGCCTGCCATCACTGAATCATGTTAAGAACCACACACGCTGTATGTTAAACTTCCATTGCTTAAGCAGCTTTTAATCAGAAATGTGTTATTTTCAAATTAATCATCTTAAATGATCCAACTTGTATTCAATTTATCTCAGATGACCATGAAGAAATGTAAATTGCCTGGTCAGCATTCAGAATCAAATCTTTTTCTTCTCCAGCACAACTACTTCAAATAAACAATAAACACCGTAACTGTATAGCCTTACCATAGTACTCCTATATTACAGTAATAGTCTGTAACCATGACTATAAAATATTTTAAAACCTTCATAGTAGTAAAAAACATATAAATTAGATTATATTATTGTAAAATATTTAAAACCTCCAGAGGCTTTCCTGATGAGGTATTAATTTAAAATTAATCTTAACCATAAAACAATGAATGCTCCTCTCTCATTTTCTCCTTCTTCTCTTTCATCCTAACATATATTGGCATATTAATAGATTCCCTTCCTTTATGAGTAACTAACAGACAGAATGTTAACACAGAGATAAATTACAGAAGAGTTTGTGCCTTTTTAAACTAAGCTATTACTTCACAGAGGAATTAGAAATATTAATAAAGTTTCTTACAACTAATTGGTCTTGTAGTTCACAGTCTTGACTGCCCATGAAAACCCCCTGAGGATCTTTAAAAAAGAGTAAAATACAAATTACCACCCACAGAAATACTGATCTAATTGGTCCGAGGCAGGACCCGTCAATATTTTCTGAAAATTCCTCCACTTGGCTTTGATGAGCAGTCAGGGTTGAGAATCATTGCACTGAATCTTTTTAAAAGAAGCCACTACTTAAGTTAGACAGAGTGAGTAGCACAGATTACAGAAGAATCCAGGCATACCCCGCTCCTCAAGCTAACGTGTACAGCCCGGTCCTGAGCCAGGCCTGGGGATTTGGTAATTAGATTGGAAACAGCTTTAAAACACTGGCTTAGTTGCAGAGAAAAGCAGAGAGGTTGGAAAAGTTGCGAATCATTTAGTTGTTTATCTCAGAAAAATAGGGGCAGGGTAGGGCTGGAGGAGAACAGGCAGTAGAAGATGCCTATTTAATAAAACTCCATAGTCTTCAAAATATCCATGCTTAGTATATGGGACTTAATATGACAAAGGGTGGGTAATTTATAATTATAGTTCTATCAGCATCAGTAAGAAAACTAAAACTGAGGTCATTTACAATATCGTACAGCTTGGATACATTGCAGGGATTGTCAATTATTTTTAAAATTATAATCCAAAGAGATGTAACACAACCCAAACACAGCAATACCTGAAGTGATTATAATAAACACATACACTAAGGTGAAAACAAAATACATGATAGGTAGATTCCTGCTGTATCTTAAATTAACTTACTTATAAACTAAAACACATATGTGGATACTTCCAAAAGTTTGTGGAAAAAATTAAATTAAAAGATAATACAAGTCTTTCCATAAACTTGTTGAAGTACCCTCGTAAATAGAAAATATTACCAAGGAAATAAATAAATATATTTGCAGGATATAAAATAAACATGAAATAATCAGTAGCACTTTCGTACTCCAACAACGAACTAGCAGAAAAAGAAATCAAGAAAGCTAGCCCATTTATTTTTTATTATTTTTTAAAAAATTTTTTAAAAAAATTTTCTTTTGTCGATATACATTGTGGCTGATTATTGCTCCCTCCCTTCTCCCTCCCCCCAACAATGTCCTTTCTGTTTGCTTGTCGTATCAACTTCAAATAATTGTGGTTGTTATATCTTCCCCCCCCCCGGTTTGTGTGTGTGTGTGTGTGTGTGTGTGTGTGTGTGTGTGTGTGAATTTATATATTAATTTTTAGCTCCCACCAATAAGTGAGAACATGTGGTATTTCTCTTTTTGTGCCTGACTTGTTTCACTTAATATAATTCTCTCAAGGTCCATCCATGTTGTTGCAAATGGCAGTATTTCATTCGTTTTTATAGCTGAGTAGTATTCCATTGTGTAGATGTACCACATTTTCCGTATCCACTCATCTGATGATGGGCATTTGGGCTGGTTCCAACTCTTGGCTATTATAAAGAGTGCTGCGATAAACATTGGGGAACAGGTATACCTTCGACTTGATGATTTCCATTCCTCTGGGTATATTCCCAACAGTGGGATAGCTGGGTCGTATGGTAGATCTATCTGCAATTGTTTGAGGAACCTCCATACAATTTTCCATAGAGGCTGCACCATTTTGCAGTCCCACCAACAATGTATAAGAGTTCCTTTTACTCCGCAGCCTCGCCAGCATTTATCGTTCATAGTCTTTTGGATTTTAGCCATCCTAACTGGGGTGAGATGGTATCTCAATGTGGTTTTGATTTGCATTTCCCGGATGCTGAGTGATGTTGAGCATTTTTTCATATGTCTGTTGGCCATTTGTATATCTTCCTTAGAGAAATGCCTACTTAGCTCTTTTGCCCATTTTTTAATTGGGTTGCTTGTTTTCTTCTTGTAAAGTTGTTTGAGTTCCTTATATATTCTGGATATTAATCCTTTGTCAGATGTATATTTTGCAAATATTTTCTCCCACTCTGTTGGTTGTCTTTTAACTCTTTTAATTGTTTCTTTTGCTGTGCAGAAGCTTTTTAGTTTGATATAATCCCATTTGTTTATTTTTCCTTTGGTTGCCCGTGCTTTTGGTGTCGTATTCATGAAGTCTGTGTCCAGTCCTATTTCCTGAAGTGTTTCTCCTATGTTTTCTTTAAGAAGTTTTATTGTTTCAGGGTGTATATTTATATCCTTAATCCATTTTGAGTTGATTTTAGTATACGGTGAGAGGTATGGATCTAGTTTCATTCTCCTGCATATGGATATCCAGTTATCCCAGCACCATTTGCTGAAGAGGCAGTCCCTTCCCCAGTGAATAGGCTTGGTGCCTTTGTCAAAGATCAGCTGGCAGTAAGTGTGTGGGTTGATTTCTGGATTCTCTATTCTATTCCATTGGTCAGTGTGTCTGTTTTTATGCCAGTACCATACTGTTTTGGTTAGTATAGCTTAAAGTCAGGTAGTGTTATGCCTCCAGCTTTATTTTTATTGCTCAGCATAGCTTTGGCTATGCGTGGTCTTTTTTTGTTCCATATAAATGTCTGAATAGTTTTTTCCATTTCTGAGAAAAATGTCTTTGGAATTTTGATGGGGATTGCATTGAATTTGTATATCACTTTGGGTAGTATGGACATTTTCACTATGTTGATTCTTCCAATCCAAGAGCATGGGATATCTTTCCATCTTCTTGTATCCTCTCTAATGTCTCTCAGCAGTGGTTTGTAGTTCTCATTATAGAGATTTTTTACCTCCTTGGTTAACTCAATTCCTAAGTATTTTATTTTTTTGGTGGCTATTGTAGATGGGCAGGCTTTCTTGATTTCTCGTTCTGCACGTTCACTATTGGAGAAAAGAAATGCTACTGATTTTTGTGTGTTGATTTTGTATCCTGCTACTGTGCTGAAATCATTTATCAATTCCAGCAGTTTTTTTGTAGAGGTTTTAGGCTGTTTGATATATAGGATCATGTCATCTGCAAACAGGGACAGTTTGACTTCATCTTTTCCAATCTGGATGCCCTTTATTTCCTTCTCTTCTCTGATTGCTCTGGCTAGTACTTCCAACACTATGTTGAATAGGAGTGGTGAGAGTGGGCATCCCTATCTAGTTCCTGTTCTTAAAGGAAAAGCTTTCAGCTTTTCCCCATTCAGGATGATATTGGCAGTGGGTTTGGCATATATGGCTTTAATTATGTTGAGATACTTTCCCTCTATACCTAACTTATAGAGGGTCTTTGTCATGAATGAGTGCTGAACTTTATCAAATGCTTTTCAGCATCTATAGAGATGATCACATGGTCCTTGTGTTTGAGTTTATTAATATGGTGTATCACATTTATTGATTTGCGTATGTTGAACCAACCTTGCATCCCTGGGATGAATCCCACTTGATCGTGATGAATAATTTTACGTATGTGTTGCTGTATTCTGTTTGCTAGTATTTTAGTGAGGATTTTTGCATCTATATTCATCAAGGATATTGGCCTGTAGTTTTCTTTTTTGGTTATATCTTTACCTGGTTTTGGTATCAGGATGATGTTTGCTTCATAGAATGAGTTTGGGAGATTTGCGTCCGTTTCAATCTTTTGGAATAGTTTGTAAAGAATCGGTGTCAATTCCTCTTTGAATGTTTGGTAAAATTCTGCTGTGAATCCATCTGGTCCTGGCCTTTTCTTTGTTGGGAGCCTTCTGATAACAGCTTCAATCTCCTTTATTGTTATTGGTCTGTTCAAATTTTCTACGTCTTCACAGTTCAGTTTTGGGAGCTTGTGTGTGTCCAGAAATTTATCCATTTCCTCCAGATTTTCAAATTTGTTGGCGTATAGTTGTTTATAGTAGTCTCGAATGATTCCTTGTATTTCAGATGAATCAGTTGTAATATCGCCTTTTTCATTTCTAATTTTTGTTATTTGAGTCTTCTCTCTTCTTTTTTTTGTTAGCCATGCTAATGGTTTGTCAATTTTATTTATCTTTTCAAAAAACCAACTTTTTGATTCGTTGATCTTTTGAATTGTTTTTTGGTTTTCAATTTCATTCAGTTCTGCTCTGATCTTAATGATTTCTTTCCATCTGCTAACTTTAGGTTTGGATTGTTCTTGTTTTTCTAGTTCTTTAAGGTGAAGTGTTCGTTTGTTCACTTGCCATCTTTCTATTCTTCTGAAGTGAGCATTTAATGCAATAAATTTTCCCCTCAATACTGCTTTTGCAGTATCCCACAGGTTTTGGTATGATGTATCATTGTTTTCATTAGTTTCAATAAACTTTTTGATTTCCTGCTTGATTTCTTCTTGGACCCATATGTCATTAAGTAGAATGCTGTTTAATTTCCATGTGTTTGTATAGTTTCCAGAGTTTCGTTTGTTATTAATTTCTAGTTTTAATCCATTGTGGTCTGAGAAGATACATGGGATAATTCCAATTTTTTTGAATTTATTGAGACTTGATTTGTGACCTAATATGTGATCTATCCTGGAGAATGATCCATGTGCTGATGAGAAGAATGAATACTCTGAGGTTGTTGGGTGGAATGTTCTGTAGATATATGCCAATTCCAATTGGTCTAGAGTCTTGTTTAGATCTTGTGTTTCTCTACTGATTCTTTGCCTAGATGATCTGTCTAATATTGACAGTGGGGTGTTCAGGTCCCCTGCTATTATGGTATTAGTGTCTATTTCCTTCTTTAGGTCTAATAGCGTTTGTTTTATAAATCTGGCTGCTCCAACATTGGGTGCGTACATATTTATGATTGTTATGTCTTCTTGATGGATCAGTCCTTTTATCATTAAGTAGTGTCCCTCATTGTCTCTTTTTATGGTTTTTAGTTTAAAGTCTATTTTGTCAGATATAAGAATAGCTACTCCAGCTCGTTTTTCTTTTCTGTTTGCATGGTAAATCTTTTTCCATCCTTTCACTCTTAGTCTGTGTGAATCTTTATGGGTGAGGTGGGTCTCTTGTAGGCAGCATATAGTTGGGTCCTGCTTTTTGATCCAGTCAGCCAGTCTGTGTCTTTTAATTGGGGAATTTAAGCCTTTTACATTAAGAGTTGTTATTGAAAGGTGTTGATTTATTCCTAGCATTTTATTGGTTGTTTGGTTGTCTTAGGTGTCTTTTGTTCCTTGCTTTCTGATTTACTGTTTGGTGTCTGTGTTTGTTGGTTCCTTAGGTTGTAGATAGTGTTTTTGTTAGCTTGTTTTCTCTTCATGAATGCCATTTTTATTATACTAGCGGGTTTAGATTTTTCTTGGGTTTTTATGGCAGTGGTAGTTATTTTTCAGGAACCAAACCCAGTACTCCCTTGAGGATTTCTTGTAAGGGTGGTCGTGTGGTAGTGAACTCCCGCAGTTTTTGTTTGTCTGAGAAATATACTATTTGCCCCTCATTTCGGAAGGATAGCCTTGCAGGGTAGAGTACTCTTGGCTGGCAATCTTTGTCTTTTAGTATTTTGAAAATATCATCCCATTCCTTTCTAACTTTTAGGGTTTGTGATGAAAAGTCTGATGTTAGCCTGATTGGGGCTCCCTTATAGGTGATTTGACGCTTCTCTCTTGCAGCTTTTAAGATTCTCTCTTTGTCTCTGAGTTTTGCCAATTTGACTATGACATGTCTTGGAGAAGGTCTTTTTGGGTTGAATACATTTGGAGATCGTTGAGCTTCCTGGATCTGAAGATCTATGATTTTTCCTATACCTGGGAAGTTTTCTGCCACTATTTTGTTGAATATGTTTTCAATGGAATCTCCATTTTCCTCCCCTTCTGGAATATCCATGACTCGGATATTTGAGCGCTTAAGGTTGTCTGATATCTCTCTCAGATTTTCTTCAATGTCCTTGATTCTTTTTTCTTTCTTTTTGTCTGCTTGTGTTATTTCAAACAGCCCATCATCAAGTACAGAGGTTCTCTCTTCAACTTCGACAAGCCTGCTGGTTAAACTCTCTGTTGTGTTTTTTATTTCGCTGAATAACTTCTTCAGTTCAGCAAGTTATGCTACATTTTTTTTTTCAGGACATTGATTTCCTTGTACATTTCCTCTTTCAGATCCTGTATACTTTTCCTCATTGCATCATGATGTCTAGCTGAGTTTTCTTGTATCTCATTCAGTTTCCTTAGAATTATCACTCGAAATTCCTTGTCAATTATTTCAAGGGCGTCTTCTTCTATAGGATCTAGAGTTTGAGATTTATTAGCTTTTGGTGGTGTGCTTTCTTGATTTTTTGTATTTCTAGTATCTTTTTTTGGTGTTTATTCATTGTGGCAGGGGGTTTCACAGTCCACCGGTTTGAGACTAATGACTAACTAGGATGTTGCTGTGGTTGCCAATTTCGTATGGCTCCCTCTGTGACTGCTCAGTTGGCCTCTAGTGCCTTGTGTGTGTGGTTGTCTCGGGTCTTGGGCTTCTCCGGGGAGCCACCTTTCTGGTCAGCTTGGACTCTGCTGGGCTGGTGGATCACGTACCACAGGGTGTGTGATCTCTGTTGAGCTTTCACTTCCTGTGCAGGACTTCTCCCTGTTCTGTGTGCTCTGGCCCAGGCTGTTGGATCGTGCAGTGGTGCCCACAGGGTGTGTGGTTTCTGTCAAGTCTCCGCCTAACTGGCCGCACGTCTCCCCACTCTGTGCGCACTCTGCTGGGCTGGGGCGTGTCTTCTGCACCCCTTGTCTATCAGCTGGGCCTTCAAGACCCTGCTCGGCACCGCCTCGCCCAGGAAGTCTACCAGTTTTCTGCTAGGCACAGATGACCGGTCTCTCTGGGTGCCTTTGTAGCACTATGTAGATCTTTCTCAGGTCTTGTTCACCTTTGTGTCCCCCCGGTATAAACCGAGTCTAGCGCCCGCCTGCAGCCAGCTCTCCGGCAGGTTCAAGCGGACCTGGGAACTCTCCTACCACACTATTCCCAACCAGAAATTCGTTAGGCTTTTTTCCAAACTGGTGTCCGCAGAGATGGTATCTGCCTCCCAGTAACAGGAAGTTTACTGGGGGCCGGAGTCCAGGGTGTGGTGGAGTGACAGTCAGCCCACCCGTACTTGCTTGCCCTCCTGACACTGGCCGGGGACGCCCCCTGCCACCAGCCCCGCCAGAGAACTGTGGAGGGAGTGGGAGGGGAGGCCGGCCCGCAGGCTCCGGAAAGCCCCGCGCCGGGCCAAGCAAGTGGGAAGGCTCAGTGACAGCCGAGTTGGGCGGAGCTGCCCGCACCTGGGAAAATGGAGGCAGCACCGGGGCGGTGAGTGGCCTGGTGGTGCAGGCGGGAGCCTGGTGGGCATCCGCCCCCCCGAACAGAGCTGTGCCAGGGATCACTCACAGTGTTGTGCCAGGTCAGGCGCTCACTCTCTGCCTCTGGTTTGCCGCCTTCCCTGTTCTCGGCCGCTGCCGCCTCGGGCTGTTCAGTCGCGGCGTGGCTCGGGCGCTCCCAGTAATCTTCTTTAATGCCGGCGTGAAACCTCGAATCCTGAATAGGGCAGCTGGCCACCTTCAGCGCGGCCCCAGCCTCCGGGATCCTGTCTGCATCCACAGCAGCCCTGGCGCCGTGTTCCCTGTTTTGAGACTCGCTTTTGCAGCTAAGAAACAGTTCTTTTCCTGCTCCACACTTCAAAGCTGTTGCCTGTAAATGAGGCAGCCTCTCCTGCTGGGGGCAAAGTGGTGGTCACACCCCACGACCAGCCAGCAGCAGCGGTCCTCCCTTAAGAGATGGCTAGAGGAAGGACCACAAGTTTCCCCAAGCTAGCCCATTTATAACAGTAAAAAACAACAACAACAACAACAAAAACTAGGAATAAATTTAGCCAAGGAGATGAAATGAAAGATTTCTACAATAAGAACTACAATTCACTGTTGAAAGAAGTTAAAGAGGACACAAAGAGATCGAAAGATATTCCATGCTCTTGGCTTAGAAGAGTTAACTTTGTGAAAATGTCCATACTCTACAGATTCAGTGCAATCCTCATCAAAATACCAATGATGTTCTTCACAGAAATAGAAAAAAACAATTCTAATATTCATGTGGAAGAACCAAAGACCATGAATAGCTAAAGCAATCCTGAGCAAAAAATATAAAGCCAGGGGCATAGCACTACCTGACTGTTCATTCTTCCTAGCTTAGTAATGGCTTCATTGAAAAAGGTTCAGTGTGAAAAGACAACTTACAGAGTAGGAGAAAATTATACTACAAAGCTATTGTAACCAAAACAGCATGGTACTGGCATAAAAGCAGACACTTGGACGAATGGAATAGAACAGAGAATCCAGAAATCAATCCACAAACTTATAGCCAACTGATCTTTGACAAAAGCAACAGGAACATACACTGGGGAAAAGACTGACTGAGTCTTTTGGTGCTGAGAAAACTGGACATCCATATGTAGAAAAATGAATTAGACCCATACCTCTTGCCATATACCTAAATCAACTCAAAATGGATTAAAGACTTAAATATAAGACCTGAAACTACAAAACTGCTAAAGAAAACATAGGGGAACCATTTCAGTAAGGAGGGCTGGGCAGACTTTATCAATATGACGCCCAAAGCATAGGCAACAAAAGGGAAAATAAACAAATGGGATTCTATCAAACTACAAAGCTTCTGCACAGTAAAAGAAACAATTAACAGCCAGCAAAAAGATAACGTCAGAGTGTGGGAAAATATTTGCAAACTATGCATCTGACAAGGGATTAATATCTAGAATATACAAGGAACTCAAACAACTTAATAAAAAACGAAATAACCTAATTAAAAATGGGCAAAGGATTTGAATAGGCATTTCTCAAAGGAAGGTATTCAAATAACCAACAGATACATGAAAAAATGCTCAACATCACTCAGCATCAGGGAAATGCAAATCAAAACCACATTGAATATCATTCTACCCTAGTTAGACTGGCTATTCTCAAAAAGACAGAGAATAACAAATGCTGGTGAGGATGAAGAAAGAGGGGAACCCTCCAACACTGTTGGTGGGACTGTAAATTGGTGCAGCCATCATGGAAAATGGTATGGAGTTTCCTCTAACTACAGACAGAATTGCTATATGATCCAGCAATTCCACTGCTGGCTTTATACCCAAAGGAATGGAAATCATCATGTTGAAGGGATACCTGCACCTCCATGTTTATCTCAGCTTTATGTACAATAGCCAAGAGTAGGAACCAACCTAAATGTCTATCATTGGATGATTGGATAAGGAAAATGCGGTATATACACTCAGTGCAAAACTACTCTGTAATAAAAAAAAAAGAATGAAGTTCTGCCATTAGCAGCAACATGAATGAACTTAGGGAAAATCATACTAAGTGAAATAAGCCAGGCAGAGAAAGAGAAATACTGCATGTCCTCGCTCATAAGTGGGAGCTAAAAAGTAAACAAATCAATTAAAAACTAAATAAATTAATTTTAAAAAATACTACAAATCACAATATGTTTAACTTTCTAAAGCTGAAAATCGAACTGAGGTATCAGAGGTGAGAAAGTGGGGGTGAGAGGAATTGGTAAAGGGACATGACAAACAATTAACATTGTACAATGTTGAATGCATTAACTAGCCTGATTTGAGCATCACATACTGCACATAGGTATTTATATTCAATGCCATACCCCATAGATATGTACAACCAACTATGTTACAAAAAAAAATAAAGGTTAAAATAAATAAATAAATAAAGCAAAATCCTTGTAATTAGCAACAAGATCAAGAAATACAATTTTGCCAGCAAGCCTGTTGACTGGGAAAAATACAAACTGTTTCTCCTCTACTCTTATTCAGCAACAATCAACATAGAAGACAGACTTCTGTGACCAAATGTGTGGGGATTTTTCCTCACCAGCAAACAAGCTAGCAATTCTCCAGCAGACACCAGTTGGGTATCTGCCAATTCAATTCCAACATTGCCTACCTGGAGATAGTGTCAGATCCCACAGGTTCAAGGCTCAGTCTCCAAGTCTGTCCCTCTCCTCCAACCTCCTATGACAATCACAACATACAGGTTGTTCTACCTGTGCTTTCGACTGGCTGGCTATAAATTGGGGTTCCCACAAGCCACTGCTTGGGTTTGATTAATTTGCTGAGTGGATCACAGAACTCAGGGAAACACTTAAGTTTACCCATTTATTATAAAGGTTATGACAAAGGATACAGATGAAGAGATGCACACCGCAAGGAAGGGGTGCCAAGCTTCCATGCCCTCTCTGGGAGTGCCACCCTCCAGGAACCTCTACATATTCCGCTACCTGAAAGCTCTCAGAACCCAGTCCATTTGGGTTTTTACTGAAGCTTCATTAAATAGGTATGATTGATTACATCATTGGCCATTGGTGATCAACTTCAGTCCTTATCCTCTCTCCAGAGGTTAGGGAAGTGGTACAGCCTTGGTCTTCTCCTGTGACCAGCCCCCATCTTGAAGTTACCTAACTTACCTAATTAGCTAACTTATTAGCATACGAAAAGACAGCACTTTGGAGACTCTAAGGATTTTAGGAGTTGTAGGTCAGGAGACAGGGGCAAAGACCAAATATATATTTCACAATATACTTCTGTCTTTGCAACCGAACACAGTTACAACTACTTTCCTCTTCTCTAGGATCCCTTAGCCTGGTTTTTGTAGTAATCACTTTCTTGCCTTCTCTTCCAGTCTAACCAGTATAGAGTATCTCCCTAGACAGTAAATTTTAGTGCTGTACAGTTTCATGTCTCTTTATTCCCTTTCATCTTCAGTTTACCTCTCCATTTCTTTCACTTACTTACAATTTACCTGCTGAAGAGTCTGGGCCAATTGATCTTAGAATCTCCCACAGAGTAGATTTTACAGGTTGGAAAATTATGGTACAGTTCATCATTTTGGTGTGTCCTCTGCATTTACTGATAATTGGCAGCTAGATCCAGACACTTGATTAGAGTCAGATTCTATCTCTTTGGCAAGACTATAGATGGTGTTATATTCTTTCATCAGGAACGTCTTGTTGTCTCAATTTTCATGATGCAAGTACATGTTGATGCTCAATGCACAGATTCATTAAGAGGCAGCAAGATGGTGATATTTTAATGCTATCATTTCTTTATAATTTATTAGCAGGAAAACCTCCATAAAAGGACTCCTTTCCTCATCTACTCCCATTTTCTGGATTTAACCATTTCAAATATTATTTTTATTAAAGCTTATGATGTCCCATCTTTGGCCGATGAAGTTTTTTCAAATTGGATTTTGAGTCTTTTCAACACGACCTTAGTAGTCTGATGGCTTTCTTGTTATCTAGTGTAAAAAGATGTTCCAATCTTGTATTAGTTTTCTATTGCTGAGTAACAAATACCACAAATTTCAGGTCTTAAAATAACACCCATTTATTATCTCACAGTTCTGTAGTTCAGAAGTACAACACTGCATGACTGGGTTCTCTGCTTAGGGTCTTACAAGGATGAAATCAAAGTATTGGATGAGCTGCATTCTTATCTGGAGGCTCTAGGGAAACAGAATCTGCTTTCAATATTATTCATGTTGTTGACAAATCAGTTCCTTCAGGTTATAAAAGTGAGGTCCTCATTTTCTTGCTGGCTCTTGACTGGTGGTCACTCTTAGCTCCTAGGCCTGTTCTGGTTCTTTCTGTATGCCCCCCACTCTCCATATTTAAGCCAGCAATAGCATGCCAGCTTTCCCTTGTCCTTCGAATCTCTGACCTCTTTTACAAAATTCTCTTCTTTTAAAGTGCTCATGTGATTAGGCCAGCTAACCAGGTTACTCTCCATATCTTTGGGACTTGAATCACATCTGCAAATCTCTTCACAGCAGTATCTAGCTAAGCATTTGAATGAATAGCCATGGCAGGAGTCTTAGGGTATACAAACATGCACACAGTCTCATATGTAATATATAATATTAAGAATAACAAACCTCATGAGTTTATACTATTTTCAATTCAAATTCAGGACTATCACATTTTATTTACCTTCTATCTGAATCTCCATTCTTCCAACCAGAAACTCTGGTTTTCAAAGACATGTGGTGAAAGGAACTAGAGTTTCCGATAATTACTCGCTGCTTTTCAACATATTACACACACAGCTATTTCAGAATGGCCATACTAATACTACAACCAATGATAAGCTTACTGAAAAGATTTAAAACTTTTAAAATTTAATAATACATATTGCATATTATCTAACAACTAAAAATAGTTGTACTATATCTATATTTTTGGATTCTATGTCTGGTAGTACATTTCATCCTTTTTAACACTCATTTAGCATAAGTTACAAGTTCCTACATAGAAGATTTTCTAGTTGTTTTGATTGCCTGAAGCTTTTTCTCTAGGAAATGTCTCTGGAGGATTCTTGGGGAAAATATCCCTTGAGTTCTTGTATCATCATAGTTTATGTTTGTCCTTTAAAATTAAAGATCAGTTTTGCTAGATATAAAATCTTTTATCCACATTTTTCATTTGATATCTTAACTGTATTTCAATTTCTTCTGGCATAAAGAATTGCTGTTGAGAAATATGATGACAAGTTAATTTTATTTCCCTTATGAGTCACTTGCTCTTTTTGAAAGACCAAAGAGCTCTTCTTCTGGTACCCTAAGTTTTTTTTTTTTTTTTTTTTTCTTTTTCTCTAATATCTAGTAATTTTATAGACTATGACTTGCTTTTGTTTGCTTTAGGTAATATTCTCAAGTATGCAGTGTGTTCTTTCATTGACTAGTTTCTAATTTTCTTTTAATTCAAAAATGTCTTCTTGAATTACAGTTTTTAATATTATTTTTGTTTCTTTGCATTTATTTTTATCTTCAGGGATTTCTATTATTCCTAAGTTGGATATTCTTTGTCCATCTAATATATATGTGTGCGTATACACACATGCATATAAACACACAGACAGAAACATACACATATACTACTTCTTTTTGATTGATTTTAATATCTTTCTTTTTTTTAAAGTATTTTAATCTTTATATTTCTCTGAAGGCATTATTTATTGTATTTTTTCATTTTTATGTTTTCTAGTTTTAGTTTTAATGATTTTTAAAAATTTCTTATTGTTACCTGAGTTTTTCCAACATATTTTTGAGTTTCTTATTTATGCTTTTTTCTCATTTCTTTTACCATTTTAAAAATATCTTTTAGTTTATTTTCTTCTAGTGTGACTGTCTTCTAGTGTGTTTTCATTATCTGTAGGAATGTTATCCTGTTCCTAATTCTATTTTTCTTATTATAACTATATTTAGGATTAGATCTTGATACTTCATTATTAGTTTTCCTAAACTTTTAGAAAGATATTTGGTACAAGATAGCTTTTCTAGCTTCATTGTGTTCCCTTTTCTCTTGTTTCCACATAGAGTTAAAAATATGACAGCTTGCCTTCGGAAATTTTCTAGCTCAGTTTTCCTTTCCCACTTTTAACATGATTAAATAAATACATAATGCCCAAACACACACGCACACAGACACATATATATACACACACATATAAATATATCTCCTCACTGGTGAGTAGTGTGAATTTTAATTCTATTAAAATGAACCAAATTTGACCAGATATAAAATCCATAAGGATATTATTCTTCCTCATCCTATTAGTGTAGATAGATGCCTATTTAGTCCATGGATGAGCATATTTGGTTACTCTACTCTATGGATTGTATCTATTTTTTCAAGAGTGTCAATCTCAGGTCAAGTGAATACACAATAACAAAATGACCTATGCACTTATTCTAAGAATTGGGGGCTGTCAACCTTCTGTTTTGTTCAATATTGTATATCCTGCCTCTAGTACAGTGCATGACACATAAGAACTCGGTAAATATTTCTGAAGAAAAGAATAAATTAATAAGTGAAAGTACAATATTTCACAAATATTCCAATCACATCAGCCTTCATCAGGCATAATAGCTGATTTGAACTGGCAGAGGTCTGAATCAATCATTATTACATAGATAAACTTTTAGTTTTTCATCAGTGATGAAGAAACTTCAACCTATTTCTACTTTTGGTAGTTTGGTATCTCTCAGATGGGACCTTGGATTATGTAAGGTTCACTATTTTAGGATTCATCCATTAAATGATGTTCTAGGCGCTGAACCTGAACAGTAAAAAATAGGCAGTCCTTGCCTTTTATAGTGCAATGGTGATGGAGTTTTAATGTATTGTCCTCCCATATCTCATGGAAATCTGATCCCCAGTATGATGGTTTGAGTCATAGGAGTGGATCCCTCATGAATGGATTAATGCTCTCCCTTGGGGAGGGGGGCCTGAGTGAGTTCTCACTCTGTTAGTTCCTGTGAGAGTTGATTGTTTAAAAGACCCTGGCACCTCCCCTCTCTCTCTCTTGCTTCCTATCACCATGTGATCTACTTGTACCTGCTGCTGGCTGCTGTTTTCCGTCATGAGTAGAAGCAACCTGAGGCCCCCGCCAGATGCAGTTGTCTCAAAATCATAAGCCAAATAAACCTCTGTTCTTTATAAATTACCCAGTCTCAGGAATTCTGTTATAGCCACACAAAATGGACTAATACAAATGTATATCACCTGTGTTTCATTTAAACATGTGATATACATTTCCATGGAAACACATGTGATAAACATTTTCATGGAGTGAACTACAGTGCTTAGGATACATAAAAGGGATGCCAAAGCTTTTCTTCCTGGGGATGAGTTGAGAGGGGGGTTAAGGAAGTTATTTAGAATACGAGTTGTGTATGATAAAGTCTAAATCTTTGTAGAATTTGACCAGCTGAAAGAGATGAGGGACTTTGGGAAATGTTATGGAAGGAAGATCTAAAGAAAGTCTTGTAGGTACTCAAGGGTATGACAAGTTTAGGGGGCAAGCTAACAATGCTGGAGGAGGGGTTTAGGAGGCCCAGTAGCAGGACACAACCCACCCCATTCTCTTACCAGTTTCTTGATGTCACCACAAGAAAGAATTCAAGAGCAGAGTCACAACAGAAGATGAAAACAGGATTAATGTCACAGGTAAGAAATACAGACTTCACAGAGAAATTGTGGCCTAACTCCAGAGATTGAGCAGGGCCCACATCAAGTTTAATACACAAATAAGAAATACATACTTAAAGGTTAGAACAGAGTGTAGGCTGGCTTGAGAGAGTGAGCAGCCACCTGCTAAGAGTAAGCTTGACAGAAAAGTAAAGCATGCATACCTCAGCCAGCAGAGTGCAGGCTGGCCCCAGGAAAGTGAGCAACAACCACGCCTTCTGCCAGATTTCAGTTGCTATAGTTTTTCTATTTAATACATATTCATGTGATCTAATGAATATTTAGTTAAGGTAGTGGTTCCCTGTTATGTAACATGGTCTTGCACTTGCTCAGTTAGTCTCTTTTTGGAGCATGTTCATTGGTCAAATTCTATCAAATTGACTGAACATATTCAAGAATATTCTGTGCTCTTTAGCACCTCTAGTGGAAGATCATTCAAGGGATAAATTCCACTTTACTGAGCATCCTTGGCTACCAGGGTTATATAACCCCTCTCTCCTGAGCATGCCCAGCTACTGGACTTGCATAAGCCAGCCCCTTGTGGTCTCAATTCCCCCACTGGTGCTGAAAATAGGTCTAATAAGCAAGAGTAACTTTCCTCTAGTAGATTGCCTAGAGGAGGGGACTGAGACCTTGGGAAATGGCTTAAACCCAGAGGCATATCCTAAAACCTGAACCCAGGGAAACTGAGAACATTCTACCTCACTAAGAGTTTATCTTGTTCTTCAAGTCCCACAACACTCTATTCCAAATTCATTTAAATGCTTACAACATTTGCTGTAATTAAAGATAAAATATTAGGGTGTTCTTATTTCTGTTTTTGTTTTCTTTTTGTTTGTTTTTGTTTTTGTTTTGTAAAAACTATTGGAATTCTTATAGAGACTCTGCTTGGTCTGTAATAGACTAAAGCATTCAAATTTAGGCTGTGACCCTCAGAGATAATGGATAGAAATTTGGAATAATTTCTGTTTATTTCTGCTTCTTCCTGGTTTCCTCAAACTTCTTCATTGTTCCTCTCAAGCCCAGGACTGGTTGGCCCTGCTTCATAACACCCCAGATAGGATGGTCTTGAGTGTTTCCTATGAGAAGACATTCTTGCAGCAGATGAAAGCTACCTTAAAGAAATTCATTCAATAGCTGAATGGCTCTTTTGGTCAATGTGCTAATTCTAATTACATCTGAAGTTTTCAAAGAGATTTTGATTGGCTAAAATTAATGGATATTTAACAATTGCTTTTCAGCAAATAGTTCTTGGCTCTATGCTTTGCTATTCCTTAAAAATTACATTATGTAGAAATGTCAGTACAAAAGGATCTTTCTGTCTCAAATTTCTATAAGCTTGATATTTCTATTCTCCTTTGAAGCAACTTTCAGCCATGGCAGTACCTTTTAGTAGCCTGGTTAAAATTATGGATGCCATCTTAATGTTTCCTCTTCCCTAAAAACTAGGACAGTGCCTGCAGCAATCCTGAAAGTTAAGTCCAGGTATCATTTTTGCATGTCTAAGTTAGCTGATTCATTGGAATATTAAGTTTTTTTAAAAAAAATTAAATCGAGTATGCATGCTTTACATTTTGAATTTTTATAGAAAATTGGAATGCAAGTAGAGTTAAACTAAGTACAGATTAAACACAGCTGTACAGATGTCTGAATTATCAAAAGACTTCATAAGTAAGCAGTTCTTTAGAAAAATGAGCTCTTTTGTTCAATTCCTGCAGCAGAGCTCACATTTATTCCAACAGGAAAATTCCATTCCACAAACAGAGTAAGAGTAGAAATTAAGGAACTTTTTTCTGAGTCTAGAAGAAATAATCAGAATCCATGGGACTTATGGCAATGACTGTGATAGATTTCTATTAATTTGCCTCTTTTTCTTGATGTTAACATCTAAATTCCCTTTCAAAAGCCAGTATTCTTCCTAAAGTTTTCTTTAGTGTCTCCTTCAGAGTTTTAGAACACCAAAGCATTCTTTAGTAAAAATATCTATAAAGTTGTAACATTTAATTAGAACATTTAATTGCTTATTAGAATGTCAGCAATTTTATTTATTTAATCAGAGATTTATTCTACTTCACCAGAAACAGAAAATGGAAAAATGCTGTGATTGTTTCCTGCTCCATGGCCAACATTTTCTGAAGTCTCTCTTCCTCTCTGAGCACACTCACTAAAAGGCTTCCTAAGCTGGGAATGCTAACCTACTCCATCCAATTTTTTGCAGGAGGCCAAAACAAGCTGGATTCTTATACCAACATCCGAGAAATCTGTGACTAAAATAGCAAAATCTGGAATATAAAACTTTGTTTCACGTAATGCATACATTTAATGATATTTAGCAAAAAATGTTTTCTCACCGTTTAAGAAAGGAAATAGTTCCCTTCTATAGAAATATTCAAACTTTTTGTTTATCTTTCTTGAGCCTGTTTTCCAGGCAAAGATGCTAAGCAAAGCAACAGCTATGATATCACTTCAGTCAGAACTTGTGTTCAAAGGCATATGTGCAGTACATTTCTCTACTCCATAGAGCAACGGGTATGTGTAGTTGAGAATAGCTGTGTAATAACTATGAATTCAGTGTTGAAAATTAAGTGAGTAATTTCTGAACCTGTTTGTAGAGGAAGCTTTTGGGAAAGTGTCATCTCCTATGATTTCATCAGTATAGGGTAATTATTATCCATATCTAGAAACTTTACCTTGGGAAGATGTCAAATATTTAAGTACATCATTTGACCTTTAGCTTACCTTAGCATTGACCTAACATGTTTTTGAGTACAAACAGGGTATAACTTTCTGGAGAACATTCTTTTTTTAATTGAAACATAATTGATTCTACTTATCAATGGGGTACAGCATTGACTATAAACACCTGTGTGCAATATGTGATGTTCAAATCAGGATAATTATTATATTTATAATTACACAATCTAATCATTTTTTTGGAGAATATTCTTAACATTGAGTTATTGTTTTTAATTTTTAACTATGAATTTTCATAGAAAACTAGCTTAAAACACCAAAATACCATATCTATTTCCCACTTCCCACTGACATTATAAAACCTCTAAATTTTTGAGTGATTTATGCAAAGCATTTATTGTAATGTGCAGATAATCTATTCACTAAAGCCTTTACTTCCTTTGTCACGAGATGGCGCTGCACACAGTTTTAAATGGGATATTCTTCATTAGGAAAGAAACTATAGGTTTCAAGAGAAAGCAGCGTAATCCTTGAATACTCATACATTGCTTCCAGGGTATTGGAAGGTAATATAGCATGGCTGGACAGAAGGAACAGCAGCTTTTCAAACTCAAAGTTTGTGTTACAAGAAATAGAAGAATTAAAATAAATTCTGTAGAATAATTTTAATGTGGAATAGGCAAGAAAAAGAGAAATAACTATAATAGATCTTGCCCAAATAAGTCTTCTATTTACTCCACTTTTGGATAAAATAAAAAGAATACAGATAAAAATTAAAGGGAAGGATAAAAAATGAGTATTAAAGTGGTGATTTTGAGTACTGTATACCTACTTTAAAAATGTGTAGGGAGCATTAAAACTATGAAAAGGAGAATCCCTTACTTCCCTTTCCTTCCTCACCGGACTTAAGTACAGAGTCATACTTGTCAATAGAACTAGGTAACATTAGATTTTAGATATGCAAAGGTAAGCAATGTGAGGGCAGGCACATCCATCTCTGTTTTTTTTCGCATTCACAATGAATTTTTGCAGAATGATTATCACCTTTCTGCTTAAAGGTACTCAGTGGCTTTCCATTGCACTCAGAATTAAGTTCAGGCTCCTGGAGTTACTCAAAGTACGACTATTAAATGTTTTAGTGATTTGCCATGACATAATATACTTATGACAGATGGAAAAAATCAATTATGTCATTAAACACAGTTTAATTCAGCTGACCTTTTCCTTTCTTATCAAGGCTTTCTCAACAAAGGAAGTAGCATATTGATTAAGTATAAGCACAGCAGCATTGCCTTAAGAGTGCCTTCCCTCTAGGTCTACCTCTGCCTTTTTGCTTTTTCTGACCCTCTCCCTGCTCCATATGCTCAACCCACTGTGGCCTTTCAGAGCCTAAAATGAATAATCGAAGTTAATTTTTACTATCAGGGCATCTGCACATCTACTTCCTGTTTCTAAAATGCTTGTCTTATTCTCTAAGTGATTTCTTTCCATCTTTATCATTACATTTCTGATCTCAAAGAGATATACCCAGGCCAGTCAATGGTGAAGTAGGTTATTTTATTTCATTGCACTCTATTATCGTATCTTAATGTCTATTATCATAAATTGCAATTATATACATAAATGATGCACAGGATTCAGATTTCAAATAGATTTGAGAAAGGAGTGTGATGGGCCTCTCAAGTGAGTCACATTGTTCATTAGCCTATGTGGATCCTGGGAAGTTCTATTCTAAAGAAATCTACTGAATTTTACTTAATTCAGGGCTTCCAAAAATTATTTTTTAGTATTAACATTTCAGGAAGCTGCAAGGAAGATTCTTCAGGAAATACTCTTCACATCTATTCGAACTCTGAGTTTTATAGAAAGGAAACAGGCTCAGGTTATTGATTGCCCATGCTATAAATTTAGTTTGCAACAGTTAATGGGTGTCTTTGATGGACACAATAATATTGACAATGGGTTTACTTCTGCAGAGGGATTAATTCCACTCTTACTTTTACTTTTTATTATGTCTGTCTTACTATCTTTGGGCTGTTTTTACCAATCTTTATCTTAGTAGCTCTTTTTGAAATCATCACAGACTAAATTTTATCAGAATATACAAAATATTTATTTGGATAGATACTTTTTATTTTTCTCTCTATTCCTACTCCCCAAAACCTGTTATTTATTATTTCATTGCATCTTGGCAGGCCTCTATAGTAACACGGATCAAGTGGAAGAACAAAGATTTGTTTTAGTATTTCCTTCCTCTTTCTAATTTGAGCTCTTCAAGGGAAGGGAGTTTATGTTATTCATTTTTGTATCCCTCAAATGTATTCAGGGACCCATGAGAAATAAATGCTAGACTATATAAAGATGAAATCTGTTTTGGCAGAGGGATTTAAGGTCTAGAGAGGAAACTGACATAAATACAAGTAATTATAATGTGTCAGACTGTGATGCTGTGAAGGAGAAGTTAGTTGTGATAGAGGTTCTGGAATTTGTTATGAAGGTGGCAATATGTGAGTTAGGTGGGAAAAGCAAATGGGATTGTACCATGTGGAGGAGAAGGGGAGAGGCAGGGTGGCACCACAGCACAGTCATGCTGTTTCTCACCTGAAACTCCAACCTGGCAAAATGCTGCTAACCTTTAGGATTTTACCTGTCAGTCCCAAAGAGAAGGCTTTCTGGGACCCTCAAAAGCCAAACCAGTGTCCCAGCTGCAATTTCCAATTATATGTCAAAGGATCCCAACTTAATATACTGCATGAAATTTTGTAATTATTTTTCATCAGTGTTTCCTATGAGAATGTAATCATCATCAGTGGCAGACATGGTATTTTGTTTAGTGTTGTATCGTTGTTACCTAGGAAAGTGTCTAGTATATAGTTTTCAGTAATTACTTGTTGAACATGTGAAAAAGCAGAGAAATAGATTAGTTTCCTAATGTGGGTTAGGGAGTGATAGAAGATTACAAAAAAAAAAAAAAAAAAAAAAGTAGGAGAGGAGGTGAAGGCTCTGCTGGAAAGCTGGAATTTCATTCTATTGCTGACTCTAGAATGAACCATTCCACCAGAAAATCACTGAACCCGATAGAATATTCTGTATAGATAAATAAATAGATTTTATCTGTGTATATGTATTCTTATAATGTGAATCAAGCATAAAGAATTGTTTTACTAACAATATAGTTATAAAATATAGTTATTAACAATATAGTCATTAACAAGTTATTCTCTTAATCCGAGATGTCTAGATTTAAGATAGTCTATATTTTTAAAAGATAGTCTGCTCCAGAAAAGACTAGAAATCTAGATTTCCTTAATTCTTATCTCTTCTAGACCAACCTGCATTGTTAGGTTAGTGGTTGATTATTTGCAAGTAAAAACAATTTTAGTGAGTAATAACTAATAAAACCATTTAATGTCCTAGAGCTGTGCTGTCTGATATGGCGGCCACTAGCTGTATACACCCAGTTAAATTTAAATTCATTAAAATTAAATAGACTTAAAAATTTAGTTCTTCACTCATGCTCATCACATAGCACATGCTCACAGCTACATTTTCAAACATTCCTTTGCTGCAGAAAATTCTGTCCAACAGTGCTGTAGCTCAGGGGGTAATAATTAAACCAAAAAACCTAAAACTTCATCATGGTACCTTTCATTTTTGTAGTACTATGTATTTTTGATAACTCTTTATCCTATGAATCTTACTTGATTCTTAGAATGAGTTGTTAAAGTAGAGCGTACAGGAAACGTCATCATCACCAATGCTAATATTAGAGATTTGGGAGAGAGTGGTTCAGCTGACTCACCAACTTCACATTGGTAACAGCATCGACTTAAATAGAATAATTTTGGCTCAACTGTAGACACCTCTCCTAGGTGAGAGATGGGAAAAATATATACTTCTTGGTCACAGATTCTGGGAAAATCCCATTCTAAGAGAAAGCTAAAAGAAATGAGGAAAATGTGGGATGAATTTTCACCCTTACTAAAATCATCCCTCTGTGACTCTATATGACAATTTCTTAGAAACGCACTGTAGAACCACATGACAAAATAATATGATAAGAGAAATATATGCATTTTAATCAAATCGAAGGAAATGTAGCTAGGAAAACAATCTTCAGCAAATCATGTAGAGTAAAGGGATCAGAATCCCCTAGTCATCCCATGTAAAGCTGTTTATCTCACTGGCTGTAACGAGAAGCTAATTTATAGTGAGAGAGCAGCCACAGATCCCAGCAACATCCTCTCGTCTAGCATTTTGCAGTCACTGCCATTTCATAGCTCTCTATTCTACTTTTGTTTATATATACAAGCAGACGAGGGGAAGTAAAGTGAGAAGAATATCGTAGCAGCTCTATTTATGAGGATGCACTCCATAATGTAGATTAACAGAGAAGTATGTTTAACAAATAAAACAGATTGTAAACCTTCAGCTTAAGATCCAAAGCTATAAATCACATAAAATCTATGGCCTGGAGAACAAATGTGTTACTCATAAAATTTCAATTTCTGTAAGTGGATGTGTTCCTGGTGACATATAAAAGCACAAAGCTGCAATACGGTTTCCAGAGGAGACACTTTTCACAACATCCATCCTCACTTTACAAGTGGCCTGCAAAAATTTTGACTGAGGTCTTCAGGATATATATTTGCGGATGCTAAGGAAAGCATCTGAGTCATGAGACTAAAAGGAATATTAGATTTAATACTGCAGGGCAAAATTTAATAAAGCAGGGTAAAATTGCTAAGTATGTTACAAGTGAGTATAAATGTTTGATGAATAAATAAATACTTCTTTATGGAGGATGCCTTCTTACTTTTAGGTTATCTCTTGGCTATTCATTAGTTTATTATTCATCATAATCGAAAAGTTGCTTAGTACAGTAATAGAATCTAGTGGATTACTTGCTGCTGTTACTCACCTTCCCCTCCCTCCCTTCCTCCTTTCCTCCCTTCTCCTTTCTTCCTGCCCTTCTTTCTCTAATCCTGATTATGGCGATTGCTGTGTTGGTACTATTGGCATGGACAAAAACTAGTTGGATACTTTAACTCAGAAAATTTGTCCTGTAACATGTGTTAAGATAGGAAAGAATAATAATTAAGAAATACTTTTCTAGAAGGAGAATTGAAGGAATGAGTATTTTCAATTGTCAATAAACTCTCTAATTTTATAATCTGCAGACATTTTGATAACAAGGAAATAATTATTTTTGTTGTATATATATATATATATTTATATATAAATGATCTTCCCTCTACTCTTAGCCTTTCCTATATTTATACTTGATTACTAAGTGCCCCTCTAAGTAGGATGACTATATCATTTATCCTCCAAACCAGTAAATGTTTAAAAGTGAAAGTGGCACTATTCATAATTAATAATATGGACACAGAAATATATACAGGAACAGTACTGGACAAATTGTAACACATGTTTATCCTACCCCTTGTCATACAAGGTCATTATCATCAAAAACATAACACTTTCTGTATGCTCTTGCTGACAAATGTAAAATATAATTGCTTAATAATAAATATTTTAGAGTACAGCCAACACTTTTTGCCTGCATTCTTCAAAGACTTTTTCTGTTTACTTCTTGGTGATGTTATTTATTTATGAATCTGAGGGGTGAGCTAGTTAGAAAGCTACTTTTCTTCCATAATTCTCAAGAACCTATGGCAATAGTTTCCAGTTTCAAGTTCTGAGGCTCTTTTCCTCAGTGGCTCTGGCCTGTCCAGAATTCATTTCTCTTTTTAGTATAATATCAAAAGTTTAGAGGACTTTGAAAATGGTCCTGGGTACTTATTTCAAATATTACTTAGTTCAAATATTCAATATTCTCTCTGTTCAGAAGCACATGAGCTATATTTTTACATGGCTATTTTTATTTTTCATATTTAAGAAGCTCATTGAATAGGCAAATATAGAAATATAATATAAATGTTAGCACATTGTGATTTTTTTTTTCAGATTCCATTCATGAAACACCTGAACTGGTTAATGATTGTAGAATGGGTTTAATAACTGCATACTTTCAAATATGGTTGAGGCTGGAAATTGACCAAACCTAATAGAAAGGTAACATAATCTGACAGTGCATAAATTAAGAAAGATTATCGAGGTATCTTCATTATGACATAGACATATAAGGGAACTAAGGTAAAGAATTGAAGGCATAGGGACACCAGCATTGAGAGAAATCCAGGAAGGGAAATTGGAGATAGGTACAGATATAGATGTAGGCATAGGCATAGATACAGGTTTAGAAATATCACATATAATCAGAATTTTGTTTACCTGTTCCTTTTCAAAAATATTATATAGAGAAATCCAAGAAAATCTCTACATGAACAAATTCATACAGTAGACCAAGTTTAATGTCCAGCTTTTCTTCCTGCCACCCTCCTTCATCTCCCCCTACTGCTTTTTCAGTATCTGGGAGGATACTTCCAACAGAAAGGAATAGAAAACACAAACCAAAATGAATGAAATATTAAGGGGATTTTGTGGCTCATGTACCTAAGAGTTCCCGAGGAAGTATGATGAGAAGGCACGGTCTGGACAGGGCTCTGCCGCTGACTTGCTGAGACTCTCTGGGGTGCACGCCTCTGTGTGCCAGCTTCCTTCTCAGGAGGTGTCCTGCATGGTGGCCACGGCTGTTGTCCTTAAGCTTTCTATCTATACCCCATGCTGTTTAGATGGAAATAAATGTTCACATTAAAGCATACCTGGCCAAAGTCTCGAGCTCTGTACCGACTGCTTGATCTTGGGTAACCAGAACAAATCTTTTTGGTAAGAGAAATTCTCTGCTTCCAGAGTCAAGGGTGAATTCCGTCTTATTCAGACTGTGTGGCTTCCACTCCATTATGTAAAAGTAGCATAAATGACACTTCCCCAAAGGAAACCTACTAAAAAGAGGCAAAGGAGGGACTAGATAGGAATGCAACGGATCCATGTTTATTTCTACCACATGCTCCTCTTCCATCATATGTTACCATCCTTCTCTCACCCATGAACTTCCCTGTTCTTCTGTCTTCTTCCCATTAGAAAACTTATAATCAGAAAATTTTTCTTCAACAATAAATAAAAGATATTTTTCAAAAAAAAAAAAAAAAAAAGCTGATTTCCATGGTAGAGCAGCAACACCCCCACCACTTTTGTTTTCTTTATGTAATTGATATTATCAATCTTTCTCTATCCAGCCTGTGATACTCAGTTTGGCCTCTTTAAGCATTAGTCCTGTTTTTGCTCCAACTTTTTTTCAGTTACTCCCAGGTGGGTTGAATCTCACTCTTTTCTTCTATTTAGAGAGTATTTTCAATATATTTATTTTTACCTAAAATAAGGTTAGGTGCAAACAACAAATCCAAACATTTTCTAAAATGACATTGATATGTTCAAACTTAAAAGGAGCACTTATGGAGCATGTTTTGTTCCTATCAGATTAAAATATGATAGAAATTGCAATAAAGACTCCACTAACAAATTATCCAATAGTTGGATGTCAAATATCCAAAGAAAGATTTTTTTAAAAAAATGACACATCCATAAAATGGAATCCTGTATAGCTATAAAAATTGAAGAAACTCTTTTACACTGATATGTAAAGATGACCACAATATTTTGTTAAGTAAAGAACATAACTTATAGACCAAATACAATATGTTATTTTTGTGTGTGTGTAAAAAATGAGGACAGTAACAACTGGTGTTATTTACTTGTGTTTACGTAAAGATCTCTGGAAGGACACATAAGAAACCAGTTGGAGTGGTTCCCCCTGCTGAGGGGCAGGGGAACTAAGCAATCTGTGGGTTTTTAGAATGAAATTATTAATGCATTTTAGTGTCAAATTAGGCCAGAGAAAGGATCATGTAAGTTTATATATAATGGCAGTGCAAAGACATACTAACTTTGAAAAGTAAATTGGACTGATTTTGCCAACTACTGGTATATTTAATATAGTATGGTCTTTTTTTCTGATGTTTTAAAATCTTGAATTCCTTTGTGGTTTTGTTCTGAAGATCAATTCTCATCATAAAAAGTTCTAGAAGAACATGTTAGAGAATGTTGTTATTCTATGCACATTTGCCCACTAAATATTTTTTATTGTTTCTCTTCTCCATGGTAACTTACTGACTAGAAATCCCACGAAGTAGGAATGTTTCTCTATTTTGTTCATTGTTGTATCCTAAGACATAAAGTGGTGACTGATACATAGTAATTAAACCATAAATATTTCATAAATAAATAAGATTTTTGATGAATACTGGTCCCATAAAAGTAATCTATCAATCATAATTTCAGGAGATTTACTTTTGTGCCATTTTTAATTCTTTTTATGTTTAACAACTATTTTGATTATTTTATATTATTACATAATGAACAATTATTGTGGCTTATATTGAGGAAACAACTGTGACACAATCTAGAAGTTGGGTAATTTTTATAGATTTTCATAGGATGATTTTCTAAATAAATGATTAACTGTTCTCTCAAAATAATTCCTTATGCTCGAAACAGTACCTGAGTTGAAGTCATGGATTAGATTGTATAAAATTGTTCCTGCCAAAGAGGGAGCTATAAAATTATAACATCTTTGAAACGTCAGTTTCTCTCATATTTTGATCATTGTGGACATTAAAGACATAGAATATCTTCTCTGATGACATGTTTTTTATTCTTGACAATGCATTGTGCTGCTTTGTGAGCTCAATGTTCTCTTATAAACAAAGAGTATCTTGTAATTATATTCTTCTATTAGTGGTTATCCATTCATATCTTCAGGATCCTACAATTGATTTTCGAAGTGTTTGATAAACTCCTTGTGGGGTCATAATAAGCCATGAACATCTTCAATAAACTGCCATGCTAGACAGAATTTTCTTGATTTTTGGCTGGAAAACGTAGAAGCCGTGTATCTCTGCAATTGGCAGTAGTAGCATCTGCTTAATCTCAAGCCATGAGAATTGATGTTGACAAAATAGACACTTGCCATGATACTACACTACACTTAACAGCAAATGTTAACTTTATTTATAGCTAATAACCTTGACAACCCATTTCAAATTTAGCAACATTTTTTCCCTGGTATGTGTCAAGACCTCCTCTTACATCTAAATAAATAAATGATGCAGAAGAAAAGTCATTTTGTCTCACCTGTTGTCATAATAATTTTAGTAATGACTTGGGAAAAAATCAAAACCTCTGCTCACTGATCTGAGCCCTTTCCATGATAGCCTGAATATACTGCAAGCTTCATAGACATCTTGCATGTTGAAGTCAGCCTCAAAGGTGGAAAATAAAGACCCATTTGAATAGTAAAACATGCATTTTCAAAAAGCCAATAGAAAAATGGACAAAGAGTATGAATATAAAGTTCATTTAAAAAGTGGGTTTAAAACATATAAAAAACTATTCACTATAACTCATAAAGAAAGAAAAGCACATTGAATTGTCTGTGAGCTATTTTTGAGCAGTGAATTGCCAAAAGACAAAATATTTAATGATACAAAATAATGCTAAGGATATTTTAAAAAGTAATATTCGTACATTATACACAAAGATTCTAAAGGACAAAAACATTTTTTTTTTGCAGCTTTGATTGTAATAATAACTAACTACTAACCATCAAAACAGCCATCAATAGGACACTAAACGAAGAATAATATGGGTATATTCACTCATCGGAATACTTTGCAACTGTTAAAAAGAATGAGATAGATTTACATGTGCTTATATAAAAATATTCCCAAAATTAATTATAAAATATAAAGTATAAAGTGAAAATGATAAATATAGTACTCTTCTATTTGTATAGATATATGTGTGTGGGTATTATATGCATACATACATACACTTAAATGCATATTGAATATTTTTGGAAGACTATACGGATAAAAGAATATTAACACAGTTTTCTCTAGGGAAATGCACTGAAGTACTGTGATAGAAACAAGTCTATCTTTTTGTTTTATTTTTTACACTGTTAAAAGTTTTTTATGCTGGTGCACATATTGTTTTATTTTCTTAATGTGAAATTTACATCAGTTAAAGGCATAAAATCAATGTATTGTGAAGTTTTCTATGTACTTCATATCTCCTAAAAGCCTACTGTTCCTTTCTGATTGATCTCTCTATGTCATGGAAAATGAATCAATATTAAAACATCAAAAGTCGTTAGCTAGCATATGGTGATGTTCTCTGAGTTATGGTGGTTGTGGGGTTAGTGCTGCAATAGTAGGAGAATGTGCAGAACGCTAAGACATCAGAATCCAGGGTAGGGAGAAAGGGCTTTGGTACTTTAAAGTGTGTTCTGTTGATCACTTTTCTTAGGTAATATTGAAAAGGGTTTCATGGCCATATATATCTGAGAAATGGTGGGTTAAATAGGTTTTGTAACAAAAAAGCTACAAAGCACCCTTGAAACTCTCATGTACATTCTGAAATATTAATAGACTCCTTTTTTTGTCTCAGGGCTCTCAGCATGTGAAAAGGAGTAGAACTGTTGGCACATTTTAGTGCTAATTATCTAGTAAACATATTTAATAAGTAAACCTTTAAAAACCCTTTTTAAAAAAAATTTAGCAGTGATGAAATCTTAAATTCCTTTAAATATTTAAACTGATGGCAAATTTAATTTTTTGAGCACTTCAGATATTTTTAACTGCAGACAAAATATTTACAAATACAACTATTACAAACTTAGTACTAAATTGACACCGAAACCCTTTTTAAAACATCAACACAATTGTTTTTCTTTTTTCTTTTTACTTTTTACCCATTTTCAAAAACTATACCTGTTTAGTTAAGTTCTTAGGATTGAAATTATTTTACCCAAAGAGAAACAGTACCTGGGATCTGGATCTGGGTTTATTAACTAATTGATGTCCTGTGAGCTGTAGAACTTGTTTTATATTTTTTTCTGAAACTCTACATTTAGGCTAACTATCTATTTCAAATTATGTTCAATTATATTTAAGATTTTCAACTTTTTATGTACAGTATTTTTTTTCTGAAATGTCATATACTTTAAATTTTTCTCATTACCGATGGCAACTAAACCATCATTGAGTCATTATAACTTGGCCTGTTCTGTAAGTATAATTGAAAATTTGAGTCTGTCTCTCTTATCAGTGTCTCAGTATAATTAATATAAATTTCTAGAGCAGGGATTTTCAAACAGGGACTGTTTTGTCTCACAGGAGATATTTGGCAATGTCTGAAGACATTTTTTGTTTGTCACAACTGAGGGAAGAGGGCTGTTAGTATCTAGTAAGTAGGGGCCGTAGATGCTGCCAAACATTCTACAATGCACAGGACAGCTCCCCCAAACCAAGAATTATAGGACCGAAGTGACAATCGGGCCAGGCCTTAGAAAGGCTTATATAGAGATTAGTAGAATCTGTATCTTAAAGTGCTTTTCAAAGTTTAAAAGAAAAAAAAGTTTAATGTGGAGATGAATCACTTGAGGTCCTGTTTAAAAGCAGATTCTGATTCTGTAATCAATACAAGTAAGAACCAATCACCGTCACTTCACCCTTTCTGAACTTGTGTCATTTTCAGAGGCAGTCAGAAGGGAAGACACCTTGTTGTAAACATTCAGGAGCAGGCTCTATCATGAACCAGCTGGGTCAGGGTCTGACTTAGGGAGAATCAGCCAACATATTTAGCTGTGTAATCAATGCCGCATTCTCAGATTGAATTCATTATTAACAATAAAACTTATCATTTGAGCTCCAGCAGATTGGCAATTGTGCTTTTTATCGTTATTATTGTTAAGTTTGTGGAAAAGGAGTCCTGTTTTCTTTTCAGCGTTGTATCATATTTAGTATTGTACTGCATTACATAGAAATATGTATATAGATGTTATATAAACAAATAGATTTTATATTATATTTAGTATTATGATTAAAATTCTTGGGTTGAGAGTACAAGTATACTTAAGAATTAGTCATGAGAAAACTTCTACTGATGCTGTTGGGCCACTATTAGTAATGGCAAAGCTGCAACAGTCTTGATCTTTGCTGTAATCTTTGTTACTTCCTTCCTTCTGCTTTCTTTGAGTTTGTTTTGATCTTTTCTCTAGTTTTTTTTTTTTTTTTTTTTTTTTTTTTTAATGGAATGTATTAAGATCTTTCTTCTTTTTTGTTGCAGGAGTTTACTGCTATAAACTTCCCACTGACCACTGATTTTTGCTGTATCCCATAAGTTTTGGTATGTTGTGTTTTTGTTTTATTTATCTCAAAGTATTTTCTAATTTCCTTGTGACTTTTTTCTTTGATTTATTGGTTGACTATTGTTTAATTTCCTACATATTTGTAAGTGTTTCAAATTCCTTCTGTTATTGATTCCTGATTTTATTCCATTGTAGTTAGAGAAGATATTTTGTATGATTTCAATCTTTTTAAAGTTTCTTGAGACATTTTTTGTGGCCTAACATTTGGTCTATCCTGGAGAATGTCCCATGTGCCCTGGAAAAGCATGTATATTCTGCTGTTGTTGGATGGATGATATTGTGAATATATCATTTTTTTTTTCATTTTTAATTTCACATGTTTTCAGTGCATAGAATTTTAGACTAGCATGTATTTTTTTGTTCACCACCACTTAAAATGTTATTGCATTGTTTGCTGGATTCCTTTGTTTAGGATGAATAGTCCATTGTCATTCTTATCACTGCTTCCATGAATGGTTTTCTTTCTTTGGCTGAATTTAGATTTTCTTTTTATCTTTGTTTTTCTATAATTTAACTATAAGTTGTCTAGATGTAGTTTGCTTTGTATTATTCATAAATGAGATTACTTAGCTTCTTGGCTATGTGGATTTATGTTTCATAAATGTTGAAAAATTCTCAGTCATTAATTCTTCAAAAATTCTTTCTTCCTTATTTCCTGGAATTCCAATTATGTTAGAATTATTTGAAATTTTCCCACGTCACTTATGCTTGTTTCACTACTACTGCTACATCTGTTATCATCATTATGAATATTTTTTATGCTTAAATTTCAGTAACTTATTTACCCCTGTATTTGAGTACTCTAATTTTTAACTACTGTATCACATTTTCTGTTATTTATGTCCAATAAATTCTCATTTTTAAATGCTGCATTTTTCTGTTTTAGTATGTTCACTTATTATTATTATTAGAGATCACAGTTCTCTTGATTTTCTCTACCTTGCCACCCATTTTATCTAATTTTTGCTATAATTTCCTTAAAATATTTGTATTAAAAAGCTGTGTCTATTAATTTCAAATTCTGGACCCTTTTCGAAACTTTCCTAGTGTTTTATTTTTTACTTTTGATTATTGGCCCCACTTTCTGCTTCTTGTTATATCTCATAACGTCTAGTTTTTTTCTGGGCATTGTGTTTTAAAGACCTACAGAGACTAGAGTAGATATTATTTTATTCTAGAAGTGACATGCTCTTTCTTCCTCTGGGCAGGTACTATGAGGTGCTGACTATTTTGATCAAATCACTCCATATTTAATCTGAATCAGAGCTAGGTTATGGCTATACTTTCACTTTACCTCCTATTCCAAAAGCTTTTGAGGGTTACCTGTCTGTGTATATTACAGGCCCTTTTCTTCAAAAGGAAGTTGAAGAATTGGAGAACTCTGAGATTCTGTCTCTTCTTTCTAGCCAAGACCCCAAACTGTTGGTTCTACTATACTTCTCCAAATTCAGTAAAAGTTCCATACAGGAGAATTAGAAGGATAGTGAAAAGATCTATCTATTCAGCTGGGCCTCTTATTTATTCCAGTCATTCAACACTGGCCACACAGCTATTAAAAGCTCCTCTAGTTTCTCTTTAATATGGCAAAGTTTTTATGCTTAGGGCAAGCCCAGTCCTCCACTAACCTGGTCCTATATTGGGCAAATAGTAGCCACAGATCTCTAGTAGCACAGAGACTATTTACTCATTTTTGAGATTTATCTCGTTTTTGGCCTCTTTCTGTTTATTGCTTTCTGGTGCTTTTAATAAATACATGATTTTTTATTTATGTATATACTTTCTGTTGTTTTGTCTGGAATGATGTTCTGTTTAGACTATGTCCACCTTATCTGGAAGCAGAACTCTCGATAGATTGCCTTTAGAGTACTATTGTACTATCTATTATGGTATTAATTCTGTTCTTATAAATAAATTGAACAATACTTCAAATCTTGGAATAGCTTCTTTATTTTATCAAATTTAATTAAAATCCAAAGACGTTAAAATATATAGTATTTTTCCCTGTGGCGTATTCTAATTCTTCATTTTTCATTTCAAAACAGAAAAATATTAAGGCAACTCAAAGATAAAACATTCTGAACATAACATTGACATATGCTAGCCCTTAAATTATTAACATTTATTTTTCATTATTTAATAATAAAACATATTTTACACTGATTTTATTTTAGTTTAAGAAGTTACTGAATTTGAGAATTAACTATACAGCATTCTCAAATATACACATTTTCCTTTATTTTAGAAGCCATTATGTTTTCCTGCTTTTACTTTCAAAATTTACTACTTATTCAGCTCAGCACAGACATTTCTTGTTTCTCCCTTTTGTTCTTTTTAAATTACTTCTTCATGAGTCATTCAAATTCATTGTTTACATAAAAACAGCAGATTTTTTTGAAAAGAATGGCTCAACCTTACCAAAATGACATTGTTTTTTTATTTTTTTCTAAATTTCAATAAAATTTTACCCATCTCAACACAAACTATCTCCTGCTCAGTCAGCTTTCTTATTGAACAATTATGTTATTTCTGATAAGTATTCAGTCAGATACATTTCAGCTAATATGATTCAAATCTGGAATAAAAGAAAAAAATCTCATTCACAATTTAATGGTTTAAGAATTTTCCCTTAACAAATTAATGATTTCTCCATTCTGTGTCGCCTGATAGACTCCTTACTTTCTGAGTTCATGCTTGAAGATATCAGTCTGCTTTCCTTATCAGCAAACTTCAATCAGGACAATCGCAAAGTATTCAAAATGCCCTAATAATGGTTGAACTACAGTGTTTAGTTATCTTGAATAGGTTCCTCTCAAGAGCTTTCTTAACCCATAATAAAAATACCTAAAATTTTATTTAGCTATGTATATTGCATATTTTCTTTTAATCTTAACAATAACCCCATGAGATATGTACTATTACATCCTTAAATTACAGGTAAAGAAACTAAGGGTTGATGAATTAAAACTGCCAACAGGAGAGAGAGAGAAAGAGAGAGAGAGAGAGTGTGTGTGTGTGTGTGTGTGTGTGTGTGTGTGTGTGTGTGTGTGTGTGTGTGTGGCAGGTGGGGGGTAAGCATGTGAGGGTGTAGCATTAAAATTCATCAATGATCTGACTCCAAAGCTTGTCCTATTAATCAATATATTGTGTTGACACTTGATATTCACCTATAAACTATCCCAAATCTCACTCAGTGTTCAAAAAAACACTAAGAAGGGATACTTTGTCAATACATAAACCAGAACAGTTCCTTCCCTATGTATTGCATATGTATAATAAAGGCCACTTAAGTCTGATTTGTTTTTTTCAGAATAAGACAATCTTTTCTCGGACATACTTTGCTTACTCCACTCAAAAAAAAAAAAAAAAAAAGGCTGTCAGCACCAGGAAGCCTTGGCTGGCCTTGGATATCTGGTCCCCAACTGTCCCCACTGCAAAGGCATTGCACCTGTGCAACGCACCCAGCCAGCTGTCAGCAGGGACCAGGCTCTGTTGCAGAGAGTTTTAGTCTCAGGATATGAGGCATAGCCAGAAAAGGGGCTGCCTCCTCTCCCTTCAGGCAATGCATGTTTGTGGGAAACCTGGTACTAAACTATTCATAGATGACCTGCTTCTGGATCAAGGTTTCCTAGGTAGCATAGCAGCTACCTTGCTGCACTATATTGAGATTCAGCCCTCCACACATGGGTTTGTAAAAGAGAAAACAAGAAAGAAATGAAAAAAAAAAAAAAGACACAAAAAAGAAAAAAAATGAGATAAAAAATTTATTATTTATTTTTTTTATTTTTATTTATTTTTTTTTTAAATTTTATTTTGTCGATATACATTGTAGCTGATTAATGCTCCCCATCACCAAAACCTCCCTCCCTTCTCCCTCCCCCCCTACCCCCCAACCATGTCCTTTCTGTTTGTTTGTTGTATCAACTTCAAATAATTGTGGTTGTTATATCTTCTTCCCCCCCCCCCCGGTTAGTGTGTGTATGTGTGTATGTGTGTGTGAATTTATATATTAATTTTTAGCTCCCTCCAATAAGTGAGAACATGTGGTATTTCTCTTTCTGTGCCTGACTTGTTTCACTTAATATAATTCTCTCGAGGTCCATCCATGTTGTTGCAAATAGCAGTATTTCATTCGTTTTTATAGCTGAGTAGTATTCCATTGTGTAGATGTACCACATTTTCCGTATCCACTCATCTGATGATGGGCATTTGGGCTGGTTCCAACTCTTGGCTATTGTAAAGAGTGCTGCGATGAACATTGGGGAACAGGTATACCTTCGACTTGATGATTTCCATTCCTCTGGGTATATTCCCAACAGTGGGATGGCTGGGTCGTATGGTAGATCTATTTGCAATTGTTTAAGGAACCTCCATACCATTTTCCATAGAGGCTGCACCATTTTGCAGTCCCACCAACAATGTATGAGAGTTCCTTTTTCTCCGCAGCCTCGCCAGCATTTATCGTTCATAGTCTTTTGGATTTTAGCCATCCTAACTGGGGTTAGATGGTATCTCAATGTGGTTTTGATTTGCATTTCCCGGATGCTGAGTGATGTTGAGCATTTTTTCATATGTCTGTTGGCCATTTGTATATCTTCCTTAGAGAAATGCCTACTTAGCTCTTTTGCCCATTTTTTAATTGGGTTGCTTGTTTTCTTCTTGTAAAGTTGTTTGAGTTCCTTATATATTCTGGATATTAATCCTTTGTCAGATGTATATTTTGCAAATATTTTCTCCCACTCTGTTGGTTGTCTTTTAACTCTTTTAATTGTTTCTTTTGCTGTGCAGAAGCTTTTTAGTTTGATATAATCCCATTGGTTTATTTTTCCTTTGGTTGCCCGTGCTTTTGGGGTCTTATTCATGAAGTCTGTGCCCAGTCCTATTTCCTGAAGTGTTTCTCCTATGTTTTCTTTAAGAAGTTTTATTGTCTCAGGGTGTATATTTAAATCCTTAATCCATTTTGAGTTGATTTTAGTATACGGTGAGAGGTATGGATCTAGTTTCATTCTCCTGCATATCGATATCCAGTTATCCCAGCACCACTTGCTGAAGAGGCAGTCCCTTCCCCAGTGAATAGGCTTGGTGCCTTTGTCAAAGATCAGATGGCAGTAAGTGTGTGGGTTGATTTCTGGATTCTCTATTCTATTCCATTGGTCAGTGTGTCTGTTTTTATGCCAGTACCATACTGTTTTGGTTATTATAGCTTTGTAGTATAGCTTAAAGTCAGGTAGTGTTATGCCTCCAGCTTTATTTTTATTGCTCAGCATAGCTTTGGCTATGCGTGGTCTTTTTTTGTTCCATATAAATGTCTGAATAGTTTTTTCCATTTCTGAGAAAAATGTCTTTGGAATTTTGATGGGGATTGCATTGAATTTGTATATCACTTTGGGTAGTATGGACATTTTCACTATGTTGATTCTTCCAATCCAAGAGCATGGGATATCTTTCCATATTCTTGTATCCTCTCTAATTTCTCTCAGCAGTGGTTTGTAGTTCTCATTATAGAGATTTTTCACCTCCTTGGTTAACTCAATTCCTAAGTATTTTATTTTTTTGGTGGCTATTGTAAATGGGCAGGCTTTCTTGATTTCTCGTTCTGCCTGTTCACTATTGGAGAAAAGAAATGCTACTGATTTTTGTGTGTTGATTTTGTATCCTGCTACTGTGCTGAAATCATTTATCAATTCCAGCAGTTTTTTTGTAGAGGTTTTAGGCTGTTCGATATATAGGATCATGTCATCTGCAAACAGGGACAGTTTGACTTCATCTTTTCCAATCTGGATGTCCTTTATTTCCTTCTCTTCTCTGATTGCTCTGGCTAGTACTTCCAACACTATGTTGAATAGGAGTGGTGAGAGTGGGCATCCTTGTCTAGTGCCTGTTCTTAAAGGAAAAGCTTTCAGCTTTTCCCCATTCAGGATGATATTGGCAGTGGGTTTGGCATATATGGCTTTAATTATGTTGAGATATTTTCCCTCTATACCTAACTTATAGAGGGTCTTTGTCATGAATGAGTGCTGAACATTATCAAATGCTTTTTCAGCATCTATAGAGATGATCATATGGTCCTTGTGTTTGAGTTTATTAATATGGTGTATCACATTTATTGATTTGCGTATGTTGAACCAACAAAGAACAAAAGAATGCAAAAAAAACAAGGCTTCCAAATTTTAAGTGACATTTTTTGTGTGTGTTTAAAACCTCCTTTCCAGGTGCTCTGTTACATGACTCTAATTGTAGATTCTGTCAGCATAATATACACTTCAGAAAGGGTCATCAAATATGTAAAATTTAAGTCACAAGCTATGACTTTATACAGGTGGTTAATTGTTGACAGTAAATATCAAAGTACAAAAAATTCAGTAGATTTTTTTCTATCTTTTATTTTTAAAAATAAATTTAATGTTGCTCCATGTCCTCATCTCTATAAGCTTGAGAGAGTTTCAGTCACCGTGGATTGGGATTTTTGTATTTGCTTGTTTGAATGGGCAAGGCCTTTACCTCCCTAGGGATGTATATATTATGGGGCAATTTCTGACTGACTTAAGCAAAGGAAAATTTGTTGGGAGGATATTAGGGGTAGGGGGTTGGGGTCGCAGGTCTGAGATGGACAAATTTAAGGGAGTCCTGAAAGAAAAGAGGCAGAGTCACCATGATGAATATTCCTCAAACTTTCTTTCTACCCTGATGTCACTGGGTCAAGATTTATAATTAAAGGAGAGAGAGTCTGGTTGTCACATCTTAGTCTCATGCTTGCCTCCTGTTTACATCGAGATATGAGAAGAGGGGGGATCTAGCTTCTATAATGAGGACAAGGCACCTGGGATTTTCCTCATTTCAAGACTAGACAAACCAGAGGAAAGGTTTTCCCAAAGAGAAATTATTATTGGGTTATTGGACAAACAAATCACTACACAAGCTTCCTGGAAAAGAGAGAAAATCTTTCTATACTTTAGTACATGATTGCCAATGATATATATTCTAATTGCTCAGGTTCACCTATTTCCACGAAAGCAGGCAATTCAGCCCAAATCATGGCACAGCTAGAGTACTTAGACAGCTTAGTATTCAATTCCTTTGGTCCTGCCACCTCCAAGAGAACTTGCAATGGAATTGACCTTTGCTACTTCTCAAGCGTAGGAAATTTTCTCCCTCTTTCTCACTATGACCCCCTCAATCCTACAAATGCACTTTAGTTTTTTCCTTCTCCTTCATGATTATCTAACACTGCAGTTGTCAAGCTTTTTTCCCTTTACTCTCCTAAATGTTATGGAGTATCCCATAAAGCTTGTATTTATGCATGTTATATTCTATTGATATTTATCATATTAAAAATGAAAACAGAAAATGATGGGGTGTAAGAATATGCAAGAACACATTTTATTTACTATCAACACAATGATATGACCTATCTTGTAGTTAAAGAAATAGGTATAATCTGTGGACCCCTAAAAGGGTCTCATGGACCTTCAGATATCACCAGACACATTTTGCGCACCAGTGACCAAGTCTAAACTTCTCAGTGATAAAGCCACTGACAGTGAAAGAAAAAAATATTTGTATCCGATTTCAATACATAGACTAATACCAAATAAATAGTGTTTTACTTCTACAGATATACGTAGAAAGTGCCTGAAATATGCAAAATCATGATTTTTGCTATGTTGATACATTCCTTCATTACCACTTTGGAAATAATTTTATTTAATTACTAATAAGTTGTGAGCCAAAATATAATAAAGAACACTATATTAACCAGGTTTCTCCAAAGAGACAGAACTAATAGGGTATGTACATAAATATATGAGAGGGAATTTACTAGGGGAATTGGCTCACATGATTATGAAGGCTGAGGAGTCCCACAAGAGGCTGTCCGCAAACTAGATGCTGGTGCAGCATAGTTCAGTCAAAGTCTGGAAGCCTGAGAACCAGGGAAGCCAATGGTGTGATTCTCAGTTCAAGGCAAAAGGTGTGAAAGCTAGAAATGCAGACAGTGTAAGTCCTGGAACCTAAAGGCTGACAAGTCTCAAGTTCAAATGTCCATGGACAGGAGAGAAGAGTATATCCCAGCTGCAGTGGAAATGGAACAGAAGATTCGCCTTTTCCTCTGTTTTTGTTCTCTTCAGTGGATTAGACAGTGCCCACCCACACTGAGGGTAGATCTTTCCACCTAGTCCACTCAGTCTTACATGCCAATCTGTTTGGAAACACCCTCATAGACACAGCTAAAAAGAATGCTTTACCTGGTTTTTATGTATTCCTTAATCTAATCAAGTTGACATCTAAAATTAAACATCAAAAACACTTTTAGATTGAATGATGTTTAATACATAGGAATCTATTGTTGCCAAGAAAGCTTTACAGAAATAAGAATGTTTCTTTAATTATTGCTTTTCAAATTGACATGCACAGGTCAATTCTGCATAATACTGTTGTTTGCTTTGATATTTAACTTGGGAAGTACAAGATTATACAGATGCTGATTATTATTATTATAGGCCAATAGGAAACTTGTGCCAAAGGCTACAAGTTGGCGCATATATATTTGGGAAGGAATACTTACATACACATGAATAACTTGTAGCTTTTCTAGTTAAGCAGAATTCACCCAATAAGCCAATAAATTGCCACAAAATTATGAATTCGAGTTTTAGATTAAGAGATAGATAACAGAGAACATTTCCTTCTAAGACTTTTGGTTTAAAGGGAAAATTTGAGTCAGAAATGATAGAAAGTAGTTACACCATTCAGGACTTTTTTTTTTTTTTTTTTGGTCATTTTATTTCTCTCCTCAGTGGGCTGAAGATGAATCTTCCCATGATATATGCTCCATAAACACATCTGGAGGAGTGTGATTTCTTGAGGCATTCATAGTCTGCTTTCTCCCAGGACTTTGTTTTTGCAAAGCTGCTAATAGTGTAGTTTCCTGTCTATAATCCCATTGTTTTGATTTATTAAAGGTTTTCTTAATTCTTTTGAGAAACTATTTATAAGCTTAAAAGGAAAAAGGCAGTGAGGCTGTGCTTTTATGTCTGAAAATTAACAATGAATGACTCATTAAGCAAAATGTAGAGGTCAAGACAACTGTTAGATTCTCCTGGCAGCAAAACAGCAAAAAGCCCATAAAATATTAGCAAAGCAGAATTAGACTTTTTGGCAATGACCTTCAGCCTCTGTTTTTCTCCTGTGATATTAATGGTTATGATATTTTGATGAAAAACCTTAAAGCCAAGCTGAAATTTAAAAAAAAATACATATATTTATAAAAAGATTAAAGGTAATGGATTTGCATTGTATATCTCACTACTGTGAAAAAAAAAATTAAACCTGATGCTGCATATAATCAATTGTTGCTTGGTGGTTTCTGTACATTTTAAAAGATTGTGTAATAATTTTCATTGGCGAAAACAGAAAGGGATGAATTAACAATATTTCTATATCCCAACACCTTCAATTATCAATTTACCCATTACTTATGTCTTTCTCACTATCAGGATATACATATTAGGATATCCTGATAGTGAGAAAGACATGGGTGATGGGTGTGTATATACACATACAAACACACACAAACACATGTGTACATATAAAGGATCTAGAGAGAGTAAAACACCTACAACTCTTTTATTCTTATTTATATAACCTTTTGAAGTTTAGCTCTCTTTACCCTGGTACAAGGTTTATATTCTCTAAGTAGCTTCTATAGGTACTTTCCCAGTTTGATGTTAATTTTGTTTTAATTAACAAATAATACTTAATGGTCAGTCCCATACCAACACTATTCCTAGTACGAGAAAGGAGATGAGCAAAGGACATTATCCAAAGGAGTCAAAAACTTATGTCTACAAAAATTTGCACACAGATGTTTATAGCAGCTTTATCCATAATTGCCAAAACTTAGAAACAACCAAGATGTCCTTCAGTAGATGAATGGATAAGTAAACTGTGGCACAGGGGACAGTTATTTATTTAGCACAAAAAAGAACTGAGTTATCAAGCCATGAAAAAACATGCAGGAAATGTAAATGTATATTTCTAAATGAAAAAATCCAGTCTACAAGGCCGCCTACTGCATGATTCTAACAATATAGCATTCCAGAAAAGGTGAAGTATGGAATCAGTAAGAAGACCAGGTGTTAACAGGGGTTAGAGAAGAGGAAAGGATGCATAGATGGAGAACAGAGGACTTTTAAGGTAGTGAAACTTCTCTGTATAATACCATAGTGATGTATACATTTCATTATACATTTGTTCAAACACACAGAATGCACTGAGTAAACCCTAATGTATAGACTTTAGGTGATGATGTGGCAATGTAGGTTCATCAATTATAACATATATGCCTCATTGGTGGCTGATATCGATAACGTGGGAGGCTATGCATTTGAGGGTATATAGAAAATTGCTGTACCTTTTTAATTTTGCTGTGAACCTAAAACTGCTCTAAAAATAAAACCTATTAAAAAGCATTGAGGACCTCAGAGAAATTTTGTTTATGTAAATCATATCTATTGATATTTACCATACTGGAAATTAAAACCTAGAATTTAAAAACATTTATTAATATATTTTAATATAAAAACAATAAAGTCATTAAATATTTGGCTAAATGACATTTTTTGATGAAAAATTTTTTTTCAAAACAAAAAGAAGAATGCTATTGTTTACAAGTGTGCAAATCTCTTTAATGTCAACTTAATAGAAGATAGTTGAATTCTATCTGCTTCTACATTCAATGTGTTGTAATATGTTGTACATTTGTAGTATAAGAAATAAGATCCAGCCTCACACTGATATGAATTTTAAAAAGAGAGAGCTTCTCAGAACCCTGAGAAGCAACTGTGTACTCAAGGAAAATTAGATAGTGATAGCTCATGCCCAGGGAAAGACACAGACTCAGAAATGAATTGAGAAGACCCTAAGTTTTCAACTGAGGCTGATATTTTGCACAAAGCCAGCCTACAACAACAACAACAAAAATAAAAACAAAACAAAAATAACAAAACACAGCAAACCCTGGGGAAAGAGGAGAATCTGATTTTCAAAGTTACTACATTATTACATCCAAATGTCAAATTTAAAAAAAAAAAATCACCAGTGATATAAAGAAATAGGAAATTATTACCTATTCAAAGGAAAACAATAAATCAGCAGAAACTCTCCCTAAAAACACCGATTGGAAGAACTATTAGACCAAGGCTTTAAAACAACTGTCTTAAAGATGTTCAAAAAACTACAGAAAAGCATAAAGAAAGTAAAAAAAAAAAAAAAAAAGATGAACAAAATGAAAATATTAGTAAAGAAATATAAAATATAAAACCTAAAAATAAACCAAAAATAAATTCTGGAGCTTCATAGTACTATAACTGAAATGAAAAATTCACAAGAGAAATTTAAAGCAAGATGTGAGTCAGCAGAAGAAAGAAAGAAGATAGGACAATGGAAATTATTGCACTGAGGAACAGAAAAAAAAAAAAAAAAAACTTATACAAAAGTGAAGAGAACCTGTGGAACACCGTAAAGCAAATCAGCAACATATGCAGTGTGTGAGTCACAGAAGAAGAAAAGAGAAAGAAAGGAGCATAGAGAATATTGGAAGAAATAATGATTAAAAACTTCATAAGTTTGATGAAAGACAAGAATATCAACATCCAAGAAGCTCAAGGAACTCCAAGTAAGATGAACTCAGAGACACACTCTGAGGCACATTATTATCAAGTTTTTGATAACCAAAGACAAAGACAGAATCTTGAAAGCAGCAACAGAGAAGTGCCTCATCACATACAAAGGATCCTCAATAAGTTTATCAGCAGGTTTTTCATCAGAAACTTTGGAGGCCAGAAGGCAGTGGGCCAATATAGTCAAAGTGCTAAAAAAAAAATTAAATAAGTAAAGCCTGTCAACTAACATTTTTATATCAGGGAAAACTGTCTGTCAAAAATAAGAAACAAATTGTGACATTCCCAAATAAACAAAAGCTGAGGGATCTTATTACCATAGATCTCTCCAGTAAGAAATACTCAAGTGTTCCCTGAAGGATAAAATGAAAGGAAACTAAATAGTAACTCGAAACTGTGTGAAGAAATAAAGATTAAAACAAAAGTAAATGCATGAGCAATTGTAAAAGTTAATGTTATTTTAATAATGGTTTGTAACTGCACATTTTGTTTTCCACATGATTAAGAGACTAATAGATTTTTTAAAAAAACAATTATTAGTCTATAAGCTAATTTTATTGTAATTTGGTTGATAACTCCATTTTTTATGTAATTTGAGAGTAGTACATTCAAGATAATGATTAGTTTATGGTTTGGAGCACACAATTAGTAAAGATACAACTCTGAGACATCAACAATCAAATGGGTGGAAACAGTTCATAAAAGAGCAGAGGTTTTGTACATTATTCAAGTTAAGCTGGTATAAATTCAAACTAGAGTGTTACAAATTTATGATGTTATATGTAATTTGCATGGTAACTACACAGAAAATATTTATAGCATATATAAAAAGGAAATGAAAAAAATTAAAGCTTTTACTATAAAAAATGAGCTAAACACAAGTCAGTATTCAGAAAATGAGGGTAAAAAGCTCTGTGACATATAGACAATAAGTAACAAAATGACAGAAATAAGTTCCTTCTTAACAGTATTTACTTTAAATGTAAAAGAATTAAACTCTTCAATCAAAAGATAACGACTGGCAGAAGAGAAAAAATATAATCCTACAATATGCTGTCTAGAAGATACTCACTTTAGATCCAAAGACACAAATAGATTAAAAGTGAAAAGATGAAAAGAGATATTCCATGCAAATAGTAACAAAGAGAGATCATGAATGGCTATTCTAATTCTAGACAAAAGAGTCTGAATCAACAAAGGTCACAAGAGGCAAAGAAGGACATTATATACTGATAAAAGGTATGATACAGTAAGAAGATATAAAAATTATAAATTGAAATGCACTTTATAAAAGACCAACAAAATATATCAAGGAAAAACAGACAAAATTGGTGGGAGAAATTAACTATTTTACAGTAATAGTTGGAGACTTCAATATTGCACACTCAACAATGAATAGAAACAACAGACAAAATATAAGTAAGGAAACACAATAAACCAACTTAATATAACAAACATATACAGAACACTCTACCCAACAATGGCAAACACATTCTTTTTAAGTTCACATGGGGCATTTTCTAGGACACTATATGTTAGGACACACATTAAGTCTCAATAGATTGAAAAAGGTAGATATCATACAAACTATCTTCTCTGACCACAATGGAAAGAAGTTAGAAACCAATAACAGAAGTAAAACTGGAAAATTCACAAAATTGTGGATATTAAATAACACAGTTAAACAATCAATAGATCAAAGAATAAACCACAAGAGAAATTAGAAAATATTAAGAGATGAATGAAAATAAAAATCCAACAAACCAGTGATAGCAGTGCTAAGGGGGAAATTTATAGCTTTAATCCTTACATTAAAAAAAAGAAAGATCTCAAATCAACAACTTAACTTTACAGCATAAGAAACTAGAAAAAGAAGAACAAAATAAACCCAAAGTTAGCAGAAGGAAGGAAATAATAAAGATTAGAGCAGAGATAAATGAAATAGACAATAGAAAGACAATAGAGGAAATCAGTAAAACTGAAAGTTGGTTCTTTGAAAAGATCAACAGAAGTGACAAGCCTTTACTAGTTAAAGGTCTGTTTTTATTTTTATTATTTATTTTTTGTGATTTCATCTTGGTAAGTCTTGTTTTTCTAAGCATTTGTCCATTTTACATAAGTTATCCAATTTGTTGGTGGACTGAGAGGAAAAAAAAAAGACTCAAATTACTATAAGAAATGAAAGTGGGATTATTACTACCGATTTTACAGAAATAAAAAGGATTGTATGAGAGTACTGTGAACAAATTGGATTTGAATACACCTAAAGTAGTAAGGAGATTAAATCAATAATCAAAAATCTCCCAACAAAGTAAAGCCCTGGATCTGATGGCTTCGTGGGGGAATTCTATGAAACATTTATAGAATTATCAACATTCCTTCTCAAACTTTTCCCAAAAATTAAAGAGAAAGAAATACTTCCTAATTCATTCTTAGGCCAGTATTATTCTGATGCCAAAGATACTATACGAAAAGAAAACTCCATACCAGTGTCCCTTGTGAACAATAATGCAAAAAGTCTCAACAAAGTATTAGTAAACTGAATTCAGCAGCTTGTAAAGGATTATATGCTATGACTAAGTGGGACTTAGTTATGGAATGTAAGGATGATTAAACGTACAAAAATCAATTAATCTAATACACCACATTACAGAATGAAGGAAAAAATTCACATGATCATCTCTGTTGATGCAGAAAAGGCATTTGACAAAATTTAACAAATTTTAACACACAAAAAAACACCCAACAAATTAGAAATAAATGGAAACTATCTAAACATAATAAAAGCCATATATGAAAAACCCACAACAAACAATATACTCATAAGTGAAAAACTGAAAGCCTTTCTTCTGTGTCAGGAACAAGGCAAAAATGCCTATTTTACTGCTTCTGATGAATATAGTACTGAAAGTTCTAAACAGAGAAATTAGTCAAGAAAAAGAAATAAAGGTCTTCCAGATTGGAAAGAAAGAAAAAAATTATTTCTACTCCTAGATATTATCTAATATGTAGAAAACACTAAAGATTATACAAAATAAGCCTATTAGAACTAATAAATTAATTCAGCAAAGTAGCAGTATACAAAGTTAACACACTATGCACTAACAATGAACAATCTGAACAGAAATTACAAAATCAAGTCCAATTACAATGGTATTAAAAAGAATAAAATACTTTGGAATTATTAACCAAGAAGGTAAAACAATTGTTATGTTAAAAACTACAAAACATTGCTGAAAGAAATTTCAAAAGACCTAAATAAATGGAAACATATTCCATATTCATGGATTGGTAGACTTAATAACGTTAAGATGTTAATACTACTCAGAGTAATCTATAGATTCAAAGCAATCCCTGTGAAATTTCATATGATGTGTTTTGAAGAAACAGAAAAACACATCCTAAAATTCATACAGGATTTCAAGGGACCTTGAATAGCCAAACGATCCTGAAAAAGATCAAGGATGGAAACTCTCACTTTCTAATTTCAAAACTTACTAAAAAACTACAGTTCCTTAAAAAATTAAAAATAAAATTATCATTTGATTCAGTGATTTCTCTTCTGGATATATATTCAAAATAATTGAAAACAGGGTCTTGAAAAGATATTCCTACACCATCTTCATAACAGCATTATTCACAATAGCTAAAATTTGGAAGCAACTAAGTGTTTAGTTAGTTGATGAATGGATGAATGGATAGGCGAAATGTGGTATATACCTCCAATGGAATATTATTCATCCTTAAAAAGAAGGAAGTTCTGACATATTCTACAACATGGATAAACCTTAGGGATATTATGCTAAGTGAAATAAGCCGGTCACACACACACACACACACACACACACACACACACACACACACACACACACACAAAATTGCTATATAAAATAGAGTAGTAAAAACCATAGAGACAGAAAGTAGGATGGTGGTTGCCAGGGGCTAGAGGAAGTAGGTAATGGACAGTTGTTGTTTTATGGGGTAGAATTTCAGTTTTAGAAGATGAAAAGGGTTAAGATAGATGATGTTTATGGTAGCACATTTTGAATGTATTTATTACTACTGATCTGTAACCTTAAAAACAGTTAAAATGGGAAAATTATAAACAATATGTATTTTACCACAGTAAAAATGTTTTAAAAACTCAGAAAAATATTGAAAAAATGTTACTGGAGCTACTATAAAATATATACCTGTGTACAAGCTATAAGCTTTGTTTTAAAAACTTATACTTTTTTTCTTGCTTCTCTTAGTTGTAAGTCCTAATGGCTGTATTCAAGTAATCACCTTTTTAGACAATAAGATTTGTTATATACTATATTATGATAGATTTAATGTGTTTAAATTCAGGTCAGATTCTGCAGTGAGTCACAAGAAAAGTTAGTTAAGAAAATGAAAATGCATTTTGGACAATTCAAAAAGGCATTTTATTTTCCTCCTAGCACCGCCCCCCCACCACCCCATTCACACTCCAGGATCTTTTTCCATTAAGCTTCCACTCTGTTTCTTCTACTTAGGAACGAATTAAAGATGGCTGAGGAGGTGAAGGAGGTGATATCTAAAACTAAAGGCAAGACCTGCATTATTCTTTTAATTTAACAAAAATGTTGAATTTTTATTTTAGGATTTTTTGATTTGGGGGGTAAAAAGCTTAAAAGACATTATTCCTTTGGAAATGAATTTAAAGGAAGATTAAGTCAAACCTAGAAAATTACTGTTTCAGCATAGTACTTAAGGGATTAAAAACAAAACAAAACAAAACCCCATACTTACTTATTTGAAAAGCTTCCATCTGTGAACATGTCGCATATCCTACTGGTACATTCTACTACAATCTCACTAAATATAGGAAGCCTTGGTAACTATGGTTATTGCTGCTCAGCATGTCTCCTTTTCCCTTTTTTACGATAACAAAATTTATTTTTGGAAATGGTGGATAATCATTTCCTGTAATTTGAGTGTGGCAGATAGATATGGGACAGTCACATAATAGAAAACTGGCCAATTAGGTTGCCTGGCTTTGGTTGCCACCATTTCTAGTTCAGGGATTGGCACATAATACAGATAAGAACAGAAAGAAATTTACAAAAGAGGAAACAAATTGACTATTGAAATATTAAAGGTGAGACTATGTGATGAGAACTACTTGATTTGTTTGGTTGTTAAAATGTTCTAAATGTTTTTAAAATGTACCTTTGTAACCCAGTAATAAACAGGCATATTTCATAAGTGAAATGGTTGTCATGGACAGAGTACTGGTTGAAGACAAAATATAAAAGGATAGAAGTGATAACATTACTTTTTAGAAAAGAAAAGAAAAGAAAACATTAGGAGATATCCAAGGAAGTAGATACAGTCTTAGCAAATTTTATGTGTTTTGTATGTGCTGTGAGCTTTTTTTAGTAAATGTTTCAGGCAAAAAAATTGAGGATAGACAGTGAATGCTAAGTGGCTATAGATCCCAGAAGGACAGAAAATAGAGCTCCCAACAGTAGAAAATCCAGTAAGTTTAAAGCAGGATGGGTTATGCTCTATTGATGATAAAGTGCTGATGGAAAGACTCTTCATACCATAAGTGTGATGATAAACACTCACACAATTAGAAATAAGCATCATAAGGTGAAGAGAGAATTTAAAAGTTATCTGTAAATATATACATACATGCATGCACATACATATTTACCAATACCTAAATTATTATCTTTAAATGTAGCTTTTTGCTAATCGAGCTTCTTACTGTAACTCTTACGCAAAGAAAATTTTCAGTGTAATATATTATAGTTAATGATTATTAGGTAAGATATTAGAAGACATTAATATAACAGTTGGTCTGCAAGGTTAATTCTAGCAAGATTAAAATTAGCCTGAAATGTTTTACTGAAATGAGAATTTACCAGGCACTGATCCTTGATCAAAACATAAATCATACTAATTGAGAGTTTTGCTTTGTAATCATGGATCTGAGGAGTTTGGAGGCAGTTTATATTAGCTTGTCAGTATTGTTTACTGATAATGGTGAGATTGATGATTTGCAACTGGTCTCAGTGAGACCTCTTGAAAGCTTTGTCACTGGGTCTGATTACATAGAAAGACTATGACATCAGGACTAACAGGACTAACTATATGCAACCCTGGTTGAGGCTCCATTTGAGCTACTTTGTTTTGAGATTGTCTGTACACATGATAATGGTTTCTGATCTAACAGAGAAAGTTCAGATAGTATGTGACCTAAACCTGTAGATTGGAGCTTGACCTCTGTAGGGTCACTGTTGTGGGAAGCTGTTGGTTGTAATGCATATCCTTACATTAATGCTTTCGCTGTAATATATATTTTTTCTGTAATAAACTGTAAATTTGTAAGCATTGTCGTGTTGGTTATTGAGAGTCTTCTTTAGCAATTAAATACTACCTAGTTAGTACATTTGGTGTCAAAGTGGCCTTATTAGAAGACCTAACTCATTCTTAACCAAAAATATTACTAAATCATTATTTGGGAATTCCATAAGAAAGGTAATTCTGTAAAGGTGTTAAAATGGATCACTGAGGCTGCATAATTGCCTAATAGAGGTTTGAAATCAGTTATGGATAATAAAATTTTCTAGCGAAATATGGAAATATTAGAACCTGAACATTAGGGACTATCAAAATGGATTAAGAGGAACTTCAAACTAATAGCAGATTAACTAAAATTCAGTTTCATGTTACTGTGCTTTCAGCAGAAGTAAGCTCAGAAAAATCTTTCAGTTAAGCTTTGCCCGCAGACAGAAGGAGCTCCAACCAAAGAAACCTGGACAACTACAATATTTGATAAATTGATTACCGTGAAACCAATTACAACTAAAATGATAGCTAGAGTTGGACAAGTTGATAATAGAATGGAAAAGAGTCATGAGTAAGAAGTAACACAGGGAAAGAATCAAGTAACATTGTAGATCATTACAACCAATTCTCAGATGGACCCTTGTTAAAATGGCTCCTGAAGGTTTTAGAGCAAGGAGTTCTTTCTTTGACTTTGAACAATTCTGAGTAGAGGGGAATGTTTGGGCTCACATGGATACTCACTTGGCTGCTCCCTGTGTGTTGATTATTTACAGAGATGCCCTAGTTTACTAGGATGATAGGTTCATCATATGTACCCAGAGAAAGGCAATTGTCTAGCCCTTCTCTTGTCATATAGATAAACAGCACCTACTGAAACCATAGATTTTCTGTCGTTACAAACAATTTTGGAATGCCCGTATGACAAAAGAAATGAGCTTCCCAACGAGATACTCCTCACCTAGTAAGTGACTTTGTTCTTGGAACCCCAGAAGTACATAAAGAGGTAGTTTATCCCAGCTACTTCATATGAAACTTGAAGATAATAAAAATGATAGGACTTTACAAAATAAAAAAATATCAAAATAAGAATGAGGGCAACAATTCAGGAATAACAGTGCAGAAATCTGAGAATGGCTAATTAAAATGGCATGAAAAAGAGAGAAATTTATGGAGCTCAGCAAACCCGTGATAGCATTTTATAGGGGCTGGGGGCACCCACAGCTACTTCTCTATGAACTTTCCAGGATGAAAAAATCCCAAAGTTGATATGATGGATTTATCTAAGCTCAGAAGAATTTCAGAGAGAGAAAGGCTCAAGTCACCCTTCAGCATTAAATCTAAAAATATCCAGTTTTAATAATACGGTGATGGAAGAAGAAGACTGACACTAAAGGCAGAGTCTCTTGACCCAATCTCTTTTGGAACACTTGAGCCCTTTACAAAGTTTGGGTAAAATGCCTGTAGGTAGAGAATAAATTCTTTCAGGTCAATTACTGTGTAAAAAACAAAACATAAAATCAGGATAAAAGTTGGAATTAAGATTTTTTTAAGTATATGTAATCTCTCTTACATCAATGAATAATAGAATATAATGATGGAAAGGTATAGATATAATGGTATGGATATAGTATGAAAATGAAAGAAAATAACATAGATTTTCTCTCTATTTAGCATTGGTTAGACATTCAACATGGATGTCTTCAGAGTAGACTAAACCAACAAAAATTCTAAATTTGAAGCATTACAAAATACCTGGAAGACAACAATAAATTTCAGAACTAATTAAGGAAGTGTGAGATTTAAGTGTACTAATGCCTAAAAACTTGTTATACAATAGCCCAGCATAGCCAGTGTGGCAGGGTCATGGATCACAGAGAATGAAACTAAACTATGAGGGATTTCAAAAATAATATGCCCAGTTGTTTCAGCAGTCCTCAATATGGGGCAGACTATTCAACTAACACAAGTAAAAGGTAACCAGTATTCTGTAGATGATCTGACTGATGCCTTTTTCTTAATATCCTTCACCAGGGAAAGCCAACAACATTTGCAATAATGTGAAGCAGTTGTCTACAGATGTGTACATTTATTGTATTACCTCAAGAATATTTTAATTCTCTTCTCTCCTGTATAGTGCCATAAGTTGTCGAGGCAGAACCTATATATAATACAACTTGATTGCATCCTCCTACAATATATTGATGATATTATGACTATTTCTGAAACTGAGCTAACAGTGACCATACTAAGATAATAATTCATGTGGCTGATAGGAGATGGTTGATTAACCCTACTACAATGTAGGACCCTACACAGCCTATAAATTTTGGGGTGATACATAGGCTGGAGCAATATGTGACCTACCACATAACCTTGGAATAAATCGTTATTGCTCCCCACCCCTCAGACTGAAAAAAAGGCACAATGCCTAGGGAGACTGTTTGGCTTTTGGCAAAATCACATCCCTCATAAAGGATATCGCTAGCTCCCATCAATAAAGTTGCCCAGAAAAAAAAAATGTATTTGTCACTGCTGTGAATTAAATCATGTCCTCCAAAGTCTATGTATTAGAAACTTAAACCCCCACTGTGACAGTGTTAAGATGGTGTGAAACCCTATTGTGGTAATTGAAAGGTGGGGCCTTGAAGAGGTGATTAGATTGTGAGCACCATGCTCTAGTAAATAGATTCATAAGTTGATGGTTTACTGGTGGTCATGGACATGATTCTGAGGGCTTTAAAAAGAGAGCACATGAGGAGCTCTCTCTCTTCTCAAGCCATCCACCATGTCGCAATGTGATACCCTGTGTCACTGAAGTCACCACCAATGAAGGCTCTCACCATCAGTGTTCCCTGCACTTTGGACTTCCCAGACTCTGAAACCACAAGCAATAAATATTGTTTCTTTAAAAACTACCCAGTTTCAGGCACTGAGCAACAAGAATCCTTAAACTGAAGGAGGCTGCAGCCCAAGCTGTCCCATTAGGGCCTATGATCCTAATGTTGAAATAATATTAAAAGTGTCATCCACAGACTCATGCCATTTACAGTCTCTGGTGAAAACTCATACCACTGTGCTTTTGGACTAAAAAATTACTGGATGCCTCTCTCAAGTACAGCCCCTTGGAAAAATAGGTATTGTGTTTTGTTGTTGTTGTTCTTGTTAATTGAGAACTTACTAAGATAGCCCCAATAACTAATTATGTAATATTATATTAAGAACTAAAATACCTGCAATATCATAAGTTGTGTCAGAAAAGTATTCCAACATGGAGGGAAATCAAAAAAATTCCATCATAAGATAAAAATATTATTATACACAGAAGCATGCTACGATAGGATGCATCATAAGAACTTGCTTTAGCCAGCTCAGGCTGCCATAACAAAATGCCATAGACAAGGTTGCTTAAACAAATAAAATTTATGTCCTTACAGTTATGGAGGCCAGAAGTCTGAGATCAGGATGTTTTCAGACAGTTGTCTCTTTTCCTATTTTGCAAACAGTCATCTTCTCACAGTGTCCTCATATGATGGAGAGAGAGAGAAGAAACATTCTCTCTCTTCCTTTTCTTAGAAGGCCAATCATCCCACCATGAGAGTCTCACCCTCATGACTTAAGCTAATAGTAATTACCACCCAAAGGCCCATCTCCAAATAGCATTGCACTAGGTGCTAGAGTTTAAACGTATATGTCTCTCAAAAATGGATATGTTGAGATTTAAACTCCAAAGAGATAGCATCAAGAGTTGGGAACTTCAGGAGGTTATTAGGCCATGAATGGGGTTAATGTCCTTATAAAAGAGGCTTCAGAAAGCTGCCTGACTCTTACATCCTTTATGCCATGAGAGGACACAGTGTTTGTCTCTTTTTGCCCCTTTCTGCCATGTGAAGACACAGCAAGAAGGTGCCATCTTGGAAGCAGAGAGAAGCTCTCACCAGACACCAAATCTGCTGGTGCCTTGATCTTAAACTTTCCAGCCTGCACAACTGTGAGAAAATAAATTTCTGTTTCATATAAATTACCCAGTCATTATAGCTGAACAAACAGACTAAGACATTGTGGACTGGGGCTTAAACATGTAAATTTGGAGGGACACAAATATTCAGTCCATAATGGAAATCATTATATTCATTAGTATATTCTTTATCTGTAAAGAGTATTCATATTCTTTATTTGTAAGAACTATACCTACTTAAGGTTTTTCTAAGGACTTGCCTGTTGCTGATGCTAAATGGGCCTCTCCTTTAGATCGATTGACCAAGGATACAAGCAATTGGCCTAGTTCACAGAAGGTAGTTCCAGAAACAAGGGTATGGCTCACTACGGAAGGTCACTACTGCTTTATATCTGGAAATTAATAAACTTCTTAAGGAAGAAGTCAATAATTATTTAGCCTACTGTCCCAAATTACAGGTTCTGTTTCCAGTGATGATAAAAAAAATTGTGCGTGCACACACACACACACACACACACACACACACACACACGCACACACACATTTTTAGGTATACACTAACCTATGGCATATTGCTAAGAGTTGCGACTTAGTCTGACAAATGGTTCATAGCTAACTGGACAATAAAAGGGACTAGAATATAGGATATTTCTCTCTGGAAACCCCTAGGGAAAATTTGAGGGGAAATTAAATAAGGCATGTTGATGCTGACTAAAGAGCACTCCAAACTCTGAAGGCGATTGAATCAACAAGTTCATATCCTAATTCTACATCCTGAAGTGACAACTTAAGTCCATGTAGTGAGTGCACACAAGGGAAATCAAGCCATTCAGAGATGAGCAAAACAAACAACATGTATCGCTGACCCCTGCTAATGCTCAAACTGTTAATAAAATTTTCCCTGCTTGCCAATAGAGAAGACAGCATTTGCAGTTCATCCTGGGAAGTATTTCCAAGAGAGGTCTACCATATAGTTGGCAAGCAGGTTGCATTGGCATATTATCTACTTTTCAGGGGGATATAAATGGATATTGACCAGACTTAATAATATATTCTGGATTTGGTTTTGCATAACCAGTGACTGAAGTCAATGCTACTAATACTATCAAAGAAGCAGAACAAAAATACTGTAAATAGTTTGGGCCTCCTAGTTCCATTTCATCAGATCAAGGTATTTGTTTTATTCGCTACATGATACATTAATGTGTGAAGAAATATCACATTCAATGGACTTATCATATTTCTTAGTGTCCCTAAAGTAACGATAAACAGAAAATTAAAATGGATATGTAAAATCCCTTCTTAAAACTTTGAAGGCTGGGAAATGATTGAAGAGCTGGTGTGAAAACTTAAAGCATTCTGTTTACAACTTAAATTGAAAGGACTAAAGATGAGTCTCCATTACATTAAACATTGTACCTTTTTGGTAGAATTAGGAAAGAAGTACTTTGGGATGACACAGCAAGTGACATACAAATTTTCCTACTTCTCCAGTTTTCTTTTTCAAAGCTGGACCCAAAAGTCCTTGGATTGGGGCTATTACTAAGATCCCAATGCTGGTAATATTCCAAAACAAAATTCCATGTCTATTAAATTGAATATAAGTGCAAGAATTCTAAAGATATTTATGATACGGTATATGTCTTACTCACACATTAGCAAGTTGGGGATGAATATTCCATATCTCTTCACTTATCTGTTCCGACTCCCTACAAATGAAAATGAATCAAAGAGGAAGACCTAGCATAGCACATGTTGATACTAGCAATATGGAAGAGCCCAGAGGCTAAACCAGAGGGATCTACTTCAGGCATTAAGGTTGGGATTAAAATTAATGATAAATAGAAAAATGTTGCGATTGTTGCTGAAGGAAAGAGAGTCAATGATTGGGGTTTGCAAAATGGCTTCTAGCATGTAAGTCAGGTAGAAGCTTACAACAGAAGAATAATATGGCTTCTTAGCTTACATTTAAATGTGCCTTGGGGAAAAAGACTTTGTTTGCCAAGATCTCCTCTTCTTTTAAAGAACCAAGAAATAAGCTGCAAAACGGACAATCTAAAGAATATATTTATGGAGGTGGTCTATAGCCTATTCTGTTTATAGTTACATGGAACAATACTAATGTGGCTATGACTTTTGGTTCTCATTTCACAAAGTATAAATATTGTCAAAGAACTGTGTTGTGGAGCAAACTGGCATATGTACCCAGTTGTATCTTGAGAACGCTGATTAAGAATAATCTGAATAAACATTGTATAACGATTAATTGTGATCATGAAGTTTTAATGACAGTGGACGTCCCATCTGTCATAATATTTTGTAAGAAACTAGCAATTTACCCTATTATTGTGTGTGGAAACCTATAAGTAGGTGAAGGAAAAAATGGGTCTTAAAGCATTGACAAAGGAAAAGAATTAGGTATGACTTGATGGGCCTAAAAGAATTAGGTGTAACTTCCTGAGAATGAGAAGCCAGAGATGTGATATGAATGATTACGAGAAGTGTTAGTGGTCACTAGTACTCATGTGATCTTACCCTGGTGGATTCAAACTTTTTGCTTTTGGTCCAAAATGCATGTTCTAATCAACCTAAAGTGGTTAAGACCTAGTGGCAACATCACTTCTGATAAATCCAACAGCACTGGCCTGTTCAAAAAAATAAGAGCTTTGAAGAGTTAGAAAAAGAATAGGAGTAATTGCCTGGCAGAGTTTGCATTTGATTGGGGAAGACGTACTGAAGAAAAAGACCTATTTAGATCAAATTAGGGCACCTTGACATGATCCTATTCCAGGAAGAGGTCAAAGATGCCAAACCAACTAGAATATCATGACACTGACAAAATGGGTCTTGCAATTAAAGCAGTTGCTAAGACAACATGTCCCAAAACAGAAAATAGAATGAGTTTACATTAATACAGGATGGATTATTAGGTATATCAGGTTTATAATACAAGATGGGTTATTATTAGGTATATATATTCAGGTGGAGTCTGAAGTATACCAGGAGAAATGCCCAGGAATTCTTAAAACGGAAGCTCAAGGTATGCATTTACAGTAGACTAATGGGCTATGCAGTATATAGAGAAGGCAGCCTGCTGGGATTCTCCTGAAGAGCTTTAGCACCATGGCTAAATGCTAACCAGTCTTTATAGTTTAACTTGTGGGCATTGGAAAAATTTTAAATAAGACCGGAATACATCTCAGGGCATATAAATGAGCCTTATGGTAAGCTCTCTCTCACTGGGAATCCATATCTTTTAAACCATGTAACTTGAGAAAAGGAATTTGGCTGCCTTCAAAATATTCAGGATCCTAAAATAACATAGACATGATATATCAGTTTGCTGGAGATTCCATAACAAAATACCACATACTGAGTGGCTTACACAAGAGAAATTTATTTTCTCACAATTCTGGAAATTAAAGGTCGAAGATCTAGGTTTTGTCAGTTTTGGTGTTTGCTGAGGTTTTTCTCCTTGGCTTGCAAATGGCTGCCTTCTCCTTGTGACCTCGTTGTGACCTCACATTTCCTCTGTGCATGTGCATTAATGGTGTCTCTTTGCATATCCAAACTTCCTCTTCTTATAAGGACACCATTCAGATTGGATTAATGCCAACCCTAACAGCCATATTTTAGCTAAACACCCTTTTGAAGGCCCTATCTCCAAATAAAGCCACATTCTGAGGTACTTGTGCTTTACACATGAATTTTGGGGGGAATCACAACTCAGCCCATGGCACATAGCCTTTTATCTGTTCTCAGAAGTAATATATGATATATGGAAAGAGGTAAAAAAAATTTTGGAAGGAATAAGTTAATTATGTCACAGTAATATTTGATGATATGCATCTGATCATATAGTCAAAGTACGGCATGATACTCTTATATAGAATAATAAGAGATCATATGTAATTTAACATTGTGGAACATAATAAAACTTATAACACTAATGTTGAAGATTAAATGTATTGGGAGATTGAATTAAAACCTCCTCAGGATGTTATCCCTATGAAAAAGAATTGGACTGAAGAAGATTTAGACCTGATCAGTGATAAATTGATTGTGATTTTTTAATCACTCAGCAGATGTGTACCCTAAAGTGTAGTTATATGCAAATCAAGGAGGTAAAAAGGAATTAAGGTGGATGGTTCTGTTACCTGTTTAAATCATATAACTCCTCACTGGTTATTACAAAAGTTTGAAATATGTATGTGATTTAAATGTTTATAGACTCTGTATTAGTCCATTTTTGTTGCCTATAACAAAATACCTGAAACTGGATGATTTATAAAGAAAATGAAATTTATTACTTACAGTTTCTGAGGCTAGGAAGTACAAAGTCCAGGGAACACATCTGGTGAAGGCTTTCTTTGGTGGTGACTTCTGTAACAGCAGAGCATCACATTGAGAAAATGGTGGAGCAGAGAGGGAAATAGAGAGCAACCTCTTCATTCACTCTCCTTTTAAAATCCCCAGAACCATGCCCCTGACTGCCATTATTAATCCATTCACTACTGCATGGTCTTACAATCTAATCACCTCTTCAAGGCTCCAGCTTTCAATTACCATAATAGGATTTCCCACTCTCTTAACAGTCACAGTGGGGGCCAAGTTCCTAATATGTAAAACTTGAAGGACACAATTAAAGCTTCAGTGAGTTTTGGTGGGACATAATTCAATCCACTACAGATTCTATCTAATTTAAAAATGTTCTGTGGTAAGGAATTGCTGTCAAAGTAAGGTGATTATTTTGTCATAACAAAGCCTTGACTCAGATAGGGAAGTGGATGGCACTATAAGGGTTAATTCCAGGAAGTCAGAAATGAGCCTGATTTATTTTATTGAAATCAAAATATAAAAACAAGAATGGTAGTGTTGCTTGTAACCGTGATCCAAGGAATTCCAGGGAAGCTTACACAAACTTCTCAGCATTGTTTATTGATAACGGAGACATGATTTGTATCTAGTCTCAGTGAGACAGACTTTCACAAGATTGTGCCTTTGAAGCTATTCATGCAGGAAGAATATTCCTGTATAACCAGTAAGAATAGCCCAGCTTATAAGACACCCCAGCTGAGACTCCATTTGAATTCCCTGGTTCTGAGATATTTTGTACATATACCAGTTGTTCCTGATCTGAGAAAATACATTCAGTACATCATTACAGAGGGAAAACAATTGAAGCTTGCACATGGACATTTGCTGTAAGCATATTTTTACTTCATGCATATTCTTACTTTAATGATTTTGCTATATTATATCCGTTATCTGCAGCAAACAATAGATTTGTAAGCATTTTCATTTTGGATTCTGTGAGTCTTCTTCAGCAATCAAACCCCGTTTAACTGCTACCCTTAATGCAAGAGCGTAAGGTGTTATTGTTAGAAAGTAAAATATTATATAAGATATTCAAGTAAGAAGGAAACAAAATAAAATGAATATTTATAATACTTACACATAACTTAATTTGGGTTTTTATTTTAGAAATACATACCATTAAAGTGACACTTTTACAGCGCTTATGAAGCATCATACAATGCTAAAGTTTGTGCACAAGCCACTGAAGTTAACCTGTCATTCCTTAGTATTTAAATAGGTTTCTAAGACAGCTAACTTTAATAGCTATCCTTTCACCATTTGAACAAGCTCAAAGGGAATATTAACAGAGGTTGTAGTAACTAACTACAACCTAATGTAGTAACTAACACTAAAATTTTAAAAACTGTCAGTAATATTTAGGCTATCTTACCATGGCAGATAGAATCTGCTAATGTCACCTTGTGTGGAATGAATGCTAGAATTTAGTAAGTAGAGATTGTCCTATGGGGTAGAAAACACATTTAAAAAGGAGTCAGGAGAAAAAAGTTATAATATTGCCTGTTCCACTCAGCAAGAAACTACATCTTTCTGTGTATAACTTTAACTAATAATAAAACATGGGCTACATGATTTCTGGCACCTCTGGGTCTACAACCCTTTGATTCAAATATATTGGGTGATAAGTTACCTAAAACATCCTAAGATTAAAACTGTAAATTAAGAAGAAATTTTAACATAAATTTAGAGGCAACTCCAAGGAATGCTGAGAATTTACAATTCTTTTAAATGTTTCAGAGTGTCTGTTGTTTCCCTTTAAATCAGGATCTGCTATTTAGAAGAATATATTACATGAGGTGTCTTCCAAAAGCTCAAGGAAATGTTTGTATTATCTTTTAACTAAATTTTTCTGCAAACTTTTTGAAGTACCCTCATATAGTTAAATTTAATTTTATTAAGGAAATAATAATGGAGGTGTCAAACATTTTTGTAGTGCCATTTTGTAGTGGTAACTTTTTATGCACGCTAATTAATCCTCATAATAGTCCTTCAAGGAAGTTACTATTATTCCTGTTTTATAGAAGAGAAAAGCAAAGTTCAGAGAGTTTAAATAACTTCCCTCAGATCAGAAAAGATGAAGATCAAATACAGTTACAACTATTTGTAAATTGTATGCATGTATAGTAAGATGTATTTGAGCTGTCTGAAAAGAAAGTAACTGTTGAAGTGATAATTCAGAAAAGTGTGCAAAAAAGGGGATAAAGTAAATAAAACTCAAAATTGTCTTTGTGGGTTTTTTACATATGAACATATATTGCAAATAATTAGCAGACAAATTGGCTGCAATGATTCCGAGATTCTTGGCTCCCTCTCTATTTGGTCTTTTCACTACAATTTCTAGTTCCTTTCTATGCATTTTCTCACCTCAAGAGAATGCTTCAGCTTGACTCCAACTGCTATACACTCATATCATTGCTTTGCTTTGTGCCATTTCTGTCTCCTCCCTTACTTAGCTCAAGGATACACAATCCCAATTTCTCTGTGTGTTTTAATTCTATCTCTCTGAATATACAGTATTCTGTGAAAGCTCTGTATCTGCATAAGGTTCTACCTCCTGTCAAAAACCACCATTTTCAGGAAACATAAAGACTAATGTGTCCAGGATCCCAGGTGGATGCCATACAGGCATTCCCCGCCTGCCTGAACAGAAGGCAGGAGTGCACCACAAACACCAATTCCACACAGGTGGTCCATCACATCTTCTGACACTGCAGGGACGGCTTGCCACCACAGTAGCAGTCATGACCACTGTGCAGGAAGCCCTCTGCACACTTGACTGCATTGACACAAGAATTTTCACCAGAAAAAGTGGAGGAAGCCTTTTGCCTCAAAGCCCACTCCAGAGTAATAGAAGAAGCAACTGCTCTACCAGATGACCAGACATCAACCTAGAGATATTAAAAATATGAGGGAAAAAAATAAAACACAAGAAAATATCACACCACCAAAGGAGTACAGTAATTCTCAAGTACCAGATTCCAGAGAACAGGAAGTCTCTGAAATGACAGAAAAGGAATTCTGAGCAACAGTCTTAAGGAAACCCAATAAGATAAAAGAAGACTCAGTTAGATGACACAATGAAATGAGAAAGAATATACAGAATATGCAGAAGAAAATTTACAAAGAGATTAATACCTTAAAAAAGAATTAGAAGAACTCCCGGAACTGAAGGATTCATTGATGAAATAATAAAATAAAATAAAATAAAATAAAATAAAATAAATAAAATAAAATAAAATAAATAAAATAAAATAAAATAAATAAAATAAAATAAAATAAAATAAATAAAATAAAATAAAATAAAATAAAATAAAATAAAATAAAATAAATAAAATAAAATAAAATAAAATAAAATACAACTGAGAGCTTAAGCAACAGGTTAGAGCAAGCAGAAGAAAGAATTTCTGATCTTGAAGATGGTCTTTTTGAAATAATCCAAGGAGACAAGGAAAAAAAAAAAAAAGGAAAGAAGAATAAAATGAAGAATATCTAAGAAAGACAGCAGACAAACTTTAAGTGGACAAACATCTGAATCATGGGTGTTCCAGAAGGGAAGGAGAAAGAAAAAAGTATTGAAACCTCTTCAATGAAATAATAACAAAAGACTTCCCAGGTATAGTGAGAGACATGAACCTTCAGACCCTGGAAGCTCAAAGATTCCCAGACAGATTCAATTCAAAAAGATCCTCTCTGAGACACATTATAGTGAAACTGGCAAAGCTCAAAGACAAAGAGGGAACCCTAAAAGCAGCAAGAGAAAACCATCAAGTCACCCGTAAGGAAGACTCCATCAGAGTAATCACAGACATCTCAACTGAAATTCTATGGGCTAGAAGAAAATAGGATAATATATTCAAAATATTAAAAGAAAAAACTGCTAGCCAAAAATACTATGCCCAGCAAGGCTATCCTTCAGAAATGAGGGAGAAATAGTGTATTTCCCAGACAAACAAAAACTGGGAGTTCACCACCACATGACCAGCCCTGCAAGAAATTCTCAAGGGAATCCTGCATCTGGAATTTGAAAAACAATAACCACTACCACAAATACAAAAGAAAGAACAAAACCCACTGGTAGAACAAAAATGCAAATGAGAAAGAGAAAGAAACTGAACCTTACCACCTAAAAAGCCAACAAACGTTGAAGAGGAATCATAAAGGGGGAAGAAGGGAACAAAAGATACCTAAAACATCTAAAGAAAAAGTGATTAAATGCCAGGAGTAAGACAATACCTTTCAATAACAACCCTAAATGTAAATGGACTATAACTCCCCAGTTAAAAGATATAAACTGCCTGAATGGGTTAAAAAGCTAGATCCAACTTTATGTTGCCTGTGAGATACTCACTTCACCAATAAAGGTACACATAATAAAGGGATGAAAAAAGACATTCCATGCAAATGGAAACCAAAAACAAGCAGGAATTTCAATACATAGATAAAATAGACTTCAAACCAAGAATTATAAAAACAGACAAAGACAGACATTACATAATGATAAAAGGGTTGATGCAGCAAGAAGATACAATGATCATAAATATATACGCACCCAACACTGAGCACCCGGATATATAAAACAAACACTATTAGACCTAAAGTAAGAGGTAGACCCCAATATGAATAATAGTGGGGGACCTGAACACTGCTTTCTCAACATTGGACAGGTCATCTAGACAACAAATCAACAGAGAAACATAGAGTTGCACAATGTATTATTTAAATGTCCAATGTTTTCAATCAATAGACATAAAAAGGAACTGGGAAGCACTTAATAAAAACCAAATCCAGGATGGCACAGTTGTTTGACTTAGCAGACCGATATTTCAAAGTAGCTGTTCTCTATATGTTATAAGAATTAAAAGGAAATATGTCCAAATTATTTATGAAAAATATGGTCTTAATTAGTAGACAATAGGAAATTTCAACAGAGAAATGGAAACTATAAAATAAATCAAATGGAAGTTTTAGTAAAATAACTGGAGTGAAGTTTTAACTGAGTAAACTGAATGGCTGATTGGAAATTTTAAAAAAATAATGAATTTAAACTCAAAGCAAGAGAAACTATTCAATCTGAAAATATTGAAGGGACAAACAAACTCCCTTGTGCCTCTTTTATAAGGGCATTAATTTCATTTATGAGAGCTCCAGGCTCATGAACTAACCACCTCCTAAATGCCCCACCTCTCAGTACTATTGCATTGGGGATTAGGTTTCAACCTAAGAATTTTGGAGGACACAAACATTCAGACCATAGCAGGAAATTTCTTTATATCATTCCAGAACAATTTATTATCTTTAACTTCCAAGGCATGTTTACCATTTAGTTATCCTTTAATACAGGTTGTCAGGACTCTACTCAGAAAGCCCAAACTGTTCACAAATGTAAAAATACTCATGTAGGAATTTTTCCGTAGCAAAAGCTGGTTGTTCAGAAGATTGACACTGGGAATATAGCTAGGAAGGTGCTTAACATTTTTGATTCTAGGAATTCATCCAGATTCAGATTATTTCAGTGGGAGTAAAGAGGATGAAGTAGATGTGAGGCATATTTTATGTAAAACTTTATAGGACTTTGTGATTAAATTAACATTAAAAAAATGGGAAAGATGAGTTAAAGTTAGCATGTACTTTTAAGAATGGGTGACAGATATGGTAGGAAAATTAAAGAGAAAATGTTTTGTTTTTTTTTCCAGTAGTGGGAAATAAGATTGGATTTGAAAGTACAGTGTCTGAAATGTGAGGAAGAGAATTGGGGTGGCAGATCAGAATTCACCCTATTAAGCACTGTTAGAATTATTGTATGGTACATGTAGGTGGAAAAAAGGATTTAGAAAGAATGAGAAAGACTTTTTAATGATCTGGAAAGAACTAACAGAATAGTATTTGTCAAGATTTGTCAAGAGGGTCATGCATTCCAAAGGAAACACCTTCCAGAGAAGTGGATTACATATAACAATTAAAATGTTGAGAAAGATTATAAACAAAAGCTATTTATCTAGCAATAGGGAGACAATCTATCAGTGACTATGAGACAAAAGTTTTATTAGAGTGATTGAGGCAGAAGCCAGGTATATGGCTAGAAGGGGAGTTGCATGGAAAAGAAATGAGAATAACTAGATATCACTCTATTACACAGAGAGACCACTGTCCAATTTGTATGAATGAATAAAAAAATTCCTCACTGTTCCCACATCTGTGACTTTGTTTCTCTAACCATCTCTTACTGACAATGACTTTATTCTGCTGTCTTCTGAGACCCCAAAATACAAATAAATTTAGAGAAGCAAGTGTCTGTATTGAACTAATACACTTACATGTTCTTTAAATAGATTTACTATGTTTTTAGATAATTACTTCTGGGATTGTATCTGGTCTCGAGAATTCTTTTTACTAATTGAATTCATTAGATTAGCAAAACACAATTATAATGGGTTACACTCTAGGCCATGAAAACAGCTCCAGCAAACACAAATTTATATTTATGATGTATCAGTTTGTAATATGATTATTTTTACAAAGATATAATATATATTTTTTTAACTTTTCCTTTGATAGTTACATTATACTCATAACAATTCCCTGCATTGACAAAAATTATTTCAAGAGAATCTTTAGGTAAACTTTAGATGTAAGTAGAGCTGAAGATTTTATGTGAGTATAATTATAAAAGAGAATCCCTTATGTTGACACAATGGATTAATATCCAGCTCAAAATTGAAAGTCTAAACAGTTGATAAATAGTAACAGTGCCAGGTTAACGCATTACACAGTCATCTGGCTATCTCCTGGGGAGAGATGAATATTAAAGTCTATCTTTATCATATTTAATTCTGTTCTTTAAATTAATATATGCACCACCATGATTCCAAAGAAGTCCTGCAGTAAAGATTTCATGTATAAAGCATTTAACCCCATGTACAGTTTGAAATTGTATTGAAGTACCTAGCAAACCTTTGTAATTTTGTAATTCACTTAGACGCCCAAATGAGTACAACATATGGCTTTTCCCTGCCAACTAATCCATTCTGTCCAGCCGAGCTTTCAGAAGGAAATTCAAAAGGTTCCAAGGCTTTTAGACAGAAGCATATGTCAAAATGATTGTAAAACACATTAAGTTATTCTCACAAAATTTTGCTCAATCCTTTCATCATGAAAAAAGAGAGCAGAAAAGGAACTGACATACATTGTCATTTTTTTAGAAAAGCCTATTCCCCTAAACAATGGCAAGAATTTGTCTTCTAAATATAAACAGAATATTGAGGGTATGTTACATTTTAAGAAGAAAAAAACTCAACAAAGATTATTTTAGATGCTATTCTAGAAGACTTACTCTTAGCACATCATTATTTATATAATTTCCATGAAGAATTTTGAGAGTAGATAATCTGATTTTGTGCTGAAAATATTTAACAATTAATTAGGTCATACCATCACCAAAGTGGAAGTATTTCAATTATACGTCTATATCACTCGATGTCTACCAGGTAAATGCACCATGACTGACTGGTTTCTATTCATATATGAGGGCATTTCAAAAAGTTTGTGGTAAGATAGATTAAAAATTATTTTTAAATAATATGAATCTTTCAATGAGCTTTTTGAAGTCCCTTTGTATACCAGGCTAAATTCTATGAGTTTGATGTCTATTAATTCATTTACTGTTAAGCAACTCCATGAGGTAGTTGCTATTATTACTTCTCATTTTTACAGAAATGAAACTGAAAAGAGTTGCCAAGAAGAAGAAACTGTAATCAGTTTACAAATTACTGAGAAAAGCCTGAATATGACATAAGAACAGCTCCCTCTCATCCCCAAATTGTTCTTCTTGGATTAAATATCTCAGAATTTTCTGGCTGCTTTTAAAAAAAAAATGGAGATTCTTAGCTGTGTCTCCTCCACTTAGAGAGTCCATCAGGCTCTTCCTGGGTTTTTTCTCCCTTTGCTGTGGTCTGGAAACTCTCTCAAGGTGTTATACAGGGGCAACCCTAGGGATTGGTTTGTTAACCTTTTCTTGGGGCTGTCTGTCCTTTGACTAATGTCCAATATCTTGAAATCCATTGACTTATATATTTTGCTTTTTGGCTATCTAAGGTACTAGGGTAAACCTGTCCCCTATTTCTTCATCTTGGTCAGAAGTGGATGTCTTCTTGAATTTTTAAAAACATTGCATTGCAATCTATATCTATATAGAATATTGTACCTGTTATAAGTATGCAGTAGTATAAATGTTTACAATCTGTATCAAACGATAACAAGACCATCACTTGATATCTAAAATAAAAGGAGAGTTGAATTCATTGCTTATTTTTATGAAGGAGAGTTATACTAATTAGTCATAGTGCTACTGAAAAGAGCAGACTGCTGACGTTATATAAAATTTTGAGGCAAGTGTGGAATTCAGGTATAGAGCTTAACTGGGTTAACATCATCTGTAGTATTGACTAAGGTGAGATTTTTGGTTGATTAATGGTCACTCAGAGGTGTGCTTTCTGAAGTGAATCCATTCCTGATGAACTGACTTTCAGAAACAAGGGGCTGTCACTAATTATAAAAGCATGTTCACAAGGTGAGTTTTTGATCAATTTTACAAGATTAAAAACTGTTTCTGGTGGCTACTTATTACCACAGATATAGGAGAATTGATCTTTGCCTGCAAGTGTGAAAACTTCCTTTTGTCACTGAATACGTTTACATAAACAGCACTGAAAAACAAACAAATCAGAACATTATTAGCTCTCCAGAAGTCCCAACTTGTGCTATCACCCAGTTCCTATCCTCCCCGAAAGTAGCCACCATCCTGACTTTCAACAACATAGATTGGTTCTGCCTGTTTTTGTGCTTTACATAAATAGATAGTATATATCCTTTCTTGTTCTAGATTCTTCTGCTCAAAGTTATATTTGTAAGGTTCCTCCATTTTTAATCTCAAATGAACTCTATATAAACAAATATACAATTGGTGTTGGGTAAATACTAAGTACTGGGATTCCTGAGTCATAGGCTATGCATATGCTCACCTTTAGCAGATATTGCAAAACCATTTGCTAATGTGGGTGTACCAATTCATACTCCCATCAACATGGTATGAGAGTTTCAGTTGCTCTTCATCTTTACCAACACATGCTATTTATTATATGATAATATTGTCATATCACATTGTAGTTTTAATTTGTTTTTCCCTGATGATTAACCTCCCATCTCTGTCCAGGTCTTGGATCCTAGAGCCTTGGAAACTAGTCATACACCCTCTAAGCAAGAAATATGAAAGTTATTCTTCCGGAAATCTAACAGAAAACATTTAAAGGTATTGAGATTTGTGGTATTTCAATAAATAATTCAGTCTTATTCTACAATGAAACCATATTTGACAAATCTTTCCATGCACAAAAAGATTCCAGTCAGCATTCAAAAGCCCAACTCTTAATTATGAGTAGGTAGCCAAAGTTTACCTAACATTTTAGAAAATAACCTAACATAAAATGTAGGCCCAAATCATAAAAACAAACAAAAAAATAATTCAAAAGAAACATCAACTTATGCAAAGAAAACCATTTATTATCATCATAATATAAACGATAAATATTAATCTAGCCAAAATTATGCTTTTATTCTATTGGGATGCACTGGATACATATCTGTAGTGGGTTGGAGGTATTAAGTGTATATAGTGGGTGCAAGTGTGTAGTAGGTGTGGGGGGAGTTATGAAAATGATCAAATTTTTATCTTCCAGTGTAGAAAATCAATACATAATGCTTGAAATTGAAAAATACAAAATAAGGAGTCTTAGTATGTAATTGAATGATAGACATGATAAGATAAAAAGAAACTACAAAGAGTTGAAAGGCTGCCTCTGGGAGGATAAAATAGTGCTGGGCAGGAAGAACTGCTTTTTGTTAAGAATCATTGTAAAACCCCTAAAACTGTGTGAATGTGTGTGTGTGTGTGTGTGTGTGTGTGTGTGTGTGTGTGTGTGTATTTTAAAAAACAGTTTTAAAAATTATTTGACCATAATTTTGGTAGTACTTCAAGAGGGAGAGAAGATCAACCTGTGGTGACACTTAGCTATATATAACCAGCAGTACTTACTTCTTTTTTTTTTTTTTTTTTTTTTTGTCGTTTTTTTTTTCTCGTGACCGGCACTCAGCCAGTGAGTGCACTGGTCAGTCCTATATAGGATCCGAACCCGCGGCGGGAGCGTCGCCGCGCTCCCAGCGCAGCACTCTACCAAGTGCGCCACGGGCTCGGCCTGCAGCAGTACTTACTTCTATAGATGTTGTAAGTGCTTACCCAGAGGAAGTATCCAAGTACCTAGTACTAGGAGGTAACAGATGGAAATCACATTATTTAAAAATAAATAAAAATAAAAAGTGAAACTAAGAAATAATTTCAGCATCAATTTTACTAACAGACATATAGACATGATCTCTGCAATGAAGAATATATTCATTTTATTAAAAGGTAATAAAATAATATCACTATCTAAATTGAGTTATTCTCTCAACAAATATTTACCGAGTATCTGCTAAATGCTAGATAACATTTTTTTATTGAAAAATAATCGATTAAACATATTTGTGGGGTACAGAGTCGAATACCAGTACCTGTTTACAATGTGTGATGATCAAACCAGGATAATTAACATGTTCACTATTACAAAACATAATCTGTCCTTGTGTCCACTAGCCAATTTATTTACATTAAGTTGTTTTGATCTAATGGAGGTAAAAGAAAGCACGTGGTTACTGTACAATGCAGGGAGTAGTGTGTATAGGGGAGAGTTCAAGAGTAAATGAGCACACACACGGAGCCTGTAAACAAACTGCAAGTAGCTCTGGAGCACTTCCCCAAAGAGCAGACATTTGAGCAAATCCTGAAGACTGAGAAGAAAAATTATAGCCATAACCTTCCTAAAGAGCAAGATGCATCTATTTGGTTGTTTGTCCCTTATTTATCTGGAACAGTTACTATGAGAAAGAGAAAGCCGAAAGCATGAAAAAGTTGTTTGCCAAAGGCACAAACTCAGTAATACAACTGAGTCAATTTTTAGATCTATCCCTAACCTGTGTCTACACTGGACAAAACCAGAGAACTTTAAAGGATACTAATACTTGGGACCCACAGCTACACACTTTAATTTAACTGGTCTGGCATGTGGCTTGGGCACTAGGAGTTTTTAAAACTCCCCAGGAAATTCAAATATGCAGCCAAAGTTAAGAACTAAAGATGTCAAATGTTTTTAAAGATAAACTCTATGGTGGAAGAATATCTCAATAAACATAACTACCCTATAAAATAGCTAATAGCGAATTCCAGGGCCACCACATGTAGATATAATACATATAATATTTTCATATTAATACAATGGGAATAGTGTTCCTTGCAGATGTATCCAGGAGTACTAGGGATTAGGAATTTAATTTTCTCTTAAAAGCCTTTTGGTTTTTTGAACTTAAAAGTAGTAAAATCTCAAAGTGATAACAATAGATTTTGGCTTAGCATGAACATTTCTGGAATAGCTGTATGGATTTGGCCATCTTCAACCATCCTAATTATATGATGGGTGCTGATGAATATTTTGGTGTTTGTCTTTTTGTTGTGACTGTCTTATACAGCACATTCAGTTCCATTCTAACTTGTATTTCATTCTCGACAGAACATTGGCTCCTTAAAACGTCTATTTATCTCAGATACTTACTAAGTGTGTAGCTCCTCGCCATAATTATCCATGTTTTTCACTATAATATACTTTACTAGTTTCAGCAAAACCTTTCTCATAGTTACCTAAAGAATAAATTTCAGATATTTCTTAAAATTGTCTCTTTTACTATCTTCTTGCCAACATTATTTCTTCTTTTTACAATGAAAAATTCAAATACATAGGTGAGTCCATAAAAGAGTATAAACTGTGTATTCATGCACAGACCCATAAAATTAAGCAGATATTAACATTTTTTTAAATATTTGCTTTACAACTTTTCTTTCTTTTCTTTTTCAGGAATAAGATATTATAGTTGTAGCTAATATCCCTTCCCCCATCCATTTTTATTCCATATGTATATGTGTACTTACTACAGGAGTGTAGCCACAAAACAGATACATGATTTCAGGTGATATATATAATTTTGCAATTGGTTATCCTTCACTACCACTAAATATTATGTATACATGTAGAAATAGTTCAGTCATTTTAACTGCCTTTAGATAATCTAGTGGATAAACAAAGTAGAGTTTTTCCTTTCTCCTCCTGAAGAATAGTTAATTTTTTAAAATATTTTTTAAAATTACAAACAGTGCCTCTATGGATATTTGCATAAATATATCTATTTTAGCCATTTTAGTCAATGCTTGGTGGTATCACCTGGTGGTTTTAATTTACACTTCTTAATGAGTATTTCATGTGCTTATTGGTCATTTAGATATTTTCTTTTGTGAAATGACTGTCCATGTCTTTTGTTTTATTTATTTTTATTTTTTATTTTTTATATTTTATATATATACAATGTAGTTGATTTTCTTGTCCCTTTACTGTTTCCTCCCTCTTCCTCCCTCTCCTCTCACATCCATCAATATCATATCTGTTCACTTGTCTTAACAAGTTAAAGGAATTGTGATTGTTGTGTCTTCTTCCCCACTCCCACCCCCGTATATTTGTGTATTCATTTATTTATTTTTAGCTCCCACAAATGAGTGAGAACATGTGATATTCCTCTTTCTGTGCCTGACTTATTTCATTTAATATAATTTTTTCTAAGTCCATCCATGTTGCTGCAAATGGTAGTATTTCATTCTTTTTTATTGCAGAGTAGAATTCCATTGTTTAGATATATCCACTCATCTGGTGATGGACATTTGCACTGGTTCCAACTCCTGGCTATTGCAAATAGTGATGCATTAAACATTGGGGTACAAGTATTCCTATAACATGATGATTTCCATTCCTTTTTGTATATTTCCAGCAATGGAATAGCTGGGTCATTTGGTAGATCTATCTGTAATTGTGTGAGGAACCTCCAAACTAATTTCCATAAAAGCTGCACCATTTTGCAGTGGTGGAGGAGGGTTCCTTTTTCTCTGTAACCTTGCCAAAATTTACCAATCTCACTCTTATATTCAAAAACTTTTATTAGCCATCCTAACTGGAATGAGATGGTATCTTAGTGTGGTTTTGATTTGCATTTCACTAATGCTGAGTGATGTTGAGCATATTTTCGTGTGTCTGTTGGCCATTCATATATCTTCCTTTGAGAAATGCCTATTCAGCTCCTTTGTCCATTTTTTAATTGGGTTACTTTTTTTTTTTACTGTAATGTTGTTTGAGATCCTTGTATATTCTGGATATTAATCCTTTGGCAGATGTATATTTTGCAAATATTTTCTCCCACTCTCTTGGTTGTCTTTTAATTCTGTTAATTGTTTCTTTTGCTGTGCAGAAGCTTTTTAGTTTGATATAATCCCATTTGTTTATTTTTCCTTTGGTTGCCTGTGCTTTTGGAGTCATATTCATGAAGTCTGTACCCAGTCCTACTTCCTGGAGTGTTTCCCCTATGTTTTCTTTAAGGAGTTTTATTGTTTTAGGGCGTATATTTAATTCTTTGGGCCATTATGGTTTATTTTGGTATATGGTCAAAGGTATGGGTCTAGATTCATTCTCCTGCTTGTGGATATCCAGTTTTCCCAGCATCATTTGCTGAAGAGGCAGTCTCTTCCCCAATGTGCAGACTTGGTGCCTTTTTCAAAGATCAGATGGCTGCAGGTGTATGGGTTGATTTCTGGATTCTCTATTCTATTCCATTGATCCATGTGTCTGTTTTTATTTCAGTACCATGCTGTTTGGGTTATTATAGCTTTGTAATATAGTTTAAAGTCAGGTAGTGTTATGCCTCCAGCTTTATTTATTTATTTATTTTTTGCTCAGAATTTCTTTGTCTATTCATGGTCTTTTGTTATTCCATATAAATGTTAGGATAGTTTTTTTCCATTTCAGAAAAAATTGTCATTGGAATATTGATGGGGATTGCATTGAATTTGTAGATCACTTTGGGTAGTATGGATATTTTCACAATATTAATTCTTCCAATCCAAGAGAATCGGATATCTTTCCATCTTCTTGTGTCCTCTTTAATTTCTCTCAACAGTGGTTTGTAGTTCTCTTTGTAGAGATTTTTCACATCCTTGGTTAACTTTATTCATAAGTATTTTATTTTTTAGGTGGCTATTGTTATTGGGCTAGCTTTTTTGATTTCTCTTTCTGCATGTTCACTGTTGGAGTTTAGAAATGCTACTGATTTTTGTGCGTTGATTTTGTATCCTGCAATTTTGCTGAAATCATTTATCAACTCTAAGAGATTTTTTGTAGAGGCTTTAGGCTGTTGGAAATATAGGATCATGTCATCTGCAAACAGGGACAGTTTGACTTCATCTTTTCCAACCTCATGTTCTTTACTTTCTTCTCTTCTCTGATTGCTCTGGCCAGTACTTCCAACAGTATGTTGAATAAGACTGGTGAAAGTGGGCATCCTTGTCTGGTTCCTGTTCTTAAGGGAAAAGTTTTCAGCTTTTACCCATTCAGGATGATATTGGCAGTGGGCATATCATATATGGCTTTAATTAAGTTGAGCTACTTTCTGTCTATATCTAACTTTAGAGTCTTTATCATGAATGAATGTTGAATTTTGTCAAATGCTTTTTCAGCATCAGAGATGATCCTAAGGTCTTTGTCTTTCATTTTATTGATGTGGTGTATCACATCTATTGATTTGCATATGTTGAACCAATCTTGTATCCCTGGGATGAATCCCACTGGATCATTGTGTATAATTTTGTGTATGTGTTGCTGTATTCTGTTAGCTAGTATTTTATTGAGGATGTTTGCATCTATGTTCATCAAGGATATCAGTCTGTAGTTTTATTTTGTTGTTTTTGTATATTTGTCTGGTTTTGGTATCACGGTGATGTTTGCTTCATAGAATGAGTTTGGGAGAATGGCTTCTGTTTCAGTCTTTTGGGAATATATTGTGGAGAATTGGTATCAATTTCTCTTTGAAATTTTGGTAGAATTCTGCAGTGAACCCATCTGGTCCTGGACTTTTCTTTGTTGGGAGCCTTCTGATAACAGCTTTAATCTCTTTTATTGTTATTGGTCTGTTCAGATTTTCTTCATCTTTTTGGCTCAATTTTGGTAGTTTGTGTGTTTCTAGAAATTTATCCATTTTCCCCAGATTTTCAAATGTGTTGGCATATAGTTGTTTATAGTATTCTCTAATGATTCCTTGTATTTCTAAGGTATCAGTTGTAATATCGCCTTTTTCATTTCTAATTTTTGATATGTGTCTTCTCTCATCTTTTTTTAGTTAGCCTTGCTAATGGTTTTTCGATTTTATTTATCTTCTCAAAAAACAACTTTTTGATTCATTGATCTTTTGTATCATTTTTTGGATTTCTATTTCATTAAGCTCTGCTCTGATCTTAATGATTTCTTTCCATCTGCTAACTTTGGGTTTGGATTCTTCTTCTTTTTCTAGTTCTTTAAGGTGAAGTATTAGGTTTGTTTACTTGCCATATTTCCATTCTTCTGAAGTAAGCATTTAATGAGATAAATTTCCCTTTTTGTACTAGTTTTGCAGTATCCCACAGGTTTTGGTATGATGTGTCATTATTTTCATTAGTTTCAATAAATTTTTTGATTTCCTGTTTAATTTCTTCTTGGACCCGTATGTCATTTAGTAGAATGCTGTATAATTTCCATTTGTTTGTATAGTTTCCAGAGTTCCGTTCCTTATTGATTTCTAATTTTAACCCTTTGTGATCTGAAAAAATACATCCAATAATTCCAATTTTTTTGAATTCATTGAGGCTTGATTTGTGACCTAACATGTGATCTATCCTGGAGAATGTTCCATGTGCTGATGAGAAGAATGAATATTCTGAGGTTGTTGGATGGAATGTTTTGTAGATATCTGCCAAGTCCAATTGGTCTAAAGTGTTGTTTAAATATTGTGTTTCTCTGCTGATCCTTTGCCTAGATAATCTGTTCAATATTGAGAGTGGGGTGTTCTAGTCCCTTGCTATTATGGTTTTAGTGTCTATCTCATTCTTTAGGTCTCATAGTGTTTGCTTTATAAATCTGGCAGCTCCAATGTTGGATGTGTCTATATTTATGATTGTTATGTCTTCTTGATGGATAGATCCTTTCATCATTATATAGTGGCCTCCTTTATTTCTTTTTATGGTTTTTGGTTTAAAGTCTATTTTATCTGATATAAGAATTGCTACTCCAGCTCATTTTTCATTTCTATTTGCATGGTATATCTTTTCCATCTTTTCACTCTTAGTCTATGTGTGTCTTTACAGGTGAAGTGAGTCTCTTGAAGGCAGCATATAGTTGGGTCCACCTTTTTAAGCCAGTCTGTCAGTCTGTGTCTTTTGAGTGAGGAATTTAATCCTTTTCCTTTACATTAAAAGTTGTTATTCAAAGGTGTTGATTTACTCATAGCATTTTATTGATTTTTGTTTGGATGTCTTAAGTATCCTTTGTTCCTTTCTTTCTGATTTACTGTTTGTCTTCTGTATTTGTTGGTTTCTTGGGGTGGTAGATAAACTTTATTTTTTCTCTTTATTGTTAGTGTTTTTATTTTACTGGTGGGTTTTGTTTTTTCTTGAGTATTTATGAGAGTGGTGGTTTATTTTCAGATAGCAAACCCAGCACTCCCTTGAGAATTTCTTGTAAGGCTGGTCATGTGGTAGTGAACTCCAACAGTTTTTGTTTGTTTGAGAAATATACTATTTGTCCTTCATTTTGGAAGGATAGCCTTCCTGGGTAAAGTATTCTTGGCTGGCAATCTTTGTTTTTTAGTGTTTTGAATATATCATCCCATTCTTTTCTGGCTTTTAGGGTTTCTGATGAAAAGTCTGATGTTATTCTGATTGGGGCTCCCTTATAGGTGACTTGACGCTTCTCTCTTGCAGCTTTTAAGATTCTCTGTCTTTGAGTTTTGCCAGTTTGACTATAACATGTCTTGGAGAGGATCTTTTTGGGTTGAATATGTTCGGGGATCTTTGAGCCTCCTGAATCTGAAGATCTGTGTCTTTCCCTATACCTGGGAAGTTTTCTGCCATTATTTAATTGAATATGTTTTCAATGACAATTCCTTTTTCCTCCCCTTCTGAAATACCCATGATTTGGATATTTAAGCACTTAAAGTTGTTTGTTGTCTCTCAGATTTTCTTCAATGCTTTTAATTATTTTTTCTTTGTCCACCTGTGTTATTTCAAACAGCCCATCTTCAAGGTCAGAACTCTCTTCTGGTTGTTCTAGCCTGCTGGTTAAACTCTCTGTTGTGTTTTTTATTTTGTTGAAAGAATCCTTCAGATCCATAAGGTCTGCTACATTTTTTTTCATGGCATTGATTTCTTTGTACACTTCTTCTTTCAGGTGCTGTATACTTTTTCCCATTTCATTGTGCTGTCTAACTGAGTTTTCTTCTATCTCATTTAGTTTCCTTAGAATTGCTGCTTGAAATTCCTTGTCAGTCATTTCAAGAACTTCCTGTTCTATAGGATCTAGAGCTTGAGAGATTCACTCTCAAATTATGTTTCTGATGAAGAGTAGTTGTTAATATTAATAAATCTTCTCTTTTATGGTTAGTGCTTTCTGTGTCCTGTTTAAGATATCTACCTTTACCCCAAAGTCATGCAGATATTCTCTATTTTTTTTTTTTAATTTAGGTGATCACATGTAAGCTTCACCCTTCACATGTAAGTTATATGATAAATTTTTTCCCCTTTTGGTATGGTGTAAGGTAGGACTCAAGATTCTGTTTTTAATTCGTGTATTCAATTGATTCAATTGAAAAAAACACCTTTTCCTCACTTATTCACGATAGCAACATTGTGTTAAATCAGGAAACAGCATATGTGTACATCTCTTTCTGAACTCTCTTTTTTTCTATTGGTCTGTTTCTTCTCATGCATACTGCACTGCATACAAGCCTTGATCTCAAAAGGCATAATTCCTCTAATTGTGTTCTTCTTTAAAATGATCTTGGGTATTTATTCTAGATTCTACACATTGCCATATAAAGTTTTATGCAAATGTATTTTTATCTGATGAATATTCTGAATCATATATGTAATTATTTTGTAGAAAATTATACAGAAATATTATAACATTTATAAATAATTTCATAAATATATTAAATGAAATAATGTGATTATATAATTTAAATGTATTATAAATATATATGTTATATAAACACATTTATATATACAAATTTTATAATAACTTTGAATTGATGACACTGAAAGTGTTCTTGTTTATTTGTTTTGATCGTGTTATATTTTTCTGAACCAGCAATATCTGGTGATCCTACGAGCAAGTGGTCGGGAGACACCATGTATGTGACTTCATTAGTTCTTCATTCCATTTGCATCTTTCTTCTATTGTTAAAGTGAAGGGCAATTTCCTCAAAATAAATGATACTTTTTGCTATGTCTGTCCTCTTCTGACTTTTCTGTACTATTTTGTTTGAGAACTTTAACTTCTTTTTGTTCCTTCATCAATAAATTTCCAAGAAATATGGCGCCTTCCAAGATGCAACTTTCTTTCCCAGGAATGGTACCTTCCTGAGATTGCCACATCAGATACTGCACATTCTCCAGGACCTTTCCCTTCAGGAACTTGGTATCCCAAGTTATCACCTACCCTGTCTTATAAGTGATTTCACTAGGTTTTACTAATAGTTGGGCCTTTACCTTCTGGAACCAAGCCTAATTGATGTTCTGTGTTCCACTGCTGCTACAGACTGCTACACTTTTCTTTCTTCTGCCCAGTCACCTCCTGCTCAACTGTTATGGACTCTGGAGCCATCTCTGCTGGTCTCCAGATTGCCTCTTGTGTATAATTTGTCAATTACAGATAGATTTGGGCTGGCTGCTTAGCTCAGTTGGCTAGAGTATCATATCCTGATAACACCAGGATCCAGGGTTCGATCACTGGGCTGGCCAGTTGCCAATAAATAAATAAAAAACAGGTAGATTAGTGTGCGTAGACTCCTATGACTTCTTTTTGTATGGGAGGTGCAAGGTATGGGGGACTTTCTTTGCTACTCTAATCTATACTCTCCACTCTCCACATGAGACTCCTGGGAGTATTTGTTATGTAACATCTTACAGTATTCTAGAACACACATCTTTCATTTTTAAATAACTCACTCCTAAATAAACTGACAAAGAGAATCTCTTTATGGATTTCTTCCTTCACAATGGCATATTTCATAAACCTCTCTACAAGAAGATGCATAATTGTGTTTACATATAAGTTAGTTTAGTATGTTATTCTTTGAATTGATGCAATTCAGACCTCAGAATACGTAATGACAACCCCAGGAACTTTTAAAAATACTTATTTGCCCTAGTTCCTGGTCTGGGATGGGGTCCAGGAATTCTCATTTTTAAGAAGCTCCCATTCTGAAGCAGGTGAATAAAAAGCAAAGTTTTCTGACTCTCCTCATATGTTATGTGATGAGATAATGAAAGCTAGAATTTTCACGGTGATAATCAGAATACCTTATATACAATGACATATACCTAAGGCATATGAACCCAAACCCTGATTAAAGAGAGGAAAATATAAAAACAGTTATTGAAGTTCAAGTTTATCTGTCAAAAAATTTAGAATTTCTGCCAGATAAATGCTCTCTGATCTCATTTCCAGAAATGCTCTATGCTGACAGTCTATTTTCTAAGAACTGATTTAAAAGAGATAATGTATGATTCAGCGGTTTGTGCTCTATGTTCTGAATTCTTTGGTTTCTTAAAATTAATGAGAGCAGAGTCATATGATATCGCACTTAATAATTAGTTTTTGAAAAACTTCTTAAATTCCTCTTATCTTTTGTAGAAATTGACAAAGATGTTATGACTTAAGAGAGTCAACAAGGACTTATATTTAAGGATTTGAATGTCTTACCTTATATTATGACCATAAATTCTGTTGCTTTTTCTCTATTTTAAAAAATACTATTGTTCTAATTTACAGTCCCACCAACAGTGTAAGAGTGTTCCCTTCTCTCCACACCCTCACCAGTATTTGTTATTCACCATCTTTTTTATTATAGCCAGTCTAACTGGAGTGTGGTGGAAACTTAATGTGGTTTTAATTTGCATTTCCCTGATGATCAGTGACGTTGAGCATTTTTTCATGTATCTGTTGGCCATTTGCATGTCTTTCTTTGAAAATGTCTATTCAGCTCCTTTGCCCATTTTTTAATTGGGTCATTTGTTTTTTTTACTGTATAATTGCTTGAGTTCTATGTATATTCTGGATATTAATCCCTTGTTGGCTGCATAGTTAGCAAAAATTTTCTCCCACTCTGTAGGTTGTCTTTTCACTCTATTGATTGTTTCCTTTGCTGAGCAGAAACTTTTTAGTTTGTTATAGTCCCATTTGTTTATTTTTTCTTTTGCTGTTTGTGCTTTCAGGCTCATGTTCATAAAGCCTATGCCCACACCTAATTGCTGCAGTGTTTCATCTATATTTTCCCTTAGTAATTTTACACTTTCAGGTCTTATACTTAAGTCTTTAATCCATTTTGAGTTGATTTTAGTGTATGGTGAGAGATGCATATCTAGTTTCATTCTTCTGCATGTGGATATCCAGTTTTCCCAGCACCACTTGTTGAAGAGGCAGTCTTTTCCCCAATGTAGATTTTTGATGCCTTTGTCCAATATCAGATGGCTGTAAGCCAGAGGAGTGATTTCTGGGTTCTTAATTTTACTCTACTGGTCTGAATGTCTATTTTTATACCAGTACCATGCTGTTTTGGTCACAATATTTTTGTAGTATAACTTGAAGTCAGGTAGTGTTATGCCTCCAGCTTTATTTATTTATTTACTTTTTTGCTTATGATACTACTCTGCCATAAAAAAGAATGAAATACTCCCATTTGCAACAACATGGATGAACCTGGAGAAACTTATGTTGAGTGAAATAAGCAAAGCACAGAGGGATAAATGCCACATGTACTCACTTGTATGTGGGAGCTAAAAGAGAAAGGAAGAAAGGAAAGACCACAGTAGTGAGTTGGTCTTACAGAGGGAGGGAACATTCCTAGGGCTACAAATTTTTGTAATGGTTATGCCCCCAATATGAACCTGGCCCTCATGTCCTGGGCACGAGGGGTGACAATTAACTTTGTATCTCATGAATAGTCTTTATAAATTAAAAAAAAAAGAGCAGCCTCTACAAACTGGAAAAGACAAGGAAACGGATTCTGTCCTAGAGACACCAAAAACAAACACAGCCCTGTGAGTAACTTGATTTTAGCTCCATGCAACCTGTATTGAATTTCTGACCTACAATACAGTCAAATAATAATTATGTGTTTTTAAAAAAAATTTTTAATAATAAAAATAAAAATACTATCATTTTTAATAGATTCCTTTAAACTAAATAGTTTTTATTATAGAATTTAATTCTTGCACTGAATAATGGAGTGATTTGTCAAATTATATAGCCATTAAAAGGTAATTTACTATTTCTATACAATAATTTTTTACACGCAGGAATATGACTACATTTTGCTGTGCTGTTTTACCTCAAGAGAAAGTGTAGCTGAAATTTAAAGTTAAAAATAATTTTTTAAAAACTTTCCAATTAATTTTGTTTATCTAATTTTAGATACTATATATGTTTACTTATTAGGTGACATCAAATTTAAGTCAATTCTACATTTTCCCAATTAGAATATCCTCCAGATGTTGTGATATATATTTTTATGAATTTTGATAAAATTCTGTTTTCTCACTTTTTAAGTAAATCCTAAAATGCATTTTAAAATTATCATATGTAAAACATTTTAAAGAGCATTCCTTTTATTCTCACAGTTTATGATACTGTTTTATATAAAGTTTTCACACATAACTTTGACATTGGCACATTTACAATGACTGGAAGCACTTTTTGACTCATCTAATGATTTTCAGAACCTATTGTCTTTACTTCTAAATGACTGAATTGTTTAAAGACATTATTTAAGTCAGCATAAAATGCTATTATTTGAAATTTTATATCAGCCCAATTACTCATTCACATAACTTTAGAAAAGTTTGATTTTCATTTTTAACATTCTTCTTGTGGGTATATATTGAGACCTCCAGAATATATTCCAAGGATCTCTAAAATGATTGTTTTTAAAATGACATACATTGCTTGCAAGTGTCAGGTCATACTTCCTAAAATTACTACATCTATACTAAATTTCTCTTTCTCTCTCTCTATCTCTCTTTAATTTAATTCACCAGGTGACCTCATAAAGCATGTAAAATAACATCAGTTAAGGTCATTGCACGCTAATATATTGTTCCCAAACAATACTTTAAATAAATGGAAAGAATGCTTCTACAATGAGAGGCTGTGTAAGAACTTAAGTATAAAGCAAATACTGCTTTCTCAGAGATAATTTTCAAAACAAAGCTTCCCAGTCATGTAATCTACATTTATTATTATATCACAATTTCCTTCTTCAAAAATAGTTGCAGTATGGCATAAACGTACTTCAATACTCACGCTTTCTCTACTGCTTTTCTGTCTTAAATTTTAAAATGAGCAACTTTTAGCTCCTTTGCTTAGTTCAAAATTTATTCTTATGCCTTTTGAAAGTAAATAAGAAAACATTTTCCTCATCATCAGCTTTTAGATATAATTTATGAGAGCTACACAGCAATTCTCCCTGCTGCCCCTCTCTACATTGACATGAAGTTCAGAAGAGGGCTTCCTGGTATCAGCCTGTGGAATGTTAGCAGAAGGCTCACCCAGGCTCAGAAATCTTCCACCTCTTCCTCTACCTTGATCTGTGCTGACACCCGAAAAGGAATAGATTACATTTTATATTTTGTTTTGAAATGTCAGTAATCCAGTTTGAACACTCAGTTATCTATAATTTTTGAATATTAAGTATAGAATTTTGACTGTTTTTGAAATATTTCAATGATTGCTTTTGCCCAAAGCAGAATAATGACCATCTTGACCTTTGTTCTTAATAAAAATACAAAACTGAATTAATAAAGATTTCATTAAAAACAGTAAAGTCAAGTCCGCAGGTCAATGCTGTCTGCTGGGGCATCACAGCTGCTGCACCACTGAAGACGGCCATGGCCATCACATTGCCGGCTGTCATGGAGGAGCTCCTGAGCAAGATGGCCATGGTGGTGCAGGAGAGCACGTGAATTGTCTAGTCATATTTAAGACTGGAAAACGAACAAATGTTTTGAAAGCTGTGGGAGGTGGAAGGGCCTATCAACTGTCAACATCACTATAGGACTTCTGATTAAGGTGGTGGAGTAGACAGTCCCCAGTATCACCCTCTCCTACCATCAACCAATTTACAGCTATTAAAAAGCAATGACTGCCAAGCTGGGGCTGCTAGAGCTCAAGGGAAGAGGAGGAGAGACCTACAGAGTTCATGAAGGCAGGAGAAGCCACTATGAGAGAAAGAAAGAACTGCTCGACTTGTTTTGAGCCCTGACCACTTCAAGGCTGGCCCTGGTGAGCAAATGGAGCAAGAGCTGGCAAAAGCCGCAGTTGTGTCCTTTGTGTGAAGTTGCTTAGAAGCTGCAGGGTAGAAGGCCTTGGTGGCTCCCAGGCCAGCAAGACCCCTAACAGGGTTACTATGGACCCACATAGGAGCAAAGGGCCACAGACAACTGAAAAAAGGAGCCAGTCAGAGGCTGCACAGTCCCACTCAGTAGAGACTGGTCAGAAATATAGAACTGCAGGGGTGCAGTGTGCTGAAAAGACTTAGGCCTAGACCGGAGTTTCCACACAATCCAGATATAGGGGTTATGGTTTCACAACATCAGGAAGTGCTTGTGAGGTCTACAATTAAAACCTGAGCTGCACAAAAAGCCTTCCCCAGAGAATCAACAGCAAAGCAGCAATTTAACTCAAACACAGAGCTCAAGTATTGGATCTCACAGGAAGTTCCCCCATTTTCGAAGTAAGGAAAGAACAACAAATTAGTTCCAGTGCAGAGTTTGAGTGGTGGTGGTAGCAAATAATCCAACACAGAATTGAAAGAAAAAACAAAATATCCACAGACCAGAGACAAAGTTTGATATTAACTAGAAAAGGTCTCACTTCACCAAAAAATATCTATAAAACCTAGAAGAACTGGAAGCCCCCTGGGCTCCTGAGCCAGGGTGTGGGGGCTGAGAGCCTCAGCCATATCTCCTGACATCCACACCTAGGCCAGCGATGACCACCCAGACACCATCAGAAGTGCCCCAGGCTCCTGGACTTGGAGGGGCTGAGGACCTCAGCCACACACCCCTGAAATCCTCATCCAGCCCAGCCTCAACCAAACTGCCACCAGAAGCCCCTGGACTCCCTTGCTGGAATGAGGGGGATGCCACAGGCCTCAACCATGCCCCCCTCCTTCCTTCTCCTCCCACTCTATCCTGCTCCTCTTTCCCCTCTCCCCTTCCCTCCCTCTCCCCCAACTGCTCCACAACAACAACTTAGAATGTAAAAATATAACAACAAATAAATATTTTTTTAAAAACCCAAGAAAGTATTTATAATACTGTATTTAGGTAATGATACATGACTTTGCTTGTCCATATATGCAGAGCTATTTAAAATAAATCGTCATACAAAGTATAGAGATTACTACTTAGTCTATAAACACAGTAAAAGAATATTAATATATTAGCTGAGGTTCCACACAGGGACAAGTGATTGGTTGATCAGTAATAGTATCAACCAAGAAGCACATCTGCTTCATAAAGAAAAACTCATCTTTCCATATATCAATTTTCTGCCACTATCAATGAGTCATAACTTAGCAAGTCACTAAATATAGAAGATACCAAAAAGTAAATATAACTTATTCTAAATTTATTTCTTTGCCATAATTAAGTATAATAAATCAGAATTATTTTTTGAATTACTGATACTGTTTTATAACCACATGTATAAAATAGAAACACTTACTTGAAGGCACAGAATTCAGCTTTTGAATGTATAGGCGCAGTCATAGCTTCAGAGTTTAAAGCATACAAACTTGACTATTATAATAAATTTTTAAGTCCTTCACAGCCTTCACTAGTACAATGATTGTTTTCGTGGTTACTTTGTTCATTTATTTGTTTTAATTTGATTTTACTTATTTTGTTTTGTAGCATAGTTGATCACATATATCTGTGGGGTACAGAGTTGAATATCAATACTTGTGTGCAACATGTGATGCTCAAGTCAGGATAATTAGTATATTCAGCACTACACAATGATTTTAAAATGTGTGTGTTTGGTAAGAATTCAAGTACTCAAATCTATTATTAAAGCTACCTACTTAGAATCTATATTCTAGGAGAGTGTGACTTATTAAAATCCCCAATTCTCTTGTCTATAAGTGCAGTGTACTTTAAACAATAAAATAAACTATCATGTTATAATTTTTTTCCTAGGTTTTGGGAGTTCTAATCATGAAAAGGGAAAACTTTATCCATAATTTATAGGGTAAATCAAATAAATTTCTAATGCAATATTTATGTTTCAAATGTATGTTTTTAAAATGTGATATTTTTAATACGTGAATTTTTATAATGCATAAAAAACTATCTAATTTACATGTTTATGTGTTCATATATAAATTTTGTTAATAAAGTAGGAACTATTTTAATTCAGATTGAGCATTTAAATCAGAAAGGCCAAAAATATTCAAAAGATAAACAGTTTAGATAGCTATTTCATGCTGTCACATGATATCCGGAATTTTATCCTGTCAGGTTCAGATCCACTTATCTTATGAAGGTCTGTCCATAAAATGCTTATGACTCATTATTAAGATCACCTTCATAGAATGATTTATATAGACTTCTCTCATTTCTAATTTTATACCTGGCCTAAGTACCACAATCTGTATCTGCATGGGGCATCTTCTTGTTGAGTATATAATCAACAAATAATTCGAAATATAAGGTAAGAACAGAACTTGATAAAACCAGACTCAGGACAAAGTGTTGCATATGCTGTCATCGGGACAACATAGTCTAATGACTTGTTCTTCCCCATTCTTGGAATTCATCTGCTTAAAAACTGAGACCCTTTTTCAAAAGCACTGTCTCCTGATGTGTGCCAGGGAAATATTTTTCAGCTCTTCTTTTCACCCTTCATTTTAAAACATATCTATGTACAACATCTCTCTTACTTCATAATACTTTAATAACATCATGCAAAAAAGTTGTTCACTTTTGTGTTTTAAATGGTAACATCATGGGAATATGTTCTCACTGTTTATGTTTTAAGTTATCAGTTCCCTGATGACATAGAAAACCTCTTTAAAATGTGATTTAAAAAAAAAATTTTAAAAAGCAAGAGCTCATAATCTGAATAGTCAGGCCTCAGTGTTAGATCTTTGATATGACTACAAAATCATAAATAAAAGAAATCACAAGGATTCCTGGACTCTTTTAAATGGGTTTCCTCTTATATAAAAATAATGAGGTAGATTAAAAGTCACTAAAATTGCATCATATAACTATCCTAGAATAATAAAAATGACAGATGTCTGTCTAGAACTTGGCAGTTAATAAAACTCTTTCACATACATTACTTTATTTAAGTGTTGTTAGGTCTCATCTGTCTCATAAATTACAATAAATGCTTTTAAACTAAAGTGGAGTCTTTTCCATAAGGAAAAATTATTTGTGCAAGCAACCTAACTTCAGTTTCTTCATCTATGGAGTAGGTGATAATAGGTATTTCACGGTGCTGTATGGACACACAACAGATCTAGCCACAGTTTCTTTCCAAAAGATAAACCTCAATTCTAATTACCTATTTACCTCTTAATCATTTAATTGCATTACATGTACTTGCATTTTTCCCTCCAGAATTCAATATATATATTCATAAGGTTTAAGGCTGTGGGTGTCCAGCTAAAATAAAGTAGCAAGTTTATAATAAAATATGTCAAGCAATAAGAACCAGATATATTACAATTGTACTATTTTTATTTGTGGTAAACAATTTTATTGTTAACTGATGATGCACCACTCAGATTTCCCTTCAATGAAACCATGAAAGACTTGTTGTCCTTACACTGTGGGTGTGTTTGCTGTCACTCTTCTGATGCCAGCCCCTCTGGCAATTTTCTGAGCTCCTGTTCTAAGGCCACATAACCCACATGCAGTGATTGATGGTCATGGGGCTACAAGGGACCAGCCATCTCCTCGTAACTCAAGACAACTTTGGAGGACCATTCTAGCTCCAATCCTGTTTCCTTTCCCTCTTTTCTACAGATGTTGACCTCAAACATCCCTAGTAAATATCCCACATGCTAAATTCTTTCTCAGAGTCTACTTCCTGGAAACTCAAACTGCAAAAATATTTATAAGACATAAAAGATATCTTACATAAAACTATATAGTATTTGAATGTCTAAGTTATTTAAATTGGAAGGCTATCACTCACTGATGACAAGAGATGATGTTAGTGGGTGAGTTCATGTATGCATGTGAGATATAGTAGAAACAAATATATAGGTCTTGTGGTGGACAAAGTCAATTTTAAAACAAATATTAAACTTTTTCTTTAATAACAAAATACCATTTTATTTAGGGCAACATTATTTCGTGCCTCAGGCAAAACATTCATTTGTCTAGCCTCTCTAGTGCTAGGAAGTACCATATCACATATTTCAGCCTATGAGATAGAAAGGACATCCTGCTACAAGTCCTAGGAAAGTTTTTATTTTTTTAATAAATGGAAAAATGAGATTGTCACTTCCTTTTCTATATTTCTTTCTGTTTGAGCACAGATGTGCTGTCTGGAGATGATGCATTCATCTATTGACTATGAGGAGAGAGAAAGGAGGACAAGGTCAGAGAAGATCAGAGACATTGGCCATGACATTGTTGAGCTACTGAACCAGCTTCAGCAGCCATCTATTTCCAGACTTCCTGATATGAATGAAAAATAAATACCATTGCTTAAAACAAAGGAGCTTTGTATTGACTTTTAATAACAGAACTAGCTTTCTTGATTCCTTTGAGAAGATATAAAAACTGTATTTCTTTATAAATTTTTTTAAAAAGTTAAATCCTTTTGGCTCTGCTTTAATATATTAGGAACATACCAGAGCATCAACTTTTATATAAAGGAAGAGGGGGGCAAAGAGAAAACCCAGTCTTTCAAGTTCTAGTAGATTATTGAGAATAAAAAAGGAGAGTGAGGAAGTGCAAGGATATCAGACCAGACCAAGAGTTTTCATCCTTCCGTTCTTCTACCTGTGCTACACCTGAGGTTTGGTGCTGTAAAGACATCTAAATTTATCTGTGGAAGTGCAGTATCAGAAAGCTGCAGGTACTTAGAAAATATCCAGTCTTTACTTCAGCCATGTCAAAATTCTTTCTTAGTAGAGACATGAACATGACAGAGAAAAGTGGGTAATTAAATGAGCCTAAAGCTTTGGGCTTGGTTCCTCAAAGCTTCTATGGCATGTTGAGAAGAATTAAGTTAAACTGTTGGCCTACAATCCCTAATTGTCCTTTGGGAAGGGAGACAAGGATGTTCCTGGAAAAGAAAAAAAAAAAAAAAAAAAAGAAAACAGGCAACCTGGTCTAATCTTCTTGTAAACATACTAATAACTCGCCTTCTGGAAATAAACCAATATTTATCAGAAGGAGAATTTTACCTATGGAAGTCTTTAAACAGTATATCCCTGGTTTAGGGTTGCTCATAGTAAACAAATCTAGAGTGTATGGATTTATGAAGTATGATGCCAGTCATTGTCACATAAACTATGCAGCTATGTGGGTATAACTGAAAATATTTAATAACCTATCATGTTCCCACTTGTGCAAGGCAGCCTGGTGTACCTAATTAAAGACCTCATGTGTATTTCTGGGTCACAGAGCATGACTGATGTGTGAAGGAAGCACCTGAGATTTGGAACGTGATGTGTCCAGACTTCACTCTTCTTCATCTGGTCCTGATTACTTGTACTTTTGACATGATTAGCAAATTTAGACACTGGGTAAGATATCTGACTTGTTTGGATTTAACAATCTGATCCTTTGTGTTAGTTCACGTATAAGGAAACCTAAATTGCTCCTGTGCTCTACAAAGGAGATGCAAATGTGCTAAGAGGGCCAGGAGGCCACGAAATACCTTATATTAGAGAAAAAAAAAATGCCACAGTGCTCAGGGAAAATATGTTTGGTCCAATTTTGGTGAACTTGGGGTGATCCAGTAATTTTTGTAGAATAAAAGCTTGGGGAGATTGGGGATTTTTTTTCTGGTTTTCTTTTTTTCGCTCTACTTCTAATATATTCACTAATCAGATAGTAATTCTCAACAAATATACTGGACAAATGAATGAATAAATAATCTTATATATCAAAATGTATATAGGCTTTCCTAGTAATTCAACCTCTCCATGGATGTCTTTGGTATGGCTCTCCCATCCCCCTCTCTAGATTGTGAGAATGCACTTGTATATGAAGTAAGAGCTTACATAACTGTGTGGAAAAGGGGGGGGGGCAGGATGAAGGAGGTCACTGAATGAATGTTGAAATCTTCTGAATCTTCTTAGATCTCTGCGATCTCTGCTGTAGTTAGAGTGAGAAAGATCTCAAATATCAATACGGCATTATTTCAGAAGCTATAGTCCTACCCGTGTGCCTCCTTTCTCAATGTCCTTAAATAAATCGTCTTCTTTGTTCAGAATCCAGGCAGGTCTCTACACATCCAACAGCCCTACCAGAATTTCTCTATCCCTTCACATCGACATATTGGAACTTTCCTTGCGTACATCAAAAAACACCAAGAGTAGTGCCTTCGCCATGATTATATTTGTCTTTTTAAAACTTTTGTCATTCTGCTTCTCCCAGGCATTATTGCATTTAGCACTGATATTAAAGGTAGAAGTATCCTACTGGGGTGATCTGCAGACCCCAGACTTTCCCCTAAAGAAATGGACCATTAATTAGATGTCTAGGTTTTTTCCTAGTGAAAGTTTTATATCAACATGGAAATCACAGTCTATAATTCTTTGCTTTTTTCTATATTACTCTTTTTCCTCTAAAAGCCCCTAAAGAGGAAAGGAGTTGGATTTTGGCTTTGTCTTATTATTTCCTTTGTGTTATATCCTGCTACTACCCTAAAAAATAACAAGCCTCCTGGACTAGCCATCACATGATCAGAGGTAATCTTTCAACAACGTAGAATAAACCCCATAATCTGAATTCTCATGGCTTGAAACTAATATATTTTTTTAAGTTAAAGTAATTTAGAAACATTTCTTTATAAGTATTTCAGGTATTGATAACCATTGTCATACTATAGATGTGAAGAAATTCCACCTCAGAGTTCAAAGCCGACCAATGGCCACCTTCATCTAGGCTGCACCTGTCTATTTTTTCCCTGGAAAGCAAACTACACAATGAAGACTTAAATTTGGAAGGCTGAAAGAAAAAACTAATGTTTTGAGTGCAAAACAAATCTATTATTTAATATTTGCAAATTATTGTCTCTGCTACCCAGAGTCAACTAGACCCTCCCACCTACCCTCATTCTCTTTCACCTCTCCTACATATTTCTGCTGCCCCCCTTTACACAGCAGCAGAAAATGATAGTTGACTTCCATTGTAGATGGGAGATTCAAAGATTTCAAAGAGAAAGTGATAGTAAGGGCTACAACCCAGGGAAAGAAGTTGTGGATGCTGCCACACAGAAAAGGTTGTTTGAGGGAGAGGAAGTCCATGAGATTATGTTCTCCTCTAGTCAAAGAAATGGCCATGCAGGTACACAGTCCAGTGAGCCCCCAAGTTTAGCAAAATAGGTTATCTAGACAAGAGGCACCATTTAACTATACTTAACAGGAGAAGTCTCCATTCCAATCTTTAATCACTGGCAGATATTTGAGCCATCCTCATCATGGGTAACAGAAAGAAAAGAGAGCAGCTTATGAAGATTACTGAACAATCAGAATTGATTACAAGTGCCATAAGAAATCTAATGTTTTGAAGAGAGAGAGAAACAAATTATTTAGCAGAAATAGGATGTAGGAAGGTGATGAATTCATAGAAATGGGTACAGTCAGCAAGGCCTTGGGGAGAAAAAGAGAAAATAAGGAGGGGAAAACTATAGAGCGCTTGTATTCTTATGGGTACAAAATGAGAAGAGGGAAGAACACAGTGGGGGTTTAAGCAAGTAGTGAGGAGCTGTTTTGCATATGGTACTGAAAAGAGAGAAAACAGGTGCAAGGGAAATAATCAGCACTGTATGTAGAGATAGTGTCAAGCAGAGGCCTATCATGAGAAACACCCAGAGAGAGTTTGAGAAAGTTTTTGATGCAGAAAAAGTTCAAAGTTCAGAAGTAACAAATTTGAGCTTGGTCAGTCCTCCCATTGAGAAAGATGCTTTTGTGAGAGAGAGACGACACAACTGCAGATGAAATCTCCGCAGGTTACCTAATAGTGTGTCTAGGAAACCAAAAATCAGAACAATTTAGGGAAAATAACACCATGAAATAGAAGGCCTAATATAGACAATCAGAACAAATGACATGGAAGGGAACAGATAATTTAGGGAACAAAGAAAAACAAATCCTGATGAGTGTCCTCAGAGGGTTTATAGAGGATGCTGCATCTGAAAACAAAATCAGGCTTCTATAAAAAGGAGCAACCAGAGAACAACAAAAAGTTTGGGGACTATTCAAAATACACTGGAAAATTTTTAAGAAATCAGAGGGGTTTTTTTTTCAAAGATGGCTGACTGGAGAGGTATGGTGCTAGGGCTAGTCCCCTCTCCCTAAAAGGGGAACAAAATAACAGACAAACAAATATATTTTGACTGAAACCTGAGGAAACATGGTGTACAGTACCAGGAACGTGATGAGAAGCATGGCAGAAGGGAGCGGCCCCACAGAGAGCCGAGCAGGGCATCCATCCTCGGCCCCACCACAGGGAACGTTCTGGAACTAGGCAGAGAGAAGGTAAGCTGGAAATGAGCCCAGATATTTCCACCGCCCCCACAAACACTAGCGATCTCCACCTCAGGAAAGTCCTCACAGTCTTTCTGGGACCCTCTTCTGAACTCATTCGGCCTCTGCTTCTCCCCGGGCGAGCAGGCAGACCTGCTGAGTGAGAAATCCGCGGAGGAGCAGAGGTTCCCCACACTCACCGCCCGCCTCGCACGGCCTGTGGAAACTGAGCCCACCGGGGCCCGCGCGGCCCACAGCTAGCTTGGCAGCAGCTCTGCTTCCCACCGGCACCCTCCACACACTCGCGCTTGCACCATCAGGGCCACAATCCCAACTATTTGGAGCCTGTGCAGATCCTAGCCTAAGTCCCTTTGTGTGGAGGCACTGCCTGCATTCTACGGTGCGCACTTGGGCACCAGCGGGAACAAAGCTCAGGCTGCCTGGAGCCTATGACACACAGAAAGACCAAGACCCCAGTGTCTGAGCTCACTCAGCACCCCGCCCCTCCAGGTGAACAGGCAGACTAGCTGAGCTGAAAATCCACTGGAGCGCAGCGGTTCCCCACATTCACAGCCCACCTCGCACGGCCTGGGGAAACTGAGCCCACAGGTGACCACACGGCCCACAGCTAGCCTGGTGGAAGCCCTGCCTCCCCCTGCAACCCTCTATGCACTCACACAGGTACCAGCAGGGCCACAGTCCCAGCTATATGGAATCTAGACCCCTGTACCAGACCTAGTGAGCCTAAGGCTCTGCCTGCATTCTGCCTTGCCCACTCCCACGTGGTGGGACCAAGGCACAGGCTACCTGGAGCCTAGGACAGATGAAAGGACTGAGACCCCAGCATCTGAACTCAGGCAGCACCCTCTGCCCAAGGCAGGCTGCTATGGTGCTGCTGGACTCAGATGCACCCTTGCAGGCTGGCATCAGGCTGAAGAACAGCAATTGGATAGCAGCTTTTCCTTCATACAGCACACCTCCAGAGAGCAGCTGGGTTGTGCATCATTCTAACAGGCTTGCTCCAGTCTTAACAGCTGAGCCAGCGGCCCTCCACAGAGCTCTCAGGACTTGCTGCCTCAGTGTAAATCTGCTCCCAAACTGACAACAGACCAGGTAGGGGCTCTGATGCCCCAAGGTAGGCCTCTGCAGAGAGCTGCTGGCCTCAGCTGCAAACTTACATGCTTGCATCAGGCTCAAGAGCTGACCAGGCAGCCACCTTTAGAACTGCCAGGCCCTGAGGCACCTGTGAACCTACTCCCAACAGCTGATCAGGTAGCAGTTATTCCTCCCTATAGCACCCCTCTAGAAAGTCACTGGGTCCTGCAGCATTCACACAGGCTTGCTCCAGGCTCAACAGCTGAGCCAGTGGCCCTCTACAGACCTACCAGGAACTGCTGCAGCAGTGTACATCTTCCCATTGACTGATAGTGAATCACCTATCCCAACAAGAAACCCTACTCCTAAGCCACAAAGGCACCAACAGACAACCCTAAGACTGAATACAGTTGAAGAAGTTACACGAAGGCTGCACTACCACACTCACCCACATCCAAACTTAAAACACCCAACCTGACTATCAATATAGAATACTTCTACAGGAAAGAGTCTGCCTTTTCAAAAGCCATTCCTAGAATTTAAAAAAGTGACTTCACCACCAGATGCCCAGAAGTCAATGCAGAGATATGAGAAGCATGAAAAAACAAGGCAGTTTGACTCCCCAAAAAGATACTCCAATACCAGACCCCAAACAACAGGAAACTGAAGAATTGCCTGAGGAGGAATCCCAAAAAGCAACATTACGGAAACTTAAAATGATGGATGCAAAAGTAAATAGGAATCACAGTGAAGAAGTCAAAAAGAAATTTGAGGACATATATGAGAAATTCAACGAGGAGATATAAGCAATTTTTTAAAAAAGCAGAAATCCTGGAACTGAAGAATGCATTCAAATAAATTTTAAAAACAACCAAGACCATAAACAGCAGGCTAGAACAAGCAGGAAAAAGAAGCTCCAAACTAGAAGGCAGGCTTTTTGAATTAACACAGTTGGACAAAAAAAGGGAAAAAAAAAAAAGGAAAGAAAGAAAAAGGAATTTTTAAAAATAAAGAAAACATAAGAAATCTTTCTGATAACCTGAAACATACAAACATCTGTATTATAGGTATACAGAAGGGGGAAGAGAAAGAAAAAGTCATTGTAATTTTATGTAATTTCATTCATTCAGTGAAATAATAGCTGAAAACTTTCCAAATATTGGGAAAGAGACTGTCTTACAGATCCAAGAAGCTCAAAGATCCCCAAATAGATTTAACCCAAAAAGTACCACCCCAAGGCACATTATAGTCAAATTATCAAAAGTCAAGGACGAAGAAAGAATTCTAAAAATGGCAACCAAAAACTGTCAAATTATTTATAAGGGAATCCCCATCAGGCTAACAACAGACTTCTCAACAGAAATCTTACAGGCCAGGAGAGAATTGGATGAAATACTCAAAGTTCTAAAAGAAAAAAAAACTGCCAACCAAGAATACTAAATCCAACAAAGCTTTCCTTCAGACATGAAAGAGAAATTGCATCTTTCCTAGACAAATAAAAACTGCAGGAATCCACCACCACAAGACTGGCCCTTCAACATATCTTCAAGGGAGTCCTACATCTGGAATCAAAAGAGAGATATAAGTCACCATAAATACATGGGAAAGAATAAAAAACACTTAGTAGAACAGATATGTAAATGAAAAAGAGAAAAATATATTTTATCACTACAAAAAACCCCAAAAAACACCTAACAGCAAAGATAAATGTATTAGTCCATTTTGATTGCTTATAGCAAAATACCTGGAACTCGTTAATTTATAAGAAAATGAAATTTATTGTTTACAGTTTCAGAGGCTGGGAAGTCCAAAGTCCAGTGAAAACATCTGGTAAAGGTTTTCTTTGGTGGTGTCTTTACAGCAATGCAGGGGTCTTACATGGCAGAAAATGGTGGAGCAGAGAGAGATACAGACTTTTCATGTCCTCTCCTTTTAAAGCCCTCAGAACCACACCCAAGGACCGCCATTATTAATCCATTCACTATGGCATGGTCCTACAATCTAATCACTTCTTCAAGGCCCCACCTTTCAATTACCATAATAGTACTTCCCACCCTCTTAACATTGTCACAATGAGGACCAAGCCTCCATATTCAGCACATTAAACTTTTGAGGGGTCACTCTGGTTTCTCTTCAGATTGCATAAATCTTTCGCCTTTTACTAAACTTTTGAGGGGTCAAAATTCAATCCATAATAATAATCAATAAAAGGGAAAGAAAAGAGCATATGAAATATAAAATAATCATAGAGAAATTAACAAAATGGCACGAATAAGGCAATACCCTTCAATAACCACCCTGAATGTAAATAGAGTAAATTCCCCACTTAAAAGATATAGACTGACTAAAGGGTTTAAAAAACTAGACCCAACTATATGCTGCCTGCAAGAAACTCATTTCATCAATAAAGGCACATATAAACTAATAGTGAAGGTATGGAAAAAGACATCCCATACAAATGGAAACCAAAAATGAGCAGGAGTTGCCATACTTATATCAGATAAAATAGACTTCAAATCAAGAACTATAAAAAGAGACAAAGGAGGACATTATATATGACCAAATGATAAATGCAGCAAGAAGGCATAATGGTCATATATAATATATGCACCCATCACTGGAGCATGCAGATATATAAAGCAACTGTTACTGGGTCTAAGGGGAGAGAGAGACCCCAACACAGTAATAGTTGGAAAATTTAACACACCACTCTCAGCATTGGACAGATCATCTAGACAAAGAAACAGCAGAGAAATATTGGATCTAAATGGCTCCTTAGACCAAATGAACTTGAAAAACATATACAGATCATTTCATCCAACATTGACAGTATATACATTCTTCTCATCAGCACATGGATCATTCTCCAGGATAAACTATATGTTAGGTCACAAAGTAAGTCTCAACATGAATTGGAAGAATCAACATTGTGAAAATGTCCATACTGCCCAAAGTGATCTACAGATTCAATGCAATTTCCATCAAAATGCCAATGACATTCTTGACGAAAATAGAAAAAAAAAATCTAAATTATATTGAAAAATAAAAGACCCTGAATAGCCAAAACAGTCTTGCACAAATAAATCAATAAATTAATGAAACTGGAGGCATTACATTACCTGACTTCAAACTATACTGTGAAGTTATAGTAACCAAAACAGCATGGAAGTGGCATAAAAACAGACACATGAATCATGAAACAGAATAGAGAACTCAGAAATCAACTCAAGTCCTTTTAGCTGCTGATCTTCAGTAATGGCAGCAAGAACTAATATTGGAGAAAGGACAGCCTCTTCAGTAAATGGTGCTGGGAAAACTGGATACCCATGTGTAGAAGAATGAAACTAGACCCATATCTCTCAGCATATACCAAAATCAACTCAAAATGGATTAAAGACTTAAGTTTAACCCCTGAACCTATTAAATTCCTAGAAGAAAACCTAGGGGAGACACTTCAGGAAGTAGGACTGGTCAAAAGCTTTCTGAATAAGACCCAAAAAGCACAAACAACAAAAGAAAAAATAAACAAATGGGATTATATCAATCTAAAAAGCTCTGCACAGCAAAAGAAACAATCAACAGAGTGAAAAGACAACCTACTGAGTGGAGGTAAATATTTGCAACGTATACATCTGACAAAGAATTATATCCAGATTATAAAAGGAACTCAAACAATTTCACAATACAAAAACAAATAATCCAATTTAAAAATGGGCAAAGGAGCTGAATAGACATTTTTCAAGGAAAGACAAACAAATGGCCAACAGGTACATGATAAAATGCTCGATATCACTAATCATCAGGGAAATGCAAATCAAAACCACATTGAGATATCATCTCACCCTAGCTAGACTGGCTATTATCAAAAAGACTAAGAATAACAAATGCTGGCAAGCAAGTGGAAAAAAGGGAACTCTTCTATACTGTTGATCGTACTGTAAATTCATACAGCCATTATGTAAAACAGCACGAAGGTTTCTCAGACAACTACACATAGAACTACCGTATGATTCAGCAATTCTACTTCTGAGTGTATACCCAAAGGAATGGAAATCATCATGTTGAAGGGACACCTGCACTCCCGTGTTCATTGCAGGTCTATTTAGTATAGCCAAAATATGAAACCAACATAAATGTCCATTGATGGATGACTGGATAAGGAAAATGTGGTATATATACAGAATAGTATACTACTCCGCCATAGAAAAGAATAAAATTCTGCCATTCACAGTGACATGGGTAAGCTTGGAGAAAACTATGTTAAGTGAAATAAGCCAGGCACAGAAAGTGAAATACCACATGTCCTCACTCATAAGCGGATGCGAAAAAAGCAGGAAGGAAGGAAGGAAGGAAGGAAAGACAGACTGACCACAATAAAATGCTGAACTTCCGAAAGGAGAGAACAGACCTATAGTTACCAGAGGTGGGAAAGATGGAGGGTGGTGGCGGTTAAGGGTAGTTGGGTAAGGGACACAAGGAATAATTATGATTTGTAATGATCAACATGCTAATAATATTGATTTGATCATCACATGCTATACACAAATACTGATAGTTAACTCTGTACCCCAATAAATATGTATAATTAATTATGTTTCAATTCAAAAATTTTTAAAACTATTGGGAAAAATTGATTAAAGGACTGCATATTAGAATTTAAATAACTATTGACCAAATAAATAATGTGAAAAATGAGTCAAGAAAATGCCCCAGAAATTTTAAGGAACAAATGAACTTTTCATATCAATCTAAAAAGAGCCGTAGGTGGAAATAGACAAAAAGGTAAGAGAGGGAAATCATAAAATAAAGAAACTTTTCTTCCCTTGAAGAAAAGCGTACTTCTTCAGATTGAAAGGAATTCTGTGGATTGAGCGAGGTAACCGAGAAAAGACCAGCACTTATACAGAGCCTGGAAAAGTGTAACAAACCCAAGAATAAAGAAAATCTCCTACAACTTATCAGTAAAGGGATAAAAAAGTAGGTGGACTTCAGACATCTCATTGTTAATAATAGATACAAGAAGAAAATTCAGTACAAGTATGTTTTCAAATCCTAAAAGAAATGGAAAAAAATCTTGGAATTTATTATTCAGGTAAATTCTCATTCAAATACAGTGGAAAAATAAATACACTTTTAGAATGCCTAAGAATGATGACATCTTACCATGTTCAGGCCTTCTCTGAAAGACATGCTCAAGTTGTTACCACATGTCAAAAAGTAACTTCAAGATCTGGGAAGACATGATATTTAAGAAGCAATAGTTAGAAAATAGATAGTGATTGTTAAAGGAAATTACAGGTCTGTCTAAAGAGTTTTAAATTTAATAGGGCACAAAGTTCCAAAACAAAAGAGTTAATGGTAGTTGTGAAGTGTGATATCTTTTATTTGTCATGATCAGAAGAAGGTTAAGTTGCCCTGGATGTGAAAGGTAGTTTGATTTCAATAGGTCTTCTAGGTCTCTAAATAGAAAACCTGGTAATAAACAAAGCATAGAGGCTGGAGAGAAAAAAGTTGTTTTAGGGAATAGCAAATGGATCAATCACATTTGAATCACTGTTGGAAAATAGTGAGGGATCAGAATGAAGATATAGATAGAAAATATAGCAATTTTGATATTGAAAGTAAAATGAAGAAAATAGAATGTTGGTCATTCACTTTTTAATGGCTTTTTTAAATTTAAAGCAAAGCAAAACAAACAAAATGAAAATTAAAAACAATCTCAAAATTTTTTTAAGTATTCTTTTTCTATTATTTCTATATCTTAACTAATCCTTTTTTTTTAGTCAGAAGATAATACAATTGCAGTTACACTAGTGTGCTTCTGTATACCATGTAACTTTTTATTTTGTCTTTGTGGTGGTCTGCCTATAGTTCATAAATCACTCATAAAAGTGATATAGTAGATAGTGAAACTTTTTTTAATCTTCATATTATAATTTAAATAGTTCCGTGGTTTATGTGGACATCCTAATAATTTATAAAATATGTTGTCTCTAAATATTAATTAAAAGATAAAGGAGTAGGTGTGAAAATAGAAGAGTGAGTTTTAATGATGCATTTCTTCTGACATGTGTCATACAAAATTTGGTCTTACCAATACAAAGAATGCATGTATGGAGCACTGATAATAACCTATTACAGTGGCTTTGCGTTTCCTTGTATTTTCCCAATTAGAATTCATCAATGGAATCTTCCTAAAGATGTCTTTGTGTGTGTGTGTGTGACCGGTAAGAGGATCATAACCCTTGGCTTGGTGGCGCCCGCACCGCGCTCACCTGCGGCCTCGGCGCTCCCAGTGCTGCACTCTCCGGAATGAGCCATGGGTTCGGCCCCTAAAGATGTCTTTTAAAAAGTCTGTATATTAGTCATTAGCCAATAATGGGTTTAATTAAATTACACTGGTAGTACAATCTTTCTCTTCTGTCCTTTGTTTGTTTGTTTGTCCATTTATACATAGTCTACTGAAACTATCACCATGAGTGATGCTATAAAGAAGACTACAAAAAAAATATTTGCAAGTTTTTAGATCTACAATAGAGAGAACACATTTTTCAATAAAATTCCTTGCCAAACTTATATTTTGTTTAAAAAGTATTAGGGGAAGAAGAAAGGATGGGAGAAAGGAAGGGAGGGAGGGAAGGAAGGAGGGGAAGAGAGTTAAAGAAAAAAATACCAAAAACGTTTTTGTTTTTTAAATTTATTTTGCTATTAAAGTCACATATTTCTTCAAATTATACATTTTCCTCAGCTTTAAATAGCAAAAAGCCAAAATCGGGTGGAAAAATTGTTTTTCTTAAAGGAAAAGCAATTTATTTTTCTTTGCACTTACATTCTGTGTCAGCTTGGGGCCTCTGAGAAACAAATACTAAGTTGAGATTAGACATGCAGATGGTTTATGGAGTGGAAATGACTGTAAAGAACCAAGAGGGAAGGGAGCAGAGCAAGGTGTGGAGAGCCTTCAGATAGATGTGCACCTGATGCCCGACACTGCACACCCACGAAAGGAGAAAGAGAAGGAGGAGTGATTGGGTAGGAAGAGCTTCCGATTGCAATGCAGTCCTGAGAAAGGTGGCCAGGCCTTGAGCAAAAGTTGCCCTTTAGAGCACTCCTGGTACAGGCAGAAATGCACCAGGTCTACAACTGTTCCCATGCACAGTCAATGGTCAGGAGCTGTCAGGTAGAAGTGCAGCCTCAGCAGTGTAGCCCTGAGTTTGCTGATGAAGGTGAAGATGTGGCTGATGGAGGCTGTCAGCCTGCCGAGCTCCTACAGCAGGAGCCCTTCAAAAGAGTTCTGAATGGCATAACTCCATGGCCACACGTCTTCTTTTCTCAAATCTGCCATTTTTTCTTCTTCTTATTCTCTTTCTTATTTTGCTGCAACAACAGCAAAAAAGAAATACTATTTTTTTCCCTTTTTATCTGTCTGAATTTTTACAATACCCTCTCTCCTTTGGTCCAGTGCTCATTTATTTTATAATGCAATGGGACATGCAGGTAAAAAGATATATTTAATGGAAGCGATACTTTGGACTTCTGGCTCTTTTAACTCTGGCATTTTGCTGGCTATTTTAAGGCCGTTAGAAAAATATGAATGATTAACTGTTTTCAAACCTTTGTTTCCTATGCCTGGACAGAGTGCTAACATGTACATTTGTTGACACATACCTGTGAGTAGCAAATGGGGACGGACTGGAGTTGAGGTCCCTCGGCCCACATAACGAGAGAGGAGCTGTTTAACACATATCTCATCCATAAAGTAGAAATAATTATTATACCTATATTGGGTCCAAATTCTCTAACTTCGGTACCACATGATATAGTTTGATCAAAGGTTGTAATGGGCTATATATCTGACAAGATAAACTTTGTGACCAACTACGAATGAATGTCTATTTGGTGGAATCGCTGCAGGCTGTTAAGGAGACTTCAATTTTATATAAAAGAAAAATGTGTTATGGAAGGATTTATTACATAAGAGTTCTTGACCAAGGACAATGAAAAATCTTGATAGACCTTAATGAAGAAGTCTATGAAGGCTAAACTACCCATTTAAATAACTTGGGGCAATTGGCAATTTGATTTTTAACCATGGAGAAAGAAAAAAGAACTATTTCTTAGCTCTCAAAGAGGTTAGCTCTGAGATTTGAGAAAAACTTCATGAAAATATTGAAACACACAAAAGAATTTGTATGTTTCTGGAGTTTTACAATTTTTAGATATAGTAAATGAGAGTAGAGATATGATCATTGCTGGACAAGTGATTCAAAGGCTTATGCTATGTATATTTAAAAGGACAGTCATGGAGGAAATACTGGCTCCTTCTTGGATAATGTTGTAAATTTCTGAAAAAAGGCATGTTCATACATTGAGTACTTATGTCTTAAGTCTTCATAGCTATAACGTCCAATAAAGGCACAGCCCATAATTCAGAAACCATGTTTGCATGCTAACAGTCTCTGCCATGAAATGTCATTATGTCTTCTACTACCAACAGAATCAGTAGTAAGTGAATAAAGAATAAAGCACAAGAAATTTATCAAATAATTGCTTACATTGATTTATCTGTAAGATTTATGTGGCTAAAATGTGTGCACTTTCATACATCCATATGGAGATTTTTCTGTCTTATTCTTTTTGAAATTTCTTCATCATTTAAGAGAGACTAAATTTGTGAATTTGATCATTGTAAGGGCACATAAAGTGTGTATTAATTAGGCCTTTTTGATTGTAAGTAAACCTCCTTAAGCAGAAAAGAGAAATATATACTCTAAGATACCAGGGATGACTCATGAACTTGAGAGCAGGGATACAGATTTTGGGAGTGAATTGTAACCAGGAATCTGAATGCCAGCATGACCCACCCTCTTGCCCATGTTCCTTTCTGTGAGTGGCTTCTTGCTTTTATTGATACAGTTGCAACTTTTTTGAACACCTGCCAACATGGCAGAATGAAGCTGCCCACAGTTCTTAATTTTTCATCTTCTCCTTTTGAGAGGCCAGCAACATTCAAATTAGATTGTTTTAGTCTCAATTCCAAACTGTTGGTGGAGGAAGTATGTCTAAAAAGTCAGCTGCGTAACCCCAGACAATCAACTGTGGCCAGAAGCAGCAGAGTCTAGTGCCTTCACACGGTTGCTGACACTGTAAAAATGTGAATGGACGGGGCAAGGGGGTAAGGAAAAGAATAATTTTCCCAAAGTTGGGATCTTGGATAGACAAAATAATAAGTGTCTATTATATTGTTCTATGAAGTACAACAGCCTGTTAGATAACATCTGACTAGTTTTGTCCCTGACATTAACTAATACAGTGATCTTATCTAAAGCACCAGGACTTTCTGTGACTCAGTTTTCTCATCAGAAACATTAAAAAAAAGCCTTATTGCATCTCCAAAGTCCGTGTAAGCCTTAAATCTCATGAATTTACTTACCCTTTTTCTAGTTCAACCAAAGGAAGTTATTGGAGTTCTCACCACTGAAGATCCAACAGGTGGATTTATTGTGATAAAAAAAAAAAGTCAGGACTTGCAAAGACTTGCTGTAAGTTCCCATAGCCATCCACAGCTGGACACTACACAGAAGTGTCCCCTTTTCTCTAGAAAATGGTCAGAGCTGAGATAACTCAAACCTTTCCCCTTTTTCCTCTACTAAAATAAATATAGGGCATGCCATTAGCATCTTATCTCCAGATTTCAGTGTTAATACACAAAGTCCATGGCCATCCATAATTTAGAACTTAAAAATAAATATTCATTCTTATAATTGCAAAAATTATGCCTTCAAAATTTCAGTACTTTCTAAAAATACATTTATCCAACAGTTGTAATTTCCAATGTCCATAGCTCTCCATTCCTTATATAGCCAAAAACCATTTGTGAAATTCACAACTATGATCATTTACATATATAAATCATTGTTCTTAAGATAATGTAATCGAATTCCTCACTTCAAAAGCTGAGAATTTTACGGCTTATCATTACACTGTCTACTTTATAGAGTTAACTTTGAGAGAAATTTGGTGATTTTAATACAAAAGAGGGAAAAACTGACTAATTTCTTTTTTTTTCCACATAGAAATATAAACTGAGATAAACCTTACATAACCTTGAATCTCCTCTCCCTTTTCTATATAAGATGCACACTGGATACCATCAAAGGTCTTTATTTTTTTAATTGATTTATTTATTATTGGAACATAGTTGATTGTACATATCTGTGGGGTACAGCATTGAATATCAATACTTGTGTGCAATATGTGATGATCAAATCAGGATAATTAGTATATTCTTCATTATATAATGTGATCAATTTTCATGGCCCTTTACCAATTCCTCCCTTTCATCCCTCCCCCCTCCCCCTTTCCCACTTCTGGTAACCTCAGTTCTGTTTTCTTCTCTTAAAAGTACAACATATTATTGTGATTGTTGGATTTTCCTTCCTTCCTTCTTCCCTCCCTCCCTCCCTCCCTTCCTTTACTTTTTATTAGCTCCCACATATAAACGAGGACATATGGTACTTCTATTTCTGTGCCTGCCTTATTTCACTTAACAAAATTTTCTCTAAGTTCATCCACGTTGCTGTGAATGGCAGAATTTCATTCTTTTTATGGCTGAGTAATATTCCATTGTGTATATGTACCACATTTTCCTTATCCAGTCATTCGTCAATGTTCCATATCTTGACTATTATAAATAGAGCTGTGATGAGCATGGGAGTACATGTATGCCTTGGCATGATGATTTCCATTCCTTTGGGTACATACTCAGAAGTGGGATTGCTAGATCATATGGTAATTCTATTTGTAGCTGTTTGAAAAAATTCCATACTGTCTTTCATAATGGCTGTCCTAATTTACAGTCCCACCAACAGTGTAGAAGAGTTCCTCTTTTTCTGCATCCTTGCCAGCATTTGTTATTCTCAGTCTTTTTTTTTATTGCCAGTCTGTCTGGATGAGATGATATCTCATTGTGGTTTTAATTTGCATTTCCCTGATTTTTAGTGATGTTGAGCATTTTTTCAAGTACCTGTTCACCATTTTTATGTCTTCCTTCAAGAAATGTCTATTCAGCTCTTTTGTCCATTTTGAGCTGTATTATTTGTTTTTTTGCTGTGCAGTTGTTTCAATTCCTTATATGTTCTGGACATTAGTCCCTTTTCAGATATATAGTTTGCAAATATTTTCTCCCATTCTGTAATTTGGACTTCCGCTCTGTTGATTGTTTCCTTTGCTGTGCAGAAGCTTTTTAGTTTGATATAATCCCATTTGTTTACTTTTTCTTTTGTTGCCTGTCCTTTTGGAGTCAAATTCGCAAAGTCTATGCCCAGTTCTACTTCCTGAAGTGTCTCCCCTATGTTTTCTTTTAGGAGTTTTATAGTTTCAGGACATATACTTAAGTCTTTAACCCATTTTGAGTTAGTTTTGGTGTATTGTGAGAAGTATGGGTCTAGTTTCATTTTTCTACATATGGATGTCCAATTTTCCCAGCACCATTTATTGAAGAGGCAGTCTTTTCCCCAATGTATGTTCTTATTGCCTTTATTGAAGATCAGTTGGTTGTAGGTATATAGATTGATTTCTGGGTTCTCTATTCTGCCTCATTGGTCCATGCATCACTGGTCTTTAAAGGAAGGACTTTTTCCCATCAAGAAGTGACCCTGAGTTCTAGTTGACATATAAGGTCATCTCAGGGCATAAATTATATGCACAGCCATTAATCCTTAAACACATACTCAGATTGCTCATTTAACTAAGAACTAGTTTCAAGTTTAAAGAAGTTCCTAGTGAGTGTTTTCTATCACTGTTCTTATCTAAAGCCAACAGTTTTCCCTTCAGTTTCAAACCATTTCATTTGTTTTTATTTTCTTCAAATTTTTAATGAGTATCAATTCTGTTTCAAGAACTGTGCCATGTTGTTCCCCATATATTGTCATTTACTATGTACAACACCAATTGTGAGATGTATTATTTCACAAAATATCTAACTGAGCTATTATGATTATGTTCCATTTTATCTCTACAGCAGTGTCCATCAGCTTGAAGTTCAGATCCTTTCACGTTGGTGCCCTTTTGGCTTCTGGTCAAAGTTCTGAATAGTCAATTCACCAGTATCCTCAAACAACAACAAATATGTGCATGTTAAATTCAATAACCAATATATCCTGGATATTTGCCACCCTACTTATTTAAAAACTTCAAAATACTTAAGGCTTTACATTTAATTTTTGATATTGAGACCTTGGTAGATGGCCTTAACAGTCCCTCTCTGAAGGAAGCATTTATCACAGTAATGACATAATTGAGACAATGGGCTTGTTGGGTGGCTGAAGGCTTGTCATGGTAGGAGGAAAATAGTAGTCACTTAAATTGATTACAATAATTTAGCTTTTATTCTAGCTTGTTTTAAGAATCCACTTGTGCTTCTGAGTGCAACTGACATCAAAAAAATAAGTTCAAAGCATTGTATTTTTCAACAGCACCTGTTGAGACTTGTGTTAGTTTGCTAGGGCTGCCACAAAAAAATTATCAGAGACGGGGTGGTTTAAATAACATAAAGTTATTTTCTCAGAATTCTGGAGGCTAGAAGTCCAAGATCGGGGTGTTGGCAGCATTGGTTTCTTCTGAGGGCCTCTCTCCTTGGCTCGTATGTGACTGTCTTCTTCTAGTGCCTTCACTGGTCTTCCCTCTGTGTATGTTTGTGTCCTAATCGTTTTTTTTTTATTAAGAACACCAATCATTGTATTAGGGCCCATCCATATGACCTCATTTTACCTTAACTACCTCTTTAAAAGTCCTATATCTAAACATTCTGGAGTTACATTCTGGGGTATTAGAGATTAAGACTTTAACATATGCATTTTGGGGAAAAGCAATTCCTCCTGTAACAAGAATTATATTTGAAGTTTTGGAAATAAGTTTTAGGTTTGGAAATAAATATTAAGTTTAATTGTATAAATAAATATTTTTACAATTACTTAATTTTATATTTTGTTGTAATATGTATTGTGTTTGTGTGTGTATGTTGTAAAAATACTTGTGAAATTACCAATTTTCTCAAATACACAAGATTTGATATAAGAAGTGAAAATTGATACTTTTGGAATTTAACTTTACATGTTCATAAAAATCTGAAAAATTTTGACAGGGATCAGCTTTTATGATTAGTCGTATTAACAACATCTTTTTCTTGTCATGTGAAGTTTTTTACATTTTCCAATATGAACACCGTACTTTCAATATAATTTTACATGAATTCTGTTCAGTAACTATTTGGGCAATATTGACATTATTTGCAAAAGGTACTATTAATGGTTCCCTAATTTTATGAAATTATCTAAAAAGGTAGGCACTAAACAAAGGAGATTATGAAGGGCATCTGGTAAATGATATCTTTCCAGAACACATCAGATTATTTCTCAGCATGTTTAGCTGGAACATGAATCAATTTACTCTCCATTAGTGACAATTCTTATAATATCTACTTGAGTTTGGAGAATGATGATAAAAGGTAATTTTCAGTTGGAATATCATTTTTTTTTGGCAGCATACTGCAAAGAGAACCTGAAAATGATAATACGAATACTCTAAAAATTTTGGCAGTTGCCTGCATCGTGGACAAACTGGTCAAAATATTAACAGCATTACAAAATATGCATGCTGATATGGGTAGTTAACTTTGCAACTAGCCATGTTTTTTAGGTACATATAATTTATTTTATACTATAACACCATCTAATATGGTCTATATGGCACTATTGGTTGATTATCTTTGTTAGATCAACATTATATTTGGACTCACCATTTTGGAAATAATTTCTCAAAATGTAACATCACAGAATTATTTCTTTACCTTACTTCTTATTTAATCACTTTTGTGATACTCAGAAGAAAACCCTGTTTAGGGCCAGGAAGAGATCAAAACAGGGAGTTGGTTCTGCCATTTAATTTATTATAATTGTTTTCAATAGGTCATTCATTTACTTTAAAATGTAAATTAAAATATATGTTGTCCTTATCGGTGTCTGTCTGGTTCACTAAGCTGTGAGTTTTTGAGCACAGAGACTGAATATTTATATTTAATTACTGTATGGGGTCACAACTGATTTTTCTTGGTTGGTGGACTATATTTGAACCTTAAGGAAACTGTATATGCACAATGTTAAAAATATGAATTCATTTTCAGAAATTTCAAAGAGGTGGATAATTGACATGATCTAGGGGAACCAATTTATATAGATGATTGTGATAGTTCACTTTCTAACTCTACTGGTTACAGTCCGAAACTCACAATTTAAGATACTTATTTAGGAAATGACCAAATATTTTTAAAATGTGGATAGATATCTTCAACAAGGAAAGTCATATTAGTCATTTATTTTGTTAGGAATACCAATCTTAAAGTTTCTCTAATTAAAAAAGACACCCTTTTGGTAAAGCTTTTTTGTTTTCGCAGCTGGCCGGTATGGGGATCCAAACCCTTGACCCTGGTGTTATAACACCACACTCTAGCCAACTGAGCTAACCAGCCAGCCTGGTAAAGCTTTTTTATACAACAAAACTTGTACTATAGAAATAGAAATTCTTTTATAGCCAACCCCTATATATGTCTCCTGTATATACCCCCATATGTATAGCCACCTCCTATAACCAACTCTGTTAACAGTTTATATATTTTTACCCAAGTCTGTTCATATTTAAATGTATTTCTGGAAAGGAAACAATAAGAAGACATTGCCCTACATATTTCCTTGCAATTTGTTAAAAAAAAAAAACAAGTGACACATTGACATTGTATCTTTTCTGACTGTAATCATAGCTCCATCTCATTCTTCTTAATATTGCATTATATTGTGCTTAATGGAGTTTCCATTGTTTATTTTAATCCAGTTCCTATTTATGATGTGCATATTGGTTAAATCTCATTTGTTTAGATTTAACAGAAATTTGCACAGCCTTGGTTAAGCTAAAAGAGAATTAATTAGATGGTTTCTAGGATATCACTCATAATCCCAGCAAGAGCTAAAACAGTCAAAGTTGAGGAAGTTGAGAAAAGACCAACAAGCTCTGGCCAGAGTGTCAAAGTGGCAACGTGATTTCTAGAGCCCAATCGTGAGTGTGCAGTTGTCTCAGTACAGGGGCTGGCCAACTCCTAATAGGTGATTTACTCACATATTTAAATTAATTACAGTTCTTTTACTATCACAAGCTATATTACAATCATAGATGTAATAAACATCTAAGCAATACTGGCTACATAATTTACAAGGCTGAGGGCAAAATAAAAATGTGGGGCTGTGGTTCAAATATTAAGAATTTCAGAATTGTGACAATAGAGGATTCAGTCAAGAGCAGTGTCCTCCTAAGAACAAAAACCTTTGTGACCACAGAGGTTGCATGCTCATGGAGCCAGACCTGTGCCTGGGCTATCTGCCCAAATTGTATAGATTATTTTCATAAATATTACTGCAAATGGAAAGGTAAAGAATAATAAGTCTGAAATTTATATGAGTGTGTGTGCATCTTCATTTGCCTTTTCCCAAACAAAATTATTTTCCAACAAAAGTTTGAAACAGTCATGTATGGGGAACTTTTAATGCTGAACAAGGGTACACAATGGAAAGTGAATATGATAAAAATAAAAATATTTTTATAACATTTTTAATTAAAAGTTTTATTTTGCATATGTAAGCCAAAGTATATTTATTCCTAAGGGTATTTATCTCCCCAATTCAACTCATATGTCACTATAAATCAATGTTGTTATTTGATAGTAAGTAAAGGAGCAATTTTATGGTTGGTTTAACAGATGAAAGATTTAATAGTAAATTATTCAAGGCATGTGAATGTTCTATTATTAGTAGACAAACACACCTGAGTCTAGTTCAGTAACCATGTTAGATATTATGGCTTTAAAATTTAGCCTATTTGTTTTTATTTGTTGACAATCAAAGCTGTTTATTTTACTTGAAAGTCTTATATGTGTTTCCATAAATGAAAAACAATGTTTATGCTAATCTAGGAAATGCTTCTACTTATTAAAGATGTTTATGGTGCCATAACTCAACTAACAGCTGGCTCCCCCATTCAGCAGAGCAATAGCACAAATGTGGGAGGCAGCAAGAAGCTGCTAAATGATAGCTAGGGCAACAATCTGGAAACTATCTAAAAGGAAACAATTTCTCACAGGTGAATAATTCTTATTATCTAAACTTGGAGGCATATATGTCATTTTTTTAAAACATGAAAGTATCTTTTAAGTCCACAGTTGTTTTTTTATACTTGAAAAATTATTTTATTTGGATTTTCTTTACAAAGTCTTCTCTTTGTTTTCCTTCCCATGAATTACCTCCAAAATTCTCCCTAAAGAGTGACAAGGTCATAAAAAACAATGAATAAAATAATAAATGCTTAACAATCATTTTAATCAAATTTGAGGAAATTATGTGTAGTATATCTGACTCATAAGCAATTTACTTTATGAGAGTCTCAACGTCATTTTTCGAAGCAGCTTCTGAAAGGGAGGCATATTAATAAAACTTTTGATAACCATATTGTGTTTTTGACTAATACAGTGTTTTGCTTTTTGTTTAAAATCAGTGTCTAAATATGGTTGCTTTTTATGGAGATCACATGTATGCAAAGAAAACTAAAAATATGTAATGGCAATTTCACATACAAAGAAAGAATTATGTGTGAAAGTGTTGAGGAAACACAGGAGAGAGTTATTTTAGCTGACATCACTGAAACACTGGTACAGATATTTTAATCAGAGATCCAAGAGATCATTCACTTCAGGTATACCAGCTCCGGGATCTTTGATAACCGAACATCATATATAGACTTAAAAACAAAACATGTCACATACAATCACTGTGTTTAGACATATAGCCAGTCCACTGGGATCTTCTTTATTGTTGCCCCTTTCTTTTCCAGCCTTCAACCACAATACACATTCACCAAAGTAAAGCATAAGGTCCTCAGTGCATTGGATTGTAAATTCCTTTATACGCATTAAGGACATGAACCAAGGCTGCCTTGTACCGTTCCCGGCATGTCAACATGTTCACAAAATCTTTCTTTAAATAAAACATGTTATGCTGTTAATGCAGAGGCTCAGCAAGGATTAGTGACTTGCCCACAGTTATGCAAACTGTGTCTAGAAGTAACTCTATGGCCTTCCAGGTAACTTCTCTCTGCAGTTCACCAAGCTGTCCCTAGTGTGGGAGTCTGTGGCTTCTGACATTTGTTTAACAGCCAATATGTATATAAGTTGAAAAGCTACAGGTTTAACACCACTGGGGAACTACCAGGCCATCAATCAGGTAAATTCTGTGCTTAAATCTATTATTGTATCATATCAATCCCAATCAAAACCTAAAACTGACTCCTGAATTTTGCCAATATGGCAATTATTTTTTTTGAATACTTTATTGAACACTAACTATTTCTTAAGTCTTTCTCAAAGGTCAAAATTCTTTGCAACACCAAATAGGGTAAATATTTCAAAATTGGCTTATTTGATTAACACAGTCAATAGTTTTGAGAAGTATCTTTCCTTTCAAAATTAGTTCTAATTTGTCTGGTTTGGAAATCTAAATTTAATGAAAACAAGATAAACTCTTGTTTTATGATACCAGGCATTGTATCTACTTGGCTGCCAGCTTAACAATTGTCTACACCTACCTAAAATGTATTATATGAAAGGTTTTCAACATCCATGGTTTTAAACCATTGTTAAATTATACTAAATTTATTAAGGCAGTAAGCAGAGTGTATAGTTATACTCACCCATGACCTCATTTTGCATGGTTGTAAACCAAAACTTACAGTGATTCAGATTTGTGATTGAGGGCCTGGGCAGTGGAGATGGACAACCTGAGATAAAATCTTAACTCCACTACTAAAGGCATGGACAAGCAAAGTAACCTTAATTTCTTCATCTGTAAAATAAATGTGTTGTGAAGCTTAAATAACAATGATGAAGTACGTGGAACAATGCCTGGCCTACTCTAAATGCTCTAGGTAAGTTAGCCATTATGACTGCTCAGCAAACTGTCTAGCTCAAAGTGGACCTGGGTTTTGAATGCTTGCATTAAAACACTGAATTATACTGCCTCTCTGTGGCTGTTTATTTCCCCTTTTACCCCATCCTATGCCAGGATTCCCAACAGGAAAATGCATCCCCAACCATTTAAGGACTGAGTATATGAATACACATGGGTCTCAGTTTCTTCACTAGGAAGGCACAAGGTCTTATGGCCACATAAGACTATTTTCCCTTCTCTGAAGGTTTTCTCTGTGCCCACTGAGTGGAAAATCATGTCTAACATTTCCTTTTTTTAAATTTTGTATTTTAATTATTGTTTTTTCTACTTGTAAATAAATGTATAATATAAAAGCATGGAAGATTTCCCTGAGCTCTGGGCAAGGGAAACAAGACACAAGTTACACAACTGCTACCAAAATTCACAATATAAAATGTGGTCACTTAATCTAGAACTACATTCAAACTGGTCTGAAATGGGACTGTGAATAGTTAGGAAATCGGACACCTAAAACTGATATCACTTGCAACATATAGCTTCAAAAAGGACTCCTCATTTCTACTTATAACCAACAAATAAACATGTTTTTTGCTTGATAACATTTTTATTTATTTTTCTGTCTAATTAACAACATTCCCATTAGTTACTTAAGTAAAAGAATAATTAATACTTCTGATATAGCTACATTAGAAGGAACTCTATGCTTTTAGAAAAAATGAACATTAAAAATGTTAATAATGCTATATTTGGTACTCATTTACTGTGATATATGTAAGCTTTATAATTAATTATATAGAATTATCTATTTATTGAACTTTTTTAAACTTAATATTAATGGGAAGTGTAATCATGCATTCTAATTTCATTTTATGAATTATTGTACTCTACAGAAATTTTATTTGGATATAACATTTATTTTACATTAAAGGATTGCTTATTTCACAATTTATGTATAGTATTAAGAATGAGATAATGCATTCATTTGTTCCCATGAGACTATAAAAAGATTTGTGAAACCAGTATATCACAGTCTGACCTTCTTGTATGGAATGTATACCATGAGAAGTATTATTATTCTTTCAATTCTCTTTAAAAACAGTCTCACAAGTAAAATAAAGCAGTTTTGAATGTGTAGTACCACAGGAATGGGAAGTATGACATCCTTGTTAAAATACACTGCCTAAATAGAAAGCCTTTTAAAAAGCAAGATTAGTAATCTCACACATCTAATGTGAAGAGACTTAGTAACTAAATCTTAGGTCTACAAAAATACTGTTGAGATAGCAAAAGGCTTTTTTACTTATGCTAATGCTTTTTTATGCTCTAAATATAGGAAGAATTAGTAGGAAGTACTATTAGACTCCCTCAAAATTCTAGTAAAGCCTCACATATTTTGTCACATGTTTTTTACCAACCAAGTACAATGTATTCCTGATGTGAAATTTCCTCTAATATAAATTAAAACAATGGAAAACTTTCTCTAATAAGGTGAACTGTGGGGCATAAAGTTTAGCTACATGGAGACATGTTTCAGATAATGTCCCTCAAGCTGTCCCTTTATGAGCAACCCCCTTCTTTGCTGTTGAATCATAGGACTACCTGTAAGGTTACATCAAAAAATAATTAAAATTTGTTCCTATGATGTAAGAAAGAAAAACGAAACAGATGGGTCAGAGTTGGCTATAACATTTCATCGCCTTTTAAAAAGTGTTTAAACTTTAAAGGAATTCTAAGGTAAAAGAAGTTACAGGAATTCTAAATCTCTCAAAAGATTCTCTCTCTCCAGAAAGAACAGCTTCTAAACTCTCCTAGAAAGTTGTTTTTTTGGTGCCTTGATATAATTTGCAAAAGAACATGACTAATTTTTCAGGGTAAAGGGTCCAAGTCTTCAAACCATTAGTTTGAAGCTGTGCTTCACAAACTGAGTTGGAAATTTAGCAATTTTCCGGACAGATAACTCAGAGCAAAAATTTTGTCCCAGGAAAGCTAATGAAGCAGAATATTTTGATGGAGCCCCCTCTACATAGCCTTTAGAAAAGGCAGGCTACATTTCCCTGTTGAAATTAAAATTATTGAATTATTGATTGAGTTATAGTAAATAAAAAAAAAACATTCAGTGACTTTCACATCTTATTCCTTCCCCAGCTTCTTTCTCATTCAGGGGAATTTGACTTTCTACTGTGTTCCGAAATCTGAGTTTTGCAGCTTCTTGGGGAAGGCAGAAAACAGGAAAGGTGATAGTGATGCCATCCTGTGGATTGTGCTTTAAATGGTCTTTTAACAAGCCTGTTAGGCACACACAGAACCAAGAAAACAATCCTTTATTTCCGATTCCAATTGTTGTTGCAGAATCCACTGAGGGAGGTGGGAATTCCCAAGCGACATCTCTGATCTACTACGGAACAATCTTCCCTTCCCCAGAAACCTACTGCCTCGAGCCTAAAGATTACAAGTCCCAGGATCTAACAATGGTGAGAAAGTTTTCCTCCACCACGCCCTTCATTTATTTTCTCCTCTTTTGCTCTGCACTCTGGGGCCTCGCTATCTGGATAGCTGTCCATCTTTCTGCTCAGAGGGCTCCTGGTTTGGAATCCCATGGTGTTGGAGGGACAAGGCTTCACAGTGTTCTTCCATTAGGAAACAGTAGTCTGGAAAATAATCTGGGATTTTCACACTTCTCACATGCAGCATTTCTCTGTCTTAACTAGGAGATAGAAATGGAGAGAGCATACACGTCCTAAGATAATTCATTTTTGTATTGGTTGAATTTTTAGGATACTAATATTTGTTCATCACTTCATATGTTACAGATACTGTACTAATTGTTTTACATGCACTACTTTGCTTAATTTTTGTAACTAGATGTATCACTAAAATTCTATTTAACAGATTAGAAAACTGAGTCAAAACAGATAAATTATATTTCTTGAGCCAAAGAAAGAAATTGGCCAAATGATGATACAGTTATTAAGTGGAAAATGTGGAACCAATCCAGGTATGTGACTCTAAAGAATAAGTGTGTATCATGAGGAGATTCTGCTTCTCTTTTTCAAGGATTCACCCTGCATGTACTGAGTGTTTACTATGTGCCAGGCACCCCTGCAGGTGCTAAGGAAACAGTGAGCACAATTACAGAAAGTTTGCTGAGCCCAGAGCTGCTTCCATTTACTTTTTGATCTGAAACCATGGATTAGAGTATAGAGCAAGGCCTTCAAGGTCAGGGTTGTGGGTCAACTCCTCCAGCCCAGTCCCTCAGCTGGTGACATCATTGTTTAGCTCCAGCCCTTCCTTTCTGCAAAGCTGCCTAATCTTATTGAAGTCCCTTTAGGACAGGTTGTATTTGTCTGGAAAAACTCAGTCCACCTAGGAGATAGTACCCTTTGTTAGTATAATTGTTTTTTAAATGAACTTTTTATTTTAGAATAGTTTTAGACTTACCAAAAAGTAAATCTAGAAAGTTGCAAAAGTAGTACAAAGAGGTCCTAGATACCTCACATCCAATTTCCCTATTATTAATAACTTACATTGCTACTACTTTTGTCATAATTAAAGAACCAATATTGATATATTATCAACTGAAGTCTATACTTTATTTAGATTTGCTTGTATTTACTTAATGCACTTTTTCTGTTTCAGGATCCCATCCAGGACACCAAATTACATTTATTCATTATATCTCCTTAGGCTTCTCTAGGCTTTGCCAGTTTCTCAGATTTTTTTGTTTGTTTTAATGATGTTCACAGCTCTGAGCAGTAATGATCAGCTATTTTTTTTTTTTAACATTCTATTTATTTATTTATTTATTTATTTTTTAATAACATTATTTTTAATTGATAAGTCATAATTGTATACATCTATGGGGTACAATGTGATGCATTGATATATCTGTACCTTGCAAAATGATTAAATCAAGTTAATTAACATATCCATCATCTCAGTTACTTGTCATTTTTTGTGGTGAGACAGTTGAAATGTACTCTTTTAGCTATTTTGAAATACATAACACATTATTATTAACTACAGTCACCTGGCTATGCAATAAACCTCAATAACTTATTCCTCCTAAGTAAAACTTTGTACCCTTTGACTGACATCTCCTCATTCCCTCCCTCCCTTCTTTTTTTTTTTTTTTTAAATTTTATTTTGTCGATATACATTGTAGCTGATTATTGCTCCCCATCACCAAAACCTCCCTCCCTTCTCCCTCCCCCCCTCCCCCCCAACAATGTCCTTTCTGTTTGCTTGTTGTATCAAGAGTTGGAACCAGCCCAAATGCCCATCATGAGATGAGTGGATACGGAAAATGTGGTACATCTACACAATGGAATACTACTCAGCTATAAAAACGAATGAAATACTGCCATTTGCAACAACATGGATGGACCTTGAGAGAATTATATTAAGTGAAACAAGTCAGGCACAGAAAGAGAAATACCACATGTTCTCACTTATTGGAGGGAGCTAAAAATTAATATATAAATTCACACACACACATACACACACACACACACAAACCGGGGGGGGGGGGGAAGAAGATATAACAACCACAATTATTTGAAGTTGATACAACAAGCTATTTTGTCAACAATGTCACTCAACTGAGATTTTGAGATTTGTTAGATTTTTTTTTTTCTTGATTAGACTGTACTCTTCAGAAGAAAGTTACTTTGTACAGTTACACTCCACCTCCTTGAGGCACTGCATAAATTGTTTGGATTTCTTCTGTTTGGAAGTTTTGTCTTTTCTTCCCCATGTATTTACTCTTTCTTTCCTTCAGTTACATTAGTATGAACTTACGGATATTTCTTTTATACTTTGAGTTATAATCCAATGCTAGTTTATTTTGTTGTCACATTGTTACACCTTTGGCCATTGAGAGCTCTTTCAGTTGGATCCTGTGTTCTTTGTCATACCCCATCATTGTGGGTTTTCTTTTTTAGTACATTCTTACCTTTGGATGATACAAGATGATCAAGATTCATCTTGTATGTTCCCTGCCTCTGCCCTAGACTTAGCCATTTTTCCAAGTAGTCCTGGTTCTTTTCACTAGAGAATGGTATGAGAAACAAAATACTGGGTGAAAAGTATTCTCATCACTAATGGGATGTTGCTGCTTTTAAGCTCTCTTCAGATGCACAAGGAAATATCTATGTGTATATTTACCTATGTATATACATACCTCAAAATAATTCTATATGTGCATATTTGTGTCTATATTAAGTAAAACCACGTAAATCACTGTCGCCTTCTCCCCTTGCTTGCCTGTAATCTCCCAATTGTAACTGTTTCTTTGCCACAAAATCATTGTAACTCATCCTCTGGCCAATAAACTACAAGGAATTGGGAAAAAAGAGGTCAATAAAACACTTCTGTTCCTAATTTTTTTTTTTAAATTTTATTTTGTCGATATACATTGTGGCTGGTTATTGCTCCCCATCACCAAAACCTCCCTCCATTCTCCCTCCCCCCTCCCCCCCAACAATGTCCTTTCTGTTTGCTTGTACTATCAACTTCAAATAATTGTGGTTGTTATATCTTCTTTCCCCCCCCCAGTTTGTGTGTGTGTGTGCGTGTGTGTGTGTGTGTGTGTGTGAATATATATTAATTTTTAGCTCCCACCAATAAGTGAGAACATGTGGTATTTCTCTTTCTGTGCCTGACTTGTTTCACTTAATATAATTCTCTCAAGGTCCATCCATGTTGTTGCAAATGGCAGTATTTCATTCATTTTTATAGCTGAGTAGTATTCCATTGTGTAGATGTACCACATTTTCCGTATCCACTCATCTGATGATGGACATTTCGGCTGGTTCCAACTCTTGGCTATTGTAAAGAGTGCTGCGATGAACATTGGGGAACAGGTATACCTTCGACTTGATGATTTCCATTCCTCTGGGTATATTCCCAACAGTGGGATACCTGGGTCGTATGGTAGATCTATCTGCAATTGTTTGAGGAACCTCCATACCATTTTCCATAGAGGCTGCACCATTTTGCAGTCCCACCAACAATGTATGAGAGTCCCTTTTTCTCCGCAACCTCGCCAGCATTTATCGTTCAGAGTCTTTTGGATTTTCGTCATCCTAACGGGAGTTAGATGGTATCTCAATGTGGTTTTGATTTGCATTTCCCGGATGCTGAGTGATGTTGAGCATTTTTTCATATGTCTGTTGGCCATTTGTATATCTTCCTTAGAGAAATGCCTGCTTAGCTCTTTTGCCCATTTTTTAATTGGGTTGCTTGTTTTCTTCTTGTAAAGTTGTTTGAGTTCCTTATATATTCTGGATATTAATCCTTTGTCAGATGTATATTTTGCAAATATTTTCTCCCACTCTGTTGGTTGTCTTTTAACTCTGTTAATTGTTTCTTTTGCTGTGCAGAAGCTTTTTAGTTTGATATAATCCCATTTGTTTATTTTTCCTTTGGTTGCCCATGCTTTTGGGGTCTTATTCATGAAGTCTGTGTCCAGTCCTATTTCCTGAAGTGTTTCTCCTATGTTTTCTTTAAGGAGTTTTATTGTTTCAGGGTGTATATTTAAATCCTTAATCCATTTTGAGTTGATTTTAGTATACGGTGAGAGGTATGGATCTAGTTTCATTCTCCTGCATATGGATATCCAGTTATCCCAGCACCATTTGCTGAAGAGGCAGTCCCTTCCCCAGTGAATAGGCTTGTTGCCTTTGTCAAAGATCAGATGGCAGTAAGTGTGTGGGTTGATTTCTGGATTCTCTATTCTATTCCATTGGTCCGTGTGTCTGTTTTTATGCCAGTACCATACTGTTTTGGTTATTATAGCTTTGTAGTATAGCTTAAAGTCAGGTAGTGTTATGCCTCCAGCTTTATTTTTTTTGCTCAGCATTGCTTTGGCTATGCGTGGTCTTTTATTGTTCCATATAAATGTCTGGATAGTTTTTTCCATTTCTGAGAAAAATGTCTTTGGAATTTTGATGGGGATTGCATTGAATTTGTATATCAATTTGGGTAGTATGGACATTTTCACTATGTTGATTCTTCCAATCCAAGAGCATGGGATATCTTTCCATCTTCTTGTATCCTCTCTAATTTCTCTCAGCAGTGGTTTGTAGTTCTCATTATAGAGATTTTTCACCTCCTTGGTTAACTCAATTTTATTTTATTTTTTATTTTATTTTATTTTTATTTTATTTTAACTCAATTGTATTTTATTTTTTTGGTGGCTATTGTAAATGGGCAGGCTTTCTTGATTTCTCGTTCTGCCTGTTCACTATTGGAGAAAAGAAATGCTACTGATTTTTGTGTGTTGATTTTGTATCCTGCTACTGTGCTGAAATCATTTATCAATTCCAGCAGGTTTTTTGTGGAGGTTTTAGGCTGTTCGATATATAGGATCATGTCATCTGCAAACAGGGACAGTTTGACTTCATCTTTTCCAATCTGGATGCCCTTTATTTCCTTCTCTTCTCTGATTGCTCTGGCTAGTACTTCCAACACTATGTTGAATAGGAGTGGTGAGAGTGGGCATCCTTGTCTAGTTCCTGTTCTTTAAGGGCCCTGCATGATCTGGCTTCTACCTATTTCTGTCTACCTCATCTCACACTCTTTCCCTCATTAACTCTTTTCCAGCCATAGAAGTTAGCCTTTTTTTCGATTTGTAAACTAACTAATTTCTTTGCTATTTTATGATCTCTAGACTTAGATCTTTTTTTTTTTTCTCATATTGGGTCCCAGCTCAAACGTCACTTCTTTGAAGACACCTTCCCATACTATTCCATCTGACATTGCTTCCTCTAGTCACTCCGCCTCATTTTCCTATTTGTTTACTTCCGGGCATTTGTCAAGGTCTATAAGTTTCTAGTTAATAATGTATTTACCTGTGGGTAACAATTCTCACCTCCAAGAATATAAGCTCCACTAGGAAAGGAATTTTGCCAAATACTTTATTGCTACTTCCACCCACAAGATGCCCATTTCTGTGAATAACTTGGCAAAATCTTCACCCAAATCCCTCACCCTTAACAAAACTGCATACTTCTGTTTATTCACCTGCAAAGAATTATTGGATCCAAAGTCATGGTCATGGTCTGTAAGCTATGGGTTATTATAATAGGGCCACAACCAGGGAGAATAAAAGTGACACACTATTATCGGCATATGGGGGCGGGGAGTGGATACAGGATTTTGTTACAAAAAAACAAATTCATACCAAAAAAAAAAAAAAATGTTAACCCCTTCCAGTATGGTTATTCTTCTTTTGTGCCTTCCATAGCACAACTACCACAGTGGTAGACACACAAGGACTGTCAGAGAGTTGGAACTCCTAAACAGGGTAATACAAGAGAAAGTGTTTCTTTGGGAAAAGTTTCTGGAGTTGGGAATAAGATTGTTTTAAGAATGGGTAAAGACATGTTATCCTGTGAAAAGTAGGGCTTGAGTGATGTTGTACAAATTTGAGTCAAACAACAAAACTTCTTTGCTCAAAACCCTCCAGTAGATTCCATCCCCCAGAGGAAAGTCTTCACAATCCACCAGCCCCTGTGTGTCTGCAGTCTCCATTGTCTTTCTCACTTCATCATAACAATGTTGTGAGGGAGGTGCCATTGGCACCTGAATTTTATAAAGAGAGGCATGGACTAGTTAAGCAATAAAGCCAAGGAAAGTCTTTTAGCCACTAAAATGAAAGGGCATTTGTTGGGAATGTTCTATGCAGTCTGGACGGAAGAACAAAGGGGCATTGAGAAAGGCACATAATTTTTGCGATGTTCTTGTCAAAGATGTATAGTGTAAATTTAATCATGGGAAAATATCAGACTAACATAAATTGAGGAATAGTATGAAATATAACTGACCAGCACTCTTCAAAAGACACAAGAAGTCCTTTTTATGACTCTACCCCATCCAGGGTCCTATATATTTTTTCCTAATTGTGCAAAGTTGGCATAATTGGGAAGCTTACTAGAGGAAGATATTTCTGCCTTTCAAAGTTTCAAATTAGTCTAAAACACCATTACTAAGCATGCAACTCTGTTGATTCTTTGGAATTAGTAAAACCGGTTAATTGGGAGAGAGATATTAGATAATTTGAAAGGTAGATTATTCCATATAAAAAGGACTTTTCAGACAATACATACCTTGCTTTGAATGACTTATGGTCCCTTAGAGATAAGTAAGTGTGGTAACTATAGAAATTGTAGGCAAATACAGTTTGTGTAGCTGTCAGCACCTAACTGCCACCCTGTCCTTTCTCCACAATCAATCCCTTCCTTCCACTTTATCCACAGGAGTGGGAGGCAGCAAGGAGTATGGTTCTGGGAATGGTTGAGAATATTTCCTTTTCGCAATTCCGGGTAATAAAAGCAATGATAATTTTCTGATTTAGGTTGCATCAAAACTGTTCCTTAGGCAAAATGGATTCATTAAAATGCTTGAGTCAAGACTCACGTGCTTAAGCTCATCATTTCCTCACCTTGTCATCACCTCTGCAGTTGCCATCAGCTCCTAGTCTCTCTAATTTATTGCTTTTCTAAGATTTTAGGTTCTTGGGAAGATCGTGACCTTAAGTGAGTTGATGCCGTTTTTGTGCAGAACTCTTTTTTGTGTCAGTAGAAAATTCTACTAATTGAATGTTTTGGATAAAGGAGAAATGAGAAATGAAAGGAGAGACTATATTCTCCCCAATTTAAAAGGTGTGATGAAAAGTTACGGTCTTTGGAGCTTCAAACCTCTTTAAAAATTCTATGGTTGTTCTGAAATAAAGCATGAAATTTTAGTTATCCTGGTGGCTTTGTTTTCTAAGAGAGAGAGAGAGAAACTATTGATTAAATAATTTAAAGTCTACAAACACTGAAATCCCATGGGTATTTATTTTCTTTAAATGATCTTAAAGCTGATAGAGCCCCCAGTCTGCTGGGCTGGTGGGGCATTCAATATCAGTCATTACTGGAATTCAGAGCTTTGCTCATTTGCTACCATTCAAGATTGTATGCAGCAACAAAGGAGTTCACTGGTCATTGGTCCTGATGGTGTCACTGAGTGCCATTGTTCTAGTCTGCATACTGCCGTCCTCTAAGTCTGGGGACTCTCCAGTACCCAGGTCTTGATTGAAGGGTGTGGCTCTGTAAGGGTCTGAACACCACTGTGAGTAAAACAGTTCCTCTCTGAGAACACCATATATCCAATATTACTATCTGTTCTAGTGTCTTAGTCATTCGTCTCTCTCTCTCTCTTCCAGGCTGTTTGACTCCTTTGGCCCCTGGGGTTTTATTCAGCTTCTTCTTTAGACCCTGAAAAGATTTTTGTAGTAGGAAAATACTTACGTGTCTCTTCTCCTACTTGGAGTAAAAGAGCAGAGGAAAACACAGGAAAAACCCCCCACAAATTTCTCTCTCAAAATTGATCTTGCCACAGTTGCTTGGAAAAATGAATAAAAGGTGGACATATGCCTTCAGTTCTTACCTTTGGAATGATGACATGTGCTTACAACAGATGAAGGAAGATTCTAGGACAACTGCCACATATCTGGCTTGGGTAAGAAGTGCTGCTATTTATTGATGATGTAGTTAGCACAGCAGAGTGAAGAGGCTTGAGGGGACATGATAAGGTTTGGGCATGTTGAATCTATAGTGCCTGAGCAACATTATTGTGCATTGTCCAGCAGACAGGTGAGTATAAAGCTCAAGGAAACAGTCAGGAATGAAGAAAAAATCATAGAAAGTTAACAGTTTGATACCTAAGTCTGTAAAAGCATGATTTATATCATACAAAGATAGCATGTGATTTCCCTCCAAATTTATCAGAAGAAAAGTATTATAACTCAATTTCACCTATAATCTAGTTTTATTACCTATAATCTGATAGGTAATCTGTTAATCATTCATTCATTCATTCATTCATTCAACCATTATTACAGTCAGGAAATATTTATCGAATGCCTATTATGTACCAGCCATTTTTCTGGGCATTAGAAATAAATCAGTGAACAGCACAGAAAAAGAAAACCTCTGCTCTAATGGAGTATATGTTCTAGTTGGGATGACAGAATAAATAAGTAAAATAAATAATATATCAGATGTAGATAAATGATGTGAAGGAAAAGAAAGCAATGGAGGATACTAAGGAGTGATAAGGTGGGTGGAGGTTACCAATTTAAAGAGACTGTAAGGTCTCACTGAAAAGATAACACTGGAACAAACTACTAAAGGGCAAACACCTAAAGGGAACTATGTGAACATAGAAGGGAAGAATGTTCCAGGCAGAGGGAATGGCAAGTGCAAAGGCCCAGAGGTATAAACATGACTGGTATGTTTGAAGAAGGTGGTTAATGTGGCTGGAAAGGTATGAGGAAAGGAGAGAACACCTGTGGGGAAAGGGCATTAGGTTAAGATCACATGGAACTTTGCAGACCTTTGCAAAGTCTTTGGCTTTTCCTTTGACTGAGATAAGAAGCCACTGGATGACTTTGAGGCAGAGGACTCACATGATCTGATAGCAACACTCTGGCTACTTACTGTAGAAAATAGGCTAAGGTTGGGCAAGAGTGAATCCTGGCAGGCCAGATAGAAAGCTATTGCAGTTATCTAAGCACGAGATGATTTGATAGTCACAGTAGCAGTGTCAGAGGGCAGAAATGTTTGGATTCCAGATAAATTTGGAAGTTGGAGTCAGTAAGATTTGCCACTGGATTGGATATTATACGTATATCCAAAATAAGAGTAAGAGGAGTTAAAAATGATTCCAAGCTATCTGGCTTTAACAATTATAGAGATGGATTTACTATTAAATGAGATGTGGAAATGGAGTAGCAGGTTTTTGTCAGGGATGGAGATCAGTACTGTTTCTGGACATTTAATTTTGATATAACTATTAAATATCATATGGGCTGAACATTTGAATTTGAGTGGGATCATAAATTCAGCTATAAAGGGGAGCAGAAAAATGGGCTACAGCTGGGGGAAGTAATGAGGTCAAGAGAAGATTTTTTTAAAAAACTTACTTAGAATAGAAATGTGTCTGTCTGCTGATAGGAAAGACACTTTAGAGAGAAAAGATTTGATAGTGCCGGGTTTTCGGGTTTTCGATTTAAGCTCTTAGATCTTAGAACCAGGCTATCTGTTAATTAGTATAGCCTCAAGGAAAGTAATTTGGTGAATTTAAAAAGGCATGGAATACAATCCATTTCCTTTGTAAGCATATTGTTAAAGGGATTAAAACATATTTACCTGATAATGTAAGTAATATTTCAATCTGGCACATGGTATTTGCCAAATGATTGATTCAAAGAGCTAGTACAGTCATCCCTTGGATCCATGAGGAATTGGTTTAAGGACCCCACCCCCACCCCCTGCAAAGATACCAAAATCCATGGATGCCCAAGTTCCTTATATAAAATGACTATGGTATTTGCATATAACCTACATACATCCTCCCATATACTGTACTTTAAATCATCTCTAGATTGTAATACCTTATATAATGTAAATGTTATATAAATCATTATTACACTGTATTTTTTTTTAATTTGGGTCATTTTTTCTTGTTGTACTGTTATTTTTACTTTTACTCTTTTTCTTTCAAATATTTTCGATCTGTTTTTGGTTGAATCCACAGATGTGGACCCTGCAGGCAGATAAGGAGGGCTGACTGTACTAGAGTGAGCAGGGATGATTTCACAGAGGATATGCATTTGAGAAGGTCCATGAAGCTTGGGTAGGATTTGTATAGACCAGAATAGGGGTGAGAATACAAGTGCTGGGGAATTTCTCAACATCAGCAAAGAAAAGAAATAAAATGAGACACATCTTGGATGGGAGAAAAAGGTTCATGTAAGAGACTGGGGAAAAAAACCAGGAAAGGCATATTTGGGCTAAAGACTGTGGGATATGTAACTCAGCAACCTTCAGGAAAGGAAGGAGTCTCAGGTGACTCACATACTTCCGGTGTGGGCAAGGTTTTTTCTGAAACAAGCTAAAATGCAAGGAAGCAGAGGGCAAATTGTAGTAGCAATGAATTGATTGATAAAAATACATCTTCAATTCTGTTAAAATCAAAGAATAACCTACTTAAATCCACATAAAGGTTAATAGGCTTATTGTCTAGAATGTGTCTCTTTCAGATTAAAAAAGGCTAATTTTATACGACAGAAGTTGAATACAACCTGCCTGAATTTACTTGCTCTTTTTTCTTACATTCCTTCCCTCCTTGCCTCTCCTCTTCCTCCCTTTCTTCCTCCTTCTTTTCTTCCTTTTATCCTTCCTTCTTCTCTTTCTTCCTTTTCCTTTTTCTTTTAAATTTATGCATAGTGTTTAAACCCCAGAGAGCTTTGGTTTCATTATGGTATAAATATTTACTATTTGATTTTAGACAAATTGCTCATCTTCCTGTACCTCAGTTTCCTAATGTGCTATTTAACAGAGATCTTTCTCAAGAATTTGTTCAGACTTTCAGCATTAATGAAAAAAGAGCAGAACACCATGCTTGGCACATAGTAACTGTCCAATTAATGGTAACTAAAACATTTTAACACAAGTAAATAGTACATGAATATCTTTCTACACTTTATCACTTGCACGTTGATTATTATTTAAATGATGTATTTATTTTTATACATTAAATGCTTCATGGTACTTTACTTACTGTCTCATGCGTAATTTTTCATAATCTTGTACATTAATTTAAATGCTGCTTACAACAAAGTGATGCTGGAATAGATGAAATAAGCAAAACTAATACAATTTTCAGAGTTTCACTGAACCATTACAAATGATAATAATAGTAATAATAAGTATTGACCACTTAAAATATGACAGAAGCTATGCTAAGTGCTCTACATAAATTTTCTTATTAAATTCTCACTATAATAATATGAGGTCAACACTAAACACTGATTGACGAGATACAGGTGTTCTGCAAACTTTGTTTTTTTTTTTAAATGATTTTATGTGTTTTCTTATCTTTAAATATGTTTATGATACTTAAAAAAATAATCTCCACTTCAAATTTTTCTTCTGCATAGTTCATTGCATTGTACATGTATAAATTTTAAAATGAAATTCACACACACAAAAATATTCTGGGCCTGAAAGATTAAATTGAATTTTATTTTAGTATCAAATTGATGGTCAGATGTATGGCATGTTAATCTCTCAAATTATCTTTAAGGTATTTAAAATATTTCTAACTTCTTCTGAAAGTTAGTAAGACCTGGAAAATTTAGGAACTACGGAGACAGGGGTTCAAAAAAGAAGACAGACTAATGTTAGTTATAGACCTCAAACAGATTTCTAGAAATAAGAAGACTTACATGGAAAATGAGTTCACCTATGACATTTATTAGAAATTATTTTGGAAGAAAATATTTTTTGCTTCTATTGGAAAATATTCACTATGAAAAACCTCCGGACACGAAGATAGGAGGTAGATTTTTTTCCTTTTCTAAAGCCATCACTATTATTCTAGCTATATGATTGTTAATTCCAACTCTGACATGTACAGGTGCAGAGGAGGTTCAACCTGTCACTATTCATAATTCAGGCACACAGACCAATGTGCTCAAAGGATAATCAATAATAGGAATCAGTGGAGATGCAGAAAAGAAAATGTGGCTGAAGTCTCTGATATATTGCACATCTTGTCCCCATGATATAAAAATGCAGTTCAGGTGACAGGTCTAAAATCAATTACGAAATCCATAAGTCCTAGCTAGATATCTCTAATTGGTAGAAAGATTGTGACCTCTCATTTTGAGAAGTGGAGACTGTGAAGTGGTCAAATACAAAATGTCTACAAAAGGCAGGTAATGAACATAAGTTAAGAAGTCAGGTGGGAGCAGGTTTAAAGGAGAAGGCTGCTACCCCACTGTGGTTAATTGTCACCAAGCAAGAATGGGCTCAGTGTTTCAAATTACAGTTTTCCAAAGAATCAAGAAATCTAATATTTTTAATGGGAAATCTTCCAATTAAAAAAGTAGCAAATAAAAATTACTGCGTGGGGAGGACAAAACACATCTGTGGGACATGTTGAGTCCTCTGGCAATTGGCTTGTCATTTCTGAAAGAGGAAATGGATATGTGATCACCATTTTATCCTGATCTGTACTTGGGTAAGGATTCCTACAGTTTCCCAAATGTTCTTGCCCAAACCCAGTTCTCAGGATAAATGTCTCCCTTCGTTTAACTCAAGAGTTTCTTTACTTCCCATTTTTGTTTGTTTTTTATTTAACTTTAATTTTGTCCTAATGTTGACTCTGCATGTGATAATTAACGTTTTAGAAACAAATTACAATACAGTATAATCAGAGAAAAAGTTGTGAAAGATTTTAATAGCACATCTTCATGCTTAAAGTGACATTAAAATTTACCAGTGTAGTATAAATATTTCTAGTTTTCAAAACATTGTTAAACTCTTTTTCATATTTAGTCTTGCTTACCACACCTAGAAAAGATTCTATCCAGTAATATGCTCAGCAGAACAAGCACTGCTTCCCAACTCAGATACTAAATTCCATTACTACTCCACTATAACCAAATGTATGCCCAATCTAAATGCTCACATTCTTTAAGCCAATAGCATAAAGTGGAAAAAAAAAAAAAAGAGCAATTACATAATATTGTTTCCCTTCCCTGATCAGCTTTGTGTATTGCACGCAATTTGAAAGCATGTTGAAGTACCAGTTTGGGGGTTTAAGTTAGAAACTAGAGAGTCTCTAAAATCAGAATGTACAGCATCTAGTTTTCCATAAATCTTTCTCCTTCCCCATTCTCACTGAACTAGTCAGGCTTCCTTATTTTCATTATTTCAAACTTGAATGAACATAAGAATTATCTGAGGGGTTTTATTAAAATGCAACCCCCCAAATGCATAATAGGTCTGGAGTCAGGCTTGAAAGTCTGCTTTTCCACAAGCTCCTAGGTGGCACTGATGTGGAAGGGCTAATGACCATGCTTTATCCAGAAAAGTCTAGAACTTTTTTAAATGTTTATTTCCCTAACTAGAGTATAAACTCTGTAAGAACAGAAATTGGTCTCTATAATCCCACTATAACTCTAGCATTAGCACATAATAGGTTCTTGAGATGGTTGCTTTGTGAAGCAAGCCTGCCCCGCTGGGCAAAGCTAGGAGATCATTACTAGCTGGTAAGGCAGTCAGGCAGGCAGGGAAGTGAGATATGAGGGTACTTCAAGAAGTTCATGGAAAGATTCGCATTATCTTTTAATTCTATTTTTCCATAAACTTGTAGTTCCAAGACTGGCTTCTTGGCCACCTACAGCCACTTGGTGAGCTGTAAGTTGTGGCTGTGCTTCTGGCACCAGACAATTCAATTTGCCTTTCCTCAGGATGCCTATGAGAACGCAACGAAACATACATGATGACTAAAAAGAAAGTATATTGTTCTCTTCAGAAAGAGCTTTTCCTCTGCAGAAAATATCTTAAACAGCTTCTCTTTGAGTCTTTTACTATCTGTGATTAAAAATAGCCACTGCTTCCAAGAATTTCAAGAAAATCAATAAACGACCGTGATTATCTATCTGGGGGTGTCATTTATTAGACTGATGCAATTAATTTTTTTTTCCTTGAAGGGCTCAGATTTTAAATCTGTGATTGATATGTCTTTGGCTTTATGAAAAGCAGGATGAGAATAAAATGTGTGAAAAATTAAACTTTTCTAGTGGCAAATATAAACGACTGAAGAGTTCTGCAGGAGACTGGCTCATTGCTTAATTTCTGCAACTTAACCATTTGTGCCACAGACCTGCAGTGGTTACAACAGTATTTCATTGCTGTTGGTTTTCAAAAGTTTGAGAGCCCTGCAGTGAAGGCTTTTAGAAAACATGAAGTATTATTATTACAGGCAGGTTATGGACCATCAGCCAACAGCAGACACTGATCTTCTTATGTGAGCAGTAAGTTGAGTGGGGGAAGACATGGGAAACCTCAGGCAGAATTATATAAAATCCTTTCCATTCCTGGCTTACTCATCAATAACTAACTTAGTAAATCTAGAGCTTGATTAGAAAAAATTAAACATTCCCGAAATGGCTCCTGAAATGATGAATGATAAAATTCTTGTGCTGTGATATAAGGCAAAGACACCTAGTTCTATATGGAAATAAAACATGATAAATTGATAATGATAAAGTTCTTAATGAATTAGCATATAAAATCAGACTAGTTAAGAATTTTTTATCGCAATTTTTTCAATATTTTTTATCTTTTTTCTTCTGTTCAGCTGCATGGAAATTTCTTATATTACTAAAATACTACACATTATTTTCTAACTATTAGTACTTTTTTGTATAGCTTGTTAAAGAAAGTATGTATATTTCCAACATACTTAATGTGTTATCAAGCTCTGAAAGTGACCAAAAGAAGTACAGAGTGACCACAAGAGTATCCAATGAATCTATAAGTTCTTTAGCAGGAATGTCTTTTCCAATTAGAAATTGAAGGCATTTTAATATGAGAGAAAACAGCAGGTTTTAGATTTATGTTGGGCTAAGTTTGAACTTTCTCTTGTTATTTACTAGTTAAGTGACCTTCAGAAATTTAAATAACTTTTCTGAACCTCTATTTTTTCATTTATAAAATGGACAAAAGAATAGTTACATGGTAAGACTGTCAGAAGGATTAATTGAAATAAAAATAGAGTAAATACTTAACAGAGGGACTCAGTAATATATTAAATATAATACAATATTTATGGGATGAAAATTGTATCATTATGGAAGAGAATTCCTTAATCTCAGTGAAAGCATTCTCTTATTTCCCCCTTGTAGTTGTTCTCTACAAAATAATCTAATGCATTTTTTGCATTATTCACATTTTTAACCTTGTTAAAAGGTTAATTCACATTGTTCACATTTAACATTTTAAAGTGAAGACTTCTCACATTGGTGGGGGGGAAGGGGGTGGGAGAAGGGAGGGAGGTTTTGGTGATGGGGAGCAATAATCAGCCACAATGTATATCAACAAAATAAAATTTAAAAAAAAAATAATAAAAAAAATAAAAAAAACAAAGTGAAGACTTCTCACTAAGTCATGTCTGTTTGACTATTCACTCTGTGCACTAGATACTTATAGGATTGCAAGAGAAATAACAATATTTTGCATCACTCTAAAAACTTAGTACTGAAAATCATTAAGCAAATAAAGCAAGACCATATTTAAATGAATGCCAAATGAATAATAAGATTCTCAAATAATAATAGAGAATAATAGTGGCTTAAGAATAGGGCAAGGTCTTACTATGGTGGATGGGCCTTGAGCTTGGCCTTAAGAAAGGCATGGATAGATAGAGGCAAGTGGACAATCCTTCCAGGTTGAGGAAGAGCAGAAGTGGAGTAGAGGTGAGCATGGCATGTTTGGGAGTCAATGAGGCACCTAGAATTACCCATCCTGCTGGTTCCAAAGAAAAATGGAACCAGGATCACTAACGTGGAATGGAAAAAGAGATGATGTATATTGTTAATGTTAATTTCTCTTGTAAGGAAGTACCTCCTGCTACCTCGGATTCAGTGATGCTAACACTGACTACTTTAACAAAAAGACCAAGAAACAAAAATATACTATGGCACAAACATATGCCCTCATTTACAAAACTGTTCAAAGAAGGTTATTTTAGGAGGGGAAGACAGAATTCCACACATGGTTACCCTCCTGATGGTTCCCACTCAATGGCTCTGCCATCTTACACCCATGGAGCCTCTGGAGTGAACCTGTGGTTTTCATCCCCATCAATGTCAGAGTTGCACACACCAGAGCTCCTCTGTGCCAGTCCTGGAAGTGCTTCATTTTCATCAGATGGAACTTGGTCACAAGGCCACACATAACTAACTGCAAGAGAAATCGGAAACTGTTGTTAAGTTACTTGCCCCAAAGGGGAGAAAACTTGCTAGCAAAGAGTATCTTTCATCCCAATATGGGATATAAACAAATAGTTAAATGTATTAGATCCTAATATTTGTTTTGTTTCGTTTTTATAGAACATGACTTTTCCATGTATCAAAAAAAAAAAAGTTAGTTTTAGTTTACCAGATTTGAGTGAATTTTCATATTGACATTCCTCAGTGAGAGTCTCTACTATTTCTAGATTCCCCTCTTCAATCATCTAGAATGAAGTGATTGATACCTCTTCTTTAATTTGCTGTGCTTCTCTAGCTCTATTTCCCATTTTGCAAAATGCAGTCCCCAGAATTGTACACCATATGCAGACATACTACTATTTTGAACAAGGTAAATCTGTATCTTCTACCTTTTTCTTTAAAAATAATTTCTAATGATGGCAACTATGTTGCTGATGCCTTTGACTGCAGCTTCAAAGAAAAGTGCACTGACTCTCAAGTGCCTTTCCCTTGTCTTTGGTCTTGTAATCCTGACATCAAAATTCACTACCCTTTCAAAGCAGTGCTTCTCAATCTAAGCTGTATATTATGATTATCATGGGAGCTTTAAAAAAATACTAAAGCTTCCCCCTTCTCTCAAGATTCTGATTTAATTAGTTTGAGGTGAGGTCCAGATATTGATATTTTTCAAACTGTCTACAGATAAATGTAATATCTTGTCGGAGTTTTAACAACTGTTTGAGTAATTTGTAATTTTTTTCCAATTGCACTTTACACATTCTTACTTAAATTCACCTGTTCTTGTTCTGTTTTTTTCTGCTTGTATACAGGATGGAAATGCCCAAAGATCTGTCTATTAGCTTGAAATTGGCATGTGGGAAAATTATGGGGCTCTCTGAAAACCATAATTAATCCTTGCACTTTAGCGACTGAAACACAAATGTCAGATGTCCTTTGTCCCTTAGTTCCTGTGTATACACATTATATTTGTTTGCCTATATTTTTAACATTTATCAACTTGTATATAAAACTCAGAGCCCTCACCCTTCATCCATATCGACTCTCAAAGAATTCATGCATTCATTAGTCAGTGTTCTCCAAAGAAACACAAACAACAGGATGGAGATTATATACATATAATAAAATCCAAATCCAAAGACCTTAGAACCAGGGAAGTAGGTGATGTAAATCCCAGTCAAAGGGCAGAGGAAGGCTGATGTTCCAGCTCAAGCAATCAGGCAGAAAGGGATGAATTCTCCCTTCCTCTGCCTTTTGTTTTACTCAGGCTATCGATGGATTAGATCATGTCTGCCCACATTGGAGAAGGCAATTGAGTTCATCAATTCAAACACTAATCTCATTCAGAAACACCCTATAGATACACCTAGAAATAATATTTAGCCAAATATCTGGGCACCCTGTGACGTAGTCAAGTTGATACATAAAATTAACCACCATAATGTAGAAACACCTTAGTAATGTGGACTTTCCTGGCATTTGTATGAGAAAGACAAAGCTGGGTTTTACATCACACATTCCACAGAAAACATCTTGGAGTCTCATCTCACTGACAAAGTACTCTCGGCCACATTTGCCAATGGAACTAGCAGTGAGTACATTTCCATTTCCCCTTTCCAAATTAAGTGACATCGGTTCCCCTCCTTCCCTTCTAAATTTCTCTACTTGTGTCCTCCAATCCATGCTACCCTACCAATTCAAACTGTTCTCTATTTCGTGGAGTAGTTTATATAAGCCCAACCTCCTACTTTTAAAATATCTCAACTCCAATCCATCACCAGTCTTGGTAAAACTAAGTATCCTCTAGTTGATGTGATCTCAACTCCTTTAGAAGTTACTGTGACTATTAACAGGATTTACTGGATATACATTACAGGCACTGTCATATAATGTATAGTATATTAACTTTGTAAAATCCCACAAATATTTTTGAACCTCTGATCCCAACTGTTTCAACCAGGGATCTCTAAACCTATAGTCTAGCCACCGTCTTGGGTAGGACCTTAAGAGTGTTACCCACCTCCCCTGCAGGTTCTCAAACAAAAACATTGGTATCCCACAGAAAAACTCTCATGGGTAAGTTTTTCATTTTTTTAAATTTATCTTTATATTTGGGTAGTGTTACATAGTTTTAAAATTGTTTTCACATGTATTTTCTTGTTTGAGACTTTCATGAAACAAGCATGTTAGTATTCAGGATAAGTGGGCTCTTATCCACTTTATAGTTTAGAAGGGTGGTATCTGGAAATTTTGAACAAATAACTCAAGTTCAACTGGATAGTCAATGGGAAAACAGTCACTAGAAGTGAAAGAGTGAAAAGGTAACTTTGAAACATCATGCATAATCTTAATGTGCAAAAACTGGAATATCAGTTTTACAGCTTAACTAAACTCTGATTTTCCTTCCCCTCCTCCTCCTCCCTCTTCTTCTTTCTTCTTGTGACCCTTTGGGTTGATTGTGGAGTTCTTCTGCTGGACTCACCTGGTTCACTGATGTGACTGTAGCCTGCAGGTAGCACAGCTAGGGCAGGGTGCTCTAAGGGGCCTCATCAAGGCCTAAGCTGAGGTGGCTGGAGTCTGGTGGAGCTGGGCTTCTCTACCCATGTGGTCTCACCTCCTTGGACTTCTTCAGAGCATGAAGGTCTCAGAATACAAGAGGGCCAAAATAGAAGGCTAGTCTGGGAAGATAAACAATACTCCACCCTCTTCTTTTGATAAAAAAAATAAAATAGGCAGGAGTTCAGTTCCAGAAGTATGGCAGTCCAACTGTAAAGTGTAGTGAACACAGAGAGATGTGATTCATTGGGGACCAGTATTAACAATATAACTACCACATTCTGATAGTATAGTTAATACTATACAAGTGCATTCACATCTTTTTCTCATTTAACTGTCATGGCAACACTGAGAAGTAATGGTATTATTTTCTCTATATTTACTGTTGAGGAACCTCAAGATGTGAAAAGTCAGTGACTTACCATTCAAATAGCTATAACATGGCAGAGCTAGAATTTAAATTATACAATGTCAGACAAAAAAAAAAATTATGAAGACAAAGACTTGTATACATGTCCTCATTTTCTACAGAGTAGGTTCTTATTTATTTATTGATTGATTGATTGATTTAATATTTACTTATTTATTAATATTATTCTTTTACATTCTATGATGCTGTTGCAGAGCAGTTGGTAGGGAGGGGGAGAGGGGAAGGGGGAAGAAAAATGGGTGGGAGAAGGAAAGAGGAGGGGCAGGGGTGAGGCATATGTCACCCCCCTCATTCCTGCAGGGGAGACCAGGGGACTTCCTGCAGTGTCGTGGTCATTGCTGGGCTGGGTGCAGATGTGAAGGGGGTGTGGCTAAAGCCCTTGCCACCCCCCTGCCACCTCCCCAACTTAGGAGCCTGGGTCACTTCCTGTGGTGGCTTGGTGGTCGATGCTGGGCTGGTTGGGGATGTTAGTGGGGCGTGACCGAGACTATCAGCCCCACACTGCCCTGTCTCAGGAGAGCTGGGGGCACTTCCTGCAGTTGCTCAATGGTCATTGCTGGGCTAGTTGCAGGTGTTGGGGGCACGGCTGAGGCCTCCAGCTGTCCCTCATCCCTGGCTTGGTGGCCCAGGGGAATTCCAGTCATTCTAGGTTTTATAGGTGTTCTTTGGTGATACCAGACCTTTACTAGTTAATATCAAACTTCATCTCTGGTCTTTGGGTATTTTGGGTTTTTTTCCAGTTCAATGTTGGATTACTTGCTGTTCCTACCACTTAAACTCTGTGCTAGAACTAATTTGTTCTCCTTTGCTTACTTCTAAAACGGGGGAACTTCTTGTGCGGACCAGAACTTGAGCTGTGTGATTGAGCTAAATTGTTGCTTTGCTGCTGATTCCCTGGGGAAGGCTTTTTGTGTAGCTCAGGCTTTAATGGTTGACTTTCTAGGTCCTTCCAGGACTCATGAGATCTGGTACACTGGGGTTGTGTAGAAACTCTGCCTGGGCCTGAGTCTTTTCAGCAAACTTCACCCCCTGCAGTTCTATATTCCTGACCAGTCTACACTAAGTGGTCCTACACTGATTTGGGGGCAGATCAGCTGTCCATGCTGTGCCCCAGTATTCTCCTGGTGGGCCCATATCCCCCACTGCTCATGCTCCAAACACTTCCCATGGAGTGGGCTGTGCACTGGTCCCTTGAGATGACTAACCGGCTTCTTAGTTACTCATTTTTTTCAGTTGTTGTGACTTTCAATCCTATGTGGGTCCGTGGGAACCCTATTCATGGTCTTGCTGGCCCAGGAGCCACCAAGGCTCTCTTCTCCCCTGCCGCCTCCAAGCAACTTTATATGTAAGGCACAGCTGCAGCTTTTGCCAGTTCCTATTCCATGCACTCAGCAGCTCCAGCCTGGAAGCACCTAGGGCTTGAAACAGTTAGAGCAGTTCATTCTTTCTCTCATCATCGCTTCTCCCACCTTCATGCACTCCACTGGTCTCTCCAGAGTAGGTTCTAAATTCCAAAGTTCATTTATAAAATGGGTAAACAAATAATGATGATCATCTAAGTTATAATCTCATGACTTATTATATGAATCAATTTACAAAGTAAATATTGTAAAGTGACAAAGAAACTAATTTTATTAGTTAATATTTTATACATCACATGTTTATAAGAACATATTTTAAATAAAACTGACTTTCTCTTTTATTTAATTCACAGATTTACATTGGAATAACTATAAAACAAAATAAATTCCCTGACGTTTAAGACATCAGAAATCAAAAATAAATTTATTAAACTTTTCTGAAACATTTCTCATGTTTTTCTCTCAAAATTGAGAAGCTAGTTCTTAATCAACTGTAATCTCACTTGAATTTCCTTCGCTCTAGCTGTAAATCCCACTTTAAAGTAGAGCTAACAAAAATGGATGAGAGCAGCAATTCAGAAGCAGCTCAACCATAACAAAAAAACAAGTGTTGGACCTTAAGCCACTGCTGGTTCTTGCTCCACCAAATGAACGCAATTCTCTCTCACCTTCCATTAGAGAAGGAACATTTTTAAAAAATCTGTATATACACCCCTATAAAAATTGTAAGCCATGTTGTCTTTATTTACACAAACAAAAATATATACATCTACACATACACAAAAACGCATTGACTTTTAAACATAGAAAGAATAAGAATAGTTCTAGTTTTATCACTCACTCATCACCTCACACAAAAACAGTAATGGTACATAACATGCCATTTTTTCCTACTCCTTCTTAACTGCGAGAGGGCATTTGTTATAAAAGATGTTAGCATTTTGGTTCTCTAGCATAATAGATTTCATTATTTTTGTTGTTACTTACACATGATTAGTAATAATTATTGGTGTTCTTATACCAGGAAAAAAATTACAAATTCACTTTGGAAAATTTGGAAATTATAAAAAAATAAAAAGAAAAAGATTACCTATGGATTTCTCATTAAAAGTATAGGCTTTGCTGGTTGTTTTATTTGCTTGGTTTGTTTTCTGGGTTTTACTTCTATGAATTTTGCTGGTTTAATTTTTTATTTTAGTGTTTGCATATTTATGATTGCATAACTTTATGAAAATTTACATCCTATGCTTTCATACATATAATTTGTGAAATTTCTCCTATGTTATAATGAACTCCTCATAAGCATTATTTTCAATAAATATTTTCATAAAATACTATCACCTAGTAGTACGAGATTTTACTTCTCTTTTCTTCTTTATTGAAGTAGTAATGACTTTATCGTTATCACAAATAATACTGCAATGAACACCTTTTTCACCAAACCATTTTTGTAATTCAAATTATTTCTTTAAGACTGAAATCCAGAAGTGTATCACAGATTACGAACATTTTTAAGGCTCTTGATAACTATTGCCAAATTATTTTCCAGAAAGTAATGTATTTAAACTCTTAAATTTAGATTATGAAAGGGCCTACTTTACAAAACACTCACTAACATTATTATGATAATGGTTTTAATAGGGACAAATGAGCATTTTAAAAATACTCCAATATATAGGGTATTGCTGCTGAGTAGAGTTTAATAAATATATGCTATTATTTTTAGTTAAATAGGCTCAACTAAATTTTATTTTAAAAATTTAATTGTAGGTGTTTGAAAACTAGTAAACTAAACATATTTCCTTATTTGAAGGCTATTTTAACTTCGATTTTTGAAAAGTCCTTAATTTAAGTATTGTACATATGGTCACGCACAAGCTGGTCTTTTGATTTTATCTTAGGTTGAATGGTACCCGTAAGGACATGGGTAGACTGAGCCACTCCATTCCAATGGATCATAGTTTAACCGTGTTTAGTTGTTAGCAATCATATTTACGTTGGTTCTTATCTACTACAATAGAAACTACCTGGGAAAGTGAGACACAATTTACACAAAAGGTAACAATGTGATACTCTGGAGTTGAGAAGTCATTTTACAAGGACATAATGGTATCTAACTGTAGAGGTTTTTCAGAAACTGATTTCTTTCATGACCAACCTATTGAGATGAGTGAATTAGATCTGAACTATCAGCTTGTTAAATTAAATCTGAATTCAAATAAATGATCATCATGGTAACTATGGAACAAACAGAGAGAAAAAAAATATTTTGAATATAGCACCATTAGTTTGTTTGCAGAATGAAACTAATTAAGATATTTTTCCGGGTAAGCAAGGAAAAAATCCATAATGTTATCCTCAGCATTTAACTCTTTATACTTCTGCTTTATATTTCTGAGAATTCACATGTAAAGACTGCACCTGCACTCTGCTCTAGTGTTTCTCTTTAGATCAAAAATACCTCCCAAACAAAAGCAACCTTAAGCTTAGAGGTTTGATAAAAGAAACATATTCAAAAGTCATTTATATAGATATCAAGGGCAAAATCATTTTATGAAGTCAACAACCAAAATACTTCCCAAGTGCCATCACCACATATCTTGTTTGCACAATCTATTTAATATTCCCACCATATTAGTCTGTATTTGAATGAATGATCCTTGCAGTTTTGACTTTGGAAGTCACTTCTTAGTATGAGAGAATCAAAGTTTATGCAAGGTTTTTGCAGGAACTCAATGAGTAATGTGACTTCATCTGATTACTATTTTTAAAAGCAGTAAATGTAGTCACACATTTTTATAACTGTGCAACTTTTTAGTTTTAATACAAGTGGAAGGCACAGTAACAAACTATGTATAATGATTATTGCAAAAACTTGGAAGCTTACTTTCTGAGCAATTTATCCATTTCTGTTTGCATTTCTGTTTTTATTCATTTCCAATGTAGCTTTTCGTTTTCCAAAATAATTTTTGATTTTCTTTAACCTCAAAAGTTGAGACATTAATTCCACATTGTGAGGAAAGTAGGTAGCAAAATTGGGGCTACAGATCTAGTGCTTACCTATAATAGCTCCCTCTAAGAAATGCAGTAGCAAGAAAAGTGTGTGGGAGGGGTGGGAGGGAGAAATGGGGAGTGGGTCTGAAAAAGTGGTTTTTAGTTATATCTCTGCTGTTTGTAAACAACTGTGTGTCTGTTTGGGAGTTTTTCTGTCCACGTTTCTTGATATAAAAAAATGGGGAGGGAGGAACATTTTAATATCTACAATCTGGGTTTTATTACAGTACCCTAAGTCCACACTTCCCTATAATTCGTTACTTTTGTATAGTCCCTTTATGGAACAACACAAGTTATAAGCATTCAAAATCTTACCTGCTTACTGATGTTGTATCATCTTTAATAGTTTTACTATAATTGTTCTGGAAAGGTTTTAAATTAAAAGGGCCATTTTTAGCACCTTTTGGGAAATTTGCCTAAGAAGTATCAGGGACCTGTCTTGTTAATTTTCAGTTACTTGCACTCTTTCCTAGAAAAGTGCAAACTCTTTAAAACCCTCCCTTAAAAAATAATAATAATAACAATAATAATAATTGAAACTACAAATCCCAGGAGCCAAAGCTAGAAACAGACATTTCCCCTCCTGCTCCTTCCCGCCTCTAGTCTGGCATCTAGTCTGCTAAAACTAAAGTTTAGGCATCCTGAAATATGCCTGAAAAAAACCTCGGCTGTTTCGCCCCTGTTTTGGGGGGCGCTCTCGCTGGGCTCCTTTAAGTCGGTGCTGAGCGTGAGGAGGACACAGAGCGACGCAGAGTGGGCTGGGCGTGGGGCGCGGCCATCACCTGTTCCGAGACGCGCGTGCGCACTGCCAGGGCGCGGACGAGGAGGCGGGGCGCGGTGGGAGGGGCGGACGGCGCCCGACTGGCCCCGCTCAGATCTGCTTCTCCCCGGCTCGGGGCGCTGAGGCGGCGTCCGGGAGGCGTCTTCTGCAAAGGTTGCCTGGCGCTGTCCAACATGGAGGAGGCACCGACCGCGGGCGTCACCTGCGAGCGGGACTAATCCCCTCCTGGTGTTCAGTGCAGCGGTGGCCGTCCCGAGCACGCCTCGCGGCGGACCCGGGCTCCGGTTGCTCCTGTGGCCGCGGGCTTCTCCATCGGGACGCAGCGCAGGGAGGAAGCGCGGCGGTCCCCGAGTCCCCCTGAGCCATGGGCAACGAGGCGAGCTTGGAAGGGGAAGGGCTCCCCGAAGGACTGGCGGCGGCGGCGGCGGCCGGAGGAGGGGCCGGCGGGGCGGGGAGCCCCTTGCACACCGTGATCCCGGCCGGCATGGAGGCGGATCTGAGCCAGCTGAGCGAAGAGGAGAGGAGACAGATCGCTGCTGTCATGTCAAGGGCGCAGGGACTGCCCAAGGGAAGCGGTCCCCCGGCTGCTGCGGAGTCGCCTTCCATGCACAGGCACGCACAGCATGATGTATATGTCCGTGCATATATGTACAGCTTCCCGTGCACATATGTACCAGTCCGTATGTGCCAGCACAGCAGTACATATATGTCGCCTCCGTTCATTTTATTCTCCCTAATGGGGTGCTATAAAGGGATCATAAGCCTTTTGATGGGCGGAATAAAAACGATGCATTGTAGAGTTTGTGGTGGGATAGTCGAGGGTTGCCTTCTCGGTACTGTGATTTTAGGTTGTGATTTTTGGCCTTTTGGAACCTTTTCCCTCTAGGATGGCGTGGAGAGACGCCCTCCAGCGTTTTACTAATCTGGAAGTCTTCCATTAATACCACACGGATGTGTTGGGAAATAGATAGAACTGGGTGTTTACCTGTCTCTGTTTAAACCTTCTCCTGGGGCATTTCGGGGTCTTTTTCTCCTTGAATGATGTCTAAATATTTCTGTAACAATACCGTTAATCCCCTTGGAGGTGATTTGTTCTCTCTTCCCACCTTACCTCCAGAGGAGAACAGAAGCTGTTTGGATAGAAGGTATAAAATGAATATACCTTTTATATTCAGTGAGGGACCCTAAAATATGTTGTGACATTAAACAGATGGTTTGGTCAGAGCAGAGCAGGTGCTATACATGTATTTCTGAATTAGCATATGCTATTTTTTAAACCACTGCTACATTTTTATGCAAAAGTGGCTTTCAGTTTACGGAAAAGCATGTGAATTTGTATTACCTTAAAATTCAAATGATAACTTCCACAGGCAATTGTACGAGCTAACCGGTAATATTAACATATTCATTTCCCTCTCTAACTCTCCATTTTCCTTCACCCCAATAAATTAGTTGTTTTCTAATTAGCGTACTAAGAGGGTATAATCACTGTGCCTGCCTTGCCTTTATTATTGTAAACAAACCTTAAACTTTGCACCCTCCAGCAGCGAACAGTTCTCTGTCCGTGGTTCTGAATTCCTGCTTTATGACAAATGCAAGGAACCTACAATTTTCATTCGAGAAATTGGCATAAGAAAGACCTGGATATATAGTTGTAGATTCTTATCCTCTAGTACATAAAAATATATATTTTTAACTTAGTCACTATCGTATAAGTATATGCATATAACTTTGTTAAATAATTATAATATTAAATTAAATAGAGGAGAGATGTAAAATGTCATATGGATAGTGATGATACTTCCACATAAAATCTTAAATCTTAAATGTCTAAAAATCTGTCAGGTAAAAACCCTACTTATCTTGAAAAGAAATAACTACTACTGGTTGAAGTATATTGGGCTATTTCTTTGGTATAAAGTCTTTCTTATTCATCACCTTAAATAGTGACGTTTATGTGTACTTTTTCCCTCTATTAGATGAAAACTTGACTTGGAAAAAAATTTGATGTATTTTCATAGGGTAATAACAAAATAAAATACTTTTATTAGCCTTTTAGAAGTGTATGCCAAATCTTCTATAATTTTTCCTAGGAGACACAAGCAACAGGTCTAGCAGGCTGGTTAAAAATACCAAGAAAAGTATGATTTTGGTTTCTAGATTCCTAACTTTTCTCCTTCAAAGAGCAGCTGAAAAATATTATTTCAGACCAAAAAACTGTTGTTTTATTCAGTATTTCTATCAGATAATATACTTTTTAAACTATCCATTGATAATTTTGTCATGTGGAGTTTTTATTAGTAGGTAATCTGTGGCCTAAATTTATGGGTGAAAACTTTATGCAAATACTCAAAAATAAACAACTAGTTTCTGCTGTTTGCAATATGCTTATATTTTACTGAAAGATTTCTATAAAAGATAACTTTTATAAAGTTTTTATCCCCTTGTACGATAACCAAATAAACACTTGGTTTATCATTTAGACTTTTAGAATCATGTTAATTTCAGTATATATAGGAATGTATATCTAAATTATTTGAAGTTTTAAACATTTAAGTGGTATTAATTGGCATGTTGGGACTTTTTTGCTTTTAAGAAATAAGGGTTGAGAGCCCCAAGACCTGCATTTTTATCCTATTGATTTTAACTGACTCATTACATACACTTCTCAACCAATATGTGCCTCAGGTTCCTTGCCTTTACATAAGGCTAATAATACCTGTCTTACTTGTCTTAGAGAGTCATTGTGAAGATCACTTAAAAACCGACAGGGATGTTTTTGCTTGATTTTTAATTTAAAGGAATCCTACAAATATAAAGAGTGGTAATATCACTACCAGAAATGGATGACACTTTCAGTGATGGCTACAGACAAGTTGTATGTTGAATTAACATTCTTGTGAGTTATTTTGATGTATTTATATTCTTTTACATATGGAGAAGTCAGTGTGATAGAGTGGAAATTATCCCTTCCCCCCTAGCCAGGAGTCAGAATACCAGATTTCTGTGACTAATTAGTTTTATGACCTTGAATTAGTCACTTAGCTTCTCTAAGTCCTAGTATCCTGGATGAGAGGATAAATGAATAGATATTCATTCGTTTATATAAATAATGTATAAAAATAAATAGATATTTCTAAGGTTGCCTATATTTCTAGTATAAAATTTTATGTGACTCAGCACTGTTAAGTGTCATTGCCTATTTTGTTACACTTAAAAAAATATTTTATCATTCCAACTGCTTTTACATTCCTATATTTGCATATATATTTACTTAATTTTAGCTGAAATAATTTTTCTGCTCACTATAAAAGAATAATTCTAATTTGGGGATGACAATAGTACAATGAAAAGGAAGTAGCATTAAATATGGTTAGTTACAAGCTAGAAGTAGAAGACAGGTTACAAATGAAATGCTCCTGGATTTTTGATTCATTGTAGACCCAGAGAAATACAATTTTATTACTTCTCCTACTTATTCTATTTACAGCTAGAGATATATCATATGAGTAGAGCTTTACTGGAAAACTTTTCTGACTAGTAGAATATTTTACAAGAATTCTGGATGAAGTGATTATTTCCTTTAGTACTCCTTTGGGCCTCCCCTAATATGTTAACAACTCTACACTGTTTTTCTTCCTAGAACAGCAGGCCAAGTCCAGGTTCTAAGATGAATATGGAATGTATCCATTTATATCTCAGAAGGCCTATAGAAGAATTTGATTGGAAAAGAATTCAAGAAACATTAATCTAGAGTAAAACAAAAACCTGATATGTTCATTCATTGGTTTACTCATTGTTAATCATCAATTTATTCATTAGTTCATCAAACATTAATGCTCATCTACTAGTTGCCAGACTTGGTTCTAGTGATGCAAAGATAAGTGAAATACTTTCTCTCTCTAGTTCCCAGTCTAGTATACAAGGCACAGACTGCATTTTAGTCATTTCTCTTTTTAACACAACAACCTTTTTACTAAGCAAAAACTCACCAAAAGAGCAGTTAGCTAAGACACGTTTACATTTTTGTTTGGTATTAATCGATCTTCCATTAATGAATTTCTTTCTATTTCCTGCTCTTGAATCTCTGTGTTTTACTTCTATTTGCATAATTATAGCAACTAAAGCTAAGTTTAAATTGTAGAGCAGTCTTTATGGCTATATGAGTATAGGTATTTTCTGATAGGGATGCTATAATGTAGTACAACTTCTATTTGTAGGAAATACATGCAATTATAATTTCTGGTGCAAGTACCTTGTGTTTTACTCAAGGTGTTTACTGTTATTGCAAATATTTGTTATTCATGAAGTTTGTTATTATTTTGCACATATGTTAGATGAAGTAAAATATTATCACCGAACAATGGTTTAAATAAGTTTAATAGTATTTTCAAGAGAGGACATTTTATTAAAATCAAGAAAAGATTTTTTTGTGCTTTGTTTAAAGATAGACTTTTAGGACTCTCAAATAAACTAATTCAATAAAATGCCTAAATAATTGCTTTCAGGATTTTACATCTGTAAAGTAGTTCTTAAGCATCTGCTCTTCAAAGGAATTGTACATTATGTTAATTGAAGGAAGAACAATTCAAGAAAAATGTCAAGATGTACCTCTTTGAATATAATCTATTTTCAGTTATTTACTATAGCTCTTCTGCCTTCATATAGAAGGGAGCACATAGGAAGGCCTACAAAGAAACTTTCAAAATTACTTTCTCCAAATGGAAATAGATAGCAATGCATTTCAAATGATATTGGAGCTGTTCGAATTAACTAGAATAATAATTTTAGTTCCCTGCTTAAGTGAGGGCTTCAGAGATGACATGGTAAAATGTACATTTTTTGGTAAACTTTTTCCTGAAGGAAATTGCCAAAAATCAGAATTCTGTTTATTCATCTTTTGTCAGAATATCACTTTGTGCATACATTGCCATTTAAAGATTATTTTCTTTCTTTCTGAGTCTTTGCTATATAGAAATTATGCTTCCCTGTTTCTTTCTACTATTCCATATGTCTTGATCTGTACTTAGATTTCTATGTCATTAAGGAAGTTTTGAAAAACTCATATTAAGTATTAAATGATACAAAATTACAAATTGGTTGTCTGGTTCACTAGCAGGTAAATTATAACAAAACTAATTAGAACCTGTAGTACTTTATTGTGATCACCTCATATTTTAGGTGCTACTGAATCACTGTTTTTTAATCCTTGTTTCTTTTAATTAAAGAGAAATATGCCTTTTCCAAAATTAAAAAGCTAAATGTATCATGCAAAATTCTCGTAGTCTAATTTTCTCCATAATTCTAATGCAAAAATTTTTTAGATGCAACTTTATAAAAAAAATGCTTTATTTAAAAAATGGATGTACTTAATATGACTTTGGCTAAATATATATTTTTGATAAGAAACAATTATTTAACCATAGGCATTTAAAATTGATCATGTTTCCAAAGCTATTTATAACAATCCATCTTGTATATTTGTCTATGAATTAAAAGAAATCTTGAAAGTTACTTATTATATTTTATAACGATGTAAATAACTAATAAGAATATAAATAATCTATCAAGGGCAATAATAAATGGTGTAGCAAACACTAAGAGATCACTATGTATGTTCTTCACCTGAGAAAAGTAACAGTACTTTTCAAAAGTGGGATCACAACTGGCTTTTTACTATTTGGATACCAGAATATATTTTAAGATGCTTTAAGCATTAATTATTACTCTTCTTAGAAATTTCATATTAAAAATTATTTATTAGTAAAAATAATTAAATAACACTGGTCTTCCACAAGAAAGACAGAGTTGTTTCTCAAGAATGTCTCAGTAATAATAGGATAAATTCTCATCCTATTAAGTTTAATAAAGATATTTAATGAATATTACCTTTCTAGGTAGAATAGAATAAAATTGAATAGGTTATCAATTTTCTCAGCATCCTGGAAAGACAACATGTAACTTCCATTACCAGAAACTCTCCTAATGTCACATTGTGTGCCTTACATAACTAATGTAAATTCTCAAAATCAAGTTAAAAAAAAGGAAGGTTCAGCAAATTTCTACATTTTAAAATGAATATTTTTACTTTTCAATGCTGCTAGTAATTAGGAGACTAACTTTCTTTGACCATACTTTTTATAAAAAATATACACCTTGTGATTACATATGTATTATAATATGACATTACATTGATTTATTGGGGTTTTAATTTTAAACTCTATTTAATTAGGTTTTAAGTATACTCAGATTCCTTTAAGTGTGAATGTAAATTATTTTTATGATAAGTATTTTATAACTATGTATGTTAATTTGTTATCATTCATAACAACTATTGTTTTTTTTTTCTTTTCTTCCTCTCCTTGTTGAAAATCTCTATCTATTTAAAGAAAGAAACACAGGAATTAAAAGTTTTATGATCTCATACAATATACTGCAAAAATAGACTCTAGTTATAGTTACACATTCACAATTTGGAGGATATAAGAAAACAATAGCTTTTTGATATACTTTGATTTGAAATAATTTTCATTTATTTTTCTTTCACTATTCTAGGAAGCAAGAATTGGATAGTAGTCATCCTCCAAAGCAACCAGGAAAACCGCCAGACCCTGGGCATCCAGTTCAGCCTGGTCTCAGTAAAAGTAGAACTACAGACACTTTAAGGTCAGAGCAGAAATTGCCTGGAAGGAGTCCTTCCACTATTAGCTTGAAAGAATCAAAGTCCAGAACTGATTTTAAGGAAGAGCACAAGTCTAGTATGATGCCTGGCTTCCTGTCAGAGGTTAACCCTTTAAGTGCTGTCTCCTCTGTTGTAAATAAATTCAACCCTTTTGATTTGATATCAGACTCTGAAGCATCACAGGAAGAAACTACAAAGAAACAAAAAGTAACTCAGAAAGAACAAGGAAAACTAGAAGCAATCACAAAACCTCCATCACAACAACAATCACCCAAGTCAGTTCCTAAGCAGCAAGGACCTGTTAGGGAACCAGTTCAGCAAGATGGAGCTCCCAAATCAATAACTTCTCAGCAACCAGAAAAAATCAAATCACAACCTCCAGGTACAGGAAAGACAATTCAGGGGCCTACCCCGACTCCCCAGACAGACCAGGAAAAATTGCCACTTCAACGAGAGGTAACGAGGCCTCAGACTAAACAGTCAGATGAAGTAAGAGGAGAATCAATTAAACCTTCACTGCAAAGCCCATCCAAACCACCTGTTCAGCAAGCAAGTCCTGGAAAACCTTCAGCCCAGAAGCCTGCACCTGAAAAACCACAGCCTGGGCCTGCAAAGCCCCCAGCTCAACAACCAGGGCTAATGAAGCCCCCAGCCCAGCCACCAGGAACAACAAAGCCTCCAGCTCAGCCCCTAGGGCCTGCCAAGCCTCCAGCTCAGCAGGCTGGCTCAGAAAAGCCTTCATCTCAACAGCCTGGGCCAAAGTCTATAGCTCAGTCTCCTGGGCTTGGAAAGACTCCAGCTCAGCAGCCAGGACCAGCAAAGACCCCAGCCCAGCAGCTGGGGACACCAAAACCCACAGCTCAGCAACCTGGCCCGCAATCTCCAGCTAAGCCACCTGCATCTACAAAGACTCCAGCTCAGCAGACTGGGTCAGCTAAGTCTCTGTCTCAGCAGCTTGGACCAGGAAAGACTTCAGCTCAACAGCCAGGCCCAACAAAGCTTTCTATTCAACAGCCAGTCCCAACAAAAACCCCTTCCCACCAGCCTGGCTCAGCAAAGCCCTCAGATCAGCAATCTACAAAACCAGTAAGCCAAAGAGGGACAACAAAACCTCTGCAACCACCACCAATTTCTCCATCTGCAGCACAGACTTCATTACAAGGTCTCCCTAGAACCATCTGTCCTCTTTGCAATGCCACTGAACTTCTGTTGCATGTTCCAGAAAAGGCCAATTTTAACACATGCACTGAGTGTCAAACTACTGTCTGTAGCCTATGTGGTTTTAATCCCAATCCTCATTTAACCGAGGTGAGTATACTTTTTCACTGAGTCTATGCTCTTCTGCCATATCTTGTCTTCCACAAATGGTTCTTAGTTTATCACTTAAATGGTAGGATGACATTGTTTTCCTCTAATTCCTTCCTTCCTTCCATCTTTCTTTCCCTCCCTCTTTCTTTTCTTCTCTGCCATTTGTAAATTAGAACTTAATTTTTTTCTCCAGTAATAAGCCCAAAATATTGCCACATTTCTGAAAATTTGGCATATAAAACAAACGTAAATTGATTGAAATATGTTGAGTACCTACTTATTTCACTCTTATGTGTAAGATTCACATTATTTATGTAGCATACAATGATACTGCTTTACATTTTAAATTGATGCTTCTACCTACCAAAATTCCAGTATTCTTAACTGGGATGTATTTGTGTTAGGAAAAAAAGTGGACAATGTTTTCAAATTCTAAATACAATTTTAATATAAAACTGAATACAGTTTTTCAATCTACACGTCTCTTTTTCTTGCCAGTGATTCCAATATACCCAATGAAGGCATGTTTTCCTCCTTAGCTGAGCGTCATTAATAAAAGCATAAATCAGTTCACAAGAAGAAGTAGTCATTAGAGTAGTTTCAACATTGTTGGATATATTCACAGAAGATTGCAGTTTATACCTACAAGGCTTATGTCTAGGTAGTCCTTATTATTACTAGGCTTATATGTGGTTAATTCTTCCTGACCCATCAAATCATAAAGGGGACAGTAGTAACACAGATGCATACAAGGTTGTTTACTCAGATTGAGGATAGAAAAGTAATTCTCAGCAAGTCAGTTAATATTATCTCAGCACTTACAGGCCCTGAATAAAGAATCACTTTAATAGGTAGAGATCTCAGGGCACTTTAGAGAGAAGGGACCAAACACAGAAAACTGCAGAAAAACTAAAATTCTCTGTAGTTAAGAAATAACACAGTGAAGTTGGGATAATAATATAAAGAATAAAGAGGTTTAAGGTCTACGAGAATATAAGAAGAGGTTCATTTCTTAAAGAGATCTGATAGCCACTACTGATGAGGAGGCACAAAAAGCATTTAGTCTGCCTGGAGGACAGTTGTCAGTGGGCTGTCCTTGCATCCTGTCTGCAAAGAGCCCAGGAAGTAACTGACAGCAGGCAATGAAGGATTATATGATTGAATTATCCTTGAGAGATGAAGCTTGTGCACTCCTGTTATAAATGAAATCTATGTCATGATAATAACAATGATGATCATTGGTAACTCTTATGTTAAATTAGCTACTGATCATGGAAAAATGAAAATGATATAGATTTTAAAATATGCCAGGCTTCAGTTGTTTTCTAAACTATTATTCATTTTTTTCTAAAATGTCTTTTACTTTTTTTAACAAAAAGTCATATTGAGTATTTTACTTTTTTAAATAAGTCATTTTTTACTGACAAAATTGCAATTCATAAGAACATGCTACATGCAAATTTTGAAAGAAATCAGATTATAAGTAGTTTGTTTATATATATGTAGCTTGTTAAGTGTTGGTAAAGATATTAACTTGATAGGAATGTGAAGTAATAATGACTTCAAATGATGGATGGTCGTCTTACAAAATGTATAGGTTTGAAGTGTTTTGGTGGCAATTTATAAGGCAGAAACATGCATTTGGAAATTTAAGCCACATATATTATTTGTATACCCACTATATGAAAGGTAGATATTATTTGAATATCTACTGTATGGAAGACATTCCGATACAGTTTGCTGGAATATAAAGATGACTGAAACGTGAATGCTGATCTCAATATGAGTGAAATATACTAGATTAGATAATACACATACAAGGAAACATAATATGTAGCCAGATGATAAGATCTGTGAGAAATATGAACAGATATTATGGACTTCAGAGGAGGGAGTGCTCATTTCTAGTGGGTAAGATTAAGAAAAGCTCCATAGGGAAAATGGCATCTGAGCTGGGTATGTAAGGATGGGTAGTGTTTCAACATATAGAGAAAACCAAAGAGGGTAATGATTTGGGCCAGGACCTGCAGCCAGAAAAGTACAGGATGTATATAGGGAGTCAGAAATAAATCTAGGTTAGCTGGAGGGTGAGGAAGAAATGGGCAATGAAGTTGGAGGTAGACTGAGGTCAGATTTTGGCCTTCCACATTTAGCAGATAGTGATGAACATTCTACTTTATGAAACTTACCTTGATTAATGTAGTTACACATTTGATCATACATTTTATAAATTTGCATCAAATGCCTAGTTATGAAGCACCACTGAGTGCTATGACAGAATCAAATATTCATTAGATACGGAGTCTTCCCTCAACTAGAAATAGGGGAAATAAAAGTTGTATGTAAGAAAGAACATCTATATCTAAATCTATCTATATTAAAAGTAACTTTGTATAGGGCTTTATGTTTCACATAAATCTTTCTTACTTGTTTTATCAAAATTAAACTTACAAATAATTTTCTGGGCATATGTTCTATTTTCTCTGTTATACTACTGAGGAAACTTCTGTTCAAGTAGTCACTGTGGTCAGTTTAGTTGTTAGGATCACCCACATGATAAACTACCAAGCAGAACCCAAACCAAATCTTCTGATTCCAAATCTGTTTACTCATGGTTGGAAGAGAGATAAACTGCTGTGGGGTCAAAGGAAAAAAACATCATTATCAATGGTGGGTATTGAGCTATATTCATGAAAACAGAAGTATTTGAGCTGGGCATATGAAGTATAATAAGAATTTCAACACACATGGATGGGCATGGAAGGAGTTGGGAATGTGGGAGCAGATAGAGGGTCTCGCTAGCTGAGTAGAGTAAGTCATAACCTATTGTCTGGATGAACCTGGACAAGTCATTTACACTTCCATTACAACGGCATCATTTGGAATATAAATATAACATGTTTTCAGGCACATTGGGTTGTTAGGAAGATTAACCAAAAATTTATATGAGAAATTATTTTTAAATATATGATGTGCTTTTGAAGTTGCAATAGCAGCAGAGATGATTTTAGTATTTTAAGTAGATTTGGCTTTTAAAGTTTACTTGCACATTGTTTTTTATGTAGGTATATCATAAATAGTTGGGTTCTGAGATAGCAATTTAAAGCCACTTGATCAATAGTATTAACGGTAACATGTTATTTTAACTTTCATTTATTTTTTTCCGTAAGGAAAAACGTGATCAATTCTAATTTTGAGCTCTAGAAAGGCATCTTTTCTAATCCTGTCCACCAAGAAGCCAATTTCTCAAACTCCTGAATTATCCAGAATTCAGAGTTGGAAACTTAGAGCACTGCATAGAAGCTGAGAGCTTCTGTTCCAGGAGATTTGGTAGATGAAATACTGGGGATGACCACCACTTCTAAACTGTTATATGTATCCATGAAAAAGTAAATCTCTCTGCATCTTCCAAAAAGGATGTAACAATCTGGGTCAAATTGCCCTCAAATGTTCAGATTGAGTAAACAATTTTGCCATGGAGGATAGGGACAGAGGCTAAACATTTTTTGGTACTTCAATTTATGTGAATTTTTATTTTCTAGTTTGATATTTATATGCAAACAACCCTCTATATTATTACTTTTGTAGTCTGGGTAAAATAGAACATTGGTTTCTTGTGTCACTCCCTGAAAAGACTAAGGAGAATTTCTATGATTTTTTTCTTTACTGATGCATCACCATTATACCTATATTCGCTTGTGACCATCCTAATTCTTAAACGCCTACCAGGTCTGGGGAAGAAGGACTAGAGAGGTAGCTACACGCAGCCCCAAGCTATAGGGAAGAGAGAATATTTGCTCCCTTAATTATAAATTCGCTAAACTTCACCCCACCTCTACCGCATACTGTTGCACTCTCTTTGTCACCTCTCTCCCCCTAGGTGACAGAGATGCAAAGGATTACTCGAAGCCCATTTCTTCTAAGCAGTGAGAAGCCCCAAAGGGGTTAATTTTCCAGGTAGCCCTCAAGAGAGAGTCAGTCCTCCTTGGAACAATAACCATGAACTGGGGTTCTTTCTCAGTATTTATTCTCCAGGCCAGAAAGTTACAGAAAAGGAACATAGATGGAGTTATGGCTAAGTATAGTTTAACAATAGAGGCTGGTAACATCAGTGAAACAACAAAGTGACATTCCATAATGCAATTTGCAAAAGGTTAAGTCGATCCACCAACAATAGCTTGTTCTTAGCAAATACTGTCTTTTCCCACAGCAGTTTCCTCAGTATTTTTACATAACAATAAAGCAACTTTAGGTTAATCTGCACCAAGGACATCTGTCCTTGAGCCAACAATTTTGCTGTGTTACTATTCTTTATCTACAACAGAGACTTTAGCCGGGGGAAAGTTTCCTGTCTTTTGCAAGTTTAACATTTCTATGTGTAATTTTAAAAAGTTAGGTTAAACCTGAAACTACAGGCTTTTGGAGGCTAGGCCCTGTGAAATGCGTTTGCTTTATTAGTGTTAGTATACTCCACAACATACAAGCACCTTAGACAACCCAAAAATCTATGTGCAGAGGATGGCTTTTAAATTAACTGTCCTCTCTGGAGGCTATAGAGATGTGTGCTGATCCAAATAACCTTAATAATCCACTGGCTCCAAGCCTAGACTTTTGATGCCAAGAGGAGTTTATAGTTTTATCTCTTCTTGCTGGTCTGTTAACTGAATAAATCTCTACAATGCAGTTTCTCTCTTTGGGTTTGCTTTCTGACACAAAAACTGAACATTTGCTTTCTAACTAGTGACAAAAGCATTTTTATTGTTATTTTTATTGATTTACTTTATCTCTTTTGGTGTGTAGCCTCAGGCAAGATAGATTTAGGGACACAGATTTATAGGCTTGTCTCTAGTGTTTGATAATGCTCCCAATGTGTATGAAATTTTGTAATATATAATAATTACTTGTGACTTTTTAGAATGTTGATGAGCCGAATGTTAGTGATGAAAGTGGATTTAGGAGGGATTTTTTTTTTTTTTGTCATTTTCTTTTTTTCATTTTTTTTTGGTCATGATGGCCCATATATTAATCAGTCTTTTGGCTGAAACTAGATATTTAAAAAAAAAAAAAAATGGCCACCTCTCAGGAGCTTATAAAAAGCAAAAACAAAAAAAAACCCTAGTTTGCCTATATAGACTTACATATAAATCTCCTTCACTTGTTAAAAAAACAAAACAAAATAAAAAAACAAGGCATAGCAAAAAATGAAATTCTTCAGTTGGGTAAAATGGCTTTACTGGCCACCTCTTTTAGGAGGATAGTCCTGCTGCTTCTATTTCTGGTAAGAGAAACAGCGGCAGGAACAGTTGTCTAGAAGAGCTGGTAGGAAGAGCAGAGCTATGCCAAACGTCAGGAGGCTGGAACCTGTGGAGCCAGAGCCTGTAAGACATTCCTGATCGTGGTGTAACTGAAAGAACTTTCAGGAAAGAGGATATTCTTTTTTGAGTTGCTTGCTGTTTTTAGCACAAAAGTCTTTTGTCACCTCAAATTCTAAGCAAAGACTGCCACACAGTTCCTCTTCAAAAGGAGTACTGAGAACACAAATGTTCATCTTCTCTCTCTAAAGGTCTCACTTTTTAAACGATCGAAAGTATAGTAGTTCCAGAAAATATGAAAGAGCACCAGTAATGTTAAGTTGGTATGTTGAAGAATTCCTAGAAGATAGAAAGGAAATGAGAAGGAATTAACAAAGAGCTGAGAAAACAGTGGGTTGTCTATAATATTTAAATAATTAAAGAACTTCAGTGAGAACAAATAGGACAGCTGGATTCCCTCCTAATCTCCACTGGGAAGACAGGGTGTAGGGGGAGGCTCTCTTTTACCCCTCAGGCTAAAGCCAGAGAATGTTCTACAAATGAAGGGGTGAAAACTAAGGCCTTCAAAAGAAGAGTAGAAGTGGAAGTCATGCTCCTCTCCTACAATAGTGTTGCAAAGGAGAAAACAAACAAGTACAATGTTACTCAACCATGATTCAAATGCACTAAATCTGTTACCATCAAAGTAAAACTGCCCTTACTTGGTCACTCAAGGTCTGCGGTCCTATTTCCTCTCATTCAAAGGAGAAGACTAACAGGGAAGCAAATAAATAATGGAGACATTCACTATATATATGAGTGGATTGAAGAGCTGAACCAGACACTTTTGCAATAACACCCATGAAGAACATAAGTGAACTAATAGGAAACAAACAAAGAATCTCATAGGAAAGAGTTCATTCAGGAAACATAAAAAAACTTAAAAATTCCTTTTTACTATTTCCAAGAAAGATTTAAGAAGACATTTCATTGATAATTACCACACTCAAAATTCAGTGGACTGGTTGAGGGTTGAGGGTGGAAATGGACCTAGTTAATGGTCTGGAAGATAAAGAGCCAGAATTTCCCCAGATTATAGAGCTATAAGGCAAAAGAAAAAAAATTATTCAACTACTTAGTTAGCATCTACTATAATTCAGGCATGTTCTAGACTCTGGAGATACAGAATGAATAAATAGAAAAAATTCTTCCTTTATGGAGTGTGTATTCTAGTAAAGGTCACAAATAAATAAAATATATGGTAAGACAGATGCTAAGTGTTATGGAGAAAAATGAAGAAGAATAAAGTTATAGTGTGCAGCAAGGGAGGGAAGAGATGGGTGGTGGTGTTCTCTCACTCACTTTCATTTGAGGACTACTTGGTGGATGACTTGGGAATCCAACATTTTTAGTGGTGACTAAAGGTCTAATTGAAAAGTGTAGTCCCAATTTAGGCTGAGGGTTACAGGTGAGGGTAGTAAGGAAGGAAAGGATGGGAATGAACCCAAGAATGTGTACAAATCTCATTCTGAGATTCCATCTTCATTCTTGCCTTTAGTAATGTGGAGGTGGGGGAATTAGTATTTTATAAACCCCCCATAAAACAGCATAGAGAGCTATTCCTATTTATAAAAATAGGTGATAATATGAGGCTTTCCTTTGAAAAAAATCAAAACTTATTATTTGATGTTATAATGACCACCACAAGATAAACTAAAAGCAAAAATTAAGGGCCGAGCCCGTGGCGCACTTGGTAGAGTGCTGCGCTGGCAGCGCGGCGACGCTCCCGCCGCGGGTTCGGATCCTATATAGGACTGACCGGTGCACTCAATGGCTGAGTGCCGGTCACGAAAAAACGACAAAAAAAAAAAAAAAAAAAAAAAGCAAAAATTAATACTAGTTGATTCTGGAGAGTAAGCCTTGGAGGTAGCAAAGGAGGCTTTTACATTTCAATGTCATACCTTTTTGCACTATTTTTTTTTGACTTGTAGATTTATGGCATAACTAAAATTAACACCACAATAATTAAAAAATTCTATGTCAGCAAATGATTCATTAAAGAAGTATATAATGTAAAGAGATGAATAAAGAATTTAGATTCTTGATTTTTACATCGTCAGGCTTAGCATTCCACTTGGTGAAATGTTAACATTTTTGGTTCTAAACAGCAATGCCAAGTTTGATCAGTTTCTTAAATCATTTTTTCCTTGTCACAGCCATGTGTGCTTTAACTGGCACCATGTTTATATGAAGCCAATAAAGAGAAATAAAGTACCTTGATTCTAAACAGAAAGGTTTAGGAAGACAAATGATATTGATTTACTTGCCATTCTCTGATAATCCCTATGGTATCATTCATACTATTTAAAACAAGAATATCCTAATTATAACCAAATTAATTTACCTTTACTTAAAATAGTTTTCTAATGAAGTTAAATGAATAGAAGGATTCAATCCTTTAAACATCTGTTTTAAATATGTTTACAAATACCATATTTGTTTAACTCTCACTTTTGATGAGATCCAATTTGCAACATTTTTCTTATGATTTGAACATTCCTTGGATAATTATATATATATTCCTCATGCTGTACCTATAAGTTTAATCATTAGACCCAAAGCCTTTTTTTCATTTTTAGCTTTTAAATGACTAGATGTTTCAGGTATCTCTGCAGTGCTGGCTTTTCTAATATCTAGTATGCCTGTTATATATTATTACAACTGGTACAATGGTCTATATAGCTTGGTAAGAACAGATGTTCTTCTGTGAAAGCAGATACCCACAGTTAGCAAAATCATTTATTGGATCAGTAAGCTTAATATAGTGATGGGCTGACTTACTCATTGTTCATATCCCTTGAGAAAACACACACATATGTAACACTCTCCTGTATTCTATATCTTAATTGGCTTACATAAAAATGAGCATTTTATTTACAAATATTTCAGCGGTATTACATCAAAGACAAAGATGTAAATAATCTATTAGAAGTTTCTACTAATTTTCCTAAAGTAAAAACAATATTAAATGCATTGACAAGGCATCAAATAATCTGGGTCTTGTCCTAGCTCTGCCCCTCACACATGTGCAGTCTTGCTCATAGTACTATGAATTCACTTAAAAGTACTTCTAGTTACCTTTGATAGGGAAGTAATAACTTCACTACAAACAATGTTTCTCGCCTTTCTCTTTCTTCAGTAAAAAGGAAGATCAGTCTTTGTCAAAGAAAACTGAGCTTGTAGTTTGAACACTGTGCATTTCTAAATGTGCTGTAGGCACTTTATATGCATTTCATCTTATGCTCTTTTAATGAGGTGATGTTCACATTTTAAAGATGAGTAAAGAGACTGAGAAAGTAAGAATTCATATTCTAAAGCGTTTTGAAATCTGCAATTTTTAAAAATTTTTTATAAAATAGTCATAAGATGATCTTTTGGAAAAGTGGAAAGAATATGGGATTTTAGATTTGGATGTTGTGGATATGAATTTTAGCTCAACTACTCATTTCTTGTGTGATGTGGTCAGGTCATTTTATTATTCTGAGTGTTTAGTTTTAAATATTTGCAATGTGAGAGTATTTCTAAATTCAAAATTACTTTTGCCAGTATAAATGGACTTGCCTTGAAATTGAAATCATAGGTATACATTATTATTAATAATAATATTTATAGAATTCTAGTAGGTAAGTAGGGATAGCAGCATCATTGTAGGCTCCATTTGTAGATGAGAAAACTGAGGTTAAGTATTAAGGGACTTTTGCAAGGTCATGGAATTACTTGGCAGTGAGTCTTATACAAGAAGCCAGATCTACTGACCCAAAATTTAGCATTTTTTTTGTAGGAGACCACATGTCTTTAACTGGATTATTTGATTCACTATGCCATTTCCTACCTTTCTAGGTGTGTGTGTATGAGTGTATATTCTACATTTTCTTAAAGTTAAACGAAAATTAACCTTTTTTGGCAGGTGTTTATTTTCAGGATATTTAGTGTAAAAAAAAAAATCAAGTTTTAAGAGCACTGGTTTTATACCTTCCTACTCACTGCTGCCCAAACTAGAGTCTTACATTGATGCATTATTTTTTGTTCTTTAAGAAAGCTGTGAGATCCTACTCTACATCTACTCTGCTTGAATTTGACAATAGAGATGATGAAAGTGATAACTTTGCTCACTGTCAGAAATAGAATTCAGAGTCTAGAAGGAGAGCCAATAACTTAGCAATTCAGATAGAATTTTGTTTATAAAATCAAATATAATAAAGCACATATAGATGAGTTCTGGTCTTGCCTGAGTATGAAATAGTAAACCACCTTTTCTGTTCTTTTTTTCTCTCTAATCAATATTTTTATCAATTACAAAACAATTTGTAGAAATAGATTTCTTTCATTTGCTCAGCAAAGTCAGAATTTTCAGTAGAATACTTAAAACAACTTTTAAGAACAGATTTCTATTTATGTAAAACAATTTTAAAAATAAAATAGCAGGCTTCATTATGTGAACATGGGATTAGAAACTCTGTAATTGTATTTCTTGGGAAAAACTTTAAGGTGTAGATCTATGTGTTTTTTGTTTCTGACAGAGGAAGGATTAAAAAATAAGTGGTCAGAAAGAAATAAATGGTGACAAAAATGTGAATAGGATTTGTGAAAAAAATGAAAATAATGTAAAGTTGATTAAGCACAATTTTAAAATTAGACTTTCCTTAAGTACATTCTTGAAAATGTGTGTATATACAACTATGTAAAGTTTGAATAATTTAAAATGTATGAGGCTTTCATTCACAAAGAGCTAAAAGAGGCTAAATTTCCCTTATGAAACTTTGTCTTTTGCATAAGCTTTAATATATTTTAAGCATTTCATATATTTTTTTAAATGTACTTTTTCCTTCCCAAGTCAATGCACAAGTACTGGCTTAATTCCAGTGAGCATCTGATTGATTTAAAGATATGCTACTTTCAGCATTTATAATGAGTTCTTATTTGTCTATATTAAGTGTATGAGACCTTTGATTCTTTTCACTAATGTAATTTATTTTTACATTTTTCATTTTTAAATGAAATAATATGAGGAAAATGCAATAAGCTATTCAGATAATTGCACAAATATTGTCTAATCAGAGCCATTGGTTCACAGCTGCAAAATTGCGTGATAGCCCCAGGTGTGTGTTAATCATTTGAGATATAAAAGTTTGAATTCACCACATAAGAGGCATTTTAGAAGTGTTAATATATATATATGTGATTTCAGTTTACTGAGTTGAGAGTCTTCTCTTTGTGTAATTGTTGTCGAGTATGCATATATTTGTATGTCTGTGTATTGTAATCATTTTGTAAATTGTGCTTTGGTGAAAGTGTCAGTTTTCCTGTTTTGGGTTACACTGAGGACTTACAAATGTTATTGCTAGCATTTGGTGAACATTATTATGATTTATGAAGAAAAGAGTGCGTATTTATTTTATGTTTCACGGGTTTCTTTATGGTTGCTGAATCATGCAGCAGAAATTATAATCCACACAAGTTTCAAAAAGAAAATATCCATCCAACTTCTGGATGGATTATTTTAAATAAAATTGTTTCACCAAGTTACTGAGCATGCCATCACAGTTAGGAGGATTGCTAGTGTCTAGTTTTCAACCAAAATAAATTATGCAGTAATATGCATATCTGTAGATGTCAACTACAATGAGCCATCTGCAGTCAAACTGCTGTCCAGGAGTAACTGCCTCTATAGGGGAGGTCATGTGCTTGGGGAAATCCTTGAGTAGCAGAAAGCATAACCTGTTTTCAAATTTTGTTTTTTTTTTTTCTTTATAATAGTGATTTCTTAGACTTTTTGTTTGTTGTACTATATTTTTCTATGACATTTAAAATAATATAAGACTTTAAATAAGTATTTTAAGATAATTTGATGAGAAATAGAAACAAATTTCTGAATAGTTCATTATTAAGAAATATTTAAAATTTACTGAGGTCCAGTACAAAAGTGAGAGTAAACATGAGAAGTGGTCATTCCTTTTAAAAGTCTGTATGAGGAGAGAAGAGGAAATAACTGGAAAACGCTTTAAGTCACTACATATTTGAATCTAAATGCCATGGTTCAGACTACCGTGGTTACAATTGAGGAGAGGCAGACTTTATTTGATGATGGAATATTAAATGGTAAAGGAGGAAATTCAATGTGGACTGTATAGGGTGGGTAGCATTTAGGTAAATGGGAGAGGAGTCATGACTCAGAAAAGAGAAAATGAGAATACTGCCTCAGTGGAGTAAATAATCCATTTCAGTGCTATGGTTTGCAGAAAAGTTTAGTTGTGATGAGTCCAGAAGTAAGAACCCAACAGGTTTTATTGTGTAAGGACAGAATGAAAGCAGGATTGAAGAAAATTTATTCAACAGCTAATATGAATGGTATGAACACCAGCAAATATAACTTCCTAACTTGTGTTTGTCCTTTATTGATATTCCATTATCCCACGTACTACTGCTATGTAACTGCACAGATATTCTTTCATGTAATTTTCCATTTAAATTGTGCAGGGTGGGCTACATTGAAGGGTGGATGTTAGTTATTATACCTTCTGGAATTTTTTTGAGTGTTTTCCACTTTGTTTTGCAGTTAATTAAATTCATAATTGTTCTGAGCATGAATATACTTTAATTCTGGACCCCCAAAATTTACCGATTCACTTTATTGCTTAGATGTATCAAGTTGATTATCTTGAATTATTATTAAAGTTATACTGTTAAAAATCAGGGATAATAGTTTTGATACTTTTTGATAGAGGCACCATTGATTGGAACTCTGTATGTGAAGTTCACAATTAAACGTTCAAGTATTTAATTGCTGAAACATCTAAATAAGACATTTATGATTATCTGGCAAAGGCCCTGTGAAGTTGTGTTACTGTATTTTGCAGCTCTGATACATAACAAAGGCTAAACAAATGGGGACTCTAAGGGTTGGATTAAGCAGGAAGGTGTGTTAGAGTAATTATATTTTTTAGAATACACAGTGACCTCAGGATGAACAGAAATGCTGTCTGAATACTCTCTTACCTTCATTTATGTAGCATATTATGTCAGAAGACTAAAAGAACAAACAATTTTATGTCTTTATTTTGTTCCTTTCCATAGAGCTAATTGAGTTAGAATAGTTCATTAAACGATTGTGTCTATAGACCTTGAATATCATTTATTCACCTTCTGTAAGTAAGACTATAGGTGAGGAAGCAAAAGATGTCTGTTTTTCCTTGCTTGTCATATAAAATCTAGAATTTAGAAATGGTTCTGGCTTGATATATCTATCTAATAAACATTTCCTTTTAACGCTTGTATATTGAAGGTAAGAGTCCATTCAGGGTACAGTTGTAGGCTCCTTGTACTGTTTATTCCATTTCTCCCACCATTTTTCAAAGGGATATGGCTTATTATAGTGTAATGTTAGGGAGGGGGTGCTACTTGTGACAGGGGCCCTGGGAAGTTTATGAAATTTTTGTAGAAGCTGTCCCTCACATATTGTCTGACTTTTGTGGCTTGGGAGAAAATGATAAAGACTAAAATCTAAGATCCTCATCCATTGATATAGTGGAATGAAGACCCAAATCATGCAGAACTAGGGGACCAACTGTGTTATAGATAGGGGCATTGTGTAGAAATGACAGCAAGTGTCTGAGACTAACTGGTACCCGTCTGCTCAGAATTAGAGATAATGATTTAATTTTGGAAGTGAAAAACAGGCAGTAATTGTCTTCAGACAAAGAAAATATTTATGGTTAGCAGGTGTTTTAGTGATGGGAGACTCTTTCAGTTTGAACCAAAGTGGGGATAGAGTGTCGGTGGCCAGAAGAATAGGGTAGGGCTCTGAGGCAAATGGCATACAACCAGAAAATGAAGACAGAGTCTGTGGTACAGGCTGTGTAAACAGTGAGAATTGGCAGAGTAAACAGGGATGCTGTAGCTTGAAGAGCGCAGATAAATATTTTCGACTAGTTTGCTTAATTCAAACCAGCTCAGAAAATATTTGTGAACATCTGTGATGCATAAAGGGTCAGTTAGACCCTGGGGATCAATAGAAAGACTACTACAAGGAAGTTCTTACCATTTGTTGCTTAGAGTCTTTGAAAGATATAGACCTGAAAATAGCAGAATTATGTAAATTCTAGCATATGAACATCAACAAAATCATGTATTTTGAATTTCTTGCAAAAAATTAACTTTTAGGTACTTGTCTTAGTCTGTTTTGTGCTGCTATAACAGAATATCTGAGACTTGGAATTTGTGAAGAACAGAAGTTTAGTCTTACAGTTCTGGAGGCTGTGAAGATCAGGGCTGTGACATCTGGTGAGGGCCTTCTTGCTGTGTCATGCCTTGGTGGAAGGTGAGAGGGTGAGAGCAAGAAATGAAAGGGGGCCAAACTCATCCTTTTATCATGATCCTAATTCCCTGATAATAGCATTAATTTGTTCATGAGGGCAGAGCATTCATGGCCTAATAACCTCTTCAAGGTCCCGACTCTCAATACTATTACAATGGTGATTAAATTTCAACATGAGTTTGGGAGGGGACAGATATTCAAATCATAGGAGTAGTGGAGAGGCTTTGAGGTTTGAAGGGACGTGGTTATGTTTAGAGTCGACTCATGTTGTTTGCTTAAAACAGGTTACTTTTGGTGGAAGTGTAGTGGTTGAGAAATGATGAGGGCCAAACGAGGGATGGTGGCTTTGGAACCGTGAGAGAATGAATGGGTCTTTACCTTTAACAGGCAACCAAAACCCACTTGGGGAATAACAGAATTCCATAAAAATCTTACAACCAGATTTATAAATCACATGACCGGGAGAGCCATAGCCCCCTTGCTACTTCTTGCTCTTCCTAAGAGCATTGTGAAAGACACGACCTACAACAGGAGGGAAGGGGGCTCATGATGTTAATGCTGAGGCTGATTGTGGACTTTTTCACTTGCTCAATGTATAGGAAAATTTTGTTGTTTTTTCAATTGAATCGGGGAATTGGAAATGTGGCTGTTTTCAAAGCAAGACTGTGCTCTGATAAAAATCATTTCTATCTCCAACAGATTTGGCCAGTAGAATTTAGAAAATAAAAGGAAGCTCTTTCTAAAACATCCTAAGAGGTTAAAAAGATTTTTATATAGTGATAGCTGTAAACAATGATTTCAATCTGTATTCTAGCAGTGAAGAGGAACATTCAGGGATCAAATATCTTTCATGTGTTTTTTATCAATGTTAAAAAAGTGTGGTTATTAAAAGGACAAAAGATGTGGCAGTGGAGTCTGTCCAGGAAAAGAGTGTGTTCAGAGAATATCAGGGCAGTGACTCCTGTTTTCCACCTTCCTTTTCCTAACTCTCCTTTCTGTGCTTAGGGGGAGAAATATGTATATACATTTATAACGCACAACAAATCATTTGATTTTGGAATAAGGACAGTACAAAATGTGTTCCTGGCATTGATGTACATCATATATTAGATGTGTCATGGCAGTGTTCTAGTTTTGCAATTGTCCAAAAGTGGAGTTAGGGCCCACTGGCTGACTATGCATGAAGCTCCAGTGTTCACATTGCAAAGAAACTTAACAATTTCACTGATAGAACCAAATGCATCCAAAGAAATTTTCACAGAAAAGAAAAGAGAAACTATCAAGAAATAAAAAAAAGAAGGAACCATCATGGTATCATCAGATACTTACTGTGCATCTATAATAACCCTGAAATTGTATTCTGCATTAACTCCTTTGTTTCTTATCTGACTCTTCCACTATATTGTAGCCTCCATCACCGACAGAGATTTTTGCTTTAGTGGTATGTACCCTGTGGAAGGTGTTCAATAAATATTTGAGTTAGGAATGAATATTGATTAAATTTTGCATCTACTTTGGCTATGGCACTCGGTAAAAATAATAAAAGCATATAATGGTAATGAAGATCACTCCTAGAAGTTTGTAATTTGAACTGGTTAATGTGGATATATATAATAGATATTTTGTAGGAAAAAGTGATAATATCATATAATATATATTTTGTAGGAAAAAGTCAGTGATAGTGCAGGTAAAGAATTATGCTTTTAATTACATTTCTCTTCCTTTATTTTGTCTGGCTATGTGATTATATGGTAATCATGTAAGGCTATGGAAGAAAATATATGAGAAAAAATAAATAGTAGAAAAGCAGAATTGACACTGATAATAGGGGTATGGGTGATTAGGTAGATACATATTTATAGAGATATTTTCTTCCTTCAAGACAGGGATAAAACGAAGTGAAAGTTTCTTTACAGTTTAAACTGCTTTTTGTCATGGTACTTGCAGAAGTAGCAATTGCTTGATAGTTTGGGGATTTCAAATATTTATATGTCTAAAAAATTATTTTGAGAAATGCTTCAAACATATAGAAAGGTAAAAAAGATAAAAATATCATGAGTACACAGGTGTTCAACCTCTATATTGAAAATAAATGTAATTAATACCCAAGTATCTACCACTCATATTTAACAAAAGGTCATAATTTTACTTTTTGATTCAATTTTTAAAGCAGAAATATAACATTTTCATTCAAGTTGAAAATCTCTTTTAACCTTCCCCAAACATAGTTTACTTAGATTACATAATAAGCCTCGTTATACTGGTATGTAAGTTTAAATAATTTCAAAGTAGCTCTAAAACGTTAAGGAATTATCAACTCAAATTTTTCAGAGGCAAATGCTTGAAAATAAATATTATGCTGTTTGCCAGCATAATACTTTACAATTCTGTACTGTGGGAAATTTTTCTGGTGCCCATGCTCCATAAACTTATTTTTCTCACTGTGCAACATTCTGTAGAAAGAACTTCAGTGTAAAACTGTTAACATTGGTTACTTTGGGTAGAGAGGATTGGATCATGGCAGAATTTTACATTCTCAATTATTTTGGTAATATTTAAAATATTCTGCAATAAACAAACATTGTTTTGGAATAATAAAAAAGGTAAATGTTAGACATAGGTACTTTCAAATTATCTTCTAAAATTTATAAGATTTCTAAAATATGATACCAAATTCAATATCTTTTCACAATGGATGCAATATGAAAAGAGCAGTTGCAATTGTGTGTGTTTGTTTATACACACAATATGTGTCTCTCTCTCTCACACACACGCACACACACATCAGCAGTCAAATAAGTACATTATTTACTTATATTGCTTTTTCAAGTATGTTCATAAAATTTAAAACAAAACCACGTTTTCTCTGTTAAATTGTGCTATTTATGATAATCTGAAGGAATGCAATTATTTTTTATTTACTTTCTTTACAGAGAATCCCTTTCTAACCCAAAATGATTATCAATTTTTGTTTTCACACCTTTGAGTATGTCACCTTGGAGGGGGAAGTAATGCTCTGCTAATTTAAGAAATTAGCAATGTGTTCCTAATTTGACAAGCCTACTCTGGGCTGTGTAACTAAAAACTTTTTATGAGGCATTGATAGAAAAAAAATCTATCATACTGACACATGAAATCTAATAGTTAAAACCCATGATTTTTTTTATCATATGTGGTTTTCTGTTTAGGGGAGTAATCAAAATTTGAGTAAATCAAAAGCAAAGAATAATTAACATTTGAAGAAACGTAGAATTATATGTTGATTTTTACTTTTTATTTTCCTTATAATATACGGTACTTTGGTCTCTGAGATCTATTAATTATATTTTAATATAGTTAAACTTTTTTATATAAATTAATTAAAATAAGTAGTCTGTATTTTATGCTTTGAAAGTTGAGGGACATGGTTTCAAAGGTACCATGCATGTTTTAAACAATTTTTGCTTTTACAGTGCTTTATCTTAGTGACCATTGCTTTATATTATTTCTAGATAAAAGAGTGGCTGTGTTTAAACTGTCAGATGCAAAGAGCTCTAGGAGGTGATCTGGCTCCAATTCCATCATCGCCCCAGCCCAAACTGAAGACTGGCCCTGTTACTCCCACATCTACAGTGAGCAAATCATCCCCAGCGTCACAGCAGGCTTCCCCAAAGAAGGATATTACATCCAAACAGGAAATCTCAAAGGCATCTGAATCTAAAAAGCCACCACCACTAGTGAAACAACCAACGCTTCATGGTTCTCCCCCAGCCGTGGCCAAGAAGCCTGCTGTGGCAGAGTCCTCGCTTAAGCCAGCACCTCCCAAAGAGCCTTCTGTCCCATCTGACCAGGCCAAGACCCCTGTTGCTGATGATAAACCAAAGCAGCCCAAGATGGTAAAGCCACCCACAGATATTGTATCTTCATCTGTGGAAGCAACAAAACCTGATATCCTGAGCTCCAAAGAACAGTTACAAGATCAGGAGAAAACCCCTCCTCTAAAAATAGATTCTGCCAAACCCTCACAAAGTTTTCCACCAACAGGAGAAAAAGTCACTCCATTTGATTCTAAAGCCATACCTCGACCTGCATCGGATTCAAAAATTATTTCACATCCTGGACCTAGTTCAGAGAGCAAAAGTCAAAAACAAGTTGATCTGGTACAAAAGAAGGATGAACCTAAAAAAGCACAAACCAAAATGAGTCCTAAACCAGATGCCAAGCCAATGCCAAAAGTGTCACCGACACCCCCTGGCCCACGACCTACCCCTGGCCAAACTGCCCCCACATCTCAACAGCCCCCCAAATCTCAGGAGCAGTCAAGACGTTTCAGTCTGAGTCTGGGAAGTATAGCCGATGCTCCTAAGTCACAGCCTACGACTCCTCAAGAAACTGTGACTGGGAAACTCTTTGGGTTTGGGGCATCAATCTTCAGCCAGGCATCGAATTTAATTTCCACAGCAGGCCAGCCTGGACCTCCATCACAAAGTGGGCCAGGGGCTCCAACAAAACAAGCCCCTGCCCCTTCACAGCCACCTATGTCTCAGGGGCCACCCAAATCCACAGGTCAAGCACCACCAGTACCTGCAAAGGTTACACCTGTGAAAAAGGAAACAAAAGCTCCAGTAGCTGAAAAATTAGAGCCCAAAGCTGAACAAGATCCAACAGTAAAAAGAACAGAAACAGAAAAGAAGACCCTACCCACTAAGGACAGCAAACCTTCAATGACTGAGCCACAAAAGGCTGTCCTTCCTCCAAAACCAGAGAAAACTCCCAAACCAAAATCAGCCTGTCCTCTCTGCAAAAGTGAACTCAACATAGGTTCTGAGGATCCTCCTAATTTCAGTACTTGCACTGAATGCAAGAATCGAGTTTGTAATCTCTGTGGATTTAACCCTACACCACACTTGACTGAGGTAAGCAATGCATATATTACATATGGATGTCAGTATATTGGTTTACTTTATAATATTTTGGTGGCCAAATTTCTGAGCAAAATATACATTTCTAGTGAAGAAAACAAATCAATATTGATATCTTAGAAGTTTCAATTACTTATTACCTGCTTGCCTTCTTATTAGAAGTTTGTATTATTTGTACCTTTCTGGGTTAATGCACTACAAATAAGAAGATGAAATAAGATGACAAATGAACATAACAATTATACCAATCCTTCATGAATGAACAACACAGAACTTTGGAGAACTAATTAGTTTTCACAAATAAATGCCAAATAAATGTTGTAATTTACTGTTCCCATTATCTCTAATCCTTCTAGTCACTTTAATATGTTAAAAAGAAAAAAAAAAAGTTTGGCTGGTTGCAGATCTATAAACAACATGAAATCTGTTATTTTCCAAAAACTGTTAAGAACTTGGTGCAAGTTAATAATGTTGCCTAGTAGAAAATAATGGTTCAAATATATTATGTCTAAGCTTTTTATAATTCTGTCTGAGATGTTATCTGGCATCAACATAATAGAGCACTTTACGAGGAACTGTGGAAAGGAAAAAAAGATATATGAATTTCAACAACTAATGGGAAGGATTTTTTTTTTAAATTTTATTTTGTTGATATACATTGTGGCTGATTATAGCTCCCCATCACCAAAACCTCCCTCCCTTCTCCCTCCCCCCTCTCCCCCAACAATGTCCTTTCTGTTTGCTTGTCGTATCAACTTCAAGTAATTGTGGTTGTTATATCTTCTTCCCCCCCCCAGTTTTGTGTGTGTGTGTGTGTGTGTGTGTGTGAATTTATATATTAATTTTTAGCTCCCACCAATAAGTGAGAACATGTGGTATTTCTCTTTCTGTGCCTGACTTGTTTCACTTAATATAATTCTCTCGAGGTCCATCCATGTTGTTGCAAATGGCAGTATTTCATTCGTTTTTATAGCTGAGTAGTATTCCATTGTGTAGATGTACCACATTTTCCGTATCCACTCATCTGTTGATGGACATTTGGGCTGGTTCCAACTCTTGGCTATTGTAAAGAGTGCTGCGATGAACATTGGGGAACAGGTATACCTTCGACTTGATGATTTCCATTCCTCTGGGTATATTCCCAACAGTGGGATAGCTGGGTCGTATGGTAGATCTATCTGCAATTGTTTGAGGAACCTCCATACCATTTTCCATACAGGCTGCACCATTTTGCAGTCCCACCAACAATGTATGAGAGTTCCTTTTTCTCCGCAACCTCGCCAGCATTTATCGTTCAGAGTCTTTTGGATTTTCGTCATCCTAACGGGGGTTAGATGGTATCTCAATGTGGTTTTGATTTGCATTTCCCGGATGCTGAGTGATGTTGAGCATTTTTTCATATGTCTGTTGGCCATTTGTATATCGTCCTTAGAGAAATGCCTACTTAGTTCTTTTGCCCATTTTTTAATTGGGTTGCTTGTTTTCTTCTTGTAAAGTTGTTTGAGTTGCTTATATATTCTTGATATTAATTCTTTGTCAGATGTATATTTTGCAAATATTTTCTCCCACTGTGTTGGTTGTCTTTTAACTCTGTTGTTTCTTTTGCTGTGCAGAAGCTTTTTAGTTTGATATAATCCCATTTGTTTATTTTTCCTTTGGTTGCCCATGCTTTTGGGGTCATATTCATGAAGTCTGTGTCCAGTCCTATTTCCTGAAGTGTTTCTCCTATGTTTTCTTTAAGAAGTTTTATTGTTTCAGGGTGTATATTTAAATCCTTAATCCATTTTGAGTTGATTTTAGTATACGGTGAGAGGTATGGATCTAGTTTCACTCTCCTGCATATGGATATCCAGTTATCCCAGCACCATTTGCTGAAGAGGCAGTGCCTTCCCCAGTGAATAGGCTTGGTGCCTTTGTCAAAGATCAGATGGCAGTAAGTGTGTGGGTTGATTTCTGGATTCTCTATTCTATTCCATTGGTCAGTGTGTCTGTTTTTATGCCAGTACCATACTGTTTTGGTTATTATAGCTTTGTAGTATAGCTTAAAGTCAGGTAGTGTTATGCCTCCAGCTTTATTTTTTTTGCTCAGCATTGCTTTGACTATGCGTGGTCTTTTATTGTTCCATATAAATGTCTGGATAGTTTTTTCCATTTCTGAGAAAAATGTCTTTGGAATTTTGATAGGGATTGCATTGAATTTGTATATCACTTTGGGTAGCATGGACATTATCACTATGTTGATTCTTCCAATCCAAGAGCATGGGATATCTTTCCATCTTCTTGTATCCTCTCTAATTTCTCTAAGCAGTGCTTTGTAGTTCTCATTATAGAGATTTTTCACCTCCTTGGTTAACTCAATTCCTAAGTATTTTATTTTTTTGGTGGCTATTGTAAATGGGCAGGCTTTCTTGATTTCTCATTCTGCATGTTCACTATTGGAGAAAAGAAATGCTACTGATTTTTGTGTGTTGATTTTGTATCCTGCTACTGTGCTGAAATCATTTATCAATTCCAACAGTTTTTTTGTAGAGGTTTTAGGCTGTTTGATATATAGGATCATGTCATCTGCAAAAAGGGACAGTTTGACTTCATCTTTTCCGATCTGGATGCCCTTTATTTCCTTCTCTTCTCTGATTGCTCTGGCTAGTACTTCCAACACTATGTTGAATAGGAGTGGTGAGAGTGGGCATCCTTGTCTAGTTCCTGTTCTTAAAGGAAAAGCTTTCAGCTTTTCCCCATTCAGGATGATATTGGCAGTGGGTTTGGCATATATGGCTTTAATTATGTTGAGATACTTTCCCTCTATACCTAACTTATAGAGGGTCTTTGTCATGAATGAGTGCTGAACTTTATCAAATGCTTTTTCAGCATCTATAGAGATGGTCATATGGTCCTTGTGTTTGAGTTTATTAATATGGTGTATCACATTTATTGATTTGCGTATGTTGAACCAACCTTGCATCCCTGGGATGAATCCCACTTGATCATGATGGATAATTTTTCGTATGTGTTGCTCTATTCTGTTTGCTAGTATTTTAGTGAGGATTTTTGCATCTATATTCATCAAGGATATCGGCCTGTAGTTTTCTTTTTTGGTTATATCTTTACCTGGTTTTGGTATCAGGATGATGTTTGCTTCATAGAATGAGTTTGGGAGATTTGCGTCTGTTTCAATCTTTTGGAATAGTTTGTAAAGAATCGGTGTCAATTCCTGTTTGAATGTTTGGTAAAATTCTGCTGTGAATCCATCTGGTCCTGGGCTTTTCTTTGTTGAGAGCCTTCTGATAACAGCTTCAATCTCCTTTATTGTTATTGGTCTGTTCAAATTTTCTACATCTTCATGGTTCAGTTTTGGGAACTTGTGTGTGTCCAGAAATTTATCCATTTCCTCCAGATTTTCAAATTTGTTGGCGTATAGTTGTTTATAGTAGTCTCGAATGATTCCTTGTATTTCAGATGAATCAGTTATAATATTGCCTTTTTCATTTCTAATTTTTGTTATTTGAGTCTTCTCTCTTCTTTTTTTTGTTAGCCATGCTAATGGTTTGTCAATTTTATTTATCTTTTCAAAAAACCAACTTTTTGATTCGTTGATCTTTTGAATTGTTTTTTGGTTTTCAATTTCATTCAGTTCTGCTCTGATCTTAATAATTTCTTTCCGTCTGCTAACTTTAGGTTTGGATTGTTCTTGTTTTTCTAGTTCTTTAAGGTGAAGTGTTAGGTTGTTCACTTGCCATCTTTTCATTCTTCTGAAGTGAGCGTTTAATGCAATAAATTTCCCCCTCAATACTGCTTTTGCAGTATCCCACAGGTTTTGGTATGATGTATCATTGTTTTCATTAGTTTCAATAAATTTTTTGTAATGGGAAGGATTTTTTTTATGAGATGATGAGAATACTTTCTCTGCAATGTAAATATCCAGAAGGCAGATGGTGAATTTCTCTACCTAATATAGTTATAAAAGAATGACTCTGTAAGCATTAGTAGCACATTATTCTATTTGGATCTTGGCAGAGTGGAGCATTGAATGATCACTGCTGTCTTAGATAAGTAGCAACAATTTTTTTAATTAACATTTAATCAGTTAATTTAAAATAATTGTTCACTGCTTTTATGTAAATCAAAAATACTTTAAGATCATTTCACTCCACTCGATTTTGTAATTCATTGGAATGAAAAAAATGGAAGAGATTTTAAAACCTGTATAAGAAGCTTTAGAGTTTGTTTTTGGTGGTGATTTTGCATTAAATTTTTTTTTAAAGAATAGACCATAGGCAATTTTTATTTTTTACTTTAAAAAGATATTAAGTTGCCTTGACCTAATTAATGCCATATGGAAGTATTACCACTACAGGCTTAAGCAGATTTTTCTCCTCTTTAGCCATAATGAATAACGTTAACTAAGATTCATTTTAATGGTAGATAAATTTTGGTTTCTCTCAGCACTTTATGAGTGGTAACAACTATAATTATTGCTTACAACCTTTTGGATTCAATATAAAAGCAAAACAAAAAAACCTTAAATTTCTTTCATATTTTTAGAATAACTGTTTTTGGTTGTGCATTCATGGAGGAAAAAAAATTCCACTGCTATATTTATTATACATTTAAAAAATTGTACCCTTTAATGAGGAGCTTTCTGCTATCAACACAATGCAGTTAATTGAAATAGTTATAAAACAAACTATACCACTAAAAACAAAACTATAATTTCTGCATCTAAAGTATACTTTCTGCACACTAAAACAAGTTTCTGTAGTGCAAGGGGAAGACTATAACTTATATTTTACATATATATGTATGTATGTGCAGATGTATTATGTATATGTATACATTTGGACTATAGCAATCGTTAGAATTTTGTCAGTGTTAGAAAGTATGAAATGAAAGCCCCTTACGTAGAGAAACAATAAACCTCCCAGGGATATCTTTGATTTTCTGTGTGTTGGTAAATTATTATATTTCAGAGGTGGTAATTTGGAAAGGAAATTTTTTGAATGAAGCACAATTACCAAGGACGTGTGTAGAATTTTAATTGTTTGAAAAGTTTGAAAACATTAATTGTCTTAATATTTAGATGGTTTAAGTGAAGTCCTATTTGAAATATCTTCAGTGGGACTTAGATGATCTGTCACTGTTCAAATTGTTTTGCTTTGCTATAATTTCTTTGAATTTGGAAGATCATGTTTCAGAAGGAAAGAATACCTGATGTAACTAAAGTGACTCGTGTTCGTGGCTCTCCTTGACTGTTCTAATCTGCATGAGGCTTTCAGTTAGTATAAGGCCTGATGACCTCTGGTTTCTATATAAAGTACACTGGCTGGCCTGGCATCAAGGGAGTGAAAAAAGGTTTGTTGAGTTAATTCATGTTCATGTATTTCCTATTATTATTACCCCAAAGGACTTTGGAGGAATAGCAGAAGGGATGAGTTGAAAAGAATGGCACAATGTGTTTATGTGTGTGTGTGTATGTGCATATATACACTTATATTATATGTATATAATATGTAAACATACAGATATGCACACATATATAGACATATACATATACATATGTATATATGCAGCAAATTCTAAATAGGATTCATGAGCTTAATTCGTGGTGCAATCCCACTATTCACACTAATAAATTTTTTCTCTTTTTTCTTAGTTAGGACTAGGAAAGCATCTCCCCCTTGATCCTTGCTTTGTTTCTGTTTTCTTCATTATGCTTGTGATATTTTTCTTGTGATCCAGTATTTTCTGCTGGGCTGGTTATTGTACTTTTATGCTAGTTCAAGAAAGCACATTCTGAAAATACTCAGACTTTATGCCTGAGGTGCAAAGAAATGGTATTGTCTGAGAAAGGAATCAATGATTTTCATTTACTTTGTAATAAAGCATATTAACTCTCTATTATCAGCCTCTTGTTCTCATATACTACTGACAGTGAGGCAGGACTGCCTCACTTTTCCTGCTGGTGACACTCTGCCCCCCATCTCCCTTTGCTATTCTGCTCCTCTGGTGGTAAGAAGAGCTCCTCATAGTTTGTCATGGGTTGGGGAGCTATATAGGTGGTATCCCTCCACCCCCACATATTAATCAAACACAGCTGTCTCTAAGGTTGTTTCCTGTCTCACATGCAACACCCACACTGCACCTGAGGAGAGCCAAGGGCTTCCTGCAGGCCCTGGGGTGCAGCCAGACTTCAGCCTGAGCTTTACACTGTTTAACTGTTTGATGTATGAATGGTACTATATAATCCATTAACCTCTGACAGCAAGGGACAGGTCCCTCAGATTTTATTTTCTGCCAACTCAGGGAATATCTTGTCTTGGAATAAGTTTTAAAAGCAGCTGAAGGGCTTTCTGAAAGAGTTAGTCTTATAAAATTTGGAAGCATGCTGAGAAAAACAGCCCAACTTGGCAAGAAATTTACCTAGTGAATTTTAATCATTCTGATTTGGTTGAAATGCAGTGAGTCAAAATTAGTCATAGTGGATATGTTTTTTATTGTTTCTACTTCCCTTTTCTAAAGTAATTTTTACTATGAAAATAAGACTTAAAACCAAACATGTTTCCTCATGTTTCAGGAAGTTCTATAGTCATAATTTTGCTTCTTTGGTGAGATTATTATGCATGGCCTAAGCTATGTAGAAATAGCTAGCATATATTTTTCACTAGGCAACAAATGAGCCTTTTGAGCTGATCAAGATCCAGTGGTGTAACTGAGAACCCTCTAGATCTTTGCTCTCTAGCTGGAGTGGCTTCTGCATTCTCCATCAAATACTCAGAGATGGCTTAGTAGAGATGTGCTGCATTTCTTAGTTTGGCGAACACAAAATATTTTCCCTTTACTTTAATGATCCTTACTTACCATCATTACTTAATATTTTAAAATTCAATACTAAAAAACATTTAAATACACACACTCATACTCATACAAATACACACATGAAAAATTAAAGGTTAAAAGAGTGATCAGAAATCAATAAGGAGAAAAGAATTCTACCAATAATCAGCTTCAAAAGAATTACATAATGGAGATCTACATTCTACATGAAAATTTCTGGCTTCTATGGTAAAAAGGAACACCTGATGGCACTTTTTGTCTGACATAACAAAATTTATAAGCTGGTCTGTAGAAAAAAAAATTTTAGTCACTAATTTTTGGGAGAAATTTAATATATTACTTTTTTAATGAGAGATATTTAATCAAAATATTCAAATACAGATTTAAAATTAAGAGATATTTTTGTTTAAACAAATTTCAACAAAAGAATAATTTTCCCTTTAAAATTTTCTATGCACTTATATAGTTAATATTCTTGTGGTAGTTCTGTATCTTAACATGTAACATTTTCCCATGTGATTAAACACCTTAAATATTATTTAAAATGATTAAGTATTATCAATTCTAAGGATGTATGTTTTATTATACACTTTCTCCTCACATTATGTATGTAGGTGGTTATCATTTTTTATTTTAAACAAGATGAAATTTTTTGGCCATAAATATTTATATTTCTATTTCCCAAGGAAAGCTAACTTATACTAGGGTTACTAAATCAAGGGATAAGGATCCTGGAGTATCAGATTCTCTTTGGAGATGTGATAGTAGTTAACATTGCCTCCACTAGTATATGTGATTTCTTTCTCACTACAGCCTCTCCAAACTTGAATAATATCATTTAAAATAATATTTGTTAATTGAGAAGTCTATTAATGCTATAATATTGTTGCTTTGATTTGTAATTTTTTTCGATTACCAGAAGTTTTTTTTTTTTAATTTCAGATCTTAAATGTAAATAGATGGTCCTAATTATAATCCAGACAAAACATTGTGCAGACAATATTTGAAAAGGTAAATTGTTATCAATCATGCTGCTTTTTTTTTTTTTTTTTTTTTTTCATTCTAATGGGGCTATTTGATGAGGCCTATATGAGAAGCATTGTGCCAGGCATTTTTTCACAACACCGTGGGGTAGTTTTTATACCTTGTTGAGAGGTTAAGAGGATGAGTACCAGAGAGGAGCAGCTATCAATCTAAAAAGGAATAATTCAGAGGCTGAGACAGTGCTCTCTTTACTATGTTTAAATAACCCAGAGAACTAGGTAAAAATGCCACTTGTCCTATGCTCTCTTACTTATAAGTTGTGTCAATTGGTAATTGCTAGGAATTTTATACCAACAAATTTGTAAATGTGTTCATCAAATTCAGGTAACGTTTGAGGCCCACAGAATAATGGTGGCTGGGTTACACAGTTGAATTTAGAATGGGGCAGATTCAGAAGTTCAGAAGCATAAAGGCCAACATCATTGGGCAAATTTTCTTTCCTGATAAGTTCACCAACTGGTCAGCATTTATAGATGAGAGCATATGGCTCAATAATAAAATAGTGAGTGTGAGAACATAAAACATATGTGTTCCATTTGCAAGAAATACCACTATATTCCTGCCAATGCGTGCAAAGACTTTATTCCGCGAACATGATAAATGCCTCAGTGTTCCATTGGTGGTGGTTATGATGGTGGTAGTTGACTCTTTGCTTCTGTCAATTCTTTTGTATGGTCTCCTTTGTTACATTTCCAGAAGTGGAATTGTGGGGACATAGGTTATGCACACCTTAATCTGGTTCTCCACAGTGGTTCTACACAGTGAGTGTATCAATTTGCACTCTAAACAGTTCATAATATATGCTACCATTTTTCTAAAGATGCTCTTTCTGATATAATAGTCACTGGCTGCATGTGTTAATGAACACTGAGGCTGGTTCAAATTATGATGTGCTTTAAATGTAAAATACACATTGGATTTCAAAGACACTATAAAAAAATGAAAAATATCTCATTAACAATTTTATGTTGATTATGTATTGAAATAGTAATATTTTAGTAAATTGGGTTAGTATTATTCTTATTTGGTGACCTGCTCTATCTTACTGGTTACAGGCTCTCACCTGATCTTTTGTGCAAGCCATTTCTTTTTATTTCCCCAATCTTGGGCTTCATCTTTGTCCCACTGATCTGATTGTTGTCTTTTTGGACAGTAGTTTATATTTCTAAAATGTAGAAAGACTGTAAGATTTCCTTTGGCTCCTTCTGAATTCATTCAAGTTCAATTACTATTGTGTAAGGCTTTTCTTCTTTAAATATTGCTTTACTGTTGCCTTTTTATCATTTAACTTTGCCGTTGCATATGCATGCACTGTGGTACACTGCCATGTAGAATATATTTCTTTCTTTCTGTACAAGACAAACATGAATATTCTCTTATTTGTTGCAATCTAATTATCTTTTCCAGGGCTCAACTTCCTCATGTTGTGTGAAATAACTGGTCATTTTTGTATGCTCTCTTAGTAGATAGATCTTTAGGGTTCTCATCATCATAGGATACATTGCTGATGCCTGTCCTGTCCTGAGGATCAAAGTTCTTAGGTCATACTAATCATCACTTAGCAATATCTACACTATCTATTAGGGTACTGTGGCCATACCAACCTTTAGGTATGGGCATTCTATAGTCTCTACTGACCCTTCTGTTCCCAAATGATTCCTCTATTCTTTTCAGAACTCACTTCTGTTTATATTCTCTCTGTGACTTTGGATGAAAAGTTTCAACTTTTGGATAGATTACTGCCAGAAGACTCAGAAATACAGAATATTAGAAATTTAATGTATCATCTGGTCTAGTATTTTCTCCCTTTCTTTTCTTGATCACCATTCATTTTACTTTTGAAACTGTGTTTCAGTAATTTGAATTACAAAAGTAGTACAGTTGACCCTCTGTATCCATGGGGGATTGTTTCCAGGACATCCCATGGATACCCAAATCCAAGGATGCTCAGATCCCTTATACAAATTAGTGTAGTAATTGCATATTATCTAGGCTCATCCTTCTGTATACTTTAAATCATATAGATTACTTACAATACCTAATAAAATTTAAATACTATGTGAATAGTTGTTATACAGTATTGTTTAGGGAATAATGACGAGAAAAAAAAAAGTCTGTCCATGCTCAGTACAGATGCAGTTTTTTTTTCTCGAATATTTTCAGTCATGGTTGTTTGAATCAATGGACGCAGAACCCACAGATCTGGAGGACTGAGTGTATTCTTCCTTACAATCAACAGAATAATGAAGTGTCTGAAGGAAAATGAGTTGCTTCCTCTTACCCATGCCTTCTGTCAATGATTTAGTATCTATTCAAACATATATTTTATTGCTTTTTGCTTGTTTTTAAAATGGTTATATAAACATAGTAACATGTATAAGGATTTGAGACATTTTAAAGGTTTTATGGACTAGTTATGTTTTTATAAATATTCTATTTTTTAAGTGCATATGTGATCTTACTATACATATTTTCATTGACTTCTCTTTTTTGCTAAGCATTATACATTGAACATTGCCAAGTGAACACTCATTGACTTACCTCATTGTCTTTATGAGATAAATAGCTGCACAATATCTTAAGGAACTCATGTACATTCTTCTCTTAAAAACTTAGGAATTGAAAGTGTTTCTAGCTCCAGTTACTGTTTAGACAAAACTGCAGTAAAGCACCTATACGTGTATTTTATTTTATACATATATACATACATTTTGTATTTTTATGTGCTCGATAAATTTCTTGAAATGGGTGTGTAAGATTTGGGCAAATGGGGTTTTAAAATTGTATAAAAACTTTCATATTACTTTGTTAAAAACTGATAATAATTACAGTCCTGACAATAATTTATGAGTGTCTCTTCTTCCCTATATTTACTAGTATTTGATATTTATTGACTTCATGAGTCAGAAATTATATTGCATTTTGTATAAATTTAAATTTCCCTGCTTGAGAGAAAACATCATGTAAGTTTTATCAACATCATGAGTTAATTAACCACTTATATTTCTCCTTTTTAAAATTTCCCATTTATATTTTTTGGCCATTTTTATTGTGTGGTGTATTTGTCTATTTCTGTTGCTTATAACAAAATACCTGGAACTGGGTAATTTGTAAAGAAAACAAAATTTATTGCCTATACTTTCAAAGGTTGGGAAGTCCAAAGTCCAAGGAACATATCTGATGAAGGCCTTGGTGGTGACAATGACACAGAGGTCTCACGTGGCAGAATGGTGGAGCAAAGAGGGTCTTTCATGTGCTCTCCTTTTAAAGTCCTCAGAACCATGCCCGCAACCACCATTAAACTATTGAATGGATCAATCCATTCACTATGGCATAGTTCTCACAATCTAATCATCTCTTCAAGGGTCCACCTTTCAGTTATCATAATAGGATTTCTCAAAGTTACAGTTTTCAAAAGTTTTCAAACTGATTTTCAACAGTTACAGTGGAAATTAAGCTTCAGTGAGTTTGGTGGGACTCTCAGTCCTCTGCAGGGGGAATATCTGTGTATTATATTTTAGAGAATTTATTTCTTTCAATCTATCTTTAAATGATTTTCCCTTAATATTTATTTATAATTTTCTTTGTGAATTTTTCATCCATTCCTAGGGGATTTAAAAAAAATTTTTTTTATAAAATCCTTTAGTTTTTCTTTGTGATTACCTATTTTGTTAAAAAAGTCTTTTTTCACATTTGTAGTATAAAAGTAGCCTTCTACATATTCCCCTAAATATCTCCAGTTTTATTTTTCACATTAGATCCCTATTTATCTGTAAATCTTTTTTCGGTTGTTGTTCATATAGTGTGAAGTGAACAGCCTCATTTTATATATTCAAAATGCATTAGCTGCTTGCCCCCCAAAAAATTTACTAAGTAATTCATCCTTTTCACACTTTGTAGGGCCATCTTTATCAGGTAATAAATTTCCATTAAAACAGAATGTACTTTCCTACATTGTTTAGTTTGTACTACCAGTTATATGTCCAATTTACCACATCAGTACCTTACTATTTTTTGTTAAACTAGTATTAATATTTACAGATATTAAATATCTATGAAAATCTTGCAAAAGAATCTAGTAATGCAGCATTGTCTGGCCTGGAATTGGACTTTACCCAACTTGCAAGTTAATGAGTTAAACTGTTATGTTTCAAAGATTTCAGCAGTAGACATGAGACTCCTGGGTCAGAGAAAAAGAACTTTGTTACTCTCAACACAGCAGGTGGCATGAGCTTCTGCACTTTTGCATCAGTTCCCTTTGCCCCCACTTCCATGGGGGTGATGTGACTGGGCCCACAGTAAAACATTACCTCATCCCTTGAGGCTGCCTGTTGCAGACACAAGCTGAGAAATGGCCAGGGTAAAGAGCAGCCAGGACCGTGCATTGTTGGCATACACTGTAAGACATGAAGGAGGATATGGCAAACTCCTTCCTAATATTATTAACTTCTTCGAATGATGTTAAATACAAAGACCTAATATAGAAAATAGATAAAAATGAAAGTGGGCTGGTTGAGACCAACTTCAGCCAGTTGACTGAGGGCTAGAAGCTGCCCATTTGCCAACCTCTTTTACTGCTGGGCCTGACTCTGATGCAACTCCATGAAACTCCTATAACTACTTATCATACCTCCTACTTTAAAGTTGAATAAAATTAGGCTTGGGGGAATGAAGTGATATGCCTAAAGTTGGGACCAGATTGAGTTGCTACAGTACTAAATAAAAATACCCTTTTTCCTAAATTTGTTTCCTGTATCTCCTTTTAAAATCTTTTTCTTTTATTAAAACTATGTAAACAACAACAAAAAATCAATAGGAAAATCTGTGGAAAAATAACTCAATTTTACATTCAAACAAGCACTGCTGTCACAGAAAACACATGCTGTATAAATACAAAGTTACAGTTAGATAGGAAGAATAAGTTCTGGTGCCTTAGGATGACAATAGCTCACAATATTGTATTGTATATTTCAAGATAGCCAGAAAAGAGGATCTTGAATGCTATAACCACAAAGAAATGATAGATGTTTAGGTGGTAGATGTTCTGATTAGATCATCATAAAATATATGCATGTATTGACACAACAAACTCTACACCACAAACATGTACCATGAAACAAATAAAATAAAAATTTTTTTCTTGCCCTATTATGTGTAGTTTACGAAATAATTCTCACATATTAACAAAAAGTTTATATGATTTTAAAATAAATTCAGTGGCATTTTCACTATACATCCAGATTTGTGGACATGACTCAGATTTCTTCTTTAAATTATAAAAATCCACTTAATCAGATGGCAAAATAATATTCCTAGTTGAAATACAATGGTCTATACCACTAACAATGTAATTTACATGGTAGTTTCATACTATTTCTGTGGATCTATCTATAGGAAAAAAAATAATATTATGTATCAATATAAGCAATAGAAATAATACATTTTGCTATAATATTTATTAATGTTGGAAAATTTTATATACATATATATGCATATGTGCCTATATACATATATGTGTGTGTGTGTGTGCGTGTGTGTATTTGGGTGTGTGTGTGTGTGTGTGTGTGTGTGTGTGTGTGTGTGTATTTTAGGTCTAAAACTACGAATTTCCCTGGGAAGAAGTTAGAACCTAAAATACCACAAAGTTTAACTTTGGGGATGACAGATGCAGTGTTGTATATTAATGTATAGAACTGTGAATCACATCTGCCTTATCAGTTTTGAAAAGTAAGGTGTGGTGGCAAGGGGAAATATAAAAAGCAGGGGGAGGCAAAAAAAAAAAAAGGCTTACACATGGAGATGACCACAGGAATAAAAATAACCTCAGATCTCTGTGTGTGTAATACCTAAAATTGGACTTACATACTTTTTGCTTCTCTTTTGTGTTTTTAAAAATTTTATGAGAAAACGTATTTATGAACAGTTGCGTATGAGAAGACATGTCATTTTAATTTACCAATTTGGGAAGTCACAGAAATAAGAGATGTTTATTTAAAGCATTTCTTGGGTTTTTTTTTTTTTTTGTAGTTTTTAAAAAAATTATAATAAGGTTTTAACTGCTGATAAAAGTCATAAGTTAATAATGGTTATGAAGTTTATCTTTTAAATCTTGGAATTAGATTTATATTTACTTACAGTACCTTTTAAATCATGCCAGAGTAACAATTATTATACATTTTTCACCCAGTTTCAGTTTACCTCACTATTTTATAACTTTATAAATAGAATGATTTCTTCAACACACCACATATTGCTACTACTCTCATTATCTCAAAGTACTTCACAAGCAGGTTTTTTTTTTTGTATTTGCTAAAAATAGAACTACTCTACCTGCACCACCCTTTTAAAGGATAGCTAATTAGAGTACTCAGTAAACAATATACTTTTTCATTGAGTAAATTGTCTGCAAGAAAGCCTGTTAATGTTTTTTTGCTATTTACTCAGCTTTCGTGAAACTGGGTGGACTTCTGACATCTATTATATGTCATTTATTCACTGTTCCATGCTTGTTTAATTTGTCAACATACTGCAATACATGAGTAGCCACTAGAATTATAACCACTCTCTACTTTCAAAAAACATACTCATATTCATACAGAAGCAGTTATGTAGTTATTATCTAAATATGCAAAACAATAATAGACTTAAAAGACTCAGGTAGAAGTGAATAGTGTCAGCTGAGCCATGCAAAACAAAGATTGAATATGTTTTGTGATTTTTTTATAAAAGGAATCATCTTCTATTTAAAAACCTTTCTTACTTCTCAGGATACTAAGCCACATAGAGTCAATTTTCTCATGGCATTGTAACATAGTATAAAGACATATACTAACTACTAGTCCCAGTATAATCTGATAACATACCTGGCTGAATAATCTAGGACAACTTCCACGCACCCCCCTCCCCAGCCAAACAATGTACTTTAATTGAAGTGTAGTCCCACAAGACGCTGTACTAAAAACATGGTTTTTAGTCAATATAGTTTGCAAAATGCTTTTTATTTAATCCCTCTTAGAGATATGAATTGCATTATTAATATATTAGTGCTATGAAAAATATTATAAGACTTTGTTTAACCAACTATATTAGAAATTTATTTTACCACTTAATCCTTTTGTTGTTGTTGCTGCTGTTGTTGTTTTGGCAGAATCAGTGTGCTATAAGACACTCACTGGGAAATACTGAGATAGAAATATATCTTAGAAACATTTTGTCATTATGGAAAAAGAATGAGAGAGGTTTGCTTGAGTTATAACAAAACTTGTGAAATCAAACCATGTATGTTTAAAACCAGAAACAGAACAAATGAGGGAAACCTTTCAACTTAGACAGCATTTTTTCAGGGTGTGTCATATGTACATATAGACCAATGTGAGAAAAAAATCATCCTCAGATCATCTTCTGTTCATCTCTACTTAACTAACAGTAGCTCTTTACAAAGCCAGTTGAAATCCCAGAAGCTTCTCTTCTATAACCTCAGTTGCTTTCTAATGATCTTTTACCTTATTACTTAAATATTAAATACTCTAACCTGTAACTTCCCAAGACAATATGGCATGATGGTTAAGGGCTCAGATTCTTGAATTAGAACTGGATTCAAACTCTATTCCTATCGTTTATTGACTACCTGTATTATTTTGAGTGAGTCACTACTCCTCAGGTTTTCATGTATAAACTGTAATCTCACAGAGACAGTTTGTGCTGTTTGTTGCTGCATCTATATTGCCTTGTATTTGCTTGACACATAGTGACCCTCAATAAGCATCTCTGAATGAATGAAGGAATAAAAAGTAATGATCAGAGTGTGGTCGTGAGGATTAGATGAAATAATCTACTTACTCTTGGCAGCATAGGCGCCAACACATACTGCCCAAGAAATAGTATTTTAAATATTAAATACATTTTAATTAGTACTTTCATTCTCTTATTCCTAGAATTCTTTCCTTTGCTTCCAGAGTCATAAATTGCACAGTCTAGGGAACATTTTCATTAAAATGTACCACACACACTTAATATTTAATCTACATATATTGGGTTCATCATTTTTTCCCCTTGTGTTCACGTTATGTGTTCCCTGTCATACTGGAAGGCATCACAAATTCTGGGAGTCATTCCAGTCTTCCCTTTCTCTTCACCCTCCAGAAACAATGGCTTTCAACTCTTGTCAATTCTACCTGCTAAAGATATCTCCGTTCTGTTATTTCCTTCTTAACCTCACTGTGAGAGCCTTGCATATTTATTTATCATCTCTGCAACTGCAGTAAACCCTCAAGAATAATTTACTTGAGGAAACTCAGTTTCTCAATGTTCATCCTACAAAAAGCTTCTGATTATTTGTTAAGCCTCCTTATTTATCATGTTATATAAAATTTCTTAATCTTTTCCATGTAGAACTATACTCAATGCCATGAGCAAAGTACATATTTTCCATCCTCCCTACCTCTGCACAAGTCCCAAATGCTTTCTGCTACCCCATATCTTTATTTCCTATTCATTCTTTGAGATTCATCTAGAATATCACTTCCTCTTGACCCCTACTTCATGTTTTCCAGTACTCCAGGAAGCCCTTTTATATAGCATGCAATTCTCTGTTTATTTGTGTAACCTCATCAGAATGTGAACCCCTGGAGCACTAGGAATTAGCATCCTTAGGACTGTCAAAATGCCTGCACATGGTACATAATCAATACATGTTTGTTCAGTGAAGGAAAAACAGCATTTAGGTAATTGGCATGTGGAGTGAAATGCATGCTTTATGTTAACAGAGTTATAATTGTAGTTAGAAATGGCTTAAAACTTAGTTATTTGGTCCTGTATTGGCTATAAAGATTTTTAAAGCCCTCATAAAGAGTCTTAAGTACAAGTTTATATCTCTGAATATTACTTTTAAGGTATGGAAGGATTAGAAGTAAAATGGGCTCTTTATGTATGAAAAAATGGAAAATTTATATTTTAAAATTATTTCTTAAGCATAACCTCAGTCAGGTCTACCCTGACCACCTAATTTAATACTATAGCCTGCCTCATGCCTTCCATAATGCAAAGTTTTCTTACCCTGCTCTTTTTTGTCTTTTGTCTAAAGCACTAATTATTTTTAAACATAATATTTAATTTACTATTTTTTTAATCTTTCTACCTCACAGAATACAAGTTCTATTAGTACTAGGCACTATTCTAGGTGCTTAGCATACAGTAGATGCTGACAAAATCTTTGTAGACTGAGTGAATTAATTCTACATAGTTATTACAGATGTAGTAGCTGAATAAGGTAAACTGTGATATTGGTCAATCTTATATCTGGTTAGCTGCAATTATTGTAACCACTTTCTTACTCCACCTTTTCCCAGTATGCCTTCAAAAGGTAAAGAGAACATACCACATATACTGAAAAACTTTCTCCAAATAAATTATCCTTGTAAAGTTGGGCCCATAGGGGATAATATGTCTTCTGTTAAGGCTGAGGGATAAACAAAAGAAAGTAAGCTTTAAGGAAAAGAGAAAACAAGTTTGGAGATCTGTACGGAGGCAGGGTTGCAGAGCTGTAAGGATGTTACCTATGACACCAGATTGCCTGGGCTTCAAAATCGGCTCAACAACTTCCCAGCCACCTTGCCAGGACAAATTACTTAACCTCCTACGGCTTGGTTTCTTTACCTATAAATTGAGCGTGATGGTAAGAGGACCTACCTCAAGGGTTGTTGTAAGGATTGGATACTTCAAAAAGTTCGTGGAAAAATAGAAATAAAAGATAATATAACTACATGTAAAACTTTAAGAACAGTTCGTGACACTTGGTAAAGCTCAATAAATGTTAGCTTTGCTAGCTACAGCTGCCAGGTCTAGAAGGCATATGGTATCAAGAACATGTTTTTGCTAAAGAGATGAAATAAAAGTTATTCTTTTTCTGACTGAAGTTTCACTTTCAAGAGGAGTTGAGCTGCTTAATGAAATTAGTTTTGAAACCGTAAGTAGGAAACTTTACTCCAAATTTGAAAGACTATTTTGAATTATTTTATATAATGTGGTATAAAGTAATGGGCCTTGACTAAAATGAAAATACATTAATTGCTGTGTTCCTATATGTGTAATGTCAACACTGCTTCTATTTTTACTTATTTAATGAGCTTTTCTCTATGATTGTGGTGTATTAATATGAATGCTTTCTTTACATATTAAAAGAAGCAAAATTTCTCTAAGATTTTGAAAAGACTTTCATTGGGAGAAGTTTTATCATGGATTTGCTTAAAATGGGTATACTTGGAAAGCCTCAGAAAATTGCTGAGAATTGATTACTAACAAGAATATATTGACATAAAAAACATTCATTGAAACTTATGGCTAAATGGTTTAATTCATGTTAACTATGGTCTGAAATTTATTTTCTTTCCTGACACTTAAATGAGGTGCTCACACTTTTGTACTTCTAAAAAATTTGGATTGAGAGAAGGTTTTATTATTATCATGATTTTTTTTTTTTTGATGTATGGTACTCAGTAGACAGAATTGTTATATGATTTATTCAGTTCTTAAAACAGCAAGCAGACATACCCAATTAAAGTACTCTGTCACTCTCAGCAAAATTGTAAATATGCTTTTTGACAGATAGATATTATATAAATTATTCAAAAATAAGCAATCATGTCATTTGTACTTTTTAAAGTGATGTGATTTTTCTCTATCTTGAAAAATTTAACATTTAAACATAATCTAAATATGGAATCAATTTCAAAACAGAAATTACTCTAAATTTAAGTTATGAAGTAAAAACTGATTATTTTTTTCAGCAACACTGTTAGTTTTACATTTCTATGTAACACGTTGCCACAAATTTAGCAGCTTAAAACAGTACCCACTTAATAGTTCATAATTTTGTAGATCAGAAGTCCAGCATGGCATGGCAGGATTCTCTGATCAGTGTCTTAGCAAGACAGAATTCAAGGCCTAGTTTCTCTCTAGAGTCATTCAGGTTGTTGGCAGAATCCAGTTCTTCCTCATGGTTGTAGTCCTGAGATCGTTTTCTTGTTGGCTGTCAGCTGGGAGCCTCTTTCAGTTCTTGGAGGCTGCTAACATTCCTTGACTCGTGGCTCCCCCATATTCAAATCCAGTTATTAAGAATTTCCCTCACGTGAAATCCATCTCACACTTCCAATCTCTGAGTTGAGGAAGGGCACAGGCCCTTCAGGGCTCACCTGATTAGATTGAGTCTAATTGGGTAGTATCTCTTGATTTATTCAGAAGTCAACTGATTAGTAACCTAATGGTGGAGTGATATCCCTTTATATTTAAAGTTTCCACTCATGCTCAAGGAGAGGAAATTAAGAAAGGTGTGTATACCACATGGCAAAAATATTGGGATAGATAGATATGTCTTAGAATTCTGCCTACCATAGCAACTGATTCAATTTATCCAAAAAAGTAAAATAAAATTTATAAAGGAGGGGACATCTATCTGATTTTGTCATTTTATATATGCATAAGTATATACTAGTAATTCACTGACATATGGATATAAAGCAGAATTAATTTATCTCAAATCCCATGGCAGAGAGAAAAGTAGTTAAAGCAGTACCAGAAGTTCTCTTTATGGTGTTATCTCTCCTTTAAGGCCTTTCACATAAAAATAGTAATGTATCATTCTCTTTATTTGGGATGATAATGAGAGGTCCATATGAATTTACAGTTCAATGCTTGACCTTGTTTTGTAATTTTATCATGAATTTATTAAATGAACCAGATTATATTGGAGTCAGTCAAGGGGAAGAGATGTGTTGCAACTGACTGGATGTGAGGAAGTGGAATGATAAATACGACCCCAAGGTTTTTATCCTGAGACACTGGGGCAGCAATTGAAAGTTAAATAAAATTGGAAAATGTCCAAGTAAGATGGAATGTTGGTGTTCAGAAGGAAGTTGAATTACTCAAGTCTATCTCTCAGAGATACTTCAGAAATAACCATCCTGTTTTGGATGTGGTAAGAATAAAGATAATGTTAAAATCATGAAATTAGAGTATAATAGCGGAAGAAAGAACGTAGAAAAGCAAACAGAAAGTCCAATAGCTAGAAAAGGCCAGATTTTGCCAGGAAGGAGGAAGGAGGCAAAACATGGCATATTGAGTGATTAGAGAATAAGGAAAATTAGGAGAGTGCATTTGGAAAAAAAAAAGGAAAGAGTGTTTAAGGAAAACAAGTGATTAAGTGCTAAAAATATGACAAAATTGACCTCTTAATAGCAGTATTATAAATAGTTACAAGTCTTTTTTTAAAAAGACATATAGAGCATCTATATTTTGGGGTCCGATTAATATCATTCTTTAGAATTTGGCCAGACAAATGATTCAATAGAAGAAAGGCTTTATGCTTACTGCAACTGTTTTAGTCTGTTTTGTGTTGCTATACCAGAAATACCTGAGACTGGGTAATTTATAAGGAAAAGAGGTTTATTTGGCTTACGTTTCTGGGACATCTGCATCTGGCATGGGCCTCAGGCTGCTTCTACTCATGGCAGAAAGTGGCAGGCAGCTGGCAGGTACAAGCAGATCACATGGCAAGAGGAAGCAAGAGAGAGAGAGGAGGTGCCAGGGTCCTATAAACAACACGCTCTCGCAGGAACTAATAGAGAGAGAACTCATTCACTACCCCCCTCCCCAGGGAGAGCATTAATCCATTCATGAGGGATCTGCCCCCATGACTCAGTTTCCAACACTGCAACATTGGGGATCCAATTTTCAGATGAGTTTTGGAGGTGACAACACATCCAAACTCCATCATTCTGCCCCTGACCCCCCAAAACTCACGTCACTCTCACATACAAAATACAATCATTCTATTCCAACAGTCCCAAAAGTCTTAGCTTGCTCCAGCACCAACTTAAAAGTCCAAAGTCCAAAGTCTCATCTGAGACCAAAAGCAAAAATCCTTCCAACTGTGAACCTGAAAAACAGAACCAAATTTATTTATTGCCAAGATAAAATGGTGGAACAGACATTGGGTACACATTCCCATTCCAAAAGGGAGGAATAGACCAGAAGAAAGGAGAAACAGGCCCCAAACAAGTCCAAAACCCAGCAGGGCAGACATTATGTCTTAAAGCTCCAAAATAGTATTCTTTGACTACAAGTCCTGCATCCTGGGCACAATTGGGCATCTGGGCCCCCAAAGCCTCAGGCAGCCTTGCTCCCACATCTCTGCCAGGCACAGCCCATTGGGCTGTGCTGGTGCCTGCAGGCCAATGTTGCACATTACCAGTGGCCCTGAAGTTACAGGGTCCTGGAGGCAGCCCTGATGCCTTGGATCTACTAGACATTTCCCTCGTGGGGGCTCTCTGTGGAGGATCCAACACCACATTCCTGCTCAACGTTGCTCTAGTAGATGGCTCTCTGTGGGTCCCCAGGCTTTTCCATGCATCCTCTGGAATCTGAGTGGAGGCTGCCACACCTCCACTGTTTTTATGTTCTGCTGGCCTGCAGACTTAACACCATGTGGACACCACTGAGGTTTCAGTTCTCTACTCTCCAGGGCTGCTGCATGAACCACAGTTGAGGCTGCTCCAGCTGGAGCAGCTGGGATTCAGGGAGCAGGTTCCCGAGGGCAGCTGCGCGCTAGGTCTGTCACCTGGGATAACTCAGTCCTTCTAGGCCTCAGGGCCTGTGATGGGTGGGGCACCCTTCCTGACTTCTCAAATGCCTTTAGGGCATTTTTTCCATTGTTCTGGTTCTTAGCATCTGGCTGCCTCACTTTCAAGATAATGTCTTTAGCAACAAGTTTATCTGCTTCACCCTTGCATTGTTCACCGGCTCTCCACTTCTTTACCACATTGCCAGGCTGTAAATTTTCCAAATCTTTACACTCTGATTCCTTTCTAAATCCTGGCTTTATATCATAAGTAAGAATAGGCTCTTAAAAGCAACCATGCAGCTTCCTTAATGCTTTGCTGCTTAGAAATTTCTTTGGTCAAATGCTCTGGTTCACATCTCTTAAGTTCCAACTTACACAAAGTCCAAGTACACGGACACAATGCAGCCAGGTTCCTTGCTATGGTGTAGCAAGAGTGATCTTTTGTCCAATTCCTAGTCGGTTCCTCATTTCCATCAGCATTCTGCTCACCACTACACAAGTCTCTAAGACATTCCAAACTTTCCCTCATCTTTTTCTCTTCTTCTAAGTCCTCCACACTCTGCCAACCTTTGCCCATTACCCAGTACCAAAGCTTCATACACATTTTAAAGTATCTATATAGCAACACCCCACTCCTTGGTACCAATTTTCTGCTTTAGTCCATTTTGCGTTGCTATAACAGAAATACCTGAGACTGGGTAACTTATAAGGAAAAGAGGTTTATTTGGCTTATGATTCTAGGACAGCTGCAACTGGCATGGGCCTCAGACTGCTTCTACTCATGGCAGAAAGGGGCAGGCAGCCCAAGGGTACAAGCAGATACCATGGTGAGAGGAAGCAAGAAAGAGGAAACAAGAGAGAGGAAGCAAGAGAGAGAGAGGAGATGCCAGGGTCCTATAAACAACAAGCTCTCATGGGAACTAGTAGAGCAAGAACTCACTCACTACCCCTCCTCCCCTAGGGAGAGCATTAATCCATTCATGAGGGATCCACCACCATGACTCAATCAGTTTCCAACACTGCCACATTGGTGATCAAATTTCCACATGAGTTTTGGAGGGTACAACACATCTAAACTCCATCAGCAACATTTTCTTTAGTAGTAAAAATATACAAAAAACAAACAAACAAAAAACTACAAAAGCTTACATTTCCAGCAATAGACATGGTTACATAAAGAAAACATGGTACAACGTAATTTGTATAATCTAATACTTATTAAGCACCTACCTGGGTGCCAGGTTCCAAGCACCAAATATGCAGCACCACATAAGGATGCTTTATTTATTGTCCTTGTTCTACAGGTGGGGAAACTGATCACAGAGAATTAATTGTCAGTGTAATGTCAGTTTCAGAATACAAATTTTAACCCAGTTAGTCTGGCTCCAAATTTGGAAATCTTAATTCATCTGCGAAATTTCCTTTCCAATATTTGATGGAATGTTATGAAACCATTAAAATAGTAACTGAGTACTATTTGGAGAAATTATATACTTATAATGTAATATTAAATAGAAATATGTTTTTTCTGTTATTGAACTAATTTATAATGACTGGAAAGACCTTTTTCAGGCAAAAGTAAGTGATGGGTTTAAATTCACTGGTTTTATCTGTAATCTTTTTAAAGTACATGAAAGTGAGAGGCTGTCAACAGCATTATGCTGAGGAGTCATCAGCTAGAATGTAAGCAGTATAATGTTACCATAAGAAGAGAAGCACATGGATAGGTGGCTAAAACATCACTGAAAATAACCATCATTGGAACTGATACATTTCATTTGTCATGAAGCCAGACAGCTGGAAAGATCAACCACATTAAAATATCAAGGTCACAGAGGATAGGATGGAGAAGGGGCTGTAAGTTCAGATTCAAGCTACTGGGAAGATGCTGAAGGTCTATGGAAATGAAATTGATACATTAGCAGAAAAATTAAGCAATAGAAATTTCAAAAGAAGACAGTAATTTTTCAAGGGGTGAACAGCAGCTGAAAAGTGTCAAAGAGCAGAAAATAAACTACTCACCTAACTCCATCATGCTCCCAATGTGGATATTTTTGGAAATCAGTCTAAGAAAAAATTTCTTCTTCAGTTAAGAAGAAAAATAGAAGAAAAGATTTTAGAATTAAAACAAGCTTTTTGCTTGGGGCACATTGAAAGTCTGATGGAATCTAGCAAGGTACAGGGTTAAAGTCTGCGTGTAGAAGTGTATGTGTGAGTTTGAGAGGTGGGACAGGTACTTTGATGATCTGTGATTATCGTTTATGGGCACAACAGAGTGAGGAAGCTGAAAGAGAAAGAGGAAAGAGGCAGTGAACAGATGCCAGAGAGAACTAAGAAGAGTCCAAACTATCAAAATAGGTATATTAGAGCCACTTCAAATAGCCACAGACATTTCTAGCTCCACTACATTTTGCAGACATCATCCTGATTCATGTGAAAATTAATGAAGGAGGTTGATCAATATAATGGTAATTATATTAAGGGTGATGTTTATTGATTAATTCTCTCTCTCCCAGTGGGGGAAAAAAATGAGGAGGAATAATATGTTTTACCAAGTAACACAAACAACATAAGTCATGAAAAATATTGAATATTCATCCCTTTCTGCCTTTAATGATTAAGAACTAAGGATGGAGTTCAGTCTATTTCATAATTATGTTCTTGCATCAAGTATTCAGAAAATATTTTACATCTCATTTAGGCAATATTATTTTTAAAAAGATAAAATTTGTGTATAAGAAGTCTTGACAGCATGTACAGTGGGAAATTGAACTTTCAAGATGGCGTTTCCAACCAAGGTCCATGGTACAATCCCTGTAATGGGCAGCCACCAAAGCAAAATAAAACAAAACAAAAATAAAATGGCAGTTCCAGGATAAATTTTCATGTGAATATATTTCTATTTCACTGCTATATATCTTAATTACTATAGATAGATATATAAATAGATAGATAAAGGATATTTTTGTTTGCTGATTGGTACAGGGATCAAACCTTGGACCTTGCTGTTATCAGCATCATGCTCTAACCAACTGAGTAACCAGCCTTTTAAAAGTTTTTTCTTTTTTTTAAATTTCATTTTTTCTTTTATCACTACACAATGTAAACATTTTTTTGTGGCCCTTTGACAATTTCTCCCTAACTCCCCCTCTCCCTCCCCTTTTTCTACTTCTAGTGGTCACAATTCCCTTCTCTCCTTTTGAAAGTTCAAGGAATTATTGTGATAGTTGTTTCCTTTTCTTTTCTTTCTTTCTTTCTTTCTTTCTTTCTTTCTTTCTTTCTTTCTTTCTTTCTTTCTTTCTTTCTTTCTTTCTTTCTTTCTTTCTTTCTTTCTTTCTTTCTTTCTTTCTTTCTTTCTCTCTCTCTTTCTCCTTCCTTCCTTCCTTCCTTCCTTTGTCCCACTTATGAGTGAGGACATGTGGTATTTCTTTTTCTGCACGTGGCTTGGCTTATTTCACTTAATATAATTTTCTCTAAGTTCCTCCACGTTGCTGCAAATGGCAGAATTTAATTCCTTTTTACTTAAGAGTTGTATTCCATTGTGTACATATACCACATTTTCCTTATCCAGTCATCTGTCAGTCAACATTTAGGTTGATTCCAACTCTTGGCTATTGTAAATAGAGCTGTGATTAACATGGGAGTGCAGGTATCCCTTTGCTGTGATGATTTCTGTTCCTTTGGGTATACACTCAGCAGTGGGATTACTGGATCATATAGCATTTCTATGTGTAGTTGTTTGAGGAAACTCCAAACTGTTTTCCAAAATGGCTGCATGAATTTACAGTCCTACCAAAGGTGGAAGAGGGTTCTTCTTTCTGCACATCCTCAACAGCATTTGTTATTCTCTCTTTTTGATACTGGCCAGTCAAACTGGCATGAGATAATATCTCAATGTGGTTTTCATTTGTATTTCCCTGATGCTTAATGATGTCGAGCATTTTTTCATGAGTCTGTTGGCCATTTGTATATCTTCCTTGAGAAATGCCTGTTCAGCTCCTCTATCCATTTGTTAATTGGGTTACTTGTTTTTTTACTGTTAAGTTGTTTGAGTTCCTTGTATATTCTGGATATTAATCCTTTGTCAGATGCATAGTTTGTGAATATTTTCTCCCATTCTGTAGGTTGTCTTTTCACTGTGTTAACTGTTTCTTTTGCTGTGCACAAGCTTTTTAGTTTGATATAATCGCATTTGTTTATTTTTTCTTTTGTTGCCTGTGCTTTTGGGGCTTTGTTTATAAAGTCTTTGCCCGGGCCTGCTTCCTGAAGTGTCCCTCCTATGTTTTCTTTTAGTAATTTTATATGTCTTATATATAAGTCTTTAATCCATTTTGAGTTGATTTTGATATATGGTGAGAGGTACAGGTCTAGATCATTCTTCTACATATGAATGTCCAGTTTTCCCAGCACCACTTATTGAAGAGGCAGTCTTTTCCCCGGTGTATGCTCCTATTACCCTTATCAAATATCAGTTGGCTTTAAGTATGTGGGTTGGTTTCTGGGTTCTCTATTCTGTTCCATTGGTCTGAGTGTCTGTTTTTATGCTGGTACCATGATGTTTTGGTTTCTATACCTTTGTAGTTAAATTAGAGGTCAGGTATTGTAATACCTCTGGCTTTATTTATTTTTTCACTCAGGTTTGCTTTGGCTATTCAGGGTCTTTTATTGCTCCATGTGAATGTTAGAATTGTTTTTTTTCTATTTCTGTGAAGTATTGTCATTGGTATGTTGATGGGGATTGCACTGAATCTATAGATAGCTTTGGGTAGTATGGACATTTTCACAATGTTAATTCTTCCAATCCAAGAGCATGGAATATCTTAACATCTTTTACTGTCCTCTATAATTTATTTCAGCAGTGATTTGTACTTCTCATTGTAAAGATCTTTCACCTCCTTAGTAAAATTGATTCTTAGGTATTATTATTATTATTATTATTATTATTATTATTATTATTATTATTATTTTGGTAACTATTGTAAATTAGTGCAGATTAAAGTTTGCCCAGAAATCACCCATGTATTCTCATGTATGTGTTTTCTGAGAAGCTTGTTTTATGAGTAAAGTAGGGGTAGAGTTATTAACTACAGCAGCAGACATTGTATTAAATTTGCTCCCTATCATTTCTAGTGAGAAGAGGGTTATTTCTCTACCTTTCATATTTGTGGCAGTTCTGAATTACTGTAATGCTTTATTTCACCAGTTATGAATTTCTGGAATGCCCAGAAATACAAATGTGAATGTCATTTGTTGCATGTGTCCATGTGGAAACATTTTGAGAACTCATTTTTTTGTAACTTTGTCATTCTCAAGATTTATATATCTTGCGCTCCTCAGACACCTCAATATAATTTAGATACTCCATATTGCTATCACTTGTTTATGCTTATACTATATCAGTCTTTAAAACCAATTATTTTTAAAACAATTTTCAAATTAGGTAATAGTTCAAGTACACAGAGAACAACATAATGAACACCCTGCTGTAGTTTGACTGTGTCCCCGAATGTTCATGTGTTGAAAACTTGATCTCCAATGCGGTGGTGCTAGGGGGTGAGGCCTAATGGGAGGTGTTTGAATCATGGGGGCACCACTCTAATGAATGAATTCATGCTGTTATTGTGGAAGTGGTTTCCTTCTTATAAAAGGACAAATTCAGCACCTTCTTGCTCTCTCTCTTTTGCCCTCTCTTTGCCCTTCTGCCTTGTTATGATTCAGCAAGAAGGCCCTCACCACCTGCTGGCCTTTATTCATGGACTTTCCAGCCTCCAGAACCATGAGAAATAAATTTCTGCTCATTATAAATTACCTAGACCCAGGTATTCTGTTATAGCAGCACAAAACAGACTAAGACAAACCCCATCCAATCTTGTCAAATTTTAATATGTAGCCATATTTGTTTTACACATATTCATTATGCATACAAGCAAAGCACTGTGTGTATTCCTCTTTTGATTCCATTATCTTTCTTCACTCCTCAGAGAAAATTACCATCCTAAATTTGACATTTTTCACTCCAAACAAGGTATACTCTTCTTTTATATCTATATGCATTTTAAGCAGTATATAGTATTGCTTTGAACTTGAATCCATGATGATGCATGCATGTCTAATTTGTTCATCTTAAGTATTGTATAGACTGGTTTATTACATGGATGTTTATTTCGTGAGTATACCATGTAATTTATACATTCTCGTGGACAGGAACATTTAGTTTGTTTTTAAATACACTTGACTTTACCTTCTTTGTCCATTGGTAAGTTTTCTTTTGCTACATTTTATCCTCTCCCTGGAAGTTAAAAGTGTTCTCCTTTAAAAAGGTATTTTTGCCATGGGAACATAACTGTCCAACATTATTGTCAAATATTATTAAAATAGACTGAAACATATTACAGTTAATGCATCTTTTCTAAATTAATCATTGGTCTTTTAACAATGGCAGGAAAAAAATAGGCAAGTGGTTATAGGTCTGGCAAAATTTATAGTATTGACATTTTTTCAAAACTATTACATTAAATCCTTATCTATATTTACCTGTTGGTATAGGATAGGCAGTCAATAATCCTAATGATAATCTTTTCAAAAGGTTCCAAATTACTTAGAAAGGTAGATTTTAATGAACATATTCATTTTATCAATACTGTATGATTGTATTTATGAGGCATTTAGAATGCTTAATTAAGAAAATAAAACATGCCTTTTTGGCATGCAAATTATAAGTAAGGTTTATGAAAATAACATATTTTTTCTTCTGCAAGAAACACAACTCATTAGTTAGAAGAATTATGGAAGCTGCTATACCATGTACAATCAGAAGTAAATAATTATTCATTCTGAGCCTTTTGAAAAATCATAATGAATTATGCTGAGGTTGAATTTATAAGGAACATAGTGATTTTTCAACTCTAACAAAAAATTTTCTCCCAGTTCTTAAAGTACTAAATGGAGTTTTTAAAATTGTTTCAGGTCTACTTGTTTTCTTGATTAAAAATCACATTGTTCTTTTGACTGAGTCACAAAAAGAAGTAGTGACATCATTTTCTCAGAAAAATAGTATGGGTTTATTTGAATTTAGGCTTTTATCAGTGGAGCACTTAGAGGTCTACTAAGAAATGTTAGACTTCAGAATATCTCTGGGGAGAATGATCCAAAAATAAATAAATTTGGGATTTTTTTTGGAGTGTGAAGTAGGATTGCCTCGTGATAGGCAAAGTTAATTTTGGAAGATTTATTCTTAGAAGCAACAGATTTCAGCCACTGAGAAATTGCGATGTCACAGTTTCTTGTGTGAGAAGTAAAACACATACCATTGAGATTATCCTTCCACATACGTTAGTTCACTAAAGCCCATTAACTATTTGCCAGTTAGTAGGCTTTGCCTGTGTCGATAATTATATTTTCAATTTAAAGTTATAATTGTATACAGAGAATAGCTGTCATGATTCAAAGAATTCTAAAAGAAATTTAAGTAGAGTATTTAGTTTAAAATTACATAACACACCTGAACAATTTATCATTGTGTGTGGAATAACTAGCATCACTAGAAATTCTTAATGAGGAAAGTAGTCATCAAGTAAACAAACCATTAGGTTGAGGAAAGATTTGTAGGTGGGTGTAATTTGCACTGTACCATACCTGTTAAGCCAAAGAGAGTGGAAAAATAAGATTTTGTGTTTTTTTTAATTTAAGAAAGTGAAACGAATATTTTAACTAGATATTAAAAAGTCAAGAGCTTTTTAAGCAATGAATCAATATATTTTTAATAAGAAATTTATCCAATACATATTGATTGTGTGCTTACTCAATGAAAATCATTTTAGGAGGCAAATTTTAAATTATCATTATGACATGATGTGAGTATTGTCATTTCATTTTACAGTTAAAATCCTGAATGTCACAGATTTTAAGTAACTTGCTTGATATCACAATGTGGTAGAGGCAGAATTCAAACCCAGAGCCTCCAGATTCCAAAGCCTCTATTTTTTGCCTAACATAGTCTTCCATTTGTTTTTGTGTTGAGGTGAGTAGTGGTGAGGGAAAGTTACATAAAAGATATGAAAATAACTATTCAGTATAAGAAACAGCTCTTGATTCTGAGTCTAATTGCTCATGTAATCTGCATTGTGTGAATGAGTGGGTGGATGAGGTTTGGAAAATTATTAAATTTTTGCACAAATTAGGATTTTTCAATCATATAAGCAAATATTTTGCTCCATATTTCTTCAAGGCTTGAGGTCATGAGATATGTAAATAATTGCAGTGGTTGATAGGTCTGTTCCTGAGGGCTTTTTTTTTTTTTTTTTTAGCCTGTAAGGAATTTTTTTTCCTCTGTTTAGAGAGTTTTATTTATTTGTTTGTTTGTTTGTTTGTTTGCTTATTACTTTATTTTATTTTATTTTTATTTCAAATATTCATGACATACAAAGCTGATTGCCGCCCCCCCTCCTGCCCATGATGTGGGAGCCAGATTCATATTGGGGACATACCCATTACCAGAAATTGGTTTTGTACCCTTTGTCCCCTTCCAGTTATCCCCCAACCTCCCACCCCTTCCCCTCTCCCTTCAACTTCAATTTGTAGCCCTAGGAATGTTCCCTCCCTCTGTTGGATCAGGTGACTACTCCTGAGGGTATTTTAGAATCTAGGATCATTATACCTGTAGTTTGATTAGCCATTTAGCAAATATCACCTGAAATCTATCTATTTATTTATTTATTACAATTACCTATTATTATTACATTTATTTACTTCAGCCCATGCTGAAATTGGTTGAGCCTTAGCATACATCGACCTTTATTTTCACTATCTTATTCACATTTCACAGTTTAAAGAATTAAGAGCATTGTTTGTGATTCTGCTAAGAACACTGCTGAAGTCATTGTAATATTTGTTTTCTGAGACATTGAAAAAGAGAGCCACTTAATTCATATTCTAGTATATTTTAATTCCTAAAGTTATTCCTAAGGTTGTGTGCATTTATGTGTAGGTTTTAGATAGAATATTATATATAAAAATCAATATATCACTAATAGATATTTACATATTGCTATATAAAATTAGCCTTTATTTCTTGAGTGCAAAGCACAGGAGAACATAGCTTTAGTATATTTTATCTGACAAAATTTTTAAAATAAAATTCATTCTTAACTCTAGACCTAATTCTCGTACATTGATTTATGACTCCCAAAATGTGGGACTGATGCATATATTGTTGTAAATGGAAAGATAAATTTATCACCCTGTAGTATGGAAAAATAATGCTGAGGATCTTGTGTAATAACAAAACATACCCTGAGATTAATGTCAGAGATGAGACAGTTGATATCCATATTCCATTTAGGAAGTAACATCAGGTTTGGCACAATTGGCAACTTTTTTTCTCTTCTGAGCCCTCATAATACTACCTGTACTGCACCAATTACTTGGTTACATTTTCAAGGCTAGCTCATTTATATATACCAGAGAAACTTATATCTAATTCTGCAACCTGTATCCCTGAGAAGCTCAATTCCCATACTGACTGCATCTGCAAATCTAATCTGTGATGTACCTTCATGCCTCATATACTCTCTCCATCTCAAAATCCTGTTTAAGTCTCACACAAGGTATCACTCAGCTCAGAAGAAAGATGGTTGTTCTGAATAAAACCATAAAGTTTGGAGTCCAAATAGGACTTTGCTTATCACTGATTTTAGAAAAGCGTATGAAGCTTTCAATGAAAGTTTAGGTTTTCTCGGCAACATTCAATGAGGGGGCTGTTAATTTCCTCAGACACTAGCATTTCCTCAGATACTAATAGTTATATTTTAAAAAGAAAAAAAGCACATATTCTTACTATTTTCTACCTTTTTTGGCCATACAACTAAACAAAAAACAAGGTACTCTAAGAAAGATTGGTTAGTAGCTATGATAAATGATAATAGGATGAATCCGCCATCAAACCGAAGCACTGCTAGTAAATGTTCAGTGGCTTTTCTTTGTCTACAGAAGAGATTTGAAATTCCTTAACCTGATACTTTTAACCTACTAAATTTATGTATAACTTACATGCTTAGCATTTTTGTAAGCTGTTTAGTATATCAAATTTACCACCTCAACCCTACAGGTGTACTTCATTGGCCACTTTCCTTCCTTCACACTCATCTTGCTGTTCTGGATCCCTTCTTCCCTATCAAGTTCTATTTGTCCTTCAAAACCCAATTTGAATCTAATTTGAAACTATTCCTTTTAAGATAGTTTCTGACTAGTATAGCTCATCATTGCCTTTTCCTATGTTGGTCACTCAAGATACATAGTATAAAATCAAGTCATCAACAAAGGAAGATCTCATGTGTACTGGGGACATGAGAGAATGTTTTCTGTTGAATATAAAAGAGAACTTGGTCAGAGAAGGTAACTATTCTCAGTAAGAGAATGCTGAAGAATGATCATAGAGAAAGCAGAGTGTTAGATGTACAGATTCCTTTATGGACACATGTGAAGGGATGCAATAGGAGAGATCGTTTAGGACTAATACTGATATGACTAGTGTTACAGTGAGTCATTTATACCCTTTATATATGCCATGCCATCTAAAATTCTAACATTTAGCAGTGTTCCAGAGACACATAAAGTTTAAGATTCATTGTTAAGACATGCAGTTGTCACTTTAGCCAGCCTGTAAGCTCCATGAAGGGAAGAACTTTGCTTTCCGTTGGGGTCCAACACAAGGCCTTATGTGTAGCAGATTATTAATGAATTTTTATTTCAGTTACTTAATTATTAACGACACACTAATAGATATGATTGTATGTAGTGCATCTGAAAGACAGAGGTTAACTTCTATGCTCATTCTGCAGTATTTACCAATAAAGATGGTATTTTTCCCCAAAATTAGACATCTGTTTGTGAATAAATTATTTTTTGGAATGAATTATTGATCTTTATTCTGATTATCTTAATTATAGTACTAGTAAAGAAAAGAAGAAGCTGTGATCCTCTAAGCACACCAAAGTCATGGTATGTCAATAACTCCCCTGAAATTAGAATGTTTTGACATCCGTATGAGGTACATTGAGAGACACTTCTCTTAGCTTCTTTCGCTGAATAAACTGTCACACTTAATACTAATTTTTTTCTCTAATAAAAGTGTGGAAATCTGAGGCAATTTAAAGGCATTTTAAAAAATATTTATTGTACATTTTTAATATTATTTTTTCAGCAATTAGTATTAATTAAAATATCATTTATTATAAATAACAGATTAGGAGAAAGTACAGCACTGAGTAGTCAATGCTTTTAAGATTATTTTAAGATTATTTTTGTTAAATCAAGCAGAATCTTTCCCATGTTTTATACAGTATGGCATGTATAGTGAAGATGTTCAACTTTTCCTATTAAGCTAGACCAGTTTTTAAAACGTGATCATGCTCTTGGACTTTTGTTTTTCATTGAAGTCTAAGCATGTGTTGGTTTTTTGTTTTTGTTTTTGTTTTCCCTTACAATAACAAGGTGCTCTATTTCATAATTTTCTAAAACAGTTTAAGGGGGTTGGAATATAAAAAAAGTGTTGAAGATGTTCAAATTTTTCTACTATGCTGGACTGGTTTTTAATGTGTATTCTAGGTCAAAGTCTGTAAAGCATAAAAAATGAAAAACCAGATGAGTAAGCACTTTAACCTATTAGAAAGAATATTTTTCATATAACAGAATAGACTGGGCCTTTTCATTTAGGTTTATTTACCTTGCTGGTTTACTTTACTATGTTAAAAATAGGAATAATATGAGTCAAATTAGAGGATATTGATGGTAATCTTGCCTAATTTCTTCCTAGGTTATAAGCAATCATAGCTGACAACCACAATGCATATACTCTGTGCCAGGCATTGATCTTTAAATTATTCACACGTATTAATTAAATCTTCTCATTTTTACACAACTCTTTGAGGTACATAGTATCATAATTCACATTTTAAAGATGAGAACACTAAGTTAAGAAACTGTAAAATAACTTGTACAAGTTACTCAACTAATAATTTTCAGAGCCTTGGTTCAAATCTAGACACTCTGCTGTTCTAACTCAGATACCAACTCAACTTCTGAAGTGCAGATGTGGAGAGAATGTGAACCTGGAGTTTAAAACATAGGTTTGTCTCTTTTGAAAGGCCTTGTGGCTTATCTCTCTCTGCATTAGTTTAATTATTAGCTAATGTGGAGATACTAGGCAAATGTTTCAGAAGGGGCAGTGTGAAGAACATGTTGATTGCCTCATAGGAAAACACTCTAAAAATTTTGATGCATGAGTCATGATCTTTCACATATTAACAGTGTGTAAAATCTCAGAGGATAGAGTCAGGAAGTTTAATTTGAGTCATGTTAACTATCATTACATTTGTTTTTAAAACAGAAGTATTTATTATGAGAATGATGTAAAGCCGCTGGCTTTATGAAAGGCATACTTTGTTTATGGAGAGCACAATTTTATTTGTCAGTTTTATAACCTGGATTTAATAGACATTTATAAAACACTCATCCAACAACAGAAAAATCTACATTCTTTTCAAGTGGCAAGGGAACATATTCTAAGACTTATCATATCATGGGTCATGAAAAAAAAAAAAAAAACAACTTCAGCAAATTCAAAAGAACTTAAATAATATAGAGTGTGTGTTCTCCAGCCACATGGAAATAAGCAGCAATTAGTAACAGAAAGATAACAGAAATATCTCCAAACACTTGGAAACTAAACTGCACATGTCTAAATAATTATAGGTCAAAGAGGAAGCCTCAAGGGAAATTTTAAAAATACAATGAAGTGAATGAATGTGAAAATAAAACATATCAAAATTTGTGGGACACACATAAACCAGTACTGAGAGGAAAATTGATAGCACTATTGTATACGTTAGAAAATAGGAAAAGTCTCAGATCAGTAATCTAAATTCCCACCTCAAGAACCTAGAAAACCAGAGCATGGTATACCTAAAGGAAACAGAAGGAAAGAAATAATAAAAAGCAAGAATCAATGAAATTGCAAACAGGAAAAAAAAAATAGAGAAAATCAATAGAACATGAAGCTGGTTCTTTGAAAAGTTCAACAACATTGACAAATCTGTAGCAAGACTGACAAGAAAAAGAGAAGACACAAATTACCAATATCAGTAATGAAACAAGGGATATCAATACAGACTCTTCAGACATAAAAAAGATAAGGGAATTCTACAAACAACTTTATACACATGTATGTGAAAGCATAGACAATTCCTCAAAAAACACAAACTACCTTAACTCATACGATATAAAATAGAGAATTTGAATAGCTTTATAACTATTACATAAATTGAATTTATACTTTAAAAACTTCCAAAAAATAAATCCCCAGGTTCAGATGATTTCATTGTAGAATTATACCAAACATTTGAAGAATTAACACCAATCCTGTATGATCTCTTCCAGAAAATAGAAGAGAATGTAGTACTCCCCAAACTATTTTGTGGTTAGCATTACTTTGATATCAAAACAAAACAAAGATAATCCAAAAAAATTACATACTAATCCTCCTCATCAATAGAGACATGAAAATTCTTTAAAGATATTAGGAAATAGAATTCATCATCTTTTATTAAGGAATTATACCCTCTGGAAAACAGTTTGATGGTTTCTTGGAAAACTAAATGTGTAATTACCATACAACTCTACAATTGCACTCCTAGGCACTTTCCCCAGAAAAATGAAGACTTACGTTCATACAAACACTTGTACAAAGGTATTTACAGCAGCTTTTTTTCCCCTAAAAAATTTATTTTTTTATTTTTTATTATACGTATTTATGGGGTATAGAGAGTTGACTATCAGTATTTGCATACAGTATGTGATGTTCAAATCAATAATATTAGCATGCTCATTATTACAATAGCAGCTTTTTTCATAGTAGCCAGAAACTGAAGACTACCCAGATGTCCTTAGGTGAGTAAATGGTTAAACAAACTGTGATACATCTATACCATGGAATGTGCAGAACAGCAACTCAAACTATTGATACCAATGACTTGAATGAATCTCTGGAGGATTATGCTGAGTGAAAAAAGCCAATCTCAAAAATGCTGCATGCTATATGATCCATCTTTACAACATTCTCAAAATGACAAATTATAGAAATAGAAAACAGATTGGAGGTTGCCAAGAATTAAAGAGGGAGTGGGGCAGGAGGAAAATGAATATGGCTATAAAAGGGCAACATAAAGGATCCTTGTGGTGATGAAAATGTTCTGTATCTTAACTGAATCTATGTCAATATCCGGGTTGTGATATTGTACTGTAGTTTTACAAATTATTACCATTGGAAGAAACTGGGTAAAGGATAAATGGGATATCTTTGTATTACTTTTTACAATAACATTTAAATCTATAATTATCTCAAAATAAAAAATGTAAGTAAACAACCACCTAGGAAGTTAAAAAATCATTTGTGGTAATTGGTAAAATGACACAGTACCTCAAGAATAAGGTAGGTGTGATAGATTCAAAACATGAATATTTGATTAACTGATCTAGATTTTGCCTACTATTTTTATAAAAGAATTTTTATGTTTATTTTAATTATGGAAAATCTGAAATATAGAACAATGATTTTTTTTGTTAGATAAATGGTATAGTATACTCATATGTTTCAAATGAGTAGATATCCACATTATGACAATATTATTTGTTTTGAATATAGAAATATTTTGCTCTCTTTGACTTCATACTGATAGTGTGAATTTTTTGTTGAAATATGAAATAATTTTTCTCTATTTCAATTGCAATTGAAGATTTAAAGAAGACACAGAGTTCTGGATCTGTGGAACTTAGTATTTTCTAGGGAGTGAGTATTCTGACTTCTGAGTCTAGTGGCAGTCATGAAAACAGTGGATATAATATTTGTTCTATGACTTCCTATTATTTTCTAATATCATTTTGTATCCGTTTAAATTTGCATCATATGTTTTTGTTAGGTTAAAGATTAGTCCTAATTCTATCATATGGTAGGGGTCAGAATTCCTTCACATTTGCCTGAGTTTGTAACTGAGCATCTAGAATGTTAAAGAAGACCTGAGAAGGAGATGTAGGTTTAGTTTTGATTCTGTCTGGAGGTTTCAGAAGGAACTTTTGGGGTTGGTCCTAGGCTAAATTGTAAAACAGGTGAATTCCATATTTGATGCCATCCCACCTCCTTTTTTCTGGGCTTCTCTTTGTCCTCATTCCCATTGTCTATTTTTGCCCAGCCCCATGGGTCTTTGCTCTCAAGTGTTTGCCAATTCTGTGCTGTATGTGAATCAGGGATAATGGCTTAAGGGGTTTTGTCTTCCAGGGGATTCAAGTTTAGCAAAAAAACTCTCAAGACAGAAAAGCTTTCAGGACTCTAATGTCAGTATTTTAGACAGTGAAGAGGTGTCTCACAAATCATATTTTATGGACAGCTGTCAACTCTAGGGCATCCTGTTATTCCTAACAGTGCATTCCACATATTGCATCAGAATTTCCTGTGTTGAATTTTTTGAATTAATGCTCTGCTATTCCTCCCTCATCCAAATGCAACATTTGATAGTCATGTTCAATTCAAATGTGGAACAGGCACATTTTTAATGATCCAGTTAGAAATAAATTTGGAGGTGAAATTTCCGTAATACTTGTTTTCAAGTGATAACTCTGGTGTGATTTTTGGTTGTGATATGTAGAAAATCCTATAAATAAGTAGTATTTTGTGGTTTGTTTTCTTCACTAAAGGTACTTGTTTCAATGTAGCACATGATAAAAAAATGCCTTCATGGTAAAATGATTTTAAAGGGCTTGGTAATACAATTGATTGGCTTACTACTATGGATAGAAGACTACTTCTTACATAATTTAAACACATTTTTCTTGCAAACTTTGGCCTTGTTTTTCAAAATGCAAAATCAATTGGACGCTTATTACAAGCAAATGTGCAAAATCCATATCAGTATGTAGGGAAAAAAATGAAGAGAAGAAATTATGAAGCAATTTCTTCCTGACAGTGTTTAGCAAAACTCATATAAATTGGCAGCTGATTAGAGGTTTTAGCTCTCACAATCAGTTAAGTCCTGACTTGTGAGATTGCACCATTCTTATACAGTGATTCTCAAAATAAAAGTTTTATTTCTCTTATGCCCTCATAGAAGTTGCAAAGTGCTATAGGAAAATGTCCAATTTCATCAACTGGTTAGAGAAGATATGATTTTATTTTCCATAGCTGTTTTTGTCTCATCAGTCCTTTGATATACTTTGAAATGAGTGTGCTTTACCATTGTAATATTCAGTCGACAACCTATTTCCTAGCTTTTAGACATGGGTTGCCATTAAACAAATGAACATTTTATTTTTTAAAAAAAATCCTTTTATTCCACAAATCATTATTTAGTGCTGAGGATTATATGTATAAATATATACACTTAAACTCTTTTTTAATAGTTAGAAGGAGGGCAAGTTTTTATATTTTTAAAAATTTGACTATTTTCTAGGAAACTAACAATAGATGGTTTGTACAGAAATACTTCAATGCTCATTAAACATCATTTAGGCAAAGAACTTAGAGGGTATGATATTTCACGTTTAGTACAGGATTAGGACAACAATATTTATTTATTTGGAAAAAATGCAGTTTCATTGAAAATGTAACTGTGTTCCAGTTCTATGTTTATCAGAAAAAAATGTGCTAATTTTAAAAATAGCCTTCAGAATATTTAGTCTTAAATAAAATATGAATAATAGTCAATTTATAGGTTCTCTTGGTTCCTCTGGAAGCCTGTGTTCTCCCTTTTTACCCATCAATAGTGAGGGATTTGTGTGTTAATGAATCATAGGATTTTTAGATCTGGAAAAGGACCTTAATGAATGGTAAATTGATTTAATAGTGAGTGAGTTGGAACTCACAGAGATTAAATGCCATGCCCACTTCAAACAGATTATTCAGGGCTCCTGATTTGATGCTTATTATAGTTTGTGTGAATGCAGAATGTGTATTGTTGGTTGAAACTTTTTGAAATACAGTCATTCTAGTAGCTTTCTAAATGTTGAGTTATTTAAAGGAACTTAAATTTAGGGAGGGACAAATAAATGTTACCTTTTCATTTACTTTTCAATTTCCTGAATTTCTAGCTATATGAATTTTGAAATCTTTATGTCTTCAGCCCATGTCAACCAATAAATTACATTAATTTGTGTAGATACTATGACTTTATTAGTGAAAGTTAAAATTGTTGACTTCTATGTACTTTCTACGTTAATTTGGGAAAGTTAGTTGCAAATACACAAATACAAACTGCTGGATATTCATGAACTAGAAGAAGTACCGATTTTAGAGTGAAGGCAACTTACTCTATAGTCCTGACCAACACAGAGTAAGTGATCAGAAGACCAGAGGGACTTGGGCCAAGCCAGGGTAGATGACAGATATGATGTGTTGCCATGACACCCATATTTTGCCTCAGTAACCTCAGGTCACTAGTGCTGAAGCTGCCTGCCCTGCCTGTCTTTCCACCTGGCCCTGCCAGTGGTCATTGTGCTTGGTTTTGTAGTAAACCCTACCAAATTCTTCTTTCAAGTAAGTGGGAAGATATGTCAAATATTGAACAGAGAGTTTGAGAAATACTGGGTGCTATGGGTTAGCAAAGACTGTATGGCAGAAAATATATGAGGAACATTACCTGCAGTAGTATGTGGTTTGAGGCCTGAACTATGGGAGCTTTTCTGAAGAGGTGATAGCTGAACCAAGTTAAATGGGTTAATAGGTATTTCTCAGAGAAAGAGAGAGAGCGTTTCAGTCAGGTGAAAAAAAGCACAAAGCTATTGAGGCATGAGAGAGCATTATATGTTCTGGAATATGACAGTATTTAATAAAAACTGAAGAAGGATTTCCAGGGTGTGGAAGTGAAGAGAATTAAAGCTAGTGAGATAGAAGTATGCTCAAGAAAGACAGCGGAATTCAGCTGATTCAGAAAGCATAAGCTCTTCTAAATCTCTCCCCCCTGAAAATGTAATCCAAAATCAAAATAAGACTAACCTTAAATTAAAACATAAAACCTGTATATTTATACACTTTAATCAGGGTAGCTGCTACTTAGATTTCGGTCATAGAATTTTAGAGGAGTTACTGAAAGATGCACTCGACTCATTTTCTCTCACAGGCTTGTTCTCCCAGTGTGTATAAGGTTCTATTGAAGGGGCTTCTAAATCGTAGTACAGGTTTTGGATTTTATCCTGAAGGAATTGAAGTGATATTGAAGGATTTTTCACTAGGGATTTTTATGATCACTTTTGATTTTTCAAAAGATTATCTTCTCGGGCCGGCCCGTGGCTCACTCGGTAGAGTGTGGTGCTGATAACACCAAGGCCATGGGTTCGGATCCCATATAGGGATGGCCGGTTAGCTCATGTGGAGAACAGCCCAGAGGAGACTGAGACGAGGTAAGGAGAGGCATCCTGAGTGAGGCAACGTTACACTTTCTCTGTGGTGTCTGAGGACATCTCAACCCAGGCAGCGTCAGTGAAGAGGAAACTGAAAACAAAGACCTGAGAGTGTTCATGAGGCAGGAGTAGTACAACATACTGACCAGTGAAAGACTGCAGGTAGGAGAGACGGAGGAGTCACAGTGGGTCTGCCTCTACCATGGAAGGAAGGTGATGAGTCAGCAAGGGCCCTGGAGAGTGCGTGCTGTGCCAGCCCTCCAGCACCAGGATCTACCCGTCTGCTGACATAGGTCTGGACACATCCAGGATTGAAACAAGGAAGTGGGTGAGGTATAAGGTTAAAAGTGAAGGTGACCATTCCTCCCAGTTCCTTAATATGGCTTCAGGGACATTAAGAGGAACTTGTTTGAGTTGTTTTTCTTTCTTTGCAGACCCAGTCATGGTTTCCACGTGAATACAGGGCTGCCACTATTCTCCCCATAACTACAAAGCCCCTCACATCTCTTGTCTGGTGTGAGAAAGGCTTTTCCTCACCCTCCTACTTTGGCTCAGCCTTTCATCTTCCTAAACTTCTAGTTTTGTTGCGATGTACCTGGCAAGTGCCAGAAATAGTTTGTGATTCTTGTAAAAGGACAAGTTGGCATTTCATCAATAAGAATGAAGGAAGTGATTCCTGGGGAACAATTTGTTAGTGATAGGAAAATTTAGAATTGGTCATTATGTACATTTAAAAGGAGCTATTTATGGAATTACACTTTGTTTAATATGTAATAATCCCATTACATTATATGGATTGTATTTGGGCATAATAATTGAAGTAGGCCTTCAGAATAAGATGTTAAATCAATTCAGCAATTTCTAATGCAATTAAACACAAAATGTACTAGAATCTATGAAAATCTCTTTATGAAGCTGTGGTAAACTCAGATTATTTTTTGAAAGTCTAGAGTAGCCATGAATTGCCTGAGAACTATATTAAGCAAATATGTAATTCAAGTTTAATATGTAATTTAACAGATATCAATCTTTGTCTCATGTATCTTATTTTAATTTCTTAAATGTTTATTGGATCTCTTAAGTTTAATGAAATTTAATTTTTCTTATAATGTAACTTTATATTCAAAGTAGAATATTTGAAAAAAATACAATAGGCATAAAAAAATGATAAAATTCACCCATTATTCAGACCTATAGATACATAAAATCATGTTTTTTTATATACTTGTGTAGGTACCACAATGTAGTTTTCCCAGGCTACTGAATATTCTTTAGCAGCACAATTTTAAACAGTTTAATAATTCATTTTATTGATGCATATACTTTATTTAACCTATCCTGTGCATCTTTTGGGTATTTATATCTTGGAAAAATATTACTGTAATAAATAAGACTTTTAAGAGCATCCTTGAAAATATAGGTATTAAATACTCTGTTAATTTCCTAAGGATAAATTTTACATGCAGAATTATTGGATCAAAGTATTTGAAAATATATCTGTTAATGCATATTGTCAAGTTTCCTTTTGTCAAGGCTGTCAGGATCCAAAATATTCTGAAATATGTTCCCTAGGTTACATTAATGCTGGGTTTACAATCATCGTTCTCTTGAATAATCATGAGAAAATTGGTTATTTACCATTTAAATCAGAAGTAATCAGTTACAAGTGTAGAACTCTCTCTTAGAATATGTCTTGTTTTTCCAACTTGGCATGGTTGTACCTGCCATTGTCAGTAAGAAGCCCCCACCTCTTTTGTTTAATATGTAGAGAAATTGTTAGTGTTCAGGTAGCAGTGGTCACTTGATTGAAGTTTTGTCTGGGCCTTAATGCTGAAAAAAAATATATACACAGAATTATCTATTTATTTATTATTTACATTAGCATATAATGTAAAAAAACCTTGAATTAGCATGTAGTTTTTAAAAAGTATTCTCAGCTTGATGAAAAGACTGGTTCTCCTTTAGTCATTTTTTAAAAAGGACACAGATTTCTTAAAATATTAGATCCCAAAACCTGATAGCATTCCTGTTAGTGGAAATTCATCCAAGCATTTACCAAGCGTTTCTTATTGGTACTATAAAATCTTAATAGAAAATCATTGAAATAAGGGAGACTGATCATGCTGCACCACTAAGCCCACTTTGAAGCATGTGGTAAGAGTATAGGCTGTGAGAGCAGCCTGCCTGGTTTTGAAACTGACAAGTTTTTGCTGGTGTGTGACATTGGGCCACATACCTAACCTCCATGTGCCTCAATTTCCTCATCTGTGAAATTAACATCACGGTAGTTCCTAAATCATGAGATAACAACTGTTAATGGACTTAGCACAATGTTTGGTACATAGTAAGTACTAGATATATGTTATTTACTACCTAGATGAGAAATAAACTAAAATTGTAAAACATGTTTTCTTCCACATATCACTTTTCTACTGAAATGGCACACATTTCTGGACCTGTTGCAGAACTATAAGGAGAGTAATGTAGCAACTTGACTCATGCAAAGTTGAGCTGGGGAATGCATAAACTGCATAATTATTAGTGTATGTTTTTATGATCTTTGAACCAACTGTGGTAAATGTGTAAGGAAGACAAGTTGATTTTCTTGCCTCTTCTAGGGCCAAATTATTCTAGGTATGATTGTGTTTTGCGTGTATATTATAGAGAAATTATAATGAACCATATTCAAAGATAGATATCTCCTTTGGTCTCTCAAATCCCATTTTAGTATGCTTTGCAACTGCAAGCGTGGATTTGAAGGTAAACATGTAAATCTCTATGTTGTCAACCTAAGTGGAATTACAATTGGTGATTTGAAACCAGTTAAGACCTTGTTCCTCGTGGTAATTGAAAATGCTCTAATAGATGCAGAAGTGTTCAAGAAGATGTGTGTAACTCTTTTAAAATCTGCTTAATTGTTTTTTTAAAGTGTGTGTATGTATGTGTGAGAGAGAGAATATTCTGAAAAGCAAGAATAAAAATAAATATAACTACAATTTATAGGGTGCATTGAACTTAGAAGTTTTTTGCCATAGTTAACATAACAGCATTTATGGGGCCTCTATTCTTTTGGAAAAAATAGTCTAATTTTAGCTAGCTATAGAATCTAGCCTTTAATTTTTATTTAATATTGAGTACCAACATGCCTTAGCCATTATATAGGCAGAATGAGACACGGTGCTTTTAAGCTGGGATCACAATTAAAAGTCAAGTAAATGAAAAGGCAGTTGTGAATTTTATTGAATTACTTCATTTGTATTTTGGATAACTTCTCCCAATCTTCTGCTACAGGTCTTCAAAGATTTACTGTATCCTGCAGACTTAAAACATTCATTTCAAAATATTAATTTATACTTATTCTGGTTTTCTTTTAGGATGCTTTCAAACTACCTCCAAGCCAAATTTTAAAATTTATAAATGTATAGGAATATAGAAATATATAGGAAGCGAAGCTTAATAAATTCATCCTAGTATCAATTCAAAAAATTAAGAACATCTTCATGTATGAATCCTGGCATTGATAGATGGTATTGTCTATTCTCAGGATCGGTAATTCACAAAGATGAACATTCGGAAGAGATCCTCTTAATATTCCCACCTTTTCTTCCAGCTTCATCTCTCCCTTCGGTAGGGCTGCTTTGACTCGTTTCCCACACAGAAGATGCTGTCTTATTAACCCTTCCCTACTCCTCTTGATAACTTGTTCTCACAAATAGGTTTGAAAATTATATTTTCCCAGTTCTAATTCTTACAAAGGACAGATGAATCTTAAATATATTAGCTTCTTCTAAAGATCTTCTTTGTTTAAAGGAGAAAGATTTGTATTAAAGCAATATATCACTAGTGGCAGTATTTCAAGAATCTGTTCCAGTAGCTGGAAATATATTTGAGGGGGCAGGGTCATCACTAGTACTGTCTGAAACCATGACAGAAAACTGAATTTCTACTTTCTCTACATGTAGACTTAAGGCATATATATATATATTTTTTTTTATCATTTTTTAAACCTATTCACTAACAGGAAGTAGATAGACTAATTTTGTCTGCTGAAAATGTTGGGATCCAGTTGTAGCAAAGGCGATTATAATTTCTCCACGAAAATATGGAGTGTTTCCTTATCAACTTGGGAGTAGTCAAAGAGTACACAGAAGTAAAGGTAAACAAAAGGCTAGAAAGGAGATTGTCTAGATTAATTTTGGATATACTATGCAATATAGAAGACCTCAATTTATAATATTTAATTTTTTGTTCAGAGTAAAAAGAATCCTTGAAAAATACAAAAAACGAACATTTTTACATCCACATATAATTAATGTTTTTGTTATATTATCCACTCTCCCTACATATTGTTTAGTGAAATTGAGATAGTATATGATTTTTTATGTTGCTTTTAAAACATAATTACTTTCCATATTAATAAAATATTTAAGCATTATACTGGTTATATGATATTTTGTCATGCAGTTGTAACATAACTTACTTAAACATTATCATATTATCACATCTAACCTAATAAGATAAACATATTCTCAATAAACAATAAATGTTTGTTTTTACTTTTAACATTTTTGATACTGACCACATTAATCATCTGGTATTTATTTTATGTATAGGATGTAAAATAAAGTTATAAAGTGATTTTTGTGGCAATAGTTGATTGTATCAGTGTTTATTATTAAGTAACAATTTCCCTTCTTACTGATTTATGAGAATCCTTTATCATTCATTCATAAAATCCATCAATCTTTTTGACATTGTTTCTAGATACCCTGTTCTTTTGGTAAGTTTGACTATTCATCATAATAGTTTTTGAGTAATGTAGTTTTATATACTCTATAGCTCAAAAAACTGGCCTCTCCACATAATCCTTTCTTTTCCAAATTTTCATAACAATTTTACTTGCTTATTTTTTCAGATATTCTTTTTTTCAGAGTTCCAAATATGTAGGATTTTTATTACAGTTGACTTAAATGTGTAAATTAATTTTGAAAAATTAAATTTTATATATTACTGTGACTTCTCAGGTAGGGTTATCCAATCAGCTTTTCATTTAATATAAAGCAAAATAATTTTCCTGCATGTTCTATATATAAAACATCTATAAAAATATATGAATATTATTATAAGTTAAAAATAAAATGCTTTATTGTTGTTATTGAGGGTGATGGTGTTTTTCATTACATATTTTAACTGATCATTGCCCTTATATAAAATTGTTTCCTTGTTGATGAATTTTTAAAATATATATATACTTAATATATATATAAGACAGTATAGTTTTATATATACTTAATATATATATATATATATATATATATATATATATATATATATATATATATATAACAGTATAGTTTAGAAAATGTATAAGATAGATGAGGAAAAATTCCTTAGGAAATTATTAAAATATCAGTATCTGTGTCACTTTTGTCTAATCCCTTTGGCCTTTTCCATACATAAACAGAAACTTCAGTTTCTCGATCCTGTTTAATGGTGAAATATTTACAATTAATAATTTTGACAGCCTTTTTGTTAGACAATTTATTTTTTATTCATTTATAACTAGCAAGTATTTCATAGGAACATTATTCTAGGTATTATGTGATATGAAAAAATAACTTTATTAATGATCTGAAAGTCTAGTTTTAAAAGCAATTATGCAATGTAAAGAATGTATTCATTATATTTAGCATAGGTTTTAGAAAATAATAAATTAAATGAAAAACTAACATTTTAACCAAACCATGGCTGGTTCAAATATCTAGATACTCAGCCTTTATTGCTCTAAACTTCCTGTGGTCACAGGACAGACACCCTACCACAGGAAAAATAGTAATCTAAGTTAACCAAAGTATTGTTTTAAAATTTAACTTAATATATACAGCTGGATTTATTTAACAAGAATTTTGTACAATTTGTGAATTTTAATATATCAGCAGGTTTAAATTTTTCAGATTTCTGTTTTCCTCATTTTCAAATATTTGAAGATAGTCTGGCTATTTTTCATTTTAATTTAGGTGATCTGACACTATGGTGATATGATGCAGCTATTTACAGTCATTAAATTCACTTTACATTGTTAAATATACTATTGAATTTCTGTATGGAATACATAGACATTAATTTTCTCCCCACAAATTATAAAATCTGTGTGTGTCCATCAGACTAATTTGAAAGCATTGATTTCTTGTGGGTCCTGGGGATGTAGTCCAAAGTTTATTTGTATGTGTGTATGTTTGTGTAGTTTTAGTGCAAATGAAAGAATATAAAATTGTAAAATATTGGAAATTTATTAATTTCTTCCTCTTTTGTTCTATTATCTTTTTAAATCCTGAAAGCAGAAATCAATATAATGAAAATAATCCAATGTTTTAAATGAGGTTATGTTTTTAAGGATATTTAGGAAAACATTTAAAAATATGTTGTCTAATATTTATTTTATCTTTATTAAACATATAACTGGCATAATGTAAGAAGAAGGATGAATTGAGTTAGAAGCTAGGATTCATGAAATTAAAGAGAACATTTGAATGACGTAGGTAAATAGGCTTTAAAATTAGCCTTTGTGATTGATGGCTTTGAGGACAAAATAAGCACTGCTTTATTCATTAAGTCTTAAAAATTTCCTCTCGATCAAATAATTTTATTTAGTCTGAGTGTGTACTAAAGTGTGTACAATATTATATACCTGCTGAGAAATAGCCACAGAACAAAAAATTTATATAAACAAAGGCTTTAGAGTTAATTTCCAAGTGTGAGGCCTCCAGAGACCAATTAATTTTATACTTAAACAAAATCACATTTAGAAAAAGTTGAAGACTAGAAATCAAAGGAAGTGCAGAAAGAGAAGGGTTTTTTTATTTTCTTTTTCTTCAGTTGTTCTATCAGAGTTATTTCTGCCCCTTGAATAGCAGGAAGGCAAAATATGAACTGATTAGTCATCACTAATCCTATTTATATTTCAGTTGACCCGGTTTAGAAATAAGAATAAAAATAATTTCTGGCTTATTTTTATAGGCCATACTGCAATTTTCATGTCATCTTTAAGTTAGCACTGGTTGAGTGGTTGAATTTTTTGTTGAATATATTGCTGTGGCATTTGTTGGTATTCTTATAATTTTACTACATTGAAATACAGAAATCAATTTTTTAGTGTATCTCCTAATTTTAACGCTGTTCCCCAGTATACTCGTGTATGGCTCCATTAGCAACATTACATCAAATGGCAATGCAAAATGATGTTTGGCATATAATTTACTATATATTTGTATATTAACCTTACCTCTGATATTTGGTTTGGATTCAGAGAATTCTTATGACAATTTTTTAATAACTTGCTTTCTCTAAGCATTGCCTATATATGGTTTTAACAATATTAATTTAAGTTAGCTGTATTCATAAGTTAATACCTTTACTTTGCTGGTACTAATTTATAAATGTCAAGTTCAGCAAAATAGGTTTGTAGTAACAATTAATGCTAGCAACATATGAAGTATATTTTAAATAATAAGTATTTGGCCAGATAAGGTCATTTTACACAAACTACAAAGAAAAATATACTTTCATGTGTCATAAAATATGCTTCTTTTGAGGGTGCGTCCTCACAATTTCTGTTCAAAAAATAGAGCAGTAAAGGTTGACAAGCTATTTTGGGAATAAATAAGAGTTGGCTCAGAGCTACCAGTCAAAAATTCCATTTGAAAATAATTCCTTAAAGTAAAGCTTGAGTGCTTTTGGTATCTAGCACATCTCTTTGCTGAATGTCATCATTTTGATGTTTTAATAATGTATGTTTGCTGATTATAGGATGACAATGATAGGTTCAGTTTCCATTTATCTGGCTATATTTGAGAAATTAATGATTTATTTCTCTTCATAGCAATTATTAAGAAGTATCTAAGGGACTCAATAGCTCAGAGGGCAGAGCAGAGCTTTTTCCTATACTCTTAGTACTAGAAATTGCTCTGCGTGGAGTGAGTGCTTTTAAATGCAACCACTGCTCTTGAAGTGACCTTAGCCTGCTTTTTTCTACCCTCCTCCATTAGTTGTTGGGATGATTGGGATCTTTCTCATTAACCTTCTAAGCTCCTGCATTTTTTGACGTACTTGTTCTAACTTTAACGTTTCTCTTTGATGGATCTCATGACTTTATTTTTATTTCCTTCAGATATATCTTCTTTTCAGATATTTATTTACTTGACTTTCTATGAAAAACAATAATTCATTTGTGGAGCAGACTAATTCAGGTGTGATTAGATTCCATGAGAATTGGAGTCTATTCAGCTCAGAACACAAAAGGAAGTTCTCCTAACACTAACAAGTATGGTGCTTTTCATTTGATTAAAACCTTACCTAGAACTGACTGCCTTATTACTAAAAGAATATATCCATTCCTTAAGCATTTTTTATTTTTATTTTTGAAACGTAATTGATTATACATATTTGTGGGGTACAGAGTTGACTAGCAATATTTGTGTACAATATGTGATGACCAAATCAGGATAGTTGGCATATTCATCATTACAAAATATATCCATTCTTTGTGACTGTTAACCAATTTCTCCCTAATCCCCATCCCTTTCTCCCTTCCCCCCTCTAATAACCACAGTTCTGTTCTTTCTTTCTGAAAGGGAATTGCATTATTGTGTTTGTTACTTCTTTTTTCTTTATTTCTTTATTTTTTCTTTCTCTCTCTCTCTCTTACTCTTTCTATGTATTTTTTTTTTCTCCCCCTTATGAGTGAGGAAATGTCTCTTTCTGCACCTGGCTTATTTCACTTAATATAATTTTCTCCAAGCTCATCCATGTTGCTGCAAATGGCAGAAGTTTTTCTTTTTTATGGCAGAGTAATATTTAACTGTGTATATATACCACATTTTCTTTATCCAGTCATCCTTTGATAAACATTTAGGCTGGTACCAACTCTTGGTGATGGTAAATAAAGCTACGATAAACATGGGAGTGCAGCTTTCTCTTCAACATGATGAGTTCCATTTCCAAGTAATGGGACTGCTGGGTCCCTTGGTAGTTCTACCCATAGTTGTTTGAAAAGCCTCTATACTGTTTTCCATAATGGCTGTACTATTTTACAATCCCACCAACAGTGTAGAAGAGTTCCCTTCTCACCATATCCTCATCAGCATTTGTTGTTTTCAGTCTTTTTATAGTAGCCAGTCTACCTGGGGTGAGATGATATCTCAATGTAGTTTAAACTTCCATTTCCTTGATGATTAGTGATGTTGAGCATTTTTTCATGTACCTATTGGCCATTTGTATGTCTTCTTTGGAAAAATGTCTATTCAGCTCCTTTGCCCATTTTAAGGGAATTATTTGGTTTTTTAATAAATTGTTGGTGTAACTTATATATTCTGGATATTAAGCCCTGTATGATGCATAGTTTGCAAATATTTTCTCCCATTCCGTAGATTGTCTTCTCACTCTGTTGATTTTTTTCCTTTGTTGTGTGGAAGGCTTTTAGTTTGATGTAATCCCATTTGTTTATTTTTTCTTTTGTTGCCTCTGCTTTGGGGGTCTTATTCATAAAGTCTGTGCCTACTCCTACTTCCTGAAGTGTTTCCCTCATGTTTCTTTGTAGGAGTTTTACAGTTTTGGATCTTATATTTAAGCCTTTAATCTTTTGAGTTGATTTTAGTATATGGTGAGAGATATAGGTCTAATTTCATTCTTCTGTATGTGGATGTCCAATTTCCCCAGCACCATTTATTGAAGAGGCTGTTCTTTCCCCAGTGTATGTTCTTGGTGCCTTTGTCAAAGATCAGTTGGCTATAAGTATGTGGGTTGATTTCTGGGTTCTCTATTCTGTTCCATTGGTCCACGTGTCTGTCTTAAGGCCAGAACTATGCTCCTTGGGTCACTATACCTTTGTCATATAATTTGAAGTAAGGTAGCGTAATGTCTCTGGATTTATTTTGTTTGCTCAGGATTGCTTTGGTTATTTCAGATCTTTTGTTGTTCCTATGAATATTAGGATTTTGTGTAGTTATTTTCATTTTTAAAACTTGGCATGAAATATGGTCTACAGTGGTTCCATCCTCCACACTTTTGATTTTTGATGGTGAAACTATTTAAAAAGTCTAACAACAACAACGACAAACAGTCCAGGCCGAGACCAGGGAAGGAGATGATAGATTAGAGAAAATCTATCTAGATAGGTTAGGGAGAATTCAAGAATGTATGGTGGCCCATTTGGAACTGAATCCTATTGCTAATGACTGAGTGTCAGCCTTTTCTCTTTCTTCCCTTGACCTGTTGCAGTCATACAAGCTGAAAAAGAGAGATGATATTAATAGAGCTCTAGAGGCCAGGAGAAATGGCAGCATTTATTAAAAGATAGCAGGCTTCTTTAATGTGATAGCAAATGCAACTTCTTTGCATACTTCTTAGTATAGTCTATATACTAAAGTATGTACAATGGCTTCATATATGCAGAATATAGTTATATTTTAGTCCAAAAGGAAGAATATTAAGAATTTTTGAAACTCAGTATTTCCACACATATATATATACTTCTAAATTGTTTAAAGCAGGATATTGCATTCTAAATATAGGAATCTACATTTAGATTTATACTGCTTAGGCTGGCTGGTTAGCTCAATTAGTTAGAGCATGGTGTTATAACACCAAAGTCAAGGGTTCAGATCACCATACTAGCAAGCTGCCAAAAAAAGATTAAAAAAAAATTATACTGCTTACTGTTCCACATGTGTACCTTATTGTATCTAGAATAGACACAAATGAGAGCTGATTATTGAATAGTTCCTTAATCTTAAGAAAGTCGTGTGTTTTTCAGAAAATTATCATTCATTTCTGAACAGAGGATTAGAAAGATTAGAGGGTTTTGTTTGTTTTTTGTTTGTTTTTGGCCAGAGGAAAATAACATTGAACAGAAAACAAACATATTACCTGAAGGTTTTAAGAAGTGAATTTCCCAGTCATTGACCCCTTGAAAGATTCTTGTTCCAGTCAACTGCACAGAAAGAATAAATTATGAGAATATAATGATCTATAGGTATTTTAGTATAAACTGGTATAGGAGACATTAAAAAATATGGATTTTAAAGAAACTCAAGAAACTACTGTGTAGGAGTGGTTTGAAGAGGTACACTGAGGTAATACAGTCTTAGAAAGTCATTAAAGTCTGTGCCTTACAGATATCAATGTTTAACTCAGTCTTAATGTTTATAGTAAAACTTTGGTTTTGATACATTCAAAATTGTCTGAGATAGAAAAAACAAGCTTTCTAATCAAAACTCTTTAGCAGCTTTTTTTAAACACACGTGTTGTGTTTCATTTCTACCTCTTATTTCCTGGTAAAGTGTAAAAGATTTATTATAGAAAATCTCTTGGATATATTACATGTGTTTATTTAGAGGACTTAAGTTAATTAGACTTTTTTGAATATTAATTAATAATTATTAAAATTTGTCTAATTATGTTAAATCAAAGTATATATGCATACAAATGTATATATGTGCACACAAAAGTATATATATATATATATATATACACACAAAAGTATATATACACAGAAAAGCTTATAAATACAAATATATATGTATGTACATGAGTGTATATATTGTGCATGTGTGTGCGTGTGTGTTTGTGTATGTGTACGTGTGAATAATTTCCCAAAACTTTAACTTGGCCTTATGCAGAGAACATCACAGTGACTTAAACTATTTTGATATACAGAGTTTAAAAATGCATTAAAAAGCTAATGATTATTTCAAAGTAGTATGCTACATAGATCTTATCAATTCTTAGTGTCATTTAATTTATTCTGGACAGAAACAGCATTTCTCATGTTTTTGGAACTCGTATATTTTTGCTGCTTACTATCTTTTCCACAGTATTTTACCGTATTAAAAATGTATAGGACACAGTTCAGAGCTCAGGCTTCTTTAGGGTAAAAGTGTAAAACAGAAGACCAACTTGTTAGGTGGGACCTATTAGAATTGAGGCAAGATGTAGTGTCATTAAGGTCTTCAGAAAGGGACTGTTTTAGTCTGTTTTGTGTTGCTATGACAGAATTACCTGAGACTGGGTAATTTATAAAGAAGAGAGGTTTATTTGGCTTACGATTCTGGGACAGCTGCATCTGGCACGGGCCTCAGGCTGCTTCTACTCATGGTGGAAAGTGGCAGGCAGCCGGCGGGTACAAGCAGATCACATGGCGACAGGAAGCAAGAGAGAGAAGCAAGAGAGAGAGACAAGGTGCCAGGGTCCTATAAACAATAAGCTCTTGTGGGAACTAATAGAGCGAGAACTCACTCACTAATCCCCCCTCCCCCAGGGAGAGCATTAATCCATTCATGAGGGATCGGCCCCCATGACTCAATCAGTTTCCAACACTGCCACATTGGTGATCAAATTTCCGCATGAGTTTTGGAGGGTACAACACATCCAAATTCCATCAGAGACCAACTATATTATAGCCTGATTGGCTCCTTACCCAAATCTATCAAGTTGAAAGAGTTGTCATAGAGCACGAAATTTAGTCCTTAAATATTCTGGCTTTTATTCTACAAAAGGTCTTGATTCTATTTTCACACTTTCATTTGGTGATACCTCTCAAGTTTTACATGTCTTTGTTTAGTTTTAATGGTGACAAGTGAACGGCATGTTGATTTTTTTTAAATAATCTCTTTTCCAAGCAAGTATATTTGTTAAATACATTATGATTAGGAGAAGGGTTTCTAATGGGCTCAAAATACTGACGTGGTGACAGGATCAGTGAGCAGTTTCAGATGTACGTTATTCCATTGCTTATTGGATTGATTTTATCCTTCTACTAGGGAGCATTTAGATTTTGTCTTTCTTTACATTTCTTTAAGTAATATTTTATGATCAGCACCTTATTAAAGGAATGCAATCGATACTTGGCTATAATTAAGGCTATAAAACATTATAGCATTATAATATAGCATTATAGCATTACTCTTTCATTTCTCTTCTCTTTTCCTTGTGAATGTACCAATGGCAAATGCAAATTGTGAAGAAGTGTGTGTTTCATTCAGTTTTTGTATCAAGAACATCTCTATCCCCAAATAGATAGGTTTTGTTTGTTTTTGAAGCATCACCTTTTGTTAGTTATTTTATGATTTTAAAATATATAGTGACAGTTCATCTAATTTTCCCACATTGGCCTATACCACTGAACACCTAAATAAAAAGAAATTGATAATTCATTGCTTCATTAAGTTTCTCCATGTAAAAGTCTACTTTACAAGATGTTACTTGTAAGTATGGCTCAGATGAGTAGACACTGCATTGTATTCTTTACATTCATCCTAAGTCTTAGAGGTGTCTATCCAAGATCTGGGCATCTTATCTGGGCATATTTAATACATAATTGGCCCCTATACTTATTAGATTTCTATCAAAGTTAATTTATCTCATAAATATTCAGTAGTCATTTGTCTGATAGGTCTATAAACACTTCTTAGTTAATGAAATTCTTTTGTACATATGATTCTAGGATGTGCTAAATTTTGTATATCCAGAGGGTCAGTTTTTACCAATGAAACAAATCTAGGTGTCCAGATATCTATTAGAGATCTTTCTGTCTCTGTGTTTCTTTCTGTCTCTGTCTCTATCTCTCTCTTTCTCTCTCTCTCTCTCTCACTCTCACTCTCTCTCTCTCTCTTTCCTGGCCTGAATGAACTTTGTGATAAAAAATTATAAATGTATTATATGTTTTAGATAGTAGAAATGTTACAAGTATATAATGGAAAAATTATTTCAATAATGATTTGTCTTGAAATTACTTACGGTTTCCTTGCAATTACAAAATGCTAACCTAGACATAGTCCAGAAACATGGACCATTTGCCAAGAATTATAATGTGTTTAATTTGTATTCAGTAATATGCTAAATTAATTTTTTATATTTTATTCCCCAAAATGGTACTGAGCTTTAATAGTAAAAGATTTAGAAACAAATATCTAAATGGGACGTGTTTTAATTAATCATAAAGTTGTTTTCATCTGCATTGCCACATATGAGGAGTCTTCAAAAAGTTCAGGGAAAGATTCCTATTATCTTTTATTTCCGTTTTTCCATGAACTTTTGGAAGTACCCTCATATAGTTTGATTGCATGATCATGATTTTAATAAATAATTTTTCTATTGAAATTAAATATTTTGAGGATGTAATTTATTTAAAAGTGAAACTCAATTTCAGCTTTTGAAGTTATAATATCACAGCATCTGTAGTTGCACTCTAGTTTTACTATGTACTTCTTGGGCATTTTAAAATCAGTATGCTTCACTAATTTTTACAACAAAGTAACAAGATAAATACAGGGTATCAGCTTTGTTTGCTATAAACATGTTCTTTCTTTGTAGTTGAATGGGGGAAGTGCCAAATACAAGACATAATATATATTTCTCTTCCAATGCAGCATTTTGTTCTGTTAGTATGGTGATATATCTTTGTTTCCATTTATATCTCCTCTATAAGGCAGTGAACACTTGAAGGCAGAAAATATTAATCTCTATTTTCTTAACATCTAGCACCGTATCTGGCACATAAAATGTGCTCAATAAATTCCTATTACAATTACTCATGATTGACGAGATGGGAAAATATTTGCTACAAATTATTTTGTGATGATTCTTAGTTAAACTATAATTTCAAAATAAATGTAAATTTTAACTAATTTATGACATATTCAAAAGTTTGGGTTAATTGGTGCCATCTTCGGTTTTAAAACATTGTCCTGTATATCATGTGGCCCAGAGGTGAGAGTGGCATTGTTGCTTCATCTTAGTGATATTTCCAAGCTGTCACTGGATGTTGGGGAGGCTGTAGGCAGGGACACTAAATTGGAACCTTAGCATTTGTCTAAGTGAATAGCATTAAAGATTAGGAATAGTATAGTGGAAATGAAAATGAAAAGGTAGTAGACTAGAGACAGACAGATAAGAAAACCATAAATTAAGTTTGCAACTGATGTTGAAGATAAAGTGAAAGAACACTAATCATGAACTCCCAAGTCTGGATAATGGAGAATTATAATGTCCTGATCAGGAAAAGCAGAGAATGGCTAGGTAGAGCTGATTCATTAAATAAATTTGAGTTTGAGGCACAGCAATTGGGAAAATGTACAGATAGGGTGAAATACTGAAACATTTGCGACTCAGGAGACATGTAATATCGTGATATCAGATTTGAGACCTATAAAATGTTGTAGCTCAACATAAACTGGCACAAAGTTTAATTTGGTAGCTGAATAAAATGACCATCAGGAAAATAAGGTAATATAGCCAAGGTCCCAGAGGTAATGGCAAAATGAAGACAGGAATTCTCATCTCTTAATTCATTCTTTCCCAATACTTTACATATAATTGAACATATAAGGGTATATATATATATATAATATTACATTATATAATATTATATTATAACATGTAATATTATTTGTATTTTATATTATGTGTATGTATATGTAATATTTGGGGGAAAGAGTGCATTAAAAGAAAGGAGCAGAGGACTAATGCATCAATTTTAGATGCAAAAGAAAAAAAAGAACACTAGAAATGTTGGATAATATTATTTTCAAAATCAAGAAAAAAAGGATTTTTTCATTCTGATTTTTTTAGGCCTTGGCAGTTGTACAAAGTGGTGTATTTAGATGGTCAAACTTCTATTGTGAAAAATGTGTCCCTCATAAAGTATTTAAGTGCTTCTTATAATTGAAATTTTCTCATGAGATCTTAATTTCCTTGTATTTTTCTTACCAAGCACTTTTGATAGAAATCATAAAAACAAAATCTTTTGTCATGTAATTATTGTAAGAATCTAGGGAGCCATAATAAACTGTTGATTATTTTTTCTTTAATTTTTCTTTAACTTGCATGCAGCTATTACTTTAATCAATAAAAAAGTAACAAAATTAAACATAAAAAGCATAATTCAAATAGCACAATCTGTTTGAATCACATGTGAATTAACCTCCACATGAAAAATATTCAGTATTTAATAGTTCTCCTCTTACATTCCGGGTAGGTTTTGAGCAGGATTGTATTCTAAAGCCAGATATATTTAATTATTTAATTACTGTGAGTATCCACATAGAGTATTTCCTTTACTCATTCCTCCAAATAAAGATCATTATATCTTTCATGTATTTATTTGAAAGTTAATTCAGAAGGAGAAAAAATATATAGTTCTAACTTTTGTTCTTCCCCACTCTTACCCACGGAAAGCTTCTTTTCATTAGCTGTAGTTGACAGATGCCTGATGTACTACTATTAGTGACAGCAGTTGATTATTGCCTTATTAGGGAACATTGCTCTCCCATCTATCTCATTGAAGAGAGAAAGGCAGAGAAAGAGAGAAAGAGGGAGAGGGAAAAAGATAGATTGAAATTATTATTTGGTATTGTAAAATGTGCTATTATTTTATTACTTGAAGAGTGAGCCATTTACAAGTAGTTCCAAATCTCCTTTTCCAAGCTGATAGATGGTTTCTGGTGCAAGGAAATACATTTGTTTTTTAAATATCCAAAAGGTCTCTGAATTTAACTACCATTACATGGAAGGAAAATAGTACTGCATGTAAGAAGATGTAACAATTTTCACATTTAAGAAATATTTTAAAGTGGTTTAAGTAGTTTAATTTAAAATTAAGTTAAAACAGATATTAGCAATGATGATACTTTTGTCGACTGGAATCACTGGAGAAGTGAACAGAATGGTGATAAATATTATTAGAGTTTATCAGAGAAACTGAGGTTGAGCAATTCATAAGTAAAGAACCAGAAAGCTGGTGCTGCATGTTAGTTGACTGAGTCCAGAACAACTGAATTCTACATTTTCTGCTCTGATTTCATCATCATTTCTTTAGAACAGTTTTTGTTGTCACTTTTTTAGGGTATGTATTAGTTATCCATTTCTGTATAACAAATTACCACAAAATTTATAGCTTAGAAGAGCAAGTAAGTATTACTTCACACAGTTTCTAAGGGCAGGAATCTAGGAGCAAGGTTCTTCTAGCTCCAGGTCTCTGGTGAAGTTGCAGTCAAGTTGTCGGCCTTGACTGTAGTCTCTGAAAATTAATTGGGGGTGGAGGTTCCACTTCCAGGTTACCTATGTTACTGTTGAAAGAGGCTTCAGTTCCTCACCATTTGGGACACTTCATAGAGTTGCTTCCAATATGGCTTTTCCCAGAAAGAGTGATCAAGAGAGAGAGTGAGTGAGAGAGAAAGAGAGAGAAAGACCAAGATGAAAGACACACTCTTTTTAAAATCTAATCTCAGAAGTGATATCCCATCACTTCTGCTGTATCCTGTTTTTAAAGTGAGTCAATAAGTCTGCCCACACTCAAGGGAATGGCAATTAAGCTTCACCTCTTGAGGGAAGAAATAGCAAATAATTGGTCTACATGTCTATAAAATCAACATGTGGCTTGAGGGTGTAGTTCTCCCTCCTCCCCCTTTGAGTCTCTTTTCACTTCTTTGGTTATTTCTTATCTTCAGTCCTAATTTTTTTGAGGATTTTCAGAGTATGTGTTGAAGAACTAAGGGTGTAAACAATGATGATAATAATAATGATGATCATGAACATTTATATATTCAGATATTTATTAAAAGCTTACTATAGTCTAGTCACTGATCTAGGCACTTTATATTTTATTATCTTAATCCACAAGAACAATTCTATAAAATAGATGTTAGTATTCCTGTTTTAGATGAAGAAACCATAACTCAGAAGTTAAGTAACTTGCCTAAAATTGAATAAATCATAAGTGACAGTTGTAGAATCTAAGCTCATGCTGTATGTATAAAATTGGGGAAAAGATTGCCTCTTCAATAAGTGGTGCTGGGAAAATTGGATATCCATATGCAGAAGAAAGAAACTAGGCATGCACCTCTCACCATATACAAAAATCAACTCAAAACAGATTAAAGATCTCAGTATAAGACCTGAAACTGTAAAATTAATAAGGGAAAATAGGTGAAACACTTCAGGAACTATGTCTGGGCACAAACTTTATGAACAAGAGCCCAAAAGCACATGCAACAAAAGAAAAAATAAATGAACAGGGTTATATCAAACTAAAAAGCTTCTGCAGAGCAAAGGAAGCAATGAACAGAGTGAAACAACAGCCTACAGAGTGGGAGAAAATTTTTACTAACAATGCATCTGACAAGGGATTAATACCGTAATACAAAAGAAATTCAAACAATTACACAGTAAAAAACAAATAACCCAATTTAAAAAAAAAAAATGGGCAAAGGAGCTGAATAGACATTTTTCAAAGGAAGACATGCAAATGTCCAATAGGTACATTAAAAAATGCTCAAAATCACCAGTCATCAAAGAAATGTAAATTAAAACCAAATTGAGATATCACCTCACCCCAGTTAGACTGGCTAAAATCAAAAAGACTGAGAATAACAAATGCTGATGAGGATGTGGAGAGAATAGAACACTCCTACACTGTTGGTGGGACTGTAAATTAGTGCAACCAATATGGAAAAAAACAGTATGTCTGTTTCTCAAACAGCTACAGATTAATCTTCCATATGATCCAGCAATCCCACTTCTGGGTATATACCCAAAGGAATGGAAATCATCATGTCAAAGGGATACCTGCACTCCCATGTTCACAACAGCTCTGTTTGCAATAGCCAAGATATGGAACCAACCTAAATGTCCATTGATGAATGATTGAATACAGAAAATGTGGTATATGCACACCATGGAATACTATGCCACAAAAAAGAATGAAATTCTGCCATTCGCAACAACATAGATGAGCTTGGAGAAACTTATGCTGAGTGAAATAAGCAAAGCACAGAGGGAAAAGTACCATATGTACTCACTCATAAGTGGGAGCTAAGAGAGAAAGAAGGAAGGGAAGAAAGACCACAGTGGTGTGTTGGACTTGTAGAAGGAGAAAGCATCCCTGAAGGTACAAAGTTGAGTGGGGAGAAGGGGGACGGGGAGGGCAGTCAGGGATAACTGGGTGGGGGACATAGGATGTAATCACAATTTGTGGTAATGGGCATGCTGCCAGTATGGATCTGGCCATCACATCTTGGACACGAGTGGTGACAGCTTTGTACTCCATGAATATTCATAACCAATAAAAAATATATACGTGTGTGTTTTGGAAAATGGGCATTTATACCTTGATTTTATTATTTTATTTTTTTTTATTTTTTTTTAAGATGACTGGTAAAGGGATCTTAACCCATAACTTGGCGTTGTCAGCACCACGCTCTCCCAATTGAGCTAACATCCCTATATAGGGATCCAAACCTGTGGCCTTGGTGTTATTAGCACCACACTCTCCCAAGTGAGCCATGGGCTGACCCCTACCTTGATTTTATAAACTTAAGGTTTATATTAAATTTTAGATGTTTAATTCTTTTTTAATGTTTTTAATTTTAAAATATTTAATTGATATAAATATACATTGTGTAATGGTTTGCCACAAATTAACACATTCATCATCATCCATGCTGTAGATTAGATCCCCAGAATTTCTTCTTCTTAAAACTGAAACTTTGTACCCTTTGATCAACATCTCATTTCAAACACTCTCTAGCCCCTGACAACCACCATTATAGTCTCTGCTTCTGTAAATTTGACATTTTAGATTTCACATATAAGTGAGATCATACAATGTCTTTTTGTGTCTGGCTTATTTCATTTAGCACAGTGTTCTCCAGATTAATTCATGTTGTCACAAGTGAGAGAATTTCCTTCTGTTTTTATGTCTGAATAATATTTCACCTTATACACGTAATATATGTGTGGTAAAATATATAGTATATATAATATATATTATTTATATGTGTGTATGTATTCGTGTGTGTATATATATATATATATATGGTTTATACACATACCACAATTTCTTTATTCATTTATTCATAAATGGACACAGGTTGTTTCCACGTCTTGGCTGTTGTGAATAATACTGCAATGAACATAGGAGTGCAGATATCTCTTTGAGATACTGATTTCACTTCCGTTGTGTATATACTCAGAAGTGGGGTTGCTATATCTTATGATAGTTCTATTTTTAATTTTTTGAGGAACTTCCATACTGTTTTTCATAATGGCTGTACCAATTTATATTCCCATTAACAGTATACATACAGGGTTCTTTTTCTCTATGCCTGCATCAAAACTTTGTCTTTTTTATAATAGCCATTCTAACAGGTACAGAGTGATATCTCATTGTGGTTTTGATTTGCATTTCCCTCATGATTAGTAATGTTAGGTACCTTTTCATATACCTGTTGGCCATTTGTTTGTGGTCTTAGGAAGAATGTCTACTTAGGTCTTTTGCCCATTTTTTAATTGGGTTATTTGTTGTTCTGGGTTTTTACTTTTTTCTTTTTGTTTTCTTCTTCTTTTTTTCTTTTTTTTTTTTGCTATTAAGTTGTGTGAGTTTCTTATATATTCTGGATTTTGATTTCTTATCAAATATATGGTCTCCAAATAAACTTGCAATTCTTAAAAATACATATTTCATTAAAAATTAATTATTTTCTTCACTTACCCTTTAACTATGATCCAACTAAGATAGTTTTAATATACTGTACATTCTCATTAATGTCTTTCCTTTCTTGTTACCTTGTTATCTAGAATTCTTGAATGTCAGGCCATTTTCTTCATCTGCAAGGGCTTAATATTAGGAAGAAATTTTTACTTTGGCTGAGTGAGTATAATATCTGGAAACTTCACTGAATTCTAGTTTTAATATAAAATTTTTGCCTTATATATTACCCAACATTGTTAAAAAGAGAAGTTCTAGTAGTTTATATATATGCCTATTTTTTAAAAAATTGCCTCATTACATTACCTGTTTAAAACAAATGAAAACAGACAGATGGTAAACTAAAAGTAATTTTATCAAAATATAGAAGTAAAACACCCCTTGGTTTCAGATGCACCCATAAAGTATGTAAAGTGTACTCCAGAAGGGTCCCTTATCAATTTTGCATATTGGTTTTTCTGACTTTTCTTTTCACAGGAGGGATTTGTTGTATGAGTCTTTCATCTAAGTGTGACACACCAATTTCCTGTTGAATTGCCTCAGAGCAGAAGGAAAGGTACAAAGATGGTGCATCTTACTTAGAAAGGAAAACTAACAAAACAAGACAAGTTAAACAAAGAAATGTAGGGATCTTTAATAGCTTACAAAGCAAGTAGCTGGCTGAACAGAGAGGGGCTGTGGGAGCCAGATCACATGACGTGATAGCTAGTGTTCAGCTGGTGTGTGGGGAGGCCCCTGTACTGAGGGTGTTCACTCTGGCTTTGCCAGGGGCCTCAGTGATAAAGATCCTTCTTGCTACTCTACTCTCTTTTTATCACCATAACTAGTTTAAAATGTGTGCCTATAGACACAGACAACAACAACAACAAAACCTTACTGAGGAAAGAAAAATAATTTAAACTCTCTACTTTGAAATTTATTTTGAGGAGTATCTCAAGCAACCAACTGAATTTATATAGATGGATAAATATTTCAGAGAAAGTCTCTGGAGTCTGAATGAAGTTAAGAGTGGGAAGCCAAGAGGAGGAAACCCCTGGACTAGAAAATCCAATCACCGTGTAAGCCTTTTTTCACATATAATTTCATTAATCTTTACAACAATTCGATGTAGTGGATATTAGTATTGTTATTTTACAGATTAGAAAATGGAAGTACAGAATACTCATTTATCTCATGTATAAAGAACAGTGATCCAACCCCAATTTTATATCTAAGGCTAGATAATTTCGTTTTTCTTTCTGCCCTTTAAAACATTCCTTGGAGGGGAGTTTAGTGAGGCATCTCGACAGAACACATTTTATGTAACTGAAAACATACATTTGGTTATTTATCAATAATAATCCAAGTTCAACTGATATTTCAATTATCTAAACCCACTAGAAACCTAACATGCTTAAAGGTACAGATGTTGGCAGGGTAAAAAAGAAAAATATGAAAACAATTCTAAAGTTAACTTTCTGGGAAATAAAAATGAATTAAAATGGAATATGAAAATATAGATGGATAAAGTCCCACTGTCTTTGGAACTGAGACTTTTTCTTCAGCTTGTATTTATATATATATGTGAGCACGCCATGTGTACATATATGTGTGTATAATGATTTCTTCAAAGTTCTGTTATAGAACTGGAAGAACAAAATGATTATAAAAATGGGAGAATGGTTGGTAGACATTGCAGATAAAAAGCTGTAAGGGCTAGAATTCAATACAATCAATATAGTAAATATGAAAATCAATATTAATATAACAAATCAAACCTGTATTAATAAGTTTAGACTAATGACTTTTAAAGGGTTTTAAAAGTTTTACAGATTAATTCTCTGATCTGTAGAGTGATAAGTCATTGGGTTAAAAACAACTTTGGTAGAAGACCCATAAGAAGTAGAACATTTATTTATTCCCAAGAACTTAAACTCATGAAGGGACCGGTGATCTTCAGAAGAAAACTTAAATGCTAAAACAACATTTCCTCAACTAGTTCTGTCCCATAAACATGAGTACAGAAGGCAGGATACACTTAAGGAAGCAGAATCTTTTCTTGGATTCTACTGAAGATATGATAGAAAAAGAGCCACAAAGATTATCAAGTTAAACCTTTTTTTCACCATTGTTAGAGATAACTGCTTATAACCAGATTTTAGCATAACTACTGACCTGTTTTCAACACAATTCAACTATAACTACTAATGTTCTGATTTTCATTTTTTGTTCATTTATCTGGGGCACGGGAAAGAAAAATGAAAGCTTTCCTATTTATATTTTTATTTTTGTTGTATAACAGTAATAATTGCAATTTACTTCATTGTATCTTCATATTTATCTAAAAAATTATACTTCAATGACAAAGATTGCTTAAAATGAAATGATGTTTTATGGGACAAGAGAGAAGTTCAGTACTATTTTGGGGATCTTCAAGATACAGTTTAAAAACTGGGGAATTGGTGCCATTTTTTCACATTTTTAGCTGCATTTCAGAGAAGTGCTCTCTTGAGAATCTTCAAACCAAATGAAAACAATTTTTTTTCAACAGCCAAAGAGTTCAGGAATCAAAAGCTTTAGTTCTTCGTTCTCTTTTGAGTAAAATAAAGTTTTACACCCCCACCCAAGATTATGTTTGGTTTAGAATATTGGGAATTTTAAAATGTTTTTATTCAAATAATTATTTAGGGAAAAAGCCATAGAAATATAGCAGGAGAATAACTGTAGCAAGAGAATTAGGTATAAAAAGAATTATAGAAACTAAGCAGCAGAATAGAAAAGAGAACATAGAAGAAGAACATAGTGAGATGACTGTGGCTTCAAGAAGTCTATTTCTCACGGAAGGAGCGAGCAGTCAACGTTTTCAAGCACATCATGAAGTGTCTGAAATTGGGAAACTAAAAGGGCTTAAAATGGTTCATTTCCACTTAGTCTCTTTCTTGGAACCCAGGCTTTGGAAAGATGATTAGCCCAAGGCAATTTACTTAACATGAGTTCAGTGAAGGAAATGTAAGTTCTGAGATGTTGCAAAAGGCAAGACAATGGTTTTCTATATTTCCATTAGAATATAGCTCCCACCTTCAAAGTTTTTGTTCACTTTAGGGGGAAAAATGTGACTTTAGATTGGGGGACTACTTAGAAATTATAGCTTTTATTCTTTCCCCATCATTTTAACATATCTCTGAAAAAGCGTGAATATCCACAACATTCAAGGAAAGATAGATAAACTCGTGATTTTCTTATTTCACCCACATATATTTATAGAGTTTGAGTACTCTGAGCACTTCTATGTTCTTTTGGTGATACATTAAGTGGGAGTTTGCCTTCATTTCTTCCTTTTGTCCTCATCTGGTAGAATTTTGGCAGCTTTATTTGTATAAAGCAGAGCTTTCATCAGTAAACAATGGCAAAGTATCCTTTGGTACACTTCTCTTGTTTTCCAGGCAACCATGAAAGGAGTTTTACTATTTTCTTTCATTATGACAGCAACTCTGTGTGGTGAGATGCTATGTTCATTATGAGCTGGTACTCAAAACCATGCTGCATCCTCAAAAAGATCCGAGATCGATACCCTGCCATTCAAGGTACTCCCTGATTTGCTCCCTCTATTTTAATTTCCACCCTTTCAATTCCTGTGCTGTGTTTTTTTGTTTTTTTTTGTTTTGTTTTGCCCAACTAGTCTATTTACTCCTCCTGAAGTATATAACCTGTGCTTCCCTACTCATATTTCTGGTTTTTGTTTCCACGGTATGGTTTATCTCAAACTTGCCTTGACTCTCTATTATGGTACATGTATCTCTTTTGCTGTGGTTATTGGATCTTTATTCCATTATTTGACTAGAAACTGTTTTACAGAAAGGAAACCCTTTCAGGAACCATGTTTATCACCTTACCATTCTTGTAGGAACTTGCCCAAGGAAAGTACTTAAGAAGTTTGCCTTTATAAGGTTAGCAATCATTTCCCAGGTAAAAGAAATAAACTTCATTTTCCAAGGAAATAAATAAGTAAATAAGTAAGTTTGCCTTGAATTAGTGTCTGCTATCTGCAGTTCACTTTATTAATAAATTAAGGCATTAGTAAAAGGCACTTACTAATAAAGTAAAGCAAAATTCTATGGACTTTGAAGGACACAAGGCAAAGTTTATGTTCTTAAATTATTTATATTCTCTCAATAAGGCAAAGGCCACACAATGCAGTCAAATGTCTAAATTACCACAGTATAAGAGGACATTTTTAAGTGCAAAAATGAGATATCTGTTTAAGAACCTAACAGAGGGAAACACCACAATAACCTAGGTGGTCGTTTATCATATTTGAACGGGGAGAAGAGGTGGCATTCCAAATGCCAGGAAAATTGCAGTGGTGAAAGTGGTCTATATATTTTCAGGGATTAAAAAAGAGCAGATTTGACTTCCAGGCTGAGGAATTCAAATTTACTTTCAAGGGTAATGGGCATTTTTCCAGCTTGTTAATTTACATGGGAAGGCAATAGAGTAAAAGAAGTAGCTTTGAAGTCAGATACACAATGTACCTTAGGAAACTTCCTTGGTATTTCTCTGCTTCAGTTTCTTCCTTCGAAAACTGGAAATAATAAGAGTTCAACTACAATGTTGCAAGCTTGAAATTACAAAATACATTGCATATAAAGTAGTTAGAAAGAATCTGGCAAATGGCAATCAAATATAACATGAAGAAAACATTAGCTTCTATTAGAAAATTAGAAACATTAATCTAGCAGTTGTATATGTGAAAATTTGGAAATAGTGGTAATTTTAGGCAGACAATCCAGTTCAGTATTAGAAAGCCAATGAAATAATACAGAATCTTGAGACATGGTTCTAAAAGAGGGTACCAGGAGAATGAAAGTGAAAGGAAATAAGTGATACATATTATAATAAAACCATTAACAGTGTTTATTATGATGAACAGAGGTGATGGTAAGTGTCAAAGAAATATAAAGTTTTGAGCTCGAACAACAGAAAACATGATACTGACACTAGTTTAAACAGTGAGAAGTGGAAGATGAATTTTAGACAGTTGATGCTGAGTAGTGGGTATCAAATCTAATGTATGCCCCACACAAAGGAGTTACTCAATGAATGTCTGCTGTTGATGAGCAGAATGAGTGGGGTCCTCATCCAGGTATAGGCAAGGTTATTTTTGCTTTTATTTAAATAATGATTATACTTAAACTTGGAAATTACTTATACCCAAATTAGCGACCCTATCATAAAAGAAAATGAAGGAAATATATATAACCTCTGATTTTTATCATCTTCAACCCAGAATTCTCTAAGAAAGTTGAACTTAGAAGACTGGATGAGTTACCTACTGACATCAGGGTAGAGAGAATTTTGTGGTGGAGAGCAGAATCTTCAAATGACTATTCCCACCCCCTTTATTATGGGCCTAGATGTGATATTTTCTTTTGTCTAGAGAAACACTAACTTATATTTCAGAATATTTTTATTTTACCCATGACTTAGCATATTGGTGAAGGTAAAGATTACTTTTTAGCAGGGGTATCTATTCTCCATAATCCTATAGCGGCCCCAGTTATGTGAGAACTTTTAAATCAAAGCCAATTGCAGATATAATGCATTGTTTATATTTTATAAAGGTTTCATTAAGACAGCCTCCCAAGAGGGCCTGTGATGAGTTCCATGAAACAAAACCCATATTTGGCATATCCAAAGATGTACTTCATAAAGCTTATTAACCTTATGTCAATTGGCTTTTAGTCACCAAGTGTTATACAGATTCTGATAACCTGAATAAGGCAATGAAACAATTCTCTGCCATCTCTTTACTGTCAAATTTAAAATCTCAAAATATTTAAGATACATGACCTTGATGCCAAAATAACCTCAGGTTCTCAGGAATAGCATTGGGTTAAGTCATTTCTTATGTATTCAAAGTACCCAGAAGCCAGAGTCCACCCAAATGGTTACAGAGTGAATCCTGAGTTGACTTTGTACTATATTTAGCTTTAAAGCTAATGGCTTATGACTGTGTAGTTGAGGAGTCATGTGGGGTAATACAATTCACAGCTTAACTGCAAAGGCAGAAAGGATCTTATTTTCAGTAAGGAAATAAATGCACCCATGCAAGAAAAAGAGCTGATATTTGCATAAATGGTTAGAACAAGTAGTTAGATAAACAATCCTCCTATGGTAAGAAGAATTTTAAGGTGGTCCCTAAGATCCTCACCCCCTGATGCACATACGTTGTGTAATCTTTTACCTTTGAGTGAAAGTTGGTCCTGTGAATAAGATAAATTATAACTCCATTGATTATGTTATGTGATATGGCAAAGGGAATTTTGCAGATAATAATCAGTTGACTTTGGAGATTATCCAGACCTAATTAGGTAAGCCTTTGAAAAAGACAGGAAACAGGAGCAGATGCTATTCACAAATTGGCCTTAAAGAGGCAAACTTTTATGTAGTAGAGAGGGCCACATGGCAAGGAACAGCAGGAGGCCTCTAGTAGCTGACTCCCTCAGTCCTATAACCACGAGGAACTGAATTCTGCCGATAATCTAAATGAGCTGGGAAGAGAACCCAAACTGTAAATGAGAACACAGCCCAGCCAACAGCTTGATTTCAACCTTGTGAGTCCCTTAACAGAGAACCCCTGGACTTCTGACCTCCAGAAAGTATAAGATAAAAACTTGTTGTTTTAAGCCACTAATTGTCTGGTAATTTATTACACAGAACCATATATATTCTCTTTGTATACAATAATCTATATGGAGGAAGAAAAGACTTGGGAAATAAATGAAAACTTGCCAGAGTTGAAGTTTTGACATATTCTGGTATATCTACCAAACTTTGTGGACCAGCAATTTGTGGTTGACAGAAGAGGTAGAAAGCAAACTATCAGGATGTTCTCCATCACCCATAAGGGGAAAGACAGTAGTGGTTCAGTCTACCGCTTCTTGAACCTGTCTAGAGCCAGCCTCTCCCATCCTCCATCCTCCAACTGCTGATTTTTTTTTTTTTTTTTTTTTTTTTTTTTGCATTTAGGAGAAACAATTGCTTGAGTAAAATTGAAGGGATCGACCCTTTGTGCACTTCATGTCCCAAAGGTGTGCTCTAAGAAAGTTGAACTTAGAAGACTGGATGAGTTACCTACTGACATCAGGGTAGAGAGAATTTTGTGGTGGAGAGCAGAGTAGTGATGTCATGAAACTGAGGGACAGGCTGAGCAGTGGCTGGAAGCAGAGGGACAGTACTGTGAGCAGCCATCTGGGGCAGGTTTCAAGCCCTTGACTGTGGAAGCTGCAGCAGAGAGCAATCAGTACTGAGCAGCAGGGTCAGGTGGCCTTTCTGGGAGAGCAACTGGCTATTACTTGGAGCTAAATGGCAGTCACAAAACAGCAGCCTTAGCACCAGGCCAGAGCCAAGCAGGAGGACCATCCTGATTTGATCCCTGGGAACATGTAGGACACCTAATAGAGAGGGCCAGCGAAAGTATATCAAGAGTGTGGCTTAACAAGGGGCTGAGGTCCCATGGTTTCACCAATGAAGGCTCTCAGATTATCAAATATGAGTCTGGATTTTTAAAGTGACATTTGTTGTTCACTCTTTTTGCAGTGCTTAAGCACCAGGTTCTGCTAGTTCAAAAATAACTTTGCCAGGGCAGTTTATCCATGGAGCTCTTTTCTTGCCATGGTAAAGATGATTTAAGCCACAGAAAATGAACGTTGCAACTCTCTAGAAGCCGGGGAGATCATTAGATGGTTTTTGTTTCCCTTCAGATTATCCCAGGCTCAAGAGAATAATGCTACTATCATCCTATTAACCTCCCGTCAGTCACATACTGCTCCAGACTCAGCACACTTCTAAAGGACTTGAAAGATCCTTTATTCATTCCATGTTATTACATGGCTTTTGGTATCTCTTATCATCCTGTTGCCTTTTCTATGTTCCATTTAACTGATGAAACTTGATTGCTATCTCCTTCACTGACTTCTATCTGACCACTCTTCAAAATCTATCTTGATATTCTTTCAGATGTCATGTAGCTCTTCACTTCTTAACCACCAAGCTAAAGGGATCCCATGATTCAGTAATCTCAGATCCATTGCTTCTGTCAATTACTTGTCAGTAATGCACAGACATAGGTTAGATATATTTTTATCATGACTCTGTTTTAGGTCTCATTTTTTTAATTAAAAATAATTAGTAGTCAGTCTTGTCTATATTATAATCTATATATTTCTATCTTTTAAAGCCAAGAATTCCATAGTAATAAATGTGTTAACCAAACCATTCTTTTATTAGTTGATCCTGTTTTATTTTTAATTTATATTTAATCTATACTATATATACCACTGTATATACATGCACTATATAGCATATATACACATATTTTATCAATTTTATTTTATTTATTTTTTTAATTTAATTTTATTTTGTCAATATACGATGTGGTTGATTATTGTGGCCCATTACCAAAACCTCCCTCCCCTTTCTCCCTCCCCCAACAACCTCATATCTGTTCGCTTGTCATATCAACTTCAAGGAATTGTAATTGTTGTGTCTTCTTCCCTCCCCCCTCCACAGTTTATTTGTGTATTTATTTATTTATTTTTAGCTCCCACAAATAAGTGAGATCATGTGATATTTCTCTTTCTGTGCCAGACTCGTTTCACTTAATATGATTTTCTCTAGGTCCATCCATGTTATTGCAAATAGCAGTATTTCATTGTTTTTTATAGCAGAGTAGTATTCCATTGTATAGATATACCACATTTTATTTTATCAATTTTAAAGATGCTATAGCTTATAAACCTATTGATAATTGTGCTTCTTACAAGAATAAATGTAAGAAGGAATTTAATTCCTTCTAAGCTGAGGTTGTCTATAGTATGCATTCCTTTTAAGAATGGGAGGAAGGGGCTGCCATTTTTTAAAGAAGGAATAGTAATTTTGCTCAGTTGAGTACTGTCATTGCTCATATTTGATCATACTTTTATAAATGCTGACTTTTCTTTATTCCGATTGTATAATATTCAAGGAAGCCCCTGGCTGCCTACATGGAGGTGACATTGCATAGTTGTTAAGTAGACAGTCTCTGGAGTCAGATTGCCCAGGTTGAAATCTTGGTTTCAACACTTGCAGATGATATAAATTTGGGCATGTAATATAACTCCCCTTCCCCCATCTCTTAGGTCCTTTACTTGTAAAATGAGACAGAATAGTTGTGGGGAGGTTTAAATGAGTTAATTTGTGTAATATTCTTAGAACAGTGGCGTCTGACATATTAAGTGTTTGAGAACTATGTTATTTTATACACACACACACACACACACACACACACACACACACTAAATTGATCCATATCAATCTGGTATTTAAACTGCACAACAAATTGTAGAGTTTTAGCTTTCCCTGTAGTTTAATGCTATGCTGATGTCAGACTGTACGTTAGGGAAGTATATGTTTTTTGTCTTCCAAAAGTGTTTAATACTTTTGAGAAATTGTCAGCTCTGTGTACCATTACAGTAGTTCAAAATGTGCTGCCCTTTGGGTTTTTATAGCAGAAGAATTAGCAGAGGGTGCTATTTCCTTTGAAGTTACTTCTAGCAAATGATACACAAAAACAAACAACTCCATATTAGATGTCTGACTCCTCAGTAGAACATGAGGCAAACTGTTCTGATTTCAAACAACTCTGAATGTGTGAATATCCTTCCAAATAGTGAATTGAAATCCATATTCTCACGACTTTCATTCACAGTTATAAATTTTGTAACCACATGAAATAGAACTGAGACTTAAATATATGTGAGGACTATTAAAAGTTCCCACTCTTCTTTTCAGTGCAATCTTCTCTAGTTAAGTTTCAGAAACCTCACACTGCTCACATTCTATTCCTCCAAGATACTCATTTATTTTGTCGCATCTCATTTGGAAATTGCAATAAGTTCAGGATCAAGATTTCTAATCTCTCATACTTTTGTAGAATCAAATTAGCTAATTGTATTTTATGCAAATGATTTAAAGTAACATTATCTGTATTCTTTTCAGCATAACAATAATTTTCAAAAGTGGATGTAAGTCTTTATTGCTCATACACCATACTTTGAGTTCAATTATATTAAATCATAAAATGTACAAATTGTAAGATTTAGATTTCCTTTCCATTAAAATCTTTAACTGTTCTAAATCTAATTTTATATTTCAAGTGAAGTATGTTGATTTATAAAATTTTTTTATAGAATTTGAATCCTGAGAAAAAGAGTATTAGCAAAAAAACCTTAACGATTAAAGAATGAGCATTTTAAAAGTACTTGTATGGTTTAAAGATACAAATATTGGTGTGGTGTGGATGCACATAGCATCTCTGTGTTGTTTTTTAATTTATGGAATATACAATTTGGAGTACATGCTAGATAAATATAAAATATTAGGCATAAGAAATATTAGTAATTATAGCCCCCCAAAACAATTAAAAGATGTAGAAAGTGAAATTTTATTATTTAAGGAATATATAAGGCAACAATATAAGGAGGTTGAAAGAAAAGACATTGATAAGAGTAATGGATTCAGCATCAACTCTGGCTTTATCCTCACCTTTATCTTTACATCTATGATTTCAACTTTGTAAAATGTAGCTGCTTGGCTAAATGACCCCTGAGTTTCTTCCAATCTTAATCTCTGTGGTTCTAAAGTCTACATCTCCAATTACCTTGGATTTGTATAATCTGGAGATTAAAATAATCTTTTAAGGCTATTGAAAGTAGCCTCAGAATATACATGTAGATGTGTGTGGAAGCTAAGTATTTTCTCTAGTTAAGTCTCAAAGTGGCAGTGGCTTGGTGGCTAGTTTCTGACCACTCAGAACTGAATAAATGTAAAGACAGGTGCATTTACTATCCTCATTTTATGAGGATAATTATTGACTAATTTGAATTATCTCTTAATATTTGAGGTTAATTGTATATAATTTTTTTTTCTAAAAGCATTTGAATACAACTTAATTTAAACCCTGAGATTTGGGAAGTCTGAGTTCATTGTCTGTCATTCAATCCAGAAGAAAATTATCCTTCTTCACAGTGAAGTGTAGAGTAAACCCTTCTAAGAGCATACATACTTTTGTTTTAATGCAGTGACTCTCTGATTTTATTGTACGTAGGATCTCAGGGTAAGGTTTTGGAAGCCAAAGATTAATATAATTATTAATATCTAGTACTCACTCCAAAGTGATTCTGAGATTCTATCTGAGTTGTGAGACCCAGAAACCTACATTTTTAATAAACAATCGAAGTGATTCTGATTCAGAGGCCTCATAATTTGAAAAATACAGCTAAATGACCTAGATCAAGAAAACAAATTTAGGTTGCACCCTGGTTCCAAATAGACTGCCTATAAACTATTGCATTATAATGTTTGTACCTATGCAAAACACAGCACCTACCCAAGAGAGATAACTAGATATCTTCTCACATGTGACTTTACAGTACTCTGGTCACTAGATTTCTAAAGAATAGTAACATTTGTATATTTGACCTGAATTTAAGCTCGTAGAAAGTATTTAATTACTTTATCTCCTGTTTTTACCCAATATTTTTTCTTATTGTACAGAATCAAAAATAGGAGTAAAACAAAATGTTCCAGAGATTTCTTGACTCTCACATTTTCTTTAAAATATTCAGCAATACTTATCTTGTTTTCTAGAAAATTCAAAAATTTGTAAAATCATTTATACCTACTGACAGCCTCTTTTACCCTTCATCCCTGCAAATAATTGACTTTGACAGCTTTGCAAATATGTGCTTTTCAAAAACATCCAAACAGTGTCTAACTGATGGAGACAATCATAAAAAGTCCACATGCACACTGGAAATGCAATGTTGGGAATAATAGATAAACTAATTTTATGCTGATATTTTAAGGTTAAAATAGATTCTTCATAAGGCTCCCTTAGTTCCCCAAATAAGAAAATGTCATCACTTTTGATTCTGTTTTTCATAAAGCCCATGAAGAATCTCTTCAAATAAAATCAATAAGTTATTGTGACGGAATGTCACAGGTCATTAGGAATCTCATTCTAAAATTCTTCTCTAGGCACTTTCTTCTCCACCCTCTTATTGCCCAATGGTAGGAAGGTGTCCAATTTGTTCCACTCTCTATGTGGCCCTTTAGGTTTGAATTTATTTTAGGATTATTTGCAATATTAGGGGAAAATAGTGTAAGAAAGTCAAGATTTTATTAGCAAAAACATGTTCTTTCCCATAGTGATGAAGTTATTATGGCAGAGCAGTACAATAATTTGTAATATCCAAAACCTTCAGGAGATTTTCAGGTTTGGAGAGATTGAGTTTACAATTAGAATGATTTTGATCTAGTTCTTTCAGCAAATAAAATATATGCAAGATACTTGATTTTTAAAATTAACCGTGGAAGTAGAGAAAGAAATAATTGAGAGTTTGGGTATTTGCAAATTTAGTTACTCTACTGTGCTATGGTTGGAGCATTTAAATTCCATTTGAGCTAATGTACCTACCTGTGAAGTTGGTCAACTGATTCCACAAAATTAAATTCCTAATAGGAAATTGCTCCTCATTGGCAATGCTTCTGCCTTAGTGTACAGCTGCCTTGCCAGTTATTTGCATTAAAATTGTACTCATTTTTAAGCCAACTGACCACTGATTTTATGCTGATGAGCTATTATGAAAATTTTGACCTTGATGTTGCATTTTGGCCACAAGGGAGAATTTTTGTTTGGCCATTTGATTCCTGTGTGTCTGGATTAATGCCCGAATTGATTCTTTGATTCCTCCCATAGAACTAATATCATTTTAATTTTAGTTTGTTTTGAAAATAATGCTTAAAACATACTATTTTTAAAATGGCTTCTCTCTAATTTATTAATTAAATATTAAAATAGTGCTATAACATTGAAGAAAAACTACTGTGAAAGATTAAATATATTTGGCATTTATTATGCCAATCCTTGAAAAGGAAACATGGTGGGGGGAACTATTAACTCTAGGAGTTTGGTTGGATTTGCAATATTAAAATGTATCGCATTGAGAGCATTTTGTATCTGTGTATTGCATGAGAGCATTTCTGGAACTTGGTTTTGCAGCATTCATTTTTGTGTAAGAGAACTCCTAAGAATTGACTACTGCCTATGGTGGAAATATTTCTCTTGTCTGTGTAACTAGAATAACTTACTCAAGCTTGCAAATATTATATAAACCCTCTGAATCACGTAGAGTATCATATTTCTCTCTTGGCAGTAAGTGCTTAAAATTGTAGAACAAAAGTTAATATCATTCTGTGGTTCTTTAGCTGATATTTGCTGATCTCCACAGGTACAAGGCGATGGCTAAAAGTTAGTTTCTCCATTCTTTTGGGATGCATAATGAATGATCCACAAATATTGATTTCACTTTATGTCCACCTATATTTCATAGGTTCTACAATGTATATTTTTTCACATTTTAATATCTCTGAAGTGAGATTGTGTCATAACATTTTTAGAGTTTGGCATTTTTTTTCCCCTCAGGGCATTTAAAGTATAGTCATCTTAAAATAGATTCCATTTTAGTGTCAATAAAATAAAATATCACAATATCATTGCAGTTTAGGGAACTAGATTTGAAAAGAACAGAATTTCTGAAAACTCAAAATGACTGGGTTGATTTAGAATTAATTTCCAGAATACTATGGATATTCAGATAACTCCAAAACATGGCTTAATTCCTTGTTCTCTGTGGACCTCACTAAATGTTTTATTTTCTTTGTGTTTAAATAATCTTACCAAAATAGTACCTGCCCTAATTCTTCCTCCATTCTTTCCTGCTTTCATCACTTCTTACCACCATCTTCCTGCCATGCCTCTCTCCATCCATTCCTTCCTCCATCTGTATCTTTCAACAGTCACAAATATTTAGTGGCCACATTTTATGTTCTAATGACTTGGCTAGTTATTGAGATATAGGTTTGAACTCAACATAATCCTTAATATCAAGTTGCTTACATTTAGTTTGCAAGTTGGATAGGAAAACAAACCTTTGCAGTAATGCGATGGTTTGCAGGAGTGGTGAAGAGGGAAGGCTGGCTATTTGTCAGAGCAAGACGGGAAGGTAAATGATTTGTTGTTGCTTGATCCTTGGTCTCAAAGGATAAGTAAGAATTATCCAGATGAAAAATGTGATGAAATGTGTCTTGGGAAGAGGGAATGGCATGAGGGAGTACAGAATCTACAGAAAACTTAAAGTGGCAAAAATGGCTGAATAATGAATGTAAATCTATAATGCTAGCAGATAAGGCCAAAGAAGTAGGAAACCCAGATCATGGAGGGCCTTCTACATCCTACTGGGAAAGAACGTTTTCTGGAGGGAAAATGTGAACTCAACTTAAGAACTGTTAAGTATGGTATTATTCACCTTTAAAAAAATTACTCAGGCAGCAGTATAGCAGACGAAGTTTACATTAAAGTCAGAGACTCTACCGTACCATGATTGGAGCATGTAAATTCCCTTTGAGCTAATGTGCCTATCTGTAAAATTGGCAATCGATTCATGAAGACCATGTGAGTCTCTTAAAATAAAATCAGTAAGTATGACAGAATGTCACAGGTCATTAGGAATCTCATTCTAAAATTCTTCTCCAAGCACTTTCTTCACCACCCTCTCTTACTGCCCAATGGATAGGAAGGTATCCCGTTTATTCTACATTCTATGTGGTCCTATAGGATTTGTAGTAGATTATGTTGTGGATTAGATAAGAGATGATTAATACAGGAAAGCAAATGAAGAGGAGGTTGGATTATAAACCTAATGACATAATAAGATTGAAAAGATTGGATGACCAATTGTCTATGTGGAATAAAGTAGAGAGGAAGGAAGTTGTCAAGATTATTTCTGTTTATAGGTGGTACAACTGGGCTAATGGCAATGAAACATCCAACTCTGCACAAGAGGCAGAGGAATAAAGATATATTAGTTTGGGGACACATTGATTTTTTGATTCCTGTCATACATTCAGTAAGTAACTTACAAAGTTTGAAATAAAATCATTCAATACACTATGCTAAACATATGACATGTGTTGTCTTATTCAAATATCAATATTATCTTGTTAAGTAGGACTATTAATTTTCCTTTTTTACTGATGTAACTAGTCTTAGAGAAACTAAGTAACACTTGATCTTAAACAGCTAAAAAAATAGTAGAAATAGTATTGGATTCAAATGTTTCTAATTCTAGGCCAAGCCCGTGGCGCACTCGGGAGAGTGCGGCACTGGGAGCGCAGCGATGCTCCCGCCGCGGGTTCGGATCCTATATAGGAATGGCCGGTGCACTCACTGGCTGAGTACCGGTCATGAAAAAGACAAAAAAAAAAAAAATGTTTCTAATTCTACGGCCTGTGTTTTTTGTTTTGTTTTGTTCTCTAATTACTGTATTTTTAGAGCAGTTTTAGATTTTTAAAAATGTAAGGGAGTTCCCACATAACCCACTCCCTCTCTTTTACTGCCCCCCACACTTTTCTCTATTATTATTATCTTGCATTAGTGTGGTACATTTATTACAATTGATAAGCCAGTATTGATATATTTTTTCTTTCATAGATTGTACTTTGGGTGTTGTATCTAAAATGTCACCTCCAAACCCAGCATCACCTAGGTATTCTTCTTTGTTATCTTCTAGGAGTTTTATCATTTTGTATTTTACTTTTAGGTCTGTGATCCATTTTTGAGTTATTTTTTGTGAAAGATGTAAGATTTGAGTCTAGATTCATTTTTTTCCCCCCTGTGGATGTTCAGCTGTTCTAGCACCATTTGTTGAAAAACTACCCTTTCTTCATTGTATTGCCATTGCTTCTTTGTCAAAGATAAGTTGACTATATTTGTATGGGTCTATTTCTGGGCTCTCTATTCCCATTGATCCATTTGTCTATTCTTTTGACAAAACCACACCATCTTGATTACTGCAGTTTTGTAGTAAGTGTTAAAGCCATGTAGTGACAGTCCTCCAACTTTCTTCTTCTGCAATACTCTGTTAGCTATTCTGACTCACTTGCTTTTCCATGTAAACTTCACAATCAATTTGTTGATAAACACAAAATAAGTCACTGGAATTTGGATTGGTATTGCATTGAATCTATAGATCAAATTAGGGAGAATTGTTATCTTCCTATCCATGAATTTGGAATTTCTCTACATTTATTTACATCTTTTAAAAAATTTTCTTCATCAGAGTGTTTCCCTGATAGATCTTGTGCATATTTTGTTAGATTTATACCTAAGTACTTTACTTTTTCTGGTACTAATTTAAATGGTATTTTATTTTTTATTTCAAATTCTAAATGTTCATTCTGGGATATAGGAAGGAACTGAGTTTCGAATATTAGCCTTTTGTCAGGAAACCCTGCTATAATCACTATTAATTCCAGGAGGTTGTTTTGTTGATTCTTTGGGATTTTCTGCATAGACAAGTATGTCAACTGCACCAAATACAGTTTTATTTCTTCCTTATCAACCCATATTCCATTTTTCTTTTCTTATCTTATTGCATTAGCTAAAAATTCTAGTAGGAAATTGAATAGGAGTGGTGAGAAGTAAAATTTTTGCCTTATTCCCAACCCTACAAGGAAAGCATCTAGAATCACATCGTTAAATAGGAGGTTAGCTGTTGGCTTTTTGTAGATGTTCTTTATCAAGTTGAGACAGTTTCCCTCTATTCCTAGTTTTCTGAGAGTCTTTATCATAGATGGCTGTTAAATTTTGTCAAACAATTTTTTCTGAATCTTTTCATGTGATCATATGATTATTTAGGCTATTGATGTGATGGATTACATTAATTTTTGAATGTTAAATCAAGCTTGCATACCTGGGATAAATTCTATCTAGTTGCAGTATATAATTTTCTTTTTATACTTTGTTGAATTTGATTATCGAATATTTTGTGGAGAGCCTGTGCTTTTTAGTCACTTCCTTACAGTAGTCAAGGAAAGAGATTTTAATTTAGGACTCAACAGTATATAAGTGATAGTTAATGTCAAGGAATGTAAGTAATCTGTGGTGTTTGAAGCCAAGAAATGATAATGCACAGGTTAATAGTATCATTCAGAATAATATCTAACATACTGAGCCTTTGTTTTGTGCCAGGCAATGTTCTAAGTAGTTTCAAAAGTATTTACTCTTTTAAAAAAGCACTACTAGTTTCCTATTATGTTTATTGTAGTTTTACAGATGAAGAGAGTTTGAAGTACTAGCAAGTTAAAAAATGTTCTCCAGAACTGGGTTTCAGACCCAGATTGTCTCATTTCTGAACCCAAGCCCTCAGCTACCACACAATATTAATTATGATATCCTCTGTGATAGACTGAGAAGAATAGAAGTCTGGGGCAGAGGTTTGGGAAAGAACAATAGATATGGGCCAGGAAGGAGAAGATTATATTAAGAAATTTCAAAGCTGGAGGAGACATGGGAGATAATGTGAACTAGAGTTTGTGTGCCATTTATTTCCAATAGGCTGGGCATGCTCAATTAATCTTATTTTATTGTATCAATTGGATATAACACATCTTGCATCATATTATCAGACTATAAAGTAACCTTGTATTATGCTCTGAGGTCTGTGAATTTATCTTTTACTCACTAAAGCTTTCATCATTCACATCAAAACTGTCATATTTCATCAAAATATTAGGGAATGACAGAGCAGGCTAGATGTTTCTTATTTTCTTCCTGTTCCTTAAGAGGTGAACTTGATTACTGTAGGAGAAATTAGGATATTGAGAAATCATCAGCAGGTGGCTAAATCAGCTTGATCCAAATACAAAAGGGTGCATTATTGTCATTTGGGAGGAGGGTCAACCATGACTAAACCACCTGTTCTAATAGCTTCCATAGGCAGGATACTTAGCATTCACAATTGTGTAAAAGTATTAATTTAAGAAATCCGTTATCATGAAAATATAGGTTAAAGCACATGTAAATCATCAAATAAGTGGATTATAGTAGACTCAGAATGTTTTTTCACCTGCAGTTTGAAAAAGCAGAAAGGAATTTGTGAGATTTTGCAGTATTATGTTCTTTAAACCATCAGTAGGATAAAAATAAAGGGTCTGGAGCATATTAAAGCTGTCATAAATAAAGGAAAGAGTAAGAGTCTCAGAATGTTTCACAAGCTCATAATTATACCTCGAAGGATATTCTGCCAATCAGCTACTTAGTTATCTTCTTCGGGGAATACTGCTTTCCTTTTAAAGAATGCCAAGTAAATTTGCAGAGTTGCCCACAGTATTAGTGGTAAATGGGGGCAAAAAGAAGAAAATGTTCTAATTGCCTGATCTCTCCAGGAATAGTTTGTTGTCTGGCTAGCCTGGGGTGTGGGTAAATATCACAGCTAATCTAAGGCATAGTTGGCTTTACATTACTGGAGAAGATCCTTAAAATATTATTTGATTCAATAGTGATTTCCTCTTCTAGGTAACAAGATAATTTAGTCTAAGGCATCTTAACTGATCTGACTTCTAAGTACTATCTGCACTATGGATCAACTGTTCAAGCAAGCCAGCAACACATTTATTAAAGAATAAACTAGGTATCATGGCCTTTTATAAGAGCTCTGGGCATATAACATAAAGATAATGCTATAACAATGCTAGTACAACAATGCCATAATCCTATAACAATCTAAAATTTAAATTCTAAGTAAATGTGGGAGGAAAAGACAGATGCATATAAAAATAGCAAAATGATAAGGCAATATGCAGATCTGTAATGTATTAGTGTAGGGTATATGTGTGTGGTGTATGTGAGAGGTGGACGGATGGACTGTTAGTTAAAATCACAGACTTCGAAGTCAGACAAACTTGGGTTCATATCGTGGATCTGCCAGTATTTCATATGTGACTTTGAGAAAATTTTTTAAATTCTCTAATTTTAATTTTTCTCATATCTATAAGGAGTGAAATATTTCTTTAAAGGATTTTTGTGGATTAGATACAATCATGCTATGCACTTAACATAGTACCTGGAAAATAGTAAGGCCTCAATAAATGGGAATTGTTAATACTTTCACTAAAAAGTGCAAGATTGCAATGATTTATAAATATTGCAGATTCTTTATAGCTGTCTTCTTTCCATTATCATTAGTATAAAAACCAAAGGTAGTGGACTTTGAACTCACTATTTAAATTAAATTGACTATGATAATGTAAGATATTTCCAGTATCTTTGAAATCAGTGAATATTTGCTGGGTTATAAATGAAACAGCTCATTTTTAATGTCTTATTTTTTAATAATTTATTATATTTGGGTTGGGGTGGGAACTGTATATAATACTTCCTAAAAATTCATCATATATGTTTTCTGATGTTAAGAAATGTTATGCCTACATGTATAAAATATACTTATTTGCAGGTAGATAATAAGCAATTTTCTCATGATTATTTTGATGTTAAAAAAAATGATCAAATAAAGACAAATTACTTATTTTCACTCTTTCCAAAGAGGTGGCAGTTTTACGTGGCAACAACAAAAAAAAAAAAAAGTAAAAAAATGTGATTTATGTAATAGGAAGTCCTCTTTGCCGTGCTTTTCTATATTTGGTATTTGGAGTTTTAGCTGTTTCTTCTTTTTGCTTTATATTCATAGAGAAGTGTTAGTAACTCTCAAGATGGAAAGAACACATTAGGATACTCTACCTAGCTAGTGCATTTAAAAATAACCAGCTTTTTTTATTTCTTTAATGCTACCTAGACAAGTTTGTTGTCTCATATTGATTTTTTCTCTTTTAAAAATAATTGCTCCTGGGAAAAACACAACTATCCTTTTAATGTTCCACATTTGAGAACAAGTTAAATCCCAGACTATAAGAAATTCCAAAGGTACCCAAGGCTCTTATGTTTAAAAATTGATTGTGTCATCCATGGAATCCAATCCCTAAGTTAAAAGAACACATTTGTGTTTGGGACCTTGGATCTAAACAAGACAAGGACCTAAATAAAGTTTTATTCCTTCAGAAAAGAAATATATCGGGATCAGAACTAATAAGAATAAAGTTAAGATTTCAAAAGATATATATGTGTTTACTCATATTCTTTGATTTATACTCATGTTTCAAATCTGGAAAATTTAATAATAGAATCCAAAAGCACAGAAAAATCTAATTCTGGTATTTTAGAAAGTCACTTAGCTGAAAAATGTTCATGAAATTCTTTTAGGTTCTTATTCTTGAAAAAGTTTTACAACTAGAATTATTAACATCCCTTGGAAGATACTATTTCTTATTTAAAAATTAGGATTTCTTTGACATATTTATACAACCTAAAACAACATGGTAAATATATTCAGTAGGGAACAAACACAAGATCTATATTTGCATTTATTTTAGGAGTTTAACATGGGGTAATAGTAAGAAGGGAAATGGTGTAATTTGAAATTTAGAAATTTGAATAGGCATTATTATGGGCTGAATTGTAGCCCCCAAAATTCAAATTTGAACCTCTGCCCCCCAGTAACTCAGAATGTCACTGCATCAGGAGATAGAGCCTTTAAAGAGATACTTAAATTAAAATGGAGTGGTTAGGGTTGGCCCTAATCCAGTATGACTGGTGTTCTTATGAGAGGGTGATATTAGGACACAACTCAGAATTAGGGGTGACCACATGGGTGCGTAGCATGAATGCAGGCATCTGCCACCAAGGAGAGGCCTCAAAGGAAACCAAACCTGCCAACATCTTGGTCTTGGACTCCACAACTATGAGAAAATAAATTTCTGTGGTCAAAGCCACCCAGTCTATGGTCATTTGTTATAGCAGCCCTAAAAAACTCATACAGTATCATAAGATTAATATTTGGGGTCTTAAAATCTTCACTTGGTGATATTCCTCCTGAGGGATATCTGTCTCTTTTGTAGTATTAGACAATTTTGATAAACCACCATTTTTGTGAGTGTGTTATAAGTCAAAGAATGTATCTCCCAGATCATCATCAATTTTCCAAATTTACAGGAAATTCATTGCCTGTGGGCTAGAGAGGAAAAAAATATTAAATAAGCAATAATTGGTTAAATATTTCTGTATTAAACAACCTGAAGGTATAAAAATAGGGTCATTGCTGCACCTAAAGAGCTTACAAACTAGTAGGTGAAATAAGCTCTAAATACTAGTAGTTATGATATGACCCGGAATATGCTCAGTACCAGGAAGGTCCATGTATTGTATATATATGCAAAGTTGAGGAGGAAAAAATAACTAACTCAGAACTGTTCCAGAGGGCAAATTAAGGAAATGTTCTTAGACAAGAAGGAGTTTTAGCTGGATCATAATGAATGAGTAAAATTTTTGAGAGAAGATTTTTAAGAGTAAATGACATTTTAGGAAATAGCAATACATAAATTTTAGTGCAATTCATGGAAAACCCTGTCTCTTTTTTCTCTCTACCCCGAACATAATAACATAACCCTTCTTTTCTTTTCCTTTTCTTGAGTGCTGCTCTTTTCTCTACCAAAGGATATGGGTTGGACTTGAGAAGAAAATAGCCACTGTGACAATTTAGCACCTAGGACTTATTGGAATGGCATAATAACTCAACAGGTGGCTAAATGATGCCATGAAAATTGACTTGCATCAGACATACCTACGCTTCAGCATCAGGTCCTAATCAGATAAAATGTCCACTTTTCAGGTGCGTTTTAGAGCTACCATCAGTTCATAAGAAACATTGAATAATAGGAGCATATGGTGGTTTTATAAATATTTTTGCTGTACATTGGGGTCAGGTATATCGATTTTATTCTATCATTGTTGCTTTTAGCTGGAGCCATATTAAATGACAAAAGAAATGTCCTTTTCTAAAACATTGACTTTCAGCAAGCCAAATAATGTCCTCCCCACCCACCAAACTCCCACCATCTGTAGGTAAGAAATTATAGTTCACATATTATTGTGAAGATTCTTATTTTAAACACTAAATCAATATATATTTGACCACTTTTTGTTCTTTTTAACGTATACGACTTATCAATCAGTAAAATAGCTACTTTCTTCTCTATTTTGTAAAGAGTGATTATTTTTCTGCTTCGTTATATAACCTTCTACAGATGTTGTTAGGTGTAACAGGTTCTTGTGGCACTTTTTACAAAAAAAAAACAGGAAAAAAAAACAGACTTTAGGATTGTTATAATTTTGATGGTAAAGGACGCATTTATAATTTAATTTTGCTTAACAATACTTGCTAAATTTCAACCACTCAAACATCAGTTAATATTTTGCTGCTCATCTGCTGCACGAAAGGTGCTGTTCACTCAGATTCCTATTTTACTGTCACCAAAATCCTTTCAAATTGAAATCATTGTGTTATTTTTCTCACAAATTCTTAGGCTTGACCACTTTATGAATAATCAGGATTCAAAAACATAAGGTAAAAAACAAAGAACGTAATAGGGTTGACTTAAGACTTCTTTTGTGCCTCTTGTGAAGAATGTAAGGTTCTGATTTCTAGAATTGGAAAATAAACCATCAACTAAAATTGTATTTGCATGAAGTGAGCATTCCCAGACATTTTCGCTGATGGCAGGCTTCTGTCTACCCCAGTAACAGCCTGAATCTTTAAGTTGCTGTCAGAAGCTTTGGGAGCTCCATGGATTCAGGAAGTCTGGTGTGTGGGATGTAAGTGAAAATTGAGGACAATTCAAATGGTGCATGGAAGAGAAAACTAACACTACTTCAGTTCTCTGTTAATTTGCTACTTCCACAATTATATAAGAAGTTGCAATATGAGTTACAAATGTAATCTTTTGGCAATTTTTATGTGTTGTTGGAATTCAGAAGGATACATTTCATCAAGTATCTGACACATTTTTCCCCTCTGAAAGTAATGAAATTATTTTGAAATAATGTCATCTTAAACCACTTTATTTACTGTGTACCTCTTCAAAATGCTAGGGCCATGAAGGAACAAAGATCAATCAGATATAGCCCTGTCTATATTCAAGGAGCTTACACATACTGAATGGTCAAAGGAAATTGAGAGGACAGGGAATCAAAGTCACATGTATTTTTTTTTTCTTGACCACTATTACTATCTTTAGGCTTTTTCCATAACTTCAGCTTCATTCATTTTAAACCAGTGGTTATCATCTGGGGGAAGTTTTATTCCCTATGGGACATTTGGCAATCTGGAGGCATTTTTGGTTGTCACAAGTGAGGAAGGAGTGTTACAGTCATCTACTGGATATAGGCCAGGGGTGCTGCTAAACATCCTACAATGCACAGGACCATCCGTCTACAATAAGTCATTCAGCCCAACGTGTCAGTAGTGCTGAATTTGATAAACCTTGCTGTAAAGAAACAAGTAACTTGAGTGGACAGAGCATGACATAGAGAGGCAGTTATTACCAGTCCAGTTGTATCATCTATTCTGCTTTGACTGCCCTGTCTCATCTTCAACAAGTCATTTTCCTACCTTTGTCTAATTTACTTGTTTACGAAGTGAGGATTTTGATGAGATCATCTGTCAAGGGCCCAACGTCTATGAATTTTGCCAAACTCATTTATACTTCTCTAATTTTTTGAGGGGAGAGGACATTCAGGATTATTTTAAGAGATCATTTAATTAAGTTATTTAAGTTATAATTATTTTTAAGTTATAGTTTTGGAGAAACACTCTACATATTCATCATTGCAGATACAAATGTAATTCACATGCAGTTAACATTGTGTGAAAATTGGAAGAAGCTTGAAAATATGGGATTTAGTATTCATTCTTTATATGTAAAATAACTGGAGTAATATGATCTACTAATTCATTAAATAATACCACAAACCTTGCCTAACACCCCTCAATCAGAGGAAAGTTAATGGTACAACTTCAAAACAAAGGTGTTTTAAAACAACTTCTAACATCAATTTGAGTTCATATGTAGCAACACAGTATTATCAATGTTCATGCTGCAAAACGTGTCTGACTTTAAAAATTGATAGTCTGAGTTCTACAGATTTTATTACCTCTTTTAGTCTTTTCAGTCCCTGTTAAACAAACACATGTCCCTGAAAGCTCTAACTGGTGCTCATATGTTAATATCATTCCAAAACAATTCTGATTCAATTTATTAGTGTGTAATGATAAATGTACACCAAACTATGATTTTTTTTTCTTTCAGAAATGTAATTGTGGGAATTAAAATTAAAACTGTTATCAAAAAGTAGAATTTAATATTGTCATAACATTCTTGAATATATGAATGGACACTTGACTAAATGCTATATTGGAACTTCATGTCCTTGGCTGCCCTATTTTTATACTCTATGCTTCTAGAATGACTTTATTTTATAGGTTAAGACTTGCTAGGGAAAAGATAGTAAAAATCAAAATGATGCTATTGCTAGTTTCTTTATGTTTGAAATATACATGTTGGTCATTAATAACTATGAAATGTTCATTTAGTTATGATTTTTTAATTTTATTAATCATATTTTCTCTTCTTATTAGAGCAAATAATTGAAAGTTAAATTGATGCATTAACATGGAAGCATTTTTAAGGCACAGCACTAAGAAACAGGCGTTGTTGCTATGAAAATATAAGTCCATTTTAAAATATAGACTTTAACAGTCTGTGGAGTATTGACAGGATGTGGAACAGCAGGTCTTTTACTGTTACTTTGAAGCCAGAAACTGCAGATTCATTTCACATATGCACTTATTATTTGATACTTCTGTCTTCATTCCTTTTGACAAAAAAATTATATTGGCTCCATGACCATCTCGGCTATTTCATGTTTTTAAAGGACACACTTTATTTTTTTTCTTTTATGTCTTAAGGTACGTTGACTATCAGCATGATATTTGTGGTTTTGATACATTTCTAAAAGAAACAATAACACCGACAATTATAATTTTTGAAAGACGAAATAATCATTGCGTTTTGTCATTGAAAGCTATGACATTTCATGGAAATTAAATTTTCTGATTAAATGCTATTCTTAGTCTAAAAGCTGTTCACAATTATCCTTTTTAATTAATTTATTTTATTTTAAACTGATAAATACTAATTGTCTATTTATGGGGTATAATGTGGTTTTTGATATATGTCGACATTATGGAATGATTAAATCAAGTACTAACTAACATATTATCACTACACTCAAAAAAGTAGAGTAGAATTGTGGTTGCTAGAGGCTGAGTGGGGGATGATAAAGAATAGGCACATGTTATTCAAAAGTTTCTGTTAGACAGCAAGAATAAGTTTTAGAGATCTACTGCACATCATGGTGATTATAGTTGATAACTTATTGAAAAAAGAGAAGATTTTAAATGTTCTCTCCACTACTGTCCTTTAAAATAAACTTTTTTTACTGGTTATGAATATTCATGAGATACAAAGCTGATTGTCACCCCTCATGACCAAGATATGAAGGCCAGATCCACACTGGCAGCATGCACCTTTCCACAAATTGTGTTTGAACCCCATGTCCCCCACCCATATCCACCACCTCCCGCCCCCTCCCCCTTTCCTCCCCTCCCCTTTATAACGCAAGGTATGTTCTTTCTCTCTGCAAGTCCAACACACCACTGTGGACTTTCTTTCCTTCCTTCTTTCTCTCTTAGCTCCCACACATGAGTGAGTACACGTGGTATTTATCCCTTTGTGCTTTGCTTATTTCACTCAACATAACTTTCTCCAGGCTCATCCATGTTGTTGCAAATGGGAGAATTTCATTCTTTTTTTATGGCAGAGTAGTATTCTGTGGTGTATATATACCATGTTTTCCTTATCCAGTCATCCATTGATGGACATTTAGGTTGGTTCTATGTCTTGGCGATTGTAAACAGAACTGCAATGAATGTGGAGTGCAGGTATCCCTTCAACATGATGATTTCCTTTCCTCTGAGTATATACTCAAAAGTCAGATTTCTGGATTGTATGGAAGATCTATCTGTAGTTGTTTGAGGAAACTCCATACTGTTTTCCATAGTGGTTGTACTAATTTACAGTCCCACCAACAGTGCAGGAGAATTCCCTTCTCGCCACACCTTCACCAGCATTTGTTATTCACTGTCTTTTTTATTATAGCCAGTCTAACTGGGTTGAGATGGTATCTCAGTGTAGTTTTAATTTGCATTTCCCTGATGACTAGTGCTGTTAAACATTTTTCCATGTACCTATTAGCCATTTGTCTTCTTTTGAAAAATATCTATTCAGCTGCTTTACCCATTATTTAGTTGGGTTTTTTGGTTTTTTTACTGTGTAATTGTTTGAGTTCCTTATATATTATGGATATTAGTCCCTTGTTAGATGCATTGTTAGCAAAAATTTTCTCCCACTCTGTACGTTGTTGTTTCACTTTGTTGATTGTTTCCTTTGCTGTGCAGAAGCTTTTTAGTTTGATATAGTCACATTTGTTTATTTTTTCTTTTGTTGCTTGTACTTTTGGGCTCATGTTCATAAAGTCTGTGCCCAGACCTAATTCCTGAAGTGTTTCACCTATACTTTCCCTTAGTAATTTTACAGTTTCAGGTCTTATACTTAAGTCTTTAATCCATTTTGAGAGGGAGAGGGTGGTCACTCACACAGAAGTTCATCATCGTCCCTGGGCCCAGCATCAGACAGGCCATTGCTCAGATATTTTGCCTTGGAGGAAAAATAGGACTTAGAATGGAGAACTCCAAATCCTTCCCCAAAAGAATCTTTCATCATTTGTAATAGAGTGTGGAGAAGTTCTAGCCTAAGGGTGCTCTCAAAAAAATGGAAGTTGTGGTGAAAGGCTTTTGGGGGATGATTGAAAGATTCACCAGAGAGACAGGCTGAAGGGTAAGTGAGCTACTCTGCTTGAAAGAAATGGCACAGGGAAAGAGACAGCTGGGCTGAGTGCTCCTGGGGTCAGGACAAATTTCAAACACTGACCTTGGAAACCATCCCTTCAAAGAAGCCCAAATTTGAAGAGATTAATCTGTGATATAATTTATGCCCCAAGGCATTGTTGAAAACAATAGAAGAATCAGTTGCAATTAGTGAAATTTAACAGCTGGTGTAATATGGAGAAAGATAAAGTCAAGGAAAGCCCTCCCTAAATCCTTGTCATTCCAGGGTAACTGGAAGCCTGTTAAGTCTATGCGCCCCGAGGAGCAATATCAGAGGTTGCCAGGGCAAGAGAGTAGATGTCACTAAAAAAACCCAGTCATTCACTAAAAAGTAAATAATAATTACAAAAGGAAGACCCTTATTCAGATTTACTATAATTTACTATCTAAAATGTCCAGTTTCTAACAACAACAACAAAAAGAATGAAACATGCAAAAAACAGGAAAACATGACCTATATTCACAGATGACATGATCTGAGGGGTCTTCAAAAAGTTCATGGGCAGATTAGTGTTATCTTTCAATTTTATTTTTCCACAAACTTTTTGAAGTATCCTCATACATAGAAAATTCTAGGGAATTCACTAAAAACTGTTAGAACTAATAAGAAAGATCAGCAAGGTTGCAAGATAAAGATCTATATGAAAAAATCAGTGTATTTCTCTACACTTGCAATGAACAATCTGAAAAGGAAATTAAAACAATTCTATTAGAGTTAACCTAATTCTAACTTATAACAGCATCAAAAACAGCAAAATACTTAAGAATAAATTTAACAACAAAAAAGCCCAACTTATACTCTGGAAACTATAAAACACTGATGAAATGTGTTAAAGAAGTTCTAAACAAGTGGAACAATATCACGTGTTAGTGGATCAGAAAACATATTGTTAAGATGTTCTCCAATTTTTAATTGTTCACCAAATTGATCTACAGGTTCAATGCAATCCCTATCAGAATTCCAGCTGTCTTTTTTTGTAGAAGTACACAAGATAATTCTAAACTTCATATGGAATTGGAAGAGACTCAGAGTATCCTAAAGAAAATATTTTAAAAGATGAACAAAATTGGAGGATTTACATTTTCTGATTTCAAAACTTTCTACAAAGCAACAGTAATCAAGATAATGTGATGTTGCATAGGATGAATGTATAGATCTTAATTATAGAGTCCAGAAATAAATTGATGTGTCTATGGTCAACTGACAGTTGACAAGGGTACCAAGACAATTCAGTAGGGAAACAATAGTCTTTTCAAGAAATTGTACTGATCCAACTAGATATCCACATGCAAAAGAATGAAATTGGAACTTTACTTCATGGCATGTGCAAAAATTAACTCAAAATGGGTCAAAGACCTAAATGTAAAAGCTAACACTATAAAAATCTTAGAAGAAAACATGGGGATAAATCTTCGTGAAGGAGGATTTGGCAATGGATTCATATACCTGACCCCAAAAGCACAAGCAACAAAAGAAAAAAAAAAGAAAAAATTAGACTTTGTCAAAACTCAGTATATCTATGATTCAAATCACAGTATCAAAAAAGTAAAAGTCAATCGACAAAAATGAGAGAAAATATTTACAAATCATATATCTGATAAGGAATTTGTATCTAGACTATAAAAAGACTCTTTAATGCAAATAATAGGACAACTCACTCAAAAAATGGGAAAATAATCTAAACAAACATTTCCCGAAAGATAATATACAAATGACCAATAAACACGTTTGACATCTTTAATCATTAGGGAAATGCAAATCAAAACCACAGCAATGATATATTGCTTCATACCAAGTAGGATGACTAAAATATAAAATCTCAAAAATAAACAAATGTCTCAGATGTGAAGAAATCGGACCAGTCCCTAATACACTTTTGGAGTGAATACGAAATGGAGTATTCACTTTGAAAAAGAAACTGGCAGTTCCTGACATGGTTAAACATAAAGTTACTGTATGATGCAGTAATTCCACTCCTACATATGTACCCAAAGAAATAAAATCATATGTCCACACAGATGCTTATAAAGGAATGTTTGTAACAGCACAATTCATGATAACCAAAAGGTAGAAACAACACAAATGTCCATCAATTGATAAATGGATAAACAAAGTGTAATATATCCATACAATGGAATATTATTCAGCCATAGAAATGAATAAAGTGCTTGTACATGCTAAAACATGGATGAATCTTGGAAACATGCTACATGAATGATACTGTTAACAAAAGACCTCACATTATGTGATTCCATTTATATGAAATTTCTAGCCTAATCAAATCTGCAGAAACAGAAAGTAAGTTTAGTAGTTGCTTAGGGATAGGATGGGGTGGGAGAATAGGTGAAATAACTAGAGGTTTCTTTCTGAGGTAATAAAAATATTCTAAAAATTGTTGGTGATGACGGTTGCACATATCTGTTAATATACTAAAAAACATTAAATTATACACTTTAAATTGAACAATTTATGCAATGTGAATTATATCTCAGTAAAGCCCCCATCCCACAACTACACACTTCAGCTAACACAGGAAATGTATTTAAAATGCAATTCACAAGTTAGCAAATTTTTGAGAGCACCAACATTATTTGGCAGAAGTTAATATGCACTTTATCCAGGAATGGTCCCAACAAAAAGTTATAGCCATGAAACTATTTATAGATTTAAAAAGATGTATAACTGATCAATTATAAATTGGGTAATTTTTAAATGAAAATAAACAGTGTGGCATCATTTCAATGATTGCCGCTCAAATTTTGATTTTTTTCTGTATGATTTTTAGGGGTAACATGAGAGAAGCCAGAAGAAACTGGAGCATCAGGATATGCCTTTTCTTCTTTCTTAACTATAGAGCAAGTCAGAATTGGCACCCCATTTTTGAAAGGTGTGAATAAGAGGTATTATTTTAAAAGTAACTGCTTTTTTCCCTTTGGTCTATTCCTGACCAAAGCTCAGTACTAATTCCTTCTAGCTGCCAAAAGAAACAAGTAGAATGCATATTCTGATGTTCCTTAAATCAGATTCTTTAACTCACAAGCTCCAGTAAAAATCATATTTTAGTAAGAACCTATCAGACCTTTTTTTTTTTTTTTTTTTTTTTTTCCCGGTGACCGGCGCTCAGCCAGGGAGTGCACTGATCATCCTTATATAGGATCTGAACCCGCGGCGGCGGGAGCGTCGCCGCGCTGCTAGCGCAGCACGCTACCGAGTGCGCCACGGGCTCAGCCCCTATCAGACCTTTCAAACCAACTGTTATTGAAAATACATTAACACTTACAACTTCATGTACTTTGGTTTTATGATACGGTAATAGACTGGGTGGCTATTGCAAAATTTCCTAGTAAGAAAATGGTATGGGAGCAAGATATTTTAAAAGCACTCATTTGCAAACCAGCTTTCTGTCAATATTGGTGCATTAGGTGTAATGTGGCCTAGCAACCTGCTGTAGTTTGATCACAAATACATTTGTTTAAGTGCCAAAATAGGTTTATTTTGTTAATAAATACTAAACAATATTTCCTCATCTTTTATGTTTCTACTTTTTTTTACCCAAAACGAATAAATATTTTTTTCTATTTTCCTCTCTTTGACACTTGTATAATAACATCAGAGAGATGAATGTCATATCTTTTTACTCCCTCGTTTCTTGTTACTCTTTAACCATCCTGGCATTGACCCCATAAATCATCAATGCCTGACCAAGAAATAACTTTGGAAAAAGGGCACAGTGTCCATAAAGCTATTTGACCATGAAGAAGCAGCCTTGGAGCTAGGAAGCAGTAGGGGAGAGGAGGAAAACAATTACAATAGTAATGGCAGAAGGGATAATGTAATTAGTAGCTGTGTCAAGGGCAATAATTTGCAGACGTTATGAGAATGGAGAGTTGATATTCCAGAGAACTTCTGACCCCACCCCGCAAATGTTAACTGTCCTGTATTCAGATTAAAGCAGGTATGTCAAATAGGGCTATGTACTGAATCCTTTACAAGAACCAGTTGCTATGCTGAGGTCACCCCCAGTAAATTTCAGGATATCTACATCTACCTTCATAATAAAATATGCAAGGACAAATGCTTCTGTGCTATCAAAAGGAGCCAGAGAAGTGAGACTCATCCAAGCACATGAGCAATTCAAATATCATGATCAAGAAATAGATGGTAGCCTAATCTAGATTAATTAGCAATCAACCCGCAAGAGTTGTAGCTGTATGTACTAAGACAGTGGCATTCAAAGTGTGGTCTCCAGAGGAGAAGCATCAGCATCACATATGAAATTTTTGGAACTAGAAATTCTCTATCCCCACCTAGACCTACCAAATTTGAAACTCTGGGGATGGGGCTCAACAGTCTGTATTTTCTCAAACCTTCTAGATGATTCTGATGCACATTAAAGTTCAAGGGCCAATGTGCTAAGAAGGTATTTTATAAGACTTGTGGGTCACCTCATGTACTGGACATTAAGCATTGCTTAGGAAGCAGTAGGATATAATGACATTTAGCAATGAGTCTTAGAGGAAAATGAGTGGAGACAGAATCTCAGTACCAAAGAAACTAGCATATTGTGTAGGAAGGCACAGACTTGAAAACATAAAGACATATTAATAAGAGACAATATGCAGACTCAAATGATATTCTAGCCTCAAATAGAGCCTTATAACCTTCAACAAGCTCAATTTTCTCCTCTCTGAGTTAGTGTAATGGGTAGTGTAATAATAATGTGGATAGCCTTGTAGAATTATTGTGAAAATTAAAATAATTAGAATATTCAGAATAAGCTTGTCGCATAGTAAGGACAGAATAGATGTTAACTCTGATTATACATTTTGTATTATTAAAACTATGGTATGTAGTTTGGGATTCCTAAATTATAATCTTCATCTTCAGAAGGTTAAAAACCTGGCTTTCATGCAATAAAAAATAAACATGTGTCAAAGATTTCTTTTTTTAAAATTAACTAATGATGTAACTATAAGGTGTCAAAACTAGGTTCAAAAGAGGTTTTGGAGGACAGAAATTAATATCATCTGTCATGAATGCTGAGATTAGTTTTTAATGGATGTAAAACAGGTTAATATTCTATGAAGCAATACAACTGTAATGTTGGGAGTTCTCTTTTTTTATCAGACTAAAATAAATTGCATCTTTCCTGGACGACATTTATCTACATTATTATACATAGGAATTATTTGCCTTACTATCAGATAAGGTTCATTTGGATTGGTTTCAATTTTCTACAAGATAACCTCTAGTCCTACAAAATTGTAAAATAGTCCAGGCAATGGAAAGTCAATCAAAGATTCACCCTAGCACTACTCTGAAAGAACTTGCAGTAATTGATTTTGCCTCTTACCAATTTGGGGATTTTTTTGAGGGGGGAGGGGGATGGATGTTTCATAAGAAATAGTGAAAAAGCCAGGTTATTAGAACTGATTTACAGGAACAAAGCAGGACCAGGAGCAAAGGTGACATGGTTGGTGTTTCTGGAGCCTGGAGCATTTGGGGCCTGCAGGCAGGAATAAAGAGACTGTAAGAATTAAAAAAAAAAAAACTTGCCGCCACAGCATGTGAGTGAACATTATAGCATCTAAAAAGGTATACATTATGAAGTAAGGGAAATATTTAATTTGAAAAATTATAATTGGTCCGCAGAAACCAATTGGAATATTATCTTCAGCAGTAAGAAAAATTTACTTATTCAAAGTAAAACTGCCACCAGGGATACAAGGTAGTCCAGGGTTTTATTTTGGAATCCTTTGTGGTATATCATCCAGTGCATTTTTCTGTAACTCAAATGGAATCAGCAAGTTTGGGACAATTCTGTCAGTAAGAGGCTTTAAATTTGTATCACATAATAACTAGAAAATAAAACCCAAGTGTGGATACAGCCTGATTAAGTACAGTAAAAAATCTATGTAATTAAATAACCAATATGATTGATGTTGGACAATGATTTCAATACTGCATATACACAAGATTAGATTGCTAAATCTTGTGTATAAGAGACTTGGCTAGGAATAAAAAGTACTTGAGTAAGGAGATGAGTGGTGATTGGCTTATGGTAAAAAAAAAAAAAAAAGTAAATAATCCTGCAGCATTATGGGAAACTTATATGTTTTTCTTTTTTTTTTTTTCTCAAAAGTATTTTATAGAAAACAACATAGATCTCAGAGAAAAAAATACAGAAAAAATTGAGTTTTTATTTTTCTATGTGTTTTCTGATTTTTTATCATGGAATAAACAACAGAACAACAGATGAGGTTAGATTTTTTTTTTAACTTCATTGCACTAATTCTCAATGTACAGTTTTTCAAATTAAACATATTTAACAAAAGTTTATTGAGCATTTACTTAAATAAGGCTACGTACTATGCACTCCAGACAAGAAAAATATGATATTATTTTTCAAGGAAGTTACAATTTTATCTGGTAGCCAATTAAATATGACTTCAAATAAAGAGAGAAGGGATGTGATAAAATTAGTAATAGTCTAGGTGAGCGATGGCATTTAGTAGAAATATTTTGGGGTATTTGAGAATATGGTGGGGAGAGACATGTCTAATGAATAAACAAGTTGAAAAATAGAAGTGAGAAAGTGGCTAAAGAGAAGTACAAAGTAATATATGTGTTCAAAGGAAGAAAGACCATAGTAGTACAGAACAGTAGTTTCTTTACAGCAAAGGCTTCATGGAGGAAGAAATATTTAAGATGAACATTGAGTGATGGGTCGGGTCTAAGTGGTGAATCATGGGTGGATCTTCTAGGCAGAAGAAAAAACAGGTGCATATGTACATAGGTAAGACTATTTAGTAATGTTTAAGGGATAGGTTACATGTAGAGAAATGGCATAATAAAAAGAGATACAATTTGTTTAGACTGTCTTATTGCATTCGGATTTTCCAATGTGATCTTATTGTGTTTCATCCTTACAAAAACCTATTAAGTAATACCATAACTACCATTTTTTTGGATAGAAGAGTAACCCGGTTAAAGTCAAATGGCTAGTGAGAAGTCGGACTGGTATAATTAATTAGATCTGTTTGGCTTTAACCCTGTGCTTCATTGTCACTTGCTGCATGTCAGATATTTGGAGTGTTACAAATATTAAAACTTTGTGATTTAAACTCTAGATTCTTGGATGTGGGGCATAAAGAAAAGAGTCAAAAATGATGTCAGTGTGTCATGGCTGGGTGATTTGAGAAATAGTGGCACCCCAAATGAAAAGAGTTTCATTGTGGGCATGGTAATAAAATAATTACTAGTTGGCCTTCCAGAAATTATATGAAATAAAAACAAATTGTGTCCGAAATTTAGGAGATGTCGGAGCTCAGGATAGAGAGGAAAAGAGCAAAAAGAGAATAAAATCTTAGAGATCACTAATGTTAAAATTAGAAAGAAGAGGAATGAAGATAATGAAAGTTTAGTCAGGATAAAGAGGAAGAAACAAGGGAGACTTGCACTTTTGCATTAGAAGGTGAAGGAGAAGAGAGTTTCAGGAATGAGTACTGGTGAATTATTCAGCACTCAAGGAATAGTGAATTCATTAATTGAGATACTTAGAGTGATCCTTAATAGGTTAGTAAGTGTGGTATGATGAAAATAGAAGCCAGATTGAAAGAGCAATAGAAATGAGTGATTGATAGGTGATATAGTTTGGATATGTTTGTCCCCCAAGGTTCATGTTGAAATCTGATCCCCAATGTGGCAGTGATGGGAGGTGTTTGGATCATGAGGGTAGATCCCTCATGAATAGATTAATGTACTGCCTATGAGGGGCAGATAGTAAGTGAGTTCTCACTTTATCAGTTTCCACAAGAGCTGGAGGTTAAAAGGATTGTGACAGGCATGCTGATAGTATTGATCTGATCATCACATCTTGGGCACAGGGGCTGATGGTCAGCTCTGTACCCCATGAATATGTATAATTAATAAAAATAAACAAATGTATAAAATGATGTATCACTGTCTTTCACGAGTTAAAAAAGAAAAAAAAATGCCTGGCACCTCCCCTTCCTCTCTTTCTCTCTTGCTCGCTCTCATCATGTGATCTCGCACCCACCTGCCTGCTGCTTTCCACCAGGAGTAGAATCAGCCAGATGCCCTTGCCAGATGCAACTGTCCCAGAATTATAAGCTAAATAAGCCTCCTTTCTTTATAAATCACCCAGTCTGAGGTATTCTGTTACGGCAACACAAAAACAAACTAATACAGTAGGCAAATGGATGCAAGGGACATGAGCTGAGAAATTAACAGTTAGTTTTTCTGCATGTCTCTTAGACATTCCAGGTGTTCTTACTTGACCATGCCTTTGCTCATGCCATTACACATGACTGATGTATCTACTTTCCTCATATTTTCATAAAATCCTAGCATTTTTCCAAGTCCTGGATCAAGGTACATCTTCTGTAGAGCTTTTGTTAATATTCAGACAATATTAATTATTTGTAGCTCTCTGGTAAATACACAGCACCCTGTGCACATACCAACAGTCGGGCTTATCACATTTTATTAGAGTTTTAAGTGTCTGTCTCACTTCAATTGTGAGGCTGTCAAAGCTGAGCTGAGCCTTTTCTTGTCTGAGTATGTTTCATTAGCACCTGACATGGTGACTGACCCAAAGCCAGTGGGCAATGAATGATCACTGAGTGACCGAACAGTTAAGATGAGTCATCTTTCATGAATTACTCAACAGGCAGCATTTCTATTTATTCAGTTTGATATACATTCTAGAAAATAAAGTTTCCAGGAACAGTTATTGAAATTTCAAGATTTATTGAGAAACCGTAAAGTTTCCCAATCACCGTTGTCTCTATGATCAGTGGCATTAATAAGTTAGAGTTAGCTCCTCACCTATACTACTCTGCAAAAAGACATGTTTACTTTGTTTTTTTTATAACTATTAAGTTTGATCCCAAACAGTATTAAACTTTCCTTAATCATGGTACCCAGAAACAACATGTACAAAGTTTTTTTTTGCAAGTGAAGATACTTTTTGTGTGTGTGTGTGTGTGTGACTGGTAAGGGGATCATAACCCTTGGCTTGGTGTCTTGGTGTCGCCCACACCGCGCCCCGCCAGTGAGCACACCGGTGATCCCTATATAGGGACTCCCAGCGCCACACTCTCTCAGTGAGCCACTGGGTCGGCCCAAGTGAAGATACTATTTCTGAAAATATAATCATTTGCCTTAATACTTAGGGGCAAAATCTTTTGTGGTGGAGCACTTAGGGATTAGTATTTACTACTTTTACATTGTTATGTTTTGTTTTGTTTTTACATGGTTATCAGTTTCATGTTCAAAGATATACCCTATTCTATGGTTCTCTAGTTCCCAGTCAGAATGTCATATTCTTCGCGGTGTGCATCAGATTTCAGGTGGGAGGATGTATAGATAAATAGGAAATCTTAATATGCTGTTGAATTCTAATGTGTGTTAACCACCTATACAGGATGTTCATTTTAAAATGTTTTTGGATTGTCGTATTATCAGAGTAATAATATTGTAAGTAGTTCTATAATAATTTACTCTTAGAAATAATTATTTTTTGTATTGTGTGCATGCAACTATGTTTGTTACATTATGATCTGTGAATCAATAAATGAATAGATTTGGAAATTATAAACACATTTTGCTATATACTATCAACTTTTTATATACATCAATAATTCATGTTTTATAATTGGCATGCTTTGTTATAATAATTTTGCAGGTCAGAATAGCTAGTGGTAACAGATTTGCAAAAAACTATTCTGAGAGTAATGTATGCATTTACAAGTGATATTTGTGTCACACCAAACATTTAAAAATAGTAGTAAGATGTAACATTAGCTTTCTACTTTTCAGCTTTTGCCCATAAAAGTTCTTGGGGAACAAATAACTTAAATAATTAAACCTTTTTCTCATATATTCAAGGCTTTCCGATAGTTCATTTATGCTGACAGCGCTTAGGAACTATTGTGTGTTTCTTACATACAGCAAAGAAATGTGCTATAACCCTTCACAATTTAAAGAACTCATACAATGTAGGCTTTAAAAAGACCTGCAGCTAAAATATTTTCTACTGTATAAATCTAAAAGAGAAGTATGTCTACTTGAAAGAAAACATGGAATCTTACAAATTATTTATTTTATTAATTCAACCCATATTTATTGTTTACCTACTACATATCTTTTTCATACTTTTAGAAGATAGGATTTGCTGACAATATTAGGTGTTGATTCTTAAAACAATTCTATGGTCTTCCAGTGAAAACTCAAACTGTTCCTAAAGAATAAGATCCTGGTGTTTTTGATATTTTATAACATTGCCATAATTTCCATCACTTACCTTTGCATAAGTCACATTGCTTTTGAACTAAATATTTGCATGTGAAATTTACAAATAATTATTTTTTATACTCTTTTGGTCTGTTTTGGCTGCTGTAACAAAAATATCTTAGACTGGGGAATTTATAAACAACAGAAATCTATTACTCCCAGTCTAGAGACTGGGAAGTCCATGATTAAGACATCAGCAGATTTGGTGTCTGATCAGGGCCCATTCCTTATAGATGATGCCTTCTATGTGTCCTCACATAGGAGCTAACAAGCTCCTTCTGGCATCTTTTACATGTCACTAATCTCATTCATGACAGTTCTGCTCTCATCACTCATGCACTCCCCAAAAGGCCCTACGTCTTAATCCCAACAAGTTGGGGATTAGATTTCAATGTATGGATTATGGAGAGGTGCAAATGTTCAGACCATAGTGTACACACAAAATAAAATAACTTTATCTTGCTAGAATGCTTATTGGTCAATATAATTGAACTATAATTTTATCTTGCAAGGATGCTTATAGTTCAATATATACAACTTTATATCATACATACTGCAATTTCTTAGAGGTCTTTAAGAAATCCTTATAAATATATTTTATTTTTCTTATCTTATGATACAGATCATAATTTTAGCTTCTGTATATTAATTCTTTATGGGCAGATTAAATAAAATAATATATGTCAAAGCAGTTACAATAAAGCACCCTAAAAATTAGATACCTTACTCTTATTCTTAATCATAAAGTTCTTTTACTTCATTTTAATGCATGCGTGTCTTACTCCAAACATATCAAAATATGTTTTTATTTCTTTAGGTTGCTAATTATATTAGGAAATTCATGTGGTAGAGAGGAAGAAGATGTGAGGGAGGGAGGAAGAAATGAAACATCTATTGAATTTATATTGTATTATAACAGTGTGCTTGGTTCTTATAGTATGTTTGCTCATTGCATTCTAAACATAGATTTAAGAAGTAATTATTTTTAAAATCTCCATTATATAAACTGAGGTCAACAAACTTTATGTAATTTGTCCAAGATCTCATTGCCAATATATGGGAAAATCAATATTTAGATACAGGACTCTTGGCCAGTGATTTCAGGCTGTGATAGTCCTTCTCAATGTCATGGTCACTATCTTAGTTCGTTAGTGCTGCTATAAAAAAAAAAACCACAGACTGGATAATTTCTAAGCAACAGAAATTTATTTCTTACAGTTCCAGAGGCTTGGAAGTCTAAAATCAAGGCACCAGTATTTGATGTCTGCTAAGGGTTTTCTTGTTGCATCCTCACGTGGCGGAAGAGCAGAAAAGCAGAAAGGGCCTAAATTAGTTCCCTCCAGCCTTTTTATAAGTCACTAATCCATTTGTGAGGGCCAAGCCCTCATGACTTAGATCACTTCCCAAAAGGTTTCACCTTTTAAAACTACCAAAATGGGGATTAAGTTTCAATACTTGAATTTTAGAGGGGACACGTTCAAACCATAGGAGTTACCATAACATTAGTTGGAATAAATCACTTAAGCTTTATCCAGTGTGAGAAAATTTTGCACCCCCATAAAAGATGGGATATAGCAGAATCAACACATGAAACAACTGAAGTTTTGCTATGCTGACTTATTTCAAAGCAGTCAGTCACATAAGCACTTTGGAATCAGACTAGAACCAAGTAATTAAAGGTCTTCCTTGAACATGTACCATTTATTTCATAATTTTTGTGTGAAGGACTATGCTAATGCTTTCCAGTTTGTCAATAATTAAATAAGATTTATATCTAGGTTAATTTAAGTGTTCTAACAAAAAGTGCTAATTCATCTAACTATGAAGAAGACTTGAAACCAAGCCTATCATATTCTCCCTCCTTGTTTAAACTCTCACTTTTATTTCTGAGAGCTACATATCTCCTAAGCATATTTAACTAAGAGAGTGACTTTGAAATGCTTTAAGACTTATTCTCAAGTGCTTCCTTCCTGTCTCTTTTGATTTAAGATATTGCATCTTTTTGGCATTTAAGTTTCTTTTGCTGGCATTCAGTCTTTGCCACAGAGTCTGGTTTTCCAGTCATAATTTATTCTATAGAAATAGTGACTTAGGACATATGTAAGAAAACGACATACTGCTTCATATAAATAAAGAGTAATAAAGGCCACTTAATGCCTATAAAAATTATGTTTATATAATAAAAATGAGGCACTGGTTTTCCTACATTACTCGTCTTCCTATAATTCGTCAAGGTTTTGTACAGCTCATGTAAGCTGAAAGTCCTTTCAGTTGATCTTCAGGACTGACCTCGAACTCTAGCCTGTTGCGTAAACCCTTCTGGCACAATAAATCTGACTGTTGAAAATGTGCCAACCTAGGGTATTCTATGTAACACTTAACATTATTTTTGTTTTTCTCTTCCAATTTCACCAAATACTCGTATTTGGAGGGCCACAGATTACAATAAAATAAATGCAATACACTGGATTCTAAAATGTAGATTTGACATAGTTTTTGCCTGAATAGGTTTAAAATTAAAACGAAAGAACTTGATTCTTTTTTTCTGCTCTGCTTTCTGCCTTAGTCCACCCCCCACCAAAAGATTTAAAATGCATTTGGTCCACTTAAGCTAAAATAGCTACACTATTTACAGGCAAAGCAAAACACACATATGTTGAGGGAACCAAAATTTCTTTAAGATTTTTTAGCAATTCACAAAATATACATGACACTTTCATTCACTTATTCTTTCACTCATTCATTCAGTCATGTATAAATGCATTGATTTCAGAAATATTTATGGAAACTATAATCCATAGTAGACGTTGTAAAATATAAGTAACCAGGAAGCTCTTAGCTACCTTACTGAGTGCCAGTATGCTTCTTTCATAATCCCCTCTCTTTCACCTTCCAAAGGTTTATATTCTGCATAATTCAAATTTTTAAGAAGCAGTTTATCTCTGATATGTACTTGAACAACATCGTAAAGAAAGTATTGTTTAAAATAGAATGCTGTTAAATTTGTGGTCAATTCTTTGATGCTGTGAAAACCTTCACTAAGTGCACCTCCATTATCTTCCTGTTTGGAAGCTTCCAAATTGTTTCAAAAACTTTTGTACAACATTCAAAGCAGGCAGTCAACCACTAACTCAAACTACAGTATAACTCCTTCCTGAAATTAAAGGGAAGTTAGTTATTTTACAAATGTTAATTTTGTAGATCCCTGATTAAAATGGGGTTAATCATTTCAACATACCCAGTAAGAGCTCTGTAAAACTATGTAATTCTGTCACATGTATTCTAGCCCAAATACCAAAATGCACACATTCTTTCGATAGAATACCAAAATTTGACACTCTTTTATCTCTATATGTTTTTCTGGTTATAATGGTGCTTATTCCAGAAAATTTAGAAAATACAGTAAATTATTTAACAAAACAAAACAAAGCCAGGCTATGTATTATGACTGATTCCTTGATGATGAAAGTACTTTTAATTTAACTTATTTTCTTTATTTCTCACATTTAATCTAACTTTCTGTATGTATATATTATTCTTTATGCATGTTTATATTGTCTTTTTCACTTAAGAACACTGTGTGATAAATGTTTTCTGTGGCATTAAAATCAATTTGCAGACATTTTTATACCTAAATTTTATGTCAATATATGACAGTTTATTGTGAAATCCTTAGCTTTTTATCAATAATTACTAACAATAATTATTGTTTCCAACTTAGCTTTTTATCAATAATGCTGCTGTAAACAATTTTATGCATGTTGGGGTGTTTCACTAGGAGAGATTCTTATAAAGGGAGAATAAATTTAATTAATTTGTAAGACAACTTCCCCATCCAATAGATCTTTATTTTGACTTATTTCTTAGCCATTTTGTTATGAATTAGGCTCTTGGGTCACAAAGTCAAGAAATGAACAATACACCTAGCGGTAAAGCAAGCAATGCTTTATTAAAAGAGGAGATAGACTTAAGCATGAGGGAGGTAGCTACAGAGAAGCTAGGCCCCTGGAGGGAGCTGTTCAGGGTCCTTTATAGGGAAAAGGGCTGAGGGGTGCCTGCCAGCATCATCATTCTATGACTCTGGAAGTGGTCCATCTGTTCTTCCTGGTGTGTCATAGGTGCATGTTCAGTTAGGGCTTTGGTCCTTGCACCTGCTCAGTAGGTCCAAGATGGTGGTGGTGTTCACTATCATCACCCCAGGAGGTTCATTATTGCAGTCACCTTGAAGCTTTGTGCACATTTGGGAACTCTTAAAGGCGCCTTAAGGTTAATCTGTAACTTAATTTTTACAATTAGTGGGGAAAAAAATAATGGGTAGATAATAAGTTTTAAATAAAGCTAACAGTTATATCTTTAAAAGCCTTCGAGGGGCTTTGCAAATCAGTGAATATCTGTTCCCCTCTTATCTCAGTTTATTAAGGTGGGCCGTGGGGTAATCATGTGCCCTAGGGGTCTCATTACTGAGGATTGACAAAGTGTCCTCTGTGGGGAAAATGGAGTCAGTTTGGTTCAGAGGCTTAGCTTATTCTGTCTCAATTTTAAGTGTAAGTATTTTTAAAATAAATATCTTATAGTTAATATTGCATCCTAAGTCTTTACATATTGCATGATGCATTTCCCTGTCACAGGTATTGGTACATAAGAACTATAACTGGGTTGTTTAAACATTGTGTTTTGTTTTGTTTTGTTTTGTTTTGTTTTTGATGTCTCTTTTCTCTGAACATGTGTAAAAAAATTTTCTAGTGTTTAGTGATACATAACAGTAATCTGATTTTGTGGCTGTCAATGTATCTAACCCAAAGACCAAAATGCACGAATTCTTTCAACAGAATACCAAAATATATGTAATTTTAAATCTCCTCAAGTAAAGGATACTATAATAATAACTTTAAAATAATAAATCTAGGTTTACCTCCTTTCATTGATTTTTCTAGGTGTTTGGTGAACCAATGTGATCTATATAATCTGATTCTTTTTCTGCTCAAGAGAGATATTGGTAAATATGTCTTTGATTAATACTCCTGTTTCAGTATCCTGGTTTTGTTCTCAAGAATAATTATACCTCTTTTATCATACTTCCTTTCATTGTCCATCTTCATTTTTCTTTCTTCGTTCTATTCAGTTGCATGTTGGTAAAGTTCTTGAATTTTTTAAAAATGTTTATGCTGTTTTATTTTAACATCAATATAGATTTTTAGTTCTACAACTGCATTATTAATTCATCTTCAATTTTTCATTTTCTCACACATCTCCTCATAGAATCATTTCCATTTCCTCCTACTCCTAATTCACAAAAACTATTTTCCCAGCATTGTATTAAAATTGCCAAATTATTTTCTAATTATTTTATTTCCTGATTCTTTAATAAATCATTTTTAGAAGTCTATTTTTCTTCTAACTCTTCAGAAAGATTTTCACCTTTCTTATTCTCTTTTAGTCTTTCACAGAGCCAGAGATTATTTGCTAAGAGATTAAAGCCCATTTCCCGTCTTTACCCACTTTAAGTCATTCTCAGATGAGAGCTAATTATTCTTGACATGGTTTAAGCCAACAAGTAAGAGGTTTAAATCACCCTTGGCTCTCTTTCTGTCATGGGAGTACTGGTTGAATCTTTCTCACAGCCTGAAACGAAAGATGATAGAGTTTTTTCCAACCTCCCAATATCTAACATATTTTTCATCTAAACCGGTGCTCAGCCTCCCTTCTTCCTATTTAAATCTATCCGATATATAACACTAAGAATAATTTTTCTAGTATCTACTTTCTCTGTGTCATATGTTATACTTTTCTACTCAGAATACTCCAGTGATTTCTCTCTTAAGAATGACTTTGACATTCACAATCCTGGCATTCAGGGCCCTCCAGAATAGACTATTTCTCAAACATTATGTTCACTCATTACAGCAAATTCCTCTCCCGACTCCACCAATTGTCTAAATGATAACCTTTCTTCGAAGCCAAGGTGAAAAGACACATCCTTTCATTGAATTTAAATTTTCTATATTTGCTTCTTAGTGTGAGATTCCTAAATCACATAAGAAAGTTATCACAGTCATTTAGAAGTATCAGGAAATAAGCACCTTCTTCACTCATTCTGTTATAACCTCAGTACATGAACTGAGTTCTTCTTACAGCAATTGAAAGCATATTTTAAATCTTGCTTCCTTCAGCACTGATTCTAATTTCAGGCTCTCATTTTCACACCTATATTTTTTTCTATTTTTCTCAACCTATGAGTTTTATTTTATTTTATTTTGACATTTCCATATTTTGGCATCAGTGCTAATTCTTAGTCAGTCCATCTGTTGTTGGGCCTCTGATAGTGGGTGTCCAACCTTGTGCCATGTCCTTTCTCACATGAGGAACTCAGTGAACTAGTGGGAAGAACATCACCTGCCTCCCCCTTTCTGATTTTCTATCCAGGCTGAATACTTTTGTGAAAACAAATCAGGAGTTGGTGTTTGAATGCTGCCAAATTCCTGCATTTTTTCAGGAAATAGGCAGAGGAATGTGTGACATTTCAAAATTAAAAAGAGTCTTTGAAGGACTACTGTGTTAAAGAAAGGCTTTTTTATCCTTGGCGTTTGACCATGCAAAAAAGCATATGTTCTTTAGGGTAGAACAACATAGATATATTCTGGAACCTTTTCCAAGAACCTGTATTGTTGTAGGAAAAAAACAAATTTTAGTAAAGGAACTAATTTGTAATACAGTAAAAGATTGTGATCTATTTCACTGTGAAGGAAACTGAAGTATAATGACTATGCATCATTAAGCTACTTCAAATGGTATATTTATGGATAATGTGTTATTTTTTATTTGGCCCAGTTTTCACAATAAAAATAGTCTAATGATAATTCTTTATAGACTATTGCCTATACCATTCATTTATATCAGGAAGCAGTATCTTATTTCTAAAACCCGCTGACATTTTAATTACCAAAATGTGTGTTTATTTAAAACAAATGCTGTGTTATTTCAGAGATAGAGAGTATTGTGTTTTTTTTCTACATCATATAGAAATAAATGAGAATATATGGAATTTTGGAGAGTACATGTGCGTATGAGAATAGAAAGAAAACCTGTGTTAAAGTCAGATTTCACCTGAAGTAGGATGACTGTCCACAAAAAACATATGATTTTTTTTCCCTTAAATCGGGACCTGGCATTACGAGCCAAGAAATTTGATCTTCAGAGTCTAGAACTGTTAGGCACTTAGAGATCACGATTTATGCCCACCAAGTTCACAAAAGTATTTAGTATAAATTATTATGTCAATTAATATGTTACTGTGAGAAGCAGTGCAGTGTCCCTCTTTAAGAAAGATCTAGAACTCTGGAGTCAGACTTCCTGGGTCCAAATTATATCTCAATGGCTTACTGACTATGTGATTATTGAGCAATCATGTTACCTCTCTGTGCCTTGGTTTCTTTGTATGCAAAATAGGCGTAACTGTGCATAGCTCATAGGATAGTTGTGATGGTTTACAGAATTAATTCAGGTAAATCACTTAGTGTCTGCCCCATAGTAATTGCTATAAAAAATTTCCCCATTATATCTACTCTTATTGTGAGAAATGCAACTAAAATGCAGCAGGACAGTCACATCCTTTTTCTAGCATTTTTCTCTCTCTCTTGGGAAGTGACCAGAGAAGCTCTATGGCAATCCAAAGTTTCTCTTTTAAGCAGGAAATTAGGACAAAGGTTTTAGTTACATAATTGACTGTCTAGTGCCTTTAGGAAGAGATAGCCTGATATATCCACCTTCCCAAATGGTGCAGCCTTGCCTTGGGGAACCGAATAGTCAAAGTCTGTGGACCAAGACTCCCTGGTTGGTGCTTAGATGCTGCTAATTTTTTTGATTTTGCAATTCTTTGTGTGTGTGTGTGTGTGTGTGTGTGTGTGTGTGTGTGTGTGTGTGTGTGTGTGTGTGTGTGTGTTCCAATGTTAAACAGCCATCTCTCTCCACTCCCTTATGACTTGCACATTCTTTTTTTAGGTGTGTTACTTTCAGGAAATTTTTTTCTGGACTGGGAGTTTCACAGAAATATACTTGTTCCACTATGTATTGATTTTATAGTTAAACCTCTGCAGGCAGCTCTACTTATCTCCAGGTTCTTGGGTGGGGGGTGGGGAGAGGACTTATTTTTATCTTCCCATGTACCCCATACATTACATATATAAATGCATAATTTCTCATTCTTATAAATTCTTGGCAACTGACAAATATATCTGCTAATTTTGACAGTATAATAGGCTAGATATTTAATTGGAAACCTTTTGGGGAATGGCTTGACCTCTTATTTATATCACTCATTCTGGAATTTGTTCATTTACTGACTTGTTTTGTTATCTTTGCCAAGTGTCTTCCTATGGAAATTGTAACTTTCTTAAGAGAAGAGACTTTTAATGTTAATGCTTTCTTAATGGTGCCAAAGCATAAAGGTGGATCCAGAATCGATATTCAATAAATATTTGGTTGCTCTCCATATGAAACCATGGGTTGTTTTTTTCCTCTTGCTTTGCAGGTGCTACTGGTATGAGATGGTATACCAAGTCTATTATAAGAAGTGCTATACTACACTAGATACAAGAACAACAAAAAACCCAAAAGCTAGGTTTTGTAAGTTTAATAACAAAGCATATCTCACATAATTTGAATATTTGATATAATTTTTATAATTCTTCTGTAGCGATATTATCCTATTTCCAAAAACATTAATTGCCTTATAGTTTTGTTTATTCACACAATGTTCCATTTTAAATCCATTATAGAATTCTGAGAAAGCAATTTCAGAATTGCATTTCCATCTGTTTCTTTATGTAGAGAGTTTAAAGAGCTTTTCTTCTTTGGATTGGTTAGAACCCAGCCAAAATATCAGGGATCCCATACTGTGAAATCTTCTGTGGCAGGGATGTCCCTTATTTAGATTGGCATCAAGCATCCAGCTCCAACTTTGGGAAATATCCAATAAGTTCATTCACCCAACAGTAAATAGGTGTACCTTGTTGTTGACACTGTGCAAGGCATTTGTGCACATGCTTTTAATTTTATCCTGGCAACAGCCCTGAGAGAGCGATAGCACCACTGTTCTGAATGAAGAAACTCAGGCACATACAGGTTAAAAGATAAATCTGCCCATCATTATATAGAGAATACATGCCAGAACAAATATTCTAACCCAAGGTCTTTTGTTGTTATGTTTTAAACTCCAGTGGATGAAGTTTATCTTTACCAGTTTTGTTGTCTACTATAATCAAGTTTTCACTGACGTATTCACTTCTAACTACATCTATCTGAAAGCATAAAACATCCACATTAATTACAGAAGATAAATTAGGGAAGATTGATCCTGTCTCTTCCGGTTAGAAATTACATTTCTTTTAAATCCCTTCTAAGACTGAATTTTCACTGAATCAAGCCAAGAATTTGAAGTTATAAAACTAAAATTTACGGAGCTAGTCTTTTTATTGAGATGAGAATGTGTTTAAGGTAATATTAGACATTGAATGTTCGGGCCTAATGTTTGGCCTAATTCTAAAATAAGCAAATGTTCTTTATTAGTATAAGGAAAATTCATGAAAGACTGAAATTTAGTGGGTATTCAGACTTGTTCATCGTTCTGGATTATCTCCCCTTTTGCTTGGCTCTGATAAGGCTATTTTTCATCTTTGGAGAGGTTGAAGTTAAGTTGCAAAAAAAACTGATAGTGATTGTTTCCTGTGGATTGAAATTAATTATTGAACTCCAGATTATGATTGCCAATTTTGCACCCATTTGTAAATTTATATCTGTATTCTTATCTGTCTATAAATATATGGTACTTAGAGTTCTCTTGTGAACCAGTTGTAACATCTATTAATTCCCTCCCTCATTAATTAAAATTTCTAATACATTTTCATTTCATATCTGTATGAGAGTTCTATTTGTTCCAATTACTATGAAAAATATCTTTTAAGACTATCTTTTTTCTGTTGTATTTTCTTTCAGCCTCTACTTCACCTTTAGGTGTTCAATGATGTGACAATGTTTTAATCTTAGAAATGTAATAGTAGACATATGTATCGAGTCAATTACCTCACTCAACATTACATTGGATTTCATATCTTTTGGTGATTTCCAACTACTAAGAGGCTGTTAAGCAACAGAAAGTTCTGAGAATATGAATGATGCAATAAAGCCTTAAATGTTACCAAAGTTTCTGAACTCCTTTTTATGAATATTTTAATATGTTACATATAAATACATGAAAAATAATGATATGCACTGCAGTATACCAAGGAGAGTTTCCTGTTACATTCTAACATAGTTTATATACATACATTTTCCCAACCTTAGAGGTAAGATTTAGATTATTTATGTCTATTGAGTTCTCAGCTTTTATCGGATTTCCCAAAGTGTACTGTATTATAATCACAGAGTATCTCCCATGTGATTAATTTTTATTTTCAGTATAAATGTCATATTTATTTTTATTCATATGCCTGTCTGGAAAATGTATACGTTTTCCACACTTATACATGTATACACATTTATGTGTGTATATATATATACATGATCTTAGGAATTAGAAGGTTGACTAGCAAATTAAATACTCAGAGGAGGAGGCACAGGATATGGGATGAGTATTGAACTCTTAGCAAATTTGAAACGCGTCACTCTGTCTCTGATGTGACAGCATAGGCAAGTTGACTTTTCTTCTCTGACTTGCTCAGCTCCATTAGGATCTAGTAAGTTATAGAATTCATTCGGATGGGGCTTACAAAGAAAATATCTGTTACCAAAACACCTGGTTTGTTAATCTAGAAGTTTTAATCTGGTGGGCTACAGGCCAGAACCAGTCAACAGGCGTGTTTTCTGGAGCTGTGCTATACTACTCTCCACAGTGTTCTGTTTTATTTTTAGAATGGTTATAATTGATTATGAATATTTGAACACCAAGGGGTTTCATATAAAAAGCTGAATTTCTGACTTTTCTTTTAAAACTGGGTTATCAGGCAGCTCGGGGCAGCTATTTCCTTAGATTAACAATTGGTAGGAATGCAGTAGTAATTTCCCTCCTTATAAAGGGTGCATATTCCCCAGTTCACAACAGTCCACACAGCTTTCTGTTGTATCCCTGTGCTGATGTAGTGGTTTTTCCTGATTTACTTTACTCATTTGTCACTTCATTGAGTGTGTGAATCATGACTTGTTAAGTGTGAGTTTCTGAAGATAGTGCCCATAATACACTGTTCACTGATATTCAGTGCCTAGAAGAGTCTATCATTCAGGAGATGCTTGGTATTCCTTGAATGAATTAATTAGTGAATCACCATTGTAGATTTCAGTGTTATCTTCATGAGAAGCTAATGTGGGGATCTTTAAAGTGCAGATCAACCACTACTGATTTTTTTTGGCTGTGTGTGTGCGTGTGTGTGTTAACCAGATTTAAAGCAAGTATTCAGTCATGATAGTGTCTTAGGAAGGCAAGTTTAGGAAAGGTAGATAAATAGTTTGAAGCTAAATTTGGAAAATATTTCTTGAATTCTTTTGGACTGTTTTTTCAGCTTTAAAAGTACAAATGCATTTGTGGTAATGCATATGCTGCCAGTATGAATCTGGCATCACATCATGGGCACGAGGGGTGACAGTCAGCTTTGTATCTCATGAATATTCATAACCAATATAAATAAATAAATAAAAGGAGAGGTCAAACCTTTACATTGTGCTGTGATTTATTTGTCTTGATCCTATTCATGTATAAGCTCCTTAAAATAAAAGCACATAAAGAGATCTGTACAGAATAAAAATATTCTCCAATTCTGATGTTTTTGTCTTAGTAGATGTATATTCCCCAGTACAGTTTATCCAATAGTATCCAACAAGTATCCGAGAAGTACCAGATTAAACAACCAACAACCAAAATTTAAGAGAAGATCATGTAGAACGATTAAAACAAGTACATAACAACTATAGATGTTTGCAAAAAAATATAATATTTACTAGTACAGACTGGATTTAAAACATGTATTTAGTTCATCTTTCTAAGTTAAAGGTATTTCTTTATAAATTGGGTGAATTTCACATGGTAGTTTTGAGAAGACAAGATACATCAAATAAAAAGAAATTATAAATATAAATGTGATAAAGTAAAGCAAATTAAGATACTAAGAGGAAGGTACTGATGACAGGAAATTAAAGATAAAACGCGTAACAGTACAGTCAAAAAATACAAACTGAGACAAAGCTGGAACTATTTAAATATACGGACATGCCAATATTTACATGTTTTCATTCCTTTATTTCCTTGTCTTTACATTCATTCATTCCTTCAACATTTTTTGAGTGGCCAGAATATGCCAGGCACTGTCTTAGTGGCTGGAAAAATCAGAACTGTAGGATAACTTTTTTATTATCTTCTGAAGGAGCAGGAAAATTATACCATTACATTATTAAGAGCATTGTTAGAATTATGCTGAAGATATCAACAAAGTTCAAAGGTCATAAATTCACTTTGTGGGTGTAAGGAAAGGATCAAGGATAGTTTTATAGAAGATTATGTGTGAGCCGAGATTCCCAGATGTTTAAGCAGTGGTAATTATGCAGAGGGAAGAACATATAGGATTAAAGTTGGAAAAAAAAATATATATATATATATGTTTGGGGTATAAAGAGTATTCATGTGGGTCTAAAGAGAGACAGTGTGGTAAGAGATGAGACTAAACAAGATATAAAGGACATTATTGGAAGATTTATTAGTTAATAGATTTGGAGATGTATTCTTTACTTGGAGACGGGACATCGATGTATTATAGGCAGGGAGAGACATCGTAATATTAGTGTTTTGGAAATACCACTAAGGTGATATGTGAAGGGTGGATGGTTTGTACTGCAGGTGATAAAATGAAGGAAAAGAGAAAAGTTAGGAGGCAATTTCAGGAGTTTAGGAATGAGAGCCGAAGAAGGATTATGATGGGGATATAAATAAATCAGCATTTATGAGGCAGAATCGATATATTTTTGGTGGCCAAAGTAATATTGGTGTAAGTGAAGGATAATTTTAATTTTTCCTGAATTTGTTGTCAACTAGATGGAGTGAATGTTGGTACTATTCAATGCCTTTAAATTTGGAGATACACAGGGGTAAGAAGGGTTGTTTTGAGGGGGAGAGGTAAATTAAGAATGAATTTAGTTTGGGGCATGATGAGTTAAGATGCCTGAAAAAATATTCAGCTGGGGATGTCATAGAAAAGCATGGATATAATAAAAAACAAACTCGGTATGGAAGTTACTATTTTAATCCTCATAACAACCCTGTAAGGTATATGCAGATATTATCCACAATGTAACATTCATGTGGCTGAGTCACAAAAAGGCCAAGTAACTTGTTCAACAGTAAGAAGTGGTATCAAGAAAAGTCAAAGGCAAATAGAGAGTGGTGTTCAGGACATGTCATGTTACAAATTAATGTAATTTTAAACATAGTATTTTAGTTGAGTTTTTAGATAATTCTTAATAAATGAAAATTAAATTACATCCTGACTATATGACTTCACAATTCTAGTATTTAGAAAATGCTTCTAAATATCATGCATAGGTAATCTATATACAACCAGTATGTAACCCAATAATACTTTTCTTTTCCTAACATAAATTCATAGGTAAATTTTTCTCTGATTCAAATCCTTACCAAAGAAATAAGGATTTATTTTAAATTTATATTATTTCAGTTCCAGGCAATTGTTTATACTGAAAAGCTATTCAATTTGATATAAGCTTTGTATTCTCTATACATTATCAAATGTTAATTAATCTCTTAACTTAGTACAGAAATTGGGAAAGGATTTTATTTTGTGCTTTCAGGTTATAGAATGAAAAATGCTCTTTGAAAAGCAAGCTATTATCTCTTTCTCATTACACTTCAACTATTTATCTCAAGTTTGTAGAATTCATAGTTAAATAGAAATTAGAAATCTTTGACACAGATGGTCTAAATAACCTGCTCACAAATCACAAAGAAAACAGATTGACTTCAGGCTGTCATCCTTCTCAAGTGTTAATTTCACAATACCAAAATGATTTGTTCAAATAATTATTTTCTGTCTTTATACTAAACATTGTGCCAACGAGTTCATTTGGTACTAGTGGGATTATTTGTCTCTATAAATAAACAGCTATTACATAATATGCTGAGTCTGTGGTTGATTTGTTACTCTCTAGTCAGGGAACTAGGACTAGCTATGAACATGTATGACTAGCTATGAGAATGGAGACAAGAAAAAAACAGTAGACAAGAAGAAACCAGTGGATATATTTATACATTTTAAAATATGTTTTACAGTACCCACTAAAAAGGATATTTTTAAATAAGTTAAAATTAATTAGGGGAATTAAGGTAAAGGTGATTTTTCTGCATAGGATGTTTATGGGTATATATAAATTGATGCAGAGATGAACTTTTTTTTTCTTTGCAGCCCTTATATAAATGTCTCATGAAACTACAGCCTGCTCCCCCCCAAAAAAACAATCATATTTTGAAATGTCAAAATCTTAAAGGATTTAAAGTGTAGCAATCTAATTACTTCCTAAATGTAGGAATCTGTTTTAAACAACTGATCAGTAGCCATCTAGATTCTGATTGAATACTTTTAGTGGCAAGTTATTTTTTAAGGCAGCATTCTATAGCATTCTACTTTTAAACTCATCATTGCATAAATACATTTTTGTCTCCTTTTAAATAATTAGTCTTTACTCCTCTCTCTCTCTCTCTCTCTGTCTCTCTCTCTCTCTCTCTGTCTCTCTCTTTCTCAATGGGGAAAAAATGGCAACATATGGTGAAGTTCAGAAATTCTATAATATAAAAAACATCATTAAATTAGGAAGATATTAGCTTTTTTCTATTCTTTCTTCAGATGAGTCACACAAACATATACATACATACATATATTACAAAATATTGTTGTAAATGTTATTTATGGAAATATATTTTGTGTGTGTGTCTAAAGTGTGTTCTAAATTCTTTATATATGGACTCATAATATGCTCTATTAATATTGAATTTTATAGTTTTATGATTAGTTAACATCATTTGCACGATATTAAATTATTGCTATATATTTATATTTGTCTTACATCCTGGCACCTAGTCATTTTTTATAAATGACCCATTCTGCTTTAAAAGAATGTTAATTCTATGATTATTGAATAAAAGTTCATATATATGACATCAGATCATGCTTGTTCTACTTTACTAATATTTTGGTCAGCTTAAGCAATCAGTAATTGAGAAATTAGTTAAAATTTCCACCTCATGATTATGGATTTTTCTATCTCTTAATGTTTGAAACTGTTGCTGTATGTGTTTTGAGTCTATGTTATTAGGTGCATGTAAATTCAGAATTATTTCTTCACAGCAATCTTTCTCTTGTAGTCAGTATATAGGGCCCAACTTTATACACAGTAAGACTGTTGCCCTAAAATCTATACTACTATAGCTTGACTGGCATTTGTTTGTTTAATATTTGCTTGGAACATCTTCATTCCATTCCTTTACCTTCAGATTGCTATGCCATTTTATTTGAGTGTGTATTCTATCTGGAGATATGTGTATATAATGTATACATTATACATATATAGTGGTATATACAAGGGTACATCAGAAAGTTCATGAAAAGATTTATGGTGTCTTTTAATTCTATTTTTCCACGAACTTTTTGAAGTACCGTTGTATAAATCATGTATTGATTTTAACTAGTCATTTCCTTTGTGTATGCTAATGTGATAATTGATATATTTGGATGCATTTGTTGAAATCTTTCTAACTCTGTTAATATTAGCTTGCAACCTAAATCAACCTATTATTCATTTTTATGAAAATTATTCTTTTCCTATTCACACCCTGAAAAACATTCTTTTTTCTTCTCTTGGCTACATACTTTTAGCCTTTTCAAGTAATCATAGTAGTAGACCCTAGATGTTGGTATTAAATGGTGAAAAAAACATGAACTTTGTAGTCAAATCAACCTGAGCTGGCCTCAGTTTCTTCATTTAACAATAGCCTTGAGACTTAATAAACTTATTTGTAAAACAGGTTAATAACAACCATCTTATAGGATTATGATAGGAATTAAATGACAAAATACATAAAGTGCCTCATATGCAGGAAGCACTCAAAAAGATTAGATTCCTACCCCCACAATTTATAGCCAATTAAAATTTCCAGAGTTTTTTTGTTTGTTTGTTTCATATGAACTGGTTTCTAACAAATAGGGTCATTTTATATTCGGGTGACCATTTTGACGTTAAAAACAGGCATTTAGGCCCTTCAATTTAAGAAGCTAAAAATAGTTCAGTCCTTTGAGAACAGATTATTAGTACATACTGTTTATTTTTTGCAGCAGGGAGGGCAGTGGAATTCTGTAATAAATACAACTTGGTCATGTGTTTTACATATTTCTTATGTCGTGTGTGTGTATTTATTATGCAAATAACAGGTGTTAATTGAAATATACAGGTAGGCTTTAAAAAATGAAGTACAAAATTTTATACTAACCAATCTTTCAATAATAATTGCAATTATTGTTTTAATATATATCATTTTATATTTTTCTATTCACATGCACACACACATCCAAATAAAGCATATAACAACAGGAACAGGTAGCATTTATTGAGCATTTCATTCATTCAGACACTCTGCTATATGCTTAACATGGATTTTATCAAATAATCCTAATGACAGCTTTTTGAAGTAGGTATGATTATGCTCTCATTTTAGAGATGTGTAGACTAAGTCTTAGACTGGTATGCTAAATTTAGGAACTTGTCATTATTTCATGTGTTGTAAGTGATAGAAAAAAGATTCAGGTAGTCTGACTCCACAGGCCCATGCTCTTAAATTGTACCCTAAATAATCTCCCCCGATAATTGTTCTATGATCCATATGAGTTCTTATCTCTTTTTTTCACTTGCTACTGATAAGTGTATATCTTGCCATTGCAGTTTTTAAAACTGCTACATAATTCCTGTCTATAGATGTAATTTGCCAAAGTAACTCTCTATTGTTGGAAATCAAAGTTGTTTATATTTTTTCACAGCTATAAAATATATAAAACCCTCAATTTTCCATTATATGTATTCTCATTGTTTTAATTTGCCCTCTATGTAAACAAAATAGCCTATAAATATTATAGCGATTTACACAGCAATATATTCTGTTGTTATTTCCTTAACTCATTGCAAACACTGCGTACTACCCTATGTTATAATTTTTAAAGTGCTTTATCAACATTCTTTATTTTGCATTTTTTTGATTACTAGTGAAGTTGTATTTCTACATTTTTTTTCCTTTGGGAATTTCCTGTTCATATGCCTTGAATGTTTTTCTATTGAAGAAGTCTTAAGTTTCTAAGGAGAAGACAAATTATTATTCATTCAAATCAGTATCACTATTTCAATAAGTATTTATTGAGACACAGTAATTTACAGGCAATTATCAGGATCTTGAGATATATGTGCAAACAAAACAAACAAAAACTCCCTGTCTGTGAAGTTTTCATTTGAGTAGCAGTAGGCAGACAATAATAAATTAAAAAAAATATAACACATAGTATGGCAAATGGTAAGGAAAAAAATAAAAAGACCTACATAAGGAAATTGTGAAAGCTAAGGAATGGGGGAAAATTGCAATTTTAAGTAGGTGGTCATCATCGAAGAGCTGATATTTGAGTAAAGACTTGAAATGATTTTGTGTAACAAAAATAAGGTGGAAAGAAAATAGGCTAGATGGTTTAATAAATATTATAGGGACTGTTTGAAACTCTTTTAGAAGTATCCATCCGTAAAATATGATTCATTCAATTTTCCCCTCTCCATGGTATAAAATTCAACTATATGATGCTAGGCATCAGAGTACCTAATTGAAACGAAGTATGCTCAGGATACTGAATAAAAATACTTTCTTTGTTTAAATTCTATTTTATTACTATTCCAAGTCTTAATTCAGTCCTTTGGGGGCACTTTGTAAATTGCATTATATAAAGTCCTTCATTATCTGCATTCTGTATAGATAAAATCAAGTGTCATATTCACCAAGACAAAAGAGCTTGGGAAGTATATCTGTTCATAAGAAAACAAAAAAAAATCCTTACCTTTGTCTTTCCTCCCATATTTTACTACAATATCTGTAATTAGAAATTTGCTTCAAATTACAAATAAAGATACCCGATGTACATTTCTTCCTGAATCTTATGGTTGTTTGTTGTTCGTATTATCTCCCTTTTAAACGGTGCCTAGATAATTAGAGTTATATTTCCCTACTAAAGCACATGAAATATTTAACTCCGCATTCCCCCCAGCTTTTTTGAGATATAACTGAAAAATAAAATTTGTATATAATTGGAGTATATATTGATGTTTTGCTATACCTATATTTTGTGAAATGACTGATGCAATTAAGCTAATTAACATATTTATCACCTCACAATTCCCTTTCTTTTCTTTTTCTTTTTTTCTTTTTTTTAATTTGTTGCAAGAACATTTAAGATCTACTCTCTGGCAAATTTCAAGTATGCAGTATATTATAATTAACTATAGTCACCATGCTGTACATTAGATCCCCAGAACTTATTCATTCTGCATTGCTGAAACTTTCTACTGTTTGACCAACATCTCCCCATCTCCCCCACCCTCCCATCCCTGATGACAACCACTATTCTACTCTCTGCTTCAACTTCTTTAGATTCCATATATAATTGAGATCAAGCAGATTTGTCTTTCTGTGTCTAGCTTATTTCACTTAACATAATGCCCTCTAGATTTATCCATGTTGTCATAAATGACAGGATTTCCTTCTTTTAAAAGCTGAATAATATTCCATTGCATATGGAATTCCATTGTATACATGTGAGTGCTAATATCTCTTTGGTATACTGATTTCATTTCCAAAAGTTGGATTGCTGTATCATATCATAGTTCTATTTCTAATTTTTGAGGAAACTTCATACTGTGTTCCTTAATAGTTGTATCAGTTTACATCCCCACCAACAGTGCTTAAAGGTTCCCTTTTCTTCACATCTTCTCTAGCACTTTTTGTCTGACTTTTTGATAACAGCCTTTCTAACAGGTGTGAGATGGTATCTCATTGTAGTTTTGATTTGAATCTTTCTGATGATTGGTGATGTTGAGCACATTTTCATATACCTGATGGTCATTTGTATGTCATTTTTGGAAAAGTGTCTATTCAGGTCGTTTGCCCATTTTTTAATCAGGTTATTATTATTTTTGTCAAAGTTATTGATGTTAGTATTGCTATTGAGTTGTATGAGTTCCTTATATATTTTGGATATTAGTGCTGTATTGGATATATGCTTTGCAAATATTTTCTCTCATTTCATTGATTGCCTTTTAATCATTTCCTTTGATCATTTCCTTTGCTGTGAAGCAACTTTTTGCTTTGATGTAGTCCCACTTGCTTACTTTTACTTTTGTTGTCTGTGCTTTTGGTGTCATATCCAAAAAATTATTGTCAAGACCAGTGTCCAGGAGATTTAGCCTATACTTTCTTTTAGGATTTTTATGGTTCAGGTCTTATGTTTAAGTCTTTCATTCATTTTGAGTTGCATTTTTTGTGTGGTGTAAGATGTGCCCAATTTTATTCTTTTGTATGTGGATATTTATTTTTTAACACAGTTTATTAAAGAGATTATTATTTCTTCATTGTATGTTCTTGGTGCCTTTATTGAAGATCAGTTGATTGTATATGCTTTTGTTTATTTCTTGTTCCTCTATCCTATTCCATTGCTCTATGTGTCTGTTTTTATGCTAGTACCATACTGTTTGGATTACTATAGCTTTGTAATATAATATAATTAATAACATATAAATATACATAAATAACACAGTTTGATATCAAAAATTGTGATGCCTCCAGCTTTTTTCTTCTTTCTCAAAATTGCTTTGGCTGTTCAGGGTCTTATATGATTCCATACAAATTTTAGTATTTTTTTTCTATTTCTGTGAAAAAAAATTATTGTAATTTTGATAGGGGTTGAATTCAGCTTTTCACCATTGAGTATTAGGTTAGTTGTGGAACTGTCATTTATGGCTTCATAGAAAATGTTAACAGACTAATAACAAGTAAGGAGATTAAAACAATAATAAAAAAAATCTCCCAACAAAGAAAAGCCCAGCACAAGTGTGCTTCATGGGTGAAGTCTACCATACATTTAAATAAAAGTTCATACCAATTCTACTCAAACTCTTCCAAAAAACTGAAGTATAGGAAATACTTCCAAACTCATTTTATGAGGCCAGCATTACCCTGACACCAAAGCAAGACAATGACACTACAAGAAAAGGAACCTACACTTTTGTGGTGAAAGCACATAACAAATACTTTAAAACATCTATCATACATGATAACAACATACAGTGTTATTTGTTATTTTAAAAAATTTAAAACCAAAAAATAATAAAAGAAAAAAGAGAATAAATCTATCGGTCAATATCCCTAATTAACATATATGCAAAAAATCCTCAAAAAAATATTAGCAAACCAATAAGTAGATAGGTAATTGATAAGCAATAGGTAAGTAGCTGAAAACTGAGGGAAGAAATGGAGTCGCAGAACTTAGAGAAAATAGTTTCCCAACAGTGATAAATGAAAACAAACCATAGTGATACTAAAGAAGCCTGTAGTAATTGGGGTAAAATAGGGAACCTGATCATAGGCTCCTTGGGATAAAATATTATAGTAATCTGTCCCCATGAGTTGCATTATCAGAATCCAAGCCTTTGTGTCCACCTTGGCCCTGTGACATACTTTGGTGAGTTAGACATAAGTAAACATGATGTAATCAGAGGCTGAATGAGTGTGTGTGCATTGAAGCCTGTCCCTTTGTATGCTGCTCTAACATGGCCATGACATGCCAGAATGAAAGATGGAGAGGGCCTAGCTAAAAGTCTGCCCCATGTGACAGACAAGCACATGAGGTCATCTTGCTCTGTCCAGCCCAGTCCACTCTTCAGCAAAATGTAGGCATTTGGGGGACCCTAGCCAATGCAAGATCATGAGAAATACAAATGGATTTTTCTTATCCACTAAGTTTGAAAGTCAGTAATACACATCTGATTAAGTCCCCGACATCCCAACAATCTTTTTTTAATTTGAGAGTGAACAAAGCTCCTCAGCACAGACTTATTTTTTTTTAAAATCAGACACACCTGCTAATGCATTCACTGTTATGTAACATGGAGTGTGAATTAGTCATGAAGGTTTTCTACATATGCAAGGTTTTTTTTTCATTCTAACATACATAGCTATTCCTTCAGATAATTGACATTACTACTTTTCCATGGCTGGAATATCTTCAGTTCTAGCTGTTTCTCTTTCTGCATCCACACATCTCAGAATCTTCTTACTTAAAATTACATTGACATGCCTTAGGACCATGGTTTCCAGACTTTTAAAATTCTCAGGACATTACAATTAAGGGGAAAATAATGTGTCTAAAGTAAGTTTGTCAAATTATTTTTGACAGTCACAGAAAGAAAAGAAAAAGGAAAGCCTACTAAATACTATCATCATTATTTTCAAAAGGTATGGATATATTTAACAGAATGTTGGAAGAACAAATTTTCAAAATAAAGCATATCCTTTAGTTGAAAATGTTTGGCTTCATGAAAAACTCACTAACTTAATTTTTTCTTGTTATGCTAGACACTGGTGTGTTTTTATTCAACTGCTCCAGAACCTACTTTTCAGTAGGCAGTAGTAAAGCCTACTTGTCATTCCATTAATAATCATCATTATAATAATAAATACAAATTGTTATTATTAAGAAAAACTACAACTAGCAATTATTGTTTCAGGTCTATGTTAAGAGTTTTACAGTAGTTACTACATTTATTCCTACAACAATCCTGTGAATTGGGTATTGTTTACCATTTTACAGATGAAGAAACTGAAGGTTACAGAAGGTAAACAAGTCACTCAGGCTCACACAGAACATTTGTAGAGTCTGGAATTGAAATCCAAGATCTGTCTGTATCTAGTACCTATGCTGTCAGCAACTGTGCTCTACTATCTCTACCACTGAATGTATCACTCCATATGTAGGAAATCATCCTACTTAATACTGCTTTATCGTGTTGGTGAATGGCTTCAGATACTAATGGAAAATTAGTAAAATGATATGACATGAAATAGTAGAAGCTCCATGGACTTTGAAATCATATTAAATACGTGATAATTGTTTTATGTGTCAAGTTGGCTAGAGCATGGTATGCAATCTAGATGACATTGTGAAAATATTTTTCAGGTGAGATTAATATTTAAATCTCTAGACTTTGAGTAAATTAGTTTACCATCCATAAAGTGGGTGGGCCTCATCCAATCAGTTGAAGGCCCTAAGAGAAAAAGACTGAGGTTTCCCAAAGAAAAGGAAAGTCTGCCTTCAGACTGTCTTCAAACTCAGGCTACAACATCACCTCTTCCCTGGATCTCAAGCCTGCTGGCATAAACTGCACATTTCAGCTCCCACAATCATGTGAGCCAATTCCTTAATATAAATCTCTCTCTCTTTCTCTCTTTGTGTGTGTGCGTGCATGTGTGTGTGTATTCATACATACACTTATACACATACACATCCCATTGGTTCTCATTGGTTCTATTTTTCTAGAGAATCCTGACTAATACAAATTTAGGTACTGAGTGTAGGGTCATTTGGGCAAGTTATTCAGCAAGTTACGTAGTCTTTTCAAATTGGTTTCTTTCACTTAGTAATATGCATCAAAGTTTCCTCCATATCTTTCATGGCTTCATAGCTCATTTTTTTAGCACTGACTATTTCATTGTCTGGATGTACCACAGTTTATACATTCACCCATTGAAGGACTTCTTGGTTGCTTCCAATATTTGGAAATTATGAATAAAATTGTTATAAATGTCCATGTGCAAGTTTTTATGTGAACATAAATTTCCAACTTCTTTGGGGACAAACCAAGAAATGTGATCCCTGGATTATTTGGCAAAATTAAGTTAAATTTTGTAAGAAAGTGCCAAATGTTGTCTTCCAAAGTGGCTGTATCATTTTGCATTTCACCATTAATGAATGAGAGTTCCTATGGATCCCTATCCTGTCTGTATTTGGTATTGTCATTCTTCTGAATTTTGGCCACTCTAATAGGTGTAATGGTATCTCACTGTCTTTTAATTTGCATTTTCCTGATGATATATTATGTGGAGCACTCTTTCATATGCTTATTTTCCATCTGCATATCTTCTTTGGTGAAGTGTCTGTTCAGGTCTTTGGCCCATTTTTCAATCATGTTTGTTTTCTTATTGTTGAGTTTTACAAGTCCTTTATATATTTTCACTAATAGTCCTTTATTAGATATGCCTTTTGCAAATATTTTCTCCAAGCCTGTGGACTGTCTTTTCATTCTCTGGATAGTGTCTTTTGCAGAGCAGAAAATTTTAGTTTTATTAAAATCTAGTTTGTTGATTATTTCATGGATTGTACCTCTAGTATTGTATCTAAAACATCATCCTCTTACTTAAGGTCATCTAGGTTTTCTCCTGATTTCTTGTAGGAATTTCGTAGGTCTGTGGTTCATTTTGAGTTAATTTTTGTAAAAGTTGTGAGATTTGCATCTAGATCCTTCTTTTTTTTTTTTTTGGCATGTAAATATCCAGTGTAGGTACCAATTTTTGAAAAGAGTATCTTTTCTCCATTGTATTGCCTTTATTCCTTTGTCAAAGATCATTTGACAGTATTTATATGGGTGTATTTCTGGCTCTGTATTGTGTTCCTCTGATCTGTTGGTGTAGTCTTTTGTCAATACCATATTGTCTTGATTACTGTTGTTTTATAGTAACTCTAGAAGTCAGGTAGTATCAGTCTTCTGACTTTATTTTTTCTCCCTCATTATTGTGTTTCTGACCTACTAGTTTCCTTTTCTCTCAAGAACTTCTTTTAACAGTTCTTGAAAGGCAGGTCTACTCGCTGTAAATTTCCTCAATTTTTCTTTGAGAAAGTCCTTATCTCTCCTTTGAAGGATACTTTCACAAGATCTGGAATCCTAGGTTGGTGGGTTCTCTTTCTCTCTTTTTCTCTCTCTAAATATTTCACTCCACTCTTTTCTTGCTTGCATGGTTTCTGAGGAGAAATCAGATGTAATCCTTCACTTTGTTTCTCTATAGGTAAGGTGTTTTTGTCCCTCTGGCTTCTTTCAGGATATTTTTCTTTATCATTGATTCTCTGTAGTTTGAATATGATATGCCTAGTGTGTGTGTATACACATACACACACACACACACACACACACACACATACACACACACACACACACACACACACATACTTTTTTTTGCATTTATCCTGCTTGGTGTTCTCTGGGCTTCCTTTATCTGTGGTTTGGAATCTCACATTAACTTGGAAAAAATTCTTAGTCATTATTGTTTCAATTTTTTTTTTTTTTTGGTCCTTTCTCTCTTTCTTCTCTTTCTTTTATTCCCATTATATGCATTTACATCTTTTCTAATTGTTCCACAGTTCTTGGGTATTTTTTACTGTTTTGTTTGTTTATTTGTTTGTTTTTCAGTCTTTGTTCTCTTTTCTTTTTAGTTTTGGAAGTTTCTGTGGATATATTCTTAAGCTCAGAGATTCTTCCATCAACCATGTCCAGTCTACTAATAGCCCATCAAAGGCCTTCTTCATTTCTGTTAGTGCTTTATGATCTCTAGGATTTCCTTCTGTTTTTTTTCTCAAGTTTTCCAGCTCTCTGCTTACACTACCCATCTGTTCCTGCATACTGGCTACTTTATCCATTAGAGCAATTAACAGATTAATCATAGTTGTTTTAAGTTCCCAGTCTGATAATTGCAACATCACTGCCATGAATGGTTGTGATTCTTGATCTGTCTGTTCAAACTGTCTTTTGTTTTGCCTCTTAAGTTTGCCTTGCTTTTCTTTTTTTTAATAGCTGGATATGATGTACTGGGTAAAAGAAAGTGCTGTAAATGGGCCTTTAGTAATGTGGTGGTAAGATGTGGCTGGAAGGGAATTGTTGTATAGTCCTACGCTTAGATCCCAGTCTTTTAGTGAGCCTATACCTGTGAACCATGAAAATCACAAGTGTTTCTTAGTCCCCATTTCTCCCCTTAGGTGGGACAGGATGGCTAGTGTGGGCTGGAGTTAGCTATTTCCTTCTCCTGTGTGGAAGAATAGAGCTGTCTGGAGTTGGGTATTTCCTTTCACACTGGTCATTTAGACTGATAAAACCCAAGCAGGTTAGGCACTGTACTAATAGTTTCTCCTGAGGGTTGACCTTATTAAGAAGAACAGAGTGGTCTGTTGTATTTCAAAACAGTTTATTTTCCTTTCCCCGTGCAATAAGCATGAGATAATTTTTCTCCAGTATTTACTGTGACAACCTGGTAGAGCTCCCGGAGGTAAAACTCACAAAAGCATGAGCACCTCCCTGTCCCCCATAACTCAGGCCCCCTGTAAGTTTTAACTCTCAGACTTGTCCACACCAATATTCTAGTAATTTAACAATTGCAGTTTAGGCTTTCCTGCCCCTGAATTAATTCCTATGGAAGTTTCTGCTTCTGGGATTCTGCTCTAGTAAGTTGTGATTCTCTGTATCTGCCTGTCTCTCCCATTTTGAAGGCAGTGGTTTGCCCTGTGACTTTACTTTTTTTACTAATCTAAGAAGAGTTGATTTTTCAGTTTCTGTATTAGTCCATTTTGTGTCGCTATAACAGTCTACCTTAGACTGGGTAATTTATAATGAACAGAGGTTTATTTGGCTTATGATTCTGGAACAGCTGCATCTGGCACGGGCCTCAGGCTGCTTCTACTCATGGTGGAAAGCGGCAGGCAGCTGGTGGGCGCAAGCAGGTCACATGGCAAGAGGAAGCAAGAGAGAGAGAGAGAGAGAGAGAGACAGAGACAGAGACAGAGACAGAGAGACAGAGAGACAGAGACAGAGACAGAGAGAGGAGGTGCCAGGGTCTTTAAAAGGACCAGCTCTGGCGAGAACTAATAGAGCAAAAACTCACTCACCCCAGGAAGAGCATTAATCCATTCATGAGGTATCTGCCCCTGTGACTCAAACAGCTCCCAACACTGCCACATTGGGGATCAAATTTCCACATAAGTTCTGGGAGGACAATAATCCAAACTCCATCAGTTTGTTCAGTTTTTTACTTATTGTTAGGATGGGGTGGTGACTTCCTAACTTCATGCATGCACAACCAGGAACCAGAAGTCAATTTTTCAGATTTTATCACATTGTGATTTAACTGTTAGGTGTAGTGAATCTCTTTTGGATATAACAGAGATACAAAAATATACATAAATCCAACACTTCATATGTATTTGCCATCTGAATGACAGAATAAAATTAATTTAAACTGGTTTTTCATTTGTTGATGACAGTTTCCTGCCAGGTCTCTTGACCAATTTCACTAGACATGAGGAGAAATCTCATGTACAGAGTACATCAAAAATCTCATGGAAAGATTTGTATTATTTTTTAATTCTATTTTTCCATAAGCTTTTTAAAGTACCTCATATGTGACTGATATGAGGACAAGGCATCTGGCTGACCAGTAAGAGTAATCATTAAAAACTTGTCTGTGGTACATGTTTGTACCATGAACATTTTTGTTTATACAGCTCTATTTGCTTATAAGTAATTTATAGATGGGGTGGGGGGGAATCTCTCTTTACACTTTCAAGTTGTAGTTACTGTTACTGACCAGTTAGTGTAGGTTACAATCAGTCTTTTTAAAAGAGTTATTCAAGATGTGGAGAATGACAACCATAAAAAGAAAGACAATAGGAAATATTTTTCCATTTTTTTTCCTAAACATGTCAGAAAGAAGATGGTGGTGTTATTTATCTCTGTAAGTGAAAAAATAATCTGATAGCAGTAGGAGAACTAATAGCTAATGGCTTAAGTTTTGTCTGGAATGGATCCAACAGTATTCAACCTTGTACACTTCTGAGATGGTCTATAATCACTTTCTAAGAGACTGTTTAACTGCACCATGGTATAGGTCAGCTGGTGCACTCTTATTCTACAGTTTCATCTTCAGTGTTACTAGTAATAAGCTGCTTTTCATTGAAGGCTTAAGTGTAATTATCCACTAAAGTGCAGTGATGATCCAAATGTGTTTGATCTATGACTCTAACTTGCATTCTTAAGTCTTCTCTTTCCTGCCTAAATCCTTTGATTTGAACTTAATTTTAGGTTCTTCCTTGAACATAAATTGTAAAAGCATAGGTCTGTTCTTTTTTTAACAATACTTTTGAAAGTTTAAAACTTGTTTATGAAATTTCTATGGAAGCTTTAGTATCTTCAGGTCCACCAAAAACTAGTGTGCTTCAAATTAGTGCAACTCCCTAAACAAAATGTTTTCACTAGTTGCTCAAATATAGAAATTGTGTGTGTGGGGGGGTATCCTTGCATCCAAGTGACTAAGAGTCTAGGGGAGACCTATGAAAAGAGAAAATCATGATAGTATGACATTACTATAGTATACTTTGGGAGCTCTAACTGTGTTTTGAAGGATAGGTAGAACTTGGCCATGTAAGAGAGGAAAAGAAGGGCTTCTGGGCAAAGAAGCCATGTAAAAACATTAAACCGTGAATGAGAAAGTGTATTCCATGTAACTTCCATTTCTGAATATGTGTGGCAGAGCTTACAAATGGGATATTTTGTTCATAAGGAAGGAGGCTCAATGTAGGAGTTTGCCATACTCCGGTTTACATTTTATCAAGATAGTTTGGACAGTGGTATATAAATAACATGATTTTTTCCAAGCCTCAGAGATTTAGATAGAAAGACTGGTGTTGACTCAGTGACCCAAGATTGATGGGTTTCTATATCAGTGCTTCTATATCAAGTAAGTACCTTTGGACTCTGGTCAAGCCCTAATTTGTGGACTTGCAGGCTCTCAATAAAAATCTCTAATTTTCTAAATAACATTTTTCCTCTTACAAAAAAAAAATCATTAATGCTGTTCTAGAAAATTTATAAAATGCACAAGGGTTCCAGAAATAAAATTGAAGTATTTTATAATCCTACCACTCTTAACTATCTGTTATTAATATTTTGGCAAATATTCTTATAGTATTTTTCTGTGTAGACAGTATATGACTTTCAACAAAATCAGATCATATTTATATTATTGTTTTGTTATCTTTGTCATACTTTTCCCAACATATTGTGCACAATTTTTATGACATTATGCATATTCTTCTAAAATAACATTCAGCATTTTAATTATAAAATTGATAACATATTCATCATAAAACGTTATGTACTATGCATGATTCTAAGTACTTTACATATGTCAATTACTTTTTTTCACAAAACCTGATTAGGAAAGTACTATTATTGTTGCAAATTTTAAGAAGAAGGAAGTAAAGCACAGAAAGAATATGTAACTTATCTAAGACCACACAACCAGGATCCAAATCTAGGCCATCTGTTTCCAGATTCTGTGACCTTGAAAAATGTGAAATGTATTGTTTCTTTTTTGATACTATATTCACTTCAAGCAGTTCCACCCCTTCACAGCCAAACTTCTCAAAAGAGGTATTCATATTTTATGATTACATTTTCTCATATCCCAACCACTCCATGACATACTCCAATCCAGCAATTTCTTACACCAACTTACCAAAATCACTGGTCCTTGCTCAAGTTTCTGATGAATTTCAATCCAATGGACACTTTGGATACCAATTTATTTGCACTGTCAACTCACCCAGGGCAAAGCACTCCTCCTCCTTCACTCTCTTTTCTCTGTTTACAACAGTTTTTCTAAGTCCCATCCCTCCCCTTTGCCCACTGCTTCTCAGCCTCCAATGCGGGACCATTGTTTTCAACCTGGCCTCTAAATGTTGTAGCTTTAGAGCTTGGCTATAGTCCTTCCTGTCTTCTCACTCTACATCTTTTCCTTAGGAGTCCATCAACTTCTGTAGTTTAAAACATCATATATTCATGGTAACTTTCAAATATGCATCTTTTTATCACATTGCTTTACTGAGCTTCAGACCTATATATTCAATTACCTCAGCATCATCACTTGATTTCTTACAGATTGCCTTTACGATATTGGATGTTCAAATATATTTTTCTCCCTGTTTTTGCTATTTAGTCAATGACACAGCAATCCACCCAGAAATCTGAGCCATAATTAGGGAGTCATCTTGACACTTCCTTCTTTCTCACTGCCCACATTCAGTCAAACACTAAGTCCTACCAGTTGTACTTCCTGTTTTTCTCAAATCGCTTCATTTTTCTCATCCCTTTTTCCACTACCCATATGCAAATCTCCATTTCTCACCTGGCCTATCGCACTCTGGTGTTTCATGCATTTTTGGTGTCTCTCTCCAATCCATTTTTCATGTAAAGCGATAGTTTGAAAATAGATGTCTAATCGAGTCATTCCTGGCTAAACACTCTTTGGTGGCCACTTAACTGCTTTTGATATTATGTTTAAAAATATTCATGTAGCTTACAAGTCCCAGTACCCTATGGCCTCAACCTCTGACATGTACCACTTCTGTCCACAAACTCTAATCTCCCAATTTAGTAACCTTTCCCTTCTTGTTACTTAGTTCTTAGCTCATATGTTACTTCCGTAGGGATGACTTCCCCTTCCTGAAAGTCTAAGTTGCATCTTCCTTTTCAAATCACAGAGAACTTCTTCCCAGTACTATTTACAATTTCAACTAGTTATTAATTTGTCATTATCTGTTTAACATCCAGTTCCCTTGCCATGTTATTAGCCCGCCTAGGGTAGAAACTGTATCTATTTATTCACTTTTGTATTGCCTAGCACATATAAGCCAATTAATACATAGTTATTGAATGATTAATATTACTTTCCAAAAAAAAAAAAATAGTGTGCCATACTTTGAGACTTTTTTCAAACTTTATTTTTTATTGAAGCATAATTAATTGTTTATATTTGTGGGGTACAGAGTTGAACATCAATACCTGTGTGCAACATGTGATGATCAAATCAGGGTAATTAGTATATTCATCATTACAAAATGTAATCATTCTTTGTGTCCATTAACCAATTTCTCACTAATACCCCTCCCTCCTCCTCCTCCCCTTTCCCCCCTCTGGTAACCACAGTTCTGTGTTCTCCTGAAATTTCAATGTGTTATTGTGATTGTTCTATCTTTCTTTCTATTTATTCATTTATTTGTTCTTTAGCTCCCACTTATGAGGACACGTGGTATTTCTCTTTCTGTTTCTGACTTATTTCACTTAATTTTCTCCAAGCTCATCCATGTTTCTGTGAATGGCAGAATTTCATTCTTTTTATAAATGACTAGTATTCCATTATGTGTCTGTGCCACATTTTCCTTATCTAGTTGTCCATTGATGAACATTTAGATTGGTTCTAACTCTTGGCTATTATACATAGAACTGAAATAAACATGGGAGTGCAGGTATCCCTTTGAACAATAATTTCCATTCCTTTGTGTGTGTACCCAGTAGCGGGATTGCTACATCATATGGTAGTTCTATCTGTAGTTGTTTGAAAAACCTCCATACTTTTTTCAATAAAACAGTGCTAGTTTACAGTCCTACCAACAGCGTGAAGGTTTCTCCTTTCTCCATATCCTTGCCAGCATTTGTTATCCTCTGTCTTTCTAATTATAGCCAGTCTAACTGGGGTGAGATGATACCTCAGTGTGGTTTTTGCATTTTCCTCATGATTAGAGATGTTGAGGATTTTTTCATGTACCCATTGGCCATTTGTATGTCTTCCTTTGAGAAATGTCTATTCAGCTCCTTTCCCCATTTTTTTGATTGGATTATTTATTGTTTTACTGTTAAGTTGTTTGAGTTCCTTGTATATTCTGGATATCAATCCCTTGTCAGATGTATAGTTTGCAAACATTTTTTTCCACTCTGTAGGTTTTCTTTTCATCTTGTTGATTGTTTCCTTTGCTGTGCAGAACATTTTTAGTTTGATATAATCCCATTTGTTTATTTGTATTGTATCTTATAATGAGTCTAAGATCACTATTTAACTTACTTCATGCAGTAAGACAAAACTTCCTCTTATTTAAAAATGTCAACATTTAATCTTTTCTGAGTATTTTAGATGCCCTCACTTCAACCTCTATTTCTGAAGTTAGTAATGTATTATTGCATCAACTAACTAGCTTTCCTAATTCTTTATCTACCTTATTTCTTCCTAATAGTTTGTTTGTCCTTATGACAAGACCTAATTTATTATCATATTTAAGTAATTGTTAAAGTCTCATTTTACTGCTTAATTTAATTATTTTCACCATTTTTCTACAACAAAAGAGAAGGTTAGAGTGGCTAAATAATTTATCCAAATCAATTTACTTATAAGTGGCAAAACCAGAGTTCAAATACAGGTCTTTATAAAAATTCCAAAGCTCTATTGCATTCCTGATCGTCTCCTGATTATGAAACCAAACAGTTCAGCTTAGTAAATTTGTTGTAGACTCACAGCAATGAAAGATACAATTATTAAGAATGTCTATATAGTAGATAGTAGTGGATCTTTCACTTTTTTTTACATTCTATAGAATTATATTGCATTTACTGTATCTCTTTATATAAATTTTGCTTTTGAGTAGGATGCATGAATACATTTAGCCAATATAAGCAGTTCTATATTGAGGTATTAAATCCCGTGGAACATATTGAATTCTAATGATACAATCTAGTGGAGGGGAAAAAATTACATGTTTTTAATATGTGGTTGGAGTGTCATCTTGGGTGCTAAGATCAAATATAATGTTCAATGATTCTAAATGTGACTCTGGCTGTATTATGGAGCCAGCACTGAGCACATATCTTGATTACCAGATGTATTGTTAACTTTAGGTATATTTAATAATTTAAGTACCCCCAAAAAATACACATTTTATGTAGATGCATTGATTCCCAGCTGATTCTTATCTTGTTTCAGAAAACATTTGAACTCATTTCCAAAAGAATTCCTTGGTCAATGTACTTTTTAAAAAGTAGCAATAATACAAATGCCAATATTCTCTCTAAATTCACAAAACGTAAGGCATCAATTCTTAAGGAAGACTTATAAAGCATTCAGGCTTATCAATCTAATATTATGACTCTAAAATGCTGGGTAGGTAGGATGTTCTGTTATTACAACACACTATAATAGATTCTTTGAACAACTTTTGGCTATTAGCTCCTCTTAAGTAATGACTTTTTTTATTTGATATTAGTTGTGGAGAGCACAGGCACACAGAGTAGTAATTTGTCTTCTCTTTCCAGGGATGAGCCTTTATGGTCTTGGAGGGAAACAAGGAGGATAAGCCTACATCTTTATTTGTAGCTGTCTGTGAAACAAAGGCCAGAAATACTAGACAGAATTCTGATGATATGGGGCTAAGCTATTTAGTCAATCACTTTACTAATGTTAATCACTCAGGCAAATAGAAACAAGAAAATATTTCTTTTTCAGTAATGATTACCATTCTGTTTATGAAAAAGAGATCATGCAGTGATTTCATTGAGATAAAAATGTAAAAATCTTTCTTAAAGTATGTTTTCTGATGTAGGCAGGCAAAGATGCCTTAGTTCATGAAACTGACAGTGCTATGTTTCTCTTGAGCTGTTGAAAGGTTTTCATGAAAATGCTGCTTTCAAAAGTGTACAGAATAATGCCATAAAATAAAGTACCTATAAGAATATATAGAAGTCCTGAAGTGCTTGCCCCCTATGAAACTAATTTAAGCAATTGTTGGTACTGAGGACAATTTACATTTGCTTTATGAGTTATTCCCCCTGGAAGTAGAGACTAGGAGTTGTTCCATTGCAACATAATAGTGTAATGCAGTTTATTGATAGTTTGTTTTCATAATGAACAGCATCTCATCTGAATAAGGCCAAAATATACTACAAAGATGTAAAATCACTTTATGATCCCACAGTGTTTAGAATTTACATGTATCTCCTGTCCTGGTGCTCATTTTTGAAAAGTCTCTTTAAAAGTCACAATAAATATTTTATTTAAGAACATTAAATTATCTCAGCCTTGATGTAGTTATGAGCAAAGACTCTCATTTACAGGTTTGGTTATAGCCAGTAAGAAGTAATAGTGTCCCAAGACATGAACAAATTGCTAGTCAATACGTTATCAAAATGAAAATGACTTGTACCATTATACCATTGAGTCAGGTTCTTAAAAAAAAAATCAATTAATTGTCACAGAAGTAAATTACCCAAATGACAAACGTTTACTTTTTATTCTTTGTGTTCATCAAAGATGTTGTGATGACAAGAATAAAAAGGGACATTAGGTCTTTAATATTGTACCTTATAAAATATTTTTAGTTAGTAAAGTATGCATAAATGATTATGGCTAGTTGATGGTATTAAATTTTAAATCACCTCTTATAACCTCAATGTTTCATGACCTATTTTCAAACTACCTCATAAAATAAGGCTGAAGATATTAAATGTATATGATACATATATAGAAAATTAATATGAAAAGCCATATAATTCCAATGGTGTGGTAACAGTACAGATAGATTGATAGATATACTTATAAAAATACAGAGATACATAGTTATCTGGGAAAAAATCCATATCTAATTCATATTTAAAACTTACTGGATTGTAAGAATTCTTAGAACAGTCTTGTTTATAATTATTTTTATGAATAACATTATCATTCATAAATGATTACTGAGTAATTAAATGAAACATAAAGAGATGAATACTTTATGCAGAACTTGGGTAAATATTACTTCTGGTCTATTAGCAAGTGCTAGCTGATTCTAAAATAAGCAATAAGCAAGAAATAAATGAAGAGCAATTTTGAAAAAAATTAATACATGCCTCATTTGATAATTTGTTTTATTTTTATGGATATGTATGACTTTGGTGGGGATTTTTTTTTTCCCTATTATACCATGATGTGTTTTCCTAATAATTTCTTCCCAGTTTATATGGTGTAATTAATTATAACAGTGCTTTGTGATGTTTCTCAGAGAAGATAATCACATTTAGGTGTCTCTGGGGAGATAGTATATTTAATTAAGAATAACACCAACCATTCAAACGTACCATACATTATTATACAAAAAAAAAAAAAGCCTTTGGTAAAGACATGGTAGAGGGCAAAGTCTTTTCTATTTGTATTAGTTATGGATTTCAATCAACAATCTCAGATGACAAGTTTCACTCAATTATTTATTTGCCTATAGCCAAATTCAAGTTCCATTTTGAGTCTCATTCATTGAAGTGGTGAAAACTTAATTTGAGTCAATTAGGAATTCCCCTATGATAGCTTTTACTATTTATAAGATCTAGTGGGTTTATCAAGGGTGGCAGCAGGCGTGGTAATTAATTACCTGTCTGGTAATAAGGTTATGTGTCTGTAAGGTAAATATTTAAAAATCTATCTTGTACTTGATCTTGGTCCACACAATTTCTTGAACCATCTTTTTTTCCTGTTTCCATGGTTCAGTTAGTTTAGGAGGCCATAAAGGGGACACAGTAATGTTTCTGCTACTTTCATTCATTCTGGGGTATATAAAGTCTACAAGGCTCTCAATGACCCTATAGGAATATACCTACACAATGAATCCATTGACTCTCTCAGTCTTGCTCTCAACTCGCACAACCTCTCTAGAGAGGGTTTCTTCATGCCTACCTATTGAGGCTTTTTCCTAGAAAGTATCACTTAGGGTCCCTCTCCTCCCCTTCTTACATTCACTATTCCCATAAACTTTTTTCAATATTTTTCTAAGAAAAAGAACATTTTTTACTCTTAAGTTTTAATATTTTCATGTCTGTGATACTCCCTATATGAAGCCACGGACACACCAAATATAATCTCCTTAATGGATTGAGGTTTGGGGAAACACAAATTTGAGAGACCACCAGGTTACTAAGTCTTTTGACCACATCGTAACTCTTCCCCATGGCACTCAAGACAGAATAAACTATCAAGTGGAAGAAGTAAAGGGAAAGGATAAGGGGAGATTCCAAAAGAAAAAGACATCAGTTGATATTTCAAAAATAGCATTTCTCTGTCAACAGAGAATATATATATCTTACATCTTTATAAATGTTTTACCTTAAATGATTTGGGATATTAGTTGATTTAAGACAACATTAAAAGACTAAATATATTAAGTTCTATTTATTTAAAATTATATGTAAAAAATCAAATATCTCACGTATGACTGGATTTTTTCTTCTTGTATTGAGAATGTCATACTTTCATTTAAATGAATTATATAAACTTAAGGAGCTGAAAGAACAGAAGCAAATCATAGGATTATAATATTTTTAAGTTTTCTGAGGTGTATTGAAATAGATTTTATTATACTATATTATTTTTTCTGCCTTTAACGAGTTAAGAAAATGGTAGAACTTTTCTTAACTGGAAGAAATTGATTAGAGAATTCAAGTGCTTTCTTTTTCATTTCCAATACTTCATTGGATTGCTTTTTGCCCTAAAAGTTTTGCTTTTTCTGCAAAGGAGAAAAAACAACTACTTTCTATCACCAGATAACAGCTAGCAGTAATCCCACATTTTTACTTTTCATTTAGAAGTACCTATATGTAATTTAGGAAATAGACCCCTTGAGAATTAAAGCTCTAAAAAGAAAATGCTGACTAACTGACCTCAGTGTTACAAATAGGTTTGTGATGGCCCTAGAGACAAAATTTAAGAGCTTCATTACTGAAAACTGAAAATATCTTAAGTATGTAATAATTAAAGACTGGTTAAATAATTTGTGTAGAGTTCACATCGTAGAATGTGATATTGCTATTTTCAGTGATATATGCAAAGATATAAATAAATAATACGGATTGTGCTCATGTTATAAGGTTAAGTGGAAGTAGTAGGAAAAAATATATGTGTATCAAATGAATAGACAACTACCCCCTGCATAGATGACTGATTGGTAGGTAGATAGATAGTAGAGTAAATGAGTATTGTATGATCTCAACTCTATTAAAATATGCATAGAAAAATAGATTGGAATAAAATGTAACAACTGAAAAATTTGTCTTATTGTTTTTCATTTTTCTTCTATTTCCTAAGTTTTAATAGTTATCATTTACTGCCTTTAAAATATTAATGGGTATTTATGCCTTTTTTTAAGTCTCCTTCTGTTAGAACTGTTAGCAATTAAAAACAACCTTCAAACTTCTAAGAAACAGAAGGAAAGGTAAAATAAAAGACCAGGATAAACTAAATGTTGTATAAATTATTTAATAAAAAAGAAAGAAGTGTGTAAATGGTGTATCTATACTCAGTGTTTAGTCATAATTATCCAATACGTTTAATTTTAGGTCGTTTTTAAAACTGTTCATAGTGTTAGCTACCATTAGCATATATTAATGATTTTATTCTCATCTTACTTTATTTTTTTCTCTTAACTCCCACTCTTTAGTATCTAAGAACAACTATGTCTGTGAACACAGAACTAAGGGGAAGAAATAAGGACATGGGATAGAACAAGCTAGTTAATATTTTCCATTTTTAATTTCATTTTTAAACATATAAAACTGTGCTGATCATTGGGTGGAAGTGATAGATTTTTTTTTATTGGTTATGAATATTCATGGGGTACAAAGCTGATTGTCACCAATCATGCCCAATATGTGATGGCCAGATCCATACTGACAGCATGCCCATTATCACAAATTGCGATTATTCTCTGTGTCCCCCACCCAATTATCCCCGACCTCCCTTCCCATGGATGGAACCAATAGATTTAAATCTACTAAATTCAAAACGTATTTTTGCAAACTTCTCTGAGTTAGCATTTTTTCCCATGAAATCCTAGCATATTATTAAGCCTTCGGATCAAGTTTTGTCTGTACAAGCTTGCATGCTATTTACAATTGCACTTTATTAGGCTACTACTACCTGATGCTAAAGTATTACCAGATTAACCAGAGTTCTGTTCATTAAGTGTAACTATCAGATGTTCAAATACTTATACTTGACATGTAATGGACTTTAAAGCAAATATTTCAACCCTCGGTTCCATACTATTTTTTTTACACACATGCAAAATTGCCCGCATTGATGTTTGTCATATTACTGGCAGTTGTTTTGATAAATACTATGTATGCATTATCTCATTTAAGCCCACAAAGACTCATATAGTAGGTACTGTTATTTTTATTTTAGAAACTGAGAAGCTTGACTATTTTTCCAGAAGTCAAATAGTATAGTACCTAGAAAAATGAAGATTTTACTTTATGTCTTATCTATCCCAAAGTATTAACCACTTTGGTATTATGCTATTAGTAAAACCCAGTTAAAGTGTTGGTATCCTCAGATTTTCATATATTGAAGTTGATTGAGAGTTTAAACTGGGCCACAAATTATGTGCAATTAATATGCCATCTATCTGTAATGAGTCACCAGGTGTAAAATATGTAAAGGAATATTCCATTTTTTTAGATTAAAATGGATTTATTTAATGGAATAAGACTCATTTCTAGATTTAGTGAAGTTCTTCAGTAATCAAAATTATACTGCAATAATTTGATATAAATGACTGATACCATTCTCTAAATTTTGTGTTTGTGGAAAATTATTCATTTTAAATTTGAAAATAACAAATAGTTCTGCATCAACCCATCCCCATTTTACACATGAAGAAACTGGATTTTCAATAAATATATTTTAAATTTTGTTTCTAAAATGCTTATATTTAACTCATTTGAATGGATTTATTCAGCATCTTGTGCATTTGTATAAATGAACAATGCTGGGATTAGATCTCCATTTTAATACTAATAGTAAAGAGTGAAAAACAAGTGAATTAAAAAGTGGAGTTATCTTAAATCAATCATTGAAATAAGGAAGAATTAAGAGAATCCCTCCTTGTGTGTCAGTAAAGCCCTCCTTATTCAAATATAGTTCAATCTTTAAGGAGAATAAATTGGCTTACTATTTTAGGATAAGCATATTTGGACTTAAAAACTTAAAAAAAACTACCCTATCTTGTTAAGTATGACAGAGCATGACTAATTTATTTTGTTGCATATTTACAAATCTTTTTGAGAAGAAAGCTGTTTACAAATTATATATGAATAAGGCTATCTGCAAAGAGATTCATATAATGATCTTAGTAAGTTATGATGAATATTAATAACAGGTTAAAAACAGAGGCAACCTGTAATCTCTTTTTGATTTCAGTGATCTTCTCAAAATTATTGTAGAGTTCTCATTTAAAGTTTTTCTTCTTTATCCTTTTTTGAATGTAGTCATAGCCTCATTTATGACTTTGTTAAGCAATTATAAGAAAAATTTAATCTCATTAAATGACTTAACCTGAATTATAATTTATTGGTAATCATGATATAAAAAGCATGTGAGAAATAAGAATCATTTAACTCAATATTTATGTGATATCTTTTCTCTTTCAAAGGTAACAATAAATGAATACTCTTCTCTAACTGTAATAGACTTTATTCAGACATACAAAAATGTAAAAGGCGTACATGAAAATAGATAGACAACAATATTATTATCTCTAATTTTTAAGCACCTGGTTAAAATGCAAAGTGATTTTTAAGTGAGTGAGCTGGACATACTACGAAATATTTTTACAAGGGAAAATTCTCAACTTTCTTCTCCTATAAATTTTTAGAACAAAGGACACTTTTATTTTTTTCCCTATTTGGTTTATAATATTTTTAGTACTTAGTAAAACGTGCAACTTTGGATTCATGTTGGTTCATTGCCACATTCATTGACAACTCTGATCAAATATTTACTTAAAATGCTTTATGCATCTATAATAGACACCACAGAAAGCAAATAGAAGACACAGCCTTGTTTGTTCAGCATATATCCTTGTTCAACTAATCAATATTCACAAGATGATATCAGTATGTCAGTCGTAACTCCAGTTTGGGTGAAAATTTAAACATATGTCTTCCCAATTAATTAGTTTCATAGAATAACTGCACTGCAGGTGCTTGTCACAGTATAATCCTGATCAACCTCAGGTCAAATTTTTCTAAAGCTTGGCCCAAATAAATACCGGGGCAGTTTGCTTGAAGGATGTTCAGTCCATTCATTCTTTTGATCTTCTTAAATGTACTCTCAGACTAAAACAAAACAGAGAGCCCGGGTACTATTATCTTGCCTGACATACCACCATGCCATTAAAATTGCTTTTCATGAATTGAACTTTGGCACTATACCATCAGCCTTTATCGAGGACATTTCAGGAAACACAGTTGAGTAATCAGGTCAGTAGGAGCTCTCTTTGAGCACCCATTTCTAATCTCATACCAGCATTAGTTTGACTAAATAATTTCAGTCAATTATTATATAGAGAAATTCTGTGTTTAGGAAAGATTGGGGATAAGATGAAAATAATAACTGCACTATCCCTTCAACTTTACCAATAGAAACTGTTTTCAGCTTTATACTTGATTTTATACAGCTCTTTAAGAATCTTTCTAATTTGGGTCGGCCCCATGGCTCACTTGGGAGAGTGCAACGCTGGTAGCTCTGAGGCCGCAGGTTCGGATCCTATATAGGGATGGCCGGTGCATTAACTGGCTGAGCATGGTGCAGACCACACCGTGCCGAGGGTTGCAATCCCCTTACTTGTCAAAAAAAAAAAAAAAAGAAAAGAATCTTTCTAACTCAAGTATAGTTTTCAAATTAAAATATAATTAATTTTTTCATTTAAAATAACATTCATTCCAACCACAGGTTCCCAGCACAGCCTCAGAAGTAGCAAAAACCAGGTATAGACCTTAATGAAAGATGGATTTTTCTAGTGATGGAGGAAACAGTGTGTTGTTATGCCCAGATTAAGAGAAAAATAGGACTAAATGTAGCTAAGTGAGCAAAAGCTTTGGCAGCAACCTATGAAGAACAGATAAGCAAAATAATAAAACATACAGGTTTAAGGTCATAGGATGGAGCCTTGTCACGTGGTTAATGATACACTTTTATTCCTTGAGGTTGTTACATTAATGACAGTATCTCGGGAATTGTGTTCATGATCTCTGCACCCAGGCCCTGACCACACTGCCGATTTTATTTCTGTTCCTTTTTTAATGCATCTTCTGCCTTCCACAACACATACATACACACACCATATGTATGAAATAAATGCGAATAGAGAGTTTTGACATTACCATAAGAGAATTAAAGTCTGCTTTGCAATAGATCAAGATAATAATTGCTAGTAAGAGGTAATGATTAAATGATTAAAACCAAATATATTACTTGGAATCTTAATATTTGAGAAAGGGCACTATAAAATTAAGTAACACTAGGAAAGAGAATATCTTCACATTAGAAAATCGGTGGTTGAAATGGCCTGATGTGGTGTTAGTATTGAGGTTAATTTCTTCAAAAAACTAAATTTCATATATTTGTTACAGCCATAATCATATAGTATGATTGTAGATGTTGAGAGACTTTGAAGAAAAAAAAAATAACATTTTTCCATATATCTAAGTCCCAATGTAATGCCAAGTGAAACTGAGTACAGATGTCTCAAGGTGTCAGTTTTTCTGATTCTAATTTATTTTCCTGCTAGCTGCCAAAGTATATTCATGTTTTAAAGAGGGTCTATTCAGTCCAGGACTGAATGACAGCCTCTTCAATTGTTCTAGAACTGATGCAGTGAGATTATCCTGACTTATGCAGAAACTAAAAGAACATAAAACTTAAATGCATTTGGAAAAATGATTCTTCTAAAATAAGAATCAATTATACCATTTGCAATACCGTTTCCTTCATTTTACTGTTTTGTCCAAGATATTCACACCTGCTAAAGTGATGACACATTTCACAAACTTTAGTTCTTTTAAATAACTATATAATATATACAAATATAAATATAAATAAATGTGTATACTTACAATTTTGACTAATTGCATTAAAATATAGGTTTTAGCTAGAATTGTAATGTTTATGTTAAGGCCATATTATATATTATTTAATAAAATGTTAACATGTATAACATTCCTGTTCCTAAATTTCTAATTCTTAAGAAATCAAGTAGAATCAAAAAGAATGTGAAGCAAGCATTTCAGTAAACTAAATTTGAGTTAAATTATTGCTTATATGAAATATATTTAATTTAATAATGCCAGAGGGAATATATACAGATTTTTTTTGGCAAAATCTCTACACTTTTGGTGATTGTGATAGAAAGGTAATTTTAGAAACTGGATAAAGTGCAAATTGTATTATAAATATAAGATAAATCAAAAAAAACTGAATAGTAGTTTTAGGCTTGCCTTAAAACAATATAAGATGTGTATAAAACTATATTATGATTAATAAATAATATTTTCTTATAAAAGACAGACAATTCCTTGTGTTCACTGTGAATAAAGAATAATTATAATGCCATTTAAGAGTATTTTAAAGATAATAGTAAAAGAAATTTTAAAATTACTTAAATTTATAGACTGCATTACAGATTGCCAGTGACATTTACCTCACTGTTTTCAACAAAATTATCAGTGAATTAGTGTGGGTATTAATATGATTGTCCCCATTTCACAGGTGAGAAAATTAAAATACAGATGGAATAGCTATTGAAAACCACATGTATAATAAAATTATATTTAAATTTTTATTTCTTTAAAAATTTATAGTTAGTACCTCATATGTATCACTATAAATGGCTCCGTGGGGACATAAAGAATAATTGTGGATCCTAATCTTGTAACAATGCAACCAGTAAATATTCTGAATTTCATAGATTGTATCGGAATATCAGCAGTATAATACCATATTAAAATATGAGCAAATGTTGTGTGTCCTATTTCATGGAGAGCCACATATTGAATAGTATTACTTTTTTAAATATGTGTCAATGCTAAATAGCCAGTCCACTTTAATAATTATTCAATACACATTAAAGCTATATATCAAATTTATGGTCTTTGTTTTCCTTCTAAAACAATAAATAAAGCTTTAATATCTAAAGTTCTAAGTGTTTTTTAGCTTGGTCCTCAAAGTACAGAGAATATTCTAGGAGATGAGAGAAAGCCAAATCCCATGTATGAGAATCCTCTGTGTTTGAGTCACTACACCTCTTCCGTGTACATATTTTTTCTGTTCATAATAAATTCCATTTGAAACTTCCTCTGAGCCTACCATACTCTTCTTCCACTGGCTAACACTGAATCTTCATGGTTCAACTCAATTGTTGCTTCCTCTGAAAAGCCTTTCCTGACTCCTTTTTCCCACTCTACATGGATTGCATCTTCATTGTGCTTTCAGATCATTTTCTGCTAACTTTTGTTATAAGGATAGTGATACTATTCATATTTTCCTTTTCCCTGTTAGACCTTGGGATCATTGTGATAAGCAACTGTGTCTTTCATCTCTGTATTAACATAACCCAGTACAATATCTGGTGAAAATGTGTAGAATGATAGATTAATTAAATGAATTATGCAGTGTGATATATCAGTAGCTTCTCCAGAAATAAAGATTCCTCTGGAGGTTCTGTGTATCCATTAATGTACAAAGCATACAGAACTGTATCATTGCTTATTTACATCTTAACCAATTTTTCTGTTTTAAAAATTGGGAAGGAAAAAAAGAGAAGTTACTGAGCCTCATTCTACAGTAACTGTATATAAAGTCTATTTACTTAATACTCTCTAAGAGAAAAGTGACACTGACAAATTTCTACTTCATAATCTAACGTTGTTCAAAGTAATATTCTAATATGGAACCTGAATTTAATTCTAGGGATTCTTTTCATTTATGTGTTTAGATGCTTATACTCATCACATAAAAATGAAGCAATGTAATATACATCATAACTCTTTTTTTAGGTATAGGTACCATTTAATCATAGGTAAAAATATTGTTTATAGACATTTATGCAGGCTACTTGAGAAAAATCAAAACAATTATTGCAAAGATGAGAGAAACAAAGTGAGAGATTAAGAAGGAAATATATAAACAGAGTACTCAGTTTAATTGTAAAGAGAGACAGATATGCCAACTTTTTTGAGATATACAAGGGTACTTCAAAAAGTTCATGGAAAAATTGAGTGAAAGGATAATATGAATCCTTCTGTGAACTTCTGGAAAGCCCCTCTTATGTCACTTAACCTCATTGCAGTATTTGGCAATGTTGCTTATCACGTCCTTGAAATTCTTATCTTTCTTAGCTCAGGTTTACTAAAAACTACTCGTTGTTCTCCCACTTTCTTGAATGATCCTCTTTAGTACGCTTTGCTGGTTTCTTCTTGTTAAATGCAGCTATTCTCCAAGAATCTGCCCTCTGTTCTCTTCTTTTGCACATCATCTCCGGGAAATTCTACTTCCACCTCTGGCATAAATATCAATATTCTTTGAGGTTTGAATCTACATCTCTGGCCTCACCTCTGAAATCTGCCACTTGTTAGCTTCAGATATTGAGTAGGATATTACTTTTTAGTTTCTCTGCTTTAGTTTTTTTTTAATTGTATAATGAACATAGAAGAGATCTTCAAAAAGTTCATGGAAAATGCATTTTATGAAAAAACTATGCATGGATTGCAAAAGTTCTTTTGCACCAAAATAAACTCATTCTAACTTGTTATAACATGTCTGATCAGGATCCAGTTTGGGGCACTAAGATAAGACATCAGTTTGAAAAGAGCCCCCAAAAGAGCAACATTAATTCTGCTAAAACTGAAGCAAGAACAAACACCAAATTGATGGTGAAGCTTTGGTGGAAGAATGGTGAAATCACTGATGCTTTATGAAAAGGTTATGGGGAAAATTCCCAAAGAAATCATCAGTTTACAAATGGAGAACTCATTTTAAGAAGAGATGAGACAATGTTGAAGATTGAGGCCACAGCAGCAGACCTTCCACATCCATTTGCAAGGAAAAATTTAATCTTGATCATGCCCTAACTTAAGAGGACAGATGATTAACAACAGAAACAGCCAACACCATAAGTATCTCAATTGGTTCAGCTTACACAATTCTGACTGAAAAATTACAGTTGAGCAAACTCTCTGCTTGATGGATTTCAAAATGATTGCACTCAGATCAGCGGCAGTCAAGAGCAGAGCTTCTGTTGAAATTTTAAACAAGTGGGATGAAGATCCTGAAGCATGTCTTTGAACAATTGTAACAGGGGATTAAACATGGCCTCACCAGTATGATCCTGAAGAAAAAGGACAATCAATGCAACGGCTACCAAGAGGTGGAAGTGATCCAGTCAAAGCAAAAGCAGACTGGTCAAGAGTAAAGCTCATGGCAATAGTTTTATGGGATGTTCAGGCATTTTGCTTGTTGACTTTGGAGGGCCGAAGAATTATAGCATCTGCTTATTATGAGAGTGTTTCTAGAAAATTAGCCAAAGCTTTAGCAGAAAAATGCCCAGGAAATCTTCACCAAAGAATCCTTCTTTACCACAACCTTAGGGCACCAGAACTTATTCTTCCTATCTAACTGTAACTCTCTTTTTAATTTTTACTTTTTAATTTCTTTTTTTTTCACAAACTTTTGAAGCCCCCTTATAATTAGAGAAACTCCCTCCCAGAATTGTTGTGAGAATGAAATGTGATAATTATACTCATAGGATCATTAAATTCTACATATTCCATCCTGTCTTGCCCCCAGATTCTATTACTCCTCCATTTTTAAATACCCTGTTCCTTGTAAATTAGTATTGTCTTTTCTTGGCAACGTCAATTCCCTATTCGGTTTCTTCTGCTGCTGCCCTCCTCATGTACACAAGCTTGTAACCTCTGCAATGCAGTGTCACTCCCTCAGGGCAGACTTGTCCTCTTCGAATTCAAGTAGCCTAGGGAAGAAGTTACATGCTAAATGGAAACCAGCTATGTGTTAAAAATGAGAATTCTATTTTATAGTTCTGTTTTGCAGTCAAGCATGTTGTGCATACTCAAAGGATCAGAAATCAGTGTTGGTTGTTTTAATTAAAAACATTCAGAAGTTCCTACAATGTGAATTATCACAGTTTGTTCAATTAATATGAGACCAATTTTTAAAGAGAATATTATTATTAAACATTCAAAAAGGAAGGTAGAGTTTATAAAAATTTGATATCCTATTTTTAGACAATTTTTTGCTTTACTTGATATTCTATAGCTAATTAATATTGAGAAATCTCTGTGAGACTTTGAAATTCTGTAATTCAATTCATTCATAAGATATTTATCACATATTTCATAAATACTCATGTTGTTCTAATTGCTGTATATTGGATCTTTGCTCTTAGAAGAACCAAAGTATTATATAGAAATCAACAAAAATACAATAAATATGTACTCATTTATATCACAGGAATAAATATATGCATATAAATTATACAAATATATATTTATGTCTATATCTTCATTTAGTTTAATGATATAATTAAGGTAAGAATGATAAAATCAAGATCAGGAAAGGAGCAACTAGACTGGCCAGAGTCTTCAGGGAAATCTTAATGGAATGGAAAGATCAGTTGGACTTGAAAAACAGAAAAATGGGCCAGAGGCAGGACAAACACACACACACACACACACACACACACACACACACACACACACACACACACACACACACACTCCACAAAAATGAGCATCTTTGTTGGGCTGGGATAATGGAAATAAATAGAAAGCAAGGTAGAGAATGATATCAATGTACAATTCACAGGTAAAAGATATGCTGTTATAGAATCTAGGCTGTAATCAAAATAAATATTTAAGAAAGACTTAGTTCCCCAGTTATGACATGACTATTAACATCTGTTTTAAAGCTGGTCATTTATTACAATTGTTCCTTTACCATTGTCCTTTATACACTTTAGAATCAAAATCTCATATGTTGAATATGAAATTGATTTGCATTGCTTTAAAAATATATGAATACATATACATACATACTTATGGTCTTACACATTTACATTTATTTATCATTATCATCAACATTTGCTGATGGCACTATGTGAATTTGAGAAAATGCTTTGATTTTGAAAGATATATATATATATATGGAAAATGACACTCTACAATTCTGACTCTAAAACCACAGAAAATCAAAACAGTAAGGAAATTTAGAGAGAACCATTCAACATATTCAACAATAAACAATATGTTATCGAAGGATGCAAACACAGAGAATAAAAATATGCCCAAAAATGTCCTAATGATAAACACAAAGTTAGGATAGTTGTTAACCCAAGGGCGATGTAAAGGATTGAATTTGAAAGAACCTTCAATTGTAATGATAATATTCCATTTATTTAATGGCATCGATGGTTCATAGGTATTCATCATAAAGTTATTCTTTATGCCCCACATCTGTTTTACAGATGATTTTTGTACCTTGACAATACCTACTAAAACAAATAAAGAGGGAAGAAGATAGCTCAAAACTATTTATATATCATTGAAAAACATACAAAAGTAAGCAGTATATAAAAAGAACATAATATTAAAAGAATAACAAAGAACAAATGTCTAACAACACAAAAATTAAAATAGTAATTATTCTTGGAAAATATATAATAGCATGTTATTGGAAAGGAGATTGCCCTTAATGTATTAGATAATGTTTGCAATGTTCTATTTCTTAAATGGGTAGTAAGAGTGGGTCCGTGGATGTTCTCCTTATTTAAAATTTTTCATTGTATGTGTATATTACAAATTATTTTTGATGACTGAAATATCTCACCATAATTTAAAAAAAAAATCTAAACCTTTCAAATGACCCATTTATGCATATCACACTGACAGGAACAGTCCCTATTTTTCTCGAATTCCAGTAAAGTGCATTTTCTTTGTCGTGCACCTTAAGAATTGAAATAGTCTATTAGAGTTACTTTGCAGGGCCGAGCCCATGGCGCACTCGGGAGAGTGCGGCACTGGGAGCGCAGCGACGCTCCTGCCGCGGGTTCGGATCCTATATAGGAATGGCCGGTGCACTCACTGGCTGAGCACCAGTCACGAAAAAGACAAAAAAAAAAAAGTAATAATAATAATAATTACTTTGCATACACACCAACATTAATGGATGAAAGTATAAAAACTCATCACCTGCTGAATAACAGTTGACTCAGCCTGACTGTTTCATTTAGATTTTAATCAGAGAAGCAGAACCATTAGGAAGTATAGAATGTGTATAATAAAATGTGTAAAATAAAAATGTGTATCTTCCAGGTGTGTATGGTTTTGTAATCCTAACGAACATAAAATTTCCCTGTGATAAAGTGTATTAGAACCTTTAAAATAAATCTTGTTTTAAAATTCAATCATTCATTGCTTGCAGTACTGAGTAGTGACTAAGTTAGACGTAAGAGGTATTTTTTCTTTGATGTAATTATTCACCCAGGCAAACTCAATACACAGTTCTTATAACAGGATATAACAAAATACAATTCTGCATAAGCAAAGAGATGAGAAGTAATTATACAAAATAAAATAAAATAAAATAAAATAAAATGATAACTTTATACCCATACAATATAAATGACATTTTAAAAACTGTTGGTTCTTTTCACATTGGACTTAATAATATGTAAGCAACTGTCAGCCTAAAACTTAGTACATTACAAAACTAATCACACATATACAAAAATGTCATGAATCCACAGATAAGCCTTTTCTCTAAGCCTACATTTCTGCTAGAACAAAGTTAGCTTAAGTCAGCACAGTAAGTATGTATGATTACCCATAAGTTTGGTGCATCATGATTAGTGAGAAATCAGCTGTGTCCTTGGAGTTGTCCCTATACACAATGGTAGGTGATCAATTATCTTAGTGCCTCTGATTGAACCCAGACAAAGTGCATAGTTGGAGAATAGCGTTTGGTGAACTCTTCTCTCTTCCTGCTGCCTTCTATACAGATAGAAAAAAAGGAAGAAGGAAGACAGACAAAAATATTATAGAGGAAATAAACACTATTTAGTTCTTATCCATAGAAATAAAGGTATATATATAATATATATTATTTAGATTAGTATATAATATATACTATATATATATATGTATATATATATATATATATGTATATATATTCAGACCATTCAGATATATTTCGGACCATTATATTTATAATGGGCAGAGTCCTTGCAAGTGTGATTAAGAGGCCTGAGGAAGTTTGCTCAATTCTTTCATTATTTGAGGACACAGTTAGGATGCACTATGAACCAGAATGGACCCTCAACAGACACCAAATCTGTCAGCCCTTGATCTTGGATGTCCCAGTCTCCAGAATTGTGAAAAATAAATTTCTCTTGTTTATAAGACACTCAGCTTGTGGTATTTTGTCATAGCAGCCTGAGCAGACTAAGAATATATTTATATATATCTTAGCCCAAAAAAAAAAAGCCCCATGATTTTCTTCACCTAATTCTGTTAGAATTATGTAAAAGTAATAATTCATGGGTATTTTAATTAATGCAGGTATGTATAACTGTGTTATTTATGTAGTGGTATTTAAAACATGGAACATTCAGAGATTACTTTATTAGTTTAGGAAAACATATTAAAAGTGTGATGAAAAAGCAACCAGAAAAGTAATTCTGGTTTAGTAAAAAAAAAAAAAAAAGTGGATGCAAAAAGAATATCAAACAAGAGTATGAAATTATATTTTAAAGTAGTTTTAATCCCTGATTGTAATACACATGATTTTAGTTAGCAGGTTGCTATTTATGGAGATGTCTGTTAATATATTTTACATTATATAGAAACCTACATTACAAATTTCCAATGAGAGAAATAAAGAGACTTTATTTGGGTATATGAGGGTGTGGGAATCTTAAAGAAATAAACATGCACATAACAGAAGAGATGAGTAGGGACATGACCGTTGATCAATGTAGACCTAGGAATGATAACCCCAAAGTAAGTTTCTAATAGTGTTCAATATTCTATTAGGTTTCATTATTGATTTCCACCCATCACATTCAGTAATTCCACTGAAAATTAATGTTTAAATTGACTATTTGTTATTTCTCAGTTTTTTTATGTACATATTTATGTTCTAGGGCATTTTGATGTAATTCTGTGTCTACCAATGAGCAAATAAGGAAGAACACAATCATTCAGTTTTGTATTTTGGACATGAGTTATTCTTGTGTCAATGACTGTAAAAGAAACAAAAATACAAAGGAAGCTACTCTAGTCAAAAAGAATGTAATAATAAAAGGATTCGACATACATTTCATCCATTTTTAAGAGGGACGGAGTAATAACAGAAGTGTCACAAACACATCATTGTGTACACTTGTGAACTGCAATCTCATGAATGATCACAGCTTTCTAATATCCTGATGGTGAAGTCTGGAAAAAGAGTGCATCAACTGTGAATTCAAACCTTCTCCCTTTTACAGATGACAAAAGAGAATAAATTTACAAGTAGCAAACCTGATTATCAGGATATCAAATTAAATTTTAAGAATGCATGAATGAACCTGAGATAAATAAAACACCATGTTGTCGAGATTATGGATCACATTGATGCAAGTGAGAAGTTGCAGGTAGCATTGCTCCCCAATTTGTGGATCTGTCAATGAGTAAAAAGGTGATTTCTAAGCAGATTATTAGTATAATAATTCTTCTGCTTAAATAACATTCTAGATGATAAAGAAATAAACAAAGAAAAACTTGTGTAAAATTTTTGTTGTTGCCTCAAAAGCTTCACAGTAGGAAGGAAACTCAACAATGTTGTAGTAATAGTGCCCTTGATTGCTTGGCTTTCTTTTACAGAATTTTAAGAAAGGGCCCACACAGTCTCTGTTAAAATACTTCTCTTGATGGAAACTATATGAGCTTCCAAATCAGTCCAGTTGGTCTTTTAATGAAAATTCATGTCAAAGTGCTATTTGCAAGATTCCTCAGGTATATGAATGCTCATGAAGATTTTGCTACCATCGCTTCCCTACCATTTTAAATCTAAAGGCAGACATTCAACCTGCTGCAGATCTTATTTTCATGCTTCAGAAAAGATACTTAGAAAAATAAATAGGCAGCCCTGAAGTTCTGAGATTTTTCTTAATGGTATTGTTGCTATAGTTACAGCTGAAATGTTATATAAAACAAATTGCTTATTGATGAAAAATGCTGAGTAGCATGACAGCATCCCTTTTCTGGGTTTTTATTTCCTTCATTTCCTACTCTCCTCTTAGGATTAATGGATTTGGGGAGCATTGTTTTATTTTGAACACACTCCAATGATTTGATATAAATGCATTTTACTAACTGTATGAGGTGACAATTGAATATATTTGAATATGTTGTGATAAATTTGGAGGTTTATACACACACACACACACACACACACACACACACACACACACACACACACACTATTTGTTTATCAGAATTTTCTCTCCTTAAAGATGAGCTTTGATAATGTTAAAGCCTTGAATAAAAATATGATTGGGCTAATAGTATGGAGGCTCTTCAATTTATTTCTTATAATTAATAATATACATGAAACAAACTTTTACTACATTTAATAACATTAGAAAAATTTATAATAGTACTCTCAAAATAAGATGTATTTTAAAATTTCATAAAAACAAATGAAAATTGTCTGAAATCATTCATAATAATGACTAAAATATTTTTAAAAGCCTTCCTAAGCATCTATATTTTGTATTTTTATACATAGTAAAGTCAGTAATATAAAAGAAATGTCTTGAGTATATATATACATAAACACATATTTAATATATTTATTATTTTCTGATTGTCTTAGTGACAATCTTTTGTAAGGAAATATTGTAAAGACAAAATTCATTTGATAATTAACCTTCAGGCAAAATATGAATAGTTGAATAGGCATGTGTCTTATAAGTGAAACTTATACAAAGAGTCAATGTTATGTCTGGCTATGTCTTTTCAGCTAGTAAATGTCATACATGGCGGTGATGTATTATGCATTGAGTTTTTGTATAAGTTAAGGAATTTTGCTTAATTTATTTCCAGATTACTACTGGACTAGGAACATTATGAGTAGTTAATCACGTGGCCACTGAGGAACTAAAAGTGGAGATAAAATGTTTTGTACCTAGAAAAAGAATACTTCCTACTTAAATTTCTAAATACAGTTATACAAAAATCTTCAGATATTTTTACTTAAAAATGCAAAAAAATTGTGACCTACAGATTTTTACATCTTCTTATACGGTTATAGAGTGTTTCCAAAATTGTTTGTAATTAATAATGATGTGATAATGATAATGACCCATATTGTCCAAAATGAACTGCCTTGGAAATTTATTGTTATTCTTTTTACTCATTGTCCAAAATTTGATCAATTTTGCTTTTCTCGTTTCCACTTTTTCTTTTGCCTAGCCTCTGCCTTTTCCTCCAATGATACTCCTATAATCTCTTAATTAACAAAATTTAAATTTACATATTTAAAGAAATATAAATTTTTTGGTGTAACTAGTTTTTTCCCCCTTTTTCTTTTAATTTTTTCTTGACATTATAACTTCCCCTGCTTGCTGAATTTGTTGGCATTCTAATTTTGGTTCTAGAGCTACAGAAAAAAATACTGGACACACATATGAGATTACCAATTCAGCATTTACAATTCTGTTGAAAAAATACTCTTGTGTGACTTAATATGTATCAAATTCCTTATGTTCCAAATTAAACTCATTGGACAATCCTGTTACATCCACTTCATCCTATTTATTTCCTCTAATAGTTTTAATTTCTTTCTGCCTCTAGATTTAATTACTAACAGTATAGGTAGGAAACCACATTCTGCCTGATTGGTGTTAATATGGCAGTTCTTACTCTTTTACAAAAACCTTCACTGGATCCCAAATTCTTCTGCAAAGCATCTAAATTTCTTTATTTGGCAATAAGTGCTATAAAAAAGATAATCTCAATTTGCCTCTTCAACCTTTTCTACCATATTTTGTTACAGCCAAACAACAAATTTATTGTTTAAATCTCCATCTATATTCAGTTAAATATAGTGTTTTTAATCATTGCCATCTTGCATGTATGTATTATGTGATTTTGTTAAGCCCCACCTTTTAACTTAATGATTAAACTTCAATGTGAATAAAATAATATAGTCTGATGTTATTATCTTTATATTTTGATTTCCACAAATATAAATAGTTTTTTGCAATACTTCTATTATGTCAAATAGTGACAAATCTTTTTTGACGAAACAGATTCATTTTACATTAGTAATCTCTTAATGTACCTATTTTAAGGTCAAATATTCTCGGAAAATGGCTAGAAATGGTATCTCCCTCTTCTGCATTGCAACACAATTATCTCTCTCTCTTTCTTTGTTTCTTTGTTTATTTTACTGCATAATCTACTTGTATTTACCCATGCTTTATTTGTTCTATTTGCATGTAAGTTCCTTGATGGAATAAGCCTTGCACAGACACTTCTCAAATTATATATGTACTCGACAGGTATAAACAGAACAGATACATACAGGATAGATAAATGAATAAATTATGTTGCCATTATTTGACATAGTAGAAACATCAGTTTCTAAATTAATTTTTGGGACAATTAGTCAAAGTATAAAGTCAAAAGAATTAGGCTTGGCTTTCTTGTTTATTTACAATGAAAATCAGGCAGGCACCCAAGGGACTGAGAAGATCCTTTATCTCTTCTACTACTGCCTTCCATTTGCATTGCAGACCTCAGTACTGTGGTGGTTATCACTGTTTCATAAGTTTATCAAGCATTACTTTAAGTTGGGAAAATGAAGTATTTTATGTGACATAATATGTTGAATAGGTTATGCCTTTTATCCTTTTCCTAAATTTTAAATGGTAATAAAATAATGAGTATACTTTCTTGAAAAAATTACTATGCTTTATTTTCTTAACACATTTTCCTTTTAACAAGAGTTGTGTAACATTGTGTTATCAATATCATGTGAGTAGCAAGAGATGACAACTTTGTAAGAATAATTTGTTCCAAAAACTCCAATAAAATAATCACAGTTTTGTATTGACAAAAACTTCTGATGGAATTAAGCCTGTATTCCTGGTATATTAAAAAGTTCTCAAGTTTAACTTTTTTACATTAAGACATGGCCTACAAAAATGCTTAATACACACACACACCTGCATTTGTTTTTTAGAATTCATGTGACAAAACAGCACAGCTACTTGTATGCAGCTATTTGTATCTGTTTTTGTTTTCTAAAAGTTAAGCTTGGAATGAAAATGTCTTAAATGTGGTTTTTAAAACCACAGCACAGATTAAGATTGATTTTCTGCAGGTATTATGAAAGTGTCCTCCAGGGACTATTCAACAGAAGAGCTGGAACTTTTCGTATTTGACATAAGGGATCAAATCAGTTTCTTTCCTATGACTTTTATAAAAAGTTATTATATAAAGAGGCCACAATTCACATCAGATTTGCTTAGACATTAAATTAAGAAGAGAACTGATACTGGGCAAAAAATTCCATAATACATCCTGATGTTTTATAGGCAGCATTTTATGGAAGCTAAAGAATTGACTTTTGTCTTTACTCTTTTAGATCTGCAAATAAGAATTATAATGGCATACAGATTACAAAACAGTCACAGATATTAAGCAACATTTTGCATGTCTCTAAAGAAATTGGAAGATGAAGCAGGAAATGAAACTTAGACCTCTGATAGGATTTTAGAACAATGAGTGATTTTTGTCTCTAAATAATTTAAGCTGAGTATCTGGAAAGAGTGAGCCAATATGAAAAGCAATTTAAAATTGAACTTCTCAGAAGACAGTGCAATTTATGAATGCAGTATTATTTGTCTGACTCTTTAACCCTGTGCCTTTCAGAATGGATACACATAAAATGGTGTTAATTAGAAACTACACGCACAGCCTTTATTTCTTATATTAGAATAGATATAATGTAAGAAAAAGTACCACATATATCAATTAATGAGGAATTCTGCAATATTATTGGTCTAACATAATCTGTCTCTGTGTCGTTTGTCATGTGTTTGTATCAGAAAATGGTTTTCAGTCTTTACTTTGAAAAGAGTTAGCCTGATAGTTTATCAAGATGGCATATCATCCTTCCACCACTCCCAAGTCTGTCCTAAAGTAGTTTTGGTGTTGTTCTTAGGAATTTGTATGTCTAAGGACCACCACAGTTGATTTAGTGCAGGTGGCCATGGCTTATACATTGAAGAGCAGAGATATAAGGACATGATTTAGTCAGCAAATCAGAACATTCTGGGGAAAAGATGCCAAACAATTTGAGCATTTTAGTGCTTCTTGCTCAATTGCATGAGAAAATGTGATGAATTATTAATAATGAAATTATTTTCTTAATTCAAAAGCAGGTAGAAAATTATGTACAAGTGATTCTTGAAAACTCTACCTATACTTGTAAAGCTCAATTCTGGTAGGCGTAACTATATTTGGCTGAGGCCAAGAGACAGAAGTAAATGGACCAAATCCTAAAAGAACTTAAGGTTAATTGGTTGTTAAAAAGAAAATTATTATGAGATGTAATAGTGTCTGAGTAAATTTATGACGATCACCAAGCTTAGAAATAACTTTATTTGGAAAAAAAATGAAGATTTCTCCCCTCTGTCCCCCCTTGCAAAAAGGGATATTTCCCTGGATCCACCTTTAATGCAATTTTTTTTCTTTCTTTTTCCCCCCTCATTTATCAGTGAAGATAGTAAATTATTCTAGATATTCCACACATTTTTAGATTTCAAATAGTGTTGTTATAATCTTTTGTAAAGATCACTGTTTCATTGATTTAGAAAACAGTGATCCATCTTTTCCATATATTGTACAAAAAACTCACTACAAATTGCCAAAGTTTTTCTTTGTTAAATGCATCAAAGTAGATATATTATAATATAGTTAATTTGTTCATTTTTATTTGCAGATTCAAGAATGGCTTTGTTTAAACTGCCAAACCCAGAGAGCAGTGTCAGGACAGCTTGGTGACATGGGCAAAACACTGCCTACGCCATCAGGACCCAAAGCATCCCCCGTGCCTATACCTACAGAACCCCCGTCTCAGAAAACAGCAATGCCTGCCCAGGTAAAAGCAAAAAGGAAGGAAGAAGTAAAAACAGAAACCGAAAAAGTCATTCCAGAAAAAGTAAAAGAAACACTTTCAGTTGAAAAACTTCCACATAAGGCAACCACAGGTCAAAAACAAGAAGAGAGTAAACTAGTAAAAGACAAAGCTTCAGACATTCAAGAAAAAAAACCACCCCCTGAAGAAAAAAAGCCACTCGCAGAAGAAAAGCAACTAACTCCTGAAGAAAAAAAGCCATCTCCTAAAGAGCCACCCTTGGAAGAAAAAAAGCCAACCTTGGAAGACAGAAAGCCAACACCTGAAGACAAAAAATTATTCCCAGAAGCAAAAATAACAGCCCTAGAGGAGGAAAAGAAACATGACTTTCTTAAAACTGGAATACAAATTGCTGAGGAAAAGCCCAAAGGCAGAGAGGCTCCAAAGGCAATACAAGATGAAAAACAACCACAGACCGAGAGGGAAGATTTAACATCTACGATGCCTCAGAGTTTGCCTAAGGAAGTTGATAAGACAGCCAAAAAAATAAAAGAGCAGCCACAGGTGGCATGCATAGCAAAACCTGATCGGGTGGAATCTGGGAAAGAAAAAGCAGTAAGTTATATTTTCCTAACTTTGCACAGCCTCATGTATGTAATTTATTAATTCTCACCTAAGTACACAAATTGCTCAATGCTAATTATATAAATGAAGATCATCAAGCAATGAATGGCATTTTCAGAGAAATGTAGCAATTATTTACTGAAATGAAGAACTTTGGCCTTTTGACAGCTTAATCAAATATATGTAAACCATAGATATAAAATACATATTACTGTTTCTTATTTTCAAATAATTTATCAAAATCATATAGAATGATAAAGATGTTTTCTGCTGTTTTAACTTATTCCTTTTTTCTCCACTATGGACATAAAAATTAGTATTTCCCTTTAATATAAAATAATGTGTTTTCAGGTAAGTTTCTGTTCACTTAGCCATTTGGTTATACAAGAGTCAACAAGTTTCTTCTCACTTGAAAGTCTTTCAAGGTGTGGTCAGCCATAAAATGATTGCCAACAAAAAAAGAAAGATGTGAATGAAATCCAGAACAAAAGTCATTTTAAAAATTCATGATGTAGTTTATTTTAGTATTTAGGATAATTGTAATGATGTATTCTGTTAGGAGTTTCGTTCAATGTGTTTAATATTAAAGGGTTATTTATAATACAAGCATAATCTGGAGTAATATTTATTCTTCCTTAGCAGAAACTTTTAAGAGTACCCCATTTTAACCAATATTTGCACAAGCAATTATGTCATTTTTAGGGAAACTGATTTTTCAGAGCTACAAGAGATGTTATCTGAATATCTAATTGAATGATTTTAATTCACAGATGACAGCATGACTTACAAGGAAATTTAAATGATGTATTAGTATTAAAATTTAGTATTAAAACTCCAACTAGAAACTATAGTTTGTTCCTACTCTGATTCAGTTATTTTTTGTTTACAGTTTCGACATGTAGTTACTAACCTATCTCTGGTGTATCATGCATCATACATTAACTCAATAAATCCTGCTTTTACTTTATTATGTTAATGTCAGAGTCAAAGAAAGCAGATACCTATACATTGTCCATTCTAAAGACTGAAGGTAGCCACCACCACCACCACCATCACCAACACCCATTGCTCCTCTCACTAACCATTTTGCAGAACTAGATGTGCAAAGCTGTTCCCCCTGTGTGAAACTGTCCAAAGTTTTCACAACCCTCTACTTTCTTCTCTTTTGTCTTTCTGATCACATGCTGTGTGTTCTGCTTTGACTACATGATTTCTTTTTGCCAGTCTTCAGAAAATAAAGTTTTCCTTGCTTTTTTATTTGTTCTTTTGTTTCTTCATTTGTTTTGAGTTCTGTTTTCTTTCCTCCTGGGGGAGCCACATGAACAATTTCTAAATCCATTTAGGCACCTTCTGCCCAGGTTTTTAGTGTCAGACCTGCATTTTGAAGTATTCACTAGATAGTTCCACTACAAAGCCTTATTGTAAACTCAAACTCCGTTTGCCTGAATCTTACCCACTTCTCTATAGAAGTTTCTGCTTCTGATTTTCTGTTTCTGATAATGGCACCATCATTCCCTCTCTCCTGCCTCCTAGTTACTAATTTTCTAAGTGATCTAAGCTTTCCTCTTACCTCTCCTTTGCTCTCCACATCCAAGTTATCACACTCCTGTCCATTAGCTTCCATTCCTGAGAACGCTACCCTGCTTAGAGCTTTCACGACCTTTTGTCAATGATTTAAGTAATTTAATTACTGGTCACTATGCCTTTTCTTTCTCTCTTCTCTTTTACATATAGAGAGATAGAATTATATATATATATATAAGTTTCAGATAAATGTTTTCCAGGATTTGTATAATTTAACTCCATGACTCAGATATTTCTAATGATTACCTATTGCATTTTAAATATAATCAAAACAAGAAGTCTTTAAATTTTTCTTTTATTGTACAACCTCAATGTGTACTTTTTTTTTTTTTTGTAAGTTGAATGTAGGCACTATTTTACTAATACATTATTTACATTATAAAACATGCACAAAGGATAAAAAATAAAAATCAATGAAATAAACTAAAATTACTGTTTTTATTATATTAAAAAGTAATACAGACACATTTGACCACATTAAAAAAATGATTAATAATAATATTTTAAAGAGAACATTGATTGACTGTGCTTTAGTATTTTTTTAGATTTTGGTCTCAAATTTTATGATAGAGTTAATTGAAATTTAGTGTCAAGAAGTTAAGCTTATTTTGATATTTTGATATTTCATTTTAATGAATATTCATAGCAAAAAAGAGGTAATTCACAAGGCTATGCCAGAAATAGAAGAAGTGTATCAAAGGCTGTACTCATGAAATCTTGCTGCCTGTTTTTGAAGTATGGCATTAGAAACCAATTATGAAGCAAAATTGTGGCCATTCCACAAATAAGTGTTAATTTTCCTAATACTGATTATTTTTTCATCTTAACTATCAGAAAATATAGAACTTTTTGAATATTTTCTAACAAATGGCTTTAAAACCTACAGGAGTTCTTCATCTGGAAGTTTTTAAAACAGATTAAAATATTCTGTTTTAAAGGTTGTTAAATGAGCATATATGACAGTTTTTAAAAGTGATATATGTCATTATATGTAACATAATTATGATTTCCAAATATCTATCTTCAAAGTGCTGTATCCACATGATAATTTTCACAAAGGGACAGTGTTTTGTTTGGTTTTTTGCTAAATATCTAATAGGTAGCATATATCCGATAACTAATGTTTACTTTCTTTCTAAGTATCCAATAAGTAGTGTATTATAATAACACTGTCATCACCAAAATGTTGAATAACTTTGGAATTCTTCTATTTTTGTTAAATAAAAATAATTAAATCTTCATATTCTGCAGCTTTTTAACTAATTTTTCATGAGATAATCAGTAAAGTTCTGTGTTTAAAATAATTTCATTGTTATTCCCCATCTCAATACAAAATATTAATAATATTCTTCAAAATATGAAGTTCTCATTAGTGTACAAGGTACTACATCAGTAACATCCTGAGGCACTTGTCCACTTCTGGCTTACTTGCAACAAATGCAGTAAATGAGCTTTACAGGTACCACTATCTCTATATCCTTACCCTTAAAAAAATAATAATAATTCTAATCAGAGAAACCACTCTTCAATGCCTAATATACAGTTTTTCCATTAAAAAATATATATACCTTTATAAAACAGTTCACTCAGTGTTGAGGTTATGTTTTCATTGGTACATGTTTCCATGAGGGATCACAATAGTAATTCTTTGAGTATTTTACTATTAAAACAGATATAGAGACTATTATGAACTAAGCACATCAGAAATATTCATACTTTAATTCTATTATTACCAAACCTTTTGCTACTTAATTTGTTCTAATAATTTTTCCCGAAACCTTCTACAATTATTTCTTTGCTCCTTCCAACACTATTGCTGGTAAAAGAATATAACCCGATTGTCACCATATTGTTTTCCACATGTTACTTTAGCAATTTTTCCATGGCAGAAAAAAAAAGTTTCCCTAAATTATGTGTAATTTTTTTTGTCTTTTACTATTAAATAAGAAAATTAAAAGAAGTTTCCAAATGTTTATTATTCAATCTAGTGAAAATTTGTAATGTACTGAAAACTTATCTGCCGAAAATTATAGAGGTTTGTGATGTTGTCATAATACCACGGGCTGTAACACCAAGGCACATGATGTGTTGAGGGTAATCTTTGATATTAGCAATAATAGATGCAGATTATGTTTTCAAATAATTTTCCTGGTAATGTTAAACATTTTTGTCTAACTTTATGTCAGATCTGATTTAATTTGATGATTGTTATTTTTACCTTATGAAAACTGATGAAAATCTGTAACAATATGAAAAGTGTCAGCTTTCTTTTTAATATATACATGTCTTTCTTACCTTATTGGTTGTATCTTAAACACATTTCTTTTTCTCAGGAGTCTGTTGCTACCACTTACCCATTATAGGAAAGTTGGTTTAGTTGAAACTAGGTAATGTAACCATAAACCTGCCTAACTGAACATTAAGCTTCAATATAAAGGTGAGCAAATGAGTTGATTGCCTCACTGTAACTTCTCCTTTTAGTATAACTCCCAGTTTTCTCCTCACAGACCATGTGACCAACTGATATAAGAAGTAAGAAAACAGTGATGTTACCTATTTATTAAATATTAGTAAAATTTAATTTATTTTCTACTTTGGATTGAAAAATACAATTAAAATCCTTCTTGTAGTCCATTGGATCATCTTGCATAGTCACTGGGGGATCTGCACTGCACAGCAGAGACTCTTGTCTAAGAGGCTTAGTTGGCTCACTCAGCCTTCTGGAATCTGGCTTCAATACAAATTTCAAGCAACTCTAACATTCCCCACAAGTGAGAAATCAAAAACCAGCCACATATGCCTTTGTGTTGTGCTGGAAAATAGCTTGTGCTTTTTCTCTTCTGATCCTCTTCTCTGTTTTTCTGTGTGCATGCATGCTGCACCTTCACATTCACCTGTCACAAAATCCCATCTGGACCTCCAATTGCCAGCAATTCTTCCATGAATCTACTCTTCTTTTCCCTAGTGGCAGTCAGTGCTGCTGCCAAACTCCCTGTATTGATTAGTTTTAAAATGAGTTTTTATTTGGGATCAAAGTAATACTCTTAATTTAACTCATTATATTCTGAGCACTGTATTAAGTCCTTCCTCTGTCATTTAATCTGCAGAACTATTGATAAGGTCAACATTATGGAACTTGTTTCAAAGATGGGGAAAACTAACTTCCATGCCCAAGATCACATAGCGGGAATGAAACAGAACTAGGATTATACTTCAGTTCTGATTTTGAAGGCTATGCTCTTAACCACTGTGCAAAATGCCTTTTTCCTGTTATACTTACAGAATACTACCTTTTCATTATTATAATTATTTGTCTCTCTTAGGAACTCCCACTGCAATTCCAAACAGTTTGTAAATTTTTCATTTTGTTTATATATTTGTATTATTTTATTTAGTCATTTATTTGTCACTTCTTTCATTCATATTATTATAGTGTTGTTTATATTGCTTTGTTGCCACATCATTTTGTCTCTTCATTCATTTTTGTCTTTCAAAATGCTTCTTGAATAGAATTAAATTAATCTTGAAGTATAATAAATAATTTGAAAAGTATGCCCTTTTTATTGTTTTAGTTTAATATTTTAAAAAGTCACATAGGTACAGAAGTTACTCTTTTTATTTTTATACATAAACACAGTACTGCTTAAGTCCATATTTGATATACACTGAAGAATTACACTGAAACATTATAGCTCTCCTTATAGAAACAAAACTTTGAGCATCCTTTAGCACGTACTTTTGTTTCTGGTTAAAATGATCTAAGGGTTATTATTTGAGTTATGTATACCCATTGTATATAAGGACCATGTAATCAGATAGGACAGGTTTTCTGTAGTGACAAGAACTCCCATATTGGTATGTGTAGGTATCTTTAGGTATCTGATCTTTTACTCCAAGCCCAGTGAATTTTACAAACTTAATCTTGTTTGAAGTGTTTCATAAACCCAAACTAGCAATCCATGTTGATGTAAATTTTGTTCACATAATTAAACATCATTCATATCTGGTTTAATTTTAGCCCATCAAAAATAAATGGCTTTGGGAAAACTAAACAAAAACTTAATTTTACATCCTTTCCTTGCACAGTTTTATATATAACCTGGAATTCAGTTCTTAACCCCCAAAATATCCAAAAAACTTCCACTTGCCTTCAATGTGGAAGGCTAAAAGCTACAGCATTTGTGAAAAGGGCAGAACCAGGTCTGGCAGTGCAGATATGTTTTGTCATAATCCCCACTGCTAGTGAAGGCCTCAAGATACGCCAGCAAAGGAAGAGTTTCGAATGGGGCTCAGTTCCTCACTGGCTCTCTCTGACTGGTCTGCAGTTCAATAAGTGGCAGTGGATACTGGACTATCTATGCTCACTCTATGGTTTTAGTTAATAAATTTTTTTAAAAAAAGGAAATCTTAGCCTTTGGAGATTTTGAGTAATTTTTTAATAGAAAGAGACTGGAAAGGATCAAGTAGCCATACTTCCATACATGGGGAATGTGCAATACATAATAAAAATAGGTCAGTGTAATACAGCCTAGTGCTAACTGCAGAAAAAATACATAGACAATGTTTTCCTCAGAGGAAATGAAAAATAATATTTCTGTTTCTAAAAAAGTATGCTTAAATTATGGTTGTTCTCATTTGCTTCTATCAAAGATGACAAATAAAATTCTCATGAAAAAGATAGATACTTAGAATTTTATTCTTATGTAAGAATTTCAGAAGTTGTTCTAAATTGTATTACATATAAAAAGTAAAATAGATAATATATAATGCCAATCACTGATTATCTATTCAAATGAGAAAAATGATGAATAATTTTTAAATTAATGATATTTATACATATGTATATGTTACATATATATTATATGTGTGTATGTAATTTAAAAAGAACCATTTTAATCCATTCGTTCCCTTACATCTTAGTATGCTACTAAATAGCTTAATATTATTTTTTAAAATAAGTACACCATCACAAATCTTTGAACCAACTGAGAAGAAAATTCCCAGTCTTTCAATTTTGGGGATTTAGAAACTTGAGAGAAAATGAGCCCAATTATGCCACTTTCACATGAATCCTTTGATTGTATTCCTATAGATGTATGGTACTTCAGACACCCATTTGAAGATTGAACAATTAAAAAACAAGACTCAACTTACACACTGTGTTTTACATTCTTCTCTTTTTTATCTACTTTTTCTTATTTGATCAAATTATTCCCTTTTTAATAAATGTTCTTAACAAAGCAGTGTTGAGTCCATATAGACCAGTTAGCTTGCATGAGTACAAATTGCACTAGTGTTCTAACCCAGATCTCTCACAAAAGCAAGTGGATAGCATGGAAAGGATCATAATGGATGGACAGTGGATGAGTGCTTCAGTATGCTGATCTCTGTGTATTAAGAAAAACTTAGGAAAAAAAATTTAGCAGCAGCAAACAAAAGAGATGAATGTGTAGATGCCTTACATTAAAGAGACAAAGGACCTGTGATCTCTTTGTAACAAGCTAATGGTGTAATGAGAAAACAGGACATTTACCTCTGTTAGGGGAGTTTACACCTAAGCTAGTTAAATGAAGAAAATTGGCATTATGAATTCTTTTCAATATATCATGGTAAAATAAGTACATGTCCTGTTCCTTCTGAACAATTCAGCCAAATGCCTTTTGGTCAGCTAACTTACTTACTCTCCAAACATTTTTTTAGTCCCACAAGCCAGTAGAGCAAGCACTTTGCAGACTTGGGACCTCATAATGTGGAAAAGGAAGAGTCATTTAGTGGAAAAAAATCATCCAGCATCACCACCATGTGTAAATAATGACTTAATCCTGTGAGGAGTGTGGAGGAAAGAGACCAGGAAGTTAGAGGCTGGAGGGAGAGATAAGTAGGTAGAACATCGTGCTGAGGAAAGTGTGGACACACGGAGAACAGCCACATAAGGGGTGTTGTAGGGTAGGTATTTTGATATTTATGTGTGTTAGTCTTCTGCCTCAAGTCTCTTAATTTCCTTTGTTACATTATGTATGAGGGTTCTTCAAAAAGTTGTGGAAAAATAGAATTAAAAGACAATGCAAGTCTTTCCATAAACTTTTTGAAGTACATTTGTATCTCTTGTCCTAATCTGATTTTTGTAAAATGTCAGTAGAACCTTCAGAATCTATTGCATAAAACTGTAATTTCTCTTTTATTGTACTTAGTGAATTGTTACATATATTGTTTACTGTGGTTAATGAAGGGGAGATGGGACTAAGGTAAAAAAAGATAGACAAGGAAGGACAAAGAAAGCATATTGGACTCAAAAATATGTGCTCTGCCATTGTCGGGGATGTGGTGAGATAAAAATGTCCCTCCACTGTGATGATCCAGAAAGCTTTTATTAGAAAGCTGCTTCACCTTTGTTTGCCTCATCAATGTAAGCTCCTAAGAGAAAGAGACCAAAGTAAGATGTGTGTTCATCAGCTCTGCTACTGTAGTCTCACAACTGCGGATAAGTAATCCCTTCCTGAAGAGACATCCGAAATGGTCCAGAAAGGTTAATTCTTGGTAAACCAAAAAGTAAGCATTGCTTTTTTCACTAAACTTGTTAAGAATATATCAGACTATCTTTTAAATTGAGTAATGTCATAAATTCAGCAGATGTGCTCAGGGTATATCGTTAACTATACATAATAAAAGTATATACTGAGATGAAAACAAATGTAAAAGGAGTATTAAGCCAACAACTTTTATGTCTGATAACCCTGTAACTAGAAAAAAGAGGAGAAGGGGAAGGAAAAGGGGAAAAAGAAGGGGAAGGAAAAGCAAAGGGAGGGAGGGAAGAAGGAAGGAAGGAAGGAAGGAGAAAGAAAGGTTTTGTGCATGTTTGTTGTTTGTTGTACAACCTCACTTCTGTTCATTTGAGCTATAGTTCAGTAAGAAGAGCCCACACACACACACCTGCTGAAAATATAGAGATAGTTCAAGATACAGACTTAGTGGAATCAAGATGCTTCACAGCCTATGCAAAAAGCCCTTATGCAAAAGGCTCCGATTCTTGAAACAAAATTGTTGTCATGGCATCATCATAGCACAAGGCAGGCAGCAAGGTCGAGGCTGTGTTGTGCCTACTAGTGTCCCATCTCCCAGGAAAACCCTTGCTACCAGTCCCAAAAGTTAGTTATTGTACTGGTTGAAGGGGACTGCCTTTGAAGATGAAACACCAATTGGTTTCAAAATTAGAAGACATTTATAACTGATATTTATGAAACAACTTTGAGATGGGATACTGACAATAAATGTGATTAACAACTCTACAAAAATAACAACTGGATATTTCTCTTTTGCTGAACTGATGAGTCAGAGCAATTATTGAAAAAGTTTTTGAAATCTTACAATTTTTAAACATTCATTCCAAATGATATAGAGTAAATGACATTAACAATGGTACCAAGTATATATAGTGTTTTACAGCTTTCAAGGTGTCTTTAAAAAGCAGTGCCTTGTTTGAATCTCTCAACAATAACAAAAATCCATTGCAGTGAGTAGTGCATTTATTATTATGATGTGTTACTTGCTTATTTTTGTTAAGTAAATTTTCCAACATCCCATACAACTTGTGGCCAGACTCAAAGCCCATACTCTGATTCTTTTCTTGTTCTTTGCCAAGCTTCATCATCCAAAAATATTAATCATATTAGTAGAAAAATTATCATTAAAATGTTTCTTCCGAATTTGAACTTTATCTCAAAGAAAATGTACTGAGAAAGATAATCATATTTTTGAAGGAAAATGGTATTGAAATGTAAAATGTAGAGTGTGAATGAAAATATCAAATGTCATTGAGAATTGACTTTTAAATTAAACTTAGTTTAAATGAAAACTAATCTTTACCAATGTGTGTCAACTATACTCATTTTTGTTCTCATTCAAACTTTTTTTTGATACTGGCATGTAGTTGAAAAAAATTCTCATAATGACTTCACAGTTCTTAATAGTTATTTGGGAGTAATGGAGAGGCCATGTTTTTAGTTTAACCATGTTAAGTTTTCCTGTATCTTTTCCTCCCTGCTAGGAAAAGGAAGATGACAAATCAGACATCTCAACTTCTCAGCAACCTAAAAGCCCACAAGGTCTGAGTGACACAGGATATTCTTCTGATGGAATATCAAGTTCACTAGGTGAAATTCCAAGTCTTATTCCGAGTGACGAAAAGGATTTGCTCAAGGGACTCAAAAAGGACTCTTTTTCACAAGAAAGCAGCCCTTCCAGCCCCTCAGATTTGGCTAAGTTAGAAAGCACAGTCCTATCCATTTTGGAAGCTCAGGCAAGTACACTAGATGAAAAGTCAGAAAAGAAGACACAACCTGATGAGGTCTCTCCTGAGCAGCCTAATGACCAACCGAAAACTCAGTTTTTATCTGAAATACTGGAAATTACTATTTCAGAAGAGGAGCTAAAGGAGAGTCAAGAAGAAAAGAAAGACACCTTTAAAAAAGATAGCCAACAAGGCATTCCTCCCAGTAAAGACCAAAAAGTAAAGTTGGAGTTTGTTGACAACATAACTACAAAAAGAGAGCCCTATGATTCAGTTGAAGACAGTAGTGAAAGTGAAAACTCACCTGTTCCACAAAGAAAACGGAGAACAAGTGTTGGTTCATCAAGCAGTGATGAGTATAAACAGGAAGATAGTCAAGGATCAGGGGAAGAGGAGGACTTCATTCGAAAACAAATCATAGAAATGAGTGCTGATGAAGATGCTTCTGGTTCTGAAGATGATGAATTTATTAGGAAACAGCTCAAAGAGATTAGTGGCAGTAGCAGGAGCCACAAGAAGGAAGAAACAAAAGGGAAAGGGAAAGTAACAGCAGGGAAACACAGGCGACTGACTCGAAAAAGTAGTGCAAGCTTTGATGATGATGCAGGGAGACGTCATTCATGGCATGATGAAGATGATGAAACATTTGATGAAAGCCCTGAATGCAAGTACCGGGAAACTAAAAGTCAGGAAAGTGAGGAACTTGTAGTTGCTGGAGGAGGGGGGCTACGGAGATTTAAAACAATTGAACTCAACAGCACAATAGCAGATAAATATTCTGCTGAGTCATCACAGAAAAAAACAGCTTTGTATTTTGATGAAGAACCAGAATTAGAAATGGAAAGCCTGACAGACTCACCAGAGGATAGGTCAAGAGGAGAAGGATCTTCTAGTCTTCATGCTTCCAGTTTCACTCCTGGTACATCCCCTACATCAGTGTCATCACTTGATGAGGACAGTGACAGTAGCCCAAGTCACAAAAAAGGAGAAAGCAAACAGCAACGCAAAGCTCGGCACAGATCACATGGCCCTCTTTTACCTACTATTGAAGATTCTTCAGAGGAAGAAGAATTGAGAGAGGAAGAAGAGTTATTAAAGGAGCAAGAAAAGCAGCGAGAATTAGAACAGCAACAAAGAAAGAGCTCTAGTAAAAAATCAAAGAAAGACAAAGATGAACTTCGAGCTCAGAGAAGGAGGGAAAGACCAAAGACGCCACCTAGTAATCTCTCTCCCATTGAAGATGCATCTCCAACAGAAGAATTACGTCAGGCTGCAGAAATGGAGGAGCTGCATAGATCTTCTTGTTCCGAATATTCACCTAGCATAGAATCAGACCCAGAAGGTTTTGAAATAAGCCCAGAGAAAATAATAGAAGTACAAAAAGTTTACAAATTGCCCACAGCTGTGTCTTTATACTCACCAACAGATGAGCAATCTATTATGCAGAAAGAAGGTAGTCAAAAGGCGTTAAAAAGTGCTGAGGAGATGTATGAAGAAATGGTGCACAAAACTCACAAGTATAAAGCTTTTCCAGCTGCAAGTGAACGAGATGAAGTTTTTGAAAAAGAGCCTTTGTATGGTGGGATGTTAATAGAGGATTACATTTATGAATCTTTAGTAGAGGACACATACAATGGATCAGTAGATAGCAGTCTGCTAGCAAGGCAAGAAGAAGAAAATGGATTTATGCAGCAGAGGGGAAGAGAGCAAAAAACAAGACTTCCAGAGCAGATTTATGAAGATCCTATGCAGAAAATTACAGACCTCCAGAAAGAGTTTTATAAGTTAGAAAGCCTACATTCTGTTGTGCCTCAAGAAGACATTGTTTCAAGCTCTTATATAATCCCAGAAAGCCACGAGATAGTGGATCTGGGTACTATGGCAACTTCTACCAGTGAAGAAAAAAAATTACTAGATGCTGATGCTGCCTATGAAGAACTCATGAAAAAGCAACAGATGCAATTGACACCTGGATTCAGCCCAACCCAGCCTGCCATTGGCGATGATGTGTCAGAGCCCACCATGGACTTTGACAGGATGCCTGATGCATCTTTGACATCAAGTGTTCTCTCAGGAGCGTCTCTTACAGATTCGACCAGCAGTGCAACACTCTCTATCCCAGATGTTAAAATAACACAACATTTTTCAACAGAAGAGATTGAGGATGAATATGTAACTGATTATACTAGAGAAATTCAAGAGATCATTGCTCATGAATCAACGATTTTGACCTATTCTGAGCCTTCAGAAAGTGCTACATCTGTCCCACCTTCGGATACACCTTCTCTCACGTCATCTGTTTCTTCAGTTTGCACCACAGATAGCTCCTCACCGGTTACTACCCTGGATAGCATAACCACAGTTTTTACAGAGCCAGTGGATATAATAACTAAATTTGAAGATTCTGAGGAAATTTCTTCATCAACTTATTTTCCAGGCAGCATTATAGACTATCCAGAAGAAATAAGTGTATCTTTAGATCAGACTACCACACCGGATGGTAGAACTAGTGCTGATCACGTTATGATTTCCTTATCTGATATGACACCTTCTATCATAGAATCTGTAGGAACTAAACCTGAGGGGCCAATTGCGGACACTATTTCAACTGACTTACCTTTATCTGAAAAAGATTCAATGAAGAAAGCCAAGGACACTGGGAACAGGCTTATTCTGGAAGTTTTGGAAGCCTATAGAGATAAAAGGAAGGAGTTTGAGGCTGAACTAACAAAAACTAGCTTACTGGAAACTGTTCTTGATCAACCACCTTCTTCTGAAATAGCCCTTCCAATGAATGAGCAGTTTTCAACTACATACTTTATATCTGGAGAGGTCTTTGGTCAGGAAAAACCTGCACCTCATTTACCATCTGGCCGTCCTTCTGCATCCTCTCTTCCAACTAAAACTCGTCCATTCTTCCGAAGTTCTTCTCTGGATGTATCAGCCCAACCTCCTCCTCCCCCGCCTCCTCCTCCTCCTCCTCCTCCACCACCTCCCCCTCCCCCTCCTCCACCCCCACTGCCCCCACCAACTTCACCTAAACCAACTATTCATCCTAAAAAAAAATTAGCAGTTACCTCTCCAGTGACTCTAACAACTACAGCTGCACCTCTGGTTGATTCTGTTACTACTGTGGAGACCACAGCCATTCCAAGAAGTAATGGGTCACCTGTAACAAAAGTATGTACCACCACACCTCCTCCTGTTCCTCCTAAGCCATCTTCAATTCCATCTGGACTTGTATTTACACATAGGCCTGAGCCAAGCAAACCTCCAATTGCCCCTAAACCAGCAGTTCCTCAGCTTCCAATAACTACACAAAAATCAGATATACACCCCAAACCAACAGGTCTATCTTTAACCTCAAGTATGACCTTAAATTTAGTGACTTCGGCAGATTATAAATCGCCTTCCCCTACTTCCCCACTTTCTCCACACTCCAACAAGTCCTCACCGAGATTTTCCAAATCCCTCATGGAAACTTACGTGGTTATTACATTGCCATCTGAACCTGGGACTCCAACAGATTCTTCAGCTAGCCAAGCAATTACCAGTTGGCCCCTGGGATCACCCCCCAAAGATTTAATTTCCATTGAACCAGTGTTTTCTGTAGTTCCTCCTATGAAAGCTACAGAAATTCCACGTTCTTCAGAGCAGACCCTGTACATCTCCGGAGTTTTGGAGTCATTTTCTGCTGCACCTGTCACAGCACTGTCTTCATTTCAAGCAGCTCCAACTTCAGTCCCACAGTTTCTCACAACTGAAGTTTCCAAGGCTGAGGTTTCCACAGCCAGAAGTACAGTCTCCAGTGTTGATCTCAGCAGTGTTTCTATTTCAATTCCCCCAGAGCCTCTTGCTCTTGATCACCTGCATTTAGAGAAGCATCAATATAAGGAAAATGGAAAGTTGCAGCTTGTTGGTGATGTCATTGATTTGCGTACAGTACCAAAAGTAGAAGTTAAAGCAACTGAAAAATGTATGGATCTTTCTGCTTCTACAATGGATGTGAAAAAGCAGACCACAACAAATGAAGTTTATGGGAGACAAGTTAGTGCTGTCCAACCCTCTATTATAAACCTCAGTGCAACTTCATCAGTGGTTACTCCTATATCCCTAGTCACTGAGATCATAAGTGTTGTCACATGCACAGCTACTGCAAGTTACACTACAAGTACAGAAAGCCTAGTGGGTATAGAACATGTACCAACAGCACCACTCCAGCTTACTACATCAAAACATGCTGAGCCCCCTTACAGGATGCCAAATGGCCAGGCCTTTCCTACAGTTAGGGAGGAAGCGCCCATAAACTTATCTGTAGGTACATCAGCACATGCAATGACATTGGCTGTTACAAAACCTGTCACTATGCCTCCTGTTGGTGTCACCAATGGATGGACTGACAGTGCTACATCCCAGGGGATCTCTGATGGGGAAGTGGTGGATCTCAGTACAACAAAGTCTCATAGAACTGTCGTAACAATGGATGAATCTACTTCAAGTGTGGTGACCAAAATAATAGAGGATGATGAAAAACCTGTTGATTTGACTGCAGGAAGAAGAGCTGTGTGCTGTGATGTGGTTTATAAGTTACCATTTGGAAGGAGCTGCACAGCACAGCAGCCTGCAACTACTCTTCCTGAGGATCGTTTTGGCTATAGGGATGACCACTACCAATATGATCGATCAGGGCCATATGGTTATAGAGGGATTGGGGGAATGAAACCTTCCATGTCTGACACTAATTTAGCAGAAGCTGGACATTTTTTTTATAAAAGTAAGAATTCTTTTGATTATGCTGGTGGAACTGATGCAGCAGTAGACCTAACTTCAGGGAGAATTACAACAGGTCAGTATGATATGGCAACAGACCTTTCCTTGAAATATCATTATGGTGTTCCTCATCTCATTTCAGGATGACAATGTGGTCGCTTTTCCAATTTTGTTACTTTTCCTCTTTCTTTGGATGTTCTGGCAACATATTTTGGAGTACATGTGCGCTTTTATTTCTTCATTTTTTAAAATTTGTTCTGCTCAAAGTCACCTGCATGTGCCTGCATGTTCAACAATGCTTTTGTTCCGCATCTGATTAGGTTAACCTGTGGATTTGCATGCAGTCCTAGTCATTATGCTCATCAAGATGAGAGGGCTTTCAAACCAAAAAAGCATCAGTCATTCTGGGAACTGGACTATAACTCTACCCTGTATTTCAGGTGAGGTAATGGATTATTCAAGCAAGACTACAGGTCCATATCCAGAAACACGACAAGTCATTTCAGGAGCTGGGATTAGTACACCACAGTATTCCACAGCAAGAATGACTCCACCTCCAGGATCCCAGTATGGTGTGGGAAGTGTTTTGAGATCTTCTAATGGTGTTGTCTATTCTTCAGTAGTGACCCCAATACCCTCCACATTTGCTATCACCACACAACCTGGCTCCATTTTCAGCACCACTGTGAGGGATTTGTCTGGTATTCATACAACTGATGCAGTATCTGCCCTGCACCAGAGCCAGCCAATGCCTAGATCATATTTCATAACAACAGGTGCATCTGAAACGGACATTTCAGTAACTGGTATTGATATCAATGCCAGTTTGCAAACTATTACTATGGAAACTTTTACTGCTGATACTATAGACTCTGTTCCCACTTTAACCACAGCATCTGAAGTATATTCTGAAGTGGTGGGAGATGAAAGCACTCTTTTAATTGTCCCTGATGAAGGTAAACAACAACAGCAGTTAGACTTGGAGCGTGAGCTCTTAGAACTGGAGAAAATTAAGCAACAGCGCTTTGCTGAGGAATTGGAGTGGGAACGTCAGGAAATTCAAAGGTTCCGAGAACAAGAAAAGATCATGGTACAAAAAAAGCTGGAGGAACTACAGTCTATGAAGCAGCACCTTCTCTATCAGCAAGAAGAAGAGAGGCAAGCCCAGTTTATGATGAGGCAGGAGACATTAGCTCAGCAACAGCTACAGCTTGAGCAGATCCAACAGCTGCAACAACAGCTTCACCAGCAACTAGAGGAGCAGAAGATTCGCCAGATCTATCAGTATAACTATGACCCTTCTGGAACTGCTTCTCCACAAACCACTACAGAGCAGGCAATTTTGGAAGGTCAGTATGCTGCCCCAGAAGGCAGTCAGTTTTGGGCTACTGAAGATGCAACCACCACAGCGTCAGCTGTGGTGGCAATTGAAATACCACAAAGCCAAGGATGGTACACAGTTCAGTCTGATGGTGTTACTCAGTACATTGCCCCACCTGGCATCCTGAGCACTGTTTCTGAAATACCTCTAACAGATGTTGTTGTAAAAGAGGAAAAACAACCCAAAAAGAGAAGTTCTGGAGCTAAGGTCCGTGGACAATATGATGAGATAGGGGAAAACGTGGCAGACGATCCCCGGTGTTTTAAAAAGATAGTGGACAGCGGTGTACAGACTGACGACGAAGACAGTGCAGATCGGAGTTATGCCAGTAGGAGAAGGAGAACGAAAAAGAGTGTTGATACAAGTGTCCAAACTGATGATGAAGACCAGGACGAATGGGAGATGCCCACGAGGTCAAGGAGAAAAGTTCGTGTAGGGAAATATGGTGACAGCACGACAGAAGCTGACAAGACCAAACCCCTTTCCAAAGTCTCCAGCATAGCAGTGCAGACGGTAGCAGAGATATCTGTGCAAACGGAACCAGTTGGAACCATAAGGACACCTTCGATACGGGCACGAGTGGATGCCAAGGTAGAAATCATTAAACACATTTCAGCACCTGAAAAGACTTACAAAGGGGGCAGTTTAGGATGTCAAACAGAAGCAGATGCAGACACACAAAGTCCTCAGTATCTGAGTGCCACATCTCCACCCAAAGACAAGAAACGCCCAACACCTTTAGAGATTGGTTATTCATCTCACCTCCGGGCAGATTCCACACTGCAACTGGCTCCTTCCCCACCCAAATCTCCAAAAGTTCTTTATTCACCCATCTCACCACTTTCACCAGGCAAAGCCTTAGAGTCAGCCTTTGTACCGTATGAAAAACCCCTCCCCGATGATATAAGTCCACAGAAAGTACTGCATCCAGATATGGCTAAAGTTCCCCCAGCAAGTCCTAAGACAGCCAAGATGATGCAGCGTTCTATGTCTGACCCAAAGCCTCTGAGTCCAACAGCAGACGAAAGTTCCAGGGCTCCTTTTCAGTATACTGAGGGCTACACGGTAAGAGTGATTCTTTTCAGTTAGCAGATAATGGACGAGTTAATGTTAATCACGTGTTTTCAGATGTTAGGAGGCAGGAAAGTACCTGGTACCTTAGAAACCAAATGTTAATTTCAGTGAAGAATATGGCATTAGAAATCTGCAGGGGAAAAACAAAAATAGAAGAGCATTCATGTAAAAATACCAAAGAAAGAAAACATAATGTGATGCAAAATGAAAAAGAAGTTTATTATTTTATGACAATGAGATTAAAAGTTTTGTTCTAACATCAAAATCTACCACATGTCAGTTGTAGACTGTGATTTCAGTGAATACAATTAATATTCATTTTCAAGTATGATGGAATAAATATTGAGTATAAATAGATAAGGCAAAGGATGACCATAGATTTAGACCATGGATACTGGAATTCTTTAGCTGGAAGGTCCTTAAAGATCATCTGGTCAGTCTCCTCTTCCTCCAGCCAGAATGTTTTTATGAAAAGGATTAGCACATTTCCTAGTCAAAAGACAGCAGCTCCGGGGTAGGCAGATGAAAGTATGACATAATCATCATAGTTTAGTTGTGTTTATTTTGTTTCTGGCAACGTCCTTAATGTAATCTCAAGTAAGCCTTAGTCCTAGTGATTATAAAAGCAAAATGAATTTTTATATTTCTTTGAATAATGGAGATTAATTATTTTAAAATATATAGATATGCTTCACGGGGAAAATAACATACAGATATGTTAGACACATCTGTGAATATCTCTATAACTGAGAAAAAGAAATGTCAATAATCAGCTATAAAAGCAGGTATATCCTACTTAGGATAACCTAATATATAACTGTTAGAAGATGGTTGATAAATATAATTGTTCAATTTAGAGCAAGACTTCGTTCAAATTAAAAGTTCACCTAATACACTGGTTTCTGAATGCTAGGTCTTTGAACCTGTGAAGCTTCTAAGTAGGGTTTTCTGATATATTGCTGTATTTCCACTGGCCTGTAGATATTAAACATTGGCTGTGAGCTGAAAAATATGTCATTATATATGATTATAAGTCCATTTGTAGGTATATAGACATACCAACAATCAAATTAACAAATTAAATTTATTTCTAAGTTTTCTAGTTTTCTAGTGGCATTTTGTTATTATGTTCTTTCTCAAACAGTATAATTTAGAAGTAAAACTGTCTTCATGTGAGGGACCGTGGTCATAAGTATAGAGTAAAGAAAACCCTGGAACGTTAAGATTTTATCTAGTTTATACAGAGTTATTTTATGCATAGCTTTGTTTCTAGAATTGCATGTATTGTGAAAAGTGATTTTTAACTTAGTTATAATGTGTAGGTATTTATTTTTTGCAGCTGTGGCTTATAAATTTACTTAAAGCATTATATGGAAAACTTTGAAATATGTTTTTGACAGTGTTATTAAAGTAATATTCAAGGCTTCTGTCATTAGAAAGAATAGGCTTCTCCTGTGTATTGATCACTTAATATATATTCCTATACCCTTAATTCAAATGAATTCAGTTAAAGAAGAGATTTAAGTTATCAATATTTTTTCCTCACAGTATTCACTTTGGGTTTGGAAATGTGAAAAGAAAGATAAAATGGGTTGTATAGATCATATTACTGATTGTATCAGTAATATTGATGAACTGTCTAATCATAAAAGAAATTGAGTAGAGTTACCAAATAATACTGTGAGTCTGAAAAATTCTAGATTTATTGAATCTTGGAGCACAATTCTTTCAACTGATCAAACTTAATGTGTACTTTAATATAGAATAATTGTACACAAGCTCAAAGGCATCGTATTATTGCATGCACAAGGTAGACCATTTTATATATAGGCAGTGATTTTAACACTTTAGATACTGTGAGTCTAATATGTAAATTTTATAATTTGTTTCTATGCAAACATCAACATGTTTTGAGTCTATTTTGAAGTAAATAGAATTTATTTCTTAGTTATAAATGTGGGTTATGAAGTATTAACTCTACTAAAAAGAATAATCTTCTAACTGATATTCATAGTGATGTGAATTTAATTTAAGAAGCCTAGCTCAGTAATTTATAGATTGTTAATTTTCACAGATTGTTAATTTTCACAGATCAATAAAATGGAAAAAAAATTTAAACAATTCAGTAGGCAGTGAAACAACATAGTAACACATATAATACAATGTGAAAGATAAGTTTTGTGCTATATAAGATTTTGAGTCAACATTTTCTCTTACTGGAAGTGTTAGGAAAGTTTTCAGAGAGGAGGTTCTGAGACATGAAGGTTGAGATCTCCGTTGGAGAAAAATGATGGTCATTCTAAATAGAAGGAATGAATTATGCAAAGATCCAGTTTAATAAGCAGATATAAAGCAAAGAGGAAAAGAATAGGTTTTGTGTAAATGCAACTGGAGAGGTGTTTACTATAAATGCAACTGGAAAGATGAGTGAGGACCAAGTCATAGAGATCTAATTTGCTGAATTACAGAGTTTGGATTTGCTTCTGTTGGATACGGGAAGCTTAGACTGAAGCCACTTTTTTTTTACACTGTGCACTAGCCCCTGGGCTCCATCCACTCTTGCCTTCCCTACAGTCCATTCTCTAAACAGCACCTAGAGTGATTTTCTAAAATGTGCGTTAGGTTATGTCACTTGCCACACAGCCTAAACTCTCCAGTAGAGTCTCATCGAGTTCAAAGTATCTTAGAAATTTCTTAACAAGGCCCCATGTGGTGTGGTCTCTGCCTGTCTCATGACCTCATCGGTCACTCTCCACACTTTTGCCCCTTCTAAGTCTGCTTCAGTTACTGGCCTTGGTGTTCTTTGGATGTGCCAACCTCATCCCCACCCAGGGCCCCTGTCTGGATCTCTCTCTCCCTCAAGATCTTTGCATGGCTCACAGCTGTGTACAGGTTTCTGCTCAAATGTCACCTCTATGGAGAGGCTGTCCATAGTTCATTCTCTAAATAAGTCTATCACCACAAATTCTTATTTCTGCCTCTAAATTTGTACATATTATTTGTTAAATATATTATATTATATATTTAATTGGATATCATCTTTTTTCTTCAGTAGAATTTAAACTCTACAAAAACAGGAATTTTTCTTTGTTTGCTGCTCTAGCTCCAAGTGCCTAGAACAGTGCCTAGCACAAAGTAGGCAGTCAACATTTATTGAAAAATTTATGAAAGGGAGGATTATATGGATAAGAGCAATGGGATAAGACATATGTTATCCCATCCTAGCAGTACTGTTGATAGTCAAAGTTGATATCTACTTTGCTTAAAGTGTCAGTTCCACTTTGTTTTTATGCAGACATCTGAAACACTGAAGACAACTTAAATGGTTTTTAGCTATTAGCAAGACTAGCTACTTCACAGATGAAAAAGCAAAGTCCACAGTAGGCTAGTGACTTTGTCATGGTTCCTTAATAAACCAATACCCTGGCCAGAATTAGAATGCTAGACTCCACACTTTATATTTCTTATCCTTTTATTAGCCTCTTCTGAGACTTAATGAACATTTCCTATTTCTTACTAGTTCAGTAACATGCTTGGTGTCAGTCCTTTCATCTTTCATTTCCTCTGCTTTCCTTAAAATTCAGTATAAGTCTCTCTCAGTTAGGTTATTCATTTTTTTAATTCATTCTTGCTTGCATTCACTCATTATCTCATTTATTCATTCATTGTTCTTTTGCAGAAATGTGGTAAACTAAAAATACAGGATGAACCAGGGAGACAGAGTTCACACTTTATCTCCTACTACCTGGATTATTTTGTGTTCTTGCCCAGAGATTATTTTAGTTTGCTCAGGCTTTCATAACAAAGTACCACAAACTGGTGGCTTAAACAGCAGAAATGTATTATCTCACAGTTCTGAAGGCTGGAAGTCCAAACTCAAGGTGTTGACAGGGTTGGTTCCTTCGGAGGGCTTGAGGGAAGGATCTCCTCCAGGCCTCTTTCCTAGCTTCTGCTACCTTCCTTAGTTGGCCAACCTTTCCCTGCATCTCTTCACTTTGTTTTTCCTCTATATGTTTCCATCTCTGTTCAAATTTCCCCTTTTTATAAAAGTCATATTCATTAGAGCACAGACTAGTGACCTCATTTTAACTTGATTACCTCTGTAAAGACCCTATGTCAAAATAGGTTCATATTCTGAGGTATATCTTTTGCAGGGGGTCAGGACTCCAACATAACCTTTTTGCAGGGAGGACACAATTCAACCCCATAACACATATCAAAGCACTATACTGTACTTTTTATTTATTCACAGGAAAATGTGGTTTGCTTGCTTGTTTGTCTTGGGTCTTCTTTTCACACACAATTTTTCTGTTCTTAGTAACTATCTCACAAGCTTTTGGGAGATAAAAAAAAAAATTCTTCCTTATGGATAAAATCTCCCTTACTGAAATTGCAAAGCACATTTGTCTAAATTCTGCAACTTGGAACATAAGAAATTGAAATTATATTCCGTTTCCATTCGATAGGAATCCAACTTTGTGGCATGAGGCCTTTTAATTCTTATTTTTCCATCATGGAAACTTGCTCACATACTTTTGACATGGAATATTCCAAGGCAGAAGCATAAATTGTCTAGTTAGGTGTTTCACCATAGCTCTGAGTTCATGCTTACCCCTAAGATATCTTATATATGCAGTTGATTAAAATTAGCACTAATTCACATATAATAAGGCAATAGTACACACAGTGGGCATAACTGGAAAGGGGGCTTACCTCAGATCATTCGATTCAGTTTCATAATATTCACCTATGTCTGTAAGAGATGAGCTCCATCCTTTTTTCCACACCCCATCAGTCTGGTGTCAAAACCACAGCCCCCAAACTAAATTCTATGTTTGACAACATTTACATAACCAAACAGTTTTATCCTGTAGCTATTTCCTCTTACAAATTGAAACTTTTGACTCCAAGTAGGCATGGAGAAAAAATTACCCCCTGTTTTCTTAAGTCCTTCAGTTTGCTCCACAGGAAAATTCCCAAGAGATATGACTAAAACAGAGTCGGAATCTATTCATTCCCGTGGGGTGAAGCTTTCTACCTAGATATGACTTGGTAATACTGTATTGTCATCATGATTTAGAAAAAGCACAGGAAGAAGTATACTTTCTAATGAAAGAGAATGTACTTTCTAATGAATGAGAATATGTGGAGAATGATTTTCTAACTTTTGTCAGTGAAACATTTCTTCAATTAAAATGGTTTGTTGAAGCCAAGTAGTTAAAAATGGGTGGAAACGGGTGGAATGACCAGGTATCTATTTGTAATGATGAAATGAAGTGACATTTATAACCTTCCAATCACCAAGTCTGGTAACTGTAGAGTTCCAGTAATGTTGATTCTCTTTTTCACAAGTTGACATTTGGCAACATCTGTATTTCCTCAGCAGAAAGTTGCTAACTATCATTATTATATCAAAAAGCTTTACTGTAATCCCATTCCAGCTATGTATATTGTATTATTGCCTTATTTTATGTTAATGAGTGCTAACTTCAATCAATCAAATGTATAATATATCTTAGGTGTAAGCATGAACAGTGGTGAAACACTAACTAGACAATATATACTTCTGTTTTGGGACTATCCTGTATCAAAGAAATATGACCAGAGTTCCATGTTGGAAAAACCATGTCAGAGCTAAAGAATCTCATGCCATATAGTCGGTAAAAATAATTCTTGAATGTCCTAGTAACTGTGTACTTTTCATATTCAGTAAAGTTCGTAATGCTGCTTTTCTAGAAATTTCATATTTCTATTTATGTAACCATTTTTAAATTTACTTTTTGGGGTCATGAGGCCTTCCTTTACTGATGAATTCTAAATTAACACTCTCTACCTCTAAGCCCTTCTTTATTTTTCTCCATATCACATATCATCATCTAAGATACTATATGTATCTTTATTGTGTTTGTTGTCATTATCTTTCCACCAGAATTTATGAGTGAAGATTTTTGTTTATTATCTTCACTGCTACGTACCCAGTGCCTAGAAAGATGCCTGACTCGTAGTGGGTTCTCTGTAATAGTACTTTAATTTGATGAATTAGTGAGTGAATGGACTTCTTTATCCATCAAATTGTTTTTAATTTGGGAGGGTTCACAAATTCCTCACTTCCACCTAAAATAAAAAATTAAAACAAAGCAAAAAAAGAAAAAAGTGTCATTCCCACTACACTTTTGTGTAGTTCAGTGTTACCATTTTTCCTTCTGCTTTCTCCTGTGTATTTCTTTTATTTCCTTAATGTATGACACTACACGTTGTCAAAATTTATTTCAATCCAGTATGTGTGTGTGTGTCCGTGGATTATCTCTAGTATCATGTCTGTGAAGATTTCATAAACCAGAGCACCAAAATGTGTTTCTCATGCCCTTTCTCTTTCTTCTTCCATGCAGTGAGACTGGTTTACATCACTACCACAGATGATCAGTAACTTCAAGAAGGAAGGTTAATGTAACATGTTCTCGACCAAGTCAGGAGACAATGTGACATTATTCACTGGGAGAAATAGTAATGTAAATTCAAAGAATTTGTTTGGAGCTAGAAGGGACCTAATTCATTCCAAGATTTATCTCTCAAAGTATAATATTGTTTTTAATGATTTCTCTATCAAAAAAAGATATAGATATACATATTTTGGAAGTAGCACATAGTTTGTCAATAATAGTACATACTACTTTTTTCACTAAAAAAACCCCCAAAAAACTGCATTTAAAATGTTATCAGCTCTGTATGACCTTGAAAGTACATAGGCTATTAAGTGTTAGAGCTGTTTTATCTTACTCTTAGACTTGCTTAACAATTTTAAAGGTTTTTATTAATAGACAAACTCCTTATTAAAATATTTTTGTGCTAGAGTTTAAGCCAGTATCCTATTAAAAAGCAGATGGCATTCATGAGCTGATTTTTACAAGAATATGTTTTGCTTCACTGATTGTTGTTTTGATAGCTATTTTTAAGATTTTTGGAACCCTTTAATGTCTATTTCTGAAAGTAATTTCCATAACCTAAATTGAGAAATTTTATTTGTCAATTCTTCCAGAGTATTAAAATTTAATAAATAATGGCTATGATGGCCAAATGCAATTTGATGAGTAATATTTATCAGGGATTATTTTTCATTATTTTCTTTGAAAAGATACATAAGAAATCAGTCTATTAAAACTGACTTTGATAAAATAAGCTGTTTTATAATGGTGGCATTTACATGTCAGAAAAAATATTCATATATTAAAGACTGGCTTTATAAATAATAGAAGCCTCATTCTTCCTCCAGCTCTTGCCTTCTTTATTACTAATGCTTTTTTCATGATGTTTTTATGAGTAAATCTTTCATTTTAAAATTCAACTGTTTTAAAATTAAAATCAGAAGTATTATTTAAAAGTGTTTTTCAAAATTAATGGCAGTAAAATAATTTACAGCCATTAATAATTAGGAGGATATGATAAAAATCAATTAAGACAAATGTCTATGTGTTTACAAATGTCAGTGAGTAAATACTAGAAAGTTTTTAAGCTGATTCCATCAATTTAGTGTTCAGAAGTCAACATTGCAATTTCATTATAATCAATATCTAAGGATTAATTTTAAAGCAAATCCCTTTACTAAAGAAAAGAAAATCAGATCATTTGTGTTATTTTTTCCAGCCATCCATATTTCAAAATATGCAAATTAATATGAATCTAAGAAACAGATTTATATTCCTGTTGTTCAGTGAAAGACCTCTGCTGAAAACAGAACACTAAATATTCTAATTCACCAGTTTAACTAACACAGAGGAATTCTGACAACAGAGCATTATTACTGACACAGTTCAAAAGCATAGTGCATTATTTAATATTATCTCCCTAAGTATTTTAACAATTCGCTACAGTTTCTACTTTGAATGGTGTGTAGTTTGTAGTTAACTCTACAATAAAGGTACATCCATATACTCCCAAATGCCTCTCCTCTAAAACACACATGCATGCACTTTTGTATATGTTTGTATTTCTACAAACTACCAGTTACTTATGATTCTACAATATATTGCATTAGCTGTTACTGAAAAAAAATGAGCACATAACTATAATGATTATAATGTAAAAATTTGGAATAATTTGGGGTATATTTTGAGATACAAGGTATATAGTGGCATCACATGTATTCCAATAATTGTCTGACATTTTTAATCATCATATTCAGCATCATAAAATACAGTTACAATAGGCATATATACATATACATATAAAATAATATTGTTATGGCCTCCTATAACTGACAAAATATTTTTACATTCAATTGCTTAGTTGAGATTCAAACCACTTATTTTCTGTAAACTTTATGTTTATCTTATTCCATATTTTAATGATAAAGAATCTGAAGTTCAGGTCAGTGTCCTTTGTAACCCTACACCTATCCAACATTAATTTCATTTGCATTAATTGAGGCTCTACTGTTTAACAATCTTTTCTTTTTCATATTATTCTGTATTTTGAATTATGTGTAGAGTTTGAGTTAGTAGAGTGCTGGAACAAGTGTGGTGAGGTAAACTGAGTCTTAAGTGAACTGGCTAAATAAACTGAAGTGGAATAGCCTGAAGCTATAAACAGCAAAGGGAATTTTTATTTGTATTAATTTCACCTTAAGAACAAGTTGCAAAAAGTTCAGATTAAAACAGTTGAAACATTAATCTTAACGACTGAAAACAATATAAAAATAATTAATCTAGGTTATAGAACTACCATCCAGTATTTTTTTTTTTTTTGTCTGAAAGAAAATAAGGGGCACTTCTAAATTTATGAGATGGCAAATAAAAACTTAGCTTTGCGAAGAACAGTCAGTAACTCTCTGAAGGGAATGAAAATTCAGTAAAAGTAGAAGACTTCAAGCTAAAAGTGATTGCTCTTGTGATTCCCTCTCTTCTTTCTTCCTTCCTGACCAAATGATTAAATATGTATATGAAAAAATACAAATATTGTTTTGGCTCTCTGATACACTATTTTAACTACATGAACAAATCACTCTTAATAGGTTGGAGCAGATTTTAATTTTTGATCCATTAGTTATTATATTTTACGATGACAGGGCAAGATAGTCCCCATTATTTAGAGCTCAGTCTCCAGGCACAGGGGCTACTTCTATATTGTAGTAATTTCCTTCTTTGAACCTCAAGCTGAAATCTCTGCTTAAAGTACTACTTGACGCCAATTGTAAAGAGTTTTATAATACCTCATAAAAGATTCAACATCACAACATTATTTTTCCTTTTGACATAAATAAATGTGCACGACTTTCTGCATTGTGACATGATGGAAATAGTTCTAACAAAAACAACAATGGTATGATATTTAGAAAAAGCTGCTTTTCTGGTGGTCTCAACTAGTTCCACTCTTCATGGCATGAGTCGATGTCTATAAAGGTTCACTCAAATGCACAGCCATCAATAAGCTCAGGTTTTGTTAATTATGTATTTGGAAAATCATCTAGTCACCCTTGCATTTATACCTCTAGTCTCATGTATTAAATGTGTACAATTGATAATTGAAAGGAAAAGTTAACCTCTTAAAATGACATTTAGTAAAAAGAATGAATTTTAAACAGTAATAATTTGATGTTGAAAAATAAAAGGAAGAGAAAAAGAGGTTGTTAGTACCTTCAAGCATTTTATTTTCTCCTAGGAAAATAAACAAGAAAATGTAATGTTGAATGAAGCAACAAACCAATTAAGAAGTATATCTATATTCTCACATAGCAATGTGTCTTTCTAATAAAAATGTAAAATTTAGAAATATGTCTTACTTCTAACATAGTATTAGCTTTCCTTTAAATTTCATAACCTTGTAGTTAGTAAATATTTTACTTTATAACATTGAAATGTCAAAATGTAATACATTTGTAATTCTTTAAAGTAAATTAATCATTTCCTTATCACTGGCTGATGGTGTTGTCCTGTTCCAAGTCTTCATAGTCCTTTGACGAGAACAGCTCCTCTGTTTATATGCCAAGCTTGGCCCATGGTGCTTTATGTGGATGCCAAAGCCATGGCTCTCAAAAGTCCTACCATTGGCATTGACATCCAACGAGACAGTAGATATGTACATGCAAGAAGAAGGGGTTAGCTCTGTTTTTGGTGGGCTCTGTAGCTCAAAAGACCCTTTAGAAAGTTCTCAGATTTGGAATCTAATGTGGATCTACCTTCATGTGATTATAAAGGAAGAATACCTCTCATTCTAATCTCTTATGGCAAGAAGAACAAAACATAACTGATTTTTTCAGTAAGCTATCTGGCCACACCATGATATATAGTGTATATAATGCTGTATTAGTGAAACACAAAAGTAAAGTTTGGGTGGCAATGGTTAATAGCATGCAATTAGTCTGTTCTCTCCTAAATAACAGAGTGGCTGGAGTAGAACCTGGTGATGGTGAGATTTTTAGAAATTATGAAAAGGGAAAAGCTACTGATTTTTTTATATTTACATAGCATTAAGCATTCAAATATGCAATGGGATACTATTACCAAAATTAAAGTTTTCAAAAGCATACCAGAGTGTAATTACTCATGAGAAGTACATTTACAGTATTCTAGTTAGCACTACACAAAAGCATTTAGTAGTTCAGGAAATTGATAGTGTAGAAATTTGAGGATGTTGATGTTCTACTATAGAAATAATTAAGCAGATTTTTAAAAAAATTATGACTGCTGGAATTTTATTATTTTATAAAATGTGAGGCATGGAGCTTTTTTATTACAAATGCAAAAAACTGCAATTGGGAAGTTAATATCCACTACATGAAAAGTAACATTAAAATGTAATTTTTTAAAAAAATTCACATTTCAGAAGTAAAAGTGTTTTAAAATGTAAATAGATTTTGTTCATACCTCAGAATTTGAGGAGTAATAGTACTTTTTAAGGACTGCTTTTTTAAAATTGAGGTGAAATTCACATAACATAAAATTAACCATTTAAAAATGAATGATTCAGTACATTCACAATGTTGTCCAGCCACTACCATCTCTATTTAGTTCCAAAACATTTTAATCATGCCTAAATAAAATCCTGCACCCATTCAGCAGTTATTCCCTTCTCCTTTAGTCTCTGGCATCTACTAATCTCTTCTGTCTGATTTACCTCTTCTGGGTATACATGTAAATGCAATTACACAATACATGACCTTTTGTGTCTAGCGTCTTCCATTCTGAATAATAGTTTACGGGGTCATCCACTTTGTAGCATGTGTCAGCACTTTCTTCTTTTATATAGTTGAATGACATTGTATTATCACAACTTATTTTTATATATGTATTTTTTATTTCATTTATTTATTTATTTTTTATTATACATATTTACAGGGTACAGAGTTGACGATCAGTATTTGTATGTTACAATTTATTTATCCATTCATCTATCGATGGACATTTGGGTTGGTTCCATATTTTGGCTATTGGGAATAGCACTGCTGTGAACATTAATGCACAAGTATTTGTTTAATACGTACCCATGAGTTTTGGTATGTTGTGGTGTTCTTTTCATTCTTCTTAAAGTATTCTTTAGTTTCCTTGTGATTTCTGTTTTTGGTTCCTTTGGGTATATAACTAGGAGTAAAATTGCTGAGCAATATAGTAATTTCATATTTAACTTTTTGAGGAACTTTCAAACTGTTTTCAATAGCAATTAAACCATTTTACATTCCCACCAGCAATGTACAAGGATTACAGTTTCTCCATATCCCTCCCAATACTTGTTATTTTTCCTTTAAAAAAAAAATATTAGTATAGCCATTCTGGTGGGTGTGAATTGGTATGTGGTTCTGGTTTACATTTTTCTAATGACTAATGATATTGAACATCTTTTCATGTGCTTCTGTTACACTCTCTTTGTCACCTCTCTTCCCCTGGGTGACGGAGATACAAAGGATTACTCAAAGCCCGTTTCTGAGCCATGAGAAGCCCTGAAGGGGTTAATTTTCCAGGAACCCTCAAGAGAGAGGCATTCCTCCTTGGAAAAATAACCCTGAACTGGGGTTCTTTCTCAGTATTTATTCTCCAGGCCAGAAAGTTACAGAAAAGGAACATAGATGGAGTTATGGCTAAGTATAGTTTAACAAAAGAGGCTGGTAATATCAGTCAAATAACAAAGTGACATTCGATAACACAATTTGCAAATCTTAAGTCAATTCACCAACAAAAGCTTGCTCTTAGCAAATACTGTCTTTTCCTACAGCAATTTCCTTAGTATTTTTACATAACAATAAAGCAACTTTAGGTTAACCTGCTCCAAGGGCATCTGTCCTTGAGTCAACAATTTTGCTGTGTTACAATTATTTTTCTACAACAGAGAATTTAGACTGGGGAAAGTTTCCTGTCTTTTGCAAGCTTAACGTTTCTGTGTATGATTTTAAAGTTAAGTTATACCTAAAACTGCAGGGCTTTGGAGGCTAGGCCCTGTGAAACACATTTGCTTTATAAATGTTAGTATACTCCACATGCTTCTTGACTATTTGTATTTCTTATTTGGAAAAATGACCATTCACGTACTTTGCCCAGTTTTAAAATGGACTATCTTTTTTCTATTGAGTTGTAAGAGTTCTTTATATAGTCTGGATACTAGATCATTATCGGATACATGCTTTGCAAATGTCTTTTCCCATTTCATAGGATGTCTTTTCACTTTCTTGATAATAGCCCTTGATGTACAAAAGTTTTTAATTTTCAGTAAAGTTTCATTCATCTATTTTTTTTCTTTTGATACATGCTTTTGAGGTCATATCTAACAATACACTGACAAATCCAAGCTCATAAATATTTATCTCTAGGTTTTCTTCTAAGAGTTTCATGGTCTTAGCTCTTTTATTTAAGTAGTTGATCTGTTTTGAGTTAATTTTTATATCTGGTCTGAGGTAGGTATCCAACTTTATTCTTTTGGATGTGAATATACAACATCATTTGTTGAAGAGACTATTCTTTCCCTATTGACACCCTTGTTGAAAAGCAATTAGCCATAAATGTAAGGACTTGTTTCTGCATTGTCAATTCTATTCCATTGGTCTATGTCTATCTTTATGCCAGTCTCACACTATCTTGATTACTGTAGCTTTGTAGTAGTTGTAAAATAGGGTATGAGTTCTACAACTTTGTTTTTCATTTGCAGTATTGCTTTGACTTTTCGGAGCTCCTTACAGTTCCATATAAAATTGAGAATCAGCTTTTCTATTTTGGCAAAAGGAAGCTATTAGAATTTTAATAGGAACTGTGTTATATCTGTAGATCATTTGGGATAGTCAGCACCACGCTCTCCAAGTGAGCTAACTGGCCATCCCTATATAGGATCCGAACCCGTGGCCTTGGTGTTATCAGCACCGCACTCTCCTGAGTGAGCCATGGGCCGGCCCTGGGATAGTATTACTATCTTAACAATATTAAGTCTTCCTATTCATAAGCATGGGTGTCTTTCCATTTATTTCATATTTTCTTTAATTTTTTTTTTCAGCAAAGTTTTGCAATTTTCAATGCACAAATCTTTTACCTCCATGGTGAAATGTATTCCTAGCTATTTTGTTCTTTGAACACTGTTATTAAGTGTTTAGTAGAATTCACCAGTGAAGCCATTTGATCCTGGGCTAATTTTGCTTTTTGGGGGGAAGTTTTTGATTACTCATTCAAACTCTTTGTTTATTACATAGGTCTCCAGATTTTTTATTTCTTCTTAAGTCAGTTTTAGTAATTTGCATGTTTCTAGGAATTTGTCCATCTCAATTTCATCTAGGTTATTTACCTGTTTGGCATACAATTGTTCATAGTATTCTCTTACAATCTTTTTTACTTCTATAAGTACTAGTAATATACCCACTTTGATTTCTTATTTTGTGTCCTTTCTCTTTTTTTTTTTTCCTAATCAGTCTAGCTAAAAGCTTGTCAATTTTCTTGATCTTGTCAAAGAACCAACTTTTGACATTATTGATTCTCTTTATTCTCTTTTCTTTTCTTTACTTCATTTATCTCTATGGTAACATTTATTATTCCTTATTCTTTTAGACTTGGGGTTAGTTTGCTCTTATTTTTTGAGTTCCTTAGGTGCTAAATTAAGTTATTGATTTGAGATCTTTCTTCTTTGTTAATGTATGCCTCACCACTATAAATTTCCCCATGAACACTGCTTTCTCTAAATCCCATAAGTTTTAGTATGTTGTGTTGTTCTTTTCATTCATACTTAAAGTATTTTTTAGTTTCCCTTGTGATTTCTTCTTTAATCCACTGGATGCTTTAAAGTATGTTAATATCCATATACAGTCATTTATCACTTAACAACTCTTTAACATTCAACAAAAGTGTGAACTATATGTTGTGGAGTTTGTTTTTTGTTTTATGAAAGGCAGCATATATTTATATAACCACATTCGATCCTTATAATTATGGGATGAACAGCTATCATTTATTGGATGTTTCCTATATCCAAGCAAACTACTTGATGCTTGAAAGAACTAAGTTTCATTTTACCTTTTAAGCAAACTAATGAGTTCTAGGTATTTGATCTTCAATTTACAGATATGACAACGGAGAATAAAGATTACATTATTGAAGGTCATGCTGAACTTGTAAAGTCATGATTAAACTTATATTTCTGAGTTTGAATCCAAAATTTTTTTCGATATAGGCAGGCTGCTTCCTATTCATTCTATGTGTAGTCTTAACTACTTTTTTCAATGAATTATTACTAGATTAGACAGTGAAGTCCAGAGATATCTATTATTTTAGGTAAGGTATTTAGCTCACGAATTTCTGAACCCTGTATACCAACAAATCATAATTTTCATTGAGCTCTCATATGCGTATTTGATAATACAATAGGCATGCTAAACTATTTACAGACTTTCTAACCAAAAGGAATTTTGAGGGCTTCTATTAAAAAATTATTGCTGTTTTTTTCAAGAAATGCTCATTATAACAATCAATTAACCATTTATAATATTATCTACCATTTATTGTGTGCTTGCTGTGGACTCGTAGTATTTTTATGTAAGTGCTATTGTATAGAAAAAATATTTTATCCATTGAAATAATTGCTGTTTATATTTAGGAATATATCTTCATCTATATTTATATCTATATATTTATATGTTTTTATCTATACTTACATCTATCTATATTTTCACCATAGAGCAAAAACAGGTAGACATAGGTAGATATAAATCTGCAGATCTTGAATTTGGAGGCAACATACCATTTAAAACTTCTTTCCAGACATGTTCTAAAATTGTTTGAAGCTTTGAAGCTATTATACTGTAGAATAGAAAAGCTAGCTGAGATCTGAACGACTGCAATTTCATATTAGAACACATATTTGTCAAGTAGTTCATAAGTTAAGAAAGCAATCATATGTTTTCATTTATAATAAGTAAAAATAAACATTTTTAGACTGAAGATATATATTACCACTAAATCTAAGCTATGTTAAAATTATCATTATGACATTTCTGGTTGCCAGTCTACACAGATGAATATTTAGGTTATTTGAGGTATAAATGAATAGCTATGTGGATGAATCCATGTACAGTTTAGTTTAACTAATATACTAGTACTTGTTCTGTTTAGAATATTTATCTTGCTGAATGTGCATCATTTTTCTGGGCTTTCACAAAAAACAACCCTAACTAAAGAAATTTTAATTATTAAGTAACTAAGTGAATATTAGTAGCTACCTATGAGAATAATATCTTCCTATGATGCCTTTGAATGACCACCATAATCTGGCCATCTCTGTCCAAGAACATTCGGAACAATTTTGTCCTTTAAAATCATTAATGATAGTAGTTTGTAAAAGTCATATTTTAATGTTATTTTATATGCAAAGACAACTCAAAGTAATAGCTAACATCTAAAAAATGTCATGCTTTTAGCAAGTGAGGTAAACGTATAATGACTTCAGAGGGGTACTGGGCCAAACCCCAGGAAGTATTAATCATATCATATGGCATTCTATCATCAGAGATTTTATTTCTCTGAGTAATAAAGAATCTGCCCCCCCATCAACATATTAAAGTTTACAATTAAAGTTTACATGTGCTCTAGAGGGATCTAATTTTCAAACTTTATGAGGAAAAAAATCACTTGATAGAATCACAGCGAGATCAAAGGGGACCATTTGGCCGTGGCCTTATTTTGATGAAGGGCCTCAAAATTTAGACTTCTGAAGTCATCTTCAAGTTCAAATCACTGTGTGTTTGTGTTTGATTCTGTTTAAAAGCGTAATTGTTCAGTGTCAACCTTTAAAATATATCACAGATTTGTAACAACTGGGAGCATTTCTTTATTTTTTATATATATCAGAAATATCAAAAAAATGAAACTAGTCTGGGCCTCTCTTCAATGAAGTAAGCCCTGCACTATTGATTTAGCTATGCATGTAAGCAGAAGCTGTTAGGGCTGAAGACGGTTCAGGAAATGGGAAGGCCTAGAAAATACATTTTGTCCAGAGCAAGCTATTTTCTCAAATGTCAATTCTTTCTGAAAGTAGCCAGTATGAGGAACACACTTAAAACAATTTGCACTGAAAAATCTAACCTCAAAAGTTGAAAACCTGAGGATACATTTCAAAAGATGGAAATGCTAAGGTTTCGACTAAAATCTTGAAGTACTGTGAAACAAGGAAATGTTCCTTTGGTGTTTAATTAACAACCTAATAAATTATCCTCATTTCTTGGAAACAGCTCAAGGCCTGGTCCAATCTTACCCAGCAGAAACTATTAGCTGGGAAAGAGGCTGAGGCAAAAATCCAAAGAGGGTCCTGCTGTCTTTGCAGTGAGTCATTTCTAGGTTTTATATCAAAGTTTTGCGGCAGAAAATAACCCAAAAAGGCAAGGTGACACAAAACAGTGAAGAGTCTACACATGTAATAGCCCCTTCAGGGAGAACTTGTCAGAATTGATGGACTATCAGTCAAAAGAATGTGAGACAGAATCATCAGCAAGATAAATAGGCATAAATATACATAAGTTCAGAAATGTAGAAATGGTCAGTGAGCATATTAGTATTCTATTGCTGTGTAACACATTACCTCAAAACTTATTTTTAAAAAATAAAAATATAAAGGAAAGCATGGAGAACCTGGGGATGTTTGTTTTTCTCTCCAAGAATACATTTGGGTAACAGTGCAATCCAGCACGTTTCATCTACAGGCATACTTATCACGTGACTCCACCTTTGTGTAACACACTGATATCTCAGCATCAAAAGTTCTGCCAGGTCCTGGGTGACCAGCATCTGGGAGGAGGAGGATGTAACACCTGGTTTCTCTGTTCCTTCACCTTCTTACAGTTCAACTCCACTGATCATTACTTGTCTTCCATGTTGTCCATCCAATCCCACAACTGCTCTTGACCCAAAGTCACCTGAAAATTATCAATTCCAGAAATCATATGTGCCACGAACATGTAAACCTTCTATCTAAAGGCTTACTCACTTAAGCACCTTCATCATATTTGTTCTTCAAGTTCACCCTTATTCTAGACTGCCAGAACTTCTCCTTGGTTTCTGTTACCAGCCCTCTTATCTCTTTTGCTCTCGTAATCCAAGGTTTACAATGTCCGCAAACCCTCTTGCCATTGCTGTAAACTATCACGCAACCTTGGCAAAGAATTTACCCTGAATAAATCCAAATATCTGCCTCTTCCTTATCTGCCTCTGGCCTGTTGAACACTTCCAGAGGAAAACACACAAGTGGGAATATGTAATTAGAGTTCAGAGTCACCTACCCTTCTACTGCCAAACACTCTTGCACTGTTTAGCTACCCAGCTTCCTTTCTCATTTTCAACTCTCTGCAAATCCCTGATAATCCCTGCCTTGATCACAGTAGATAAATATACTTCCTTCATCATAGTGAAAACAAGCTTCCTCAAATTTTAGCCACCAGATGCATCATAAATTTTACATTCTCTGAAGGAGTCCTTCTTAACTCTCCCTCTACCATATACTTAACATGCAATCGATCATAAAATCCAGTTTATTTTAGGTTGTAGACAGCCTCTACATGGCTCACAATCAACCCTACATCCTGGTATTCATGCCCTTGTGGAATCCACTCTTCTTGAGTGTGGGCTGCACTTAAGGACTTGATTCTAATGAGTTGAGCACTTTTGTGTTATGCTAAACATTTACCTCTTGGGTAATTTGTTATCAGTCAAGGTTTTTAGTAAATCTTATACCATTTGTAACAGTAAAATTCTGCCAAGTATATCTTCTAATAGATACATGCTATTGTGTCAGTTCTGCACTTAGAATCTTCAGTGACTTGCTTACGTGATGCAGTCTAAAATTTGCATGGCATGCAAGGCCCTACATAGCCTGACACATCACTCTCTAGTGCCACCTCCTGATGCTGTTTCTCCCTCCCTCCATACAGCTTGAGTACTGTGCAGTAGGCGTTCTAGGTCCAGGGACATATGTGTATTCATGTTTTCATGCTTTTGTCCATGTGTTCTGCTGCCAGGAAATTTCTCCCATATCCACCTCTCAGCATTTAGAACTACCACACAAATTTTCTCCTCAGATGTCTTATGTGCATCAGCTCCACCTGAGATACAGACTCCTTCCTCTCTAGGAACCACATGTAAGCTTTTATGATAGAATTTATATCTATCATATTTATCTATATTTAAATCTATTTATCTGTTTATTTATATTTCTTTATATATTTATCTATGTTTATATCTGTATTATTTTTTCTAAACTCTGAAAGCAGAAACAGTGCCAGGGTTGTTCATCTTTATGTAACAGTGGCCTAGCACAGAACATGGTACCAAACAGAGAGCGAGTAAATATTCATTGCATGGATGGACAGAGAACAAACAATTAGAATTAACCAATCCCACATATTTAAAGTATACAGTCAATGTTAGACTCCACAATGAGCTCATTTTATAAAATGATAGTAATTTATTTGAAAATATCTTCTAGAAATTTAGGGAATACATATTACATTGAGAGAACAAGGGCTAGTAATTTGAAAAATACCAGATGAGTGTAAGTGTCAGGAGAATTGAAAATAAATTTTATATTGATAATTAAACTAAATTGGTTTGCTTACTTTCTTCTCATAGTTATGATTTGCTTCCTCACAAGCTTTAAACGTAGCATTGATTTTACATGTCACATGTGAACACATTGTCTTACCACATGCTCATTATTTATCATTCATGCCTAACGTGGAAATTTACATTGTAGATTATTTTTATTTTTTTAATTTGAGCTTTAAATAAAACACATTATACTTAAACTTGAGCATTAGCATTAGGCAAATATCGATTAAGTCCCAACTCTACCACTTATTAGTGATGCAATTTTGGCCAAGTTATATAATGTCTCTAAAGTTATAAATATCTGAAAACTGGACTTAATAACACAACCCTAATAAAGTTGTGTGGGAGATTTAATAAGATATTATAACTCCTATATGAAGCTCTTACTAATGCTTAATACATAGTGAGCTTTGATATAATTTAAATCTCAATCTTTTAGTTATTACTATTGAAATAATGTATTGTCCTGGTTAAATGATATCATAATATAAAGCTTTTGTCAGTTTTCTGTTCTCTCTTGTATGTCTTCAATCATTTCCCTTCCTCTGCTCTTGACCTTCAAACTATATCTTACTTCTGCCTCTTTTCCCTAAAGAATACTCCTCAGAATACCCATCCCAAATCACTACCTTGTCTCTCTTAGCTACCAAGCTCTAGAGTTCATCCTCACTGGTTTTACTTTCTCTCCTAGCATTTATTCTTTAATCTAGTATAATTGCTGTGCAAAATCTGCTTTTCCCAAAACCACCAATGACTTTCTATCTGATAAATTAAAAGATGTATCTAAATCTGCCTCTGTATGACACCTGTACAGTATGTGGCATGGATAAGCAATTATATCTTAATTCTACCATCTGTGCTTCCTAAAGTCTCTGATTGCTCCATTTCAAAATTATCTTACTTTTGTTTCTGTAACCATGTCTAAATTATTTCTCTTTCATGTGCCAACTAATATTATTATATCATTTGAAACTATTTTAATTTTTTTTTCTTTTTCTAAGAAGTTTTTTAACTGACGTGTACTTTTTCTAGTACTTTATAAATTCAGAATGAGTGGATACTGTTATATAAATAAATACAAGATTATCTACAAATCGACCCAAATAACTGATGACAATAGAATAAATTTTATTTGTTTCATTAACCTTTGTAGAAGTATGGTTTCATTTAGTGGTTGATTTAGTTAGCAAAGATATATCCTTAAGTTTTAACAGTTACTTTAAGTAAATATAGCAAACATGTATGAGTGTCTAGTCTGTGTTAATCACAATACCATGTGACATAGATTAAAAGAAAAATTGAAAACCTGAATGTATTATTTAATAATTATTTAATAATGCTATTCTAAATTATAATTTTTTCATTTAAAAAAAACTGGTTAGCATGGTTTGCCTTTAGCCATCCACAAAGAAATAATATAATGCTAACTAAAATAACTAACTCATGCATATGAGGACTGTTTTCACACACATAAATAAATAAATTTTAGTTGAGTGAGACTCAAATTTAATTAATGGTTTTTTAGTGATGAAAAGTAAATTTTGATCACCCTCCCCTTTTTTAATGTGAAAAGCACACAAACTATGGCGTTGTATTTAGTCATGAATCTTATCTTCATTTTTGAACTTTGGTTTCTATATCCTAGTTACAAATACAGTATGCACTTGAAGAAAGGTATAAGATGTTGACAACTGAATATGTTGAAAAAATATATTTAAGTAAGAGAATGCAATATAAATATATGCTGTCATTAATAAGAAATATTAATTGGCCTCTGTAAAAATTCGCAGTGAAGAATAAGTACTGAGATTGCAAGCAATTTTGCTAAAGTGAGATTTAAGAGACCACGATGATAAGGAAGAATAAACAGGATGGGTAAATGAAATCCTGACTAAACAATTTGGATGCCATATAATTATGAGCAGAGAAATTTGGAGAAAAAGAATTGACGTGCTGCTTGTGGTGTCTCGGAGATGTCTTAGAATAAGGAAACCTTTTGGAAAGCTATTTTCTATTGTCTAATTATGAAATAACACTCTAGACAGAGAAAGATTGAAATTTAAAGCCATGAGTGGATGTATAGATTGTTCTAGAAAAGAGCAAGCACCTCTTAGCGACAGATGGAGTGATAGCAGATTGGTAAAAATAATAGTGGTTATCTTATGGAAGAAAAAATATTAATCAAGGATTATATGTGTGATAACTACTTCAAACCTACATTTATGATATAAATATCAAAAATGATAAATGAAAATCCCAAGGGCATTGTAAAATAGATCCTATATTCTTATGGCTTTGGATCTGCCATTTGACAGTAAAGAGTTTTAAGAGGAATTTATCTTTTTCTAAAGCACTCTAAGTGAAACACTACTCTGAGGAAATTTGTTAAGGAACATGAATATTCCTCTTGAACTCTATATATACATATGATGGTTGAATAAAGCAGTTGACAATCAGGAAAAGAGAAAAGAAACCTATATATTGCGACCATTATACTAAATGATACCAAAGGACCGTATGAATAGCATATACTTTGTTCCATTTGTTGTAGTATGGCCATTTGATTTAACAGGAAAGAAGGGAGGGAAGGAAGAATACATACAAATGTATACATACATCAAAAAATGCTCACCTTAAAAAATGTCTAAGAGAGCTTTCTAAAATACTTTATACAGATTTTAAATAAGGAAAGGAATTAATCTCTCTGGGACTTTTCAGAAAATATAAGGCAATAAATGTCTCACAGACTGGCATCTCTAATGCTTCTGTCCAGTGAGGTAGAAACTAGTTTTCTGCTTGACTGCTTAGCCCAAGAGCAATGATTTTCAGCAAGAAAACAAAACAAACTGGGACAAGAGGTACATTAAGGAAAAGCTTAAACATGTCTGATAGAACATTGACTGCAATTTTCACAATATTAATTGGAGAAAATTTTTTGTCTGTACTATTAGCCTTTGAGAAATAACTTGTAAATGTGAGATTTTAAATATGTTCTATTACTTTGTTCTTATTATTTTATTAATAAGGTCCTGTAATTTAGTTTCTCACATTTTTCTTGCCACTAGACTCTTACAATCAGAAGAAAACTACTTTTTAAAAGACAATTTTAATTATATTCACAAATGGCAAATTCTCCCCAAGGCAGTGGAGATGCAAGACTGTTTATTGATAAAGGTGTCTATAATTTTTCAATAATTCAAAGATATTTTTATGATGGTGATACTGCTTATCTAGTATTTTGATTCATGAAAACAGTTATTAAAATATTCCACAGTACTCTAACTGAAGAAATTTGATGGCTTTGTTTTATATATATGAGAGTACTTCAAAAAGTTTGTGGACAAATAGAATTAAAATATAATATGAATCCATGATCATTCTGAAATACCTATATACAGTGTGACTTATTGCAATGTCTAATGGATTTTAAATGTTTTGTAAGTATTTAAAGTATTTTTCCATCAGTGGAATCATTTAGAATTTCCTTGTTCACAGTTCTCTCCTCTGTTATCTGTTATATTTCTTGCATGTCTTAAAACAATAGAAATTTTTGAGCCTTTGCACTAAACATGTTGTATGTTTTAGTTCCATGGAGGTGGGAATGGAGGATGGAGGGATGGGGTTAAATAATGGGTGTATTTGAGGAACACATTGTTAATGATATAGTGCATAGGATAGACTGCTGAATATTTCCTTCCTCAATTGCTATTTTGTCTCAAAATTGGAAAGTGCTGCTGTTGGGAATATAGGCAAAGACCCCCTAAAGGTTTACTAATGTTTTCATTGACATTTGAGAGAATGAAACTCTGCTTCCAGATAATTTAAAAGGAAGGATGTGTAAAGGCATGTTTTTTAATTTGCAGCCTTCTACTTGCCTTACAGCTTCATCATAATTCCCCACCCTAACTTCCCAAAGTTAAAGGAATATGGTGATCTATGTTTATGTATTTTAAAGAGCTATTTTGTTTAGAGGGGAAAAGAAAAACCTACACATTTCACTTCCTTGTTAATGCTTAAGAGGCATAGCTCTTTTTAGATGATCTATACACCCTAAGAAGAATGAATGGCCAGGAATAGAGCAGAAGAAAATAAAGTCAGAGAGCAGTATAATATGTATGAATATCACTCTTATTACCAAAATAAAGAAAAGACTTATTCTCATATTCAGAGTAAATGCACTTCCTGCATGAGGAGAATTCAAACAGGGCGGGGCAAATGACCCAGAGAGCATTTCTGTTCTCAAGTTCTGTATATTTTATTGTACAATTAAAGAGCATAGACCATGTTCTATTCATAATTATAATCTCCATATTTGTATAGTGAACAATATGTAAATGATTTGTGTTCATTAAAAATGTCCCCAACAATTTTTTTTTTTTTTAACTTTCCCTGAGCCATTGGATAGTATTTTGTTTTTTTGTCTTTTGTTTTTTCTTTTTTGGTTTTGTTTTGTTCTACTTCTGTTTTTCTTAAATTATGTTTAAGATGGCAAGGGTTTCTTCATTTTAAAATTAAGCTTAGCTATCCAACTGATTTCCCCTGGTGATTCTGGTATTAATTTCTCAAAGTAAATAATCATCCTTTCTTCTTGAGGTTTTTAATCTCTCTTTAGTTACATCACTGATACTTCTTTAAACTTAGAATGACAGGCAACTTTTAACAAAGTACTAGCATTTACATAATTTTGTAGGCAGACTGGCAATTCCTTACACTCTAGCTTTTCCATAGTTATTGCAGTTGTGGAAAAATTTTCAGGATTTTTATGGGACTAGGCTAGAAAGATTACTCTTCTGCACTGAGTGGACTCATTCTCATAATTGTAGGCAACTTTTATTTCTCCCTGTTCTCTAAAAAAGCTATATTATAAAAAACCTAGCTGAATATTTTTTTAACATTAGTTCATGTTAATTATTAGGTAAAATTGATACGATAAAGGGATTAATTTTAGGATAATAAGACAAATTTATAATAAAGCGAAACAATCTGGTACATTTCTATTTTTACTAATTTTCTCAGATCATTACTGTAACCTAGAATGTCTCCTTTTCTCTTACCCTTTATCCCACTCTGTACTCTTTTCAGGGCACCTTTCACGTCCCAGTTCCTCTAACAAGCTTGCCTTTTCCCGTTCAGATTAAGGCACTACATTATGCAAATAGTAGCACTCTCTTCATTGATAGATATATTAAATAACAATAGATAAGGATGTCTCCCTGATGACATTATTTAATATATTCCCTACATCATTGGCTCTCAACCAGGGACTGTTTTGCTCCCCAGGAAACATTTGTCAATGTATAGTGACATTTTTGATTGACAGGGTATCTAATGATTAGAGGCCAGAGTTGCAACTAAACATCCTACAACGCACAGAACAACCCCCCAACTACATAGAATCATCTGATCCAAAATCATTAGTACAGAGGTGAGAAACTGATTAATTACCTGTATTGATGCTGGACCATGAATAGCTATGGTCTGTATGTGGATCCCTGACAAATTTTATCACCACTTTCCAGTCTTAAGACCAAAACTATGGTAGTGACCAACATGGGAAAACACTAAATGTTCTGCTGAAGCACTATTAGATTATATCTACTGCTTCTGTTTTATCTACATGGACTGTCACATTATCATTGAAGGAAATTAAATTGGTCCATCACAATTTTCTCTTTGACAAAGCCACACTGATTGCTGCCCAGTGTGCTTCATTGCAAGTCCTTGCAGGTCATTGCCAGTGATTGCACATTTCCTGTTTGATGACTGGCCCTGGTATTTCACATAGTATTGGAGTTAATTTGACCAGTAGGTAATAACTACGGTTGCTTTTTTCATCTGTAAAAGAAGAAATGGATGAATTGAGATTTTAATATAGATACAGCTTTCAAGGGTTTTTTCTGTGTATTTTATTTGCTCTTCCATTTTTCCGCTCTCTTCATGGAACACTCTCTGGAAGTGTTCCCATCTCACAGGTATTAATACATCACTAGCCCTAAATGAAACCAGATTATCCTTGGTATTTCTCTGAAAATTCACATTTCATACTGTTTCCTTTACTTAGAAAATATTTTCCTATCCATTCCTTAAGACCCAGGCTTTCTGTTATATCTTAATTCATCCTTCCTTCCCCTTTCTTATCTGGGTCCCAATATACTCTGTTACTATACTTTTCTAATTCTTCTTTTGCCATGTTATACGAATGACCTTTTAAGAGATTGTTTTCTCTAGAAATTATACAATTTTTGTATTATCAAAGATGATTTATTAATAAATCTTTGTGTAATTACACTGTTTGAAAATAAATCCATATCTCCATCATCTAAAAGTAAAGGGCCTTCATAAAAATCTTTCCTGCTTCATGTAAAGAAAAACAAACCTAAAAATCCAAGATATTATTATGATGATCTGTTACTTTCAATAGAAAGCATGACTTTCTATATTTATAAAATGAAAAATGCCTTTCCTATGTCTCTCAAGCAGTACAATGATTTAGAAGTATATCCCTGATATTGACACTGAGAGCTATTTAGCAAAAGACTGAGGTAGTTTCTTCATAGAACAACATCCTAAAAAATATTTTTGATTTATGAGTTCTTTGTGGGCAAGATCTAGGTTCATTCTATCTCATGCCCCTTAGCTCTGTGCCTTTAGTAACTCGAACAAAGCTATTTAGAATTACACCTAGCTAGCAACTATTTCAATAAATTAGAAAATTGAATTTTCCATGTTTGTTATATATGCCAAACAATGGATAATGCTGATCTGATATTTGTGACTTTAAACTATAGCCCCTTTGTATTTTTTAGCTTGTTCAAATTTTTTGGGAAAAAAAAGATGTCCTGTTCTCATTATTAAACTGATCTTTGATTATTTTGACAATAAGATAATGCACATTACATATATTCAGAGTCCTTAGGATAGTGTGTCCACGCACTTTAGCTATTTTTATTTTTATTAATATTTCTGACTCCTCAGAATAAGCAAAAATTCCTTTCGTTTGCCCTATAAGTTGTGTAATATACATGGGCTCCTCTGAGGAAAACATTGTTTAAAATAACTTTGGGCAACAAAACTTATCATGGAGGTTATTTGCTTATTATCCCAATTACTTCCATTGTATTGCAATCTAGCTATTGTTCCAGTCCTCCTTCAACTTCATTTTATTGTTAGTACTTTCTGTTCCTTTCCCTTTGTTTGCTATTTGCATAGATATTTTTAAGTATTTTTAATTTATATATGCAGTACATTTAGTAAATTTTTTTTTTTTACATTAAGGGCATCAGATCTATGCAAAAACCACTTTTGCCAAATAGGTCAACATGGAAAACCTTATTAAACACTATGGTTTTTTTTCTAGACTGTTGTCTTGTCACCTTTAATCATGTTTTGCAACTACATCACTTTTAATCATGATAAGCTTTCTTTTATACAACTCTTGATCTTATCTAAGCAATTATATTGCTTTGTTTTTATTCTCTGTTTTGGAGTTCTGAATTCTATTATTTTATAGTATATTGATTTCATTGGAGTTAAATACCCAGTTTAAAAGGTTTTTATGGCCTTGAAAGTCAGTTCTTTCTAAATTATAAATTGGAAGTCATCGATACTTCAAATTTTCTGTTATATATTTGTCCTCTTAAGTGATACTAATCAATCCTAAAACAAAGTACACACATACACACACACACACACACACACACACACACACACACAAATTAAAATCTATGGCTTTTTAATGGTTCTACAGCTTGGGTTCTCTACATATAAATGTGCCTAGCATAGTGCTTTGGACAGAGGAGGCAGTTAATAAATATTTGTCTAAGTGAATTGAATAGCTTTTTGTATTCTTAGAAACAAGAGAAAGAAAATAGTGTGCTGTGAAGGGAAATGCATGAATGACCATATTTAAGATTTAACCAAAGATGATGCTTTCTGGATTACTCTCAACTATCCGTTAATGGTATCTTTGACCCTCTAATGGCTTCTCAGTGGGCACCCCACATATGCTAGAAAACTCTTCTTTAGAACAGAGATTTTCAACTGTCTATGAAGCTCAAAGCCTTAGTTTCTCAGGACTCAAAAATGTTTGGAAGCTACTCCAGGGGGTAAAGTAGGAATGGAGAGACAGGTGCAATATCAAGTTTAATATGGTAAACAAACATCTTCAACAAATGTAACTTAAACTTTAGATGGTTAGCAGAAATACTCTGGGAATAGATTTAGCAAATAATCTTATGTATATTTATCTAGATGGAAATGAGGTTTTTAGAGTTCTCCTAAGAGTCTAACTAAAATATAAGCCTACATAAGCAATTTGTTTGTTACTTGATTTCCAAATTCACTTCTAATGTTACAGGATTTAGAATAATAAATAACCAGTTTATCAAGAAAGGAAAATTTTCCTTTCCAATTAATTGAATTTGTGACCAATACTTGAAACTATATGTAAATTTTTTATTTTATTATGCTGTGCTGTGATAGCTAAAACATATTAAATCATTTTTACATAAATATAAATTATTAAAGTTTTTTGGGTCTTTGTTTTTTTTTTCTTGATAATAAAGTACTATATTTTGTTTACTTGATTATAGACAAAAGGTTCTCAAACCATGACACCCTCTGGCACACAGAAAAAAGTTAAGAGAACTCTGCCAAATCCACCTCCTGAGGAGACTTCCACAGGAACTCAGCCGACATACAGCACAATGGGCACAGTTTCCAGGAGAAGGATCTGCAGAACAAACACCATGGCACGAGCCAAGATTCTCCAGGACATAGACAGAGAGCTTGACCTTGTGGAAAGGGAGTCTGCAAAGCTTAGAAAGAAACAAGCAGAACTTGATGAGGAAGAAAAGGAGATTGATGCCAAGCTACGGTACCTGGAAATGGGAATTAACAGGAGGAAAGAGGCATTGTTAAAAGAGAGAGAAAAGAGAGAGCGAGCCTACCTCCAAGGTGTAGCTGAGGATCGTGACTACATGTCTGACAGCGAAGTGAGCAGCACCAGACCAACCCGAATGGAAAGTCAGCACGGCATTGAGCGACCAAGGACTGCCCCCCAAACTGAATTCAGCCAGTTCATACCACCACAAACCCAAACAGAATCTCAGCTAGTTCCTCCTACAAGTCCTTACACACAATACCAATACTCTTCCCCTGCTCTTCCTACCCAAGCTCCCACCCCCTACACCCAACAGTCCCATTTTCAGCAACAAACTTTGTATCATCAGCAAGTTTCACCTTATCAGACTCAGCCAACATTCCAAGCTGTGGCCACAATGTCCTTCACACCACAAGCTCAACCTACACCAACGCCACAGCCTTCTTACCAGTTACCATCACAGATGATGGTGATACAGCAGAAGCCACGGCAAACTACATTATATTTGGAGCCCAAGATAACTTCAAACTATGAAGTGATTCGCAACCAACCCCTGATGATAGCACCTGTTTCTACTGATAATACATACGCTGTTTCCCATCTTGGTAGTAAGTACAATAGTTTAGACTTGAGAATAGGTTTAGAAGAAAGAAGCAGTATAGCAAGCAGCCCAATATCAAGCATATCTGCAGATTCTTTCTATGCAGATATTGACCATCACACTCCACGAAATTATGTCCTAATTGATGAAATTGGAGAGATCACAAAAGGAACAGCAGCATTAAGCACCGCATTTAGCCTTCACGAAAAGGATCTGTCAAAAACAGACCGTCTCCTTCGAACCACTGAGACACGTAGGTCTCAAGAAGTGACAGATTTCCTAGCACCTTTACAGACTTCCTCCCGACTGCACAGTTATGTAAAAGCAGAGGAAGACCCAATGGAGGAGCCTTATGAGTTAAAGCTTCTGAAACATCAGATTAAACAAGAATTCCGTAGAGGCACAGAGAGCTTAGATCACCTTGCTGGTCTTTCGCATTATTACCATTCCGATACTAGCTACAGACATTTTCCAAAGTCCGAGAAGTATAGCATCAGTAGACTCACACTGGAAAAACAAGCAGCAAAACAATTACCAGCAGCCATACTTTATCAAAAGCAATCAAAGCACAAGAAATCACTAATTGACCCTAAAATGTCAAAATTTTCACCTATTCAAGAAAGTAGAGACCTTGAGCCTGATTATTCGAGCTATATGACTTCTAGCACTTCTTCTATTGGTGGCATTTCTTCCAGGGCAAGACTTCTTCAAGACGACATCACTTTTGGCCTCAGAAAAAATATTACAGACCAACAAAAGTTTATGGGATCATCTCTGGGCACATTAGGAAATACCATACGGTCAGCTCTGCAGGATGAAGCAGATAAGCCTTACAGTAGTGGCAGCAGGTCCAGACCTTCCTCCAGACCCTCCTCTGTCTATGGGCTTGATTTATCAATTAAAAGAGATTCTTCCAGCTCTTCCCTAAGACTGAAAGCGCAAGAAGCTGAAGCTCTAGATGTTTCTTTTAGTCATGCATCATCCTCTGCCAGAACTAAGCCTACCAGTTTGCCAATTAGCCAGAGTAGAGGAAGAATACCAATTGTGGCTCAGAATTCTGAAGAAGAAAGTCCACTCAGTCCTGTTGGCCAGCCAATGGGAATGGCCAGGGCTGCAGCTGGACCCCTGCCACCAATATCTGCAGACACCAGGGATCAGTTTGGATCAAGTCACTCATTGCCTGAAGTTCAGCAACACATGAGAGAAGAATCACGGACTCGAGGCTATGACCGTGACATAGCATTCATCATGGATGACTTCCAACATGCCATGTCAGACAGTGAAGGTAAATTGGGCCTCAAACTACCTTGTTGCTCTCAAAACTTAAACTCTTATTTTTCTGCATGTTTAATTTTCCGTCTCCAAGGATGTATTCTACTTTTCTTGGTGCGTCTTTTGCATGTTTACTTCAATTTTATTTATTGTAAATGGAAATTTTATCTTGTATATAGATTTTGTAGCATGCTTTTCTTTATTTATTTTTAGCTTATTCTTTTATTGTTCTGTTTCTTGATTGTTTGCTTGATTTGTTTGTTGTCTGCTTTTCTAAAACCGTTTTCAGATAATTCTGTCAATAAAATATGGTCATTCTTTAAATCTATATATAGTTGAAAAGTTTTTCATTGTATGTTTCTTTTATTTTTTAAAATGCATTTTAAAAGTTATTGGTCTGTTTCAGTTTCTTTCAGTTTGTAAAATTATTAAGGTTTAAAGCCATTAAGTACTATTCTGCTAGACTTTGTAATAGAGATTTGTCATTTTTATGAGATTAGTGTTCCTTAGTTCCGAGGAAATTTTGAGAACTTTTGCATAAGTCCTGATGTTAGTATAATGGAGAATTTTATAATTCTCTTAAATAAAAAGCTTCTATTTTTTCTTTCTCTCTCATTATGAATGACAGTGTTATTGACAAATTTATACATTTTGCTTACATGCGAGAAGGATTAACACAAAGATACTGAAAGTAAATAATATTGTGAGTTTGTATGAAGCATTGTTTCGATTTAAAATCAAAAATTTGTGGCCTGCTTTTGCGATTTTAGCTATTTGGAGTTCAAGACTTCCTGGTGTATCCATTTAACCTTTTCCTTGGCTTTGCTTTTTGTATCATTCCACATATTTTCCCTAAATTGTTTTCTAGTTTTCATATTGAACAAGTGCTTCAAGACAAGTACACACTTAACTAAAAACTAGTTTAAAGTAGTTTTTCTGTTTGTTTGTTTAATTATATAGAACCATAAGGTTTTAGAAAAATATCTAGCCCAAGTCTAATTTTGAAGATGAGGGAAAAGTGGTACAGGAGTGTGAAAAGCCTCACCCATAACAAGAGGATTCATGACTCTTGGTTCTTTTTTTTTTTTGCCCCCTCTGTAGTTGACATTTGAATGTAGGTGTGGTTTGAATCCTGAAAATAAAATATTTCTGATCAAATAAAATGATTGTTACTCCATGCCTTTTGAGACTCCAAAGAACTAAGCTAACATGAATATCTCCCCTTTCAAATCTAACATCTTTCTTGAGGATTTGCAAAAAAAATTTGTTTTCATGAAAAGGATTTTTTTCTACTTCTGTATCTAGACACATATATGATTTTAGAAATTTAAATGTAGATATTTAATGGAACTAGAGTAATCACTGGATCGGAATAAGAACAAACCGCTTTTCCTTGTGAAATTCCAATAGACTAGTCACTTTCTGATTTGTTTACCTCTCGACAGGCTATTTGGATTGACCATTAGTCAATTAAATAAAACACTTAATTTGTGTATATTTTTTAGTGAATTTTTTGAATTAATCTACATAGTTAAACAAGGTTTGTGATATTATGTGGAAAGTCTTTAATTTTTTTTAACTTTTTTATAATCCACATTTTATACACATTTTATACCTATAAAATGTCTGTTATAGAAGAGTGAAAAAAGCTCTTCAATAGTTATATCTGCAAAATAACAAAATAAACAAAAACTCTAGAGGGTGTGTGGCATAGCTAAATCCTAAAGTCTGTGTGTACATGATGAGCATATATCTGGAAAGAATTTGGCAAATTCATATATTTATCACAAATGTTTTGTCAGCATGTTGCCAGATATATAGATGTTTCTAGACATCCAAATATGTGGCATTTATTTACATACAACCATATGAAAATAACTGAATGTTTTATTTCTCATTTATTTATATGTTTGGTGATGTATACTCATAATCATCAAAGACTATGACAAAAATTGTTTGATAAAGTAGACAAGACTTCGTGCAGCATACAAAATTATGAAGTGTGTAAAAAGATAATACCAAAGAAGTAAACAATTTAAGTGAAATTAAACCAAAATTATATTTAAAAATTGAGCAGACAAGAAAATGACTCATAACGATCATGTTGATATAGAATTAGACAAACAACTATCACAAATTTAAATATATATGTAATATTATGTATGTGAATTGTAGTGATTAGCTTTCAAAGATATATGCAGTAAAATATATTTTTTCTTTGCTTTTATATCACATAAACATATTACTTTTTTTCTAGTGAGCAATGGCCTACTTTTTAAAAAAAATATATTGGATTCCTTGGGTATCTAAGCAAAAAAGTAGAAAGTATTTTTTCCAATTACCTAACTCTTAACATTTATGAATGTTAAGGTTGTTTAAATGGATTTTTTGCAAATATATGCTCTATCTGTATTTGAATGATACTTAAGATAACTTGAGGGGATATTTTTGCTTTTTTGTTTTTATTGAAACATAATTGATTGTACATATCTGTTGGGTAAAAGGTTGAATATCAATACCTGTGTGCAGTATGTGATTCTCCGATCAGGATAATGATTGTATTTATCATGACACGTGTAATCATTTTTTGTGGCCCTTTGCCAATTTCTTGCTAACTCCCTCTTCCCCTCCCCCTTTCCCTACTCTGGTGGCTTCAGTTCTGTTCTCTCCTTCTGAAAGTTCAACAAATTATTGTGATTGTTGTCTCTCTCTCTCTCTCTTTCTTTCTTTCTTTCCTATCTTTCCCTCCCTCACCCCCCCCCCCCCCCCCCGCTCTCATTTATTTTTTAGCTCCTACTTGTGAGTGAGGACATGTGGTATTTCTCTTTCTGTGCCTGGCTTATCTCACTTAACATAATTTTCTCTAAAATTATAAGTTCATCTATGTTGCTGTGAATGGCAGAGTAGTATTTCTTTGTGTATATATACCACATTTTCACATTTTCCTTAGATTCTAAGATAATTTTGAATAGTAGAAGATACAGCAGGTTATTGAGTAGCATGTAGACAAAACTAATTTAACTGCTTTTAAATTGTTTATTATATGCTTTCTCTGAGTTCATTTAAACTCTAGGATACAGACTATAAGTTGTTTTTCAGATTTATTCTTTAAGACTATAGTTAATTTTGAAATATCTCATTTGTGGTGAAATCTAAATAGACATAAATTATGTTGCTTAATATTTATGGCCATCAGCTTGAAGCTAAGCTAGAAACAGTCAAGTTACTTTTATTTCTACTACCACAAATCTTTTGTTGGAAGCATTCTTTCAAAATGAACTCCATGCCATCCCCCCCCAAAAGTATCAATATATGCAGACTTTTTAAAAAATGGACTAATATTTAATACTAAAGAGAATTAAACTCTTCATGTAACTGTTGCCTGTGAACAATACTAGACCTAAAAATAGGTAATTCATATTTTACATTTAAGAATTCAAGGAAATAATACCAACTTTAAAAGAAGGGAGGTTAATCTCCATCAAATTATTTAAACTAATTTGGAAAACGCTATTGTTGTTATAAAATTAAATTTTTAAAGTGAGGCTCTGCCACGGCAAATTAGATGATTGTGGTCATAAACAATTAACATTTATGTACAACTGGCTCTAAAGAATGAAGACAGAATCAAATACAAAAGCAAATTCACTCAATCTAGATGTCTTTAGCTGATTCAAAATTCCTGTGCAAAGTATTTTAGACATTCTCATTCAGTTACATGTAGAGTTATTATACAAAATAGCAGAAAATCAAAGTGAAATAAATTGACTACAAAGTTGATCAGGTTGAGATTCTGTCTTATTTGTATAGATACAGCCAAGGAAAACACACCTGTTTTAAAGAATTGTATTTTAAATGCAATTAGTAAAGTTATGTATTCAAATGAAATCATGTACCATGTTATTCAGGATACTTATTTGTTAAAATCAGTATAGATTATTGTTTTCTTTTTATGAGAAATATGTAATAAAAGCATATAAGAAGACAAAAATAGTGTGGTTAGGATAATGTAATATATTTTCAGAGACTGATGATTAAATAATGCATTTTTTGAATTTACTTATCAAATATTTATTATGTTAAATTTCTTTAAGTTTAGTCACTTCATTTTAAATTAAGAGTATGGAAGACGTTAATAATCACTGAGTAGATTGTGGAAACAGATTGTGCATCTATTAATGAGGTTTAAGGGACAAATTAATATTTATTTAAAATGTGTTTATCATAATAAGGATACTTAACATCTTTCTCTAGTTGATGATTAATTACCTATGCTGCATTCATTTTGAAAATATTTATTAAATGTTATGCCATGTGCAAGACATTGTTTTGAGGGAGGAAAAAAGAAACAAAGAAGATATGAGTCTTGTTTTCAAGCAGCTTAGCATCTAATAGGAGAGATCATTCAAGTCCATATGCAACTAAAAACTAGGAACGTAATACTGTATTTCCTCAAATCTAAGATGGACTAAACGGTGACACATTGTCTTTCATTCCATGTTTATTGGGGGGGGAATCAGCAGTGCTGACCAAGATCACAGGAGGTGTAGAGGTGAGTGGCACTGCATATACTATGGGTTTGCCAGGCCTGCCAGCCAAGAAATAATGGAAATGGGCTGGAGAAAAAGACTTGGGAGGAAGCTTTGGAAGATAAGATAGTCAGAAATATAGACAGAAAAAGAAAACTATGATGAGGTAGAGAGGAGAACTCAACAATGGCATTGTAGAAGCTGGAGTTTCAAGAAAGTATAGGTAGGAAGTACTAATGAATGAGATGAAAAAATTAAAATAACAATTGTGTACTTTAAATATGGTTGCATTTTCAAAAAAAATATTTTATGATGTCTAGTTTTGTCACAGTATAAGTATAAAAAGCAATCAGTCAACTCTTCAATCTAATTCCTATATCAGTGCTCTCTTCAGAAAATAGTTGTTTTATTTTTATCTTAAAATTTTAATATTTTTAATATTAGGCTACCAAGTACTCATGGCACACATGTACATGTGTTTCTAGCAATAACACCTAGGATCCTTTTAGAAATAAATGTTTCCATTTATTTGTGAATATCAAAGAAATGTCATATTTTCAAAAAATTTCACTTACCCAATGTAAAAGCCAACTGCCACCTATTGGGACTGGAAACTTCCATACTCAAGGAAAACATTTTCTTTTGATTTTTAGTGGTGTATTGTGGGGAGAGGTGAGGAGTTGGGAACTTACCAACTGAGGTTAAATAAAATGACTCTTTTGAGGATAATTCACTTGTTCATTTATTTACTTCATCACTATCTAAATTTTCTCTCCTGATTTAAAATTTGATTTTGTTTTGTTTTGTTTTGCTCTGAGATGTTGAACATCTGTGTGCATCATTTTTTCCTAGGTTATTCTTTGTTACAAAATTTTTAACAATATTAACATAATAATGAAAATAATTTTTCTGGTCCCGTTGGAATTTGTGTTTGAAATGCATGTATGGTTAACAAGCCTAGTGCATGCTACTACTGAGAACATCTGCTGCCCTCTGTCATCTGTATTAGTTGCGGTTGCAATGTATGATGTTTCCTTGGTCTCCAAAGCCTATCACCTGCGTCGTGAGGAAACAGATTGGTTTGATAAACCCAGGGAGTCTCGTATGGAAAATGGACATGGTCTGGACCGAAAACTTCCAGAAAGATTAGTCCACTCTAGACCACTCAGTCAACATCAAGAGCAAGTAAGTGCTATATTTAGCAATCTATTTTAGATTTATCAAAAAAAAAAAAAGACAATTTTACCCTAGAATCGTCTCTATTGTCCTAAAATGAATGGGATGTTTGTAAATCAAGTTCACAAACAATTTTTTTCAATAACTTAAAGGAGTAAGTAGACAATGTCATCAGCTATGACTGATTGACATTGGAGCTTAGCTGTGTTGCTCTACCAGGCAATTTAAGTGATCATTCCTCCTACAGATAATTATTACTGTAATAATAAGTCTATTACTCATATATGGAAATATCAGTTGTTTTACATTCATTTTTGTATTTTACCTACAGAGCAACTCACAAAAAGTAGTTATCATTAATTGATATATTTTATATATAAACAAACTGAAACTTAGAGGTATGTTTTACCATTAGGTAAGTATGACCCCAAAACTTATGATCTTACTCACTTTAGAGAAAATGAGGTGATGTTTGAGTTGAATTTTAAAAGATACCTGAGAGACCAACAGTTGAATAAATTGAAGAAGTTTCTTCTGGTATGCCAGATGACCTTAAATCAATTGCCTTGGAAGACCAGAAATTTACAAGCTATGTAATCATTGTGATCATTAAAATACCTACAAAAGAGACAGTTGTCTTATTTTGCTTATATTGACTTCTAAATCATCCTGTTTAAGTGAATCACTGATATAGAAGACACTCACATATTGAATAACTAAGAGGCATATGAACTTAACTATGATTTAATTCAGTGTTTGCAATATTGTGGTTATTAAAAAAAACAAGAAAAAAACAACAAAAAACAAACAAGTCTTTTGAATGTATATGAACTATCTAAAATACATTATCTGTACTCTCATATTTGATTTCTTCCTAAGCAATTTCAGTTTTCATGGACAAATTTCTAGCTATTTAATAGAATTTTCTTTTTTTGGAATGCTGTTCTGATTTTCTATATGCTATCTTATTTTCTTGAAATCTTGGGACTCTATGTATTATAAATATTTGCTCTTTAGTTTTTGATATATTTAGTACATTTTTTGGAGTAGGGTTGTGTTTATCACTATAAGCATGTCAATATACTTTCACTTATGTGTATTTCATTTTAACATGTCACATGGTACTGATTTATACTTTTCTTAGCTATTCTAATTCTTAAAATTGTATTATAGTTGTATTTCAACTCTCATCAAATAGACCTGGCTGAGGAATAAGAAATTAATAAAATAATTCTGAACATGTTTAAAATTCTTAAATTTACCTTTTTTTACCTACAATTACTAAAATAATAAATTTGTCCATCGAAAATAACTTCCTTGAATATATTTCATTGTAAGAATCTCTCTGAAATGACATATTTGTTATGTCTTACTCATCTCATTCATTTCTCTGAAGTTTAGTATTCCCAACAAATCTAGATCAAGTCAATGAAAACACAAATACTTTAACAAAATCATAATAAGATAAATTATATAGACTGGAGAGCTAAAAAATAACAACTTTTATACATTTATTACCCAACAATTCTCTTTCCATGGGTACTCAGAATAGTTTTCTTTTCTCAAACTTATTTATCCAACTAGTATTCTTTGAAGATACATTTAATTTGTTTCTACCCAAAAATTTTTTTCTAAAATTTTATTCTATTCTATACAGATGAGATGTAGATATCCCTAGTGACATTTTTTGTTCATTATTTTCTGTTACTAATATATATGGATTTATGATTTTAATCTACTGAAAATATAGTACGTCATGTTATATATAGTTATAGACCAAAGTAATGCCAAAATTAATCAGAGAGGGAATATTTGAGAATTATTTAATACATTTCTTGCTATTTTTGATAAAGTAGAAAACATAAAGATCTTCATTAGGTGAATGTAATAGAGTAATGTGTATTTTCTTGCTAAAATGAATTTTTTACATTGTCCTAATTTTTTACATTTTAATTCTGATATCTAACATACAAACAAAAATGTATACATACAGTTATAAAAACTGCAAATATGTAATGTTATAAGCTAGGTATAACATGAACAGTCATACAATCACCACACAGGTCAAGGAAGGGAACATAGCCTGTCCCCAGAAACCCCCAAGTGCCCCTTCCAGATCATAACCACTCCCTTGCCCAAGCAAGTAATAAAGTAGCTGTCTTTTGTGGCAATAATTTGTTTTTCTTTATAGTTTTTTTTCTAAATAGATGCTATATAGAAGATAACATATGCTTTAATTACATAAATGTCAAAAACTTAATTATATATAGTTCAAAATTTATGTTTGTTTGCATTAATATTTACCTTCAAATACTGTCATCCTCTCTACCTTATCATAACTATGTTTTGGTGGGGAGATAGCAAAATGGCATTCTCGTTTTACTCACTTCTTTGCATCTCTACTCATAAAAAGGTAATATTGAGTTCTTAGTACCAGTAAACTCAGATGCTTTTATTTGAAATTGTATGCATAACAAAAATTTATGCTGATAAAATGCTCTGGAGGCAAAAGTAATAAAACCAAATTGACTAATGCAAACACTAATTTATCTGCTTTTAAGAATATTTTATGTAAAACATGCATTAGAGGGATAGAAAAATATTTCTGAAAAATTTTTTAGTCTCATAATCATGTAACTATAAAAGAAACCAGATCTGCAACTCCATATTTGTTTCTTTTAAAATATGTGTGTATGTGTTTAACCTCTACACTCTCCAATGGAAATTCAACTCTGCTTTGTGAATTGAACAGTTCACTTAACCTCTTATTTTTAAAATTTTTCCTCAGTCCCTTAATCTACAAATAGGACTAATCCCTTTCACAAGGTCATTGTAAAGGTCAACACTTCTTGACTATTACAAAATGCCTCCACTCTCTATGCTAATGTGCACCTCCTCTGCAATTCCCATGACACTGCTGCATTAAGGTACAGTGAGTTCCTCAGAAAGAACCACTCTTTCTCTTTATTCTGCACATTTGAATGTTCTGTTTCCTCTCCTTGGACACTTTTCCTCCTTTATTCTCTTGACTAACCCTACTCGTCACTCAGGTCTCCACGTACATGCCCATCTTGCAAGATTTCCCTGACACTACTAACACCACCTCCCCACAAATCATTGGTAAGTGTTCCTTTGTGCTCCAGTAGTTCCCACACATTATGTCTGAAGCCATGAGGTCCTGAACAGCGGGAGTTCTCTGTTCCATTCACCAGGGTGTATATGTTATATAGTGCCTAGCACAATGCTAGGAGCCCAAAAGGGCACTCTGTCCCCTGCATGTAGCATTTTTGGTATTTAAGTGAGGGAATGGATGAATGTTTGTATAAATAAAAGATATGTTAACACAAAACTTATTATTTCATAAATATAAAGGTTTGATTCATAAAAACAATTCCTTTTGAAACATTTGTAGATAGGGAAGAAGAATAATCCTTTTTCTGAGAGGCATACAGATGACAGTTCTGTCAGTGCAGAATCAGCAAAAGACAATGAGATAACAGAGACCAGCTCCTTGGGGAGAGGTAGGGGTACCACTTGACATTAGTTCTTCCCCCTGGACTTGCTCTTTTACTTTATTTGGTAGAAGGAATATGTACCTACCCTGTAACTCCATCTGCTAGAGGACTCTCTCCTCATTCACCAGCAATGGTAGAAAAAAAGCTGAGATCTATCTATTTTATACATTGGGGATGAATACCTCTGCTTTCTATAGACTTTTGCTCATATTGATCATGATTATGGCAGATTAATGTTTTTGATTTATTAAGTGGACTCATGAAGTGGTTTAGATAGTCTCTAAAGCCACAAAAGATTTTATGAGATGCTCTAAAAGCAGCATTAATGAAAATGAAGAGGTTCAGCATCCTTTCCACTTGCATCATCATAGGAATAAATTAAAAGGCGATCTTGACTAGCAGATAAAACTCTGATGAAAAACTTAGAAAACCTGACTATTCTTCTAAACTGTGCAATACATGCACTAAGAGATTATATCCACTTCGCCCCAGTCTGGAAATTAGAAATAATACTAAAGGCAAAATTGTATTTTTTTAGGGTTTTTTTGACCAAGTAGGAAAAAAAAATGACCTTTAAAAAATCGTTATTAATCGTTATAATACAGGAAATTAGAAGGTATTTGAAATAAAATGAAATAATATATACCAATTTTAATGTATTATCTACAATACTAAAACAAAGGTTAGTTTTCTAATAGCTGTAGAATTTTTGGTGCACATAGTTTAATTTTTAGTAAAAACTAAAGATCTTTAAATGCGGATTAGGAGAGGGTGAAGAAGAGGAAGAAGGTAAGTTAAAGGAGAAAAGATGAGGAAGACAAAGAGTAGAAGGTGAGACAGAGAAGGGAAGGAGAAAGAGTAAGGCTTTCTGTGGTTTACAAAGATAGCATTATTATGAATTATATGGATTTTTACAATCCTGTGAACAATATTTTGGTTTTAGTATGCAGAATTTATATAATATATTCCTGGATTTCACAAGATTCTGCTGTTTTGGGGGGAGTGTTTTATATTCATCCCAGGCCTGAGTAAGCTTATTCTTTCCTAAAGAGAATAAAAGCTAAAGGATATAATTTTAGCTTGCATTTTTTCAATACCTATGTTAATTTTAATATCCAGAATTCTAACAATTTAACATCTGGACTTACTGGGGCATATTAAGACAACACAAATTTTCCAAGGAATCTTTTTTTGCAAAATGTACATCTCTTTGATTTCAAATTCTGTTTAATATTTTGGTTTAATATTCCCACACACTTCTTAAGCATATTCTAAAATAGGTAATATAAAATGTGTCTTTATTAAACTCTATTTCATTGGTAATTTAAGTCAAAAATTTTCCTAAGGCAAAAGATACAAGAATCCATACTGATAAACTTTTATAAATACTCTCATATAGATATGAATTAGTATTTTACTATTTCTATCTTTTATTATTTCACAAATCTCTTTTGAAAGAAAAGTTCCACAAAATATAAAGCACAAGTTTGCGTTCGCTAGTTTACTTTTGTTTCAGAAACCTCACTTCAGTGGGTAGAAACAGAGATAATGCATTCTGTAGTATTCTCAGGTTCAAGTCTCAATAATGAGAATTGAAATCACAGATTGCAACAGTAGCTTTAAGTGTTACTTCTTCTATCTAGTCTATGGAACATCTGTATTGAATAAGAAATAACAGCATCAGTAATACAACCTGTGAATATAAAGAAGGCTTCAGAAATTATTAGAATGAGCAATGGCTTTATTTACTTATACGGAATTATTCTCAGCATCCAGTATACACTGAAACATCTAGTAGATGTGCTCAGCAGAAGTACAATTCGACAATAAAATCAAACATAATCATGAAGCAATCCTAATTATGGTGATAGAGATGTGAAATGGTGTGATCTTCTCTGGCTTTTCTCCCATAGCACCACTAATCGCTGAAAATTAAAAATGCCTTTTTGTTTCTAGGCTTTCCAGAGCAAAATCAGCAGCTGGCAATTTTTCATACACATTCTCTATCCACTGTCATCAATATTGACTACATACTCCTGTAGTAACAGACATCCTTCAGAATTTGTTACATGCACTCATTAATTTCCCAAATACAACAAATCAGTTTGCAAGAGCTATTGGTTATAAATGCAAAGACCATAATGAACTCAGAAATCAATAATATTATATAGTGTTAGTGTAAGATGCTTAAATTATCATTTGAGAATCTTCTAATACATTTTACTGACAATCAATGGGCTTTTAAATGAACAAGTCTAATTCTGTTTATTGTACTTTAAGTGTCTTTAACATTGATTTTCACCTTGTCACATGTGTGTATTAGATTATACAGATGAACGGGAAGACTGTGCACTACATCTTTCCTCATGCAAGGATAAAAATAACAAGAGATTCTAAGGATCACACAGTTTCAGGTAAAGCAAATAAAATAATCTAGTTCTTATTCTAATGTCAGATTGACATATATTTGAACTTCAGCTTAGATGACTCATTAAATTTTAGAAAACACCAAGTTTTATATCAAAAATTGTGTTTTGGAAGATGTCAAAAAATAAGCAGGCTAATATTTGAACATAAAAGACATCAATGACATGATCACTAGCATGAGGAGTTACTAAATGATACATATTTAGATCATTCCTTTCATTAACTGCATTTTTTAAAAAACGTGCATGGTATTACAATGCTCCATAATTACTGCTCTATTTAGTTAATATGTTCACTGGTACCTATATTCTCACTCAAGTATATTCTTTGTGTTTCACGGAAACTGTACTTCAACAGAAATAATTCATAAATATATATATTCATGTATGGACATATATATAGGTAATAGATCTAACATGGTGTATATGCTGGGTTTTTTTTTTTTAAAGCACTGATATAACAAAGAACAAAAGGAGATATTTCTGCAGTGAAATTGCTATTGTTCCTTGCAGATTTGAGACCAAGGAACATGCGGATGTGGAATAGGTTTTGCTTTGAGCAATTTTCCTCTGTTTATTTTCATAGAGAATGAATCGATTGGGAGTCTAATTTTGTTTTCCTTTTAAGATTAGGTAATTTTTCTTCTGCCAGAGACAGATAATTTAACCTTTCATAATTTTATTGCCATTCAAACTGTATTTTAAGTATTGATGAAAATTCCAGGGGTGAATCTTAAAATCCACTGGCTCCTTTTGTAGAAGTAATTACTTGCTAAAAACTATTTCACTTTCTCCAGTTCATGAAGCAAAACAACATAATACTTTCCAGAAATGCCAAAATTATCTTTTTCATGAGGTACAATAGAAATCTTCAAACCATTTTTTCTGTCATCAGAATTTCATATCAAAATGTTTTCTAACTGTATTATTATTTTTATGCTGTATTAAAAGAATTATCCCCTCAGCCTTATTATTTAACTTTTGCAACTCATTATTTGTATTTGTTTTCTTTTACTTCAACTAGAAAAGTTTTAACATATAACAGAAATAAGCACTATTGATTACTTGTTATAAATATCCTAGTCTCAAAACTAAATTTAATTTCCTTTGTACGTGGATTCTGCAGAATGAGAAAAGAGGATTATTGTTTTGAATAATAAATTTTCAAGCAATGTACTATATTATCTCTCTACATTCCTTTTTTCTATCAATATCTACCTAAAATAATAATAAAAATATTTTTCCTTTCATATTTACCTTACATTGATTATTGCTAAATATATTTTCCATACGTTGTTAGGAAACATGATCCCATACTAAATTAAATGTTTTGAAACAATCTTTATTGTTTTCAAATAAGTTGTCAACACTTCAAATTGCTTTATATACATATATATATGAGGTGAGAGCCAGAAATGACAATCACTGGCAAACAATGTCTAGAAGTTCTAAACCAGTGTCAGGCATTTACGTTTGTGACTAGTCCCTATGTCATTTACTGCCCAACCAAAAGCCTAGTTTGGTTGACTAAATATTTGGTGATATTAAGGATTTATTGTTATTTTTTAGCTATGATTGCCATTTTATGTTAATTTTTTAATTAAGCATATCTTTTTTTAATTGACAGATAAAATTGTACGTATTTATTATGTACCTGATATTTTGAAGTATATATACATTGTACAATGGCTAAATCTAGCTAATTAACATATGCATTTCCTCACAGTTATTATTTTTGTGATAAGAACACTTTACATCCACTCCCTCAACATTTTTCAAGAATGCAATATATTGTTATTAATTATAGTCACCATTGAGTATATCTTTTAGAGATGCATACTAAAATATTTACAGATGAAATGATATTGTGTCTGGGATTTGCTTCAAAATTAGCCAAGTGTGGAGAATGGTAGAGATATAGATAAAACAAAATTGACCATGATTTGATGATTGTTGGAGCTGGAAAATTAACCACATTAGGTTTTATGATAGTCCTGTCACTGCAAATTCCATATGTATAAAATTTTCCATAATAAAATTTGTAAAATTACTGTTTGTTCTCATGTTTAGAGAAAACCAGCTGTGTCCAACAGCTTCATCAACAGTGAAAAAGTTAATGAAGCTAATAATCTAATTGCCTTTGTAAAACAAGATAAAGATGGAACTGAGGAAGGAGTGAAAAATAAAATGTAGTAAACCTTCTCTCCCAAACAAAGTGGAAAATGGTCATTAGTGAATTTTCATTTTGGCTAAATAAACCCATTGAAAGCAGAAATACTGTGCACCTTTTATAATATTTTAATAAATGGCTCTAGCTGGGTGTAGAACCCATTAAAATATTTTATAAGAATTATATAAAATAAGCACACTTCAAAAATAAAAGAAAAAAATTATTGGCTGGAAATAAAAATAATTTCAAGATAGAAGATAGGAATAGAGAGTGTTTCTTGATTATTTCCCCTGCGTGGTTCTCAAGTGGAACCCTCGTGATCCCTGGGATTCTTTCAGGAGTCCATGAGGTCAAAGCTATTTTCATAGTAATTCTAAAGCAGCATTTGCCTTTTTCTCTCTTATCCTCTTGTGAATATACAGCAGTGTTTCAGAGGCTACATGGTGACATCACAAGAGCTTATATAGAGAAGCAGATTTGAGAATTCGGCTGTCTTCTATTAAGCCCAAATTAAGAGGATTTGCAAAAATGTTACCCTTCTCATATATTTTTGTTTATAAAATTATGTTTTGCAAATTATTTTAACATGAAATAAGCTTATTATTCTTTAAATACATTCACAAATATTTTTATTGACAGTTTTAATTTATAATGCACATAATACACATGGCTATATTACAAACAGAACAAAAGCTCTTTGAGGTTCTCAGTAATATTAAAGAGTGCAAATGGCTCCTGAAACCAAAAATCAAAAGCTTGAAAGCCACTGCTCTGAAGATATTGGCAGAGAAGATTAAAAAAAAAAAGGAAATATGCTTTGTTTTGTCCCCATTAAAAAAAAGAGAAAACTTCATACAATTCATAAGAAAAATACATTTAGTAAATGTTTCTATAACTCATAGTGGATGCATTTTAAAATATTTATTCATTGATACTCATCCATTTAAAACTTATAGTATGACAAATTGTGTTGAGTGCTAGGTTAATAGAATTAATACAACAAAGACCTTCATCTTCAACTTACTCCTACTTTAGAAGGAGTACCTAAAATATAAGTAGTTCTTACTATAAAATTTTAGGAACAAGTGAGACAAAAAGCCAAGGAATTTATAAAACTTTATTGTTCATACCCATACCTACATATGTATAAGTGTGTTCACACAATACACATACACACCATAATTTATAATTTGGTAATGGTGCAAAGGGAAATACACACCCATACAGTCATCTATTAAATGGTCCATAATTTTTATAAAGTAGATCTTTTAACTTTTAACCTATAAACTTCAAAGATGTAGTTCTAAATGTTTACTAACAACTATACAATGGTTTTGAAAGCCTTTAGTGCTCTTTGAAGCACAGGTGAGCAGAATAGAGAGACAGGTTGTGAGTTTTGGAATCATAAGGACCTGCATTGGAATTCAGCTCTAACTCTTATTTAAATTTTGAGAATAAATGCATTCATCTGTAAAGTAAGATGAGCTCCGTGTATTTGACATAATTGCAAGTGAGCCGAACAAAAAATTATATACTTACTATACACTCAACAAATTATATTTCCTCCTCTCTTAAAGAGAAATGAACATAGAAAAGGAAATGTAATGCTCAAAAAACTGAGTCTCTGTCTTTTTTATTTAGAACTCCATCTTATGGCTCCAGAAACACAGCTGTTGAAACAAGCCAAAGAAATTTTTCTGATTTTAAAAAAGGCACTTGCTATGTTCAGTTCCATAATGGGCTGGCTACATCTGCAAGGCTAGAAAGACTAATTAGAAATTTTAATAGTGAAAAACATTAAAAATGTTGTTTGGTTTTAGAAGACAGCAGTGTCTTCTTAGAAAATAGTGGCTCATTTTCTATTCCTCATTAGTCACCATCTTTTGGGTTTTTAGAAACAGGAGACAAACTAAAACAGATCTCATTGGATCTTTGTTGGTAGCAGCACCAAATGTGGGTAGCTCTTTATTATTATTATTATTATCATTATTTTAACAGACTTTATTGAGGTGTAATTTTCATATCATAAATACCCATGGTTAGTGTACGAATCAATGCCCTCAATAAATTTATGGAGGTGTACATCATGAAAATTTTAGAAATTTTCATCATTACAAAAAGTTCCCTTGAGCCTGCTAGCAATTTCTACTTCCAGCAACCCTCACCCAACTGCAGTAACTACTGTTTTACTTTCTGCCTCTGTAAGTTTGCCTTTTCTAAGCATTCCTTAAAAATGGAGTCACACAATATGCAGTTTTGGTGTCTGGCTTCTTTCATTTAACCAAAATTGTTTAGGTAAGTCTGTGTTATAGCGTGTATCAGTGTTTGCTGCTTTTTGTTGCTAAATATATTCCATTGCTTGGATATTTTACATTTTGTTTTTCCATTGGATTTTTTTCCAGTTTTTAAAAAACATTTGCAAGATATTTTCAGAGAAGGTTAAAAAAAAAAAAGTAAATATGCTTTATTTTCTCCCCATTAAAAAAAGACTTCATATAATTCATATGAAAAATACATTTTGTAAATGTTTCTATAGCTCATGGTGGATGCATTTTAAAATGTTTATTCATCGATACTTATCCATTTAAAACACATGATATGACAAATTGTGTAGAGTGCTGAGTTAATAGAAGTAATACAGCAAAGACCCTGGTCTTCAACTTACTAATACTTTAGTAACAAGTTTTAGTATGCACACAAGTTTTAATATGATATATGTTATTTTTGTTGGTTGATTTTTCAAGGTGAGTGTACCATTTTACTTTCCAATGTCTAAGGATTCTGCTTCCTTCATACCATTGCTATAATACTTGGTAAATTCTGCTGTATTTTTGTGTCGATATAGGTGATGTCTTGTTGTTTAAATTTGCATTTCCCCTAATGGCATGATTTTGAGCATCTTTTTATGCATTTATAAGCAATATATGTGTCTACTTTGGTGAATGCTTATTCAAACCTTTTGACCCTTTTTTATTTGGGTTGGTGTTCTTCTTATTGAATTGAAAGAGTTGTTTATATATTTTCAACAAGTCCTTTAGAAGGTGTAAGGACTGTTCAAAGTCCTTCAAGTCTGTCTTGTCTTTTTTTTTTTTAACTGGTGTCTTTTATCGGAAAAGTTTTACATTTTGATGAGTGCAATCGATTTTATTTTTTTAAATGGACCATACTGCTCTTGATAGCATCTTAAGAACTCTTTGAGTATCTCAAGGTCACAAAGTGGCTCTCATGTTTTCTTTATACATTTCAGTCTATGATCTATTTTGTGTTGATTTTTTTATATGGTATGAGGCAGGGGTCCAAGTTCATTTTTTTTTTTTTTTTTTTTTTACCTCAAATGGACATCTGATCATGCAAGCACCCATTGTTGAAAAAAGTTTCCCCCATTGAATTGACTTGGCATCTTTGTTAGAAATCAATCTATCATCGGTATAATTGTTTTTGGATTCTTTCTGTTCCCTTGGACTATATCCCTTGGACTATTGAAAGGTATATGTATATCCCTTGGACTATTGAAAGGTATACACCAATATTGTATACCCTTGATTACTACACTTTTTTTTAAGTTTTGAAGTCTGGCAGTGTAAGTCAACATTTTATGATTCAAGATTGTTTTGACTATTCTATATCCACTTAATTTTGATAAAATTTTAGGATCAGCCTGCTGAGATTGTGATAGGAATTGCATTAAAATTTTATAGATCAGTTTGGAGAGAATTGGTATTTAACAACTTTGAGTCTTCCAATCCATGAACATTAAGTACCTCTGCATTTACTTAGATCTCCTTTAATTTCTCTCAGTGAGTTTTGTCATTTTTCATGTTCAAGTCTAGCGTTTCTTTTATTAAATGTGATCCAAAATATTTTATTCTTTTTGATGCTATTGTAAATGAAGTTGTTTTCTTAATTCAGTTTCAGAATATTCACTGCCATTATGTAGAAAAATAGTTGATTACTGCATATTGACCTTTTAGCTTATAACCTTGCAGATATTGTTCTTAGTTCTAATAGGTTTTTGTGGAATTCTTATGATTTTCTACATGTCAGATCATGTCATCTACAAATGAAGAGTTTATTTATTTTATTCTAATTTGGATATGTTTAATTTAGGTTTCTTTTACTGCTGCACTGGCTAAAACTTGCTGTACAAAGCTTTAATAAATGAGTAACAGTAGCCATCCTTGCTTCATTACTCTGTCGGGAAAACAATCAATCTTTCACAATTATGACCTTATCCATAGGTTTGGGGTAGATGTCTTTTATTAGGTTTAGAAAGTTCCTTTGCATTTTTAATTTGTTCAGAGTTTTTATCATGAGTGCATGTGAGAGTTTGTTCAAAACTGCTACTGTGTATATTGAGGTGATCATGTGTTCTTTGTCCTTCATGCTATTAATAGGATGCATTTTAATTGATTTTTGGATATTAAAACAACCTTGCATTCCTAGGATGATTTCCATTTGTTGATGGTGTATAATCCTTTGTATGTTTCATGATTCAGTTTGCTTTGTTAATGAATTGTGTGTTGATGTTCATGAGGGATATTATTCTGTAGATTCTTTTCTTGTGATGTTTTTGAGTGGCCTTGTAATAATGACTGTGTGGAATGTGTTGGCAAGTGTTCTTACCATTATTTTTCTAGAAGAGTGTTTGAGAAATTAGTATTAGTAATATTTATTTTTTGAGTATTTGATAGAATTTACCATTGAAGTCACTTGGCCTGAACTTTTCTTTGTGGTAAGACGTTTAGTTGTTAATTAGATCTCTTTACTTGTAATAAATCTATTTAGATGTTCTATTTCTTCTTGTTTCAGTTTGGTAATTTGAATCTTTCTAGAAATGTGCCATTTTATCTAAATTTTATAATTTTTGTCATAAACATATTAATATTTTCTTATAATCGTTTTTATTTCTCTTGAGTCATGATGATGTGCCTTTTTACATTTCTGAATTTGATTATTTATCTCTTCAATTTTTTTTGGTAAATCTAGCTGAAGATTTGTCAATTTTGCCAATTTTTTCAAAGACCCAACTTTTGCTTTTATTGACTTTTTGTATTATTTTTCTGTGTTCTATTTTATCAATTTCTGATCTAAATACCATTTATTTCTTTTCTTATACTTGTTTTGTGTTTAGTTAGCTCTTCTTTTTCTATTTCCTTAAGATAAAAAGTTACATTATTGATTTAAGACCTTTCTTATTTTCTGATATAGACATTTAAAACTATATGTTTTCCTCTAAGCACTGCTTTACTGCATCCTGTGAGATTTATTCTCATTTTTATTCAATTCAAAGTATTTCCTATTCCAACTTATAGTTTTTTCTTCTACCCATTGTTTATTTAGAAACATGTTTTTTAATTACCAAGTATTTGAGGAGTTTTCCAGTCTCTTCGGTTCTCAATCTCTAGTTCTGTTATTACATTGTTTGTTTGGTCAGTTGATTTTTTCCTGAGCGTGGGCCATACTTTCCTGTGTCTTTGCATATATCATATAGTTTTGCTAGAAAACCAGAAGTTTTAGATAATATATGTAGCAACATTGGATTTATATTTTCTCCCTAGGGGAAATCTCTTCTGTGGTATGTGGAAACTGATGTCTCTGCTCAGATTCTTGTCATTGTCATCATCATTATTATTACTGTTGTTATTGTTGTATTGTTTTATTTTAAAACCAGATTCTTGGGGGTTGTGTCTGAATAGCTTAGTGAGTAGCTAATGATTGGCCAGAAGTTCTGCTTGAGAATTGTAAACCTACTTATAAAGCTGTGAAGTTTTGTTGATGGATTTGTGTATAGACTGGGGAGAATATTCAAAGTTCAAGCAGTTTTTAGTCTACCTGTTTCCAAGTATGCCCATGGTTTTACTTCTTACTGGAACTTCTGCACATCTGCATAACTATCTTTTGGCTAGAGATGTGTCATAGTTTGGGCTCCCCCTGGTCCCTGCTGAGCATGCACTCAGCTTCCATTTACCCAGGATAAGTAGAAGCTTATTAAATCTATTTATGCTGTCTGGATTCCCAGTCTCCCAGTTTAACCCCCAGATAATCTACAGGTCTGCCACCTGCTCCATCCTCTCCAGCAGCAAAACTTCTGGTTTTCATGGTCTGCTCTGCCCAGCAGAACCAACATGACAACTGAATTGGGGATGGAAGCAGCCCCAGGCAAGTATGATCAAGATATTCACTGTTCTTAATTGAAGATCAGTAGTTTTTCATGAACAAATGCTTCTCAGTTTGTTGTGTGCATTTGTTCAGTTTCCAGAGGGCTACAGTTAATTTGCTGGGAGAGTATTTCACTTGTTTTACTTTACAATCTTTATATTTAATTGTAATTTTGGCAGTTTTTTATAATGTATTTCCTGAAACAATAATAAAAGGTAACATATTTCTCTGGAATTTTTCAGTCATCTACAAAATTATTTTGATTGTGCAATCTTTTTATGCTTAAATATTTAAATTATTACATATAAAACACAAAGAATGAATCTGTTGAAATATGTTTTGATAAAAGATTCTTATAAGTGACGGTTTCTAAATATTCCATTATAATCTTTATTTCATACGCTTAAAAAAGGAAAGCTGCAGGCTGAATATACCTCCATCTACATCCAGCCAGATTTAGTCATCAGACAACATAATAACAATCCAGGTAACTGGATCAAACAGATTGAAAAGAAACAATCTCCTGAGAAACCTCAGGAATTTGAAGAAAATAGTCCAGATATTTTATCAACAATTCATAAATAAATCCATTAAGTTTCAGAGGAAAATTGTAGCAGTCCCAGAATCCGAAAGAAAATTGGTGGCTAGTTGAGACAGGGACTGTGCCCTAATCCAGTTATAGATTCCTTCTTTTCCTCACTGTCTCTAATACTCAGTGGGAGGGTTTTTATGCCTAAAATTTTAAAAAGCTGAGCAGGAAGGTTTAAGAACAGCTTTTAAAGCCAACAACAGCCAGTCAGACTTCCCACTTTCTTTTATTGTTCAAAGAAGATCTCAAACACTGGCAATATGTGAAAGCATTGAGTTAATTATCTATTCATTTTAAGGGAAGAAAAGGAAATGTACATGCGTGTACATGTACATATAAACACAACAAATGAGCCCTCATTCTCACAATCTAGCATATATATGGGTAGGTTTTTTGAATGGAAATCATTACATTTGTAATAATGGTCTTGTTTACATAAGTTGATCAGTCATTATACTGAATTACTATGCAACCAAAGACATTTTAAATGCAAAAATCTAGGGCCGGCCCGTGGCTCACTCGGTAGAGTGCGGTGCTGATAAATGCAAAAATCTGAAGAAATTAGTGAAAATCTTAAGCATTTTAGGGACATAGATATAAAAAAAATTATATTGCTTGCTTTGCCCTTTCAGGTTTTTTATTTTCTTCTGAAATAATTTGAAAATATGACTCTTCTCTCTAAATACAAATATCATTCTCTCTTTTTCTTTATTATGTGTTTACAATAAAAATCCACAAATTTCAAATAGAAGTGATTTAGACAGAGATTTATATTCAGACTCTAAATAGAGCATGGTACGAATAGTTCAATATATCCCATCAATATTTCTCAAAGATGTAATATTGTGATCAGCATATTAGCAAATTTAAAAAAAAAATTCTCACGTTCTTCCTCAATAAAAATACAAAAAATACTAGAAACACAATTTAGCTACCTGCTATATAATAGAAAATAATAGAGGATTACAGAAAGGAGAGTCACAATAAATAAAGAACTATCTCCCCCTATAAACAAGTAGATATGTACTATTGACTGTGAATTCGGCCTAAAACTAGATATGAAGCAGATAATGGGAAAAGCCTGTGGCAGGAACTCTGCTTCCAAGAAATTGCAAAATAAAGAAGTGGAACTAATGCACATGAAACAGTGAACACGTGAAATGGTAGATTGAATATTAAAATGTGCCCCAAACTGTGGGTACATTTATGTACAAGTACAATTTCTTGCATTGCATCTCTTCATTTGCTCAAAAAACTCTGCCAATAGAATATAGAGAGCATATTTTTTCTCCATTTTCTCATGAATATTTTCATTAATCTGCTTCCTCTTAGCTAGAGATCTTAAAAACAAGCCCCCATCTAGCTCTCAGCTTGCAGTAGCTAAATGACTAAATGCATATATTATTCTCAACCCTCTTCTTGTATGTAGATACGTAAATATATATATATATATATATATATATGCAAGGGTATGTGTGTATATATATAAATATAATTTAATATATATCCTGAAAAACATGATACTGGTAAAAAGTATACAGAAAAAAATAAAAGTCATCTTAATTTCACAATTTATATTTTCTTCCTTTTTTTCTGTCTTTTTTATACACATGTACACACACACACTCAAAGTTGAAAGTAATGTAATGTAGTTTACATACATATTTTAATATAATATAAATTGCCTAATAAAGGCATTCTTTGTTACATCAAAAATTCTTTAATACTGTAAATTTAATGAGTGGCTTTATTGTGTTGTATAGATGTTTAATTATTTACTTCAATCATTTCTCAATTGTTTGACATTTATGTCTCCCCTTTTCCACTATTATAACAATGCCTCAATGAAAAACTACTACCACAATATTTATTATTTCCTTAGAGTATATTCCCAGAAGTAAAATTACTAGGTAATCAGGAAAGGATATTTTGGACATTCCTTAGACATCTTTTCAAATTTCTTACCGGAAAAGTTCTACGAATTTGCACTCCCAAACTAAAAAATTGTTTTTTCATTTGCTGTTTACTGTAGAAATTTTAAATGATATACTTTTAAATATATATCTTGTTATAACTTAGTTCAGAAGCTAAATTTTATGTCATTTTTTTCAAAAGAAAATGTAATTTTATTAATATTATTTTTTTACATTCTAGGATATTGTTGCAGAGCAGTTGGGAGGGAGGGGGAGAGAGTAAAGAGGAAGGAAATGAGATGGAAAAAGGAGGAAGGAGGAGGGGTGGGATTGAGGCCTGTGGCACCCCCCTCATTCCCACAGGGGAGACCAGGGGGCTTCCAGCAGTGCCTTGGTCATTGCCGGGCTGGGTGCAGATGTCAGGGGGGGTATGGCAAAAGCCCTTAAACCCCACCACCCCAGCTCAGAAACCCAGGCCACTTCTTGCTGAAGCTTGCTGGTTGCCACTGGGCTGGCTGCAGGTGTTGAGATGGGCATGGCCAAGGCCTAAGCCCCCCCACCACCCCAGCTTGGGAGAGCCCGGGGTGCTTCCTGTGGTGGCTTGGTGGTCATAACTGGGCTGACTGCAGATGTCAGTGGGGGTTGACTGAAGCCCAAGGCCCCCTACTGCCCCAGCTCGGGAGAGCCCAGGGAACTTCCTGTAGTGGCTCAGTGGTGGTCACTGGGGTGGTTGCATGGGTTGGGAGAGGTGGCCGAGACCCTCGTCCCCCACCCTTGGGACTGGTTGTGGGTGTCAAGGGGCATGGCTGAGGCCCCCAGCCCTCCCCACTTTCTGGCTTGGTAGTCCAGGGGACTTCTGGTCATTCTAGGTGTTATAGGTGTTCTTCGGTGAAATGAGACCTTTACTAGTTAATACAAACTTTGTCTCTGGTTGCAAGTACTTTATTTTTTCTTTCAGTTCTGTGTTGGATTATTCATTGTTCCCACCACTTAAACTCTGCACTGAAACTAATTTGTTGCCCTTTGCTTACTTCTAAAATGGGGAAACTTCCTGTGGGGACCAGTACTTGAGTTCTGTGATTGAGCTAAATTGCTGCTTTGTAGCTGATTCCCTAGGGAAGGCTTTTTGTGCAGCTCAGGTTTTAATGGTTGACTTTATAGGTATTTCCAGGTCTAGTGAAATCTAGTTCACCTGAGTTGTGTGGAAACTCTGGTCTGGGCCCAAGTCTTTTCATCAAACTGCTCCCCCTGCAGTTCTATATTCCTGACCTGTCGCCACTGAGTGGTCCTGTGCTGATTCAAGGGCAGATCAGCAATCCTTGCTGTGCCCCAGTGTTCTTTTGGTGGGCCTGTCTCTCCCACCACCTGTGCTGCAAACACTTCCCATGGGACAGTCCATGCACCAGTCCCTTGTGATGACTCACTGCCTTTGAGTGGCTCCTTTTTCAGTTGTTGTGATTCCTCTCTCCTATGTGGATCCATGGGAACTCTGTTAGTAGTCTTGCTGGCCTGAGGCCCACCAAAGCCCTCTTCTCCCCTGCCACCTCCAAGCAACTCCATCCAAAGGGCACAGCCATGGCTTTCGCCAGCTCCTGCTCTGTGCACTCAGCAGCTCCAGCCTGGAAGTGGCTGGGGCTCAAAAGGGTCAGAGCAGTCTTTTCATTCTCTCATCGTGGTTTCTCCCACCTTCATCTACTCTGTAGGTCTCTCCTCCTCTTCCCCTGAGCTCTAGCAGTCCCAGCTTGGTTGTTGTTGCTTTTTTATAGTTGTAAATTGGTTGATTGGTGGGAGAGAGTGGAACTGGGGGACCATCTATTCTGCCATTTTGACCGGAAGTGTCTGTCATGTTGTTTTAAGTATTATTCCTTTGACTGATTATCAGGTTGATATTTTGTCCTATGGTTAATAGTTTAATTACCTACTACACACCTGGTTGGTGAGGGAGGGATTTCCATCCATCCTGGGGTTATAGTGAGAGCCAAGCATAAGACACGTGGTACTGGGCAAATGAGATCAACAGCAGTTCATTAGTCACATATTCTCACACTTCTGGGGAGCAGGACACCACACACAACACAGGGCCACGTGGGGTTTGTACTCAGGAACAGAGTGAATCAAGGGCTGTGAGAGGCAGCTTTTTAGTATCAAAAGGTTGGGGCTGCCCCTGGTTTCTTCAAGAAGATAAGATTGGCTTGGTTGAATAATTCCTCAGATTGGCGAGAAACTGAAACCCCCTACTCAGGGATAAGTACGAACTGTAACTGATCCCCTTGATAAGGAGTGTTGTTTGGCTAGGGGACCTGATCCATGAGAGCAGAGTTGGGGGTGGGGTGGAAAGACTTATGGTATGGCCTTTTTTGGTTTCACCAGAAAATGAGGCAGCCCATAATACTGAGTCTTAATTTAGGCTTTAGACCACAATTAGCTCTGTTTATTTTCTTTCAGCGGCTTATCTATTTAGTATGTGGGGTAAGAGATTATTGTTATTTTGTTTGTTTGGTTTTGCTATACTACAGAGTATATAAAAGAGACCAGAGTATATGAAAAGTTAGGGTCAAATCATGGTAGGCCAGGTAGACAAAGGGTCTGAATTTAATTTGATAGCAGCATTGACATCTTTAAAATCATTAAAAATATAGCTTGCTTTATGAGATCTTTTAAGAAGAAATTGTTTCATTTTGTTTGCTTCAAAGTCAAATTCTGAAGGAAACTTAACCATAATGAAAAAGAATACACCATTTTCTAAAAAAAGTTTGATCAGCTTTGTATGAGACTGTACTGCTATTCTCAAATATGCTGTGTCAAGTAAAGAGGAACTGAAGCAAAAATATGGTGAGCTATTTTGTATGATTTTGATAAGTTATGTCTAATACGCACTTAACATTTCTCCAACATCATTGACATGAACATTTCATGAAAAAGCTAATTTTTTAGATCAGCTGATACTTAGAATAGAAAGTGCTAAAACAGTTATGTCATCTCTTCTGCTTCTCATGGAAGACCAAGAGAAAGTATAATCGTCATCTTGAGGACATGTGTGTTATGTCCTAACCACTGAAACTTTTGTAGAACTGAACAGATATTACAAAGTAGGCATTGACACCTAAGTTTCTCCCTCCCCATACTAGATGGCCTTTTCTTTTATTGTTTTAACAGAGCAGTTATATACAATTCAATTTTCTATTGTGAGCCTCTTAAGTTATTTTCAGGAAAAAAAAAATGAGTATTAAACTACAGAAATAAAATAAGGTTCAGGTTGAAACTCTTCCAAAATCACAATTTCTTCCTGATAAATTTTGGTGAAAACTTGCATTCACTTTCTCAGTAACAGAGGGAGTTTTTGTCATCAGGGTTAGTTTCATAGAAACATTACCACTTCTTCTGACATCTGTCAGGATAAATATTGTTTGTATATTGTGTTCCTGCTAAGGAAGTGACATTATAGGCTTTACTTTTAGCTGGAAGTAGTTTACACATTTTTCTCAGTATTCTTAATAAAGTAAAATTAAAGGAATGAATAATTGAGCTCCTTAGGAGGGGGTGAAAACATTTAAGATATTTAACCTATAAGAGAGGAGGAAAAATGGTATTATTAATGTGAAATGTAAGGATATAAATATAAAATCTATGTGAATTGGCCATGGAGAAATGAGCAAGAAGAAATGTGATTCAATAAAAGTAGATTTATATTGATCTTCTAGAATGTTTTCTTGACAATTAGAGTGATGACCAAAGGTATATAGAAAGAACAAGAATGTGGGAGTCAAAAAAAACAATCGGTTCTAATCTTAGCTTTTCTATATCCTGGACAACCTACAGCAAGTTTCTAACCTTCCTTAGTCTCAGCTGCTTTGTCCTGAAAATGCTATGTGTAGTACCTAGCTCAAAACGTTGCAGAGATCGTTAAAAAAGACAATACAAAAAAGAATAGTGTCATAGGAGAAAACTCTAGGAAAACAGAGGAGAAACTACAGAAGTTTTAGTTACTTTCTCTTTCCTTTCTTCCCTGAAGATAATACTAAAGAGACTGAAAAAAATCAAATAATATATTAAATATAAAATAATATTGGTTCAAGGTACAAAACTCAAATAGAATGCATCTCTTCAAAGTCATATATTTTGAGATGTTTTGACGATTAAAATATCAATAAGTCTGATGTAATACAAAATTAGATGGAAAAAAATAAAGGAACTAACTTTTTGTTTAAAGCATAATTTCAATGGGTTGTTTAAATATTCTTAGCCCAGTCATCTAACACTATGAACATATTTTTTGTCCATTCCAGATAGTAGTAATAATTTTTAATGGAGTAAAGAAAATAACTGAAAATACCTGTTCTAAATAAATCTTTAATAAAGAAAAAAATTCTCTAATATTGGAAAGTAGAAGCTGTTGAACTGTGTTGGATACTTTTTTCACCAAAAGCAAATTGATTTTGATGAGAACAGTTTCAGCCTGTAGTGTTAAAATAACATGGATATCTCAATTTTATTTATATCCCTAAAGTGGCTCAGCAAATTTAGAACTTTTCTCTTTGAAGCAGTTTTTCAACTCCCCCCAAAATAGTGGTTATAATAATAATTATCACATTACCAGACCTGTATATACTTTATTCTTTATATATTTGCATATCAAGATATATAAATATTAATCCAATTACTTATTTAACAGATATATATGGAAATCATATTTGTATTATAATGCTAAAAGGTGTAATATTAAAATATATAAAAATTTCATCTCTGTAACATTTGCTGAAGATAGATGTAAACATGGCATAAAAATGTACACAGGCATACAAAAGTAGAAATTGTACTGACAAAACAAATATAATCTTTCCCAACTAATCATTTGCAGTTACAAATTAAATTGTACAGTATCATTTGTGGGCTGCCTAAAAGCCAGAAACATTTCCTCTCCTTAATCTTCTGGTAGATTCTGGCTCCCACCTTTTTTCATCCCATGGTAATTTCCCCTTTTAATGATCTGATCGCAGCCTCTGCCATCACTCTTCTCTCTATAACTGATGGAGCAAGGAAGGGCTATAGCGTGCTGCTCTCCGACCCTTACTTTCTGATTCCAAACCAGGTGTGCTGGCATTAACCAGACAGGAGACACACTGCCAAGTCACTTACTTGGAGCAAAAGTGTGGGCTTCACTCTAGCTTTCCCATGTATTAGCTGTGTCGTCTTGAGCACTTATCCTCACGAAGCCTCATCTTTCTCACATGTAAAATATAGGGTTTGTTCCTTTGTCTGTTTGCTCTTTTATTTTAGAATCTAATGAGATAATGCATTAGCCCCACTTGGAGAAAAAGAGGCATTTCAGTGTTCATCTGTTCATTACTCATTCGAGTATGTATTTAGTTCTACCTAGATACCATGTACTTGCTCCACATATCATACCAGAACCCCAACATTGCACAACCAATACAACAGCTCTTCCTCTTTGTTAATGAAAAGCAAAAGGTTCATATGTCATGTCCCATTTTCCTTTTCATTTCTACCCTCTACGAGTATCGTAACTACTATAAACACAAATGTTCAGCGATTTTTGTTATCAACAAAACGTCCATATATATTTTGGTCACAGAAAACTCAAACTATAACTTTCATTCCTGAATTAGTTTTCTATCATCAAAGATCAAATTTAGTAGCTTAAAACAGCACACATCAAGTATCTCATGGTTTTCATGTGTCAAGAATCCAGACATGGCTTGATCACGTCCCTTGGTCATGATCTCATGAGGCAGCAATCTATGTATTAGCTGGGCTGTGTTCCTTTCTGGAGCTTGGCAGCCCTCTTCAAAGCTCACATCATTGTTGGTGGAATTTCATTTGTTTGGGTTATAGAACTGAATTCCCTGTTTCTTGCTGGCTGTCACCCAGAGGCCACTCCCAGCATATAGAGGCCTCCCTCCATTATTTGCCATGAGGTCCTCTCTCAGGCCTCTCACACATAACAGCTTGCTCCTTGAAGGCCAGCAGGAGAATCTCTCATTCTAGTCTGCTAAGATGGAGTTTTATATAGTAAAAAACAATCATGGTAGTCACCATCCATCTCCTTTGTCAGATCCTGTTGATTCGAAGCAAGTCACAATTTCTGCCTGAACTCAAAGAGAGGGGCTTATACAGGAAATGGCTCATGGGGATCATGATAGAGCATGTCTGCCACAATCTCATATTATGTTAAGAAGTACAAAAGGAACACTTCAAACTAAATTTTGAATTAGAATAGCATTTTTTTCTTCCTACTTATATTTTATGTAAGAAAAACTGACACTAATTTTGAAAAACACATAATAGCTTTACATTAAGTTGAAATTATTTTATTTCCACAGACATTATAGGGTTACATAAGTGTCTCCCAATAAAACAATTTTCTTTAACACACATAGTGAATGACTCTTCGCCTAGTCCTGGCTTGCTATCAATGAGATTAATATTTAAAGAATTCAATATCAAAGCCATACCCAGAAACTGACCCTATTTTCTAATTTTATGGCATCCAATTTCATATCAAACAATCATTTCATTATGGACCCTAAATACTGCTAAATGGAATAAATTTACTTTTAATTGTCTTTTATAAAAGCATTGAGAAAACCCTTCAGATTTATTCTTTATGATTCTAATTTTGCAATTGCTTTATGTAAGCTACAATGGAAAAAAAAGAAAATCTTTGTGCCGCTGCGTGAATGAAGAATGCATGTATGAATGTGGAAGTCCTGGGAAATTTTCTTGGTGGGAATTATTTCCGAAGTATATCAGGAGGAGAAAATCCTACGTACTTTAATTAAAACTACTTTAACAGCACATACATCATCTGTCATTTGAAAAGTGTTGTTCACCAGAACCAGTATACTAGTGTTCTTTGATGTATTTTTGACTTACCTTCCTTACTTCCCATGCTGTATTAGTCTGTTAGTATTGCTATAACAGAAATACCTGACACTGGGTAATTTATAAAGGAAAGAGGTTTATTAGGCTAACGATTCTGCCAGGGTCTTTTTAAGAACTCACTCATTACTCCCCCCCTGCCCCAGGGAAAGCATTAATCCATTCATGAGGGATCCACCCCCATGACTCAATCAGTTTCCAACACTGCCACATTGGAGATCAAGTTTCCACATGTGTTTTGGAGGGGACCACACATCCAAACTCCACCACATGCCAATGTCTATTTTAGTCATATGACAGGTCAAATTGGATTCATCTCAAGAAGTATGGTGTGAATATGAATATCCTTTTATATATTCTTGAATCCCATGTAATATTTTAATATTTTAATAGTATTTACATTAGAAAAGACAAATATTAACTCAAGTTCATGGAAATGTAATATGAAATTTTTTCTTTGAATCTTTAATGTATATAAAGAATATATATTTCAAACCAGGAAAAAGAGGACACTAAACAGGAATTTTTATGCCTGGAGCAACTTGTTGAATAAGAAAAAACAATAGGAATAATTGAGTTTGTAATTTGAATGCTCAGGCTTAGAGTCAAATTAGACTTGGCATGAGTGTGGTATTCCATTTTGATGTTGGTGGAAACTATCAAGCATGGGTTGTTATTAAGGTAACTGATGTGCATTGTTGTGTTTGTAGGAATGTTTTTTTTATAATGAACAAAAATAAGTAAAGATATAGGAAAATAGTGAAATATTCTTTAGGTCTTTGTGTTCAAGCATTAATGAACAAATTGTATCATTTATAGGCCACAAAGGGGAAATTACTATGGATTTTTAATATAATTTGGTTTATTTTCCTAAATGTTTACATGGATGGTTTATAATATAGAAATAAATAGGTGAAAGAGTATAAAAATAAACTTTCACACCCTTACTTGAGCATGTAATTAACATAAAATTTAAAAAATAGATTTAATTGAACTATCCTTTGGGGTTTTACCATTATGACACAATATATTTTCATTTTATGATAAATTTGCTATGAATAATAAAGCAATTTATTTAGAGACTAGTATTTATAAGTTACACTAATACAAATTTTGCTTTTCCTTGGTTCTTGGATGTAGCAAATGATAGTATTGAAATGAAACAAGTGTTTAATTTTGTTAAAACTTAAAGCTCTAATTATAACCTCATAATATTTTTATATATTATTTTAATGTTGAAAATAAAAACATTCTTTGTGATACTCTAAAATACCAGGGATTTTAATATAGCATATTAATAAATATATAAAACTAAAGTAGATTTAAATTGCAAATTTAAATGCAAGTGCAAAATTTTTTTCTTAGGATGTTCATTTGTTTTATGCATAGCTTATTTTAAAAGTGACTACATAATAGCATATTTATCAAATACTGATAATATACATAGAGACTTAAAAAGAGCAATGCATTTAAAATTTTAATTCTAAGGTTAGAAGAGGTAATGCTTTTTCTTAGTGGTTTTGCTACTTTTATCATTGAAATTTTATTTATTTTTATTTATTTTTTTTTTAAGTTTTATTTTGTTGATATACATTGTGACTGATTATTGCTCCCCATCACCAAAACCTCCCTCCTTTCTCCCTCCCCCCCCCCAACAATGTCCTTTCTGTTTGCTTGTTGTATCAACTTCAAATAGTTGTGGTTGTTATATCTTCTTCCCCCCCACCCCGGTTTTTTTTGTGTGTGTGTGTGTGTGTGTGTGTGTGTGTGTGTGTGTGTGTGTGTGTGTGTGTGTGTGAATTTATATATTAATTTTTAGCTCCCACCAATAAGTGAGAACATGTGGTATTTCTCTTTCTGTGCCTGACTTGTTTCACTTAATATAATTTTCTCAAGGTCCATCCATGTTGTTGCAAATGGCAGTATTTCATTCGTTTTTATAGCTGAGTAGTATTCCATTGTGTAGATGTACCACATTTTCCATATCCACTCATCTGATGATGGACATTTGGGCTGGTTCCAACTCTTGGCTATTGTAAAGAGTGCTGCAATGAACATTGGGGAACAGGTATACCTTCGACTTGATGATTTCCATTCCTCTGGGTATATTCCCAACAGTGGGATAGCTGGGTCGTATGGTAGATCTATCTGCAATTGTTTGAGGAACCTCCATACCATTTTCCATAGAGGCTGCACCATTTTGCAGTCCCACCAACAATGTATGAGAGTCCCTTTTTCTCTGCAACCTCGCCAGCATTTATCGTTCAGAGTCTTTTGGATTTTAGCCATCCTAACTGGGGTTAGATGGTATATATAAATATTTCAACATACTTTGGTTTTCCGCATTGTAAATTTCCCTGTAAGACTTCCTTAACTACAGCTATGCTTGTATGTTGTGAAATCACTATAACTTTTGACTTACGTTCTCTATAGTAGCCCTTGAGTTCACATGTCTCTCTACACTGCCATACTGTGAACTCACGAACAAGAACATTTTCATAGCATTTTATCAATGTTTCTAGATGGAATAGCAGCAGAGAGGCAAGAGGAGATTATGTTGATAAAAATTTGACAAAATTTGAAAAACAGTGATACTATAAACATCACTTATCAAGGCCCATTTAGTTCTAAGCATTTCAGTTCAAAATCAATGTTGCTTCTTGAATTTGTCCCAGCTTTTATTGGCATCCTGCTTTCTAGATTTGAAGAGGGGTGTTATATTTTCATAGAAATATTTTGGGTCACTTGTCTATATTTAATGCATAAAATATCGAAGTACCACTATAGAAATGTGAAGTCAAAGTTTCCAGATTTAAATTTTTAGAAATTGTACAAATTCAATTCATTTTCATGACATCCAAATTAGGATACAAGCAACTACTGTAAAACAAACAAAAAATGTTATCCTTCCTGGAACTTTATATTTTCTACCATGCTATTCTTTCACACATTTTTAATATTTCTTTGCAACTTTATTGTCTACATGAAAAACAATAGCAGCAACATCAGCAAAAGGAACAGTAATTTTTTAAAATTTACTGTGTGCCTGAAGTGATTTGTATGTATATAATCTCATTCCTCATGGTATCATCATGACTATATGTAATTTCATTTTGCCAAAGACACTGATGCTTATGAAATATATTTAGAAAGTGTTTTGGGTACCTGAATTCACTAGTGTGAAGCTGTAGTTTATAAAATTAAATATTTATTGTGTCTGAGCCACTTTATTAAGATGGCTATATAGTTTCATATCACTGGTCCTTTACTAAAGGTTTATAGAGTATGATCAGTCACCAAAAATCAAATGACACTAAAAACCCAACTACTTAACCCTCAAGACATTGTCATCTTCAGAATGAAACTATAACTAAATTTTTTAAGTAGTCACTTATTAGATTTTGAAGTTCCACCACTATACTTTTAGCCACAAATTTACAAGATGTAACCATCTTATATCTATTTATTAATTCTAAGTATATGACTGCACCATATATATATAGTGTTGAAATTATTTTTCATAGGATAGTTTTACCTTCTAATTTTTAAGCTTGAAAAGGTATATGCAAGACCCATACCCTGATCTCTTTACTCTACTATGCTCTAATATTGATCTACACTCTAATTTAATTATGTTATATGAGAAATTTTGATATGAGATATGGTCTTGAACATTATCACATTAAGGATATCTCATGAATCACTTTTTGGGATCTCAGAATGACCAAGCAATAAAATTGATACGGTTATGCTAACCATGTTATAAGTCCAATATTCGTGTGAGTTTTTATGGAACCTTTTATAAATAGTGAATTATAGCTTGTGAGTAATTCAACTATGGAAAGTAAAACAAATCTTTGGTTAGAAATCTACATTTTTTAAAGCAAAAACTCATGGAATAGCCCTTTAATTATGGCTGGCTATTTTAAAAATCCTCATTTTATAATTCCTGAGATAGCCTTGGTACACTCAAGAAATTAGGCTAAACTAATTGATTGAAGAATGGCTAACAAGATTTCTTCATCTGCTATCCTTTATTCACATCTACCTAATGTCTTACTGTTGAATCCATCCTGGTTATTATTTAAAGCTAATATCTAAGAACTCAACTGTCTCTACCCAGACTTAGTTGAGGACTAAGTCATATACTAGAAGATGTTCTGCATTCATACAGTTATATCAAATTCGTATCATAAATTAATTTTGGGGAAAAACATTAATGCTGGACAAAGAAATTTGTAGCAGAAAAGCTCCACAGGTGGGGACAGGGAGAGCTAGTGTTTTGTTTAACTATGAACCTTTGACAACAAAGGGGCATTTAAAGGCATATAGTCTTTATTATATGTATTGCAGGGGTGCTTTTTTATTTGTTCTTATAGGCTAAATCTTCAGAGCATTTACCCTGGTCAGAAGCAGAGAGAGGGTGCAGGAGGTAAGGAAGGAGAGGGAGAGAGTAGAGAAAAAGGAAGGAAGGAAGAAAAGAAGGAAGGAAGGAAGGAAGGAAGGAAGGAAGGAAGGAAGGAAGGAAGGAAGGAAGGAAGGAAGGAAGGAAGTTCATTAGAAAGTATTACATTAACTAGAAAGAAGAATCAGTGTTTTACTAAAATATATCCCTGCTGGATAAATGACAGGTTCTGTAATTTACTGTTATCGGTTGTTGAATGCTTGAACTGAGTAGATGCTGGCCACAGAGATTGTTTTTAAAGTCAAGTGTCAAGGAAACAGGGTTTGGAAAAGAGCTGGCTGTTAAAATTCGGAGATTTTGAGAGAGTTGAAAATGGTACTTCAATTATTGAATGGAATGAATCTTAATTTACAGAAATAATTAATTGCATCTTCATTAAAGATGAAGAATTCTGTTTTAAAATACCCTTGATATTTGTAACAAAAATATATCTGGTGTTCTATACATTTGCTAATGTTTAGCTGATTTAAATAAAACTCATAGAAACTAAAAATATCAACACTTTATATCTATCTCAATTAAATTTTTCATAATAATTATTCTCCACTGTTTTTTCATGTGGTTAATTACAGAAAAATCTGTACTATATAATAAGAAATAGTTTACTAAGTTGTTCATTAGTCAAGAATAATTTTATTGTGACATTATAAGTGCCATGTTAGTAGTGCACAGACAATATTAGCTGATGAGTTAAAGCTGAAAATGTATAATAATAGGATATGATCATGTTTTCACTTTATCAGTTACAATCATTTGTATGTTTGGATTGTGCTTTCTTAATTTATAATAGCCATTGCTGCCTTTCTATAAGTGAGATGCTTCTTAATTTCATAAGTGAATTGTATGCTCTGGAGTTTCTTACACTAGGAATATCCTCATAAAATTTTTACGAAATATCTGGTCAAAAATTGGCAAACCCTTAGTATATGATTGAATATGTCTGAATTTTAAAAATTATTTGTTAATATCAGGCTAATCACTGTAGAGTCTACCAAGATTCCAGAAAATCCTATTTAATATCAACTATTATTGAAATCAGAATGATGTATTTTTGTTATAGGTGTTCCTTTCCAATATTGATGTTCTATTTAGCTTCTGGATACCAGTCCCACTTTTTGTTCACCCTGTAACTTGTGATGACTATTGTCCCTTCTTAGATTATTACTAATAATTTGCTAATTTTTCCATACAGGTAATGGATTAGGAATTAGGATTGTGGGTGGTAAAGAAATTCCTGGACATGGTGGAGAAATTGGAGCCTATATTGCCAAGATTCTTCCTGGGGGAAGTGCAGAACAGACAGGGAAACTTATGGAAGGTAAGAATAAGTGATGTCAAAGCAAAGTAAAGTGAGTGTATTCATATTAAATATAATTTAATTTAATATGGAAATTTTTCTCATTCTTTACTGTTTAGGTAAACCTCTTTCCTTCTAGTTAATTGTGATCTTCAGATATAATAATGTAAAAGATATATTTGCAAATATATTCATTTTATTTTCGATTGCATTGTCCTTATGGTTAGCTATGAGAATATCACCTTAAGAAACACTAAATAGTCAAAATTTTTTACTGGCTGGGGCAATTTTATTTTTTTAAAAAAAGCACCTTGGTTATCTGGAATAATGTTTCATAAATACCAAGAAAAATTATATTAAAATACAAGCTACAAAATTTCACAGATGATACAGTATGCAGTAAGGTTAAGTCAGAAAACTGGACAGCCCACAGGCGAAGTCCACCTGCTGCCTGTTTCTGTAAACAATGTTTCATTGGAACACAGCCATAATCCTTAATTTATATACTGGATGCGGATGCTCTCCTGCTACAGTAGCAGAACTGCATTCACAGCAGAGACTACGGTCTGCAACAACTGAAATATTTACTCTTTGTCCCTTTACAGAAAAAGTTTGCTAACCCCATTGTCTACTTTTAGATTCTAATCACCTCATTACATCATAAGTATTTTAAAATAATGAACTTTACAGATGTAGCTAATGGGACATAAAATATGTATTTTGTCATTTTCTTTCAGTAAAATATTGCAGGTGGATTCTCAAAATACACAATGATAATTTTCAATTGACAATTAGATAATGTGGTCATTTGCATTCTCCAAACGAACATAGTTTGCAAGCTTTTGGTGATATTGTTTATGATGAACATTGTTTATCATTAAGTAGGTACAATCTTTTAATTTTTACTCTGAATAAAATACTTATTTGGAAAAAGTGTTTTTCTGCCATTTCATAGTTTAATAAAATGTTGTCTGTTGTTACTTTAAAACTTTATGTTAAAAATGATTCACTGTGATTTTCTTAAATTAAATCTATTGGAACCTACCAAAAAAGTCCTTAGAAATTCCAATAGACTATTAGCATAAACACAAACTGGAGGCAATATTTATTTATCACAGTGTTCTGCTGAAGCCAGCTTGCTCCATCTCATTAAGATACACTATTTACATCTCTTTCCAACTTCAAATTCAGTGACATTATGTTAATAGCTTGAATTGGCCATGGTAGGAGTATTTATAATGTGGAAATAGGCAAATGGTATAAATCATGCCTTTGTTTGTTTGTTTGCTTGTATGCTTTTAGAATACCTGTTTACCAGCACGTCACCAAATATATAAATGAAAGCATATTATTAAAAATATTCTGATGGCATTTATAGAACAGGAAACTTCGGAGAGCTAGCTAGACAGATAAATGAAGGAAAAGATTGTGTGAACCAACAGATAGCAATTATAAGAAAAGCACTGGGTCTGTATGAATTTTCTACAACTATAATCTTATCATTCCCAATGCTCCTCCTTAGGTGTTGCAGTCCAGTTAGGATATATGAATTGAGACCCATTTTTAAGGATGGGAATGATAGAATCACATATTATACTCCAGAATGAAATTGAATATGGTTTTTACTATAAAATAAAAATTGCAATAACAGCCACGCCTATCATTTGGCAAAGAAACTTGAATCATTTATAGATAAAATTTTATGTCCTTCTTTGGATTAACACCATAGAAATTAGCAAATGCTACAAATAAGGATAATTTTAAAGACAATCTCAATGAAGTATTCTATGGTGACATGATGCTCTTTGCACTTGTTACCTTATGTGGCCTGTTTTGAGTTCATAAGTGTAATTTTAAAAAATAGATATAATGAAAAATCATACAAGAGAGAAAACTGAAGTGAACCTAAAATTACATTTGTGATTTTATAAGCTCTAAGACTGCCACTAAAGTTCTCTTATTTTATTTTAGAACTAGTAGCTTTGCAGTTTATTTACTTGGTTTTAGTTGAAAATTTTAAACAGCATGCATATGATTTAAGATTTTATTAAATGTTTTAATTGTTCATTCTCTCAAAATTTTGCCAATGTGCCAAGTCAGGCCTTTCTATGAGCATTGATCCTCTGGTTGGAGTCCATTTCTTGTGACTCCTACACCCATAATTTATTATTCATGATTTCCAGCTTAGCTTTATTTCTGCTTGCAACATAGGTCTTTAACAAAACCATTGTTAATATTTCTATTAGATTCATGATGCTGTCTTGACTGTCAATATTTATATACTGTTTTGAACGTTAAATATTCTGAGAAATAAGTTCGACATGTAGTAAACTGTATTCTTTCTCCTACCCACAAAGCCTATACCTATGCCTGTGCTACCAGGCTAGAATGGTAAAGATTCATTCCTTTTCTGTCCAAAGATTAACAAGCTAAAATGCCACCAGTCCAAATGGGTATCCGCGAGCATTCACCTTGTTTAGAACAGGACATATTCTGGTACTTTATGAGTGTGTATGTGTGCATGTGTGTCTCTCTGTGTGTGTATATTTGTTTTGTCTATATGGATGTGTTTAATTTAAATATGATACCATGAGGGCTTAGGCCCTTCAGCCTCAACTCCTAATAGATTATCCAAACATTCCAAAGAAGTAGATTGGTTGAAATATAACCCTGATTTTTATGCCTGATGTGAGGCACCACTATAATGATACGAATTGTATGTCACTGTAGATTTTGTTTTCTTTTAATTTTTTTTTTATTTTATGACCATTGATTGTTTTTAAATTTTGTATTGCTTTTATACAGATATAAACAAAAGCAAAGATAAGGTGAATAACTTGTTCAATTACACAACCAAGAGATGGGCAATATTATGATTCTTCAAGAATAAAAAAAATGGAGAAAATCCTTTTTAATCTGCTACACAAAATATTGATGACCATTGAATTTTAAAAATTTATTTTTTGAAGAAAATAAAGATTAATATCTTTTAGTTTGAAGTTTCTTCTAAGGAAAAAATATACATACATGATTAGGTAGGGAGGTAGATAGATGGGTGGATAGATAGATAGGGTGTGTCTGTATGTGCATTTATGTAATTGAATATCTCCATCTGTATAATGAATTCCAGGGTAGACTTAGGAATGATGATCTCTTCAAGACATACCTTTGTTTTCTGTATTTCTGAAAACAAAAGCATACAGACTGTGCCCTTATGGATTCGATATTGTCTTCCAGTTGATTTAAAACATGAATGACAACTTGATTGTCGGAAGAATTCATAGACTGTTTTTTCTTCCACTCCAAACTACAAAGTTATTGTTCAGACAAGTTTGACTGGATCTATTCTGTTTTTTCAAGTTTATTCATTTCTCCTATAATGGGCTTTTTTTCTTAGTACTTGGGTATAGCATTTTTTTAATAGTTTTATTTTTAATTGAAAAATAATAATTGAATGTATTTATGGGTTACAGTATGATGTTTTGATGCATGTATACATTGTAAATGATTAAATCAATCAATTAGCATATAACAGGCTTTTCAGACTCAACAGGGTCTGACATTTTAACACTTGTGGCACTCTATGGCAGAGTCATAGTATGTTAACTTTGGGAAAGTGTATTAATTCATTTGCTGTTGTTTCCTCTAGCTTTTATTCTCTGGATTTATCCATTTAAAACATACTGACTGATCATGTAGTTTTCAGTTGCTATAAGCCACGTGCTATTCTGAAAGTATTTGTTTATATAACTACATTAAAGGGAAAACAAAATTTCCTGGTATAATTTCTGAGTGACTGTTCTGGTTATTGTTTGAAAAAATATTCTATTCAATTTCTTTTTATTGAGACATAATTGATTATAGATATTTGTAGGGTACAGAGTTGAATATCACTATTTGTGTACAATATGTGATGATTAAATCAGGGTAATTAGCATATTCATCATTGCAAAATGTAATCATTCTTTGTGTCCATTAACCAATTTCTCCCTACCCCTCTCCCTTCCCCTTTCCCACCTCTAGTAACCACAGTTCTGAACAAGATTGTCTATTGTGTTAAATATTATAGGACAATGTTATTTTAATGCTGATTATTAGTCATAATTATTATTGCAAAATTGTTAGGTTATACTCAAGAAATTGGTTTTAAAACATTTATAATATTTGCTTTTGTGCTATCTCCTAATATAAAAAATGCAGTTACAGTGTTCCATTATTCAAAATTTCCTAAACCAATCTTTTAGTTTCACATCAATCTGCAATGATTTTCTGAAAATCTACTCAGCGAATCAAATACTTGAGGGATCCTAATCTTCTATAATCTTAAAATTTCATGTCTCATACTTAAGTTAATCCATTTTGAGTAAGTTTTGGTACATGGTGAGAGGTGTGGGTCTAATTTCATTCTTCTATATATGGATATCCAGTTTTCTGAGCACCATTTATTGAAAAGGCTGTCCTTTCCCCAACGTATGCTGTTGGTGCCTTTGTCAGATATGACTTGGCTATTAAGTACATGGATTGATTTCTCATTCTCTATTGTGTCCCATTGGTCCATATGTCTGTTTTTTATGCCAGTACCATACTGTTTTGGATACTTTACAGTATAATTTGAAGTCAAGGAGTGTAATACTTTAATTTATTCTTTTGCTCAGGATTGCTTTTGCTATTCAAGGTCTTTTGTGGTTCCATATGAATGTTAAGATGTCTTTTCTATTTCTGTAAAGAATGTCATTGGTGTTTTGACGAGATTAATATTTAGATATATGTCATGTAACTATAAAACTCCTAGAAAAAACATATGAGAAACACTTCAGGATGTAGGACTAGGCAAAGATTTTTTGAATAAGACCTCAAAAGCACAGGTAACACAAGAAAAAAATAAACAAATGAGATTATATCAAATTAAAAAGCTTCTGCACAGCAAAGGAAACTATCAACATATGAAAAGACAACCTACAGACCAACAGATTAGGAGAAACTATTTGCAAACTATGCATCCAACAAGGGATTAATATCCAGAGTATACAAGGAACTCAAACAACTGAACAGTAAAAAAAAAAAAAACATAATCTGATTTTAAAATGGGGCAAAAGAGCTAAATAGACATTTGTCAGAGGAAGACATACAAATGGCCAACAGGCACGTGAAAAAAATACTCAACATAACTAGTCATCAGAGAAATACAAATCGAAACCACATTGAGATATCATCTCACCCCAGATAGACTGGCTATTATCAACAAGAGCAGTGAATGACAAATGCTGGTGAGGAAACAGAGAAAAGGGAACAATTCTACACTGTTGGTTGGACTATAAATTAGCACAGCCTTTATGGAAAACAGAATGGAGGTTTCTCAAACTACAGATCTAACTAGCATATGATCCAGCATTCCCACTTCTAGGTATATACCCAAAGGAATGGAAATCAACATGTCAAATGGAAACCTGCACTCTCATGTTTATTGCAACTCTATTTACAATAGCCAAGATATGGAACCAACCTATATGTCCATCAATGGATGACTGGATAGGGAAATACAGTATATATAAACAGTGGAATACTACTCAACCATAAAAAAGAATGAAATTCTACTATTCACAGCAACATGGATAAACTTAGAGAAAAATATGTTAAATTAAATAAACCAGGCACAGAAGAGAAATACCACATGTCCTCACTTATAAGTGAGAGCCAGGAAGGAAGGAAGGATGGATGGATGGAAGGAAGGAAGGAAGGAAGGAAGGAAGGAAGGAAGGAAGGAAGGAAGGAAGGAAGGAAGGAAGGAAGGAAGGAAGGAAGGCACTTAAGGCAAAACAACAAACAATAATAAAACAAACTTTCAGAAGGGGAGAACAGAGCTGTAGTTATTACGCAGGGTAAGGGGTAGAGAGGGGGGGATTAGGGAGAAATTGGCTAGCAGACACAAAGAATGAGTACATTTTGTAATAACGAATATGCCAACTATCCTGATTTGATCATCACATATTGTACACAAATACTGGTATTCAACTCTGTACCCCATAAATATGTATAACCAATTATGTTTCTGTTTAAAACATAAATAAATAAAATCTTAAAATTTATTTCCCAGTAACATTTAGTAAACTTTCTTGAACAAATACTGAACAAAGAATGATCTTTTACTACCTGTTAGTCTCCCTTTTAATTGCATAAGATTAGTCTTTGTTTTATTGAAAGAAATGAAGACAGAAGATCTGGGGAATTTAACTACAAATCTAATTAAGTTTCTAAAGTGTTGTTTCTTGCTATTTGCTTTAGGATTAAAATTTTAACAATTTTTAAACCAACAATGGTGGGGCTGTGAAATGTTCACCAATGTTGGAGTTTTAAATGATGTACAATATTTTCTCTCATTTTGGTCTTTGACACTGATGTTCCTGTTGGAACTAATCTGAACATCTAAACATATACTAGAGTCTATGGACTTTGAATGTATATTTACAAATTTTCCCTTTCATTTTAAATCTTTATGCTTAGATAAATGATTGTAAACCCTTTATATTACAACATAAATACCCAGTTCAGTATAGTCAACACCTAAGCTAATGGACTCAACAAATTAGATACTTACTCTCTAATAAACTTTCTTTAAAAAAAGAAATTTTATTTTCTCTAGATAATTTTATTTGGCCAAACATACTCAATATCATTTCAATTTTAGGAAGTTTTGAATTTGATGTGCTTATTCTTTTAAAATAACTTTCTTTATATATTCTTCTCAGAGCAAGGTTCCAGCCATCTCCAAATCTGGGAATTCCGTAATACAATTGTCACTACCTCATAATAAGCACACTTTTTTTTTTAATCAATAAAAACTAGATTCAGGTTTTCTCTGTGTTCCATTCCACACATCTATTGTGTTCCCTAACATTGTGAGGTTGTTTTTTTTTCCTGCATATTCAGTGTTCAGCACAGTGCTTAATAAAGCAAGAGTGCAAGCAATATTTGAAGAATGGAATGACAAAATATTTCCTTTTCAATTACAAAATTGGATACTTGTTAAGATGTCAGTCGTCACAGAGTTGTGTGAAGCAAATAAAATGATGCATGTAGTTACATTCTACTATTTGTAAAGAGCCATGTACATTTAGGACAGCATCAATATTTAGTGATATAACTTTTAATTATCTTTTCAGAAAAGATGTACAAAATGGAAATCATTTCCTTTGGGCACATGTTCTCACAAATTTCAGCTTAACTACTCATAAATTTACATAAATTTATTCTACTTTTTTTTCTTCTTAGTGTTTCTTTGCTTTGAATTTAAATTCAGATCTTTAGGGTGGGGTGGGAGGACAGAATTGTTATTGACAGAAAAAAACCTCCAACACAGAAAATGCAGTACAATCATTTTGTGCATGGCTGAGTGTGAGATTTTTCTCTGCCATTTCTTCTCTATCCTAGAAGCTGCAAAATATCATGTTTGATCAGTGATTGAGAGAGGGTAAGGACACAAAACAGAAGAGTTTTAAATTAGAAGTTAAAAATCTCTATTCAGCTCCTTGCCCATTTTTTGATTGGGTTATTTGTTTTTTTACTGTATAATTGCTTGAGTTCTATGTATATTCTGGATATCAATCCCTTGTCGGATGCATAGTTAGCAAAAATTTTGTCCCACTCGGTAGGTTGTCATTTCACTCTCTTGATTGTTTCCTTTGCTGTGCAGAAGCTTTTTAGTTTGATATAGTCCCATTTGTTTATTTTTTCTTTTGCTGCTTGTGCTTTTGGGCTCATGTTCATAAAGCCTGTGCCCTGACCTAATTGCCGAAGTGTTCACCTGTATTTTCTCTTAGTAATTTTACAGTTTCAGGTCTTTCTTAAGTCTCTAATCCATTTTGAGTTGATTTTAGTATATGGTGCGAGATGCATATCTAGTTTCATTCTTCTGCATATGGATATCCAGTTTTCCCAGCACCTCTTGTTGAAGAGGAAGTTTTTTCCCCAAGGTAGATTTTTGTTGCCTTTGTCCAATATCAGATGGCTGTAAGACTGAGGAGTGATTTCTGGGTTCTCAATTCTACTCCACTGGTCTGAATGTCTATTTTCTTACCAGTACCATGCTGTTTGGGTTACAATAGCTTTGTAGTATAACTTGAAATCAGGTACTGTTATGCCTCTGGCTTTAATTTTTTTGCTCAGGATTGCTTTGGCTATTTGGGGTCTTTTGTTTTTCCATATGAAAGGTAAGATTTTTTTTTCATTTCTGTGAAGAATGTCATTGGTATTTTGATGGGTATTGCATTGAATCTGTAGATCACTTTGGGTAGTATAGACATTTTCACAATGTTAATTCTTCCAATCCAAGAGCATGGAATATCTTTCCATCATTTTTGTCTTCTTTAATTTCTTTCAGAAGTGGTTTGTAGTACTCATTGTAGAGGTCTTTCACTTCCTTGGTTAAATTGAATACTAGGTATCTTTTTTTTTTTTTTTTTCAACAATTGTAAATGGGCTTACTTTCTTTATTTCTCTTTCTGTTGATTCATTGTTTGAGTATATAAATGCTACTGATTTGGGGGCCTTTATTTTGTATCCTGCAACATTACTGAAGTTATTAACCAGCTCTAGGAGTTTTTTGATAGAATCTTTAGGTTTTTCTGCATATATTATCATGTCATCTGCAAATAGAGAAAGACATACAAATGACCAACAGATACATGAAAAAATGCTCAACATCACTAGTCATCAGGGAAATGCAAATTAAAACTACATTTGGATACCACTTCACCCCAGTTAGACTGGCTGTAATCAAAAGGACTATGAATAACAAATGCTGGTGAGAGTGTAGAGAGAAAGGAATGCTCCTACACTGTTGGCAGTTCTGTAAATTATTACAACCACTATGGAAAACAGTATGGAAGTTTCTCAAACAACTACAGACAGATCTTCCATATGATCCAGCAATCCCTCTTCTGGGTATATACCCAGAGGAATGGAAATCATCATATCGAAGGGATACCAGCACTCCCATGTTCATCGCAGCTCCATTTACAATAGCCAAGATATGGAAGCAACCTAAATGCCCGTCAATGGATGATTGGATAAGGAAATTGTGGTATATATACACCATGGAATACTACTCTGCCATAAAACAGAATGAAATACTCACATTTGCAGCAACATGGATGAACCTGGAGAAACTTACGTTGAGTGAAATAAGCAAAGCACAGAGGGATAAATACCACATGTGCTCACTCATATGTGGGAGCTAAGAGAGAAAGAAGGAAGGAAAGAAAGACCACAGTGGTGCATTGGACTTGCAGAGGGAGAGAACATTCCTTGGGCTACAAAGTGGAGTTGGGGGGAAAGAGGGAAGGGGAGGGAGGTTGGGAATAATTGAGTGGAGGACACGGGGTACAAATGCAATTTCTGGTAATGGGTATGCTGCCAGTATGAATCTGGCCCTCACATCATGGGCAGGAGCAGTGACAATTAGCTTTGTATCTCATGAATATTCATAATAAAAAAGAAAAATAAATAAATAAAATAAAATGTATTTGCTGTTAAATAAATAAATAAACAAACAAATAAATAAAAAAATAAAATGAAAAAGAAGTTAAAATGTCAACTCAAAATAGCAGATACTATGTGGAAGTGTTTGCTGCCTGACATCTTGTGTTTATGATTCATTTACACTTATATGGTGAGTGTGGTTTTCTTTCAGTTTGTACATTTTTACTGAAAGAACTCAGTAGTTGAATTTCTCTATCACACAGCAACAACAGAAAGTCAGGATTTGATGTTTAAAATGTATTAAAAGTGGACAGGATTTTCTATCATCTCAGCTCCCTCACCAATCAAGAAATTACCTTGCAAGACTCCCACAGTTTATTCTTACTTTTCACCTATTAAGAAGCCCAGCTCAATGTCTCACATCTTCTGTAATGTCTTCTCTGATTCAGATGAGAGTAAGAGAGAGTGGGGAAGGGGGACTTCTTAGCATTCATGGTTTGATGTATGCAGTTTAGAACTTAATCAGGCACTGACCTGTAATTTTCATTACAAATGTTCAAGGGTGAAAAAAAAAAAAAACTTTAGAGAATAATGTGGCAAACAGCCATGTACTCGCCATACTGTTTGTCTTAATATTTTGCTCTATTAGTTTTTTTTTTATTTTTAAAAGAAATAAGCACCTATAAATCAGCTAAAGAATCCTGTAATCAATCTCCACTCATAAACCTTTGTTACTGCTGTGGAATAAACTTCCAGACTTCATTTGGGGTCACACTTGTGCTTGCTTTTCTATGAGTGTTATTATGTACGTATTCATAAGTATATAATAGTTCATTTTGCTTGTTTACAAAATTTTATATAAGTGATATCTTACTGTACATTTCTTTGTGCCACTTTTTTTTTTTTTTTAGTCGCATAAAATTTTCAAGATTTATCCAAAGATACATGTAGCTCTAGTTTATTTTAACTACTGGATAGAATTCTATAATTGTATGTCTCTCCTACAGTTTAATTTAAACGTTTGCTGGTTATTCAGGTTATTTATAGTTTTGTTTTTATTTTTACTGTTTCAAAGAATGCTATAATTAATTCTTTGAAGTAGTCTCCTTGTGCATGTGTGTAGGAGTTTCTTCTATAATGAGATAAATTTCTGGGTTATAGTGACTATCAGTCTTGTTAAATAACACAGGAAAATGTGCGGCTTCTTTAACTAGTTGATTTTTCAAATTCCTCTTCAAAGTGTTAGATGAATTCATCAGTGGCAAATCAGTGTTTTTGTTTCTTTACATTCTTTTTCCTCTTTCTCTACATTCCCCTTTTCAAATCTAATGTGGAATGATATCTCGTTGTTTTTTATTTATCTTCCCTTCAGTAATATTGAGTATGATCATATTTTATTAATCTTGTTATATTTGGGGTTTCTCTCACCTGTGATTTGCCTGCTTTTGGTTTTTGGTTTGGTTTGGGGTGTTTGCCTATTCTTTAACTGGGTTTTATATTTTTATTGATATTTAGGGAATCTTTATATATTCCAGACATAATCAATCCTTTGTCAAATATGTAGGCTGTAAATACCTTCTCCCTGTATGTGGATTGTAGTTTTAGTTTCTGTTTTTATTTATTTATTTTGCAGTAGTTGAAATTTTAACATAGTTAAATTTGTCATTTTGCTTCAATTAAGTTTTATAAATTTTTTTTTTATTGTTCAGGAAATTCCCTATGCCTTGAAGTCTTAAAGATGTTATTCTACATTTTCTTCTAAAAACTGCAAAATCTGACATTTCATAAACATTCTATAGTCATAGAATTAGGTTGTTTTTAATCTATCTGTGATATGAAATAGAAAGCTTATATTTCAGTCTTGTTTTCCTCCTCAATGTGGATAATCCATTTCCTGTGCACCATTTTTTGATAGTGTATCATTACTCCCACTGATCCACAATGTCATATATTGATGTTTTTACACATGTATGGGTCTTTTCTGAGTTCTGTGTTCTGGTTTATTTGTTTATGCCTATACCAACATCACACTGTTTTAATTATGATATCTTTATATTAAGTCCTGACAGATGGTAGGCAAATCCACCATATTGCTCTTCTGCAAAATTTTCTTGTAACAATTCTTGACACTTCATTCTTGCATTTAATTTCTAGAATCAGCTTGTCAGTTTTCATGACATCTGTTGAAATTTGATATTGATTACACTAAAAGAACAGATTAGTTTGGAATATATATATATATTTTTATATATATTCATGTCTATTTGAGTCTTCAATATGTTCACAATGCAGGACATAGAGATTGAGGCATTGTATTCTGAATCAATACAATAAAGTTAGGACATTAAAAAAAACTTATACATAGCAATTGTTAAATTCATTAACAATTTTGTATGTTTTATATCAACTTATAGCAATATTATATATCCAGAAAAGGCAGAGCAGAAAATGTAAATAAAATAAAATTTAATTCAGGAAACATGATGGTCTAAATCTAATTCTTTATGTTCACATTATTGGTTCTAAGCTTTATTTAATCACTGGACTTCTTGAGCTTGTTCTCCAAATTAATTTTTCCTGGTTTTGCGTGTCATGATATCATAATTGTGAAATACATTACTGACATGATACTTTTAAAATTTTAACAATTTGTGTAAGAGAACAATGAATCCATAAGGACTAAGTAACTTTAATGAACGCAAAACAATTGTCTGTTTATTTTGATAGGTTGTCCAACTGTAAGTTAATTTAATAAAATCCTTTGAAGATCATTTGTATCTGTATTATTTTAATTCATAATTAAATCAAATTTAGAAAATTTTTGGAAAGCTTTTTTAAGCTAAGATGGGAATATAGCATTAAAATATAAATGTAGCTTCTTCAAGAACATTCTTAATGAATCAGTGGGAACACAGCATGGAAGAGCAGAATGCTAAAACGAGTAATATCCAGTGTTTGCTTGTGGATTTAGCCAGAGCTGTATGGCAAGTTCGCATCTCCCAGGCCATTAGATGAGAGAAACATCATGTGTCCATAGGCTATTCTGTGAGAAAATGTACCTGTGGCATGAATTCTAATTCTTGGATAATTTCAAATTCTTAGTTTTTAGTTGTTTCAGAATAGGTGATTGGTATTGGTTCAGCTAGCTAGCTCCTCTTAAAATGAATTGGCAGGGTTTCTGGCAACAAAATATTGTTGGATTTATTGTTCAGAATCAGTGATTGGAGAGAGGGTGAGGTTAGTTATTTTTGGATTGGTCACTTTCCTTTTAGAAGCTGGCATCTGGAATTCCCTGTCATAAAGAAGTCTGTGGGAGAAGAGCTAATTCCAGTAGCATTATTAGAGGACAAACTCCAGTGTAGCATAAGGGAGAATGTTCCTAGGCAAGAAAGTCTCTATTTCTGCTTATGCTTTTTTGGCATATGTTACAGATGTCATGGCAGTGATCAAGGTTGGAGATCAAGAAACACAGCACACAGATGAGTGAGCTTCCTTGTTCTTGTTCCAGGGGGATAACCAGGTACGAATTGGTCATTAGCATGAGATTTCTCAAAATTCCCTAAAGCTGGTGTGTTAGGTACACATGACGCAGATCTCATTTCATGTTGATACAAAGATTTTCTAATGAATATTTAGAAACTACCTACTAAGAAGAAAAATGCAAATGGTTTTGTACCTGGACTGGTAGGTTGTAATATATTATTTTTAGGATGAAATGATATCACACTTACCACATCAGGATATTACTGATGAGCTATATTGCCAAGTTAAAGAAAGATATTCCCTCCTTTTTCCATTTATTTTTAAATGTATCAGAGGAGAAATATGTTTGAGTTATAATATTTCTGATAGAGACATCAAGAAAACTAAATAACTGTTTTATTTTACATGTTACAGTACCACAAATCCTAATTTGATTGCTTTTATCAACAAGGATGACATACCTCAAAATATTTATGAATGTTCAAGTGGTATTACTTCTTGATGAACAATTGATTCTGTAGTTAAATTTCTGGATTTGTCCTACCAGTACACCATAAAATAAGCTGCATTTTTTGTGAGAACTGGCAGTGGATATTTTGAAAGCAAGGACGCTAAACTCTTTTTAATATCAATACCAGTTCTTCAAGCAGCCAATGTTTTAGCATCTCCGATGATATATAGAGAACATGTTTTTAGAATAAGAAAGATCAGAATTTAAGTCCAGCTCAGGTAATTACTGCCTGGATAAGTTGCTTTAGGACCTGGGTGTTCTCAGTTGGAAAATTGGAGTAATAGTCTTTGCAAAATTGTTATCAGATTTAGAAATAGTACATCAAAAACATATAGTATGGTGCTTGGCACATTGTAATTGGAGAAAAACCTGTGCTTACTTTCAACTTTGGAGACCTCTGATGGTAAGAACAATATTAGCTATATTAAGTTTGAATTCTATGTCCCCCATATCTGTACATGCTTAGATCATTGACCATGGTCAGGTCTGAGTTCTGAGATACAGAAACATATAATATTTCTGATTTTAAAAAAAGCATCAAACTTGGAGTCAGAAGACTCTGAATTAATGCTGTCTTCATGACTTTAGGCAAGTTACTTGTGTTCTCTAAGTCTCCTTTTCTCTCATCTGTGTGATCAAAAGGTTTCAAGATCTAGTTCACAGGGTTACAATGAGATTGAAAGGAACTGATGTCTCTTATAACTGTAAAGCAATAGACTAGCTATAGAAGCTATTTTGTTGAGGATAGGTGAAATTATTTTCATGGATGACTCTTAATCTTATAAAATTCATAGTTCCCATAAAGGAACATTTAACTGCTAGAGATATCTAGTATAATGAAGTATATCATTTCTAATATCAAGCCTGCGTAAATGAAAGAAATTTTAATGCCAGAAATGATTAAGCCATTTTGCATGTAAAATATATCACCTCCTATTTGTAAAATCATACTTTTGGCTAATCTTTTAAAAGCCTTCTAAAATTCTCTTCTTGTTAACAATATGTTCATCAGTAAACTTGGTGTTCTGATTAAAATCTGTGGACGTACGTAGAATGGATATCTGTTCATATAACTTTGTTCGTCTGTTAGTCACTAAAAACTAATGTTGTTAATGAACAGAATCATGACATAGGAATCAGATGACCTAGTGTCTAGACCAATCTTTCTTATCAAGTACTAGTGCGACCTTCAACAAATCACAGAACCTCACTGGGTCTTTAGCATTAAACGTAAGGGACTTATGAGATACCTTACCTCTTGAAGAGATGTGAGGAAGAGATTGAACCTTAAGGAACATAGAATCAAAGGTTTGGAAGTGAGAGATGAGGCAGTAGTATGTGAGTAATGATAAACTAGCTATGCTATATAAAACAGAAATCCAAGAACTAGAATTAAGAATGTGAGACTAATCAGATGGGCAGAAGGAATAAGTGAGATCAGAAGTGGATAAATCATGACTAATGAAATCTAAGCCTCAGGATTCCTCACTTCCATTCAGGCACCTTACAAGGCTCCAAGAAGGGCTTAGAAATATGCAATGTTTGTGTCATTTGTCAGCCTTTTAACATTTGTAATTTGTTCTGATTTATTTTCTCCTTTTAACAAATATTCACTTGTATCTAATTTTGTATTTATAATTATACACACACACACACACATATGTACATACATATACAAATGTGTGTGTGTGTGTGTGTGCGTGTATACATTTATAAGCTTCAGGCCTTACAATTCCTGGATTCATCCCTGCATGAGATGTTGTTTCTTACTGGTGGAAAAGGTTGAGGTACTACTCACTTCAGAACTATAAGAGCCTACTGATGTGAACTAGTAATATCATGAAAAGGTAGATGGAGATGATAAACAGGCATTTCAGAGAGATGGTTGTTGTGAAGGAGTAGAGGTGATAATGTTAGGAATACTGGAAATAATGACGAATGCAAACATTTACTCAGTAACTACTATGTACAGGTATATCATAGAATGATGCAATTCTTTCTTACTTTCAAGGTGCCAACAGCCTAGAGAGGCAGTGGACACAAGATATCTATTGTGGAGGAAAAGTTTGATCAGAGTCTGAATAAATAAAAATGTAAAATAAATCTGAAGAGGGCCAGCTCATGGCTCACTTGGGAGAGCGTGGTGCTGACAACACCAAGTCAAGGGTTAAGATCCCCGTACCAGTCATCTTTAAAAAATAAATAAATAGATAGATAGATAGATGGATAGATAGATAGATAGATAGATAGATAGATAAAAATAAATCTGAAGAACTAAGAAAATAATACCTTTAAAGAAAGAAAATTCTTTTCTTTAACGATGTTTTTTGTATTGTGATACATGTATTGTTTTAGTTTCATTGAAAGAAATACAGAAATAGAGAAATGCAGAATACAATGATCAATTTTGCATGCATTAGAACTAGCCATGATTAAGTGGAGCTTATAGATTTGCCCTTCCCACCCCAAGGAATTCCAGGTAACTTTCAGGTAGTTTCTAAGAATAGACTATAAGCTCCTGAGGGCAATAAATTATACAGATCTTTCATTTATTCCATTTATTAATATTTTAATAGTTGAACATGGTTATAAAGTACTACAACATTTCAGATGCCATGATCAGTGCTGAAGCAGGAACCACATTCTACGGCAATGCAGGTTTTCACTTTGGCACTCCACAAATTCAAATTAAACGTGTTTAATAAATACATTAAGTTTCACTGAGAACTGTGGAAGAAAATAAGATTCTCTTTATTTTCTCGTAGGCTACTTTTCTTTCCTTTTACTTTCTACTCATTCCTAAAATTGCTGTCACTGTCAGCCATTGTGCTTGTGTTTGCTTGAGTGCTGTCATTAATCCATTTATTCTTTCAATAAACTTTTCTTAGTATATGCTATATAAAGAAATCTCTCTTCTTGGCCCAGTAGGGACCTCAGTAAAGAAAGCATGGAGCTTACATTCTAGCAGCTAAAACAAAAAATAACAAAGCTATATATAAATATTATATATTAAATAGTAATACAAGAGTATTTCAAAAAGCCCATAGAAAAATAAAATTAAGATAAAATTAATTCATCCATGAAGGTTTTGAAGACCACTTGTAAATTCTAAGGAGAAAAATATAGCAAGGAGTGTGGGCATGGCATGTAGGAGGGTGGGGGTGCAATTTCAGATGGTGTGGTCAGAGAAGGCCTCACCAGGAAGGCAAAAATTCAGGAAAAGCATCAAGGAGAGAAAGGAATGATCCAGGAGTCGTCTGTATCATAGGCTGAGGAATGACAAAGGCAACAGCCCTTAGCAAGAGCCAGGAACAGCAAGACAGAAAAGAGGCCAGTCTCGCTGGAAATGAGTGAGCCCATGAGAGAGAGGATAACAGGAGTTTCAGTCAGAGAAGTGACTGGGACCAAATCTTGTAGGCCATTGTAAGGACTCTACTAAAGTGAGATGAGAAGCCATTGACCTGACACAAGCTGAATGGCATTTGCATAGGTTCACTCTTACTGCTCTATGATGTGTAGGGTGAAAGGGGTAACAGGTAGAAGCAGGAGAGTAGTTAGAAAGCTGTAGAAATAACCCAGGCATGAGATATGACTATTCAGACCAAGGTGGGAATGAGGGAGGTGGTGAGAAATTGTCATGTTACATATATATAGATGTATATATCAATACACCACGTATGTTAAATTTCAGGTCAATGGAAATGACCTTGATATGTTGATTCATTTTTTTCCTATACATAGTATTTGCATTTAGTAAGCCAAAAGTCACTCTACCATTTTTTAAAAATTTAAATCTCTGTGTAATAAAACCTACAGAGTATTTGGCATCCAAGTCTTAAATCTTGTTTGCAATTAATACAATAAAGACCTATCCTTTAATAGGAATTATACCTGTTAAAGGTTTTTGTGTGGTTCTACAGGTGGCAGTTCAATACTTTTTTATTCCTGTCATTTGTAATTTGTGTCTCAGCAGGGCAAAAGATGGCCAAAAGCTACACTTTTTAGTGTTTATGAAGGAAAATCATTCTGTAATACTTCTTTATTTATGAAAATTATGCCTGTGTCAATATTACCTAAAGTATTTGGGGAGAACAGAAATGAATAAAATCTCAATATTTTACAGTGCTTAGGCAGTTCGCATTAATGAACTATGAAAAAATGAACTTAAGTAGTGTATTGATTCAAAGAATGGATTCTCAGCAATCCCATTTTTTCATCAGGACATTTTCTGAAAATTATATTAATGAAAAAATTGATAATCTATTGCTGTTTTGAATTTCTATCTTCCCAACCAGTTTTCCAGCTTCCACTCTGTCTCTGATTTCACTCTTTCACTTAGCAAACATGTGTATAGAGGATATAAAAGTCACAGTACAGCAATGGAGACAATTACATAAACGAATAAATTAAAATAAAGTGTGTTGAGTGTAACAACAAAAGCGCATACAAGATACAGAGAAAACACAAAAGAGGCTGACAGTAACCTGCTGAAGTTGGGAGTGATATAGGGGAAGAAAAACATAGGTCTTCCCCAAATGGCAGAATGTTATTAAAATGATGATGTGATTATTGTAAACCTTTTCTCTTGTCTTAATATCATAGAATGAATGAAGTCTAAGTGCCGTGTTACCTACAAGGCCTCTCACAACATATACCAACATGTTCCCACTTATTTTCATCTGTTTCCACTCCCACTTCCCAGCTGCACACCCACTAACTAGCCCCACTAATCCCAAAGCCACAATCTGTTTACTTTCTGTGAGCATTTGTTCCTGATGTTCCTACTCCTTAAGAGGAAAAATCATATCGGAAATCATAACTGATTGATATTAGTGACCCAGAATCTGGTACTCTCTCTGGTACGTACTGACTAAATATTTGTGGACTTAGTGTGATTAGTTTATCATAATTAAACACATTTATTTATATGGATTATGCACTTCTATCTAAGATATTCATATTAGATATAAAATAGCTAAAAATTTATAATTAGATATTCTGTGTAACTTAAAAATAGCCTTTACAATGCCAATATTGCTGAACTTAGATGACGAATCAGGAGACCTGGGTTTTTCAACTACCACTATATGTGATTTCTGAAACTAAAGTTATTTATCTGTAAAAATAGGGATATACCTACCCTACCTATTTTATTATATTGCTGTGAAGATAAAATGAGGGGAAAGTGAGCAAAATAATTTTGTTTTTTATTTAAAGTCCTGCACTGATACCCTTTAATAATACCACAAGTATTAACATATGTAAAATGGGTCTAATTTTATTCCTTTTAACCAAAAGGAGTCCTTATACTCAGATAGTATACATATGAAGGTCCTCTATAATTCATCTAGAACTATACTGCTATTATGTTTTTATGGTCATAACCAAGTTTGCTCATGAGTTAGGGAAGTAATTTCTCTTCACGAGTTTTAGAAAGCTAGAGGGAAAATAATTAAGTTTCATTCTGGATCAGTAGGCAGATATTGCTGTTAAACTGTTTTCTTCTTAGACTATTCTTGTTTTTCAATGGAAAAATCAATTATTATAAGATGTATACACTATAATATTGATTGATAGTATTCAAAGTTGAATTCTATTTATTGAAAGTGATTGAAAACTTTTTGAATAGAATCCAACTATCAAATGACATCTGTTATTTACTGAACAGCTGTCAAGCCAAAGTGAATTATTTGCTAATTCTTCTTTTCAATGTAGAAATACAGAATATTGGCACTTCTTATGAAGTAATTTGACATGCAATTTGTCTTGTTTCTTTAAAGTTTCTCTCAGGATGGTAAAATGGTTCCCAATTTTTTATTGTTTGAAATAGCTTCTCCATGTTATTTATAGCTTTTGACACTGCTAATGATGAAAGAAATTATGTGTCAGAAGTTTACCCTTTAAATTTTGATTATACTGTTAATATTTAATTGTATAGTATCACTGGCTCACAAATATAAATTTTCAAAAACTGCTTCCACTTCATTACTTTCTTTTTTAACTTTGATTTGATATACATATATATTGTGAAACTATTACCACAATCAAGCTAATTAACACATTCATCACCTCACAAGTTACCTTTTCTGTGTGTGTGTGAGGACATTTAAAATCTACTGTCAGCAAATTTCAAGTATACGATACAGTATTGCTAACTATAGTCACCATGTTCTTTAGATCCCCAAAACTTATTTATCTTGTAACTGAAACTTGGTATCCTTTGACAAACATCTATCTCCCCATTTCCCCTAACCCCCAACCCGTGGCAACCACCATTCTGCCTCTGCTTCTATGAGTTCTGCTTTTTTAGGTTCCACATGTAAGCAAGATAATACAGTTATTAGTCTTTGTCTGACCTGTTTCACTTAGCATAATGCCTTCAAGTTTCATCCATGTTGTTGCAAATAGCAAGATTCTTTTCTCATGGCTGAATAATATTCCATATATGTTCCATTTATCTGTCAACAGACACTAAAGTTGATTTCATGTCTTGACTATTGTGAATAATGCTGAAATAAACAGATGAGCGCATATATCTCTTTGAGATACTGATTTCATTTTCTGCAGATATATACCCAGAAGTGGGATTGTTATATAAAATGATAGTTCTGTTTTTAATGTTTGAGGAACCTTCATGCTGTTTTCCATAATGGCTATATCTATTTACATTTCTACCAACAGTGTACAAGGGTTCTCTTTTCTCCACATCCCCACCAGCACTTGTTATTATTTGACTTTTTGATTATAGCCTTTCTAACAGGTGTGTGGTGATATCTCACTGTGGTTTTGATTTGCATTTCCCTGATGATTATTGATATGAGCACCTTTTCATATACCTGTTGTCCATTTGTATTTCTTCTTTGGAGAAATGTCTATTCAGGTCCTTTGCCAGTTTTTTAATTGGTTTATTTGTTTTGCTTTTGCTTATGAGTTATGTGAATTTCTTACACATTTTGGATATTAACTACTTACCAGATAAAAAGTTTGTGAAAATTTTCTTCCATTTTGTGGGTTGCCTTTTCATTTTGTTGATTGTTTTCCTTGCTTCATAGAAGCTTTTTAGTTTGGTATAGACCTACTTGTTTATTTTTGCTTTTGTTGCTTGTACTTTTGGTGTCATAACCAAAAAATTATAACCATAACCAATGTCATGGAGATATTTCTTTGTGTTTCCCTCTAGGAGCTTTATGTTCAGGTCTTTTATTTAAGTTTTTAATACATAATATAATTCCAGTTAATTTTTATAAGTGGTATAAGATAGAGTACAATTTCATTCTCTTGCATGTGGATATCCAGTTTTTCCAACACTATTTATTAAAGACACTACTTTTTCCCTCTTGTGTATTCTTGGTGCTCTTGTTGAAGATCAGTTGACCATATATTTGTATGTATGGGTTTATTTATGGGCTGTCAATCCTGTTACCTTTGTCTACATGTCTGTTTTTATGCCAGTCTGATACTATTTTGATAATTATAGCTTTGTAATATAGTTTGAAATCAGGAAGTCTGATGCCACCAGCTTTGTTCTTTCTCAAGATTGCTTTGGCATTTGAGATCTTTTGTGATTTTGGGTTTTTTCTATTTCTGTGAAGAATGTCATTGGAATTTTGATAGCAGTTGTGTTCGCTTTGTAGATTACTGTGGATAGTACAGACATTTTAACAATATTAATTCTTTCAATCTATGAGCATGGGATACCTTTCCATTTATTAATGTCTTCTTCAATTTCTTTATAGTTTATAAGTTTCATGTCTCATAGTTTACAGTGTACAGATCTCTCATCTCTTTGGTTAAACTTATTCTTAAGTATATTATTATTTTTTTATTATATTGTAAATGGAATTTTTAAATTACTTTTTTAGATAATTTGTTGTTAATGTATAGAAATGCAACTGATTTTGCATGTACATTTTGTACCTTGTAATATTACTGAATTTGTTTATTAGTCATAACAGTATTTTGGTGACATTTTGAATGCTTCCCGTAAATATAAGATCATGTTTTCTCCAAACAGAGACAATTTTACTTCTTCCTTTCTAATTTGGATGCTTTTAATTTCTTTTTCTTGCCTAATTGCTCTGGCCAGGATTTCCAGAACTATGTATGTTGATTAAAAGAGGTGAGAGTGGGCACCCACGTCCTGTTCCTGATCTTAAAAGAAAAGCTTTTATCTTTTCATTATTCAATGTGATATTAGCTGTGGGCTTGTCAAATATGGCCTTTATTATTTTGAGGTACAGTTTTTCTGTACCCAATTTTTTGAGAGTTTTTATCATGAAAGGATGTTAAATTTTGTCAAATGCTTTTTCCACATCTTGAGATGACCATATGGTTTTGGTCCTTCATTCTGTTAATGCGGTGTGTCACATCTATTGGTTTCTATATGTTGAACCATCCTTGCATCCCAGGGATAAATCCCACTTGATCATGGTATGATCCTTTTAATGTGCTCTTAAATTTGGTTTGCTAGTATTTTGTTGAAGATTTTTACATCTCTGTTCATCAGTGATATTAGAATGTAATTTTTCTTTTCTCATAGTGTCCTTGTCTGGCTTTCTTATCTGGGTAATGTTGGCCTTAAAAAATAAGTTTGGAAGCTTTCTCTCGTCTTCAATTAAAATATAAAAATTTAATTAACTTTTTTATGCACAGCAATTGACCATGTTGTAATATTTCTAGAGAAGACTACTTTTGATACTTGGGCTGTGATAAAACCTCCTCCTCCTTTGTCAGAGGAAACATATTTTTTATATATACTATAGGATGAGTGTATTTGAATTTTCCTTTTGGTCCTGAATTTTGATTGGGAGATTCTTTTGTCAGAATTTCTCTTTTCAGAAACATAGTTTCTTTGTTGTCCCATTTTATACATGATTTAAAGTTATACCTCAGCAATCAAAGCAAAGTTCTATGCATTTTACCTGTCAAATAATGTTATAAAATGGAATTTATATTGTCCTCATATGTATGCTCATTGGAGATGATGATGACAATGATAATTTTGCCATTAGTTCAGGTAACACCTGTGCTTATTAGGAAATACTTTCCTAAAATAAATTGATAACATTTTATGGAAATCTATTGTCTGAGTAGTGGAACACATTTAAGTAGCATTAAAAAAGAAACAGAACAGAATATAGGAATATTAAAAAGGGCTAATAACATAACTAAAGTTAAAATCCTCAAGAACTGATTCAGTAAGGAGTCTTAAAACAGAGGAGGCAACAGTTAAGGCTAGTATATCTCATGCACAATGCATCATTTACCCTAGATTCCTATGTTTGTTCAATTAAATTTGTATATCTATATAATCCATATATTATTGTTTTAGTCAGTTACTATTCATAGTATTCTTCAGATTTTTTTTTTACTATTGTAACATACTTGATTGTATATATCTGTGGGGTGCAGAGTTGAATATCATTACCTGTATACAATATACAATGCTCAAATCAGGATAATTCAGATCATATATTAATCAGTTAATATTATTTAATTAGAAAGTCAGAAGAAAACATTCATTCTGGGCTTTTTAACAAAATAAATTGGGAAATTAAACTCAGAAAAGGTTATAAACTTATGAATTACAATCTACTTCGAATGAGATGATGACATTACATACCTGTTGTTAGATAACTCCACTTGTTATGTGGAGGATCCATAAAATTATGCTAAAATACCCATACCCCTTCTTCTGCCTCATTCAGCTTCTTTCTGATTCAGTTTGTTTCAAATAACACCTATAACTCCAAATACAATAAACTGTATTTATAGAGTGACTTTGGGACATATACCAATCCTTCCAGGACGCACTGGACTGGAATACCAGATTATTTACTGGTGATAGTGATTAGAAACAGAATCCTATCATGATAATCTTCTTCATGTTGGACCACAAATCATGGCTAATTATATTCCCTCATTTACCTTAACTGTGTTTAAAAAGCATGAATTTGCAACAGTAATATTGGAGTGCAAGAAACATGTTACTTTTTTCTATAAATCAAATGTAATCAGTTCCAATCTTCCCTTCATTTGTTGGTAGGAAATTGAATCACATTCTTTATTTGGTGTTTCCTGCCCCATGTGCACTAAGGAAGTTTCCAATGAAGGTATTATAGATTCTGGAATACTGGAGGTTGAGCCTCTGTACATTGATCCACACTACTGTGAGTGCTATGTCAAAGCCAGCACACTTCCCTGAAGGTGGCAGGCTCCCTCATCTGTGCCTAAGTTTTCACATGAGTAGTTCTGCCTATGTTGAGAGTCAGAGAATCTAGGGTGCAACCATCTAAAGGAAACTCATAGCAATTTTTCTTTGTCTTCTACATAATTAATACAATTTCTAAATGATCTTGCTTTATTGTAATTAAAATGGCATTATAAATATTTGTGTTCTTTGTGCTAAGTTTTCCATATTTGAACGTAGTATTCAGGTGGGTTAGTGTGTAGGTTTAGTCGGCATAAATTGAATGAGTTTTCCTATTTACTGATACTAACATTGGCCTGTGAGATGGTTGGGGTTTATATTTCTGCACTACCATTAACTAATTATGTGATATTACGCAAGTAATGTCAATTCTCAGGTGTCACTTTTTTAATGTATTGTAAAACAGATTAAAACTAGAGTGTCAATAAGGATCTTGATTAGTCTACAAAATGGTGATGATTCATGCTTTTATAACATGTTTGATTTGTGTAATCCTCCATCAATATTTTCATTATTAACTATTAATACTGCATAATATGTGAGAACCTGTTTACTATACAATTATGCTTTTTTTAAAATTGAAGCTAAATATATTTTAGAGCTGTGAGTGCGAAAGTCATTGATTCTAAATACTTTCAGTGTACTCAGACCTAGAAAAGAAGTGTGGGTCAACTCAGACCGTTCAACTGTAGTCTTTGATATTTCTTAGATATTTTTTTCTATTCAAAAGGTGATGAGAATATTTTAACGTGTAAATTAATTTGTAAATTAATTTGTGAGTTCATATTTCCTGATTTTAATACTTGATTTTTACAAAAAGTGCAAGTGAAAGAAGACGCAGAAAGTAAATTGCTCAATATCACAACCCAAATCAATGACAGTTTCAAATATGGAATTTAACTTCTACAATTCTGAGTTATTTAAAACTATATCCAAGCTGTATAACATTTCTCTAAAGAATTCTTATCAACAGTCCTGCCCAAGAGTGAAAAGAATATATTATAGCTATACTTTTGCTTAACACTGTTTTAATCATTTTTTACATTAAATACAAAATATACAGTGGTTTGAAGCAAAAAAAAAAAAAACTTTCCTATGTATGTATGTTTAATACTACTAAAATTTGGAAGAATATGCATTTGTAGAATTTACATTAAAATTTCCAAATTTAAATTTTCATTATGTTTATACTATGGAAAGAGAAAACTGTGACACATCATATATTTTAATACTTTAATAGAGTAAAATTTTGGCATTTTTTTTTAATCAACTTTGGGCTTAAATGGCATTAGCATTAGGTACTTTGTCTTCTTGGCCTGTAAATTTAAACCAAATTTAGATTCGAACTGCCAATGGGATGTTCCAACCCTTGAGTTAACCAATCCCAGAACAAATATGGCAATGCCCAGGGAAGAGAAACTAGATAAAGGTGATACCATAGGAGCTCTGGGGAGCAAATACCAATCAGAAGAACCAGGACAGCTGCCACTGAGAGGGCGGTGAGAGGAAATGTTGGGGATGTAAGTAAGAAAAGTTAGATGAAGTGGTTCTATGCATGAGGAAGTTTTATTAAATATGTTACTATATATATGGAGAAAAGTTATAGGTTAAAACAATGAAAACAATATGGAAGTTTTAGGATTCTAAAATATTTTTTAAATTTCTCAAATTTAAATGCAGCTCAAAAATTGCGTTTTTATAAATTGCAATCATACAGTCGTTTTGTTCCTCATTCTGTCATAGTAATGGCGTTCTCCCCATCATAGTGTGGAAATAAACTAGAGCAGTCATCTAGAAACTATAATCTCCCTTGCGTGACTCAAGGATGACAGATCAACCAATTTGCTCAAGGGCATGACAGTTAGTAAATAACTGAGCTACATGTGAACACTATTTGCGGTAAAAAGAAAGTATCAACAGTCGGTGACTAGCAGCAAGGTATTTCATAAAACACATTTCTGATAAATAAAACATTTGTCTTTCTGAAAATAGTGTATGTGCTCCTTATTGAGAGATGGACAGATTTTAATTTTTTAATGCTAAATACCAAATATACACTCACAGTTGTATTTAAAGGCATTATTGGAGCTATTTTATTAAAATATTTTATTGTGTTTTCTTCCTACCAGTTCAGACTCTGTTTTCAAAAATATGAAATTCGAATTCATATTATCTTCCTTACAATATACTAGAACACTGTCTCTAAAGATATCAGTTTACTTCAAAAACTTCATGGAAAAATAACATTAAAAGATAATATGAATCTTTCCATGAACTTTTTGAAGTACCCATGTATCTGTAGGGACAGCATCCTACTTAATGGGAATTGTTCTTATGTCCTTATTCAGGTTGTAAGGTCATTTGAAAGTTATAACTTATTCACGTAGTTGAAGGAAAGTCAGGGTATCTACAGGTATCTATATAACTGGAAAATGGTGGAAAGGAGAGTAGGTACGTGGAGCCTGTTTCGATGAAAGTAGGCCCATTTTTATATATTTTGTACTTTGAGACTCCATTTTATGTTTCATTTGAACTATGAGCACCAAGAATAAAAATAATAGCAACAATAATAATAATAATGACAAAAATAGCAATATTCTTATGGGATTAGCTCTTCAACAGGATCCTTTCCAACCTCAAGATTTTATACTTGGAAGATAAGTATCCTCAGGAAAATATTCCTGCGTTTTGAATGTCTTATTACCACTGTTTCTCCTTGTCTATAATTAAGCAGGACACTATCCAAATGCTATTTATTTTCCCTTTAGCTCAGATTCTCTCCCTCCATTTTTTTTAACCACATGTTCATAAGCACATGGCTTTATTGCTCTAAAACCAAGGTATAGGATCATATTTATTTATAACATATTTTTATTCATTTTTATTTATTTATTTATTCATCCATCCATTCATTCATTCATTTATTTTTAATTTTATTTTATTTTATTTTGTCAATATACAATGTGGTTGATTATTGGGGCCCATCACTGAAACCTCCCTCCATCCTACCTCTCCCCCCACCCTCCTGACAACCTCATATCTGTTTGCTTGTCATATCAACTTCAGGGAATTGTAATTGTTGTGTCTTCTTCCCGCCTTCCCCCCAGTTTATTTATATATTGACATTTATTTTTACCTCCCACAAATAAGTGAGAACATGTGATATTTCCATTTCTGTGCCTAACTTGCTTCACTTAATAAAATTCTCTCTACATCCATCCATGTTGTTGCAAATGGCAGTATTTCATTCATTTTTATAGATGAGTAGTATTCCATTGTGTAGATGTACCACATTTTCTGTATCCACTCATCTGATGATGGACATTTGGGCCGGTTCCAACTCTTAGCTATTGTAAATAGTGCTGCATTGAAAATTGGAGAACAGGTATACCTTCGAATTGATGATTTCCATTCCTTTGGGTATATTCCCAGCAGTGGGATGGCTGGGTCATATGGTAGATCTATCTGCAATTGTTTGAGGAACCTCTATACCACTTTCCATAGAGGATGCACCATTTTGCAGTCCCACTAACAAAGTATGAGTTCCTTTTTCTCCACAACTTCACCAGCATTTATCATTCACAGTCTTTTGGATACTAGCCATCCTAACTGAGGTGAGATAGTATCTCAATGTGGTTTTGATTTGCATTTCCCGAATGCTGAGTGATATTGAGCATTTTTTTGTGTGTCTTTTGCCATTCATATATCTTCCTTTGAGAAATGCCTATTTAGCTCTTTTGCCCATTTTTTATTTGGGTTACTTGTTTTTTTGTTGTAAAGTTGTTTGAGTTCCTTGTATATTCTGGATATTAATCCTTTGTCAGTTGTATATTTTGCAGATATTTTCTCCTACTCTGTTGGTTGTCTTTTAACTCTGTTAATTGTTTCTTTTGCTGTACAGAAGCTTTTTAGTTTGATAAAATCCCATTTATTTATTTTTCCTTTGGTTGCCTGTGCTTTTGGGGTTATATTCATGAAGTCTGTGCCCAGTCCTACTTCCTGAAATGTTTCTCCTATGTTTTTTAAGAAGTTTTATTGTTTCAAGGTGTATATTTAATTCTTTAATCCATTTTGAGTTGATTTTAGTATATGGTGAGAGGTATGAGTTTAGTTTCAATCTCCTGCATATGGCTATCCAGTTATCCCAGCACCATTTGCTGAAGAGGCATTCTCTTCCCCAGTGTACAGGCTTGGTGCCTTTGTCAAAGATCTGTAGGTGTGTGGGTTGATTTCTGAATTCTCTATTCTATTCCATTGATTGGTGTGTCTGTTTTTATGCCAGTACAATGCTGTTTTGGTTATTATAGCTTTGTAGTACAGGAAGTGTTATGCCTCCAGCTTTATTTTTATTTTATTTTATTTTATTATTATTTTTTTTTTTTTTTTCTCAGAATTGCTTTGGCTATGTGTGGTCTTTTATTATTCCATATAAATGTCTGGATAGTTTTTTCCATTTCTGAGAAAAATGTCATTGGAATTTTGATGGGGATTGCATTGAATTTGTATATAATTTGGGGTAGTATGAACATTTTCACTATAGTGATTCTTCTAATCCAAGAGTATGGCAAATCTTTCCATCTTCTTGTGTCCTCTTTAATTTCTCTCAGCAGTGGTTTGTTGTTCTCATTATAGAGATTTTTCACATCCTTGGTTAACTCAATTCCTAAGTATTTTATTTTTTTGGTGGCTATTGTAAATGGGCAGGCTTTCTTGATTTCTCTTTCTGCATGTTCACTATTGGAGAAAAGAAATGCTACTGATTTTTGTGTGTTGATTTTGTATCCTGCTACTGTGCTGAAATCATTTATCAATTCCAAGAGTTTTTTTGTAGAGGTTTTAGGCTGTTCGATATATAGGATCATGTCATCTGCAAACAGGGACAGTTTGACTTCATCTTTTCCAATCTGGACATCCTTTATTTCCTTCTCTTCTCTGATTGCTCTGGGTACTACTTCCGACACTATGTTGAATAGGAGTGGTGAGAGTGGGCATCCTTGTCTAGTTCCTGTTTTTAAAGGAAAAGCTTTCAGCTTTTCCCCATTCCAGATGATATTGGCAGTGGGTTTATCAGATATGGCTTTAATTATGTTGAGATACTTTCCATCTATACTTAACTTGTAGAGAGTTTTTATCATGAATGAGTGTTGAATTTTATCAAATGCTTTTTCAGCATTTATAGAGATGATCATATTGTCCTTGTGTTTGATTTTGTTGATATGGTGTATCACAGTTATTGATTTTCCTATATTGAACCAACCTTGCATCCCTAGGATGAATCCCCCTTGATCATGGTGTATAATTTTGCCTATATGTTGCTGTATTTTGTTAGCAAGTATTTTATTGACAATTTTTGCATCTATATTCATCAAGGATATTGGCCTGTAGGTTTTTTTCTTAGTTGTATCTTTACCTGGTTTAGATATCAGGGTGATGTTTGCTTCATAGAATGAGTTTGGGAGAATTGCCTCTGTTTCAATCCTTTGGAACACTTTGTAGAGAATTGTTGTCAATTCCTCTTTGAATGTTTGGTAGAATTCTGCTGTGAATTCATCTGCTCCTGGGCTTCTCTTTGTTGGGAGCCTTCTGATAACAGCTCCAATCTCTTTTATTGTTATTGGTCTGTTCAGATTTTCTACATCTTCTTGGCTCAGTTTTGGTAGTTTGTGTGTGTCCAGAAATTTATCCATTTCCTCCATTTTCACATTTGTTGGCATATAGTTGTTTATAGTAGTCTCTAATGATTTCTTGTATTTCAGAGGTATCAGTTGTAATATCACCTTTTTCATTTCTAATTTTTTTATTTGGGGCTTCTTTATTCTTTTTTTTAGTTAGCTGTGCTAATGGATTGTCAATTTTATTTATCTTTTCAAAAAACCAACTCTTTGATTCATTGATATTTTGTATCTTTTGGGGGTTTCAATTTCATTAAGTTCTGCTCTTATCTTAATGATTTCTTTCCATCTGCTAACTTTGGGTTTGGATTGTTCTTGTTTTTCTAGTTCTTTAAGGTGAAGTATTAGGTTGTTCACTTGCCATCTTTCCATTCTTCTGAAGTAAGCATTTAATGGGATAAATTTTTTCCTTAGTACTGCTTTTGCAATATCCCACAGGTTTTGGAATGATGTATCATTGTTTTCATTAGTTTTAATAATTTTTTTGATTTCCTGTTTGATTTCTTCTTGAACCCATATGTCATTAAGAAGAATGCTGTTTTATTTCCATGTGTTTGTATAGTTTCCAGAATTTCGTTTGTTCTCGATTTCTAATTTTAATCCATTGTGGTCAGAAAAAATACATGGTATAATTACAATTTTTTTGAATTTATTGTGACTTGATTTGTGACCTAACACGTGATCTATCCTGGAGAATGATCCATGTGCTGATGAGAAGAATGAATATTCTGAGGTTATTGGATGGAATGTTCTATAGATACCTGCCAAGTCCAATTGGTCTAGGGTGTTGTTTAGATTTTGTTTTTCTCTGCTGTTTCTTTGCCCAGATGATCTGCCCAATATTGACTGTGGGGTGTTCAGGTCCCCTGCTATTATGGTATTGGTGTCTGTTTCCTTCTTTAGGTCTAATAGAGTTTGCTTTGTAAATCTGGGTGCTCTGACATTGGTATGATTATTATGTCTTCTTGAATTGATCATTTTATCATTATGTAGTGGCCCTCATTATCTCTTTTTATGGTTTTTAGTTTAAAGTCTATTTTATCAGATATAAGTATAGCTACTTCAGCTCATTTTTCAATTTTTTTTTCATGGTAAAACTTTTTCCATCCTTTTACTCTTAGTCTATGTGAGTCTTTATAGGTGAGGTGGGTCTCTTGAAGGCAGCATATAGTTGGGTCCTCCTTTCTAATCCAGTCAGCCAGTCTGTGTCTTTTGATTGGGGAATTTAATCCTTTTACATTAAGAGTTGTTACTGAAAAGTGTTGATTTACTTTTATTGATTTTTGTTTGGATGTCTTAAGTGTCTTTTGTTCCTTTCTTTCTGATTTAATGTTTGTCTTCCGTATTTGTTGGTTCCTTTGGTTGTAGATAAACTTTTTTTCTCTCTTCATTGCTGGCATTTTTATTTTACTAGTGGGTTTTGATTTTTCTTGAGTTTTTGTGGCAGTAGTAATTTTTCAGGTACCAAACCAGTATTCCCTTAAGAATTTCTTGTAAGGGTGGTTTTGTGGTGGTGAACTCCCACAATTTTTGTTTGAAAAATATACTATTTGTCCTTTATTTTGGAAGGATAGACTTGCAGGGTAAAGTATTCTTGGCTGGCAATCTCTGTCTTTTGGTATTTTTAATATGTCATCCCATTCCTTTCTGGCTTTTAGGGTTTGTGATGAAAAGTCTGATGTTAGTCTGATTGGGGTTCCCTTATAGGTAATTTGATGCTTCTCTCTTACAGCTTTTAAGATTCTCTCTTTGTCTTTGAGTTTTGTCAATTTGACTATAACATGTCTTGAAGAAGACTTTTTTGGGTTGAATACAGTTGGGGATCTTTGAGCTTCCTGAATCTGAAGATCTGTGTCTTTTCCTGTACCTGGGAAGTTTTCTGCCTCTATTTTGTTGAATATGTTTTCAATGCAATCTCCTTTTTCCTCCCCTTCTGGAATACCCATGACTCGGACATTTGAGTGCTTAAGATTGTCTGATATCTCTCTTAGATTTTCTTCAATGTTTTTAATTCTTTTTTCTTTTCTTTCTTTCTTTCTTTCTTTTTTTTTTTTTTTGTCTGCATGTGTTATTTCAAACAGCCCATCTTCGAGGTCAGAAGTTCTCTCTTCTGCTTCTGCAAGCCAGCTGGTTAAACTCTCTGTTGTGTTTTTTATTTCACTGAATGAATTCTTCAGCATGGCAAGCTCTGCTATATTCTTCTTCAGGACATTGATTTCCATGTACATTTCTTCTTTCAGGTCCTGTATACTTTTCCTCATTTCATCATGTTGTCTAGCTGAGTTTTCTTGTATCTCATTTAGTTTCCTTAGAATTATCACTCAAAATTCCTTGTCAGACATTTCAAGGCCTTCCTGTTCTATAGGATCTAGAACTTGATCTAGGATCTAGAGTTATTACCCTTTGGTGGTGTACTTTCTTGATTTTTCATATTTCTGGTATCTTTCCTTTGATGTTTAGTCATCATGCAGGGGATTTCACGGTCCACTGGTTCAACACTATTGTCTGGCTAAGATGCTGCTGGGGCTGCCAATTTGGCATAGCTGCCTCAGTGTCTGCTTGGTTGCCCACTGGCACCTCAGGTGCTTGGTCACCTTGGGTCTTTGGCTTCTGCAGGGAGGCACCTCTCTTGTTGGCATGCACTCAGCTGGGCTTGTGATGGAGTCTGGCGGCAGTGTGGCCTGCCTGCTCAGTCATGCACTGGCACCGTGGGGTGTGTGGTCTCCACAGATCTCGGGCCTCTCCAGTGGGGTGCCTCTCTGGTCCACACGCACTCAGCCAGGCTGGGTATGGAGTCCAGCGGCAGTGAGGCCTACCTGCTGGGTTGCACACTGGCACCACAGGGCATGTGATCTCCTCTCTTCATTTTTTTAACCCCTTCCTTTCTTTCATCCTTCTTTTTTCCTTTCTTCCTTTCCTATTAATGTACTTGTATAAATAGCTCAAAATTGTAAAATACATGAAATGTAATTTTTGGAAAGAATAAAATCTATGAAGAATAAAATACATCTATCTATGTATTTCTCATATATTAACACTACTTAAATAAAAATGAATGAACAATTAGTATAACATATAGACAACCTATTGGATCCCAAAGCCAACTTGCAGGGGTTGTTTGCTATTGAGTGAGCCTGTGAGAGGATAAATTCAGCTGATTTTTTGCTGATATTGCTGCTCTTCTTTTACAGAAGATTCCTTAGAGTCATTGTCCAAATTTGGAAATTAATATATAGTCGTGGTTACAATATTAGTGTGGAAAATTGTAAAACACATTACAATTAATTTATATATTTTTTTATTATTTAGGTTTGAACTTTTTTTCTTTTTTGAACCCCATCTGTATCAGATTCTCATTTCACAGCATACCAACTTTTTTGGTTCATGCAAGGTCCCCTCCTGTGTATGTGTGTTATTTATTTATTCATTTACTAACTCATTCTTTTTTTAAAATCTTATTTTCTTTTCCCTTTCCCCTCTCCCCTCCATGGGCAACTATTACAATTTACGTGATACCTGTTATTTATTTGTAAAATATGTAATGCTATTTTGTGTACATATCATCTAAATCTACATAAATAGCATTGCCCTATAGAACTAATTATGTTTCTCACTTGTTTTTACCTGGCAAATTTTTAAGATGGATCCACCTTCTGATGTTAACACCTGGTATGGTCTGTTTCTTCCAACCTCTACCAAGTATTTTCACTGTGAGAATTTACTATACTCCCAGTGCTCATTTCTCCTGATTCCTCCACTTCCCCACAGATAGATACCCAAGAAGAGGATGTGGGGGTGACAGGGCATACATGTGTATAATTTAACTATATTTTGCCAGATTACCCTCCAGAACTGTTGCATTCATCTGCATTCTCATTAAAATTATTACATGTTTATAAATTGTAAATAAGCAGTTTTTATTTATTTATTTATTTTTATTTACTCATAGTCATAGTAATCTCACATCAGAGCAGAAATAAGCTAGAATGACCATCTAGCAAGTATAACCTCCCTTGATGAAATGGAGGCCCCCTATTCTCACATCATAGTCAACACATGTCATTTTCTGGCTTTTGAACTCTTCCCAATATGATGAGAGTTAGGTAATATGCCATTATTGCTTTAAATTGTACTCCTAATCACTAATGAATCTGGGATTTTCTTCATATACTTGCAACACTTTTGAATATTCTCCTCTATGAATCACCTTTACTTTACTAATTGCCAAGATATTTCTATTTTTTTTCTACTTGAGTATCATTTTTATTAATTTATATAACAGCATAAAATATTAGACATAAGCAAATGTGATGAATTGTGTAGTGCCTGCCACATAACCAGTGCTAGAAAAATACTGTGAATGAATAAAATAAATAAAAACTATGAGCTTTTGTGTGATATGTTTGGATACACAGTAACCTGTAAGATTTTGACTGTTAACTGAATAATTTTAATCAGTAAGATGTTTATGATGTAATGGTAAATATTAAATATATACCAAGAAAAAACATGAGAGGAAATTTTGTATATAAAGATAAGAATAGTTTTTGCCAGTTTAAGGAGCACATGAAACTCAGTAATCCTGGAATTTATGACACCATATACTTGAGAATGTTTTGTGTTGCTTAATTTTTTAAAAAGTTCTAGAATTACCTGATTATTGCCTTTTTTGATGTTTAGGAACCTATCATGTTAGAGATTTTGAACAACAGATTTTATCATCACTATTGTGCATTCAGCAAAACTCCAGATTATGTCTTAATTTTCCTATTAGACGCTATTAAGATAGGTTCTTTCTGCAGATATAATTGAAGTATCATTTGTGCACTCTCAAACTTGACCAATTGTTTAACATGCACTTTGATGCAATTTAAATATAAAAAAGTTTTCTCATAATACTTAATAAATATCATCGTTCATGTGCGTGCTATCTTCCAGGAAATCTTCCTAAAACAGTCAGTGTAAAAAGCTATTTTAAGATTGAAAATGTTTACATTCAAATTCAAACATATTAAATGAGTGAAATATACTACTTTATTGAACTTCAACAGAGTATAATAATTTTCTACAAATTTTTGCATGCATTTTTAAGCATGCAATTTTAAATAAAGGATTTTACAATTAACAAATATTTTTTAAACATGTCATATTTTAAATATCATATTTAATTCTCACAGTACTAAAACTGTCTTATGAAATAAATAAGAAGTAACTTGTTTATTTCATTCGTTATTTTAGTATGGTTCTTCTAGGGTTTGTAGGAAGTTAGAGAAACAGTGGAAAGGGGAAGTGTTATTAAATGATTATTCAAGTAGTTAACCTTCTTTATAGTGTTTGACCACGGACACAAAGCCAGGATAAAAAAACTGGCAGCATCTTTTGAACTGCAGTACTGTACCAACTCCTGTGGAAAACTGAGGAACGGAGAAAGAAGTTCTGTCATAGGACAGACCAGATCACGTAATTTATGATCACAGGTGTAATTCTAAGTAAGACCCTAGTTATCAGTATAATTTTTCCAGCAATTTTATTAATAATACTATGTAGTTTTCCTTATTATGACTAGAAGCATTTTTAAAATTCACTAGATAATCATGTTTTGCCAATTTTCCCTTTTGTTTTGAGATTTAAAAAACAGGTAAATCCAACAGAAAAAGCATACAAATATGTGAGTATTTCTTTTCATATGCTCCTATAGAAATGTGGCAATGTGATTTCTTGATTATAGCAGCATTAATCTTTTTCAACTCAAAAATCTTCTTTTTATAAACATACTCTGTATCCTGACTTAAAAAAAAAAGTTCTGTTTTCCTCTTTCAGTGTGCTACATTTTTTAGTGGAATTGTCACTGTCTTTTACATGACTTTCTTATTTTGTGTATACAACAGCCTGGGGTTGTTGAAATAAACCTAAGGCCCATCTGAAGATAAAGTTTTCTTGGAGTAAGTTATAGAAAAGTCATTCTTGTTTGTGTTGTTTTGAGCCTTTTTATGAACTTCTTTTGCTATTTCACTCTAGTGTAAAAGCATTTCCCATGTAATGATTCAATCATGTCACGTTTAGAATTTCCCATTGAGGCTAATGGTGAACATTGGAAAATTTCACACTAGCATCTGTGAAGCTCATAAAAAATCTAATTGTTCAACAATTATTTACTTTTATTTAATTTATAGCCTAGTTATGGTATACAGACATTTTTCTCAGGTAAAGCTGGTAGCACTCAAAAATATTTGGGCACTACATTGGATAGTTTCATCTAATTTATATCCAGCACACACAGCCACGTGTTAGGACAATGTGAGTTATGCCAAATATGCATCCCTAAATCATTTCGACCTCTCGTTTAAAATGAACCTAAGGAACTAGATGTAAACTGTTGAAATATTAATTATATTACTACTATTCTTTTTTGTTTGAAATTATCTTTCTAGATAGGCAGGAAAAATGAAATGCCCTGTAACCAGACCAAACCATCTGCATAGTTTGCAGGACCCAGTGCAAAATGAAAATGTGGGCTCTTTGTTCAAACATCATTAAGAATTTCAAGATAGTAACAGCAGAGCATTAAACCAAGCATGGAGCCTTTCTGAGCACAGGGACTTACGACTGCACAAGTCACAGACCCAAGCAGGTGTTCCTCCTGTAACGTTCCTGCTATTCTGTTCAGGAACGTTTGGCATACAGTGAAGAAAAAGGCACAACGTGCCAATCTGTTTATCTGGGAAAAGTCAAAGCTACAACAGTTTCTGGAGGGGAGCTTCACAAGGAAATCCTAATGACTTTTTCTACCACTCCCATTCCATGGTAGGAAATGAACCTTTGAACTCTTCTAGTAGCTTGCTCCCCACAGGAAAATTATACTGGTGGTTGTAATTGTTTGGGGTTTTTTTTTTTTCTTTATGAAAATTGGTCTAAGCCATACATATTCAGTAATGTTTTCCTCATAGCAGTGTGAACAGAATGCATGCGTTTGATAATACTTAAAATATTTTCAAAAGCAAAATTTTGCATGTTGTTTTAAACATATTTTGTGTGTTCAGGTAAGTCGATGAGTCCAAACTACATAATGGTTTTGGAATTAATGTTCCAGAGAACTTTGAACTGATTTTGTCTGAAATGGTGTGCTGAGTTGATTTTTCTATGCAATGAATTATCTTCTATGCCCTATGGACTCAGAATAGAGACAGCACACATGTTTGATTTTATACTCAAATTTGTCTTTTTTAGGGATGCAAGTATTGGAATGGAACGGAATTCCCTTAACTTCTAAAACATATGAAGAAGTACAGAGTATCATCAATCAGCAAAGTGGGGAAGCAGAAATATGTGTAAGACTGTGAGTTTTTCCCCATCTTTCTGTTTCCATTTTTTGGCTATTCATGGCTCTTTTAATTTAAAATTGTTAAGGTGGAACCTTTGACAGTCAGCAAGATTTTCTGTAATTAGAAAATAAAATGAATACAAGTTTTATAGATTTCTTGTGTTCAGAATCAAAGTATAAAGCATAGAAAGAATTCAGCTAATTTAGTTTCTGATTATGTCAATAGCTTTCCCCCTTCATGCTTTTATTGAAACATACTTTATTTTAACAAAAGTCTGAACCCATTTAGATTTCATGGATGTGTATAATATTTCAAGATAAACTTACATTTAATCCATAAAGATTTCACCTTAAATAATCATTTTTATCAGCTCTGACTTTTAACAGCATTGCAAATATATATTGGGTTAGAAGGGTGAGCATGCTTTGGAGTTGCTTTATATCATTAACCACTTCTCATTAACTTACTGGAAAAAAAATTCAGGGTAGTTGGAAAAAAGTGTCTTTTCTGTCAGGCTTCCTCAATTTCTTTCTTAATATTTTGTTTTAATTTTTAGGGACCTCAATATGCTATCAGATTCTGAAAACCCACAGCATCTGGAACTTCATGAACCACCAAAAGCTGGTAGGTGAAAGCAAATTGCTTTCCACTCTGGGTAAAAATATAGAAGTAGTTGTAGGGGCAGACGTAGTTATAGAAGAAGATATAGACATAAACATAGATATAGACAGAGATAAACTAATAGATATATCTTTATATATTTATATAATTGTAAGCACAATCAGAAGCATTGTAGCTACATTTTTTGCATTCTGGGAAAACACATTTGCATGTTAAACCCATTAAAGAAGTTCCTATGAAATTCTTGCTGGGTAAGTTCACATTTTCAATTCTTTAAATATAAATTTATCCTGTGAAAGTAATCCATGGAGCCATTTATTTTTAGTCCTATATAATTTTTAGATAATACTTGATTCTTATTATCATAACAGGGTCTTAGAACATTTTTTCCCGAACCTTTTGACTGCCTTTTATAACAAAGATCAACATGTAATATCATTAAGTATGTGATAAAATAGATCTAACTCTTTCTTAGATGACAAATATAACCTACAAAGTTAATAGATCAACTGTAAGATTTTAAATATCACTTTTTCCTTTGTTTAATAAAATTTTATTAAGCACTTCCTATGCTACAGCCACAATTCATAGAGTCTGGATTACTGCACTAAACAGGACAGTCCAAGTCCTAGAGGAATTTTAAAACTTCAATATATGTAAATACACTGTTCAAAATAGTCCTCTTAGAGAAAGAGATATGTAAGATATTAAGAAAAAATAGCCAGTCATATAGATTAAGTTCCAATTGATTAAATAAGATATTGTGTCATGTATGCAGTTTCCTATATAAAACATTAAAAACATTTTTCTGAAAATGTAATAGGAACTTCAATAGGAACTTTCCCTCTGTAATTCAGCATTACATGACTCATCTCTGAGCCTTCTAGACTTGCTTAGAAATTAATACATAAAGGTGCAATTAAATTAATTTAATTTGTTTAGCTTATTTTATAAGTAATAGTATGACTTTGTTACGTAGAACTCAAACAAGTTATATGGTTTTAAGTACCTATGGAATGGAGTCATATGTAAACCATTTCGTTTTGTTGTAGTGGATAAAGCAAAATCCCCAGGGGTTGATCCTAAGCAGCTGGCAGCAGAGCTCCAGAAGGTTTCGCTACAGCAGTCACCACTGGTTCTGTCATCAGTCGTTGAGAAAGGGTCTCATGTTCATTCAGGTCCTACATCAGCAGGATCCAGTTCTGTTCCCAGCCCTGGGCAACCAGGGTCACCCTCGGTGAGCAAAAAGAAACACAGCAGCAGCAAGGTGAGAAGTGTTTAGGGCAACCTCTCAGTCACTTGTCTTCTAGCTCTTTATTCAGATCAGGACAGAGGAAATAAAATATCATTTTCTAATGTGTTTTCCTTGTGATTTCTCATTTCCTAATAATCTATCAAAACAAATAACATTTTTCCTCTTCTGAGTATATAACTGATCCAGATGTATCAAGATGACGTATTTCTATATCGCCTAAAGTATTTCAGTGGTTATTATTATGAGGAACTTGACAAATGAATCTGATGCCTCATATTTCCTGGTTAGTTTTCTTTTTTTGTTGCATGTTCTCAAATTCTTTGTGTGTAGAACATTAGCTTTGCATCTTTTGGGAAGCAAAAGATATACATTATATTAGATTTTATAACTGAAGTAAAAAGTAAAAAGGGCACAGAGATGAAGAGAACTTAGGACAATAAGAAACAAGGAAAACCAATAACATATTATCACCATTTTGAATTTTATCCCCAATTCCATACTAATAAATTTTTTCTTGATACAAATCTTCATTTGAAATAAATGCTTCCAATACTATTATTTAAAAGTTGCTGGGGAATTAAAAGGAAACATAGAATTAAATTTTTAACCTCGTAAAAGCAGGTGAAAATGTACACAATTAGTCATTTTTCAAACTTTATAGATTTGATTCTTAAAAGAGAAACTATCCTTGTGGTCAATAAATACGTGGCAAAAAGTATTGTTTTGTTTAAACATGAATATAAGTTTGTCTTTATGTGGTAGGATGTATGGAGGAATGGGCTATGCTTAGATAAAGTGACATCAGAAAATTGTTTTATTCAGTATAAAAAAAGAGTAGATGTCACAAAAAATCTCTTTTATTCAGAAGCAAACAACAAAGGTAGGTTAAGCTTAATCATTATATCATAAAACGACTTGTTTCAAACTAAATATAGCAAAGCTTCACAAAGTCATTTCAAAAACAGACTAAATTTCAAAATAAATTTTAATACAACTACGTTTTACCACATGAAGAATTATTTCATGGGGTCTCTTTTAATAATTGTTTCAAAATACTTTATAAATTAGCCAACTAAAATACCAACATAATTAATACTAGTTTGTGTTTTTTAGATATTTTCACGTTATAAAAATATAATTTTAATGTATTTGAAGACAATTTCCTCTTAAATTTAGCAATTACTATCTCATGAAATGTTGCTTATATTTTGTAAATTTGTATTTATTTTTTAATTGGCAAATAATTATATATATTTATCATATCCAACATAATGCTTTGAAATGTGTATACATTGTGGAATGGATAAATTGAGCTAATTAACATGCACTGCCCCACGTATTTATCATTTTTTGTGGTGAGAACAGTTAAAATCTATTCACATCAGTTTTCAAGAATAGAGTACATTGTTGCTAACTACAGTCACCATGTGGTACAGTAGATCTCTTAAACTTCGTCTTCTTATCTAACAGAAACTTTGTACCCTTTGACTATCATATCCCAATCCTCCCTTTCCTACCCACCTCTCCCCAGCTCCTGGTGACCACCATTCTCCTCTCTACTATGAGTTCAACTTTTTTAGCTTCCACATATGTGAGATCATGCAGTATTTGTCTTTTTGTGCCTGGCTTATTTCATTTAAAACGATATCCTTCAGGTTTATCCATGTTGTCACAAATGACGGGATTTACTTCTTTTTTAAGGCTGAATAGTATTCCATTTTGCATGTGTACCACATTACCACATTTTCTTTACCCATTCATTCGTTCATGGACATTTAGGTTGATTACACATCTTGGCCATTGTGAATAAGGCTGCAATGAATGCAGAAGTGCAGCTATCTCTTCAACATACAGATTTCATTTCCTTTTGGATAGGTACCCCGAAGTGGAATTGCTAGATCATCATATGATAGTTCTATTTTTAGTTTTTTGGCGAACCTCCATACTATTTTCTATAATGGCTGTACCAATTTACATTCCCACCAGTGCTGTGCAAGAGTTCCCTTTTCTCCATATCCTCACCAACACTTGTTATCTTTTGTCTTTTTGATAATAGCCATTCTAACAGGTGTGAGGTGATATCTCAATATGGTTTTAATTTACATTTCTCTGATGATTAGTGATGTTGAACATTTTTTATATACCTATTGGCCATTTGTACATCTTCTTTTGAGAAATATCTATTCAGGTCCTTTGTTTTTTAATCAGGTAATTTGTTTTCTTGCTGCTGTGTTGAGTTCTTTAGATATTTTGCATATTTATCCCTTATCAAACGTATGGTTTGCAAACATTTTACCCAGTTTTGGGGGTTGTCTCTTCAGTCTGCTGATAGCTTCCTTGGCTGTCCAAAAACTTTTTAGTTTCATATAGTCCCATTTATTTATACTTGCTTGTGTTGTCTGTGCTTTGGGGGTTATATGTAAAAAAATCTTTGCCCAGACCAATGTTATAGAGCTCTTCCCATATGTATTTTTATAGCAGTTTTAAGATTTAGGTCTTATGTTTAATTATTTAATCTACTTTGAGTTGATTTTTATGTATGGTATGAAATAAGGGTCTAATATTATTCTTCTGCATGTAGATGTCCAGTTTTCTAGCACCATTTATTGAAGAGACTGAAGTTTTTCCATTTGTTTTCCTGGCACCTTTGTCAAGAATCAATTGACCATAAATGTATGGATTTATTTCTGGGCTCACTATTCTGTTCAAGTAGTTTATGTAACTGCTTTTAAGCCAGTATCATGCTGTTTTGATTATTGTAGCTTTGTCATTTAAGCTTTGATTTTGAAATCATGTAGTGTGATGCCTCTGGCTTTATTCATTTTGTTCATGATTGCTTTGGCTATTAAGAGTTTTTGTGATTCCATATGAATTTAGGATTGTTTTTTCCATTTCTATGAAAAATGTCATTGGAATTTAGGTAGGGATTGCATTGAATTTGTAGATTGCTTTGGGTATTATGGACATTTTAACAGTATTAATTCTTCCAATCTATGAACACATGATATCTTTACATTTATTTGTGTCTTCTTCAGTTTCTTTCATCAATGTTTTATAGTTTTCAGCAGACAAGGCTTTCATCTTCTTGATTAAATTTGTTCCTGACTATTTTTTTGTAGCTGTTGTAAATGGTATTTTTTTGTATTTTCTTTTTCAGACAGTTTGTTGTTAGTGTATAGAAATGCTACTGTTTTTTTCATGTTGATGTTGTATTGTGTAACTTTATGAAGTTATTTATTAGTTGTAACAGTTTTTTAGTAGAATCTTTGGAGTTTTCTACATATAAAAACATATCATTTGCAAACAGGGAAAATTTGACTTCCTTTTTTCTAATTCGAATGTCTTGTTTTCTCTTTCCTAATTGCTCTGGCTAGGATTTCTAACACTGTGTTGAATAGATGCTTATATTTTTCATGTTCTTTGATTTTTCATATATTTAGTAGTTGTTTAATCACTACTTGTTAAGTACTATGATAAGGAGAGGGGCACAAAATAAAATCCAATAGAGAACTTAACCTCAAATACAAAACTTAAAGACCTTGGATTTTAAAGGGTTTTTTATTTTCCCCATATTAGCTATATGACACAGGTCCTGTTTCTTTTTATTTCACTCTTAGTCTCTCCTTTTTTGGTCAATCTCAGCCACTGTGTGCCTTCAAATATCATTTATATGCTTATTATTTCTAATTTTATTTTTAGCTCCTGATTTATTGTAGACTGATATTTCTAATTTTTTTCTCAAGATCTTCACCTGGAAAACCTAGAGGCATGACAAACTCTGCACAGCAAAGTTTCCAAACCACGTGCATTATAATTACCTTACAAATCTGTCATCCTGATATTCTTGATTTCAGCAAGTGATGTCACTCACAATCCTCCCAGGGGATTAAGCATAAATTTCATAGCACTATTGCCTCTTTGTTTCTCTTTCTTCATACTATTTAATTAGTTGTTGAATCATAATCCTGTGAATCCAAGTTTTCTAATAAGTCTCTAGTAATTTTCTGTCCTCTCTTAACTTGCCACTTTCCTTTAGCCAAGCATTATTTCTTGCAATGTTACCGCACTCACTACTGGGAACTCCACTCATATATCTCTCTTCCTTTCTCTTAAACTTCCCTCCAACTATCAGTTATCTGACATATGATCTGGTTGTGTCACTCTCCTATTAAAGAGGGATTCCTACTGCCTGGAATGTCCTCTGCACCACCTCTGCTAGGGGCTCTTTCTTACTCAATCTAAAAAGGCCTAGTAGAATGGTTTTCCTTGGGAGATTATTACAGGAAGAGTGATGTAGTCAGATCTTTACTAATAGTCTTGCAATGAATACTCTATTTCATAGGGTTTCCAACTCATGCCTTCTTTCTACAGACATTTTTGGATGCCACCTCAATTTTAGAAGTCATGCTTGTTACCCAAGATACAAAGATTGAAAAATCCCATCCCAGCATATCATGTAGACTAGTGGTTTTTAAAGTATGCTCCCAGTCCAACAGCATCAGTATCAACCAGCAACTTGTTAGAAATCCAAATTCTTAACCCACTCTTGGCCTACTAAATTGGAAATTGTGGGGATGGAGCCCAGCAACCTGGGTTTTAATAATTTCTCCAAGTGAGTACAATGCCCTTTAAAGTTTGAGAAGTGGGCTTCCAGTCAAGATATTGGAATAGACATTCTCCAGTGTCACTCTCTCTCACAAATCAGCCACTTTACAACTATTAAAAAGCAACAACAACCAATCTGAGGCCACTAGCGCTCAGGGGAAGAGGAGAAGAGAACTACAGAGTGCATGGAGGCAAGAGAAAACATGATGAAAGAAAGAAAGGATCGCTCCCACCATTTTGAGTCTCAGCTGCTTCCCAGCTGCAGCTGGTGAGCACACGGAGCAAGAGCTGGCAAAAACCACAGCTGTGCCCTCTGGATGAAGTTTCTTGGATGCGGCAGTGGAGAAGAGGGCCTTGGTGGCCCTCAGGCCAGCAACCACTTTACAGGGTTCCCATGAACCCACATAGCAGTGAGGATCCACAACAAAAGGAGCCTCTCAGAGGCTGGTGAGTCATCGCAAGAGACAGGCACATGGCCTGTCCCACGAGAAGTGTTTGGAGTATGGGTGGTGGGGGTGACAGGCCACCAGGGGAACACTGGGGCACAGAATGGGCAGCTGATCTGCCCCCCCATCAGTGCAGGACCACTCAGTGGAGACCCATCAGGAATAGAGATCTGCAGGGGGTGCAGTTTGCTGAAAAGTCTCAGGCCCAGACCAGTGTTTCCACACAATCCAGGTATATCAAACTTCACAAGACCTGGAAGTCAATCATTAAAACCTGAGCTGCACAAAAAGCCTTCCCCAGGGAATCAGCAGCAAAGCAACGATTTAACTCAACTACAGGGCTCAAGTGCCAGTCCCCACAGGAAGTTCCCCCATTATAGAAGTAAGCAATGGAAAACAAATTAGTTCCAGTGCAGAGTTTAAATGGTGAGAACAGCTAATAATGCAACACAAAACTGAAAGAAAAAAACAAAATAACCACTTATCAGAGACAAAGTTTGATATTAACTAATAAAGATCTAACACCACCAAAGAATACCTGTACAACCTAGAAGGACCAGAAGTCCCTTGGGCTCCCAAGTCTGGGAGCAGGGAGGGCTGGGGGCCTCAGCCATTCCCCCCGACACCTGCAACCAGCCCAATGACAACCACCAAGCCACTGCAGAAAGTGCCCCAGGCTCCTGAGCCAGGGTGGTGGGGGTCCAAGAGCTTCAGCCACACCTCCCTGACAAATGCATACAGCCCTGCAAAGACCAAGCCACCACTGTAAGCCCCCTAGTCTCCCCTGCAAGAATTGAGGGGGGTGCCACAGGCTTCAACCATGCCTTCCCTCCTTCCTCCTTCTCCCACCCTACTCCTTTCTCCTTCCCCTGTCCCCCTCCCCCCAGCTGCTCCACAACAACATCTTAGAATGTAAAATAATAATAATAATAATAAATAAATAAATAAATAAATAAATAAATAAAGTTTGAGAAGTGCTAATTTAATTACAGATCCTGAATGATATGTAAAGACGTGATATCACGTGAAGACTCGATACTGGAAATCATTAAGAAGTAGAGTGAGGGCACCTGAGAAAGTGGGGCTAGGAAAGCTGATTTTTTTTTCTAACTATATTTATTTACTTATTAATTTTTTAATTTATTATTAGCATATTAATTCTTACAAATCATGATATTTCTTTGTACCCCTTACCCAACCTATCACTTCCCAAACCCCCTCCCTCCATCCCCCACCATCTCTAGTATCCTTAGGTTTGTTCTCTACTTCTCAAAGTTCAACATATTATTTTGGTCTTTTCTTTTTTTCTTTCCTTCATTCCTTTCTTCTTCTCTTCTTCCCTCCCCACCTCCATCACTCGCTCCCTTCCTTTCTCCCTAGCAGCCAGTTATGACTGAGAACATGTGGTATTTCTGTTTCTATGTCTGGCTTATTTCACTTAACATAATATTCTCCAGACTCATCCATGTTGTTGCAAATGTCAGAATTTCATTCTTTTTCATGGCTGAATAGTATTTCATTGGTATATATACCACATTTTCTTTATCCAGTGATCTGTTGATGGACACTTAGCTTGGTTCCATAGTTTGGCTATTGTAAATAGAGCTACAGTGAACATGGGAGTGCAGGAATCCATTCAATGTGATGATTTCCACTGCTTTAGATATACACCTACCATATGATCATATGGTAGGTCTATCTGGATCATATGGTAGGTCTATCTGTAGTTGTCTGACAAACCTCCATATTGTTTTCCATAATGGCTATGCTAATTGACAGTCCCACCTACAATGTAGAATAATTCCCCTTTCCCCGCATCCTCATCAGCATTTGTTATTCTAGGTCTTTTTAATAATGGCCAGTCTAACTGAGGTGAGATGATATCTCAATGTGGTTTTGACTTGCATTTCCCTGATGACTAGTGATGCTGAGCATTTTTTCATATACCTGTTGGCCACTTGTATGTCTTCCTTTGAAAAAAATGTCGATTCATCTCCTTTGCCCATTTTTTAATTGGATTATTTGTTTTTTCTGTATAATTGAGTTCTTTGTATATTCTGGATATTAATCCCTTGTTGGATGTATAGTTTGCAAATATTTTCTCCCATTCCATAGGTTGTCTTTCTGCTCTGTTGATTGCTTTACTTTGCTGTGAAGAAACTCAAGTTTGATATAATCCCATTTATTTATTTTTTATTTTGTTGCTTGTGCTTCTGGGTCTTATTCATAAAGCTTTTGCCCAGTCCTATTACCTGGAGTGTTTCCCCTATATTTTCTTTATGTTTTAGTCTTTAATCTATTTTGAGTTGATTTTGGTATATGGTGAGAGGTACAGGTTCAGTTTCATTTTTCTGCGTATGGATGTCCAATTTTCCCAGCACCACTTACTGAAGAGGCTGTCTTTTCCCCAATGTATGTTCTTGCTGCCCTTGTCAAAGATCAGTTGGCTGTAAGTATGTGGGTTGATTTCCAGGTTTTCTATTCTGTTCCATTGATCTGAGTGTCTGTTTTCATTTATGCTGTTTTGGTTACAACAGCTTTGCAATATAATTTGAAGTTGGGTAGTGTTATGCTTCCAGCTTTATTTTATTTATTTATTTTTTTGCTTAGGATTTCTTTGGCTATTCGGGATCTTTTGTTGTTCCATATGAATGTTTGGATTGCTTTTTCTATTTCTGTGAAGAATATCATTGGTATTTTGGTGGGGATTGCATTGAATTTGTAGATTGCTTTGGGTAGAATGGACATTTTCGTGATGTTAATTCTTCCCGTCTAAGAGTGTGGTATGTCTTTCCACTTTTTTGTGTGCTCTTTAATTTCTTTCAGTAGTGTTTTGCAGTTCTCATTGTAGAGATCCTTCACCTCCTTGGCTAAATTGATGCCTAAGTATTTTATTTTTTTGGTGACTATTATAAATGGGCTTGCTTTCTTGATTTCATTTTCTGCTAGTTTGTTATTGGCGTATAAAAATGCTATTGATTTTGGTGTGTTGATTTTGTATACCACAACATTACTGAAATTGTTAATCAGCTTTAAGAGTTTTTTGGTAGAGTCTATAGGTTTTACTATATATAAGATCATGTCGTCAGCAAAAAAGGACAGTTTGACCTCATCCTTTCCATTCTTGATGCCCTTTATTTGTTTATCTTGCCTGACTGCTCTAACAAGTACCTCCAATATTGTGTTAAAGAGGAGAGGTAAGAGTGGGCATCCTTGTCTTGTTCCTGTTCAGGATGATATTGGCAATGGTTTGTCATAAATGGCTTTAATTAAAGAACCAATTTTGGTAAAGGGGAAAAAGAGGAAAATATTCTAGGCAGAGAGTACAGCAGGAAAAATATCTTAGAAACAGAAAATTGCATGCCTAGGACATGGGTGTACAAAAGAGAAGAGGAAAAAGAAATTAAGTAGAAGCCTAGAAGATTGGAAATTGGAGAACATTTTATGCTGTGTTTGCCTTTTACCCTATAATCAGCAGGTAAGGAAAAGCCAGTGATGGACTTTAAGCAAAAGTAAAATAAGAACAGGAAGCCTTCCTTTATGAAGTCTTTGCACATTCTAGTCTTCCCTGAAGTCCGAACTTATCTCTCTCTATTTTTTTCCTCCCTCCTTACTCCTCCCTCCTTTTCCTCCCTCCTTCTAAGTGCCTGATGCTTTATACATCTCTAAAAACAATTTATATATTGATTGTAGTTACTTGTTCTTTGTTTTACCCTCCCAATTGGGTGCAAGCTCCTTAAGAGCCAAGAACCATTTCTTATTTTCTCTATAGCCCCTAAATACTTAGTAGATTGGCCTACACAGAACAGGAACAAGATAAGTATTTATGGAATTAAAACAACAGTGGTCACTTGTGAGTCTCCATAATATTACAGGAGTACAATATTTGATTTATTGTGATGTGTTAACTTTTAGGGCAACAGTTAGAAGATGAAAACAGGTATAGTGGCACAAACATTAAGAAAATGATATTGACAAGTTTTATGATATGCAGTAATTCTTTTCTATACCAAGAATGTGGCCCTGTGTAGTTTTACAGTATTTTTGCTAAAATATAAAGTTACAGACTGCACTGTTCATTAGAGTAGCTGCTAGTCACATGTGGCAATTGAGCACTTGAAATGTGAGATCTGCTATATATGTGAACTACATGTTAAGTTTCAAGGACCTGGTATAAATAAAAGAATGGAAAATATCTCGTTGTAATTTTTGTATTGATTTCATGGTGAATTGATAATACCTTGGATGAACTGTGTTAAATAAAATATGTTATTGAAATTAATTTCACTGGCTTAATTTCACATTTTCAATGTCACTGCTAGGATATTTAAAATTATCTGTGTGGCTCACAATACATTTATTCTATTTGGCATTAATTCTCTATTGGTAGTAACACTAATCAAATCTGATTTTTTTGAGATATATATATGTAATAGATGTTCATTCTTAATTGAAAAATTAGAGTCAGTAGATGCTAACACTCTTGAAGAGAGGAACTATTACCTGTTCCCTATTTATCTTTTTAAAATTTATTTATCTTTAACATTTACCAGATACAGAATTTCTTGAAACATTTTTGCTGAGTGCATAAATACATAAATAAATAAATAAGTTTAGTGAGCTGTTTTGACCCATCAACATGTAGTGTGCATAAAAGGCAATATTTTCTTTTATTTATTTTCCAAACCTGCAATGTTAAAAACATTTATATTGAGATAGTATAAAAACATTGAGTAATGGTCTGAAGCTTGCATATCCCTGACTCAAGTAACATGTGTTAAAATATATCATAAATCCCTCACATAAGTTAGAGAATTATAGTTTTAACTTCTTTCGTTTCATTCATTAGGTATGAGATTAACTAAATATTAAATTTTAAAACTCGTTAATGTAATAGAATATACTAAAACTAAAAAAATTAATTAAAATTAGCATAATTATATATTTAGATGTTTAGAACACATCTTAGACATTTTGAATGATTATTCATAAGAAATTATTAATTCATTAATAATACTCTCAGTGACTACTTCTCAGTAAATTTAGGTAAAATATGAATCTAAATCATTTAAATAAATGTTTAAATGACAGATTATGCAGAGTTATATTTATACATATTTTAAATTATTTTAATTGATGCTCTGGAAATCTCAAAATATTTTTATTTTAGGTTTCTTTTTTTCTTTCTTTTTTTTTAATTCAGTATATTTTCAAGAACTAAGCACAGCATAACGAAGGACAGAAAATGCTTTATAATACATACCACCACACAATTATTGATAAGACTATAAATTGCCCATGATATTTAAAGTAAAGTTGAGACCAAAATATTTTAAGTTTGCACTGAGCCACTTTGGGACATGCCCATAAACCAGTCAACTACTAGCTTATTCTCCTAGATCATTTGAAGTATCTAGTGAAAAAGTCTGAAAATTGCTGTCCTAGATGATCTTCAAGGTTCCTCTTAAATCCCCAGAATTTTCCCAGCACAGCTACCAACCCAATAAAAACTCAAAACCAATGGCAATTGAATGAAAAGAGCTGGATATGCTGAATCAAACTGTATAAGGAAAACATGAGACCAAGTGTCATATTCCTCCTCTTGGACCCCCAACGGTTATCCTGCACACTTTACGTTGCCCTTTCATTTCTTCTTAGAATACTATTCTTTTCTCTTTTCCAGGACAGTCAAGAGAATGGCAATGATTTCTTCAGGGAACTCTCATCACAACTATTTTATATCATTTAAATACTTACGGGGTGGGAGGGTCCTGAATTAGAATCTTTCCTATCAGTACTCAAAATTAACCTCTTTTATACATTTTGTACTTTTTCTGAGCTGTTTTAGGAAAGTGGATGAGTAAAATAAAGGCAAATATAATCCACAAATAAAATTAAATGAAAGAAGCTAGATATAGGTATAGGAGTGCCAAATAAACAGAGAAGGCCAGATGAGTCTCGCTCTGGTCTTTTGATCTGAAGAGCCCGTGACAAAGAGTTTATTCAAACTGGGAGACAAGTTTTCTTAACTTTATGCCATTAAACATTTGAGTCACCAAACTTCCCATGTTCTATTTCTATACCAGTCCTGAGAAATATCTCAAGATTACTAAAATGCCATTTATTGTTATACTCTGAGAAATTACCATCACAGACGCCAACTGACTGCCAACTTTTGCTCAATGACTTTGCATCTCCTATGCTTTCTCAGGGCTAACTAACCTCTGGTATGTTCTAACACAGTTTTCACATTCCAACACATTGCAATCAAGTCTTACAGGCTTGAGAGCCAGTCTGGCTCATAAGGTAACTCTGCATATCTGTGTTCTGATTCATTCTATATTCATGCATTCTGTATTGATCTTATAATGTTAACTGTCAAAGAACATCATGATGAATCCCAAAAGCAGATATGAAGACCCTATCATCTTAGACCTTTGATTCCAAAATTGTACAAAGAATACTGAAATCCTAGAAACTTTGAGCGTTCAGATCTACTAATAATTTTCTCTAGACAAAGCTAAAGAACTTCCCTTCCCCAAGAAAAAGTGTCCCTGAGATGCCAAAACTGCAAAAGAATGTGGCTCTTATTCTAAGATACACTAATCTATATTAGGTATATGTTCATGTAGAAGAAAAGTAAACTCTTTTAAAATTTTGATTTACACAGCTAGTGTACTTAGTGTCTTCACCTTTTTAGGATCCTTTACCCTAATGAAATAATACTAAATTCAACTGAAGCCCATACACAGTGGTTGGATTAATTGAGTCATACCTGATTCTTAGATGCAAGTAAACAGATCGCCATGGAGTAATCAAATATCCTTTCCCTATTATTTAACCTATCTTCAGCAGGTAAGGTTAGTTTTTCCTAGGTTAAATCTGTTTGGTAGTAATTATTTGGATGGTATCACTCTTTCACGTGTAACATTCACCTGGGAACCATCAAGGCCTTTGAAGTACATTAGGATAAAAGCAGTTCTTGGTGGAGCCACTTCTGCAGGTACACAGAATGCTCTCCTTTATTCACTATATATTATTTTTTATTTATTTATTTTTATTTTAATTTATCAATATGTACTGTATTTGATTTTGTGTCCCTTCACCGGTTCCTTCTTTTTCTCCCTCCCTTTCTCCCTCCCTCCCCCATAACATCGTATCTGTTCACTTGTCTTAGCAAGTTCAAGGAATTGTTGTGATCATTGTATCTTCTTCCCCCCACCCCCGTTTGTTTGTATATTTACTTATTTAATTTTAGCTCCCACAAATAAGTGAGAACATGCGGTATTTCTCTTTCTGTACCTGGCTTATTTCACTTGATATAATTTTCTCTAAGTCCATCCATGTTGCTTTGAATGGTGGTATTTCTTTTTTTAATATATAGCAGAGTAGTATTCCATTGTGTAGATATACCACATTTTCCACTCATCCAGTGATGGGCATTTGGGCTGGTTCCAACTCTTGGTTATTGTAAATAGTGCTGCAATAAACATGGGAGTATAGATATCCCTTCAACATGATGATTTCCATTCCTCTGGGTATATTACCAGCATGGAATAGCTGGGTCATATAGTACATCTATCTGTAATTGTTTGAGGAAACTCCATACCATTTTCCATTTTTATTTTAGGTTTCAAATTATAAGATTTTTCTGAATGCAAGTGTACAATATTGAATTAACAGAATTCTAATCACCTTGACTTGATAATAAAATGCATATATAAAAATATAAGACTTCTTTAAATTATTAATTTGTTTAACAGAATTCAACAAATTTTTGTCCTCAAAATTTTTATTTTTCTTCCTGAAGCAGTTTGTCTCTGAAATTTTGATCTATCTTTCTTCATTTTATCTTTAAATGTTGAATAATTTCTTCCAAGTCATGGTATAAATAAATAATTTAACTAAAGCACCTATTAGTTTTACATGTTCTTATGAAATAGGCTCTTGGTTTCCCAAACTTTGCTGGACATAGCACCCTTGTTTCAGTAATTTTTTTATGGCATCCGTAGGCCCAAAGAAATACCTAAGACAGTTCCATTGATTAAGTAGTTAGATCCAAACGATTTAATAAATATTTATATCCTAACATCTTAGTAACCACTGGAAAAAGTAATACACATAAAAAGAAATAAAAATACATTCCTTTTATCTTATTATTAATAACTGTAATTAAAGGAGTCTCCCATTATCCCCGGGGTGATATATTCCAAGACCCCCAGAGGATACCTGAAACTGCATGTAGTACCAAACCCTATATATACCGCATTTTTACTGTACATACACACTTATGATAGGCACAGTAAGAGATTAACAGTAACTAATAATAAAATACAACAATTAAAACAATAGGCCAGCATCACTACTCTTGAAGTTTGAGTTCTCTTTTAAAAAAAATAAGGGTAACTTGAACACAAGCACTGCAATACTGCGACAGTCAAGCTGATAACCCAGAGGACCACTAAGTGATTAACAGGAAGATATTGCTGCCAGCCTGGATGTGCTGGAAAAAGGGAGGATTCCCGTAGATGGCACGACAGAGTGGGACGGCTAGAAATTTAATCACGCTACTCACAATAGTGCACAATTTAAAAATTAGGAATTATTTCCAGAATTTTTTATTTAATATTTTCAGACCACGATTGACCGCAGGTAAGTGAAACCCTGAAGAGCAAAACCGTGTACATAGGAGTGGGATATGCACCCCTGGTGGGTGCTGGTCCATCTTCTCAAATGATGGCATCGAATTGGGTACTGATACTCTCATTACCTGTTCAACACCACTAATCTCACTGGTTTTCTTGAAGTACATTTTTTATCACAGAGATCAACAGAAACCACCCTTACAAAGATAAGACATGATTGAAAGGAAAGTAGGAGTAATTGGCTCTAATCTCCAAATGTAACTACTTCAAACTGGTAATGTGCACCGTGTCCAACAGATGTTGTTTTTTTACCCTCCATAATTTAAAATATCCCACTGTGTTTGCAGCAGCACCCCAGAAAATAAGTTTATCTTCTGCATTAAATCTAGGTATGTTTGCATGATCATATGTCAAATGAGCGACAACTCTCAAAAAGAAATCAAAGCGAAGTAACTTACCAATAACCACTGCGCTTTTTTTCCTGGTCTTATTTTTGACTTCTTTCAGTTATTCCCCAACTTTCATGCATTAAAATGAAAGAATATCTGGTTTGAGGAAACTCCCAATCTTGAATCAAGATATAAATAGTAACCATTCCGCAATGTATACATACTTCAAAACATATTGTACGGGATAAATACATGTAATTTTATCTGTCAATTGAAAAACACACACACACACAAAGAGACAGATACAGGGAACTGTGGGAGGTGATGGATATATTTATTACCTTGACTGTGTTGATGGTAACACAAATGCATGCATATGTCCAAACTCACTAGATTGTGTCTATTGATTACATTCAGTTTTTAATATATGAATTGCGCCTTAATAAAGCTGGGGGGAATATATATATATATATATATATATATATAAATATAGTTTCAGGAACTTGTGTGATCCTTTTTTTCTCTACATTTAGATTGCTTTACTTGAAATTTAAGCAGTAAGATTACTATTAAATAAATATAATTGTTCAGTTACTAGCAAACAGTTTATTTTTTGAAACCAGGGCACAGTTTCAGTATTAATAAGTGGCACTGTTTCTTAAAAAAAAATAGCTGAAGTAATAAGGGATATGTGGCTTGGAAAATTTAACCCTTACTCACATAACTTTACCAATAATTACATTAATTTTATTCTTTAGTTATTTCACAGAACAAGACTTGGAAGAAAACTATCTTCTTTTGACTGCTCTTATTTCTAGAATAAAAAATATAAGGAAAAGAGTAGCAGAATAATTACAAAGATACTCCAAAAAGTTTGTTGAAAAATAGAGTTGAAAGATAATACAAATCTTTCCATGAATTTTTTAAGTACCCTTGTGTATCAAAATGAATATTATGAATCTTTCTTTTTTCATTTAATTATTAAAACCAGTCCAGTATTACATGCATGTGGGGAGACAGGGCTTTATTTGTCGCAGGTCAAGGTAGCTGTCATTTTAGTACTATCTCCTCTGCATTGATGCCACAGTGCCTGCAATTCTATTATAGATTTGAGGCCAGGGACATCATATCTCTTTTAGTACAAATATTTCATAGAAATGTAATAAGGCAGCAAGCAGTTATTTATTAATCAGTATGATTTAGTTTACTAAATCACTTTCATTATTTTTATGGCTTTACTGATATAAAGAATTTATTAAAGAAATTATAATTTCTATGGGATGGGATAGTATTTTAATTAAGGAATGTGAACTTATAGGAAGGGATTGCTTGGTGCTTCACTCTGAAAGAGAGCAGGGAGGTACTGAGCATCCACAAAGAAATACAGCAAAAGGACTTTTATAACGTCTGTGCTCCTGGGAAGTTTTCGTATAAAAACAATGTCTTTTTCATTGTTGTATAGATCTTTAAACCTTTAAATGTTTAAATTAAGTACCTCAAACCAAAAGTGTTCATTTATTAAGTAGTTAAAAATACAGCTGGTATAAATTTACAGCTTCAAAACAGGCTTACCAAAGTAAAAAACAGATTTGTGTATCTATAAAATTAAACATGTATTGAGAACTATAAGTAGACACCATTATTCTGAAGCAGCCAAATGAATGAAATATATTTTCTAGGCACTGTGCTCTGACCAATTAGAAATTAATTTCAGAAGGAAGTGAAATGGTAAATTTTATGAAGAGTATATCTATTAATGTAATATATGTTCTTTAATATTGCAGCCTACTGATGCAACAAAGGTCGTCTCTCATCCAATTACGGGGGAAATACAGGTATGAAGTTTTAAAAAGTCATCACTATTTCATTTTTTCTTACTATTTTTGCTACTCATCTATTGAAATCATGAACACTATTAGGATCTCATTCTATAACACACACATAACTGTAAAGGAAAAATAACAATTTTATAGAACAGTATATTAATACAAATATATGTTTTAGGAAACCTAGTCATAGCTATGGAATTCTACAGTTTGAAATCTGACTTACACCTTAGCAGTGTCAATAACTATTATACCTTACTTTATGCTTGTTGAATGTGTTTCAAACATCGCAGATTCTCATTGAAATTTGAAGTTCCCTCTTTAAGAGTTTTATTAGTCTAGTGCTGTCCTTTTTTCTTCTTTTGATCAAGAATTGCTAAATAATTGCTGGACAACTCTTACAGAGAAGTGTTTTTCATGCTGTGGATCATAACCACTTTATTATTTAGAAAATCAGTTTAAGGAATTTTGGTCAGGAAATTAGAATAAAAATAGTACAGATCAGTCTCTTTTTTATGTTCTCTGTGCATGTGTTTCTGTATTTGTGTATTGTATTGTAACATAAAATGTAGTTCTTAATTTGGGTCATAGAAAAAATATTAGAAAAACTGTGCTTTTGGTGATACCAAAAAAGTAATTTAGGGCAGATAAGAAAGGTCACATAAGAAGATTTAACACAATACAAAATAATAATTATTTGAAGACAGTAAGTTTCAGATAAGGGAAAGAGATAGTCTTAGCTCTATTTCCAAGACATCCTAGAGGACATTTTCACAGAAGACTTCACAAAAGATACAGAGATTTGAACTAATTTGAGGATAAGCATAGAAAAAGGAATGCATTCCTGGAGGAAGAAATGGTACCAGGAAAGGGATTTGCTGTCAGGAGTAATGGAATGACAAGACCAGCTTTAAGAGGTAAGCTGAGACTAAATTAAGAACATTGAACACAAGCATAAGGACGTTAATCACTATGTAATATAGTGTGATTGCTAAATATTTTGGAGTAAAAAATGGCCTAATTGAAAAGAATATGTAGTAAAATATCATATTGCAGGAGCCTACAAGAAATATAAGGAGGGGACATGAAGACAAAGAAATAAGTTGAGTGATTATCTAAGCACACACTAATGAAAGCAAAAGTGGTGTGTGAGTGTGGAAACGGAGAAAAAGTGTAAAATGTGGGCACTTTATCACAAGGAAATGTGTGGGATTGAGCCCGATTACTTATGTACTCCAGATCTTGCTATCTCTCTGCTGTGTCCCACTTCTAGGAAGCCTGTTTTTCACCAGACTTTATCTTTTTTCATTTCACAAGCAGCAAAGGAAATGCTAGAATTTTTAATTCTTAATATCCTTCTCCCCTCACCAACTCTTTTTAAGTTCTTGTCCTTTGAGTAGTATTGCTGTCTTTCTTTTTAGTTTGTTATTGTTGTTTTTGTTTGTTCTTATTTTATTTTTGTTTCCCTCGAGCAGTAATATTTAATTCTGCAGTTGAAATTTACCCTAGCAATATTTCTTCTTAAGTCTCAGGATATTTTCTTAAGGCAGTGATTTCAATTATTTATTAGTGTTTTGTTTTTGTTTTTTTCTTTTAGCAAAACTTTATTCCAAATGAAACCTATGTAGACACCTAAACTATGAATCTGCCAATGCTGAAGCTGCTGTGGTTGAGGATTGCTGGGGGCACCCTATTCTTTCCAGGAATTGATCCCTGAGCAATTCTAGGTGTTCTCTAAGGCTTACAGAGCAAATTTTGAAAAGCACCTTCTTTCTTAGCCTGCAAGTTTTCATTTTGATAAAAAATAGTTTTGGTGCTTCATCAAGTTAAAAGTGAACTCTAAGCTGGGAAAATAAAGAAGAGAATGGGGAAATATTTCTTCTTAACTAAAAATTTGGAAGCTGTTCTACATTTCCATGAGGTTAATTGCAGATTATTTCATATTCTATATTCAGTACCCCATTATAGCCCATAGTACTGCATTATCGCACATAATTCTAAACTACCTACTTCTCTTCTTCCTTTACGGTACTTTGATTTTTCACATGGCTTTTGTGATTGTCAGAGAGACTCTGGGTTTTTCTGGATTGACAGGCAATTGACAATTCACTTTTTTCCAGGAAGCAAAATAACCAGATCAAAATTATGATAAAGTGAAGATTTATTTTAAACGGCATTTTAAATGAAAGTTTGACTCATCTAAGTTATCCTATTATCAATATAAAAATGTTTTGTATGGATTACAAAAGAAAAGTGTTAGCATTTGAAATATAGATTCCTCCCTTTCTATTAGTTGATAAAAACAATATCAAACATAATGAGGGCTTATTCTAAATGATGCCAAAAGAATCTTTCAATTGTGAAAGAGAAAAATTATTCAACTCTATTATTTTGAATTCTGAAAATTTTTGAAAAAAAATTTTCAAATATTTGTTTAAATTGTAAATCTTTTACTATTCAGTGACAACTGGGTAACAGCCAATAAACATCTGTGAGGCAATGCCTCTTCTTACTTCTTCAGCTTCTAAAAATTAAACAACAAGATTTTATTATCCTAATCTCTCACTTTATTAGGAAAGCAGGCATGGCATAGAAAGAAAAGCTACAGGTTTAACATCAGATACTGTAATGTAGGAAGAGGTAAAATCTATGTATTCTTATATTCCTACATTTCAATATTGACAGCTTTATCTTTAAATAATGATTCCATCCACTGTTAATTATTTGGTAAAAGGCAAAATGATATTTTATAATAAATTTAACAATTAGTTAATTTATTTTAAAAGTCCTGGTAATTGTGGTGATCAACATTAACAACATTAAATATAGTCCTAATAGTAGCAATTTAGTCCAAAAATGTACCTCGCAATCACTGTATAATTTTCCTTCTGAATAAATTTTAGACAGGCCAGGACTTTTCACCATGGAAAGAAAGAACAGCATGTTTACTAGAAATGAAAATGTGCCTGGGAGCACCCAATTAAGTTACACATTATCTGGGTCTGTTTAGTTTCAAATAAAATGGAAATGAGGGTTGATGCTTCTTATAAGATTTTAAAAAGAAAAAAAAAAACACTGGTAAAATATTGGATGAAAATGTATTACATGTTCTAAAAAAAATTTGCGGAATATTTTGCTGTCCCCTAAAGCTTCAAATCAACTATGATGTTGGAAATCTCATAATACATATTCTTCAAGCAAGAAACCTTGTCCCTCGAGATAACAACGGTTATTCTGACCCTTTTGTTAAAGTGTACCTCCTTCCAGGGCGAGGGTAAGTAAAGAAGCAATGTCTGCTAAGTATTTCATCCCATGGTCTATAAGATAGTAATAGTGTCTTCCACTATCTAATTTCAAAGCCCCACCTTAACTGAGTTTATTATCTTTTCCTAGTTTTCTCCACATGTCATATTCATTTATTTGTATTAGGTAGATAAGGTGGAATTTAAAAATTGTAATTAAGCCCTAAAGGTTTCTAGAAGAACAGTGATCAGAATAAAACCAGCCTCAATGAGAGTGAAACAGCATTTTGATTCTAGAAACCACTCCTGTGATAACTAATCAGATTGACTATGAAATTATTTAAGGAATTATTTGTGGCTGATTTCAAGAGTTAGCTTACATTCCCAAATTTATTTGAGAAACCAATGTTCAAGGACATAAATTACTGTTTATTTTTATAGGATGTGTGTTATCCAATATGTTAGATGTTCATTAAATGGTATCTTGAAGTATCCTTATTTATATACATCGTTCCAAATCAATGCTTTAAAAATGAAATTTTTAAAAAAGAGTAATATTTGAAGTGTTGACACTGGAAAATAAATGAAAAACATCTCTGAATCTTTTGCGTGATACATTGTTGATATAAAGAAAGTAAGTACTCTTTGTAGATGTTTATGTTTCACATAATATATGCAAATTGCTGTGCTCTGGTACATAAAGCAGTGTTCAAAAATGGTTTCAAAACAGTGATTTGGACTCTACAAGTTATTATATTTTATCTGAACAATTTATATTAACCAAATTAGCATGATGGAACCATAGAGAATCAACAAATGGAGGTATACTTAAAAGAATTCTGGATTAGTAATTTGAAGTATCTGATTTTATTTTTTGTTCCATTTTCTTTTAATTTGGGGAGTGACATTTGAATCTTACTTTTTATTTGTAAATTTTCAATCATGACATAGAATAAGGAGGACAGTACACTGACCCACCATGTACCCACCACTCACCTTCAACAGATATCACTGATCACGTTTCATTTTTACCCTCATACACTCCCTCCATCCAGATTATTTTAAAGTAAATCTCAGCCATGGTGATTTTCTTCCTGCAAGTATTTTAGTATATATTTCTGAAAGATAATACTGATTTTAAAATAATTATACTACCATATATGACCATAATTATTTTTTAAATTTTCAAGTAACACTTTAACTTCCCCAGTTGCTTCAACATATTTTCCTAGGTGGTTTGATGCCCTAATTGAAATTTTTTTGAACATGCTACCCATCAATAGCAAATTACGTTTTCTTTTCAAGTACACATGCAGCATTCACCAAAATTGACTATTTTATTTTCTGGGCCATAAAACAAACCTCAACAAATTTAAAAGCATTGAAATCATGCAAATATGTCCTCTGACTATAGTTGGTTTGTTTGAACAGGATTCAAATTAAAGTTATACACTGCATTTGACTCTGCTGCTTACTAATTATATCACCATGAGCAGATCACCAGGTTTTTGAGATTCAGATTCTTTGTCAATATTGAGAGAGCCACGGTAAACAGAACCATAATTTCTAGTTCGTCAGGAGAACCAAAGTAGATAATACTCAGATAATAATTTGAAAATTCCCAGGTGCTGTATCAAATTCAGTATACAGCCTTTAATTTCATCCTTCTCAATAATTTTATTTAGAAATTTAGAACTGTTGGCATGGTTGCTCAAGTTTTAATTTATTGAACATTTTGAAAAACCCTCAGTAAGTTTAACAAGAGATTACCAACTAGCTACATAGCCTAGGAAAGGGAAGTTCCCATTTTATGTTAATTAATTTATATCTTTATGTAGTAGTTGTAACTATAATTTAGCTACATCTTTTAAAGTGAGTATAACAAAAGCAACGACGAACGAATAACTTCATTCGGCTTTTGATTTGGGTCATTAGAACTTCAGTGTTATTTAATAACAATATTATGAGGCAAGGGGAATTCATCAGCAAGGGTTTCCATCTACTTAACTTTAGCTAATGAATGAGTGTAAATAAAGCACTGTCACTTTTTTCTATGTTCTCTAATAATATTCTGAGGATCGTCTTTTATACTATATGGGAGTACCTATCTTTTATTTATTACAGGGTATGTTTCAAATAGAATGTTGGAAACCTGAATAACCAGAAAGGACAGGCAAGGAACAAGAATATGTCAGTCCATTCTGGGATGAGGAACAGGGAATGATGGGAACTATAGTGAAATGGAGAGTAAATTCCCCACTAAAGCTATACTCATGCATTTGTCAAACAAAACATCCCTACCGGGTGGGATTTGGCTCAAAGGCAGCTAATGTACTACTGCTATTCAATTCCTAGCTCTTTCATTAAATTGCTTTTAATTGTTACAGTGGCCAAGGCCTTGGGATTTCTTATACTTTGAGATTTTATTTTCACTATAGTTCTAAGATTATGTTCTGCCTCATATCTTATATATGTTATGGTATAGCGCCTCTAATTATTACTGTCATATTTTCTTCCCAATTTCTTTTCCTAACTTTTTTCTTCCTGTCTTTCCTACTTTCCTGTTGTATCCTTCACTCTCGCTGTTGGAATCAATGCAGCCAAGTCATGGTTGTCCAGAATGCAAGGTAGAGTTGGTTCTCTTTTGGTGTCAAGCTATGCTGTTATATCTAGAGTTAAAATTTTGCATTTTTGTATGCATTCACCTGCACTTCAACTTGGGCTGCAACTTTTGTTTTTCTACATTTTGTTATTTACTGAATTTAGACCTACAGCAGATTGTTCTGAACACATTTCTAAGTAGCTTTAGCAGATGTGTGCACTAGGACACAGAACAGTAGAATATATTAAAAACCTAGAAAAGATGAATAAGGAAATATCACCCTGAAATGAGACATAACTAAAGTTTTCATTTATAATTTGTCCACTAATATTCATTTAAGTTCTCATTAGATAATCATGGATTAAGTTCTCCTCTTACAATTAAAAACATCTAGAGACACTATTCAAAAGGAGTTAACTGATCTGGATGCCCAGTAGTGGGTATGTATCTCATCTTAAAGACAATAGGTATCTGGTCATTTTCCCTCACTGAAACTGTTATTAAACTATTTCCATTCCTTTATACATTTTGCACCACAAAATTATTGTTATGCAACATAAGATGCCATAATGTGCTTGCTATAGTGTATTGGCAACAAAATAAAAAGCATCCTCCTGTGTTTCCAATAATACGAAACTGTTTTCTGATATAGCTCATAACATGTCACATCATTACATTGTCAACTGAGGCTATCTTTTAATACATAGCCAAAAGCATTCTTTTGTACATCTCTTATTGCATTATAAATTAAATGTGTTATTTAGTTGGGATGGCGAATCGTGAACCATCTACAGCAATAGGGCAATGAGGATTTTAATCCCACCCAGATTGTTAATTGTACAGCATTTGTTTTTGTCTATGACATTAAAATTTGACATCTTTATTAATCATGACAAGCTGTTGACCAGAAGAGGCTGCTTCTGATTTTTAAAGGTATAAATATTTAAATATTTTGAACAATAGGATTAGTCACCACAGCCTTTCTAGTGCCCAGAAACTTTTTATTTTTTTGCAGCCACAAAATTATGGCAAACAGTGAGATTTGACACTGTTACGAGTTCCTTGCTATGGCTGTTTCTCTCATCACAGGACACAATTCAGGTCTCTCTAGCTGATACATAAAATTAGTTCTTGTTTCAAAGAGATAATGTCATTTTTAGAACAGGCATTATCAATCACATTATTCAGCATCTCCTTGTCTTTCATGTAGAGAAATTGGGGAGAAATTATCAGAATGACAGTGATTATATTTAACTTAGAAAAAAGCATGTTTTGTAAATGTAAATAATGATTGAAAGAGTCTGGGAGGTCTTAGGTTACTGTTTAGAAGATCTAGAAGTCGCTTTGTTATATCTGTCATCTAGAATTCACTTTTATCATATCTTTGAGAACTGTCAGTGTAAGAGGAAATTATAATGACAAGGTGCTGGTACTGTAAGTGAGTCTACAAAGCCCTTGAGTGAAGTCCTTAAGAAGTTGGGTTGAATTTCAGCTCTGTCACTTAGAAGCTGTGATATTTCTCTAAAACTATTTTCTCTTCTGCCAACTAGAAGTAGTAATAGCCTCCTTCCCAGGTTTGAGTGTGTGTGTGAAATACATGGAGTAATCCATCAAAAGTGATAAGCAAGATATCTGGCACATAATCAGCTCTTAATAAACAGCAGTAGCCATTATTATTGCTAACAATATGTATAATAAATTTCACATAGCCAATGGTCAGTTGTCTGCACAAAAAAGAGATACAGAATGCCTGAGCTAATAAATTATACCAAATTATTTAACAACATTATATAGAAAGCCAAACAACTTTTCTTTAATAATAAAATGTAAAAATCCTTTATTCCTAAAATTTTAAAAAAGAAATCCTGTTTAATAAAAATTTGCATTGATCTGGTTTTCTTTTCTCCTTTCATTTTCTCTTTCTACCCTTTAATCAATCCATCCGTAATCTCTGAAAGGCCAAATTTCAGTCAAGATAAGGTGAGAGAATGGCAAGGAAGGAGCCTGAATGGTCCATGAACTCAATAATTAGTAAAAAGCTGGAAATGAGATCAGTAAGAAGTGGAAATGAGTAAATATAAGGGGTCTCATCCTTCACACTGTTGGGCAAAGTGTGATTTCTTTTCTCATTAATGAGATTTTGCTGTGATTATAACTAGTTTTAGCTGTCATTATACCTGGAAGCCCAATTTCTAGCTGGACTTTTTCTAAACACCATCGTTAGCATATGAAACTATTTCCTCTGGAACCCATGTAAGGCAGGCACAGGTGTTACATATTTACAATATAATGGCCCAAACTTATTTTATTTCAATAAATTTTAAGGGAAAACAAAAAAGTACAAGCATGTTTTGAGGATCCCTTCAACAAACATTTATTTAGCACAGACTGTGTGCCAGACACCATGCTAACTGCTGGAGTTAGGCTTGACAATGCAGCCATAGTCTCTGCCCTAAGGGGGAACACAGAAAAATAGAGTGCCAGGCAATAAAGACACCATTGCACAGAAAAACAGAGTTTAGTAAATGGGATATACTCTGAACTTCTTTCTAAATTAAACAACCTCTGAGGAGTAATTTAAAATATATATATATATATAATTTTAAAATATATGTTTCAATTTAATATATAATTTATATATACACATATACATATATGTGTGTACATGTATATATATACAGAGAGAGAGAGAGAAAGAGAGAGAGTCCAGTAAAGGAAAACCAAATGAAAAGAATACCTTCATTGTTTTAGATAATTCTATACAAAGAAGCTATCACATTCCATTCTTCTTTCTCAGTTTTTCTTTTGATATTAAAAAAAAAGGAAAATGGCGAACTATTTTTTTCTGCTGGTTTAGAGTAGAATAACTGAATTTCAAAATTTGTTTCTGACTGCCTTAAAAGCATATCTACCCATGACAAAATGGCCAATAAGAAGAAATGAAAAAAAAAGAAATCAGTCACAACTTCAAGGGGGTAAAGTTTCAGATTTTTTAAACAAGCACCATGTCCCATCTTGATGAATTCACTTTTTCCCCCTTATTCATATAACATTGATTATTAGATATGACCTAATTGCCCTAATGTAGTATTATTAATGTAATGTAATCCACAACAGAATATAGTGTTTTTACCAGATAAGGAAAGAAAAGGAGGATGAACTCCAGTTTTCTCAGCCGGAATTTATGCTCCCATTCAAGAATTTCCCTGCTTCTCTGCCCACCTCCCACCTACAAATCCACAGATTTCACTATGGCTGGGGGAACTGCGGAGAGTTTTTAGTTGTGTGAAGTGGCAACACAGCTGGTTGGGTTCATGCGCAAGATGGTCAAAACATGATAATCGTAAAATAATTGCCATTAAAGAAATAGCTTTTGTGTGGCTAGCTATACATGTCAGGAAATACAAGAGCAAAAAGTTGCAAAGGATTTTGTTGGTGTTTACACATGCCAGTTAGAGCTGGTGGAGGTGTGTTTACTTCCATTAATCCTAAAGGAAATGCATGCCTTGTGTCTGGCGAGAACTGGAGAAGCAAATTCATTAATAAGATTAAGATAATCTATTAAAATGAACATCCTAATTTATGCCCAATCAGTTCAGGTTATTTCTGAATGTATCTGGTCAAAATTAAATTCATGATAATTATCCCTAATTGTTTCACAGCATTAATTTAGTATATAACATTCAGAGTCTCCCTAGGCAACTCTAAAAATATCCTAATTATTTTAATGATATGTATGTGTGTATGTAAATAGTATATATAATTTATTTTATATATGTTAAATATATATATTTAAATTGAGGTGGAGAACTTTATTAAGAAGACAAACTAGACATTTAAAGCTAATGAAACCTGCAATTAAGAAAATAAATAGACAATGTTATGATGGGCATAATCAAGTTCATGTATGTTTAATAGCAAAGATTCCCTATGTCTGAAATCTTGTACCACGAGTTAATAACGATGAAACCTTGCCAATATGCATTAATTACTCTGAGCTTCAGTTATTCTCACCTATAAAATGGAATAATAATATCTGTCTCATAGGGTTGTTTTGAGGATTAAATGAGTTAACACATGGAAAGCACTTAGAACTCTTCGTGGGAAAAAGGAAATTAATGGTTATGATTATTTTAATGTGCTTATTTTATAAAATCAAATATATAATTGTGTGTCAATACAATTAATTAAAGGTATCTCTTGATAGGGATTGCACAGTTCCTGGTACAGAGTTGGCATTCAATAATTTTTGTTGGCTATATAAATGTGGATTTGAAAAATTTTAAGAACAATTATTCACATTTATGGATTAAGAAAAGATGGTGACTGATAAATTCTTTTGAAGACATTTTAATACTCAGAATATTTTAATTTATATTGGCATATCCAGAATTTTAGTGAAAGTACATAGTTTGCACTTGACATTAATTCCTATTTTGTTTTAAAAAATTGTGTCCATTGAATTTTTTAGAATTTGAAAAAATAACAATTTTACTACTACTATTTGCTGTATTATGAATCTTATCCTTAATATGGTTTTCCCATGATCTCACCACTTTGATAACTTAGTCCAAAACATATAGAATGTTTAAAACTCTTATTACTATGTGTTCTTTATCTAAGTATACCTGCCTATAGGAATAGCCATAATTCAAAGCAGCAGCCAAAGTTTGATATTCGATTAAAAGTGGTCACATTAGTTCTTCCTATGTCAACATAAAAAAACTTTAAAAAAGAATCAAAAATGAAAAATATTAAGGAACATAGCTTAACAAAAAATTTTAAATTTTTATTACAAGACATTTCAAACTTACTGAAAATTGTAGAAAATATCAAAACAATTACCTGTATGTTTGCTATCCAGTTTTATCAAATCTTAACATTTTGCTGTATTTGCTTTAGATTTTTTTAATAAAAGATATTTTGCAAGCACGCTGATGTCTTCTGAATACGCTTTCCTGTCCACCTAAAAGAACCACTAAATTGAATCTAATATCTATAATTCCGAAGTTTTCTTACTATATTTGTATATATGTACATATTTACATAAATAATTTATAGTTTTATTTCACAAAATTTTAACTTTATATCATGACACCCTACCATATTTATCCTTAGGCTCAAAAATGTATCCTTCTGATAAAAAATTTTTGATCAAGATTTCTTCAAGACTTATCTATATTGATATATAGATGTTTATTTAATTCACTTTAACTGCTGCTTACTATTTCATTGAATGAATATATCATAATGTATTTATTCACTGTCTTATTGACTTATTATTAGAAACAATTTTGCAATGAATGTTCTTGAATAAATTTCTTGTGCACAGGTGATAAATTTATCTGAAGTGTGTGTACGAACTTATACTTTTGTTCACAGTCTATAAGAGTTTCTGTTTCTTTAAGCCATTGTCTGTATATTGCCCCCAAACTGTTTTCAATTTTTCTTGAATGACAAAATTGTCAAATCCTGCCCTTACTTTTGTATATTCAACTGGGTTTGTTTGAAGTGAGAAGACTGCTGCCTTATTTCTTTTCTTTTCTTTTCTTTTATGGCTGCAGTTATTTTTATCGTGTACTTACTAGGTGTCCAACACAGATTTTTTTTTTTATTTTAATTTATCAATATACAATGTAGTTGATTTTCTTATCCCTTTACCAATTCCTCCTTTTCCTCCCTCCCTCCCTTCTCCCCCCATCAACATCACATCTGTTCACTTGTCTCAACAAGTTCAAGGAATTGTTGTGATTGTTGTGTCTTCTCCCCCTCCGCCCCATTCATTTGTATATTTACTTATTTATTTTTATTAGCTCCCACAAATAAGTGAGAACATGTGGTATTTCTCTCTCTGTGCCTGGCTTATTTCACTTAGTATAATTTTCTCTAAGTCTGTACTTCTCACCATATACCAAAATCAACTCAAAATGGATTAAAGAATTAAATATACATCCTGAAACAATGAAACTCCTTAAAGAAAACATAGGGGAAACACTCCAGGAAGTAGCATTGGGTACAGACTTTATGAATATGACCCCAAAAACACAGGCAACCAAAGGAAAAATAAACAAATGGGATTATATCAAACTAAAAAGCTTCTGCACAGAAAAACAAACAATTAACAGAGTGAAAAGACAACCAACAGAGTGGGAGAAAATATTGCAAAATATACATCTGACAAAGGATTAATAGCCAGAATATACAAGGAACTCAAACAACTTAACAGCTGCTTTATTTCTTAAACTGGACTCAGCTCACAATAGCTGATGTGGGAGGTGTTATGAGACACAAGCTCAATCTTGGCTACACATTGGAATTACCAGGGAGCTCTCAAAAATCCTAATGCTCAAGTCTCACCCCAAGCTAATTAAATCAGAGTCTCCTTCAGGGGTACAGGCATAGTTGTGGAGGGCTTGGGGGTGGAATGATGACTGCCCCACTTCCCACCCCCAGAACTCAGATCCCAAGGTGATCCCATTATGTAGTCAATGTTGGGAATTACTGCCCTTGTGTCTGGCTGATAAGAAAATGAAGTCAGAGCAAAAAGGAAGATACTGGGCTGTAGAAAAAAAGTCTGAAAGTGGATGGTAAACTGGAGTTTGATTCTCAATAGTTTTATCAAGAATGGCTATAATCAGTGGCTGGAGAACAATACTAGGCATTCCAGGATATGGCAATGCTTGAGACCGTGAATCTAGCAAGAGTTAGTCTGGCTATAGTTTGAAATAAACCACAGATTACAATGGCCAGGTTGTAGTCCCTTTAGGCAAAGGCAACTTGTGGCATCCAGAATCCCTCAGACAAATAGGCTGGTTTTCAGGACTCTGGTGCCCACCAGAGATGAAGTGTTATGTAAAACCTGAGACATCGGCCAAGGCAGAAAATTTGGAAAAAGACAGTGAGAAGTAGAGAAAGGCCTTGTCTATGGGCACCATTTGCTAATAGCAGATAGCAGTAATTTAATTCCAACCCCATCAGCTGGTTGGTGCCAGCTATAGGTGTTCTGCCAGGCTTAATTAGTATAGGTTTTAGAAATAAGTTGTTTTTAAAATTGTAGAATAAGCTTTAAACTTGCTCAGAGGGAATGGAAAGTCAGGAATTAACTCAAATCCCCCAGGTTATAATAAATGGAGAAAGATTTTGGTTTGGTTCATCAATTATAATATAAGTTATTGGCGTGAACCAAGAATTTATATGTAATTAGAATGGCTTCATAGCTACATTAAATATCAAATTTTGCCAAGAGTGTAAGAATATTCTTTAAATATTAGGTAACAAATGTTTACAGAATATCAGCTATAGCAACAGCCATTCTTCATCCTTTTCTCAGTCAATACAACCATTAAAAATTTTTATAGAAAAAATTGAATTGGAAGACTGTTTAGCTTTGCTGACATGATTAGGTACAAAACTATTGGAAAGTTAGATACCAAATTATTATTTGTGGGCAAGAAGACATTGATGTTACTATATAGTTCATGTAATTATTGCCTACATTCAGGAAAGGGTAAGATTTTAAAATTATAGTATAGGTAGACCACCTACGGGCATTTCTTTCTTTAAAAAAATACTCATTAGAATAAATGAAACTAAAGATGTCCAGCATATTTTAAAATATTCATTGTACATTCAACTTAACATAAGGTTTAAGACATGAGGATGATGAGATAATTATGTAGTAACTCAAAACAAAATATCGTCTTGAAAAGTCTGCATGTCTTTCAATTTGTAAGTCATCAGTTAAGATGAATAATCATGATAACTATTTCTTTTCTTCTAATTCAGTGCTGAGTACAAGAGAAGAACTAAATATGTTCAGAAAAGTCTTAATCCTGAGTGGAATCAAACAGTAATTTACAAAAGTATTTCCATGGAACAGGTATGTAATTATTTTCCAGGTGATGGATTTGGGCTAATATAAGTGTAGCACTGACAAAATTATCGAAATATTGGGATCCATATAAATTTTGCCATATAAACAAATAGAGTTGAGTAAAATACATGTAAGAAATGTAGCCAATGAAATGAACTTTCAAACACAGGATGAAAGTAAATGTGTACATTTGGATAAGATTCAATGCATAGAAATGTATTACTCCACCAGACAACATTTTAGGAACTCATCTCTTCTCTAAATTGAGGCATCCTAGAAATCTAGAAATGTGAGGCTAAACTGTATAGAAGAGAGCATAATGCTGGCTAGCCTAAAGGATTATCACTGCAAATAAATGACTCTAGGCAAAATTGCATCAATGTGCTTCTGAAAATCTTCATCTCATAACTTTGCATGGATAACAAAAAATAACTGATAGTTTATAAGGTTGAATTCAGAGAGAAGAGAATACAAGGAGAACAGGAAGAAGCCATCCATATACAACAATTTGCAAACAGGTTATATTTCATTTCATTTTATTTTATTTTATTTTATTTTATTTTATTTTATTTTATTTTATTTTATTTTATTTTATTTTATTTTATTTGACAACAGGTTATATTTTAAAGTGAAGTTTTTAATTTGTGTACTGGAAGATTAATTCGGTTATGAAGTTGAGGCTGGACACAAATTACAGTCTGGGCTCTTGAATTTAAAATAAGTTAAATTCACCTGTAGAAACAGAACAATGCTACTATGTGTTTTAGAAATTACTGAAACAAAAGCTATAATCCAAAGAATTCTAGACATTTTTGCAGTCTATGAATTTCTTACATTTAAAGAGTATTTATAGACTCTGCTTTCTAGTTTTTAAAATGGGCAGGTAAAATGATAGTAAATAAGTAAGAGTTTCCATTTTGTTCACAAAATAATGCGATCCATTAAAACGAAAGACTACAAAAGCATTTAAATTTTACAAAATATTTAATATAAATCCACATAGTTTTAGGTATTTTAGTTTTGAGTATTTTTACATAAGTGAAAAATGTTCAAGGAAGTGAAAATAAATGGATCTATTGTATAAGTGTAATGGAAAATTTATAATGGAAAAATGGGGGTTAATGGCATTTTTATTTGAACTGTAGCTCAAGAAGAAAACACTGGAGGTGACAGTTTGGGATTATGATAGATTTTCTTCCAATGACTTCCTTGGAGAGGTGAGCTTCTGATTTCCTTTTTATTTGCTGCCGTTGTAAACCAATTAAAGCATGATGCCAAGTATATTTCTTAAATTTATAAGACAGCCATTTCTGAATAAAATCCTTTGACATATGGAATCTATTTCCCGACTTACTCTTTGAATAGCTAAACAGCAACTGGAGAAATAGTTTTCGCCCTACAACTTTATGTATTTTATAACTAATTTGCAAGATGAAATATTAGTTGTTTCAATAGGAAGAAGTATAGTCTGTGAGTCCAAATGAGATTTGAGATAACAAATTTATTATATTACAAAATAAGCTGGGTTTTCTAAAACACATTTTCAAGTTCTTTAATTGCTGTTTCTCACTGCAGTTATGAATGACTTAGTGACATTTTACATTGTTATTTATAATTAAGTATCTTGAAAAAACCTCAAAATATTTTAAGAAGAAAAACTAAAAGTAGGAGAAAACAATTTTTTGTATAAATTTTCAAGGAATCAGAATTACCTAATCATAAAACTGGTAGAGTGATTAGATCTTGTGATTTTTTTCATCAGTTATGTTATAAAAGTACATATTTCATTTATTGCTCTTTGCTTAAGAGCAGAAGTTATAAATAAATGTTAAATTATCTTCAAAAAATCCAAAACTTATAAACTATGATATCCTTTTGATAGAGAAAATATAAAACAGTTGTGTAGTCTAGGTGATAATGAAGCCTTGTTTCATTATAATCTATAGTGCTCTTTTCCACTAAAGCTAGACCATTTGATTTTCACTTTTGGATTCCATCCTGTCAAGCCACATGGACTAATCTTGATCTTAGGCAGGGCTACTCTAAGGCTATATATCTCATTTCAAAAACCTGACTCTTTGACGTTCTTCTAATTTATTGACTTTTTATGTTTATATAAATATATCCATTGTGCTGGTTTTCATTTCTTTACATCTCATCAAATCTAAGATGCCAGCAACTATAAAATGCACCATTATATACGTACCACTAAGGAAAAAAAATGCTGACAATTAAACCATGATGCAATATTTTCTCATCATCAGTTATTAGTCATATCTCTGTTTCAAATGTTATCTAAAGTATGTTTTAAAATAGAAGAAATAAGTTACTAATTACATATTATCCATACCTTTCATTTTGTCCCTCTTGTGACTAAACTAAGACATTTTTCAAAGGTGTTAGCCAAGTTTAGGACTAAAATAAATTTACATAACAACAACAAAAATTTATATCACAAAAAGATTGACTCGTGACTCTACCTTTCTATATTATTCCCAAATAATTTAGTGAATCATCAAAAATTTTATATGGTTTAATTTAATTACACATTTATTATGCATCTGAAATGCACAAGAGATTGTTCCCAATATCATGGGTGAAGAAAAATTAGGAAGATAGTATCTTTATCCTCGAAGGTTATACTGTAGCCTGTAGCCTCTAGCCTCTGGTTTATATCCTTGAATAAACTTTATAGAAAAAAGTAATAAATCAATTATAGATTAATCCACAAATTTCACTGATTTGTTACACTTTTTTTCAGGTATTGATTGATTTGTCTAGCACATCTCACCTTGATAACACTCCCAGATGGTATCCTCTCAAAGAGCAGACTGAAAGCATTGATCATGGCAAGTCCCATTCCAGTCAGAGCAGCCAGCAGTCCCCAAAGCCATCTGTCATCAAAAGCAGAAGTCATGGTATCTTCCCTGACCCATCCAAGGGTAGGAGATATTTCAAGTAGAATATGTTTTTTGTCTGTTTGTTCACTTTTAGTATCTTCTTGAATGTGGATGTGCATAATCTTCACTTCTCTGACTCTGTTTTTCAACCTGTAAAATGGGGGAGGTTGGGCTCTATGAGCTATTTGATATTTTTCATCTCCCAAAATCCATGATAATATGATTTTAGAAAATGCACTGGAGTATTTCATAAAGAAAATATAGAAATCCCTACCAGTTCATTGACTAGTCATTACCATTACTCATAAATATAATTCTGCATGCTGCTTTTCATTTATCATATCAAGAACATTTTTCTCGTGTCACCAAAACAATTGATATACTGAAATTTACTTGTCTTTCCTAAATGTTTTACTCAAGCCAGTTTTTAAACTATTATTATTAATTTTTAAATAATGGTGCCATACACTGGATTTGGAAATATGCACAGCATTCCCATTCAAATCAGCTTTTCTTTTGGGAGGTTCATTACCAATTTTCCTACAACACAACATTAATCCTCATCATAAACTGATACTGCCTGTATGGGATAACCATGTGGTATCTTATCTAGAAATAATGAACTATTTATAAATATTAAATATAAATTGTTATGTTGGACTTGAGAATTGCTTCCTCATCTCCTCTTCTCAGAAAGAACATCAAATTGAAAAGCGGTTCTTTGTACATTAAAAGAGAATGGATCATAAGTGTAAGTGTTCTAGGCAATGGAAAACTGAGGCCATGTCCAATAGGCCATTCAATTGATATGGTAAACCACTGACTACAATGAGTGCTGTAGATTTATTTATGAATGAGTTTTATAGATCATTTATGGATTCCACTCTGCCCTGCTTAACATTCTGCAAAGTCGTTAGTATAAAGACCCCTCTCTCTATGACTACCTTAGCAAACGTGTGATTTACATTCTCTACAGTTGAGACAGTGATTCTACAATCCCAGCATTTAATATGTCCTAGTGATTCACACCTCTTCATCCAGGAATTCACTGTTTTTGCTTAAAACTCCTCCTGCGGCAATGTAAGCCTGTCGTCTCTACCTTACCTCCACTAGAATCAGCAGAGTTGCTTGGTGAAATTAGAAGTTAATATATTCGTTACTTGAGGCGAGTTAGAATGTATTCCTCTGTTCAAAGTTTATCTCTCCTCAAGACTGTCATCCTTTTGCCTTTCCTCCCCCAAATTATTTCCCAAATGTTTAATCACATTACTGTTTGGTGATCAGTTGCATAAAGGAGCCATGAAAGACTCAGAATTACCATAAATCTTAGACAGTTTTAAGTTATGGATAGAGCAAGTTTGACAGGAGGAATGCTGGAGCAACTTTAACCTGTGTTTTACCCTTTTGTAACCAGACATGCAGGTTCCCACCATTGAGAAATCCCACAGTAGTCCTGGTAGCTCAAAATCATCATCGGAAGGCCATCTCCGCTCTCACGGACCATCTCGCAGTCAAAGCAAGACCAGTGTCACTCAGACCCACCTTGAAGACGCAGGGGCTGCCATAGCCGCTGCCGAAGCTGCCGTGCAGCAACTCCGCATTCAACCAAGTAAAAGACGCAAATAAATTCCTCAGCATGGCAGCTTAATGTTCATCTGTTGCCTTTCTTTCCTGCTGTCCTTCCCTGTTTGCTTTCTATTCTTGGCATCCCCTGCTCACTCTGTTCTATGTCCTTTTGTCTGTGTAAGAACAGTATCAATACATAAATATGCTTTCTTTTAGAATTTTTTTTTTTTTTTTTTTTTTTTTTAGTTTACATAGACGGAAATAAAACTGGCTGTTTCTCCTTTGTTTCCACCATCCATCCAACCTGGCTCATAGTATTTGGTAGCTGTGTCTGTGGTGTTTGCAGGCAAAGCAATGTTGTGCGTCCTTTTCGTGTGCACTTAAATATCCTTTAGAATACAGGAATTATAAGCACAAGTGGTTGCCAATTTTCAAGGCATTATGTCCAAAAAGCACACACATGTATTTAGAACAGATTAGCAATGAGATTCTGGCACCTGAAAACACTCAAAAATTGTAGGCAGAAGAGTAATACGACCAACAGTTAAGTTCTAGAACCTAGGGGGAAAAGGTCATTTCAAGTCAATGCTTAAAAGCACATCAATTACACATGTGAAATGTTGTAGCTTTCCCTGCACAAAAGTTTCCAGTGTTCTGAAAAATCTGTGAAGAAAATCATATTTCTTATATTCTCAAAAATAACCTCATAATATTAATATACATATAAGCGTATATCATGAGGCGATAAGACCTCATTAAGGAGGGGGTCTATTCTGTCAGATCATACATTGTATATGATAACAAGAATTTACAGATTTTTTTTTGACCATTGGGAAACCTTTGAAAGTCAAGATTTGCTATGTCTGGTAGCTGTAAAGCAATTAGAGAATAACAATTCACCCGTCTTAACTGCTATATTTCCATTGCATTTGTGAAAATTTAGTCAAGTATATAAAAACGTAGTAAGTATAAATATTTCCCAAATGTAGGCACAAAACGTAGGTGCACTAATACTGCTAAAAGGCATTAGCCAGGCAGTGGAGATACATTGCTGTTCTCCCTATCTCTTTAGTCATCATTTCCAAAGAAACAGCCAGTTTTAACCCCCTTTAATGCTGTGCATGTGGTGTCATTTTGGCATTGGAAAACACAACTTATTTAAATAGAGCAAAAGAACACTTCTGTTTGCATGAATAACATTTAAGCTGGTTCCATCTGAGGATACATACTTTGGGTTTCCATTTCACCCACACCGTCACAGCAGCACATAAAAGCGGTCAGTCTAATCATGCCAGGAAGCAGCACAGACACAGCATAGCAGGAGTCCTCCCTATTCAAAGAACTCAGTCTGATAATCTGCCTCCACCAGCCAATGGCAACCAAGACCAAAGCCAGCTAGCCCTCAGGAAGGTGATGTCTGATGGACCAGTCAAGCCAGAAGGAGGTGAGCAGAAAGGCCCTGTTCAAAGCACACAGCAAGAACATCCCCCAAATTTAAAACTCTCATCTTTCATTTTTAGAGATTGTCTGATAAAATATGTTTATCCACTTTTTAATGTGCTTTTGTGGGCATGGCATTTCAGGACTTCATCTTCACCATGTAAGTCCCAAAATCAGTCCCGTAATATATTGACTACAGTGATTTGTATTTTTCTATGCATTGGGCATCTTTTGACTTCTGTTGGGAAATAGATTAACAGTATTCGTATTGCAGAATGGAATGCATGCTACTAACCTAATCTGTTCAAGCATGACTATAAATATGTCACATTGTGATAAAAGTTTAAATTGCTCACAATTCAAGTTAGCATACCAGTTGAAATGTAGATCAGTTTTTGTTGCATATTATTTCAAGTGTAACTTTTTAAAAATTCAGTGAATTTTGGAAATTCTTAGAGGAAAGTAAAGGAAAAACTGTTAATGCACTCACTCACCTTTACATGGTGAAACTTCTCTCTTGATCCTACAAGCAGACGTATTCCACTCGTGTTTCCATAGTTGTTAAGTGTATCAGATGTGTTGGGCATGTGAATATCCAAGTGCCTGTGTAATAAATAAAGTATCTTTATTTCATTCATAAACTACTGGGTTCTGAGCCATTGTTATACGATGCAGCTTAAAATGAATGTGTCAGTTTTTGTTTTCTCATTTGATTCCATGGGATAGAGTATAGTTATTTCTCCATTGCTAGTGAGAGATGTAATGATAGAACATTTGGGAGCAGAACAAAGTTCCATGTCAGAAACATTATAAGATAGATAGAAAATTATTACCAAACAAGAGACAGAGCTTACAGAAAAACATAAATAAATAATAGGGTTGGGCCACCCTAGGCAATGCTTCCACTATTTCTCCCACATCTGATCTGTTTTGCAATCTTCTCAAGTCCCTGGATAGAGGAAAGTAAATCCGATGGAGATGCAGCTCACCTTGATCCCATAGCTGTATTCAGAAAGGAAAGCAAGCTTATGTCTGTCCCTAACCTGACCCCAACATTTGTGGACTTTTCCCCAAGAAAGAGTGACCCGGCCAGACACAGGAATCAAACTAGGGTGATTATAAAGTTATCTTAAAATTTAATTCAAAAACACAAATAAAAGTAAAGGTTTTAAAAAAGATAGGATAGCAGTGATTGCCCCTTAAGTACCTTCCAGCCCTAAAATACTTGGTTTTCTGATTCTATATTTGCCACAAAATTAAAATCAAGCCTTGTACTTTCCTATTGCATTTCTAATTATTCTCACAAAATTGAAAACATTTCATTTGCTATTTTTCCAATTGATCAGATATTTGGGGGCAATGTAAGATGTATGTGGTAATACAGAGGGCAAACCATTGAGATATTCCCTAAATTAGCCAGATAATTAAAGAAACAATTAGTTTAAACATCAGTGTACTTCTGAATATGTGTTTACCCAGCCCAGATTATAGATCCTTACCACAGCACAATTTCCCTTTTTTTGCTAGCCTTACTGATAGTTAAAATTCCACCTCTCACCTTCACTTTCATTAATAGTTTTATTTATTTCTTCATGTTATTCATTTTCTTACTTGAAATATTCCATTCGTTATAAATGTCACAGTAATCAAACACCTCTTATTCACATCTTATTTTTAATTATTGTGATTTACGTATTACTATATAAATATTTTGTGAGATATTTTTCTCTGTTTTGGTTCTTAAATTTTGGGTCAAAATGTTTTTAATCTCCATTCTTTGAAAAATGCTCTAACAGTTATTCTCATACATTTGAAGTGCTATGATTGAATTAGAAGACACTCTTTAAATACGATCAAAAGAAAAACTAGATACATAGCATGCTTTCTTGTTTAATTTAGCTCTCTAACAGTTAATAAGTAAAATGCCCTGTTTTCTAAAATATAAATGTATAATTTCCCTGCTACCACAAATGTACCAATAATATAATTGAACAATGCATTTTCCAGTCACTTAATAGTAAACATACTGTAATATTAAATTTATTTAAAATGCAATATAATTTGTTTAAAGCATGGAGAGAAAAACTGGCCAGACATATAAAGAATCAGCAAGTTCCTGTTCACTAAGTAATCATTTTAAGTGTTTGGATACAAGTCTCCCCTTTCAAACCTTACAATGGAGTCCATATAATCCCATTTGCATTCTGAAAAATAATACTCTGTATTTGAATAGTTCTTCACGTTGTACAAAGTGTTCTTTTTTTCATTCATCTCATGTTATCACACCAAGTGGATGAGGTAATAATTCATACATTCTTATCCATGTTTTATGGGTGAGCTATCAGGGAATCAGAGGGGTGGGATAGCTGACATAAGAACACACTCCCAGAAATGTTCAAAACCAGCAAATATAACTGTTGCCTTGTGATTCCTAGGCCTTTGCTTTTTTAAATCCACCGGCTCCTTTGAAATCACACTCTCCTTATCTCAATAAAAACAATGACCATTTCCTTATTTGTTATTTATCTAATTCTTACAAATGATTAGAGGAAGCTAGAAATGATGCTCGTATACATTTAAATTTTCTCTATCTACACAATCCTCCTTTCTAAAGGCTGGTAATTTAAGCTTCTGCAAACCAATAGAAGAAAACCATCCCACTGTACAAGCCCAGTGAGACAGCAACGAGTCCATAGAGGAGGCTGCATGTACATCTGTAGGCATTTCTATCAAGGATGACAAAATTGTCCCTAAAGAGCTTTCCAAATATTTTTTGTAAGCTTCTCAGCAGATTTCTGCTTGAATTAGCATAAAATATGGGTCAAGCAAGAATAATGGAGAGAGCCAGAAGGAACATTTTCTCTCCCCCTGGGGTTTAGTCGTATGCTAGGAAACCAGAAGCAAGGATGAGACAGATTGTGCCAAGCCATCCTGATGCCTAAACAACTCTCTGTATTTAGAAATCCCTGAAAATGTTGTTTTCCAAGCCAGTTGGTTTGATTGAACACAGGCTGTGCCATTTTAGAAGGTGACACCAACCAGGAGAGAGTTTAGAAAGTAGTTTTGGTTTGGGGTAATATAAAAAAAAAAATATATATATATATATATATATATATATATATATATATATATATATCTCAAAACCAAAACAAATTGAAGCATTCTTAAATCCTTGAAGATTAATTTAGCTAACAATTAATATATTAAATTTTAAGTGCAGTTTTAAAATTCCTGAGCTATTTTCATTTGATACTATGATTTTAGGTAGAAGTTTTAAACTTAGATAATACAGAACAGATAGAAATATCCTTCCACCCTGGGCAATAAAACAAGAGCCATTGAAACAGGTTGGAGAGGTTAGATGAGAAGATGAATCATTAAATAAGTTATGTGAGGGAATTATGGTTATGAGTTCCTTGCTGTGGCCGAATGGTAGGAGAAAAGCCTGAAGCTTCCACAGACCGCTGCTGGAAACTCCACTTTCAATAAAGCTCATTTGCGGCACCTGTCAAAGAGTTTCATATCCATGTGTTGCCTTGGCAAACTCTTACCAAGCCACCACTCTGTGGGAGCTGCTCTCTTGGGCGAATGGGTTGACTGGGTTGGGGAGCAGGGGCAGGCACTGGGAGAGAAGGGAATGTTTGGTTGCAAAAGATGGTAGCTGATTGGAGTCCATTTTCTTCTGACCCGAAGTAGATGATCACTTCTGATCAGAAGGAATTTAGCCTTCTCTACTTCTGGAAAGGTCAAGGCCCATAAGGGAAGTAAAGGAGAAATCATAAGAGAAATCAGAATGAGTTCATTTGGAAGTGAAATCTTCTTCAACATGATATGTACAAGGTTAATAAAAATAAATTTTATATTTCCCATTTCAATGTGTTGGTAAAAAAAAAAAATTAAAGCATTTAATAAAATAAAACCTTGAGCAGCTTAAAATAAAAAGAAAATTGAAACTGTAATGATGTGAATGCAGCAAACATCCAACACTGAGAATGAATTTGGATAATTTCAGCTTTCAAAGTCCTATGCCTATTTGTCTGGGGTAGAGGGTTTTCTTTTCTGTGAAAATGAAAATGCTCTTCTAAACTTTTGTTTTTTGAGGGTTTCTTTATTTTCGTAGAATGATTAACTGGCGCACTTTAGAATATTTCTATAGCCATTTAAATTTATTGCCAGAAATATTTCTGCTATACATGGAGTCACAGACAGTAAATGTATAGTTCTGACCATATGGCAGGCACTATTTCTTGTTCATGGACCTTCATTTCTGAAGGTGAATCTACTGACCTACCATCTGTAAGTACTTTAGTTCTCTTCCAGTAGTAGTCATGGATCTGCACCGAGTCACATACTTTGGTCTGGTCCACACTGGGAATTTAAATGTTCATTTCTTCTGACATGAGTAGCAAAACAAACCAGCCCATCTAAATATCAAACTTGGCTTCAATATTGCTGTGCCTTAGTCAAATGATCTAGCTGTGGGTCTATTTAATGAGAATGAGATTATTAATACATGATCTAAGAAAAAGAGAAAGGCCAAAGTTTTAACATACCAAAGTCCCTTAAATACTATTTATGACATATCTTTAACAAGTAATAGCCATGAAATCTAGTTTTATAAATGCAAACTGTTTTACTTTGGACTTGAGCAAATATTTTCAAAAAATTAAACAAATTCCCGCTAGGAAGAAGGACCTGAGGAAATGAGACAGACAAGTAAATACGGATGCAGCAAGGAAATGAGAAGCATGGAGTATACAAAGGCTGATGGAGACACAGTGGGGGACCCTGCAGGGTCAGGGTCCAACATGAGCCTGGGCTGGGAACTTTCTCACCTGGATAGGAGGGATCATGGAACCAGGAAAACGCTATGTAAGGAGAGTTGGGGGAATACAAAGATACTATTTGATTACATAACAATATTGCCTAAATCCAGATATCTTACTGTCCATGTGTTACTTGATTATTTTTTCACTTTTCATCCACATGCATTATATATATCATGTAAAACCATGACATTTCACCCATTCTCCATTGTGTAAGATGATTTGAGGAAAAGAAAATATGGGTATGGAATAGAATGAAGGCAATCTTTACATGTACTGAACCAGACTGAAAATATTTTTTATTTTTATTTTATCTCTGAGCTGTATGTGGAATTATACAATTAATCACCAAGAAGCCAAAAACACTCATGGATTTTAAATGAAAGCATGTCACAAATATAGAATTTTGATTGGGGTTTTAAGTTTGCTAGATGTGTGAATAGGAATAACATAAATATAATCATAGCTTTGTACCTTGATGTGTTTTAAGATACTGAAAGATACCATTAATTAATTTAATTGATGATAGTTTGAACAAAAACTAAACAAAATATTAACATCACAAATCAAACAAGGCAGATAAATTTTAGAGAAAAAAAATGCTTAGTAAAAGTCATGAGCATGGGTCTCTCTCTCTCTCTCTCTCTCTCTCTCTCTCTATATATATATTTAGGTGGTTGTCTTGACCTTGGTATTAGAACCCTTTGCTCTGACCAACTGAGCTAACTGGCCAGTCCCAGGTCTCTATTTTTGAACACATGGAAAGACAGTGAAATAAAATTTCTACTCTATCTGTTCTTAAAGAGAACATAGAAGCAAAATCAGCTTTTCCTCATTAAAACATTTCAAATTCAAATCCACATTATTCCAAGTTCTACAGATCACCTTACATTTTTATCTGACTATATAAAAAGACTTGGCATATAGAGAAATATAGAAAGTGGACATTTTTACAACTATTTAATTCAAATGTGTTTCTATGTAGATCCATTATATATTTTTAGTTTTAGTATGTTTTAAAGCATTTTCATTGCTAATGATATTTCATAAAGTAAATAACTATTGAATCACTGTTTTGACTCCATTCAACTATTCATGCACAAAAATGTTAAAAAAAAGACTTTGTGTAGAGAAAACCCCTTTTTGAAAGAATTTGTATTATTTTATCTCTGCTAATTATCATTATTTACTCTCGGTTTCTGTGCACCACAAAACAGTTGCTTTTTGTTTCTAAGGAGAGATAGAACAGACAAGCAAGTTTTTATAATACAGATAACTTTTAATTCAAACCATATACTTCTAGTGTTGTGAAGTTCTGGATAAAACAAGTTCTGAAGCAGCTTTGAAACAATTAAAAGGAATAATAATATCAATAATAAAGCTTTTCAAGAAAGGCTAACAATTTGATTATTTTTCCAGTACAAAAAGTAAAATGAAAAATAAAAGGCACCATAAAATGATCTCAATTTATAAAATGGTTTAAGACAACTGTCAAAGAAGCTGATGCTAATTGGTGTCTTCTCATTTTCACAGTTAGTACTTCATTTTTGTGATTGTAGATCTTGATCAGTAATTCTCAAAGTGTATCCACTGAACCCTGGGGGTCCCAAGAACTCTTTAAGGGGTCTGCAAGGTCAAAAAATTATTAAGAATATTAGGATGTTATTTGCCTTTTTCACTCTCAGTCCTTCTCAAGCGTATGTGCAGTGGAAGTTTTCCTGCAGCTACATCAGTGTCATGACATCATTGCTTTGACGGCTAGTAGAATGTACTTGCCTATTTTTTATGTAATTAATTAATGTTTCCTTAATTTTCATATGATAAATATCAATAGATATAACTTACATAAAGTATTTTGAATTACTTAACAATTGTTTAAGATTAAAAATAAAAGATTTAAAAGGGATAATACCAAAATGCTTAAAAGCCACTGCCTAGACCTATGCACAATCATAATTTTTACAATAGCCAAAGACTGGGTAACTAAGAGTTTCTTCCAAGATATACTTATCATGTTTGTCTCTAAATTTTTCATGCCCTATAATGCATCTTAGAACCCCTTCTTTCTTTTCTCATTTAATGTTAATTTATAATTATTAAGATTTAATGCCCTTTTTTTCAATTCATATAACAACTTACAAATATTTAGGGGGGCATGGTTTAGAATAAATTATAATTATATGTTTATATTCCTTACTGCCTTTTGAAGTCTGGTAAGTTATCTATAACTTTAATCAAGCTGCTCTCAATATAAGGAGGAGTGACAGGGAGTGTTATAAAGAGAGAATAAATTTTAGCTTTGTTCTTATCTTGAAGGTAGAATGTATTGTAAAAACAAGTGTTTATAAATTATTAGTTCTTAGAAGATGGCAAGGGAAGAAGGGAGCTATTCCCCACTGAGGACCAGCAGAACACAACAATTCCAAAAAAAAATGGACCTTACTTTTAATAAATTTTTTAAGGAAAAATAGATAAATTACTAGTTCTTTTTAATCTTCCATTGTATTATCTACATTACTGATCCAATGTATTGCAAATTAATTGTGTTGGCATAAACAATAGAAAAACTGAAAATTATCACCTTGATTCAAATTTGAAGAAAAACTGAAAATTTCTTACCTCTCACCTAACATTTGGTTCTTAATTATAAGTATATAATTTAGTGAGTTTTTAAATATTTAAAGTTAAAAAGGAGATTTCTGCAAATAAGTATTTACCATTTATAGAAAGTATTATCTCAATTACCTATATTAGTTTATCATTTACTCACATTCATATATATGGTTGTTTATTTTTTGAGTGTATAGCATGTTCTAGAACCTTTTCACGGTATTGTTGATACAGCAGCAAATGAAATAGACAAAAATCACTGTCCCTGTGAATTTTCTATCCTAGTACTATTTATTTAAAAAAACAATTTAAAGGTATCTGGGAAGAATTGTAAAGAATGAGCAAAGCGTGAATTTCTTCTACCTTCAACTGAGATGGCAAAGGAAAAATGCACTCGGTCATTGACTTAAGTTTGTATGCAACTAAACATCATCATGTTTACAAATTTCTGAAAAACAGAATTAATTATATTTGTATTTGTTCTGTTTCTGTTTCTCTCTCATAATCTTTACAATCCACTGGGATTTAACCAGCTACAGGAGGAGAAAAAGTATTTGAAAATGATCTATTTGGAGAGGGTAGGATTAATGCAATTAACTAGAGAGGTTAGGTCTCATGGGTCTGGACATGTATTTATCAAGTATTTGTTCAAATTTCCTCTTTACTTTGTGGCCATTGAACAAATTTGAATGATATGACAAATAATACTCAGCATTTGTTGTAGCACTAGCCATATAAATCAGTTTGCTTTTATTAATTTATTATTTATTTACACCGGAAATGTGATCAGCTTTATTTCCTTCGGGCAGAATTTGATAAATCAAACTATTTGGATTCCATTTAAGGGCAACATCCTTGTTATCTGCATATTCATGATCTAAGTATCACAGTTTCACAATTATGTAAGAATATTTTTCAAAATAACTTTATTTTTAGAATTACTTTCCACTCAAGCAATCCTGCATGTTTTATAGAAGTCTTTATTTCTGCTTGACTTTTTTTTTTTCCTGATTGTCACCTGCTTGAAAACCTAACACAAGTACGGTGTGAGCAAACTGCAGGAGAGAGAATACTTCTGCTTCAAAAGAGAATTAAATGAATATTGAAACATTAAAAGTTGCCCGTAAATAAATGATGGAGCTCTACAGTGTTTTTTTCTTTCAAATATAATCCTCCTTATTATTAATCTTTTAAAGGTAACGATCTTTATTGTACTAGCATTTTTTAGCACAAAACCAAAACTTGGCACATACTTTGCTCATTCCATTTATTTGAACATAGCTGGAACTATAGCCTAAACTCATCCAAGATAAAATAGAATAGATTTACTTTCTTAATCTTTAGTTATGATAATGTCTTAATCAAACTTTTTTCCATCATTTACTATAAAATTTTGATTCCCACTTAAACTTTATTTGAAGAGGCTTCTTCCAAAATCAGTTCTGAACCAAAAATACCTCAGAAAAGGAAGACATACTTAAAAGGCAACAACATTATAGCACGAATGCAAGGATTATAGTATGAGAGTACTTCATAAAGTTCCTAGAGAAATAGAATTAATAGATAATATGAATCCTTCCATAAACTTTTTGAAGTACCCTTGTATACTGAGCCATCATATTTTTTTTTAAGTAAGAAAAAGCCCTCTCTACTATGTTATTAGTTAAACTAACTTTACTGTCATTTGTTGTATGGAAGTTTTATACTATTACTTCTATTCCCTGAAGTGCTTATTGATCCTATTATCTATAAAACCAGAGACTGAACGATTAGTGATAATGGGAAACACCTGTGAATTGCTGGTAGCATTAGACAAAACCAAATTGTTCATTAAATTGTCTTGAAAAATTCAGTTAGAAGGCCGATGTGCATAGAGAGGGAAAAGTGTGAGCATCATTCAGAGTTTTACCAGCTTTCCTGAGATAGAGCAGATGCAGGCATCACATCTCCATCTCCCTGTCTGAAAGAAGCTTCTATGGGAATATGGAATATCTTAAGGGACATATTTTGAGTTTTATAAAAAAAAAAGACTGCAACATTCCATTTCTAATGATTTGTAATAAGTTTAATATATATAATTATAATATACCTATAATGACTAGTATATTCATATCTATATAGTTATTTAATGGGTTGTCATTCAGAAAATATTCCAATAATAATATTCTTCCTTCACTGCCCTGCCCAAGGATTTACAAATGGCTGATACAGATGTCAGAGTTGTCTATTTTCAGTACTTTTCATTTGTGAAAACTTGTAATTTGGGGATATGTGGACACTCCTACAAATAGCTGTATTGAAAAAAATAGCTGTCTTGGAGCTACCTTTTCCATTTTTCTAGTGTCCTGTTTTCTTTAAATTTTTTTCCAAATTAGATAATAAATATATTGAAGTATATCTAGAAAAAATATATTAAATTTCTAAGCTACTTGTAAGATGCAAAATCTCTTCTTAAATTAATACCCCTGAAGTGTAGTAGGAAACATGCAGAAAGTGTGACTGGATGCAATTCAAGGGAAAACATAGCAAATAATGCTGGTCACAGTGGAACTTAAAACCTGACATTTTCAGGTCCACAATCAGGTAAAATCAAAAGATAAAGTAAAACTGCAAAATGCCTTTAGGAAAAATACCAACAGAAACAATAACAACAATAATAACAGATGAGAGAGAGGGGGGGGAAGAAAGAAAGGAAGACAGACATGCGAGAGAGAGAGAGAGAGAGAGAGAGAGAGAGAAGGAAAGAAAGAAAAGCAGAGGGGAAAAACTAGAAAAGGTTTCTAAAGTAAATACCAGCAAAGTTAAAGCTAGTTAAAGGAAAAATATATATATGCCCTAAATACATGATTTCTAGACTAGCTAGGTAGTTATTTCAGTTCTATAATTAAACCATTGCAATAAACAAAAGACTTGATTTGATACTTCTTAATTTCAAATAGTTAATCTTAAAAATCATGAGGATTGTGCCTGTGAAGATAATATTTAACAATGTACCAACCACGTAACTTAGGAAACAACAAGCTATCTACGTGATAAAGTATTTCTGAAATATTTGGAAATAGCTCTGTGCTGGACCAAAACCATAAAGCCAATGACAGAAGATCACAGGCTGCAAGGCTATATATGTGTACATCCCAAACACTGAATTCTGAGGTAGCAGAGACCTCACCTTTTTAATTGGAGACAACTGGATGTGATAGAAGAGTGGATTAACACATTTTAGTTTTAATCCTCTCTTTCATTAATTACTGTGTGACATGGAACAGGTCACTTAATATTTATAGTGCTTAGGAGTTTTTTAAGGCAAAATGATGGTTCTGGAGCAGGTTATCTTTAGAGTTCTTACCAGCTCTTAATTTCCATGATTCCACAATTATAAAGTCATCTACAATTTGATCCGTGGACTCTGAGCACAGTGCTGCCATCATGTGGTAGGTACAGTGATAGATTTGTATATTGAAGTACTGTATTGCAGAGGGGGAAAAAATGAACAAAGCAAACTAATTGAAGACAGGTGTGCAGTCAAAGAGACACTATCAGATTTAATTAAGGTTAGCCACAGTGGAGTGATAAAACACAAGGATGTCTAACCACCTAACAGCCATAGAAAATGAAGAGGTCAAAGAATAATTTAAAACAGATTGAATTTGCCTCACAGAAGATAAGATGTGTTTACCTGAAATGCCCCTTCAATAACTGAGTCACAGAAATGATTCAGCATTCCAAGATTTATTCTTCTGGGGCACAGGGACTCCCTCTATAGGTGTGAGCTTATTCCATCATCCACTCTTTCTTCTAGTTGGTACTTGATAGTACAATTAGGACTTCAAAAAGAAAGTAAACACACACAAAAAATGTAACTCATAAAAAATGGCTCCAAAAATATGTTTTATTATTAAAAATAATGGTCAATTCTTCTGTAAAAATAAACATTTTTCATATGTAATACACAGCTGCATGATACATTTATTCATAGTAGGTCCGTGATTTCTGAAACTCTTATTTTAAAATTTGGGAGAATAAAGCAAAGGTAAAATATTTTAAAATTGTTAATTTGGAAATCACAAAATTATGGAAGATCATATTAATTTTAATGTTTTAAAGTATTATTTTCTTCAACAGTTTAGTTAAGTGATCACATTTTTCTACACAATATGACAGATTAAAGTTGTTATTTCTAGTCAAAAAAATTTTTTTTGATTTCCCAAAGTTTCTGTGATGTGACAAAGAAAATGAAAAACAACAACAAAAAACTCTTCCATATCAAATTGTTTTACTGATGAGAAATTTATGATTTGTATAAAACATACAGCTGGATAAAAAGTAAAAAACATAATAAATCATTCAGATGTTTTGGTTGTTTGGTTAAAGGAAATAAGTACTAATGTGTTATTATTTTTATTCATCATTCATTCATTCATTCATTAAATATTGCTTGAGCATGCATGGTTCCAAGAAGAGCTCTGAAGGAGGTTACCAAGGAGCAAACACAGGCTCCGCTTCCAATAAGGACATGCATGTAACAAGTATGATCCAAAATAGAAAGTGACAATTGCCATAAAAGATACATGCATGAAGCAGGTGATATTTGAGCTGGGCCTTTAGGATAATTTAGGTACAAGAAAGTGAAGAAAGAGAGGAGGGAATAAAGTTGAAAAGCATAAAGCCAGACCAAAGGGAGCCAGAATGAACGGTCTGAGTGGGCTTAGATGTAAAGTATATGAAGGAGAATTACGGGAGATAAATTTGGAAAAGAGCAGACCAATAAATGACTCTGAGAGACGAACTAAAGAATTAGATGCCTTGAAATTACATACGATTCAGCCTCAGATTTTAAGTGCTGAAAGCACTGTACTTGTTTAAAAAAGTTTGCATTAGTGCAGATTTAGCTCAATTTAATAGAACTGATGCTTTCTTATTTGGGGTCTGTTTCAATAGAAAGAAGTTAGTAAATACACATATCATTTCAAGTATCTAGAAAAGAACTTCAGACTGTATTAAAATACTTAGATTCTTAGCACCAGCTTATCAAAGCCTTGCATTTTTGTATATTTTATCACATTTTCTGTTATGTAAGTATAGCTCTGTAAAAAGGGAAGATCCATTCTGCATTTTAACTTAATTCATTTTCAGAAACTAACCAAATGTCAGGCTCTTTATCTCTACACTACATTTACATACCAGGTTAAGAATTTAAAAATTCATTTGGGCACCAGACATTTTGTTATGATAACACCAAACATCTATATTCGTTTGAATTATTCACCTAAATTCTAACTGCCTAAATTTCTGTAGATCAACCTTAGATATAAATCTTGTTTTGCAAAGATGTTAGATAGACTTAGACTTGTTCCATTAAATACATACATATGTTCCCCGGATTGGTTTTATTCCTTTTTATGCTACTTATAAAATGCTATTTGTTTGCATTTAAAATATTGACAACACTTGCACAGGCTTTTAAAATGAGATTTCTATTCAGGGAAATAAGCAAGATATAAAAAACAAAACAAAACAAAACAAAACAAAACAAAACAAAAAAATCTGTCTTCCCCTAAATTTGTTTCTACCTTTTGTTCCTTTCTTCTTCTTATGCTGTTTTACATTCTGTACACATTTCTCAAATTTCCTAGAAGAAAAATAGAATTAGAAATTGCATCAAGTAAAACCAAAGTTGACTAAAAAAAGAAAGAAACCAGATTGAATATTTCAAAATGAATATTGGGTATTTTGAAATATCACGATATCATTTCTTTAATGTAGCTATTCTGAGGCATTGTGAGGTTGCTCTTGGATAAAAGTTATTTTAATCTAGGAAAGATAAATCAATTAAAAATTAATGTCTATTAATTAAGTTTTGTCTTTGAAAATAGTATAAAATTTCCCAGTTGCTGAAATTAATGTTTTGCATTTAATGTCATACTAAAAAAGTATTAACGATCTAGTTAGCTGGATTATATAATATCAATCAAAAAGTATGACAGCGTTCCTTTGTTTACAATCAATTGACTAATCTGACTCGTTATATGGTTGATTATGTAATTTAATCTACTTTATACATGTTCATAGTTTTATATCCTAGTCATATTCCTTTATATTTTTAAAATTATCCTTTTAAAAAGTTTTTTCTCTAACACTAAATCTGGGTTTCTTCTACATAAGTTGAAGAAAATATTAAACAAATATTATAACTATTCTGTTTCCTCAAACCTATTTCTATGGCTATTTAACAGCATTCAGGCCTTATTCTAAATAGCTATTAAATTATAGACACCTGATAAACAATTGACTAATTATTAAAATTTCTTACCTCTTTCCTATTCTGGGAAGAGACCCTATTGTCATTGAACTAAATATAAAAATTCCTGGTAGCTTTAGAGAATCCACTATGGCTGAAATGGAAGACGAGAAAAAGTAGGGGAAAAGCTAAGTCTTTTGCAAGACTTGATTCTAGCTACATGGTGGGTTTCCTGTTCTCAAATGGCTCCCCACACAGTGTCTATATTTTTCATTTCATTTGGTTATATTGATTAAAGTTTCACCAGATTAAGAATCATTGTATTTTCATACATTTCCTTAAGAAATATGTAGATCTGAAATGTTCATAAAATGATTATCAACTGTTTACCCAGTAGTATAAATCTCGTATTCAACTGGATAAGAAACTCCTGATGGAATAGGGATGTACTCATGGAGAAGAGAAATTCTAAATAGTTTTGTGACTCAGAACACGTCTATATTTAGAAGATAATTGAGGTAAATTCATTGTCAAGAACTATGTCAGCTCAAGACACAGCCCCTGACAGTAAAGCTCTGAAGAAGAGGTGGGGATATGGCTATGAATATCACAGGAGAAGGGGAGTGAGTCACAGGGCTCCTGCTTCATCTCACTCCTAATAATCACAGTCTTGTGAGACAGTCGTTACTGACCCTGTTTTCAAATAAGAAAACTGAGAGTTACTACAGAGCAGATTGGAATTCAAAACCAGATCACTTATGACCAAAGCTCAAGCTCTCTGGCAGAAGGCAAATAACCGTTTCAAAAACTTGCTGGAGAAACATCTCCGCAAAATAAGAGAAAACACTTGCCTTTCAAAGTTTCCTCCCAAATCTTCTAGAAATCTAGAACTCTGCTAACAATATTAGTAGTATACCCCTACTGCATAATTTATAACACAAATGTATAATGTTTCTATGGGAATATGGATTCTTATATCCAAAATCAAACAAAATTTTTGAAACAGGTCCCAATTATAAAGTAGGAAATGCCTAAGGAGAAACAAATATCTTTAAATATTTAAAAATCTGCTGAAATAGTTGGTAGAGCTACATACAGACAAGCATGGAATTTTCAATTACATCTTGAAATTAGCTATTCTATTTTGCACTTGTAAGGAGAAAAACAGATTTTGGTTATTAATATGGAAATAATTAAGCAGTTCCTTTTATCCTGCTATTTCTATCTATCCTATTCTTTCTAAAGTCTTTTCCCCATGTCATAGCCAACATTCTTGTTGTTATAAAACTATTGCAATACTGGACAAATAATCCACAAAAATAATACTAATAGAATAGTTTCACACTATTATACTCAGTCTAAAAATTAGATGGTTTTTCCCTAGAAGTGATTGTTTTTTCTTTGGTGTCTCATTAAAACAGTAAAGTCATTTAGTTGCCACTGTGCATTATTGGCTAAAGAAATGAAAGTGAAAGACAGGTCAAATAATGTAGAGTTCTGGCAACAGCTGTTTCTTTATACATGTAAATTTAAAGAACATCTAATTATGCATTTAGAGATCAATGTGAGCTTCACTTATTGACTGTGGTGTTGACTCTTCCCACACCATGCAGCAAAGCCTACCAATCACCGGCCTGCAGAAAGCTCTGTGTCCACCGGCTCCTCGGGCAGCAGCTTTGGCAGTGGGTACAGCGTGGACAGTGAAGGAAGCAGCAGCACTGCAGGGGAGACTAATCTATTTCCTATTCCGAGGATGTAAGTCATTCTTTTTTTTTTTTTTTAATACAAAGTAAACAGCATCATGAGTAAGGCATTCTTAACATTTAACAGGAAATAACTAGATACTTATCCAATTCTGAGTCAGTGTCCCTGAAACACTTGAACTGTTTATGCCTACATAAAAATAAATTGTTCAGGAAAGGTTGGATTAATTCAGTTAATTCTAAGGATGAATGCTAGTCACTACCAGGACTATTTAATCAGTGCAATCTGTATATAATATAAAAACTGCTAAAATAATAACTTAGCAATGTCAGAATAAAGTTCAGCAGCAGTATATTGATGTTTTAAGCACATAATGACCAAATACAAACATTATTGGTATTTGAGATAAGTGTAGTCAGCTTAATTGACTTTGAATCAGGAGATAATCCAACATAGTCAATGAACCCATATATCATATTTGAAATTGAAGACACGCTGGCCTAATTAAATATATTTTTCAACTATAAATCTCTCAACAATTTAAGGTTTTGAAATGTTTCTATGTATTCCAGAACAAATATCAAGTAATACATAGGTCCCTGAGCAGGTACTCTTGGAATAAAGCTCATTCATAACACCTTAAGCCTCAAGAAAAACAATTTGCAAATCAAATGTAAAACTAAAACAGATTCTGTTTAGAATGTTTTAGAATACATTTATTCATTAGTGGCAAAATTTAGCAACATTCAAAATAAATGTCTTTTCCAATATAAAAATCTAAACTTCCCAACCTTCCTTCTCCTCCCCATTAACTAGTCCTCTTGTTTTGAAAACACCACTGCACCATCAGGGTCCTAAGATCCAGGCCAGGACAAAACCAGCCTACTGCCTGGTTCGGTAACGCCTGTGAGTTAAAAATGGCTTTTGCATTTTAAAATATCTAGAAAAAAAAAAGAAGAATATTTTCTTGATACATAAAAATTATAGGAAATTGAAATTTCAGTGAACATAAACTAGGTAGGAGCACAGCCACAGCCATTAGCTTATGTGTTCCCTGATGTTGTTTTTGAGCTATAAGGGTAGAATTGAGTAGTTGCAAGAGAGATGATCTAAAATATTTACCATCTGGCCCATTACAGAGTTGTTCACCTTGATCTGGGCTGTTAAAGGGTCTTTTTCATTTTCTCCAATGCTGAGAGAAGCTTTCTCAGGGAGTAGAATTTCTATGTTTCCATATCAAGGTTTTTATAAATCTTTCCTTTTGATCCCCAAAATAGTTCTGATATTTAGAAAATGGTTCATTTATATAAGCAAAATAATAGGGAAAATAGATTTTTACAGTGAAAAACATGTTTATTTTGTGGCGTTCAAGTTACATCTTTCCAAGTTAAATTAAGCAAATTATTATTGTATCACTGGTCTATCTGAGTTTTATTTTTGTTTTTGTTTTGAGACTTAGGCTGTGAATTCAGTAATTTGCACTTAATCAGTTTATTTATTTTATTGGAAATTATTTCTAAAAGGAGTATGATCTCATTAGTCCTTGGCCTCTGATGATTTGGTTTGATGGAAAAGAATTTCAGCAAATTCATGACATATCTCTAGAAGCTGTAAATATCATATGAATTTATAAAGGTTTTACATCCTACATAATTTGATAGCTTCCCAATTTATTGTACCTTTCAAAATATATAATTTAACATCGATGATAATGTTGTAACTTCCAGAGAGTAAACTCTATTATTTCCTCAATTTCTGAGTGTCTGAGGTGGAAGTATTCGATTTTTACATACACACCACATTCCAAGTTTGTTTTTCCATTTTCTTGTTTCACTTGTAAATCAAAGCTTCTCCAAACTATCTAGGAGACTATTGTTTTGCCATATAAGCACAAAGAAAATTCGCTTTTTTAAAGCATTACAGGATATATATAAGAAATACTATTTGGTGGTTCTTTTATATGCCCCATTGTGTCTAACACAATTATTGCTTGGACTAGTATAAGTGTTCCATAAATATTTGGTGGCTGATTAAAAATATAAATTATAAAATGTGTATTTCTGAACTGAAGATTATTTGTTTGTTAGGAATTCAGAAAAATTCATCCTTATGTGACCCACCGTTACATTTCCTTTATACTTCATTTAACTTCACAGTGCTGCATTTTTGTATAATCTTCAGAATGCACTTGCTACACATTTTGGCTAAGTATCTAATGTTAAAATCAGTTTTCACTAGAAGCAACAATTGTAGTCAGATGTCACCATTAAAATATGAAATCTATGACTTAAGATCAAATCTAAAATTATAAAAAATACATTAATAAAAATTATAACTATTTTTTAAAGTTTGGCATGGTATAAGGATACTAATTTTTCAGTACTTTGATCTGCTAGATTAGCCATACTAAAAGACCCTCATTTTTCAATTGAGTTTGGCTCAGTATCAAGATATGTTTTGGCTCACTCTGCCAACATAGTGTACTACTAAAGGTAAGACTGCTGCTAGCTTTTTTAAGATTTTCTTCCTCTCTAACAGTAACTGATAGAGCAGACCACTTTCTTGAATCTCAATGAAGCAATTACACAAATTGAAGTTTTGTGCATTGCTTAAACAGAATTCTTTACAAGTTCAGATGCAGACCATATACAGGTATATATGTGGTATATACGAGTATACACAATGGCACTTCAAAAAATTCATGGAAAGATTTATATAGTAATATAAAGATTTGTACATATATACATAAATGTATAATAATATGAAGATTTGTATAACAATGTAAAGATTTGTGTATATGTGTATATATACATAAGTATATTATAATAAATATGTTAGAAATTATATAATTTGCATGCACTTTGTCCCTCACATCATCACTTACTAAAAATTTGTGCTTAAACTTTTGACTTAAATTGCCATAATGAGTCAATGTAATGGCTTCAAGACAAAATAACTTATGTATTTACATCTGTTCCTCTTTTTATCGTGTACAGAAACATTTTAGCATCTTCTCTGGAATAGAATGATAAGAGAATCATTAGAGCATTTTTTTAAGATATAATTGGATTCTTAAGAAATAAGTATGGTTACATTTCAGCAGGTCCAGCAAACCAAATACTGTTTGCGAAAGTCAGAATTCATTGTTAGAAAATCCCACTATGTTAAAATTATTGTCTGAAAAGTACAGTACCAAGACATTCTTTTGTTCAAGCATCCTTTTCTAACATTTACAAGTTTTTATTCCATCTTTTTAGAACATCTTTCTAAGTACACATTAAGGCAATTCCAAACCTTTTGTATGCCATATAGCTCTTCCTTTGGCTGAAGAAATAAGTGGCCTACGGTCTTTTGCCTGTTACATTATCGACATTCTAAACTCACAATGCTCAAAGTATCATGAATTTTTCATCTACTTGGCTTTCCAAAAAGTTTGAGGACAAAATTAAGTGAGTAGCAGATTTTGACTGAATTCTAAAACTATTATGTGCATACCTACCTATTAATACATTATACAAGGGGTCTTCAAAAAGTTCATGGAAAGATTCATTTTATCTTTTAATTTTATTTTCCACAGACTTTTTGAAGTACCAATTTATTGAATGCTTACAATCGCTCAGGCATTAAATCTGAGAGATTGTAAGCATTAAACGTTAAATGTGTTAAACCCTTTCTATAATACATTTTCCATTTTATTTTCTTGTAATCAAAAGGTAGCTAATACTACTATCCTTATATTACAAAAGAAGAAACCATCTTGACCAGGTAGGTACTTTGTCTTAGATGGCACAGAGCAAGAAATAGCAAAGTCAGAAGCAGACACCAAAAAAGTGTGACTTCAAAAGCCAGTTTACTCAATGCAGCTAAAAACACAGGAAGAATCTGAAAAAAAAAAAAAAAAAGCACTAACGAAAATTAAAAATCTGTTATTATAATATTATTTTTATATGTTAATTCAATAATCCCCTTCTTACTATTGAGTTGAAAAATGGAAAAAGAATTCTAAAATGAAATTTGAAAATATTACAGTGACCTGATGTTTTGATAAATGAGTCTACAAATAAGACTTCCTGAATTTGGAGGTATTATATTTGGACTAAATAAGAATAATAAGTTCCTATTTTAAAATTAGTGTGATGTAGAGCAATTAACTGTGTGTATATTGGCCATTCAAATAATTTATTGCAGGTCTAAATATGTAATGTCACTTTATTTTAGCACACTTAGCCTCCTTATTTGCACTTAGGAGATAAAAACTGAATGTACCATTTTATTTTTTTACAATCAGTTTATTTTTTTAAACAGAGGAAAGACAGGACAGAATGGACAAGAACCTGTAAAACAGCCAGGAGTGGGAGTAGGACTAGCCGACACTGAAGGTAAGATAAAATTTACAATATTGAATTTTGGTTGAATCTACACACTATACTGTACATGCAGTGATTTATTTTTCTTTTACAATGAATGTAAATGTCTAAGTACTAATGACAAAACACTAGGTAGTAAGTCATCATTATCCATTAACTGAGAATGACTTTGTATTCATTTAACAATTTCCCAATTTCCTCATGTATATTTAATATTTAAGAACCTTGAGATGCTGAAAATTTAAAAGAGAAATAAGAATGTGAAGGGGACAGAAAAGAGACTCAGAGGTCTTTCTCAGGGAAAAAGTATCTTATTGAAGTTTTTTAAAATGTTTTGTTTAAAATATTGTGCAAGTAGAAAATCAGTCATGAAATCTCGTTTGTGTCCGTGGAAATTCTCCAATAGATGAAGCTGAGAAGATACTAGTGATGTAAAAATCATTTTATGGAAAAATTAGCTATTGAACTAACTTCTAAAGTAAAAACCAAATTTGAAATTAAATTTGTCTTATTAAACAAAGAGTAAATTATTACAAAATGCAAAAAAAAATTCTTAACTTTAGCAAGCACATAATGAGAGTATCTATATCCTGTACAATAGATAGTTTATCTTTTATAATACTGTGATAAAATCTGGTAGCTTTGTTACCCCTCATAAATTGCACCAACCTCTCAATAATGTTAACTATTCTGAGTACTTTACACTTGCAAAAGTTGATTTAAATGCTTTTTGTCAAACCCAGAGCTGAGAAAGGCATGAAGGAGGGGGTTTATGATAGTTTGAGATAGGAAATGTTTCCAAGGACCTTCTAAAAACCCATCAGAAATCCCTCCTAGTCTTTCAGTCCTCACATCTCCTCCTTTGCACATAAGCACGTTTCTGTGACAAAGTTTATCATTAGACATTCCTTAGAATTGCACTAAGTCAGATAAGATGCTCTGAGAAGAAATTGCCCAGTATCAGAATCTCAACCAATGAACTGATGGCAAATCTGACTCCGAGCCTCTGAAATTAATGAACTCTGTTTCCAAGCAGCTTGAGTGAACGTCTCTCTTTTTGCCAACAAACACTGTCTCTTACCCTTCCCTCACATAATTGCCTTTGGGGCTTGCCATGGTGTGTACTCCAAATTATAATACTATTTTCTATTCCTTATGAATATATTTATTTAATATATATATAAATATATATATATTTACTTAATTAATATAATATACAAATATATATTTAATTAATATATAAAATTAATATAATATAAAATATATAATTAATATAATATAAAATATAATATAAAAAATAATATATATATAAATATAATTAAACTAAATATATTTATGTAAATAAACTAAATATATAAATAAACTAAATACAAATAATCTAAATATCTCTAATGTATTTTCTCTAATGTATTTTTGCTAGGTTAACATACTATTTTTCTCTAATGTATTTTTGCTAGGTTAACACACTATTCTAAGAATTTTTCATGTACTATCTCATTTAATTTTTACAATTAACTAAGAGGTAAATGATAACATACACTGATTTTACATAAAAGGAAACTGAAGTGCAAACATCTCACAAGGTCAGAACAAATGACTTGAACCCAGGAAAATGACACCAAATATCAGGCTATTAAAAAGAATGATTATAGGCATGGTATCACAAGGACACTAAATGGTGAAATAGGAACTTAGGTTTCAGTTTTGGTCTGTTACCGGGTGCGTGACTGATTTCTCTATCTTAGGAAACCTTATCTGACAAATGCTGGTTCTAACTGACACCAAAGTTTCCTTATGGACTTTAGTGGATACCACATTTTCTGGTTGTACTCAAAATTCTGAATTTTTTCTTTGGACTCATTCAAAAGCGCTACCTGTTGCCACATTCCCCAGGATTTAACTTTCAGTCCACCAATTCTTTTACCTCCCCTCTCTCTGTATAAACTCATCAGCTCTCTCCTGTATGTTAATGAGTCCCAAATCTACTGCCCAAACTCCTTGAAATTCAAACTCAGATAGTTAATATCTGCCAGGCATTGGTATTCAACCAGGAAAATAGAAATCACTCTGAATATTAAAATAGAGGAAATGTATAGGTGGCAATTGATTGCATATACTCATGAAAGAGGCTGAGAAACTGAATAGGGATATTGAAGCAGCAGAGGAAGCTGCTGTCCATATAGGCTGTAGACCAGTGGGAGTGAGACCAGGATAAGCCTCTCTGGCTGGGAGCAGGAGACAAGGAAGAAATACCAGCAGATGACAGAAATATATCCTGAGACAGACAAGGACAGGGAGAAATATCCTGGTTTGTGCCTTCCTCCCATTCTGCAATCTCTGCCAGTGCCTGATCAAATCCATCTGGAAGCCAGGTTACAGGGGAGCGTGGTAACAGCCAAGGGGGCAGCTACTCTGAGAAGAGAGTAAGGGAAAGAGTGAAGACTGCATCTGAGAGCACCTAAGCATCAGACCAGCACAATACTGTATTTACCTGGAGATCCCACAGATGCATCAATCTATATATGCCCTGAACTGAACTCATGAGTTCACTCTCTTCCCCCCTTTGCCCCCTTTTCCCTTTATGCTGTTCTACAACTCACAAAATTTGCACCTATTTATACCAAATTTGCATATTTTATCATTATTCTTTGATTTAAATTAGCTATTTCTATGCATGTCTCCTTCATAAGGCCAAACAACTCTCAGACCAGAAGTATGGTTTACTCACCATTGTAACCCAGCTCTTAGCAGAAAGCCTTGCCCATAGAGTTGCTTAAAGAATGTTTGCTGAGTGAATGCATAAGCAATATAATCATATATAAAATTAATGGCTATTGATTTTTATATTACTCTTGAATTCAGGTATATAGAGAAGCAACTGATGTGCAATTGTTGCTACTTAATTTCACCTTTCTTTTAATCTTGAAGTTTATAATTGCAACGTTCTATTTCATCTTAAGTATTTCATATTATTCATTTATGCACTTTGTTTTATGATCCCCTTGGTCCACTCTAAGGGAAATTGATCTGCAAAGATTTGCTCTAGGACAGCATACTTTAATCCAAAGTATATCATAGATTTCAGGTAATCACTTTTAGACAGTTTGTTCTCATAAAATTTTTATTCTTGTTTTGGCATTATAGTGGGCAGAATGCAAAAGATAATGTTTTATGGGGTCGAAATTTTCTGTTTTGCATATTATTGACTTTTTTCATGCTAAATAATAGCCATTTTAAAAAGTAGTCCTTGTATTTATTAAGCAAGTCTATTTATTGTGGCTTATGATTTTTTGAAAAAAATCAATTTTCCGTTATTTTCTCTAATAATGGTTTATCTCCTTTATAGCAATGACTCATAAATTTTAATCCCAGCATGAGATTAATTCAATGGGTCAGAATGTGAGGTCTATTAAAGGTCCTGTGTTTCTGACCTAAGTTGTAGTAAAAAATAGCAACACTCTTTTAGACTCTCTCTACTAATGATGGTTGAATTTCCACAATTTAAATGCATAATGTAAAGTATAAATAAGTACTCTGTTTGGCACATGGTTAACACCCTTTAAGTTGTAGCTATTATTTAATTAGAAGTGGATATGAGATAGAGCCCTTTGGATCCCATCCAAAGGAGTAATATTCAGGATTGATAAAATACCATGCACTTGTTCAAAGAGCTTTGTAACCACCACTTTTCCTAGAGACTTAGATCAAACCAATTAGATTTTCGAATTGTAGAGACAAGTGTTTTCCCAATTTACATTAAAAACCTCTAATTACACCCTTAAGATAAGCTATCTAACCCTGTCCTACTTTTTTTTCCCCCATTGGTTAAATGTATTTAATAGTGTTATTCTTTGTCAGTGGGCATTCATGTAGTCACTGCCTTGATCCAATTATTCTCCTAAACCAATTGTTCTAAAACTTTAGCAAACATTATAATCAGAACTTTCCATGAGGTTTCATTTTCTTGGCTATATGCATTTAAACAACAAATGACCCTAATAAATCATTTATTTTCTTGAGTATCTTTGAAGCTTGAAATTAATCACTCAGTTTCCATTCTCAATGGGCCAGAACAAAGAAACTTCTACCACTATAAAAATATGCTAAGCTCTACTCTCAAACGTCTTCAAATAATTGAGTGTGGGAAACTTGTCATCTTAATGCTAACCTAAGGGGAAAGAGGGAACAGAAGGCAAGATTCGATTCAATATTTTACTGGAAATGTTGTGGGGTTTTGTTTTTAAAAAGCATAACAATTTATGTAGAAATAATGTAAATCTATGATGACCACAACAATCTCATTTAAACTGACATTTCAATATCTTTTTTAGTTCTAAGACTGATTACTTTTGGTCCTTTTTAGGTGAATAACCACATTTTGCAAAGTAGACAATACATGTATGGAACAGAAATGACTTCCTGCATTAAAATGATAAAAAGTCTAGGCCTCAGAATTGGAGTTCTCTATCTTGTTCAAGAAAAACACACAAAAAAATATTTTTAAAAAATTATTTTCTCTAAGTATTTTCTCTTATTAGATAGGGAAAATGAATGGAGTAAATGATGAATATCCCTTGAAAGGTATGTAGATTGGAACATCCTAGTGCTCTATTTAAAATATACATTTAATTTCCCTTTTTTCTCCTGTTCAATTCAGTTTTTTAAAAAGTGGCCCTTGAGGGAAAAAATATAAAACCACTATGGAAGGTCCTCAATTAGAACATAACAGCTGTTATTAGGGCATCCAACAACTTACTCTGCAAATATGTGAGCTTGCTGCCCTATATATATCAAGTGGCCATTCAGATGGGTTGGTGACTGTGCCAAACCTCATATCAAATATTTTAACAATCACCATAAGGACAGGCTTTAATATCTATTATGTAAAGAAGAAGTATGACAAAAATTCTTAAGTAAGGGAGCAAATTATATGCTTTGGGATTTCAGCGTTGGAAAGCATTGCTACATCTGCAGGAGTCGGGGGTGAGGGGACATGGCATGGTCTTGTGAAAGAGGTTACAAGTAGTGACTGCATTGAAATAGGGGCAAGTTCTAGACATGTGGTAATGGGAGAGCCACGTTTCAGACTTAAGGAAAATATGAGGAAAGACACAGATGGAAGAAGGGTTTGGGGTTTTATAGGAGGAAAGTAATTCAGTGAAGCTGGAAAAAAGAGTGTTAAGGGGAAGGTAGAGCAATTGGAAACTTGTACAAAGTTAGGTCAGATATAGGTGTTCGATGCTTCTGTGAACACCTAGGAGCTGGCAAATGTTAATAAAGAATTTAGAAAATACAAATACTTAAAATATTGAATCTTTCTATTCTGAAACAGGGGGGTCCTCTTTGTTTATTCAGATATTTCAGTACTTTTTTGGATTTGAGGTATATATGGGAAATCCAAGCAGAAACAAGATACATATTATGTAGTTAGACCATGGATCTAGAGTTCAGGATATAGGTCTCAATTTGGATCTAGATTTTAGGGTCATAATGTGGTAACTTTTATGGACCACCTGACATGAACCAGGAGCAGTGAGGATCTTTATCTCTTTTAAGTTATGTCCACCAGAAAAAGAAAAATCCAAGTAGCAACATGATTTATTTTCTTTCAATTCACCTGCAGGGAAACTATGAGTCAGAGGATTTTAGTATGCTTAGGAGCAAAGTCGGGACACAAACCCAGTTGTGTCTGATACTAAAGCCTGTGCTCTTAACCGGCACACAAAACACTGCCTCCCTAGGGGTTATACATGACATTGAACATATTGGGGTTACTGGTAAGAATGGAAAGCACAGAGGGTGGGCTGTTTAGTCCATGGGTATCAGTAAGATAATATGCAAACAAAGGATTGAGTCCAATGTTTTAAAATGACAATTTAAATCCCTTTTATTCCTAAATTTAAATGCAAAAATATTTAGGGTCAAATTTATAAATAATTTTATTTATCATTTCTTCTTTAATTATTTGCTTAGATATTCTTTACCCACATAGAAGATATTAGGTACATAATTATTTCTATTTTCTTCTAGCGCTTTTGTGGTATGAAAGGTCATATTTAATTTCTTTAAATTAATTTCTTTTATTCTATGTGATAAGGTAATAGTCAACCCATTTTCCTGGAAATATTTATTGAATAAACTTTCTTTCTTCACTGACATGAAATACCACAACAATTATACTCAAAATTCTTAAGTATATTTTTGTCTGGTAATGAGGTTTATGGATAATTTGCTGACTTACTTGTATTTGATCTGTCTGTGTCACACATTCAATTATTCTATTTTCAGTTTTTCTAAATTGGACTGTTTTCACCTGTTTATTTTTAAAAATATTCTAAAGAAACCATAAAACTCTCTTTGTTGACTAGCAAAGGAAGTTCTGCATGAAGATTTATTGAAATTATATTAAAACTCTAATATAATTTTGAGGGAATTAACATCTTTACATATAATATCTCCTGTTCATGGACATGTGATGCCTCTCTATTACATGAAATACCTTTTGTTCCTTAGTAAAATTGCTTTCATTTTCTTTACATACACTTAAAATATTGTTAATTTTATACTAAAGAATGTTGTTTGCTGGTTTTTATTTTTAAGGTAAATTTATTTAAATTTTAACTGATTACTGCATGTTACTTTCTAATATGGTGGCTGAAATTTAATTGCATACCAAACCATTACATTGAAGGTGGTAGCCAGTCATGTACAGGAGCAGCTACATTGAATGGATGGCAAAGGGAATTTATTTAAGTGGGGGGAGCAGGAGTGAATAGAGATATAATTATAAGGTTTTGTTTTCTCAGACTTATTAATCTCCTAAAACAAGCAGATAAGCAATTATCATATAGTATGATAATCTGACACAATGGAGAGGAGACAGAAAGGGAGAGATGTCAATAAGCGAATTCATAAATTTTCCTAGAATTAGTTTAAGAGAAATCCTAGGCCAATAGTGTCAAATAAGTTTCACCTTATGTGCCAACTCCAAACAAAACATAGAAACTCCTGGAATGCTGTGTTACTTAAGTATGCAAAGAACAAGCACAAGCTCAAATACAAAGGGTACAATAATATACTAGGAATTTCCACTGTGAATTCTAAAGGAGAAAATGATTATTGATTTAAATATCACTTTTAGAAGCCAGTTTCATATACATGATATTAGGCAATGTACTAGAATTCTCTAAGTCTTTGGTTCCTAATCTGTAAAAACAAGAATAACAATAGTACCTACCTTAATGTGTTGCAAGAATTAATGGAAATAATGAATGTAAAATGCTTGGCACTGTGGCTGGCACATGATCAATAAATGCTGGCTGTCATTGTTCCCATCATCCCCCATCGTATAAGAGTATTCTCCTAACCTAATTTTTCCCAATCCTTTTCATCCCATGCCACCTAAGATGCTTTCTTTTTCTACCTTTTGGCATTCAACTAGGAAAAGATGTTTTTAAAGAGTCCAAAATTTGCCAGTTTATGTTTCTTAAATGATACATATATCTGTTACAGTATTTCACACCACTTTTCTCCCCAATGTAATTCTTATGTGATTCCCTTTATAAAAATGCCTCCCCTCTGTAGAGAATGGTTTTCCTAGACTTTATCATACTTTCCTAAATTGCATGAGTTTAAAATTTAACATTCTTGACTTCTAGTCTTGCATTACTCACTGGGAATTTAAAATTGAAGATGTATACTGAAAAATAATCTATTATTGAAATATAAAAAATTCTGAATCTTAACTCTGAGTCAGATTCATCTCTGAAGAGTATCGATTGACCACTAAAAAGTTAAATAAATTAAATTTCCAGTAGTTATCGTGACTATTTCTTGGTGTTTGCTCACATCAAAGAATTGGCAATTGCTTAATTTAAAGCCATAGTATTGTAAACTTTCAGAGATTAATATTTGAAATGGTAGTTCCCAATATTTTTTTGAAATATCTTCTTCTTTGCCTAGAAGTCCCTGAAATGGTTGTATTGGGAGTTGGTGCTCTCTCATTCACTTATGAGAGGGAGACTTTTGAATAAAGGCAAGAACACTAAAACATAGCAAAAGGCACTAAATAAATATAAGCCAAGAATATTTTCTCAGCATAGATATAGAAAATTAACAAAAGATGTATAAATATTACAGATATACAGTGTTTATTTTATTCTAAATGTCTTTACATTATCTGATTTATTTGTCACAAAACAGTAGGAGATATAGCAATTGAATAATTGAAATAACGATTTTCACTTTATATTTGAGGAAATAGAGACCCAGAGCACTGAAATAATTCACTCAGAGTTACATATCAACTTATTAAACAGTCATAATCTACAGATAGTAAATCTAACATCATCCTACTTTTGCACATTGTACTTACCAAAATTTTCATTTTAGGATTGATAGTTAATAGTTCTATTTCATGGAAAAGCTATTTTAAATTTATGACTGCCTCTAATGGTTTGAGAAGGAAAACATGCAACACCAATGATGATTATGGCCAATCAACTAATGTCAACACCATTTACACTATAGGCACTATGTAGTTTACAAAAAAAAAAAACTAATAAATTGTATTAGATATTAAAATTTCCATAAAATTACTGTAGTCAAAACATTGTATTAACACAAAATAGGCAAATAGATAAATGTAATAACATATATTTCATAAATGGTTCTAAAAAAATAATTATTATAAATTCCAATGGAACAGACATTTCATTTGGTAAAAAAAGATAGTTTATTTAGCAAATAGTTCTGCCATTTTTTTCTGTAAGTAAAGAAAATTAGACTTTGACATCATACCATATACCAAGTAATTTTTAAGTGACTTAATAAGATAAAGTTTAAAAATAAAATAATAAAAATTTTTGAAGGAAATTTAAGAGAATATGTGAATAACATTGGTGGACTGTGAGAGGCAGCTTCCTAAGCAAGATAAAAAGCCCATAAGCCATCAAAGAAATAATAGACATTTTTGCCTACAAATAATAATAATTTATATGATTAAAGAAACCAAAACCAAATGTAACAAGTAAATGATGAATAAGTTAAAAAATTGTAGCATATATGATTGTCAAATGATGGCTATTCTAAATAAATATCTTCCACGGTTTGCTCAAAAAAAGGACAAACAATCAAGAAAAAACATGTTCAAAAATTATGAACTGGAATTTCAGTGAAAATGGCCTTCCAAATAAAAAGAAATTACCAAAAAAACTTGTAATTGTTAAAACAAGAAAATTAAGTGATTAATCCATGAGGTTCAAATTCTAACTAGTATTAATGCCACAGAAAGTAAAGAAATGTAGAGAAATATTATTCAAAAGTTAGCACATTTTTCCTTAAATTGAAGAAAATAAACCTCCACTTTGGAAAGACAAAGAGTGGAATGGGACCTACACCATGGGATGGCATCATAATGATCCAAAAAACAAGAGATATAAAGAAGATCCCAAATATTTTTAGAAATAATTTATTAATTAACATACATTATATCCAAGAAGGAAGGAGAAGAATTCAAACAATTTCTCAATGGCAATAATAAAGGCTTGAAAGTAGAGGGAGTAGTAGGTAATGCCTTTGAAATTCCAAATGGAAGAGATTATAAACTAAAATTATATCCACAAACTATCCATCAAGTGTAAGAGTAGAATGAAATAATTCTGGGAAAGAACAAAATCATTTTAGGTCTCAAAAAGTGTATTTCCCATGCTACCCATCTAAGAAAGCTACTTGAGGATACACTCCACCAAAATAGAGAATAAGCCACACATAAATACACACTAACCCACACACACAATAATTTAGGAACCAAAAGACAAGAAGAGAAGGGGACTTCCATGATGAAATAAAGAGAATCTAAAGACAATAGCCATGAAGCAGGAAAGAACACCAGGAAAAATCTGATAAAAACATGGAGAGTTTGTCCCCAGTTATTAAAAAATCCCAAAACTGAATTTGACTCAAAGGTGCTTTGGGGTTCCAGACATCCCTATTAACCTCATAAAAAATATCAACACCCTAGAAAAACTAGAGAAGCTCAGAAGCCCATTCAAAATTTCCAGGGACCTGAAGACCCAGGTTAGAGTGAGGTTGGCCTTCAAGGATGTGAACAGGTACCCACAGTGGCCAAGCACTAAGAGAAGGGCTTGACTGTGGCTTTGCTTTCTCAGTACACAGAGGCAGTAGCTGCAGAGTGTTCATCAGTTTGGCTGGAACTCAAAACCAAAGAATACTCTGCATCTTCAACTGATTACAGCCAAACCCACACTTCTAAAGGACCCAGCTGGGAAGGTTGAAACCAGGAGTGAATAGAAGTAGTGCTGGCATAGAATGGGAATCTTCCTTCTCTTTGACATCTCTACCACAATATGAATTTTAAAAACAAAAATATATGGTGACTTAAGCTGCAAGTGTGTGATGACTGAGGAGTTCAAGCAGGAGGGGAGAAGACAAATTGACAGGGGCCGGCCCTGTGGCTCACTCAGGAGAGTGTGGCGCTGGTAGCGCTGAGGCCGCGGGTTCGGATCCCATATAGGGGTAGCCGGTGCGCTCACTGGCTGAGCGTGGTGCAGACGACACTGTGTCAAGGGTCGCGATCCCCTTACCGGTCAAAAAAAAAAAAAGAGAAATTGACAGAAGTCATGATGTGTCTGATCAAGTAAAAACTGGTATAAAAAGGGGTTTTAGTGTTTTTGGAAATGTTGGAAATAGTTAGAAATAGGTTACATAGAAGCCTAAGCCAATTGTAAAGCAAAGTAATGAATTAAATGTTGAGGAAAAAACAAAAAAAAAGTTAAGAACTCCATGTAATACCCAAATTGTCTTGGAAGTGAACGATATTAAAAAGTCATGTTAATATAAATGCCAGATATTAGTTTAAACAAGATTATAATATAACTATGTTACAAGGATGAGAAAGGCTAAATCTTCATCTACCAAAATTTTTTAAAAAATTAATACATTATAAAGGCAACACAAAAGTATTTTGTAAAATATGAATGTAAAAGCATAAGAGATATAAAAATAGTTGACAATAGGGTTTTCTTGGCAATTTTACTAAGAATTAGGTGACATCAAGGGTTGAGACATGAAAGGATTGATTTTTCAAAAATAAGTCATCAAATATAAAATGACTGAAATGTTTGACATAAGAGGAAATCAGAAATGAAAGATAGTGACCAAACAGTGTCAATGAGTAACAACAAGAAAAATTTGGTATTATTTGGAGTAAATAAATGACTTTCTACTATTCTCCTAAATGATTATGAATATCTTTTCTCTTAAAACTCTTTTGTATATTAATCCTTTGTCAGATGTGTATTTTGCAAATATTTTCCCCCACTCGGTTGTCTTTTAACTCTGTTAATTGTTTCTTTTGTTGTGCAGAAGCTGTTTAGTTTGATATAATCCCATTTGTTTATTTTTCCTTTGGTTGCATCTACACAATGGAATACTACTCAGCTATAAAAACGAATGAAATACTGCCATTTGCAACAACATGGATGGACCCTGAGAGAATTATATTAAGTGAAACAAGTCAGGCACAGAAAGAGAAAAACCACATGTTCTCACTTATTGGAGGGAGCTAAAAATTAATATATAAATTCACACACACACACACACACACACACACACACACAAAACGGTGGGGGAAGAAGATATAACAACCACAATTACTTGAAGTTGATACAACAAGCAAACAGAAAGGACATTGTTGGGGGGGAGGGGGAAGGGAGGGAGGTTTTTGTGATGGGGAGCAATAACCAGCCACAATGTATATCGACAAAATAAAATTTTAAAATAAAATAAAATAAAATAAACTCTTTTGTAGTAGTTGTTGCAACTAGGTAACCTCTAATATACCCACTGAAGACCTTCTGATAACACTGATGTTGTATAGATAGATCTTTTACTTTTAAGAAACCTGACTTTAACTGATAACAATAAAATACAAAATCTCTGAACAAAAAGCTTGTGGAATTCGAACTATCAAGTTATTTTAACTTTTTTCGTAACTTCACTCAACAGTTAAACTAAAATGTATAGGGGTTCAGCAAGAAATGTTTGAGAATTCTGAAAAGTACCAAAATTCACTGAAGATAATTCACTTTTCCACCATTTAGAGTATTAGTTGCTTTCTCTAATTGAAACATATTTTTAGTTATTTTATGCAGAAGGTCTTGGAAAATTGCATAATTTTCTGTAAGCGGAAACCTTTTATATCAAAGCCAAAAGGTAGATCTGAAAAAAAAGAAAAACAGCACATTTCACAAAAGAAGCCCTTGATCAACCAAGTTGCACTTTCCCTTAAGAAACCAATTTTACAGATAAGAAAGTAACATAACCATCAGATAATATACTTTGAGGAATGTGTACACTGATTGTTTATTAGGCGTTTGCTAGTCTTTAAAATGATCAATATATTCTATTATTTGCTTTTCACCAATAAAAACTGGGGGGGAAATGTTCTGTTTAAATCTTTTGTTTAAAAGAATCGCTGCTATTCAAGTCTTCTTTTGTACTTGAATATTTTCCTGCACTAAACAGATGCAATTTTAGGCTGTCATCATCCAAAGCAGATGCTTACTTATCCAAGAAATAGTACACCCTTGTCATTTCTCTAATTTACATTGCACTCTGGAGCCCAGACAACTGTCATTGGTGTTATGAAATATTTAAGTAATAGTAGCAAGGCTTTACCTTACATATTTCACTATGACATTGTTGTGATTGAAAGAACCAGTCTAGGGAAACAGACAAATTCATGAACTGGGATAAGAGTTCTGATAGAGGTGAATGTACATTGGATATTAAGACCCTCTGCTTTAGGTTGTATTAGGAAAACCATCCTGGCTGGAATATTTTTTAGATTGTTCTTGAAATAAAAGTAACATGTAGTCTAGTTGGAGAAGGGCTAGCAAGTGTTACAATAGGGGGAAACTTCATCTTTAAAACCTTTGCAACAAGAGACAATATGTGGTATTGATGAACCTGTGGGCACTTCTGCCTGACTGGCATAATTCTGTGCTGGAAGGAGTAGTGAGAGATGGACCTTAAAAGGTAGTCACAGTTCAGATAAATTGTGAAGTATTAGACACTGTCAGGAGGAATTTACACTTCACACTGTAGATAGGCAATTGGAAGATATAGATGGATTTTAAGAAGGAAAAGTACAGATTTGGTGCTGTGAAGGACAGATTGTGGGGGATCATATCTGCAGTCAGGGGACCCATCAGGATGCAATTCAATAGTTCAAGTAAGAAATGATGAGGACTGGAATGCAGACAGAGGCACAGGTCAAAGAAATAGGGACAGAAAGCTCTGAAAGCTCTCTAGGAAGAATGATTTCAGAATCAAAATACAAATAAAACAATATCATAGAGACAAAATAATGGTTATCATGTAAATGATCAGTAGTTAGTAACAAGTATGCTTTATTTTTTTTAAGTAAAACCATGAAATATATGATTTATTCTATATCAAGTGAGCTGTCAATTTTCTTTTTTTTTTTTTCTTTTTTCTTTTTTTTTTTCTATTTTATTTGTCAATATACAATGTGGTTGATTATTGTGGTCCATTACCATTACCGAAACCTCCCTCCCTCCGCCCTCTCCCCCCTCCCTCCCAACAATGTCCTTTCTGTTCACTTGTTGTATCAACTTCAAGGAATTGTAATTGTTGTGTCTTCTTCCCTCCCCACCCCCAGGTTGTTTGTGTATTTATTTATTTAATTATTTTTAGCTCCCACAAATAAGTGAAAACAAGTACGTTTTTAAAAAAAAAGAAACAAAGAAACTGTTAACAACAAAGGGCAATGTAAAACGTGATGAAATAAGGGGAACTGTGGGGAAATGACGAAATGCACACCAATGCTTTACAGGATTTTAAAGAAGGAAATCTGCTGTGCTTTAAAAGGCCATCTGGTTTGCATTTCAGAGTATATTTTAAAGATGAATTAAAAGAATAAAATGGACTTTGAATTAGACAGCATACTTAAATTTTGCTCTCAACTTTGTCTTTATGGTGGCATTGATCTGTTGTTTCAAATATGGAAAACATAAGAAATCCAATCCTCCTGTGTATTGATTATTGTGTGAGTGTGTGTGTGTGCAGCACATTCTGAATGAAGGAGGAAAATCACTGGCAAAGAAATTCAAATGAGAGATTTAGTTTTTTTTAATAAAAACTTTCAGGATATATCTTGAAAACAGTGAGAGAATTAGTTCAATATTTTTTATTTTATGCATCTGTGGTATTATGCAAAATCAGAAATTCAGAATGCAATCAAAGGTATTAAAAGCAGACTTTTTCAAGTTCAATTATAACTTCAAAAGAAGTTACAATTCTATATTTGGAAAGGCTTAAATATTGATATGTGCACTTTTCAAAGTTTTCTGGGAACATGAAGGGTTTTTTTTTTTTCAACAAGAAGAAATAAAATTTACCAAAGAACTTCATCTCCTAAAGTTAGAAAATTAACTGTTATCATTTTGCTTTTTAAAAAACGTTTATTTTATTCATTGATGTTACATTAAATTAGAAAAACAGGCTTATTGGTTGAACTGTTTACATCAGTGAGAAATCTTAGTACTGAAGTGTCTAACACCATTTCACATTCTATGGTTCTGTGTTGAGTTAGGCAAGGGCAGACTCTGTTTAGCTTCTAAATATTTCAGTTGCGGAAAAGGTAGTTTTAAATTATGTCAGTTACTGCAAGAGGCCTAAAGAACAGGAACTATTTCTAAATGGTTCAAGACAGATACCTTTTTCTTCAAGTGTTTATTATTCTTGATAGTCTGATAGTTTGAGTTCATTTCTTTTTTAATTAATGATGAATTGGCTGGGTCAAAATTTAGGTCAACTTGTGCAATTTAGTTTGATTTTGAGACTGCTGTGATATTTCTCTGCTAATTTAGTTTACTTTTTTATAGTTAGTAGTGAGTTTATCTGAGTAAAATTAATATGAACTGTTGCTCAATGATTTATGGGTGTTTTAGAGTTCAGAATATGATCTATTTTCAGAATGTGCTTTTCTTACAACTTTAGGAACCTCGATTAGCAGTCACAGATAGACATTTTTCTAGCATTTTTATCTGACATTTTAAACTCTCTTGTAACTAAATTTAATTAATCATCTTCTCTTTCATAGATATTTTCCTTAACAAAGTGTTCAGATATATTTTAAATAAAATATTCTCCTAAAGAGTTCCTGAAAATAATTGTGTTAAAGATTAAAAATTGAAATGAGATGGAATGGAATGCAATGATAGAGTTATTTTAAAAACCTACTTTTAAAAGTAACATCTTTATTAATTAACGATTGACTAATTATTGCTTCTTTGTGAAAATATTGCTTAGAACTCAGTCTAGGTTGAATTATTATGGCAGACATAATAACATGGAGAAATGTTATGGAAATACACAATTTTATGTTACTTGAAGAAATACGATTGCTTAACATATAATGATTATCTCCTTGCTGATTTGAACCTAAAACTTTTAAGAAAATTTAAAACTTTAAATGTGCTAATTTATTGGTGTGGAAAAATATATCTGATTTTAGTTTGACGGGGGTTGTTTCTTTGTTTTACTAGAGGGTAGAGGTAAAGACTATAGCTCTTAAGCTGTAAACGCCTTCTCCTCTTATATTTTATGTCTCAGGTTTAGTTGCTTTATTCTTCCAATCACTGTCTCACCTCCACAGTTGAGCAATTGCCAAATCCTTGCAGATATTCTTTTACATATTTCTTAAATCCCTTCCCTCTTTTCCACTTCAAGTTTAGGTTTTTATCACGTCACCAAAATAAATGCCTAGTCTCCTAATCGTTTTCTTAACCTACATTTGAAGCATTTAAATGTGAGGTATTATCACCTTCAAAACCATCTTTTACAGCTACTGTCTGATCTGACTTTATGTCACTCTCTAGCGTAAAACATCTCTGTAGACCATATAACTCCAGCTTATCGTACAACAAGCCTTCTTCCTACTCCAGTTTATCTACTGGCATGTCTTTTCTCTCACTTTACATCCTGATTATATAGAAAATGGGTGCAGTTTTCCACACAGACTCTGCAATTCCTCTCTCCCTACATTGGCTCATGCTGTTTCCTTTGCTTAATGTGATCACCCCCTCCCAAACTGTTATCCTAGAAAACACCGATTCATTCTTTGAGACCCACTCCTCAGGTTGCTTCTTTCAAGAAGCTATCCCTGGGGCCCACTCCACCTGGCTATATTAAGGAAGGGTTTTTTTGCTACCTTCCGGGCCTCTATCACTGCACCAACCATGTTGTATTGTAAACATCTTTTTAACAGCAATAACTAATAGTAAAATAAAAACCTAATCTCTTATTGTAGCTAATTTATAAATTAAACTTTATCATAGGTATGTATGGATAGGAAAAATCATAGTATATATAAAGTTCAGTACTGCACGTGGTTCCAGGCATCCACTGGGTGGGATGTATCCCCATGGATAAGGGGGACTATTACATGTTGAGGGTTAGAGAGAGAGATAAGCAGTTGGGGAAAGATTACAATATTGGTTTCATCCAAATTTATTTATTTCTTAAACTGGACAGTCACTACATAAGTGTTTATTATATATTCTTTATACTCCATTATGCCTAAATTATTCTTAGTAAATTTAAAAATAATATTGAATAATTTTAACATTCATTTGCCTTTACATTAAGAATGCAATTTTTTAACATGAAATTACTTCAGCTATACCTACAACAACTGCAATGATGTGTTCAACTTTCAAAAGGAGAGAACAGAACTGAGGCCACCAGAGGTGGGAAAGGGGGAGGGGAAAAAGGGGTTAGTGAGAAATTGGTAAAGGGCCACAAAAAATTATTACATTGTATAATGCTGAATATACTAATTATCCTGTTTGAGCATCACATATTGCACACAGGTATTGATATTCAATGCTGTACCCCACAGATATGTACAATCAATTATGTTTCAATAAATAATTTTTTTTAAACTATACCTAAGATAAGGCAGTATCTTTCACAACTAAGACAGAAAACAACACAAACAAACTTAAAACAAAAGAATGTTTATTTGTTATCATAACTGAGAAATTTATAGGTAGAAATGGTCTCAGGAAACACCACCTCTGGCCTGTTTTAGTTCTCAAGCCTTTTCTCAGCTTTTCTCTGAAATTTGGCTTATTTTCAGGCTGTTCCATGGGGTTAGGGACAGAATTGCTCACTGCTCTGACGCCCAGTTTTACACTCTTGACCCAAAGGAGAGAATCTGTCTCATAACACCCTCAGTTATGAGGATGCCCATCTCTAGAACAGTTATTGTGGCAAAGAAAAGCATGGTAGTTTCTGCCATAACAAATCTCTGTGATTTGAGGGCATTCTCAACATGGCGGTGGAAGAGGAAAAGATTACTGGACAGATAAAATAAGAGATTGTGTTAAAGTTCCTGTGTGTGTACTTACATATCACTCACTCTCACACATGCGTTGAAATCTGTGATTCCAAGTGGAGGAGTCAGAGCTATGGCAAAAACAAACACATACACACACATTTTTTTAAAAATCCCTCACATAGATGCTAGAAAATTTCCTACTAAATATGAAAGAAATGGGGAAATGTAAACAATAGGTTTTTTAAACAGATAAAGAACGAAAATAACAGTTATACGAAGTGTGATAACTGCTTATATTATGGAAACTTTAGAGGAGTTTTGTTTGAGATGAAAATCATAACTGTGATAAATTTCTGAAATGAATTCTGGTATTCTATAATATTTTACATTAATGTGTAAAAGAGTTTCAAAGTTCATGAAGAACTCATAGATAATTCATTGAGTGTATCATTTTCAAATGTAGCATGAGGACTATTTCCAGAAATTTAGCATTCTACTCTCCTTTTTTTTTAATGTCTTCTGGTTAAGCATATATTGCCATAATAGATTTAAAATCTTGTATGTACTGCAAAATCGGTCCTCTAAAACTGATATAGCCAATTCCTATGGCTAGGTAAGATGAAAACAATGATAAAACAAATTATTATTATACCAAATAGGATAATCTCAACATACTTCAGCTGATCTGAATATTATGATTTATTCATTTCCTACCATTTCAAGCTTCTTTAAAAAGAAACTATTGAAAATTTAACTTACTAATTTGGAGGGGTAATAACTCCAAGCAGTTTTGTATCATATACTGTCTGTATAATTTGAGAAAAATGTTAGAAGTATGTGGGTTTAAAAGGATTCTAATATTATTAATAAGTACTTATTCATAGTATCACTATGTAAACTGAGTGTAAGAGAATATCGGACAGACTTTTATTTTGCTGTTCAAGCATTTGGGGAGATGATAGTTCCTTTCTTATTAGAAAAAGCCATCGAAGAGGGTGGTGGTTAACTTCAGTCAATGAGGAAGACTGGAATTTGGCAGCAGGTTTCCAAAGAAGGTGGAGAATTATAGCAATTTGTCCACAGAACAAATATTCTACTTTTTTGTTCTTTTAAGGTAGGTTAAGTTCTCTACTTAATAATTTCAACTTCAACAGCAATCGTGGTTAGTATTTATCAAGAACAGTGATAATCTTGAACGTCTCATTTTCTAAGAAGCCTGAGGCCAGAACCACTCATGTATAAACAAAAAGGTTGTGAAAAACCACATTCCAGGAGGCACTGTTCACATAAACCAGTTTGTGAACGGGACCCTCTGGAGTTATCAATGTGGTATTCCTGCCAAAGGGATGTGGTACTGACTTGGAGTCAGAAACACTTGGTTTACAATAACTGGATGGTAGAGTAATTTTCATTACTAAGAGGAAAAACTGTTGGTATCTAACACCTATTCAGAGCTTAAAACATGCTGGGCACTGTATTAGCTCATTTAATCTTGGCAAGCACCCTGTGACATAAAATCTTTTTGTCCCTAACCTGTACTATTGTGTCTGGAAAGCAGAAGTAATGCCTGGATATGCATCATGCATCTTGCAACCATAGGCTAAAAAAGATAAAAACAAATACTAAAATGACAGAGTAGAAATAAAGAACGAATTCAAGTTTATGAAATCATTACTAAGGTGGCAAATCTATGTCTACCTCTAGATTTCTTGTTACATTAGCAAAATAAGTCCCTATTTGTTTCATCACTCTGAGATTTTTCTGTTAGCAATAGCTGAAGCCATTACTTAAGGATGCAGAAGAAAGAGTAGAAAAAAAGTAAAATTAAGGAAGAAAAGGAATTAAACTGAATGTAGAATTAATTCCAAGTTACCACTAATTCATGTTAATGTATTTAAATCATCTAATAAAAGACAAATTTAATCAAAGTATATTAAACATACCTAGCGGTATGTTGTGTACTGAAAGTATACCTAAAGTAAAATCTCACAGAAAGTCTAAAAAAATGAAGATACATATTATACTATTATTCAAAATTAAGCTAGTGAAATGATATTAAAGTCAGACAAATAGAAAAATCAAGACAAGAAATGATATCCTTCCTATGTCACCAGTAATGACCATTTCAAAAGCATGATTAAAAAAAGAACTTTTTAACAATAGCAGCAGAAAGTCTAAGATTCCAGGAAATAAATCTAACAAAATATTCCAAAAATGTTTATGAGAAAGTTGCAAAATACTGTTAAAGTTCACAAAAGAAAACATGAATGAGCAGACATATAAAGCAGGTTGTAAAGGTGAATATCATAAAGATTACAGTTGTTCCCAAATTAATACATAAATATCACAAAAGTTCAACTAAATAACAAAAAGTTTGTTATTGATTTTGAAAGGCTGATCTTAAAATTTACATAAAAGAGAAAAGGGCCAAAAAGCTTTTGGAAAAAAATGATAAAGTAGGGCTGCTCCTAGTTATCAAGATTAATTATAAAGTTATAGTATATAAAATACTATGGTATACAACAGGTATAATCTAGTAGACCAATGAAACAACACATCACCCAGAAAATACCCTCATGTATATGGGAACTACTTATAACAAAAATTGTTTTGCAGAAAAATAAATGATTCAGGAAATATTGGTTGCCTGCATGGAAAAAAAAAAATTACTACTATCACACTGTAAAAAACAGTGAATAAATAATTGTGGATGGTTTATGTATCTAAAATGAGAAGTAACATTTTACAGCTTTCAGAAGGAAACAGATAATAGCTACGTGATGGCAGAAGAATATAGGATTTTTAAACCCAAAACCAAAATCATAACGTGAAAGACTAATAAATTTGACATTACAATTAAAACAAAACTTTTGTCCAAAAAGATTACACCATGAGCAAAATAAAACAATATGAAGATTAAGAACAGATATTTGCTGTGCATATAAAGGAAATGAATCAAGATCCAGTATGTGTGTATGCGTACACTGACATATTGTTTTTCTAAAGATCATTAACAAAACACCAGAATTCACAGAAATGTGACAAAATATAAGTATACATTTCTTATAGAAGAGCAGTACATGAGAACATTGGTATAAACATTCTGGAGACTAATTTGACAATAGCAACTGAAAATGAAAATGTTTATGCTCTTTGAACCAATTTTTCAACGTATCCTAAATATTCTAATATATCATAACTAAACTCTTTTATTCATGCATGTAGAGTTACACATAAAATGTTCCTTACAGTTTGTTTTTAGCGAAAAATTGGAAAACTCTGTTCAACAACAAATTGATAAATAATTTTTATATATTAATGTTGCAATAAAACAATATATAGATAACAAAAATCATTTACTTTACAATAAACATCTATTTTTGATGACAACTCCTAGAAAATTAGAAAAATGAGTTTCCTTTCTAAATTTTGTAAATATCATATATATGTTTTTAAAACAAGATTTTACGTATTGGGGAGATTTGGGCTCATATCATAGGCTCCTGAAGGATGCCCACTACCACTATTAATTTTTAACATGGTATCAGTCTTCATTAATGTATAAGGAAAGATAATGAAATGAGATGTATAAAGATTGAAAAGGAAAAAAATAAAACAAATTATTTGTGGACAATGTGAATATTTATATAGAAAAACTGACAAAATCAACAGGTAAATGTTAGAACTAAGAATTTCTCTACCTCACTAATAAGTAACCATAAATACATAACAACAACAGCAACAACAATAATAAAATTGTTTATAATATCTTTTCAACAAATGGTGCACATCCACATACAGAAAAAGTAATCTAGACACAGAACTTACCCTTTACAAAAATTAACTCAAAATGGATCATAGACCTAAATGTAGAATGAAAAACTATAAAACTCCTAGAAAATAACATACGAGAAAATCTAGATGACCTTGGATTTGGTGATGACCTTTTAGATCCAACACCAAGGGCACAATCCATGAAGAAAAAAATTAATAAACTGGACTTTATTAAAATTAAAAATTTCTTGACAATGAAAGACAATGTCAAGAGAATGAAATGGTAAACCACAGACTGGGAGAAAGTATTTTAAAGACCATATCTAATAAAAACTGTTATACAAACTATAAAAATACTCAAAGAAAACAACCTACTTAAAACAAATGAGCCAAAGGCCATAACAAAAACCTTACCAAAGATATACAGATAGCAAATAAACATATGAAAAGATCCTCTACATCATATGTTATCAAAGAAATGAAAATTAAAACAACAATGAGATATCCCTACACACCTATTTGTATGACCAAAACCAGAACACTGACAACATCCAAATGCTGGTAATATGCAGAGCAAGAGGAACTCTCATTTATTGCTTGTGGGAATGCAAAATGGTACAGCCACTTTGGAAGACAGTTTGGCAGTTAATTACAAAATTATCTTACCATACAATTCAGCAGTCATGCTTCTTGGTACTTACTCAAAGAAGTTGAAAGCTTATGTCCACAAAAAAACCTGCACATGAATGTTTACAGTAGCTTTATATGTTACAATAGCCAAATCTTAGAAGCAACCAAGATGTCACTCAGTAGGTGAATGGGTAAATAAACTATGGTATATCTAGACAAAGGAATAGTATTCAGTGCTATAAAGTAAGGAGTTATCAAGCTATGACAGACATGGAATAAACTTAAATGCATACTATTAAGTGAAAGAAGTCAATCTGAAAAGGCTATATATACTGTATGATTCCAACTATATGAGATTAGGAAAAGGCAAAACTATGGAGACAGTAAAAGGATAGGTGGCTGCCAGGGGCTGGGGGAGAAAAGGAATGAATAGGCAGAGTACAGAAGATTTGGGGCAGTGAAATATTCTGTATGATACTACATGGTGGATACATGTCATTACATATTTTTCCAAATCTATAGACTGTTCAACACCAAGAGTGAACCCCAATGTGAACTATGGGCTTCAGGTGATGATGGTGTGTCGTGATGTGTCAATGTAGATTTATCAGTCGTAACAAATGTACCACTCTGATGGGGGATGTTATCAATGGGCTAGGCTGTGCATGTGTGGAGAGGGTGGGTATGGGAAATCTCTGTACCTTCCTCTCAGTTTTGCTGTGAACATAAAACTGCTCTAAAAAATCTTAAAATAATTTTTTAAAGTATCTTGAAGTTAATGTTAAATAACCAAGATACCTACAGAAAAACAAAAGGAACTTTGAGACTCCATTAAAAGGCATCAAAAAATGTCTGAATAAATTCAAAGTGATTGTATGCTCTGTAATGGAATTCTATATACTTAGAGAATCTTCAATATACTCACACAATCAACTTTGAAAAAGAGGAGCAGAGAAGGCTTTGGTGTTCATTAGTGCTGCTCACCAATTATTTCGACTTCTCTCCCAGACTCTTTGGTTCTCTTGTGGAACAGTGAGTCTTTTGACTTGCTCTAGCCAATGAGGCACGGTGGTAATAATGTATACTGCTTTTAGGAGGAGCATTCAATTGCAGGTGTGAGATTTATAGATTTCCTTCAGGCATGGCAGTCAGCAAAGGGGACGATAGTGGCTGAGATTTTGTGACTATAAAGAGTAGAGGCCCTGCCAACTTTTGATGGACAGGTACAGTGAGCAAAAATTAGATCTGGCAGTTTTAAATCACTGATATTTTGGTGGTGGTTTTTGCTGCAGCAGAATCTAGTCTATCCTGACTGATACAAGGATAAAGTTACCCCTGCAACGAATCAGGACATGATAATGAAGAGTCTGGCAAGATGAAAAAAAAAAAAAACAATAGCATAGCATACAAAGCTTAGAGATAAACCCAGGAATATGTGGAAACTAAAAGTGGCATCACAGATCAAAAGGACTATCTCATACATGGAACTGGGGGAATGTCTCCCTATAATAAAAAATCCTGGATTCTTATCTAACTCCATCTGCAATAGCAGATGTCATATAAGGCCCTAGCAGGATTCAGTTGACACGTTCAAGGGGGTAGTTAAAAAGAATTTAACGACATGACCATTTACAATGGGAGGAAGGATAAGGGAACCAACAAGGAAGGTGAAATGTACAGGAACTAGACACAGCAAAAGGTCATTACCTTTCCTGGGTCTAATGCAGCACAAGGAGGGAGGCAGTTATCAGAACTCAGCAAGAGCTACAGCCATGGTAGAGGGGATCCCAGACAGGAGCTGTAGACTTTGTAGGAAGACATAGCCACTGCGAAACAGTGTCCCAGCAGAGAGGACTTGGCGAGAGGAGGAAATAAATACCCCAGCCTCTCTCCTCCAACCTCAGATCTCTTGCTGGTGCTTATTACTAAAACACCACTGGAAATCAGAGGGAAGGAAACCAGGTGATGAAGTTCAGAGTGTTCTTTTTTCTTAGCGAAAAGCAAAGTGAGACTGACAAAGAGGGTACCTGGAGAGGTAAAAAGGAATATCTAGCACAAGTGAGTTAAGATTAAATAGTTGGGGTAGAATTATAACTTACTCTTCTATTTAGCATGGCAATTAAGAAAAGGGAGATAAAGTGATGGGTGGAAAAAAAATAGTGTTGAGGAAGGGTTTTGTAGAATGGAACAGTAAAATATACCTCTATGTTGCATCTAGTAGAAAGCGAAAAGCTGAAGAGTCAGTTAAAACAGTGAGAAGGATCAAAATAATTAAGAGTGGGGGCCAGCCCCGTGGCTCACTCAGGAGAATGTGGCGCTGGGAGCGCAGAGGCGCTCCCGCTGCGGGTTTGGATCCTATATAGGGATGGCCAGTGCACTCACTGGCTGAGAGCGGTGTCAGTGACACCAAGCCAAGGGTTGTGATCCCCTTACCGGTCACAAAAAATAATAATAATAATAATAATTAAGAGTGGAAGAATGAATCTAAGGACAAAGAGGGAGAAAGGCTGTAAGTAACCTAGTGGGCCAATGTAAACATTTAACTCCCACTGTCTATTCACCATCATTCAGAAGGTATCCGCAGGTGCACTCAGAGGTTACCTGGCTGCCTGGTTGCCGTCCACACCTTTGAGAAGCTGGAGGTTCTACAGTTATTGGTAATTTTGCTCTTACAGAAACAGAATATATTTCCTCAAAGGAGCTCCTTCTTTCCTTAACATTACACTATTACCTGGTTTTATTGTCTAAATTTATTATATAATTATGCCAATTTTTCTCTGTATTCAGGGATATGCGTAGATCCACCACTCCTCCTGGGTGGTCCATCTCCCTGCTTTTAGATCAAAGTCAATACAGCTGTATGGGAGTTCTAGCCAAGGCCTCCTGAACTCGGGAAGCTAGCCTTGTGTTCTTAAACTTGACTCCTCTGGAAAAGGGTTTTACTGATCTTAAATGTTGGTCTACCATAGCAGCTCTCCTGAGTCACTCCCGGTCTTTGTTTTCCTGAGGTTTGGGGGAGTTATTTTAAACTTTAAGTGGTTTAAATGTGATGTCCATCTAAGTTTTCAGTTTTTTCCCTCTGAGAGTGTAAGTTTTTTGTTGTTGTCTCATACAAGATAATAGGAGGCTTTCAATTTAAAAGATGTCTGGTTATTTTCAGTCACAGTAAAATGAATGCTAAGAAGCATTTACCAAAAAGACAAAAACAAAAAATGCCAAAAATATTGAAGGAGATCAATCAGAACAATCTATTTTTTCTCCTAAAATTATGTTCTTTCTGGCTTTATCTCAGAAAGAAAGGATTTCTTTATATAACAGAATACAAAGAGAATGCGCAGGCTTGTCCTACTTTCGCAAATCTCTTAAATCTTATTAGGCCGGAATGCATGTTGTATTGCAGAAAATATCTCTTGGAATCTGGGTTATTTCAAATAAAGGTCTTAATGAAAGCTTACAGAACTCTTCTCCCTTCAGGAAAAAATAATTTAATGAAAACACAACAAAATTCCTTTTCCTCCCAGCCCCCATTCAGCCCTATGACATGAAAATGTATTAGGATGTCATAGCTTAGAATAATACAGGCTCTGATATACATATAAACAAAAATGAAATTAATAGACTACCATACAATCATTTATTTTGGGTGAAACCATAGGTTTGGAAAAAATTTCAAAATATCTTTCCCCAATGGCCTCAGCTTACTTGAGTGGGATGAGCCGGGGCTTTTGAGTCAGACCTAATAAATCACTTTTCTCCAGATCTAGGTGGAAATGATATCTGCCTTGTATGTTGCTTTAAAGATTAGAGAAATTATACGAATTCATTAATTACATATCTAATATAGACTAGGTGTTTCTCTATGGGCTGAAAAGACAAGGATAAATAAGGCACAGACTTTACACTTCGAAGGCTGTAGACTAATACATAAAGTGCCTGAGACACAAGAGTTGCTCAATAAATTGAACACATTATTGTTACCATTCAAGTCCATTCTAGCTTTCTACATGTTATAAATTGAGTACACTTCTGTAAATTAATGCTTCGGAAAGAAAATGAGTAAGCATTTATTCCATTTTTTGACTGTACCTAGTCTTTCCAGGACAACTTCCCCACAAACTCTGTGCCCTCCACTCCATATATATCCATCCATGCTGATCCCACAAAATCCCAAGTTCTCTTCCCCCCAGCACATGCATGCACAGAAATACACACATGAATTTGGCACAAAATTACTATCACATAATAGATTACCACAACTTTGCTGATAACTTGGTTATATTGCTGGAAACATCTAATCTAGTTGTATTACTTTTGCCAATTTAGTCAACCTAAAATTTAGTCTTCTTTCTTTAAAGTGAGGGTAATAATATCTACTCTATTTCACATAGTTGAGGAAATAATGAGATAACATGACAGACGTTTGTGTATGTTGTATTTTTAATAATTTAATTAATATTTATAATTCATATTGGTATAATATTACTCACTTGGTTACAGGTAAGTGTAAACTATGAGAGAGTAGAAAATTATATTTCTTGAAATAATTTTGGGATGAAGATTCTTTTTTTCTGAAGAACCAAATCCAGTTAGTTATACTCTAAAGAAATTACTTTTATCTAATCCCAAAGCATTTTACAAATCCAATCTTAGAAATTCTCTTTCTATTTATTCATGATATGTGTTAGTAAAAAGTGCTGGACCCAAACATTTACAGTCATCTGTTAGATACATAGGTATAAAGTGAGCTAGCTACAGTGTTATTTTCAATGTATAAGCAGACTAGTTATCAATAGTCAACCTCATCTCAAAGATCCCCAAAGAGATTTAACCCAAAAAGATCCTCTCCAGTACACATTATAGTCAAACTGGCAAAGCTCGAAGACAAAGAGAGAATATTAAAAGAAGCAAAAGAAAAGTGTCAAGTCACCAATAGGGGAGCCTTTATCAGAGTAACAGCAGACTTCTCAACAGAAACTCTACAGGCCAGAATAAAATAGAATGATATATTAAAAATACTAAAAGAAAAAACTGCCAGCCAAGAATACTATATCCAGCAAGGCTGTCCTCCAGACAAACAAAAGTTGTGGGAGTTCACCACCATATGACCAGCTCTAGGAGAAATCCTGAAGGGAGTCCTTCATCTGGAATCTGAAAAATGATAATCATTACCACAAATACACAAGAAAGAACAAAACCCACTGGTAAAACAAAAATGCAAGTGAGAAAGAGAAACTAAATCTTACCAGCACAAAAAGCCATAGTGACAATGTAATAATGCCCCTACTTTATTTCTGATTTTAGTAATTTTGGTCTCTCTTTTCTCTTTGTCAGTCTAGATAAAGGTTTACAAATTTTGTTGCTCTTCTTAAAGAATCAACTTTTGGTTTTGTTGATTTTCTCTATTGTTTCTAAATTTCCTATTTCATATATTTCTGTTGTAATCTTTGTTATTTCCTACTTATATTTGCTTTTTGGTTTAGTTTGCTCTACCTTTTCTATTTTCTTAACTTAGAAGTTTACTGATTTAAGATTTTTCTTATTTTTAGTATAGGTGTTTACAAGTATGAATTTTCCTCTAAGCACTGCATGAGCCCTACATCCTACAAATTTTGATATGTTGCACTTTGATCTTTATCTCAAAGTACTCTCTAATTTCCCTGTGATTTTTCTGTTTACCTATTGTTTATTTAGGAGAATGTTGTTTATCCACACATTTGTGAGTTTTCTAAATTTCCTTCTGTTATTGTGGTCAGAGAACATATTTTCTGTGATCTCAGTCTTTAAAAAAAAACAGGAAAAATTTAAACAAACAAAAAAGCTCATGGAAATATTTCCATTATCTTTCAATTCTATTCCTCCATGAACTTTTTGAAGTGCCCTTGTGTTTATATCCTGTTTTATTGACTTTTTATGCAATTTATGTTGTTAAACTTAAATATTTATTTTCTGTTTTTGATTTCTTTTTACTAAGAGGACTTGTTGATTTGCTTAGAAATTAATTTGTCTTTGAAAAGTTTATTCATCTTCCTCTGTTGAAATTAATTTGATATTTGTATGCTTTTGGAAGACTTTAGAGAGCTATATCAAATAATCGTAGAGATTATAAAATGAAGTATGAAAATTTTAATAAATTTTACATCTCCAGTTTTTGTGAAAATTAGAAGTCTTACTCTCTACAGAATATTTTATTTTTCTGTTATTCAGTTTATGTATTTGTTATTTGCATATATATATATATAAAACAAATAAATGTGCATATACTTTAAAAAAAAGAGTCAACCTTATGAGATCTTACAAGAATGCTTCAAAAAGTTCATGGAAAAATGGAACTAACATAATACAAATCTTTCCATGAACTTTTTGAAGACCCCTTGTACAATAGGGGTATTTGGAATAGGATCTAATACACCGTAGAGTAAAATAAATTAGTTGCACTCTGCTCTTCTCTTTCAAACATAAAATAATGAGAATAAACTTTCAAAAGTATAGTTTTCATTTCTTCTATGTCATCCTACACAAACTGTTTTGCTGTACAGGTAAGAAAATGTATCCAAAAACATGTTTCTGAGAATTAAGTTTAAATCATATCAGTGGCTTTAATATAGCCTCTAGAAAGTAATAATATACTAGGAGATGAAATTCAATAGAAATAAGATGATCAGACTTGTTTTAAAAAATCTCATAGCTTTCCTTGCTACTTAAGGATTTGGCATAAAGAAAAGGTAAGCACTAATTATAGATAATTATTGAGTACCACAATCAAAAGGCTTTGAACTTTTAAAAGACAAGAGATACAATTTCAGCATGGAAGTTAAAATTATTATAGGCTCCAGGGTATTGTTAATACATCTGGTTGGAAATTATAGAGAAAGCCTGGCAAATAGAACAAATTATAGTGAGCTTACTTCCTCTAAGAGATTCAGCAAAATGGAAAATGGCCTCTTTTTCTTTTTTTTAATTTCAATTAAAATATATTGACTTATATGAATATTTTAAGATATGACTCTCTTGTTTTATTTTTTGTTTACTCTGAATAAATGGAGCAATTGACCTAGTGGTATAGATAATGTTTGCTAGGTGTAAATTGTCAATTAATTCTAGAATTGATCTTTTATTGCATCAAGAATGTTGAAAAAATGTTAAATATGTGAGGACACAGATTTGTTAGTTAGCCTGATTCAATCATTTATATTATAATCACATATCAAAACATCACTTTGTACTGCACCAATATATACGATTATTATTTGCCAATTAAAATTAAAATTTTAAAAATAAGAATAAGAATTAATGCTTGTTGAGTAATTGCCATTTCAGGCATTATGCTAACAGTTTATCTTTGTAATAGCATCTAAAAAAGTTTTCACTTAGATTCAAAACTAGTAGAATAGAAACAATAAAAGGAAGAAAAGAAAAATTATAAACAAGGGAATATACATCACTACTTTGGCTATTGACACATATTAGGGCATTAATAAGACTTTTCATAATGACTAGGTTTGGAAACCCTAACTGAGTAAAACAGACAAAAATATATAGAGCAGAAAATGTTAATTAAACATTTTAATTAAACAGTAAAGGGCCTGAACTAAAAAGTATTGAGATACAGAAAGTATCCAAAAATTTTATTATCCTATTAAACTGAAAGAAATATTATAAATGATCTTATCACGTTTTTTAACTTTACATATGAGGAAAGACAGACAGAAAGACTTAATGATTTTCCTGCCATCTCACAGGGCTAGAATCCACAATTTCTGATATTTTAAACTCATCTTAATTCCACATTAGACTTCTCAGATTTGGTGGAATGGGTGATAGGAGCTAGGTAACAAATTATGAGGTAATAGACTGTCAGGGCTAGATATACATGTTACCTAACACCAATTTAGACTTCATTAGCCAGCACCACTGACCTGTCTCATTGTAGGTAGTATTTATTAATGAAAACTTGCAAATGCAAAGAAAGCTAAGTGTTGACGAGAATTTTATTCACTCTGTGCTTTTTTTTTTTTTCCTTACACAGACTTTGCTTTTACAAAGTACCATTTTTTTTTCTTTTCTTTTCCACATTTTATTCACTTCCAGATAATTAAATTTTGCCTCTAAATAGACTTTTGCCTAAATGGTCTTACATTGGCAAAAGTTGCTCAGGTTGCAATAGAATTCTTAGAATTCTGAAAGATATTCAGGAAAAGAAAAAATTGAATTTACATTATGTTCAGTTAAGTGTTACAGATACAAAAACAAAAAAAGAAAGAAATATTTTCTTAATTAATAGTCCCTTCTTTTAAATTACTTGACATGTTGAGCCATATAGGATCTCAGATAATTATGAATATTTCAAGAAGCTTTTATTGCTTCTTTTGTTGTTTAATCTAAATAATCTGCATAATTGACCTAATGTGTACATGTGGGCAATAACTTCAGGAACACATCTTTCATTGTTTAAACAATTTAAAGAGTTGCTTGCTATGTCTTTTCTGCTGAGGTTGAGTATGTGACTAAAATGAAAGAGCAAAATCACCTCTGAAATCCCTTTTATTCTGATATGTGTTACAGAAATCTTTAAAATAAATATTCTCATGAATGAGTTGATGTTTTAACGATCTTATTTATAGAAAATATAAGGTGTTCATGAGAGAATAAAGCCCTAGAGTTAAAACAGAAGATCTAGATTAAATTTCTGCCTGGGCCATTTAACAACTTGGAAAGTTACTTAAAATACCCAAACCACTGTCTTCTCATCTGTAAAATGGTGATTATACCAACCTTATTTCTTTTTGTGAGATAATGATGTTTTGTTAATTGTAATGTTTTCTTAAGATATATTTCTCTAAAAATATGTTAGATAGAGATAGAGATGGAGATATATGTATAAATGTGAACATGTACATATGACACACACATATTTTTCAAAGATAAAATATATATAAACTTCCTTTCTGAGAAAATAAAATAGCAGGAAGGCCACTGCATATCTTAATGGAGAATAAAGCACCAAAAGCATAAAAAAGAAAGCTGTGGAAGATAAAAGTAAGCCGAATTGAGAATTATATTTGTTGAGATATTTTGCTAGCTAAAAAGATACTAGTACCCAATTTCGTTCAAATGAAATTAAATCATTCATGCTCTTTGTCAAAAAATAATTATATGTTTTTTAATTTAATGTAAAGAATATATCAAAGTAATAACAAAGGAATGAGATAATTTCAATAAATATTTTAGCCGTATTTGTTTATTTAAAATCTCACTACCCTCTTTGAATGTTTGGTAAAATTCTACTGTGAATCCATCGGGTCCTGGGCTTTTCTTTGTTGGGAGCCTTCTGATAACAGCTTCAATCTCCTTTATTGTTATTGGTCTGTTCAGAATTTCTACATCTTCATGGCTCAGTTTTGGGAGCTTGTGTGTGTCCACAAATTATCCATTTCCTCCAGATTTTCAAATTTGTTGGTGTATAGTTGTTTATAGTAGTCTCGAATGATTCCTTGTATTTCAGATGAATCAGTTGTAATTTTTCATTTCTAATTTTTGTTATTTGAATCTTCTCTCTTGTTTTTTTTTGTTAGCCATGCTAATGGTTTGTCAGTTTTATTTATCTTTTCAAAAAACCAACTTTTTGATTCTTTGATCTTTTGTATTGTTTTTTGGGTTTCAATTTCATTAAGTTCTGCTCTGATCTTAATGATTTCTTTACGTCTGCTAACTTTAGGTTTGGATTGTTCTTGTTTTTCTAGTTTTTTAAGGTGAAGTGTTAGGTTGTTCACTTGCCATCTTTCCATTCTTCGAAGGTGAGCATTTCATGCAATAAATTTCCCCCTTAGTACTGCTTTTGCAGTATCCCACAGGTTTTGGTATGATGTATCATTATTTTCATTAGTTTCAAAAAATTTTTTGATTTCCTGCTTGATTTCTTCTTGGACCCATATGTCATTAAGTAGAATGTGGTTTAATTTCCATGTGTTTGTATAGTTTCCAGAATTTCGTTTGTTTTCTAATTTTAATCCATTGTTGTCTGAGAATATACATGGACATCGATTCTTTACAAACTATTCCAAAAGATTAAAACAGACGCAAATCTCCCAAACTCATTCTATGAAGCAAACATCACCCTGATACCAAAACCAGGTAAAGATATAACCAAAAAAGAAAACTACAGGCCAATATCCTTGATGAATATAGATGCAAAAATCCTCACTAAAATACTAGCAAACAGAATACAGCAACACATACATAAAATTACTCACCACAATCAAGTGGGATTCATCCCAGGGATGCAAGGTTGGTTTAACATACACAAATCAATGAATGTGATTAGCCACATCAATAAAATCAAAGACAAAAACCATATGATCATCTCTATAGATGCTGAAAAAGCATTTAATAAAATTCAACATTCATTCATGACAAAGACCCTCTATAAGTTGAGTATAGATGGAAGGTATCTCAACATAATTAAAGCCATTTATGATAAACCCACTGCCAGTATCATCCTGAATGGGGAAAAGCTGAAAGCTTTTCCTTTAAGAACAGGAACTAGACAAGGATGCCCACTCTCACCACTCCTATTCAACATAGTATTGGAAGTACTAGCCAGAGCAATCAGAGAAGAGAAGGAAATAAAGGGCATCAAGATTGGAAAAGATGAAGGCAAACTGTCCCTGTTTGCAGATGACATGATCCTATACATCGAACAGCCTAAAGCCTCAACAAAAAAACTCTTGGAGTTAATAAATGATTTCAGCAAAGTTGCAGGATACAAAATCAACACACAAAAATCAGTAGCATTTCTATTCTCCAATAGTGAACATGCAGAAAGAGAAATCAAGAAAGCCTGCCCATTTACAATAGCCACCAAAAAATAAAATACTTAGGAATTGAGTTAACCAAGGATGTGAAAAATCTCTATAATGAGAACTACAAACCACTGCTGAGAGAAATTAGAGAGGATACAAGAAGATGGAAAGGTATCCCATGCTCTTGGATTGGAAGAATCAGCATAGTGAAAATGTCCATACTACCCAAAGTGATATACAAATTCAATGCAATCCCCATCAAAATTCCAATGACATTTTTCTCAGAAGTGGAAAGAACTATCCAGATATTTATATGGAAGAACAAAAGTTGATGCATAGTAAAGCAACACTGAGCAAAAAAAATAAAGCTGGAGGCATAACACTACCTGACTTTAAACTATACTACAAAGCTATAATAACCAAAACAGTATGGTACTAGCATAAAAACAGACACACTGATCAATGGGATAGAATAGAGAATCCAGAAATCAACCCACACATTTACTGCCATCTGATCTTTGACAAAGGCACCAAGCCTATTCACTGGGGGAGGGACTGCCTCTTCAGCAAATGGAGCTGGGATAACTGGATATCCATATGCAGGAGAATGAAACTAGATCCATACCTCTCACCGTATACTAAAATCAACTCAAAATGGATTAAGGATTTAAATATACACCCTGAAACAATAAAACTTCTTAAAGAAAACATAGGAGAAACACTTCAGGAAATAGGGCTGGGCACAGACTTCATGAATACGACCCCAAAAGCATGGGCAACCAAAGGAAAAATAAACAAATGGGATTATATCAAACTAAAAAGCTTCTGCACAGCAAAAGAAACAATTAACAGAGTTAAAAGACAGCCAACAGAGTGGGAGAAAATATTTGCAAAATATACATCTGACAAGGGATTAATATCCAGAATATATAAGGAACTCAAACAACTTTACAAGAAGAAAACAAGCAACCCAATTAAAAAATGGGCAAAAGAGCTAAGTAGGCATTTCTCTAAGGAAGATATACAAATGGCCAACAAACATATGAAAAAATGCTCAACATCCCTCAGCATCCGGGAAATGCAAATCAAAACTACACTGAGATACCATCTCACCCCAGTTAGGATGGCTAAAATCCGAAAGACTCTGAACGATAAATGCTGGTGAGGTTGCGGAGAAAAAGGAACTCTGGTACATTGTTGGTGGGTCTGCAAAATGGTGCAGCCTCTATGGAAAATAGTATGGAGGTTCCTCAAACAATTGCAGATAGATCTACCATACGACCCAGCCATCCCACTGTTGGGAATATACCCAGAGGAATGGAAATCATCAAGTCGAAGGTATACCTGTTCCCCAATGTTCATCGCAGCACTCTTTACAATAGCCAAGATTTGGAACCAGCCCAAATGTCCATTATCGGATGAGTGGATATGTAAAATGTGGTATATCTACACAATGGAATACTACTCAGCTATAAAAAAGAATGAAATACTGCCATTTGCATCAACATGGATGGACCTTGAGAGAATTATATTAAGTGAAACAAGTCAGTCTCAGAAAGAGAAATAAAATACCACATGTTCTCACTTATCGGTGGGAGATAAAAATAAATAAATAAATTCACACACACACACGCAGACAAAAAAAACGGGGGGAGAAGACACAACAATTACAATTCCTTGAAGTTGACACGACAAGCATACAGAAAGGACATTGTTGGGTGTGAGGGGGGAGAGGGAGAAGGGAGGGAGGTTTCGGTAATGGGCCACAATAATCAACCACATTGTATATTGACAAAATAAAATATTTTTTAAAATAATAATAATAATAAAATAAAAATAAAATAAAATCTCACTACCCACACCAGTGCCATGGGCTGCTTGGGGACCCCAGGCATGGATCAGGGGACTGGACCCCCCTCCCACAACCAGGCACACTGTGTCAGCACCTCAGGGCCTGCCCAGAGACCCAAGGCATGGACCCAGAGACCAGACACTTCCCAGAACCAGGCACAGTGCCAGCACAAAGGAGCATGCCAAAAACATCCATGTGGGTGGCCCACCACAGCCACCACTATAACCATGGCTGCCGCAAAAGCAGCTAGACACCACAGCCATCATGCAGATGGTCTGCCAGCCACTGTAGTGCGTTGACAAAAGGGGAGTCAACAGCAGAGATAAAGAAAAGAAAAGGATGTCTCTCTACATAAAGCCCATTTCAGAGTGACAGAAGAAGCATCAGCTCTATAGTAATATTGGGTGACCTGATCACACCTCTCAGCATTGGACAGATCAGCTAGGCAAAAAATCAACAGAGTAACCATTATTATTTCAGAAGGAGAGAAAAAATCTTGGGTAATTAGAGGGGGGAGGAGGGAAGGAGAAGGGGATGGGGAGAGATTGAACAAGGGGCATAAAGAATAATTACAATTTGTAACAATATATATGCTAGTAATATTTAATCAACATATGTCGATGTTGAACCCCAAAATATGTATAATCAATTTTGATTCAATAAAAATAAATAAATAAATAATAAAAACAAAAAAATTAAAACTCACTAAGATTAAGAAACAATTTAAAATATGAAGAGGTTCAGTAATTATGATTTTTAGTACTAAATTTCAATTTTAAATTTTCTTGATTGACTCTCTGCTTTAAACAGAAAGAATTCAGTTCTCTTCCACTTTCTTCCACTTCCTTCTTCCATTATTTGATTGGCTGCCTGGATTTCTTCAAGTTTTCCCTCCCTCCTTCTGTTTGTTTCTTTCTTTTCTTTCTTTCTGTCATTCATTGCCTTATCCTCTGCCATAGTCTGAAATATTTGAGAATGAGTATGCTTTTTTATACATCAATATACTCTTTCAGAGTACTTATTTTTTTGTCCTTGGATTCTTTATGAATGCTTTCTATATCCTTAAAGTATAATATTAAATAGGATATGTCAGTGTATCTATTTATCAATATTTCTAGGAATACAGAATGCTCTTTTGATCTACAGATTTACTCCTATTTTGGAAAAATATTTTCATATTTTTAAAAAGATGTTATTTTCTCTTGCATTTACTTTTTCTAAGCAAACTGTTATATTAGATCATATTTTCCTGTTCTACATATAAATCATAATTCTGTAACTTCTTTACTCTCATTTTCCTCTCTGTATTGTCTTTCTTTCCTCCGCATCAATAGTTTTAATTTCTAGTTTATGCAATTTTGTCCCATGATGTTTCTAATTCATTAATAAGTTTTAAATGAGGTTATTTGAGACTTTAGCTCTGCAATCCCCATTTCCAGATTGTCAATCATTTTTGTCATTTCATTTTTGAGCTATGCCTTCTACATCCCTTTATCTCTTTCTCTTCACCTTTCTGTTCTAAAGTTACAGATTTGTGCCACTTACAGGATAATTATCTTCTCTAGAGTGGGAATAATTTTTATTCATTCAATGCAACCAAAGAAGCATAAGTTTCAGGACATCAAGAGACCTGGAGACTGGTAAAAGCATTTTTCTACTGCCATTTACTCTTTATTCCAAACCAAATTACAGAACATCATCACGCATCCTCTGTGTGTTTAATCTCTTTTTTTGGTTCAAAGGCTCAAGCAGATCTAGAGCTGCTGCCCACCCTGTGGAGACAAAGGACATGTGTTTCTGTCTCCATTGCATCTGCTTCAAAAAACAAGGCACTCTGAACCTATAAAATGTAGACATGATTGATAGTGATGACCCACAATCAAGGCAATCAACTCCTTTGAGACAATTTCAGTAAGCATGCCTTTAGCAGAAATATTTTATTTCTCCCTTAAATAGAAATATTAAAGAACAAGCTGGAACAATCTTTGAACAGAGAGACACTTATCAAGAACTTCACAGGTATCATACTGTGAAGCATGTGAAGTTAAACTTCCAAGAGAGAAATACACAGTGTGATGATTTCAGAACTTTAATTAGCAAGTTTTTAATTCCATCTTTCTCTCCAAGTGAGAAGGTGGGAAACAACAACAAATCTCACATGCTTGATGTGTTGGGGTTTTAGGCTTATAAAAGAAGAATATGACCTACAAAAGTGTATTTCTCCCAGAAAAAAAAAAAAAATTATCCTGCTATGTCATTTCATCATGCTCATTAGTGTGATTAATTCTGTCCACAACTTCTATTGACTCCAAATATTTGGAGTTAGTTTTTCTTGACTCCCTCTTTTCCATGTTAGAATCCTTGTTTTCTCTCAATCCAGGTATGTTTTGAGAGATAGAGGCATAGTTCTATCTGCTTTTCTATGACTTTGGATGTAAGACATAAAGTTGCCTTCTGGATAGATTTGCCATCCTACTTAGCTAGGTTTGCTCCCTCTTTTGAGATTTGATTAAATGTGTTTTGCCAACACAACTCCACCAAGCTGACGTGTGTCTTACACCTATGAAAAGATACTCTAAGCTTTGCATATTTCTCCTACTTCATCTTGTGAGCCCCAGCTGTTTTCCGTTTCTTCTGAGACTCTTGGATCTTCACAGTGGTAAGGCTTGGCTGACACTGTCCAAGGTTTTTACTGACTTTTTTCTAGGGCTGGCTATGCTCATTGTGTGTTCATCTGCTTTTTTATGATGGAGGATTTAGTGAGAATTCTCATGGTTTTGTCAACTCATTCTTCTTTTCCTGGCTTAATTCTGTGATAAATGTTGTGGTCAGATTTGCTACTATGCCATGTCTTGCCGAAATCTCCTTTCTATTCCTAGACACTACTTTTGGAGTTTTCCAGCAGAAGCCTGTAGTCTATTTCTTGTTTGGTTGTTACTGGTGAATACTTTTCTAAATTCTACTCTTTTTTTTCCTAATTTCTTTAGATATTAAAGAAGAGAGATGCTAAGATCTGTCCCATTTTCTCATTTTTATTTCATAGATTATTTTACTGTGTAATGTCCTTAAAAAAGAACATATTGATTTGAATTGGCTTATTAATACTTATTTTAAATGGTTAAATAACTAGAGCTGTATTTTCAATCACTAGTTCAAGGAAATATTATTAGGTGAGATTTGCAATTTCCCATCTGTCAAGAATGTGTAAGCAGAATGTTAGCCAATTATTTTAGGGTATATTTATGACACAAAGTTTTATGCCAAATCATTGCAAGGAAAGTGGTGGCATAGTTAGGAGGCCACATGTCATTTCTAAATAATATTGTTAAGATGCCATGTATCATTGACTAAATTCACTAATGCTTTTTTTCCATTTTGTTGATATTTTTCAAAGTACTGGAATCTTGATTTATTAATTTTATCTACTATTTTTGTATTCTCTACCATATTAATTTTAGTATCTTTATTATTTCCTATTTAAGAGCTTTATTATTTACTTCTTTGTACAATACTTCCTTTTGTTTTACTTTGTCATTTTTTCTAGCTTTTGGAGTTGGAATGTAAATCAACTGTATTTTTTAATATTTACTGATAGCAATATTAATGTATATGCATTTTCGTTTTTTCCACTGCTTTTTATTCATTTATTTTTATTTTTAACTTATTTTTTTCATTGTATATGTTTATGGGATACAGTTTGTTGTTTCTTTTTTATTGAAAATATTTTAACATTTATTTGTACATATTTGTGGGGTACAGTATGTTGTTTCAATACATGCATATATTGTATAATGATCTAGTTAGAATAGTTAACATATCTGTCACCTGTACATCAGTTCTCTGTGATTATAACTTTCAAGATCCTCTTTTCTGGCTATCTTGAAATATGCAATACACTATTACTAGCTATAGTCACCCTACAGCACCAGAATTTATTCTTCCTATCTAACCATAACTTTGTAACTTTGTACAGGTACACTAACCTTTCCCCAAGCCATTCCACCCACCTCCCCACAATGTCTGTTAACTGCTATTCTACTCTATTTCCCTCTTTTTTCTCTCTTTTTAATTTATTTTCCTTAATTAACCCACAAAAATTGTATATATTTATGAGTACAATATAATATTTGGGTACATTCATACTATGTGCAATGATAATATCAAGGCACTTAGTATATCTATCACCTCCAACATTTGTCATTTCTTTGTGTTAGTAACATTCAACATCATCTCAACTAGCTATTCAAAGATACACAATACTTTGTTATTAACTGTAGTCTCCCTGTATTATGTAGAACAATAGATCCCATTCTTCCTGTCTCTTTACTATTTTATATCCACTGATTACCCTCTCCCTATCTCCCCTTCTCCCCTTCTCCATTCCCCCATCAATCTCTAGGAACCACTATTTTACTCTATATTTCTGTGAGATCAACTTTTTTAGCTTCCACATATGAGTGAAGACATGTGCTATTTCTCTCTCTATGCCTGACGTTTCCTTAACATAATTTTCTCCATGCTCACCCATGTTGCTGCATACAGAAAAAATTTCATTCTTTTTAGGGCTGAGTAGTAGTCCACAGTGTATTTGTACCATATTCTCTTTATCCAATCATCTGCTGAAGGACATTTAAGTTGGTTCCAACTCTGGACTGTTGTGAATAGAGATGCAATAAACATGAAAGTGCACGTATCTCTCTGACACACTGATCTCCATTCTTTTGGATATATACTTAGTAATGGGATTGGTGGATGATATGGTAGTTCTATCTGTAGTTGTCATAGAAATCTCCATACTGTTTTCCATATTTGTACATATATTATTGACTGCACAAATTTACATTCCCACCAATAATATATAAGAATTCCCCTTTCTCTGCATCCTACCAGTCAGTATTTGTTATATTATGTCTTTTTGATAATAGCCATTCTAACTGGAGTAAGATGATATATTATTGTGGTTTTGATTTGCATTTCTCTGATGATTAGCTATGTAGAGCATTTTTTCGTATACCTGTTGGCTATTTGTATATCTTATTTTGAAAAATATCTATTCAGTTCCTTTGCCCATTTTTTAATCAGATGAGTTTTCTTTATCAAATGCATAATTTGTAAATCCCTTATCAGATGCATAATTTGTAAATATCTTCTCCCATTCTGCAGGTTGTCTTTTCACTCTGTTGATTGTTTCCTTTGCTGTGCAGAAGCTTTTTTAATTTGATAAAATCCCATTTGTTAATTTTTGCTTTTGTTCCCTGTGCTTCTGAGGTATTATTCATAAAATCTTTGCCAAGACTTATGTCCTGAAGTGTTTTCTCTATATTTTATTCTAGAAATTTTAATTGTTTGAGGTCTTACATTTAAGTCTTTAATCCATTTTGAGTTGATTTTTGTATATGGTGGGAGACAGGGGGTCAGTTTTATTCCTCTATATATGGATCTCCAATTTTCCAAGTACTATTTATTGAAGAGACTGTCCTTTCCCCAGTGTGCATTCTCCGCTCCTTTGTCAAAAATCAGTTGACTGTAGGTATGTGGATTTATTTCTGAGTTCTCTATTCTGTTCAATTGGTCTATGTGTCAGTTTTTGTGCTAGTACCATGCTGTTTTAATTACTGTAGCTCTGTAGTATATTTTGAAGACAGGTAGTGGGATACTCCCCACTATGTTATCTTTGCTCAGGATTGCTTTTGCTATTTGAGGTCTCTTGTTTTTCCACATACATTTTTGAATTGTTTTTTTCTATTCTGTGCAGTATGTCCTTGGTGGTTTAATGGGGATTGCATTGAATCTGTAGATTGCTGTAGGAAGTATGGTCATTTTAATGATATTGGCTATTCCAATCCACAAGCATGGATGCCTTTCCATTTTTGTGTGTCTTCTTTAATTTCTGTAATCAGTGTCTTATACTTTTCATTATAGAGATCTTTCACCTCCTCAGTTAAATTTATTCCTAGGCATTTTATTGCCATTTAAATGGGATAGATTTCTTGATTTCTTTTTCTGCAAGTTCCCTGTTGGTGTGTAGAATGCTGCTGACTTTTATATGTTGATTTTGTATCCTGCATCTTTACTGATTATTTTATCAAGTCTAGAAGTTTTACAGTAGAGTCTTTAGGCTTCTCTCTACATAAAATGATGTCAGCTGAAAAAGGGAAAACTTTACTTCCTCCTTCCAACTTGCCTGATCTTTATTTCTTTCTCTTGCCTAATTGCTCTGGCTAGGACTTCCAGTACTAGGCTGAACAGAAGTGGTGAGAGTGGGCATCCTTGTCTTGTTCCAGTTCTTAGTGAGAAAGCTGTCAGCTTTTCCCCATTCAGTGTGATGTTAGCTGTGGGTTTGTCCTATAAAGCCTTTATTGTATTAAGGTAGTTTCCTTCTATATCTAATTTGTTGAGAGTCTTTATCATAAAGAGATGTTGAATTTTATCAAATGCTTTCTTGGCATCTATCAATATGATCATATGTTGTTGTTGTTGTTTTTTATTCTGTTGATGTGATATATTACATTAATTATTTTGCATATGTTGAACTATCCTTGCATCTCTGCAATAAATCCCACTTGATCATGGTGTATAATCTTTTTGATGTGCTGTTGGTTTCAGTTTGCTAGTATTTTATTGAGGATTTTTGCATCTGTGCTCATAAGAGATATCGGCCTGTAGTTTTCTTCTTTCATTGAGTCCTTGTCTGATTTTGGTGTCAGGGTAATGCTGGCCTCATAGTATGAGATTAGAAAGATTACATACACTTAAATTTTTTGAAATTGTTTAAAGAGTATTGATGTTAGCTCTTCTTTAAATGTTTCATAGAATTCGGTAGTAAAATGTCTAGTCCTGAGCTTTTCATTTTGGGGAGATTTTTTTATTATTGAGTCAATCTTGTTACATGTTATTGTTCTATTTAGGTTTTCTATTTCTTCTTGGTTCAGTCTTGGAAGGTCATATGTGTCCAAGAATTTATCTGTTTTCTCTAGGTATTCATATTTATTGGTGTATAGTTATTTGTAATAGTCTCTGATGATCTTTTGTATTTTGGTGCTACCTGCTGCAATGTCTCTATTTGAATTTCTGGTTTTATTTATTTGGGTCTTTTTTCTTTCTTTCTTGGTTAGTTCACCTAATGGCTTGTTAATTTTGTTTATCCTTTCAAAGAACTAACTTTTTATTTTATTAATCTTTTGTATTGTACTTTTAGTCTGGATTTCATTTATTTCTGCTCTGATTTTTATTATTTCTTTTTATCTACTTATTTTGGGTTTAGTTTCTTCTTGTTTTTCTGGTTCCTTAAGGTGCAGTGTTAGGCTATTTATTTGTGATCTTTCTATTTTTTTGATGGAGCCGTTTATTGCTATAAACTTTCCTCTTAATAATACTTGGCTGTATCCCATAGATTTTGGTATGTTGTGTTTATGTCCTCATTAGTTTCAAGAGATTTTTTTATTTCCTTTTTAATCTCTTCTTTGACACATTGGTCATTCAAGAGTGTGCTGTTTAATTTCCATTTATTTGTGTAGTTTTGCAAGTTCCTCTTATTGATTTCTAGTTTTATGACCAGTTTTATTATGGTCACAAAAAATACTTGGTATGATTTCAATTTTTTGGAACTTGTTGAGACCTATATTGTGGCCTAATATATGGTCAATCCTAGAGAACGTTTCATGTAATGAAAAGAATGTGTATTCTGCAGCTGTTGGATGAAATACTCTGCATATGTCTGTTAGGTCCATCTGGACTGTGGTGCCATAAGTACAACGTTTCCTTGTTTATTTTCTGTCTCAGTGATCCATCCAATGATGAGAGTGGGCTGTTAGAGTTCCCAACTATTGTTGTGGAGGTGTCTATCTCTCCCTATAGATCTGATAATATTCACTTTATATATCTAGGTGCTCTAGTGTTGGGTGCATATATATTTATAATTGTTATATCTTCTATATATCTAGGTGCTCTAGTGTTGGGTGCATATATATTTATAATTGTTATATCTTCTAGATGTATTGATCCCTTTATCATTATATAGTGTCCTTCTTTGTCTTTTGGAACATATTTCTATTTAAAGTCTGTTTTATCTGATATATGTGTAGCTACTTCTGCTCACTTTTGTTTTACATTTGCATGGAATATCTTTTTCTATCCCCTCATTTTCAGTCTATGTGTATCTATGTAAGTGAGATGTGTTTCTTGTAGGCAGCATATGGATGGGTCATTTTTTTATCCATTCATCCAGTATATGTCTTTTAATTGGGGGAATTTTGATCTGTTTACATTCAAGGTTATTATTGATATGTGAGGTCTCCTGTCAAATTGTTAGTTGTTTTCTAACTGTTTTGTATATCCTTTGTAAATTTCTTCCTCTCTTATTGTTTATCTTAGTGGTTTGGTGTTTCTTCTGCATTGATAAGGTTTGTTTTCTTTCTCTTCCTAATTTGTCTATCTACTCTACTATTAAGTTTCATATTTTCAGATATTCTTGTGATATTTGTTATTGTTTTTTCTCTTCTAGATGTAGAACTCCCCTAAGCATTTCTTGAAATCCTGGTCTGGTGGTGATGAATTCCCTTAATTTTTCTTACCTTAGAAAGACTTTAATTTTCCTTCATTTCTGGAGGATAACATTACTGGTTATAGTATTCCTGGCTGACAGTTTTTTCTATCAATACTTTGAATATATCATTCCATTCTCCCTTGGCCTGTGGGGTTTCTGCTGAAAAGACTGCTGTTAGTCTAATGGGGATTCCCTCATAAGTGACTTGACGTTTTTCTCTTGCTGTTTTTAGAATTCTCTCTTTGTCTTTAACTTTGGATAATTTGACTATTATATTTCATGTAGATGACCTATTTGAGTTAAATCTATTTGGTTATTTTTGAGCTTCCTGGATTTGGATGTTCATATCTTTCCCAAGGCCAGGGAAGTTTTCAGCTTTTAATTCATTAAATGCATTTTCAATATCTTTTCATTTTCCCCTAATGGAATGCCCATAATTCAAATATTTGTTCTCTTAATAGTATCCCCTAGATCTTGTAAGATTTGTTCATTGTTTTTATTTATTTTTTCTTTTTTTGTCTTCCTGTGTTATTTCAAAATGGCTAAATTCAAGATCAGAAATTTTTTTCTGCTCAATCTACTCTGTTATTGAGACTCTCAGATGTACTTTTTATTTCATTCAATGAATTCTTCAATTCCAAGATTTCTGCTTGATTTCTTTTAATATCTATCTCTTCATTGAATTTCTCATTTATATTGTGAATTGTTTTTGTGATTTCATTGAACTGTTTATCAATATTCTCTTGTATCTTAGTGAGTTTCCTTAAGATAATTTATTTGAATTCCTTTTCTGGCAAGTTGGCAATTTCCAGATTCTTCGGGATCAGTTACTAGAGCATTATTTTGTTTTCATGGTGGTGTCACATTACCTTGTTTTTTCATGTTTCTTATTTCCCTACATTGATATCTGTGCATCTGGTGGAATAATCAAACTCAAACCTCTTTGAGTTTGGTGAGAGGCTGTGTAGGGAAGGACTTTCACCTGCGAATGCATCTTAGGGTGTCAGTTATGTCGAGTACAATGGTTTTGCTCAAGATGGATACAGTAGTGTAGACTGTGTGTAGTTTCTTCATCTGCAATCCACTTTCACTGTGTCTGCAAGTGACTTGGCAACCTGTGCTTGGTAGGTGTGTGACAGCAGTGGCACAGCTTTTCTGGGAGAGGTATCACCAAGTTGGTTCACAGGCTGAGGTGTGCACATATATACTGTGGGTCAGTCTCCTCAGGAGCTAGCTCATGGGGGATGCGACACCTGATTGATTCTCAGGCTGGGGTTGTGGGCATATGGCTTGTCAGGGTCTCAGGTACTGATTTGCCAGTGGAAGGGTACTGGCAACCTGATTAGTGGTTGGCCCACCAGGAACACATTAGCCAAACTATTTCTCATTCGTATATGTGTCCATGAGACAGCTCAAAGACTCAGGGGAAGACTTCCAGGGTGTAGTGGGTTAAATTATGTACTTCCAAAACTCACTAAAGCTTGAATTGTGTCCTCCAAGTTTCGTGTATTAGAAACTTCATCCCCACTGTGACTGTTAAGAGGGTGGGAAATCCTATTATGGTAATTCAAAGTTGGAGCCTTGAAGAGGTGATTAAATTGTAGGACCATGCCATAGTGAATGGATTAAAAATAGTGGTCTAGGGCTTGGTTCTGAGGTCATTAAAAGAAGAGAGAGGGGAGTCTTTCTCTCTGCTCTCTCTTCTTCCACCATCCTGTAGTGTGCGACTCCTGGGTCACTGTCACCACCACCAGATTGTGTTCCTTGGACTTTGGACTTCCCAGCCTTACAAACTTTAAGCAATAAATTTCATTTTCTTTGTAAATCACCCAGTTCTTAGTATTTTGTTATAAGCAACAGAAACAGACTAATACACAGGGGCATAACAACTGAGCTGTTTCTCTGAGTCAGGTGTGTGGGTGTGCTTTGGCTTGGCTAGCTGAATGCAAGCCTGCCAGTGGACCTCCCACTCTGCCACTTCTTGGAGCCTGATGTGAGGTGTGCTTCCCTCAGCAGTTCAAAAGCTGGTAAGCCAAGGGCAAAGCTGCTGACCAACTTCTTAAGAAATGGGTGAGGCAGCTAGGAAGGGGCCCATCCAGCTGGTTCTTGAGTGGTGGGCAGGTTCACTTGGCAGGCCCACAGGAAGGGAGTTTGTCCAGCTACTTCTTGGACTATTGGCAAGGCCACCAGGCAGGCCTGCAGCAAGGGGACCCAACCAGCTGCTTATTAGATTGTTAGAAAGGCCAGTAGGTTGTATATGAATTTTTTCTTCTGATATAGGAACATAAGACTATTGATTTCCCTCTGATCATCATTTTAATTCTCATAGATTCTAATGCATAGTATTTTCATTGTCATTATTTTTCAGAACTTCTGTATTTCCTTATAATATTTTGCCATTAACCCAAGAGTTGTTTAATTGAAGGCTTTTGTGTATGATCAGATAACGTTTGCAATAGCTTCATTTCATAAAATTTACTGATTTCTTCTTTGCAACTCCATATATGATCAATTTTTGTGACTGTTCCCTAGATAATTGATAAAAAGGTATATTTTCTATTATTAGGGTGTAGCGTTTGATATATATCCATGAGATCTACTTTATTGATTATAGTGTCTCAATACTCTGTCCACTTATTTTAGTCTACTTGGCCTGTCTTATACTACAATTGCTGCATTAAAATCTTTTATTATTCTCTTTATTCCTCCTTACATCTCCTGCATCCATAAATCTTTTATTTTGTAGTTTCAACTTTACATAAGTGGTGTGTAGATATTCATAATTGTTATATCTTCATTATGATATATGTATTTTTAGCTATAAACAGTGTTTTTATTTTGTTTACTGTATTTTTATCTGCATTTTTTATCTGATACTAAGACCTCAACCCTGTGCTCTTATTGATTTCATATGCCTCATACCCTTGCCAATCTCTGTACTTTCGACTGGAAAAAAACAGATTTTAGTTTTGTTTCCTGTTTACAGAATAAGTTAAGCTTTGCTTTATAAACCAATGTGAAAGTCTTTTTTTTTTAAATAGGCTAGCTAAACTTATTCATGCTTATTGGTATGACATATATGTTTGATCTAAACACTGTATTTTGTTTTATAATTAGTGTATATATTATGCTACATTTATTATATTTCTCCATGCCTCTTTTGTTTTTAAAATTTCTTTTGTAACTAAGAACACTTTGTATCTTTGTTCCAATGTTTTTTGTTTTTACTTATAGCCTTATAATACTCTTAATTCCTTTTCTTCTTAATAATTTGCTGTCTGGTTTGTCAATTTTAAGTGGTATCCTTTGTCACTTACTTATTACCTATACAGAAAATCAATTCCCATTCTGCTTTTCCCTTTATCTCTCTCTTCTTCATCCATTTATTTTTAGTTTCATCCTTTATACTTTGCCAGAACATATGACGTTTCCATGCTGTTTTTTCACCCACCTATGTTCTCACTCTTGTTGAAGCCTTAGTTCTATAATTAAATATATTAAATACTCACCATCAACTCTTTTGCTGAAGTTTCTCTATTTTGGTTTGGTGAAATGTGTCCTCTCATATATTTCTAAGAGAGTCCATCTTTGTATAGTATTCCCTGAGTTCTTTCATTCTTAAAACTATAATCTTGATACTTGAATAATAGCTTAGCTGGATATAAAATTATTGACTTGCACTTTGTTTTCTTGAGTTTCTTGAAAGTAAAACTAACATCTAGCTACTATGAACTATTTATAATCATTGGCTGCTGAATTATTATGATCTAACTATATCTAGAAAACTTGTGTTTCAGTTTACAAAACAAGTAGAAGACAATTTTATCTGTTTTTGGACCAATGTATTAATATTTTGACAGAAAGAAGAGAGTGTGGAGAGATATGGTATTGATAGATATTTTTCCTCTTGTCAGGGTATATCTGGACATAAAAATCTAAATTAATTTAAACAGTGTATTAATCCATAAAAAAAAAATACATCAAGTGACCGTATCCCCAAAGCTTGACAAATTAAATCAAAATAATTAAATAGCTACAATCTAATATTTTTACAACTTTACTCGTAGTGCTCTGTTACTTTAGTTTTCTCTCAAAGATTCCTCAACTATACTTTCTAACAGTGGTTGTCAAAATGTTGTTCACAGACTCTTGTTGGTCCCTGAGACTGTGAGTTCATGAGGTCAAAATTATTTTCAAAATGTGTTAAGATATTATTTATGTTTTTCACTGTGTTGACATTTACATTGATAGTGCAAACCAATGGTGCATGAAAGTGGCACCCAATGTACTGCTAGACACTTTCTTTCTTTCTTTCTTTCTTTCTTTCTTTCTTTCTTTCTTTCTTTCTTTCTTTATTTATTTATTTATTTATTTATTTATTCATTTATTTATTTGTTTGTTTGTTTGTCTCCATGTACTTACAGGGAAAAATTGCCAGTTTCATTTAAGAATATCCTTGATGAATCAGTTAAAATTATTGTCTATACCCTTAAATACATGTCTTTTCAATATTCTGTGTAATAAAACAGGGAATATATATAAGGCACTTCTACAACATACCAAAATACAATGGTTGACTTGAAGAAATACATTTATTCAATTTTTTTAAGTTGTGAACTGAACTAGCCTTTATTTTATGAAATATCAGTTTTAATTCAAAGAACAACTGACAGGCAAAGTCTGCTTATTCAGACTTAGGTGTTTCAATGAGATTTTCTTTAAAAAATGAAGAAAGTGGGCTTGTCATTGTAAGTTCCAGAAATGTATTTGCAGCATAGACAACAGGTAAGAACGATGTACACCTGAGAGTGGTGAGGCCCACCTCCCTGATAAAACAGTAACCTCCCCACTATGGTTCATCACCACCCCCTCTGACCTGGCCAAGGAGAAGGCTGCTAAAAAGAAGGAAGCTGCCAAAGCTTGACAGTGGCCCAGAAAGGGACATGAAGAAAATGAAGATGCTGTCACAGAACTACAGGTGGTAGAGGAGAAAAATAAGTAAGCCAGTGGCAGAGAGACCACAGAAGTGGATTTGACCACCAAGGAGCTGGAGGCCATTGAGATGAAGAAAGCTGCTGCTTGAGCTGTCACTGGTGCCCTGGACTCTCACCTCAACACTACTGATATCCACATTACCAACCTGTCACTCACCTATCATGATCAAGAGCTGCTCAGTCATACCAAGCTGGAATTCAACTCAGGCCACTGTTATGGCCTCACTGGCTTAAATGGAATTGGAAAGTCCATGCTGATTTCTGATATCAGGAAATAAAAGTGCCCAGCCCCAAGCACATCAACATCTACCATCTAATTCATGAGATGTCCCCTAGCAACAAGACACCCTTGCAGTGTGTGGTGGAATTTGGCACAGAGCAGGCCATGCTGGAGAGGGAGGCTGGGAGGCTGAGATGCTGGCTCACTAGAACACAGGGTGTGAGAAGTTCATCGAGCTCCACAAGCACCTGGAGGAGCTGGGTGCCAATAAGGTGAAGATGAGGGCCTCAAGGTTCTTGCACGGACTGGGTTTCACACCTGCTATGCAGCACAAGAAGCTAAGACTTTGTCAGGGGCCAGAGGAAGAGGGTTGCCCTCACCAGAGCCCTCTTTATTCAGCCCTTCATGGTCCTCCTGGACAAGCCCACCAACCACCTGGACCTAGATACATGTTGTGGCTAGAAGAAGAACTAAAAACTTAAACTTTTAAACTGGTCCTCATCTTCCATTCCCAGGATTTTTTTAATGTTGTCTGTACCAGCATCATTCACATGCCCAGCAAGAAACTGAAGCATTATACAGGCAATTATGATCAGTATACAAAGACCCAGCTGGAGCTGGAGGAGAACCGGATGGAGAGGTTTCACTGGGAGTAAGATCAGATTGCACACGTGAAAAACTGTATTGCTAGTTATGGCCATGGCAGGGCCAAATTGGCCCAGCAGGCCCAGAGCAAGGAGAAGATGCTACAGAAAATGATGGAATCAGTACTGACAGAGAGGGTCATGAGCAAGAAGATACTGTAATTCTATTTCCTATCATGTAGTAAGGTTTCTCCACCCATCATTACAGTGCAGAATGTGAGCTTCAAGTGTACAAAAGATGGGCCTTGCATCTACAATAATCTAGAATTCGGTATTGCCCTCAAAACATGAGTGGTTCTGGTGTGGTCCAACAGAGCAGGGCAGTCAACTGTTCTGAAACTGCTAACTGTAGAGCTACTACCCACAGATGGAATGATCTGAAAACACTATGTCAAAACAGGGTGTTACCATCAGCATTTAGAGGAGCAGCTGGACTTAGATCTCACCCTTGGAGTGCATGATGGGGTGCTACCCAGAGATCAAAGAGAAGGAAGAAATGAGGAAAGTCATGGGGCAATATGGTCTTATTGGGAAACAACAGGTGAGCCTGATCCAGTACCTATGAGACAAGCAGAAGAGCTGAGTTTGTCTGGCCTGGCTGGCCTGGCAGAACCCTGCACGATCTTCCTGGATGAGTCCACCAATCACCTGGATATTAAGACCATCAACACACTGGAAGATGCCATCAATGCATTTGAGGGTGAGATGATACTGGTCAGCCATGACTTCAGACTCATTCAGCAGGTTGCACAAGAAATTTGTTCCTTTAACAAGGAGACAATCTCCAAGTGGCCTGCAGACATCCTGGCCTATACGGAACACCTCAAGTCCAAGCTGGTAGATGAGGAACCCCAGCTCACCAAGAGGACCCACAATATGTCAGCCTTCTTCCGGGGTTTGGGCCAGGAGCTCCATCTGGGATCTAACAGCTGCTACCCTGACCAGCAGCCCAGGACAGGACCCTCGGGCTACACTCTTGTGTTGCTGCAATACTGCTCCCCTAGTCTCTGCCTTGCCTCTCCACCTGACTCGGCTGCACTCTGTTATCCTATCTGCAGCTGGACAGTACCTATCTGTTTCCCATCCTCCTTCCAGGTATGTTGTGTCATGTCTGGATTCAGCCCCTTGCCAGCTACTTTACACTGAGAGTGTTGCAGCCAGAGGCACTTGAGTGTTAGCCCAAGGGTTAATGCACTGCATTTGACCAATGAAGGAGCTCAGGATCCTCGTTTTCTGAGATTTGGTGATGCTAGAAGAATAAATCCCAGCCCACCACTCCCATTTCTTTTAGCTTCTGGTTGGGAGCTCTGAACCGGGGCCTTAGTCCTGGTCAGTTCTTAAATAATTATTTAATGATTTAACTTTTAGACCATGTAACATCTACAAAGCATCCAATAAAAAAAAGAGGAAGCCATGGTCCCTAAAAAAAAAATTAATAATAAATAATGTAAACTTGAAATTGCTGAAATAGTAGCTCTTAAATATTATCATCACACAAAAAAGTAAGTATTTGAGATGATAGATATGTTACTTAACTTTCACAATGTATACATATATCAAAACATCACATCATACAACAAAAACATATATAATTTTTGTCAGTTATACCCTAATACAGCTGAGGGGCTTGGAGAGAAATATAAGCAATTAAAAATATTTCTTGACAATGATAAAATTCAGCCTTCAAGTAAAAATTAGAATTTTGGAAAAATTGTATCTGCCTCCCAGAGCTTGATAGCTTCTCGATATTCAAAGACTTTCTTGATGAGATTGGTGGTGATTTTAACAAATGTGCTTTTAACATAATACAAAATGTGAACCTGTATTTTCCAAAATGAACAATGTATTATGTTACAAATTCAGGCAGAATTAAAAGATTCATTCAAAGTGCAATATAGACTGATAAATTCTAAAGTAATCATACAAATCATCATCAGATCCCATATTGCCACTAACCTTTAACAAACTACTACTTGTCAAGTGTTAGAGTAGTATCAAAGACTATCCAGAATTGTCTGAAAAGGATAGTAAAATATTCGCACCTTTTTCAATTATATATTTGTGCAAGACTGGATTTTCTTCATATACTTTGACTAAAACAACACGTTGTACTGTATTTAATGTAGAAACAAATATGAGATGAGGACTTCTGGTCAAGATAGTGGAATAGATGGTCCCCAGCGTCACTCTTTCCCACAAATCAACCAATTTACAACTATAAAAAAGCAAGGACAGCCAAGCTGGGGCTGCTAGAGCTCAGGGGAAGAGGAGGAGAAAACTATGGAGTGCGTGAAGGCACATGACCAGTCCCATGGGAAGTGTCTGCAGCATGGGTGGTGGAGGAGATGGGCCCACCAGGAGAACACTGGGGCACAGCAAGGACAGCTGATTTGCACCCCCATTAGTGAAGGACCATTCAGAGGAGACTGGTCAGGAATATAGAATGGCATGGAGTGCAGTTTGATGAAAAAACTCAGGCCCAGACCAGAGTTTTAGATTTCTTGAGAGCCAAAAGTACCTATAAAGTCAACCATTTAAATCTGAGCTGCACAAAAAGTCTTCCCTAGGGAATCAGAGGCAAGGCAGCAATCTAGCTCAACCAAAGAGATCAAGTACTGGTCCCCCCAGGAAGTTCCCCCTTTTTAGAAGTAGGCAGAGAACAAAAAATTAGTTCCAACACAGAGTTTAAAGGGTGGGAACAGCAAATAATCCAACACAGAATTGAAAGAAAGAACAAAGTACCCACAACCAGAGACAGTTTCATATTAACTAATAAAGGCTGCATTTCACCAAAGAACACCTATAACACATAGATGGACTGGAGGTCCCCTGGGATACCAAACGAGAAAAGGCAGAGGGCCGGGGGCCTCAGCAATGCCCCCCAACACCCACAGCCAATCCTGAGGGTGGGGGATGAGGGCCTCAACCACAACCCCCCAACACAGACAGCCAACCCAGCAGCGACCACTGAGCCACCACAGGAAGTGCCCCAGGCTCTATCAGCTGGGGTAGTGGGAGCCTCATGCCTTGGCCACACCGGCCCATCAGTGATCACCGAGCTGCCTCAGGAAGCACCCTGGGCTCTCCCAACCTGGGGTAGTAGGGGACTTCGGGCCTTGGCCACGCACCTCTGACACCCACAGCCAGCCCAGTAGCGAACACCAGGCCACCACAGGAAACTCCCCAGGCTCTCCCAAGCCAGGCTGGAGGGGGGCCTCGGGCCTCAGCCATGCCCTCCTGACACTCGCAGCCATCCCAGCAGTGACAACTGAGCCACCACAAGAAGTGCCCCAGGCTCTCCCAAGCCAGGGCAGTGGGGGACTGAGTGACTCAGCCACATCACCCGGACATGTGCAACCAGCCCAGCGACGACCACCAAGCTGCAGCAAGAAGGGCCCCAGGTTCCCCAGCTGGGGTGGTGGGGGCCAAAGGCTTTTCCACACCCCTCTGACATCTGCACCAGCAATGACAAGCAATGACCAAGCCACTGCTAGAAGCCCCCAGTCTCCCATATGGGAATGATGGGGGTGTCGGGCCTCAATCCCACCCCTCCTCTCTCCTTCTTCCATCCCATTTCCCTCCCCTTTCTGCTCTCCCCCTCCCCCCAACTCCATAACAACATCCTAGAATGTAAAAAATAATATTAATAAAATTTCATTTTCTTTAAAATTAATTAAAAAATATTTCTCTTTAACCAACAGAATTTGGTTTTTGCCCCTCCTACTCCAGTGAAATGGCACTTTTGAATACCATTAGTAAATTATTTCTAAAAAATAATATATATATGAGACTCTATCTGTCCTCTGTTAAGCCAAGTATTAATGAAATTTGAAAGAATAAAAAACAGCTCTCATTACTTTTTTGTTTTTAAAAATATGGTTATTTTCATTAAAACATTTATTTATAGGTATATTATTTTCATCTTAACCAAATTAGTAAATTAATATTTTAATCTCATTTTAATTAAAGTTAGAAATTTTAAACTTCTAATATTGACAGCTATAATCCACATAAACAAAGTTTTTTAAAAACTCTCATTTTTTAAAGAGTATAAAGAAATCCTGAGACCAAAATATTTGAGAACAAATTATTTACAGCCATGTTTAGAGGCCTTCAATGGACTCCTAGCATTCTAGAAGTAAAACCAAATTCTTAACATGATCTCAATGAACAATATACTACAATCACATGGCCATTTATTTCCCATATGATGTTCCCTTTTTGAACATATTGTTCCTCTTCTGTAGAATGTCCTTCCCCATCCATCTCCGCTGGTTAATTCTTTCTCATCCTTCTAGTTTGAACTGAAACTGCACTTCCTCAGGAAAGTGTTCCATAGTTAATGCCGCTCTTGAAACTGTGCTCTTGTACTTCAGAACCATTTCTCACTTTCTAATTATACATTCACTAATGGGAATATTTAATTAATGTATTTCTTTCCAATAGATGGAAAAGCCATGAAACCACTTAGCATGCATGTTTACACTCACTATTATATTAGTTAATGAGCAGCAGAGTGCTCAGCACAGAGGAGGATGGGAAACAAAATATTTTTTGATGAATGAGCAAGTGGATAAATATATGAATTGATAAAGAAATTAGTGAATTAATAAAAGGATTTGACCTGGCATGCATAGCTTCTTCAATATTATAAAGATCCAAGATAAACACTGGAAGAAAATACATTGAGTCCAGTTTAAGTCACTCATCATATGTTGCCTTATATAATTTTATTTTTTTTAATTTATTTATTTATTATTATTATTTTTTACATTCAAAAATGTTGTTCCAAAGTGGGGCGAGGGAGAGGGTATAGGGATTGAGTGAAGCTTGGGGGTGGAACTGGCCCATCGCCGGCTCCTACACTGGCCCTTTTGTGGAGGGCAGGGGGCCATGGCTGTGGCCTGTGGGCTTCCCTCACTCCAGCTCAGGAGCCTGGGGGGTTTCTGGCAGTGGCTCAGTCATTGCTGGCATTGCTGGGCTGGATGCGATGTCAGGGGGTATGGCTAAGGTCCCTACCCTCCCCCCCAGCTTTGGAACCCGGGGGGCTTCTGTGGAGGCTTAGTCATCACTGGGCTGGATGTGGACATTGGGGCTGTGTGACTGAAGCCCTCAGCCCTCCCACCCTGGCTTGAGAGCCCAGGGGGGCTTCTGCTGTGACTTGGTTTTCACTGGGCTGGATGCAGACGTCGGGGGCCATGGCTGAGGCCCTCAGCCCACCCCCACCCTGGCTCAGGAGCCCAGGGGGCTTCCAGTTCTTCTAGGTTTTATAGGTGTTCTTTGGTGGTGTTAGATCTTTACTGGTAAATATCAGAACTTTGTCTCTGATCTGTGGATTTTTGTTTTTTCTTTCAGTTCTGTGTTGGATTATTAGCTGCCCCCACCACTCAAACTCTGCACTGGACCTAATTTATTATCCTGTGCTTACTTCTAAAATGGGGGAACTTCCTGTGTTCCAGCACTTGAATCCTGTGGTTGAGCTAAATTGCTTTTTTGTTGCTGATTCCCTGGGGAAGGCTTTTTGTGCAGCTCAGATGTTAATTGTTGAACTTTCCAGCACTTCCAGGTTTTGTGAGGTTTGATACCCCCAGGTTGTATGGAAACTCTGGTCTGGTCCAGAGTCTTTTCAGTAAACTGCACCCCTGCAGTTCTATACTCCTAACCAGTTTCCACTGAGTGGACCTGTGCTGATTGGAGGGCAGATCAGCTGTCCATGCTGTGCCCCAATGTTCCCCCGGTGGGCCCATCTCCCCCATCCCCAACACTCCATAAACTTCCCATGGGATGGGCCATGTGCTAGTCCCTTGCAATGACTCACCAGTCACTGAGTGGCTCCTTTTTACAGTTCTCTGAGGCCCCTTGTTAGTATATGGGTCCATGGGAACTCTGTCAGTGGTCTTGCTGACCTGGGGAACACCAAGACCCTCTCTCTCCTGCAGGCTCCAAACAACTTCACACAAAGTGCATATCCATGGTTTTTGCCAGCTCTTGCTTTGTGTGCTCACCGGGGCCAGGCTTGAAATGGCCAGGGCTCAAAACAATGGGAGAGTCCTTTCTTTCTCTTATCATGGCTTGTCCCACCTTCATGAATTCGAAAGGTCTCTCCTCCTCTTCCCCTGAGCTCTAGTGGCCCCAGCTTGGCAGTCATTGCTTTTTTTAATAGTTATAAACTGGTCGATTGTGGGAGAGTGATGCTGGGGACCATCTATTCCATCATCTTAATTCTCTCTCTGTAATTTTATTACTACATATTCTTATTGGCTATTTCTTTTACAAAGGAAACAGAAGGGAAGTAGAAGTAATATACAGTGACATTTAGTTGTGTTAGCAAATGTTCTTGAACAAGCCTGGTAATCAGCAATTGTCAGCAAACATCTTCTAATATTTCACATGATTTGTTATTATTTCCTATAAATTATATGAGAATTCTATCATTTTTATGTATGTCTTTCTCCCCACAGTTACATCTGTTACTTCTTTTGGCCTGAAAAATCTACATTTCAGTAACACTTACCTACTTGTATTTTTTCCATACTGCCCTTGTTACTATCCTATCATTATATTTAACATACTTTGTTGTTAAGTATCTGTGTAATTATCAGTCTCTCCATGAGACTGTTCACTTTTTAAGGGCTTGGACTGTATTTTATTCATCTGTGTATGCACAGGATGCAATAAGGTGTTTAACACTTGATAAACACTAAATGAATGTATAGATTAATGATTGAACTAACCATTTACTAAATGACATTATGTATTCCTTAACTTTCAAAATCAAATTCTTTCAGTTAAAACTCAGGTAATGGGAGAAATCAAGATTGCATTGAAGAAGGAGATGAAGACAGATGGCGAACAACTAATAGTTGAAATTCTTCAATGCAGAAATATCACCTACAAATTTAAGTCACCTGATCATTTGCCAGGTATCAAATATTATGATAATGATCAATATAATATATCTAGAAATTAAGTGTATGTCTTAAATATTCTGGAAAATGCTGACTAAAATTTGGGCTGTACACCAAGTATATCAAAAAAGTGTGGAAAAAAATGATTAATTTCTCTTATATAAAACAAGTTTTTTTTTCCTAGTTTTTAGGTAGATTTTTCCAACATATAGAGTGATATTTTTATTAGACAGCAGGAAACCAAATTTAAATTACTAAGAAGATTTGTATATCTTTTAATCAATTTATGTTGCCTGAAACAAATTGTATATAATCTGCTGCCTTTGTACAAAATGTAGTGATAACTCTCGGAATTATACAATTATACAATTATAATTCTTTCAATAGAATATTGTATGATTGATGGACACTTTACAGGCTGAATTCTTATTTCCAGATCTATATGTGAAAATATATGTGATGAATATCGCTACCCAAAAAAAAGTGATCAAGAAAAAAACAAGAGTATGTAGACATGATCGAGAACCTTCATTCAATGAAACTTTTAGATTCAGCCTAAGTCCTGCTGGACATTCTCTTCAGGTAACTCTGCATTATACAGTTATTATTTTAAATTTTTTATCTGTATTATATTTATATTTTTATTCAATTATTCAATATTTGTATACTGATTATATTCTATATGACATTCAAGAAGTTAATTAATCACTAGAGATATCGCCCCAGGAGAGTTTTAGAATCTACAACCTACTCACACCCTCCAATCAACTGCAAGTCTTTTCTACTCTGCTCAGTTTATTTTATGTAGATTTCTCTTACTTCCACACTCACTGCCACTAATCCTCTTTGGGCCCTCATCTTTGTTAATCAAATCATTTCTGCAGCTTACCTGGACAACCTGTCTTAATGTCCTATGCCTTTAATTCATTTCATGACACTGTTGCCAGAGTTATCTTTTAAACAACACTGGTTAGGTACATTGAAGCCCTTCAATGACACACCATTATCCTGAATAATTCCGAGTTCTCCAAGGTGAGTTTTAATTGTTTTGATTTAGTGTCAGCTCCTTGTGTACTTTTTTGTTCATTCAGTGCTCCAGTTACACTAGAATGTTTTCAAATCAGAGTAAATCTCTAATCCTTTGCTCATATTTTTCCTCTTCTTGAAAGCTCCCTTCTCTGACAGATGGAGATCTGTCACAATACTCTGCACCTTTCAGTACAAACTTAGTGCCCTTGCTGATGACTCTAGGTGTAATTCATCACACCTTGTTTACAAAATATTTTGCTTATTGTATTACACTGTCTATTCCAGTCTGTTTTGTACAGTAACTTATATACTTGTCTGTCACTGCTTCTATACCATGAGCTTCTCTAGGTCAAAGCCTAATTTTCATTGCTCATTGTCCTACAGTTTAGCACAATGCTTTGCACAAGTATATCCTCAGTAGATATAGAAACGGGAATGAAAGAAGAAATGGGAGAGATGAAAAAATATGGGAAGAGGGGGAGAGGGGGAGGGAGAAGGGAGGGAGGTTTTGGTGATGGGGAGCATTAATCAGCTACAATGTATATCGACAAAATAAAATTTAAAAAAAAAAAATTCACCATAAAAAAAAAAATATATATATATGGGAAGAGACCATGGTACTGTCATGATAAATAAGGGTTTGCACTAGAAATAAATATGAGATATTATAAAGCAAAAATTTGTAGAGATGATTAACATCAGAGTAGAAGGGAATAAAAAATTAGAGACTCTGAAGGCTGTGTAAACAAATGTTTCATTTATAGAGATTAAGTAATCAGAGAGAGGAGCTGGGAGGGAGAAAGATCATGAGTTTGTATAAAATGAATTTCATAAGAAGGTAGGGATTCAAGTAAAATATATACAATGTCATCTAAAATCCCAAAATCTGAAACCAGAAGAGGTAGCCATATCTGGAAATACAGATTTTGAAGTCAGAAATGTAACAGTAAAGTTTTAGCCAGGAATAAAAGTGAATTATCTGAAGAAGATTTTGAAGAGAAAGTCGGGGGCAGGGGTGGGGAATCACCAAGGATTACTGGCTAGTTCCACATGATGCTCTCTACATTTCTTTCGACTCATCACTAAAGGAAAAAAGTCTCTTTAGTCTGAGAGCCTGTGGAATAATACAAGTTCTACATGTGACTCAAGAATCCGCATAGGAAGTACTCACTATAGTAAAATCACCAATAAATTCAATACTAAATAAAACCAATGCTACATTCTACTTGCCTTGTGAACTCCTACTTATTTACTCAGAATACAAATAATTTTGTATTTGATTTAGTATTTCATAAACTGGTAAAAATGTACTGAACAAAGTTATTTTGTGATGCTTTCTATCAGTTTAACTATAAACATAGTTAGAATTAGCTGGTTGTACATTTCTTTTCTTATCCAATATTCTCATATCCTTCAGGGTGTACCTTTTTCTTTGAGGAATAATAAAAACATTGATGTGAATTCATTTATATCATGAAAGTCTTTTGAGGATATCTTGGTTATTCTCTTATAAGGATGCTTGCTACTTCCTCTAACCCTCTCTTATCTGTGTTATCTCTTTGATTATTAAATGTCCTTAAAAGAGATAGAAAAATATATGTATACACACACACACACACACACACACACACACATATATATATATATATAATTTTGGCTATTTTTTTCTAGATTTTACTTTTCTCCAATGGAGGGAAGTTTATGAAAAAGACCTTGATTGGTGAAGCCTGTATCTGGCTTGATAAAGTGGATCTCAGAAAAAGAATAGTCAACTGGCACAAACTTTTGGTCAGTCCTACTCAAACGCATTGAAGAAACCTGTCTGCTCAGGGTACAGAAACTGCTCTAAGTAGCCTCAGATCAATACTATAGTTGGATACTGTCGTGCTAAGCTATGCTTTCAGGGGAAACTTGAGAAGGGGAAAAACAGGCAAAAACATGCTTAAAGCCTTGTAAATTTATTTCTGTGGAACACAGAAAAAGACTCAAAGGAAAAAGTTCACATATTGACCAAAAAAAAAGTAAGAAAAACAGAGAAAGAGAGAGCTCTGAGACCTCGGATTTCTCGTGGCTGTCAAGAGTAACGGTGAGAGAATTTTTGATTACTTAAGGCAAAAATCTTTGAGCAGAGTTGAGCTGAAGCTAAAGACAGAGGTTCAGATTAATATTATTTCCATTGCAGCACAAAGGCAATCCTTTAAGCAAAGAAACCTTAGTTGAAATGAAAGAACTAATGTAACAAATCTGTTTTCAAAAGTTCAAAACTTTTTCTTCATCTTATATTCTCAATTGACTGTTTTGAGATTCTGACACAAGATATACTTACAATATGTGTCCAGGACTGGAAGTAAAGTGGCTGTGTTTATAAGGAAATGAAACAGGAGAAATTATAGCTTTTAGACCATATTGTACAGGTTTTCTCTATGTCTAAATGTTATAAGGGTGTACCAATTTTGGAATCCATGTGGTAAAAGCACACTTGTTACAGTGTAATTCAAAATAATGTAGAGTGAAGATAAAAATATGTAGAAATGAAATTACACTTATCTAGAAAAAAAAAACCATGAGTGGTTAACAAAGAAGAATGTTTTCCCACAAAATATTGGAACTCTGGTTGAAAACATCAAAATCTCCATCACTTACCATTAAGTTAAGGCATTTTCAGTTTATATACCAAAGGACCTAGATTAAATTGGTATGTTCTAGGAAGCATGATATCTTGTTCTTTGTGGGCTTGCAAATAAACACATTTTCCTGCATATTTTCTTTCTCTTGAGTGATGTCTTGACAGAGAGAGAAAATACTCCTTCTGACAAATCATGTTAATCTTGTGACATTGATTTATTAAATTGCTGTCATTTCCTGCTTTTCCATAATGTTTTTTTCCCTTAAGTCATTAATTGATTGTATAATGAAAACTCTGACATCAACTCAAGTTCTCTCTAGTGCTTTATTTTTGTCCTTTAGAGACAATATCATAGTGATCGAGTTCATCAATGTTGGGAAAATATGTGAAAAATCAACGTTTATTGAGGTTAAAATATACTTTGAGCTATCTTAACAATATAGAATAAAACAACCAATGTCTAAGTCATTAAAATGAAGCATCCTCTTCTCATCCACCAAGAACATTAATATGTAAAGTTACACAGAATTGCAGAAAACACACTCAAGCTGGGATTAAAAACCTGGCTCCTGGTCTTGGTTCTACCAGTGTCTCTGCACACGTCACCTTACAAATTTCACTTACATTCACTTTCCCCCAGTTTTCTTACCTGTAGAATAAAAATAATTATATATTCTTAGCCTTCCTAATGGGATGTTGGGATGATCAAATGAAAAGATCTATGAAAAATGAAAGCACATTTCCAAATACAGTTTTATACACAGAAATGAGGAATAATTATGATGTAGCTTTTTAATTCTCAAATTTTATATGTGAAAAACATCTTCCAAACCAATGGCAAGCATTGGCATGGATAACAGCAGTAAATGAGCTCCAAAACTCGGTTTTTATTTAAAATATAAACTTTATTTCACCTGAAAACACATGAAGAATTAAATGAAAATGACTTACAAGTTTTGTTATTCTAAATTAAATAAATTATACTAATCTGATCGCATTCCCATATCTTACCCAAAATAAATGATTTAAATTGCTTCTCAGAGCACTCTGAGCTTAGAAGTTGCTGCTTTATTCAAGGGTGAGGTGTTAGTGGGATTAGAAGAAACCATCCCCAAAGTATTGGCTGGATATAGAATTTTCTCATTTTTAGAGAAAAAAAAATACTTTAAATGTGAGAGGAATGTAAAATACTAAACATAAAAGAATTTCAAATATATCCCAGGCTATATATCTTTATTATATTCATATAGAAATACAAATTCACTCTTCCTCAACCTAAGGGAGATAACCATCACTTTTCTTCCCTCTATTTTTTATCTTCCTTCCCTGACAATACAATGTCGTCTACCATTGATATTGCTTTAGAATGAGCATGGGGGAGGGGAATCATCAAAGATATGATATCGCTAAGATTTTATTTTTAGAGACTACTAGATCTGCTGATGGTTGCCATGGATATTTCCAGCAGAAGCTAGCTCTTGAGGAAGCCCATAATCATCACTTATAATTGGGAAAGAAAAGGGTCCAGGAAGATCTCCTTCTAACATAAAAAGGCTCTGCTATTTGTCCTTAAAAGAAGACCCTGGCTTACCTTGGTCCTCTTCTGCAGCCACTTGCATCCAGAGGTATGCATGAGACCTTGTATGACAAGTTACTTCATTCCAGTTGCAATTTCATTTAGAATAATGCAAATTGAGGGACCACTGAAACAAAGATCATTCCTTGGTAACTACTTAACCCGAAAGAGTAAGAGTCTTTCTATTATAGCTGCCCCTCCATTCCAAGGAAGTAGTGATGGGGCTAGGTCAATCAAGAGAGTTAACGACAGGGCTTCTTTTCGTGCACCAGCATTCCCCTTCAGAGAGCATAAGATCCTGCCAGTGTGCCAAGTTTGCAGCTGACCAAACTCCTAGGTTGTACTGGAATTATTCTATGCAACACTGATCCTTATATGAATGCATTTCTTCTGAATGATGTTGATTACCCTTCTTACAACAAAATGTTTCTTTTTTAATTGCAAATAGGGCTCTTGGTGTTTTTTTTACTTTTTTGTATATATCACAACACATAATTTTCCACTTTTTAATTTAATTCAATTTTTTTGGAATTAGCTTTTTTTTAATCTTGATAGTGACAAAGTTTGTAATCTCTAGAAAATATGTGATCACATATTACACATTACAGCACTTTTACCTTAAAAAGCATCTCCATTTTTCCCATGATTTCATTGAGTCATCAGAGACTGAAGTTGCTTCTTGGTTTAAAATTTTGTCCTAAGGAAATTTTCATCTGTAGAAGCAAAAGCACAGAGTGAATTTATACAAAAGACAGGGAATTATAGAGTAGTCATTACAGACACAGATAACACTAGTAGCAAGAAGTTGCTTTCCCTGTTTTTACTTAAGATTAAGATTTTTGGGTGACTATAAACTCTTTATTCTCCATTTCATTTTAAACAATAATATCTAAGACTAAGAGGCAGCAATGGTCTTTGCTCCTTAATATTACCCATATTTTAATAAATTACGCTAATTAAATGTATATTTTCAGCATATCAGTGGAATTAATTTTGTGGACCACACACATTAAAACAGTCATATTGTGGGAATATTATAGCTGGTAACCAGCTGATATTGATTCTTATCACAGGAACGGTTGTGATGATAGTGGTGGTAGCGGTAGTGATACTAGTGGCGGTGGTGATGTGAAATAAAATAAAATATGTTATATTGTGCCCAATTTATTAGAAATTATTTGATCAATACTTCATTTCATTAAGATATCATAAAGATGTTTATAGTATTTTTTTACTTTATTATTTAAATCATATCTAACAATATTTTTAAAAACTTATTTTCATTGCTATGATGTCTAATACCAAAATCAGCCAACTACAGCTATATATGTGTTTGTAATTATATGTGTGACAGAAGTGATTCTCCCTCTTTATGAGCTTGAAATGAAAGTGAAAGAAAGCTCAGTGAATAATTCTGAGCTGCTTCTTTAATAATTACTTGCCTTTGGTGTAATACGAGAATGAGTGAGTAAAACAGATATTCTCATTGAATATGACATATTGATATTTTCTGTAAGTTTCATGTTGATATTATTAAAGGTACCATTAAACAAAAATCATTTAATCAAACTCCTTTTCTGATAGGTAGATTGAGAGCATTTTCTTAATTCATTACCCTGTACATAACTATTGGTAAAATAGACAAAGTTAAAATATTAATTTCACTTGGCATTCAGCATGTGAATATGATTACTGTGTGATTGTGTCTGTATATTTGTTTGGTGATGTGATCAGGTGCTCCTACTACTGATTAATGTGTGTGCTAATATCCTAACAACACATCTGATGGTAAAGAAAGAATTTTTTCTTGTCTGAAAAAATAAAAACAATAAAAATTGATTTCAAAATTTAAAAAATAAACTTCTTGGAGATACGGCTTGTTTCTGACTATATGTTGCATGCTATGTTGGTAATTTGCTAATGTGTTCCTTTTTTTGTTTTACCCAAATATTTCTGGAAAATCTATTGAACAAATGCAAATTCTGGGGCTAAATATTGTATAAATTGACCTGAAAATACATGAGAATTGTATTAAAAAAATGCTTGTAAATCTGTCTTGAGTTTTACTTTATGTAAAAATATGTCTTGGTTTTGTGATTGTATACAAGATGTATCTTGATAACTTATGTAAATTGTGCTGTATAAAGGCTGCTGCCTCAGCCTTACTAATAAATATTGAAAATACCAACTTTGACTTCTTGTGTTTATCAACTCGATAAAATGATACTGAATATAGAAATTGAACTTTTCAGAACACTTTCTCTGAAAATTGTGTCATACATTCACTCACCCAGTTAAAAAATATATATTTTAAATATAGCACAGATACGAGAAAACAGAATGAAACAAATATAAAACTTAATGAATTATTATGTCAGACACTCTTATAAACGGCACCCAGGTCAAGAAATTGATCTTTGCCAGCCATCTCATAAGTCCTCCTTTTAACCCATCCCTATCACAACCCCCTCCCACGTCCTAAGTGTAACCACTATCAGAATTTTGATAATAATTATTTCCTGGTGTATCACTCACATCTGCCCACTAAACACTGCTGTAGTTTTCCTGTTTTATTTTTAATATGTTTTTTAAGCTTCTGTCAATCTATATATTTTCCTCCCCCTTCCTCCTTTTTGGATGAATCTTATTTTTTGAAGAAAACTCCTCTCTTTATCTGTAGGGTTCCTCTACCACTGTATTGCCTATAATTGGTATTTTGCTGTATAAGCTTGATCTGATTCATGTTCAATCTCTTTGTCTCAAGTTAGTGCTGTATTCTTCCATTAGGAGGCACATAGTGTCTGGCTGTCTCTAATTTTGTTCTGTTTGTTGCCCCTGATGCTTAATACATAGAATAGAACCATTAATTAATCACATACTAGAAAATGGTAATATTCTAATTCAATAATTATTTCTTCTTGAAATATTTATAAGATTAACTTCCCCTCAACCAATGTTTGGTTACCAGTGGTACAGTTCATACAAGAAAGTTAGGATAAAGGCAGAGAAAACTGTATAATTTTCCTTTACTTACCATATTTCAGAATAATAGATAATTTCCTATCATCCTTTGAAGATGACCAATTAGTTTATGTTTTTATTTTTAGTATTATTATGAAATGAGGTATTGAAACATATTTGATCGTTTTAATTCTTTGAAGCTATTATTCTTAATAATGCTCAGATTCACCCTTTTTGGCCAGTGGAGGCATCTCTGAGTGGACTTACATGTTTACTGTATTCATTTATACCATTTTTTTAAATTTTAAAACTGTATAGAAAATCTAATTAATCTGAATTTTTATTTTTATTTTTCTCTCCACCCATGTCTATGAAATAAATTTAGGAATTCATTGACCCTGATTGATCAACTTTTATGTAATATGCTTATGGTCAAGTTTTAAGGGCATTTTTAGGTAAAGTAGGTCTTGAAACATATCTTTGAATATCTTGAAGCATGTCTTTATGAAGGTAATGCCAGACCTAAAACATCTTAAAAAGATGAATGATTAATGAATTTGACTTTTTGATTATTTACAATCTAGGTATTAAAAGCCAAAACTGCCTCAAATCTATAAAGATTTTTTAGCAGATTGAATCAAAAGAGTTATCTATTAAAAAGTACTAACAGAACAATGATTCCAAAAATGTCAAAATATTTTCTAACTAAAACTTAACTTTTATATTATTTTGTTTTTTATTTTATTATTCATAAAATTTATGGAATATTTCCATGGATTATTCAGTAAAAAGTAAACTTCCAACAATTTCATTCTTTGAAAAGATTAATAAAATTAACAAATCTGTGGCAATCAAAAGAGAAAGAAGACTAAGTTACCATTATCAAGTATGAGAAATTAACATAGATGCCAGGATCTGAAGCCAAAAATTAACACAGCAATCCTGTGACGTATAAAAATGATAAAAATTGTGAGCAAGTTGAATTATCCCAGTTACACAAGATTATTTTCATATTGGAATGGAATTAATAAGTTATAAGATACTGGGAAATATTTAATGAGATTTAAAGTCCATTTATAATGGACACAACATTTTATAGCACATTTGGAATGGAACAGTACTTCTCAATCTTTTCAACCTAAAAAACTTAACATGTTGGTGAAGTGTTGAAGGTGTTTCTTTTGAGACCAGAAACAAAGCAAGGATGCCTATTATTACCATTTCTATTCAATGTTGTTACCAAAGTTTCCGGCTATGTGTCAAGGGAAATAAAAATGCAAATAAAAGAGCAAGAAGTAGGAAGGAAGGGAAAATTATAATTATTTGTAGATTGTATGTCTTTGTGTGTAGAAAATCCAAAACAATCAACAATTGTTTCAGAATATATGAGTGGTTGTCAAGATTACTAGACACAAAAAATATACAGCAACAATTTTCTTCTCTATGAACAAGAAATGCTTAAGAAAATGAAATTTTCAAGACATAATCCTTACTAGCATTAAAGGTGTCAAATGCCTAGGTAAAAATAATGTTCAAGACCTCTACAAATAAAATAAAATTATATTAAGGGATATTAAATAAGACATAAATACAATATACATTAATTGAAAATTTTAATATTGTAGTGATACTCAACTATTCCCAAATCACAAATCCATGGATTGAATGTAATCAAATTTTGTAAATATGTGTGGAATTTGACAAGCAAGTTATAAAATTTATTCTGAATTTCAAAAGGCAAAGAAAATCAAAGCACACTTGAGAGGAATAAGATAGAAGACTACTTTCTAACAGATACCAAGATTCATAAAAGTACAGAAATTAAGAATACAGTACTGATGCAAGACAGGTAAATCAAACAATGGAACCAAATAGTGAGACCAGCAGACTTCATGTACCTGTAAAACAGAGGTAAGGGACTAGTATCAAGAACACATAAATAACACTGACAAATCGGAGGACAAAGAAAACCAATGCAATAGAAACCTAGAAAAAACACTTGAACAGATACTTTAAATGAGAAGAAATTCAAATGGTTAATAAACATATAAATGAATGTTCAGCCTCATTAGTTTTCAGGTTAATTGAAGTACAGTTTAAACTATGGTGAGGTATTGGTAAAAATCTATTCTGGGGAAGTCAAATGTTGGCAATGTTATTCTGATGAAAGAGTAAATTGATATAAGTATAAATTGGTGCAACCATTTTTAAAAATAGCTTGAAATTACCCTGTAAAGCTGAAAATTTCCAAATCCTACAATTTAATAATTCCTTTTTTAGTTACAGACATCAGAAAAACTCTTGAACATGTGCATGGGGACATATGTCCAAGTATGCTAGGTGCTTATTGATCCAGCACAAACTGGTACAGTGTACTGGAGAGGTTCCATCCTGGTTGGTCAGGCCTGCCTTCAGAGGGGTTTGGCAACTGTTAGGATTAATATGTGACCCTGCCATCATTAAATATTTTGAATATAATCCTTGCAATTTTATTTGTATCAGCATCATTCATTATAGTTCCAAATTCAAAACAACCCAAAAATCTATCAATAATAAAATGGGTAAATATTTTGTATTATATTAATGCAAGAAAATAAGACAATAGAAATGAATAAACACGATCTATTCATATCAATATGAATGAATTTCACAAATACTTGGAGAAAAAGTAACGTGACACAAAAAATGCAGTGTGATTCTAATAACTATTAAGAAAATTAGGGAAGGGTTAGCCAGTTAGCTCAGTTGGTTAGAACATGGTGCTGATAATGCCAATGTCCAGGGCTCTATCCCAGTACCAGCCAGCTGTCAAAGAAAAAGAAAAAGAAAATTAAGGGAGTGATTATCACAGAAGAAAGAACAGGTTACCTGATGGGAAAATAAAATAGATGTGACTGGAAAGAATATTTAGGAAACTTCCTAGACAGTAGCAACTCCCCGTTTCTTAATCTGGATGGTAATTACATAAATATCTATTTAATAATTGTTCTTTAAACTATACACTCTTCTAAGTATTTTATTTTTCACAATTTAAATTTATTTTTTAAAAGAAGCAAAAATAAGTAACGGTTAAGAGCAATTAAGCTTTACAAAAAAAAGAGTGGAAAATGTGTTTGGTCAAAGTTAATTATAAGCTGGAGGAGGTTGTTTCAGTGGAATGATTAGTTTTTAAAAATGAACTAACAAGTATTCAATTCTATTTAGACACTTACGTTTTGTATCAAGAGCAGGCTGGAAACTCAAGCAGGAGCCAACACTACAGTCCACAGGTAGAATTTCTCTAATTTGGAAACCTCAGTTCTGCTTCCAAGACCTTTCAACCGATTAGATCAAGACCACCTAGATTATTGAGGATAATCTCCCTACTTAAAATTGACTGATTAGAGATGTTAATCACATCTTTAAAAATATCTTCACAACAACACCTACAGTAATATTTGACTGAATAGTTATGATAAGTAATATTGCCTAGCCAAGTTGACACAAAAAACTGTCACAGGTGCGAAGGAGAAATCTGTGGTTTGGGATTTGTTTGTTGGTTTGTTGATAGGTTGGTCGATTGGTTTCATTTGGTTTGGTTCGTAAGATGAAAAAGTATTGAATAAATCAAAAAGCCGATGGGAAGAACATATTGAGAAGAAATGAATAAATACAGAGAAGAGGGGATAGATAAATTTCAGTATACAGTATGAGAAGATGGAACCTAAATACTTGTTCATGACTCCTCTGCAACAGGAGAAAGAAAAATTTCTCTAATAATGGGTTCTCAACCCTAATTCCAACCCAGACCAATTAAATCATCATCTCTGGTTTTTTGAGCCCAAGCACAAGTATTTTTAAAGCTCTCCACATGCTGCCAATGTGCAGCCAAAGTATAAAACTACTACCCTAATGAAATAAAAAAAGGAAAGGAGATGATCAGTACAAATGTAGACAGATTTTAGTTTTGAGATGAAGAGGTTAAGAGAGATTCCTTCTGATGGCTACAATTTTCTCAGTGAAAAAAAGGTAAGAGGTCATTTGCTTAGAGGAGGCTAATGGGGGTTCGATATTTGAAGAGAGTAAAGGAAGTTTAAAATAGTCCTGGATATGAGAGGGAGAAAAGGTAGACAGGAAGAAAAGGATGCTGCACATACTGAGGTCTGCTTTGAGCTTAGTGACAACGTGTAGTGCCATCAATCTGCCTGGTCATGTGACCTTCCCCAGCCTCGATTTGAAGTTTATATGTAAGAGCAGAGAAAGAACATGGTAATTCTTAATTAGGGTAGATTTTACCAGATGGATCAAACAACAACAACAACAAACAAACAAATATGCAAGAGAATTTAGGGTACAGGATTTTAAATTGCTGCACTTTGAATATTTAATAGTTAGAGAGGGAAGTAAAGCAAGGTAAATGGACTAGTTCCTATGGGCTAGGAAGTAGAAACACAAAAATTAAATAAGAGGATGGAATAACTAATTCTTTCTGGGAAAATCTGGGAAATTACAGGGGCCTGTGAATCAAGTCTCAGAAGGAGACTAGAGTTTACCAGTTTCACAAAGGGAAAAGACTTAGGGCTGATGGAACATTGTAAACATGCAAAGTGTTGTGAAAATGCATTGCTCATTTCAGAAATGCTGGCAAATTTTCCCAAGCATAGTTTACAGTGGTGAAAAAGAACTGGAAAGGTATGTTTATAAGGTATCAAGATCAGATTGCATAAACTGCCATAAATTTTCATTTTTTGAAATAATGATATTGCTATAAAAGAAGTGATATGATTCAGTAGGGACAATATCTGATTCTTTCATTTATCAATTGAGAATTTTACAAGTAAAATATTTCCAGACATATTTAAGAGTCTCTTTACTTCACAGCATGTTTCAAAAATAAGAAATTACTGTTTTCTTCAATATTCTCAGAATTGCACCTAAACATTTGAATAAAGAGAGCTGAAGCAGAGACAATAACTGATTTTTAGAAAAAATGACCAATTTTCTTTCATTCCCTGTCTACTACTTTACTAAGTACATACTGATCTCGGGATGTTCAGATGACATTTTTGCTTTTAGTGATGAAAAGTTTCTGTTTTGGGGGCAGACTCTATTCTGTTGAGCTGAATGATTTACTCTAATTTTCTGCTCTACGTGTGAAATTCAAGGAACTATTATTGTCAATTAATTACAGTACCTGAATGGTTCAAATGCTCCCTTAAAAAGGGCTACTCAAATCTGCTGTCATAGACATTTATAAAAATGCCATGCACTATTGAATTACTTCCTCACACTGGTCATTAGGACTTGCTGACTGAATGAGTTATAGCTGCTAGAGTATTTAATTCAGTTATGCCTCCACAGATCCTATCAACTCTTACTTAGATTTCCACAGCAGCCTCTTATTGGCCTGGCTGTCTTGTCCCCTTCAAATGAATCTTCCACACAGCCACCTGTGACCCATCGGAAATGCATATCTAACCATAACAGGTCCCTGCTTACAACTTTCTCAGTGGTTCCCAGTGCCAAAACCATGGCAAGAAACGGCATCAACCTTGACATCAACTTCTCTTTCACTCTCCCCTTCTAATTCTGGCCATTTAAGAAAACTCATCCATTTATTTTTCTAACTTTCTCTCTGCCTTGAATTATTGCAAATGCTTCTTATCTAGTTCCTCCACTTGCACTGTCTTTCTCCTGCTCATTTTCTCCTCTACAGCCAGGGAAATCTGATTTTATCCTTTGCCACCCCCATGGTCAATCCATAACTTAAAACATTTTAGTGGTGTGAGACTGGTTTTTTTTTCGATAAAGACCCAAAACCCTTGCACAGTCCATGCCTCCTGTTCCAACCTCACTTCACACAGCCCTCCAGAGCTTGCCCATATGTCCACAGGCCTTTTCTCCTGCTCTTTCAATGCTATCCTTTTTATTGCCTTAGAACTTTTATCTTATATTCCACATCCTCTGCCTGGGACTCACCTTCCTAAATCATCACTACTCCTGAGTCCTAAAACTGTTCACTCCCACATACTGTAGTTGAGAGGCATTCTATATTTTCCATCCTGGCACTTACCATAAGTTGTACTTACTTATTTCGGTGATTGGTTAACTAGTATAAAATTATAAACTTCACGGGTAAAAGAACCGTGCTTGTTTTACTAATCATTATGAGCTCATCTCCTAACATTGTGTCTGGAATAGAGTAGGTGTTCAACGAATACTGTTTGAATTAAAGGATTATTGTTTCTCAGACAGTTTTAACCCTAGAGGAAAGGAAGGGAGCAACTTCTTGATGCATTTCTTTCAATGGAAAATACCGTATTTATATACAAATAAACACAGTTGTATTATAAAATAGAATGCAAAAAAATTAAGTAGAAAGGAAGGAAGAAGGAAGAAGAGAGGAAGGGAAAGAAAGAAAGGAAAGGGAAGGAAGAGGGAAAGAGAGAAGGGGGAGGGGAAAGAGGAGGAAGGAAGAAGAAAGGAAGGAAGGAAGGAAGGAAGGAAGGAAGGAAGGAAGGAAGGAAGGAAGGAAGGAAGGAAGGAAGGAAGGAAGGAAGGAAGGAAGGAAGGAAGGAAAGACTTAAACACTTAAATTCAGTACTTGAGCAAATCCTCTTTCTTCTCCTCTTCTCTCATTCCAAATAACACTTCTCCTGTCTTCATGACAGGAGGCAATTTTACAGCTTGTACTATAACTATAATTTTGCCCTTCACTATAACAGTGCTATACCATTGCGCAGGTCTCGGTTTTCCCAGATTAAAGAGTTGGGCCACGTCATCTACAAGGATCCCTTGCAGATTTAACAAGATTGAGAACACTATTTTATTCCTTAAATAAAACCTCCATGTTGTCTTGTTTGCTTACCATTTTTACATGATTTTTCCAAAAAAAAAGTCACTATAATTAGCCAAGATTAAAAACTAGGTTTTTATACTCAGTCAATATCAAATCTAAATACAGTCATATGTCATACCTGAAGATGGAGATACATTCTGAGAAATGCTTTGTGAGGTGATTTCATCATCGTGTGAACATCACAGAGTGTACTTACATAAACCTAAATGGTCACTAGGAGATAGGAATATTTCAGCTCCATTATTATCTTATGGACCACCCTCTTATATGTGGTCCATCATTGACCAAAACGTCATTACGCGATGCACAACTGTATATGTAATCAATGAAATTAAGGCTCACTTTCTGTGGAACTTACCGTGCTTCTGAAAGAACTCTGTCCAGCTACATGATTTCTGGTAGTTTTCTTCTGAACTTCATGATTTGTTTATATAATGTCATAATTTGGGGGGGGTTATGTTTTTAAGCACAATAGAAAAGTATGGGGGACAATTAAAAGACAATCCGATAGACAGAAACATAACCTAATCTTTGATCTTGATCAAGAAATACCATTCCATTCATGTGCTCATCATGTCAGTGCTGGAGTGATCAGTGACAAAGGTGGCTAATGCCATCTGGCCAGATCATTTTGTCTACTTCACTGTTTAGTGTCTCTTCTTTGGTGGGTGCCTTCTGTTAGGCATTAACTTACGCTTCAAAAATCTCCAGGAGACTGGCCAGTTTGTTGATGCGTGGTACTTAAAACACCAAGGTCTAGGGTTTGATCCCTGTATCTGACCAGCTGCCAAAAATAAAAGTATCTTCACACTCTGTGCCAGTTCCCATGTGTTCATTTACATGCTATCCCAGACCTTTTTGTCTCTGATTCTCCAGTCTTTCCTTCCAGGCACCCCTTCAGCCATCTAGGCCATTAGCAAATGCCCAGAAATATGTTTGTGTTTGTATTAGTCCATTTCTGTTGCTTATAACAAAATACCTGGAACTGGGTGATTTGTAAGAAAACGAAATCTTACTGCTTACAGTTTCAGAGGCTGAGAAGTCAAAAGTCTGGGGGACACATCTGAGAGGGTCTTCTTTGGTGGTGGCTTTACAGCAATGCAGAGGTCTTACATGGCAGAGTAGAGAGAGACTCTCATGTGCTATCCTTTTAAAGACCACTATTATTAATCCATTCACTACAGCATGGTCCCACAACCTAATCACTCATTCAAGGCTCCACTTTCAATTACCATAATAACACTTCCCACTCACTTAACACTGTCACAGTGGGGACCAAGCTTCCAACACATTAAACTTTTGGAGGGACACAATTCAATCCATAAGTGTTCTACCCTAGGCCATTTCTCCTTCCACAGAGTGGACAATCAGGTTCTCCCTTACACCTCCACCCACTGGGAAGATATTATCTCTCCACTGATTCTCAGTTAATACTACTGCCTGCCATCATCCATTTTCAGTTTAAACTCATATACTGAGCCTACCTATCTATAAATCAAGCTTGGTTTTTTTTTTTTTTTTTCCTCTTCCTTCAGCTGGTCATAGGAAATTCACTTGGGAAGAGCCACTGGTAAAACCACCCTGAATGACATGGGGTCTGGGCCACCTGCTCATGCAGCTTGCCTGTGTTGTCTGTTGTTGCTTAGACACAATCTCAAATGTACCATATTTAACTAATGATGGACAGCTACTGAGCCTGCTGACTTTATAACATCATGGATCTAAGAGAAACTGGCTCATATGGGCAGCTCTAGACACATACTCACTTGATGCTCCACGGTCAAGTGTTCCATCTGTCGTAGGACCAAGCATCCTGCCAAGAGGTGATTCTCAAATGGAGTATAACTCTCCACTGCAGATGGCATGGCCTTGCTCCAGAATCCCAACAGCATACATTATGGTTCTCCCACTGACTGGAGGTTTGCCATAAACTTCCATCCCATCTTTTCCCACCACTGACATTTACAACAACATAGACCCTGTCAGATTACACGGACCAAGAGGTAGGGCTTTTGTACCACAGCCTGGATCAACCGCAGAGCCCTTTTCTATTCTGGGACTCATTCAACACTGGTAGCTTCCAGATCATTGGACTCAAAGGCCAAACAATATTTCTATGTGCACAATGTTTTCCAGCCAGAACACAAAAGATCTACCAGGTGCTGTTCTTCCTTTTCTGTGACAGGGATTGGAAGATGCATCAATCTGTCTTTAACTTTGCAGGGGATATCCCAAATGTCCCTGACCACTGGACCCCTAAAAACTAAACTGACATTGCAATTTCTCTAAAATGTGTCTTAGCAAGGTTTCCAAAATAAAGGGTACTTCAGAAAGTTCATGGAAAGACTCATTATTTTTTAATGCTATTTTTCTCTGTGAACTTTTTGAAGTGCACTCTACCAGCGAACTGTTTTTTGGTACTGCCCAAATCAGCATAATGTCATCAACATAATAAATCAGTGTGGTCATCTATGAAATGTCCAGATGGTCCATATCAACTTTGAATATATGATGACAGAGGGTTGGGAGAGTTAATACAGTCTTGAGGAAAAACTGTAAATGAATATTGGTGTCCTTGCCACATAAATGCAAATTTTTCCTGATCCATTCTGATCAGAATTTAAAAAGTATACATTTACAAAATCCATGTCTTCATATCATGCACCTGAAGCCTTACTGGTCAGCTCTAACAATAACACCACATGTAGTATAGCAGCTGTGACCAGAATTATTACTTTGCTGAGCTTACAGTGTTCTATATTCTCCAGAATCCATTCAGTTTCTCCAGGGACCAGAATAGTTAATTCAAATAGAGATATATTAGGGCCACACATACACACCTACATCCCTTAGGTCCCCAATGGTGGTCTAATTTCTACCATTTCTTCTTGTCCCCCGGAGAAGCTTTGATTTACTATCTTGGTGCAAGTGGGGGGGGGGGTATTTTCAGATGTGTCATTTAGCCTTTCCAATAAATCCAAGGACCCAACATGGGGAATGCTCAAACTGCCAAGTGAAATAAAAATTGCATATTTGGGAACTAGGAAATGACCACCAAATATTCCTATGTCTGTGAACACAGTGGATCCACTCCAAGCCAGACTTAGCAGGGCTCCATTTATTACCTGGCCCCTGCAATCCCCACCCTAACTAGAGGGCCATGATGATTTACTGAGTCTCCAGGTACCAATGTCAATTCAGGCTCTGTGTCCAGTAGTCCTCTGGGTATTTCCCTCTCCCCTGTAAATGGTCATGTGAGTAAATGGCCATAATTCCCTTTGCGGGAGAGGGTGGAGAATCATTAGAGTGTATATCTGCTTTGGTGTTGCAGACTTGTTCCTCCTGGGCACATGGTCATCTCTTCAGTCAGTAGTTTCTGAAACTCAAAATTGGTTAAGGTTTGAGAACTTGGGAAAGAACTGAAAGTCTGTATTGAGGCAACTTCCCTCAGCCTCCTGCTTCTCCATTCTAGACTGGTTCTAATTGCAGATGTCAAGCAGCACACTCATTGGCTGCCTGTCTATGTTGCCCCTGGTGATGTCATGCTGTATTAACAATCTCTGTAACTCCCTTAAGGTCAAGCCCCCTTGGCTACCCCTCCAATCTTGAGTCCCTTGCTTTGGGCAATTAAGCCCTTCCACCTAGCCTCAAGTATTCAGGGTCTCATCGTCCTCATGGATACTGATCAGACCAGTTCTGTAAGCACCTCTCCTTTCAACTGCCCTGTCATTCTGAAAGGAGCTGCCACTGAAAGTGTGGATGCTGGCGCCCTCACCTGTTCATTCCGATGGCCCCACTGAATGCTGGATTCCCTGGGCCCTCCTATGAAGCATATTCATCTAATGAGCCTTCTGGCCTCACATAACATCTGTTCCACCAGGCCTGCATTCCTGGGCCTTTTTCTTCTACATGCTGCCAGGCAACACCGGCATCTGCTCTTTGCTCAGTGTGGCCCATCACTTATTCCTGGCTTCTAAGAGCCACTCTTAGCAGTGAGTTTGTCCCATTTTCTGGAGCCCTTATCAAAGTGTAAAAACAAATGTTTCAAGAAAGTGCTGCCAAGTCAATAAATTGTTCTTATTCAGTCTTTCATTCTTGCCCCATTGATCAAGCACCTGCAAAAATTAATGCCAGGGTACTCCCTTGGTACTGCTTGTACATTGCAGCTAATTCTTGCAGCTCCTTCAGTGTATAATCTCATTTCTCCCTTATCAGGACCAGCATGTCTCTAGTTAGATTATGCATGAACTTAATCATACATACAAGCCTGGTAGCCAGGATAGGGAGGAGGGCCAACTCTTGAGAAGAGCACCTGTTATCTTGCACAGGAGAGGCCTCTCTGCAGCTTCCGCCTGCATGGGAGAAGTGCTAGCTCTTACTAGGGACAGCCTCCTTCCTTGTGCAATTCTAAGGTCAGAGGGGTCTGAAAGGCAGCAATTCTCAGGGACATTGTCAAAGCAAAAAATGCACTGGAAGGCAAGGAAGACTTTATTCAAGGTTATTGAAGTAGAGGAGAGAAGCCAGACAGAAGTCAGTCTGAGCTCAACTTCATTGAAATGAAGGACAGAAGGGATTTTAGGTACTGGGGCGAGCTAGTGGAACAGTGATAGAGGATGTGAGAATGGGGAAGTGGGGAGTTGATCAGTGGAATGTGTTACTGGTGAGTTCACATATACTTTTTCTCAATTATTAGGCCATCCATGTTTGCTAACTGGCACCAATGGAAGTTAGGCTCCTATCGTCTCAAAGAGACCAAGAAATATGTGCCCTATCTTCCCTCAAGATTACATTTTAAAAGGATATCTTCCAAGTCCTGAGAAAGATTTTCTTGGGTTATAAAACTGGCAAGAAGCTTTTTTAAAAATTTACATCTTAAGAAAAACAAATTTACATCTTAAAGGGGCAGAGAAAGAATATACAATTATAGGTTTTCTAAAACAAATGCTCTGAAGAAAGCAAGCTCACGGGCATGAAGGCCAAGGTTATCTTGATGAGCACTCACTCAGGTGTTCCAGTTCTATCTGGTGGGGTTCCAGTTTTCCCCAGCCATGGCCCTATCCTTAGAGAGAATCAGTAATGTCTTTGCTGACCATTTAAGTGTCTTCGGACTCTACAATTCTATGACATCCTGGGTCTGCTCCTCACCACATCTGCACTTCCATTGCAGCAAGCAAAGCCTTCTATGTTAACTATGACAGAGGCTATTACACTTAAATGTAACTATTTGTCAACTGCTCTCAATTTATTATTATCCCTCCTTAAGGCATCCATTCAACTTAGCAGGAAACAGTCAACTCTACAGTCCTTACAGGCGTCATTCACTCTATGACTATCAAATCTTTTAATCAGCACACCAACAAGGACATTCCTCTCTATGGGGACTGTTCCTATGTCACCACTCCTGAAATCTTCCACAGCTAGGCTACCACCTTAGCGGGGACTACTCATGCCTCACATTTCTGTCAGGATGATGTCCTATTTGGCAACTAGACAGTGAATAATCTGGTCCCCAAACCTCCATCTTGCCACCTGTTTTCTCAGACCACCCTCTGTGTCATTTGTTTCAGTTTGGGTCCTCCAAGAAGTAGACACCATGGCAAGATTGGATATACAAGGGATTTGTTGGAGTATTGCCTTTGAAGGATAAATCACAGGGAGAAGCAGGCGGAGAGAACCTTAGACTGAAGTAGAAAGACGGCAACTGTCAAGAGTGAGAAGAAAAGGAAAGACTGGGCAGGGAGCCTCAGACCCCAGAATGGCTCAGAGAAAAGCTTATGCAGGTTGAGGGTAGGTGCCAAGGAAAATTTATTATTAGAAGAAGTGTCACTTTGGGCAGGCATGGGCTGGCTTTGCACCCCTGCAGGCTCAGCCCCTGGCTGGGAGCAGCTTGTGGGATGCATGGCCTCAGTGCTCAGGAGGGTAGCAGCTAGAAACTGTGGGTCAACTTCCCTCTCCAAGCAAGTTTCCAGGAAGAAAGTCTGAGCAGGCCACTTCCAAGCCACCACCACAGGTCATGTGCAAGAATCCACTATAAAATATGGAAAAGAAATGTAAAGGCAATTAAAACTTAAGACTATAGGAAAAATTGGGGTTGGGTTTAGAATTAGAAATCGGTATACCTCATATTACATTCCATTTCGGAGGGTACTGAGCCCTATTTTTTTTGTTAGTTTTAAGAATAATTTTGATTTCTTCAAATAGTCTATTTCTTATACCAAATATGATATTGTATGTGTAAACTTTTCCCTTTCAAAAAAATTTATACAAAGTGAAGGCTAAAAATGCTAAGATAAATGGAATAATGTTGGTCCGTGCCTTGTTAGTTGATGAGTAAACAAGATGATGAGACCTTTTGAACTAAATCATTTTGGATAGTTCAATGTTCTTTTACCGTGTGAAAAAAAATGGCTTAGCCTGGCATAAACATGCTTTTGGTTCTTGCATTTTAATATTGGCTTTTAATGATGGTGCAGCATACTTTTAGTAGTGCTTGAAATGCCTCCTTCGTATATACTTCAAAGGAATGCCCAGAGCTGCTGCCTCTGCAATTGTGTAGCACTCTCCTAAATGGAATATGAAAGTGTGTCTGCTCCACGGGAAGAAAAAAAGTCGCAGGACCTAGATGCACAGAGATATGTAACTGAGACAGAAATTACTCTCTTTTCATTGAGGCCTAGGACCTCAGTTGAACCATATCTAGCATATTCTCTTTCTATATTTGTTTTCTATATTCTCCCTTGTTCTTTTTCCTTTTTATATAGAAAACAGGATGACGATGTTGATCATCATCAGTACCATCACCAATGTTATCAAAAGTCACCATTAAAAGTATCACTTTGCCTTCAATATGATAACTTTACCCAATGTGAGCTAAAGTTTGCAGTCTCCTATGTGCAATAGGTGAAAGTCAGGGCTGAGGGCCAAATACTTAATAAAACCTCAAACTCATAGTTCTCAGAAACATCAGGACCAAATGCTGGGGTCTTGAGTCAGAAGGAAAGAGAGAGAGTTTTTGAGAAATTTTTTTCTTCCGGTCATCGTGAAGGTCAGCCAGACTTGGACGTGAGAGCCCTGATACCATTCACAGTAGAGTACTTTAACAAAAGGTGTTTTGAAATCAGGAGGTCAGGAGAAGGCCAGGCAATCCTGATAATGAATATTGAGTCCTTGCTCAGTTTGTCTGAAGTCCCTGAATATTTTTGACATCTGGAGTACACACATATATATATATTGTTTGTTTTTGTTTTTGATGGCTGGTGGTACAGGGATCTGAACCCTTGGCCTTGATATTATAACAACACGCTGTAACCAACTGAGCTAAATGGCCAGACTCAGAGTATATTTTTAAATGCAACATTATTTTAAGACACTCACCTAAGGAGCAAAGTTAATTATTATTCAGTGGTGCTTTATTTAGTGATGTTTTGAATTCATTATCAAGAACTCTTATAACTGTAGCTGCTTTCTCACTACAGTCATTTTTCCTCCTTAAAATATGCTGTTAATTTGGCATAAAAAAGGGGGGGATTTTCTCCCTCAGATTTTGGACTCAATAAGGTACTTCATATTGATAAAGGAAGACACATTCCCAAGCATTTTAAAGAAAAAAATGTAATTTATTTAAAAAATCTATTTTCCAGTAAATATTTTATAATATTTATTCAAAAATTACTCTCTGGCCAGATAATCAACTCCCGGTTTCTCATTGCCCTTTTCTTAGGGTTAAAAAAAGGGGGTGGGCACAAATTATGTTGTATTTGTTTGAATTGCTGACTACCTGAGTTCAACCCACTGCAAAAGGAAAAGGACCTGAGGTTGAAACAGGCTGGAAATTCCAGATCCATCTTTGCTTTTTTGTTGTTGTTTTGTTTTTGCTTTTGTTTTTTTAATATATTCCTGAAGCTTCCTCTGCTCCAGCATATGTGAATCATGCCCTCTGCTGGAGCCCCATGAGTTCTGTTTAATCAATACTGCATGATTATACCAAGTGCACTGAGAAAGACTTTAATCAATGATAATGCCTGCTAATGGAGAAGATGCACAAAATGTGTACTCAGCAGTCCCTCAGAGATGAGAACCTTTCTACTGTGATCTATTTATGTTTTATTTCTTAAATGACTAATGACACTAAGTCAAATTTTTCTGACAGCTTTGAGTCCTCAGCTTTCTGCATTCATCATTTCCTGTCCATAAAGGCAAAACCTATATTTAAAGTGTTTCAGTTTTAGTTTTTTTCTTCTACCTATATAGACATATAGGTAAAAGATGTATGTCTTAGACAAATGTACTCTTCAGCAAGAACTTCAGCTGGTTGTGGCTCTTTATCTGGTGAGAAATCTAAACCTTCATTCCTCAAGGGTCTGGGTCATTAGTGATCCTGCCTGGATTGCACTGTTGTAGTGTTCCATTGGCCTTAATCACTGAACATGGTAATACTAAGATACACCCTAAGGAATCTCCTGTATTTCAAACATACTCTTTCTTACCTCCATTGTGGAGTAGTAGTCCAGTTTCTCCTTAGTAGTCAGGATCAACTACCCTTGCTAGCACTGTAGTAAATCCCTTCTTTGCCTGCTGATTCAGAGACATGAGCAGTCCAAAGTTGCCAGGCAGCAGTCTTAGCTTCCAGTTCAATGTTCAATAGAATCATTGTTGTGCCTCCTGGCGAAAACATTCCTCCATTTGGAACTAAGACCTTCAGACCAGCAGAACATATGTTGGTGGAAACAGGAAGCAAAAATTTTGCTAATGGGTTACGAGGTACAAGTGAGTGTGCCACTACCATTTCCACCCCTTGATTCTTGGCTATCAGAGAAACAGTACCATATATTGGACGCTGATTCAGAATATATACAGTCTTCTGTAGAACTTTGCACCTGGCTGGTGGTGTAACTGAGTCTTCAAAAGGCCATTCCACCATTTCATCAAACAAGCTATTTCAGGATATTGGAGAACATGGTAAGAACAGTGAATTCCACAAGCATGGGCCCATTATCACACTTTTTTTGCTATGAAGTGAGTTCATGCATCAGAAGGAATGCCATGTGGAATACCGGGTTAGCAAATAAGGTATTCTGTAAGTCCATGGATGGTAGTTTTGACAGAAGTATTGTATGCAGGGAAGGCAAGTCCATATCCAGAGTAAGTGCCTATTCCAATAAGAAAAAAATGCTGCTCTGTTCATGATGGAAGTGGTCCAATCAACCTACTGCCAAGTAGCTGGCTGATCTCCTTCACGGAATGGTAGGCTCAGTGCTGGTCTCTGCTGCTGGCAGTTTGGGCACTCATCAGTGGCCATAGCCAGGTCAGCCTTAGTGAGTGGAAGTCCATGTTGCTAACTCCAAGCACAGCCTCCATCCCTGGCAACATAGCCACTTTGCTCATGAACCCATTGGTTGATGACAGGGAGAGCTGAGGAAAGAGGCTGACTGGTATCCATAGAACAAGTCATTCTATTCATTTTATTATTACAACCCTCCTTTTCTGAGTATTCACATAGGACACAAATATCTTTACATTTTTATACCTTTCCCCCAAATTTCCTTGTCACCAATTTTCCATTCATGTTCCTTCCAAGTCCCTGACCATCCAGCTAAACTATTGGTCACAGCCCATGAATTAGAACATCATGTACCATGTATGGTCCTTTCTCCTTCCAAGCAGAGTGAAATATCAGGTGCACTGCTTGAAATTATTCTCACTGATTTCTCTTCACCTGTGTCCTTTAGGAATGTTCCAGAAAGAGACTGTAGTGCTGCAGCTGTCCACTTTTAGGTGGTGCCTTGCATATTGTGCAGAACCATCTGAAAACCAGGCCCAAGTCTTCTCTCCTGTCAGCTGATTGTAGGGGATTCCTCATGAAGCCATAGGTACAGGCTGGGAGAGAAAAGGTAGTGGAGCAGGAGAGGGGACCATAGGCAACTGGCCACTTTTTCATGTAACTTACTTGTGTCTTCCAAGCCTGCTCAGGCCTGATCACATATATACCACTTCCATTTGATGATGGAGCGCTGCTGTGCACATCCAACTTCATGGCTTGGTGGGTCAGATAACACATAGTTCATGATGGGCAGCTTAGGTCCCATGGTAACTCGGTTGACCATGATTAAGCATTAAGTGTCTACTAAGGCCCACTAGTAGGCCAAGAGCTTTTTCTCAAAAGAGGGGTAGTTATCTGTAGAGGGTGACAGGGCTTTGCTCCAAAATCCTAAGCGCCTGCAGTGCGGTTGACTTGTAGCATGCCTATCTGCCATTGACAGTTTAAACACCACTGGGCCTTCTGGATCGCATGGCTCAAGCAGCAGAGCAGCTTGCACAGCAGGCTGGACCTGTTGCAGAGCCTTCTCTTGTTCTGGGCCCCACTCAAAACTGGCAGCTTTGGGGGTCACTTGATAAATGGTTTAGAATAACACACTCAAATAAGAAATATGTTGCCTCCAAAATCCAAAGAGGCACACTAGGTATTGTGCCTCTTTTTTGGTTGTAGGAACAGCCAGATACAACAACATATCTTTCACCATAGAAGAGCTGTCTCAACATGTCTTTTGTTGGATTTATTTCCCACCCTCTGATATGAAAATATCTTACCAATTAGTCTATAATAGTTGCTACTTCTTGCTCAGTAGGTTCAATCCGCATAATGTCATCAATGTCATGGACAAGTGTGTATTCTGTGGAAGGGAAAGGAAATATAGACCCTTGCAAATCAAATTATGACATAGACCTGGAGAGTTGATATACCCCCGATATAGGTCAGTAAATGTGTATTGCCTTGCCAGCTAAAATCAAACTGCTTTTGGTTGTTTTTATTGACAGGTATGGTGGGGTGGAGGAGAGCATTTGTCAGATCATTAGCTGCATACCAATACTAGGGGATATGTTAATCTGCTCAAGCAATAATACCACATCTGGTACAGCATCTGCAATTGAATCCATTACTTGTTTAAGTTTACAATAATCTACTCTCGTTCTCCAAGACCCATCTGTCTTACACAGGCAAAATAGGTGAGTTAAATGGAGATGTGATGGAAATCACCACAACTGCATCTTTCAAGTTCTTGATTGTGGCACTAATATCTGCAAGCCCTCCAGGAATGCAGCATTGCTTTTGGTTTACAATTTTCCTAGGTAGACACAGTTCTAATGGTTTCCACTTGGCCTGTCCCACCATAATAGCCCTCATTCCACTGTCAAGGAACCAATCTGGGAGTTTCATCAGCTACTAGGTAGATTTATTTTAGTTATACATTCTGGAACCCAAGAAATAACCACAGGACCCAGTGAATTCATTGTGAAATGGATCTGAGTTAAAACTCCCATGATCACCTGACCTCTATGAGTCCCTACTTTAATAGGTAGACCATAGTGACATTTAGGGTCTCAAGGAATTAGTGTCATTTTAGAGCTAGTGTCTAGTATACCCTGAAAGGTTTGATTTTTCTTCCCAATGGACAATTACTCTGGTAAAAGACCACAGGTCCCTTTGGGGAATGCTGGGAGAAAGATTAACAGTAAACCTTTTTAGCAATATACCAAGGTCCTTCCTCAAGGAGACGTGACTTCTTCATCCAAAAGGTTCTGGGTCTATAAACTGACTGAAGCCTGGAAATTGATTGAGAGACTGTGACTCTCTGTTTTCATGATCCAGGTCAGATTTTTGTGCACTTAACCTAGAAATTTTCTGCTTACACAGATCAAGTAAGAATTAGTAGAGTTTCTGTTTCATTTCTAGAAACACCATGATTAACTAGCAAACACCATAGGTCTTGCAAGTCAGGCTATTCTGATTGATGCTTTGACTCTGCTGTCCATTACAGTAACTATACCCACTTTGCCTGTGGCAGTTGAGTGTTGCCACCTGGCCCCTGTCATTCCAGTTTCCCACTGCATTTAGCTTTCCCAATTCAGTGACCATAGTTTCCACTATAAGGTCTAGCCTACAGGGAGGAGTGATCACAAAACTCTTTAAGGATGCTGGGCTCCTCTCACAAATTTACTTCTCACAGTAATTGTGAAAGGTATGTCTCTGTGACCTCTCAGTGTGGGTGAATAGGTCTTAGATGACAAATCCACTCTAACACTCTAATCTCCCTAAGCCTTTGAATCCCTTCCTCTACGTTAAACCAAGGCAGATCCAGCATTTCTAATTTACTCACTGTGGGCCACCTTCCATTCCATGCTTCAGCCAACCAATCAAGCAAACAGTTAGAGCCCTCCCTAACTCCCCAAGCTGCAACCTTAAATGCAGAATCTCTGCTTAGTGAGCCCATATCAATAAATTTGACCTGATCCAACTTTATTTTCCTTCCATCATAATCCCACATCCTCAATATCTATTTCCACATATGTTCCCCAGATTTCTGTCTATATAACTTAGAAAACTCAAGTAGTTCTTTTGGAGAATAGCACACCTTCTCATGGGTCACACTTTGTATCTCATGTTTAGGTCTTTCTGAGACTTGAGTCTAGTTATAGGTCTAGAGCAAAGAAGGGTGGTGGAAGTGGGTTCTGAGGAGAATCAGCATTATCTTGCATGACAACTGTCTCAGAGTAGGCCATTCTGTAATGAATTTCTCAGGCAATGCAGGGTTAATCTCCTCAGACAGGGTTAGAGAGGCCACTACCACTGGGGTGGAGAAACTGTTACCACTAGGGGTGGGAAGGCTGCTTCTACTGGTGAGGGGGGGGGTGGGGACGGCACTTCCACTAGCAAAGAAGACTCATTACAATGTAGGTAGTCAATGTCTCCAGCTTCATGAGAGTCTTGCCACATGTCCCCATTCCAAGTTAAAGATCCCATTTTTTCTCAAACAATGCTTTTACTTTAAGAATCGACACTGCAAAGTCTGGGTGTTCAATTTGCTTCGTAATTCAGTCAATCACAAGATGAGCTTCTGTGTTTGATTTTCAGCAATCTCAGACCTGTAGCTATAGAAGAGAAGCATCTTCTTCAAGGTACAAATAGAAGCTTTCAAGTCATTTATGCAGCACTTGAGCTGGGCATTTGAATCCCTGAGGTATCCTTTTCTTTCACCATTTTGTCCAGTGACATTAGGAGCAACCAGCCAACCTCATTATATTCATTAGATTTCCAAAATCTTCTAAGGTATTATATGCACTCACCCAGCTTCTTGCTTCTTAAAAGTAGTTAAGAGTATCCAATGGAGATATCTTGCATATCTCTATTGCCAGATATGCTATGGAGTATCAGAGCTCTGTTTCATACTGGAAATAGAGTCATTACCATCTTTAAACCTAATCAGATTAGAGAGCAACTTTTGGGAACCCCAGAACCAATTCAGAAAATTCATCTCTAAAATTCTGTTCCTCTAGAACCACTCTCAATACCAAAATGTCTTAGTCAGCTTGGGCTTCTATAACAAAATACTGTAGACTGTGTGGCTTCAACAACAAACATATATTTCTCACAGTTCTGAGGCTGGGAAGTCTAAGATCAAGGTGTCAGAAGGTTCAGTTGCTGCTAAGGGGTTTCTTCTGGGCTCACAGATGGCCACCTTCTGACTGTTTCCCCCCCTTTGCAGAGAGAGAAACTCTGGTCTCTCTTCTTTTACTCAAAAAAACCACTAATTTCATTATGAGGGCCCCACCTTCATGATCTCATCTAAATCTAATTATCTTTCAAAGGCCCCATCCCCAAATATTATCACATTGGGATTTAGGGCTTCAACATGTAAATTTGGGGATGGACACAAACATTCAGTCCATAACACCAGCTAACCTAAATTAATAGCAATAGTAATTATTTACTGAATAACTACTATGTGCAGAGCCAGTACTATGTTATAAATTATTTATAATCCTTACAACACACTTACATTATATGTAATATAATTTAATTTTTTCTCTTCTTTTTTTTTTTTTTTTTGTGACTTGCCAGTATAGGGATTGAACCCTGGACCTTCGTGTTATCAGCACCACGGTCTAACCAACTGAGCTAACTGGCCAGCTTCTCATTTCCATTTTTAAAATGAGGAAATTGAAACTCAGAAAGACAATATAACAGGCTCATAGTTACACATTTATTGAGTGACAGAGCTAGTATCTAAATCTGTCAAGTCATATTCCAAAGTCTACATCTATATTAAAATAATAAGACTATAACTCAGTATACCTACAAAAGCAAAAAACATTTAGAAAATGTGAAAATGTCCTTCCTGTCAGAATACTAATATGATCTTAAAAAGAAAAAAAAGCCATGAGCAGAATCAGGCAATTAAGTAAAAATATTTATTCAAGCATACAGATTACTGTAATCGTTGAAGAACATGTTTCTGTCCAGAGAAAGGAAAAGAGAGAATAATATTTTACAGTAGTAGGATAAAGTTTCTTATTATATATTTTAAATATTTTCAAAGAAAAATAAGTATAATTTCAGAACAATAAAGCTAATGGAAAAATAAGATTTGTTCTCTTCCTTAAATTTGTTGAGAACTCTTGTCAATAATAAAATCTTCACTATAGAACGTACTGACTTGGTCAGTGTGTTTGTGCATTATGTTTATTTCTGTATATATTTACTTCTTAAAATAGGTCTTTTATTATAAAAATGATATACCTTAGTTGCTACAAATTTCAGATGTATAGAAAGATATAACATCTTCCCTTTTTATTATATTCTTCCAGATTTTTTGTTTCTCACTTTCTTTTCTCCCTCTCCCCCCTTCATTTGGTTTTTATTTAATTACAGAAATACTGGTACAGTGCTTAGAGTGTCAAATGGCTCTACTAGGCTCTTTATGCTCAGAAATCCCCATTCCTGCCTTCAAGTGACAACCACTTTGAATTTTTCAATTTGATGTTTTGATACATACCTCTGTAATTCAATATAATATGTTTATACATATTTCTACTTACTGTATTTTCTCTTTGAAATTATCAGTTGAAGGGCTGGCCAGTTAGCTCACTTGGAAGAGCGTGGTGTTGGCAATACCAAAGTCACAAGTTCAAATCCTCGTACCTGCCAGCTGCCAAAAACTAAAATAAAATAAAAAAGTTGAAATTATCAGTTGACTTCCCTTTTTGGAAGATGAGGATTTATAGCTTTTTATAACCCTTTCTCTAACCCCACTATACACACAACATGTGCCCTCCCTTCCAATGTACTTATGAGTGAAATTTTGGTTTTGGTTTATAGGACTAAATCAATTATAATTTGATTATGTTTTCTTTTTTGTATGACATTTTGCCTTCCTTTGAGCTCATACAAGTGTCTCTTTAATTTGATTAATTTTATATGTACTCTTCACATTCAACCAAAAACTCTCACTCAGTTACATAATATATCTCTTATTACATTCAAGCATATTACATGCTATGGGTCAAATGTGTCCCCCAAAAGTTCATGTGTTAGAAACTTAATCTGCATTACAACAGTGTTAAGAGGGTGCGAAATCCTATTATGGTAATTAAAAGGGGGCCTTTAAGATGTGATTAGATTGTGAGTACTGTACCCTGATAAATGGATTCATCCATTCATGGAGTAATGGGCGTGGGATGGCTTTATAAGAAGAACGAGAGAGAGGCTTAACTCTCTCTTGCTCAGCCCATTCTCACCATGCGACATCCTGGTCACCACAGGACTCGACTTTGTAGAGTTCCCACCTGTGAGGAAGGCACTCGCCATATGCGTTTTCCGAAGTTTGGATTTCCCAGTCTCCAAAACAATAAGAAACAAATTTTACTTTTTTATAAATTACCCAGTTTCAGGTATTCTGTTATAAGCAATAGAAACAGACTAATACATTAGGTCTTCTCCCATTTTCTCTTCTTAAAATGATTATATCTCTCCTGGAAAATTCTGACCTGCTCCAATCTGGAGTGGTTGCTCTCCTGACCATGCTCAGCTCTGGTCCTGGGCTGTCCCTTTGCTGTCGTTTCAGGATTCCCTTCACCTCTTTCACCTCTCTCTTTCCTAGGATCTCCTATTTCCTGCATCTCATGTCCTCCTTTTTGTTTGTTGTTGTTGTTGTTGTTGCATTGTTCTTTGTTTACTTTCGTGTTTAGGTGAGTCCAACTTTCAGCAGATTCTTAGTAAAAGACACATAAGAAACTGTTGAGATTTTTACGCATCTGAATGTTTCCCTATTCTATCAACTTTCCACTTACTAATTTGGCAAAGTACAGAATACTAGGTTAAAAATTGGTGTCTTTCAATATTTTGAGGATATTTCTCTACTGTCTTGTAGTCCCAGTTGTTACCAAAATCATCCAAATTTTTTATCTTTTGTTTGAAACCTGGTTCTCTCTGTCTTTCTCTTTTTCTGTCTCTCTCTGTTTCTTGCCTCCCTCCCTGCCCGACCTACTTTGTCAATGCTCCTGTCTCATTTCACAGACATGTGCATTGATGGTCTATGTTTTCTTTCATTATGTTAGGCACTCTGTGTGTGATCCTTTTGGTATAAAAGGGATATTCTTCAGTTATAATTGTCTGCAAATTGTTTTACTTTTGACCTTGTCCTCTCTATGTATTTTTTTTTCCTCTTTCTGAAACTGCAATTAGATCTCCTGAACTGTTCCCCTATTTTCTTTTCTTTTTCTCCTCACTATTTTTTTATTCATTTGCTTTTATGCTCTACCTTATGGGAGAACTGCTAAATTTACATATTAAATCTTTATTTTAAATTTTTTATTCCTGCTATTTTTTAACTTCAAAGGTACCTCTGTTTTTTTGAATGTTACTTTTTCAGAGCATCCATTTTAATTTATAAATGTAATATCTTATTTCTCTAAGGAAATCAATGCTGTTTTTATGACGTTTCTCTTCTCTCTGCATAATTTATGTTTCCTCTTTTTGTCTTCTTGTTTTGTTGCTGTGTGTTTGTTCCTATTTAAGAATGGCACATTAGCAACCTGGTGGAAGCTCTGAGTTTAGACAAGGCTCACCAACTGTGCTCCTCATTGAAGAGTGATCTGGCTGGGACATTTCCTTGTGAAAGTTCTGATGTTGGCATCATTAGCTCTTTCTTCTTAGATTGCTCAAATTCCCAAGGGAAGACTTGGAGGGAATTTTTCTGGTTGCTACTTTGGGAGCTTTTGTGAGGAACAACCGGAAGTCTCATATTTAGTATGTAAATATTTACTTAATCCTCTTGTTTTCACTATGATAATATCTCCTTCTTCTCTGCCTTGGTCTCCAGAGTGTAAATCTCTAATCTTCTTCAGGGTGGTTGTCTTAGTCCATTCTGGCTGCTATAACAAAATACCATGAACTGAATGGCTTATAACCAACAGAAATTTATTTCTCATATTTATGGAGGTTGGGAAGTCCAAAATCAAGGCACTGGCAGATTCGGTGTCCTCTGAGGGCCCACTTCCTCATCGATAACTTCTCACTGTGTCCCCACATTATAAAATGGGAAAGGTAGCTCTCTGGGGCTTCTTTTGTAGTAACACTAATCCCATTTTTGTGGCCTTTGCCTCATGACCTAATCACCTCCCAAAGGCCCTCACCTTATACTATTATCACCTTATAATATTATCACCACGGGAGTTGGGATTTCAATATATGAATTTTGTGGGGACACAATCATTCAGTTCATTGCAGGGGAAAATGGGTGATCTCTCACCTGCAATAGGAGAAAAAAATCTGGGGACTAGCTTCTTCCTAAAGATGCTTTTATCTAGTTCTATTGTTTTAGCTTTGTCTTGTCCCCTGCTTTTAGAAGTATCTAGTGAGCCTCTGTGAGGTTCTATAATGTAATTTACATTGCTTTGAGGCTCTCTCTCTTTTGCCTGCTCAGAATTTAGTTCTTTGTGGTCTGCTTTCTAAATTTCTAAATTAAATTTCTAAAATGATGTTACTGTTATCTCTTCTTATTGTCTTTATCAATTTATGGTTTTTAAAAATAATTTTACTCTCTTTCTAATGAGCTTTAGGAAGATAGCAGAGCTAAATCTGTGTGTCCGATATGCCATCTTTAACCAGAAGTCTTATGTTAGATTTCAGGTTGAAGTCCATGATAAGGTGAGAACCATGTCTATTCTATGCAGTCTTTTCAGGAGTTTTCACTTTGCAGTTATTATGTTAAATCTCACAAATCAGCAAACAGAGCATGGAACAGGCAAATGTTAGTCTGTATATATATAGCTTGCTTTCTCTCTCCTCAAAGTGGAGAAAGCTATGAATTCAGAGTCGAGGTTCCTCTTCCCTTGTCTATAGTGACGGAAGGTCCTAGGGCAGCATTGAGTCACTTGGAATCACAGGTTCCAAATACCACTTCTACACCCAGACTTGAAATCAGGGGCAGAGAGAGCAATAAGACTTGTGGGCTAAAGTTCAATGTTTTCAGAAAAAGATTAATCTGTTAGTAGGCACTTGATAAAAAAACAAGGTTTTGGTGGTCTCCCTATCCAAGCAAATCACCCTCCATTCCAGAATGACCAATAGAAACTGACCATCTGTATTAGTCCATTTCTGTTGCTTATAACACCATATACAGAACTGGGTATTTTATAAAGAAAATGAAATTTATTGCTTACAGTTTCAGAGGCTAGGAAGTCCAAAGTCCAAAGTCCAAGGAACATATCTGGTGAGGGTTCTGTCCCAGTGGTGACTACAATGATTCAGAGTATCACATTTCAAAATGGCAGAGCAGAGACTCACATGCTCTTCTTTTAAAGCCCCCAGAACCATGCCCCTGGCAACTATTATTAATCCATTTGCTATAGCATAGTCCTACAATCTAATCACCTCTTCAAAGCCCCACCTTTCAATTACCATGGTAAGATTCCCCACTCTCGACAGGTACAGTGGGAATTAAGCTTCTAATATATGAACTTTGGGGGACACAATTCAATCAATCCACAGCACCATCCTTTCTGAAATTCCCACAAGAATGACAAAGGAGGCACAGCATGTTTTTGGTCGTGTCTCATTTTATTCTTACTACTTTTTTGTTTTTAACCCAGAAGACACAGGAAAGTATATCTTAAATATTTTTTGCTATTTACCAATTATAAAATTATGAATGCACATGAAAGTTGACTACAGTTGAATTTTATTAACTTTTATTATAGGTCATAATAATGACCTTTTGTATAATGATTAATTTAAGTGACTGATTTGGAGACTTGAAGGCATCCAAGCACTCATCCATTATTTTACAAGTTCACCTTAAAAAATTTTTCAAAATTAGGGGCTGGCTGGTTAGCTCAGTTGTTTAGAGCACAGCCTTGTAACACCAGGGTAAAGGGTTCAGTTCCCTGCACCAGCCAGCTGCAAAACAAAACAAAAAAAAATCAAAATTAGTATTCTGACATCTGTCTAGGTTTGGAAAGCATGAACAATGTAGGCTTCATATTGTCTTTCCCAAGTCTGGCTGTCTTTTCTTTTTGCTTGTCTCTCTGAAGCCAGAGTCCAGGCCACTTCTTTCACTGAGAACACTTCTGATAGTCTACCCTATCAATCCTATTCCTTAGACAAGCCTCAGAACATTCTGGTCAATTTAGGAGTAAAGACTTGGTCTATGGAGGCATTTTCTACACTATTGACCTAAAGAAATCAGGAAAAATAGCATATGTTTCTGAGTATAGAAAAAGATATACTTGTTACCCATTTAAATTTTATAATACAAGGATCATCAAGGGAAAACTTCAAAAGTAAACTAGGTAGTTTTATTTCTTAATTTGCAAAATATATTCATGAACATATTAATATTTTCTTAACATCTCTTGCTGTTATTATCTACCATGAATGCAACTGAGGATGGAGGAATGAAATGTAGCACTACTTGCTTCCTTTCAGGGTATGTACTTATCTGTTGATCCTCAGAACTCTGGAAAGGGAGTCGTAATGCGAACTCTGTTAATACTAAAATATGAATAAGAGACACTATTGCAATCAGTGGATTAGCAGGTTATCAGACTGTAGCTGAGTCTTGGGCCCTGAAGTTTTATTGCTCTACTTTCTGAGGTGAATTGTCATAGAGTACCTCCCCCCAGTCTGGGTGCTTCAGGCAGTATGTGCAAAAACTGCCATTAGTGTCCTAGATTGTCTGTAACGCAGAAGCTGTATCCATCTTCTTTCTCATCTTAACTTGCTTGACCAGCCCTTCATAGTAAATATCACCATATTAAGCACATATCTGAAATTCTTTCAGTGGTTGAGGATAACTATGTAGACTACAGAAAGACAAGGAGATCTGTTTACTTGCAAAACTCAAAGACCTAACATAATATAAGAAAGCAAAAACAAAAGAAACCAAAACAAAAATACACCATACCCTCTCTGCTAATCAGTATAAGATCCCTGGAAAGGACAAGATGAGAAATTGTCATTGCAACATTACTGGAATGACAATTTCCATAGAGCCTTCAGAAGTGTATCTGGAATTACTATGCTTGATGTACCTAAACTGAACTTGTCTGTAACTTGCCCCTTTACTGCTTAAAAAACGAAAGTGTCTTTTTTAAGTTAGGTAAACTGTTTGGCACACTGACACAGAGTAACTGCAGCTTTCTCATAAACAGCATGAACAACCCCCACCTTTTCAATCTTGAATAGCTTAGAGATCCAGAGGGCATTTGGGCACCATCTGAAATGATTCACCCCAGCATTCTGAAAAACCCCTGTCAACCAGAGAATCATGTAGAATCTGCTCTATGGTATTATCCTCTGCCAGGATAAGAACCATATATCATCAGAAGTTTAAAAACTACAGAGACAAACACAACCACACAAAAGGGGACATGTGAGAAAGCTACAGGATGATCTAGATGGGGGCAGGACAAAGAAGAATGCGGACTTTAAGAGGCTTTTGTGAGTTTTGTAGCCAAAAAGACACATATAGCAGAAAATGAACTTATCAGAGGAGATAAAGCCCAAAGCATATATTCCATGTGTTATCCTTCCTCACAGAGTTCACAATCTGTAAGATAATGCTAAAAAGCTGTTTTCAGGAGTTTCTAAATAATGGAGACCTGTTTTAAAAAGTGACAGTGATGCACACACACACAGGTTCTTCACTGTGTTCATGAAATTTCCTTTTATCTAATACAGTAGGAAATTTGGGAGTGCACTGGGGGGGCATATAGGAGAGTACAAACCCCATTCATCAAAAGTAAATACTCATTTTAAACATTTTTTTCTTTTTAAAAATGCAAAAATCTGTGGCTTCAGATATTGTATAAAAAGGGAGCACATGTGCTAGTGTGTTTATAGACTCCCTACAAATGACTCAAAAATTGTAAACATACCTAATTTTATTTCCAAGTCAAAATCTAGAATAATTTTATGAATGTCCCCAATTAATTCACAGCCTCTCTGGATAATATCTTCAGCTATTATTATAGTTTCTCAAAACTGGAATATTATTGTTATATATTAGTTCAAATTCCTAAGAAAGTGGATCAGATCAGTCGTGTTAACGTTATCTGCTGTCATGGGAGTCACATGAACACACCTGAACTATGGAGCAAGGAGTAATGGAGATGAGCTACAAGTCATGGCTCCTAGGCAGTAAGGAACTGTCTGAAGGAAAACTTTCATTTGGAAGGGAAATCTAATCATTCCATCTCTGCTATGGTCTAAACATTTGTACTTTTCCAAAATTCATATGTTGAAATTCTAACTCCCAAGGTGATGGTATTAGGATGCTGGGTCTTTGGGGAGGTGGATAGTTCATGAGGGCATGAATAGGATTAGTGCCCTTATAAAAGAGGCCCCAAGAGAGCTCCCTCACTCCTTTGCCATGCAAGGTTACAATGAGAAGGTGCCGCCTATGAACCAGGAAGAAGGCCCTTACTAGACACCAAATCTGCTGGCACCTTGTTCTTGGACTTCCCAGCCTCCAGAACTGTGAGAAATACATTTCTTTTGTTATACGCAGCCCTGCTAATGGTATTTTATTATAACAGCCCAAATGGACTGAATCCCCCAGCTCAAAGTTTCAATGGTTTTCCATTGCTCTTAGGATAGATCCTTCAAAGACCAATGGGATTCCTCCCTTGCCTAGCCTCTTCTTTCATTTATGCTGTAGCCATGCTGACCATTGAATTTCTAAAAACATCTTTGTGTCCCTCCTTCCCCAGGGCATTTGCCTAGGCTATTCTCTTTGCCCAGCTAATACTCATCCTTTAGATCTCATTTCAAATATAACATTTTCAGTGTCTTTGAAGAAGTCTGAAGAACAATTCACTTTTGGAGCTTGAAGCCACCAAGTAAATGCCATTTTATTACAAAATAAATTATGGTCCCCTAAATTGTAGGCTATAGGCTTTAAACATATTATTGGCTTATGTTATATTATCTTAATTCAGCCTTTTGAATTTTTGGCCAGTGCTATTTTTGAAATGTGAAAATGTGATTTGCTTAAAACAATAATTTTTAAATGACTAGCAGATGGTTCAAATCTGGGAAGCCACTTCCCTGAATGCCTTAGCAGTCTGGACAGCAATCAGGCCTATTTCCAACTGGCCACATAAAAAGAATAGGCCAAGTAATTGTCTCTGGGGAAGTCTGAGTCAACACAACACAAACTATGTCCATCACACCACTCCTATATCCCTGTGTGGGCTGTGCAGGTTGTCCCCTCATGGCTGTGTATCTATGTTTTCCATCATAGAAAAAAATGACTATTCCTGATTTCATCCCTTAAACTAGAGAGTTAGTCCCTAATCAGACTAATAGCACAAGTCTTCATTGACTCTTTAGAGAGGATCTGACCCTATTTTACTCTTCCCTAACATCCCATATTTTTCCTGCATGACACTTATTACAATTGATCATTCTGTAGTAATGTAATTATTTGATTAAAGTCTTGAATTTCCAACTAGACTGTAACTCTGTAAGGGCAGGATCATGACTCTTTCTCAACATTTATCCTCAACATCTATGAACCAGGTACATGTATAAATATGAGACATATAAAGAATGGAACAGTGTAGAGACACAAAAGTCAAATTTCGCTGGCTTAATTTTTCTTCCTCTAGGAGGCACAGAGATTCTGTATTGTGGCAGCACTTGAGAAGGGGGCAAAGGAAAGAGACCTATGCAGGAGTGAGATTATAAAGGGTCATATACTTGTATGCCATATTAATAGCCAGTGTCTGCACAACTATGTTTGATAAAACATTTATTTTACAGGATATTCGTAGATGGCATAAAAATAATGTTGATCATATAAATTTAAGAGGTACTAGGTAAAGCAAAGTGAAGGAAATTTATTTTCAGCAAGAATTCTCCAAGCCTTTTTTTTTTTTTTTTTTTTTTTTTTGCAGAAGTGTATTACAAATCTTCAAGATTGGCTGATAATGTGAAGTCATTTCCAATGTCCTTGGTTACAGTACCATGTTTTATGGAATATCTAAGATTCATATTCTCAGAAAGATACTTTATGTAATACAGCTATTGGCAGTGGGAACTGTTATGGGCTAAATAGTGTTCCTCCAAAATTCACATGTTGAAACCCTAATTCCCATTACCTCAGAATGTAACTGTATTTAGTGATAGAGCTTGTAAAGAGGCAACACATTAAAATGCGGTCATTAGGTGTGGAATATACTAAAAAGCATATGTACTTCACAGGGCCTGGTTTTCCAAATATTGACCTTGTGGAGGACTGGAAATTTTCCTCAGGCTATAAGTCTCTGGTGTAAGACAAAGACTTGTGGCACAGCAGGTTGCTGGCTCAAGGACAGACTAGTTATTGATTGTTATGTAAAGATACTGAGAAATTGCTGTGAAGGAATGTTTGCTAAGACCAAGCTTGTGTTGATAAGATCACTTAATTATCTACTGGAATGTTATCTGGCTTGTTTCATGGAAAGTTACAGCCTATACTGCTAAACTATAACCCCAACTATGTCTCTTCCTGTAACTTCCTGGTCTGGAAAATAAATGCAGGAAGAGAACCTCAATTCGGTGTTAATTTCCTGAGGAAGGGATCCCTCTCGCTGGAGGGCCCCAGGGAGGTTAACCACTTTGGGGCTTCTCACTGCTCAGAAGAGATGGGCTTTGAGTAATCCTTTGCATCTCCATCACCCAGGGGAAGTGGGGTGACAAATCCATGGAGGGCAAAGCAACACAAAGCAACAAAATGGTGATCCATCTGAGGACGCTCTCCATGGATCAGAGACTGACCTGCCAGGCATTGGAGAGGAATAGGACATCTGACTCATCCCAGCAAGGGAGGCCCTAATAAGGGAGATTCATCCCGGTAAGGGAATCACAGGTGGCTTTCGATTAGCAACTGCACACCTGCGGTAGGTCAAAGTTAGGTCTTTTCAACCCCGGAGATATTCTTTCATTCTCTTTACTTTTAAAATATGGATAATTCATTAACAAAAGGGGAGACTGAACATAAGTTATAACTCCAATGTCTCCTTAAAGCAGCAGGCTGTAAGTGACTGAATGGCAGCTTGTAAAACTGTTAGTGAATATTAAACAACCATATCCTTGATACCTCAAGGAAAGGAGCCTTAACATAAAAATTTGGGAACAAATTGGTCACTGGTTAATTATGCAATGGGTCTCATTAAGGCTTCCCACCTAACAACTAGGAATCTATGTCAAGTCACTCTGAGACCTACCCAAGACCCTAACAAAAAAACTAAGACATGTTTATGTCACCAAAAAAGGATAAAACATAATCTTTGCCAGTGACTAAGAAAACTTTAAATTGGACAATCTCAAGTAAAAGAAGTTAATATTTCTTTACAGTGTTGGTATTGTTTGAGCGTGTTTTTCTTTCTTATCTGCACAATGCTTCTCTCCTCTCTTAAAAGCAGTGGTTCTTTTCTTAACTGCATGTGCAACTCTTTTTCTCTAAAGACTCTGGAGTTTTATGAAGAAAAGCAGCCATGGCACCAACCAGACCCCTTTTGAGTCTACCACTCTTCTCCTAAAAACCTCAAGAGTCAAATGGTTTCATTTCTGATTGGTGGCTCAGCTCTTGAGCTCCGTAACTCATTTAAGAAACTAAAACTAACCTAAAATTGACCTGTTTAACTAGATGGTCTCAAATTTTCTGGTGTCCACTTGGTTATCTTAAACAGACTTCTAAATTCTCTTCTAGTCTCATCTATGTATTTCTTCACAAAATCCTGTGGTAGAATTTTATGCTGTTTTCTTAAAAGGAAGAAAAGTCTTCTCTGCATCATCTTGAAAAGGCTTGCATACTTTGCAATGTAAATTTGTTATCTTGCTTTCTTTAAGGCAAAGTGAGTCCTCACCAATAAATAAGTCTTTTAAAAAAACACAATCTAAACCTGACTGTCCTTCTTATAGTGAGCTTTTTTATTACATGTTGAACAAAACCTACAAGATCCTTATTTGTTCTTGTTGTTTATATCTGCATATATGCATGTGTAAGATATATGTTATGTCTATATGTTCATGTCTGTTTGTGTAACTGTTTTATGTGCTAGGTACCAAATTGGCTTATAATTAATGTGCACTCATTAAATAAATAAGTATACTTTTCAAGTTCATGTGACTTAAATCTTCTAAAGTTTTGATAAAAATATTTTCAAAATTTGATTCAAACCTTTTACCTAAATTTGTCTCTAGGTCAATATGTCTCCTCATTATCTCAGCTCTGCCTACTGGCCATGCTGGGAGAAACAATATCTTTTAGACATACATAATGAATACTGCCCTCTGCCTCTCTGGATTCCACTTGGCTCTAAATGTCACATGGAAACCTGAGACCTAAAATGGCTAGTGAAAAGAAACCTATGCCAAATATTGCATAGGCCCTAGTTAGCATTAACTGATAAGGGTATAGATCTAATACCCCAAATTTTTGGCTGGGAAACCATAAATAGGTATTTGGTAAATACAGCTAAAACTCAAACTGGGCTTTGTATAATTTGCTGTGACAAATGGATGCCTATTTACTAACCTGAATTTAGAAAAATGTTCTTATCAACACACATTGTTGCCTGGGTTTACTAATCAAACAGGACTACATTTGTCTTTGCTAGAGGCTTTTAAGTTGTAAACCCCACCAAAACCAAAAAAACTAAATACAAAAAAAAAAATCCCTTTATATATATAATTTTTAGACAAATTAGGCCAATTCAACATTGATAAGAGAAAAACAAGTATGTAAAAAGGAGGTGATTTAAAGAAGGCTATGGATGTGGGATATGGTTATGGTTGGAGGAGCTAGAGAGAAAGAAAAATAATTTTTATGTAAGAAAGCATCTGGTACAGTGTACTTTTGCCCTAGAGTAAAATGGCTATTTAGAAAGTAGGAAGTACAGGACAAAAACAGAATGTCTGAGTAAGTCTTGATAATGGTATATGTAGATACGTTTGTTCAAAGGGTTTTACAGTAAAAAATTAACTGGATTTAAAAACAAATTATGTGTGAGTTTTTCTAAAAATTAATGTCAAAAGTATTATAATACAGGGTTAGAATTTGCTCTTCTGCGATGGAACAACCAGATTTTCTAAAAAAAATACTTGACTGCTCTTAATATAAAACTGTAAAAGATTTTCTTTGTCCCTTAGATAACTGGTTTAAAAAAACTTATTTCATGATAAGTTCTTCTGCTCTCTGCCTTTAAAACTTCTTTGTCACCTTGGTTTTATTTTTTGTAGTAAGTTGTAATTTTATTCAACTAAATGTTTTAAGCCTTTTGTTATTTAACAAAGCTTTCCAACATGAAATTCTGAAAGTTTAAAATAACTTTGAGGAATTCCAAGGGCCCTGGAGTTTCTCAAAGGATATATAAAAGATGTATCCAAACTAATTGGCTTATTTAATAAATTAGACTATATGGGAAAGCATTGTCAGTACTGAAGATGTTATGTATATGTGTTCCAAAATCTTGTAAGGTTCTTAAATATCTGTGTCTTGATATAAATGCTACCGGTCATAACCTTGGTTTAACTATAATTTTAAAATGTTATGTCTTCAAATATTTCATGAAAAAACTCTGATAGGTACAGTTTCTGACAAACTTTGAGTTCATAGCTCTAAACTGAAGTTCCAAAATTCTAACGAAAAAACTGATGAGTTTGTGAAATTGTTCACTGAGGTCAAAACAACAAAAGTTAATTGGTAAACTAATCAAAAAGAATTATGGGTTTTTACAATTTCCTTATTTTAAAACACTGCTGGTTCTCCTAATGTTTTTCCAAATGTAAGAAAACTCTCCCTCTCCCTTAAGCTATCTATAACTAACAAGAGTTTGGTAAAATGTCACTTAAAACAGAGATAAAAGCATTTGTTTTCTCTCTATTTGATCCCCCCAAAATTTAATAACTTAAGGTATCCTTATAACTATTATGGCAATGTGGCTATTTTTATAAGTTCAATGAAAATTAACTCTCTCTCTTTATAACAGGATATAATTTAGAACTTTGGATATAAGATAGCATGTCTCATTTCTAAGTTGCTAATCTCTCTTTATGTTTGTCACAATTTGGCCTGGTGCTGCTTCATCCTGCTGTTTGTCTTTCCCACCAATGTAGGACAGACAGATCTTCAACTGAGAAAGAGCATTCCCAGCAGCATGGGACATATATAAAGAAAAGTAAGACCTTTTCAATCAGGATATTGATCATCAATGCTTTTATGAGGAATGCCTTGATCATAAAGAGGGAAATAACATCTTCTCTACAAAAGCAGTTCTCTAAATTTTCCTGGCCTTAAAGAGGGTGTTTGTAACTTGGATGAGACATCCTGTTCTTAAACAAAAGACTCGTAATTGATCAAAAATTTTACACAAGACTAGACACTCTGAAAGCAGTAATGTCCTGGACAGTTTAACAAACTCTCTGGACTCAGAATCAACTATTATATGGAGCAGAATCCCATTCTGGAGTTTCAACAACTGGTAATTACACCCAATTCACAGCACCTGGAATGATGTTGCTGCTGCCGCCCTGAGACAATGACATCATCAGTCCTCACCTGAAGTAAATTAAAAGGACTTGCCATGCTAAATGATACTAACTTTGCTTTAACAAAATGTTTTTTGTCTTAACTATGCCAACCTGATCTATAGCTTTTTCTTTTTCTTTTAAATACATAAATGGGGGAGATATGGAATATATGATAAAGCATATGTACTTCGCAGGGCCTGGATTTCCAAAGTCTTGCAGTTTCAAATATTGACCTTGCAGAGGACTGGAAATTTTCCTCAGGCTATAAGTCTCTGGTGTAAGATAAAGATTTGTGGCACAGCAAGGTTGCTGGCTCAAGGACAGACTAGTTATTGATTGTTATGTAAAGATACTGAGAAACTGCTGTAAAGGAATGTTTGCTAAGATCAAGCTTGTGTTGATAAGATCATTTAATTGTCTACTGGAATGTCATCTGGCTGTTTCACTAAAAGTTACCAGCCTATACTGTTAAACTATAACCCCACAAAGCAACAATTAGGGTGGCAACTAATCCAACATGACTATTGCCCTTAATGGAAGAGGAGACTAAGACACAGTCATTACAGACAGAGGGACAGCCATGTAAGGATGCAGCAGGAAGGCAGCCATCTACAAGCCAAGGGGAAAGACCTCAGAGTAAACCAAACCTGCTGACACCTTGATTTTGCACTTCTAGCTTCCAGGATTGTGAAAAAATAAATTTTTGTTGTTTACACCATCCAGTCTGTGGTATTTATTTTATGGCAAAATACCCTAGCAAAGTAATACATGAATCATTAATTTAAGAAATTGAGTGAGAATGGTTGCACTATGAAGGAGTTGAGAGAGATAAAATTGGGGGCAAACAAAAATAAGGAAGTTCAAAATAGTTACTGGAAAAGTGACACTGAGAGAAGTATGGAACTGACAAACAATTTCAAAAGTAATTCTGAGAGGACAGGCTAACCGGTTGAGGGTGAATAACGCATGAAGTTAGTATGATTCCCGGCTGGGGAGCCCAGAGGTGAGAGTACCACAGTGAGGTGAACAATAAAGGAAAAAATCATGCTGTCAGCAGGAAAACTATTGCATAAGTGGGAAATCTGGAGAGAGAGCAATTTTGAAGATATGGATATAATTACTCTTAACAGGTGATAGTTAAAATCAGGTGAATTGAGAAAATTACCTAGGGAGTTTGTGCAGGGTAAAGAGGAGGAAAAGGCAAGAAAAGAGCCAAGGAAACACTAATATTTTAGGCTATGGCTGAGGAAAAAGAAACAATAACAAACCTAGTCAGCAATATAGTAACTAGGTGACAAGTTGTCAGCAGAAACCAAGAGAGGAGTAGGTTCTCAAAGGTGGGAAAAGTCAACCTGTGTCAGGCAGTAATTATCAAAGAGAGCATCAGTAGCAAGGGAGAGGTTGAAGATACGTAGGAGACTGTAAAAATGAAGAAGCAGGGTCCAGGAAGAGATGGGAAGGGACAAAGTCAAGAAGAGACGTAGGGGGTTTGTTCTATATACACTTGGTAGATGGAAGGAGATACGATGCATATACACTCATAGGTGAGGGGTAGAATATAAAGTTGTGGAACTACACATTTGATGGCTTCAAGTTTCTCAAAGAAATAGATGAGAGAGAGGTGGAGATTTCTGCATGGGTTTTGAACACAGTGATGTCTTTTTAAAATAATTGCCCACTCTCTCCCCCCTCTCACCCATCAACATCATATCTGTTCAATTGAGGGGGGAGGGAGGAATTGGTAAAGGGACATGAAAATCAACTACATTGTCTATTGATAAAATAAAATAGAATGAAATAAAATAATTGCCCAAAAGAATGGAGGAAAGACTTTAGCAAAGCCAAATAAAAGTTGACTAGTGACTCTGTGTTGGGAAAGTGAAGGAAAATGGTCAGGGCCCCTCAGATGTTCAGAATCTTGCCGAGCATTTGATGTATATGTGCACGTGCACCCAGGTTTTCCTTGATTATTGGCTAATGTAATTGTGCCTGTGCACCCAGGTGTCCTGGGTTATGACTTAAGTACAAAGAACGAGTGGCTCTGATCCACAGGGTCCCCCCATCCTCGGGATGCCCCCAGGGGACTATGGGGAGGCCACTACTGCTGCTGGAGGCTGTTGCTGCCAGTGCCCCCGAGACCCTCCGGAGAGGCCACTACTGCTGCTGGAGGCTGTTGCTGCCAGTGCCCCCGAGACCCTCCGGAGAGGCCACTGCCACCGCCAGACCTGTAAGCTGCTGGACCTGCTGTGCTGTAAGGTGCTGCCGCTGCTGAGGACTGAGCTCACAGCATCTGCCAATGGCTCCTGGGATCTTTCCCAATTACCTACAGCTTATGGACCTGCATGTGAGGGGTTTGGTGACCCAGCCTGGCACGTGAGGGGTTTGTGACCCAGTCTGTACAATGGGTTTGAAGGGTCTGAGCCCTAACCCTGACAATACAAAAGGAAACTTATTATAACTAAAATAATGAAACATTTTGGCTTTAGTTATGATTTGCCTTACTCGACAACTGGTGTAGTGTAGCTTTACATTCTGGGTCCCAATTATGAATAAAAACTATAAACTCTTGGTGGTATCATTTCACATTTGTTTTCTGATTTTTCTCTATTAGTGCTCTATCAGTCAATTAGTTGTACGAACTGAGAAGGCAAATGTGGGAAATCATTTCTGGTTGTTACTTAATAGACAGGTTACACAGAAGGATGAAAGAGAGAGAAACTTGAAGATGCTGATGAGAGCACAATTCCTGTTCTTGGTCATATGAGACCACTCTCAAAAGTAACCTCTCCCATCTCTACATAGCAGTTACTATTAAGTATTATAGTTGTTCCCATACTTTTTTTTTTGGTCTCCATATCCTATACGCTCATTGACAACCATATTTCCAACATACAAATTGAACAATATGTATGGATGCTTGGTGCATCACATCTCAAAAGTTTTTAATAATCATTGATTAACAAATAAACATTGTTGCAGCTGTGTACCATCACATTACCCAACACAATAGCCAAGGATCTTTAATGTCCTTATGTTTAATTTTTCTACATTCTGTTTTTTAAAGATGAATTTCTTAAAAAACAGAAAAATTGTTGCAAATTATGTTATTCTAAGAACTATCATAGTTCTGTAAATTCATAGAATTACCTGTTAGGATATATTCCCCTTCCCAAAATATTTAAGGACAATCTCCTAATTGCTAGCATGATGAAGTAGATTAAGGAAGCCATTATTGGAGTATATGTTAATAGAGTGAGAATTGAATACCTGTGGGTAAGAATGAAATAGGAAATGTCAAAGTGTGTTCCAAGGAGTTTCATTAAATGCATAACAGGAAAATGCTGAGGAGCTTGCTGGCATCGACTTAATTATTTTATACCAATGCCTTCTTAAAATTAATTTCACCTGATCAATGCTTCTAACCGTAAAATTAGTAAAATCTGCATTTGAACTGATGAAATTTGATAAAAGAGAAATCAGTGCACCATTGACAGCTCACATCGATGTGTTTCACATTAATGGCAAATCAGATAAATGCTTGATTTTTGAAAATTCATTTTGGACAATGAAATTTAAATAATATGAAATTTTCACAAACTTGGTGCTGGCTTTCTGAATCATTTGTCCGATCATTTTGAAATGTGTCAGAATGGGAAGGGGAGGTAGAAAGAGGTGATTATGTGTAAAATTAGTCCTGAATATTTCCCTAAGTGGATTTTTAAAACACACATAAAATGATTTTAGGAATGTGCATTTTATGTATGTTGGGAAAATATAGGAAAATGGTCAGGGCCCCTCGGATATTCAGAATCTTGCCGAGCATTTGCTGTAAATAGCCACGTGCACCCAGGTGTTCTTTAGTTACTACCTAATGTAATTGCATATGGGCCCCAGGTGTCCTGGATTATGGACCTAAGCATAAAGGACCAACGACTCTGATACACGGCGCTTCTCAGGACGCTCCGGGAGGCCACTAGAGTGGCTGCTCCTAGCTCTAAATAAAGCCTGTTAATTTTTTACCCATGGCTCCCAGGATTTTTCCCTATTACCTAGCTCATGGACCTATGTGTGAGGGGTTTGTGACCTAGTTTGTACAATGGGCTTGAAGGGTAGGTGAACCCTGAGCCCTAGCTTGACAATGTATAAAGTGCAAATCTACAAATAAGGTATGGTGAGCACAAATTGTCTTACACACTGGTCCAAAGTCCTACCTAAGATAAATTGTCTGAGACACACTCGGGGATGCCTCTAACCTGGACACTTAGTGCCCTCACAGCACTACTTTTCAAGGCTCGAATTTTGGCTGTTCACTGGCTGTCTGCAAGACCAGGAGCAATTTGTGAACCTGGCCAGTCATTAATTTGTCAGCTTCCTGCCTCTGAAAGATTTGTAATTCTCAAGTTAGAATTTCATTTCTAAATTTTGCTTCTCTGTTTAGAAATTTACTTGTTCTTTTATTCATTCATTCATTTACATTTATTGGCTAATATTTGTAGAGTTGCATTCATTTTCTCATATAAATCATTTTTTATTTCATGAAACCTAAGGAACAGTCTGGTAAATCCTTCGCCACAAGGTGGTGGTATAACCCTTTGAAAGTAAAAATTTCCACAAGTGTCTATTTTATTTCATGATTTTTAAAAACAAATATGCTGAATACAGCATATTTTGTTTCACAATTTAACTTCTCTACATATTTAACAACAGTAGAAATTTACTATTGTGAATAAATTTTTCCTAAGTGTAAATCATCAGAATAGAAATCACTCTATAAGAATGATGATGTTAGGGCAGCTGGTTAGCTTAGCTGGCTAGAGTGTGGTGTTATAACACCAAGGTCAAGGGGTCAGATCGCTGTACCAGCCAGCCTTCAAAAAGGACAAAAAAGAAGATTGTCAACACAGCAGTAATTGCAGCTAACATTATCTAAGCCCTTATTTGTGCCAGCTACTGTGCTAGGTGTTTTACATACATTGACTCAATGCCTGCTGCTCTGTCATTACTTGAGTACAATCATTGTTACCCTTCCTAATAGATGAGAAAACCAAGGCTTAGATTAGCTCAGGCACTTATTCAAAGTTAGACGGGATTCTCACTTATCTTGCCTTTTAAGATTGTGTCCTGCTAGGTTTATATTTGAATTAGAGGTGTGTTTTATCAATCAGCCTGTCGACCATCTCCAGAGGTACATTTTACAAAAACAAAATTTTCAGACACCTTCCCTGAATATTCTAATTTAGCAGTCTGGGACAACAGCCTAGTAAACTGTATTTTGAACAAATGTACCTTGTGATTCTTATCATCAAACAAGCTTACGAACTATTGATTTATTATTGTCTTTAGGTTTAACTGGTTTACTTACAGTGATAGAAAAAGTGTTATCAATTTAAAAGTGCTTCAAATATCTAATGGGTGTTTCAATGGTGTATATAAACTACTAACAATTCAAATGTTATATAGCAATAGTGATTTAGTAAAATCTCATAAAATAACTGATCCTAACTCTTTGTTGGTTGGTTGGTTGGTTGGTTGGTGGCTGGCTGATCCTAACTTTTAAAAAGCATGTAATAATTTGTCTCACTGATTTTGCAACCCTGAAATAAAAGAGGAACAAACTATGAAGTATCAAAATCAAGTGACAACAGTTAGTAGAACATTTTCTTTTACATCTAAAATATTTATATTATCATGTGCATTTAGATCTTCCTCCTCCGAATGTATTTCAATATTTTTGGTTTTGCCTTTTTTTCAAAATAAATAAAAATCCTTTTTATTTTAGATTTCTGTCTCCACCATAATCTCAAAAGGCGCTCACTGGATTATAATTTTCTAAAGAAAAATATTTCATTATCTCTATAACTCCTAAGTACATGGAGTAGAAAATAATATTTATCATATAATACAGCATTGTAAAAATAATGTACTTATTACAACTAAGTTGTATAATAGAGTATTATAATAACAACACAGTTTTAAAGAGTGATAAACTTCTTTCCTTCTTTTTAAGGTGAAGACATTGATGTCTGCACTTGTCATTTGTGACCTAAGTTCACACAGACAGTGACAAAGCTGGATCAGAACCCAGGGCTTGTGGCTGTCAGAGCAGCACTCCATCAAAAATACCCTTAACCTACCCAAACAACTGGCAGAATTGACTCTCTATGAAAAAAGAATGATTCAATCAATGAATGAACAAGTAAATATATTTGAAAATAAACATCAGACTCACTTGAGAAGATTTATTTATAACACAATCTATCAACAGAAAGATGACACCAAAAATTGTGTCAACCAAAATTCAGCAGTTAGTGAAGGAAATGATCAACCAAGATTTAAAGATTAAAAGGTTTAAACTAGACTATGGTATAAATTAGGCTAATTTTTTAACGTAATTGGACTAAATACTTTGAGGCATTCTCTCTGCTCTCCTTAACTGAGTGGTAATATTATACTTCCACATACTGGAATCATTGCCCTGTATGTTTTCTGTGTGATTTGAGAAGTTTTGTAAATTCTTTGATAAAACCTAAAAAGACAAAGGCCTAATTCTAAAAATCTGCTATTTAATGCCTAGTTGGGGCCAACTGGGTTATCAATACAGAGGCTGTCAATCCCTTATTGATTATATTTGGTTGTTTCCTATATCACTGTTTTAACATTCTTTACATAATTATTTGATTAGTTAACATCACAATATTTCCAATACTACCAATAATTTCTGCTCCTTATATACCAATTTGACAAATACTTGCTATAAAAGAAAAACGGTATGATTTAAAACTCTTTTGCTTGCTATACCAAGAAGTGCCACTAGGTGACACTAAGTGATCAAATTCCTGAATCACTAGAAAAACGTGCCACCAACATCAATGGAGATTCTTGTCTGTTTACATTCAATTGCCTTGAATTTTACTTTCAGAACTTGGAGGGCTGGCCGGTTAGCACACTTAGTTAGAGTGCTGCCTTGTAACACCAAGGTTACAAGACAGGGTTACAAGGGTTAGGATCCCCCTACCCGCCAGCCACCAAAAAACAAACAAAATTTAAAAAAAAAAAAATGAGAACCTGGTTAGTCTATTAAAAGTTTATTCCCAAATTGGATTTTTTTCAATCAATTTTTCCATTTACCTCTTATAATTCCAAATAAGATCAGTTTATCACAGATTATATATTTAATAATATAATGTCATTTATCATTAACATTATGGAAAATAACAAATATCAAAATACCTCCCACATTTATTGGGCTATTTCTATTCATGGAGGTGGTTCTTAAAAGAAAAATTTGAGCAGATAAGACATTGTGAATTCTGGAATGAAATTAGTAAAGAAATCACTTCTCTGATTTCATCGGCAGCTCTGCTCTGGCAGCACTGGCTTTCTTGGGACTTTTCTAACAGGCTAGGGACATTATCCTTGAGCCTTTGTTCTGGCTGTTCCTTCTGACTACAAAATTCTCCTTTGAGATACGTTTTGGCAAACTCCACCTTCTCAGCACAGCCCGACTGTACTGATACAGCAACAGCTTCCCCACCATCCCCTCACATTGCTCTAATTCCTCTCACCTTTCTCTACCTTTTCCTTTTTACATCACACCTTCTAACTCATCACACAGTTTAATTATTTATTCTATTTTTTATTCATTGTTTGGCTTCACCTATTAGAATGTCATTTCCACGAGGCAGAGATCTCAGTGTTGGATCACAAGCACCTAGAGAAGGAAATGGAGTGTAATGGGCACCCAATCATATCTGTATAATTTATTTAACTTGAAATCAAGCAACAGCTATATATCATGCACCTGCTACGATGTGCCTAGCTCTGAACATAGGAGGAAGAAAAGAGATTATTCTGTCAGTGAATTACAGCAGAGTTAATTGCTTGAAATTTGCAGCTTGAGTTACACGTATCTGTTCTTGGCATATGATGTGCCTTTAACAGTCAACCTGAACCTCCAGATATATTTTTCATTAGCCCCATAATCATAACATAAATATGTAGTTCACACTTTATATATTTGCACTTGATTCCCTGATCAGACTAATGAGAGAAGAAACTGCCTTCCTGTGTTTGGTCAGCAAGTAAAAGAGGAAAGTTCCAAAGGAAGTGCAGCTCAGGAGTTGGTTAGGACAAAGCTGCAAGCACAGAAAGATGAGTTCTAGTCCTGAATTAAGGCCACACTGACTTGACATTAAGACATAACTTTAGGGCTGGCAGTTAGCTCAGTTGGTTAGAACATAGTGTTGATGACACCAAAGTCAAGGATTTGGATCCCCTTACTGGCAAGCCACCAAAAAAAAAAAAAAAAAAACCAAAAGAATAACTTCCACATTACCAAAGGACAATATATCTTCCTTGTCTAGGATTGTAGGAAAGCAGATTTTAATTGCTAGAAAAGTTTTTACATGATCAAGTAGGCTGTTATTTCAATATTGGAAAATTTTAGGTATAGGTATAACCACAGAAGAGAGAGTATGAGGCTGGTAGACAGCAGAACTCTGAGATTCTACACCCAAGAAAGATTTTTAATAGCATTACTTGAAAGAGCCAGGACATGCATGCTATGGCTGGGGAGGAGTAAGTACATCCATAACTCAAGCCTGAGACTGGGATCCCGCCAAAAAGCCTGACTTAGGAACTTCTTTGTGTTTCCACTTGGTGTGTTTTCATAGGACCCTAAGATGAAAACAGGGAATGAAAGAAACCAGAGAGAGATATAAATAGAAATTAAACATGGGGTAACTAGGGTTACGCCAATCCTTCTTAACAGCATAGCAAATAGAACCTGCATTTAGAGAGAAATTGAACTATGCCATTAAACAGATCGTTACCTACAAATAGCAACAAGGGCCATGATACAACAATATGAAAATTAAAACTAACCAAATTCCCTGCCCCTATGCTAAACAATACTGAGACAAAAGTATTTGTCCAAGTATTTGTTCAAGCATCAAGACAAAAGCATTTGTTCTTCAAAGCTCAATTCATCATCCCCGCCAAGTTGTACTCACCCATCCAAAATTATGATGTCATTAACTTGGCCCAGTCCCAACCAGTTCTCTGTCTTGCAACATCTATTTTAAAATCACCTAGCCAAGACCTCATAAATATCCTCTCCTAAATTCTGCATTTTAAGACATTACTAATTCTGGCAAGCCAGGTTTCTGCAGTATGTCTAATAAACTTAGTTCTGCTTGGTCAACAGGTGTTTCTGTTGGCCTTTTGGAAGGTCAATGATAACTAGCTCAGTGCTGAAAGATGAAGAACAAGTGTCAATGCCTAACAGCCTAAAACCAACACAAACACAGCTATATTGTCAGGTGTCCTTATCCAAGGGGGATTGGTTCCAGGATCCCCCTTGGATGCCAAAATCTCAGGATGCTCAAGTCTCTTAGTCAGCCCTCTGTATCCATGGATCCAAACAAGGAGGGCAGGCTAAAGTTGAACAAACATGGGGGATAACTCACTGTGACAAGGGAAAATGCATAGTATTTCAATAGGAAGTTAGAAATGCATTATAAAATTAGAGGTTTTGTTAGACGATTTGGGGACAGCTTGAAGAAAGTGGAGCTTTTCTGTAAATTGACTGCTATCAGGAATTAGAGGCAATTCTACAATTGATTATTGTATTAGCTATCTATTATTACATAACAAATTACCACAAACCACAAATATAGCAGCTTAAAACAATGCACATTTGTCCTACCATTTCTGTGAGTCAGGACTGTAGACAAAGCTTAGCTAGATCCTCTGCTTTAGAGCTATTCAGAAGGCTGCAATCAACATGTCAACTATGACTGTGGTCTTATCTCAAGGCTCAGCTAAGGAAGGATGCATTTCCACACTCATGTGGTTATTAGCAGAATTTAGTTATTTATAGGTTGTCATCCTGAGAGCCTCAGTTTCTTGCTGGCTGTTAGCTGGAGGTTGCCCTCAGTTCCTTGCCATGTGGGCCTCTCCATATAGCAGCTTACTTGCTCAAGATAAGCAAGGGAGAGAGAGTCAATAAAGATAGAAATTTCATCATCTTTGCCATGTTCTATTGGTTAAAAGCAAGTCAGAGATCCTCCCCAAGGGAAAGAGATTATACACAGGTATGACAACTAGGAGGTGGGCCATTTGGGAGTCAGTCCACTACAGGTATTTTAGTGAATCTTATCTACAATGAGAAAAGAATAGAGTACAGCTAAAGCTGTGATTGGTAAAGAAGCAGCACTCACTTCTATTAGCCAGGATAGGGGCAGTTTGGTCCTTTTCTGGTTTTCATAATATTCATGTGTTTGTCTGTGTTTAGACATGATTGTGGAGTAGTCTTGTTTTGGTCTTCATCCATTACCATCATAGGTGGTGGTATCTCTGGCATTGTCTGATGTTGGGGTCATAAAATTGTGTTCAGCAGGAGAACAAGACACAAAGTTAGCAGCTAGCAAAACCAAGGTTTAACTTAAGAACAGTTCTGCTGACAGCAGCTTAAGAACAGTTTAGCTGACAGCAGCTGCTTTTCTCTTTGTAATAAAAAATGTTAGGGCACATCGTAAAGGAATAACAAATCTTGGAAAACAAGGAGGTAGAAAGAAATATAAATCAAACCATAATTTCCTAGGCAACCAAGACTCTTTAGTTAAAATGTATTTGGAAATATTCTCTCAGGACGCTATTGTATATAATTTAGAGATTATTCTGCATAATTTTACAAAAGCTACCATTACTAATGAATATCATTTTATTTAATAATGTGAATATACACCCTTTTAAACTATTTTTATTTGGTTTTCTAAACTCTTGGAATAAAAGACAATGAGAAATGCTTGAAACAGAAGAACTTTACATTATTAACAAACTCAGATTTCTGTTGCCCAAAACTGACATAATAGGAGGTTCAACAAGGCTTTTTTTCTCAGAAAAAAAGACTTAAAAATAATTACATATGGATTTGTAGAAAAATTGAAAATGTGACAATTGATTAAATATAATCAATGGTTTAGTGATGTTAATGGTGATACCAGGGTTATTTATTTAAGCAGAAAGTATAAAATAGTTGTCATGAAAGAGTCTCAGGGAAGTGATTTTTGACAAGGTTAAACATTTTTAGGTTAAGCATTTCCCTCCAATGTATAGTAGTCAGATGATGAAATTTTGTTGATTTGTCACTGAGCATAGTTAGATGCATGAAAAAGGGTGCTTGTGGAATCTACAGTCTTGATGTGAAACTGTAATCACTGCTCCTATAGGGAGACCTTGACAAAGAATGCAGTAATCATTAGCACCAGTACTGTTTCCAGGTAATCCATGGTCAAGGTGTCAAGAATTGTTCCCCATTAGGTTGTTTTTCCCAAGATATCTGAAGCATTCCTACTGATAACCAAAGCTGTGTCCTTGGGTTTTTGACTATGTAATTTGCTCCAGACTTTCTGAGTCAGATTAATTCTTCTATAAAGAAACTTTGCTTCCCATTTCTGCATTTGGTCATTAGTCAGATTATCTTTTCTACCATTTTTGGTCTCATATCATCTGCACAACAGGCCAATGAGGAGTCAAAGACAGAGTGCTTTCTTTTCATTCTGCTTTTTCTCCTTTACCACCTGGTTGCCTGTTCTTCAGGTCTCAGGAGAAACGTTCTTAGCATTTTAGCATCTTCCTTGAAAACACCTCTGTTCTCATCCCATAGTCCCCAATAAGTGTTCTTTTTTTTTTTTTCCATACAGTGTTCCTCCCTTATCTGTGGAGGATATGTTCCAAAACCCCCAGTTGATGCCTGAAATTGCAGATAGTACTAAATCCTATATGTGTTAGTCTTTTGGATCTGATAATCGAGATGGCAACTGGGTGACTAATGGGAAAGTAGCCTGTACAGCACAGACATGCTGAACGAAGGGATGATTCATGACCTGGGTGGGAGACAGCGGGATGGCAAAGATTTCATCATGCTACTCAGAACAGTGAGTGATGGATCTTGGACGTGACTGGCACCATCTTGGATGTGACCAGCACCATTTTAAAACACATTGAGCACCAAATGGCCACCAGCCTTTTCCTTAGGAGAAACCTCATGGTTTCTGAGAAATAGAAACTTGTCTACTTCCGCATGGATGCAACCTTCCACCTGATTGCATCCGCCAGCCTTATTTTCCACTCTAGCACCAAACCCCTCCCTGATTACATCAGCCTTCCTTATAGTCTATATAAGCTCTCCGACCCCCGTGCCTTGTGCTGCCGACCATTTTGAGTGCAGCCCAGCAAATTCTCTTGCTTTAATAAAGCTTGATTGGTACCCAGCATTTCAGCTCACTTTCTTTCATTTTGGTGCCAAAACCCGGGAATGGTCCTGGCCGGGACGGAGGATCCCCTCTCTTGGGTTGATTGGCCCTCTCGCCACCCTTCCCAGACCTGCCAAACCAGGTGCCTCCAGGACTCTCCCCATTTGCCATTTCAGACCAACGTATCCACTATTGGCCTCAGTTCAGGGTGAGTCAGTGGGTCTGTCCTACTTCTACGGGTTCCCCCAACTACTCTCTATGACTACTGTCTACTTGCTATGAAGCCCAGGTGCCTAGCTGAAGGAACCCCTCTTGTGCCCCCCAGCTATTGGAGGATGATCCTCTAACTGGTCAGTGGCTTCTCTCTCAAAAGGAAAGTATGCACTAACGAGGATGCTCCTTGGTGTTACCCTTCTTCTACTGGGACTGATCACCTCCTTTATCACCCTCTACATGGTATCCTCACTATCCAAACCACCATGCTCTAAACCCCTAGGCTGTCTTAGTGGCCAGAAGATGGCACTCTTGATTTAGATACGCTTAGAGATTTAGACAACTTTTGTCACCGAAATGGCAAAGCCAGAGAGATTCCTTATGTTCAAGCCTTCTTCTATCTCTGATTGTGTCCTTCTCTCTGTCAAAACTGTCCTTCATCTCAAATTCTCCTAGCGTGTGCCTGACCTCCCCTTCTGGACTTGGCTCAATCTTTTGATCCATCAGACCACTGTGCTCCCAACCACCTCCTTATACTCCAGATCCTCCACCAGCCCCTTCACCTTTTCCCCCTCTTCTCCACACCTGGTCTTGAGATGCTTGCCCTCAGCCACCCAACCCCTCCCTTTCCCCCTCTTTGTCAGGTGACAACCCCACCTCAGCTCCAGCTCCTTTATACCCCCTCCTTGAAGTGGCTGGGACAAAAGGAATTGTCTGCATCCATATCCCATTTTATCTTTCTGATCTCTCCCAAATTGAAAAATGACTGGGATCTTTCCAGTCCAACCCAGACATATATCTTAAGGAATTCAGATATCTCACCCAGTCTTGTGATCTCACCTGGCATATTTTTTATGATTCTCACTACTACTTTGTCTGCTAAGGACAGTGAACAGGTTTGGATAATGGCCCAACAACAGGCAGATAAGGTACATGCCCAAAATAATAGGCGACCTGTGGAAGCCATTGCCATCCCTCAAACAGACCAAAATTGGGACTACCAGGCAGGCCATGGGGACCAGGATCTCCGGGATAACATGATCACACACTTGATTTATGGCCTCCAAAAGGCAACTCACAAGTTGGTCAATTATGACAAGCTTAGAGAAATCACACGGAGATCCACCAAAAATCCCAGTGAGTTCCTAACCTGCCTCTCTAAGGCTTTACATAAATACACACGTATAGACCCAAACTCCCCTGCAGGCATGACCCTCTTATACTCTCATTTTATTACCCAATCAGCCCCTGATATTCAAAAAAAACTAAAACAACTTGAGGATGGTCCAAATACAACCCAATAAGACCTCCTCAATGCTGCTTTTAAGATTTTTAACAATAGAGAGGAGGAGAAGAAAGATCATTACAAAAGAGATCAGGCCAAACACCAGCTCCTGGCTAACTCTATCTGTGGTTCACATACTCTAAAGCCAGCTGCCTCTAGGAGCAAGCTACCCAGGAACTGCTTCAAATGCAGTCAACCAGGACCCTGCATACAGGTCTGTCCTAACCCCAGGCCCCTTCCAGACCCTGTCCTCATTGCAAACAGCCAGGTCACCTTGGGGTTGACTGTTCCACTCACCAGATAGGGAGTGGCCCAATCCCTAACCCACAATCTTTAGCTCTGCAGCCACCCCTACTGGAGCTTCTCAGCTTTGCCCAGGAGGAGGACTGATGATGCCCAGGTCCTGAGGCCCCCATGGAGATCACCACGTGTGAGCCCAGGGTAACTCTCCTCATGGCAGGTAAGCAAATCGCTTTTGTCATTGATACAGGGGCCACTTACTCTACCCTTCCTGAATATGCAGGACCAACAACCCCATCCTCTATCACAATAGTAGGGGCCATGGGGTCAGAAAACTACCCACAGATCATTCAATCCCTTTCCTGCTCCCTACATCACACCCAATTCACACACAAATTTTTATTAATGCCTCAATGCCCAGCCACCTTACTCGGACAGGACATTCATTCCAAATTCAAAGCTACCCTTACCCTAAACACTTTAACTCCAGCCACAATACTCCTACTACAGGCCACAGCCAGACCTGGGCCCTGAGGCTTCCACCTTCCCCTTCCCCTTGGACAAGCTTAATCATGTAGTATGGGACACTTCTTCTCCCTCCATTGATACGCACCATTCCCCTATCCTTGTTAACCCCTCTTTGTTCCCTAATGTCCCACAATACCCCATTGCAAAAACACCTAATAGGCTTAAAACCCATCATACACAAACTCCTTCCCTCTCATCGCTCATAGCCTACCCACTCACCTCTTAATACACCTATCCTTCCAGTTATAAAGCCTAATTGCTTATACCATTTAGTTCAAGACCTCAGGACCATTAATGCAGCCATTTTACCCATAACCCCAATTGTTTCTAACCCTATACTCTTCTATCCATAATCCCAACAACAACCCGTTTCTTCTCTGTACTTGACCTCAAAGATGCCTATTTTTCTGTCCCCTTACACCCTTCCTGTCAAAACCTGTTCGCTTTCACTTGGACTGATCCTGATACATGTCTTTCCTAACAACTCACCTGGACAGTACTACCTCAGCGGTTTGGGGATAGCTCCCACTTCTTCAGCCAGGCCTTAGCTCAAGACTTATCTGAACTTCCTCCAACCTCTAGCACTTTAATACAATATGTGGATGACCTCCTCCTTTGTAGCCCCTCCTATGAGGATTCACAGGCCCACACTGTTGTTCTCCTTAATTTACTGGCCTCCAGGGGATATTGAGTTTTCCCCTGGCAAAGCCCAAATTTCTTCTCTTTCAGTCACCTGTTTGGAAGTCCACCTCACCCTCAACACTAGAGAAATAATGGTGAATCACAAAAGTTTAATTTCTGAACTACCAACTCCTACCACAAAGACTGAAATACTCTTTCCTGGGGTTTGCAGGATATCTCCATGTGTGGATTCTCAACTTTGGCGTGCTAGCAAAACCACTTTATGAGGCAGCCAAAGGGACTCTGCCATTCCCTTAGATCCCACAAAGCCCATTTATTCTCCCTTCCAACAATTAAAAGCCACTCTCCTCGCAGCCCCAGTTCTATCCCTCCCAAACTTATCTCATCCTTTTATCCTATACATCACTGAAACCCAAGGATTGGCAGTAGGGGTTTGGGAACAAGAGGCAGAAGATATTTTCTCCCCTGTTGCATATTTCTCTAAACAACTAGACACCACAGCCTGGGGATGGGCTCCCTGTTTATGGGCCTTGGAGCAGCTGCCCTTTTAGCACATGAAAGCTCTCAATTAACTTTTGGACAACAAACAGTCATTTGTTCCCACCATCATCTTCAAGACCTTCTCAGCCATAAGGCTATGTCAATTCTCCCCCTTTCCCACCTACAGCTTATCCACCTTACCTTCGTTGAAAATTCCCAGTTCTCCTTTAAACCTTGCTCTCCCTTAAAATCCAGCCACTTTCATCCCAAAACACTCACAACTCTTGGAACACAATTGCATGGAGGCTTTAGACCTCTTTCTCAATCCCTTTCTACATATCTCCCCACATCCCATTACATGGCCCCAACATACATGGTTCATAGGTGGGAGTACAACCTCCATGCCTGCCTCCTGGCTGGGTTATGCCATAGTAAATCTAACACAAGCTATTGAGGCTGACCCCTCCCCCCAACACTATTTCCCAACAGGCAGAACTCATTGCCCTCACCCGCACTCTCACTCTGGCAAGTAACAGACAAGTCAATATATACACTGACTGGTAAACTGATGTTTACCACATCCTATACTCCTGCATGGCCATATGGAAGGAGAGAGCATACATGACCACTCAAGGAGGGCCCATAAAAAACAGACATCTTATCAATATACTTCTTGAGGCTGCACAACTCCCAAAGGAGGTTGGGGTTATACACAGCAGAGGACACCAAACCTTCAATGACCCTATAGCCCAGGTGGATCTAACTACAAAACAGGCTGCCCAATCACCAGGTCCCCACTTCCTCTCTTGCTCAGGTCCTTCTCATGGCCCCTACACCCTTACCCCAATACACACCCAAAGAAATACAACACCTCCAACAGTTTGGAGCACAGAGGAAGGACAATTGATATACTCTCTCAGGTTGCTTTGTCCCCCCTACCACACAAACTGAGCAAATCCTTTTAGATTTCCATAATTCAGTTCATATAGGCTATGAACCCCTACTATGCCTTCTTCAGCCCTTATATTACTCTCCCCACATGGCCAAGTTACCTAAAAAAGTCACTCAAAATTGTCCTTTGTGTACTCATTGCTCCAATCAAGGTGGCCTCCAAGTTCAGTCCTTTCCCACCCACCAGGCCAGAAGATACACTCCTGGCCAGGATTGACAAATTGACTTTACTCACATGCCTCCCCACAAAAGGACACACTATCTTCTAACCTTAGTAGATACCTTTTCAGGTTGGACTGAGGCCTTTCCCTGCAATTCAGAGGATGCTACAGCAGTAACGCATGCTCTCACCTCAGAAATCATCCCTCATTTTGGCTTTCCCACCAGCCTCCAGTCTGATAACGGCCTGGCATTTGTTTCCCAGATTATACAACTCACAGCACAGGACTTACACATATCAAATGAGACTTACATATACCATATTGACCTCAGTCATCAGGCAAAGTAGAAGAAGCCAATCACCTCATAAAAACACACCTCACCAAGCTGTCCATGGAACTTCACCTCCCTTGGACCCAACTTCTCCCTCTAGCACTCACTCGCTTGTGAGCTGCGCCCCACAAACCCACTGGCCTCAGCACCTTTGAACTTATGTATGGTAGTCCCTTTACTCTCACACCTCTCCCTTCCAGCTCATCACCTTTAAGCCAGTATCTCCCTACTCTTTCACTCATCAGGGATCTTCTTAGAGAACAGGCCAACCCTCTATTACCTCATACTTTCTCCACCACCTCCTCAGATTTTAAACTGAGCCTGGGACAGCAAGTGTATATTAAAACCCAAAGCCCAAAGCCCCTCTCACCATGTTGGGAAGGGCCTTATACAGTACTTCTCACCACCCCCACAGCAGTAAAAGTATTAGGAAAGGCCCCTTGGTATCACTTATCCTTGGTAAAACTAGCACCTGAGACTTTAACCAAAGAATCTGTTAACACCAAGCCAGAGGGGTCCCTCTGCTCAACCCCCAAACCCAACATCTCCTTACACTTCGTCCATTTTAGGACCCACAAAATTAAAAATCTCCAGGACTTCCACTCTTCCCCCAATCCCAGAAGGATGATCTTTCCCTCAGTGACTATCCTCTCACTCTTGCAGGCCTGCTCCCTGTCCTTTACACAAGAGCTGCTCCGAGACTGGTCCTGACCCACCATCTCCTGTGTTGAAGACATCCTTGATTGGCAGGAAGTAGCTTCAGAGGAATGAGACCTTGCCCCTTTTCCCTTCTCCCTATACTTAAAAGGCAGGAACGATGGATCTTGGATGTGACCGGCGCCATCTTGGACATGACCGGCACCAGTTTTACACACACTGAAGACAAAATGGCTACCAGCCTTTCCCTTACGAGAAACCTCATTGTTTCTGAGAAATAGAAACTCCTCTACTTCCGCATGGGTGCAACCTTCCACCTGATTGCATCCACCAGCCTTATCTTCCTCTCCAGCACAAACCCCTCCCTGATTGCGGCAGCCTTCTTTACAGTCTATATAAGCTCTCCCACCCCCATGCCTGGTGCTGCCCTCCATTTTGAATGCAGCCCAGCAGATTTTCTTCCTTTAATAAAGTTTGATCAGTACCCAGCGTTTTGGCTCACTTTCTTTCAGTGAGCAATTTAAAACTTATTAATTGTTTATTTCTGGATTTTTTCATTTATTCTTTGGGATCATGGTTGATCGCAAAAAGTGAAACCATGGATAAGGGATACTACTTGCTCCAGACTATATTAAAGCACTTTTCATATTTTAATCTTTGAATTATTGATCTCTCTTACCCTCTGATAAGAAAAGTATCCACAACTTGTAAAGCTGCAAAAGGGATTGCTGTGTTTTCTTTCAGTGTTTTTGTTGAGCATTGTCAGGCCCAGCCAGGGATTGTCTAATTCCTAGCTATGTGTTTTGTTTAACTTGCTAATGTTGGGGCTCAGAAAACAATACCCCAAACTATGGTGCTTTTTGCTGAGTACTTTGAACTAAAGGATATTGAAAGGCCTCAGAAGCAAAATCTCTCTCTGACCTTCTCCTATCCTCCTGTCTCCCACCCCTCTTTCTTTCCTGAAGCAAGTCACAGAACTAGAATTCCTCTTCCCCAAGATGAGCCATAGAAACTAGAATCCCTCTCCCCAAAGCTAGCCATGAAACCTAGAGAAGTCACTCTCTCCCTTCTCCCTTGAAAACCCTCATTCCAGAGGAGTCCTGCCTATACCCAGGAAGAAGAAATGCTACACAGAGAGGCCAAGGGGAAACTGATCAGACAGGCCTTACTGGGTTTCTCTCTCAGTCTACTACCATTACATCACATCTTTTTGTCCAATCACATTTCTACACAGCTGTCCATTTTTCATTGAACTTAAGCTTAAAAACAATTTTCTCTGGATCTTTGGGTCTTCATTTCTGAAGGCTCCCATGTCACATAAAACTTTGAATAAATAAATTTGTTATGCTTTCTCTTGTTATCCTATCTTTTGTTATAAGGGCGTTGGCTGTGACCCTTAGGATGGGAGTGGAACAATATCATACTTTATTGTCCCTACACTAATTTACTATTGATTTAGGCAATTTATAACTCTGTAAAGGTAGTCATTGACTGATAAATTCAAATGATTCTTGTCTTCCAGTAATATAGTTTTGTTGCCCTATAGACTATTAACTAGGTTTATAGCTAAACTAGCAATCTTATTGAGAGGAGAAATCTTTTTCCCTCTACCCTCTTAGGTTCAATGACTAGAGCCCACAAATCAAACTGTTAAAAGACAAATTAACAAGAGAAAAACAAAGTTCTAATTAGGAACTGTTAAAGAACAAATTTACAACAAATTTAAAGATCTCAATTGGCTTTATTGTGATTATAGAATTGTCAACACCTCATTACATATTATAGAATATGTGTTCCAATGAGCTGAGCAAAAGAGGTTGATTTTAAAAACAAAAAGTCTGAAGAGGGCTGGCCAGTTAGTTCAGTTAGAGTGTTTGATACCTGTACCTGCCTGCCAGCCACAAAAAAATAAATAAATAAATAAATTTAAAGGCTGAAGAAAGCAGAAACAAGAACAAAAAACAATTGGAAGTTACTTTCCTTGTAAGGTGGGGACCTGGAGGACTGAACAATAGAAAAATAACTGGCTAGTTAACATCAGGTTAATTTAGGCTATCTCTTTTGGGTAAGGACTAAAGCAGAGGGAACTTCATTATCATACCTATTGAAGATTTAAACTGGCTTGTAAATTGGCTGTTATGTCTTTCTCCTGGCTTTTCACAAGGTCAGACCACAACCTAAGCGATGTAGAACTTAGCAGAGGTGACTTCATTTTGATTTTCAGTCTGGTCTTTTAGGGCCTAGTGCAGGAACTTTAGTCCAAAACAATGGCCTCCTATAATTTTTATTTAACAAGGGAGTCTCACCAAGAAATGAGATTCAACCAGGCCGCCAAGTAGTTGAGGTTTATACTAGGGACTTCAAAAGGTTCACGGAAAGGTTCATATATTTTCAATCCTATTTTTCCACAAACCTTTTTAAGTACTCTCATATACCATCTTAGGCTAAACAAAGGAAAAGGGATTTGGGGTTTCTGGGCAGAGAAAGCAAGTTACGGAAAGGTAAGGAGGGGGAAAATGTATGGAAAAAAGGGTCGTCTTATAAGGCAGATAAGAGTCCAGTGATGCGAGTTATCTCTGGTATGCGGCATAGTCACAAATGTAAATTTCCTCCATGTGTGTAAATTTCCTTTACAAAAGGAGAAAATTATACTCTATCTTTAGGCAGCTAGCAAGAGGTAAAGAGAGATTTTCCTCTACCTGCTGGTTCCCAATTGTCTTTAGCTCAAAATAATCTACATGCCAAAGAGACATATACTGGGGTGGTACATTCTGGTAACCTTCATAATTCAATCATTCATTCTTTCAGCCACTGCAAATACTTCCTTCTTTCCAATTCTTTTTGAACCATTCCTACCATCTTACAGGTTCTATCACTAATTAGTGAATTAAATCTTTGACATGTGCTCACTTCATGTTCATATGACGGTAATATACTTAACTTTTTACTTTGACACCACTAATCTCTTAGAGTCTGTGCCTTTCAATCCTATGCTCACAGTGTTTAGAATATAGCAAGGGCTCAGGAAATGTTTATCAAGTGTTTGAAATAAATATTGTAAAAAAAACACAAAGCTGGACTTAAAAAAAGAGCTTGCTTAAATTCAAAGGGCTTCTGGAGTAATAGTGAAATTGGATTGAAAAGTTAGGTTTTTAAATTTCTAGTCCAAGGACATTTCTAATGGAACATGACAGCTTGAACACCATATATAGAAGTAGATATTCAAATACTATCGTTACCACATGCTTGGAACAAAACATTCTGTTACCTGAAATAAAACGGAAAAATGGTATAACTGCTTTAAACTTTATTATAACATTCAATTACCTTTATAGATGTCAAAAATTATGTATAACTGCAATGTAAAGTAGGTAGTTGTAACAATATCATCCATTACATATTTAGCTCAGGTTTATTACTGTAGTACCCAGATATTAAAATTTCAATAAGAAAATGTAATAAATGAATTATTTTTAGAAAAAGAGCACAACAGGTCAAAATAGTGCCATATTTTTAAGATGTGTATATATTATTTATATTATAGTTTCAAAAATGTGCATTTGTAGAACAGGAGAGAATATCACACAATCTTGCATAAACTTACATTTTCTTTCAGAAGATAAATCTAAAAATCTGGCCAAAATAATGCCTTCATTTTGATTATGTAAAAAGGAGAAAGAGATTGAAGAAACCTAATAGTTGTCATGAAAGAATCTCAGGAAGGTGATTTTTGACTGAGATTGTTTAGAATTTCTTAAAATAAATAAATATATATGCCATCATAATAACAAAAATATTTTATTGACGTATTGGGCTATGACAAAAATAAGATACAAAGGAGCAATACTTCCTCTGTCTAAATATATAAACTTTGCAGGGGAGAAAAAATTCCTTTACCTTCTACCCTTCCAAGTGCTCAACTGGGCCCCAGTAACAAAAGACAGATTAACAAGAGAAAAGCATACAAATTTACTTAATATAGTTTTATGTGACCAGGGAACCTTCGTAAAAAAGTGAAGACCCAAAGATGTGGTTAAGCCTGAATGTTTGGAATGCTAGTTTTGATGAAGAGTGGATAGTGGTGGAGAAATGTGATAGGACAAAGATATGTGCTGTGTTTTAAACCGGGGGAAGAGCAAGGCCTGTCTGTTCAGGTTCCTCTCCGTGTTCCTTCATCTTCAGAGAGAAGGATGCTGCATCCCTCTGGGTACAGGGAGGGCATCTCTCACATGAGGGTCTTATGCTTGGCTTAAGGGGAAGATCAGAAAGTCTTTCCTGCACATTTCACAAATTCCTTCAGCTTAAAATGTTTAATATGACAAGGTGCCATGTTTGGGGGTAGTGTGTGCTGAACACAATCAGTTCTGAATATATATAAATGGCATACCAAGAATTTTTTATGAAAATCTTCTCTAATAAAGAATATTTAAATTGTGGTGTTTATGATTTTTTCTCTCTAGATATCTTCATTTGAGGGAATGATTACTCATAAAAAAATACTTTTGACTCACTGATTCTTTATAGGAAGAATGTGATTTAATTAGGTCAGTGATTCAAGTTAAAGTACTTGATGATTTCCTGAATATAGGTTTTCTACAGGGCACGGGGAGGAGCGGTATGATATTAAAGACTGCATTTGCCTCTGCTCTCAAGGCTTCATTTTTATAAAAAAAAATATGTACATAAATAATAATTACCATAAAAAAACAAATACAAAAGTCCCAAAAATGGAGGTAGTACTTTCTTTTTTTTTTTTTTTTTCTTTTGGAGATAGTACTTTCCCATAGAGATAATTACTGTGGAAAAGACAATACTTGAATTGAAACAATGCAATAATGGTTATTCATTCAACAAACTTTTGTTGATATTCTACTCTCTTAAAATGAAGTGAGGCGCGCTAGTGCTGTGGAGGTGAAGGACATTGTTCTTGACCTCAGGAAGTGTATATAATCTGATGGTGGAGACGAAAGGAAAAAGAAAAAAAATTGCAAACTGAAGTATGCTAAGTGCTCTGACAGAGCTGTGCATAGGAGTTTCTGGGAACAGAGGAGGCAGCCAACACAACTTTGATTAGAGGGATGACTAGGAAAAGGAAGGACTTAAAAAGCACAGAGCTGCACAAAAAGGTTGGAAATAGAAAATAACTAAAAATGTTGACATGAGAAAATGCTCAGCAGGATCCAAAACTATGAGCTTCATTGTCAACAATGTTAGATAGACCAACACATATTTACAAAGAGAAGAGAAAGAAAGAGACAGAGAACCATAGAAAATAAGCCAAAATTTGAACATTAGTGCTAAGTGGGTGATGGGATTGTAGATGATTTTTATTTCTTTTCTATGCTTTTTATGTTCAAAACCATTGCAACGTATCATCTTTAATAAAGAAAAAATAATAAACATTTTTCTTAAAGTAGACACATTTCTCTGGAGTGCCTTTTTTTTTTTTTTCCTAATTCATTCTTCTAAATTTCTACTGTAACGACCTGTGAGAGGGTGTGGTAAACCTTAGATTGACCTCAGCAGTCCTTAACTTCCTAGATTAGCCAATCTATGGTCATCTCTGAGCTCCCAAATGCTTACTGTCTGCATTCTTTGTGGCTGCTAGGTACGCACTAGGTATCAGACATTTGGTTTCTTGTAGATTTTAAGTGGGATATTAATGAGTCTTAATGGCAACTCTGCCCTCTGAAAATCACTACCAAATTCAGGAATACATGGAAAAAGGTCTCTGAACATCTAAATAGCTTAGATAAAGGTTTTACCTTAAAACCCTGAAACTTATCTTACTCACCTTCATACACTTACAAGTTTATGTAAATTATATTCTGATATATAAATATATATATATATATGCAAAATAGTATCAAAAACTCTAACCCTTTGAGTAATTCATACTATTTGCACTAGGAGTAAAAGTTGGAATCAAGGGAAATAAAAAATATTCAGCAATTCTCTGATGCATGCATAATCTTTTATTAGATTTCTACTCAAGGGATTATTATAGAGACACAAAATTTACTCAAATTAGAAAGGTGTTTAGAAATTATTTTTTGAGAGGGAAAATTTACATCATGAAAGATTTATAAAATTATCATACACCTTAATGTCCTATTATGGAGATTATTAATAATTTACATAGTAGGTAATGATTGCTGTTTTTCATGGAGAATTTGGGACAATTTATGGTTGAATTGTAAGAATTAAATTTAGCTATGAAATGCTCTTATATTCTTATAGTACTATTATCTTCCTGTCAGCGTCTTGAATAATAACCTATGGCAATTTCTTACAAATCTGTAAGAGTTATAACAAAAAAATAAGAGTACTAATAAAAGTATGTTATTTTTGATGAATATGTATTGAACTCAAACTCATTTTACAAAGTTCATGCCAAATGTTTATTTCATAAATAAAAGGTTAAAAGACAATTATGTTTAGAAAATGAGCAAGAAAAATCACAAAGAAGGTGGCAAAATTTGAATGCCCATTAATTCAGCTACAGTCTAAAACATATTTAAGTTCCATTGAGTAAACAAAGAATATTCCAAGCATCAAACAACAAATATATATGGGTGGCTTCTAAAACCTTTTATGCTTAAGCTTACTTTACTTTAAAGTTCATTTTGTATGGCTTCAAAAACAGCCATCTTTCTGAAAGTGATTCAGTCAGTTTCTATGTGCATTATATTTCCATCACAATATTGCTTTATACCATTTTCATGTACTGTCTGAGGCACTAACTTCTAGCAATCCTCTAAGCACCTACTTATTAATGCATTCTACTTTTATGTGGCATTGTCTTTCGACTTGATTATTGTCCACCAGATTCATCCTAACATAAGGAAAATTATCACCGACCACCCCTGGGCTTCTCCACACCTTCCATTTACTAGCCCTTAACTAACCTCCCTGAGCCTAAGTGAAACACTCATACAATTGGGCTAATCCCAGACAAGAGTTGGGCTGATAACAAATGGAGGTAATGTTTTTAAACATGCTTTGTCAAATATAGTGTGACATGCAAAGGTAAGGTATTATAACCAACCTAGTTTCACCTACTTCTTTACCCATTTCATTTACTGTGCAACTCGAATATGAAGCAAAAGATACTAAATGATTATTCCAGACTTTACAATTGGGCAATTGTAATTGACAATTGGGCAATTGTGCCTTATTTTGTTAGCTAGGACTAGAGTACAGAAAAGTATATTTAAAACAAAGACCCTTGCATTAAGATCAAATGATTCAGTGTCTCCGAAGTTCTGGGAGCAGCAACATTTCAAACAAGAAATCTGGATGTAACTTCATTCTGGCTCTATTAACTTGTCTAAAGTTATACAGTGGGATGAATTTGTTAAAGAAAAAGTCAGGCCAAGAGAAAAAGAGATGAATCGTTTGGTCTGTATGAAAAACTATAAAAAGCAGAGATGGTAAAGACAACACAGTGTTCTTCCTGACTGTTCTAGGAGGAAGTTCGAAGTGTAAATTTTGCTATTACCAACCTTTGTGGCTGGCAAACCCTTTAAAGGGAAATGATGAATTAAGATACCTTAGTTGGATACAAGTATCCATTAAAATATCCAAATAAGCCATATTTGGAGCCAGCACTCACCAAGTGAAAATCAGTGTAAAAATAATTTTGTTTCTTACAAAGACTGTGGTGCTCCATTTAGCAGTTAAGTTTCCCATTGCAATGATATCTATTACCTAACTTCTCATTGTAAATACCACCTAGCTAGTGCCTAAACTCTCTGCTGTAGATTGGATGGCCCTTCACCACCAACAACCTCACTGAGGCTTAATCCCCACTGTAATTGTTGGAGTGGGAAATCCTATTATGGTAATTGAAAGATGGGGCTCTGAAGAAGTGATTAGATTATAGGACTGTGCCAAAATGAATGAATTAATAATGGTGTTCAGGGGCATGGTTCTGAGAGCTTTACAAGGACAGTGCATAAGGAACTATCCCTTTCTCTGCTCCACTATTTTTGCAATGTGATACTCTACCATCACTGTCACCACCACCAGATGTGTTCCCTGGACTTTGAACTTCCCAGCCTCAGTAACTGTAAGCAATAAATTTCATTTTCTTTACAAGTTACACAGTTCCATGTATTTTGTTAAAAGCAACAGAAATGCACCAATACACTCTCTGAGCCTGAGTAAAATAAACACGCACACTTTAATACTTTAAAGTTCATTTTGTATGGCTACACTTACTTCTCTGAATGTGGTTACTATGACTCAACCTCCAAGTCTAACCACTTGGCAGAATATAAAAACTGAAGTCTATAAAAACTGAAGACCAGTACTGACGTTAGTGACAAACAGGGGCCTACCTGAGTGACATACTAAATTATATAATATATGGAGTATGTAGAGAGAATAATAAACATAGATAAATATAATATAGAGTACAGCAGTTATCTTTACTCCAATTTTAGGTAGATAATGATCTTTCCAAAGACTTACTTAACTATGCTCCAAACTTTGACATTGAGCATTTTAATATGATTAAGTATAATATGTTAATTCAAGTGCAGCCTCATAACACCAAGATCACAGGTTCGGATCCCCATACTGGCCAGCCACCAAAAAGACCAAGAAATTTTTTTTACATACCTAAATGGAGTGGCACTGACTTATATGCTAGAAATACAATGATAAATAAAACAATGAAACAATAACTAAATTCAGCCCTGAAATTCATATTCAATTATTGAGGTGCTACTCTGTATAGAGTACCAAATTTACATTACGGAGTACAGGAAGACATTAGTAACTTTTGAACAATTCTAAATGCATGCATTAGCTGAATGCTCAGCAAAAATCTAAATAGCGCGATAAAAATAATCTGTTATTGTTGGGGGGGATAATGTGCTACAGATCTTTTAAATAATTATTTACCTTGAGGGATATTGTATTTGTAACCACTCAGTGTAGTTCCTGTTTAGAACTACCTCATATGTCACAAAGGCTCTTCTGCCTCAGCAGCTGAAGGCTAGTTAGGTGCAGTAAGTACTTAGGGTTCTCTTAGGATGCGATGATTCCTACTATTGCTTTTATTGAACTCATTTTTACACCATTATTGCAGTGATTCATTGTCCTTTATTTCTTTTTATTCACTAAAGAAATGTTTACCCAGCTGTTCAAATGTTTTATAAGCTGTAACTAGAACATGGGCTCATAAATTACTATGCTCTTTCTTTTTCAAACTAAACTTGTGATTATTTCAATAGACTAACTCAAATAATACAATGAGCTTAACTATTATCATTTTACAAATGGAAGCAAGTAAAATAATGCCTAAGGAGTGGCCTTTGAGCTTTTCCACAGCCTTTGGGAGTCTCCACAAGTTTGTATTAATGATGAGCCTGAAAATAAATGTGATGGGACTTCTGCCTTCCTGCAGATATAGGCAAGATAATGTTATGAAGCAGCTCTATGTCTATACGTAGACAGGAGTCTAGAATCACTGAGTGTGGAAGAGAATGCAAGTGGCATTCTTGCATTGAAATTTAATTGCATATGTAAAGGGCAAATCTCAGATTCAACCCGTCTGTGAAATCACACATCAATCTGATGTTTATCTGGAAAGCCCTACAACTTTTGATTGCAGGTAGCCATGGTATTTTACCAGGTTCCCCTTCCTAAGCATTTGTAGAAATCACTAAAAAGTTTAATATGTTCCAAAACGCATACTCTGGTTTCTCTTCAGATTGTATAAATCTTTCGCCTTTTACAAAACGCATCCTGACTGTCATTTGCCAGCTCAGCCAGCCTCTTGTCTGCAGTCCATTCTGCTACAGAATCTCTCAAATCTCCTGTCATCCAGGGACCTGCTTTTGTCAAGCTATAGCTCTCTCTCATACATCACTTTTTTACAATTCCCATTTAAGATCACCCATTACTGTTTGCAACTCTGTTATATATTTTTCTAGTCTTTCACTCTTTAATCCATGGTTTTCCATACCCAATTTCCTTCCTCTACCATTACCTGATAACCTTGACTCATATTTCATTGATGGGAAGTCTCTCATTTTTCCCATGAATCTATAAACATGTATTTACCTATAGTCAAGTTCTTCCTTCTTGTTACAACAGAGTACATGTTCTTTCATTCAAAGACTAATTCCTCCATATATGTTTAGGATCTCATTTTTCACCTGTAATTAACTTTCTTTTCTCTCTCAATCTGATTGCTACTCCTTTGAACATACAGTAATATGATTTTACTTTTACTGTAAATTTTAAAAAAAAACATATAAACAGATAAATCTTTTTTTTCCAGTAGTCTAGATGTTCTTAGAATTTTCTACTTGTCTTTTTTCCCACCAGTTTCTTTGTGATATGTTAACATGCACAATTCCTTATTTATCTGGATTTGGATGTTTTTTTTGGCTGCTTTGATTTGTGAGTTAAAGTTTTTCAGTGGTTCTGGAAAATGCTGAGGAACAATCATTTTAAATATTACCTCATTCCATTCTCTTTTCTCTTCTTCTAGAAATCTGATTAAACATATGTTACACCTTCTTGCTATATTCTCTACTTCACTTCTTTCATTTTTTCGGTCTGTGCACTACACTCTAAATATTTTGTTCTGGCATACATTTTAGTTCACTAATTTTCTTTTCAACTATGTCTAGTTTGCTGTTACATTCTTGTATTGAAATTTTTTTTAAAAAATTACTTGTCATTTACTTTTATTTCTATCAGTTTTTTGGTTCATTTCTGATAATTTTATGTCACTTTTCTTACTTTCCTGTTTCGAAAAAATATCTTCAAGCCTGTCTGTTGCTTCTTTACATGTAGTTGACATAATTGTTTTGTAGTTTGAATATGATAATTCCAATAAATTTAAACAGCTGTTTCTGCTGCAGTGGCTCTTATTGTTGTTTCTGTTTTTCATTCCTGAGATCTACTTACATATTGCGCCTGGATATATTTAATTTTTCTGATATTATACTTAAAAGATTATTTAAAGGAATTATTTGAAGCCTACAATGTAGTAAATAAGATACTTCCCTCATTTCCTTCTCCCATGTATGTGAGGTCATGATCAGTTTAGGACCAACTTAATCTAAAGCCACAAATTTTCTCGGCAGAAGATTTTTACCAGACTACACTTTCATGTTATCTGTTCCATACCTGGTTCATTGCAATCCTTAAGGTACCATATTTCTTTTTTTTTTTTTTAAAGTTTTTTTTTTCCTTTTCTTTTTTTCTTTTTTTTTTTTTTTTTTTTTGGTGGCTGGCTGGTATGGGGATCTGAACCCTCGACCCTGGTGTCATAACACCATACTTCAACAAACTGAGCTAACTGACCAGCCCAAGGTATAATCTTTCTAAGAAGTTCTCTTCTCAGACCTGCACAATCCTATATGGTTGTCATGAGCCACTTTAGATTTACCTAGATATGACTAATATTAAGTGATCTACTTAACGTTATAATACTTACTTTGTATTACTAAGCCATACAAGACAGTTAATTTTTTAAAAACTAAATATGAAACTTTTTTTGCCTAATTCAAATAAACAGTTCCTTTAAAGAAGAGAAGAATTCTAATGTAATACTTTTAAAAAGTAAACAATGAATAAACTAATATCATAAATTCTACTAAGAATGCACATCCTAAAAAATGTACTTTTTTTTTTTGGTCAGCTGGCTGGTTACGAGCATCTGAACCCATGACCTTGGTGTTACCAGCACTACAATATCCCAACTAACTGGCCAACCTTATATTTTTTTTTAATCCACTTATTAAATCTAAATAGCTCTCTATCTGCATTTTTATTTAGAAAAAAAGAGTATAAAATGACAGACATAACATAAACGCATTGGAACTGGAAATGTTGCCTACTGTTCTGAGACAAATACCCACTGGGAGCATGCTGTGATCCTACTTTCAATTATAAGCTTAAAAATCAGAGAAAAGTTAAGTACTAATACTAAAAGATATTATTCTTTTAAATAATATATATCCTTGACACAATTTAACAACTAATGAAAAGTAACAATATGTTTTATCTAGTTTTCAGCTCTAACTGGTGGCTTCTAAAATAGGCTCCTGGAGAGTGGAAAGATGAGAGAAAGGAAAGGATGCTGTCTTTAGGAGGATGCGAAGCTAATTAGTGAAGATATCTGATCTCTCAGGATGTACCAGGAATCATTGTTAAATCAGTATGTTCTCATTTGGGTCCTGATCACATTGCATTTCCAAGAAGAAGGTGAGGAATTCAAGACAAGATCTGACCAGGACTAAGGAAACTAACTTGACTAACTTCATCCTTTTAAAGGTCTGGATGATAATACAAATCCAGAGAGTGTCCCAAGGTCTAGTTATTCAAAGTGTAGTCCATGGCTGATAGAACTTATTAGAAATGCAGGTTCTTGGGATCCATCCTAGATCTATTGATACAGAATCTTCACTTCAACAAGAATCTCCAGTTGAGACATACTTAAAGTAAAGTTTAGAAGCACTGATCTAAGGGAATTCAATATTACCCAATGAAGCTTGTATAAATATTACATTAATAAATATTATTCTAGTTTAAATAGCATAAAACATTTTAATTAGCTTAATCCTACTGGTCATTTTATGAAATGTTAACAAAAAAGTGCAAATAGAAATGATGTATAAATGCTAGTGAAATATACACTACAGAAATGTTGATTGGTGGGTCTCTTAACCTCATATAATAAAAGATATGGGAGATGTTTAAAAGGCAGGCACATGTGCAAAAGTAAAGAGAGGGAAGAAATAACAAATAACTATTAACAGAGTCCTACCTTGAAAAGTATGTTATACTTTTAAAAAATTATATAAGAATCTTCTGATCTGCTAATTTTGCTTCCTAGGAATATTTCATAAGGGAATGATCCAAAAAAAGAAACATATTATTCATGGGAATAGACATCACAGCATTTTTTACAATCTCAAACAACTTGGGACAAATAATTTAAGTAAAGAAGCAATAAATTATAAGAAATCGGTAGTACGGAACCCAAAATTAGAAGTGTAGAAACAGAAAATGTTTATGACCCGATATCAAAAGAAAAATAATCAGACCACAAATCTTAATGTTATTATACTTATGTAAAATGCATTTATATGAATAAGGACTAGAAGGGCATTCAGAAAAATGTAAAGGATTTGTTAGTGCCATGTGATGTAGTATTATTTTTCCACTTGTAATAAAAAAATTTTGCTAACTTCTGGAGGCAAAGTAAAGACTTCTGAAAGCCCACTTTTGCAAATAAGAACATTTGCAAAACCTGTCAAAATAAACATTTTCAGAATTCTGAATATTAACTAAATTCATGCAACAATCTGAGCACCATTTATTGAAGAAAAACAGTTAAATCTTAGAATAAACAGTGAGCATTGTGGCATGTAATGTGTGCTTTTTCTCCTGCTCTGTGGTAGTCTTGAAAACCAAAAGTCTCCACAACTACAATAGCTGTGAAAATCAGCAGCCTAGCAAGCCTTAGAAGAGACTGACTAGTTTGAAATGCCCCCAAAGCCCCAATCTCAAAGAACTGTCACTGTTGACCCGTCTGAAAGCTTGCTGAAAAGATCCATTTTCAGAGTTTGTTTTTATTTGACCTGAACCAGAGATCCTTCTGCTTGAACAGCACTACCTTCAGGATATTGGCAGGAAACACCAAGTAACAATCGTTTAACATGAGAGCTGCCTGAGGTAGCAAAGCCAGCTGGGGCCAATAAGAGGCTGATCAAAAAAAAACTTAAAAGGAAAAACAGGAATAGCAAGTCCACAGGGACTGTGAAAAGCCCTGACATGTGTCTAGGAATTTATAAAGCCACATGCACATTCAGGGTTATATATCTGACCAGGAAGGATCAAAGAAGACCCTGATTTTAAGATTGTATATTTCACTGTATATAAATGTTGGAGCTTGAAAACGATACCCCAGAATATGACGCTTTGACATGCTGAACTAAACAAGTAGCCACAAGTAGTGTAATACCACCTGCACACACACGCTGAAGTGTGCAGGTGGTATTACCCTACTCTCAATCCTCAGGTATTCCCCTGTCTCTCAATCCGCTGTGTCTCCCAAAGAGTCACCTAGGAACCCCTCCCCCCCCCCCCCCACACACACACACGCTGAAGTGGAAATCGGAATCTGGCAAAATCAAAGAATTAACGCTTCTTTTAGCTGTGTTTGCTTACAGGAAACAAAGGCCAGATGCCAGTAACTACTGCAAAAGAGGAAGAACACCTGTCACCAAGGCCACCTGTGGGTCAGCCGGAAAAAATCCAAAATGGCGACAGGGCATCAGGTGCAAAAGTACCAAGGGCAAAAGTGCCACATGCAAAGAAAGATGGGCCAGCCCATGCTCCAGGCAGCCACACCCACCCTGGAGACACTTCATCTTTTTAGCTTTAAAACCCAAGCCTAACTCCACTTCTAGGGGAAGTCTTTAGAGCATGAGTTTACCTTGTCCATTCTTTGATCAAAGAATAAAGTTTCTGTTCTGTTTTACCGAACCGTGTGTCCTTGTACTGGCTAAGGCGATTCCAGGCAGGGGAACCCTGACTTGAGAGCTGGCTCTCGCCCTGTGGGTCTTGGTTGGGAAGGGGCTTCCTACCAAGGAAGCCATGGACAGCAGAAGCTCATCTGGGCTAACTCCTCTACCTTGCTGGAGTCGCCTCCTCCCTGCCTCCACTCTCGGGTCTGCAGTTGGTGACAAAAGCACAAGATGAGGCTGTTCTCTGAAGTTCCCTTGTCTGCCTAGAAAGACAGACATCAGAGAAGAACACAATTACCTTTGATTCCCTCCTGAAATTTCATTAACCAGAGAAGATTAATCAGATCACAGAGGAAGAAATTGAAAATAAACACCACACCTAGAAGCCAGACAAACTTTGTCTCAAACTGTTGTCTGTTCTAGGGTTCCATTCAATTCCAACCATTGCCTGAGCACTGGGCCCATTCATGCCCCCTAAAAATCATTTACTACTTCTCAAAATGCCCAATTTTCCCCCAAATCCCCTTCCTCTATGAAGAAGGTATGTAGGCATCTGGACCGTATTGGGTTATTGGGTAATCATGCTCCTGTGATTCCTCCATGCTTATGAACATTAAATAAATTCATATGCCTTCTTCTCCTATTAATCTGCCTATTCTCAGTTCATTTTCAGCAAACCTTCACAGGGCAAAGGAGAAGTTTCCCTTGGCCCCAATATAGATTTTACCAGAAAAAGAAACTGTAACAAAATATTGAATTCTAGCTAAATATGTATAAGCACATGCTAAAGAGTAAATGTAATAAAATGTTAGGTATGGAATCTAGTTGCTGAGTATTGGAGGCTAAATGCACAATTCTTTCAATATTTCTTTTGAAGATTTTCATGTTAGGAAAATATGAATGGAGCAAGAATTTTAATCTAAAAACCAAAAGGAGTTAAAATGATAACAAAGAATGCAAATGGAAAAAGTAAGCTGTAAAATTAAACTCAATATAAATGTTGTATGTATGTCTTCTTTCAGCTTTTTTCTTTGTAAACTATGTAATAAACTAATGTTAAAATCTAACTAAAACCAAGTGGATCTTGAGTGATAATATGATAGGGTTGTTTAGTATATTATGTTGATATGATACTTTTACATGAAATTTGTTACAATGGTGAAAAAAACAGAGGAAGTAGTACAAAAACACGATCTCAAGACATAGAAAATGTGGTCAAAAGGTTGCTATTTTGAATATGCTTGCTGCTTTACCACATGGCAGCTTTCTTCCCTCCTCTTCCCCACTGTTGGGAAAATAGAATAATTTAATCAGGTCCCTCTCTTTAGGTCAGGTTGGGAGTGAGCAGCATTCTTTGTAAGCAAGTTGTGTGTGGGTGGGGTTAGTGGTGCGCATGCATGGTGCCACGACTTTGGCTGGTGTCTGCCTCGGGTGGTGGCCGCACAGCCATACTCTCGAACTGACAGCTCCAAGGAAGTTTTTGCTGGTTACCTAGCTCATGGACCTGTGTGTGAGGGGTCTGAGGACCCAACCTGGAATGTGAAGGGTTTGTGACCCAGTCTGTGAATGGGCTTGAGGGGTCTGTGAGCTCCAGATCCAGCCTTAGCTCGACAACTGGCATAGTCGTGTAGCTTTACAACTGGTGACATCGGCAGGATGCCGACATTTGCCGTAGCATCACTTCCCCATGTCCCCAGGCTTTGCCTGGCTGTGCAAGGAGAGAGCTCAGCCCCGGGGGATCTCTCCCCTGCAAGTGTTAGAAATTCTCCAGGCTTCTCTCAGTGTGCCACTCCCCACTCACAGTCCCTTCCTCAGCTCAAGCGTTACTTCAAGGAAACCTCCTGCAGGCCCTCAGTCTCAGTCAGATTTTACAAACAGCATTTCTCTCAGTAAACCACCTATGTTACCTGTCAAGTAAAAAACAAATTTGGAATTAGTAAGGAAAGAGACTTTATTCTAAAAGAGAGTTATAGGGGTGGGGGGTGGGGAGGGATTATTGCAAGGAGAGCTATGGCCATAAGATCTACAAGCTTCCAAAGGTTAGGCAAAAAGGGTTTTTCTTTTATAGAGAGGAGTAAATAAGGCTACAAAGAATCGATGTGGGGAAATGAAGAGTATGGCTTAACCGGATAAGAGATCAGAGCATATTTTACCCTGAGGCCACACCCTGAGGCATATATTCAAAAGGTGCTGCCTGCTGGCTAAGGCTGAGGGTGAGTCAAAGTTCTGGAGGAAGAGAGGAAACTTAAATGAAGTTTAATTCAATCATTTTATTCCCATTGATCATTGGGAACAAGCAGTTCAGCTCATTACTCATGAGGCAAAGAATGGGAATTTGGAGGACGTTTGTCTGACCTTGTCATAGGTAAACATGGGGGGATGCATCTGTGAGTCTTATTTAAATCATATGGGGTGGGCTGGGTGGCTAGCTCAGTGGGTAGAGTGCAGCCTTACAACAGTAAAATCTCCAATTTGGATCTCCATATCAGCCAACTGCCAAAAAAAAAAAATAGAAAAAATCATATGGGAAGTATGGTCTTTGCAATAAGAGACAGGGGATTTCTTTACCCAATGTTGTTTTCCAATATCACAGGGCTCAGATAAAGTTCAGCATTATCACATGTTACATATACATGCATTAGTGCAACTATTTGACTTATGTGTGTCTCACTCATTAAATTGTGTTATAGGAAAACATTGGCCCAGTCTGTTTTTGCTGCACACCAAGGTAACCTGGGAGCTGGGCATTCAGTTCGCTAACTTGTAGTCATAGTATACAACTAGTAGGCATAACATACAAAGAAAAGAAAGCCTAAATGTATTTAGAAGAGTAGAAACTTTACATACCATTTTGACATCTAATAACTTATGGATTTAGATAGCTGTCATCCTATCTTGAAGTATATTGGTTTTATAAAACAAGATGTATACACCAACATACAGTATAGGGATAAAATTGATTTCACATAACGTTTAGCTTTTGAAGACAAGATGGCACTTAAGTGGGTATTTTTTCTTGTGCAATCGATGTTTTGTTGAAGTACAATTCAGATAGTAAGAATGACAAAAAAAGATATTTTAGAGTTTGTTTGGTTTTGCTGGGTTTTTTTATGGCAGTTGGCCAGTATGAGGTTTTAGTTTTTGAAAAATATAACATTTTAGTTTGATTGTCTTTCTCCTCTATTATCCTGAAGCACAGAACCACCATCATCAGTTTGTGATCACACCCGCACATGTGATGACTCTCTGTATTAGTCCTTTTCTGTTGCTTATAAAAAAAATACCTGGAACTGGGTGATTTATAAAGAAAAACGAAATTATTACTTACAGTCTCTGAGACTGGGAAGTTCAAAGTCCATCTGGTGGTGGTGACACTAACCCAGGGGTCTCACATTGCAAGATGGTGGAAGCAGAGAGAGCAAAGAGAAAGACAGACTCACCTCTCTCTTCTTTGAAAGCCCTCAGAACCACGCCCCTGCCCACCATTTTTAATCCATTCACTACTGCACAATCCTACAATCTAATCATATCTTCAAGGCTCCACCTTTTAATTACCATAATAGGATTTCCAACCCTCTTAACAGTCACAGGGGGGCTAAGTTTCTAATACATAAAACTTGGGAGACACAATCAAGCTTTGGTGAGATTTGGGAAGACATAATTCAATCCACTACACTCTCATAACACTTTTTCTTCACTTAGAGTCTCATCTCACTTCCATCCATTCTTTTTAAGAAATCAACCAATCTAAAGACACTCCCTCCTTGTAATATCCTGCCCTAAGTACTCCAGAGCCCAATGCATAAGCAATAGAAACCCTCTCCCACTTTCCCTGATTACCTGCCATTTAGGAATTGCCAGTGCAGTGTTCTTCCTTGTGTCATTCTGTGATGTACACTGACTCATTAAAAATCAGTTTGTTTATATAATAACACATTATTTTATTGGAGAGGGCTTTTCCACATACTTTATTCTGATGAAACTGGAAGAAATTTGACATCCTTAAAGAAAAGGATGCATTTGAAGAAGCTCTTCATGTAAATAACTGTTGGAGTGAGCAGGACTGAAGCCATGTTGGAACCTAAAACTGCATGGGCTGCGGGTGGAAAGGGGGTGGGTAAAAAGGACAGTTTTTCCCTCCACTCTTTCTTCCCCTCCCTTGATTTTCTTATCTTGTTTGCTAAAAAGAAAAAAAAAAAAAAAAAAACAAGGCTGAGAAGCTAATCAATACTTTGCAAAGCTAGCAGTTCTTTCTTTGAGGCTTGTAGAGTTTTGAGAAGTGATCAAGGCCAAATGTCTGGAAGCTGATTCTGGACACCAGCCAAGTTAACCAGAGCTCTGTTAAGGCTGCACAAAAACTTTGAAAGAAGTTCCTTCCACTTTGGAGCAAATCAAAATCTGGCAGGGCCCAAAAACGAAAACCAAAACCAAATGGAGTATTGGCGAGACTTTACACCCGAGACCTTGCATAAAGCCCTCACAGCTCATGCCCTTCTTCCTCCTCTTTTCGTTTTCCACATTCCTTTCCCTTGACCTCCTCTTTAAAAATCCCTCAGCAGGCTGGCTGGCTACTCACTTGGGAGAGTTGGGTGCTCATAACACCGAGGTCACGGGTTCAGATCCCTACACCAGCCAGCTGCCAAAAAATACATAAATAAATAAATAAATAAATACCCCTCAGCAAAATCTAAGTCTTTGATGTGGGAGAGCCTACCATCTCCTTCAGCTGAATACATCTGCTTTTCTAAATACCAACCATTTGACTTCTGAGTCTTTTTCTTTCCTTCTTCAAGATGTGGGCAGCTGAACTTGAGTTCAATAACATAACCACACCTTCCAAAACATACAACTTTTTGAGGTTGGGGCACGTGGGGGATTCTCTTTCAGTAAAATATGGTCTAAATTATGTTAGAAGAGAAATGGAAATCTCATATCTCATGCAGGTCAACTGAGGGTTTCAACAGGAAAATAATTCTCTAAGTCTGAGATATGTCTACTATTTTAAGTATTTGAGAAAAAAATTAATGGTAACTCAAGAGTGTGCAAAACCCAGGGTCATTCATCTTTCTTCTCAGTACCTGAGCATCATCCATCCTACTTCCCAAAAGCAGCAACTTAGCTCACTGCAACTTAAAAGGAGAATTCTTAAAAACACAGGAGAGAACCTGGAAATCAGTAATTTCAGTGGAAAAATTAGGTAGTACTTGGTAAGTCATTGTGATTTAAAAAGAGAAAGGCACAAAGGTCCAATGTTCAATCTCTGTACCACCCAACAGCAAAAAAAAAGAAAAAAAGAAAAAAAGTAAATAAATAAATTAATAAGTAATTTTTTAAAAAAATCATGGAGAAAGTGAGGACCAGTGTATTTTTAGGGAAGGTAGGAATCCTGTGAGACCCTGAAGGTTAGAGCAGTGCCTCTCAGTTTAATGTGCATGTAAATTACTTGGAGATCTTGTTAAAAGGCTAATTGTTATTCACTAGGTTTTGGGTGTGGCCTAAGATTTTGCATTTCTAACAAGCTCCCAAATTATGCTTGTATCATTGGTTCTTTGTCTGCACTTTTTGTAGCAAAGGCCCAATGGAATGTTTGCAAGGATCACCTGAACAGTAACAAGGAAGTGGTACCAGAAAGCATAACCCCTGATTATCAACTGAATGAATAGACCTTATCTGGATTTATAAATAAAGCCTTTTGTAAAGCTCTTTGCAAATTTTCCTCAGTGAGCCCAAGATTTCTCGTACTAGCAAGCATCAAACAGGCATGTTAAGGGTTTCTTCCATATGGACATTAAAATTCAAATTTCTTTTTTATCATTTTACCCTCAAAGTCATTTATATATAAAAATATGATGCCAGTTTCAAATTCAAATTTAGTGAGAAAAAAAAAAAAAGGCCTATGTTTTAGTTAATTTCTATTGCCTACAACAAAATATACATAACTGGGTACTTGATAAAAAGACAAAATTTATTGCTTACAGTTTTGGAAGTTTGGAAGTCCAAAGTGTAGGGAACACATCTGGTGAGGGTCTTGGTGGCAGTGACAGTGACCCAGTGTCTCACATTGCAGAAAATGGCACAGCAGAGAGAAGGATAGTTCCTCACTGCTCTCCTGTTAAAGCCCTCAGAACCACACCCATGGCCAGAGTTATTAATCCATTTAATATGGCGAGGTCCTACAATCTAATCACCTCCTCAAAACGCCACCATTCAATTACCATAATAGGATTCCCCACCTTCCCAATGTTGTAGAATCGAATTTGGCAAGGAAGCAGCAGACACTCAGGGGGTTGGAGAGTCAGAAGTTTACTACGCTAGTGGGCCTTCAGATGAGCTATCACTCTGAAATTCTGGGTCCCCGACCCAAGTATCACAAGGCTTTTTATAGGTGGGTTGGGTGGGCTCTTTAAGTTTCAGTTTCTAAGCATGTATCATAAGAAGGCAGTTGCTGGTTTTGGTTTCTCCAAATTCACATGACTTGAGCAGGTATTTAAGTGGGATTACAGAAGCTGATTATTAAGTGGTCTGATTTCTGAGGGCCCTGATAGATAAGCACAGTTAGCCACAGAGGCACTACATAAGCACAAAGTAATTTTTAATCTTGATTTTTTTCCAACACCAACAGTCACAGTGGAGGCCAAGTTTCTAATATATAAAACTTGGGGGACACAATTCAAGCTTCAGTGAGTTTGGGAGGACATTCAATCCACTACATCCCGTTTATTAAGTCAGGACTTTTTCAATCTTTTCAATTTAGCCTTGTCAATCTTTTCCTGTGCTGCTCCCTAATCTGCATAGAAGGCTTGAGGCTAAAGTTGTGATTAAATACTTAACACTTAATGATAAAGAACTGAAAGACATCTTGTTCTCCTAAAGTAGAATGTAAATTCATTCCTAAAGGAAATCATGGCTTCCTCTCACCAGATGTGTTCCCTGGAATTTGAACTTCCCATCCTCAGAAGCTGTAAGCAACAAATTTCATTTTCTTATAAATTACCCAGTTCTGTATATTCTTTTATATGCAACAGAAATGGACTAATACAATCATTGTTTGTTTTCAATTAACAGTTCTGGAGAATGTATAGGGAGAATGTCACTAAATATTTGATCTTATGATTTTAAATCATTATCTTTATAAAGTAGGGTATTTTGAATTTTTTCACTTATAGTCACAATGTATTTTTCTATTATTAATCACATATTGAAAGCATATCTGATAATGTTCATATAATGTGTCATTATATAGATGTTTTATATTTAGGTTGAACAGTTATATTTTTTCTAATCTTTCACTAATCCTAGCAATAATTTTTTCTGCCTGACCTTATGGTTTCCTCAAAGAGACTCTTACATGTGTTTTGTTTTTCTTTACTTTGTACTATATTACTATGTTATATCTTACTGTAAGGGCCAAGGGAAGACATTCTCTTCAACCCCCTGAAGTTCTCTGAAAAATCAACTAATAAATATAGATTAATCTGAAGAACAAGCATAACAAATTTTATTTGATCATAGTTTTACATGACACGGTTGCTTTCAGAATGAAGATGCAAAGATTTAGGGAACACAGTCCATATTTATGTTTAGGTTCTATGAAGCAGGGACAGCTGTGAAGAAATGTGATTGGACAGAAAAGCATGACCTAATACTAATAGACTGAATGGAGAAACCCAGTAAAACATATCTGTTCAAACTCTTCTTGGCCTGTGTGTGTAGCACTCACTCCTCTAGGGAGTGACCTACAGTCAGACAAGGTAAGTGATATAGTCTGGTATATTTGTCCTCCCAACACCCATGATTAGTGACAACCCCAACTGTGACAGTGCTAAGAGGGTTGGAAATCCCATTATGGTAATTGAGAGATGGGGCCCATTAGAGGAGATTAGATTGTAAGGACCATGACCTAGTGAATGGATTAATCTATTGGTAGCTTAATGGTGGTCTTGGTGTAGCTCTGATGGTTTTAAAAGGAGAGTAAGTGAAGAGTTAGCTCTTTCTTGCTTCTGCCATTCTTGCTATGTGATACTCTACATTGCTGTGAAGCCATCCCCAAGAACAAGGCCCTCACCGGATCTGTTCTCTGGACTTTGGACTTCCCAGCCTATGAAAATGTAAACAATAAATACTGTTTCTTTATAAATTACCCAGTGTCAGGTATTTCTGTTCTAAGCCACAGAAATGGACCAATATAGTAGTTCAGAGAATTTCTTTATGGCCAGCTCCAAGACAGAAAGTCTTGGGGGGGGGGGGGGGGCGGCGAAAATTAGAGTATAATTTTAGTCTTGATGGATGGCTTTGGGAAAAGGGGTTCTCGTTTCTATGATCTGCCTTGAGGAAGAGGGATTCTAGATTCTATGTCTTGCCTCAGGGGAGAATGAGGCTGAGAGACAGGAGGGCAGGAGGGCAGAGGAAAACTTTGCTTTTGAGACTGCGTCAGAGGCCTTCTCTATGGACTGTCACTTTCTGAGTCCAACATCACCCTAAGAACATTATTTCACTTGCTTAAGAATCATATAAAGCACTGAAATTCTCTATTTTTAGTACTTTGTTTTAGAATTATTAATTATGTCTTTTAAAGCAATCTAAAGATTTCCTTCTTACTCTGTCCATGTGTTTTAGAAGGGAGAAAAGTTAACTTTATTATCATGCCTTTTTTTTGATTCAAGGACAAACTACATCTGAAGTATTTCAAAGGATATATGGAACTTTCCATTTTTATTCTAATTACCCTTTTTTAATGATGTTTAATGTTGTCACACACAGTGAAGCTATAAAACACTATACACTGAAGATACAGCAGTTAATGACTGCTTCAAAAGAGTGTAGTTTAGGGAATGTGCAACATTGCAGACAGGAATATTTTGTTCCTATCTCTGAAGGGATTTTCAATGCAGCAGTACTCAGAGGAACTGCATCTATGATTTTGCTGAGTTTACCTCAAAGACATTTTCTGTTTTATCCTTTATTTGCCAGGCAGCCTTAAAGCAACAAATTTATATGAGAAAACCATAGTGTACTGACTTTTAATTAAAACTTCACACTCAAAATGAATTGGGATTTAATTTAAATATTTAATTGATGTACAATTTTTAAATAAAAATAAGAAAGGAAGGATATGAGACTAAGTTACTGCATGACTAAGAGACACTGTGATTTATCCATGATAAGTACACTGGTGCTTCACTGTCTAGGGAGCTTTCCTGACCTAGGGACCACTGGATTTTATATAGCACTGCCTGTGAATTTTGCAAATAACTAAGAATCAAGTGAATCAATATAGAAACAACTATCGCTTTATTTGCCTATATTTTCTATTGCGATAGATGAGAATGACATCCATCTACTTGCCGAAACCTGAAGTCCTACTTTCTCTTAACTTCATCTATCTTCTTGTCTAAGAATAATCCAGTGTTTTTCATGAAGATGCACTGGCACGAACCTCTGCTTACATAGGTACAATTAATATTGTTTAATCATAGCTTCTTTTTCCAAAGTTTTACGAAGGCATTTAGAACACGAAAAATAGTGGAGTCAAGTCAAACTCAGAATACAATGGTATAGAGATTAATGAACGTTTGCTGTAGAGCGTGCACTAAGATCATGTGAGAACCAGAGTTGCATTGAATTCAGAAAAGTTTTGCAACATCCTGTGAAGTATGCTCACAGTAATTCTGTGTCTTCCCTGAAAGGTGGGTGTGCAGCTTTTTCTGGGTTTCAGTGAGAGATCTGGCTGCATAATATAATTCCTGTTTTCAGTATTCCCACATTACTTTAGGAAACCTGAGCAATTCTCTTCATCTAACAAGCAAAAGAGCCCGCCCAAAGCAAAGATGATCCTAAACTATGCATATTAAGAGATATTAGATAAGCAGTGGTCTCAAAAGGACATTAATAATTAAGAGTATGGACTTTTAATTGAGTCCTACCTCTGTCACTTACCAATGTGTGACATTGGGCAGATCACTTAACCTCTCTGTACTTCAGTTTCCTTATGTGTAAAATGATGATAATGATAAGGGTTTACCTCTTAGGAGTTTCCTGCTTGTAAAATTGGCCTTTTTTTTCTCTCTAATGGATATTTTGTATTTTTCTTTTGATTTATGAGAGTATTAAAATACATTCTGCATGGTAATTTTTATATGCATTGCATATATTTTGGGAGATATATTTTGTGCACTAGCTTTTTGATTCTGATCACTTGACAAACCACTAATGTGTTAATAGAAGAGACTGTTATGTACCACTATAATGCAACTAAATGAAAGAAGACTATTGCCATTCACTTTCTAATTTCCATGATTTATGTTTCTAAATGTAAATTTTGAAGTAAGTAGGTGCTTTCTGGAAGAACACCCAATACAACTCAATAAAGACAGATATTTTGTGCCATTTTTTCCAAAGGTTACTTTAAAGTGTTAAGGTTTCAGGAATTTGTGAGCCAGTTGACATCATGTTGGTGACTTGGAAGCTGGAAATGGTGGAAGTACTTAAACCAAGAAAATCAGAAAATGCCACTAATCAGGACTTTCAGTTTTTCTCCAAAGAGCTGGCTTTTAAACTTTTATCAACACACCACTGACCATTCTTCCATCATCCCAGTGTTTTTCCTTTTTTGAAATAAAATGGCTCTTTCAAAGGTGAAATGAATGCACTCAAATATTTGGCCATGATATTCATTCCATGGCAAATATAAATAGATTTATGAGAGAAGCCTGGCATCTTCTGTACTTTGTAGAAAACAGGAATATAAATCCTGTCTGTCCAGAACACAGACAGAGTAAAAAATGTTATCCTATCTTCCTATCCCATCTGTCATCATAGGTGAAATTTCAACTAAATCTTTTGAGAAATCTGATTAGAATATTTATAAATTTTCATTACAGGTGGTACTCAGCAATTTCAGTTTCAGAAAAAGTAGATTTTCATCAAAGAAAAACAAAAATGATCTCTGAAGGAATATGCATAGAAGTCACTGAAAATTTTTTGAATTATCTTGGCAAATATGCAATTCAAAAACCATTAGCTGCTAATCCCATACAAACTACCTTTGAGGAAATGATTAGGACATTTTATTCTGGTAGTAATATTTGGGTGTTCATAGGAAAACTTAGACATACTTCCCTTTATTTTATGTTTGGTAGGGACAATTCTTATGAATAAAAATTAAATGTAATGGATAGACATAAACACAATTCATACAACTTTCCAATGTTCTCTTTATATCTGTTGAATCCACAAAATAGCTTTCCCAAATGTGAGTAAGAGTTGGACTTGTTAGCCCTGTCTAGGATTTTCAGAATATGTGAGCTGATAGTATTTAGAACAACAAAATCACAAAAAAAGCAGAAATTTTGGTTAACAGATAACTAGACAAGTTTATGCACATAACATAAAATAGAACATCCATCTATGCAGGTTGTGGTTAGAAAAAAATAAGCGCTATTAGTCTTATTTATGTATATTTCTTTTAATAATCACTATGTAAAATGCATTTTACTAAGTGTTGTTGGTGTAGTAAAACATGACCACAGACATTAACAATAAAAATCAATTTTTAAGCTGAAATGATAAGGAGCTGGTAAGTATATCTTAAGCATTAATCCCAAGCAATAACTTAATTGTGTTGCCATTTTTCTTTTCCTTTTTTGAGGTATAATTCATATGCAATAAAAGATACTCATTCTAAGTGCACAGATTGATTAACTTTTGACAAGTGTATCCTCTCGTATAACCACAACTACAGTCAAGATACAGAACATTTCCACTGTCACAGAAAAGTTTCCTCATGCCTTTCAGAAGTCGATTCCTCCATTCTCAGTACAAATGATTACTTATTTGCATTCTGACACAATAGATTAGTTTGCCTTTTCTAGACTTTCAATATATAAAATCATACAGTGTATATTCTTTTGTATCTGGCTTCTTTCACCTAGCATAATGACTTTGAGATTGATTCAGGTTGTTACACATATCAGGAATTCATGACACTCACCCTTGTTTTTTTGGTGGCTGGCTGGTAAGGGGATCTGAACCCTTGACTTTGGTGTTACAATACTGTGCTCTAATCAATTGAATTACTGGCCAGCCCTATGATAGATATTTGGTTGTTTTCAGTTTGGGGTTGTTATGAGTGTGCAAGTCTTTTGTTGGACACATGCTTTCATTTCTCTTGGGTAAAGAGATAGAAATTACATTGCTTGTTGTATGTTAAATGTATGTTTAACTTGATAAGAAACTGCACTCCCACAAGCAATATATGAGATTTCCAGTTACTCTGTATCCTCACCAACACTTGGTTTTGTCCAATTTTTTAACTATTGATATTATAATCCTTGGTAATATCTATTTGTAGTTTTAATTTGCATTTCCCTGACAACCAATGATGTTGAGCATATTTTATTATTCTTACTGTTTGTCTTCCTTTTTGCCCCTGAATTTTATTCTACATGTTTATATCAAGGGTTGCGAGTAAAGCCTCCTTCAAATGCAAGCAAATGAAATTCTCTAGATTGTTTTGACCAAAAGGGCACTTTGTTGGAAAGATACCAAAGAAATTAAAGAAAAGGTGTACAATCAAGCCTTGGGCAATGAAGAAATTGGAGCAGCTCCAGGTATTCATTAGTACAAGTATATAAATAGATATTTTTCATTACAGAACTGACATTGAAGCAACTCAGTTCCAAACCCTTACTACACCACAACTTCAAATTGAATTTCTGGAAGAGTCTTATTGCTTCTATTTGAATTAGGATCTTCCTCAGAAAGGTTTATTTCTTAAATGTTTTACCCTTAAATTAGGGGAGAAAGTCACATTTGACACAATTTCTTCTCCTGTGTTGTAGTTTTTGCTCATTAGACTGATCTTTCTTTAGAGAATAGCTTACCCTCATGTTCGGTTTTATATAGTGATGATCAAGATTCTAAATGCACAGGGTAGAAAAGAGGAAGGACAGTTTCCTTCATATCCACTTCTCTATTGATTCTTATGGAGAAGAGAGATAGACTCTAAAGGAAAATGTGCTCAGGTCAGGTGTTACAGATGGAGATAGAAGATAGTGAACAGTAGACCACTGCATTAGTCAGTTTTCTGTTGTTTATAACAGAAATACTTGAAACTGGGTAATTTATAAGAAGTAAAATTGGATGCTGGGAAGTGCAAAGTCCAGAGAACACACCTGCTGAGAGCCTTGTGCTTGGTGGTGACTCCACAGTGACACAGGGAGTCACATGGTGAAATGGCTGAGCAAGTCTGCTAAGCTTCTCAGTTGCTCTCCTTTTAAAGCTATTAGAACCACATCCATTACTCCATGAATGCATCAATTCATTCACAATGGCATAGTCCTCGCAATTTAATCACCTCTTCAAGGACTCACCTTTCAATCACCATAACAGGATTTCCCACCCTCAGCACTGCTACCTTGGGGATTAAGTTTCAATGAGTTTGGGGAGACATTCAATCCACAGCAACCATAGAGCAGAGTGTTGGGAAGGGAACATGCTCATGCCAGAGTAAGTGGAGCCTGGACACCTGGGGCAGAGAGCAATGCTTTGCTTATCGAGGCACGTGTGGCTGTGGATGCATGAGAATTTGTAGGTGGGTGATTTGGAGTTAAGTAACCTCTTGTCCAATGACTTTATTTTCTTGATCAAGAATTCTGATGATGATGGTGAGAGTAGAAGGGTTGGGATGTGAAAAAATGAGGAAGAAAATAACCTCACTGAGGAATGGCTCCAACAACTAAAGAAAATCTAACCTCATCTAGGCAATATGGGATAGAGGATCCAAGGGTCCACAAATTTGTAGTGATACCTACGTGCCTATTTTTATAACATTTTCTATTAAAGTCTAGCAGTCTGGGAATAGGGAGAGAAAAGCAAAAACATTAAATTAATGCCAAGACTGCAAATTTTTGAGGAAGTTTCTGTAAAAGAAAGGACTGAAGTAATTAGGAAGAGAAAGACTAATGTGATACATCACACTGTTTTGGTGAGTGAAGAAAGCGGAGCCCGAAGTGTGAAGCTTCATTAACAGCATTGTCTTTGTCATTTACTTTGACTTGTTTGGTGGTGTCCTTCACTATAAGAAAGAGAAGGAATAGATATTCATGTCACATGCTAATATTTTATTATATTTACATTTCTGTTGGTATTTCACTGGCTGCAAATCCATTTTATTATGTATTCTGTGATGATAATGAAACGTATTACTAATCTTGTTGATAATGTCACCACTATAATTAATTTTTGGTACATTCTTGAAAATCCCATATCATCTTTTGTAAAATATTGATATATGCATGAAAATAGCACCAAAATAAAACAAGTCAATCATAAAAAAATATAACTAATGCAGAATTATAAATAATTCTAGAAAATAACTCTTTTTTGCCAAAATGAAAGCCATAAAATTAATGTTTTAATGACCTAACCATTATTTTCTTTCCTATGTCCTTACACCTAAAATGACCATGTTCAAACATATAAACATTTCTAACCAGTTCACTGAATTTCCATTGAGAAAATTTCCTAAATAGAAAGTAAGGCTTTATGAGAATCATCACAGTATAGAGGTGAACATGGAGTTAGACTACCTGGCTCCAAATACAGCCCTGCCATTTACTCTCTGTGTGACCTCGGAAAAGTTACTTAACATCTCTATGTTTATTTTTCTTATCTATAAAAATGGGATGATAATAATAGTACTCACTTCAAAGATTTGTGAGGATTAAAAGTCAGTACAAATAAAATACTTAGAACAGAGATCAGTGCATAAGAAACACTATATAAATGTTTGCATTATTTATTTTATTTATTTATTTTTTGTGTGTGGGGGGGCAAATTAATTTGACCTACAAATGTATTGTAATGGATTTCAAGAATAGAGACATGGGAATGACTCAGGCTTCTTGACTTCCTACAATTCACTGAGTCAAAACTATTCCCCAGTTCCTACTTGTGCTGAATATGCTCTTGAAAGAGAAAACAATGTTCTCACATAGTCGGTGCTCAGTTTCCTCCTTCACTACAGATTTCTTCCTTTCCTCCATCTAGAAAACCCCTGCTCAACCAGCAAGACACTCAGCTTAAACATTACCTCTATATTAAACTTTCTTTAAGCCTTCTAGATCCACATATATTTCTTAACATTTTATTAAAAATCCCTACGTATCTAAATCACATTGTTTGGCATTTTTTGGCATGTATATATTTATATTTTCTCTACTGGTAATTGAGCACTTTTTGGATAGAAGCTCATCTTTCTCTCAGTCTTGCCCTAATACCTAGGACTAAAGATATTTGTTCAGTACATGAAAAATTTGGAGAATCAAGAAATAAAGTAGTCCATTAATCAATCAAGTTATGCTTTTTAGGGAAATGCTTGATAGCAAATAATAAGAGTTAATACTTACTGGGTGCTTGCAATGTGACGTTTGCTGCCCCAAGCACTTTATTTCTGTTTCCATCTTCCTAACAACATCATAATATGGGGAAATTGAGGGTTAAGACAAGTAACACACCAAGTATACAGCTAATAAGCAGTAAATCTAACATTTGAAGCCAAGAAGTCTGACTACAGAGCCTGAGTGATTAACCTGATGCCGTTTTTAAAATTATATCGATGATAAATATGAAAGTCATTCATGGATACATAGCATACATCTACTTAAAATCACAAGTATGTACCCATACATGCAAAACTTCATGAATAATTTCCCCTTTGTATTTTCTATTTATTTCTAGCATTATTTCCCTTAGGAATGACTTGCTTTGATGTACTAATGAAACACTGCCTAGTCTAAGTGTAATGGTTAATTATGTTTTACTAATTTGCAGAGATTGATTGCTTGCTATATCAAATTTACTTTTGTGTTTAGACACTCACTTTTTCCAATGACTCTGTAACTGATGTCAAGATCCATGTTTTTAAAAAATAATAATAAGCCCTTCCTCCATATTCATTTTCTTACCCCTATGCTATTCATTCACTCATTCACTTATTCATTTATTTAATAAGTCTAAAATGCTAGTTAGGTTTCTAAATAGTGATCTAAACATAAAAAAAAAATAAAAACCTCAAAAAGTATTGGCCAAAGTCCATTTCTTTTGCAAAACTATACATGTGTGTTTAAAAATAAATGGTTATTTCTAAAGAAATTTAATGTGACTGTATTGTATGGAGACCACATTGTGATTATAAACTGTTCTGTTTATAAATTCTAACCTAGACTTGACACCTAGTAACCAGAGAGCTGAAATTACCTTATACGGTTTTAGTTTTATTTTGTTTTTGTGTAAATTTTATATATTTGGCAATATTTAAAATTCAGAAAAATTCATACAGACTTCTATTTTCTCTTTTAAAAATTAGATTTGATCACACTGGGCCCACCTTTCTGCAAGGCAACAGTTTGTTCCTTCTGAGCAGTGACAGCACCTTTATATCATGGATATAATCTCATTTCCCTCAGTTCTCCCCACTTATTACATTCAATTTAACCTAATTCACTTGTTACATAACCTGCCCATTCCTGCAGACATTTAATTTTGTACCCCTTATGCCAAGCTGACTTTATTACATATAAGCACTACTAAATAACATTTACAATTTATTATCATTTGTAATTATTAATCATAACCATGTCATTATTCAATAATCTTTCTTTGTTTTCCACTTCTTAAACTTTAAAATAAATGGCACAGAAGGTACTAAAAGAGCTAAGCTGTTTTGACAAGCCCCGCAATATCTCTGGATTTTCATACCCAGGTCATAGCGCTTAATGAAAGTGACTAGTCATCCTTGACATGCTAAGAACCGCAGAGGAATGCACAGAAAAAATTACATGGCCTTCAGTTTGACAGCATCAATGTATCTTAAGGTTATAACTTTATAACTTCAATTTCTATTTTCAAGTGTAACAAAGAAAATGAAATCATGGATGAAAACTTTCTAAGACAACAAAGGCAGTTTTCTTGATAAAAGAAAATTTGGAAATGAGATATGACTATTAAAGAAAAATATACATCTTGGAAAATAATTTCTGTTATTAAAATATATATTTAGCATGCTGAGTTGAAGACATATTTTTGTTAATATTTTAAGCATAATGTTATTTAGTTTAATAATCTCCAGAGGAAAAGATAGTTACTATAAAGTTATCTTTCTATAGTCCATACCATTTATTTGTGAATTCATTCAATTTATAAATATTGAATATCTACTATTTGCGTTATTACAGGGATATTGTCCTCAAGTACTTCACAGTCAAGTAGAAGAAATGGACACATCAACAAAACAAATGGTGCTGGAGAGTGACAGTGCTATTACAGGAAAGTTACATTGATAGTTTGTATTGGTTAATATCCAGTTGCTGAGAAGAGAATCCACTACAGCTCAATAATGTAGCAAGAGATTTATTATAGACTAATTGGATAATCTGGAAAGCTGAACAATACAGATTCTAACTTGAATTTTTAGAAATCATTCCCAAAGCTGCACCACAAAACCAAGCCACTGGGGGAGCGATTTTCTTTCCTGCTGAACTGAGAAGCTGCTAGTTCTGCCACCGTGTCACTACAGCCAGGATGGAGAGGAAGTGACGCTTGATAAGCCTGGTTAGGCATCTGAAAATGACAGGTAAGGAAAAGGGAAAAGAAATAGATTTTTAAAATAAGTGCTTAATTTTCAGCAGATTTGGAGACAGAATGTTCAGTTTTGATTGTGTGGAGTTTGAGGAAACTGTGAAGCATCTGTTATAAACTGAATGTTTGTAACATTCCCAAACATTCACATGTTCAAACCTCAGCCCCCAATGTGATAATCTGAGGAGTTGGGGCCTTTGGGAGATAATTAGGATTAGATGACATCATAAGGGTGAGCCCTCCTGAATGGGATTAGTGCCCTTGTAAGAGTCATGAGAGAGCCTGTTTCCTCTCTGCTCACCACCATGTGAGGATACAGTGAGAAGTCGGCAGTCTGCTGGCTCGATCATACTGGCACCCTGATCTCAGACTTTCTGCCTCCAAAACTGTGAGAAATACATTTCTGGTTTTTATAAGCCACCAGTCTGTGGTGCTTTGTTACAGCAGCCTGAATGGACTAAGACAGTATCTAATAGGAATGTCGCCAAGGCAGTTGAATATATGAGCTCCAGAACAAGGAAATTTAGATTTCAAGGTATAGGTTTGGGAAGTGTTAGGTTAAAGGAGGTAGCAGAAGTTGTGGACCTAGTTAAGTTTGCTTAAAGAGAAAAGAAAGAGGAGAGGAGTGCTCTGTCAAGGGCCACATTCATAGAGCAGGTAGTAATGGAAAAAATTAGTAAAAGTGATTGAGAAGTAAACTCTAGGACACAGCAAGAGATTTATGAACACAGAGTAAATGCACTTTTTTTAAAAGTAAGAAATACTAGAGAGGGGCAACATTTTTGACTACTACAGGGCCAAGTAAAACATGAATGAAGATTATTAGTTGTTTTTTAGCTAGTCATAAGTGCTATGACATGTGTAGCCCCCTGGGAGTAACAAAGACAGACAATAGATTGCAATGTATTGAGAAGTGAGTGGTGGATAATAAATCAGATTCGGGAATTAAAAATATACTCTTTCATAACTCTTTTTTACCCTTTAAGGTAAGGAGTAACACACTCCAATAGCCAGAAGAAAAGAAGATAAGGGCAGGAACATTTTACTTTTCTTTTTTCTTCTCCTCTTTTTTTTTTGGTTTGTTTAATAAGAGAAGAAAAATGAGTACATTTATATACAGAAAAGAAGGATCAAAGAGAAAGATAAAAAGTTAAAGAAAGAGGAAACATGGAATATTTGATAAATACAAGTTTCTTCAATACTTAGGTGTAATGAACCTTAGAAGGAATAACTTCCCCATAAGACTGATGGAAAAAGAGTAAGGAAGTGTCAGATACAGGAATTTTGTTGCAGGGAAAGAAGGATGAGGAAGCTCACAACTTTAGAGTCTCGAATCGTTGAGAAGTAGGATATTGAGTATAACTGAGTGCCTGTGGCTTGCAATCACTGAGGGGACACTTAGCAAAGACTGGACCAGCCTGCAGAGTCTTGGTCTTTCTCTTTTGATGTATGTCTTGCCATCCAGAGCACAGAGTGCTACTTATCACACTGCCCTGAGCATAGAAGGTTAGTTTCACAAAAAAGTTTAACTGGTTCAAGTCTCTCTTCACCTTGTAAGATCCTTCACAATTTCTTTCATTCACCTTCTCTCCCATCTCAGTAAGAACCAGCATCTAAAGCTAAGAATTGCGGGTCAACATCAGGAGAATCAAAAGAAGCAAGCTATTTGTGTTTGAAGTCAGGAACTCCTTTAATGATGTTCATTTACTCTTTGAATGCTACGTATGTTAAAATATCCTTTTAAAAAACTCATCAAAATTAGTCTTCTCCAAAATCCTGACAATAACTATTACTAAAAACAGTCATTGTGCTTCATAAAGTTTAATATCCATGGGTGAATAAGAAGCCAACACTAACTTATATAAAGCCTATATAACGAATAGGGTAAGTTAAAAAATGTTCCAACTCTAGCTATTCCCAAAGAGGAAAAAGACAATAAAACTCAGACATAAATGGAAGACAGTATGTTATCAGATGACATGGTGAAGCAGATTTAAGACATTCAGTGTCAAATACTGAGATGTATCTTCCTAGAGACTTCGTCTAAACTCTCCCCACAGCCCCCACTCCAACTTTATGTTCCCTTGATGGAAACACTCATTTTCTGAGAAGAAAGGAAACAGTGTTAATGTACAGGTTTTGAGAAGTGTAATGACCATTTAGAAAAGCCGATGTGGGGGGATGTGAAAAGAAGGTGACACAAAATAGATACAGCAGTTGGGGTGCGGCACTGAGCGAAAGTATGAATAGGGGTGCATCTGTACTATTATTTTCCCCAACATCTTACAACATCACTACAAACTATACTATTAGCTTTCCAAAATACATGAAGGCAGTGTTGATTACGTGTGTTAACCATGTATACACTCAAAAAGAAAATGTAGAGCTAGCGATTCCTCTATAACATACAGTTAGGAGATCATAAATATTTTAAGAAATAGTGGTTAAGAGCAGAAAAATGACAGAAGCCAAGAAACCAAGATATATTTATCCACAAGCTGTTAGATGATCATTTCCTTGGTTTTTAGCATTTTGTTCTTTCCATATCTACCTTATGTTTAACACACTTTGGTATAAACCACATGCTCTCACTTGAAAAAAATTTCTTAGGAGAGGCTTTACCTTTAAAAACATACATGTGTTTCTGTGTCTATATATATATTTAGAAATATAATTCACTTTTTTTTCTCAAAATACAGAAGAAAATATAAAATGGCCCCTAATCTTACTACCCACTTGACTGGGACAAATACTAATAATAATGTGAAATATTATATAATGTTAGAAAATTTATATAGCTTAGAAAATTTGAAAATGCTTACCGCTTGTCTCTCTCCCCAGAGCACTCACTGTCACCAGTTTCTTGTGATTTCTTTCCCTCAACGAAATGTGCGTTTATCCACTTATATGTATGTAGTTTTAAATACATTTTCTCAAAAGACATATTAACAAATTATGCTGTATTTTTGTTTTTACCATTAAAATAGATTTTAGAGATCCTTTTATACTAGTACATATAACATTATTTTATTATTTATCATTGTGGTAGAGTATACCATCATATTTATATATTATCATGTATTAATTTTTTCCCTCTTGATGAACAACATTTTGGTAGTTTTCAGCATTTTCCTCTTAAAAATTTTTTCAATGACTATCCTTGTACATAAATTTTGACAAATTCTTATCAATTGCTAGGTTAAATTTTTAGCAGAGGACAAAGTGTATAAGTATTTAAGTTTTAATAGATATTGCGTCCTCCAGAAAAGATGTAGCAATTTATACTCCCAACAACAACGTATAAGACAGCTTGTTTATCGACACCCTGGCCGGCACTGGGGAAGTCAAACTATTCTAATTTTTAACAGTTTGATAGGAGAAAAGTAAAATTTGTTTTCATAATTTGCATTTCTCAAATTGTTCCTGAGATTGAACATCGTTTGCATGCAATTTATTGCCTTTGATATTTCTTGTTTTTTTTTTTTTTGTCTTTTTCGTGACCGGCACTCAGCCAGTGAGTGCACCGGCCATTCCTATATAGGATCCGAACCCGCGGCGGGAGCGTTGCCGCGCTGCTAGCGCAGCACGCTACCGAGTGCGCCAGGGGCTCGGCCCCTTTGATATTTCTTGAAAAATGCTTTGCCCATTTAAAAAATGGTTTGTTTGTCTTTTCTTCTTGATTTGCATAAGCTTTCTGTAAATTTAGACAATCACCATTTTGTTATATGCATAAAACTTTTGTCAAAGTTGTTATTAATTTTTCAAATTTGATTTTGAATTTTATTTATTGGAATCCAGAAGTTTTCTTGTTAATTTTATAAGGTCAAATTTTTCAATCTTTTAATTAATGGCTAGCCAAAAGGTTCTTTTATGTTCCAATATTGTGAATAGATTCACTTACATTTTCTTTCTTTTTATATATGGCATTTTTTTTTTTTTTTTTTTTTTTAATGTTTTAAACCTTTGAGCTATTTGGAACTTTATCTTTTCATACCATTTGTTTCAATTAGAAGTGGTTTCCACACCACTTATTGAATAACAATTTTTCTACCCCCCATTTTTAATTTTTTTTTTTTTTTGGTGGCTGACCAGTACTGGAACAGCCCTATTTCTGTTCTTTTTTTATATATGACATTACCTGAAGGATTTTTAATAAGAATAAAAAAGTTTTACTGGATTACTTTGCCTTGAAACACTTTATTTACTTTATATTTATTTATCTATTTATTTGACCCATTTTATGGTTATGACTTCCTAAGGTGAGAAAAGGTGGGGAATACCCAATAATCCCTGAGCACCTGCATATGCTATTTCATTGAATTACTTAATTCATTCCTAATTATAATCCTTCTATGCATGTATTCATTATCTAATATTGCAGATAAAAAAAAATTCAAAGAGGTCAAGTATCTTGTGCAAAGTCACATAACTAACAAATTGCAAAGCTGAGATTCAAACCTTTATGTGTCTGACTCTAATGCCCAGGCTTTTGCCACAAGCCTGCAGTTTTAACATCCCTTATTAGATGCAGGAAATTACCTGACAGGGTCAAATACAAACCATGCCAGGGTCATTACCCAGTATTTAGAATCACATGTAGAGCTGGAATTTAAGGTAGAATGCTACATAAGATAGATAGGAATAACAGGCATGGAATTACAAAATCTTGTGTAAAGAACAGAGAATGGTTTATTTAAGTTGGTGTATGAAGAATGTAAAGAAAAACAGGTGAAAAAACAAGCTAGAATAGAGTTTAGGTCTGATGGTGGAGAGTTTTGGTTGCTTAACTACAGAGTTTTTAGAATATTTATTGTCTCATTAGAAGGAAAGTTTTTCCTGTCTATACAATTATGATTGCTCTTCTAATTTGACTGGGGCAAGAGTCAGCCAACTACTTCCTGCAGGGGAAATTTAAATTGCTTTTTGGTTTATTTTGTTTTTGGTCTTTTTTTTTTTTTTTTTTTTTTAGTGGCTGGCCAGTACCAAGATTCGAACCTCTGATCTTGGAGCTACTAGCACCATGTTCTCCCAAGTGAGCTAACCAGCCACTCCCTTCCAGCCACTTTTGTTTTTGTGAGGAACACAGCCACCCTATTTGTTTACATATTGTCTGTGGCTATTTTTCTGCTATAACAGCAGAATTGAGTGTTGCATATGGTACACAGTGTCTAAAAATCTGTCCTTTACAGAAAACGCTTATCAACCCTTGCACTAGGGTATTTTCTCAAAAACTCACTGTAGTTGACCTGCATAAATGCCAAGTTTTTATATGAACAAAATGCCAAGTAAGGATTTCCAACATCAGTTCAACATTGACTATTTGATTCTTCAAAACATGTCACCATCTAAAGATGCTTAATACAAGTTTCTATTAAAATTTGTACTTATTTAATTTTGTTGTTATATGATGACACCATTGAAATCATTTGATGTGATTCAAAAACATATATATAATTAAAATTGAAACAAATTGATCAGTGACATCAGCCTAGGTATGTAAAAAAAAAAATACGTTGGAAAATGCTCTTAAACATTTTAGTAACATGAACATTTTTAGAAATAATCCAAGGGATATATCAAGAAAGAAAATCAAAAGTCTAACATAATAAGGAAATAATACTGCCTACAAGGTGCAAACTAAGTTATTTTTGTTTAACAAAAAGATGCAGAATGGACATTAATGGTACTGATATTTACATGAGTTTTCATTATTAAAACACTTGAGTCATTAGCTGATTAATATAAAAGTGCATTTGTAGAATGATGGAAGAGGAAAATGTTGCTAGAGTGCATCAAAAAGTGATTTGATTCCCAGAGCCAACCAAGCTCTCAGCAGCTCCTGCCTCTTCAGCTTCCTGACTGGTGATCACATCCTGTGGTGCTCACAGACTCTCCTCCAAATGTCACCTTGTTGTTAAATGACATCATCCTTCTAAATGTGTATAGGGCTTGAGTTGTTTCTAAATAAATAGTGGATAATTTTTAGAAATATATGAACACATCAAAAGTTTGGAGAAATCTGAAATTTCTATGGAGTAAAAATTAATGATATGTTCTAATAAAGGTAGAAAAAAACTTTCTATAATTATTTACATTATGAATAAAGTCTCACATTTAAAAGTGACCTAAATATTTTATTCATACCCTGGACTAGAGTTTCTGAAGCTTGACGATACTGACATTTTGAGCCAGGTAATTCTTGGTGGTGGGGGACGGTCCTGTGCATTGTAAAATACTTTGCAGCATGTCTGACCTCTTCCCACTGGAAGACCCCAGCAAACAACCCCCCATCCCCACCCTCACCTCTGCAAGTAGTGACAATCAAAAAGGTCTTCATACATTTCCAAATATCCCTTGCAAGGCAAAATTGGCCATGGGTTGAAAACTACAGCCTGGACAAAGATGTGTGACAGATTGTAAGATCATGTGCACTTTATCATCTAGTTAGTAACCAAAACTACAGCTTCAATAGGCAGCCTGCTGCTGTTACTTCTGCTCTTTTTCTTGGGAATGATATTTGTTTGGGAAATCTTTTATGGAGAAGCAGTCTGAAGGCCCAAATGTTCAGTTTTCAGATGTCTTTACCCTAGGTTCGGCCATTTAATAACTGTCTGACCTGATAAGTTATTTGATCTCTAGGAGTCTCAGGCTCCTTGTAATGGCAATAATTCCTGTTACGTACTTAGCACCACTTCTGTTATATAATATGTGATTAATACATTTTAGTTTATTATAGATAATTATATTAAATTATGCTATGATTTAAAATATTTGTTCTCCTTCCCTATAGAGAGATTTTACATTTCCATATCCTATATGATTTGCTTTGGCCAATAAATTGTGAGTGAAAGTGGCCACTTCCAAGAAGAAACTTTAAGAACCATTCTGTGGTTCTATCACCTCTGCCCTTCCTCTTTCTTGAGACCAGCAATGTCTCAGATGGGGCAGTTCCATCAGCCTGGGACCTGGAATGAAGACGACGTGGAGCAGAACCACAGCTGATCTGTGACAGGCGTGTGACCTTTGTTGTCCAGAACCACTGAGTACCAAGTTCGGTTGTTGTCGTTGCACCTACAGCTTAACTTGGTCTAAGCTAAACAATGAAATAATTTGTCAAACATTTCTTGAGCACTTATCACATGCCAGACATTATATTATGGATAAAGAGATCAGAGAAACTGATCTAACTGAGCTAACTGGCCAGGCCAGTATCAGTCTTGTCAAACAGGATATTTATTTATTTATTTTTTATTTTTTTTTTTTAATTTTATTTTGTCGATATACATTGTGGCTGATTATTGCTCCCCATCACCAAAACCTCCCTCCCTTCTCCCTCCCCCCCTGCCCCCCAACAATGTCCTTTCTGTTTGCTTGTCGTATCAACTTCAAGTAATTGTGGTTGTTATATCTTCTTCCCCCCCCCCCCGGTTTTGTGTGTGTCTGTGTGTGTGTGTGTGTGTCTGTGTGTGTGTGTGTGTGTGTGTGTGTGAATTTATATATTAATTTTTAGCTCCCACCAATAAGTGAGAACATGTGGTATTTCTCTTTCTGTGCCTGACTTGTTTCACTTAATATAATTCTCTCAAGGTCCATCCATGTTGTTGCAAATGGCAGTATTTCATTCGTTTTTATAGCTGAGTAGTATTCCATTGTGTAGGTGTACCACATTTTCCGTATCCACTCATCTGATGATGGGCATTTGGGCTGGTTCCAACTCTTGGCTATTGTAAAGAGTGCTGCGATGAACATTGGGGAACAGGTATACATTCGACTTGATGATTTCCATTCCTCTGGGTATATTCCCAACATATAAGGAACTCAAACAACTTTACAAGAAGAAAACAAGCAACCCAATTAAAAAATGGGCAAAAGAGCTAAGTAGGCATTTCTCTAAGGAAGATATACAAATGGCCAACAGACATATGAAAAAATGCTCAACATCACTCAGCATCCGGGAAATGCAAATCAAAACCACACTGAGATACCATCTAACCCCAGTTAGGATGGCTAAAATCCAAAAGACTCTGAACGATAAATGCTGGCGAGGTTGCGGAGAAAAAGGAACTCTCATACATTGTTGGTGGGACTGCAAAATGGTGCAGCCTCTATGGAAAATGGTATGGAGGTTCCTCAAACAATTGCAGATAGATCTACCATACGAAACAGGATATTTATGTTACTCACTTTGTGAGCATCTTCATGCTTTCTAGGGTTGAAAAAGGTGTACCAGGGTTCTTTGATATTTAAAAGTAAATTTTGAAACTTGTCCCAGAAGATTTTCTCCTGACAAGAGTGCAAGCAGTTACTGATTTTTGAAGGGATGGGAAAAACCAGAAGGTGAACTGGCTGAAGTCAAAGAGGTGGGCCACAAAGCATCCCTGAAAAGGGATGAAGGACAAAATTCCCACGCATGGTGCTGAGGTGCTCTTGAGGAGAGAGTTTAAAGAAGACACTGTTCCCGGATTCCTTGACAGAAACCTCAAAGGAGAAAGGGCTGTTTCTGCTACTAGGTCTTCTTATACCACCACAAACTTTCTTTATATAGATACAAGTCCTGATTATTCTCAAGTGTATTGTCAGCGTTGGGAATCAGTTTTGGAATCCTTTGACAACCCTGACTGACAAGATAAAAATAACTTAAGATATATTTCTATAAATTTTATTTCTTCCATTTCAAATCACACATTTTTCCACATTCTTGCATTTCTGAAATCAGATATGTGCTTTTTCCGTAACCCTCCCAAAAACATGTTAGTAAAGCAGGAGTCCTTCTTACAGTTGGGGCTCTGCTTGTCTTACACCCTTCCAGGTGATATTGACTCTACTGGTCCTCAAATCTCACTCTGACTAACAGAGGTTCAGACAAAATGTAATGGTTTTTGGTAAAGACTTTCAGGAAGTTATAAATTGAGGGCCAAACTATGACATAATTTTTTTTAAAAAAGGGAGAAGATAAGGCTCAAAAATAAAGTTGGTCCACCGTGATTTCAAAAACCTTTTTCAAAGCATGGGCATTTTGATTTTTCCAGTGCCTAATACAGGGTCCATAGTAGGGTCTTAACAAATATCTAATGAATGAAGAAAGGAAAAAGGAAAAAAGAAAAAAAGATACTGAGGGAGAAGATTAGTTGGGGGATGGGGAGAGAGGGAAAGAAAGAGGGGAGGAAAAAAGAAAGGATCAAATGAAAGAGAAGGAAGGAAGAGACCTGTCGTGGTTGCCGCAGCTATAAATAATGATCAAATACAATTGTTAAATGTGAACTCTTTCTCAGGGACAGATAAAGTCTTGCACAATTTTGTAGTGTTCCTATGTCATTTAGTAATGTCTTCTGTTACATGAAACAGAAAAATCAACTATTGTGGCTTTATTTCTCTAACTTAACAACAGATGTGAGAGTACTTGAAAAAGTTCATGGAAACATTCACATTACCTTTTAATTCTATTTTCCATGAACTTTTTGAAATACCCTCATGTAGGCAATCCCAGGCTGGTGCAGTAACTCAGCATTGCCCTCAGGCCACTAGGTGCTTCCTATCTTCTCCACCGGTATAGAACATCTACTGTCATCTATACACCATGGCCTCATAGTCACAAGTCCTCCTGCCACCCCACCCATGTTTCAAATAACGAGAGGATGAACTGATAACAGTAAACTCCCTCTTACATCTCTGTGCCAGGATGCCTCTTATCAACACAGAGTTATTCCCTGTCCACTAGCACATCCCCCCCCTGCATCACAGGGGAGAAGACCACAACTACATTGCCCTGAATCCCTCTAATATGATTCTAGTTTAGATTCTGCCACCGAGGGACACTGCTTGCCAGTAGTTTGAAAAGCATGGGAGGAGAAGCTCTTATTCTCTGATGGGAGCACTAAGCAGCAGCTGAGATAATTGGAGATAATTTCTCTTGGCTCTGGAAGGTCACTTGAGAATCGGCCCAGTGCAGGCAGTCAGTGAGATCTTCAGCAAGAATTCCTTGGCTTCTGAGTCCTGAGATGTATCCAGCATGGTGTGCTGGCAGGTGGATACACAGGCAGCTTCCTCGCCATTCTTTACAGATTTCCTGCAAGCTGTTTCTTGCTGCAGAGCACATTCCTAACTGATAAGTTAGGACACTCAGCCCTTCCAACAAACATGTAGCTATTCTTCTTATTATTGTTCTTATTAATTTCTATTATTATATCTCAAGAGACTCTGCTTTCGTGATTACACACTCTGACAGGTACAGTCTGATCAGTCATAACCGTGACTCATGACCACATTCAGTCCAAAGGGATACTGAGAAAATGAGTTTTCAGTTTGAGACCCCTATGCCACTCTGTTCATTTTTGCAGCCATGAGCCATATGTGACTATTTAAATGTAAGTTTCAATTCATTAAAACTAAAAATTTAGGCCCTCAGTTTCAGTAGGCACATCTCAAGTGCTCAAAGCTGCATGTGCCTGGTGGCTACCATATAGGATAGTGCAGCAGACCATTTTCATCATCACAGAACATTCTGTTGGAAACCACTGCTCCATAGTGAAGACACGCAGGAGGGAAGAGGTTCTTCCAAACTTCTGTAATCCTAGCAGTGTCCAACATAGGGAAGATGCTGAGTATTTTTAAAGAACAAACTCTAAGTTTAAGGGCCCTTTTAGAAGATTACTTTTCTATTTTTTTTTTGTAACCCAAACATTTTATCTCCTCACTGACTAACATATTTTATAGTTAGGATGGGAAAGATAATAAGCAATGAGTGAAATAGAAAGTAGTGACTGTACTATTTTTCTAAAATTCTCTAAAATTCAATGGAATCACCTACAAAATTTGATCCCCTACTGCTGCTACAGAATTCAAGTAAAGGCATGAAATAAACAATACGGCAGCCTTTCAAAGATTTAATGCCACTTGCTGTGCCAGCCATTCTATAAAATATTAATGAGGACATTGGTGGTAATAAATGTTAATACATTCTCTTGAACGTGTGAACACTGGCAGATGATTCTTTATAGTGACATTCAGTAGTGGAAAGAGTTTATTAAAACAATATATTAATTTTCAGGAAGCTAAAAATAATACTTAAGTTCATATCTGCAGTTTTTAATAGTTTTCTACTGATTTTTTAATTGGAGGAGGATAGATAATATTTTGCAGCAGAAAGTGTTTGAAACCAGAAACAAAAATACTGGGTCCATAAAGTAGCTGAGTCTTGCTGACTCTTGTTCACGTGACATTGCTAGGTCAGGAAGAATAGCAAACATCTTGTGACCCTTCCCTACATGACAGGGAAACTCACTAGTCTAATACCAAGTTACTTAATGGACATGATGTGAAATTTAATGCCATTCAATATGTGGTATTGAGAGATAACTAAAGAAAATCTCTGATATACTAAAAGCAAACTCTGATTTGCACACATACCAAAAAAAAATCTCATTTAAGAAATAATTGAACGGATATTCTCTTTTCCCATCTCTTAATATAACAACTGTGGCCTATATGTTAATTACATGATATTTCTTGGACGACCCAAAATTGAGAGAATAATTTTGAAATTTATTTTTTAACAAATCTATAAATCATTTAACTGTTGATGTGTGTCTCACAGTTATGATTTTTTGCAAACATTAATTAAATTTGCCTTCTGTGTGGTTGAGAATTTTGTTTGATACTTCTGTTTACAATCATATTAATGTATAGTTGTCTTTTGGGGAATTAGGTAGTAAAAGTAGAGAGAGGAAGATTAAGAATTCCAAACCAGTGATTCTCATAAGGTTGCAAAGGCATGCCAACGATATGACTGTAAAGCCCCTGCTTTACATAGCACCACTCATTTATTCAGCAAATACTTATGGAATACCTTCCCCATGCAAATCTTTTTACTACATACACTAAGGGGACAAAGAAAAGTTAAAAACAAAACAACAAAACAGTCCAATGGTTGGTTTGCAGCTGATGGGGTTCAGAACACACTACCCTAAAATATTTTAAGCTGAAGAAATTTGAGAAAATCACAGATGAGGGGGCCACTCTCACCTTTCCCCTGTCATTCTCCCCTGCAGCAGCTCATAAAACCTGAGATGGATTTTTTGACCTTCTCCTAAAACAGGTCATAAGACACTCATTCAAGAGGTGCCCTCCCTATACCCAGAGGGACTTCATACATCCTTATTTCTGAAGACACAGGGACACAGAGAAGAGTCTTAACAAATAGGCCTTGCTAGGTTATCCCATTTTTTATTATTATTATTAGTTTTAGTTTTAACTTCTCAATATACATTGTAGTTGATTTTTGTGGCCATTCCTTTCCCCCCCCCTCCCGTTTTATTATCATTTGATCATAGTCTTTTGTCCAATCCTTTTTCTCCGCAACAGTCGACTCCTCCTCAAACTCAGCGTAAAAATACTCGAGTTTAACTATTTCTTTGGGTCTTCATTTCCTTATGAAGGCTCCCATGTCACATAAAACACAAATAAATTTGTATCCTTTTCTCTTTTTAATCTCTCTTTTGTTAAAGGGGCCATGGCCATGAACCTACGAAAAAGTAGAGGAAAGATATTTTCCTGCCCTATACAGCCCTTAAAAGAGTAGTTTCATTCTGGCAACATGTTAGAATCTCTTGGAAGGCTGTGATGAACTTTGTGTTCCCCCAAATCCATATGTTGAAGTCCTAACCCTCAGTGTAATAGTGTTTGGAGATGGGACTTTTAGGGGGTAATCAGGATTAGATGAGGTCATGAGGTTGGGATCCTAATAATGGAATTAGTGCCCTTATGAGATGAGACACTAAAGTGTCTAAAGCTTGCTTTCTCACCTGAGCTCACAAAGAAGAGATCATGAGTTTAAACAGGCAGATGGCAGCCACCTATAAGCTAAGAAGAGACCTCAGAATTAAACCTACTTTGCCAGCACCTTGATTTCAGACTTTCCAGCCTCCAGAACTGTGAGAAAATACATTTCTGTTGTTTAAGCGACCCACCCCATGGTATTTTGTTATGGCAGCCCAAGCTGACTACTACAGAAGCTAAAAAAGTATATAATAAAATAAACAAGTGAAAACTCAAGCTCAATTCTGCCTCAGATGTTCTTGTTTAATTGGTCCGATATGGTTCTCAGGGCTTAGGTATTTTTCGAAAGCTCTTCAGCTGATTTTACTTTGAAGCCAGGTTTGAGAACCAGTGTCCTAGGAGAAGAATTCTCAATTTTTTTTCACTCATGTACCCCTAAGGGTTATAACACTCTCCAAAGAAGCCCCTTTTAAGCAGCAGAGCTATTCTACTTGAGGAGAGGTGTGGGGTGCAGCTCGTGAAGCTTTAACAAGCCTCCCTAGTCTGATGTGTCTTCTCTTCTCCCTCTTGTCATGGAGAGTCCCTCTGTAAGATAAAGAGCTATGAAGGCAGAAGTTGATGATGATGTTGTTTTCATGAGATGCTTTTTGAGACAAGAATTGCAACTTTGGCTCTCAGGTGATTAAAAAAAGGGGGGGGGGTGTCCAGTATTTAAAAAGAGGCAAACCTACTTCCTTCTACATGACTCCCTTCATTTCCCCATGTCCTGAGATCAGGAGAACTGGAAGTTTGGGAGAATCATGGGACAGCAATGTTAGAAACACACTAGAGCTCTCAGAAGGTGCACTGTCTCAGCATGTATGAAGTCCCACAAAACGCTGCAAAACTTTGTAAGGAGAATGGGAGGTTGTAGTGTACAGGTGGGAGCTAAAAGAGGAATGTGGGTTATGTGACTAGATTTTTCAATCAGCATTGTGAAGTCTGGACATACATATTAGTCATTTATGTCTTTTTATGAGTTTAAGCTGAAGTGTCATTAATAATAGCCATATTTTGGAAATGGAAGTCTATATTTCCATTAAAGGAATTTTAGTGTTGGGGTTAGTAGGGAAGGTAATGTGAGTCTCTTTCCTCACCCTGTGCCAGTAATTCAAAGTCATGCTACCTATGTAATTAGAACAACAAAACACATTATTCTCTCCCACAGTCCAACAACACTCAGAGGGACAGAATGGTGCATTCCCTAAGGAGCATTATCAGGTCAATACAAAAAATAATTTTAAAGCATTCATAGTGTCTAGAAAAGAAAGTGAGGCCAAAGTTGAGGCTGGGGGTACAAAGAAACTGCAGAACAGAATAAGACAAATTTGCTATTATTCCAGTTTTGTTATCCTTTTCGCATCTTCTAATTTTTTCACTTGTGTCTGAGAGGGAGAAAAAAAGAAATAAGAAAGAGAATGGGGAAGTAACAAGTGAGAGTAGCCAAGGAACTTTGATTTTTAGCATGGAGGCATGTGATGGTCATTCGTTTTTTTTTGACTGGAATGTAAAGCTTACCTCATCTCCCTGAATTTTCCAAATCCACACATACACAAAGCTTTGTGTGAATGTTTTTATTTGGTTTTGGTCAAACTAAGGAAAACAGATGGACTCCGGTCAAGCCAAAAAGGCACTGGAAGATATAAAATAAAATATAGAATTCAGAAACAAAAAAAATAAAATACAGACATAAACCCTATAAACCTGCAGAATTTGGGATAAGAATTAATTTCTTCCCAGGATATGGAATGGGATTTTAAGACATTCCTATCTAGATGATATGAGTCAGGGTGAGTTATACTCTGTTTCCTGAGCAACACTTTGGTAGGGAAAATAAATATGTCTTTTAGAAATATGGAGTTCTTACATTTTTTTTTTTTTTTTTTTTTCTGTGTGTCAATTTGTTAGTTTATTTATTTTTTTTTTTTTTTTTAATTTTATTTTGTCGATATACATTGTAGCTGATTAATGCTCCCCATCACCAAAACCTCCCTCCCTCCCCCCTCCCCCCCTCCCCCCCAACAATGTCCTTTCTGTTTGTTTGTTGTATCAACTTCAAATAATTGTGGTTGTTATATCTTCTTCCTCCCCGCCCCCCGGTTTGTGTGTGTATGTGTGTATGTGTGTGTGTGAATTTATATATTAATTTTTAGCTCCCTCCAATAAGTGAGAACATGTGGTATTTCTCTTTCTGTGCCTGACTTGTTTCACTTAATATAATTCTCTCAAGGTCCATCCATGTTGTTGCAAATGGCAGTATTTCATTCGTTTTTATAGCTGAGTAGTATTCCATTGTGTAGATGTACCACATTTTCCGTATCCACTCATCTGATGATGGGCATTTGGGCTGGTTCCAACTCTTGGCTATTGTAAAGAGTGCTGCGATGAACATTGGGGAACAGGTATACCTTCGACTTGATGATTTCCATTCCTCTGGGTATATTCCCAACAGTGGGATGGCTGGGTCGTATGGTAGATCTATTTGCAATTGTTTAAGGAACCTCCATACCATTTTCCATAGAGGCTGCACCATTTTGCAGTCCCACCAACAATGTATGAGAGTTCCTTTTTCTCCGCAGCCTCGCCAGCATTTATCGTTCATAGTCTTTTGGATTTTAGCCATCCTAACTGGGGTTAGATGGTATCTCAATGTGGTTTTGATTTGCATTTCCCGGATGCTGAGTGATGTTGAGCATTTTTTCATATGTCTGTTGGCCATTTGGATATCTTCCTTAGAGAAATGCCTACTTAGCTCTTTTGCCCATTTTTTAATTGGGTTGCTTGTTTTCTTCTTGTAAAGTTGTTTGAGTTCCTTATATATTCTGGATATTAATCCTTTGTCAGATGTATATTTTGCAAATATTTTCTCCCACTCTGTTGGTTGTCTTTTTTTTTTTTTTTTTTATTTTTATTTTTTTTATTTATTTTATTTTTTTTTTTTTTTTTTTGCTTTTTTTTTTTTTTTTTTTTAATTTTATTTTGTCGATATACATTGTAGCTGATTAATGCTCCCCATCACCAAAACCTCCCTCCCTTCTCCCTCCCTCCCTCCCCCCCAACAATGTCCTTTCTGTTTGTTTGTTGTATCAACTTCAAATAATTGTGGTTGTTATATCTTCTTCCCCCCCCCCCCCGGTTTGTGTGTGTATGTGTGTATGTGTGTGTGTGAATTTATATATTAATTTTTAGCTCCCTCCAATAAGTGAGAACATGTGGTATTTCTCTTTCTGTGCCTGACTTGTTTCACTTAATATAATTCTCTCAAGGTCCATCCATGTTGTTGCAAATGGCAGTATTTCATTCGTTTTTATAGCTGAGTAGTATTCCATTGTGTAGATGTACCACATTTTCCGTATCCACTCATCTGATGATGGGCATTTGGGCTGGTTCCAACTCTTGGCTATTGTAAAGAGTGCTGCGATGAACATTGGGGAACAGGTATACCTTCGACTTGATGATTTCCATTCCTCTGGGTATATTCCCAACAGTGGGATGGCTGGGTCGTATGGTAGATCTATTTGCAATTGTTTAAGGAACCTCCATACCATTTTCCATAGAGGCTGCACCATTTTGCAGTCCCACCAACAATGTATGAGAGTTCCTTTTTCTCCGCAGCCTCGCCAGCATTTATCGTTCATAGTCTTTTGGATTTTAGCCATCCTAACTGGGGTTAGATGGTATCTCAATGTGGTTTTGATTTGCATTTCCCGGATGCTGAGTGATGTTGAGCATTTTTTCATATGTCTGTTGGCCATTTGGATATCTTCCTTAGAGAAATGCCTACTTAGCTCTTTTGCCCATTTTTTAATTGGGTTGCTTGTTTTCTTCTTGTAAAGTTGTTTGAGTTCCTTATATATTCTGGATATTAATCCTTTGTCAGATGTATATTTTGCAAATATTTTCTCCCACTCTGTTGGTTGTCTTTTAACTCTTTTAATTGTTTCTTTTGCTGTGCAGAAGCTTTTTAGTTTGATATAATCCCATTTGTTTATTTTTCCTTTGGTTGCCCGTGCTTTTGGGGTCGTATTCATGAAGTCTGTGCCCAGTCCTATTTCCTGAAGTGTTTCCCCTATGTTTTCTTTAAGAAGTTTTATTGTCTCAGGGTGTATATTTAAATCCTTAATCCATTTTGAGTTGATTTTAGTATACGGTGAGAGGTATGGATCTAGTTTCATTCTCCTGCATATCGATATCCAGTTATCCCAGCACCACTTGCTGAAGAGGCAGTCCCTTCCCCAGTGAATAGGTTTGGTGCCTTTGTCAAAGATCAGATGGCAGTAAGTGTGTGGGTTGATTTCTGGATTCTCTATTCTATTCCATTGGTCAGTGTGTCTGTTTTTATGCCAGTACCATACTGTTTTGGTTATTATAGCTTTGTAGTATAGCTTAAAGTCAGGTAGTGTTATGCCTCCAGCTTTATTTTTTTTGCTCAGCATTGCTTTGGCTATTCGTGGTCTTTTATTGTTCCATATAAATGTCTGAATAGTTTTTTCCATTTCTGAGAAAAATGTCTTTGGAATTTTGATGGGGATTGCATTGAATTTGTATATCACTTTGGGTAGTATGGACATTTTCACTATGTTGATTCTTCCAATCCAAGAGCATGGAATATCTTTCCATCTTCTTGTATCCTCTCTAATTTCTCTCAGCAGTGGTTTGTAGTTCTCATTATAGAGATTTTTCACCTCCTTGGTTAACTCAATTCCTAAGTATTTTATTTTTTTGGTGGCTATTGTAAATGGGCAGGCTTTCTTGATTTCTCCTTCTGCATGTTCACTATTGGAGAAAAGAAATGCTACTGATTTTTGTGTGTTGATTTTGTATCCTGCTACTGTGCTGAAATCATTTATCAATTCCAACAGTTTTTTTGTAGAGGTTTTAGGCTGTTCGATATATAGGATCATGTCATCTGCAAACAGGGACAGTTTGACTTCATCTTTTCCAATCTGGATGCCCTTTATTTCCTTCTCTTCTCTGATTGCTCTGGCTAGTACTTCCAACACTATGTTGAATAGGAGTGGTGAGAGTGGGCATCCTTGTCTAGTGCCTGTTCTTAAAGGAAAAGCTTTCAGCTTTTCCCCATTCAGGATGATATTGGCAGTGGGTTTGTCATATATGGCTTTAATTATGTTGAGATACTTTCCCTCTATACCTAACTTATTGAGGGTCTTTGTCATGAATGAGTGCTGAACTTTATCAAATGCTTTTTCAGCATCTATAGAGATGATCATATGGTCCTTGTGTTTGAGTTTATTAATATGGTGTATCACATTTATTGATTTGCGTATGTTGAACCAACCTTGCATCCCTGGGATGAATCCCACTTGATCGTGATGAATAATTTTTCGTATGTGTTGCTGTATTCTGTTTGCTAGTATTTTAGTGAGGATTTTTGCATCTATATTCATCAAGGATATCGGCCTGTAGTTTTCTTTTTTGGTTATATCTTTACCTGGTTTTGGTATCAGGATGATGTTTGCTTCATAGAATGAGTTTGGGAGATTTGCGTCCGTTTCAATCTTTTGGAATAGTTTGTAAAGAATCGGTGTCAATTCCTCTTTGAATGTTTGGTAAAATTCTGCTGTGAATCCATCTGGTCCTGGGCTTTTCTTTGTTGGGAGCCTTCTGATAACAGCTTCAATCTCCTTTATTGTTATTGGTCTGTTCAGATTTTCTACGTCTTCACGGTTCAGTTTTGGGAGCTTGTGTGTGTCCAGAAATTTATCCATTTCCTCCAGATTTTCAAATTTGTTGGCGTACAGTTGTTTATAGTAGTCTCGAATGATTCCTTGTATTTCAGATGAATCAGTTGTAATATCGCCTTTTTCATTTCTAATTTTTGTTATTTGAGTCTTCTCTCTTCTTTTTTTTGTTAGCCATGCTAATGGTTTGTCAATTTTATTTATCTTTTCAAAAAACCAACTTTTTGATTCGTTGATCTTTTGAATTGTTTTTTGGTTTTCAATTTCATTCAGTTCTGCTCTGATCTTAATGATTTCTTTCCGTCTGCTAACTTTAGGATTGGATTGTTCTTGTTTTTCTAGTTCTTTAAGGTGAAGTGTTAGGTTGTTCACTTGCCATCTTTCCATTCTTCTGAAGTGAGCATTTAATGCAATAAATTTTCCCCTCAATACTGCTTTTGCAGTATCCCACAGGTTTTGGTATGATGTATCATTGTTTTCATTAGTTTCAATAAACTTTTTGATTTCCTGCTTGATTTCTTCTTGGACCCATATGTCATTAAGTAGAATGCTGTTTAATTTCCATGTGTTTGTATAGTTTCCAGAGTTTTGTTTGTTATTAATTTCTAGTTTTAATCCATTGTGGTCTGAGAAGATACATGGGATAATTCCAATTTTTTTGAATTTATTGAGACTTGATTTGTGACCTAATATGTGATCTATCCTGGAGAATGATCCATGTGCTGATGAGAAGAATGAATATTCTGAGGTTGTTGGGTGGAATGTTCTGTAGATATCTGCCAATTCCAATTGGTCTAGAGTCTTGTTTAGATCTTGTGTTTCTCTACTGATTCTTTGCCTAGATGATCTGTCTAATATTGACAGTGGAGTGTTCAGGTCCCCTGCTATTATGGTATTAGTGTCTATTTCCTTCTTTAGGTCTAATAGAGTTTGTTTTATAAATCTGGCTGCTCCAACATTGGGTGCGTACATATTTATGATTGTTATGTCTTCTTGATGGATCAGTCCTTTTATCATTAAGTAGTGTCCCTCATTGTCTCTTTTTATGGTTTTTAGTTTAAAGTCTATTTTGTCAGATATAAGAATAGCCACTCCAGCTCGTTTTTCTTTTCTGTTTGCATGGTAAATCTTTTTCCATCCTTTCACTCTTAGTCTGTGTGAATCTTTATGGGTGAGGTGGGTCTCTTGTAGGCAGCATATAGTTGGGTCCTGTTTTTTGATCCAGTCAGCCAGTCTGTGTCTTTTAATTGGGGAATTTAAGCCTTTAACATTAAGAGTTGTTATTGAAAGGTGTTGATTTATTCCTAGCATTTTATTGGTTGTTTGGTTGTCTTAGGTATCTTTTGTTCCTTGCTTTCTGATTTACTGTTTGGTTTCTTTGTTTGTTGGTTCCTTAGGTTGTAGATAGTGTTTTTGTTAGCTTGTTTTCTCTTCATGAATGCCATTTTTATTGTACTAGCGGGTTTAGATTTTTCTTAGGTTTTTATGGCAATGGTAGTTATTTTTCAGGAACCAAACCCAGTACTCCCTTGAGGATTTCTTGTAAGGGTGGTCTTGTGGTAGTGAACTCCCGCAGTTTTTGTTTGTCTGAGAAATATACTATTTGCCCCTCATTTCGGAAGGATAGCCTTGCAGGGTAGAGTATTCTTGGCTGGCAATCTTTGTCTTTTAGTATTTTGAAAATATCATCCCATTCCTTTCTAGCTTTTAGGGTTTGTGATGAAAAGTCTGATGTTAACCTGATTGGGGCTCCCTTATAGGTGATTTGACGCTTCTCTCTTGCAGCTTTTAAGATTCTCTCTTTGTCTCTGAGTTTTGCCAATTTGACTATGACATGTCTTGGAGAAGGCCTTTTTGGGTTGAATACGTTTGGAGATCGTTGAGCTTCCTGGATCTGAAGATCTGTGATTTTTCCTATACCTGGGAAGTTTTCTGCCACTATTTTGTTGAATATGTTTTCAATGGAATCTCCATTTTCTTCCCCTTCTGGAATACCCATGACTCGGATATTTGAGCGCTTGAGGTTGTCTGATATCTCTCTCAGATTTTCTTCAATGTCCTTGATTCTTTTTTCTTTCTTTTTGTCTGCTTGTGTTATTTCAAACAGCCCATCTTCAAGTTCAGAGGTTCTCTCTTCAACTTCGACAAGCCTGCTGGTTAAACTCTCCGTTGTGTTTTTTATTTCGCTGAATAACTTCTTCAGTTCAGCAAGTTCTGCTACATTTTTTTTCAGGACATTGATTTCCTTGTATATTTCCTCTTTCAGATCCTGTATACTTTTCCTCATTTCATCATGATGTCTAGCTGAGTTTTCTTGTATCTCATTCAGTTTCCTTAGAATTATCACTCGAAATTCCTTGTCAGTTATTTCAAGGGCTTCTTGTTCTATAGGATCTAGAGTATGAGATTTATTAACTTTTGGTGGTGTACTTTCTTGATTTTTTGTATTTCTGGTGTCTTTTTTTTGGTGTTTATTCATTGTTGCAGGGGGTTTCACAGTCCACCGGTTTAAGACTAATGACTAACTAGGATGTTGCTGTGGTTGCCAATTTGGTATGGCTCCCGCCGTGACTGCTCAGTTGGCCTCTAGTGTCTTGTGTGTGTGGTTGCCTCGGGTCTTGGGCTTCTCCGGGGATCCACCTTTCTGGTCAGCTTGTACTCTGCTGGGCTGGTGGATCACGTACCACAGGGTGTGTGATCTCTGTTGAGCTTTCACTTTCTGTACAGGACTTCTCCCCTTTCCGTGTGCTCTGGCCCAGGCTGTTAGATCGTGCAGTGGCGACCCCACCGGGTGTGTGGTTTCTGTCGAGACTCCGCCTCCCTGGCCGCACGTCTCCCCCCTCTGTGAACACTGTGCTGGGCTGGGGCGTGTCTTCTGCACCCCTCGTCTATCAGCTGGGCCTTCAAGACCCTGCTCAGCACCGCCTCGCCCAGGAAGTCTACCAGGTTTCTGCTAGGCACAGACGACCGGTCTCTCTGGGTGCCTTTGTAGCACTGTGTAGATCTTTCTCGGGTCTTGTTCACCTTTGTATCCCCCCGGTATAAACCGAGTCTAGTGCCCGCCTGCAGCCTGCTCTCCGGCAGGTTCAAGCGGACCTGGGAACTCTCCTACCGCACTATTCCCAACCAGAAATTCGTTAGGCTTTTTTCCAAACTGGTGGTCGCAGAGATGGTATCTGCCTCCCAGTAACAGGAAGTTTACCGGGGCCGGAGTCCAGGGTGTGGTGGAGTGACAGTCGGCCCGCCCGTACTTCCTAGCCCTCCCAAAACTGGTCGGGACGCCCCACACCCCCAGTCCTGCCAGAGAACCGCGGAGGGAGTGGGAGAGGAGGTCGGCCCGCAGGGTCCGGAAAGCCCCGCGCCAGGCCAAGCAAATGGGCTCAGTGATGGCCGAGCAGGGCGGAGCTGCCAGCACCTGGGAAAATGGAGGCAGCACCGGGGTAGTGAGTGGCCTGGTGGTGCAGGCGGAAGCCGCGTGGGCATTCACCCCCCGAACAGAGCTGTGCCAGGGATCACTCACAGTGCTGTGCCAGGTCGGGCGCTCGCTCTGTCTCTGGTTTGTTGCCTTCCGTGTTCTCGGCGCTGCCGCCTCGGGCTGTTCAGTCGCGGCGCCGCTCGGGCGCTCCCAGGAATCTTCTTTAATGCCGGCCTGAAACCTCGAATCCTGAATAGGGCAGCTGGCCGCCTTCAGTGCGGCCCCAGCCTCCGGGATCCTGGCTGCATCCACAGCAGCCCTGGCGCCGTGTTCCCTGTTTCAAGACTCGCTTTTGCAGCTAAGAATCAGTTCTTTTCCTGCTCCACACTTCAAAGCTGTTGCCTGTAAATGAGGCAGCCTCTCCTGCCGGGGGCAAAGTGGCGTTGAGCCCCCACGACCGGCCAGCAGCAGCAGTCCTCCCTTAAGAGATGGCCAGAGGAAGGTCCACAAGTTTCCCGGCTGCCTGAGGCCCAGTGGCCACCTTTTCCACCTCAGCTACTCCGCGCCAGCCGCCGCAGCCGCCGCCATCTTGAAACTCTCGAGTTCTTATATTTTTAAATCAATCTGCTATTGAACAACGTAAAATAGGCCCACTTTCCCACACAGACCCAGATCTCACTGTCAGAATTTTAGACACAAATACTTGATTCAACTCCCTTTGAAATTTTAGAACTTAAATAATTTAGGAGACTTTATGAACCTGCTTAAACCCTTCAAATCCCAGAAACAGTAAAATATGTCCCCATAGAGTTATGAGAGAAAGAAATATCTCCCTGTACCCTTCCTCTCCAACCTTGGCACATGTATCTACTCAAATCATCACAGTGTTCTTTTTTTTTTTTTTGACAGTGTTCCCTTAAAACAGTGGTTCTCATGGAATGGCAGGCAGTGGGTGGGGTAGCTACTTCAGCTTTCCATGAATCTCCTTAGAGATGCCAATTACTTGTCCACCCCAGATCTAAGGAATTAGAAGCTGGAGAGTGGGGGTGCGGACGCAGACTGTGCTTACACAAGCCCTGCAGGTGATTTGGATGCAGGCTCCAATGTGAGAGCCACTGCTTTAAAATAACATCTGCTATGCACAGGTGCAACACTTGCTGTAGAAACACAAAGAAATTATTCAATCAGTGAAAACCTGCAAATTCTAAGAGCAATAATTGTTACCAGACAACAGTTCATTCCTCAGAGAGTGCAACCAAGACCAGGGTAGGAGGAAAAGGCTTTATTACTTGCAAGTAAGGAGAATACTGGTGATAGATCCCAAAGCAGTGTCTCCCCAAACAAGGGAAAGGGGTCCCCTCACATAGCCAAAGTCCCGGCTATTCTTGCCCAAGTTCTCACTGAGGTCATCTCATGTAAATGAAAGATACAGCTTGTTCAATTTGGATTGGTTAAATATGATACATAGTTCACTGCAATTCTGAAGCCAAATTTGCATTTGGACCCAGGAAGGAATGTGGCCTTTGGCAACTCTGGGCTCCCTCGCAGGAGCCCAACTTGGATGATAAGCCTGTCTTTGAGCTAGTCACTGTCTCTGGTGGATGAATCACATGACCATCTTTCCAACTGGGGATGTGGTCAGACCACACAGTCCACATCCTCTTCTCCCAAAAAAAAGAGGGAAAAATCAGGATTCTGCCACAGAAATAAGAAAAGAGGAATAATGGTAAGAATGAAAATAACAAATGTTGACTACATTTGCCTAAGGTCACCCAGGTATCACTGGCAAAGTCACACCTCAAAATGAGGTCTGTTTGATTTGGAAGACCATGCTCTTAAGCACTCCCAAATACTATTTCTTGGAGTTAAACATTTTTGATATTCATGATGAAACAAGCAAAGTGCTAGGTCCTAGGAGTGTAAAACTGTATGAAACAGTCCTGCCCTGAGGAGCTCTATTTAATGGTGGGACAGGTGTGAAGAGAAAGTGGCAGTGCAGTGATTAAGGTGCTTAGATGGAAGCTAGAGAAGCTCATTAATAGCAATTAGAAGTACTTTCTCTGTGGTCATTAATCACCAACCCACACTTTGGAAGTCCAGGATCTCCAACCTTCCTTTGCCAAGGAGCACCAGGGAAGAGGACTTGTTAACACAGAAGATTTATCTCCTAGAGGAAAGAGAAATATACCTTAGGTATTCTAACTTGGCTAAAGAAAAATTGATATTGACTGTCAATTTTAGGGTAGTAACTCTAATAGATAGAAATAGAAAAAAAAAGTTAATAAATTATAAGCAAAATTAAACAGGCTTCAATGATACATTAGAAAAGATATTCTTCAAATACATTTATCTTATTCTTGAAAGCCTCGATATTTTTCTCCAAACTTTTTAAGTTCATTCACAAAGGAAAAAAAATTCATTTTTCTTTGGCACATAAGACTGAAATTGTTCATTTAATGTAAAAATGACACATTGGGTGAAACCAGCTCCATCTGGATAAACTAGAGAGCTGATGATGAAGCTACACTGATGTCCAATCAGAGCTCTACATTTGACATTAAAGTGCTCTGCTTGGGGTGCAAGGCAGAATGACCGGACTATAGTAGACAACACAGAATTGTCATTCATATGAAGTAAAAATTGTGAATTTATAGTGGAAAATAAACACAAGATGATTGGCACACAGGATTCCCTAGTTAACTTTGTGAGATCAAAGTAACAATACTATTGTGATGCTACTAGTTTGCATGAGAATTAAATGAAGATTCTAGTATAAAGATAGAGATGAAAACTATTCTGGCATTTTATGGAACTTTAGTTATTTGTGATACAGTACGCTATAAATTCTAAGGCTGTTAGAGCTGTTAAATTGTTCGTAATGGACTTGCTTAGCCACTATTCTGGTCTGGCAAATTCTTTATGAAGAGCAGCACTTCTCTGCTCAATAGCACCCACCTATCGATGGTCTCATTTTACACAATCTGTCATGGACATCTGCTAAGGAAAAATTTTTACTAAAAAAAAAACCACTCAGAACTCAACCGACTGTGCAAAAAACACAAGAAATAAAATTTGAAAGTCAACTCTGTATACTTTGATCATAAACAATAACAAGTGTATTTTTTTAGTATGAGCTACAAAAAAGGAGTAAGGCTTAGCATTTGACAAAATTGGCTAATGCATCTAATGAAGTGGCTGATTATTTTTGTAGAGTAACTGGCTTCACTATTTTCACACTTTAGATGTGGATAGATGGTATGGACTGAAGGTTTGTGCCGCCCACCCTCCTAATTCGTATGTTGAAACCCTAATTCCCCATGTGGCCCAAGAAAAACTTGGAGTAAGAAAGTAATTAAGGTTAAATGAAGTAATAAGGGTGGAGCCCTGATCCAATAAAATAAACATTCTTATAAGAAGAGAAACCAGACACATTGCTTCATCTTGGACTTTCCAGCCTCCAGAATTGTAAGAAAATAAATTTCTGTTGTTTAAGCCATCTAGTCTGTGGCATTTTGTTATAGCAGCCCAAGCTGGCTAATATAATACATAAGCCATTGTCCACATATGTGGTAGTTATATCTGCCTATCTATATATTAATAAAGAGATATTATAGTTCTTTTATACCTATTACTGAATTGATTCTTTGACAGTGATAATTATTTTTCCAAATTTCCATTCTGGTAGTGTCATAATAAAAAGAGATGAGATTTACCTAGTTAATTTTTCTCACTATTTTTACTTCAGGAATCTGCAGTCCTCTATCCTATCATTCTATCTAGCAATGAACTATTTGCAATCCCTAACATGCACTGTATTTTGTACCTTTGCATGGCTGAGCATAATATTCTCTCTACTTAGAATTCCTTTTGTAGAACTAACAAACTTCTAATCTTTCAGTATTCGAGTTACGTGTTACATTTACATTCTTTGTGAAGCCTAACTTTGATAGGCATAATAATCCTCTTTCCTCTGAGCCACGACTGTACCTTATCCATAGTTTAATTAATGTGTTTAGACAATATACGGAAGACACATAAAAGAAAAGGCTGAACGAATAAGAACTTGTCAGAGTTAACACTGATGTGCAGTACTTCTTAGATGTAATTAAGAAAGAAAATGTTTCTAAAGTACAGAAGTTCTGGGTGATACCAAGATCCACGTGTCATCCAGAGAGAAAGTAGCTGAAATAAGACCTAGCTTTTGATAAATCTAATCCTCATAGATTCTGCAATCACCTAGGAGGGGGCAAAGATGAGAAGTGCAAGCTAGGACTCAGTGTTCCGTGAACCACACAAATGACAGGGAGGTCATTGGGGTCACTAGATTATAGGCAAGAAGGATTATAGTTGGGTTACTAGTATGAATTTCAAAAGAAGATGAGCCTAAACTTAAGGATGGGAGAGTAATTGTCTAGAATTGGAAGGGAAATTGTCCAGATCAGCAGAGGGAACAAGATGGATGATTAAAATGTCACCAACACCATCACTTGCATCTCTTCAGTTACCCAAGCTATAAATATTAGAATTATATTTTACTATTACTTACTGCTCATTTGGTACAATTAGGCCATGTCCTAGTTATTCTGCTTTTTACATATTTTTTAAATTCCTCCCTTCTCTCTATCCCCAAGACTCTTGCTTATGTTATTAAAGTAGAATCACTACAATACTGGATGTCTTTGGCATGCTCTTGAAGATTTACTTGCCAGCCTTCCCCACCTGGCTCTGCACCCTGAGAAGACATGCCCTCTGGTTTCAGGTTAAGTTTGGCCAATGGAGAGTTTTAGAGGGAGACTGTAATGAGGAAAGAATGATTTAATCCGTGGTTCCCTTGCTGTGAGGTCTTTAAGGATGACTGTGTCGTGACAGAAGTTCACTGCTCCTTTTGAGGCCACCCACATTCCATGACTCTCTTTGTTCAAGTTTCTATAACCTTTCATTATCCTCATCCCTTGGCCCATATTACCCAGTTAATGCACTATCACTTGTGATTCCCCTACACTCTGCCCATACCTTTGAAATTAATCCATGTTCATACCCTCTTTGGTTTATCCTAGGTTGGGTGTGCCATCTGCTGGAATCCTGACATACATGGGCTCATAGTTCATCTCTGAGTCACCCCCACTCTCATATATTTCTCTAATCTGTCGAACACATTTCAAAAGGAAGATCTGACGATGGGGATTGGGGGAGAGGAACGGGTAAAGGAGCATGAAAATCAAGTACAATGTATTTTGAGAAGTAAAATTATTTTTTTTAAAAAAAGGAAGATCCGATCATGTCGTTCTCCAAACTTATAAATTCTCCTACAAACTGAGCTAAGATACTGTAACGTGGCTAACTAATAAGGCCATTTACGCATCAACCTCTGTGGGAAGAGGTTCACCTCTCGGCATCCTCACAGAGGCATTCTGCACTTGCCACACTGCACATTCACGCCCGCAGCACCTGCACCAGTTCCTATCTCCATCCCATGGCAAAAATTGTGTTCTCTATATGAAATGCCCTTCTCCTCCTTAGGAACATCCTTTCATTATCCAAAAATCAACATCATTTGGGGGTATATTCCCTATGCTATCTGAAGCAGTTAGTGATTATTCACTGTAATCCTGTAGCAAACTGTACCTATTTCAATTGTACTGTAAATGACACCGTATTTTAATGACTAATTGGCATACCTTCCTAGGACCACTAGACTAAGCTTATTACAGAAAGGAACATGGTCTTTTAAATCTTGACATATTTTTGAATCTCGGTATCTTATTCAGTGTCTGTCATAGATCAGATACGCAGTAAACTATGTAGAATAGATATGCCTGCCAGTAAGTTATTACTCTAGAGATCTCACATCTGGTTAAATGAAGAGGTTATCCAGTTGTGACATCTTTTATTCTATTTACTTATTGCTAGAGTTAGCTTAGTTCATCCATCTGGCCAGGCAGATGTCCTCCTGCTTCCCTAATGACTTATTCCATATACATCATTCCTAAAACGCAAAGTGAATAGAAAAGCCAATATTGGCTGAATATTATGAATGTTTATGCTAAAAATTAAATTTCATAATCATTCATTGGGGATTACTTTCATACCATTTTTCATCAAAAACAAATATTTATTGTACATTTTTCTTAGGGGACATTTAATAATTAGTTTACAAATGAGCAGTAAAAGAAGTACTTAAATATTTGAGATATATTATGTAGGTGTAATTAAATGAAATGACAAGAAAAATTCAATTCATTCAGTTAGAACACAAGTAATAAAAGTATTATACATCACATGGGTAATTTAGACCTAATAAGTTAAACAGAGACCATCTTTTCTAAATCTATGATTCTATTAATTCCTTTCACTTAATGCATTACACTACGTATAAATGAGATATCTAAACTGCAGATTTCCAGGATTCACTTAGCCCTTTTGTCACTCTGCTTAGTTTAATAAACAAAGTTAATAAACTAAAGAGAAATGCTTTCAATTTTTTCCTGCACAGATGAAGCTTTAAAATAAAGTTTCCCACCTTCTGTTAAGCTTTCGGGGAGGCATCTGTGCCTCTGTAACTAAGCAGCTAAGAGGCTAAGCCACATATTTTTCAACTGCAAAGTCCAATCTGGATTCCGCCAGTGTCTCATTCATTGTGTGAGTCTGTGGCAGCTCTGGCAACTCTGCTCTAGTGATGGAGGATGGTGACAGAGAAACTTCTAGATGTGTCTAAGTTAGCCTTGGGCTTGGCAGTTGTTCATGCATTTTCCGTAATAGGTGTTTTTATGAGATGTTGACCCACCAGCAACAGGGAGACTCTCCCTTCTCAGAAGCAAGTAATAATTAAGAGAGGTCAGAGAATGAAGACTGAAATGCAAAATCACAAATGCAACACTGAGAATATCTCTTTAAGGAACAGCATAGAATTCTTATCTTGTCATTATGTGTTTTAACTGTAAATGCAATGTTATGGAGAAATCACTAATAAATTTGCTAAGCTTGAACAGGAAAATGAACAACTAAATGATCTGGATTAACTCAACAACTACTTCTTGGCACAGGTATATCTTAACACATGCAACAAAGATTCAATTTGAGATTATTTAAACCAAATTTTCCTAGCAATTAATATTAAATGTATCAGTTGAGTTTGATTTTTAAGAAATACCTGAAGGAATTCCTTGTGAAAATCAATTATTTTGTGAAGCATATACTTGGATCATAATTTATTTAATTAGAAATTTAGATTTTTCACATCTAGCAATGAGGTTACTTCCAGTGATACCTGTAAATATTTTGGCCACTTGGCCCATTTGAATTGACATCAAGACAAAGATAGTACTTTTCTGCCATCACCAGTTTCTTAGCCATCTAGTTTTATAGCTTACACATGGAAAATAAATGGAGTATATTTCACTCCCGGGGCAGACCTCTCAGCAATACCTCTCCAGAGCACTAAATTATAGCAATAAATTGAAGACAAAATAAGTTATCTAATCTGTGTTCATTTTGTAGGACATTTTTCTTCATAGTAAGTTTTGATTAATACACTAACTCTTTTGAGAAGCCATGTATACTGAAGGAAGTAAGCTCAGAAAGTAAAGTAGGGCACAAGTTTCAACCCAAGAAATTTTTAAATAAGTTGTGATTGATATTATAGTATATGTTTTTTGCTTTCCACATAGTCCATAATAAGTATTTCCATGTTTTGGATGTGGTCCTTATTGAAGTAGCACAATAATTATGTTGCATCGAATTAAGGTACCACAAATTGGAACCATTTCCTTAGATTATTTCAAACTTTTTTTTTTAATAGTATAAATAATGCTGCATGGGCACCTTTATTCATATAGCTGGTTTTATTTATTTTTATTTTTACTTGATACATGATTACTCAAGAATGTGATTTTCAAATGGCAAAAAATTTTAATTTGCATAGCTACATGTTACATATTGAAAGGGCTAAAGTCATCTCAGTTAAGGCAGAACTCCATGAACAGTTGTAACGGATAAGTGGTTGGGATACAGTGTGCTTACTGTACTGTAATTGTGACACTATGGAGGGATTATCACTTTGAGCTTATTCTTACTAAGTTGGTATGTATAAAATAGTGGCTTAAGGTTGAAAGCCTTTTCTTCCCTACATGCCGTGTAGTGATCCTTACTGCAAAGTGTTATATAACCAAACATCTAAACTTGCATAGAATTCATTACAGAGAGATTATTTTATTGTCTTCATTGAATGATACCCAAACTTTGTAATAAAAAGCATGGTGCTTCCCTCACAAGCATTCACTGTACAGGTAGCCAGGCAAAGGTGGCACAGGTTCTGTTCTGGTCACTTAGGAGGACTGAGGAAGAATACAACAAATGCCTAATGCAGGGGGGACAAAAAAACTAACAGTTTTAAGGATATGTTAGTAGCTTTAGCGAATCTTCCAAATGTACACAGTATGAATGGCACGAAGACTTGAAAAAGTTCTTAGCCGAGGCCTTATGCTCAACTAGAAAATAAGAAACAAATTGTTTTGTTCTTTCATATATACTTTTACCTTTGTTTCATTGTGTAGGTTTTGTGAACTGTGTTCAGAGCATAAATCTAACGAAATGTTACAGCCAGCACTCTTTTCTGTGATTTGTGAAAAACTTTGATTTGCCTGGTTGCAGCTTCATGGATTTATTTTCTTTCACTGACAGAACATGCACATGCACACACAATTTTTATCACATTATAAGGATTACTAGGCAGACTTGATAAATTAGAAACCAACACAGCAAAATCAAAATTGTAAATACTGTGCAGATGACTATGCTCGATGTAATCAGTTAATTTATTTAAAATCAAATTTTAGCAAGATTGTAAATTACTATATGCAATGAACTTTCCAGATAACTCATATACTTGAAACCACAATTATTCAACTTTTGAATGCCAAGGATCTACTTTATTTCGAAAATAGCCTTCTTTACAAGAATGACTACTCTCAGCCTGCATGCCTACAAACATGAAAATCTGTTGTTAACTTAAAACTTTTTAACATGCAAAGAATCTAAAAAGGTTTTTAAAAAATGTTTAAGGCATATAGTGATATGTAAGTGTTCTTCTATTTGTAGGCTTCTAATTTCCCTGACCGGATGCAACTACAGTTATCCCTGATATAGTCTATGCACACTCCAGCTTATATACCAGTGTGGATGCGTTACACATACACAAACACCTCCATAGTTTTATTTTTTTTTAATTTTTTATGTTCTTTATTTTTGTTTGTTTATTTTTTAAATGCATACTTTTTATTCTTTTTTTAATGAGTTAAAATCTTTCTTTTCAGTCATTAAAGGCAAATGAGAAAAAGGTTAACAGTGTATGTAATACTAAAAATTCTTAATATGTAGAGATCTCATAAATTAAATAGAAAAAAACAAATGTCCTAGAGGAAAACTAGACTAAGAACAAACTCACATAACTTACCAAAAAAGAAAAAAAAAGAAGGAAAAGAAGTATTAATGTCAAATGCACATGTTACAAAAGGTTACATTTCACATTAACAACAAAATAAGATGGATACATTTTTTTACCCATCAATTTATCATAGACAGTTCAAAAACGATAGTGCCATGATAGAATGCACACTGGTGAAAATATCTGAAAGAAAATTTGAAAACGTAGATTAAGGACTTCATAAATATTTACAGACATTTTATTTTCATATTTACCTGAACACTGTAATTAGAAGATTAAATTTTAAAAGAAAAATGGATATGAGATGCTGGGATTTTATACCTAAAAGTTAGAAACTGGAAATAACTAAAATGGGTGAATAATTACACACATTATAGTATTTCCATACTTTAGAATAAAATTTGTAATAAATAACTCCTGTATTTTGTTTCGTTTTGTTTTTTTGCAGTGCTAAAAGGAAAATTTATCTAATGTAAATGCTTACATTAATAAAAAGGTTAGATTTCAAATCAACAATCACCTTTGCACCTTAAGAAACTAGAGAATGAAGAGTAAACTAAGCCCAGACCTAGCAAAGGAAGTGAATAATGAAAAGAAGAGCATAGATAAAAGAAATAGAAAATAGAAACAAATAGGGAAAAAAATCAATGAAAACAAACTTGGCACTTTGAAAAGATCCACAAAATTGACAAACATTTACCTAGATGTACTAAGAAAGAAGGGAGAAGACTCAAATGACTAAAATCAGAAATAAAAGAGAGGTCATTACTACCAAATATACAGAAATCAAAATGGTTATAAGGGAATACTATAAATAATTGTTGGTCAACAAATCAGATCATCCAGATGAACTGAATAAGTTCCTAGAAACACACCACCTACCAAGACTGAATTAGTAGAAAACAGAGAGTTTGAACAGAATTGGCTAGGAAGATGCCAATTACTCACATTTTTTTTTCACATTTTAAAAATCAACAATAATTCCTTAATATAATCAAACATTAAATATGTTTAAATTTCTCTAATTCTCTCTCTCTCACTCTTTCTGTCTTACAATTGATTTGTTTACATCAGGATCCAAACAACTTCTTCTTGTTGCACTGGTTGCTATGTCAGCTGTGTCTTGTTTCTTTTAATCTATAGGTTCCCCTTCATCTAATTTTTTCCCTTTCACCCCATAAAGTTTCCCAAGGTCTGGATTTGCTGACTCCATCCCAGTAGTGTCATTTAACATGTTCCACTGTCCCCTAAATTTCCTGATAATTGGTTGCTGGATTCTAAGGCTTGGTCTCACTCAGTTCAGACTTGGCTTCAGAGGTACATTTTCCGACTGGAGGCCTGCGATGACTTATCATCTCTCTGTGACATTAACAGTCATTGATGATCATGTGCTAGATTCATTATATCAATAGGGGTTTGCATAGTAACATACTCTAATTATCTTTTTCCTTCTTTATTTACTAGCTGGTATACTTCAGTAGACAGAAATATTCCCTCCTCAGTTATTTATGATTGCCCTGAGGAAAAGTTCATATAGGAAAGATGGGATAAATGCTTCACTCTTCCCTTTTATGTATTAGTTTTAGAAAAGTGAATTGTTTCCCTATCATCTTCCAAAGAGTCTGACAGCTTGTTTGCTTTTGTTTCATTGTCATTATGGTTTTTTGTGGTGGTAAGATTTAGTTTCTTTCTCTTTCTTGTTTGCATTTCTATTCTACTGTGCATTTTGTTCTTTCTTGTGTATTCATGGTAGTGATTATCATTTTTCAGATTCCAAATGCAGGACTAACTTGAGGATTTCTTGCAGGGCTGGTTATGTGGTGGTGAACTCCTGCAATTTTTGTCTGTCTAGAAAATATACTATATTTTCTTCATTCCTGAAGGACAGCCTTGCTGGGCATAGTATTCTTGGCTGGCAGTTTTCCTCTTTAGTATTTTGAATATATCATCCCATTTTCTTCTGGCCTATGGAGTTTCTGTTGATAAGTCTGCTGTTAGTCTGACAGGGGCTTCCTTATAAGTGGCTTGATGCTTTTCTCTTGCTTTTAAGATTCTCTCTTTGTCTTTGAGCTTTGCCAGTTTGACTATAAACGTGTCTTGGAAAGGACCTTTTTGGGTCGAATCTGTTTGGGGATCTTTGAGCCTCCTGAATCTGAAGGTCCATGTCTCTCCCTATACCTGGGAAGTTTTTCATTATTATTTCATTGAATAGGTTTTCCCTGGCTTTTCCTTTCTCCTCCCCTTCTGGAACACCCATGATTTGAATGTTTGTGCACTTAAAGTTGTCTGCTAACTCGCTTAGATTTTCTTCATTTAAAAAAAAAATTTTTTTTGAGATTCAAGTTACAAAATGGCAGTGTGGAACGTGTTCCGTGCTGTTTCCCCAGCTGTCTTAGGTTGAGAGGAGAGCTCTCCCCATCAATACCATACACAGAGAGACGAGGCCCCCGGGGGACATAGTGTTTGGGAGTCCAGGCTTGCTGACCACGAAGTCCTTCAAGGTTCTCAGCACACTGGAAGGGACCAAGTGCACACAGTGAGGTGACTCGCAGCCGTTTCAGACCCGAGCACCTCACCTGCGACCTTGGCCTTGTTCACTGCTGCACCCACACCCCACAAGTGCTGCGTGGCCACTGGGGAGGTTCAAAAAATGGCCAAAAGAATTGCCAAGAAGGAATTGACAGATAAGAATTGGGATCAAGAAGACGAGGCTGAAGAGGTGGGAGCATTTTCGGTGGCCAGTGAGGAAGTCTTGAAGAAAAGAACCATAAAGAAAGCAAAGCATAGAAATGTTGGATTTGAATCTAATAGTGGAGAAGCCTTTAAAGCTTTTAAAGGTTTGGATGTACCTTCTGCAGGAGGATTTTCTGGATTTGGTAGTGGTGATGGAGGGAAGCCTCTGGAAGGACTGTCGAATGGAAACAGCATAACTAGTGCCCCTCCCTTAACCAGTGCAAGGGCAGCAATAGAGCACATGGCAGCCTTTGGTTCTATTGCTGCAAATGGCCCTACCATCTTGGGTGATAAAAAGACTTCAGATCTCAAAACTAATGGGGACAGTCAGCAGTCCCCCTCCTCTGGCCTTGTTGCAAGTGAAGCCTGCACTGGGAATGCCTATCACAAGCAGCTGGCTGCCTTGAACTGCTTTGTTCAGGATTGGATAGTGAAGCACGTGAATACAAGCCCACCCTGTGATCTGACACCTACCTTTAAAGACTATGAGAAATATTTAGTGACTATTGAACAGCAACATGGGAACAGTGGCAGTAGTAATGCTGAGAGCAAAACTAACAAAATGTTGGTTGAAACACAGTCGCTGTCTCTATTTGGTTCAACAAAATGACAAGAGTCAGCATTTTTGTTTCATGGCAGCAAAAGTGAGGATACATCTGAAAAGAAGATGGAGGTTGTGTCTGAAAAGAAATGGACCCATCACTAGGAACAAGTGCCTCGTTTAATTTTGGCAAGAAAATTGATAGCTCTGTTTTGGGCTCATTAAGCTCTGGTCCCCTGACTGGATTTTCATTTTCCCCTGGAAATTCCAGTTTATTTGGCAAAGATATCACCCAGAGTAAACCACTTTCTTTGCCATTTTCCACTAAAACATTGGAGAGCCAAGCTGAACGTGGCAGTAATGAATGCAAAGGTGGAGATGAAGAAGGGAATGATGCGGCACCCAAAGTAACAGTTACTGAAGTAAGAGAAGATGCTTTTTAGTCCAAAAAGTATAAACTATTTTACAACAAAGACAATGAATTTAAAGAGAAGGGTGTAGGTGCTCTGCATTTAAAACCTACAGCAAATAGGAAGACATAGCTTTTAGTGTGGGCAGACACCAATTTAGAATGCTACCATCCCAGTTACCATGTTGATTTGGGTAAAAACTAGCGAGGAGGCAGATGAGTTGCACAAAATTTTACTGGAGAAAAAGGATGCCTGAACACATGAAGTTCACTGAGGAATTATTGCCAAGTTGCTGCTTACCCCATTGCCCCTTCAATAAGTCAGTTTTTCTTCTTTTCTTACTTTGACATTCTAAGAACTTCTAGATAACTAAAAACTTTTGTGAGCAAGATTAATATGGCCAAAAAAACCTTTAAGTGTTTAGTGTCAAACTGTAATCGCCCTTCTTAAGAACTGTCTAATATGTAAATACATTTGAATGAAATTTGGGGGGAAAAAAATTCCCTTTTTTTTTTTGTCCACGTGGGTTATTCCAAAAAGACTGTCTTCAAGATCAGAAATTCTTTCTTCTGCTTGTTCTAGTCTGCTGCTTAAGCTGTCGGTTATGTTTTTTATTTCACTGAGCAAATCTTTCAGTTCTGTGAGTTCTGCTACATTCTTTTTAAAGATATTAATCTCTTTGTAATTTTCCTCCTTTGTGTCCTGAATTTTTTTTTTTTTTCTTATTTCATTATATTTCTGACTGAGTCTTCTCGTGTCTCAGTGAGTTTCCTTAAAACTGTTGCCTGGAATTCGTTTTCAGTCATTTCAAGGGTTTCCTGCTCTATAGAGTCTGGTATTTGAGAACTACTATACTCTTTTGGTGGTGTCATATTTTCTTGGGTTTTCATATTTCTAGTATCTCTACATTGATGTCTGGCCATCTGATAGAGCAGTTGCTTCTTCTATTACTCTGGAGTGCGCTTTGAGGAAAGAAATGTCTCCTTTTCTTCAGTCTCTGCTGGTGACTTTCCTTGTGTGAATGCAGTGGAGTGTCTGGTGGGCTGCTTGCACAGTGGCTGTGACCACTGCTGTGGTGTCAAGTTGCTATTGCAGTAGCTATGGCTGTGGCAGTGGCTATGTTGGGCCACCCATGCAGAAGTGGTGTTTTCAGCATGCTCCTTGCCTGCTTCCAGGCAGGGAATGCTGCCCTCAGCTCCTGCCTAGGACCCTGGGCATGTTCCTTGCCTGCTTCCAGGTGAAAGGGGCTGCTCTTGGATCCTCTATAGTTTTAATACATAGTATATACCCTCTTCTGCACCTTATATTATTTTTTTTTATTTTAAAATATATCTGGGAAATCATTTCATGTCCATATCTTATCCTTTTTATCAGCAGCTCTGTGTTCCATTGTAACAATTTTTTACACCAGTCCACACATTTTTAGGTATTGGTTTCGCCAGTCTTTCACTAACACAAAAATGCAGTTATAGATATTCTTACATATTTACTATCATAATGCACCTGAGAGTACTTTTTAAATAATTTTCTAAAAATTTAGTTGCTGTATGTATCAAAGAGTGGCTGCATTTTTATTATTGATAATTATGATCAAATTTTCTTCCACAGAATTTCCCTCATTTCTCTCTGTCTAACAAAGTAAGAATATGAAAGCCACACATTACTGCTACACTGAAGTTTCAAATGTCATGTCACCTTTGTCAATCCTACAGGAAAAAGATGTTTGCATATTGTTGTTTTAATTTACATTTCTTTAATTATGAGTGAGTTTGAGCATCTTTTCACACACTTTTGTAGTGAACTCATTATTTGTGTACTTTATTTTCCATTGTTTGCTGGTATTTTTACTGACTTTAACAGTTTTTTAAATGTATTGTAAAACTCCATTGTGCTTTATAAAAACATATGCTTTTGCAAAACATATGATGGATTTGTCCTTTATTTATAATATACTTTTTACACAGACATAAAAAATTTTATGTGGTCAAATTTATTAATTCCATAATATTTTCAAGGTTTAAAGTCATGCTTAGTTTTTTGTTGTTGTTCTTGTTGCTGTTTTTTGCAGTCAAGTCTTTGATTTTTCTGAAATATGCAATCATAATATTTATAAATGATTATAATTTGTATCTTCCTATACAATTCTTTTTATTCCTGGAATTCATTAAACTTCTTACATCTGTGGATTTATAATTTTCTTCAAAATTAGAAAATTTTATCCATTATTTTTTAACTTTTTTTCCTGCTTACAGCTGGCTTCCTCTTTTCCTGTGAGTCAAAATGCATTTTATTAAACTGCTTGAAATTTTTCACAGGTCATAGAAGTACATTATTTTTCAGTCATTTTTCTCGTTGTGCTATTAGGAACTCAGCTGAGTGGGAGAGAGAGAGCTGAGCTACCAGGTGTGGCAGTAACTGACTACAGCAATGAACCAAAAATTAAAGAATTAAGGTCATAATCACTTACTGCTATGGTATAAGCAAGAGCCCAAAACTGGAGAAAGCACCAACACCCCCCTCCCCACAAACACCCTAGTTCCATTTTTCTCCTTGAAATGCACCAGTGGGTCTGGCAGATCAGCATGTATGTGGGGGTCATCATCACATGTATCTACTGTTGAGAAAGCCTCAAACAAAAGGCTCCTGTAATTTTTGGACTCTGGAGTGGATGGGGGGAAGGTGAGGGGACACAGCTAGGAGTGGAAAAATACTAGGTACTTAGGGTAGGGAAAAGTGTCTTCAAGGTCTCTCCTTTCTTCCCCCTCTCCGACTCCCATTCCCTAAGGAGGCCTCAGCAGAGGTACTTGAAGAAGTCCTAGGCCTAATGCCTCAAATAAAGAGACCTAGGAATGAAGAAAGTACCTGTCTAGGAATGCAAATATGGGAAGAGCATGACCAGCCAGCGGGCTCTGAGTCCTGGACTATATCTCCCCTTAGACACTGCCATGCACTGGTTGTCACCAAGTCTGGGGAGGGGAGGGCAGTGTTCCCCCACAAGGTCTGTGAGGTATAGCCTTCCAAGTTGCCTATGGTCAGGCCTGAAAAATCACACACAGGATTGTAACCAGGAGCCAGACTCCTCAGGTGCTTTATTTTGGACAGTTTTATTTCTTCAAGTTTACATTTTTTTTTTTTCCTGCAGTATCTAATCCAGCATATTTTTCATTTCAGATATAGTATTTTTTTAAGCTCTAGAGGTTCTATTTTAGTCTTTTTTAATATGTTCCCTTTCTCTCATCATGCTCATGTTTTCCTCTACTTTCTTGAACATATAATAGCTATATAATGTCTAAGAGCTGTTCAAATTTCTACCCATATGTGTTTGCCACTTCCATTAGCTCTGTCATTTCATGCTTGCTTTCTATTACTAATTTTTCTCCAAATTACATAATATAATTTCTTGCTTCTTTGCCTACCTGGCAAATTTTTTATTAGATGCCAGATGTGGTGATTTTTACTTTTTTGATTGCTGGATGTTGTTGTATTCCTTAAGGTAGTTTCAGGTTTTTTTCTGGTAAGCAATTAAGTTAATAAAAAATCAGTGAAAACCTTCTGGTAGACCTTGATAGACCAAGTCCAGATCAGCCACAATTTTAGGGCTAATATGGACCCACTACTAATGTCATGCCTTGCTGGGGATTCTACCTTGTACCATGTACTACAAGGTCTTTCCACTGTGGAGCAAAATCTATGCCTGGGCCTCTAGGAGCAGATTCGTGCTCAGCCAAAGATTCAAAAGGACCCCTCTGAAAATCTACAGAGCCCTTTCTCTCTATCCATACAATAATTTTCCCCTAGTACTGTGCTCTATAAAATCTAGCTGTATTGGCCTCTCCGACTCTAATCTCTGCCTCCTTAACTCTGAGCCCACAGGAACCTGTTTAGAATGCTCTTCCCTGTATTGCAGCCGAGATACTGACTCTAGGTGGAAAGCTGATGAAATTATGCAGCTCATTTTATTTTCCTTATTGTGGGATTCTCATTCCTGTGTACTGCCTATTGTCCAGGGTCCGAAAATTATTATTTCATAAATTTTGTCTGTTTTTTTAGTTATTTGAAGTGTGTGTTAACTTCATTGCTGCATGATAAATTACCACAAATGTAGCAGCTTAAAACAACACACATTTATTATCTCACAGTTTCCAAGGGTCATGAGTGCAGACATGGACTAGTTGGGTCTTGCGGTCACAGTCTAACAATCCTGAAATCAGAGTTTTGGCAGGACTGAATTCTTTTCTGGTCCTTGATATTCTCTTCCCAGATTATGCAGTTGTTGGCAGCATTCAATTCCTTGTGGCTGTAGGTCTGAGGTCCCTGTTTTCTTCCAGCTGTCATCCAGGGCCTGCTATCTGCTCCTAGATTCCACCTGCGGTTCCTTCTCATAAGCCATCTTACAACCTGACTTCTAGGCCAGCATTTTTAAGTGAAGCCCAGCCAAGACAGTCTCCTTTTCAATTTACAACTCAACTGATTTGTAAACTTAACTACACCTGCAAAATCCCTTCATCATCCCCATATTCTGTTTGCTACAAGCAGATAACAGGTCCAGCATGCACTCAAGGGCAGGGAAATATACCAGGATATGACTAACTGGGAGTAACCCTAGGGTGTGTCCACCACAACAGCAGAGTAAATCTGGTCTTTATTATTTCATCTTAGCCAAAAGTAGAAATCTTTTCTAATTTTAATTGTTTCAGTTTTTCTAATTGCTTCTGCAAGTATAGCCATAAAAATATTAAATAAGAGGCAATATGAAATATTCTCCTGTTGCCAGTTTTAAAGGAAATGTTTCTGGTACTTTATCATTAAATGTTTGCCATGGTATATTAAAGAATTAGCTATAGGTTTATATATTATTAAAATGCATTAAATTTCATCAAGTATATGTTAGTAAATGTCTTTGCATACCAGTAAATAAAGAAAATGTTATGAATTTTTATTTTTGGTCTATTAATAATTAAACTATTAGCATGAACCACATTTGCATTTCCATAATTAACCTCACTTGGTTATGTTATACGTATATAATTTTTTCCTAGTATTTTATTTAAAATTGTTTTCATTAACAGATGTAAGTGAAAGTATCCTGTAGTTTTGCTTCATTCTATTTTTGCAATTTATTCTTCTTTCTTAATTTTTGGCTGGCTGGTACAGGTATTGAGCTCTGGACCTTGGTGTTATCAGCACCACACTCTACCCAACTGAGCTAACTGGCTAGCTTGTAATATTTAAATACTGAATTTATACCTGCTTCATTATAATCTGGAAATTTTCCTTTTTTAATGCTTTGGAATGGTCTAAACAGTCTAGGAATTTTTTTCCTTAAATATTTTGTACAATTCAGCATGTCTGGCACTTTGAAGAGAATTGCAATTATTTAATTATGTTCCCAATTCCTTTTATAAAAACTGGTTTCGTTAGAATTTTTATCTCTTCTGAAGTCAGTTTTATTTATTAATTTTTTGCTAGAAAGGCATTTTTTATGTATATTTTCAAATATATTTTTATAGAACTTGGAAACTAATCTTTCACAGTTAATTTCCACTGTACTGTTTATCTTCCATGTTGTTGTTTATTTTATATATTTTTATCTCTGTATTTTTAATTAGCTTTTCAAAATATTTATTTTACATTTTAATCAAAAAAAGAGACTTCTCTTGGCTTGTTTATTTAGTTTATCTAATTTTTTATCTTTTCTGATTCCATCCTTTGCTTACTTGAAAATAGCTCATTTTTATTTTTTCTTGAGTTGAGATTTAATTAATTTATCTGACATTTTCTTCATTAGTCAATGACTTTAGTCTATTTTCCCCACATTCTGCTTTTACTGTGTTACTATGTGAGTGTCTCACAGTTTAATATATGTTGTTTTTTATATCATTTTTTCCTAAGAAATTTATGCAGAGAAATTGGTGTATTCAAACAGTGCTTATGAAAATTTAATTGAGCCAGACTTCGAGAAAAACTTTCATCCTTAAAAGCCTTTTATGTCTTTCTACCCTAACTTCTTCTGGGAATCTGTCCTAAGGAAATAATTCAATTTCTTTAAACAGAGCTATATATGAAAAAAGATAATCATCTTTAAAAATTGCAAAATAATTGAAGCAATCTACTTGTCATCTAGTGGAGAAATGGTCAAGTAAATCCCTGCACCCTTTTAGCAGACCATTAGGGAGGCATAAAAATTATGTTTAAGAAGACTGTAATCCTATGAACAACTTCTTATAATGACAAACAAAATTATTGAGATAAAAATCTGTACATATGATCTACTAAAGCCCATGAATATTACATACATAGGAAGAAAAAAAGACTGGAAAGAATGGCCAAAATTCAAATTTTGTTTATGATGTTGTTATTATGGGTAATTAAGCAAATTATTTTCTAACTTTCTATGGTTACATTGCTGACTCTTGTCAGTTCCTTTTTTATGACCATTATGTATCCACTCCTTAATAATTAAGTAATAATGAGTTCACTATGTGCTAGGCACAGAGAATATAGAATTGTACATGATATGATTTACATGACTGTAACTATCAATGAAGTACAATCTATGGAGGATGTTTTTTCTGAATTTCGGCCTACCATCTGCAACTCCGCTATTCTTTCTAGATAATGCATTCTGTCACTAATAAGGCTGCTGTGAGGAGCTAGTGAAATATTAGAATTAAAGTCTGTAAGGTGAAGAAAGATCAGAAGAGGATTTCATAAACAGGTTTTCCCAAAATCTGGTCAGGGGTAGGCAAGAGGAGAAATTTTTTAAAACAGAGTAATTTACATTTCCATTAAATTATGAAAATATGAATTTCAAGTATTTTAACTTTGTTGTGGTCTCCTGGTACACAATCCAGACTTATAATACAACACTATCTCAGAATTTTTCTCTAGCTTCCATCTTTCTTTTCTTTATCTAGTCACAAATGTCTTAAATTATCTCATATCCTTCTTGCATTTAAAAGTAGTAGAAGGTTATAGAAATGAAGATTATGAAGAAGCAGCAGTAGTGCCTAAGTGCCCTCTAATAAATCAGAAAGCAACTGACTGTATTAGAAGCTTAGCATGATGGAAGACCAAAAGTTGGAATTAAAAGACTAGTACATGGCTTCCAGTCAAGATTGAGAAGTAGACAGTTCTTAGCGTCATTCTCTCTCACACATCAACCAATTTGCAACTATTAAAAAGCAATAAACAGGAAGCCCGAGATCTGCACCAGAACAGGCAGGAGCCACTCACCGTGGGACCCCCAGCCCAGGCCAGTCCTGGCTGCCCCGAGAGCTGCTGGGTCCACACACCGTGAGTCAGCTGCACTGGAAGAAGCAGGTGATGAGGAACCCCCAGGCAAGTCTAGCCCCTGCCATGCAGAGAGGTCTGAGAGCCACTGGGTCCACATGCTCAGAGTCAGCTGTGCCAGAACAAGCAGACACTGCAGGTCCCCCAGCCCAGGTCAGTGCCTGTTGCCCAGAGAGGCCCGAGAGCTGCTGGACTCACACGCCCCAAGCCAGCTGTGCCAGAACAGGCAGGCACCACAGGACCCCCAGCCCAGGCTAGTTCCTGCTGCCCAGAATTGGCAGTCCCTTCAGGATCCAGGCCAGACATCAGGGTGAAATAAGTAGACTGTGATACCCCCAGCCACAATGACTAACCACCAAAAGAAAGATACCAGAAATATGAAAAATCAAGAAAGTACATCACCATCAAAGGAAAATAATAACTCTAAAGCTCTAGATCCTATAGAACAGGAAGTCCTTGAAATGACTGACAAGGAATTTAGAGCAACAATTCTAAGGAAACTAAATGAGATACAAGAAAATTCAGTTAGACAACATAATGAAATGAGAAAAAATATACAGGACCTGAAAGAAGAAATGTACAAAGAAATCAATGCCCTGAAAAAGAATGTAGCAGAGCTTGTGGAGCTGAAGGATTCATTCAGCAAAATAAAATACACAACAGAGAGACTAAACAGCAGGCTAGAACAAGCAGAAGAGAGAATTTCTGACCTTGAAGACAGGCTGTTTGGATTAACACAGGCAGACTAGAAAAAAGAAAAACAAATTTTAAAAACTGAAGAAAATCTAAGAGAGATAACAGACAACTTTAAGTGCTCCAATATCCAGATCACAGGTATTCCAGAAGAGGAGAAAAAGGACATGGCATTGAAAACATATTCAGTGAAATAATAGCAGAAAACTTACCAGATATAGGGAAAGTCACAGATCTTCAGATTCAGGAGGTGCAAAGATCCTCAAACATATTCAACCCCTTTTTTTTCCATGTGGAATTCCTTTTATTGCATTAAAAGTTTGGCTCCAAAGTCTCATCTGTCATTTCCTCAAAAACCACCCCTACTATTTCTTCTATGTCTAGTAAGTTATTTGACAGCTCAAAGTAAGACTGGTATAAAGGAATCCTCTTCTACCATTTTCCTCTTCAGGTAATTATTACATCAAAGTTGTGTTTACAGTTGCATCGTGGTCCTTATTTAGAATAATGTTTACAATTTCATTCTCATGCTCTTTCATATGATCCAAGAGATTTTCCTTGCTGGTTGATTCCAAACCAACCGAGACATGTTATAGTCAAATTGGTAAAGACATGTTATAGACTCTCCAAGACATGTTATAGTCAAGCTGACAAAACTTAAAAACAGAGAGAATCTTAAAAGCTGTAAGAGAGAAATGGCAAGGCACCTGAAAGGGAGCCCCAATCAGACTAACATCTGACTTTTCATCAAAAACCCTAAAAGCCAAAAACGAATAGGATGATATATTCAGAATACTAAAAGACAGATGCCAGCCAAGAATACTTTACCCAGCAAGGCTATCCTTCTGACATGAAGGACAACTAGTATATTTCTCATATAAACAAAAACTGTGGGAGTTCACTACCATACGACCAGCTTTACAAGAAATTCTCAGGGAAGTACTGGGTTTGATACTTGAAAAACAACCATCACTGCCATGAATACACAGGAAAGAACAAAACCTACCAGCAAAACAAAATTGCTAACAATAAAGAGAAAAAATTGCTTATCTACCACGCCAAGAAACCAACAAATACAGAAGACAGATAATCAAAAAGAATGGAACAAAAGATACTTAAGACATCTAAACAAAAATCAATAAAATGCTAGAAGTAAATCAACACCTTTCAATAATAACTCTAAATGTAAAAGGGTTAAATTCCCCACTCAAAAGACACAGACTGACAGATTAGATTAAAAAGATGGACCCAACAATATGCTTCCTTCAAGAGACTCACCTCATCTGTAAAGACACACATAGACTATGAGTGAAAGGATGGAAAAAGATATATCATGCAAATAGAAATGAAAAACAAGCTGAAGTAGCTATTCCTATATCAGACAAAATAGACATTAAAGCAAAAACCATAAAAAGAGATAAAGAAGGCCACTATCCATCAAGAAGAAATTACAGTCATAAATATATACACACACAATGTTGGAGCAGCCAGACTTATAAAACAAATACTATGTGAAGTAAAGAATGAGACAGACACTAACACCACAATAGCAAGGACCTGAGGTGCCCATGCTCTACATAGGACAGATCAACTAGATAAAAAAAATCAGCAAAGAAACACAAGATCTAAAAAATGTTTTAGACCAATTGAACTTGGCAGATAGCTACAGAACATTCCCTCCAACCTCAGAATATTCATTCTTCTCATCAGCTCATGGAGCATTCTCCAGGATAGACCACATGCTAGATCACAAAGCAAGTCTCAACAAATTCAAAAAACCTGGAATAATAAAATAGACACAAAGATCAATGGAATAGAATAGAGAACCCAGAAATCAACCCATACACCTACAGCCATCTGATCTTTGACAAAGGCACCAAGTCTACAAACTGGGTATGAGACTGTCTCTTAGGCAAATGGTGCTGAGAAAACTGGATATTCATATGTAGGAGAATGAAACTAGACCCGTACCTCTCACCGTATATCAAAATCAACTCAAAATGGATTAAAGAATTAATTATACATCCTGAAACAATAAAACTCCTTAAGGAAAACATAGGGAAACACTCCAGGAAGTAGGAATTGGTACAGACTTCATGAATAGGACCCCAAAAGCACAGGCAACTACAGGAAAAATAAACAAATGGGATTATATCAAACTAAAAAGCTTCTGCACAGCTAAAGAAACAATCAACAGAGTGAAAAGACAACTAACAGAGTGGGAGAAAATATTTGCAAAATATACATCTGAAAAAGGATTAATATCAAGAATACACAAGGAACTCAACTTTACAGCAAAAAAACAAATAACCCAATTAAAAAATTGGCAAAGGAGCTGAATAGACATTTCTCAAAGAAGGGTATACAAATGTCCAACAGACAGATGAAAAAATGCTCAACATTACTCAGCATCTGGGAAATGCAAATCAAAACCACTTTGAGGTACCATCTCACTCCAGTCAGGATGACTAATATTCAAAAGACTCAGAATGATAATTCTGGAGAGGTTGCAAAGAAAAAGGAACCCTCCTACACTGTTGGTGGGACTGCAAAATGGTGCAGCCTTTATGGAAAATGGTATGGAGGTTCCTCAAACAATTACAGATTGGTCTACCATATGACCAGCTATTCCTCTGCTGGGAATATACTCAGAGGAAAGGAAATCATCATGCTGAAGGGATACCTGTACTCCAATGTTTACTGAAGCACTATTTACAATAACCAAGTGTTGGAACCAGTGCAAATGTCCATCATCAGATGAGTGGATAAGGAAACTGTTGTATGTCTACACAATGGAATACCACTCTGCTATAAAAAAGAATGAAATACTATCATTTGCAACAACATCGATGGACTTAGAGAAAATTATATTAAGTGAAACAAGTCAGGCACAGAAAGAAAAATACCACATGTTCTCACTTATTTATGGAAGCTAAAATAAATAAATAAATAAACACACAAACAAACGGGATGGGGGAAGAAGACACTTCCTTGAACTTGTTGAGACAAGTAAACAGATTAGAGAGGAGGAAAGGGGAGAAAGGGAGAGGGGAAGAGGAATGGGTAAAGGGTCATGAAAATCAACTACAATGTATATTGAAAAGTTAAAATTTAAAAAAATTTAAAATAAAAGACTAGTGCATGAGTTTCTGCTTGACGGCTGTTCATAATGAGACTTTAGTCAAGTCTCTTAAATTCTGTTTCAGTTTCTTATTTGTTTATTGATAAGAATAAATAATATCTTTACTTACCTATCTACCTAGGTCATCAGTTTATTATAAAGATTCAATGAGAAATATAAATGAAAACATTTTTCTACATTAAAGTGATGTACATGTTAATCATCAGAAGTAGTAGTAACACTGATAACATCATGATACCACATCTCATTTATGATCAAGATGTCTGTATCAAAAAGAAAAGGACAAAGAATATTTCAGCATTTTTTTTACTCAGTTTCTTCCACCACCTCTAAAATTCTTAGCAAACACTGTAGTTAAAGCAACTGTAGGAAGAACTTCAAAAGTAAGGAAGAATGATATGAGTAAACTGGCTGTGCTGCAAGCAAGTTTGACTCATATAGGGATGAAATGTCCTGCCTGTGTAATAGATTTTATACTTTATATTAATAGACAATTAAAGAAAGTAGAATAACTGAACACTGATGTCAAAAAAATTATTTTTAATTTTCAAAAGTGTGTTCAAATTTCAATAATGGCCTTTTGTGTCTTGAGAGCATTGTTTTTATAATTTATAATTTTTTATTTAAAATAAATGTGTAATCACTTTCCTAAGGGGGATTTTTAGTTAAGCAACTTTCAATTCTATTGTATGAAAGAGATTTGAGTTCTACAAGAGAGACAACTTGAGAACTTTCTTCTCTTTCCAACATCTAGTAAAAGAGCATAGCTCCATAAACAAGGGAAAGAAGTAAGTGATAAAGCAATAATTAATGACATTTATCATTAAATAAAGTCTACATTTAGAATGCTGAGGGATTTGGATTTGTCAGTAAATCTCTATGGGAAAACAGCAATTTCAGTTTGGCACATCTAATATTTATAGCATATGAGTTGGCACAAAAGTTGTTCTATGAAATCATTTCAAAAATCTGTTGATTGACTCATGTATTCCTGATACAAATTTTTTACTTTAGTAAATACAAATCATTCTTCTCCTTCATAAATTTGTCTAGATGGTCAGAAAGTCCAATCATGTGTATATATACAAGGGTACTTCAAAAAGTTCATGGGGATTTGTAATATCCTTTAATTCTCTTTTTCTACAAACTTTTTGAAGTACCCTTATATACTCACCCAACTAGTGCTATTTCTACTTAATTACAAGAGAGGCTTATTTGGGGAGAAAGGAAATATATATAAACATCCAGAATCGACCATTCTGTCCTGCTTTTTCACTATCTCTTCCTCAAGACATAAATATACACATTAATTTAGTTGAATCAAGGAAGTTAATAAGTGATTCCTAGCCCTTACCTAGTTATGAGATTCAGGATATGCTACCCCAAAATGGCACCTTGGCGTTTAAGAAAACAACAGAGGCAGAATGATCACTCTCACCTTCTCCCTGCCCTGTGCCCCTAAAGCAGTTCATAAAACCTAGGAAGGTATATTAGTTTGTTTCTCCTGCTTATCACAAAATCCTTGAATCTGAGTGATTTATAACAAAAATGAAATTTATTGCTTATAGTTTTGGAAGCTGCAAAAGTCCAAAGTCCAGGCAACACATGTGTGAAGGCCTTGGTGGTAGTGACAATGACCCAGGGGTTTCACATGGCAGAGTAGAAAGAGACTAACCTCTCTTGTGGTCTTATTTTAAAGCCCTCAGAACCACTCCCACAACCACCATTACTAATCCATTCACTACAGCATGGTCCTACAACCTAATCACCTCTTCACAGCCCCATCTTCAGTTATAATAGGATTTCTCACCCTCAACATTTACAGTGGGGATTTAAGTTTCAATGAGATTGCGGGGTGGGAGGTGGGCATCCAGTCTACAGTAGAAGGTTGTCTGAACTTCCCTTGCAGCAGGTCATAAGACCCTCACGTGAGAGGTACCCACCATATATCCATAGGAAAGGAACATCCTTATCTCTCAAGACACAGGAACACAGAAAAGAATCTGAATAAAAATAGTCCTTGCTATATTTCCACCAGTTTATTACTATTTGATCACTTCCTTTTGTCCTCCAATCATATTTTTTCATGACTGTCCACTCTTCCTCAAACCTACTATAAAATATACCCAGGTTTAATTATTTCTTCAGATCTTCATTTCCTTGTGAAGACTCCCATGTCATGTCCAACTTACATTAAATAAATGCCTGTGTTTTTCTCTTGTTAATCTTTCTTCTTTTACAGGGACCTCAGTTATGAACCCAGAATGGGTGAAGAAAAGGTATTTTTCCTCCCCTTCACCTAGTCACATATAATTTGCATTAAATATTTGTTTGTTAGATTTTTTTTTTGAGTCTTTAAGAACCACAAAAAAAAAAAAAGAAAAGAAAAAAGAAAAACAGAATCCATACAAGGACTTGAAAAGAGTTTTAAACTTTCCACTCATTTGAGAAGCTCTGTTTCTACCTTATCACTGTACAATCCTTAACATTTTAATAATCTAATGCTTTTTATAAGATTGTGCTATGTAATACAAATAACAGTGAATGAACATCTGAATCCATTGCTCAATAAACACCCACTAACATTCACAAATACTTCATGTAACTTTTGGAAAAAGAAAAAAGCAGTGGCAAACTAATTGCAAAATGATGAACACTTTCAATATTCAACACACTTAAAATGCAGACCAAGTTTGACATATTTGATTTACAAGTTTCATATACAGCTACCCATATTTATAAAATATTTCCCACTGAGCAACAGAAACAGTTATTTTATCTCTGTACCTATAATAAAAAGGTAGCACTGCCAAGCATCTTGTATTGTTTCAGATTTCAGATTAATAGCCAATCTATTTGGAACAGATGTTAAATCCTCATTTACACTGGTGTGCATCTATTGCCTATTTCCAGTGGAATGGATTTTGCTCTGATCAATAAATATATCAGCCTAGTTGTTCATCTTGTGTGAGAGGTCAAAGCAGTGACAGGGGTACATCTGTTTTCATGTCAGATAATGTCTGGGGTAATGAATCCTCTCCAAGTAGATAAACAACACTCCTGCCATTGTCCTTCGGTCCCCCACTCTGTAAGCTGATCGTGATTAAGTTGAGGCACTTGGGAAATTGAAAGTGTTGGAACTTCCCAAAACATTTTTAATCTAAAATTTATATTCATGTATGTAATAGTTTCAGCCCTTGAATAGTGACCCCATTGCATATATACATCTAAAATGATGCTTGTTATAAATGTATTTGCATGTGTGGGAAAATGTAGCAGAAACATTGTTCCAAAAAATGTAGCCACAAAAAATTGCTTCCAGTTGCTTACATAATAATAAAACCTCTTTGCAAGGATAAACATTACACTTTTCATGCTAATAATTAATCAAAATGCATAATGAACACAAAATGAAAAACGTATATAAATGTATATTAACATATACACTTGTTAATAGTTGGTGAATGGAATTCTAATATTGTTTCCACTTAAGTGACTAAACAGAAGCAACCACAAGTTTACAAGATGGTAAACAATGAAGAGATGTTTAGATAAATCTAAAAAGTTTCTATAAGGAAGTCATTTGGAAGGAAAAAATATGAAGGTGAAGTCTTGCTTGCTTGATGGATGGGGCAGCTGCTTCTGGGTGGATTAAGTTATTGTATTGCATCAAGCCTATTTCCTGTAACAGAATTGGTTGTGATGAATAGATTCAGTCATTCTGATTTGTAGTCACTTGCTGAAATGCTAGCACTCATTTTAGCCCCCACTTTGGCATTGATTGACCATGTAGTCCTGTCACTGGAAGCAAGTCACCTGAGCCCTGTAGCCACCGGTGTCCAGATTGCTATAATATGGAAAATTACTCCTTGCCAAACAGCTATCTTGGGGGACAGAGCATTCTTTAGGCTATGAGACAAAGTGCAGTCTTGCTGATGGATTTGAGATCCAATTAGCAAAATATCTGGTAACAAGTAAAAGTGAACAGGCCATCAGTGTCTGTGAGGACTACGAAGAAATACTGCAATTATCCAGAACTGTTCTTCCCCCATCTCATAACTTTGGGATTGTATGATCTACTAAAATCTCAAAACTTTAGGCAAACATATAATTGTCAACTTACTTTTTCAACTAAAGGCACTAAAGACAAAGAAATATCAAACACTTAATACACGTATTATTCCACAAATTGAAGAGCATTTCAGTTTCAAGATTGGGAAGACATAACAAAAAGCAAAATATATTAAATAATGATTTTTCACTACAGTTATCTTCGTATTTTCCAATACAGAAAATTTAATCATTTACTGGCCTCAGATGGTAGACAGACATTTAGGAAGCATCAGTCTAGAGCACTAGCAAGGCATTGCAATGAAGAGTCTGATCCTGTCCAGACTGTGGAGCTCCAGGAAAATGGGCCAGAATGCAGCATCCAGAGGTCCAAGTCAGCAGCAGTGCTTTGGTTTCAAGGATGGAGCTCATAGGCAGCCTGCAATCCTGAGAGAAGCATCCTGGCCTTAGAGTAAATAGAAGCTGACCAGGTTACTGAGGTCAGATTCAGATGTGAAGGGCATCATATTAAGACCAAATCTCAAGGGCAAAGGTAGAAAGTCTTCATAATAATTATGTAGCCCAGCTGGCAATAAGAGTACTGACAGACAGGAATAAAAGAGAAGCTTAACACTAAGTATACTTGTTTTCTGGATTAGGGATTCTTTTTAAATTACTGAGAATGGAAAAATACTTGATTTTCATTGCTAGGTCAGAGCTGAGTCTTTACAGAGTGGTCATATCCCCAGCTATGCAGATGAGAGAGTTGTGGGGGTCAGTGCTCCTTGCAGCTCATTACACTCATGAAGACATGGAGTGATCCAGTGTTGCTTTGCCTCCCATGGATTTGTCACCCCTTTTCCCCTGGGTGACAGAGCCACCAAAGATTACTCAAAGCCCATCTCTTCTGAGCAGTGAGAAGCCCCAAAAGGTGTTAATCTGCCGGAACCCTCAAGAGAGAGGCATTCCTTCCATTTGGGGAATTAATCACGAATTGGGGTTCTCTTCTAACATTTATTTATTCTCCAGACCAGAAAGTTACAGGAAGAGAACACACGTGGGGTTTTTGCTAAGTATAGTTTAACAAGTTTAACAATAGATGCTGGTAACATTGAGTAAAACAAGCAAGTTGACATTCCGTAATGCAATTTGCAAGAAGTTAAGCCAATCCACCAACAAAAGCTTGATTTTAGCAAACACTCTCTCTCCTTAGAGCAATTTCCCAATATCTTTACATAACAATCAGTAACCTGTGTGTCTTTGAACCAGCAACCTTGCTCTGTTACAATTCTTTATCTTACAACAGAAACTATAGCTGGGGGGAAATTTTCCCATCTTTTGCAAGGTTAACATTTTATATGTACTTACAAGAAGTTAGGCTAATCCTGAAACTGTAGGGCTTTGGAAAATCAGGCCCTGTGAAATACATTTGCTTTATGTATATTCCATAATCCAACCCAATGTCATGGAAGGTCTTTTCTATATTCACTTCCTTACTACTCTGGAAAATGTGATGAAATGTTTACTTATAACTTTTCTGTCTGTGGAATGGTTAAAAAGAAAATTGTTTGCAAATCCTGAAAAGGAATCAGGGCATCAAAACTATCAGGGCATCAACTCCCTCCCTCTAGTGAAAACTCTGTAGTACTAATATTACTGCAATTCATCTGCAGACCAGTCCTCCTTGATTTGCCAACAATTGCTCTCTGACTTAGAGTGGAGATAATCAAGCATGAAGCTTATAAGAAGGCACAACATACGGACCTCAATTTTCCAGACACATCTTTAGCTAATAGTATTGGGTTTCATTTCTGTTATCTTTCACTAAATCACATAACTACAATTAAAATATTTCCAGCATCCTTTTAATCATTTTTAAAATGTCCATTTTGTTGAAGCATTCTTTAACTCGGGTAGTGACAAACTATAAACCACAGACCACAAGCCTCAATCTGTGTGAACTTCAAGTGAAAAACGTTTTTTACAGATGAACATTTGCAACCAATTCGATGATAGGAAACACTAACTTTAAACACCAATTGAGCAAAATGTCATCTCCCCCCCAAAAAATTTTATTCTCCTCATTAGTAGACTAATATTACACAAATATTATGCTCAAATACTATGTTTTTTATTTTTTCTTTATTTATTAAATTGATACATAATAATTATTCCTATTTTGGGGGTACGTCTGACTTTTTGATACATGTATACAATGCGTAATGATTAAATCAGGGTAATTGAGAAAACCATCACCTCAAACATTTATCATTTCTTTGTCTTGGGAACATTTCATATCTTTTCTTCTAGCTATTTTGGAATATACAATAAATTATTGCTAACAATACTCACTCTACTGTGCTATCAAAATATGTTTTTAATTTTGTCAAGAAAAAATTATGGAAATTTGTTTTCTCTCATTATATGAGAAGTTACACAATATCCTCAATTTTTCCTGCTGTCCACACAGCCTAAAACAGTTGTTATCTGGCCTTACAGAAAAATTTGCCAACCTATATTATAAATCATCAAAGAAAGTTTACCTTCTGTTCATTATACATTTAGATATAAGACAATTTATTCTAAAGATTATTTTAAAGATTTATTAAATCTTTAAAAGCATATTTGACATATATTACAAATTTGGTTAATAATTATTTCTATATATGAGTAAGAAAATAAATAATAAGGTATTTTAATTTGATGGATTCTGTCCCACTAAATAATTGGAAGTGCACCTACACTGCTAAAGAAGAATCTTACTTCAAAATCTAAAATAAATTAACATAAGAAGACATATCAAAATGGCAGAAAATTCTGGATACTGTTCTAAATATATTTGTAGATATTTTAAATAATACAAATCTATTAAAAATGAGATACTAATGCATAAAAATTGTAAAGAGAATGAGGAGATCAAACGCGTCACATCAATAATAATGGAAGTAGATAATATTTAAACAGAAAAAAAATTAAAACTGCTTACAAAAGTATAAAGGAATAAAAGCAATACATTGTATAGAAAGTAAAAGTTTTTATTGTCATGACAACATGCATAATTTTTTTAAGTTTTTAATTATCCACTGATAGGCACATGTAGAGAATTATTAGATTAATAATGAAATCAAGTCATAGAGATTGTTACAGAATAGCCAATAGATCAAAATTATTAAAGGAGGTATCTTGGCAAGCTTTAAGGATGAAAAAATCAATGCTTCTTGTTTTTCACTCTTAAATAATGTATATCTGTACTGCATATTTGATTTCTCAAAAAACTGTTAGTGACAATGATCATGTAACCATTCTACATGATACGTAAACTACTAAGATGGAAATACATGGATAAAATGTGATGCCCTTATCAATTAAAATTTTAAACAAAGATGCCCAGATAGAAAATGTCACCTACTTTATATTATTTTGCCCAGCTATTTTGATGATATCTCCCATCCCCCTGCCTCATCTAGAAAACCACAGGAATAAGATAGTAATATGCAGTAAAACAGTTAAAGCTTATACTGCAGGCTCATTGCCAGTAACCTAGCCCTGCCTGAATCCATAGGACAACAAAGGTGAACTATATTAATCACTGCTCAGCACTGTCCCATTAAGAGTTTCATTTTAAAGTTCACAAACCTAAGACATAAAAAGCATGATTTTTCCCAGATTGCTTATATCATAATCCAGTCATGCTCTGATCAATAAAAGTCCTAAAACGTAGACAGACATATATAATTTATACCTAGGAATTTTTATTCTAATGTACACCCTGACATAATTTTTCTATGCATATATGACTAATTAGTGAGTCAATAAAATTAATCTCATTTTAATAAGGAATAATGTTTTAATGTCACAATAGATTTTGTTTCAGTATTGCTACTAGACCACAACCTGATGATAGCTGAGAAACACAGACATAGAGTTTTCCGTCCTTTAAGCTCTTTTCTTCACATTCAGTACTCTTTTTAAGCTCTTTAATCAGCATCCTCAAATTCAACTATCAACTTAATAAAAATGAGGATAATTTTAATACTTTTCACTCTCATCTCTGTCGATTCTGTACAGAGGTCAAACTCATATATATGACTTCTTAGTAGAAACTTCCTTTTGAATGATCTAAAGGTGAAATTCAACATTTAACAAATGAAATTCATTTTTCAACCACTCGTATCTATACCTCAAATTTTCCTATCTGTTTGCAGCTTATAAACACCATCCCATTAGATGCTCAAATCAGAATCTAATAGTCATCTTTGATGTTGACTTTTCCATCACATTTTTTCTTCATTCTAACATTGCACTTTTAAAATTTGCCCAGATCAACCCAAGTCTTTGTCCCCGTAAAAATAATTTTATTTCACAGCACCCACCTTTTTTGAATCTGTTGCAATAACTTCCTATCACCGTAATTTTGGCCTCTTCACACTAGAATCTCTTCTCCACACAACTTGAACACACACAAACTCATTCTCTCTCTCTCTCTCTCTCTCTCTCTCTCTCTCTCTCTCTCTCTCTCTCTCTCTCTCTCTCTCAACTAGGACAACTGGTCTGTTTAAAACACTTTAAGTATAGCCCAGTATGTGAAGAATTAAGTATAGATTTCTCAGTGTGGTAAAACATTCTTTGTGATCTGTGTTTCTTTTTCCTCTAATCAGCTTTTCCTTACCATGTATCCTAATCTTTGGGCACCAGCTTATTCTTCATACCCAAATTTAGCTGTTCCTTTATCGTACTGTGCCTTTGTAACTTACAGTTCCTTCTCACCTCCTCATCCCTTTACTCATCCTTCACACTCTAGACTTTTCTCCTCCATGAAGCATTTCCAGACCCATCTGTCCCCCTCTTATACAAAGTTAATTACCTCCTCTTTTGTGATTTCTTAACACTTGATAGCATGTGTAGAGTGTTTTATTACAAATTTTATCTTTGTGTATTCCTACCAGATTTTGCACAGATAGATGGCAGAGGCTGAGTGACACTCTTCTTTTTATTTTCAATACCTAGTACACTGGGTAGTTCAAAAAGTTCATGGAAAGATTCGTATTAGTTTTCAATTCTATTTTACCACAAACATTTTGAAGTGCTCTCGTATATTTGAGTTTACTTAGCAGTGGCTCAAATATATTACAGAACAACTAGATATGGATGAATGAAAACTATCCCATTTCTTTTTGCAAACAAAATCATGTCCTAACTCCTAATCATAGTAACAAATCCTTTCACAGCATAACCCTAACCTACTCTAGAGAAGAATTTTTCCCACTTTAGCAAAATATCCTACTAACCTAGTGCCATGAACGAACCGTGGAAATAGTAAATCTATATGGAGTATAATATATGTCTCTAACTAGCTTATAATTGTGCTTAGAAATTTTAATAATAAAAATGAGGTACACATTATGTAAGAAATAATATTTTGCATTTGTAAAGCACTTTTATAGTTATAGTACCCTTCCATATAAATTCATTTAAGTTTTTAATGTCTTGTATTTAGACATGCTAATTATCCTGATTTGATCACCACATATTGTACATAAATATTGATAGTCAGCTGTGTATCCCACAAATATGTATAATGAATTGTCTCAATTAAAAACAAATCCTTGTATTTGGAAAAACACATATGATCCTCATTTGGCAGAAAATTAAGTTGAGCTTTAAATTGCTGAAAAATGTTTTCAAGGTCACACAGTAAGAGATGAACCAGGATATAAGACATGAATTCTATTCTATAGTGCAGTTTTTTTCTACCAATCACCTTCACAGAGAAACAAAATGCAGAAACTACACAACAGCATTATTGTATTTTGCACCTCCTACTTCTAAATATGTATGAAGAAATATGAAAATAGATTCCCTCTAGTTATGTGTTTAGCTACCAGAAAGTTCTAGTACTGAAAAGTTGAAGGAGACGACAAAGGTAATTATGTGCTTATACGCAGTCTTTTCATTTTATTTTTTTCTTTCATTTTAAATTCTTCTTGAACTTAGCTCTACTGAAATATTTTCCACTCAGCGACCTCTTGTGACTGTTTACCCCCTGAGCTGTCAAGATTATATCCAAATGTGAGAAAATTTTTTCTCTTAAAATAAATTTTATCTAAAAAATGCAGCCACCCAAGTTCACCCTGTCCCTAGCAGTCTTAGATGAATATGCATCTCTCTGACATTCTAGCAGAGCAAGGGTTGAGGTCTTTTCTGGGAAACTGACAGTTGCTCAACTAAGGGAGGAAAGGGGGAAATCTACGATCAATGTCTTTTAAGCAGACAGTACTCTTCCATTGAGTTTAACCTCTCCAAGCAGAAGACACCTCCTAAAGTAGAAGGACCTATCTTTCACAATATCTATGTGTTAAAGAAAATAACTACAGTAACAGGAAGTTTCCTATTTTATGTAAAAGCCACGATGTTTAAATTTGCAGATGATGGTAGAACATTTGTACTTCTCAATAAAAATTGTTTTAAAATCTTCTAGCTGGCATAAAATTTAGGTGGAATGGATTTTTACCTAAACCCCAGTAAACCTAAACCTCAGCAACCTCCTACTCAGTGATGGAAAAATCAGACCTATTCTCTTGGAATTTATCAATATTCACTCAAACCATTCATTTATTCATTCTTGAAACAAAATTATACATCTTCTGTGTGTCAATCATTTTGATAGTCATAAATATAATATCTAGGCCAAAATGAGTAATGGGATGAATGTGACAGAGAGAACTTTTGGAAAGATTCAGTGCTTTCACTGATCCCTAAAAGAGAAAGGTAGAAAATTAGCCCAGGCAGAAAAACCAGTACCTGGTCAGAAATAAAGGTGAGAGAGTACTTGGCACATATATAAATAACAAGTAAGAAGTGTAGTAATACCAGAACTAAGTGAGAATTAGCAGAAATGGAAAATAAGAAACTGATTCTAGATATTGCAAAGAGGTAGAATCAATACAATTTAATGATTATGTGTTGGCAGTAAATCAATGAAGCATGATGTTTGGTTTTCTGACTTGGGTGACTGGCTGAATAGTGGTGCTATTTTGTGCACAGAAAAACACAAGAGTAGGAGGTGAAGGAGGAAGAGAAGGAGGAGGAAGCCTGTGAATAAGGAACTAAGTTAGAACTAGCTATGAAATATCTAATGGGGATATCAAAGCATCAGTAAGGCATACATGTTCAGAGAGGTATTTGGACCAGAATTTTACTTTAAGATTTACTAGCATGAAAGGCTTAAGTGGAAATTCTACTTCTGAATCTTTTTATTTAATTTTTTGTCTAAAATTTGCTATTAATATATGCTTATAGTTTAACAAGTCAAAAATTTTCAAGGTCTTAATGCAAGACAGTAGTGTCCTACCTGATTTAGGTATGATATATTTACTTCCTATTATGGAAGGTGAGGATTAACCTCTTTCACATTTTCCCTAACTCTTTTCTTAATACAGTTATATTACAATTTTAATTGGAAAAATAACCAGTGCTATTACTATAACTATGTAGATATTGTTTATAAATAAGCCATCTAATGCACTATGCTTGTGTTTCCTTTTTTGTACAACTCTTTGCTCTCCATGGAGTTAATTACTTCCAATGTTTTATATGCTTAGTTTTCTATATGTCTGTCATCAATTCCTCCTAGACATCTGCCAGGAGAATAAATATTTTCTCAGTATTTTAAAACAGTTCAGATAAACCTAAAAGTTTACTGTTTTTCTTTTTGACACCACTGTGGGAAGGAACCCTTCCTTCATCTTTCTATTTCAGTTTGGACTGGTTACCCCGGCCCACTGCAGCTGTCACCCTGCGGACTTCACTAAAGCATCATCGCTGGGAATTATGCTTTTCTACCACCCTTGTTTCATATACCCCTGTTATGGACTGAGTTGTGCTCCCCTAAAATTCATATTTTGAAGTTATAACCCCCAATACCTCAGAATGTGACAGCATTTGAACATAGGACCTTTAAAGATGTAATTAAATTAAAATGAGGTCCTTAAGTTATGCTCTGGTTCAATCTGACAAGAGTCCTTATAAGAAGAGGAGACTGAGACACAGAGAGACACCAGGGACACAAGTGCACAGAAGGACCACCATGTAAAGAGACAGCAAGAGGGTGGCCATCTTCAAGTAAAGGAGAGAGGCCCCAGAAGAAACCAACTCTGCCTGGGCCTTGACCTTGGACTTCTAGCCTTCAGAACCGTGAGAAAATAATTCCTTATTGTTTAAGCCACTCAGTCTGCAGTATATTGTCAGGGAAACCCTGGAAAACTAGAACCACCCCACTTATTGTTCTTGTTTCTCTGCCTTCCCACTCCAGTGTTGTTGTTGGTTTTGGGGGTTTTTTTGTTTTGTTTTGTTTTGTTTGGCAGAACATATTCTACAGATGATTTCTGAAAAAGAGTGACAAAAGGATAGTGTTGGGGGGAGATTTTTGAATATCTCAAAATACCTATATTCAAAACTTTATATTTTATGATAAATTGTATGGATATAGAAGTCTAAGTGGATTATTTCCTATCATCCTGTTTATCCCCTCTCCTACTATGAACGTCATACACTATATAGCAATTATTTCACCAGTAACCTACATATGTTACTTATCATTTCAGGATAACCACTACCTTTTCCCTCTTTCCATACAGTATTTTAACCACATTTATTCCATCCAAACTTGCATGTAATTGTCATCATATAATTTTATTCTATCCTCTTTTAATACATTAGGGCATTATTTTATTATTCTACACAATCTAGTGTTTAAATCACCTGTGTATTTTCTATACCGTTGTTTTCATTTATTCTTGCTTCCAAAACCTTCCAAATGGGACCGTTTGTCTTGTGCCTGCAGATGATGCTTGCAGCTTGAGATTTGTTTCTTCTGGAAATTAATATGTTTCATGAAATATGGGGAAATTTTGTTCATTATTTTTTCTTCTCCATCTTCTCTCTCTATTCTTTCTGGGACTTCGATACTAGGTATGTTCCACAAGGCATTGAGGTTCTGTTCTTTTAAAAACATTTTTTTCCTCAGTTACTCAAAATGTACAATTATCTTTGAGTTAATGGATTCTTTTCTTTGGTCATCTCCAATTTGTCATTAACATATGTGGTGAGTTTTAATATGTCTAGTGTGTTTTCAGTACTAGAATTCCTATTTGGTTTGATTTGTAGTTTTTATTTCTCTGCTAAGACTTATTCATTCATTATAAGCATATTTTTGTTCTTGAGCATAGTTATAATACCTACACTAAAATCCTTTTCTGCTAATTCCAACATCTGTGTCATGTTATGGTTGGTCTCCATTAATTGCCTCTTCTCTTGCATATGGATCATGTTTTCTGTTTTACAGTTTCTTCACATGTCTAGTAATTTTGAATTGTATCCTGGACACTGTAAATGATATATGATTCTGCTACTTTCCTTAATAAAGTACTGATTTGTTGTATGCAGTCAACTTAGTTGGACATAAACTTCAAACTATCTCCTCTGAAGTTGGTGGCAGTTGAATTCTTTGTATTCACATTTCAGCCAAATGATGCAATAGGCAAAGAACTATTAATAAAAGGGAACTAACCCAGTGTCATTGTGTCACTTCGGTGCATGCCTATGTTTGGCCATTTTTGAGTTTCCTTAAGTAATTAGTTTTTGCAATTTGCTAGAATTTATAGGGCTTGGGGAAGAGGGGAGAAGGGAGTAAGAAGTCGTTTGATAGGGTCTAATCTACTATTATTTTAAGGGAAACCCAAAGTTTTCTGGCTTTGTTAGCCCCCCAAAAATTTTATTTCACTATCATCCTTGGAAATTACTTCCAATGAATTCTAGATCTACAGTTATTTTCTCACATCATTTTGAAGAAATGATAAAACTGTCTTCTAGCTTCTATTTTACAATTAAGAAGATAGCTTTTAGTTTAGCGACCATCACAGAAGTTCCCTTGCAATATTTTTTTGGCCACTCACCCCTTTCCCTCAATTCCTTCCACCTGGAGGCAACCCCTGTTCTGATTTCTGTCATCTCAGTTTAGTTTTGCCTATCTTAGAACTTCATATTAATGGAATCATGTACTATGTAGTCTTTTTTTGTCTGACTTCTTTTGCTTAACAGGTGTTTGAGATTCATCCATATATACCACTTGTCAGTGGGGTATACTTTTTCTTTTAATTGCTGAATAGTATTCCATTCTATAAATATACAAAAAGTTGTTCATTAATTTAGCTGTTGGTGGACATTTTGAATCATGGAGCAATTGTAAACTCAACTGCTATGAAAAATCTTGTATAGTTTGTGTGTTTTATTTTTTACAAATGTGTTTTCATTTCTCTTGGGTAAACATGCTACAGTAGAACTGCTGAAATTGAGGGTAGGTATATGCTGAAATTGATAAAAAAAAACTACCAGTTTTCTAAAGTGATTACACTATTTGACACTTCCACCAGCAATGAATGGGAGTTCTAACTGTTATATATTCTCATCAAAACTTAGTATTATCAATCTTTATGATTTTAGCCATTCATGTGGATGTGAAGTTTTTTCCATTATTACTTGACTTGGGTGGTAGTTTTATGGGTGTACACATTTCTCTGAACTTATTAAGCTGAACACTTAGAATCTGTCTTTTATTGTATGTAAATTATACATCAGTAAAAATAAGTGTACAGTATTAAAATTGTTAGAAAGTTTACCACTGGTAGAAAGGGCCATATCTAGATTTCAGAGCTATAGAAAGCCATTTTCATCTTGAAGCTGTTTCAGAAAGAAGTGTGGTAATGGTGAAATAATCTGAACATTGTACAGAATCTAGTATACAGTAAGCTTTTAGTAATTTTTTGTGGAATGAATGAATTAAATATAATTCAAAGTAATAATGGAGGATAATATACAAAAGAAAAGTATGATAATTATCTGCAAGTGTCAAAACCAAGAGCAACTAAATAAAAGTCTTTCATTTATCTATTTGCCTACAAAAATATAGTTGAATATACAATCATACAACTGTGGTTATATTGCTGAATATTTATGCTCTTACTTTGAACATCCCATATTTTCTTGATTCCAGCTATATAAGATTTAATTAAGTAAGGGCTGTTCAAAGTTAGGATAGATTGCTGAAGAAGTTAGTGGCATAATATCTGATCACATTAATACTAGTTAGTTTCACAAAAATTATTAGAATTATATATTTAATAAGCTTTTTATGAGATAAAATATATACCTCTATTTAAATGAATGGTAGAGAAATCAAAAAGTTAATTTGTCCTTCACAACATTCTGTGCAAACTTGAACTGATTCTTTGCCTTCTCTACTTTCTATGCTATCTCAAAATACAGTTCATCACATTCAAGAAAATATTTTAACAACTAATTACAACCTATTACTACTAATAGAAAAAAAACAGTTTCTGTAATTCACTCATGGTGAATTATTAACCCAATAATGGTTATTAAACATACAGACTGTATTTTTAAAAAATACTTTACAAAAGCTATAAATATTTCATAGTAATTTTATCAGTGGTGGAAGTTTAAAGAACAGGTACACGTAAAAAGAGGAGTGTATGTGCTGTGATAGGCTAGGTTACGTTGTAGTAAAGAACAATCTGCAAATCTCTATTGCTTACAACTGCAAAGGTTTAAATTCTAGATCATGCTTCATTTCTGTTGCTGATCAGCTGGGGTTTCTACGCTGCATAATTTTCCTTCTGGGACACAGAGCAGTCTCCATCTGGATTATTGTTGTCACCATGGAAGAGGGAGAGAGAAAGAGAGACAAATAATTGGCTTATAAATTTGCCCCCGTCCCTACCCCCCTACATAAATTGCATAATTCCACTTACATTTCATTGGCTAAAGCAAGTTGCATAGTCTCCACCTAATTCACAGAAGCGCAGAAGTGCAGTTCTACCATGAGCTCAAGAGAACTGGAAATACTTGGTGAACAGCATTAATAAAAACCATAAGGAGCAAAATAAAGAACGCAGTGGGAAAATTAGAGTAGCAAGAACTTAATAGTGAACTTGAGATGAGTAAAAACTGATAAAAATATTTCCTTGGCTAAATAAATTTCCAATGAACTGTTAACTGAGAAATATTGGAGCAAAGATGGCAAACTTCTACATTCTGTGCTCAATCCATTCTATTTATTATGAATCATAGTGAGTCAAACTCTGATTTTTTGGTATTTTTAATAGCAACACAATAGAACATTCTCAACCTACAGCAGTACAGTGCATATTTGGAATAAGGAAACATAACTTAAAATGATGATGGCCTTACCTATACACCATGGGCAATCTAGGCCTTATTTTTACACAGAGGACAACTTATTATATCCTAGTTTTCCCACATACCACAATGATAACTTGAATATATGGCATCAAGAACTTCTAAATTGAATCTATTGGGTTCATTGAATAGGAGATAACTGGCAAAGTGGAAACAGCATAAGGACTGTTAAATACATTGCAAAGACGGTGGTGATGTAGAGATTATTCTAACACACATTTTTGAGATTTGTGCATTAGCATTTTTTCTCACAGATCAATGAAGATTTATTCACATTCAGAGAATACCAAGGACAAAGGGGAGTATCAATGTAACTGTAATAATCTATTTGTACACTAAGGGGCGCCGGGACCATATGTTTAACAGCGTATTTCTAGATAAAAACTTAATTATCAAATCTCAAGTAACCTTCATTGTGATACTAAATGGCAGCCATCATTCCCGCCAAACCAAGGCTATGGCAGTCCTTGAAGCCCCAATTGAGCCACACTAAAGAAATTAACGTCTTTTATTAAAGTCATTAAATTTATTAATGTCGTTAAAAAGCTTCACATAAATTAACTCTCATAGCAGAACTTCATTAAATCCCGATAAATTTAGACAAGGAAGTCTTAGTCTAAATTTGGAAATGTCTAAATGAGATAATAATGGAAATGTTATTTTTATTATTCTTATATGTTCAAGGTTTTATCTGGATTGGAGGACATACATATAAGACCAAATGATCCCATGTGTCTTCTCCACTCTGCTTACTATTTCCACACATGAAAAGTCAGATTCAAATTCACATCAAGTGAGTTTTTTTTTTTTTAAGAGAAAGAGCAGTTATCACCAGAGACCTATGTGTTCTCATACGCCTCCTCCTCTTCCTCCGCTACCACCTGGAATTCCTGCTCTTTTCAGGAGCATGGGATGCTTCCCAAAACACCAAGTCTTGAGGATCATGACAGTTCACTATGCTTTAAGACAAGATCTAGACATAATGATACTGCAACTTCACACAGGAAAGAGGACCTTATAGACTCATACAGTATGTCAAGAAAAGAAAAACCATTTAATAACTTCCATAGATAGCAAGTGCTAGCAATGTTCACTGTCATTTTAAATGCTATTCCATGTAATCCTCACCATAACTCTACAAGGAAGTATTATTTTCCCTGTTTCAAAAGTAAGAAAACCAAAATTTTAATTAAAATCTATTTGATCCCAAGTTCCTACTTCTGATATGCCATTAGCACATTAATTGTTGCCAAACTGGTCTCTGAAAAATATTTTTTCTAAAATGTCTTACTTTTTTTCTTTAGAAAGGGTGCAAAAGTACATGTATGTACAGGAAACATAATATGGTGTAGTTTTCATACTAAAATTCCTAAAAGTTAGATTTACTCTGAATTTGTGTGATTCCTTTAAAGTGACAACAATGATTTGATGCAGCTTTTAAGTGGAGTATTCTTCATAGGACCTGAGCTATAGCTATCATTTTACAGCTTGTTGTTAATATCTCAATCTATCAATTTCATATGCTAGTTTGCCTATCGATGCCTATAAGGATGAAAATTTCACTATGAGTTGAAAGGAGCTTGAAAGAAATTGACTGGGACCCTCTCTTCCAAGGACTTGTCACAACACTGGATTGTTTTATAATCTAAGTAAGTGAAATTCAGATTCAACGTATCAATATCTGTACATTTCATTACACAGTATTTTGTGCTATTTATTCAAAATAGGTCTATAAAATCAGCAGATGAAACTTTTATTTGAGCTTGTGAAAAAAAAAGAAGAAAGCAAGAAAGGAAACAAAAGAAAAAAAAGGTTTGCTCCCATATGACACAGATCAATCATTTTTCATATTAACAAGATATTTATTGATTAGAAAGGAAACTTTCTGTGCTGTACCCTTCTTTAATTCCTAAAACTGAAACTAAAACAATGATAAAATTTATATATCTAGTAAACTAATGGTCAAAGGTGAAATTTCTGCTTCTTAGGTCATAAGTATCCTAAGGGCTCTGGTTTTTAAAAATATAGATCAAAATTTGACTTCATAATCAGAATAGGAGAAAGTTTTGGTGGTAGACTCAATTACGTACTAAAGCATGAGATAGCAGTGTAACATATTAGATTGGAAGTAAATGATATGAGCAATATGAACTTGTGACCATGGAGATGAGAGATGAGCCTATGGAATTATGTCTCAGTTGTGCTATAACTAGCAGTGGCCCAAGAGTTCTATCTTTCTCTGTATATATCCTTCTGACTCCAATCCTCCTGTGTATTTCTAGTGCCACTTTGGCTCTAATCCTATTCTCACCACTGTAAGGAATCAGTGCTTCTTGGCAGAGGATGATTTGATGGGCCAGGGCAGAAACCATCAGGGTTATCACTAAGTCGTCATTTTAAAACATGTATGTGGACTGTCTGTTTAAGTTTCTCTTAATTCAGAACGCTTATCTATACAATTACTTATGAAAAGTTCTCTTGAATGTTGGTTATTCAAGAGTGTTTATTAAAAGTGACTGAAAGGCTCTATGAGATGAAGAACAACCACTTAAGAAGTTAATGTAAGCATAGCTGTATGTGTACATTACCCACAGACACACACACACACACACACACACACACAAGGGCACTTCAAAAAGTTCAAGAAAAAATAGAATTAAAAGATAATACGTTTGGGGCCGGCCCCGTGGCTTGCTCAGGAGAGTGCGGCACTGGTAGTGCCGAGGCCACGGGTTCGGATCCTATATAGGGATGGCCGGTGCGCTCACTGGTTGAGTGTGGTGCGGACAACATCATGCCAAGGGTTGTGATCCCTTTCCTGGTCAAAAAAAAAAGATAATACGTTTGTACCCCCATACTGACCAGCCACAAAAATGAAGAAAAAAAAAGATAATATAAATCTTTTCATGAGCTTTTTTGAAGTACTCTCATATACATCATGTATGAAGCATACCCTATATGTGTGTATGTATGTAAATATATATGAATATGAAGCAAACAGAAATACATCATAGTGTGGTTTTGGTATTAACTTCTGTAAGATTTTCACTAAGGATCCAGTGAAAACACATAACCCTTCATGCTTTTCCCGCTCAGACTTCACTGTTGTTTAATCTTTCAAATGTGCACCATCTACTGGCCTCTTCTAAGCCCCACAAGGATCATAATGCTGCTCTGTTCTGTCTACATCAGAATAGTTGCTTTTCATGCCATGGCACTTACTGTCAGTTGCAGAGACAATTGCTTGCAGTCTAAATTTTGTACGCAGAATTGTCGTCTGTTTTTTCTCTAGCTATGCATAGGCCTGTGTGCTGAAAGAATTTAAGCTTGCACTCCTTCAAGTGGATGGACCCTAAGTTTTCTAGAGCTGTTTACTACCAAGAAAATTGTATATATTCTTCATGTAGTTTGGAGCTCTACAAACACTTTCTTCTGTCTTGTCCACTATGGAATTAAAGAATGCTGGGTTTTTAGTAGAAAAATAGCAGCTTCTGGGCATATGTTCCAGGCACTGTTCTAAGTGCTTTTCAAATTTGATTCATTTTATCTTTCTAACAACCCAGTAAAGCGGGTATTAGCATTATCTCCATTTTTCAAGTGAAAAAGATGAGGCGCAGACAAATTAAAGAAATAAAAGTCTATACAAGAGCTAGATTTTCACAGAACTTATTAGATTTAATTGGTGAAAAAAATCTCATGAGTGAAAATGGCATGATCAGACCAGTTCTGAAGAGTCACATTTATAAGAACATTATCCACTGAGAGAGCATCTTCAGTGTAACAGTCAATATTTTGTGACTTGCCCAAAGTCACATAGCCAGTAAATGACACAGATGGCCCTTGAACCCAGCAATCTATCTCCAAAGCCCATGCACTTAATGTAACATGGAAAGAGTGCCCATCTACCCAGAAGTCATCCAATTCTATGATTCTTTTTGCCCAGAATTGTTAACCTCCAAGTCTCACATTGCCAGTTTTCCAAATGTCTCTTTACTTGTAGTTCTTTTCCTGCCCAAGTCTGGATATGCTTTATTATTCCCTCATTTGTAGCCATATCATGAGTTTAAAGTCAATGAACTCTTGATGATGGAGAAAGGGATTAGTATTGCACTAGAATGGAAAAACATTGTTGCTGTAATTAAAATCTGTAAAAAAAAAAATATGTGGTGAGTCTACTTTCCACATTGACACTCTGTCTAGTGACTGGTTACATAGTACTAGTTGTGTAAACCTAGGAAACAAAACTGGTCAGTAAAAGACACCTGTTCCCTCTGTACCAAGTTACGCTTGTTGGGGTTTGATGAACTATTTTGAATCAGCGTGTTTTAAAAAGTGAAAGTTTGAATGAGCATTTATTTTTAGAATATTTAATACACAATGGCTTATTTTATTTATTTATTTACTTATTCTTTCTGACTGGTAAGGGGATCGCAACCCTCGGCACACTGTGGTCTGCACCACGCCGAACCCGTGTCCTCAGCGCTACCAGCGCTGCACTCTCCAGAGTGAGCCACCGGGCCGGCCCCACAATGGCTTATTTTAAACTACTGCTTTCTGACTGACCTTTGATTTTAAATTAAAGTCTGCACTGGAGTAAGATTCTCGCATGGGTTACTGGGAATGAATTGGTGAGACAATCTCCTGAGCAAAAATGGCACAATCAAATGAAGCCTAAGGAGTCACATTTAAGAGGACATTATTCAGTGAGAGAACTTCCCTAGCTTGCCAGGGCTAAGAGTTTGTAAAGATCAAAATGCTGTATTTTAATTTCCCTCATTAAATAAGGTTCTATTTTGGCCCTCCATCTCTAAAAGCCAGACTTTGAAGATTACCACTTAAGAGCAAGGGTAGGGGCGGCGAGTGGAGGATGGGTAAAAATGTATCTTCTTTTCCAAGAAAATAGTTTGAAGGCCTGCTTTTTTTGGTGAGGTGATTAGCTGAATGAATTGGAAGAGGCAGCACAGAGGATTCTCCCACAGTACTCTACCAACATCTGAGACACAAAACCTTCTGCTTTGTGCTAGAGCAGACTCTTTCAGGGAAGAGGAAGAGTCTGTGCCTCTGGTCCTGAGGAATTGTGGAAAGAAGAAGGAAAGACCACCAGGGTGCAGGAGAAAGTGACGGATACATCTTCACCTCCCATATCGAGATTCCAACTGGGGATAGTTGCACTAACTAAAGTGAGGAAAACACAACAGACAAGAGAATTACCTTCCTGGGTCACTAGAAGAAGATGGTTTTAGGTATTAATTTTACTTGAAGTGGTATGGAGCTATTTTTTCTTTTTTTTTTTAATGACTCAGATGAGGTTAGCATATCTTGACCACCCAACTGAGAAGTTCCTGCTTGTAACCTCTACCCAAGAGGCCTGAACAGACAGACAGCATCCATGCTATGGCTGGGAGATGACCATCCGCTCAAAGATCAAGACCTCGTTACAGAAGCCTGCGTTCTTTGAGAGAGCCCCAGCTCCACATCAGACTCCCACAGATCACTGTCATTGCTTAAAACTAACAAACAGCATTATTATAGTACTCTCAGCTTCAAGGCCTTCTCCAACTACCTGATTTAAAATTGTAAGCTCCCCTCATCCACAGCAACTCTTCATTTCCAACAGTGGTCCACTACACAAAACAGCTCCACGAGTGGGAGCGGAGATGCTGAGATGCTGAGCAGAACTCCGGGCTGTCTCACAGGCTGGAGGAGGAAAAACTGGGGTTTAAGATTTACTGAGGCGTTTTTTTTAAATAACCTGAAAGGCCTCCTAAGCCTTTAGAAACAATAGAATGAAAGCAGACTAGCTACCCCTCAGAGGGATCGTAATCAGATACTAAAATTATTCACACAGTTTTTCATATGTAATCTGGCATCCAATCCCAAACAATCATGCATTTGAGAAGGTGGAGCTTGACAGAAAACCAACTGGAAAAAAAAATAGAAACTAGAAGTTACCACCCTCTCCCATAAACTCACTCTCTATCACCTTTCCCTGCTTTGTTTCTCTTATCACCCTTCAGTATATTACACAGTTATGTGTTTATTTTGTTTATGGTCTGTCTCACTCACTAGAATGTAAGCTTCCTTAAGATATGGATTTGTTTCTATTCAGTCAATGTTGTTTGCCAGATATGCAGAAAAGTGTCTGAAGCATCATAGGTGCTCAAGAAATTTTGCTGAATGAAAGAATGGTCGATTTAATTTACATACCAAATAATTGCTATGACAGTTTAGAAATTTGAGCTATTACTTCAGGCTGGTGATAAAAGAAAAACTTTATGGAAGGTATTGAGGAAAGGCAAGACTGTCTTGGACAGGTGAAAACTTAAAGAGCAGAAAAGCAGTAGGAAGTGGTAAAGTAGGTAGAGAAGCAAATATATAAAATTTGGGACACAGGGAGAATAAATCTGTTTGTCTTTAATGGACATTAGCGTAGGAAAAATGAAAAATAGATGTTATAGATTAGGAAGAATGGAAAACAAGGTAGGGAGTAGAGGATTGTGAATTCTGAGTAAATATTGCAATATTTTATTCAGTATCATGATTGTCATTGATATTAATAAATTTGAGAAATAATCAGAAAATAGTAAAAAAAAGTAATGATAATAAATAACATAAGAATTTCTACACATTTTAATGAGCTCAGTTGAATCAAAGTCAGCAGCACTGTATCATATATTATTCTTTTAAATGAAATTAAAGTGTATAGAACAGTTTTTGAGATAAGGATGGAATGAATTATAAAACACCTCATATTCAGAATTGATTGAACCCATACTCAACTAGATTTGAGTTCCTTTTCTAAGGAAGAATTTGAAACCTTAAATGGTTTATAGAGGTCAAAATCAAAGAGAATAATTTTAACAGAGTGACCCAAAAGGATAGACTTTTAAAAAAAAAGTTTATTTGAGAAAGGAGACTTTTAAAAACATGTATGAAATATGTTAGCTGTGAATAAAGTTATTGTTAATGTACAAATTATAAACATTTATTAAGATTACTGAGGAAAGTTGTAGAATCATCCTTGGTGTTTTAGAGCAAGAAGAACCATAAATTGATTTTGTGCTTTCTTATCTCAGTTTTGCTTCCAATTATTTGATTCTGTTATTTGTATAAACCTTTATTTACATGCTGTTTTCTAGTAAAGAAATTCTTAGAATGTTTCCATCAAATAGAAATTTTAAATTCCATAAGAGCAGACAATAGCTACATATTTTTACAGTCTCATATATCATGGGGCTAAGTGATTGCTGAATCACAGTAAAATTAATAAAATTCAAACTGTTCAAGCTATAATAAAAGTATCCCAGGGCATTGTTGAAATGATAAAAGGGAGAGTGTAACAAAGAAAGTGCATCAGGGATTATACTTTGAAAGCTAATTGAGTTTTTAATGACAAGTCTCATATGGGTATAGACAGCCTTAAATTGCAAGGAAAGAAGAATCTGTAACAATTCAGTTTTTTTCAAATCAAAAGTTTTATTCTAGGAAGATTTCAACAGAACTCGACCATGGAAAATGGACATGGACTCTAATTAATTAATCATCTAGAAAATTCCCTGGGAGAAATCAACAAAAATCATATTGCAAACACATAGAAGAACACTGTCTAAGGACAACAATCATCTATGCTTATACTGACAGAATTGTCTGACTTGCTCATGATTAGATGTGAGATTTAAAATCCATAACAATATCTTGGCTTTTTTTTTTTTTTCTTTTCTTTTTTTTTTTTTTTTTTTTGTCATTGTTTTCTAAATTTTTTCCTTTTCTTTTTCTGCAAACAAAATTACTCCAAAGGCTTATTCTATTTTTAAGCAGAATGCATGAAATCATATTTAAAATAAATTAAATTTAGGAGAGGATGTACGTAATTGCCTCTGTTTAGTGAGCTTTTTGTGGCTGAATTTGAAAACTCCCACAGTCTGACCCTTCAGTCAGTTTTTGCTCCTCGCCTGGAACCCTTGTTGTTATGACCTAAAAATAACCTGGTTGATTCAGCAGGAAGAGTGATCCTGAAGGAACTGTTAGAAGTGGAGTCCCCAAGGCTACCCAGATATTGAAAGCTTTGCACAAGTGAAATCCAGTAGATGAAATAAAAACTAGGCAGCTTTCTATAAGCTCAGTTTTACAGAGAACAGAAAAGCACACAGGGATCATCACATGCTGTTGGTTCTCCTCTCTTGTTGCTGGGCAGGGATTTCTCCTTTCACTTTGGTTTGAGCACTGTTGTTTCAGGCAGTCAATATATACCCTACAGGTAACTTCTCGAAGGAAAGAAAATACTACATCAGCTTTTAAACATGAGCTGTCTGTCTGTACTAGCCATGTGGGAGCATTAGAGAAATGGAAGGATTTAAATTAGTTCTCTTCTTCACGGTTCATTAGCAGCACCTCCTTATTAGGTCTAGCCTTTTATGTTTAATATCTAAAATAGTTCTTGGTTAGCCATCAGCTCAAAACTGATGATACTGTATCAGATTATATCTTCCCCTGTCAGAAATCCTTTTCTCTCTTTATTCGGCCAGCTTCTTTATGTTCAGCATTCCTTTAAAAATCAAACAACAACAAAAAATCTGTATATTAAAAAAAAAAAAAAACCACACACACACACTCACACACACACACACACACACAAAGTTGACTCCAATGTTCACAATGTCACAAGCAACTACTGGGTTTACAGTCTGTACATTTAAACACACATACACACAGGCATATACATTCAGGCTTTTAATTTTGAACATGACCACTCTATTTTTGGAAAAAGAATATCTTTTGAATAAACAGTTAGTTTGATATCAGATTTACTCAGTATTAGTTTTCTCTTCTAGAGCTCACAAATTAGTAAAAAAAAAAAAAAATCTTTTTTTAAATGCTCCAATAGTGACAGTTTTTATCATGTACTTATGTGGGCTAGGCATTAAGCTGGAATTTCACTCTGGCCTACGAACAGTTATTAGTCACTATAGCACCTGAAGGTTCCATATGCTCCTGACAATCCCACAAGATAGATGTGCTGTGTTATTTAAGATTCATGGTTATGCCCATGAATCATCACTATATATAATTCAAAAACTCACATTTGCCCTCATGCTATAACATTTTATTTTCTATTTTATCAATGTCTACATCTTATTCTTAGAAGCTAAAATTAGTTTGTCTTAATAAAATAGGTAATGATATGTGTTTATAAATCTAATTTTTTAAATTACTTAGAACTTTAATTTGTTAATTAGAAGGAGAAATTTTTTATCTCACAGAAATAAATATACGTATCTTTGAATTATTTGGGTTAGATGTTTGGGTAAGTAAAAAAAAAAAAAATGTGGTTTCTAGAGGCCAAAAACTTTTTAAAATTGGAAGTCAAACTGGAGAAGAAAGTCTATTGATTTGGATGACTACATGGCCTCTAAGCCAACATAAGTTCTGTTGCAAATGCCCAGTGTGCTTCTAAGAATCAAGACAATATGTAGGGAGTAAATTGTTGGTATCTGAATGGAAACATATGAACAATTTGCTCCTCACACAGTACAAAGTAGCTAGGCAGCCACATTAAGTGATTGGAAATGCAGGAAGATGAAGATAAATTCTTACACGTCACTTTTTTTTTTTTTTTTCAGTGGCTGGCAGGTATGGGGATCTGAACCCTTGACCTTCGTGTTACTAGCACCACACTCTCCCAAATGAGCTAACAGGACAGCCCCAAACTCTTAACTTGTAGGCAGATCTAGCAGTGCTAAGATTAGCCTTCAGAGAGTCACTTCAGAGCTTAATTTTTCCCCTATGGCTCTCTAGTGCTTATAAAATGAAAACTCTGTTTCATCCTGTTATGAAATATCTCTCAGAATCCACCTTGACCTTCTTCCCCTCAAATCACAATGTAGCACTGGTTACAATTTTTAAATGATAATCACAATATCTGCCTCCCTGTATAGATTCTAAGTTCCAAGAAGACAGGGATTCCCTGTTTATCTTTAATGTGTTCCAAGAAATAAACATAGTGCCGGAAGGAAGGAAGTAATAAATGCAAGTGTATTTCAAAAAGTTCATGGAAAGATTTCTATTATCATCTAATTCTATTTTTCCACGAACTTTTTGAAATACCCTCTTATTTGTTAAATCAATGAATGAGTGATTAAATGAATAATACTAAAAATGTATTTTAAATTAAAAATTTCAAGTGGATGGATGAATGGAAATGAAGAAGCCCTCAAAGTTCCAATTTTCCAATTTCACAATAACAGGGTGTGTCTGAAAGAGTAGACAATTTTTTACAATCTTACTGTATACCTTAAATTATGCATTCAGCCAGTATTCCAATAGCAAGGAATTATTAAATAAAATACCTTACATGTATATTAAATGTATCTATGTTTACTAACATAGTTATAAATAATTTGATACCAGAAACATAGAAAATACTAAAGAAAAGTTCTTTTTCAATTTCATTAGTGGTAGAGAGTAGATAGTTTGGTGAAAAAATATAACCTTTTACTCTCAGGAAGGTGCCTCTGCTTCAACTGCCAGATATTTTTCAGCTAAGGTTTCACTACATCGTTCTATTATAGAATGATCTTTCCCCTTTTGTGCTTAACTCTGGGGAGAAATGAGATTTCACTGAGTAAGATTTTAACCTGAAAACACAAAAATTCATATATAAGAATAAAAGCTCCCTGCCACAGATAGGAAATTAAAATCAGTAACGATCAAGAAAATATTTGTTACCTACTAAATGACAAAGGAGGGTAAAAACACTTTGAAGGTCTGATAGAAAATTATATAATAAAATAGTCTCATTGGTTTCAGCATTTAAGTTGAAACCTTTTTCTCCTCAATAAAATGTTTATTATACTAATACAAATGCTGTTAACAGAAACAAGTTTTTCTAAAAATAATGCATCTTAGATTTTACTCATTTTCAAATATATGTGTATTATCTATATTATTCAAATATGTGTGTATAATATAAAATTTTTATGATTGCATTCATTTCTATATAATTTTATAAATTCTATATTCAAATATAATATAAAATTTTATATTGCAGATGGATATATTTATAAAGATTTAAAATTTGGGAAATAGACTTTTTTAGCAATTTTTAACCATTTATCATTTTTCAAATTGTGAACTTACTTTTTCAGCAAGCACATATTGGCTGCCTATTCATTTCTAATTTTGGGGTAGGTATTTGATGCACAATGAGTTTCATTGCAGAGGATTAAATTAAGAATGATATTTATGACATTACCACAACCTTGGAAACATCCTGCATGCTCCTTACTACCTCATGGAGGTAATCATTATCCTGAATTTTATGTTTGTCTTTCCCTTGTTTTTCTTTATATTTTTACCGTGTTTTTATCTGCAAAAATATTTTGTTTGTTCTTTCTATTATTGTACTTTATATAACATTTAAATATGTCCTTGTAAATTAATTTTTCATTGAAGTATGTTTAAAATAATCTGCCATGTTAATGTGTGAGATGTATTTCAGTCATTTACACAGCTGCCCGGCATTTTATTGTAGGAATATGCCCCCTCCAGTGGTTGCAAGGTTGCTGGTTTTCTCAGGCCCTGTGGTTATAAGGCTGACGATTTTCAAGGTTACTGTGGAACTGGGGAGAAGTATCCAGAATATGTAAAGAACTCTCACAACTCAATAGCAAGAAAAAAAAAAAACTTGGTTTAAACATTGGCAAAAGATTTAAAGACACATTTTAAGAGAGAAGTGCCAGAGTCCAGCTCCGCAGGATTCATTGGACTTGAATAGGTGGTGTGGAATAGGATGAGGAAAAAAGAGAAAGGCGGACCACAAATGTCTAGTGCAAGTGTGGACAACGACCACATGAATCTTGCTTTATTTATATGTTTTTACTTAATCTTTTACATAATGATTTATCTTTTAAGCAAAACATTTCTTATTTCATCTCTATAGAAAAATCAAAACATTCCAAAGCACTCATGCTGTGACAAAAACACCCACTCATGCATCAATAGTTCACCCCAAAGCCTGTGGCTTGTGGCCAGGAAACTATACAATAGCAACATGCTTGGCTTTAAAACATCAGACTTTTGGTCTGAATCATAAACCTTAACCTTCTTAGCTTACAATTTGACCCTTTTTTAATCTTACTTATACTTACTACACTTAATTTTAATAACATTGATTAGGTATGGTTAACAATTTAATATTGCTTATACTCTTGATTCTCTATATTGACTCTATATTGATTATTTTAATTTATAATCAAAATTACAATGTTTATAACATGAATATTATAAAATTTAACTATAAATCTTTATTAAATTTCTATGTTATTGTTACAAATTTTGTGTTACAAACTGATTTAAACAAAACCTATTAATATCAAAATTTCTTTGTGTTTCTCTACTATTTAACTTATTTATTTTATAACGAAACCTTTTATTTCCCTGCCAATAAACTCCAGGAACAGCACAGGGGACGAAGTGAAAAGTTAAATGATCCTACTCAAAATAACAAAAACACACTGTATCATTCTTATATTACTAGGGAAACAACATGTTCTTGGTAAATCAAGTGAAACTGTGGGAATGGGGAAAAACAAAGAAATCTGTAACTGGTTATCAAATAGTTGTAAACACCACTGCACTCAGACCCACCGTCTCCCTGGGGGATGTGGATAGAAATCCAACATAATAACTTCATTCCACATGCACAAAAGCATGTTCACAACTATAGAACTAGTTATTCTAAAATTATGGGTCAATGCACACACCACTAACAGGAAAAATCTACAACAAAATTAAATAAAGCCAACCCGGACCGCGAACATACATCCAAAACACCTCTAATACTGACAATGCCTTTTAAATAAACCAGTTAATTTTGATATATTATTAATAAGTCCTTTGAGAAACCCCAGGGCCCTCGGAACCTCCCATAGCCATACTTAGCCAAAAGGTTGGGCTTTCCAACCTTGGAAAGCCCTGTCGAGTAACAAAAGGCAAACAGACAGGAAATTCCACAGAGCCGTGCCACACACGCTGGATCCCCTTGCAGCCTAGCTGAACAAGGGGTGTCACCCCTCAGGCTCCCATGCCATCCCTATAGCAGGATGGCTCTTGACAGAGAAGAGATATGAATGGTAAGTAAACACATGCAAAGATGTTCAACATCACTGGTCATAAGGGAAATGCAAATTAAAAATCACAATTAGAAAACACTGCATATCCACTAAAATGGATAAAAAGCAATCCCCCTCTAGGAATTTATTCAAGAGAAATGAAAACTTTTGTCCACATAAAAACCATTAAGTGAATGTTTATAGCAGCCTTATTCATAACAGCCAACACCTGGAAATAACTCAAATGCACATCAACAGGTGAATGAATTAACAAATTGCACTACATCCATGACATGAAATACTACTCATCAATAAAAAGAAATAAATTACTGACAAGCACAACAGCATGGAAAAATTTCTAATGCATTACAATAAAGAAAAAAGCCAGACACAAAAGGCCACATACTGTCTAATTCTATTTATATGACATTCTAGAAAAGACAAAACAGTAATGACAGAAAACAGATTGGAGTTTGCCAGAGGCTGGGTGTGGAAAAATGAAATGGACTGCAAAGAGGCACAAAAGAACTTTTTGGAGTGATAGGAATTTTCAATATCTTGATTGTGGTAGTTATCACTGCATGCACTTATCAAAACTCATTGAACTATGCACTTAAAAGAAGTGAATTTTACAGCATGCTAATTATTACCTCAATAAACCTGACAAAATATTTTATGAGGATGTTGTATTCAACTTTATAATATTATTATAAACATAAATATTTCATTAGCTATTAATATAAAATAAAATTATATTAACATTTATAATTTTAAAAAGTAAGGAGACAAAACAAAAAAATAGCATCAAGTATACACCAACAATATCAATGACAACAACTGTATAAGACACACAGGAATAAATCTAACAATATTGTATGAAAGTTTTATGGAGGAAACTTATAAACTTTACTGAAACATTTTGAAGATCTATATAGATCAAGAAAGCCACTGTGTTCATGGATCAAAAAAACTCAATGTTATAAAGATATCAACATTCCTACATTGAACCATAAATTCAAGTTAAATTCACTCACTCAGCAAATATTTACTGAGCATCTATCCTTACTCAAGGCCTACTGTTTTAGGTGCTTGAGATGTACAAATGAACAAATCCGAAAATAACCCTGCCAAATCTGAGTTTAGAGTCTAGCTGGGGAGGAAATGGACAGTTGAGAGGGACAAAATAATAATAGGTATACTAATAAATAAGCCATATAGTATATTAGAATGTGATACTTGAGTATGAACACAAAGTAGAGGCAACTAAATGATTGTGACAGGTTAAAATTTTAAATGGGATTTTCTTTAAAATCAGCAAATTTATTAAAATATATGCCAAAATATATATGGAAGATCAAAAGTTCAAAAATAACTAAATCATTACCACACACACACACAAAAAAGGAATATGCTAGAGAGGCTTGCTCTATCAGATATTAAAACTGTTATAAAGCTACACTTTTATGGTAGTATTGTACTGGTAACTGATAAACAAAAGAACAGAATAGAGAACCCACCAATATATTAAAAGATATATGGAAACCGTATGAATAGCAGAGTTGGTGTTTCAGAAAAGCAGAAAAATGAAGGATTATTTAGTAAATGGTCCAGGAATGAAAATTGGATCTCTACCTTATATATACACAAAAATACTTTCAAATATGTCAAGGACTTAAGCATAAAAGACAAAGTATTTAAGATGGCAATATAAGAGAGTATCTTTATGAAATTGCAGTAGGAAAGAGTTTCTTAAGCAGGATTCAACATTGCAAAAATTTCAAAAAATTTCATAAACAAGATTCAAAAATGCAACTACACTATATTGAACAACTTTTTAATTTAACTAAGGTGATCCACTTTATTAGTAATCAGGAAAATGTGAGTTAAAGTCACGACATCATTTCACATTCATCAGACTGACAAAAAGTAGAAACTCTGACAATTCCACATAACAGCAAAGATATGAAACATTGGAAACCATTAAAATTTGCCAGCAGGAGAAGGGAGTGGTATAACTTCTTTGAAAGGAAAATCATGATGCCTCATAAAATGCCTGAATGTGTGGAACTAAAGTCATAAATAAGAATGTTCATAAGATCATCATTTCAAAGGAATTAGAGTGAAGCAAATCCACATGGGTGCATCTCAAGAGAATAATTTGACTATCAAAAGAAAGGCACAGAAGAAAATCTATAGTATAATTACATTAATATAACTTCAAAATCAAGCAAAAGGAAGCAACATATTGTTTATGGATACATATTTCTGTAGCAACATTATATAGCAAGGAAGGATTAACACAATTTCTGGTGTTTCCCCCTATGAATAAGGGAGGGGAAACAATTGGAGAGAAGACCATAAGGGACTTCAAATAATTGAAATACCATCGTCCCTTGGTATCCCTGGGATATTAGTACCAAGACCCCTACAGTTACCAAAATCCATGGATGCTCAAGTGCCTTATAGAAAGTGGTGTAGTATTTGCATATAATCTACACACATCCTCCTATAGACTTTAAATCATCTCTAGATTACTTATAATATCTAGTATAATGTAAATGCTATGTAAGTAGTTGTTATCTTTTATTATTTTTTAATTTGTATTAGTTTTCATTGCTATGTTGTTATTTTTATTGTTAATATTTCATATTTTCAATCTGCAGTTGGTTGAACATAATGATGCAGAACCCATGGATACAGAGAGGGGACTGTGTTCTGTTTATCAAGCTTCATGGTGGGCGTTTGTCTATTTTTTTGGAAACTATTGTGAACATTATATACATTCTCTTGCATGTTTCATAATATAAAAATTTTAAGAAGTATTGAATGTTCATTAAGCCATCTAATTTAAGCACTATGGTCAGTCTATATTTCATCTTATATGATAGATTTATTAAGCCTAATTTAATATTTTGCTTGCAAGGCTTAAGAAATTGTAAACTGTTTTTGAATTTAAATTCTTTTGCAAGTTCTTTTTAATGGGGTCGACTCAATGTTCTCTGGCGAAATAGTGGATCACTTAGACAATAATTGCTATTAATGCTGTCAAATATTTCCATTAGCTTAAAAAATTTTAAAGGAATTCCCTTTCTGATTCATATAGACTTTCTTTCTCCCTTCCAGATAGTATAGTGCAGAAAGTATTTACTAGTAATTGAGTCAATAATCACAAAAAATACAATAGTAAGAGTTAAAGCTTACTGAATACCTACTATGTATCAGGTACTTTTTTAGGTAAGAAAACATAGCAGACAAAAATCTCCACCCTCATGGCAATTTCATTGTTACAAGAGAAGAAAGTTAATCAACAAAATGGTATAAACATAATATGCTAGAAGGTGATAAGAGTTGTGGAGAAAATTAAAGTAGGGAAGGGCATGAGAAATGTAGATGGAGGAGGAGGGGGAATTTTAATTAGGGTGACTAGGAAAAGCATCACTGAGAAGGTGACAGTCGAGCAATGACATTTCAAAGCTAGTGAATGTGTATGTTAAAAGGAATCCTGCGAAAAAAGCATCCTGAAAGAAAAAACACAGTTAAGTGCTCTGAGCCTGGAACATGCCTCATAGGTTCTAGAAACAGCAAGGTTAGTCTTGGAGGATGAATTGTCATCAGGGGCAACAGAGCAGGAAATGAAATCAGTGAGGGGGGCAGATCACATAAGACTTACAGATTATGGTAAGAGATCTTGTTTTTATTCTAAATGAGATAAGTGGTATACACTGACCAATTCCAAAAGGATCGTGCTGAATGAGGTGGACAATAGACTGGAGTTGGGCAAGGCAGAAGCAGGAAGACAGTCAGAGGCTATCACAATAATCCAGGTAAATGACTGTGGGCCTTGATCATGTTTTAGCAGAAAGGTGGTGACATTTGGGGAATTTAAACCTAGAGCAAATAAGATTAACTTACAAAATTCCCGTGGAGTACTAGAGAAAAAGAGGAATCAAGGGTGACTCCAATGCTTTGGTTTGAGAAGCTGAAAATAGAGTTACCATCCTTCCAGGCAGAAAAGACTGCAGGTGGAGCATGTTTGCAGAGAAAGATCATGAGTTTGCTTTATTGCTCAGTTTGAGATTTATATATGAGCTTGGGGTTCAGCAAAGAAGTATGGGCTAAAGATATAAATGTCGGTTAAATATACAGTACTTGAGGCCATTAAGGGAGTGAGAGGAGGAAAAAAAATAAAAGAGGGACAATGCCCAAGCCCTGGATTTTTCCAATATTATGAGGTCAGAGAAAGGAAAAAATCAGAAAAGGATTTAGGTCATGTGGTTGATGATGTGTGTTGTAGTGGGGAAGGGGGTAGGCATGGGGAGAGCAGGACTCAGGAGTGAATTTCATACTGGAAATGTAGGAAATGCTTCAAACAAGGAAAGTGTCATTAACTGTGGCAAATTGCTGCTCCTAGATGAAGTAAGTTGTGGCCCAAGAACTGACTACTGGATTTAGCAACACAGAAGTCACTGATGACCTTGATAAGAGAAGTTTCACAGTGAGAGTGAAATGTGGGCTAAAGCCAATTTGAATAAGTCTAAGGGAAATGGAAACAGAAAAAATAGACAACTACCAAGAGTTTTGTTATGAAAACAAAAGACAAACAAGGCAGCTGCTGCAGAGGAATATGAAGTCCAGAGAAACTCTTCTTTTGAAGAATGGAAGTCACAGTATGTCATATATGCCAATGAGAATGATCAAGCACAGACAGAGTAATTGCATGGACCATGTTCTTGAGAAGTGAGAGAAATTGGGAGCTACTGTGCACGAGGAGAAGGCAGCTTTACAAAGGAGCACAGACAGTTCATCCATAGTTACAGGAGTGAAGGCTAAAGGTATAGGATGCTTGATAATGACAGCTATGTAAATGTGGTAGTAGGAGCTGGAGAAAGATTTTTTGTCTTTGCTTCAATTTTCTCCATGACCAAGGAATCACAGATATTAATGAGAATAAAGGCAGGAGAATGAACTAAAAGTTTGAAAAAAGAAGAGAAAGCATAAGGTATTTTTCCAGGAGAGTCATGAAGTTTAAATGAGAATGGTGATTATGGTACTATGTTTTTCTCCTACCAAATGGATGCTTGGGTGTAGGCAGAGAATACAACAAAAAAGGGAAGATATTTGGTGTGAGTGCAAGGGAGTGCTTATGAAGTTTGACTGTGGAATGTAAACTTGGTAAGAAGGGAAGTAAGTACGGGAAAACACAGGGAAGTGAAATTTTTGTAGGATTAACAGATTATAAATACTAGTGGCTTGGAAGGATTTTTTTATCAGAGAACAGGCAGTTGAACATGTCATCTGTCAAGTTTGACATTGACTTGATATATATGTATTAAATTGTTTGAAAATATATTTCTTATCTCATGTGTATATGTATATATTACTTTTACATTTTTGTTTTTGATTCTAAGTCAGAGACAGTTATTTTTCTATATCCGTACAAATTAGTAGTTGACAAAATAATCTCATACCAACAATATGATTATAAGCTAATCTTCTAACATTGCCTCAGGAAGAAGTACCAATTTTGTTCTGTGAAGATGACTATCCATCAGATTGTTCTATCGTACTATCTCTGCTATGACCAGTGAGACCCAAATAATTGTGCCTTCTAGAAGTTAGACAGGGAGACAGATTTTCTAACTTTTTATTTATCAAAACATTTAAACTTAAAAAAAAAAAATTACATCTGAGAACTTTATCTCACTTACAATGACCTCAAATAAAAAGATATAAGAATGAGGGGAAAATGAGCTGCTGACACAGGGAAAAGTTTGTTGCCAGGAAATCAGTTCAGTGGGATCGATCTGCCTGAGGCCTATCTTGACTTCATCCAGGCCAGAGGTGTGTAAATCAATGCCTATTTTAATGGTTATTCTAGTCCATCTTTATAAACCATGGCTTTCTTTTTTAATAGAAAATAATGAATGCTTTTCTTATAATTATAAATAGAATATACTCTCTGAGATCCGTTTAGTTTTAGTAATTATATCACTATGTTGCATCAGCATTTTTTAACCTTTTTGGGGAACCATTCTGGAACCTTGATAAAAGCAATGGACTCTTTCTCCAAGAAAAATACAGTTACATGAATAAACACAAATTTGCATAGGGTTTTGAGGTGTTTACTGACACCCTGATAATCCTCCAGGGGCATCCTTAGAATTCACTTTAGGACCTGTTCAGAACCCTGCACCTTCTACATTTTTTTGTGTGATGGCAAAGGAATCTGTAGGAGTATGGCAAGACCATCTACAGTCACATCTATAATGGAAAAGTTGTTCCTTATGCTGGTTTTCTGCCCATCAACATGATCTTGGTGACATTTTCTTGTTCATTTTTATGAATACATATATTTGTATATTAACTATATCTTTTTACTATAGTTCAGTGAATTCTCACTAATCCAAACTAATGGAATTTTGTGATGTTGTAGATCATCCAAAATAATAAACTATTCACAAGGCATACATTCCTACTTATAGTTTAATTATTTTAAATATTAAATTGTATGCATTTATCAGAATATATTACCCTAGAAGAGACAGAAGTCCAGAGATGTGGGCCGGCCCCGTGGCACACTCGGGAGAGTGCAGCGCTTGGGAGCGCAGCGCAGCTCCCGCCGCGGGTTCGGATCCTATATAGGAATGGCCGGTGCGCTCACTGGCTGAGCGCGGTGCAGGCGAACCCACACCAAGGGTTGCGATCCCCTTACCGGTCACAAAAAGACAAAAAAAAAAAAAAAAAAAAAAGAAGTCCAGTGATGTGTTGAATGACAGAAGAAAATTCTCGTATATAACAGAATGATGAGTGTGAATTTTCTGGTTATCCCAGAATTAGTGACTAGAACCCAAAACTGAGAACAAAGAGGTACTAAGCACTCACTTTCTAAAGAGATACCCCTAAAATGAAGGTCAGAATCCTCCCTGTAGGATTGACTAAGCAGAATCAGACTCAGCCCTAGAAAGCAGCAGAGCTGTTAATAGTACGAGTACCATACTTAATCAGCCTGGCTTAAATCTTGGCCTGGCCACACTAGCTACATAACCGTGAGCAAGTCACACAGTCTCTCTGTTCCTCAATCAGTAAAATGGAAATAATAATAACTACAAAAATAGTGCTTGTAATAGTTATACTTAGCACACAGTAAATGCTCAATAGTACTTACAGCTAGCATTTAGTACATACTCGGTATTTTCTGTATTTTACTGTCCTTTTTAAAAAATATCTACATCATAGGATTTTTGTGAAGATTAAATGCCAACATAGACATTAATAAATAGAAAAGTACCTAGGCCTTGGTAAATACTCAATAAATGTATTATTTTGCTTCTATTTTGTCCATAGTTAATACAACCCTCCCTCCAAGTGTGTGTGAGTGTGTGTGTGTATGCAAGAAGTACCTAGGCCTTGGTAAGTACTCAATAAATGTATTACTTTGTTTTTATTTTTTCCATAGTTAATACAACCCTCCCCCCTCCGTGTGTGTGTGTGTGTGTGTGTGTGTGTGTGTGTGTGTGTGTGTGCAAAAAGTAGGAGAGTCACAGACACTGTTTTTATAACTCACCGCAGTGCTTAGCACAATGACTGGCTCATAGTTAAATAATTGAATGATGTAAATAAAGTCATCAATGTTCAGTGGAAATTGAATGGTTTTGAAGAGGTTCACATGATCCTAAAGAAACACAAATGCTAGATTAGCTTAACTGAGAAAGAGATCAATTCTGATGAAAATGATCTGAGGAAGCTTATCGTATTAGGTAGGAAGAGAATAAGAATTTGAAGGAAGATAGATTTCGATGAACAAGTTGGAAAGGAGGAGAGAAATGTAAAAAAACTTATGTGTGTTGCTAAATATACTGGATTATGAATCAATTAATTTGCAAAGAGCTGAATGGATTATATGGAAAAATAATAAAAGATGTATCTATAATTGTAAGGTCTTTGTCCTTATACAGACCTACTGACATGATGCTAATTATTTGGATATTTCCCATAAAGAGCATGTAGGTATTGAAGTTTTTAAGCAGAGGGACATGAGATGTATCTCAGACAAGGTTAAGCACAGGAAACTAAAACTACTTTAGGTATTTTGAGCAGAAAGTAATTTAGCAAAGGATTAGGTAATTAAAAAATGGTTGCAATGGTTGGAGAAATGAGCTCTAGGCTGGGCCTCTGGGGATGGCTGAAAATTCTTCTCAAAACCCAAGATGACAAAAAATAGATACTAGAACTCTAGTTCAGAAAAACCTCACATCAATATCACTTTGCTTATCGGCAGAAACTAATAAAATAGGTCAAACAGATAAAATGTCTCCATATTACTTCTGCCTTTTGAATATCACAGCATTGCATATAATTGGCAAAACCAAATTGTGTCAAGAAACCCAGCAGCAAAGAAATCCAAGAAATGTAGTCTCAGTGTCTCTCTCTCTCCTCCCCGTCCTTGCAGCACATAAAGGGAATACAGTATAAGAAGGAGGACCTGGATTTTGGTAGCATTGCTCCATAGCTTGGATCATTACATAGGCATGATCAGCTACAACATTGCCCACTGGCGATCAAGTCAACCTTCAGCCCTTCTCCCCTTCCTGGAAGTTGCAGGGTGAGTTTAAAAGATCCAAGAGTTGCTGTTGTTGTTTTAATTAGTTCAGTGACAATTTGCTTGTTGGTTTGGAGTTAAGAGATTATGAATAAAGTTAGTGAAGGGAAAAAGTCACTTATTACTCCCTGGTTCATGTGTTGAAACAAATGTGGTGCTTTCAAATAACACAGAAAATTCAGCAGACCAAGCAGATGACTTTTTCTTTTCAGGGTTAGTATGTAATCCTTTATTCCCTTTAAAGTATACAATCAATATGTTTAAAAAATCCTTTAGAAGCTGAAATACTGCGGCAACATTTCAATTCTTATTTCAAAGAGTTCAGTGTACCTTTTGAATTATTTTCCATCAAAAGAAAGGAGAGAAAGAGAAAAAGTAGGCAAAAACAAAATCACAACTTTTGAAAGCATACAATGATAGGGTTGTAGCTTTTGCAAAAAACTAAATATTTGATGTAATTACTAAAATTTTATACACTTTCAAATATCATTAAGGAAATACTGCCTATGAGTATTACATTTTCAAGAATAGCATACACATTTGGTTAATTACTGATAATCCATTCATCCAGTTTATGTACAGCCATAGCCAGTCTACTGCCCACATCCCAGCCTACATTTTGCTTTTTACAGTCCTTCCATTTGGAAATGAAAGTCAGGATCCTTGCCAATAACAACCACCCCCAATGTTTTCAATATTGCTACCATTACCCTGGCAACACAGAAGACAGGACATAAATAGTTGCTTTGCCAAACACATCTATTGCCTTGTTATGCTTGTGGGAGTTAGTGTTGTTAAGAGGAATTTATACCAAAGTTATAAGTAAATTTTGACTTATCAATGGCAAGATTTTCTAAAAAGTGCATTCATGCTTTATTTATTTAGACAATTAAGTGGAAATGTAAATAAAATATAAACCCCATGAGGACTGAGAAAATACTTGTCTTGGGCCGAGCCAGTGGCGCACTCGGGAGAGTGCGGCGCTGAGAGCACGGAGACGCTCCCGTCACGGGTTCGGATCCTATACAGGAATGGCCGGTGCACTCACTGGCTGAGCACCGGTCACGAAAAAGACAAAAAAAAAAAAAAAGGAAAATACTTGTCTTGTTCCCAAGCACTGTGCTCCAGCAGATGCTCAATAAATATTTATTAAATGAGCGAATTTGTTCAATGCAAGTATGAGTTTCTCAAGGTAAAGCATAGTTTGACCATATTTACATCACTGTATTGGTAGCATTAAATCATTTTTTCAAATCATAGTCCAGAATATTTTTTAAATGACAGAATTGTTAACAGATGCAGAGATTTCATAATCTAGATTCAGCTGAGCTATCTGGTATACATATGAGATAATATATATAGCCGGATGTAAGAAAAAACAAACAAACATTTTTTCCCTCTACTCTACACAGCCACTCAACACAACACTTTTAACACCAGATGTGGGGGGTACCCCCCACACCAAGCATTCTCCAGCAGACGCCTGTTGTGTATCCTCTAATTCAATTCAATTCTAACACCATCTACCTGGAGATAGCATCAGACCCTACAAGTTGAGGGCTTGGTCCCACAAGACTGTCCCCCACTTATGATGCCAATGGCAAATCTCAGGTTATGACCTTGTACTTCTGACTGACTAGCTATAAATCAGGGTTCCCATGACCCCACCCTTGATTTCAATTAATTTGCTAGAGCCGTTCACAGATCTCAGAGAAACACTTTACTTATGTTTACCCATTTATTATAAAGGCTATTACAAAAGATACAGATGAACAGACAGATGGAAACAATGCATAGGATGAGGTGTGGGAGAAGAAACACTTTACTTATGTTTACCCATTTATTATAAAGGCTATTACAAAAGATACAGATGAACAGACAGATGGAAACAATGCATAGGATGAGGTGTGGGAGAAGGGGGGGCGGAGTTTTCATGCCATTGCTGGGCATGCCATCCCCAGGCACCTCCATGTATTCAGCTATGCAGAGCTCCCCAGTCCCAGTCCTTTTGGAGTTTTATGAAGGCTTTATTACATAGGCATGATCAACTGCAACATTGCCCACTGGCGATCAAGTCAACCTTCAGCCCTTCTCCCCTTCCTGGAATTTGCAGGGTGAGGTTGAAAGTGCCAACCCTTTAATCACATGGTTGGTTTCCTTGTCAACCAGCCCCCATCCTGAGGCTATCCAGGAGCCAACTAAGAACTTCATTAGAACAAAATATGCTCCCATCATCGAGGACATTTAAGGGATTTTAAGAAGCTGTGTCAGGTGCTCCTATCACTCAGGAAATTACAAAGGTCTTAGGAGCTCTGTGTCAGGAACTGGGGTCGAAAAACAAATATCAGAACAAAAGATTCTTCTAGTTCACCTATCTATAAAAGTTTTAGGAGCTCTGCTCCAGGAACCCAGGGGGGCAGAAACAAAATATGCATTTCTTATTATATCACACTAGACACGATGTCATTGGATATCATCAGCACTCTTGATGTCGAATTAGGTGCTTTTTATATAACTGTGGCATTTTAGCCTCTCTCATGTCACACGTTGTAGGCATTTTGCAGATAAGACTCTAAGAGGTCAGCAAAGTTAGGCAAAGTTACCCGGTTTGTCAGAGGAAAGGAGAGCGAAGTGAGAACCCAGGTTCTTCTGGCTTCAAAGCCCACGCTCATTCTGGGGAAAAAATTACCTCTCTCAGTGTCTTTCTTCAATCTGTAGCATGGTGTAGGCCTTTCTGGAATTAGAAAGCTGATCTAGAAATCGTACCATAGTGCCAACCCAGTTTCACTTTCCTTGAATGCCTGCCATCCCCTCTCCGTAGTAGGGATTTGGCACTTTTTCCAGAATTTAGAAAGTGAGAAAGGACTGTGGTAAGCAGAGCAGTAGGGATTATTTCCATGTGTTTATTGAAGGTCTTCTTTTGAAAGAAGAACTGGCTTTTGGAAACAGCTTAAGATAAACCATGTGTATAACACATTTTGTGTCACTTTAGAAAGGGAATAGTCCAAAATAAAAGAAGCCATTAAATGATAGACTAATGGGGAAGAAAATGGATATATCACCAATCTCCCAGATGAGGAAACACTGCGACATGGTAGAAAAAACATAAAATTTGGAATCAGATATTTCAGGTTTTAGTCCTAGCTCCACCACATACCTATTTTTCTCACTTGGGCAAATTACTTAAAGCCTGATTTTTCTTCATAAAATGGTTAATTACAGTTTTTGGTTTTCAAGGCTATTGGGAGTTTAACTGATAACATACAGAAGCACTTCTTACATGGTAAAGTGCTATACAAATATTAGTTATTAGTGATAGTAACAATACCATTGTTAATATGTTAGTCCTAGGACAGAGTATTCAATTCAATAATCTAATTTTACAGATGAAAAAGCTGAAGCATAGAAAAATGAAGTGACACCAAGATTCCCAATAAAGATAGGATAAAAAGAAATTTGAAAATAGACACAAACCACTGTCACCTAGAATCAATGGTTTCGGTACATTAAGTCTGGCAATACTACATGCCATACATATTAAAAATGGAAACACTTGCTTTCTATATTTATGACTAATCTAAAGTTTTCTTTAAAAACTGAATTTTAAAAAAGCAGTGATTACAAGTACTACTATAATGTCCAGAAAGAAAGGGAAGTCCAATTTGTAAGATAACAAATATGTGCATATAAGAGTCGTGGTGTTTTAAAGAGTCGTGGGGTAAAGAGAGGATCATTGCAGCTGCTGTTTTTCATTAAGGGAATGGGGGAGGGGTGTCAGAGGAGCTTTTCCAAATACTAGTACAAGAGTTATTCATAGAAGGAATGAAAAAGTTAGAGGTATAACAAACATATTGTATCAGCCAACATTTTAATAATTTGAAAAATCATAGAGTGTATATTAGTAAGCTTAGGCTGTTAGAACAAAATACCATAAATTAGGTGTCTTAAATAACAGACATCTATTTCTCACAGTTTTGGAGGCTAAGAACCCCAAGATCAGCATGCCAGCATTCATCCGGCTTTTTTTTTTTTTTTTTTTTTTGGTCGTTTTTTCGTGACCGGCACTCAGCCAGTGAGTGCACCGGTCAGTCCTATATAGGATCCGAACCCGCGGCGGGAGCGTCGCCGCGCTCCCAGCGCAGCACTCTACCAAGTGCGCCACGGGCTCGGCCCATCCGGCTTTAAAGCATGGTCAGGTTCTGGTGAAGGCCCTCTTCCTGGCTTGTAGATGGCTGCCTTCTCATCGTGTCCTCACGTGGCAGAGAAAGAGAGAGAGAGAGAGAGAGAGAGAGCACACTCCCTGCTTTCTCTTCTTATAACAGTGCTAATCCCATTGTGAGGGCCCCATCCTCACTACCTCATTTAAACCTAATTACCTCCCAAAGGCTCCATCTCCAAACACCATCACGTTGGGAGTTAGGACTTCCACAAACAATTTGGGTGGAAGGGGAAGATACACAAACATTCAGTTCATAATAGTGAAAAATGGAGTGACTGGCTATTTAAATAGAATGGAATTGAATACATTCACCTATTAAATATAAAAAGGAATAAACTCCTTATCAAAGTGGCTACCTAAGAAAATATATTTACTTTTCTTCCTTTTCCATATCTCTGTGAAAAGTTCAAAGAAATATAAAAATAAAACTAAATTCAATTTACCAGTGGAAAACTATAAAACATAAAAACTAACTAAATAAGAATAAATAATAAAACAAAATCCAAACCACCACTGCCACCAGCAGCCAAGAGTGGTGAGAGATTCTAGAAGTTATAAAGCAGAGTATAGTGGATAATTAAGCAAAACTAAGCTGAGGAACTTACAATCATTACAGGCAAAAGAGAATGGACCAAAAAAGGGGCCAAGGTTCCCACTAGAACCTTAAGAATAATCCCAAGACACAGACAATGGAAACTGGAAGAGTGGTCAATAGGAAATTAATTAAAAGGAAAAAGAATATATCCTCCTCTGCAAGAGTGAATGACTCCAGCATTAGCCCCCAGGATTAAGTTCCAATCAGGGCTTTATAGATGCACATAAATTCAGTAAAATCCTGCTGTGACACCAATTTGCATATAATGTGATTGGGGATTGGCTATTGTACTCCTCCCAACATCCATCTGGAAAAGCAGGAGAAAGAGAGAATGGATCCCTTCATCTCCAGTATACTCCTGGGTCAGACTCTTCTTGAGGAAATGAAACAAGTGCCAGATAACAGGAGCTTTCAAAAACTCACTATTGCTATCCTAGAAGTCTTGGCATCCAACCACAGAAATGGAATCAACTCCTTGCCTTATTTTTTGTTTTTGTTTTGTTTTGTTTTGTTTTGGCAGCTGGCTGGTATGGGGTAAACTCTTTGCTTTTTAAACAGAGCCTGACTTCCACTAGATGGTGCCAAATCCTAGCAGGCACCAGAAAAGATGGCATTAGATTCTGCAGCCAAACTGCTGGAAACTGGGGATCTGCTGCAGCAGATAAGGCCTGGGCACTTACTAACCTGAAATAACGCAACCTCTCATTTTATGCGATTATGTTTTTAAGGCACTCTTCTTGGGTAATGGCAGGGTTGTACTGTAGTTAGAATGAATGCTTCTTCCTTACCGTTCCTACACAGATATTTCCTTGTTAGAAAATAGGTACCTTTAAATTGAATCGTCTATTGAAGCTTCCTGACTTTTCAGCTAAGGCATCTGCTATGAATCAAATGTATCCCCCAAAAGTTAATGTGTTGGAAACCTCATCTCCATTGTTAACAGTGTTAAGAGGCTGGGAAATCCTATTATAGTAATTGAAAGGTGGGGCCTTTTAGAAGTGATTAGATTGTGATCCATTCATGGAATAATGGTCTTGGTTCTGATGGCTTTATACAGAGAGCAAGTGAGAAGCTTAGCTGTCTTTTGCTCAGCCCATTCTTGCCATCTGATAAACTACATGGCTGTGGAGAGTCACCACCAAGAAAAAGACCCTCACCAGATGTGTTCCTTGGACTTTGGACTTCCAAGTCTCCAAAACTGTGAGAAATAAAGTCTATATTTTTAATAAATTACCCAGTTTCAGGTATTCTGTTATAAGCAACAGCAATGAACTAATACAGCTCCCAAATACCAAATTTTTTTAAACCTGCATGATTCAGATACCTTTATTGATCATAAGACTGGATAAAGTTTATTTCCTATTCTATTCACTTTTTCAATTTTTATATTTAAAAAAATTCAAGAAAAATTTTTATTTACTCCCAGAATTAAATATGTGTCATCAGGGTACATTACTGTAACAGTGCCATTCTCTGTCTACATGTAACTTCATGTTGATTAGCCAAGCAGCACCCATGCTCCCAGTGGTCATTATGTTCAAAGTTCACCAAAGGATGATAGACTTTAATTAACATTACAAAAAGCTCTGAACATTCAGCCTTCCCTTTATAGCTATTAGAAATCTCGATCTTGAAGCTTTGTCTGACTACATAAGACAAACATTTCCAAAGACACGCTACCCTTGTCTTCTAACCTCATTTCAACAGAAAGAGCAGAAGCCATCAAAGTCGTGGTAGCTGTTTTGGTTAAGCAATATGTGTTCAAAATAGGTAAGCCCTACCTTAGGACTTTATTATCTCCATGACGATTTTCATCATCATCCTATTAACATGGTAAGAATGCAAAATTTATTCATCGTACCTCTTTATATTTTTAATATTTTATTGTAAAATTGATTCCTGAGACTCCAACTGGAATACAAAATCACTGTGTGTATTTACACATTCGAAGCAAAGATTTATAAAATAATATTTTTTTTTAATGCCATGTTGGGAGTGCTCTTAGAGAAAAATAAATCAGAAACACTAATTTTAAAAATGAGAAATCTCCTCGGAAGGCAACAAACCAGAGACAGAGCGAGCGCCCGACCTGGCACAGCACTATCCTATAGAACAAGAAGCCCTTGAAAAAACTGACAAGGAATTTCAAGTGATAATTCTAAGGAAACTGAATGAGATACAAGAAAACTCAGCTAGACATCATGATGAAATGAGGAAAAGTATACAGGATCTGAAAGAGGAAATATACAAGGAAATCAATGTCCTGAAAAAAAATGTAGCAGAACTTGCTGAACTGAAGAAGTTATTCAGCGAAATAAAAAACACAACGGAGAGTTTAACCAGCAGGCTTGTCGAAGTTGAAGAGAGAACCTCTGAACTTGAAGATGGGCTGTTTGAAATAACACAAGCAGACAAAAAGAAAGAAAAAAGAATCAAGGACATGGAAGAAAATCTGAGAGAGATATCAGACAACCTTAAGCGCTCAAATATAATATCCGAGTCATGGGTATTCCAGAAGGGGAGGAAAATGGAGATTCCATTGAAAACATATTCAACAAAATAGTGGCAGAAAACTTCCCAGGTATAGGAAAAATCACAGATCTTCAGATCCAGGAAGCTCAACGATCTCCAAACGTATTCAACCCAAAAAGGCCTTCTCCAAGACATGTCATAGTCAAATTGGCAAAACTCAGAGACAAAGAGAGAATCTTAAAAGCTGCAAGAGAGAAGCGTCAAATCACCTATAAGGGAGCCCCAATCAGGTTAACATCAGACTTTTCATCACAAACCCTAAAAGCTAGAAAGGAATGGGATGATATTTTCAAAATACTAAAAGACAAAGATTGCCAGCCAAGAATACTCTACCCTGCAAGGCTATCCTTCCGAAATGAGGGGCAAATAGTATATTTCTCAGACAAACAAAAACTGCGGGAGTTCACTACCACAAGACCACCCTTACAAGAAATCCTCAAGGGAGTACTGGGTTTGGTTCCTGAAAAATAACTACCACTGCCATAAAAACCTAAGAAAAATCTAAACCCGCTAGTACAATAAAAATGGCATTCATGAAGAGAAAACAAGCTAACAAAAACACTATCTACAACCTAAGGAACCAACAAACAAAGAAACCAAACAGTAAATCAGAAAGCAAGGAACAAAAGACACCTAAGACAACCAAACAACCAATAAAATGCTAGGAATAAATCAACACCTTTCAATAACAACTCTTAATGTTAAAGGCTTAAATTCCCCAATTAAAAGACACAGACTGGCTGACTGGATCAAAAAGCAGGACCCAACTATATGCTGCCTACAAGAGACCCACCTCACCCATAAAGATTCACACAGACTAAGAGTAAAAGGATGGAAAAAGATTTACCATGCAAACAGAAAAGAAAAACGAGCTGGAGTGGCTATTCTTATATCTGACAAAATAGACTTTAAACTAAAAACCATAAAAAGAGACAATGAGGGACACTACTTAATGATAAAAGGACTGATCCATCAAGAAGACATAACAATCATAAATATGTACGCACCCAATGTTGGGGCAGCCAGATTTATAAAACAAACTCTATTAGACCTAAAGAAGGAAATAGACACTAATACCATAATAGCAGGGGACCTGAACACTCCACTGTCAATATTAGACAGATCATCTAGGCAAAGAATCAGTAGAGAAACACAAGATCTAAACAAGACTCTAGACCAATTGGAATTGGCAGATATCTACAGAACATTCCACCCAACAACCTCAGAATATTCATTCTTCTCATCAGCACATGGATCATTCTCCAGGATAGATCACATATTAGGTCACAAATCAAGTCTCAATAAATTCAAAAAAATTGGAATTATCCCATGTATCTTCTCAGACCACAATGGATTAAAACTAGAAATTAATAACAAACAAAACTCTGGAAACTATACAAACACATGGAAATTAAACAGCATTCTACTTAATGACATATGGGTCCAAGAAGAAATCAAGCAGGAAATCAAAAAGTTTATTGAAACTAATGAAAACAATGATACATCATACCAAAACCTGTGGGATACTGCAAAAGCAGTATTGAGGGGAAAATTTATTGCATTAAATGCTCACTTCAGAAGAATGGAAAGATGGCAAGTGAACAACCTAACACTTCACCTTAAAGAACTAGAAAAACAAGAACAATCCAATCCTAAAGTTAGCAGACGGAAAGAAATCATTAAGATCAGAGCAGAACTGAATGAAATTGAAAACCAAAAAACAATTCAAAAGATCAACGAATCAAAAAGTTGGTTTTTTGAAAAGATAAATAAAATTGACAAACCATTAGCATGGCTAACAAAAAAAAGAAGAGAGAAGACTCAAATAACAAAAATTAGAAATGAAAAAGGCGATATTACAACTGATTCATCTGAAATACAAGGAATCATTTGAGACTACTATAAACAACTATACGCCAACAAATTTGAAAATCTGGAGGAAATGGATAAATTTCTGGACACACACAAGCTCCCAAAACTGAACCGTGAAGACGTAGAAAATTTGAACAGACCAATAACAATAAAGGAGATTGAAGCTGTTATCAGAAGGCTCCCAACAAAGAAAAGCCCAGGACCAGATGGATTCACAGCAGAATTTTACCAAACATTCAAAGAGGAATTGACACCGATTCTTTACAAACTATTCCAAAAGATTGAAACGGACGCAAATCTCCCAAACTCATTCTATGAAGCAAACATCATCCTGATACCAAAACCAGGTAAAGATATAACCAAAAAAGAAAACTACAGGCCGATATCCTTGATGAATATAGATGCAAAAATCCTCACTAAAATACTAGCAAACAGAATACAGCAACACATACAAAAAATTATTCATCACGATCAAGTGGGATTCATCCCAGGGATGCAAGGTTGGTTCAACATACGCAAATCAATAAATGTGATACACCATATTAATAAACTCAAACACAAGGACCATATGATCATCTCTATAGATGCTGAAAAAGCATTTGATAAAGTTCAGCACTCATTCATGACAAAGACCCTCTATAAGTTAGGTATAGAGGGAAAGTATCTCAACATAATTAAAGCCATATATGCCAAACCCACTGCCAATATCACCCTGAATGGGGAAAAGCTGAAAGCTTTTCCTTTAAGAACAGGCACTAGACAAGGATGCCCACTCTCACCACTCCTATTCAACATAGTGTTGGAAGTACTAGCCAGAGCAATCAGAGAAGAGAAGGAAATAAAGGGCATCCAGATTGGAAAAGATGAAGTCAAACTGTCCCTGTTTGCAGATGACATGATCTTATATATTGAACAGCCTAAAACCTCTACAAAAAAACTGTTGGAATTGATAAATGATTTCAGCACAGTAGCAGGATACAAAATCAACACACAAAAATCAGTAGCATTTCTTTTCTCCAATAGTGAACATGGAGAAGGAGAAATCAAGAAAGCCTGCCCATTTACAATAGCCATCAAAAAAATAAAATACTTAGGAATTGAGTTAACCAAGGAGGTGAAAAATCTCTATAATGAGAACTACAAACCACTGCTGAGAGAAATTAGAGAGGATACAAGAAGATGGAAAGATATTCCATGCTCTTGGATTGGAAGAATCAACATAGTGAAAATGTCCATACTACCCAAAGTGATATACAAATTCAATGCAATCCCCATCAAAATTCCAAAGACATTTTTCTCAGAAATGGAAAAAACTATTCAGACATTTATATGGAACAATAAAAGACCACGAATAGCCAAAGCAATGCTCAGCAAAAAAAATAAAGCTGGAGGCATAACACTACCTGACTTTAAGCTATACTACAAAGCTATAATAACCAAAACAGTATGGTACTGGCATAAAAACAGACACACTGACCAATGGAATAGAATAGAGAATCCAGAAATCAACCCACACACTTACTGCCATCTGATCTTTGACAAAGGCACCAAGCCTATTCACTGGGGAAGGGACTGCCTCTTCAGCAAGTGGTGCTGGGATAACTGGATATCGATATGCAGGAGAATGAAACTAGATCCATACCTCTCACCGTATACTAAAATCAACTCAAAATGGATTAAGGATTTAAATATACACCCTGAGACAATAAAACTTCTTAAAGAAAACATAGGAGAAACACTTCAGGAAATAGGGCTGGGCACAGACTTCATGAATACGACCCCAAAAGCACGGGCAACCAAAGGAAAAATAAACAAATGGGATTATATCAAACTAAAAAGCTTCTGCACAGCAAAAGAAACAATTAACAGAGTTAAAAGACAACCAACAGAGTGGGAGAAAATATTTGCAAAATATACATCTGACAAAGGATTAATATCCAGAATATATAAGGAACTCAAACAACTTTACAAGAAGAAAACAAGCAACCCAATTAAAAAATGGGCAAAAGAGCTAAGTAGGCATTTCTCTAAGGAAGATATCCAAATGGCCAACAGACATATGAAAAAATGCTCAACATCACTCAGCATCCGGGAAATGCAAATCAAAACCACATTGAGATACCATCTAACCCCAGTTAGGATGGCTAAAATCCCAAAGACTATGAACGATAAATGCTGGCGAGGCTGCGGAGAAAAAGGAACTCTCATACATTGTTGGTGGGACTGCAAAATGGTGCAGCCTCTATGGAAAATGGTATGGAGGTTCCTTAAACAATTGCAAATAGATCTACCATACGACCCAGCCATCCCACTGTTGGGAATATACCCAGAGGAATGGAAATCATCAAGTCGAAGGTATACCTGTTCCCCAATGTTCATCGCAGCACTCTTTACAATAGCCAAGAGTTGGAACCAGCCCAAATGCCCATCATCAGATGAGTGGATACGGAAAATGTGGTACATCTACACAATGGAATACTACTCAGCTATAAAAACGAATGAAATACTGCCATTTGCAACAACATGGATGGACCTTGAGAGAATTATATTAAGTGAAACAAGTCAGGCACAGAAAGAGAAATACCACATGTTCTCACTTATTGGAGGGAGCTAAAAATTAATATATAAATTCACACACACACATACACACACACACACACAAACCGGGGGGGGGGGAAGAAGATATAACAACCACAATTATTTGAAGTTGATACAACAAGCAAACAGAAAGGACATTGTTGGGGGGGGAAGGGAGAAGGGAGGGAGGTTTTGGTGATGGGGAGCAATAATCAGCTACAATGTATATCGACAAAATAAAATTTAAAAAATAAATAAATAAATAAATAAATAAAATAAATAAAAATGTGAAATCTATATATGATTTTTTTTACCAAAAATTATAGTGCTCAATACCACATCCACTGTAATCAGACAGACCTCATTTTAAATTCAAATTTCCTGATGTGTTATGTAATTTTGCACAAATTACTTAATTTCTTACTTAATCTCTTTGTGTCTCCATTTTCTTATCTTTAAAAGGGGACAGCAGTAGTATCTCTTTCATGGGGCTAACATGAGATTGAATATGATTACTGTGTGATGGAGTCTGATGCATAGGAAACCTTCAGTAGTGTTAGTTATTGTGATGTCATCATTGCTATCCCAGTCATGACTGCCACGTTCATTTTAGCATAACTCTGGACGGCTTTATACTAATTTATCATATCAGTAGAAGGTAAATGCAAAATCTTAAAATTCAATTGCAGACCTCAAGTATTAGATCTTTTAATCTTCGTAAATGTATACAAAATGAAACTGAATAATGGGTGAGAGAAGATTGTAGGGATGGGGATATCATGAATAATATTTACTACAATCTAATTATATCAGTAAGAAAAAGCAAATAGCAAGTTTGGGACTATTTAATGCCATTTAAAGAATCATTTTTTGGTTGTGTTAGAATTTCATTATTATATGTTCATTGGAGAAAACTATGAAAATATTTATGTATTCAAATAGAAACTTAAAAGTCACCTTAAATTCCACCATCTGGAGTGAGCCAGTTAAGTGTGCATGTGTGAGTGTGTATTGCATAAACTTTAAAGATAACATTTGGATATATATACTTTTTCTATACATCTATACAGACTTGAGGAGAATGAGGGAGGCCAACTGGCTAACACAGAGAACAGTGTTCAAGGCAGAAAGAATAGCAAGTACAGGAGCCCTAAATTTGGAACATTCCTATTGGGTTCTAGGAGCATTGAAATGGGTGGTATAGCTGGAGAAGATAGATGAAAAGAAAGACTACACCAAAAAAGGGCAACTAGTTAGTAATCTAAAGATAATGGTAGCTTAATTCAGAATGGTGGCAGTGGAATTGGGGAAATATGATTTGATCTGGATTTTTTTTAAAACTATAGCCAAAAAGATTTATTGGTGAATTAAAAACAAGTTTTGCTGAAAGCAAGCAATCGAGGATGACTCCAAGTTTTATGTATGGATAATCAGAAGACTGGAGTTGCCACTTACTAAGTTTGGAAAGAATACAGAAGGATCAGATTTGGTAGGGACTGGGGAGTGGGGAATATCAGGGGTTCCATTGCAACCATGTTAAATCCCAAGTGGAGAAATGAAGTAGGCAGTTTTATATATTAATCTAGAATTCAGGAGAGAAATTTGGTCTGGAGATATAAATTTGGGAGCCATAATCACATACATGATGTTTAAAGTCATAAAAATGAATGAGATTATTCAGGGAGTGTAGGTTGAAAAAGTTTCATGGTTCAAGCTGTGGAGCACTTCAACTTTCACATTTTAGGGAGATGCTGCAAAACCAACAATAAAAGCTGAGAAGGAGTGGCCAGAAAGTTGGCAGAAAAATCAAGAAAGTACTGTGTGTAAAGAAAGTACAGTTGGCCCTCCATATCCATTGGCTGCACATCTATGAATTCAACCAACCACAAATCAAAAATATTCAGAAAAAATAACAATACCACAATCAAAAATAATACAAGTAAAAACATACAGTATAATAGCTGTTTACATAGCATTTATATTGCATTAGGTATTATAATTAATATAGAAATGACAAAGTATACAGGAGTATGTGCATATGTTATTTGCAAATACTGCACCATTTTATAAAAGGGACTTGTGCATCCCAAATTTTGGTATCCAAGGAGGGTCCTGGAACCAATCTCCCACAGATACAGAGGGATGACTGTATTTTAAGAGTGAAGAGGTAACAAACAAAGTCAAATGCTATCTATCATTCAAATTCCATGACTGATAATTGACCAGTGGTTTTTGCAATGTGGAAGTCATTCACTGCTCTCCTACTGTTAGAAAAATCTTTCATACCTTCACTTTAAATTTCTCTTTAAATTTCAAGCACCTTCTCACTCTCAGCAATGACGTGCTACTTATTTCAATATGAAAACAGAAACAATCAGAACAGGTTTACACAATCCCACCTGTGTTTCTGCCCACAGCTTACTCTCTCCTACATGTAGAGAATCTCTGTGCTCTTAACCGTGGCCAATCCATTTGTGCAAAATCCCCTTCCCTCTTGACAACTCAGCAATATGCCCTTCTGTGAGGAAAATGGAGTGAGTTTAGTCAGGCTCCCTCGCCTCATATTGGCCTGGGTATGGTTCAGCGCATCCGTTGTAAACAAGTTACATAAGAGTGGTGTAAGAGTGCATTCGTGCCCATGTGCCACTTGGCTCATTGCCACTGTTGTGTACTTTTGGTACAAAAGGCAGTGGCTCTGAACTGCTGGTGGCGGAGCTCAAGCCTGGAATAAAGCATGTCTATCCTGTTATCGGTTACCAGAATCTTTTTTCAACTACCTGGCTCAGGACCTGCACAGGACAGGGAAGAGGGGCCTGTGATCCAGCCCGACACTTTCCATCATCGCTTTCTATATATTTTATTATCCTCATCAGCATACAAATTTCTGGAAGTAAATTTATTGGACAAATGAATATGCACTTCTTAAAAGATGCACAAAATCACTTTTTTACTGAAATTATTCAATAACAATTATTGCTCTTCATGCAATTTCGTAAAATCTCTGGCTCCCAATTATTCCTTTAGTCAGTACCAGAATTCACCTGTGCTGAGATTTAACTTTCTTTTAAATATGGCAAAAGGTACTGTCTTAACTCTAATTATGAGTTAAGTATAAGCTTATACCCAAGTATAAGTACTGAGCATTGGTTGCCAAGTTACCAATACCACCTGGTGACTGACAAAGATTCTAAATCCATAGACCTGGAGTGGAAGCACACCATACTTTTCTAGTTTTGGGGACAGCTGCTACGTAGTGTTAGATCTAATTCCACGATTACATGGGCCTGGAGTGGCCTGATGCTCTCTGATATATGACTTCTTCAGTCAAAATGTCTTGTATGTATTTTATCAGGGGTAAAGATTTTATTTTCAGTTTTAGGCATTGGGCTGGGTAGTAGAGTTAAAACAGTGAATATTATCTAGTTTCTTTGCTCAAGAGGTTTAAATCCTGGTAAGAATACCAATGTGCAAATTACAGTGCACTGTGACTTCTTTAATAGCGTATTATGGGGACACAAAAGAAGGGACGATAAACACAGCTTTAGAAGGATAACAGAATTGGCATAAGGAACATTTAAGGTGTGTGGAAGATGGAAAAGGAGACGACAGAAAGAAATTAGGGAAAACCAGAGGATTCTGATGTCATGGAAACAAAGGCACATTAATGTAATTCTGGACAACAAAGGGAAGAAACAGAAGCAGAAGTAAGAAATAGGAAAATAAAATCAACAATCCAGATTCATTGAGAAATTGAAACCACATTTCCTGATGGAGACTTAACAAATTCAGCTCAGAGTTCACAGAGAAGCTGATTGTGAAAATCCACTCTGTTACCCCGCGTGGAGCACTGATGGGCCACGATCACTTAGTACACGCTTGTTACCAGGAGTAAATGAAGCAAAGGGGAAAGCCAGATAAAAAGGGAAATAGACACAGGACCCTAAGAAGGGTATCTGAAAGATGAAGTAAAATCTTTTATAGTCTTCTAATGGTCAGGTTTCCAGGATAAAAGGTTCTAAGTCTTAAGGTTACAGTGCCATTTCTGGCCAATTCTGGCAGTTACTTGAGCTGAAACTGGCCTGTCTGCATGATGTTCCAGCAACATTTTTAAATGTTAAAGAACTTAGTCAATAACCACAATATTTAATCCACATAATGTCAAACAATTAAGTCTGTCATTGAATGGAGGGATCGTTTTGGCATCCACAATCCATCCCGTCCATAACCACCCAAAGAATTGATTTTGAATCAAAGGTGCTTCAGACAGATTGTGAAATTGTGAACTGCATTTAGCACTCTAAGATGCCAGCATGTGACATGCCGAGAAGCCACTGTTTTCGAGCTCTGACCAGGGACACGGCCAGCCTTGGCAACCTGTGCAGTAGGCTGTTTGCCTGCAGTGCCTGCCCAGCTCTTCGCCTTCCTGTGCCCGTCGACTTGTTCCTTGGCTTCTTTTCCTCTCCTCCCATCGAAACTTTCTCTCCCCAGAGAGGATCTCATGTCAGTCAGTTAGATCTTAATTTGAGTTTAGATAAGTATGTTCTCTTACCTAGAGTTGTGGGCATTTTAAGTCCTAGAACAAATTCTCAAAAGCATTTCAGAAATAACAAGCAGGACAACTTTGTACAACTAGAGATGAAGAATCTTCCCAGGGCCTCTGAATGCCCCACTCCATAGATTACAAATCTAGCTGAACATAGGAGTCCAACAGTTAAAGTCATCTCAAAAAAGCATAGAATAATTATTCTTTAGCCATAGTGACATCTGTTGTTAGGCTGCCCTGAATCCATTTTTTCTTTCCTGATGACAAGCACCCTGCTTTTTCGTTCACTGATTGCTAATCTCCCACTCTATCTCCGTGGTTTGTGTAGGGTTCACTCCAGCTCTGGCTCTCAAAATGAGCATATGAATTAGGTCTAATTAATTTGAGCATCAAATTCCCCTGGACTCAGTGATGAGGTCATTGTGAGTCAAACCAGGAGACCATGGCATCAGGAAAGCAAGGCACATTAACATCAGGCCAGAGCCAATGAGACTCAGTCTTGGGACTTTGCATGGATCGATGGGGGTAAGGAAGGTCTCTCTTTTCTTGAGTTACTGGGTAGAATGCATATATGATGGAACCACTTACCATCATATATGCATTCTACCCAGTAATGAAGGAGAGGAGCATGTCTGAAGATGAAGCCTAGGAAAGAAAACAGAGTTAAGAAAGAAGAGAGTCTCCAAATCCTATGGTCTCATTTGAGCTACAGGTCTTTTCACTTACGAGCAATTTGGGAAGAGAGGGTCGAAGCCAGTTTTCCACCATTGAGAGGCTTAATCACTGTTAAAGCATTTATGTCAATGTTTCTCAACCCTGGCTTGATATAAGCATTTAAGGAGTTGAAAATAATGACCATTTCTGGGTGCCCAGCCCCAGAGAGTCTGTTTAGTTGGTCTAGATTGGGACCTGGACATCAGTATTATTTGAAAGCATTATAAATGATGCTGGTATGTAATTCATATTGAAAAAAAAAAAACACGATTTTACATAAAAGATCAACAATTACCTTGTCCCACATCTGGGCATCCCAAAAGCAACTCACTCCAAAGCCTCATTGGCTTTTATATTATGTGTACAAGACTGCAATTAATACTTTTAAATATGTATTAAGACAAACCATTGTGATATATATTTATGTTATAGATGGTATTTGCTGAGACTAGAGTTGGTACCATAGCTCACAAAACTATGAAAATACGTAATGTGGGAAATGAATGACAACATAAACAAAGGTATTTAAATTTCAGTAACTACAAAAGACTCAATTTTAGCTTCTTAGTCTTGCTAAACTAAGGGTAAAGTGGGAATTTTTTTCATCCCTAACTTGTACGTAGCCCGGGTAAACTTAATAGCAGTAGAATATTGTTCATTTACATATCATCTGTCTCTAAGGAATATAAATTATTTCAAACTTGGTTTTCTCCTTTGGGTCTGAACACTAAAGTGAAGAAGGAAATAATGTCTAACTTTTCATTCTGCCTCCTATTCCCTTATTGCCATGTTCAATCCCTGAACTTTCGTATAGGTCTTAGGGATCACAGATCTACTATGCCTTTATAGAAATATATGGGTAAAAGATAGGAGAAGTTATGAAGGCATCTTATAAGTCATGGAGAAAATATTTTGCTTTTAAAAATCTCCAGTTGCATTGCTTCTGGTGAATTAATGCCCTTCATATCTTGGACCATTCGTGTAGTATAATTAATACCCTCTAGTCCTCCTTCCATTCCCACTTCCAGAATTGCATTAAATATTACCATTCCAGTTGAGTGTAAATTCAGAGATTTGCATGCTTCAGATAGAGAGAATAAATACTTAAGCCTGCTCTATTTCTAATTTTTCTTTTCTTTAGGAAAATGAGAAGTTATTTTCCTGAAATATCAAAATACCACTTTAGCTGTTTTTAAAAATAAGAATTAGTCTATGATCAGCAACTATATTCAGATTCCTTGTGTCTCAATGTTTCAATTCGTATCTTTGGTGAGTTTTTTGGTTTTTGTGTTTTTTACTATGTATTTTTAATTGTGTGTTTTCATTTATTTGTTTTTATAATTACAATAGGCATTTATTTAAAGTAGTACATCTGTATGTATGTTTCAGGTTTAACCAACTTCATAAAAATACTTTGCAGTCAGCTGTATCCACAGATCTCAACTACATGATTGTATGTTTGCCCCTTCTTCTCTTTTCTTTCCTGAATAACCTCTTTCGCATATGGTTCAAGTAGAATTTATCCTCCTCATATTTTGTTGACTGCTCGTTAGGCACAATCTGCTACCTCATGGTGCACTCTTAATGCAAAACATCCTGCTACTACAAAGGTTCTCAGGAAGCTTTCTTATGGCTTCTTTTACATCTTCATCCTTGTATATCATATCATCTCTCAATCCCAGTTTACTGAATCTTGCAGCATTATAACACCATTTTCGAGTACCTTCCAGCCACCGGCCTGATGCTGCAACAGCAGGTCTGCTCACCATTTTGACCCAAGAGAGAAGCTATTGTGTGTTTTTAAATAAGAGCTTTTCCCTAAAGAAAATCAAAATATTCTTGTAAAATTTTCACTAAGTTCACTACAGCTTCATGAGAGCTTGTCATCCCCTCCCAGTCCTTGGGCTTTGCATAAATTATTTTGTCTTTTAAATAAATACATTTCAACACTTAAAAGGACATTGAGTTATTAATTAAAGTGGTAGGCATAGAAAATAAAATCTTTCCACATTCCCATTGTGTAAAGTTAGCAAGAATATGTCAGTTTTATTAATTCTACCTTAATCTAAGAGGATAATCAGAGAAGATAAAGTGGTCTGCACTTCACTAAATTAGCAAAATATAATTATAGAATTAATACTTGAGACTTATAACCTGTCAGGGGAATGAAGTGAGCTGTCTTCATGCAGTGGAAAGAAATCTAAAGCTTTGTTGGCAGTTCTGACTTGTAAACAACAGCAGGTACATATCAATATGTGCTGTTTGTTGATTAACAGGAAAACAGAAAAACTATATTCTTACTTACTGAAGGATAATGCAGTATAACAAGCAACATTTAGCAATCTTTTTGACACAGCACCAGATCCTGAATGAATTGCTTGATTGATTGTTGAGGCTTTTGTTGCTTATATATGATGAAAGAGAATTTGAGAACTACTGGTATCTATTGATTTTCTGATTTACACCACCAGGGGCATATTCAACAATTAGGTTGCCCTCTACAAAGTAGTTCTCTGTTCAGTAATAACTTATTGCTTATGCTTTCTCTAAAGAAATAAAGATATTTTCTTTTCTTTTCTTTTCTTCTTTGACCACAGAAGTTTCTAGCATTTCTACCAAATGTCTCAGCAGCCCATCCTCTTCTTTCTGAGACTGCTTCTCCTGAGTTGAATTCCTCTTCTGGATCTCGAATTTGTATCATACATGTGATTATAAATACCAAGGATGTTAATAGTTCTGAAAATACAACAATAAGGTGGGAAATATGTCTGCCTAAACTTTATTTACTGAATGTGCTAGCTAGTCCCAGATTAAACTGAAACGGATGAAATATGCCATGTTTTCCCTATGAAAAGCTAATCTTTCGCCAGGCTCTTATGTGGTTCAATAAAAATGTAAGGAGTTTTTACTACATGCAAGGCACTGTGCTATGTGGTGGGAGTTCAAAGATAGATAAATCACTGTTATTACAGTTTATTCCTTTATAACCCAGAAAGTTCTCCTCTAAGTACACTCTCCAAATAGGGTGACCGTACACCCCAGTTTGCTCTAAACAGTCCCCATTTACTCCTATTGTACCAATCACAATACTTATAACTCCCCATTTTACTCTAAAGGAATCTGGTTTGATCTACAGGCATATGTATATGTATATGTATATATTTTCCCTTTGTCCTTAGTGACATCAGTCACCATCACAAACAAAATGATGTTGATGTTAATAAGGGCTGATGTTAATATGATTCTTTCTTAGTAGGCATTGATTTGCATCCAGCAATGACTTGATACTAAAAAATGATGTTTTAATTTTTTAATTTAATTTTTTATTTTGAAATTGTTCAGACATACCAAAAAAATTGCAAAAATAGTTCAAAATTGTCCTGTTTACCTTTCAACCAGCCTCCCCAAATGTTAATATTTTATGTAACCACAATAAAACGATAAACCAGAAAGTCAATATTGACACAGAACTATTCTCTAATCTATAGACTTTATTCAAACTTTGTCAACTGTCCCACTGATTCCTTTTTCTGATCCTTTCTTCAAAAAGGATCACACATTGTATTTAACTACAAATTCTCCTAGTCTCTTTTATTGCAGAATAGCTCTTAGGTCTTTCTTTCCTTTCAAGATCTTGACACTTTTGAGGACTACTGGCAAGTTATTTTGTAGAATATCCCTCAATTTTAGTTTATTTGATATTTTTTATGATTAAATTGGGCTACCTATTTTTAGCAATAATACCATAGAATAGATATAATAAGCTCCTTGCATCATATCAGGATATATTAACATAAATTATACTACTACAGCAATTTTCACTTTTCTATTCTGTAGTTATAGTCCTACACACTTTTCATATTTTTTAAAGTTTATACAATGAAGCTGTTTATGATATTTCACTTCTCTCTGTTGGTTTTAAAAATTAAAGATTCATATTGCCCTCCTTGAAAGAAGTTGAGTGTGAGAACAGTAATTCACTTATAAATGAAACCTACCTGCATAAACTACAGTGGACAGCTCTGATGATAGAAAATTCTATACATGGTCCCCTTTATCTAAAACTTCATCCTGAACGAGCAACTGGAGAGGGTACTTCCCACACTTACTCTCAATACATACATGACACTGATGAGACAATGAAGTTTTTCTTGAGCATTAGTTGAAAATTTATTTAGGATTTAGAAAAAAAAAATTTTTTTGTCTTATCATTACAGTGTGTAAACATTTTTTTTGGCCCTTTGTCAATTTCTCTTTAAATCCTCCTTCCCCTCCCCCTTTCTCACCTGTGGTAGCCTCAGTTCCCTTCCCTCCTTTTTAAAGTTCAAGAAATTGTTGTGTTATTGTATTTTTCTTTCTTTCTTTCTTTCTTCCTTTCTTTTTTTCATGTCTGATATGAGTGAGGACATAAGGTATGGCTGACTTGACTTAACATAATTTTCTCTAAGTTCATCCATGTTGCTGCAAATGGCAGAATTTCATTCCTTTTTATGGTAGAGTTGTATTCTATTTTGCATATATACCACATTTTCCTTATCCAGTTGTCCAACAATGGGAATTTAGGTTGGTTCCAACTCTTAGCTATTGTAAATAGAGCTACAATAAATATGGGAGTGCAGGTATCCTTTTGACATGACGATTTCCATTCCTTTGGGTATACACCCAGCAACGGGATTGCTAGATGGTATGGCAGTTCTATCTATAGTTATTTGAGGAATCTCCATACTGTTTTCTATAATGGCCGCACCAATTTATAGTCCCACGAACAGTGTAGGAAGGTTCCCCTTTCTCCACATCCTCACCAGCATTTATATTCTCTGGCTTTTTGATACTGGCCACTTAACTGGCACGAGATGATATCTCAATGTTGTTTTGATTTGCATTTCCCTGAGGCTTAATAATGTCGAGCATTTTTTTCATGTGTCTGTTGGCCATTTGTATATCTGCCTTTGAGAAATTCCTCTTCAACTACCTTGCCCATTTTTAATTAGGTTAATTGTTTTTTTACTGTTAAGTTGGTTGAGTTCCTTGTATATTCTTATTAATCCCTTGTCTGATGCATAGTTTGTGAATATTTTCTCCCATTCTATAGGTTGTCTTTTTTTGCTCTGTGATAGAGTTTGGATGTGTTGTCCCCCCAAAACTCATGTGGAAATCTGATCACCAATGTAACAATGTTGGAAGCTGTTTTAGTCATGAGGGCAGATCCCTCATGAATGGATTAATGCTCTCCCTGAGGGATGAGGGTCCTGAGTGAGATCTCACTCTATTAGTTCCTGCGAGAGCTGGTCATTTAAAAAGACCCTGGCACCTCCCCTCTGTCTCTCTTGCTTCCTGTAGCCATGTGATCTGCTTGTACCTGCCAGCTGCCTGCCACTTTCCACCATGAGTAGAAGTAGCCTGAGGCCTGTGCCAGATGCGGCTGTACCAGAATCAAAAGCCAAATAAACCTCTTTTCTTTATAAATACCCAGTCTCAGGTATTTCTGTTATAGCAACACAAAACGGACTAATATACTTTGTTAACTATTTGTTTTGCTGTGCCAAAGGTTTTTGGGTTGATTTAATCAAATTTTCTTATTTTTCCTCTTGTTGCTTGTGCTTTTGGGGTCTTATTCATAAAGTCTTTGCCCAGTACTACTTCCTGAAGTGTTTCTCCTATGTTTTCTTTTAGTAGTTGTATAGTTTCAGGTCTTATATTTAAGTCTTTAATCCATTTTGAGTTGATTTGGGTATATGGTGAAAGGTACAGGTCTAGTTTATTCTTCTACATATGCATGCCCAGTTTTCCCAGCACCACTTATTGAAGAGGCAGTACTTCCTCCAATGTATGCTCCTGTTGCCCATGTCAAATATCAGTTGGCTGTAAGTATGTGGATTGAGTTCTGGGTGCTCTATTCCGTACCATTGGTCCAAATGTCTGCTTTTATGTCAGTACCGTGCTGTTTTGTTTACTATAGCTTTGTAGTATAATTTGAAATGAGGTAATGTTATGTCTGTGGCTTTATTTTTATTTTTTGGCTCAGGATTGTTTTGACTATTTGGGGTCTTTTATAGTTCCATTTGAATGTCAGGATTGTTTTTTCTATTTCTGTAAAGAATGTCATTGGTATTTTGATGTGGATTGCATTGAATCTGTAGATCACTTTGGGTAGTTTTGACATTTTCACAATGTTAATTCTTCCTATCCAAGAACATGGAATGAATGTCTTTCCACCTTTTAGTGTCCTCCTTAATTTCTTTCAGTAGTGATTTATAGTTCTCATCGTACAGATCTTTCACCTCCTTGGGTAAATTGATTCCTAGGAATTTTACTTTTTTTTGACTATTGTAAATGGGCTTGCTTTCTTGATTTCTTTTTCTGCTAGTTTATTATTGGAGTATAAAAATGCTACTGATTTTTGCATGTTGAATTTTTATCCTGCAACTTTACTGTAATAATTTATCAGCTCTGAGTTTTTTTGTAGAGTCTTTAGGTGTTTATATATATAGAATCATGTCATCTGCAAACAGGGGCAGTTTGACTTCATCTTTTCCAATCTGGATGCCCTTTATTTCTGTCTCTTGTCTGATCGATCTTGCTAGAACTATACTATGTTAAATACTACGTTAAAATAGGAAAGGTTAGAGTGAGCATCTTTGTCTTGTTCCCATTCAGGATCCCATTCATGATGATACTGGCAGTGAGTTTGTCATATATGTCTTTTATTATGTTGAGATGCTTTCCTTCTAAACCTAATTTGCTTAGAGTCTTTATCATGAACAGGTGTTGAATTCTGTCAGATGCATTTTCTGTGTCTATCAACATATGCATATGGTTTTTGTCCTTGATTTTGTTGTGGTGTATCACATTTTTTGACTATCATTTTTTGAATCATCCTTGAATCCCTGGGATGAATCCCACTTGATCATGGTGTATAATTTTTTTTAATGTATTGCTGTATTCTGATTGGTAGCATTTTGTTGAGGATTTTTGTATCTATGTTCATCAGAGATATTGGCCTATAGTTTCCTTTTTTTTTTTTTTTTTTTGGTGTTTATTTGTCTGGTTTTGTATCAGGGTGATGCTGTCCTCATAGAATGAATTTGGGGTAATGGCCTCTGTTTCAGTTTTATGGAATAGTTTGAAGAAATTTGTTATTAATTCTTTTTTAAAGGCCTGGTAGAATTCAGCAGTAAACCCGTCTGGTCCTGGGCTTTTCTTTGTTGGGAGACTGCTGATTATTGCTTCAATCTCACTGTTACTGGTCTGTTTAGGTTTTCTATGTCTTCTTGGTTCAGTCTTGGTAGTTTGTATATGTCCAAAAATTTATCCATTTCCTCCAGGTTTTCAAATTCTTGTTGGCATATAGTTGTTTATAATAGTCTCTAATGATTCTTTGTATTTTTGTGGTATTGGTTGTAATGTCTCCTTTTTCATATCTGATTTTTGTTATTTAGGTCTTATCTCTTCTTTTTTTAGTTAACCTAGCTAATGGCTTGTCTATTTTGTTTATCTTCTCAAAAGATCAACTTTTTTTTTCATTCATCTATTGCATGATTTTGGGGGTTTCTATTTCATTTAGTTCTGCTCTGATCTGAATCATTTCTTTACATCTACTAATTCTAGGATTGGATTGTTCTTGTCTTTCTGGTTCTTTGAGGTGTAGCATTAGGTTGTTTATGTGAAATCTTTCTTCTTTTTTGATGTAAGCATGTATTGTAATAAGCTTCCCTCTTAGTATTGCTTTTGCAATATCCCATGGGTTTTTGGTATGATATGCCTTTATTTTCGTTAGCTTCATGAAATTTTTTTGATTTCTTATTTAATTTCTTCTTGGACCCATGTTCCTTGGATAGGATCATATTGTTTAATTTTCATGTATTTGTATAGTTTGATGAGTTCGGCTTTTTATTGATTTCTAGTTTTAATCCATCATGGTCTGAAAAGATACTGGAAATGATATTTGGATTGAATTTGTTTGGAGATCTCTGAGCCTTCTGGATCTGAAAGTCATTGTCTCTCCCTATACCTGGGAAGTTTTCTGTTATTATTTCATTGAATCAGTTTCCTATGCATTTTCCTTTCTCCTTCCCTTCTGATACACCCATGATTCAAATGTCTGTGGGCTTAAAGTTGTCTCCTAGATCTCTTAGATTTTCCTCATTTTTTAAAATTCTTTTTTCCTTTTTTTGATTCACATGGGTTATTTTGAAAAGACTATCTTCAAGATCATAAATTCTTCCTTCTGCTTGTTCTAGCCCGTTGCTTAACCTTTCAGTTGTGTTTTTCATTTCATTGAATGAATCTTTCAGTTCCATGAGTTCTGTTACATTCTTTTTTAAGGTACTAAACTCTTTGTAAATTTCCTCCTTCATATCCTGGATTCTTTTTTTCCTGTTTCAGTATGTTGTCTAAATGAGTCTTCTCACACCTCATTGAGTTTCCTTCAGATTGTTGCTCAGAACTCCTTTTCAGTCATTCCAATGGTATCCTGCTCTATAGGGTCTGGTATTTAAGAATTACCATATTCTTTTGGTGATGTTATATTTTCTTGGATTTTCATATTTCTAGTGTCTCTATGTTTATATCTAGTCATCTGGCAGAGCAGCTGCATCTTCTATTACTTTGGAGTGGACTTTGAGGAGAGAGACTTCCTTTTCTTTTTCAGGTCCCTGCTGGTGACTCTCCTTGTGTCAATGCAGCTGAGTGTCTGGCAGACCAGCTGCACAGTGGGTGTGGCTGCTACTGTGGCAGTGAGCTGCTTTTTAAGTGGCTGTGGCTATAGCGGTGGCTGTGGTGGGCCACCCATGTGGGAGTGGTGTTTTCAGCACATTCCTGCCTCCTGCCAGGAGGACTGTGCTGCCTATGGCTCCTGCCTAGGGCCCCATGCATGCTCCTGCCTTTTTTATTTAGCATTTAAATAAGTCATAAAGGTAAATAAGGACAGTGGTTTTTTTTGTAAAGTACAATAATATGCCTAATTAATAAACATTGTTCCCTTCAAAAAAGAGATTTTTTTCTTTCCTTTGGGATTTTTTCTTGAAACTCATTCTTTTTAAGGTATCCAATTCTTTGTGTGTATAATGCCTCATTTGTTGAAGTTGTTTACATCCTGAAAAGGATTATGAAAGAAATGCTATCTAGATTGTCTGCAACTTCTTATTTGTTGATCCGATAAGGATTAATTTAGTATACCCATTCAATATTAAATTAACTTAATGCTATATTACAAAATAATTTATATAATCAATTATTGGGGTGGAGTTTGTTTTTTTCTTCTAATAGAGTTGTAGTTATTCATTCAAAAAATGTGAATACTTATAAAATGTTGTGTAGGTAACTTAAGTTTTTAAGGCTTTAAAAAGGTAAAATGAATAAATATTTTTCATCCAAAGATTCATAGAAAAATATCATGATGAATGAACTATATTTGTGAAGATTTTTATTTAAACATGGTTTTGAAAGATAATATACTTTTTGTTTACTAAAAAATAATCAAAATAAAAAACTCATGCATACTTATGACAGAGTTGTCTTATTAGTACTCAAACCTCATTTATTTTAAATTAAGGAAAAAGATGAGTACCTTGTCACCAAACATGTACATATGTGCAGTTGTGAAAGAGGAGACAGATTTATCCATGTAAGTATGTATTCTGCTTCTGTACTTTAGTTATCATACCCTATGTGTGCATGGGATGATGGACTAGAGGGAGGGGGAGACTTATATGCAGACTGCCTTAAAAAACTTGTAAATCTTTTGTAAAATATAAATATTATAAATTTAAAAATAAATGTTAAAGCAACTATTTTATTTTACCAAAACACATATAGAACATACTCTAATGATTTCATTCAACTGAATTTGTACCAAAAGGAACGTTAACATTGGGGCCATATGTTCATGACATGGGATAATCAGATAAGAATAAAATAGTAGGAGGTTCTGGTTTGTCATAAGTTAATTATAGATACTTATGAGTACAGAGATTCAGAATTTCCAGTCCTGCATTTTATGATTTCTTTAATTAGCTTCAATGAACCAAATTACTCAAACTTTTGGTTATATTCAATTTAAGCACTATCCTATAGACACAGCATAAGGAATGTAGTTATGAATTGACAGAGCTACCAGTTGCTAGCAGTAACAGTTATTACATTCCACATATTTCCTCTTGTAATATGTTAAACATTCCATCTTTGGTTCCAACTTTCCACACTATTTTATATTAGCATCCTAAATTAATAGTGAAAACTTTATAAGTGATATAAATTTTCTGAAGCTCAGTGTCTCATCTGCTGAAATAGAAATAATACTTACCTAGAAGTTTATTAGGAGTATTAAATGAGATAATGTATGTGAAAGCACCTCTCACTTTTCTTCATACATAATAGACGTTTCTTTTCTTTTTTGTTTCTCATTTTTTGTTACAATGTAACAATAATATTTCATCTTTATTATCTTTTTCTGATAATTTCACTGGATCTAAATTCACAGTCACTATTAATAGTCTGGAATATCTTTCACCTTTATCATTCGGGCTGTTTTTTTTCCTATGTATTAGAGAGCTCCATAAACTATTATTCACAAATCATTATTTCTGACGCCATTCTCTGAGGTGTGAGCATCTGCTAGCTGCTAACAGAGGGTGCAGCTGTTGTTCTGAGACCGTCTGTGTTGTGTTGCCAAGCAACTGCTGCAAACCAAATCCCGGGGCAGGTTGCTTGCCCGGGCGCACCTGCCTGCCTACCCAGCTATTTATTTAATTAAAAATCTGTTCCTGCACAACAGCTTGGCCGGAAAGGCAACAGCAGCAATCGATTACAACTATATTAAATGACCTACCCATATTGTTTCATTGACTGCTTAATGCAAACCAAAGTTGTCTCTGATCACCCCCACTTACTCTTAATGACTTTGCAAAAAGTGTGTAAGAGCAAAGTATAGATGGATTCTATTTGCACGTCAGAGAAACTGAAAGCAGTCTGTCAGGATCATCACTTCATGTAATAAAATGTACCAAAACTAAAATGTTTCATCAACAGGAAATCTTCGCCACTTCATTTTTATGTGCAACAGAAAGATAAAGGATTTTAAATATGGATTTAATATTAGTTGGGAATTTGGAAAGTCAATGTTTTCACAGTCTAAATTGCTTTCTTTTTTTCTTCCAATTAAAAAAAAATAGCCCTTCAGATGCATTGTGGTTCACTCACTCCTATATTACACTTGTTTTCTATTCACATCCTGTTCTCCCCATTTTCAAAGTTGATATCAAGAGGCTTTTTTATGTCGACCAGATGATATTAGAAATAAAAACTCTCACGAATTAATAGCAGTTATTGAAATTTCTTTTAAAAACCAGGGGGAGTTTTGGCAATGCTTATATACATGTAAACAGTGCTCTGTCCTTTGAAGCTCCTTCCAGCTCCCTCTTCCCTCTTAGAAACAACCAGATCTAATAAGGATATCTAGAGAAAAAAAATAGATATTCTCAGTTGTGATATTATGACAGATTTATTTTTAATGTTTCTGAGGTGAAGACTTTGAAGTAAGACTTCAGTAACTGAAGTAGTCCTAATTTTTATGGCAACTATTAAAGTCTAGAAAGGTCTTTATTAAGAATTCAATGTTTGTTATATCACCAAGAATTGCATAAATTATCATTTAAAAGCCTAGTATTAATTCTCTTTGAGTGATATAGAAATTACCTGTGCAAAGAAGCTTGTTCTCAGAAAAGATACTAAATAAAATACAAATAATAATTTGATATTAAGGGGAGCTCACATTTAAAGAATATAAAAAAGTATTATGTCATATTATATATATGTGTGTCTGTCTGTCTGATTTTAAATTGAGAACGTTTTAAAGTTAAAATTGGAATTAAAGAATAAAAAATTCTGCCAACATATCAGTGTTCTTCCTGCTTTCATGCATTTTATATTTCGCCCAGGTATACAACTCACAGGCTTCTGTTTTCACTACATGCTGCTTTCCCTTGACATATTTATATTCATTTTCATTGTTAAGATAGATGTTAATGTCTATTGATTACAGACAATGCTTAATTTTAATAAGTATCTTATAACCATAAGGCACTGAAATTTCACAATATCTGCTTCCAATGCAAATTTCAAAGGAAGATCTGCTATGAACTAATCTGGTTTAATCTTCATTTTATTTTTGCAAATGGTTGCACCAATCAATTATCTATTTTTGTGGATGCTAGCATTGACCAGTCATGTACAGTTCTCCATACTATGCCTACTTACTGGTGTTTTATGCTTTTTTCTCCTCATTTTTTCCTTCTAATGAAACAATACATACCATGAATCTTCTATTGGATGTAATTTGGGGGGCCCAGAAGTCATTTTAAATCTATGATGGTTTCATTTTCTTTTAATGCAGCTTGTCGAAATAAAATTTTATCAGATTTTTCTTTTTTTTTTCTTTCTTTTTTAACATGAACTGACCAGTAATAGGACTATAACATACATGCCGAAAATATTGTTCTCATACCAAATTCCTGAACTTTAATATTTATTCTGCTTCAGTATGCTCATTCAGAACCTACTCATTCTTCAAGTTCCAGCTAAATCTCATCTCCTTTGTCTAATCATATTTTCTCTAGTGTATTGCGATTTCTCCCCCATCTGCTATTTAGCACTTATGTCTATATGTCTTGATTCCTTGAACAATTGCTTGAATTATTGATTGAAAATTATGCTATGCATTCATCTATCCAACCAGTTATAAGCCAGGGATTGTGCTGAAAATAAAATGTAATTTCTTCGTAACATCAAATATTTTAAAACTGTAATGGGAGTTACTTGCTAGTTTGGGGGCAGAAGAAAAAGTACTGAGAGTAGAAATCATGAAAAAAAATAAAGAGGTTATATTTTTGTGTCTGAAAGTATTACTGTGCTGTTAAATATATTTCAAAGATCTCACTTTCTTCTGGACCAATTATCCTGGGTGATCCAGGGCTGCTTCAAACTTAGGATCCCCACACCTGGACATTAAGTCTGTCTTCAAACCTGCTCCTCTATGCTCAGTCTCAATTTCACCACCACACGCTGAGATACTTATTCTGGAAAATTTGGAAATCGTCCTTATCACTTTTAATCTCATAGGTTATATTTATGGAATTTTTTTTTTTTTTTTACTTTCCCTAGTTAACATCTGCTGTCCATCTTTATTAATACCAATTACCAAATAAGTGTCTACTAGCAGTCTCCCTGTTTCTAGTCTTGACTGTCTCCCCTGACTCTGTGCTGTTGCTAAACAGATCTTTCTAAAACACACATCTGGTCAAGGTTCTTGCCGGCTTAAATTTCTAATAGCTTCTTATTTCCTACATATGAAGTTTGAAGATTTTACCATGGAGTACATGACCTTCCAAGAACTGGTCTTCATTTTAAATGTCTGACTCAAAATTACTACTCTCATGAAGTTTTACTTAATTCTTCCAAAAATAATTTAACAAACCCCATTTTTTGCATACCTTTCACATCTCAATTACACTTCTGTCATAGCACTTACTATTTAGTCTTAGAGATGCTCAGTAAAAACTTAACTAGTACCTCTTCACCAATCCAAAACTAACTGTGACAGCTTCATCTCCTTCAATTTCTTCTCAGTCATGCCCTCAGATTGCATCTTTATAACTAATTTAAGAGACATGGAGCCTTTTAATAAATGATGAAATAAGTGTATTTTAGAATAGAGAGATAGAAGTGGTAAACAGTGTTCACTGATGAGAATGATTTGATTACTCTCAGAGTATAAGACAGTAGTTCACAAACCTATAAAGTTGCCAAAATGTTGGGAAACTTTAAAAAATAAAGATCAGAGCAAAAATAAATGAAATAGAGACTAGAAAAGCAATACAAAAGATCAACAAAGGTAAGAGTTGGTTTTTTTGAAAAGATAAACAAAATCTATAAACTTTTAGCTAGGCTAAGAAAAAAAGAGAGGAGATTCATAAATTCAGAACTAAAAGACATTACAACTGACACCACAGAAATACAAAGGATTATAAGAGACTACCATGAACAATTATATGCCAACAAATTGAATAACCTGGAAAAAAAATGGATAAATTCATATATATATAACGTACCAGGATTGAATCATGAAGAAATACAACCTCCACAGACCAATAATGAGTAAGGAGATTGAATCAGTAAAAGAGTCCCCCATCAAAGAAAAACCCAGGACCTGATGGCTTCACTGCTGAATTGCATCAAACATTTAAAGAGAATTAATATCAATGTTTCTCATACTCTTCCCCAAGATAAAAATATAAATAAAATATAGAGGTTCTAGAGCACCTATATATATACCTACTGAATTAGAATTAAGAAAGCTTCCCAGTGATTCTAATTGATCAACCAGGTTTGGGAATCTTTGGAGGAAGAGGCCTGATAGAATAAAGATTAATATTTTATAGGGATGTAGGGATTTACTTTCTCATCGACCACCACCTCCCACATTCTGAAGCCTGGCATACACAACACTAAAAGGCAGCCTGGTATAGGACGTTGGCTAGATGTGGGCGTCCTTTATATATAATTTACATAACATATATTAGAAGGAGATTAATCTTCCCAGTATGAATGGTATCATTTTATTTTTGATATGTCATTTGGAGTTTTAACAGCCATGGGGTTCCTCCAGGCCTCATCCTCAAAAACCAAAACCCCACAGGCACCACTCCCTTAACACCGGATCAAAAAGTGATTTATTGCTGAAGGCAGGGTGTTAGGAGATTTATAGGGTGAGGAATTGAAGAGGAGTCGAGAGAGAGAGAAAGCAGTTGGAGTGCAGAGCTCTCTGCCCTTTGCAGGCCCTCTTCCCAGCAGGGACCAGTTTAGTATCTTAGAAAAGCTATTCTCAAATCTCCTCCACATTGTGGATTCAATAGAATTGAATTACATTTTTTACACCTAAAGTGAAAAAGTGAAAAAAGAAAGGAAAAGAACTTTTTTAAAAAAAACAAACCCTGATATAGCATTCTTCGGTATTTTATCACGTATTCGTTGAGCTAATGATAAGAGATTTTATTTATGGAATGTGCCAGCTATTTCTTACACAATAGGGTGTAGTGTAAGAGAGATGTATAATGATAGAGTATGCTTGTGAGCATATATCATAATCCCTTTCCTAGAGCTAAGCTCCATGATAGACTGCAGGGTCAAAAGTATGTAAGATGTGGTCTTCACCCTCAAGGAATTCACAGCCTGAGGGAAATGATACTAGAAAACAAACAATTACAATGCCCGATGGTAATTGTCCTGGTGAAGCCTGGAGGGACAAGAAAGGCTGAAGCTTGAGCTGGAATTTCGATGGAAGGATGTACAGGAATTTTCCTGATGGACAGGAATGATAAGGACATTTCCAGCAGTGGAGGTTGACTACACAAGGACATGGGTTGTTGAATAGTGTGGTGGTTTATAAGAAGTGAATAGGAGGCAGTGTATATGGCCGTGAGTATAAGAGAGTAGGTTTGGGATCATGTGGAGATTGCAGTTCTTGCTTCCGCTACCTTTGGTGACCTTGCAACCTTGACTTACGCTATCTTTCTAAGCTTCCATCCTCTGCAGTAAAATGAGGATTATATAATACTATTTCTGTCAGAGTTGTTGTAAAGTTTTGTGTTAGGTATATAAGTTGCTTAGCACAGTACTTAGCAAAGTACCACTTAATAAATGATAACTTAATAATCGTTCAGTACAATAGGGCCATATAATGTACAGAATTGACTGGTGGAATATGAATGTGAATTTATACATGGCTAGATCAAAAGTGCCCTTATTCCATGCGAAAGAAAACTATGGGGCTGTCAAATCATACTAAAGTTTCTTTTTTCCCTTTATGTCTTGCCATGGAATATAATTGATTTTTAGATTTCCCCTGATACTTAAAATAAACGAATACCTCAAAGAAAACAAGCCTCAAAGAAAAACCTGAAATGGGCACCTTTCACACAATATTGTAAAGTGTATTTATACAAATGACTCAGACAATGGTACTTGTATAGAAAATCTGGACTGTAAAGAGACCTCAGGGTAAGTAAACAAGAAAAGGATAATATAAAAATTTCCTCCTTCACCATGTGTTATTTTGTGCCTAACATAAAAATCAATAAAAAAGGAGCACATGAAATTTTATAACCTTCATGTGATATGCTATTGAGGCCAATATTAAAAATTTGGAACACCTGACCCTCAATTTTACTTACTTAGATGTCATTACTGCTGTGCATCAGGACAGGAAGTATGCTAGTCTCTGTCATTTGAATATGTGGCCCTCTTTCTCATGTGACATATAGTTCACTTTAACATTTCAAACACTGGGGCTTTTGTTACATTTATGCGAGGACTTCTCTGTCCTTCCACTTGCTGTTGCTTCTGTTTTATTTGTATTAAATCTATTTCTGCCCCCCACCTCAATGTGCATGAATATTATTAATTAACAAATAAATTTAGCAAAAGAAATCTTTTTTTTCCCAGAAATATGCATGAGAATTGCTAGCTGTTCAGAGGTTCTGGAAGTGTATTACTATAGGAAATAAATGAGTTTTATGCCCAGTTTGTCCATTAAATAACATTGAGCGACCTCTTAGCCTATGTGGATTTCAGTTTCTACACCTAGGAAATAGATCAGTTAAGCAATTGTACTGGAAGATTCATTCCACAACTAAGGCTTTTTGGATGCCAGATTTTTGTTTATAACAAGTCAGATATGTTCTAGTGAAACATGGGGTATAACTTAACATCACTGAAAAATCAACAAAAGTATCAATATTATCAATACTCTTTAAAAGGGGTATATCAGTAATAAAGTTGTCAGGGTTACATTAGAATTAATGGACTAACAAACAACAAAAAGAAATTTCTTTGGGGGACACATCAGGATAGTTTTGTTTTGATTATTCCAAATGACACTAAAAAGCAAATCAAGCTCTTTTTTATTAAGAGGTTTCTGAATCCTAACTTTTCAAAACAAGTGAAGAACTCATGATTTAGAGCAACTCTGGAATGAACATGTAAGGGTTTTCAGCCACTCATTATATGTTTCCCATGTTTAGTAACCACATCCGGGAGTTTCTCTGAGAAACCTCCTCCTTCCTTACAAACAGTCCAAATGTTTCTCAAAGGAGTAAACTCTGCTTCTATGGCCCCAACGCTGTCATATTCCACTGGTCCTTGGGATTAGTTAGGATGGGTGTCTGACCTAAGCAGTGAAATCAGAATGAATCTCAGGACTTTTACTGAAACACTGGGGAAAAAAATACCATCTCTTTACTATAGGACAGAGACATTGAATAACAGGGAACAGAAGCTTCCAGGGGCCCTACTCAGTGTCTGAGAATGGAGCTCACTCAGACGAAACAGAACCTAAGACAGATTTCGTGTGTGAGCTCATCAACCCTAAATGAAGCTTTACCTATGAACATTTCATTCATGCAAGCCAACAGTTTCCTTTTCTTCGTCAGTCAATTTGAATTAGGGTTTCTGTCACTTTCAAGGGAAAAATATGTAATTATTACAAACTTGAAATGTAGGTCAATTACTTAGTGCTTACATTTTTAGGTAGAAGAGCTACCATTATGTTAAATTGGGTAACTTCTACAAATATATGGTTTGGTAGGAATATACTACTGAAATGAACATTCGTTTAAATTTCTTCAAATGAGTAATTTAATAAGTTTCCTTATACTGTACATTCTGAGAGAATAAAGTACCATCAAAAGAAATAATTTAGAAATTCATTTCACCTCTTTACAAAGTTAATACATAATAAAAATTTCCAGATCACTGACTAATCAATCTTATGTCAAAAAATTTCTCAATTCTGCAAGAAAAATGAAAAAGATATATATGGTAAATATTTCAGACATATGCAGAGTTTTATGTTGAGGTTAATGTAATGCAAGATGCTATTGCTTAGACACATGCTATACCATACAGTAGCACATATGGCTATTTAAATTTAAATCAATTTAAATTAATTAAAATTAAATTATTTAAAAATAAATAAAATTAAAAACCTACTTCTTCAGTCTCACTAGCCACATTTCAAAGGCTCAGTAGCCATACGTGACTACTGTTTACCATATGGACAGTGCATATATAGAACATTTTTATCATCAAAGAAATTTCTATTGTACAGCACTGACTTAGACAATAGAGCTCATTGGAAAGCAAAACAAAATAATTTTCTTGCTTTAAGAAGGGTATATGGAGTGGGATATACGAGAATAGATTAACAATTATAGTAGAGGATGATAAAGAAAATTAAAAGAAGTGGACAGAAGGAGCTCAGAACCCAAATTGTCAGAAATGGCCTTCCTGAGGAAGTGACATCTAAGTTGAAAGAAGAAAATCTATTTTTATGTGTTAGATGTATTATTTTAAGGAAGTAAAGAGTAAAATGCAGAGAAAAGGTATAAAGTAAAATGTATGGGTTGATTGCATTTCAGGTTCTTCAATTTTTGTAATGGAATATTTGAAAGATAAAAGAACATATGTGGCATAGAGGCACATCATAGAACATAATAATAAAACAAATACTCATGAGAAAAAAGAAAACACATTTAATGGATTTTGAATATTATCAAGGACCTCCAATTTTCCACAAAAGATACTACTATTTTGAATTTTTTGTTTTTAAGATTCCTTTGCTTTGCATTATAGATTTACTAAGAATGAATGTATTTCTATTTTTTCTTAATTTGTAAAAATGATTTATGTCTAGTTCATATTCTGGGCCTTTTTTTTTTCATAATATTCTAAGGTTTATTTATACTGATGTGTGTAGTTATAGTTCATTCATTGACACTGCTTTTTGTCTGGCAGTACGAAAAAAACAATTTTATTAACCCATTTTTCTTTCAGCAGACATTTTTTATATTGTTTTTGGGTTTTTGTTGTTACATACAATACTTCTGTGAACATTTATTACCTGTGTCTGTGCTTCTCTGTGGTGCACACTTAGGAGCAAAGCTCATAGGATATGAACGTGTTGAATTTACAAGATAATACCAAGTTATTTAGCAAAGCTGTTTCACCAGCTTACTCTCCTATCAGCAGTGTGTGAGATGTCTTGTTGCTTCATATTTTTGCCAGTATAGGAGATTATAAATAGTATGTCATTGTCTGATTACCAAGGTTGTCCACTCATTCACATATTTTTGGCAGTTCTTGTTTTCTCTTCTAGGAAATGCCTGCTCACTTCTTTTGCCCATTTCTTAATTATTTTTTTTTTTTTTGGCATTTTTATGGCTTTGTAGGCATTTTTCATTCATTCTGCATAGTAATTTTTTATCAATTTGTGAGTAGAAAATGTATTCTGTATTTTGGCTTGTAATTTTATTCTTTTTACATTTTTTATGTCAATTTTATTGATGTGTAATTTGCATGCAATAACTTGCACCCATTTTTAAGTGTTTTTGATACTCTACACACTCTTGTAGTCTGTCGTTTTGCCTCCCATGGATTTGTCACCCCTTTTCCCCTGGGTGATGGAGCCACAAAGGACTACTCAAAGCCCATCTCTTCTGAGCAGTGAGAAGCCCTGAAGTGGTTAATCTCCCGGAACCCTCGAGAGAGAGGCATTCCTTTCATTTGGGAAATTAACCACAAATTGGGGTTCTCTTCCCACATTTATTCTCCAGACCAGGAAGTTACGGGAAGAGAACATAGGTGGGGTTATAGTTTAACAATATAGGCTGGTAACATTCAGTAAAACAAGCAAGGCGACATTCCATAAAGCAATTTAAGTGATCCACCAACAAAAGCTTGATCTTAGCAAACATTCCTTCTCCCTACAAAGCTTCCCAGTATCTTTACGCATCAGTAACTTGTCTGTCTTTGAACCACCAACCTTGCTATGTTACAATTCTTTATCTTAAAACAGAGACTGTAGCCTGGGGAAAATTTCCTGGTTTTTGCAAGGTCAACACTTTATATGTACTTTTAAGAAGTTAGACTAAACCTGAAAGTACAGGAAACTAGGCCCTGTGAAATGTATTTGCTTTACAGTATACTCCACAATAGTCACTATCACAATCAAGATACAGAACATTCATAACCCTCCAAATTTTTCTTGCTCAGTTTTTGAGTCAATTCCTTCACACCTCACCCCAAGTAACTAACATAATGCTTTCTGTCCTGTAGCCCAGTTTTGACTTTTTCAGGATTTCATATAATGGAATCATACAGTATATAATCTTTTGTATCTGGCTTTTTTCAGTTATCACAATGGCATTTAAATACGTTTATGTTTTTGTGTGTAACAGTAGTTCATTCCTTTTTATTACCAAGTATTATTTCATTGTGTGGATGTACCAACCTGCTGATGGATATTTGTGTTCTTTCCAGTTTGGGCTTTTATGAATAAAGGTGCTATGAACAGTCATGTACAAGTGTTTGTGTGAACATGTTTTCATTTCTCTTGAATAAATGTGTACTAGTGTAATTGCTGGGGAATATGTTAAGTGTATGTTTGACTGTATAAGAAATTGCTAAATTGTATAAACAAATTTGTTTTCCAAATTGGTTGCACCATTTTGCATTCCCAGCCACAGTGTATAAAGGTGCATCCCCACCAGCAATGTATATTTTTCAGTTTCTGTATATCCTTGCCATCACCTGATCTTCTTAATTTTAGCCATTTTTGTGAGTGTGCTTTATACGTTGGTAAGTCTTCATCGTTTTAATTTGTAATTTGTTTACTCTGATGACTGTTGATGTTGAACACTTTTTCATGTGCTTGTTTAGCCATTTGTATATCTTCTTTTGTGAAATGTCTTTTTGTATCTTTTATCTAATTATTTTTGAATTGTTTGTCTCTTAATATTGAAGTGTAAGAATTTTTTGTATATTCTAGTTACAAGTCCTTCATTGGGTCTATGTACCATGAACATTTCTTTTCAGTCTGTGACTCACACATTAATTTTCTTAACAGTGCTTTTTAAAAAGCAAAACATAATTTTGATGAAGTCAAAATTATAACTTTATTCTTTTATAACTTCTCCTTTTTTGTGCGTCCTATCCAAAAAATATTGGCCTACACTATGATGGCAAAGGTATTTCTTCTGTATTTTTTTCTAGAAATTTTATAGTTTTAACTGTTACTTTTAGGTCTATGCTCCATTTTGAATTAACTTTTAGGTACAGTAAAGGCTCATTTTTTTTCCATGTTAATATTGAGTTATTCCAGCACCAATTGTTAAAAAGGCTATCTTTCCCTACTGAATTGCCTTTTATCAAGAGTTGACCATATATTTTTCAGTTTATTTGTGGGCCAATTTGTTTTGTTAGTCTGTATGTCTATTCTTATATTTTTATGTCAATACTAGGCATTCTGGGGTGTTCTATGTTTACAGAAAACCTTGAAATTTGGCAGTGTCAGTCCACCAACTTAGTTTTTCTTTTTTCAACTCTTCTGGAGGGTGGCTGGTTTCTCAGTTGGTCAGACCACAGTGCAGAGAGCAGTCTTGATTACACCAAGGTCAAGAATTAGGATCCTCCTACAGGCCAGCCTGCAAAAAAAAAGACTAAAACTCTTCTGGCTATTCTATTTCCTTTGTGTTTCTATAAAATGCTTAGAAATAGCTTGCTAATCACTATGTTACTGGGATTTTGAGTGGTATTGCACTGATTATGTAAATCAGTTTGCGGAGAAGTTTATCTTAACAAAATTGTGTTTTACAATCCTGTAACATTCTAGATCGCCCTCATTTATCCAGGTATTTGATATCTTTCGGTAGTACTTTCTAGTTTTCACTTTACAGGTCTGGTACATATTTTGTTAAGTTTAACACTAAGTATTTTATGTTTTTTATGAAACTTATGTGACATGTTTTCTAAATTCCATTTTCTGATTTCTCATATGATTAAACTTCGCATCCTGTGATATTGTTGAATTCACTTATTAGTACTACTAGATTTTATGAGATGCTCATGATTTTCTATACACATGATCATGTTATCTATACATTAAGATTGGTTTAGTTCTTCCTTCCTAATCTAAATGCCTTTATAACTTTTTCTTACTTTATTACTGATTGCACTAGCTAGGACCTCCAGAAGTGCTAAAAAAAATATCCATACCTTGTTCAGGATCTTAGGGAAAAGCATTCAATCTTTCATCATTAAGTATGATATTAGTTACAGGATTTTCATAGATGCCCTTTATCAGATTGAGGAAGATCCCAAGTGTTGTGAGTTTACTGAGAATTTTTTTTAAGTCATGTGTTGAATTTTATAAAATGTTTTCTCTGCACCTCCTTTTTGTTATTGTTGTTGTTATATGAGAAATACAGTGAATTACGTTGATAGATTTCCAAATATTAAAATAATCTTGCATTCCTAGCAGTGATTATGTTCTTTGGTCAAAGGCTTTGGTGGCCACTGGTTCTGCTGTCTAAAATTATATCTCTTGAATTGTCCTTTATGGTCCTTGGTTCTGCTCTCTAGAAATATGACCTTGTGCACTGTCTTCCATGGACATATTTGAGATGAACTCTGTGGAGGATGTTCCCTTCTGGTAACTACCATCTAACTGCCCACTTCTAATTGGTGATAGTTGAAACCTTAAGAGATAATCTGTGAGCAATCATACACTACTACTGTATGCCAACCTTGGTATTTTATTGTCAATATAATTCCAATCAAATCTTTTTAAAAATATTGGTACTACAACCTTGTGTTATTTTTAATTTATTAGACTGAATAGTTTTGGCTAACTTTAGAGTATTTTTCTCATAAAATTTTTTCTATAATTTGGAATCTGCCCTAAATGTCCATGCATTCTTTTGAGTAAACGAATTTCTTTTTCCTAATTCAAATAAATAGTTCTTTGGTTGTACTTTGGAGAACAAAATTTTACCTATTCAATCATAACTACAAGCTTCTGATATATCCATGAATATAGATAATAAATTGAAAGAATGTATATACATATATATGAAGCAAAATGATTTTATTTTACACTCTGATAGTCTTTTAAAAATTGGATATTACTTCTTATATTAAAAAGGAAAGAATCAAATTATAACTTCCCTACATCAATAAAGTCAGTTTTACATTTTGCATTTTACATAAAGAAGTTTTACCTTTTAGAACCCTCAGGATCCTTGGACTTTCAGGATCCTTGGTCTCAGTTTATAGGTCATATATTATGCATGGCATATGTCATCACTACATCTTTCTTATTTTTCTATAATACTGTAGCTATGCTTACATATTGATTTTTACCAAGTTTTCTGTGATAACAACCAGGTAATATTAACTAAGTAATAAAATTTTTCTCCAGTGTCAGTGTGTTATCATGTATGATGTCAGGTCTTGAAAGGAACAGATATCTTTTTCTCCACCATAAACTTAGACTATTTTCATTCAAAATATTTTAATATTTCATTCTTATGAACATATCTTAACTGTAATATCAAGAATTTTCTAAAGTAATATTTCCTTTGACTATAAAGGTAAAATTCTCTTTACTGCTATGAAGCTAAGACCAAAGCGGTCATCCAACAGAATAACAAGGATGGTAAATCAATGTCAAAAATCCAGTGTGATCGTGTTGTCCCTTTCTTGGTAATAATACTATTTCTGTAGAGTATCTTTATAAAAGAGAAATCAAGGTATTTTAATTGACAATTTTTATTCAGTAAGAATTTTTAATTAATTAATGACTTTATTTGGCTAGAAAGTGTTTTACTTACAAATGAACAGTGAGAATCAGGATGCTTTAAAGTATATAATAGAATAATGAGAGTGTAGCTAATTATTTTAATGTAAGAATGGCTTTGTCCAACAAGACCTATCTAGTTCTGGTATTCATTATTGGAATTCACTTTTAATTAATTCCTTAGGGCTCAAGAATTAAAAAAAAAAAAATACTGCCATATCAACTGCATGAACATTCCTTAGACTTGGTGGTCAGGAACTCTATTTTCAGCCTCTATTCACCAATATAATTAGCTGGCTTTTACAGCAAGAAAATCTAAGGTTTTGTCTGCCCAGAGTAAAACAAAATGAAAAGAATATACTTCTTTTACATATGTAGACTGTCCTCCTAAGGAGTTAACTATCTCATTATTTATAGCAAAAGTTGAAATTATAAAAGATACAGACAGGCAGAACAAGTCTTGGACCTGTGATCATACTACATTCTAGAATTATCAACTTAGAGATCCTTCTGTGATGGAAGGAAGTGGCAGTTGGTAAAGTCATTCATTTTGGGATAGCTCCTAAGTAGCTGAGAACTCTAGGTTTTGTTTGTTTGTTTGTTTTTAGGTATGCCAAAATCACCTTATCTTTTAAGAAAACAGAGAAAGTTTTCAGGAAAAAGGGAGTCATGAGACTGTCAAATACTTCTAGGCACTAAACCAAGATAAGAACTGAGAAGTGCTCACTTGATTTACTGATGCGGAAATTGCTGATTTCCTTGGCAACTGCAATTTCAGTGGAATTGTTGATGGGAAGAAGCCAGATTGCAAAGGGTTGAGAAGTGAGTGGGAGGTAAGAAAGAATTCACTATGAGTATAGAAAACGCTTCAAAGTGTTTTGCTATGAGCCAGGATGAAAGCGATAGCTGGAGAAAGTTGAGGGACTCAAAGAGAGTTCTTTGATCATTTTTCAAATGGGAGCATGTTAAAATGCAAATAAAATAAAAACATAAAATAATAGATTGAGTTAGAAAAGCCAATGATGTAACTTCCCTGAGAAGGGAGGGACGAGTCTTAGGTAGCAAAAACTACATCACTCCTGATTTTAACAAAAGCACAGGTGTGTATGGGGGTAGGTTTATTAATTCATTGGCAGAATGTTGAGGATTTTCCTTCTAATGGCTTTCATTTGGAAATAGCAGAGTTGTCTGTTGAACACAAAGGATGACATGGAGTGGCACTGTCAGAAGTTCAAACATTTTTTTTGTAAAGTGAAAAACTTAAAAAAAAAAACCTTTTATTTATTTTTTTATTTTTATTTTTTTTTTAAGTAGTACTCCTGGGCAATATTACAGACATAGCTGATATTGGCATTTAAAAAAAAAAAAAAATCAAGCCTTAATCTAATTAAGCCTCTAGATGTAACTTCCAGTTCACAAGAGATATGGGGGATAGATGGACATGTTAAATGACATCAAGAAAATACAATCAGCCAAATTCCATGGGATTCATGGTTCAATTGCTTCAACAAATAATGACATTTTAAAAGGGTAAAGAACATTTTTAAGACAATTAGGAAAAAAATGAACACTTAACTAGATATTATATCACTCAGGATTACTATTATTTTGTTAGGTGTAGTAATAGTATTGTAGTTATTTTTAAATGACTATCAAGAAATACATGCTGAAGTATTTATGAGCGAATGTAAGAGTTACAATGTCTAAGGTTTGTTTTGAAATATTTCAGAACAAAGAAAAAAAGTGGGGCAGAATTAGAAGAAGCAAGAATGGGAAAATGCTGATAATAAATGTTGATAAATAAAGTGGAGACAGAAATCATAGGCATCTCTTCCAAGACGTTTTGTTGTGAATAGAAAGGTGAGGCAGATGGACAGAATGAGTGACAAAGGGGTTTATTCATTTGCAGTGATAATGAAGCTTCTTTATGTGCCGATGGAAATAACGCAGTGGATAGGAAGAAACTGGGGATGTAGGGTAGAGACTAATTACAGGAACAGTTGTTGAGGAGGTGAGAGGCGATGGGATACAGAACTCAAGCAGGGAAGTTAAAGTTAGTCTTTGATAAAAGCAGGAAGATTTCATCCATACACAGTACTAGAGAAGGGGTGCCTGTGTACAGATGTAAGTGGGTTCTTGCTTAGTGGGAGAAATTCAGAGTTCCTAAATGACTGCTTCTCATATGACAAATCAAATATAACGCAGGATAATAAGTAAAATTAAAGAAATGGGGAGGGGCTGAAAGAAATTTGAAAAGAAAAGAGAAATATGAAATAGTCCTTGAAACCCAAAAAGTGCTTTTGAGTTAGATCTTTCTTCTAATGAGCTTAAATAAAAGTATCTGTTTATATACAAGTGAAGGCTGTCATGTGGTTATGAGAGGAATCAGTACCATGTTCTTTAGATTATTTTTCCTATGAAGTCATTTTAATTTATCCAGACTTTCAATAGAATCTGAATAGGGGAACAATTCTCAGTGATGGACTCTGATAAAGCTACTTGCAGATAATGAAATGAAGAAAAAAAAGTATTGGGGGCAACTGTGCCATGGTGCACTAGTGCCTCTTGTTTCAGTGATTCCACATGGGTTTATAGAGAGAACGTTGCTTTAGATTTAATGTCTTTCTTTACTGTCTTTGAAGATGTATGCTTTTATAATCACTGCAAAAGAAGAAAAGGAGCATGATGAAAAAAATACAAGCATGGGACTATGAAGCTTCATTAGCAGATCTGAAACTAGACTATATTCACTATGAGCCACATAGCACATATCATGTGAAATAGTAATAGATTTACACAACATCCTGGTGGAAGTGGGAGTTTGCAGGCCAATTAGACAGAATATTGTTTTTTTTCTAAGGTGTCAAAATAATGCAAGTGGCTGTGCTAAATAAATTCATGCTAGTGCACTGCACTGCTGTGAAAACTGAATGATTAATAACCTTCAGTACTATTCCTACTTAGTTTAAAACACAGCAGACTAATGACCAGATATCCAGCAACAGTACATTTCTATATGAATGTTACAAATTCCATTTTAATTACCTACTTTCTGTGTGTCATATATACCCACAGATCATGCTTTGTCCATTCTGAAATTTAACATAAACTCTCAGGCCCTAGACTTGAAAGGAAGTAGGCTTTGAAATTATAGCCTAAAATAAGTTTCCTGTATGGAAGTGGTTGTAATAAATTCAGCATTCTTGAAATTCTCATGAATATTTGGACCAAAATAACAGAGATACATATTTATTTGTTTTCACTTGTAATGTTTTCTTCATAATGACTCTAAAATAAAAGGTAATTTTAAAAAAGAAAAAATGAATAAGAAATACTTGATCTGTGTCAAAAAGGATAGTGCTTTATCACGGCTTTTTATAATTTCAAGATTCTGTGAAAAAAAAAAAGGGGGAGAGAGAGAAATTGTTACTTGGGTCTTTCTGGTCATTTTACAGTGACTTTTATTAATATATCAACTCTTTTCTCTTTGAGGGTTCAATGAAATTATAAAGAGAAAAGGATAAATATTAACTCTTGAAATACCTCAACAATTACCTTTCTCATCTAGACACGTGGTTTTCTATCCTTGAGCAGGTTTTCTCAATATTAGATACAGCTTTTTTTAAATTGTGGCTAAAATTTTATAAAATATTATATGTCATGTTTTTGGAATTGAATATATGTATATGTTATTTTATTTTATTTTTATCACCCACTAGTTACAAGAAAATAATGTGAAATAAAACTACAAACAAAGCCAGATAATGATCTTTGCTAACTTCCCTGCTATGGTTCAAATGTGTCTCTCAAAAAGTATGTATTAGAAACTTAATCCCCAATGCAACAGGTGGGACCTGATGAGACCTAATTGTTAATGCCATTATCATGAAAGTGGGTTCCTTTTATATGAATAAGTTTGGCCCCCTTTTGTCTCTCTCTCTCTGTCTCTCTCTCTTTCCCTCTCTTGCCGTGAGACTTCCACAATGGAATGACACAGCAAGAAGGTCCTTGCCAGGTGTTGTCCCAGCCTCTGAATCTTGGACTTCCCAGTACCTAAAGCCATGAGCCAATAAATTTGTGTTTATTGTAAATTACCCGGTCTCAGTTACTCTGTTAAAGCAGCGCCAGATAGACTAAGACACTCCCTTAAAGGATAAATCTACAGTGAATAAATGAACATATAGATTAATTGTCTCATTTCAAAGTTATTACATGGAAAGCTGGAATTTTGACATGCCAAATAAATATTAAAAAACAAACTAACGATAATAAATGGCACTTTATTTGGCATTTTCAGTGATGTAATGAACAATAGGTTATCACTTAGACATTGGAGTTAGAATCGTAAAACCCCTGAAGCCAAGTGAAGTTCATTCAGAACATAGCTAGACAGAACTGCTCTCAATTGTATACTGATACAAGATACTCTTCTTCCTTTCATAATTTTAGTTCACAGATTTTAATTTAAAATCTTTATACTAAACACCAAAAAGTTATGCCTAAGTAATTCAAACATTTCAAGATCTCCTATGGTGTGTCCTTTGTATTTGAAAATTCTCATATAAGCTGGATTCTTCAGTGAGAGCAACCAAATTAAAGCTCTGTTCCTATGAAAATACATAGTCAACAGGGACAGATTTCATAATTTATGAAAATCTGGATATCAACAAATCAGCTACTTAAATTTTTTATCCTTTTCTGTTTTAGTTCTATTTTCCCTATGATTTGATTATGTCATAGTGTGTCAAAACATGATTACTTTTATCACAGTCATAGTAAGACAAGCAGCAAACAAGAGGCACTGAAATAACAGTATGGCAAATGTGGGACAGATCCATATAAGCAATTCATTCAATTCAATGATTCAATCCCTTTAACAATCAATGCTAATCAATTTATTTAGTAGTATTGATCGGTACTGAGCAAAAATTCAGAAAAAAAAAATACATGTTTATTTCTATTTGGTTTGATTGCCCCACCATTTTTAATTCATTCACTCGGCATGGTCTTCAGAATCTAACCTCCTCATCAAGGCCCCATCTTGCAATTACCATAATAAGATTTCCCACCCTCTTAACTCTATCACAGTGGGGCTCAAGTTTTGGGGGAACACTCAATCCAAGGCATTCCACCCCTGGTCATCCAAAACGCATGTCCTTTTCACATACAAATACATTGATTCCATCCCCATAGTCTTAACTTGTTTCAATTCAAAAGTCCAAAGTCTCAGTGTCCCATCTGTGAATTCAAAACAAGTTATCTACTTCTAAGATACAATGGTGGGACAAACAGAGGGTACAAAAGGGAGAAATAGGCCAAAAGAAAGGAGCAAAAGGTCCTAAACAAAAGGTCTTAAACCCAGCAGGGCAGGCATTAAGTTTCAAAGCTGATGAATCTTGTACCTTGACTCCATGTTCAACCTTCTCTGTGTGCTGATGTGAGGTTTGGGCCTCCATGTCTTTGGGCAGCTCCATTCCTATGGCTTTCCTAGTCTCAGGTGATGCTTCAGCTCTCACAGGCTGGTACTGCAGGCATGTAGCTTCATAATTCTGGAGTCTCCATGGTGGTCCCACTCCCATGGCTCCACTAGGCTTGGCACTAATGGGGTTTCTCTGCTGCAACCCTGACCCCACATTTCTACTCAGCATTGCTTTAGTAAAGACTCCATGCGTTGAATCCACCCTTGCAACAGATCTCTTCCTGGCCCCCCAGGCTTCTCCATACATCCTTTGAAATCAGTGTGGAGGCTCCCAAGCCTTCAGAGCTCTGGCATTCTGCACGCCTGCAGACCTAACACCACATGGACACTGTCAAGGTTTCTGGCTTATATATTACAAATCCGCAGGTCCAGCCACACCTGGGTCCAATTTAGATACAGCTGGAGCAGCCAGAGCAGCCAGGGTGTAGGTGTGGGGGGCAGTATCCCAAGGTGGCCCTGAGCAGCAAGCCAGTGGAGAGTGCCTCAGGGCTGTTTCCCAAGACCATTCTGTCTCCCTAGCCCTTTGGGCTTAAACTGAAAGGGTTGGCCCCAGAGGCTTCTGCAATTCCTTCAGGGCCTTTTCCCCTTCTCTTGATTATCCCTTTCTTTTATACTAAACTCAGCATCATTGCATTTTTCTTTTGAAAATGCTTCTCTACTACATGGACAGGCTACAAATTTTCTAAATTTTTATGCTCTGCTTTTCTTTAAAATTCTGACTTTGCAACATGCCTTTTCTGCCATAACTCAGCACAGGCTGTTGCAAGTAGCCATGCAGTTACCTCAATGCTTCGCTGCTTAGAAATTTCTTCTGCCAAATACCCTGGTTCACAACTCTTACGTTACAACTTCCACAAAGCACTAGGGCATGGATGCAATGCAGCCAAGTTCCTTGCCAGTTCATAGCAAGGTTGATCTTTGCCCCAGTTTCCAAAAAGTTTCTTCTCATCTCTACATGAGACCTTCTCAGAATGGCCTTTACTGTCCCTATTTCTATCAGCATTCTGCTCGTCACCATTTAACCAGTCTTTAAGAAATTCCAAACTTTCCCTAGTTTTCTTGTCTTCTAAACTTTCACTAGCACCTAGGCTTTTTTTTAACCTGTTCCTCCAAATTCCTCCAGCCTCTCAACACCCAGTTCCATATTTTTAAGTATTTGTTATAAGAGACACCCCACTTCTCTAGAACCAGTTTTCTGTATTAGTCCATGTCTGTTGCTTATAACAAGATACATGGAACTTGGTAATTTATAAAAAAAGGAAATTTATTGCTCACAGTTTCAGAGGCTAGGAAGTCCAAAGTCCAGGCAACACATCGGTGAGGGTCTTGGTGGTGGCAACAGTGAGGGTGCAACATTGCAAAATGGCAGAGCAGAGACAGACTCCTTGTGCTCCCCTTTTAAAGCCCTCAGAACCACACCTATGGCCACCATTTTTAATCCATTCAGAATGTGATCACCTCTTCAAGGCCCCACCTTGCAATTACCATAATAGTATTTCCCACCCTCTTAACACTGTCTCAGTGGGGGTCAAATTCTGGGGGGACACTCAATCCAAGGCAATATTAAAGTAAGATTTAGATGTTTATTGAAGGGTTTTGGAGGTGGGAGAAAATTTTAAAATAGTAATAGTGGTAATGTAATGCATACATGTTATGTACTAATAGTAGCAGATTGATGATCCTAATAATCTTCATGTAATTCTACTTTTAATTCTACTTTCAAAAGGGTCAGAACCTACAGATATTACAGAAGATACGTATGTGTATGTGTAAATATATACAGGTGTGTAAATATGTAATTATATACATACACAGGCACACACAATTGTGTGTGCGTGTGTGTGTTTAGAGAGAGAGAGAGAGAGCAATTTCTGTATTAAAATTCCAAATGTGTCATTGACTTGGGTGGTAGGCAGAAGTTGGAAGAGCCTTGAGAAGACAGTTGGTAAGGGTTTAAAAATGTTAGCATAAGATGGAGAAAAGGGGATCCTTGTTGTAGAATAAAGGAAAGTTTGGCAGTACTGGTACCTGAAATAAAAAGAAAATAGAAAGAGTACCTAATGAGCTTGCCAATCTGGCTGGGAAGATTTCCAGGAAGAATTTAAGAAGTGGAAACTGGCTTTTTCTAGTTGCCTATTTTAGGTTGAATTGTGTCCTCTAAAAAAATATATATATATTACATTCAAGTTATATATATTATATATTATATACATTGAAGTTCTAACCCTCAGTACCTGTTACCTTATTTGAAAACAGTCTTTGCACATGTAATCAATTTGAGATGAGGTCATTAAGGTGGGCCCTAATCCAATAAAGTTGGTTTATAAAGAAATATAAGCACACAGAAAGACACAGGGAGAATACCATGTTAAATAAATTGGAAAAGATTGGAGTGATATGTCCACTAGCCAAGGAATACTGAGGATCTCTGGCAATACCAGAAGCTGACAGAAGGCATAGAACAGAATCACCTCTAGAATCTTCAAAGAGAGCATGGCCCTATCAATGCTTTCTTTTTGTCACCTAGTCTGTGGCAATTTGTTACGGCAGACCTTAGAAATTAATACACTGTCTATGATAAAAATACACAAAGAAAGAGAAGAACAAAGAAACTGGTTATTGAGAATTTATAAAATAATTAATATATAATATAATAGATAAATATAATTTATAAAATAATAAAGAAGCTAGGACTTTCTGGGTTTAAAAATAAAACTGTTTCATATCTCCAGTCTTTCCCAGAAAAAAAAAAATCACAAAATAAGACAAAACTTCAGGGCAATGTTCTGTTGAGATGCAGAAAGCTGTTGCTTCAAAATATGGTGCTTTGACATGCTGGAATAAATAAGCAGCCCCAAATGTCCCTCTGATCCCCCCAGTCTCTCAATTTTCTGTCAGTGTCCAAAGCACAGGATGAAGGTGGTTCCCTTATCTGCCTAAAGTCCAGATTCACCAAAGAATAAGACAGCAACAGGAAGGAAGACAGGAGTCTGTCCACACACCTGGACTAACTTTTGTCACAGACCACTGTCTTCTATTTTGGTCCCATTGAGTATTTTGAAGAGAATCACTTACCAGTCACAGTCTGCTCTGTGGGCCATCATTTACTCCTAGGCCCGCATCTTTCCTTTCCCTATGAAGATGGGTGTATAAGCTCTGTACCCAAATAGAAAACTGCAACATTACTCTCCTGTGATTCCCCTTTCTCCCAGCATGTTAAATAATAAAATATGCTATGCCTTTTCTTCATATTCATCTAAACTTACCAGTGACTTTTATTAAAGAAACTTCAGGGATGAAGTGTAAGTTTTCCCTTGGCCCCTACAGTTCCACCCAGGGTACTCCCATAGGTCTTTTCTGTAAGACAGAAGATCTAACTGGCTCTCTCAGTTAAACAAAACCCTTTCTCAGGAGCTAAAGAAGGTGCTTCGTAGTTCCTGTCTACGAAACAGCAGTTTTCTAGGAAACTTTAGGACACTGTCCCACAGAAGCTTCACAGTGGGCTCAAGGTAGAGGAGAGACTTTCTGAAGAGATCTGTAGTATGGCTTTTAGATAATGGAGAAAACCCCATTATAATATATAGAACTATTAAATAGAGACAGTACAAAATGGAAAGAGGCCTTCGGTTCCTCCAACCTTCTAAGAGCAGGTAGAAAACTGAGAAATCTATTCAGTTACAAATATAGGTCATTTCTTAACCGAATAGCATGATGACTCAGCCAGTAGAACCAAGAGACTAGATGGTAGATCCAGGAGCTTCAAAGACTTATTCCCAGGGAATAGAGCTAGGCCCTAATCAATATAGAAAAGCGCTCAGCTGTATTTCAGAATTGCTATGGACCATGGACTGTGTGGTTCTATTTCCCATGCTCTGCTCCTCTTTCATGGGGGCATCTACTTTGATTGTTTTATCTTAGCTTTACCATTGTATGTTAGCTTTACCATTTGATTGTTTTATCTTAGCTTTACCATTGTATGTTAGCTTTACCATTTGATTGTTTTATCTTAGCTTTACCATTGTATCTGTGGACAGCAGATAACTTCTCTCTTCAGTTGAAAGGTCTTCAGATGGAAAGCAACCATGCTCACAAACATCATCCAACGTTGTTCATTTGCACTTGAACCCAAGGAACCACCTTCAAGTAGCTTCACCTGCATCTGGACCTACATTAGATGAAAAAAATCCTAGACTGATGCTGTAATAGTTATGTGACTTTGGGTTCTTAGAAGATATAGGGATTGAGTATATTTTGCATGTGGGAGGAATATAAATAATTTGTGAACATAAGATAGACTGTTGCAGACTAAGGATGACCACACATTCTTTGATGTTCATTCCAATAAGAAGTGGGTTAATGAATCCTTCCCTTTAATATAGACAGACTCTGTGACTGGTCTGATCAATAGAACATGGCAAAAGGAGCACTGTGCCAGTTTTGGGACCCAAGCAGTAAGAGGCTGGAAGCTTCTACTTCCCACGGCACTCACCATGCTGTAAGAAGCCTAAGCCACATAAAAAAATGTTTTAAAATGTGGGTTTTTATTATTATTCAAGTATAATAAGACCAATAGATCAGAAGACAACTACTGATTGTTGCTCCAGTTCCCAAGAGGAGGCATGTGCAGCGCCATGCAAAGCCACACAACGTAGCACCAGGAAGCAGAAGAGTGAGAAGAAAGCATGGGCAGGAGACTCTATTGTGGTTTCCATGAGAAATGCAAGGCATAAATGGGTAAGCAGGCTTAGGATTGGCTAGTTTGAATAATTTCAGCAGGCTTTAGGGTACAGTAGCTGTCTTTGCTTGTCTTACCCAAATGGCATGGTGACTCAGCCAGTAGAACCAAGAGCCTAGATGATAGATCCAGGAACTTCAAAGAATTATTCCCAGGGAATAGAACTAGGCCCTAATCAATAGAGACAAGTGTTCAGCTGGGTTTCAGAATTGCTATGGACCAATGACTACTATGTGGCTCTATTTCCCATGTTCCCCTCCCTTTCAATGGCAGTGTCTATTTTGATTATTCTATCTCAGCTTCACCACTGTATGTTGGGTCTGTGCATAGCAGATATAGCAGGTAACTTTTCTCTTTATTGAAAAGAGACATCTCACATAACCTGGCCCTGGGATGATTAAGGCAGAGGAATATTGCCTTCCAGAGTATAAGAACCAGATAGAAGAGGTGGTTCAGAGTATGGGCTCTGGGTTCATTAGTTTACATATGAAGGCATGCTCCTGGACAAGCTGTTCTATATCTAAAAATTGTATAGCTCTGGGAGGGGCAATATCTCCTTAGTCAGCAAAGCCCCAGATGCCAAAGCATCAAGAATAAAGAAAATGAGAAAATATAGTTAATACAGGAGACCACTCTGGTAAACAGATGATAGCCCTGTGTGAGTAGGTCATCTTAGGTGTTCAGTTCGCTGAAACCTACAGTAGCTGTCTTCAGCCACAGCCACTACGTAATAATCATATACACCATATGAGAGACCTCAAGCAAAAACCATCCAGCTGATCCCAGTCAACCCACAGAATCATGAGAGGTAATAAACTGCTACTAGATTGTGGGATGTACAAATCCCAGCAGTTAATAACTGAAATAGAATCCACATGTGTTTATGTAAGTGTGTGTATACACACACACGGGAGTGGGAAGAGAGCGCAAATGTAGCAAAATATTCACACTTGATCAACCTAGGTAAAGTATTTATGAGTGTTCTTTGCAATATTCTTTCAACAATTCTGTGATTTTGAATTTTTCTGAATTGAAAGTTTCAGGGGAAAAAAACATACAGAAATAAAGGAACACCATCTTATGTGTAATGTGGACATGAATTCAAACTGCACTGTGCAAGCCAGAAGAAAGAGCTCAGCCCTTTTGTCTGGTCAATGATTATATGGGGAGAAAAGTAGCCCCATTGTGGGTGAAGCCTGAAAAATTAGAAGCCTTTTTCTAAATTGTAAGAAGGGGGAGGGGGGGAACTCTGTAAATAAAAGAAATGTTAAAATATTGCCAGAACTAAAAATATTCTCTTATCAGGCTACTTCCAGAGATCTGGGAATTATTGTTATTTCCTCCCAGCAAAATGTTGAGGGGGAAAAAAAGGTGTTCTTACATTTTTATAATTGCAAAATAAAAATGCCTCTGTCTTTCATAAAAAAGCACTTTATTGGTTCATATAACTGAGAAGTTCAGAGGCAGGTGAGGCTTCATATATAGCTATCCATAATTTCTCAAATATATCATAAAGGACCAATTTTCTTTTCTGCCTCTTTCCTTTGTCTTTCTCAGGGCCAGCTTTATCCTAAACCTGATTCCGATAGAGCAGCCAGTGGATGCCAAGGCTACCTGCATTCTCATTCCTTCAGAAACAGCAACTGTCTCCAAAAATCTGAGATCACTAAGACCAGATGGTTGCTATGCTCACAAGGCCCCAGACCATAGTGATGTCCAGAAGATGGAATGTGATCATGAGCCCCGCCTTGTTTTTTTTTTTAATTTTATTTTGTCGATATACATTGTGGCTGATTATTGCTCCCCATCACCAAAACCTCCCTTCCTTCTCCCTCCCCCCTCCCCCCCAACAATGTTCTTTCTGTTTGCTTGTCGTATCAACTTCAAATAATTGTGGTTGTTATATCTTCTTCCCCCCCCCCCGTTTGTGTGTGTGTGTGAACTTATATATTAATTTTTAGCTCCCACCAATAAGTGAGAACATGTGGTATTTCTCTTTCTGTGCCTGACTTGTTTCACTTAATATAATTCTCTCAAGGTCCATCCATGTTGTTGCAAATGGCAGTATTTCATTCGTTTTTATACCTGAGTAATATTCCATTGTGTAGATGTACCACATTTTCCGTATCCACTCATCCGATGATGGGCATTTGGGCTGGTTCCAACTCTTGGCTATTGTAAAGAGTGCTGCGATAAACATTGGGAAACAGGTATACCTTCGACTTGATGATTTCCATTCCTCTGGGTATATACCCAACAGTGGGATAGCTGGGTCGTATGGTAGATCTATCTGCAATTGTTTGAGGAACCTCCATACCATTTTCCATAGAGGCTGCACCATTTTGCAGTCCCACCAACAATGTATGAGAGTTCCTTTTTCTCCGCAGCCTCGCCAGCATTTATTGTTCATAGTCTTTTGGATTTTAGCCATCCTAACTGGGGTTAGATGGTATCTCCATGTGGTTTTGATTTGCATTTCCCGGATGCTGAGTGATGTTGAGCGTTTTTTCATATGTCTGTTGGCCATTTGTATATCTTCCTTAGAGAAATGCCTACTTAGCTCTTTTGCCCATTTTTTAATCAGGTCGCTTGTTTTCTTCTTGTACAGTTGTTTGAGTTCCTTATATATTCTGGATATTAATCCTTTGTCAGATATATATTTTGCAAATATTTTCTCCCACTCTGTTGGTTGTCTTTTAACTCTTTTAATTGTTTCTTTTGCTGTGCAGAAGCTTTTTAGTTTGATATAATCCCATTTGTTTATTTTTCCTTTGGTTGCCCGTGCTTTTGGGGTCGTATTCATGAAGTCTGTGCCCAGTACTATTTCCTGAAGTGTTTCTCCTATGTTTTCTTTAAGAAGTTTTATTGTTTCAGGGTGTATATTTAAATCCTTAATCCATTTTGAGTTGATTTTAGTATACGGCGAGAGGTATGGATCTAGTTTCATTCTCCTGCATATGGATATCCAGTTGTCCCAGCACCATTTGCTGAAGAGGCAGTCCCTTCGCCACTGAATAGGCTTGGTGCCTTTGTCAAAGATCAGCTGACAGTAAGTGTGTGGGTTGATTTCTGGATTCTCTATTCTATTCCATTGGTCAGTATGTCTGTTTTTATGCCAGTACCATATTGTTTTGGTTATTATAGCTTAAAGTCAGGTAGTGTTATGCCTCCAGCTTTATTTTTTTTGCTCAGCATTGCTTTGGCTATGCGTGGTCTTTTATTGTTCCATATAAATGTCTGGATAGTTTTTTCCATTTCTGAGAAAAATGTCTTTGGAATTTTGATAGGGATTGCATTGAATTTGTATATCACTTTGGGTAGTATGGACATTTTCACTATGTTGATTCTTCCAATCCAAGAGCATGGGATATCTTTCCATCTTCTTGTATCCTCTCTAATTTCTCTCAGCAGTGGTTTGTAGTTCTCATTATAGAGATTTTTCACCTCCTTGGTTAACTCAATTCCTAAGTATTTTATTTTTTTGGTGGCTATTGTAAATGGGCAGGCTTTCTTGACTTCTCTTTCTGCATGTTCACTATTGGAGAAAAGAAATGCTACTGATTTTTGTGTGTTGATTTTGTATCCTGCTACTGTGCTGAAATCATTTATCAATTCCAGCAGTTTTTTTGTAGAGGTTTTAGGCTGTTCAATATATAGGATCATGTCATCTGCAAACAGGGACAGTTTGACTTCATCTTTTCCAATCTGGATGCCCTTTATTTCCTTCTCTTCTCTGATTGCTCTGGCTAGTACTTCCAACACTATGTTGAATAAGAGTGGTGAGAGTGGGCATCCTTGTCTAGTTCCTGTTCTTAAAGGAAAAGCTTTCAGCTTTTCCCCATTCAGGATGATATTGGCTGTGGGTTTGGCATATATGGCTTTAATTATGTTGAGATACTTTCCCTCCATACCTAACTTATAGAGGGTGGTTGTCATGAATGAGTGCTGAACTTTATCAAATGCTTTTTCAGCATCTATAGAGATGATCATATGGTCCTTGTGTTTGAGTTTATTAATATGGTGTATAATATTTATTGATTTGCATATGTTGAACCAACCTTGCATCCCTGGGATGAATCCCACTTGATCGTGATGAATAATTTTACGTATGTGTTGCTGTATTCTGTTTGCTAGTAATTTAGTGAGGATTTTTGCATCTATATTCATCAAGGATATTGGCTTGTAGTTTTCTTTTTTGGTTATATCTTTACCTGGTTTTGGTATCAGGATGATGTTTGCTTCATAGAATGAGTTTGGGAGATTTGCGTCTGTTTCACTCTTTTGGAATAGTTTGTAAAGAATCGGTGTCAATTCCTGTTTGAATGTTTGGTAAAATTCTGCTGTGAATCCATCTGGTCCTGGGCTTTTCTTTGTTGGGAGCCTTCTGATAACAGCTTCAATCTCCTTTATTGTTATTGGTCTGTTCAAATTTTCTACGTCTTCACGGTTCAGTTTTGGGAGCTTGTGTGTGTCCAGAAATTTATCCATTTCCTCCAGATTTTCAAATTTGTTGGCGTATAGTTGTTTATAGTAGTCTCAAATGATTCCTTGTATTTCAGATGAATCAGTTGTAATATCGCCTTTTTCATTTCTAATTTTGGTTATTTGAGTCTTCTCTCTTCTTTTTTTTGTTAGCCATGCTAATGGTTTCTCAATTTTATTTATCTTTTCAAAAAACCAACTTTTTGATTCGTTGATCTTTTGAATTGTTTTTTGGTTTTCAATTTCATTCAGTTCTGCTCTGATCTTAATGATTTCTTTCCGTCTGCTACCTTTAGGTTTGGATTGTTCTTGTTTTTCTAGTTCTTTAAGGTGAAGTGTTAGGTTGTTCACTTGCCATCTTTCTATTCTTCTGAAGTGAGCGTTTAATGCAATAAATTTTCCCCTCAATACTGCTTTTGCAGTATCCCACAGGTTTTGGTATGATGTATCATTGTTTTCATTAGTTTCAATAAACTTTTTGATTTCCTGCTTGATTTCTTCTTGGACCCATATGTCATTAAGTAGAATGCTGTTTAATTTCCATGTGTTTGTATATTTTCCAGAGTTTCGTTTGTTATTAATTTCTAGTTTTAATCCATTGTGGTCTGAGAAGATACATGGGATAATTCCAATTTTTTTGAATTTATTGAGACTTGCTTTGTGACCTAATATGTGATCTATCCTGGAGAATGATCCATGTGCTGCTGAGAAGAATGAATATTCTGAGGTTGTTGGGTGGAATGTTCTGTAGATATCTGCCAATTCCAATTGGTCTAGAGTCTTGTTTAGATCTTGTGTTTCTCTACTGATTCTTTGCCTAGATGATCTGTCTAATATTGACAGTGGGGTGTTCAGGTCCCCTGCTATTATGGTATTAGTGTCTATTTCCTTCTTTAGGTCTAATAGAGTTTGTTTTATAAATCTGGCTGCTCCAACATTCGGTGCATACATATTTATGATTGTTATGTCTTCTTGATGGATCAGTCCTTTTATCATTAAGTATTGTCCCTCATTGTCTCTTTTTATGGTTTTTAGTTTAAAGTCTATTTTGTCAGATATAAGAATAGCTACTCCAGCTCGTTTTTCTTTTCTGTTTGCATGGTAAATCTTTTTCCATCCTTTCACTCTTACTCTGTGTGAATCTTTATGGGTGAGGTGGGTCTCTTGTAGGCAGCAGATAGTTGGGTCCTGCTTTTTGATCCAGTCAGCCAGTCTGTGTCTTTTAATTGGGGAATTTAAGCCTTTTACATTAAGAGTTGTTATTGAAAGGTGTTGATTTATTACTAGCATTTTATTGGTTGTTTGGTTGTCTTAGGTGTCTTTTGTTCCTTGCTTTCTGATTTACTGTTTGTTTTCTGTGTTTGTTGGTTCCTTAGGTTGTAGATAGTGTTTTTGTTAGCTTGTTTTCTCTTCATGAATGCCATTTTTATTATACTAGCGGGTTTTGATTTTTCTTGGGTTTTTATGGCAGTGGTAGTTATTTTTCAGGAACCAAACCCAGTACTCCCTTGAGGATTTCTTGTAAGGGTGGTCTTGTGGTAGTGAACTCCCGCAGTTTTTGTTTGTCTGAGAAATATACTATTTGCCCCTCATTTCGGAAGGATAGCCTTGCAGGGTAGAGTATTCTTGGCTGGCAATCTTTGTCTTTTAGTATTTTGAAAATATCATCCCATTCCTTTCTAGCTTTTAGGGTTTGTGATGAAAAGTCTGATGTTAACCTGATTGGGGCTCCCTTATAGGTGATTTGACGCTTCTCTCTTGCAGCTCTTAAGATTCTCTCTTTGTCTCTGAGTTTTGCCAATTTGACTATGACATGTCTTGGAGAAGGTCTTTTTGGGTTGAATACATTTGGAGATCGTTGAGCTTCCTGGATCTGAAGATCTGTGATTTTTCCTATACCTGGGAAGTTTTCTGCCACTATTTTGTTGAATATGTTTTCAATGGAATCTCCATTTTCCTCCCCTTCTAGAATACCCATGACTCGGATATTTGATCGCTTATGGTTGTCTGATATCTCTCTCAGATTTTCTTCAATGTCCTTGATTCTTTTTTCTTTCTTTTTGTCTGCTTGTGTTATTTCAAACAGCCCATCTTCAAGTTCAGAGGTTCTCTCTTCAACTTCGACAAGCCTGCTGGTTAAACTCTCCGTTGTGTTTTTTATTTCGTTGAATAACTTCTTCAGTTCAGCAAGTTCTGCTACATTTTTTTTCAGGACATTGATTTCCTTGTACATTTCCTCTTTCAGATCCTGTATACTTTTCCTCATTTCATCATGATGTCTAGCTGAGTTTTCTTGTATCTCATTCAGTTTCCTTAGAATTATCACTCGAAATTCCTTGTCAGTCATTTCAAGGGCTTCTTGTTCTATAGGATCTAGAGTTTGAGATTTATTAACTTTTGGTGGTGTACTTTCTTGATTTTTTGTATTTCTGGTATCTTTTTTTTGGTGTTTATTCATTGTGGCAGGGGGTTTCACAGTTCACCGGTTTGAGACTAATGACTAACTAGGATGTTGCTGTGGTTGCCAATTTTGTATGGCTCCCTCCGTGACTGCTCAGTTGGCCTCTAGTGCCTTGTGTGTGTGGTTGCCTTGGGTCTTGGGCTTCTCCGGGGAGCCACCTTTCTGGTCAGCTTGGACTCTGCTGGGCTGGTGGATCACGTACCTCAGGGTGTGTGATCTCTGTTGAGCTTTCACTTCCCGTGCAGGACTTCTCCCTGTTCCGTGTGTTCTGGCCCAGGCTGTTAGATCCTGCAGTGGCGACCCCACCGGGTGTGTGGTTTCTGTCGAGTCTCCGCCTCCCTGGCCGCACGTCTCCCCACTCTGTGCGCACTGTGCTGGGCTGGGGCGTGTCTTCTGCACCCCTCGTCTATCAGCTGGGCCTTCAAGACCCTGCTCGGCACCGCCTCACCCTGGAAGTCTACCAGGTTTCTGCTGGGCACAGACGACTGGTCTCTCTGGGTGCCTTTGTAGCACTATGTAGATCTTTCTCGGGTCTTGTTCACCTTTGTATCCCCCCAGTATAAACCGAGTCTAGTGCCCACCTGCAGCCTGGTCTCTGGCCTGTTCAAGCGGACCTGGGAACTCTCCTACCACACTATTCCCAACCAGAAATTCGTTAGGCTTTTTTCCAAACTGGTGGCCGCAGAGATGGTATCTGCCTCCCAGTAACAGGGAGTTTACCTGGGGCCGGAGTCCAGGGTATGGTGGAGTGACAGTAGGCCCGCCCGTACTTCCTTGCCCTTCCGCCACTGGCCCGGGACACCCCCCGCCACCAGCCCTGCCAGAGAACCGTGGAGGGAGTTGGAGCGGAGGCCGGTCTGCAGGCTCCGGAAAGCCCGGTGCCAGGCCAAGCAAGTGGGAGGGCTCAGTGATGGCCGAGCAGGGCGGAGCTGCCCGCACCTGGGAAAATGGAGGCAGCACCGGGCGGTGAGTGGCCTGGTGGTGCAGGCGGGAGCCGCGTGGGCATCCACCCCCCGAACAGAGCTGTGCCAGGGATCACTCACAGTGCTGTGCCAGGTCGGGTGCTCGCTCTCTGTCTCTGGTTTGCCGCCTTTCCCAGTTCTCAGCCGCTGCCGCCTCGGGCTGTTCAGTCGCGGCGCGGCTCGGGCGCTCCCAGGAATCTTCTTTAATGCCGGCCTGAAACCTCGAATCCTGAATAGGGCAGCTGGCCGCCTTCAGCGCGGCCCGGGCCTCGAGCCCCGCCTTGTTTATGTGGTTTCCTCCACAAGTCAGGAGTGGTATCAGCTTCCCTAATACCACCGAAAGGAAACACAGATCTGTTAGGAATTTTAAAAGAGAAAAGACACTGAATAGACACCACATGGGCAAGCAACCAATAACCACTGCAACATATATTTTCTCTCCAGTTCTCATCTATTTCTTTTTGTACATTGTTTTGTTTTTCTCTAATGCTGCAAAGTGACCACTGACCACCATTTCTGAGTTAGAATACCTCCTTTCAAGAGAACTGCCAGACTTATACTGGAAACTCCTTGCCCCAAGGTAAATTTATAGGAAAGTGATACTTACTGCCTGGCCTAATCTGAGTCACGTAGCCAAAAAATGTGGTTATGGCCTTGAGTCAGTTTCTACAAGCAGGAGGTATCTGGTATACCCATTTGGTCTGTGTTGAGTGGATGTCACTAGAAAATGGGGCCTTGTGGGGAGAATTGTGTAGTCTATCATTAGTTGTACACTTCAAGTTTCATCATAGATGAGGCATAGCCTCATCGTTTGAGATAGTGTGATAGCCATGCTCCAAGGCATCCCCAGTCATCCTGGATTCTTATTTTCACTGTGTAATTCCGTCCCACATTGAAACAGGTCTGCTTTATGTGAATACCATGGAGGTGATGGAACCATACCCAAGCTAGGTAATAAAAGGCATTGTATCTTCTGCCTTGCTCTCTTGGATTGCTCACTCTAAAGGAAGCCAGGTACCATCATTCATGAGTCATCTATTGCTGCATAACAAATTGTGCATGAGGACACTCACACAGCCATAAAGAGAGGCCCATATGGAGAAAACTGAGGCCTTCCTCCAACAGCTAACCTCATCTTGCTAGTCATGAAGTATAGCAACACTGGAAATGGAACCTTGAGCCCCAGGTAAGCTTTCAGAAGACTATGGCCCCAGCCAACGTCTTGACTCAACATAATTTGTAATGCAGCAATTGATGACTCATACAGGCTTAAATACTCTGTTTTGTTAAAGAAAAATCACTTTAGTGCTAGTTGTATGTATGTTTGTGTGTGTGCATGTGTGTGAATTCTGTCCTGGATTAGGTAATTAACTTTATTAAGTGCTCTTTTACAACCAAAGGACACTACTCTAATTTTTCTGATTAGATAAATACTCACACATAATTACTGATGCATCTGCTCTTTTTAATAATAATTAGTATCTATGCATATGCATATTTCAATTATTTTCCCCGATTGTATGAAATAGGTTATTAAGGAAGAAACTGAGTTTCACAGAGATTGGGGAATCTATCCAAATTCACCCATCTAGTGAGTGGCAGCTCAAGGATTTGAATCACATGTATTTTACGTCAATGACCATGCTTTGAATAATTACCTCTTAAATAGATTGATTTCTGGTCTTAACCCTAATTGCTCATGATTTACTATGGAATTAGAAATGATGGTATTTTATTTTGGATTTTGTATTATATTCACAGAAGTGTTTGCTCTCTAAATCATATATACTATAGTTGGCACTGGATGTCAAAATAATGATAGCTTCATAAACCAAATTGAAGTGTATTCCTTTTTGTGTAGATTCTGTGGTAGTTTATGGGGTAAAGCTCGTATTCTTATAATAATATCAAATAATGTATTTTTAAAATGTGGTTTCAGAATTATTCTGAGAATATTTTTAAGTCAATGTATATTCTTATTTTTTTATTATTTTTGTTTTGAAATAATCACAAATTCACCAAAGAGGAAGATTTATTTAATTAATTATTTGAAAGCTAGTTTTCCAAACTGAAATTCTATCACCTTGAGATATTGTCTAATTCCTATAAACAAGGGATTTCTCTCTCTTTAACCACAATACAACCATAAAAATCAGGAAATTAACACTGATACATTTTTCATATTGTCTTCAGACCTCATTGAAGTGTCATTACTTGTTCCAAAAATGTCTTTTCTGCAAAACAATTCAGTTTATAATTCTTGGCTGCACTTAGCTTTCATATCTCTGTAGTCTCCTTTGGTCTGAGTTCCTCAATCGTATCCCTTGATTTATGTGATCTCAGCAGATACTTCAAAAGTATGTAAATATACTATTTCTTATCATACTTTCAATTTATTCTTTTATTTATTTTTTGTATGGAGTTATGGTTTCCCATTTTATTCAATGGGTCATAATTCATCACTGTCATTATTAGGTTGTTCATGTTGTCTTTGATGTGACTAGTGAGAGCTATTTCGAGCTGGCTTTCCTGTCCCTTTCATTCTTTGAGAATTTCTCTGTCTCTTGCACAAGATGCTTCAGATTCGTCTTGTAATTTCCTTGCTCTAGACATGATATTACCACTTCTTCCAGGAACCCTAGTTACTTTCAGTGGAAATAGTTTTGAGAAGTCAAGATCTGAGCTCTAGGTTTTCTTATGCTATTGGGGCATCACTGATCCCAGACAGTGAACAGAACAAGGGAATATGTATGTATATGCACACACACATGCACATGCACACACAATTTACATCTATACTTATTGTTTTATGTATCTATATATTGGAAAACCGTAGTTAACACTGATACACCCAATTCCAATTTAATATAACAGAGTTCATTTTAGTTTTCTCCCTTTCCATATTTCTACCTCCCTTCTATGATACTGAGGAATCTGGCTCACATAATGTCTAACATATTTATTTGTTTGATTAATCACTTGGGTGAGTATCCAATCAATTTCCAATTTTCCTTGTCACCCCTCTTTCACGTAGATGCTTTCCTCTTCCTTCTAGGCTCTGACTCTTCACAGTGGTCTCCTGCGTTTCCGTAGCATGAATGCCCACTTTGGCTGGTTTGAATCCCCCAGTGTGCAATTGCATTCCTCCCCCCCAGTTGGGCCATAAACACCCCACCCCATATTGGGCCACCCTCTGTGTGGAGTTCTGACACGCCCATGAGTCCACACTCCCTTGAAGTGACACTCTCTTCACCCTTCTTAGATTCTGACTTGCTACACCAGGCCACCCCTACAACTGCTTGGGGTGAATCCCCACTTTGGGATGCTCCTCTTCCTACCCCACTACAGACACCTACCTTTCTCTGCCCCACCTAGTGGCTTTGGGACCAAGTTATTTGGGAAGGGATGGAAATAAACCAGAAAGAAAAGGAAGAGATGAGAATAAATGTTCAGTAACTGTTTTTAATTTTTTGAGCTCTTACTAGTTTTTTCCAATATTTAATTATTAACGTCACTTTAGTGTATATTTTTTCAGATAGATTTAGTCATATTGAAAATTTCAGAGCACAGATTTCAAAGGACAAAATTCTAAATGATAGCAGTTAGGAATTTTGAAAGACAATTCTACGTTGGTCTGTCACAGCTCTGCCTGTTTTGTGAGAAGAGGCATTAACCAGCAATTTTCTATGATGGTTCTACACATTTATTGAGGCTTTTTTCCCCTGGACTATCTTTTCAAGGATGTTTACATAGCAAACAGCCTCAGAAGACAGAGATTCTTTCTCCTTTCAGAACAGAAGAAAGATTTTTTTTTTTTTTTCTGCCCAATATAATAAAGATGTCTCCTCCTGTGGCAAAAGTTTGGAAAGTTTACTCATAGCCTGTTATAAAAGATTGGGGTTTCCCCTCTTATTACACAACCCACTGTATTACGGGACCCTCCTTCTATCACTTTGTGGGAGTTGGAGTTTGAGGAACCAGCACAAGAAAATGCTAATACTCTAGCTCATGATGTTACTGTGAATTATAAACTGTGCTTTGTCTCTAACTCAGGAGTCTTCTGTAATCCGCCAGCATCCCTGAAACTGTGGCAGGCTAACTTGTTAGCTTACAAGTACAGCAAAATATCAGGCACTTGGTAATTATTACAAATAATGTATTTGGCTGCAAATAACAGAAAATCCAAATACCAGTGGCTTAAACAGATAGAGGTTTTTGTTCTTTTTTTTTAAATCTTGAGATAAGTGATCCAATGATGGTACAACTGCTAAAGTACATCATCAAGGACCCAGACTCTATTTCTGTGCTCTGCCATCTTTATCGAGCATGTTTTGTTCTACTGCCACAGGCATTGTGTCCATGTCCCAGACAGGAAAATAAGAAGAGAGAAAAAGGCAATGGATGGAACCATCAATTTCTGCCAGAAAAAAAAAAAATTCCAGGGGGCCCTAGTCAGAAGACTTCCGGATAATGATTACCATTCATCGTCCAAATCAGTGTCACATGGACTGCCCAAAAGCCTAAAGGCAAAAGTTTGAGGATTTATCTTATGTTAGCTTAGGTCACCCAGTAGATGGTATCTGCCATAAGTATCATCTTAGAATACATACTTCATCTTCTTTGAAAATGTTACACTGCCTTCTCTTTTCTAATTTTGTGAATTTATGTTTTTTCTGATTTTTCTTGAATAGGTTTGCCAAGTATCTCTGTTTTTATTATTACTGATTTTTATTTGAAAAAAATCAGTATGGGGACTTCTGCTTGTAGCTATGAAGGAGTAACAGGGATTGGATTTACTCTCACTTGAAATAATTAAAAATTAATGCCAAACATATTAAACAACATGGTGGCAGCTGCTAGGTTTTGGTTTCACACTTTCAAAATTGGGCCGGAAAGGAGACAATGAGCCAAGATGGATTTAGGCAGTTTGTTACTTACAGCATTAGTAACAACTTGAGACTGATTTTCCAAACCTCCATTCCCACAGGGCAATACATGAGGGCCAAGTGCTATTTATAGAAACACTGGGAGTGCATTACAAGAGAGGTAACCTGAGGTTAGGAGACCATCCCCACAATCTTATTAGGGTATTACTAGCACACCTGGCCAATCTTTGCCCTGGAGGAAAATACTTATTATCTTAATTAATATTTATTATTCTGGTCAAGAAACAACAGGCTATGGCCCGAGAAGGAGACAATACCTCTATGTTTTAAGGCTATTTGTTATACAAACATTCTTGAAAAGAAAGTCCAGGTCAAAGACTGTCACAAACATGTAGTAATGCTATGGAGCATTGCCTCTCAACAAGGTTGTTAAACAAGGTGAGCCCTACAACTGTCCCAGTCCACTGCCCGAGAAAGTTGCAGTGCAGGAAGAGGCAACCCAGAGAGAGCCTGGTCATCTCCCTGAGTTGAGGAATGTTCCATGCAATGGTGATTAGAAGTGGTGAGTGCAGACATCTTAGCCCAAAACTGGAAACCACCGAATTTTCGTTAACACATAAATAGATAAATTGCAGTGTATGCATACAGTGGAATAGTACTCAACAATAAAGAACAAATTATCGATACACACCACAACATGAAAAATATCAGAATAATTATGCAGAGAGAAAGAAGTCACACAGAAAAAGAGCACATGCTCTATAAAATTCTAGAGATTGCAAATCTGCAGTAACAGAAACAGATCAGTGGTTGCCTAGGGTGGGGATGGGAGAGAGATTACAAAATGACATGAAGAAAACCTGGGAGTGACAAATTTGTTTACTATCTTGTTTATAATGATGGCTTCATGAGTATATACATATGTTAAAACTTATCAATTTGTACATTTTTAAAATATGTGCAATTTATTGTACTTAAATTATACCTTAATAGAGCTATTAAAAATGTGGGGGAAAAACAGTCTAGGGACAGTAGATTTATTTTCAAATTCTACTGTATTCAAATTGATTCATTTCTATTTTTTTCATTTTTATTTTTACTTCATTTTTGTCTTTATTTCAAATTTCTTAAATTGAATGCTTAGTACACTTTTTATTCTCTCTTATTTAATAATGACAATTCTTCATTAAATAAATTTGGTTTTTGTTTTTTTTTTTATGACCTGTAAGGGGATCTTAACCCTTGACTTGGTGTTATCAGCACCACGCTCTCCCAAGTAAGCCAGGGGCCAGCCCTGAATTTGCTTTTGTAAGTATGGCTTTGACCACTTAGTCTATAATTTTAGTTTTGAATTTTGCCTTGCCTTGACCTAATAGCTATTTAGAGAAGTTATTTTAGAATTTAGTGGGTGTGACTTTTTAGTATTAACTATTGTACTATATTTAGGGTAGATGATTTTACCTATAGAATCTCTGGTGTTGTTTCTGTTTGTTAATTTGTTCAGAATTTTATTTGGTCCTAGTTGTTGATGCACTTGACTCCACGTTACCGGGCCAGTGCACCCACATCCTAGCTGCCCAGAGTGTTGGCTACTAATAGCTCATAGTTGCACTCTTCTCAAGAGAATTGCCTCAACCGGCAGGAGCCACCTCATTCAAGATATGAGGCCCTTCCCCTCTAGGGCAGCCCATAATCACTCAAAGCCTGCCTGATTGAGAGGTACAAAAATCCAGCCCCCTCACCTCAAGATAAAATCAGCACCTTCCCCATTCCTATCCTACTTCTCTCACTCCCTTACACAGTTACATTTTTCTCCCTGAAGATCACAACCTCAATAAATCACAGGCATCCAAATTTCTGTTTCATGTTCAGCTTCTGGAGGTCCCAAATTAAGATACTGTTATGGGGCCAAAGTCCGACTACCTGCCCCCTTTTGAAAGCAAACCACTCAAAAGTCAGATGTTGGTGAAAATAGAAGTCAGCTTTTATTCAGGAATACAGGTGACCTGAGCTGAGATGATAGGTAGGCTAACCCATCTGTCCTGTAAACCTGAACAAGAATGGCCAGACTAAAGCCATCTGTAAGACTCAGATTTACTGAGATGTTTTTAAAGAGGGAATTGAGAGAATAGAATGTGGGAAATGAAAAGCAGGAGCGAGGGAGACGTGAGCCTCAAGAGTTCTGTGCAAAGAGCCAGGTACAGGTCTTGCAAAGGCTCCGTCTGGTTTCTTTTCCCATTCTTGCTGCCTTCTCAGGGTTGTGCTGGAGGGGTGGAATCAGCATAGCTTTACTGATGTCTTCTTTGGCTTCCCAGGGTCTGGATAGTATGTGCAAGTCTTCAAGTTTGCAGCTTCAAGGCTGGCTGGAAAACAACTTTATGTTTATGTAAATAGTATCATCTTGACACATAACCAAGGTTCAAATAATATCCAATAATCATGGGAAAAGAGGAAACTCAGAGAAATGCATGCCAAGAAAAAACTGTCTTCTTAAAATCTTTTATTCTATTTTATTTTTTAAATTTATTTTAAATTGCAACATGATTGTACATATTTGTGGGGTACAGCATTGAATATCAATACCAGTGTGCAAAATGTGACCCTCATGTCAGGATAATTACTATATTTGTCATTACACAATGTAATCATTTTTTGTGGCCCTTTGCCAATTAGCAAAAATTATGTTAAATAAAATAAGCCATGCACAGAAAGAGGAGCATCACATGTACTCACTCAAAAGTAGGAGCCAAAAAAATAAAAATAAATAAATAAACAAATAAACATAAAAAGAAAGAAAGGTAAAATCTTTTAAAGCCCATATGCTTTTAGGTCCCAATATGGCTTCAGTCCTGCTCACGCCAACAATACCATTTTATAATCAATTTGTGTAAGTGCTTCATGGATGCTTTAACAAGAATGTGTACATAATTTATACACATGTGCTTATATATTTATACATACATATTAAGTTGATCATATTTTGAAACAGTAACAGAGGTTCTCTTTCCCCAAAGTATGCTTGTTTCCATTTCTTCCCTCAATTTAGATGGCAACAATAGCTTTCTACATACACTGCCATAGAGAAAAGACTGATAAAGCTTACAATTAGGACTTAAATCATAGTTGTGCTTTTCCAAATAGAGTCCTGAAACCCATAGCAGAGGAAAACATCTTGGTAGCAAAAATGTTCACTTGCAAAGCCCTCCATGTTCTTCCTCATCTCAATAAATGCCAGCACGCTGTGCCCAGTTGTTAAACTGAAAATCTCGAAGTTGTACTTGACCTGTTCTTCCTGTCATATTGAATGTCTGGTCTTTCAGCAAATCTACCAGCTCTACATTTGAAATGCAACCCAAATCTAATATTTTGTCAACACCCCCACTACCGTTTTTATTCTCACCTGGATTACTGCCGTTACCTGCTAACTTACCTCCTGTTTCCACTCTTGCCTCCACCTTCATAATCTCCAATAACAACCAGACTGACCCTTTTAAAATGTAAATCAGATGATGTCATCCTTATCTGAAATGCTCTATGAACTTCCCATCCCACTTAAAACAAAATACAAAATCTTCACATGCTCAAGCACCCAGCTCTTCCTGCAACCTCTTCTCTTTTCTCACTTCTCACTCATCCACATCCAGTCACTCTTGCTTCCTTGATCCTAATGCACAGTCTGCCGCAGTTCTTTCGCTCTTTCTGGAGCAGTTTTTTAAAAATATGTCAAGGCGACTCTCTCCCTACTTAATTCATATCTCTGCGTAAACGTCATTTCCTCCAGGAAGATTTTCTTAATCATCATTTTTAAAAGTGTATTCTTCACCACTCTCTGTTTTCTGACTGCGCTTGTTTACTGCAACGTATTTTTTTAAACCACACTATATTACATATTTCTTATTTGTTTATTGTCCACCTCCACTTAACGAAGGCTTATAAAAGACATACCTGCTTTGTTTACTGGTGTTTCTTCCACATATCTGAAGGTGTCTGATGTAGAACAGTTCGTTATTACATAAATAAAAAATAAAGAATCGGTAAATGAATGAATGACTCAAACTAATGCCACATTTTGGTTAGTTTTATGTTTAAGTTATGCATATTTTATACAGTTTGATTGTTTGCTCCTGGAGTTTGACATTCTTTTCTTTTTTCTTTTTTTGTGGGAAGGCTATGTTTGCTTATCTCACATTATCTTCAATACCTTTAATATTAATCATTCTACTTATTTCTTCATTTTAATCTTAACTTAATCCCCTAATTTCATTCTTCTCGAAGCCCATTTTGGCTCTAATTTAGACCTATGTCTGCATATTTAGACCACCCATTCTTGTACAGATATTTAATTGACCTTTAAGTTTCTAAGGGCCTTTTTTTCTTTCTTTGGGAGGCTAAAATGAAAATCTTGGAGTTAAGTTTGATCCTGCTCTTTTATTTACATCAAACATCCACTCTTCTAGCAAACCTTATCAGTCCTAACTTCAAAATATATCCCAATCCAGTATTTCCTCAATTTCTCTGCTACCATGCTGATCTCTCACTTGGGTAACTGCCATCACCTCTTCATATCCTCAGTTTATTCCAACTTTGCAACCATATTGTTTCTATTTGGGGTTAAATTCACCTTTTTCTGGATTCAATGTCTTAATCATTCTTAGTTAATCCATCGTTTTGCCAAAGTATATTCTCAAATCAATCTCGCTTGCTTTCATGCCCTCGCGTGCATGTTCCCCACTCTCTGTTTCTCGTATCTTCTCCCTCTCCTCAGTCTTCTTTGATTCATCTGCATCAGCTGCTCATGGGAGTTTTCAGCCTGAACATGTGTTTGCCCCTGTTGTATATATTTTTTTTCTTTGATAATTCCTCCTATTCTTAGCCTTCCATTTTCTTGAACTTAGTATCTATCTGAACTGCATTTAGTCAAATGTTGGGAATTTTAGATTAATCATTTGTCTCTTAGACTTTTCTTTTATATTTTCTTGCCCTGCATTGTTTTGATCTACATTCTGGGAAATTTCATTTATTCTGTCTTCCAAACTTCAAATGGGACTTATATTTGTCAGTTATACATTTTATTTCCAGTAGCTTTTTCTATCTTTTATTTGCTGTTTTTACATAACATATAATTATTTTTCATGGATAAACTATCTTAGTGAATGTCTCTAAAGACAGTAAACAATTTTTTAATGTCGTCTTCTGTTCTGCAAATTACCTTGGCTTCTCCTTGGGACAGTCTTTATATTTTCTTATATTAGTCTTTTACTTTCAAGTATCTTATCAGTTCATAATGATAATTTGAATAATATCTTGGTTATTGATTCATAAATAATAGGAAAGAGTAAAGAATGTCTCTCTATATAAATAGAATAGGTTGACCAAATCTTTTAAGGGTAATGAGTCAGGGACCAGGCTTTTATGCTGGGTATGCCTTAAGTTCCATAATTAGAAGGGATTTACACTGGGGTGCCAGCTCCTTTACTTCTCACCAGAGTTCTATTGAGTTATTCAAAGAGCTATACTCTGTTGGAGGTTTCACTGGATATATGACGGCAGCAGGCTGTTATGCATGTGGAAGTTTGGGGTGGGGGGTGTTGTTTTAGTCTGTTTTGTGTCGCTATAACAGAATACCTGAGACTGGGTAATTTATAAAGAAGAGAGGTTTATTTGGCTTATGATTCTGGGACAGCTGCATCTGTCACGGGCCTCAGGCTGTTTCTACTCATGGCGGAAACGTGGCAGACAGCCGGCGGGTACAAGCAGATCACATGGCACGAGGAAGCAAGAGAGAGAGAGAGGGGAGGTGCCAGGGTCTTTTTAAGCAATGAGCTCTCACGGGAACTAATAGAGCAAGAAGTCACTCATTAATCCCCCCTCCCCCAGGGACAGCGTTAATCCGTATCTGCCCCCATGACTCAATCAGTTTCCAACACTGCCACATTGGGGATCAAATTTCCACATGAGTTCTGGGAGGACAACACATCCAAACTCCATCAGGTGTCAAGTGCATAGTGCTCAGTAATACAAGACATTTTCTATTCAGGTCTGGACTCCCTCCTCCTCATTTCCTCTGTCAGGACTGCACAATGGATGCCCAAAGCCTGCCCTATCTGCTAGCATTCTTCAATTCACTTTCTGTCTTGCTGATATATGATTAAACCTTTTGTCTGCTGATACCCCAACTTCCTGTTTTCATGGTTGGTGTAGCAGTATACATTTTTAAGAATTCTGACACTATCATTGTAATGTGGTTTGGGAGACAGAGAATATAAGCTTTTCAGTCTATCCTGTTATCCCAGAATCACTTAATGTATTTTTACTGCTTTTTAAAAAATGTAACCAAATATTTGTTTGAAGTGTTTTCCCACCTTTAATAAGAAATAAAAGTCTATCAGATCTCAGTCCTAGTGTCATTTCTGACCTTCACACGAGATCTCAGCCAGTGAACTTTCGTGGACCTCAGAAGGGATTTTTTCTTTGAGGGATTTCAAAATTTTTTCACCTCTAACATTATGTTTCTAAAGCTATTGCAAAATGTTTATTAATAAGTTTTAAAATATTCTTCTGGTTATTATGGAATGCTTTCTGATTATACAAACGTACTTCAAAAATTCATGAAAAGATCTGTATTATCTTTCAATTCCATTTTCCACAAACTTTTTGAAGTACCCGCATGTTCTCAAAAAGACAAAGCAAGAATTAGAAGGCTCAGTGTTATTAAACAAGAAAAAAAAGAGAACCTTATTCTTCAAAAACCAGAATTCTCTTTCCATTATAAATCATATTCAGGGGGTGGGGTGGTGGGGGGAGAATCCCAGCTGTCATTAAAACAGAAGGTTTTATTTATAAGGAAAAAGAATGAAAGCTTAATTCACATTAAGGAGAAGTCACACCAAAAGCTCATAAGAAAAAATTTTCTCCTTTGCAAAAGTTCATATTGCTCTGAATCTTTTTCCAGTTATGAGAACCAGAGTGCACATAGTGCTCAGCAATATATTTGTTTTTGTTCACAGCATGTTCACAACAGTGCTGTGGATTTGGGGTCAATATGTTGCAAATGAAATCCTAGATTCCTATTCTTAAAAGTTGGGGTTTTTTTGTTTGTTATTGTTTTTTTTTTTTTTTTTTTTTTTTTAGTACTAGTGAGGTAGAGGAACACAGAAAGTTGTTTGTAATTTTTTTTTAAGAACAAAATCATACCATCAACTAAAATATTTACCTTTATTGCTTCTTACTTTGAGGACCATGGTTTAATCTGAGCTAGCAAACTGCTCAATGTGTGTAAATTTGTCTTTAATGTATTTGAAAAGCTAACAAAGCATATATTAGTTCCCATTTCTCATTTGGATATAAAGTTGATTTAAAAAATGCAATACTTTGAATACATATATATTAGCAAATTTTGACACATACATGTGCAGAGTTTTAGTCCACAAGAATGTAGGAGAACTGTAAGGAGGTGTGAATGCATCACAAAACATAATTGGTTCTATTATAATTGGACCCTGGAGAAAAACTGTCCTGCAGCAGCTTGAGGCTTTTCTTCTGGAAATAGGAAAACCATGTGTTCTTTCTTACCAGTTACATTCTCATACTAGCAGCAGTTCAAACTGCAAAGATGATAGTACTAAAATATTTATTAGGAAAAAAAGTTAACTGCATGAAAATAATATCTTCTTAAATCTAATTCTATTTCATGAAGTTGTGCATTTTTTGGCAAATTTGTTTTCATTTTATTGAGTAGTTTAACCTATTTTATATTATGTTCATTTGTAAAGCAATTTTAGGCCTACAGGAAAAAAATAAAATAATTTCCAATCATAAAATATTAATCTGAGATCATTTACAAGAGTAGGAAAGTTAAACCAGAATCACCAAATTGAAGAAATCTATATTTTTTATAAAAAACTTGTTTGCTTTCTTTGGGTGACAGAATGTTCCTAGTTTTATGTTACTACTAATGTAGGATGTTCATAAAATTGTTCATTAATTCTCATATCTGTTATAGGAATAGTAAACAAGCTTGTGTCATAATTTTGTTTTTAATAATCTTTGTTCACAAACTTACTCTCTTTTTAATTGCTCTTTCTTCCCTAGTCCTAAATCCCTCATGCCTCAGCCTCACTTGGGGCTCATCGCATTTGTCTTTTTATTTGTTTTGATCATGTGGTACTTTTCTCACTCTTCTGAGATTCCTAATGACAGAGATCATATTCTATTAGTTTTTGTTGTTGCACTACCTAGACTGGTATTTATTAGGGGCTAGATAGATTGTTGTTGAATTTATTTTTAAATTACCTAGGTGTTTTTTAAAATATAAATCAGGGTTTTTTTTTGTCATTTTCTCTTTCTCTAAATTCGTAGAGGACTGTAAAAATTGTAAGAGCACATTGCTCTTTAACCAAGCTGCTGAAAAGGTAGAAACAAAATGAAACACCTAGTAAATTGTTACAAACAAGTCAAGTTAAACTAGACTTTGACAAATCTAAGCAAAAAGCAAGACTTTTAATAGCTATAGAAAGAAATTTTGTTTTTAGGAGAAGGCGTATAAACAACAAATTATCATTGCAAAGCACTTTAAACACAAAATTGGCTAAATATTCCAGGTAAATGTTCTAGTGTTTGCAAGCTGAATTATTGTTTCAATAATCACAAAATGCCTGAAGTAAGGGGACCACACTGTGTCCTAATGAACACACTCATCATTTCCTTAAACAATTCTCTTACTTTCATAACATTTTTTTACTCTCACTTTCCTCAAATTTGTTGTGGGACCACTTCCGTAAAGGAAGCAATCTCTGAGAGACAGCCATTTGAAACTAATAATGATCAGATCGTGACTACAGAAAAAGAATTATTTAGCCAATGTCTTTTTTTAAAACCAATTGAACAGTGGTCTGCTCACACTTCCTCCCACCTTTCTCCACCTTCCTCTCTTTGTCCATAATCTTTGGTTTCTGTTAGAGTCTATTCTTATGCTATTTGAACCTCATCTTTCACCCACCTACATCCTGCTGCTTTCCAGGTAACCATGACAATATTTCACAGCACTGAGGTTATGTGCCATATAAAATGCAACCATGCTGTCTTAAATTTATTAGCAAGCACACCTTTACCAAAATACACACACACACACACACACACACACACACACACACACACACACATATCATATTAAAACTCCATGACATTTGGGAACTCTTAAAAGACTGAGTATACAATCAAATGATTTAATGACTGGGAAGAGATCATGATTTTTTTGCTAAGAAAAATAAAAGTATATGAATCTTTACTAATATAAAAATAGTGCCTTAATTTTTTTCTAAATTATTATTCCAAATGCTTTCACTTCTTGGTATTTGCCTCCTTAAGATTTACATTATCAGAAACATTTGCTAATTAATAATCACAGCAAGGTTGGAGGTAGAAATATTTCCTGATTTGTAATTGATGTGGAATAGCATGAAGATAGTGGTCAAGGAGTGAGAAGTTTAAGATTCAGATTCTGGGCATCAATCACTGAATCATCATTCAGAGCTTTTCAACATGTAAACTATATCATACTAAGACTTTATTGACTCACATTTACAGATTCAGTTATCACCTCTTTACTGGTATTTAAAGTATCTCCCACTCTGGCCTCTCTTCAGAGCTTCAGTTCATTATTAAGTTGAAATAAAAGCATAAAACCCATCCAAAATAAATCCTTTTTTGAGCGTTAGTGGAAACACTGACCCAGACACTGAGAATAAAGAAAACATGTTAGATATAATCCCAGAACCTGGAGGATTTACAATTAAATTAAAGACATAAGTCATATCTTATTGAGCCTCTTCTCTAAACGGTTTCTTTCCTTATTATGCTAGTATATATTTGGTGATCAATACTGCTACACACTGCCTTAGGTGTGCCCACGAAGTGAGTGAGACACAGTTCTAGCCGTTTTATCCATCCCATTATTTCTTCTTCTACTACACTTTCTTAGTTCATGCCCTTATCTTAGTACTAGACAGTATCCTTTTCTTGAACTTTTTCCCCTGTCAATTAATTACTCCCTGGATTAAACTCTTGATAACAAAGCTTCCAATATATCACCAATTGTAAAGGTTTCCAACAGAATAAAGATAGCCATTGAAGGGCCTCCAAAACCCGCTACGCAGCAAACCCTGTGTTGTTTCGTTACCATATAACTGCTCTTAGAAGTTTTCTCAGACATTCAAAATTATATTATTAATAATAAATTAAAAGAGCAAAAATAATATCTAATAGTTGGAAAATAGGTTCCAGTTATGCACCATGATCAGAGTCTTACACCCATTATCTCAATCGTTATTAGTTTTCTAACTGCTGCTGTAGGCTTAAAACAAATTTATGATCTTACAGTTCTATAGGTTAAAATTGTAATGGATTTCACTGACTAAAATCAAGGTGTGGGAAGGGCTCTGTTCCTTTCTAGAGGCTCTATGGAGAGTCTGTTTTCTGTCCTTTTCTGGCTTCTATAGGGCACTTGCATTCCATGGCCCTTGACCCATTGCCTTTATCTTTAAAACCAGCAATGTTGGACTGAGTCCTGCCCATGCTACCATCTCTCTGGTTCTCTGATGCTCACTTCTGCCTCTCCCTTTCTCTTTTAAGGATCCTTGTGATTACATTGAGCCCACCCAGACAATCCAGGAAAATTGCTTCATCTCAAAATCTTTAACTTAATCATATCTGCAAAGTCCCTTTTGTCACGTAAGATAACATGTTTTTTACTTCCCATAATAAACGTATTTATTTTCTCACAAGAAAATCCATCTGAATGGAAGAAGGATTACATTTCATATGGGGAAAGGATGCCTTTCCCCTACAGGCAGTAAGAGAGAACCAAGAGTATGGAGTCGTTGTATCGTCCCAGCTGTCTTAGAGATATCGAGGGATGTAGGAGAGCAGTAGCTGAAAACATGAGTTCTGAATTCAGAAAGTCTAGATTCAAGTCCTAACACTTTTATTCATTCTGTGTGACCTTGAGAAGTTGCCTTTAATAACTCTGTGCTTCCGTTTCTTTAAAACAGGGATAATAATGGTCCCTATCTCAGAGGGCAGTTATGAGTATTAAGTGAGTTAATCCATGTAAGGATTTCCCACAGTTACTGGGATGTGAAAGTACTCAATAACTGTCAGCGTTTGTTGTTGTTGTTATTATTAGACAAGCCTGTGGAGACATTGAGGCTGTTACTTCCATAGGGAGAGTCAGCAGCATGACCCTCCAGTGAATTAAGGTGCAGAGCAGAGTATTGACCAGAGACCTCCATCAACAAGAAAAAGCAAAGGCATTTTTAATACCTTACAAGACTACGGATATTTAGAGAGTAGAAATAATGTGCGTAAAATATTTCTTAGGATGTTCCCATGTGGTGAATGATATAGAACACTTAGTCTGGAGCTTGTAAAAAAAAATTTCTAAAAAAATATTTCTTTGTCTTTAAAGCTAAAAGGATTTGTTTTTAGATTTCCTTTTGTCTTAGATTGGGTTCCCTGGAAGTTGATACTGAGATTAGGATTCTTGCTCAAGTGATTTCTTATGAAAACGGAGGTGATGGGAACAGAACAGGATGGGAATGTGGTCTCAGTTGGAGACTGGTTTCTTTCTGAGACTACATGGGGATGGGAAGGGGGCTCTGAACAAAAATTAGGCCAATGAGTCACTTCCAGGTTAAGCAAGGGGAGCAGCCATCTGTGCTCCTGTGTCAGTCGGCCCAGGTCTGGGGTGAGGCATAGCTTTCCCTGTGAGACCACTCCAGTCTGGCAACTCTTGGGACAAGAGGGCAGCTGTGAGTTGATATCAGCTAACACACACGGCAGCTGGCAGATGGGCGCACTGGACAGTAAAGGGGATCTGACAAGGGCACCAATTCCACCCACTACATACTTCAGTTCTCTGTGTGTTGGGTCTCCCCACTCATTAGGTCTATCCCTCTAGACTGCACACATGCGCCAAAGAAGACAAAGTCTTTTGCTGCTGTCCTAGGGCTCTTCTGCTACGTATTAGGGCTATAATTATATGTATTACTACATAATCTGATGTGTTCTCTGATTCCACTAGTCTAAGGAGTACAAAAAAAAGAAAAAAGGGCATTAACAGAAAATAACTCCCTTGCTAAAACTGACCAGCAGAACATCTGTAAAACCAGTTCCTAACCCCTTCGTCCTGGGTCTAGGGCATCTCATGTGTACTCCTGAAGAACTGTAACCTCTCTTCTTCCACCTTGAAGTGCCCACCATTTCTCCATCTACTATTCCTGTCTTTCTACTGGCAGCCTGTCCCAGACCATTTCTACCACATATTTCTGATCTTAGTGTGGTTGTAACTATATTTACATGTTTCCCTTAATAGTCATTATACCACACTGGGTGGAAATGTCTCTCCCTGCTGCTACATTTTATAAATCATTCTATTCAAACAATTGCCACAGTAAAGCTCTGCCCTATGCTATCAGTCTGCCTCAAAGATTGCATGAGAATGAGAAGTCACCAATCATTGAGCTCTTACTAAGTGCAAGGCACAAAGTTATCACTTTACATGGATAATCTCATTTATTTCTCACAACAGTCCAAAAAGGTAAGCACTCTCATTACATCCATTATCTACCTGAGAAAATGAAAAGATCAAAGAGAGGCAGAGAGTTGGCTAAAATAAAATAGCTTGGAAGTATAAAAGCTGAGATTCAAACTGTGGGATTGTCTCTTTTAGAATCCATGTTCTAAAAGGATCTAAATATATATAATGCCTCTTTTCTTTCTTCTTTTTCTTTTTTTATTAGACCGTTATCTTCTTTGGGCTCTTGTGTAAATTGTAGAAGGTAGAGGACGGTCTGAACAGAATAATCGTACTCGATTCATGCCAATCTAAAATACCAGGATTGAACCAAGTTCTCTCATGGTTCAAAGTCAATTACTTCCCAATTTAGTGCTTCATCTAAGTTTCAAAGTTGACCCTTATTATTGGGTGGTTTAATAAGGTCAGTGGTAAGCCTGAAGGAATCAGAAGCCCTCTTATAAAGAGGTCCCTGTTTGGCTGCTCTACCTTTTCTTCAAACTTAACCCCTCCCAACTCACTTGTCTTCTGTATCCCTGCTGCATCTCATCTTCATTTCTTTACATGTACCATTGTGTCAGCAACTATTTCAAAGACATGTGTTGTGACTGCTCATAGGAAAATGATTCAATAGGCAACACGGAGATACCGAAAGCATGAAGAACGATGCTAAGAGTAAATAATAGGATAAATCTGAATAAACATCGACTTTATAAAACAATGAAAACAATGTCTTATGGAATTTAAAATACTTGTTAATAACAACACTTAAAGTAAGAATAGCATAAATCGAGTTAACATGTTTCGACGTCTTTACATTGTCTGGGAAATGCTGTAAGTGTTAGTTTATTTCAGACCTTAATAAGTCAGTGATGTAATCATTAAAGTAACCACTAAAAGAATAATAAAAGAATATATAAGTAACAGTCTAACAAAGCAGGCAATACAAACAATAAAAACAAATTTAAAAGAAGGCAATAAGGGGCTGGCCGGTTAGTTCACTTGGGAGAGTATGGTGCTGGTAACACCAAGGTCAAGGGTTCAGATCCACTTACTGGCCAGCTGCAAAAAAAAAAAAAAAAAAAAAAAAACAATAAAAGAAGGCAATAAAGAAGGAAAATAAAGCACAAAAGAGTTAGACAAATAGACTGCAGAGAGTAATGTAGTAGATTTAAACTCAAATATAATAGTAGTTGTAGTACATTCACATAGGCTAAACACTTCAATTAACAAAGATTATCAGACTGAATTTTTTAAAAACCTATGCTGTTTACAAAAGACATTACTTAAATAAAAAAATAAAGATTGGAAGTAAAAGGATGGGGGGGAAAACAACTCTATACAATCTATGCAAACAATAACTAAAAGAAAGCTAATATAGTTATATTAATATACAGCAAAAATGCAGTACTATCGATAAAAAGCAACATTTCATAATTAAGGTTCCATTCACCAGGATGATATAGCAATTCTAGACTTTTACACACCCACTAACATTGTCTCAATATATGTAAAACAACACACATAAAACTAATAAATTAACAGTCATAGTTGGAGATTAACACGCATCTCTTTGTTGTTTTTTGTTTTGTTTTGAATTAGGTTTTATTTTGGTAGCTGGCCAGTACAGGGGTCCAAACCCTTGACCTTGGCATTATAACAACATGCCCTAACCAACTGAGATAACCAGCGCACCCCACACACATCTCTTCGTAACTAATAGAACAGATAAAAATCAGTAAGTACACAGAAGATGTGAGCAACATAACAGAGTTGACCTAATTAACATATTAATAAACATTACATCCAAACTGTAGAACTCACATTCTTTTCAAGTTCACACAGAACGTTTCACAAAATCAACCATATGTTGGGCCAAGAAAGTGTCAACGTTCTTCAGAGTTCAAAAATAGTACCAAGTATCCTTTCTGATTACAGAGCTACGAATCTAGAAATCAAGAGCAAAAAGAAAACCAGAAAATCCCCATAGGTTTGGAAATTAAACATTAACATCCTAAAAAAATCTAGGTCTCAAAGAAGAAATCACATTCAAAATTTAGAAAATATCTTTAACAGCAATAATGAAATACTTCATATCAAAACTTGTGGGATGTGGCAAAAGCCACACTTCGGAGGAAATTTATAGAGAAGATAAAAGGCTGAAAAATCAATAACCTGGCATCCATCTCAAGAAGCAATGACCGCACACAACACCCAGATCCTAGTTTCTAAATTCTATTTCTCATTAAAAAGGAACCAGAGGTCGCTCTCCTTGTGGAAGCGCTGTTTAAGTAAAATTTTTCAAAAGAGGAAATGGGGGTGCTGTTGAACTCCTTTGGTCCCCAGACAGTACAGGACACATCTGTTTTAGAGGCAATTTACAGGGGAAAAGAAGGGGGATATCTCAATAACTTTTTTTTTTAATAACTTATCTATAAAGAGAGCTGCCTAGAATGAGGATAAAGCTGTAATTGGTTTTTTTTGTTTTGTTTTGTTTTGTTTTTAAAGCAGTCACATATTTGCTGGGAAGGGAGGTATTCGGTATTTGTAGGTGACACTATGACCTTGTTTTTGTCTGTTTAGGTAAAATTATGAAGTGGCCTTGTTTTGTATCACTTTAGCATGGTGTCAGAGTAAACTTTTCTGATGTTGATTTCTGTGAGAATATTCATGTTCAATTGGACAGCAACACTGCCCAGCTGGGAGCGCCAGGCCACCTTCTCACAACACTGGGTCCTCGCTGCAAGTGACAGCCTGGTTTCAGGATGTCGATGGTTGCTTTCCCCCCCCCCTCAATTATTTTCTCTTTTTTTAAATCAAGGTTTAAGACATAATAATGACTGAGTTAGTTTTAACTCCGGTGGTAAATATTAAAGGAGAATATAGTCCTTAAAAATGCTAGCTGAGTCTGGGACATGTATTTCAAGAAAAATGAATGTGATTCACCCTCGTGCATTCATTTGACAAATGTATTATATAGTAGGTAGAGAGAACTATGAGTAGTCCTGAGGAGAATACAAAGATGAGTAAGGAACAGTGATTGTCCTTTTAAAACTTATGCTTTGGTCATATACATGCTATATATTTCCAACTTGGACCATTTATTGTAAATAAGGAAAAGCATGTGTATTAACTAAATCTTTGTTTAAATCTAAATTGTAAACAATCATATGTATCAATCTTGAAAACATCCATTGTTAGAGAGGCTTTGTGAAATTAAGCTTGTGAAATTCAAATACTTATCTCCCACAGACTCTTATTAAGGCTGATATACATTGAGTTGTCAGTACAAATGAATATATGGCTGAACTTAACCAAAGAAATCAGTGTTAAATAATACATTACTAATAGCTGCTCCCCATAAGGAGTATCTAGCCATGTGTCCTTAGCAATGGTGCACATTTACCCTGACAGATGAATGATTTTAAACCAGAATTGTGCCATGCAATCTTGGAAATTCATGTAGAAAATAAGTATTTCTTAGTAAATTTTTTTCCCATTAAGTCATATCGAAATGTGATGGTTCGAACCACTGTTCTTATTGCTATTGTCATCAGCCTTTTCTGTTCAATAAATACAATCCTCTGAAACGTAATGGTTCCAAGGGGGAAACATTGCAGAAGGGATCGATATGCAGAAAGGTAGCCATTTGCATCACCCGCACACTCTCTTATTAGTTGCTCTATGGAGGTGCATTTGACTGAGCAAATTTTCTGTGAGCGCAAAAAACTCCATGTTACCCAGAATGAATAAAAGAGTTCTTCTTGGTTTATGGTCATTCTGAATTCCAACAGTTCAGAGCATTAAATTTCCTGAAGTTCACCTTAATTTAGCCCTCATGGTTTTTTGTTTATTTTCAAATTGTATTGTTTTTTGTTTGGTTGGTTTTTTTACTGTTGAAGTTTTAAGAGGTCTTTTTTAATCCAGATATTAGTTTTCAGTCATAATGTAAATGTACTTTCAAAGTCCTGCCCTCTTTTTACTCTCCTTCCAGTATAGTGATAAAGTAATTGTTAGATCTGTTGTTATTGTCCCATAGGTCCCTGAGGTTCTATTGATTTTTTTTAATCTATTTTCTCTCTGTCGTTCCCATGAAGAATTTTTGTTCTTTCTCACAGTTCACTGATTCTTCTGTCTATGCCCTACACTCTGCTATTGATTCTACCCCTTATGTTTTTTATTGCACTTACTGCAACTGTGTTGGTACTGCTTGTTGAAGCATTTTTTTAAATTTCTGCTTTAAAATCATTGTCAGATATTTCTAATGTTTGCCATCTCAGTGTTTCTATTCATCGATTATATGTTTTAATTCATATTATGGTTTTCCTATTTCTTGTTATGACATGTGATTTTTCTTTTTTAATCTGGATATTTGGGGTATTATAAGACTCTGGATTCCACAGCTAGCTTTCTCTGACACTGCTGTGGCGGGGGAAGATGGGAGTGCCACTCTGTTACTGCCAGCTGGAGGTAGAAGTCCAAGCTACCACTCAGCCTCCACTGAGACTGAGAAAGAAGCTGTTCCACTTTCTGTTGAGTATGAGTGGAACCCTGGCTCCCCTCCAGGTCTGCTGATACCACCCTAATTGGGAGTGGTAGGAGTGCATTCTTACTGCTGGGTGGGGAGAGAAGTTCTGGCTTCCTCTGACAGAGGGCAGGAGTGGCCTTATTACAATTGGGTTTTAGGGTACATCCTAATTCTTCACTGGCCCTTCTCTGACACCACCCCAGTAAGGAGGGAAAAGGGTGCCTAGTTACTGCAGGTGGTGGAAAACCATGCTGCCTACATGGTCTCCACTGACATTGGGGGAAAGGGCACTCCTGGTTGCCCAGTGGAAAAGAAAGTCTCAGTTCTCTGCTTGCCCTTCTCTGACACCATCTGGGAAGGTGAGTTGGGGCACCTTATTACAGCCTGGGAGGGTAGGCTAGGCTCCCTACATAACCTTAGCTGTCGTGGAGGGCAAGACTGGGGCCACAATTATTTCTCTGACGTTTGGCTGTAGTAGAGTAGTTATTTATTTTCTAAAATGTTTCTCTCTTGCTAAGCCACCCATTTCCTGGTCAGTAGTTTACAGAGAGTAAGCTTTTGGGGGGTTACTTTTGTCTGCCCTATTTGTATTTCCAGGTTGCTGCTTTTCCAGCACCCAGTCTGGAATATATGGGGCAAAAAGAAACCCCAGGGAATTTACAACTATGTCTTTCCAGCATCTCTAATTGGCCTGCCTTCTTCTCTCTGTCTTTCAGAATCTTATAATGTTTGTTTTTTATGTATATATATAGTGTCCAGGATTTTAAGTTGTAATTAGGGAGAAAATGAAAAAATGTATCTACTTCACCTTTCTAGAAGCAGAAGTCCAAAAATAAATTTATTTTATATGTTCAAAATTATAACTTGTACTTATTATAAATTTTATCAATGAGGACAGGAAGACTGTTTGATGAGAAGATGGAAGTTTCATATGACCTTTAGCATCCAATTAATTTTAGTAGATTTTTCAGGATTGCATTGAGAAACTTCTGCTTGACGTAGATAACAATTGCCACAGTATCCTTTTTTCATAGGCCTATGAGCCATAGGCCAGATCCCTTCTGCTGCCTGTTTTGGTAAACAAAGTTGTACTGGATCACAGTCACACCTATTTATTTACATGTTACTTATAACTACTTTTGTAGTGCAATGACGTAGTTGAATGATTGTGACAGACACTTTATGGACCACAAAGCTGAAAAAATTTACTATCTGCCCCTTTACAAAAACATGCTTGCCACCATTTTAGAAGTTTCACCTTACAATCTCATATACTTGCAAACTAATTCAATCCAGATGTTGAAATGAAGAATAGAGACATTTTTATTTCAACAATGAATTGCTAACTACATTCAATAATTTGTTTTTTTAGTCAATAATTGGGTCTCAGCCATTTAAATATTCACTAATTGGTGAAAAAGTATTTTGGTTGTTTTTTTCTTAATCTGACATATTTAGTACTATCAATTATAGAAAATAATGGACATCTAAGTCCCATCTCAGCTGGAAAGCCAATAGTTCCCAGTTTATTTATTAAAATATGTTAGTCTAAAAATTTGTTTAATTGCTTATACTTTATAATCTCAGTTGAGACATTGTAGTATTCAGACTCTGCATTATCCAGTGCAATTTTTCTGAGTAACGTACAGTTGAGAGCAACTATGCTATGGGTGAGAAATAAACTAAAGGTGAAGTATGGGAAAAGCCATGGGGATGACTACAATACATTTTTTTCTAAGGGTGTACAGCATATAGGAGGAAAAGCTAGGAAGCTGTTGTGATTGATGGATGAGTTCAGATAGATGGCCATGGGCCAGATCATGTAAGATGTTGTTTTCCACGGTAAAACCTGAGATTGTACTCTGAATGACCTGAGCAGCCATTGAGGGGTCTGGGGCAGAGGAATTACATAGTTTAACAAAAGTATTCAAAGAAACGCTTCAGCTGATGTGTGAAGGTTGGGCTGTAAAAAAAGAGGATAAGATGTGCCTTAGCCTATTTTCTTCTGTTGCTTATAACAAAATGCCTGAAACTGGGTAATTTGCAAGAAACAGAATTTATTTCTGAGAGTTTTGGAGGCTGGGAAGTCCAAGGTCAAGGGGGTGTATCTAGTGAGGCCCTTCTTCCTCCTGAGGCAGTGCAGGGCACCATGTAGTGAAAGGGAAAGAGCTTGCTAATGTGCTAGATTTGATCTCTGTTCCCCTTCCTATAAAGCCACCAGCTCTACTCCCATGATAACTCATTAATCCATCAACCCATTAATCCATAAGTGGATTAATATATTCATGAAGGCATAGCCCTCATGATCTTGTCACCTCTTAAAGGCCCCACTTCTCAATACTGCCACATCAGGGATTAAGTATCAACATGAGTTTTAGAGGGGACATTTAAACCATAGCAAGAGAGTTACCCATTAGGAGGCTTTTACATTTGTTTAGGCAAGAGGTAATGGTGGTTTGAGCTGAGGTGGTATATAGTAAGATTTTGGCTGTCCTTGGTTACATGTTGTTACATGTAATCTGGGAGTTTCCTGGGAGGTAGCCTCTAAGTTTTTGGAATTTCCTGATTGTTGGAATGTCTTCATCTTCACGGTGGTCCCTGATAATTTATGCCAAGCAAGTGACTTATGGTAGAACCCTAGATAGTTTAAACTAGCAAGAGTGATGGGAACTGTCCAGGCCAGAAAGGCCAACCACGTGGTTAGAGGGTTGGGGCTTTGAATCACATCTGAGCTTGACCTCTGGAGAAGGAGGAAGGGCTGGAGATTGAGTCCAGTCGTGTGGCCAACAATTTAATCATTCAGACCTATAATGAAATCCCAATAAAAACTCTAGACACCAAAGCTCAGGTGAGCTTCCCTGGTTGGCAATATTCTGTACATATTATTACCTGTCAATGTGCCAGAAAGGTGATGTGGCCAGACTCCACAGGGAAAGAACACAGGAAGCTTTTCATCTGGGTCCCTCCCAGACCTTACCCTTTGTGTCTCTTTTGGCTGGTCCCGATTTGTATCTTTTTTGCTATAATAAAACTGATTAGAAATATAGTGCTTTCCTGAACACTGTGATATGTTCTAGTGAACTATCAAACCCGGGGAGGTAGTGGGAACCCACAAATTGGTAGCCAATTGGTCAGAGTGAGGGTGGCCCTGGGAACCTCTGAGCTTGTAACATGTGTCTAAAGTAAGAGAAGTCTTGTGGAGAACTATGCTCTTAGTCTGTGAAGTTTTACCTAACTCCAGATAGTGTTAGAAGTCACTGCAGGTGGCAGCAGTGGAGATGATGTTAGGGGTTAGATTCCAGAAATATTATGAAGGTAGAGCTAAATGACTCACTGAGGAATAGGGTTAGAAATGTGAGAAAATAGAGAAGTAAAGAATGATTCCAATGTTTTTAAACTACTTAACTTTATTCAATAAAATATAGTAAGGTTTTATACATATTTTATGCAATTAAATATAAAAGATTAATGTATATGTTTATCTATAACTGTCTATATTTTAATATTTATATTAACATAACATTATGTGTTATATAATTATTAAATATTATATAATTTATGTATGTAATTACATAATTTTTTCTAGTATGAAAGGAAAATGCCTATGACAAACTATAACCATCGTACCTTTTTCTCTTTGAATTACCCTATATAAATGCTTTTTTTTTTCTGTTCATCATAATGCTTAAATTTCATACATTGTTTTGAATGTGTTCAATAACTACTTGAAGTTTGGAGATAACATAGTATAATTTGTCTTATCTTGAGGCTAATCAATATAATTACATGCATTGCCATTTTTTCTGCATTTTCTTATTCTTAATAAAGTGTGTTTTTAATTTTATGGGTAATTTCTTTTACATCACCAAAAAATATAAATAGAAAAAAGTACTCTCTTTATAGCAAAATTTGACCAAAATTTCTCTGTGCCTTATAAAAGACTGGCATAATTTATATTGAGCGAGACTTCTATATATTATTTAAGATAAAAAAAAACCCTGTGGCCATTAAAGCCAAGACCCACCAACAGTAGGTTTGAGAAGGAATCCACAAAGTAAAGAGTGAGCTACTTCTCTACCCAAGAAAGTAAAGAGAAATTCTTTAATTACAACTCAAGAGACTGAGAGGAAAGAGCTGAGCACATTTGAAAGAGAAGAGAAGATGGAGTTATCAGGAGAACAGAAAAGAGAACAAGCCTCAAGCACACAGCAGAAGGTCCAGGAAGGTCTATCGAGGTCCATGACCAGTAAGAAATTCCATTGTGGGAAACAGCTGATTAAATGCCTAGAAACAATGAAGTCTGCACTGAATTTTAAGTTTTTGCTTTTTTGAATGTTTGTATTCCAACCTGGGTTCTGACTGCCAATCAAACTCAACAAAACTTTAGTAAGTTTATTTCTACCAGGAACTCTTAAGCAGTGCTTTGGGGAAATAAAGAACTGGAGTAGTATTCAGCCCAGGGCAAAGTGGGTCCCCAGAAGGGGTGAAGCAGGTGAGTGTGGTGAAGCCCAAAGCTGAGGGATAAAATAAAGTAATCCAATTCCTATCCACTTTCCCCACACTGGGACACTAATCATAACATGAGAGGTGGGGGCTCAGTCTACTATTCTTTCAGTATTAAAATTGATGCTGACCCCAGAAGGCTGAAGGATTTGTCACATCAGTAGGAAATGTGTGTACATGTCAGATGAGAATCCCTACCCCACCCCCAATAACAGTTACCTCAAAAACTATCAAATCATGAAGATGTTAGGTGTTGACTTGTTAAATCTAGGCAAAATTGTCTGGAGTGCTATCATGAGAACAAGCTTTGGGCAAAGGTACCCACAACTTGCCTGGCATGGATTATGCCTCCTTATGGGATTTTACATGAGTAAAAGTGCACAGTGTCCCAACTGTTTTTTTAAAATGTGCAAAGCTGTTACTCTCTTAGAATTTTGCACTTTTGCAAATGTTCAGCTTTATCCACAGAGGAGAGAGGAGATGCATTGTTATAAAATCCCCACAAAAATAAATTTATGTAGCAGCACCCATTAAACATCTGATTGGCCTCCAATGTTGTCCCAATAGGACTTGTTTTGAGTTTTATTTTTTAAATATACTAATACATTTTTGTGTAAGTTCAAATATATTCAAAATGAAATGTGCATCAAGAGTTTGTGAATTCCAGAGGGTTCCTCAAAACAATTTGGAAACCCCTATGCTCTGTGATGCCTCTACTGGAGCACCCCTGTACTGAGTAAGAGGAACTTACTGGGAGGAGGTTGATGAAGCAAGTATGGAAGGGCTATAAATTGCAATTATACAAAAAAATGTGTTTTCCTTTAAATTAATTAAGAAGTGATACAGATGAACAAATATACATGCCATAAATTTTGCATCAACTTCAGCCATGGTATAGTAGAAATTTTCACACAAATGTGTGATGGCTTCAAAATGACTTGTCTTTGCTTTCTTGCCCACTGTTCTTGATGAGTGACACAGCGTTTGAGTGATCACTGAATTGTGGTCCGCCCACCACCGGCAAAGTCATATTTTGAAGCCATAACTCCCAGTATCTTAAAGTGTGACTGGATTTAGAGATAGGACCTTTAAAGAAATAATTAAGTTTAAGTGAGTTCTTTGGGGTAGACCCTAATCTGATTACCGTTGTTCTTTTAGGAAGAGGAGATTAGGACATAGAAAGAGACACCAGGAGATGCACATGCACAGAGAAAAAGCCATGTGAGGACACAGAGAGGATAGCCATCTATAAGCCCAAGGAGAAAGGCCTCAGGTAAAACCAAACCTGCTGACACCTTGGTCTTGAGCTTCCAGCCTCCAGAACTGTGAGAAAATAAATTTTTGTGGTTTAAGCCTCCAGTCTGTAGTATTGTGCTATGTCAACCCTACCAAGTAATACAACTTGTAAAAATCAAGTCAAAGTAGAAATGCATTTATTGGTTTGAAATAGAAGGAACCACCTGGCACATACTTATCTAATCCATGATTTGCCATTATTAGTGTAATCCATAACCAATTGTACTATCACAGAGATATGTGCAGAGAGATCTCATGAGAGGAGAGCACATGCTACTTGAGCACACTTTGGGAGAGTTGGTAAGAATGCTGTCATGTTTGGAGAGACACATTTATTTCTTACATTATGCTGCCTTTTACACTCAAAGCAAGACATTATATTTGAGAAACTGTTGACCATAAACATTAAATAAACACTTGTTTTTATAACATTTTTGTGGATGTGGCAACTCTCTACAATATTTACACTTAATAAATGCTTAGTAATTACAGTGTGATCCTGTCCATATTTCTGGCATTATGTTAGTGTCTTGGACTTTTAAAGCATATGTGTTTGCCTTTATAGAAGATTAAATGAAAATTATGTTTTTCAATAACTACCTTGTCACTTAAACTCAGAGAATTTGGGGCATTCCTGACCTGACAATGCCACAGCTTTGAACAGTTTCATGTGTATATGTCAAATCACAAAGTACTACACGTATATGAAGTGATTGGTTACACTGGATGTTCAAATAAGTGCATACAGCTTCAAAGAATCTATAGATCTTAATCTAGACAGAAAATTTATAAACTTCAAAACTTCAACTGGAAAATTAGGCATGGAAATGGCATGGACAAACAAACGCTAGTAGCTAGTAATAAAAAAATACAGAATTTTCAATGTCATTTTAAAGTTTCTACTGTAAAAGTTTAGACTCACCAATTACGAGCCGAAGTCAAGTTATGACCTATATAAAACAAAACAAAACAAGCAAAAACCAAACAAACAAAAAAACCCCACACAGCTTAGTTAAATATTCTAGGAATGTATGTGTACATAGGATAAAAGTTTTTCAGGTATAAGACAACTCCATTACAGCTGTCGGAAAGAAATCAGTAATTATCAAATATAGTACCATCTTTTAGCAACAAATTCTAGAACATGAGGGTACCACAGCAATAATTATATGAAAAAATTGGGGGCAGCAAAATAATAAAGGCACTGTATGTTGATTTTGGATTTTTTCCAAGCTCTTTCAATGAGTTATACAAAACCAGCCAAAGCTTGATGATTTGTCAGCAACTCTATACTGTAGGAAAATCAGAAGCAGAATACAGAGTTTATCTAATATAAAAGAAATAAAGGAATGTGTTCTTTTGTATTGTTTAATGAAAACATTGAAATTAATTGAATGATTCAAATGCACAGATTTTCAAGATTCGTCATTTTTTAAATTACCATCACTCTGGGTTTCAGGTCATAAAAGGACACTGAATTACATCAACTAGAGTCATGCAAGAGGAGTGTACTCATTCTGAATCTGTAAACAGATATGAGCTAATTGGCCTAACTGGATAAGATCCCAATGTTATTTAAAGGGTATGGAGACTTTCTCAAATAAACTTACTAAAGATCATAGGAAAGTCGTTTTGAATATGCATTTTTAAAAAGCAAAGAGCATAGCAATTATTTAGGTTTGTCTGTAGAAGTTGGTCATTCCTTGCAACATACACTGGTATTCAATCAACAAATGTCAAGACACTGCACAGATATAAAAAATCATGAGATAATTTCTGCCTCTTAAGAAATTTCAGATATTGTAGTAAGTATAAGACATGTTCACATGAAATATAATTTATGCAAGACAGTGCAATTGCCAAGAAGAGTTACAACATAAGATAGATACTTCTGACCTTTGATAGCAGGATAAAGTTGTTGACCATAAATACAAGTTGAGTTGGCCCTGGAAGGGTATGTCAAAGCTGAATATGATAAGGAGAAGATGGTTTTGACAAAGGCAAAGGATCAAGAAAATGCTGTGCATGTTTGGAATTGGCAATTAGATATATTTCCCAGGATATTTGAATATGTGTGATAAAGCTATAAAAATAATATTGGTTTGGTTGAAGAGAATATTAAGTGCCAGATTGGGAGTTATGAATCTCAAACATTGTTTTAACATTTTCATTTGTTTCCTTAGTTACTAGATCTATAAATCAAAATATAAACTAAAGATCTATAGCAATTAAAAAGTGATGAACTTGTATTAGTTCGTTTGTGTTGCTCTAACAGAACTACCTGAGAGACTGGGTAATTTATAAAGAACGGAGGTTTATTTGCTTATGATTCTGGGACAGGTGCATCTGGTGTGGGCATCCAGCTGCTTCTGCTCATGGTGGAAAGCGGCAGGTTGCCATGGGTACAAGCAGATCACGTGGCAAGAGGAAGCAAGAGAGAGAGAAGCAAGAGGTGCCAGGGTCTTTTAAATAACCAGCTCTCACGGGAACTAACAGAGTGAGATCTCACTCATTAATCCCCCCACCTAGGGAGAGCATTAATCCATTCATGAGGGATCCACCGCCCCCATGACTCAATCAGTTTCTAACACTGCCACATTGGGGATCAAATTTCCACATGAGTTTTGGCGATGACAACACACCCAAACTCTGTCACTTGTTTACCTGGAAACAGCAATTGTTCATTACATGCATCTTTACTTTTACCTGAGGGGAGATTTTGCAAAAGCAAACTGATGTAGAAATTCTCAACAATTGGTTTAAAATGATGATATAGGGACCCTATGTGGACCACCCCTGTCCTCATACTCACAGAACTCTGGTGATGGCTTGAATTCAGTGTGCAGAATCCCTGCTGCTCCATATTTTGTCTCTCTCTAGGAATGTTCACAATCTTTGAATGCCCCCCACTGGTTCTGAACCATCCACTGGCTGGACAGGCCTGGAGGGACTTGTCGATGCTCAAAATTTGTTTTAATAATGTGATAATTAATACCCCAGGATCTGTTACTGTTCTTCCATGTGATATAAATCTAGGCAGATCTGTACAATTGCAACAAAAAGGTCTGAGGAACATGATATTATCAGTATAGTGGACCATCATCATATTCTGTTCAATGACAAGATGATCAAGGACTCTTCAGACCATGAATGAAAAAAAGATCCAGTCTTCTGGTCAAGATGGTGGAATAGACAGTCCCCAGTGTCACTCTCTCCCATGAATCAACCAATTTGCAACTATAAAAAAGCAATGACAGCCAAGCCGAGGCCACTAGAGCTCAGGGGAAGAGGAGGAGAGACCTATGGAGTGCATGAAGGTGGGAGAAGTCACAATGAGAGAAAAAAAAAACCACTCTGACCATTTTGTGCCACAGCCTCTTTAAGGCTGGAGCTGATGAGCACACAGAGCAGGAGCTGACAAAAAGCCATACCTATGCCTTTTGGATGAGGTTGCATGGAGGCGGCAGGGGAGAAGAGGGCCTTGGTAGCCCCCAGGCCAGCAGTACCACCAACGGGGTTCCTTTGGACCCACATAGGACCAAGGAGCCACAACAACTGAAAAAAGGAGCCACTCAGAGGCTGCTGCATCAGATTTTACCAGATCCAGAAGTACCTATAAAGTCAACTATTAAAACCTGAGTTGCAGAAAAAGATTTCCCTAGGGAATCATCCACAAAGCAGCAATTTAGCCCAACCACAGAGCTCAAGTACTGGTCCCCACAGGAAGTTTCCCCATTTTAGAAGTAAGCAAAGGACAATAAATTAGTTCCAGTGCAGAGTTTAAGTGGTGGGAACAGCAAATAATGCAACATAGAACAAAGAAAAAACATACCCACAACCGGAGACTAAGTTTGATAACTAGTAAAGGTCTCATTTCACCAAAGAACACCTATAACACCTAGAAGGACTGGAAGTCCTCTGAGCTGCCAAGCCAGGAAGCGGGGAGGGCTGTGGGCCTCAGCCATGCCACCTGACACCCACAACCAGTCCCAAGGATAGGGGCCTCGGGCCTTGTCCATGCCCCTGCCGCACAAGCAACCAGCCCAGTGGTGACCACCAAGACACCGCAGGAGGTACCCTGGGCTCTCCCGAGCTGGGGTGGTAGGGGGCCGAGGGTCTTAACCATGGCCTCCCCCGTACTCAGCCAGCCCAGTGACAACCAGCAGGCCTCAGCAAGAAGGGTCCTAGGTTCCTGAGCTGGGATGGTGGGGGGCAATGGCTATCGCCACACCCCCTTGACATCTGCACCCAGCCTGGCAATGACCAAGCCACCACTAGAAGCCCACCAGTCTCCCTTGTAGGACTGTGGGGGGTGCCACAGGTCTCAATCCCACCCCTCCTTTTTCCTCCTTCTTCCATCCCATTTCCTTCCCCTTTACCCTCTCCCTCTCCCTCCCAACTGCTCTACAACATCGTGGAATGTAAAAAAATAATATTAATAAAATTAAATAAATACAATAAAATGATGACATAAATGTCCTCATCAGTCTTAAGAATGAACCGTGGTCTCTAAAAGGCAATTTTGCATTGTATTGTATCATGCATGTCAGTTGAAACCTTTCCTGAGATGAGTCCTCAATGCTACCACAGTATGTGGTAGACAATTGTGGTTTTCCTGTCCATTATCCTTTCCTTCTATTTGCTCCAGTCTTGCTTTTCCCATTGTATATAATTTGGCAGAATTGCCAATTAAAGTACCCTGACTTTTCTTATCATTGAGAGGAACACAAGACCTCAGACCAGTCAGATGCCCTGTCCTTGGAATCAGATACCTTAGCAGAGCACCACAAACAATGAAACTCTGAGGCAAAATTATCCCAATTTGTGGCACCCTAAAGTGACCGTTCAATAGTTTCTATTACCTAGCCTCCAGGAGCTGTTCTAGTTCCTGTGCACTGGGAAGCTGGTTCTTCAGTTTTCCCTTCCAAGAAATTCATTTTGCTGAAATTTTCCACAGATTGTTTCTTTTTTTTATTTTAATTAAGTTTATTTATTATTATTACTTTTTTTTTTTATATTCTATGATGTTTTTGCAGATCAGTTGGGGGGAAGGGGAGAAGGGAAAGGGGAAAGAAATAGGGTGGGAGGAGCAAGGAGGGGGACATGGTTGAGGCCTGTGGCACCCCCCTCATTCCTGCAGGGCAGACCAGGGGACTTCCAGTGGTGGCTTGGTCGTTGCTAGGTTGGGTGCAGATATCAGAGTTCCACAGATTGTTTCTATGACTTGCAACTAAAGAATACTGTCTCATACGGGGCAACTTCCAATAGTGGTTAGGTGGTTTTAGGATGATATACTATTGTTGATGGGTTATATTGAGGACCTGCTAATGTCTTATAGGCAAAATAACAATATAAGTCACTATCTTAAACTGAGACACTTTTGAGAGTCAAAATGGGTATCATTAAAAATTAAGCTGTGATAACAAGGGTAAAACAAGACAAGGATATACGTCTTACCCTTACCTATAGTGTATCTTGTGTAAAACAATTCAGATAACAAGCTCTGGTTTGCATTTTGGCTCTTTTAGCTCCTTTTTTTATTAAGATGTGAGAGAGAATGGGCTACTCAGTGAGCAATCATCTGCTTCTATGAAATTTTGAGTATGCCACCCCTGCGATTTCTTGATATTGTTTTGCCATCTTGAGAATTTCGGCAGCCTTATAGTTCAAGTCTTGTGGAGATGTTTTAAAAACTTGTTGCTGAAGTTGTTACTGTAGCCAGGTAAGAGGGATGCAGCCATTTCTTTACATTTTATTGAATCCATAATTTTCTGTACTTTAAATAGTAAATAGAGACAAAAATAGTAATCAACAAACAAAAACCAACAAAAACAAAAAGTCCTGGGTTAATGCTTTCCAATAAGAATAACCCATAAGAAGTAGCCTACTGCTGAGACACTTTTAAACATATTGCATGCAAACAGGTCAATATCACTCATTCTCTCCTCAAGGAATAGAAAATTTGATGAAATCCTTTGAAGAGTAAAGTTAGCCATGCCTACATATACGTACAGTATATATATATGCCCAATCAACACAAATATTATTGTGAATAAATTATTCGATAAGGTAGCAATTTTTATACCAAAAAATGCCAAAAAGAAAATGAAGAGAATGTCGGTACAGTTTTATACTATGAAGAATAATTGTAAATGCTGCTTGGTAGATCACATTTTACCTATTTTCCACCTAAGGACTTTAAGCATACAGATATGCTGCCTGGGAAGGTTTTCCCCCACTTTCTACCTGGCTAATTCTAAATTATCTTTCATATCAGCTTAAATAATTATTCAGCTTAAATATTATTTCCTCAGCAAAGTCTTCCCTACCTGCCTAAGTATGTGCTTAAATCACATACTCCAGTCCTGATCTTCATTATATCCTTAATTTTCCACACTACAAATATTTATAGCTATATACTTAGTTGTATCATTATTTATTTTACATCTTCTTAGAAAGCTAGACGATTCCTGAAGGCAAAGGTGTTATTGGTTTTGACTCTTATTAGATGTTCATCCAAATTAATATCATTCAGCTAATTTCCAAAATTGCATATTTTTCTCTTGGTCATATGTTGATTCTGTGCTAAGAGTACATAAACCAAGATGGACTAATGCACACAAGTCTTCTACATGAGTAAATTTGCTAAACAAATATATGCACTTCCCAAGTATTATCATCATGCGGTAGGCAATATTTAATTTCCCTTCAGTCAGCATAGCAAACAAATGACATGAGAAAATTTTTAAAAATTAGTCCTATCTCTTATCATCTGATAATTAAAGGCAGGACAAATTTCAGTGCTATTTGGACAATTGAAACTATGTGCATAGTAGAATATAATGTGACCTAAAAACGTAGTCATTAATGATACTATTAAATAGTAAGTGCTTAAATTCTGAATCTCCCAAAAATTATTGGGGAAAAGATATGCTTTTTGCAAAATAAAAAGTTTCCCACAGACTATGACATTATCCTTAATGGTTCTTAATGAAAAGTTACTTGGATGGTTGTTTGCAAACAACTACACTTTTCATTTGATGCCATTGTCAGGGATCCATGTAATTCTGGTAAGACTATTTCTCATTTGCTTACTTAACATTTTGACAAAAATATCACATTTTGGCAGTATCGTGTTGATATGAATAATTAAACTTTAGAACAAAATAAAAAACACAAAATAGCTTTTTTTTCATATTTTACCATTTTGTAGAACACCAAAATATATTTCAAGCTTCCAGATAAAAGTAGTAAAATATGTAAGTTCATCCTTTTGTCCAGTGTGCAATCTTTTAACACTTTATTATGTTTTTAAAATTGATTTAGAGATGAAGCATATTCAGAAGAATGATGTTCTTAAAAAAATTACTTTTTCCCTCCATGAGCATCCTTAGAGCATATTTTGGAGCTATGAAACACTGTAGAAAAGTTAATAGAAAAGAGTAAGTGGGTGGTAGAACAAACAGGTGACTTGAGTCTATTAACATCGTGAAGACAATAAAATGAACCCATTTTATTTCCATCATTCTAAGAGTTGTATTTGAGCACAGATTTAAAAACTGCTATATATGAATGTAGAGATGTGATTAAGTCATTTAGCATTGTAGTGCAAAACGAGTATTAACCAAAAAAAGTAGAAAATACTGTGAAACGGCTAAAGAGGGAAAATGTAGTGTTAGCATAAGGCCACTAGAGGGTGAAATTAAAAATACAGCTACAATTCCATACGACACTATTTCTGCCAAACAACATTTCATTTAATCAATATATGACAATTTATTATATTTTAAAGCACTATTTATCTGCACAGAATTTCATCATAAGAAAAATAACCATACATACACCTTGAGATAATTTGTAAAAAGGGATGAGTTGATCATTTGATTTGAGCCAACTAACTAGATATCATAGCTTTTCTATGTCTTTACTGTGACATGCATTTTGCTACCTATTTTTAAAGGGATTTATTTGAAAACAAACCATAAGCTAAGATTACATTATGTTTCAGTTATTATGATTATTTATCACTTAGATAAATCCAATTGATTTAATTTAATGAAACAAACCAATATTTATTTTAAATGTGTCATGTCTGTTATTCAAGCATAACCACACACTCTGTGATAAAATAGAAATTGTCTAACAATTCACTTGTGAAGAGTGTTTCAACTGATATAATTCATGATAAATCCCAACTGCACTATTTTTTACTTTTTTTTTTTTTTTTTTTTTTTGGTGGCTGGTGGGTACAAGGATCAAACCTTGAACCTTGGTGTTATTAGCACCACACTCTAGTCAATTGAGCTAACCAGCCAGCCTTCAACTTCTCTTCTTTAAGTGTCATACCAGTACATCAGCTTTTTCAGTGTCTCCATTTTAGTCATAAGTTAGATTTGTCTCAATCAACTTGACTGAACTGATGCAGCTAGATGTCATTTAGTTCTTTTACTTTTAACCTGCAATTGCTTTAGGAAAATGTGTGCTATTCTGTGTATGTGCTTCCTTTTCAAATTTTATATGTGTTTACTTCATAATACAGGCTCTTTATTTTTGTTTTTGATGATGATGATGATGATGATGGCTAACATTACTGAACCAGGCAGTGTTCAGAGTACACAACATAAATGAACTCATTAAATGTGACATGAACCTTTTTGAGTGTATGATATGAATTAAATCATTCCACAAAACAAATCTATGAGGTAAGTACTATTATTATCTCAGTTCTATAGTTAAAGTAACTGAGGACCAGAAAGTTTTAGTAACTTGCTCAAAATTTCATGCCACTAAGGGGTAGGGCCAGGATTTCAAACCAGGCAGTCTAGCAACATATATACTGGTAGGCTTTTGGCTTCAATTATTTAAAAGTGGTTAAATTTTGCTACCTGGAAACAACAGATAGGTAAATGTTATCAAGCTCTCATCTATTAAAATGCAATCTTGAAGTTTATACCCGTTTTTTTTTTTTGTTATTCATTTCTATATCTTACCTCCATATGATCATAAAATTTTCAAACGGTATGACATATCTAAATATCTTGATTCTTAAATTATCAAAGCATAATATTTTCAATTTCATATCATGTTTAAATGACATATATAATATTGCTCCAGGAATCAAAATAACTAGCTAGTGTTATTTTTTAATCACAGTTTTCACATTTGCTTTTTCTGTTCTGTAGCTATATTAATATATATTTAATTATATAATTACTACTTAATAATAATGATTTAATAATATTTAATATTTATTTAATAATATTACTCTATTTTGATTCTTTGCCTGTCTTTTTTATGTAATAAATAATATTGTTGATAATGCTGAAGAAATAATCACATAATAATATGATACGAAGGCAGTTTGGTAATGTGAAAAGCAAAAACAAACCCATTGGACCAAGTATCAGAAGATGCAGATTCTATTTCAGAGTCTGTCACTTAGGTGATGTCAAGCAAGTGACAACTTTCTGAGCTTTAGTTTCTTTACTTGAAACTGAAAATAATCCTAACTGTGGTAGTGCCACATCACTGAGTTTTCTGAATCAAAAAATATATATTAGGAGATTAAAAAGAAGCATGTGACAGCTTATAAATCCATAGCATAATCAAAGAACTTAAAAGCTACTATTTAAAAAGATAAATTCTAATTAAAATAGTTTAATGTATTTTTGACCAAAAAAAAAAAAATACAACCGAATTAATACTGTGAAGTTTAGTTGTGCCAACTGTTACAATCCATGAAAGAGGGTAGAGTGGCAGAAGTTTTGATAAGGAGGTTGGGCCCAGACTGTGGAGGGTTTTAAATGCCTGTTGAAGACATTTGTCCTTCGTCTAAAAGATAAATAGGACTCACTGAAATGTTTTACCACAAAATAATGATACAAAACCTGCAATTTAAGAAAATTAATTTTACAGCTATGTTTAGGACTGTTAGGTAAGAACTGAAGAGAAGGCCAATCATAACAGGACAGGTAACAGACATAGAATGCCTGCCTACCCAAAATGGATCATTTTAATAATTTGCTTCAAACTTGAAAATAAATTAATACTGGTAGGTAAATTTAAGTAAAATAGGTAAATGTGATCTTTGTCTATATTTTAGTTTATTGCTAATAATTTAAGCTAAGTTTATAAAGCAAGTTGTCTAGAGCAGTTACATGGTCTATTAAAAGATCCTACTAAATTGTAAACAGATTTGCTAAACATTTTCTTAACTTCCACTTTAGTGAATAATTTTAATTATTTAATTTTGAAAAAGCACTTACATAAATTTCCATAAGTGAACAGAAATGTTTTAAGTGCTATATATTTATTCATTAATCAACATTTTAAAAATATGATTAAATATAATCTAACAATCCAATGGAGATTAACCCTTACTAACTTGACTTCAGTATAACAATGGTCAGTAATATAAAAAATATATAAATATAAATATAAACACACACACAATCACTTAGTTGTAATGCTGTGGACAATTTTTTTATTGCCACTGTAACAGCATAAAATCAACATGAGTGAATCACAGCAACTGAGAAGGGAGTAAGGGCATAAAAACTGAAGCAGTGAGCTAAAATTTCCCTAAAGAAAACCAAAAGAACAATATTAAGGTCTTTTTACGTATATTCAGTAACAAAGAAATGACATAGGGGAAAGACTGTCTTGGACAGAGGCACCACAGCACAATCAAGAAAGCAGGAGACATTACAAGACAAACCAGACAGAATGAGCAAGCCTTTGAGTCAAGCTCACAGTGACCACAAGATAGAACACTGTGCTTTTTGTTGCAGCTCTTAAGATGTAAAGATAATGTATGGTGACCTTACAGAGACTCACTTAACAGGCTATTGCTTCATGAAAAATCCATTTTGGCTTGTTTGTCTATTCATGAGTAATGAAAATGCATCTAAATTTAGCTGTGCCATGAAATTGAATCCCACATATTAAATAATAACTGGCATCTATTGGCATGTTTAGGAATAAGCATGTTAATATACCCAATCTCTGTTAGATACAACATGACAATTTATTCTGCATATTTTTTAAAAGATCAGTTTATACAAATCAGGATGAGTTTAAGTATATATTGGTTTCAATAAAAGAAATTTTCTGTTTACCAGAGGTTCCTTAACTACACAAATTGAAGTCCATTTAAAAGTCTTATGAGCCTAGGAAACACCAGAAGAGGTCTCAACCAGCAATAGGACATAATGCTGAGACTAATTTAAAGAAAAAATGTCTGTCTTAACAGCTGTTAACTGCTGTGCTCGGCCTCTCCAGGCAGTTGCTTCTCATTTAAACATAGTAAATGACTGATGTCAGTAAAAATAGTCCTCACTGTTTAGATGGCAGTGGATAAACTTCCCAGTTTCTAGCCAAATATCAAGAACTTGCTAGAAATTATTTCTATTGCTGATTAGACAGAATAGCTTTATAGCCCTGAAGTAAGAATAAAATCAGAAGCTCATTGGAGTTGATTTAAAACAAAATTCTCAAGATTGGTTGGAGATAGGAATCAATAATTTTTTTTTTTTTTTTCGTGACCGGCGCTCAGCCAGTGAGTGCACCGGTCATTCTTACGTAGGATCCGAACCCGCGGTGGGAGCGTTGCCGCGCTGCTAGCGCAGCACGCTACCGAGTGCGCCACGGGCTCAGCACGGAATCAATAATTCTTAAAGTCAAGCTGGCTCAACAAACATAGAGTTGTAAACAAGATTACACATAAAAGGAAAAAGTAATATGGAAGTTTCTTTGTGCACTTTTTAAAGGATTCAAAAGAAGAAATATAATCAACTTTAGACCATTAAGTAAACAAAAGATTGTTGTTGCACTTAAGATATATATATACATTTTTTTTTTTTTTTTTTTTGGTGACTGGCCAGTACGGAGATATGAACCCTTGACCTTGGTGTTACAACACCACGCTCTAACCAACTGAGGTAACTGGCCAGCCCAAATATAAGTTTTAAATCTGTACCTTCTCCGCAAGAACAGTTAAGTTTAGACCCAATCTAAATTGATCCATAATCTGTCAAAAAGTATTGTATCTCTAGTTTTAGAAGTATTCTTATTCTATGTCTATATAATGCCTAAAAACATGCTGTAAAGGAAAAAATTACATATATATGTATGTGTATGAAATCAAGCACTTGAAGTTTTATCCTACGCAATAAAAAACGACTCATTTGATTTATTCTTTCACTTGACCGACCCAGGGAACTAATTAAAGGAATAAATGAATATTGCAATGGTGATAACAGTGCTCAACATCTTGAATTTGATGATGACTTGTTCACAACGATTTCTCTGAATTCCTAGTCAATAGGATTTTTTCTTAAGTGAGACAAATTAAGAAAGTCCAGTTTGTGTTATTTGGTTGTTTTTCATAGAATCAGCTGGCAAAATAGCAGGCCATAGGTGGTGGGGAGACTGAGCTCTAAACCTGACCCTTTTTCTCTCACTTGCCTGCCGTATTATTCGCCTTTCTATGAAACATTGCTTTGCTTTTCAGAACATTCCTCCTTCTTGGCCTTAAGGGATTAACGGGGAACAGAAAACACAAGAACGAGTGTATAAAACACTGCAGAAGGAAAAATTACCTGATAATCAGAAATCTAAATTCAATCCTGGTAATATAACTAACAAAATTTAGTAATACAACTAAGTAAGCAACTAATGTCTTAGTTTTCATTCGTTTCTTCATATGCAAAAGTAGGGATTAGAAATCATGCTCTCTGAGGTTCTTCTAGCTCTATAATGTATTATTCTGAGTGTGAGAGGAAGGATAAAATAAACCATTATATATTATTGAAGCAATATTTGTTACAACAGAATGGCAGCACTGTTTTTTTCTCTTTTTCATAGAAATTAATGTGTCAATTTCAAAACATCATAATTTGGTTTCTATTTCTAGTTCAAGAGAAAACTGGAAATATCAACTTTAAAGTTTGGTACAATCTGTGGAGATCTTTAGAAATCTCATTATAACATACACTCTATGTCTGTTCAAGATACCTCATTTTACAAAAGGTTTACAAGTAACAGCTATTTTCCTAATAAATATAGCAGTCAAAATCATTTAGTTAAGGCTTGAAAGTGCACAGTGTTTATAAATTGTCATAGAGCAAAAACTTATTATGGAGGCTAAACATTAAAAGCTGGAAATAAATTATTGTTTTTTTTTAATCTTCATCTTAGATCACTGAGGTACTTATATGTGTTAAGTACTGTCAAAGATGGGAGATTTTATCATACTTGCAAGCAACCAAGTTGGCCTGCCACAACTTTGTGGTCCTGGCAGAAGACATGACATTCCTGGGTTAAAGACAAAAGACTTTATTATTCATATCAGCTAATACCAGATGGTGGAGCTTAGACGTGTGTCTCCACCAAAACTCATGTGGAAATCTGATCCCCAATGTGGCAGTGTTGGGAGCTATTTGAGTCATGGGGGTGGATCCCTCATTAATGGATTAATGCTCTCCCTAGGGGAGAGGGACTTGAGTGAGATCTCGCTCTATTAGTTCCCATAAGAACTGGTTGTTTAAAAGGTGCTGGCACCTCCTCTCTCTCTCTCTCTCTCTCTCTCTCTCTCTCTCTCTCTCTCTCTCTCGCTTGCGCGCACAAGCTCGCTCACTCACTTGCTTCCTCTCACCATGTGATCTGCTTGCACCCACCTCTGGCTGCCGTTTTTCACCATGAGTAGAAGCAGCCTGAGGCCCATACCAGATGCAGCTGTCCCAGAATCATAAGTCTAATAAACCTCTGTTCTTCATAAATTACCCAGCCTCAGGTATTCTGCTAGAGCAACACAAAATGAACTAATACAGAAAACTGATACTGGGGAGTGGGGTGTTGCTATACCTAAAAATGCGGAAGCAGCTTTGGAATTGGGTAAGAGGCAAAGGTTGGAGTAGTTTGGAGGACTTTGAAGAAGACAAACAGATGAGTGAATGTTTAGAACATTTTGGAGTTAAATGGTTAAATCGTTGTGACCAGAATGTTGATAGCAATGTGGACAGTAAAGGCCATGCTGATGATGAGGTCTCAAATAGAAATGAGGAACTTATTGGGAATTGGACAAAAGATAACCCTTGCTACACCATAGCAAGGAACCTGGCTGCATTGTTTCCATGCCCTTGGACTTTGTAGAAGGTGGGGCTTGAGTTGTGAACCAGAACATTTGGTGAAAGACATTTCCAAACAGCAAAGCATTAAGGAAACTGCATGGTTACTTCTAATAGCCTATGCTGAGCTATGGCAGAAAAGGCATGATATAAAGCCAGAATTTAAAAGGGAAGACGGGCATAAAGATTTTGAAAATTTGCAGCCTGGCCATGTGGTAGAGAAGCAGAGAGCAGGAGAAAAATGCAAGGGTGAAGCAGATAAACTGGTTGCTAAAGACATTAGCTTGGCAGTGAGGCAGCCAGACACTAAAAGCCAAGACAATGGGAGAAAGGCCCTAAAGGCATTTCAGAAGTCTGGAAGGGCACCCCTCCCATCACAGACCCAGAGGCCTAGGGGGCCTGAGTTGTTCCAGAGGACAGACCTGGGGTGCAGCTGCCCCGGGGAACCTGCTCCCTGCATCCCAGCAGCTCTGGCTGGAGCAGCCCTGCCTCAAGCAGCCCCAAGTGTGGTTCATGCAGCAGCTCTGGAGAGCACAAGCCAGAAACCTCAGTGGCATCCACATTGTGTTAAGTTTGCAGGCTGGGAGAACGTGAGAGCAGTAGAGGCGAGGCAGCCTCCATCCAGATTTCAGAAGATGTACGGTAAAGCCCGGGGGCCCAGGCAGAGACCTACCACAGGGGCGGAGCCATACAGAGGCCATCTACTAGAGCAATGCTGAGCAGAAAAGTGGGGTCAGAGACCCCACAAAGAGCCCCTACTGGGGAAATGTCTAGTAGAACCAAGGCAGCAGGGCTGCTGCCAGGACCCCAGAACTGCAGGGCCACTGGCAGTGGGCAACACAGGCCTGGAAAAGCTGCAGGTACCAGTGCAGCTCAATGGGCTGCATCTCTCAGAGCTGTGGGAGCAAGGGTGCCCGAGGTTTTGGGGGCCCAGATGCCCCATTGTACCCAAGATGCAGGACTTGGAGTCAAAGAAGATTATTTTGGAGCTTTGAGACTTAATGTCTGCCCTGCTCGGTTTCAGACTTTTGTGGGGCCTGTTTCTCCTTTCATCTGGTCTATTCCTCCCTTTTGGAATGGGAACGTTTACCCAATGTCTGTTTCACCCTTGCATCTTGGCAGTAGAAAATTTGGTTTTGAATTTTACATGTTCACAGCTGGAAGGAGTTTTGCCTTTGGTCTCAGAAGAGACTTTGGACTTTTAAGTTGTTACTGGAGCAAGCTAAGACTTTTGGGACTGTTGGAACAGAATGATTGTATTTTGTATGTGAGAGGGACATGAGTTTGGGGAGGCCAGTGGTGGAATGATGGAGTTTGGACATGTTGTCCCTGACAAAATTTATGTGGAGATTTGATCCTCAATGTGGCAGTGTCGGAAACTGAGTCATGGGGCAGATCTCTCATGAATGGATTAATGCTCTCCCTGGGGGAGGAGGGCCTGAGTGAGATCTTGCTCTGTTAGTTCCTGCAAGAGCTGGTTGTTTTAAAGACCCTGTCACCTCCCCTCTCTCTCTTTCTTCCTCTCACCATGTCATCAGCTTGTACCTGCTTTTGGCTGCCATTTTCCACCATGAGGAGAAGCAGCCTGAGGCCCACACCGGATGCAGCTGTCCCAGAATCATAAGCCAAATAAACCTCTGTTTTTTATAAATTACCCAGTCTCAGGTATTTCTGTTATAGCAGCACAAACAGACTAATACACTAAAGTATCAGGATTTAGACCTGAGCCCCAATTCCTACAGGCAGATTTGAAGAGGGACAGATGTTATCGTACACTCAGTGGATTACATTATTGGAGAAGAATTCTGAGCTTAGGGAATAGCTCCTTTATAATGGGCAGTAAGCCTGACTGTCCTCTGCCCATAAGGAAATATTATATTTATTTATACACAACAGTAAACAAACCTGTTTTTGCTCTAGAGAGAGACATTATCTCCATCTTCCAAGGCAATTCCATGTACAAACATCCTTGGGAAGATATTCTGGAACAAATGCTATCGCTTCCTTGGCAGGCAAGATGTACAGAAATCCATGAGATCTGTGGAGAATTACTTTCCTCAATATGTTAAACCAAGCCATTTATTCATTGAGGCCACATTAGAGCAAAAGTACGTATTATGTTATTTTAAAATATTTTTGATATCTATCATAATTGGAATTTGGGACAGCAGAGACATAAAAAGAAAATGAGTTAAACCAGAATATCATTTTAACTCAATGACTATGTTAAAGTCTATCATCTAAGTCATCAACACCCTCCATTTTGCTGAAGCCAGTGGAAGTCTACGTCCTTCTCTCACTCCACCACTCAGCAGCACTGACTGTTGACCACCTCTCAGTCCTGTAGCACTTCCCTCTCTTGATTTCCAAAATGCTACAAGATTTCGGTTTTCTTTTACCTTATTAATGGTAGCTTCTCTCTAGACTACTTTGCTAAACTTTACACATATGATGAAATTATACATTTCAGTTTTTACTTCTCTTCTTCTATCTGACTTTTTTCAAGGTGATCTCATCCAGCCATACAAATTAAAATCTAATTTATATTATAATTACCCAAATTATATCTCCACCTGAGAACCCTGTCCAGATCTCTAAGCTCATATATCCAATTCTCTACTCATATTTCTACCAGGATGTAATTGGAATGTCAAACTCAACATGTCCAAAAAAGAACATTTGATTTCCCCCAGCACAACAAGATCAGTTTCTCTTCAAGAAAGGTAATGGCACAAATATCAACTCAATTGCTCAAGCCTCAAACCCAGAAGTTATGTTTGAGTCCTGTCTTTTCCATATTCTTGACAATCCATTAGTAGGTCATATCAGCATTACCCCAACATATATCTGACATCTCCTCACCATCATTAATATACTCCTTTTGTACTAGCTATCATTTCTTGCCTGTTCAACTACATTTCTTCTTAAGTGCTTTTACCTTTTCCTCACTGTGGTTTATTTCTATATGTCAACCAGAGTGACTATTTTAATATAGCTTGAAAATCTTCCAGCCTTAAAAATCCTCCAATGACTTCCAGTTTTCAACAAACTAAAATCCAGCAGCTTCTCACAGTGGCCGATATGACCCTGTAAATGTAGCTTACTTCTGGGTCCTCTTTTCATGCCCCTCTTCCAGAAGTTCTGTGAACTTCATTCACACCATCTTTATTTCCTCAATCACATCAAACTTCCTCATCTTGAATCCATTTCACTTCTTCTTCACTCTGCCTAGAATATTCTTCTCTCAGATTTCTGGATGGCTGAGTCTTTCTCATTAGTTAGATCTTACTTCAATTTTATCTCAGAGAGATTTCTCAGATCTCTCACTCCTGCCAAATCAGTCACTCACTGTAGCAGACATTTTTAGTTGCTTCATCCACAGTCATTCTTCTTTGATTATAGAACATTGATGTTATTCACATCTTCTAGAAGAACAGGCTCTTCAAAGAAGACTGGACCCTTCCCAGCCCCAAACCAGAATTCTTCATTATTTTAAAGCAATTATAATTGGCTAAAATTATTGCCAATTGATTGGCTTAGGCATGCGTATGTCGCATAATTCAGAGGAAGCTTTGAGTGGGGGGCAGGGCATTGCACTTCTAGAAAAAGATTTCTTCCTTTACTGACCCAGGGTATCATTGACTGCATATGACCCCTGTTAAAAGAAAGACTTTAGGCAAATTAAATTAAACAGAATTTAATTGAGCAAAGAACGATTTGCAAATCGGGTAGCCACCAGAACCAGAGTAGGTTCCAAGAGACTCTGGGGCTGCCACGTGGTCAGCTAAGATTTATAGACACAAAAAGGAAAGTGACATACAGAAAACGGAAGTGTAAAAACAGCTGAGTTGGTTACAGCTTGGTGTTTGCCTTATTTGAACATTGTTTGAACACATTGCTGCCTGTAATTGGCTGAGACGTGGCTATCTGTTACAAGGGTAGGTTACAATCTGTTTACATATCAAGTTAGCTTACAGTTCACTATATCCAGAGAAACATTGAGGCCAAATTTAATTTAACACTGCTAGACTTTCTCTACTATTTTGGAGTCCTGAGGATATCCAGGCAAAAAGGACTAGCTAACATGCTGAAAATGGCAAAGAAGAAAGAATGTCTATAAATGATGAGGTAAATGAGCTCTTGAATTAATCATCCTGGAAATTTTATAACATCTAACTTCATGTTATGTGAAATAAGAAATGCTCTTACTGACCTGAATTTTAGTTTTAGGGTTTTTTGTTTGTTTATTTGTTTGTTTCTGTAACTTGAGACAGGAAGCATTCTCACTGCTATACGCAATATTTCATTTTCCTATTTTTTTCTTCTTAGCACTTGCCTCGATGAGGCCAGGGATCTCACCTGTCTAGTTCATCTCTCTCTATATACAACAACCTGGTTAGTGCCTTGGGTCTTGAAACTGCAAAACCAGGCCCTGTGAAGTACATATGCTTTACAGTATATTCCACACACACACACATCAATGTACTTTTAAAACAAAAGTCATATTATGTCTCTCTGCTGCTTAAACCCTGCAATGGCTTCACAGCACATTCACAATAGTATTCAAACCTCTCACTATGGCCTAGAAGGGCCCACTTCATCTGATCCTCTCTGATATAGTCACCAATTAATCTGTCTTTCTCTTCTACAGCCACACTGGCCTCCTGATTATTCCTTTGCCAAGACAAGCAGCACCTACATCAGGGCCTAAAAATCCTTTCTGGGGAACTTCTGTCCCCTTGTCAGTCCTATGACTTGCTCCTCCACTTCATTCAGGTCTTTGATCAAATGTCTCTTCATCAGCAAGCTCTTTTGTGACCACTATTGAAAGAAAATAAATGTATACCTTTATTCTCCTACAGCAAAACAATCGTTATCAATGCCCAAATCAGGCTGTAGTGTGTCAACTGCATGTTGCAAATCCTGTTACAGAAAATATGACTAAATTTGAGTAATGAAAGTTTATTTTTAAAATGCCAATAAATCATAAAGGAATTCAAGGAAAAGAGGAGTCATTTTCAATAGATGAAATCAGAAAAAAGTTTTATTAAGTAGATGGCATATAAGATAGGCCTCGAAGATTTCAGATGATTTAACAGGACCCAGTCAGAACCTGGAAATCAATCAGATTCAAGCAATAGATTGCACACATGATGAGAAGGTATTGCATGTGTCCAGCTTCCAGGATCCTGGATTCTATTACCAAAAGACAGGTTTCCATAGGAATTGAAAGGCAAGAAAAGGCAATGTGACAGTTCTAGAAATACTAGTGTACCACAGCAGGAATATGGGGATCGAGGGGCAAAACTTTTCATTGTTTTGAAAGACTGTGTTGCCTAGAATCTGATAGATTGGTAAATAAGAAAAACCCATCTCATAAGTTTCCACAGGAAAAAGTACAGATCTGAAGCTGATTTCAAGCTGATATGCTTAGTTTGGGGACTTCTCGAACATTACCCCTGCCCAGGAATAGGGTAGTTTCCAGGATTTAGGGTGGTCCAGACATAGACATGAAGGTTGAATATCTTTGTGGGCTTAGGCTATGCTATAAGACTGAATTGTGTCTCCCCCTGCCCCCAATTTACATGTTGAAGCCCTAACTCCCTATTTGACTGTGTTGGAGAAAGATTCTTTAAAGAGGTGATTAAGGATAAATGAGTTATAAGGGTGGAGTCCTGATCCAATAAAACTGCTATTCTTATAAGAGGAAGAGAGACACCAGAGCTGTCTCTTCATTGTGAGAGGACACAGTGAGAAGGCAGCAGTCTTTAAGTCAGAAAGAGTGCTCTCACCTGAACCCAACCAGTCTGGCACCCTGATCTCAGACTACCCGCCTCCAGAACTGTGAGAAAATAAATTCCTGTTGTTTAAGCCACCCAGCCATAGTATTTTGCTATTGCAACTCAAGTTGACTAATATAGGCTGCCATAAAAAAATACCATAGTGTGTCACAACAAAATACCATAGGCTTAAACAATAGAAGTTTATTTTCTCACCATCTGTAGGATACAAATCCAAGATCAAGGTTCTGGCTAATTCGGCTTCTGGCAAGTGCTCTTTCCCCTGCTTGCAGATGGCCTTCTTCTCACTCTAACCTCATGTCCTCTCATGGTCTGTCTTCTGTGTGTGCACTCTGGTCTCTATTCCTCTTCCTATAAGGATACCAATCCTCCCAGTATTGTCACATAAAAAATTCCCCAGATAACACAGATAAGGCAGTTCTGAGGATTATAGTCCTCGTGAGTGGCATTTCTGCCTGCAGTCTTCTTGCCCTCTGATGTCCTCTCCAGTGCAGAGGGGAGGTGCGACCATACCAACCTGATCGTGGTATTGGCTTGATCTCCAATAGCAGCTCATCATCTATGGTATAAAGTTCATACTGATTCTGGCAAACAAGGCTCTTCACAATCTGGCCCCAGTGCTGTTCCTTTGATTCATTTCCTACCACTACACAAGTATCCTAATTTTCAACAAGAGGGAGTGATATCAAATTTCCCATGTTGCCTTGCTGTTTTACAGCTTTCAGCTTTACCTGAGAAGCCTCTCTCCTTCCCAATCCTACTCATCTATTTCACAAACTCCTACTCATTCTTCAAGTCCTAGCTAAACGTTTACCTTCTTTCCATTCTCCATATTCCCGTTGTAGCCTGAACATTCGTCAATTATATATAATCAATTGCCATATTTATTGCATATGCTTCCCTATACTGGACTTTTTCCAGAGCCTTAAAATGGCACACGTTATTTGTGTGGCTTGGAAAGCAGTCTTTTACTCTCCTGGTGATTCTCTGTTTTGCAAGTATAACTCTTGTTTATCAGTCACACCTTGACCTAAAAATCCTCCTGGAAAACCTTTTCAGTCTCCTAAGATTAGCTAGTCTTCCTATAAACACCCCTCATCACACTCATTACATTTTGATTGCATATTTATTTATGTGCTATTTTCCTCACTCTGAAATAGTGAATGAATATCATCTATCTAAAAGACCTGTGCTATCTAATACGGCAGCCAGTAACCACATGTGGCTAATGGGCACTTGCTATGAGGTTCACCCAAATTGAGATGTGCTGTAACTGTAAAATATGCACAGGATTTTGAAAACAGTACCAAAAAATATATAAAGTATTACAATTAATAATTTTGTATCAATTACATGTTGAAATGATAACATCTTGGATATGTTGAGATAAGTATATATTAAAATTAATTTCACTTTCTTCTGTTTACTCTTTTTAGCCTGGCACTAGAAAATTAAAAATTTCTTATGTGCCATACATTATATTTCTATTAGACAGCACTGCACTAGATCGTGTTCTTCAGGAGTAGAGAGAGCATATTTTTTTTTATTCTGTAGCTATCACTTTATGGTCTCAAAAATATGTATGGAATGAATAAATTAATAGGTGGCAAATACTCAGTAGAAAAATAGCTGCATCATTTAATTAGCAACAAGTAGAGAAATTTGCACAGGTTGTATGTTACTAATCCATCAAAGTGATTCATAAAAATATTTTGTTTTTTCAGGGAAAAAAAAGGCAGCCTGAAAACCTTATGATGATAAAGCACTGACTTTAATATATATACATATATACTGACTCTCCTTTAATAAATTTTTTTTTTTATTTTTCATTTGAATCAGTGTTTGGGGGGCAATTCTGAATGTGCATGTCATAGGCAGATGCTTCTGTTCTCTAAGACTAGATACATAGGAATCAGTAGGTGGTGGTACAGATGGCAAAGAGAGGGTGGAGTGACATTTCAAACTGTGGGTGGGACTAATGCAAATTTGGCAGCCCAAATGGAATTTCTGTGGGCCTGACAATTTTTTCAAGACTTCTTGCTTCCCAGGAGATCCTCACCTACCCAACCACCCCCCACCATGTATATATGGAGAGAGAGAGAGAGAGAGAGACTTTAACCCTCTCTATTGGGAATCTTGTATATTGTAATTACCAGAGACCAGAAGAGTCCCTCTCAAAATTTTGCTTATAAGACCAAACTTTATACTTCTAACAGAAAACAGCAGAAATTCTGTCAAAAGGGATCTTAAATAGAATAAAATATATTTGTTTTTTGTTATGTATTTAATCATTAGAAACATATGCATATGCAAATAGTTTTAAAGAATAGAAAGTGCAGATTATTTAATCTGATTTTTTCCGCCATTGCCATTGGAATTGCATTAGCCGTGGAAAACAAACTGCCTGAGAAAAGTCAGCCTCCACAGTTAGTTCTGCCAGCTTGACTCAATACCATTTCCAAGAAATCAAGGCGGAGGAATTTAATCTCTGTTTCCTTGATCCCTAACCTTTCTGTAGAGAATGTCCTCCAGCTTGTCAACATCTTCAGAGTAATCTGTTCAGCAGAGATGATATGTTTTCAACCAGTCTGGACATAATGGCCCACTGTGTTATAGCCTTTGTTTGTTTGTTTGATGTGGTTGACCATGGAAGGGCCAATGAAATTTAACTTTTTGCAAACTGTTCCTTCCAATATTTTCATCTACCAAAGTTGTAAAAAGATTAGAAGTTCCAAAGATGAAACTGTTAACTGACTATGATAAACAATACAAGTCTTTAGATCCAGCAAAATATTATAGTCCCTTATATCCTGAATTCCAGGTAAATTTCATTTTAAGTTTTTGCTGGGACAGAAAAAAGTTGAAGAGAGACTATCAAGTGTAGAATAACCAAATTCTTTTGTATTGCTAGTTGGGATAATATCTACTGTGAAAAATAATTTGGCCTAATTTAGTAAAATTGTGTCTATCCAATTATGCGACAATTCATCCTTAAGATTGTATCCTAAGGAAATTCTCAAACAATGAACCAGGAAATAGGTACAAAAATGTTCACAGAAATACCATTGGTGAGGGAAAATTATGAACTACACAAAGGTCTATCAAGAATAAAATTAGTAAAATAATTGTAGTGAATTTATATATTGGGATGCTAAATAATAAGAAAAACGAATGCTCTTTAGCTAAAACCAGCATGAAGCTACATTGGAATCATAAGGTTGAGGGGAAAAATCAGACATGGAAAACTATAAACAGTAAAATTTCATTTATATAAAGTTTTAAAACATGCAATATTAAACAATGCATCAGTTAGAAATATAGACTTAAAAATAGTGATATACAGAAAGTTCAAGATATTAGTGAATTGGCTGGCCACTTAGCTCTGTTGGTTAGAGCAAATCCTTGTAATACCAAGGTCAAGGGTTTGGATCCCTGAACAGGACAGCTGGCAAAAAAAATTTTTTTAAAAAGATATTAGTGAATTTATGATGAATGAGTGAAAGGGTGGTGGGACCAGGGCAGGGCAAGTACGGGCTTCCAAGGTGTGCTAGTAATTCTGTTTCCTAACCTGGATGGTGGACATGGGAGCATTTGGTTTATGATGATTATTTATTACACCTTATAATCTGTTATAAATATTATTTGGTATGCATCAAATATTACATTTAAAATAGTTTAAAGCAGAGTTATATAGGAACAGAAGGAAGGGAAGGAGAAAGGAAAAATAAAAAATACAGGGGGTATTAAAATAATGACTAAGAAAGACTGAAGAGAATAGTTAAGTAGTCTGAGCAAAATGGAAATCCCAAAGGGAAAGTTGCAGAAAACAAAGAAAAGTTGGTCATGATGAAATATTAACAATAACAGTAAAATGATGAAGATGATGGTTGTGGTGATGGTGGTGATGACATAATATCTAATGTTTATGTAATTGTTATTATTTTCCATAAAATGTTCTCAGTTTATGTATATTAACTCATTTAACCATCGCAATAACTCCATGGGATAGGTTCCATTACTGTTTTCATTTTTTACATTACTAAACTGAAGCAAACTGAAGCCAATAAAATCACAATGAATTTGAAAAGGTTACACATCGGTACGTGACAGGAGAGGGATATTAATTTCATTCCAGACAGGCTAATTTCTTAACACCATGTTATCTTAACTGTCCCAGAATCATGGTGCCCAGATAGTGAATGACTGATTTTTCCTAGCATGTCTGGCAAAGCTTCCATGAACTTCCCTTAATCTTTCCTAGAGTAGAACTAGGTCGTTTCTAGGGATTTTGCTCCTTTTCATGGAAATCAAACTATTTTAAAAACTCTATGATTAAAAGTCTGAGTCTCTACTTTCACATTTTAAGAAACTCCACAGTTTCTTGCTTTTTCTCAAGACTAGTCATCCTTCATGAGATACTGAATTTGGAATCTGTAGAAAAGGTATTGAGTCACTTTTCTTAAATGCATTTTCATGCATTACTATACTTCAGTTCCTTCATTTCCTTCCCAAAGAAACAGTTGCTGAGGTTGCATAGGACTTTCCAAGGATTATAAAATATTTCATTAAAGAACGAAATTGGATAATACTATCTTCCATATTTTCAGCTGTCTTAATTGAAAACCCAAAGGTTTTGAGGCAGACCCAAATTTAGATATTTGTACACAGAAGCAATTACAAACTGTCACAAACAAGGAAAAATGATGAGTCCATATAGTTCTCCAAAATGTTACTATATGCTGTAAATACCTCTCATTTTATTTCTTATATCATTGTGATGACCTTATTCTGTGGAATTGAATATGCTTATTAATATTTTATCATTCTAGTTAATAGAAGTCATCATAAAAAAATTATATGTGACTCACCAACTTGGAAAAAAATGATCAGAATAATCATTGAAACTGAGTCACCTTCTCATTATTACCCTCCCCCTTGATCCTGTATCCTGGGACAGAACTGGTTACATACTTCCCTGCCCAACTTTTTTTTTTTTTTCATTGTATATGTTTATGGGGTACAGTTTGTTGTTTCAATACATGTGTATATTGTATAGTGATCTAATCAGAATACTTAGCATATCTGTCATTTAAACATTTATCATTTCTTTATGGTTATAACATTTAAGATCATCTTTTCCAGCTATCTTGAAATATACAATATTATAAGCCATTGTCATTCTAGGGTACCAGAATTTATTCTTCCTACCTAACTGCAACCTTCTAACTTTGTTCCAGTCCACCAACCTTTTCCCTGACCACCTCCACCGCCCTCCCCCACCAATCCCACTTCCCTACCTCTGGTGACCATTATTCTACTCTCTATTTCTCTTTTTTTCTCTCTTTTTAATTTATTTTTCTTAATTGGCCCATGATAATTATATATATTATGGAGTACAATCTGATATTTGGGTACATTCATACTATGTGCAATGATCATATTAGGATGCTTAGTACATCCATCACCTCAAACATTTGTCACTTTGTGTTAGGAACATTAACAACATCTTGACTAGCTACTCAAAAATACACCGTACTTTGTTGTTGTCTGTACTCTCACTGAATTGCTACAGAACACCAAATCCCATTCTTCCTATCTCACTACTATTTTGTATTCAATGACCACCTTCTTCCCATCCCACCTCCCCAGTCTCTAGTAACCACTATTCTACTCTCTGCTTCTATGATATCAACTTTTTTAGCTTCCACATGTGAGTGAAAACATGGTATTTCTCTCTGTGCTGGCTTAAATAACATAAAACATAACATAACATAACATAATATAACATAACAACTTTAACATAATTCTCTCCAAGCTCATCCATGTTGCTGCAAATGGAAGAATTTCATTGTTTTTTATGGCTGAGTAGTATTCCATTGTGTATATATACCACATTTTCTTTGTCCAATCATCTGTTAAAGGACATTTAGGTTGGTTCCAACTCTTGGCTATTGTGAATAAAGCTGTGATAGGAGTGCAGGTGTCCCTTTGCCTGGATTTCCATTCCTTTGGATATATACCCAGTAGCAGGATCATGTGGGTAGTTCTATCTCTAGTTGTTTGAGAAAGCTCCATAATGTTTTCAACTAATTTACATTCCCACCAACAATGTATAAGAGTTCCCTTTTCTCCATATCCTGACCAGCATTTGTAATTTTCTGTCTTTTTGGTAATAGCCATTCTAACTAGGGTGAGATGATATCTCCTTGTGGTTTTGATTTGCATTTCTCTAATGATGAGAGATGTTGAGCATTTTTTCATATGTCTATTGGCCATTTGTATGTCTTCTTTCAAAAAATGTCTATTCAGTTCTTTCATCCATTTTTTGATTGGATTTCTTGGGTTTTTTAAATTACTGAATTATTTCAGTTCTTTGTATCTTCTGATCATTAATACCTTGTTGGATGAATAGTTTACAGATATTTTCTTACATTCTGCAGGGTGTCTTTTCATTCTCTTGACTGTTTCCTTTGCTATATAGAAGCTTTTTAGTTTTATGTAATCCCAATTTTTAATTTTTTGCTTTTGTTCCCTGTGCTTCTGAAGTATTATTCATAAAGTCATTGCCTAGACCTATGCCCTGAAGTGTTTCCCCTATATTTTCTTCTAGAAGTTTTATAGTTTCAGATCTCGCATTTAAGTCTTTAATCCATTTTGAGGTGATTTTGTATGTGGTGAGAGATAAGTATCTAGTTTTAATTTTCTGCATATGTATCTCCAATTTTCCCAACACCATTTATTGAAGAGACTAGAAGATTTTTGGTAGAGTATTTAGGTCTCTCTATATATAAAATAACATCATCTATAAACCAGGACAACTTGACATCCTCCTTTCCAATTTGGCTGCCCTTTATTTCTTTCTCCTGCAATCTCTGGCTAGGACTTCCAGTACTATGTTGAATAGAAGTGGTGAGAGTGGGCATCCTTGTCTTGTTCCATTTCATACAGTTGTCCATAATATCAGTATGGTGTTGGCTGTGGGTCTGTCATATATAGCTTTTATTGCATTAAGATATTTTCCTTGTATACCTAATTTGTTAAGTCTTTCTTATGAAGGGATGCTGAATTTTATGAAATGCTTTTTCTGCTTCTATTGAGATGATCATATGGTTTTTTTCTTTCATTCTGTTGATGTGTTGTATTACGTACATTGATTCGCATATGTTGAACCATCCTTGCATCCCTAGGATAAATCCCACTTGATCATGGAGTATAATGTTTTTGATGTGCTGTTGGATTAAGTTTGCTAGCATTTTATTGAGGACCTCTCTTTCTCTTTAACCTTGAATAGTTTGACTACAATGTGTGTTACAGAGGACCTGTTTGGGTTGAATCTATTTTTGGGTCTTTGAGCTTCCTGCATTTGGATGTTTGCATCTTTCCCAAGACTAGGGAAGTTTTCAGTTATTATTTCATTAAATAGGTTTTCAATATCTCTTTTGTTTTCTTCTCCTTCTGGAATGTCCATAATTTGAATGGTTGTTCACTTAATAGTATCCCACAGATCTTGTAAGTTTTGTTCATTCTTTTTAATTCTTTTTTCTTTTTGTTTTGTCTTCCTGTATTATTTCAAAACTGCTATCATCAAGATCAAAAATTCTTTCTTTTCCTTTATCTAGTCAGTTGTTGAGACTCTCAGATGTATTTTTATTTTATTCGATGAATTCTTCAATTCCAAAATTTCTGCTTTTTTTAAAAAAAAAATCTGTCTCTTGGTTGAATTTCTCACTCAGATCATAAATTGTTTTTCTGACTTTGTTGAATTGTTTGTCCATGTTCTCTTGTTTCTTAAGATAACTAATTTGAATTCCTTTTCCAGCAAGTTGGCAATTCCTGATTCTTTGGGATCAGTTACTTGAGCATTACTTTTTTTTTTTTTTTGGTGGTGTCATGTTACCTTGTTTATTTTATGTTTCCTGTTTCCCTGCATTGATATCTGTGCATTTGGTATAATAGTTACCTTTTTGAATTTTGTAGAGTGGGTTGCATGGGGAAAGACTTCCATCTACAAATGTGTTCTGAGGTGTTGATTGTGTAGAATGCAATGGCTTTGTTCAGGATGGATGCAACAGTGTAGACTCTGTGTAGTTTCTTCAGATGCAATCCACTTTTGCTGTGTCTGCAAGTGACACAGCGACCTATGCTTTGAAGGTTTGTGGCAGTGGTGGCACAGCATTGCTGGGGGAAACATGACTGGGTTAGTTCGCAGGCTGGAGGTGTGCACATGCACCCTATGGGTTAGTCATTTCAGGAGCTGGCTCACTGGGTATGCAATTGCTGAACTGATTCTCAGGCTGGGTGTGTAGCATATGGTGTGCCAGGGTCTCCGGGACTTGTTCAGCAGTGACAGAGTCACTGTGCTGCCTTTATGACCAGGGGTAGGCCTGTCAGAGGCATATCAGCCAAGCTGTTTGTCACATGGCTGTATGTGCACGTTGTAGCTCAAAGACTTGGGGTTCAGTCTTCCAGGGACATGACAGCTGGGCTGTTTCTCTGAGCCAGGGGTGTAGGTGTGCTTTGGCTCAGCTAGCTGAGTGAGGGTCTGCCAGTGGCCCTTCTGCTGTGCTTCTTCTTGGTGTCAAATGTGAGGTCATGCTTCTCTCTGCAGTTCATGAGCTGGACTGCCAAGGGTGGAGTTCCTGAGCTGCTTCTCAGGAAGTGGACAATACCACTGGGTGGAGCTACAATGAGGAGGCCCATCCAGCTGCTTTTTAGACTTTTGGTAAGGCTGCTAGACAGGTCTGCAGTGAGGGAGCCCCACCAGTCACTTTTCAGTTGGTGGGTGGGGTCGCTAAGCAAGCTACATTGAGGGCACTTATCCAGACACTTCTTGGATGGTGAGTGGGGCCAATAGGCAGGCCTTCAGTGAATTGGCCTATCCAGCCATGTCTGTCCTGACCAGCCACTTCTGCCCTGCCCAAGCTTTTGTAGAACCTAAAACATCCCACCTCCTCAGTCCTTACTGAAAAGTGTGAATAAGGATGTGAAAAAGATCTTAAGTTTTCCACAGCAGGATATAGTAGAAAGACCACAGTCTCCAAAGTCAGTGACCTCAGTTTATTTCCAGCTGCTGTGTGGTAACTGTGCCTTCCTAAACAAATTTCTTAATCTCTGTTTTGCTCTCAACAAATTACTTAAGTTTAGCTTCAATTTTCTCACCAGTATAAGGGGAATAAGTCCTCCTTACAAAATCATTGTGACAATTGATGAAATGAAATACAAGTATGCAAAACATATAGAATAGTGCCTAACACTAATAAATACTTAAATATTTAGTTTCCTTAACTTCTATGAACCTAGTTATATTTTTTATTCCCATTATAACTTTATACAGCAGCATCATCTCTAAAGTTATATGGATAAAAACAAAATAATGGACAAAATATCATTTCAGTGCATATAAGCAGAATTGAATTCTCTAGGGACTCACGTTGGCAAACTTCAGTTACTCACAGATTTGATGACTGATCATTGGATTCTGTCCAGTAATTTCAGTTTGTTAGTATCCGTACAACCACTAGTTGGAGGCATTTTTATAAAATCTCACTCAACACTTAGAAACCTAGGTTCTAGTCAACCTGGCTGGTAGTTGTTCTCTGTCCTAGTTATGCCAAATGTACTTCTGTCTTGTTTTAATACCTTTTGTTACTAGTTATGTTAACCAGATTTCTGATCTCCCTCTTTTTTTTTCCCTCCCCTCATCCATTCTCTCAGAAATGCAAAGATAAACTTTTAATTTTCCATATCTCATGTTTTTCTCTATTAAATCCTTCAAAATTTTCATTACCCTAAGATAAAAATCTAAAATCCTAAACATGGTCTCCAAAACTCTGTATAACATTGCCTATTTCTTCCATTGGCAGTCACATTTTGAGTTATTCTTCCTCTTTTTTTAGTATTATGATTTTAAACTAAAGTCCAACAACACTGGATTTTTTAAAAATTTCCTTTAATGTGAAAAACTATTTCCTGCCTCTGGCCCTTGTGTTTCTTAGGACTGCTTTCAAAATTTCTCTGTTTCTGGTATTTAACAGTAGACTATAATGTGCTTAAATGTGGTTTTATTTGTACTGATTGAGTTTTATAGTACTTCTTAAATCTCCAGCCTGACATCTTTTATCAGTTTTAGAATTCTTAATATCTCTCTCTGCCTCTCTTCTATTCTTGCTCATCTCCTGTGAGACTCCAATTACTTGTATGTTAGACCTTTTCATTCTGTTCTACATGTTTATTACACACTTCTAGGAATTTTTCTTTTTGTCCCCCCCCTCTTTACTCTGAATATTTCCATAGACTTGTATTCCAATTCTCTAATCTTGTCTTTTGAATCTTCAATCTGGTGTTAAAAAGTTATTTTATTTTTTTTTAGTTATAAAATTTCCATTTTATTATTTTTTATAGTTTTCAATTCTATGGCAGGCAAAATTTTCCACCTTTTCTTCTACTTCTCCATATTATTCACTCTTTTCTTGAACATCTTAATCATAATTATTTTGCTGTTTTCCTGTGGTATCTCCACTGTTTGGATTATTGTAATTTCTATTTTCTGATGTTTTCTAAAATGTTTAATCATATAACTCTGTCTTTTAGCATGTCTAGGTTATATGATCAAATGCTGGACAGAAAATACAAACAAACAGAAAAAAAAAACTTGTAGGGATTCCAAATTATGTTGTCCTCCCCTTTATATCAAGACCGATCTTCTTAACATAATCAGTAATTTCTGGGTTAAGATTTTGATAATATTTTGTCTACTTCTGGATTTCTCCTTTGTCTGGGGCATGTACTGTAGGGCTTTTAAATGAAGGGCTTTTCATGAAACGTCCAGAATTCTGATCCGTGATCCCTCAGTACAGTGAAACTATTGAAAACTCTGCTATGCCTTTCAGAAACTTTCTTCTTAACCTATTCAGGTAGCCATAAGTCAGGTATAATTCTTCAAATCTTTCTTCTCATCAAGACCTTGGCCCCACAGGACTCTCTCTTATTTTTCCTTTTATTTCAGCCTTGCAAGACCACCAAAATCTCTTCTGAATTCTCTGTCTTTCAGCAGTGACCTTTTGCCTAGGCAAAGTCCATATTCTCCTGCATTTGCTGTGGAATTTTAGCTTACCACCCTACAGTTCCCCTTTCTCCAGATTTCTGACCCCTTTACCTTGATTGATTTATCAGAACTTTGATCACTTTAAATATTTTATGCAACTGTTTTAGTTGTTCTAGAAAGAAACTTTGGTGTGCTACAAACTAGCTCATTCTATCAGAATAGGAAATCTCCAGCTTCTTCACATGATTTTCTGGTTATTGGACTGTTTTTTTACTCTACTCTTCACCTGGCTAACTATCACTCCTCTTCTATGTGCCTTCCTCTGAGAAACTATTTACTAACTCATCAATTAATATTGTCTTGCTGTTGAACTCTTTCATGGCACCTTATACTTTTCATCTGCAGCACTTCTCAATTTTTATAATTAAATGTGTTATTTGCTTAATGCCTTTCCTTGACTAAAATTTAAGGTCTGAGAGGATAGGGACCATTGTACTGTGTGTGTGTGTGTGTGTGTGTGTGTGTGTGTGTGTGTGTGTGTGTGTGTGTGTGTGTGTGTTCTTTCCCAGGGTCTATTACAGACCTCAGCAAATGTTGGGTATGTGTTTCTGACCTTCATGTCGGTCACCTGCCCAAGCACTTGTTCTCTAACAATCAACATTTTGTCTTTGATACTCTACCTCTCAGGATGTAGCATCATACCCCAAAAGTAGTGATATTCTGTCCTCACTGAGGAAATAGTCCTAGTGAACAAAATCTTTATAAATAAAAAAAAAAAAATTAAAAATACTCTGTTCTATGTGTGATGAATATGTATTAGAAGCAAGGACAGTTAACTGTCCAACAGCATATATAGCCCTTCTCCTACAGTGTTGAATTGACTTTGGTGAGCCCATGTACCTGGACAGGACCAAGTGATTAGTTCTCCTCATTAAAATGAGAGCAGAAATTCTGTGAGTTGCTGTTGTACAAAGTTGCTTAAAAATAAGGCCTACCTTCTCCTCTCTATCCCCTTTTGCAGATTACTCAGAGGTTTAAGGAGTGTGGGGCTACAAGATCGGTAGAATGTGTTTTCCTATTAACATTTGGGTAAATAACCACATTGTACTGTCAATAGCGTGAGAAATAAATACCCATTTTGTTGAGCCACTGAAACATATGAGTTTTTTTTTTGTAACAGTTAACATTCTCAGACTAATACAGAAATTGAATCCTTGAACTGGGTGCTATTTGAACAAATTCCTAAAGCATGTGGCATTAGTTCAATGGTTACAAGATATTCAGCAAAGAAATTGATAGACTACACTAGAAATGTGGAGACCCATGTGATGCAGTGTCAAACACTGGGTCAAATTTTCACCAGCAGAACTTAATAAGCAAAATACGTGATTGCCAAACCTATAACTCTGCCTAAAGGAATAGAAAAAATTCCTAATAAAAATTGTGTGTGTTGGTTGTTTTTCTCCTGACTTAATGAAGTTTTATAAAAGAAGGGTTCATGTAAGAACAGGATGAAAAGTCATCCATATTGCAAATACTAGTTTAAGAGTGTTTTATTCACAAATAAGTTGAAAATTTCAGATGGTCCAAAGGAAACTAATATTAAGGGAGTGCTGAGAGAGAGAGAGAGAGAGAGAGAGAGAGAGAGAGAGAGAGAGAGAGAGAGAGAACAGTAAGAAGAAAGAAAACTAAAGCCAACTTTAGTATTATGTTTAGGAAAGAACTATGTGTGTGGTTATTATAACTTGTTACTGATGGAAGTAATTAGATTAACAGTATTTAAATTTTAAGATATTTCTGTTAAGAACAGAACAAAACAAAACAAAACATGAGCCTGGGTTTAAAAAGCCTGTAACTCCTAATATACAAAAGACTAAGAATGATAAGTACTGGAGAGGTTGCAGAGAAAAAGGAACTATTATACACTATTGCTGAAGCTGCAAAATGGTGCAGCCTTTATGGAAAATGATATGGACGTTCCTCAAACAATTACAGATAGATCTACCATATGACTCAGCTATTCCACTGCTGGGAATATATCCGGAGGAATACACATTATCATGCCAAAGGGATGCCTGTACTCCAATTTTGATTGCAGCACTATTTACAATAGCCAAGAGTTGGAACCAGTGCGAATGTCCATCATCAGATGAATGGATAAGGAAACTGTGGTATATCTACACAGTGGAATATTACTCTGCCATAAAGAAAAATGAAATACTACCATTTGCAACAACATGGATGGACTTAGAGAAAATTATATTAAGTGAAACAAGTCAGGCACAGAAAGAGAAATACCACATGTTCTACTTACTTGTGGGAGCTAAAAATAAATAAATAAATAAATACACAAACAAACAAAGGGTGGGCATGGGGGAAGAAGACATAACAATCACAACAATTCCTTGAACTTTTTAAGACAAGTGAACAGATATGATGTAGGGGGAGAGGAGAGAGATAAAGAAGGGGGAAGAGGAACAGGTAAAGGGTCATGAAAATCGACTATAATGTATATTGAGAAATTAAAATAAATAAATAAATAAATAAATAAATAAATAAATAAATAAATAAATAAGCAAGCCAGTAACTACATATAAAAAAAGAAAGCCTCTGTCCCCCACCAAATTGACAATAAAAATAATAGGGATTGTGATCCAAAATCTGTGTAGCTCCCAAGGAGGGTGCATTTGTTTCCTATTGTTGCTGTTACAGATTACCAAAAGTGTAGTAGCCTAAAACAATACAGATTTATTATCTTACAATTCTGGAGGTCATTAATTCAAAATAGGTCTCACTGAGCTAAAATCGAAATGTCAACATGGCTGCATACTTTCTGGAGGCTCTAGTAGAAAATTTGTTTTTTTCCTTTTCCAGCATCTAGAGACCATTGCATTCCTTAGCTCATGGCCTCTTCTCATCTTAAAAGTCAGCAATGGCTGTTCGAGTTTTCTGCATGCTGCATCATTCTGACACTGACTCTTCTGCCTTCCTTTTTCACTTATAAGGATTCTTCTGATTACATTGGCCCTGCCCAGATAATCCAAGATACTCTCCCTGTCCCAAAGTTAGGTAGCAACCTTAACACCATCTGCAACCTTCATTCCCCCTGGCTATGTTATATGACATATTCACACGTTCTAAGGATTAGGATGGAAACCTTTTTGGAGGACTACTGTTCTGCCTACCACAGGGGGAATATTCCCAACTGTTCATTTCAGAAGCAGTCATGGAGGATAAAGGACAAAGACAAAGCTCCCATAAATTGGAACCAGCAGCCATCAAAAATAATAGACAAGAAATTTTGTCTCAGGGACAGACATCAGGGTGTTATAGAACTTCTTCAAGAGTAAGTATTCTTTATCATATCTGCTCAGCAAGATTTTGTCATTACTGAGGAACAGTAACTGTTGTATTTATATACCATTGTTCTTTTTGCAAATGAGAATTGTTGCAGTGATCCTTTCACTGTCCAACTTTTATATTGTAGGTGTGTGGTGAGGGGAGGGACAGAAAACTTGTTCAAGGTTGCTGGATCATGGGGAGCCATATTTGGATGTGGTAGAGAGAACTGTGTGATATCTAGAGATCTTTGATGTGGACCTGAATAAAAGAAGAAAGCATAGAGATTTGATGGTCAAACTATAGCCTGGCAAAGACAGCTAACTTCCCACTAAAATTTGTACCCTAGCTTCTATAGCATTATGGGAAGTTACAGCTCAGGCAGGGACCTCATTGGTCAATCTCCACTTGCATCTAGGTGGGGCCATATAACTATTTTACTCAAAGAGAATGAGTGTAGAAGTGAGATGTTTCAAGCCAAGTGGGTATTCGTTGTCCAGTCTCCCTTTCTCCTGTCTGGATGCAAAGGACTCTAGGGCCCTGGGAGACAGTGGAGCCAAAGAAGGAAAGAGCCTGCTTCCTTGAATTACCACTAGGAGAAATTTGCCTGGTGACAAGGAAGCCTGCATTGGACTATTAAGTAAGCAAAACCTAATTTTCTTCTATGTTAAGCCATTAATAACTAAGCATTTATTTGTCACATAAATCAATGTTAACCCAATATAGAATTAATGATATAATCAGAAAAAAATCTTAATCTTATAAAATAATTAAAAGAAAAAAAAATTTAGACTAGTCTCATCTTTCCCCCACTAAAATACCAAAATTAAAAAAAAAAAAGTGTGAGTGTATAAATAATTCGTTCTGAAACTATTTTAATCAGTCCTAAAATTTGTAGCTATTTAGTACAGAAATGCCTATTTTGTTGAATATTCTGTCGAACATTCCTTTAAAAATATGAACTAGATAAAATACATTGTTTGATACGATTTAGCATTTCAAGGGCTTTATTTCCTTAACAGTATCAAGGTAGTTTAATAATGTTACTTATGTTTTAATTTAAACCTAATGATTGGCTTGCTGGTTCACACAATTTGATTCTGAATGTAGTAGTAAATTACCTAATATTTACAATTACAATACAATGTTTCTTATAAAGTAAAATTTTATATATACATTTATTTTGGCTTTGGAAATGGTTTTCAAAAGTCATTATGTTTACAAAATTCTAATTTAAACTCATAAATCTAATAGCAATTCAATCCATACATTCACCAGTGCAAGCCTCCATACTAGTGCTCCTGTCTGTTTGTTCATATTAGTAGACATGAGAGAAATAAAGAACTTAAGCATCTTTCTCCAGATGATACAGATTTTCTTGAAAAACTCAGGAAACTGGAAGAAGAGGAAAGCTGAATTACAATTCCATACTTTCTCTATTGAATTCTTTTTATTTCCATAAACACCTTTTCTTTGGAGTACCTAGATTATTTTTCTGCCCAAGGCACTAAGAACAATTCCCATTTTTAACAAAAATAAAGAGTTTTGTTTATTTTTTGCTTTTGTTTTCTGAAAGAATTCTGTGACCCACATGAAGTTAAGTCTTATTAGAATAGTGAAAATGAATGAAATTGTCCTTTAATGTCACATAAAGTAGATTTGAGAAGTGTCCAAAACTGTGTTTAAAGTACTCTTATTAATAACATTCTCTCGTTTATTGTTCTTGCTAATTTGTTTCCATGGTAAATCAAATAAAATGTCCTAATTCTTTAGTTTCACAGTGAAATATTTGCATCAAATCAAATCCATACTGATTTTCTTACCAAAATCAAAGTAACATTTCATAGAGCCTGGAAATCTCCTTCAAAGGTGACAGCTAATTCATCTGCCGATAGTTGATAACAGCAAATGTGTTTTTTGGAGAGGTGCTTCTGCCAAGATGGCTTATGCATTTGAATAAACAGTCATCCCTCAGTATCTGTGGGGGATTGGCTCCAGGACTTCCACAGATGCCAAAAGTCCATGGATGATCCCTTATATAAAGTGGCATAGTATTTGCATATAATCTATATACATCCTATCACATACTTTAAATTATCTCTAGATTACTTATAATACCTAATACAATGTAAATGCTAAATAGTTGTTATATTGAACTATTTTTTATTTGTATTATATATATATATTTTTCCAAATATTTTTGACCTATGGTTGGTTGAGTCTATGAATACGAACCCTGCAAATACGGAGGGCCAATTGTTCTTCTTAGTAACTTTTTTGTCTTTTTCTGACCGGTAAGGGGATCGCAACCCTCGGCACGGTGTTGTCTGCACCACGCTCAGCCAGTGAGTGCACTGGCCATCCCTATATAGGATCCGAACCTGCAGCCTCAGCGCTACCAGCGCTGCACTCTCCTGAGTGAGCCACAAGGCCGGCCCAAAAAAGATGTTTTTGACACACCCCTATTCTCACACTGAAGAGCAGACTTCCAACTTGGCCTCACATGTTGCTTGAGCTGTTTTCGTCACATGCCAATATCAGTGATCTTGATATATGAAAAGGAGCAGCAAATCTGACAGGCAATTTAACTCAGAAATTGGTGTTAACAGTAACACCTCATAATAAAGCTCACTCACTGAATCACCATTCCTCCTGTGTATTAAGATGATCCGCAGTGTTAGAAGCTTTGCGGTAAGTTAGTTTATCGTCTTACAAATTTGTATTCTGTGTCATTTCCCTTTATCCTCCTCTTTTTTCCTAGCCTCACATCACATCCTATTCATAAGCATTTACTTTATATGCATAACATACATATATACAACCGGTTCTTTAAGCATGGTCCCTCGACCAGCAGAATAAGTATCAATTGCAAATTTGTTAGACTTTTAAATTCTTGGGTCCCATCCAGACCTACTGAATCAGAAACTCAGGGCTTGGGGACTGGTAATCTGTGTTTTAAGAGGTCTTCCAGGTGTTTATGATGCATGTCAAGCTGGAGAACCACTAATGGCACTGCAGCTACAAAGTTACAACTATAGCCTTCTGTCATTAGAGTTTTCTGCCAGCAGCACCTTAGCCCAGCCTCTATCTTTCTTTCCTGGTGGTGAATATGTCCTTTGAAACTGCTTAGAAGAGGACAAACCCCCATCTCTACAAATTTACCCCTCCCAGGAATCAATCTTTGCCGTTAGGAGGATAATCAGAACACATTTCAGTTATACTGGGTTTACTTTAAACAGACACAATATTGAATTTTGATTAATCTTTCTTGCATGTAATGCTTTTGGCTTGTTTACCTACTTGTCTTCTTTCTTTCATAATATATCTATGAGGGCATATCATGGCCCAAGTACTTTGCTAACAGCAACATTGTCTATAAGATTTGTAGTCTACTAATTGCACCAGGCATTTAAAGTGTACAATTCAATGGTTTTTAGTATACAGTTGGCCCACTGTGTCTGGATTTCCTATCCATGGATTCAACCAACCAAGGATTAAAAATTTTTGGAAAAAATCCACAAAGTTCCAAAAAATAAAACTTGAATTTGCCACATGCCAAGTACTACGTTGAATCCATGGGAGTGAGTGATGTGTAGGCATTGTATTAGGTATTACAAGTAAATCTAGAGATGATTTATAGTATATGGAAGGATGTGCATAGGTTATATGCAAATACTAGGGCTTTTCAATATAAGGGAGCATCTGTGGAGTTTGTTATCCAGGGGGGTTCTGGAACCAATTCCTCACAGATAACAAGGGACAACTGTATTTACAAAGTTATGCAACCATCACCACAATCTTAGAACATATCATCACCCCCCCAAAAAACCCTTTATCTATAACCAGTCACTCCCTATTTCCCCCCAAAACCCTACCCCAGCCATAGGCAAACAGGAATCTACCTTCTGTCTCTATGGGTTTGCTTAGTCTGGATATTTCATACAAGTAGAATTATACAATATGTGGTCTTTGGTGAGTGGCTTCTTTCACTGGACATGTTTTAAAAGTTCACCCATATTGTAGCATGTATCTGTTTCCTTCATTTTATTGCCAAATAATAGCCCATTGAATGGATATACATTTGATTTATCCTTTCATCAGCTGATGAACATTTGGCTTGTTTCTACTGTTATGAATATTGCTGCTATGAATATTCCATGTACTTGCTTTTGTGTAAACCTATGTTTTCATCTCTCTTGGGTAAACATCCAGGAGTGGAATTGCTGGGTCATAAGCAACCCTATGTTTAACTTTTTCCAAAGCAATGCCCTATTTTACATTCCCACCAGCAATGTGATTTATAAAAATTCTTGACTTGGAATTTTGGACACAAGTTTTAAACTTTTTTGTTTGTTTAATAACAAAGGGCATCTCTCTTACTGAAACATTTATGTATAATATACAAACACACATTTAGCAAAATTTTGAGTAGCAACTAGAAATATATGCAAATTTATGAAGCACATGATTCTTATCAAAATGTTTAACTCTTAGTAAGTTAGTAACAAATAGATAATTAATACAAAATAGATGATTAATTGAAAGAATAAGTGTATAAATGAATGAATAAAGACATACAACTAAATTTCTAGTTTGCATCAGACAATATAGTGAGTTCTTTAGGTTACCATTATGCATTTGCATATATATATGCTACATGCGTGAAACAGAGAATCTGGCTTTTTTTCTTAATGAAATACAATAAATCATTCTTGGTGCTATTAATAAAATTAAATGATGACCATCAACCCACATCAATCCATTGATATTTCTAAGGCTAATAATTTACATATTATTCATAGCCTATTAGATTTTATAATTAGAAATGGTGATTTTAGATCCAGCCATTGAAGCAAAGTAAAATTTTGAATACACACTCAGGTTCCTAATTAGAATCTACATGTTCATTCTATGAGAAAATGCAGCCTATATTTCAAAACACTGAAATAAAAATAATCACTTGGAACACATGTTTATAAGTTGGTGATTGTCTGTATATTTGGATTACTATTACTACTATAGCTTTTTGGGGGAGGGGGGCAGCTGGTTTGTAAGGGGATCTGAACCCTTGACCTTAGTGTTATCAGCACCATGCCCTAACCAAGCAAGCTGAACAGCCAGCCTAGTGTTTAGAAAATATTTTTACTTAAAGTTTTAAAAATCCTTTTTAGAGAAAGCACTAAAATCAGTTCTTTTAATATTTAATTGAGAAATAAAATAACAAATCCTTCACACATTTGTACATTTGAGGATCTAAAAGAAGATATCAGAATGAAATACATTGTTACAGACTTTATTGATCAGGTTTTTCTGGTATTGTCATATTCACTTTTAAAAGCTTCATATATACTTGATCAGAGTGGGAATGTTTTATTTCTATAAAATGTTTCTGTTTTGCTCACCTTCACTGACAGGTAAAAATAATCCCTTAGTATAAAGTAGCATAAAGGTGTCCTACTAAGGAATTGCTATTTATGGAAAAACAGCATAAGAAGCCATAAATAGCCCTAGCCAGTGATTAAATGTAGAAGCAGAGTTGATGTTTCTGATGAACGCAAATGCCATTTACAGCCTCACATACTTCAGTACCATAAATACTACTTTCATTGTACAAGTAAAAAGATGACAACATAAAATACACTCCATATGTACATAAATGATGCAAATAAATAGGTGCATGTGCCAATCTGAAGTATAATTTTATTGTTTTCATATAAATCTATCACATGGGACCCAAATGATTATTATTTTTTTAAATGTAAGTTTAAATACAAGCTTTTTATAGTTATTAATTGCTTAAGATGGACTACATAAAGAAGAGAAGCTGAAGTTTTACATATGGAAAAACGCTGGTCATTAAGAATCAGTATGATATAAGTGTCAAAGTCATTGAAATTTGTCTAACATTAATGTTAAACATTGAATTGATATTAGGCACATGTGTACATAGCTAATACTTGTAGGTCTCATCAAATACTATCCCAGTTTAAATATGTAATGGTTGATCTTTTTAAATAAAAATGATAGTGAAAATCTTTCTGTAATACTAAAAGCCATTGGAACATACCCTTTAACCAGATAAACTGTATGGCATATGAATTATCTATCAATAAAGCTGTTTAAAAAAAAACGAATCAGAAAAAAACTCTCATATATTTCCAATAACTATTTCTTCCAGTTAAATTTGCCTATATAAATTGAGACTTGAAAATGATTTACTCATTCTCAGACAAGACTTTTTTATTACATGCTTTTTTCCTAGTCAAGTCTCCACACTTGTTTATCATTGATGTACATAGGTGTATATTACGTGCATTTTAAAGAATACACAAACATACAAATTTCAAAAGAATGAGCAAAATAACAGTACCTCCTTAGATCATATGTGCACCATAAAATTTATTTAATGTATACTACATGTTCTTAAAGCTAATTGTTTAGTCTTATTTACAATGACTTGTGTGTGTGTTTTGGCGGCTAGCTGGTATAGGGATCCAAACCCTTGACCTTGGTGTTATAACACTGTGCTCCAACCAACTGCACAATGACTTGCTATAGATTTATTTTCAACTCTTAAGTCCATAAGAATGGAGAAATCTTTTAACTTGCATGGTTACATGTTTTATCTATTGTCCTGCAGCATCGCTTACTTTAGGCATGGCTATGGATGAATGAAGAAACTATGGTATATTCTTTAATCATCATAGCATTATTCCTATTTTCTAAATATTGAAAAGTGAGGCTCAGGAAGTCTAAGTAACTTGGCTTACATCTCTAAGCTAATAAATAAGAGAGAGAGGAAGACCAGAGGCCCTAGTGGTTAAGAGCCAAAGTATCTGAGGAATAGTTCCTGGGTTCAAATCCCAGCTCTGCTCCTCTATAAATGCCAGAATTAAATTTTGTAGTCAGATTATGTCTGTGCCATTTCTAATATAACACAGCATGTCAGCATACTTTTCCATAGTTAAGGAGGAGTTTCTAATGACATCAGGAGTCAATAGAATATTTGGTCTCCAGAATTTGAGTATTCAATGGAGGCCTAAGATATGACTGAGTTCAAGTTTCTTATTACAAACAAATTAATGTAAGATATGGGAAGGAGCCAGAGGCAGATAATACTTAGTCCGGGACTCCTGAACATTTCTAAGTGTGAGCAATTTTTTCAGGTGAGGACAACATCAATGAAGCAGCTAAGTCACTGTAGCCCTTTCTTGCTAATCCCATTTACATCTTTCTATTTTTGTTTGTGAATTTTTCTGAAAAAAGGTATAGGGAGAAAGAACTAGTACATTAAAGTTCATGAGTGATTTACTATAAAAAAATTGTTATATACAAATCAATATTCTACATGTAATGAATTATGATGGTTTCCCTTATTCATATAAAAATCCTACATTTTAAGTGTCCAGATCAAACACAGAGAGAATTTACAAACATGTTACAGTAACTGTACTGTACCTGATATAATGCTTTAAATATCATTCACTATTTTTGGTTTAAAAAAGTGGTTAAATGTTAACATCATACAACTGTTCTACTTTTACATTAGAAAAAGAATCTTGAACAATTATTCATGTATTTTATAAAATCGAGAGATATTGAAGATTATGTATTATGTTTAGCAATAAAAACTTTAGTTGATTGAATATTGAAGTAAATTGAGTCACTCTACTCTTTTGCCTCATTTATGCTAGCAGCTTCATTTAGGCAATTGTGGCTCTCACATTTCTTGCTGTCTCTGTTTTACTTCTTTCTTCTTTGCGTTGGGTTTATCTGTGTTATATGAAAATTCATCTTTTCTTTCATATTGTTCCTCCTTGATGTTTCCATTTTTCTCTTCTCTGGACAATTTTTCTTTGCCTTCCCTAATTTTTCTACTCCTTTTTCTCCTTACTACTTAAAAAAAAAAGTCCCTCTTTTTTAGTAGTGTGTTAAAGACATTCAACTATTGCTTGCTGGGGAAGAAAAAGTTGAAAAGAAGGGGTGGAGAAGGGGCGGAGTGAGCTGGCTGGTTAACTTAGGGAAGAAAAGGAAAAACAGCAGAACTGGGTTCTGTTCCTGAACACTGATGAACCATGGGCATTTGTCAAGGCTTGAACTGGAGTGTGGACACAGTGTTGTAACTACGTTTATGGCGACAATTCATCTTTGATGATTATTTTGTTGCTGTTGTTGAAAGAAAAATATTTTACATATTTTCAGAAATAAAAATGTAATTTAAAGGAAACATACACTCAATACAATACATAAGAAATCCCAAAATACTCTCATAATCTTTTGAAAAGTACTAGGTCTTGCACATCAGGACTTTTCAGATACTAATAAGACACAGATGTGACTGAATATATACAGCTCTTCCAATCACAAATATGCTTGCTCTTGTTACAAATGATGACTGCTAGTCATATGTGAAATGACATAATTAAATAAAGTTAAGATCATTACCAATGGCAGCTGGCTTATTCAATGTTATCGTCATGTAATAAAAACAAAAATCTTCACTTTGGAGCTATTCATTTGATATTTTAAAGTTAGGCATTTGGTTGTTTGGTTTGAACTAACTAAAAATTAATCTGAATTATTCTGACAGTATAAAATATATCCATAAAAATGAATGATATCGAGAAATACCCCGTTCTCACTTATCTGTGGGAGCTAAAAAGAAATAAATAAACAGAAATAAATAAAGCGGGAGGAGAAGACACAACAATCACAACAATTCCTTGAACTCTTTAAGACAAGTGAACAGATATGGGGGGGGAGAAGGAGGGGGTAAGAGGAACGGGTAAAGGGTCATGAAAATCAACTACAACGTATATTGAGAAGTTAAAAATAAAAAAAAAAATGAATGATATCTTGGCAAAAGATAGATTGATCTCTGTGTAACAGAAAGACTTGCAGTAACATCCAGGTAGTAAATACCCTCAGCTTGAGACTCAAGACTCAGTTTACTGTTTTACTTTGGACCATCTTGGTTGGCAAATTTATTAAACCAATTCTTTTCTTCTAGTTAGCTATGAACATTCTGAGAGAACCATATTCTTAAAAGAACTGGCCACCATAGAGTAAAATTTAAAGAATTGTGAATAAGAAAAAGAAAAACAATGTATATAAATTCCAAATGGAGAAAACACAAACTATTTTCAGAACAGAGTTGTTTAAATCTTTATCCTTAGGTTCAAAGGTATGAAATGTTGAAATACTATTAATTCAATGATGAAAATAAGATAGAGTATTAGATAATATACAACAATATACTTCAGCTTAGGCACCAAAGTATTTTTTTTTTTCTCCAAATTATCAGGAACCCATAAGAATTATATCCTACCACTTTGTACATTTTGAAGAAAATACTATTACTGGATAATATTTGCTCCATATTGGTTTTCAAATATCAAACTCAAAAAGTTTACATCTCCTGTCTGTTATAGATGATTATAACATAATCTCTATTTTACTCACCTATCAATGGAAATACAGTGTTTTAACTGTAAGTTCACTGGTATGTCCAGATACTCATATATTCTTTGTAATAATGGCAGGCATTTTAATCACATAAATCTAAAATATGTGACTTCAAAAAGAAAATAAATGCTTTCATTATTTTCACTCCCATGCTCATTATTGCAGAGTGAGAAAACACTAGCAACAAACACTGTTTTGTGGTGCTTCTATGGACACCCATGTGGTAGACTAACTGTGTCCTATCTGTAGCCTACTGTAAGGAGTTATACTGTTCAGGAGGTAAATTTGATCCATGATATACCCAAATTCTCATAGAAATATGCTATGTTATAATGGTGTTTTATTGTGTTTAGAGAATGTGAAAAACCTGGTACCAGAAGAACACTATCAATAGATGATCTCTCTCTTCCTCTCTCACGGAAGGCTGCATCCATAAAATTCAAAAAATGGAAAGAGTGCCAACAGTTATTAGTTTTGGTTATTTCAGTTTTTACTATCTACCACTTAACCATTTCCCATTACATTTTCACTGCTACTGAATATTTGGATAAATAACCAAATTCTCTATTTTCCTTTGTCTATGTAGGCCTAAGTAAATGGATTCTGTATACTTTTGTATTATAACTTACCATTCAAAAAAATTCCAGCACTATTTATGAAGTGAAGAAGGAACTTACTATGAAATCTAGATTTTAGAGTCAAATAGAAGTTTTTTTAAAAAAATAGGAAGCCATGCTGTAGGCCCTAATTTTTCTGATATTTTTCTGAGATGTGTTCGTGTTTAATGAGGAAGATGGGAGAAGAAGAGTAAAAATAAAACCAGAAAAGAGAATTGAATGAAAAATTCTATGATTAGCAGAGATTCAGGAACAGAATATGATAAAAGCTTTTGCTTGGCTGAAGATATGGTGGTATTGTAAGATACAACAGCTATTTTTTCTAAATACTTAAGTTAGCATAAGTTTGCCAATATAGGACTCTGATGGGCAAATAATAAACTTCCAATAAATACGTGTTGGGTGTTAAGTTACTTTGTGGCCATTTAGAAAAGGGTTTTTTTTTTTTTCCTTAAAAGTTTAATGCCATATCCCTTAAATGCATTACTTGGACCAAAGAAAAATTTCTTTTAAATATTCATCTCGTTTGTGGGAAATATTTGACCATGTTTCTTAACTTAGGATAGTTTCTTTTCCAGGTTGTTTTTTATGAAGGCTTCTATGTGCTGCTGTACTTTAAAGATACTGAGCATGAACTCTTAAAGATCACTACTCACTCTCTTAACCATTCTCTTGGGAACTGATACTTCTGAGTTGTTTTCTTTATTATTCTTGTCTCCTGAAAGTATTCCCCAAAGAAGTAAGATAGTTTAAGCTTTCTGTCCATTTGTCTATAACTCTGGCTTTCTCTGGCTCGTATCTGTGTATACATAGAAGTATGATACCACCTCATCTCCCAAGTACTGTATTTCTGTTCATGGCTCTTACATCATGTCTTTATCTCAGAAACAGGTCATATACTCCTATATGTTTATAGCAAATATAGTAAAAACCTTTTCTCAAGGTTTTCACCTTAGTTTTCTTAAAATATGCAAAAAAGCTAAGTATATTAATCACTGCCTTTTGAAATTTGTGGCCAAGACATTATTTTCCTTTTCAGTGTTTTGTATGTCTGTCTGTACATGAAAGAATAAAAGAAGAGAGAAAGATTAAAACGATTTCTTTTAGGTTACTTTGTCTTATTCTTTAAGCCAAAATATTTAAGAAGTTAGATTTGAATTACTGAAAAAAATCATAGAAAAATATGCTTACAGAAAAAATACAACAAATATGGAATTTTATGCTACCAATATTCATAACCTAAAACAAAAAAGGAGGAAGAGTCACATTTTATAGCTAATAGATTCACATTGTTCTTTGTTCATTTTTAGATGATAAAAATGAAACGTATATGAACAAAGTAAACATTTATATGTAATAACAATTGATGGTGAGGCAAAAGCTACCAATCCCAAATTTGTTATAAAGAAAAGTCTGTGTTTTCCATGAATTAAATCTTCTTTAAACTTTCTGCTGGAAATAATTAAATATAAAATCTTCATTAATTTACTTTCTACTTAAAATATTTTCTCTTAAATAAATAGGAGATGCTGATTTGTGACTTCTTGCTCGTTTACAGCCCATAATACAACAGTTTTATCCTCAGTCCTTGGATTTATAAATATTTTACCTTGAATAGCAAATTTTGGTGATTTTGCAAAATTGTATTAAAATTAATGGGATGTGATCAAATTTTTATGGAATTTTCCAAACTAACAGAACTGAGCAGAAAAAAAGGCATTGCAGAAGGCTATAGTTAATCCAATAGAAACATAATGCTATGTTGTGGGAATGGCCTTGTTTTAGCTATACATAAGAAGTAAAAAACACATTTTGAATATCCTCATTAAAAAGGCTTAGGTTCATAAAAAACAATTAATAGCAAATCTCACAACAGAGTATTAAACAATGATTAAGGCTTACAGCTGATAACCAATGCTTTCAGTAAAAACTGTAGAAGCAGTATCTTACTTGAACAGCGCCAGATATTAGAGAACACAGTGCTTCATTAAAGTGATCCAAAGAAATTGAGATTTGGCTCAAAGGCCAACCAAGTTAACACTGAAGTCTGACTTACCTTCTCTAGGAGTTTATTACATTCTTTTATTCTTTAAACCTTTTCTCCTAAAGACATAAAATTGGAATCAGTGTACCATACTTGAAAGTCTGGAATCATTATTGAAATAATGACGGAATATATTGTAATGATATTTTTATGTAGTGAGGCTTTTATGATACCAACATATCACGTAGACAATAATTGCATCTAATTCTGATCTTCTTAATCCTCATGCTGAGAAAGAAAATCTGCTTTGAATCATTAAAAATTGAAGAAATGATGGATTTGACTATTTGGTTATCTAATTTTGGAGTGGAAAGCTATCTTCGGTTATATAAAATATCCTTCCTGAGCTCTAGTTCTCAATCCCATTACATCCCACTTCATCTCTCATTTGCAGGCTCCTGCTGCCACACTGTCTATGCCTAGCATAAAACAAACTAAGTTAAGACGCGGTGGGGTGCCTTTTGTGAGGCCACTCAGAGCAGGAAGAAAGAAACAAAGAGAAAGATAGAGATGCAGAGAACATAAAACAAATAAGGCATAAAGAAGGAGATATAAGAGGGAAGGAAAAACATCACTGGGCCGAGCATCATAAAATCACATACGCTTAAAATCTGGCCAATAATAATAATTATTATGATGATGACCAGCCATTGTTTTGGGAGGTTGCCTTCAGAGAGCTGGCAAATCGATTCCGAATTAATAAGTGTCTTTCTCCTTTCATGAGCTCCTCCTAGAACTAAGGAAGGGCTAAACACCTTACAGCCACCCGGATAATAACAGATTTTTTCACATAGGCAGGATGGTCATTTTTCTCATGACGAATTGCGTTCTCTGCGCTTCATGTCAAAGTGTTCTCATAAACTCCTAGAGGTCCCTCCTGCAAGGAGGCCTGTGCTGGGCGGGAGAGGCCTGAGGAAAGACCCCTCCGCCCGTTCTTTCTACGAGAAGACCTCGGCTTGCCCTGCCACGACTTCTCCCGAGGGTGGAGGTAAAACCTGTCTGACACTGCTCCTCCCTAGCTCTCTCCCCGTCCCTTAATTCCTCCTCCACCTTTCAGGCGCATTTCGCAGGGTGCCTCCTGCTCCTGCTGCTTACCCTTTTCATGCCTTTACATTAACAAAGTGAACTCCCCTGCGGCACCCTTGTGAGGCGGGGCAGCCCCGTGGCCAGAGCAGGGCGTTTGGACCCTTCTGCAGGCAGTCCCACTAGGATGTTACAAAGCCCTTCTCGCAGTGCCGTCCTCCCTAGGCGGAGAATGCCTCCCTCCACCCCTCCGCCTTTCTGCCTACTGAACGGCAGGACTGGGAAGATTTCACAGCATCAGGTCGTTTTCCGCCCGTCACCAGCCCGGCCCCTGAGGCTCTGTCCTCGCCAGGTGAGCGGAGCCGTACCTGGGCGTGCGGCCGCTAGCACAACTGGCACCCAGCCCCACCAGAGGCTCTAACCTCTGGCACAGCCGGGCAGATAGTGCCTGGTAGATTGTCAACAGTGGTGCTTTTAAATGCAATACAAACCCCTCCTACATTGGTTGTCACATCACTTCACGATTCCTAGGCAGGCAGCGGATTCTGCGCCTGGGGAAAGGGCTGGGAGAACGCTGCCTGCATGTGCAAAAATAACCCCCGAAGACGCGAGCCAAGTCCTCGGCTGAAGCCTCTGCAGCCTGGGGGTGCCCGCTGGGCGACTGGCTGTCCCCCTAGAGCCCTGCGGGGCTGAGTCCGTTCCCCCTGCTCACGCCGGGCGGCGGGAGCAAGGCGACGCCGACTTTGGGAGTTCCTTTCTGCCTTGTATGGAGGGCTGCTCCCGGCCCGTCTCCGCCCGGCTGCTCTGACGCCCGGCCCTCCCGCTGCCCACCCCCAGACACCTCCCTCTGACTTGCCCGGAGAAGCCAGACGGAGCCTCTGCCTTCCACAAGTCTCTCTGCCTGCCATTCCCCGTTCCCGCAGCCACCCCACCCCCTCCCCAGCGCCGTCACCCCTCCTCCGCCCCCGCCCCCGCCTCCTCCTTCTCCTCGGCAATCAGGGGAATAAATCAGGGAGGAAACCGAGAGGGAGAGCGAGAGCGCGCGAGCGCCGGCGGGCTCGCCCAGCTCTGTTTCCAAAGTCGCCCTTGATGGCGGCGGAGGCGAGGCAGCCGCGGCGCGGAGCAGCCTGCGCGCGCTAGGGGGGCCGCCCGCCACCACCCCTTCCCGGCCGCCGGCTTCGCCCTCGCCGGCTGCCGCGCGACTCCACGCCTCGGGCCCCGGGTCCCTCCAGACGCCCGCGCTCCCGGCGGACTGTGCTCTTCCTTCTCCGCCCGCGGTTCCCGGCCCCGTCGCTTCCCCCGGTTGCGGAGGAAGGGGGCATTGATCTTCGATCGCGAAGATGGCTGCTGGCTGCCTGCTGGCCTTGACTCTGACACTTTTCCAATCTTTGCTGATCGGCCCCTCGTCGGAGGAGCCGTTCCCTTCGGCCGTCACGTAAGTCGGCGGGCCGGGCAGCGCCGCGGGGGCTGGAGCGGGGGTGGCTTCCCGAGTTGCGGGGCTTTTTTGCCCGTGGGGGTGGGGAGCGAGCGGCGGGCGATCCCGCCACGGATGTGGAGAGGCGGAGCGGGAGGTGCGCGCCGCTCGCCGCTGCAGTCCGCGCCCAACCCGCGGCGTCTCGTGCTCCTCGGCGGGGCCGGCGCCGGCGGCCGGGCTGTCCCGGGAAACGTCCGCCGACGACTCGCGGCGCCTCGCCCACCTCGGAAAGGATTCTCTAGCTTAAGAGTTTAGCCGTACGGGGGGTGGGGGGCAAAGTTTCCTGCCAAATACCCACCCGCTCACATCAAAACCAGTTCAATAAAAAGTTGTGGTTTGGTTGGGTATTTTAAAAATAGCTAATTGCAGGCTTGCCAGGATAGACTGGACTTCTCCCGCACTTGGCCTCTGAGATGCCCTGGAATTGCGGTAGTGCCCAAACTCGTTTAGATCCCGAATTGCTGGGCGCACTTGACGGCCGTTCTGATCAGAAGCGTGCTCGCTCCCCGCTCCAGAGCGTGCTGCCCAGCCACGGGGCTCGCAGATCCTGGGGCCACGCGAGCCAACCTCCCTAACCCTTCATTTGAAACATTCAAGTGCAGACAGACACGCGGTTCCTGTTCTTAGAATGAATAGCACCTATTCTTTGAGGGAGGGACTTTTCAGAGTCTCCTGCAATTTTCTCTTATTTTTCACATTTCTAAAATAACTTTTGAATAAGAAAACCCTCACTGCTATTCTGGAAATAGAGCGTTTAAAGGTAGCTCTAGTCACACGGCAGGAAGGGAATGAAAAATAATAATTCTCTCCTCTCTTAGGCTGCAAAAAAACACCAAAGTCAATGGCACATATACGTAGTTTTAAATGCGCTGAATAGCCTATCAGGCATTTTGGGAAAGCATTTATTTTGGTTCTTGAAGCTACTTTAGGCTTCTAAGAGTAGGTAATCTTAAGTGGATGAGTCACTTTAATGCATTTTACATAACAAAAACAAAGCCCAAGGTAGCCTTCCCGGTATTATGCTGCTGGGAATTATTTGCTGTCCTTTGTTGGCTGAATACTGGAGTTTTTGGTGGATACTAACAGTGAATCTTTACCGGTTGAAACCCTGCAGTTATTATTTGAGATTCAGCTTAAAGTATTTATTACATGAGGTGTCAGTGCAAGAATCTGGAAGATGCACATTCTAACCCGGAGAAGGGGAGTGTCTAATATTTTTTGTCATTGATTTACAGTAATGTTCCTCCTTAGATAATCTTCCATAAAAATGATTGTAGGTCTTTTTTGTTATAAAGCAAAAGGTTAAATGCCATCTATAGATCTTCGTTTAATTGGCAGAGTGTTCCAACCGGCTACTTTTAAACATAAAAAGTAAGAATTACCCTAAAGATGCTTCAAAATTATTCAGTTATTAAGAAATCACACTTCTTAAAATTTTTTTTTTTTTTTTTAGTCTTTTAAAAGCCTGGCCTATATAGTGAGAACTCAAGTGTCTCGCTTGCATTTTGTGTCAAATAAAGAAGTGGCTCTTTAAAAAAAGAGTCTCATTATAAATGTGTTGAGATTACACATTTTTAAAGTGCTGTTTTTAACTGACAGTTTATCAATATTTCTATCATTTGGGGGGAATGCATCATTACACCATTGGGGTAAACTATGGCCTTTCAAAATGCAACAAAATACTACATTTTATTTCTGAACATACTTTGGTAAAATATTAATGTAAAAGCCCTTATTGTGAGAAGGTCATCTGCAATAAATGCTTTCCTAAAATTAATATAACTCAAATTTTTTAGTCAGAAATTTGCTAGGGACAAGAAAGTATAAATAGTGTGCTAAAATGGGAATTAGGACACCACAAATTCTTTTCTTTGAAAGGGTTTGAAAATTTTATAAGCAATGGAAATTCAGTATATTTTCAAATTTTATAAAACATTATTTCATGAATTAAGAACTTAAAATATTTTGTGCAGCTAAGTCAGTCTTTTGTAGGTAATATTAACAATATTTTTGGAAGGCTTCTGTGTCTTTAATGTATTTGAAAAGTTAGTAACATCATCTTCTGAGGAGAGGAGAAATGATAGTTGACATTTGTATTTCATGTTAGATATCTGAACAAACTTTGTGAAATTAAAAAAATGTGGCATTAATTTTTATCGAGATGAGGTACCATTTGCATTTCTGGCAAAAAAAGAATTCCTATGCAATGTTTAATCAGGATGAATCCCAAATCTTTGGGAAACATTTCAAGCTTATAAAAGCTGAATGCAAAGATTGTAGTGTTCACTAGAGGAAAATTATTGTGCTCCTATGTATAAATTTCTCTGGAAATCGTCAGTAAACTCTTTCAGTTTTTTTACAATTTTATTTTTCAGAGAAAAAGTAATACAAGAAGTTTTTATCATCAGAAGAGGAAGAACATGTCATCACACACCATAAATTAATTATGCACTAATTGGAGTTGGATCTGAATTAGAATTAGTAATTCAATTTTTTTTTTTAAGTAGAGTGTTTACAATAGTATGAAAGGCTTAACTTTTATTATAATAAAACATAAATAATATGTCATTCTAAATATCTTTTAAAATTTTCTGCTCTCTGGTTTGACATGCATTCTAATGTATATTCTTGTGGATTGAAATAGTAGTTAAACTGTTCTAAAGAGTTAGCACTAAAATAACGGGTTGTTTTCAGACAAAGGAATTTTGATACAGTTCTTTCTCTGGGTTAGGTATTTCTTTTGGAAATGTTTGTCTTAATGAGGTGTGGAACCTAAGTATGTAATAAGGTAGCAACTACCACATGCTTGTTGGTTTATATGTAAATGAAAAACACATCACTTTCATGTATGCACATGTTATACTGATATTTTAAAATGTTTTCAAAAAGGGTAGCTCTCACTTCTTGTAGAAATAATTTCATGGCACATATGTTAAAACACTTCTGTTTTAAAATTCAGAATTACATCTATGATAGTATTATAATGTTAATTTAAATTTGTCTTTAATTTTAGAATCTATTTAAAAATCCAGTTTTTTAAAGCATTGTAGTTATAACTGTCATTTATATTAAACTTTTATCTCAGTCATCTCAGAATGACAATCAATCAGAAGAATTGGCTGAGAGCCCATTGGTATATAGGGCATTTAATATCAACTGTACAATGGTGTAAATGTATAACTAAGAACTATAGATATCTACAGGAAATAACCATAAAATCTCATAAAAGAATAGTACCTTTAGGCTTTAAATACTTGGATATAATTTTTTTTTCTATTATTAGACAAATTTGTATTTATAGCTATAGAAAAGAAATTTCTGTATGTCATGACATTGGAATGGACATAATTATTCTCATTTGAGCTTAGCAATTTCTATTACATACTTCATACACATGGAAATATGCCTTATGATAAAATATGAGATAAAACCTAAAAACAATGAACGTTATTGAATCTTTTTCTCAGATCTTTAATTTGTTCTCATCAGCTTAACCACATGACCACATTTATCATTCCACAGGTATATGTTTAAAATATGCAACATTAAATACATTTTTCCATATAATTGGTAACATAATGTTAAATTTATTAATGGTATGCATAGGTATATGTGCAGCTATTTGGATTGGCATTTGAATGAACATCAGGCAGACTGAAATGGATATAATCTAAAAAACATTTTGGAGACATACACGAATCTAAGCTTATTATGGCTAATAAAAGAAATAAAATGTCTTTATTATCTCTTTTTTCCATTGCTTTCATTAATTTAATAAATACATATAAAACCAGAACGTAAAACAGGTGTTTTAATTTGAAAATAGATAAATTCTTTGCCACTCTGTTCCTTCAAAGAAACCTGGCCGTGTAGACATCTATTATTTCTCCAACACTGATAAAAATGATAGTAAAATATTCCTTCTAGGGTTTGCACATAGTAAGTTTTTGCAAAAACATAAATAACAAACGAAAATTACGTATTGTACTCAATATTTAGCATTTACATTTAGGAGTATATATTCATAAGAAACAACAATGCATTTAGAAATTTTAAAAATAATTTAAAAAATCGTGCCCATAAAAAACTATGTTATTTAACTTATGTATTCTCTGGAGTATCATTGTATAAAACACCTACATGCAAGTTTCCGTTTTTTTCCCATTGAAAATACAGTGTAAATTTCCAAGAAAATAATCTGCTGTTTTGAATTCAATCTTATTTCCTAGTAGTGTCTTCAAGCTATTTATAACTTTAAACTGGAGATTTAAATGGGAAAAAGGAAATATATTTTAGGCAAATTGTGCTATTTGTCGATTTCCTTTAGTGTCTTACATATGTGGACATTAGCAGTTCTAACATATTCATGGAATTTTGAAAAAAAATCAGAATTTGTTTAAGTACTTCTTTAAAAGGTAGCATTTTATTGTTATTAAAGTGACAGCCTTCCATCATTTGTATTAAAAGGGCTGTCTGGTAGTAATTCAAAAAGCATGTAAGCTGCTTACCATGGGGAACTAACTGTTCTATTATACTCGTATCCATACCACATTTACTTAAGGCTTACAGTGTGCAGCAGGCACTGGGTCACTAAGTGTGTCAACTGATCCTTCTTTACATGAACTGCCTATAAGCAGTACTGCAACTGTTCCCAGGCCTTTCATACGGTTACTTTACCAGTAAGCTCTGAACTGGGCCATTGTGGCCAACCATGTAGCTTATGCGTGATTCATTTTTTTGTATTCACTAGAACATGAAAAAGGTTGTGTCATATTGTTTACAGAACTGAAAGAAAAAGGCGATGACTTCAATATCAATTAAGTGAAACTGGTAGCACGTTGTGAAAAATACAGTATTTACCACCTTTTCCTTGAGGGTCCAAAATAGTAACATTTCATAATAAGATAATTTGTCTAATTTGTATTGCTATAGTATTCTATTTAATAGATAATATTTTAAGTGTGTAAATATATATATATGTGTGGATGCACATGTAATTTTTAAACATCTTCAAGTGGCTTGCTAGGGTAGAAAAACCTCAGTAAGGCAAGTTTATTAACAAGTGCTCATACTTTAAGATTTCTGCCAATCCACAACTGTTTTCAGGGATTAAATCTCATTCAAAATACTTTCATAACACCAGCATTTAAGAATAATTTGTTTAGAGAATCAAATGAGATATTGTATAAAAAAGCAGCTTGAAAATCCTCAATTCCTGTAGAGACGAGAGTTATTTACATAATTGATGAGTAGCAAAAAAAAGTGCTTTTAAAGAGAGTTTTGCCATCTTTTAAATTAAACAGCAGGAAGGAGAAAGAAACAATTGCACTTGGAATGTTGGGCACCTATAAAAAGTTCTTTGCATACTAAGCAAATTTATTTCTGCTGTTTAGATGTGGTATACTTTGAAATTTGTAAGAATTAAACATTTTTGGTGGTGTGATGTTTTAAGAATGAAGGCAAATGTGCATAGGTTTTAAAATTTTATTTGTAAAATAACAACTTTTGGGTATCCTTTCCATGTAGGCTTTACATCTTTTGTAGTAATTCAATACACAGGAATAAGCTATTAGCAATTTTGAAAAATGAGTCAAGAAAGTGGCCGTTGTTTCTTTACATTTTGCCAGTTCTTTGTACAGATTCTAGCAAGATATGAACAAAGAAAAGATTGAAATTGTAGCCTCAACAAACTGGCACACTTTTATAGTGAATTTCAATAATTCGGAATCAGGTTGTTATATCTAAAGCAGTATTTGAAGTTCTTTTGAATATGAATGCAGGATATTTCTGACTAAATGTTATTTTAACATTTGCTTCTGCTGATTTTTTTTAAACCATATGCTCTGTGGATTTAAAAAATTAGGATACATTTAAAATTCTATATCATACATGGAAGAACAACTTAAACTAGAAATGAGAGCAGTAGAAAATAATGGTGTTGGCCATTTAAAATGCTTTGGATTTGGGTATAATCTTACTGTGTATTTGAAGTACTTTTTCCTGAGTAATTAAAAATTTACTATGGTGGTCTCAGGGCAAATGATGAAAATGATTCTTATATTCTCTTACTCAAATAATTCATTCTTAGTTTCTCTCTCTACCTTTCATACACACATACACACACGCATACAAATACTGTTAATCAATATATTATTATTTGCACATACTATCAAATCAAATGGGGAATTTGTTCGTTTGTTTCCCCCCAATTTACCTGTGACCAGATCTCAATTTCAGGTCCTTCTCACTTGAATCTGCACTCACTGTTTTAGGTGACTTCCTCTTCCTGCAGGACATTTCCCCTTAAGGGAAATTGTTGAGGGGCTTTTATAACAGATGTAATCAGCACTTCCACCAAGATTGTCAAACAGTCTGGACAATTGTTTCTTTTGACATTTGCTTAGGTACTGTGGGGATAATGAGGGAAAGGAGGGGAAAGAGCTAGAAAATTGTTATTTTCTAAGGTGCATACTGTCAGGCTATATCAAGGGATGGTTAAACATTAACAATGCCGTATTTTGAGAGTTAAAAGAAGAGTGGCTCCCTAAAATAAATGAGCTCAAGTGCATTGGGAAAATCTGTTGTTTTTAGAAAGGGATCCACAGGCATTGTAGTGAAAATGAGATGAGAAATGATGCATGTGTAAGTGGGGCAGAGAAAGGAGCCCTCAGGTTTACCGGGTGTGAAATTATATTAAAGATGGTAAAGGTAGCAGTGGTTATTTTCTTATTTTTTTCCTATTTCCCATTTGAGGCTGGTTATACTGGAAATGCTGTTTACTAAACATAATGTTAATTTTTGGATATATAAATATGCAGATATGAAAATTCACCTTAGAGACCAAAAACAATAAAATTGTCTAAATCTCAAAAAATAGAAGTACTTAGAAATTCTTATTTTGTATAAAACCCTGAGGAAATGGTTTATTGGATAAGAAAAATTAGTATAACGTTTTAGTAAAAGTGTAAGCACTAATCATCAAGAAAGAAAGTCTGTTAGTAAATTTCTTCTGTTAGATTACAAGAATTGAAATAACTTGCAGGTAGACAGGCTGCTAGGTAGTATGCTTAAGACTAGTTAGACCTAAGATCTATGTACTAAGTAAATAGTACATCTCATTTTAAAAAATAGTTTTAATTTACTCTCTCTTTTAATGTCTCCTGCTTCAAATATTTTTAACATCAATATAATTTAATTCAACAATTAATGCAATTATTATTATTTAGAGCAAATTATGTACTTCGCTGAGCTACATGCTGAGAATACAAATTGAGGAAGACAGTCCCCAGGGAAGATATTTGCAACTTTAAGCTGACTATGAAACGGTGGGATACATCAAAGCATGACCAAGGAAAAAGTACAGTGCTTGTAGAAGAAGGATACTGTAAAGAAACATCGTCTGCTGCTCTGTGTTAGGCCTGGGGATCAAGGGTGGGAAGAGATGTTGTTGGGACTGTTGGCTTGAGTCTAGGTTATAAATTTCTTGCATCGTGACCCAAGGAGGGGATGGGCAGTGTTCACAGCACATGGACATTTGGGGTGGACCTGCTCTGCATACAAAAACAAATTTGGTCTTCATCCTGTGTTGCTGTCAAGATTTTTAAATTAAAAAAAAAAAAAGTCATAGGTTTTGAATCATATTATGTAGAAGATGGATTATAGAGAGCAAGAATTTAAGGCAGAGGCAATGAGAGTAGTTAGACTATCACAGCATTCATTGAACAAGAGATGCCCAGGGTCTAAAAAAGAATAGTGGCAATGAGAAAGCAAAGCAGGTATGAAATATCCTGTAGAAATAAAATTTCAGGACTTGGTGGTTATGGGATTTATGGAATCATAAGAGAGGAGTTGGAGATGACTCTTAGATCTCCAAGGTGGGTCATGGTTCATTAAACTTTGTAGACTAGAGAACACAGGAGGAATACCAGGTTGGTGTTGGGAGTGTGAGTTAACAAGTTCACTGCTGGACATTTTGAGTTTGCAGTATTTTGTAGATGTCTATTAGGCCCTTAGAAATAAGTATCTGAAGGGAGTTTGGAGGCAAATTCAGAGCAGTATTTTTGAAGCCAGAAGAAGGTTTATTCATTTATTTAACTAATTTTTTTTAGTGTCTACTGTGATAAGCACTGTGAGTTTCAAAAGAAGAGCTTTGATCTACAGTTTAATCTTGCCATGAGGTCAAACAAGATGATCTCTTTACGGAAGCCCATCAATATAAGAGAGCAGTTTCAGTAGAGTGCTGGGGACAGGAGCATGGCTTCAGTGGCTCAAGGAGTTGCTAGAGGTTGAGAATGTGGAGACAGCACGTGCAGATTGTTCTTTCAAGGAATTTGGCAATATGAGAAAAGTGAGATAATAGAGAGTAAATTCAGAGGAAGATAGGTTAAGAAATTTGGAATTCTTTTGTTTTATTTTCAGAATAGGAGTTATATATATTAGGCCATTTGGGATTGCAAGTAGTAGAAAACCACAGGCCTATCACAAACCAAAAAAAGAAAATATTTTGGAAATAATAGAAAAATGGTAACAAAGCTGGATGACCAATCACAGGAGTTAAGGTAAAGGATGTGCCAACAAATGCAGAAAGAGATGATACTGCCATCATCTCTCCAGTCAGTCTCTGCTTTCTTTGTGTCACCTCATTTTTCTTCTCTTTCCCTGTAAATTAGCTTTATTTTCTTCCCAGTGCTCTGGAATTGAATGATTGTGAGGGATTATATTTTGTTCAAAGCCTTGAACCAGCTTGAGTCTAAAATCCTAGTCCAAAAGATAGCCTCCCAAAGAAGCTAGATTAATAGTCTGAATATGGGCCAGATGGCTATCTGTATAGCCCATTCGATTGTGACCAAGAAATGGGATTTGGAAAAGGGACTTTGGTTGCTTGAGTTTGGGTCACTTGGCCACAGCTGGTCCAATATCATCACTAGAAGCCATTACATTGCAAAAGACCAGTTGCTATTACCATGGATGGGAATGAGGCAAATCTCAGAAAAAGGCTCTTGGGAGGGAGGTGGTACGGGAACAGTTGTACACACAACTAAATAAGTGTAACCAGAGGGGAAATTTGAGCATGTCAGAGAGAAGACCACATGGCAGAGAGATGAAAGCGATGAGAAAGGCCATGACTGATAGGTGAATGTTCTGACAGAGGCAGGTGAGGAAGGGATCAAGACTGAAAACAATGTCTTACAAAGTAACTTTTGAAATATGAAACAGCCTTGAGAATTAAAGCAGATGGTTGGAATATGGGATAGATACAATTTTAATTTACTGGAGATGTTTTTGGAGAAATGTTCCAAATCACATATTCCGTTCTCGAGAAAGAATGATATAATTCAGAAATGTAACACGTACACATTAGTAATATTGAAATTTTAAAATGCATGGACTAGAGTTTTCCTTTACTTGATAGTAACAAGGATATCTAATTCACACTGTATTCTCTTTGGACACACCAATATTTGGATCTCTTTCGTCTTTATTTTTCATTTACTTTCCTAGGAGAAATTATCATTTTGAAGATTCATATTGTTTCATAAGATGTCTTTATATTTATAAGTCTATGTTTGTGGTAGAAAAATGTTACAGTAATATCATTGAAAAGGAAATAAAAAAAGAACAAATAGTTCTTGCCTTTAGCAATTTAGCATTATTTATTTATTAATCTTTGGGCAGATAGTGGTGGTTTACTGCCCCACACTATTGGTGCTTCCCCCACTCCCCCATGTTCGGTTTTCAGTAGAGGGCAGAATTTTGAATTAAAACAGATCCTTGCCAAGAAAACCAAATAGTAAACTTGATAACAAAACACTGACAGATATGATATTCCTGCAAAGCATGTCCCTGGTCAACCCTTACTGAGGCATCTCAGATCTCCTGTAGGTCTGGAAGTTATGGGCAGTTGCCATCACAGCAGTTCCTTGAACTTCCAAGATGAATGAATGAATGGTTAGGATCACAAATACCAGCAGATCTAAGAGTCTCTCTTGATCTCCTTGATCACAGGTGCACTCTTGATCACAAGTGCAGTGTAGAAAAACCACTCTTGTGGTTTGTGACAAGAGGTGAGAAGAGCTAAGAGTTAGGGTGGGCTGTTTAGTTCCCTTTTGTGACTTTGCTCTTTTTTCTCTCTCATAGGTATTCACAGTTTACTCGAGCTAATTTTGATGTCCCAATCTGCAGAGTGTCCAAACACTACTAATTACTAATAGTCATCCTTCAATTATTATAATACTGCCTTCTGACATTTTTGAGCTCCTTTTCTACATGTCAGGGGTGTGAAGTAATAATTTCCATGTTTTTCAATCCATCTAATCTTTAAGTTAGTCTTCTAAGATAAGTACTATTATTATCTCTGTTTTATAGATGGGGGAAGTTAGTATAGAGCATGAAGAACTTTTCTGGATTTCCTTAGGAACCAAAATGTGATCCCAAGCAGCTTGATTCTGGAATCCTACACTCACCTGCTGTCCTTTGCTGCCCTTCACAGGAGCTTTGAGGGATTAGCATCTATGATCTCACCTGGCTGCACAGTCCAGCAATAAGGTTGAGGGGGAAAAGGAGTCACCATCAAGGAGTAGAACTAATTCTAAGTCTCAATTTCTTTATCTGCAAAATGAGGATAATCTTGCACCCCTCGTCACAGTGTTATTATGAGGATCAAATGAAAGAATCTACAGGAACTTTGAAGGGCTGTTTAATAGCCTGGCTTTATTATTTGTACCTTGTGTGACTTTTCTGCCTTCAAAACATCATGAATTGATAACCGTGGTTCAGTGAGCTAGATTATTGTGCTAATATATCATTTGGGACATGAGAAAAACTTGAAATGAATGGGAAAATGAGTGCTTAGCAGGCCTGAAAAATGTCTCTTAAAACTTGAGTAGGCTTTCATCATAAAAAGGAAATGGAAAGTGATGCAGTGGAATGCCAGTGGACTAGGGTAGGCAAAGTGTTCCTTCTCTAGGTTGAGGACAAAACCGATGTCAGGAAAGGGACCATGAAGAAAGAGGAACTACAATGGATGTGATGTGCTTTATCTTGACATTTCAGCCAGCACCTGTTGTATGAGAGCTGTGCACAGGAGACTGAATCTATTTTTAAAAGTCATAACTTTGCCACTGATAACCTCTCATTGTTAAACAAAGATGTGTTTTCAGCTTCAACAGAATATTTGAAAGTTAATAAAGCAATCTATCCACGATGTTTCTAGAAATGATTCCAGGCAACCCTACAAAGTGAGTGAGTGCAAAAGTAAAATCAAGACCAGTTGCATTTTTAGCAGCCAATGCAGAAGTCAGCAAGAATCTGCCAAAAGCATACTAAAAAAGGCCACTTTTTACTTGACTCTTCCAACTGATGATTACTTACACTCACTTAACCACACTCCTTCACTTTATACTGTTAAGGGAATTGAGCCTTCCACAATCACTGTTCTCTTGTTGGTAGAAATAAAAAACTTAAATAAAATTTCTGCTGCAAATTTTTAATCAATTTTTGGAGAAAAGAGATGCTTTAGATTAAGCTGTATATTAATACCATGACTAATGAGTACAACTAGATGCTAATCATTGAAGCAGCAAGCTTTTAAGTGCCCGGAACTGCCTTTTTATCGGAGTCGTTTTGACATTTGCCACAGATAGGAATGTGTAAAATTCTTATGATGTTTGTCACTTTAGAAATATCAACCCTTCCTTGCCATGACATTATATTAGTAATGACTTAAATTCGCATCTGCAAAAATGTTAGGAGACAAACACATGGGCCTTGTGAATCCTCAAGAGGATGGGCACCACGGAGGGTGTACAGATTGCTCTAAATTAAACATATTGATTGCTTGGTTGTCTCTCCAAACACCTGATTTTCTTGTTGATATAAATGTAGAAATTGGAATTAATTTTCATGAAGCAAAATTTTATTGTGCACGTGTAGCTTAGTTCCCAGAGGACTGATACATGGTGTCAAGGTCTACTGGTGAGTAATTGTTTAAAAGTTATATCAATTCTCCATGGTAATAAATAAACATAGGGGAATGGTCACTCATCACAGAGCAAACCATGCATGATAATTAGATGAGATCATTCATCTTTTTAAATTATCAGATGTGACACAACCTGTCTGTGTGGTGTCTAAAAGCCAGCTGAGTCCCTGGGTATAAGTGACCGTGACTGAGGGGCCATTTGAGGGTTGCAAGCTTTCAAAAAAAAAAAAAGAAAGAAAAAAGATGGTCTTACCCCATCTGGGTTTTTCCACCAGGTTAGTAGATAGGCCCTTGGATTCTATTCTTATAATATATACAGCGACCTAAAACCTGTGGTCACCAGGCTGCTCAGGATCTATTTTTTTCCTTCTTCTTTCTGTTTCTTGTGCACGTCTACCCTAATTGTAGAGAAACACATGTACCAGCCACATATACAGATATACATATATTTTATATGATGCATATATATCTATACACACACACACACACACAGATTATATTATACAATACATAAATATTACATAGAATATATATTATAATGATTTATAAGACATGAAAATTATAATAAAATATGCAAGTAGATTCAGACATGTTACATGTATGTAGAATATATATATTTAGAAGACATTATAAAACATGAAAATGCTTTGTAGTATCCAGAAATGCTGTCATATATATGAAGGATCGTAAATTTCATTAGAAGTATCTGAAACATCAAAATGGATGTGATGTATATTTGCTGATAGTAATTTTAATTTTTTGCCCAGTCTAAGTTCTGTGATCCTACTCTTTCACATCTTCCAAACCCCAGAATGATTCCATATTGCTCACTTGCCTTCAAAAGTTGCTAGGCATTTTGATAGGTATTTAAGGAAAGCCAGAACCGTACTACTCTGTATTCCAGAGATTCAGAGGACTACAGGTGGGCAGTCTGGTATGGTGGGAAGAATCAGGAGTTTGAATCGGGGAATCCCAAGGTTAAACCTTTTTTCTCTTACAGTCTGTCTGATCTTGGACAGTTAATTTCCTTGAGTTTTATTTTCATATTCTGTAAAAGAGTATTATACTCCATACCTTTTAAGGAAAATTGGGAGGCTTAAATGAGAGGCCATCAACTACTTGTACATGTACTCATGTATTCTACCTAATTTATTGAGCAAAGAATGGAAAGTATTAGTTCCTTTCATCTTTTCTTATTCTAATGCGTAGTTCTAATCCACTCCTGGAGGTATCTATGGAGATTATTAAGGATTACTTTTATTTCTCTAAATAATCTCTTAGGCTCTTCCTATTAAACAGATTAGAGCACTGGGAGAAAGTTTCCGTAGAATGGGCATGGAGAGGGGAGGGCCAAGTCAAAAAAATAAAACGTGCCAGATCAGATTTTTCCTTGTTGTGTTTAAGATTTTTTTCATGCTATGTGTCATGGTTTTTGTCTGGATCTGGGTTGTACAACACTAGAAGAAATGGCAATCTATATTGGTGGCTGCCATTTGGATCTATAACCTCTCTGTTTATCAAATTAGAACAGACATCTGCCAAGATGCACAGGTCTCCTCTGTTTTAAAAGGATCAACATGTTGGATACATGCTGAGTATCACTAAGGCTTAATTCTTGGATATGCCTATAAGTTATTTACAATTCTAAAAAGTGATCACATATGGTATGGCTGCTGTTTTTCTAATCAAGTTTCCTCATCTGAACCACAATGATTTTTGTGACTGTTTTCAGGTCTCCTCAAAATGGTTCGTAACTAGTACCATTCTAGAGACACAGAAGTTAATTCATTAAAAAATGGATGCTTTTGAACATTAGGATTTAATTCTCTCATGGTTGGTTTAATTCTCTCTGGTTGGTTAAAAGTGTGGATTCAAAGCTCACCTCCACAATTTAGCTGGTAACTTGAACAAGTTAACCTTCCCAATGATTAAACTACATAAGGTTCTTGTGAGGATTAAAAATGTTAATTCATGTCAAGTACTGGCACATAGAAAGCACTTAACAATATAATTTGAATAGAAGCAGGAGAGTTTAGTGGAATCTGGTGACTTGGGTTCCTATTTGATTGCATCACTGACTAGATGTGAGACCAACCTTGATAACATCTTGTGAGGAATAATTCCTGGCTTTAGCACTTTCTAACATCTAATTGCACCCCTCCCAAATATTTCTTAAAAACTTGGTCTTAGTTGTGATATAATTGCCATTCACTTGTCTATTGACCATACATTATATCTTTCTTGGTACTTGAGTACCTCAGTGCCTGTGGGTAGGCTTTTGAAAAGGTTATCCCCCCTCCAACTCCCCATTTTAGTTTCCTCTTTCTGAAAGCAAAAATGTTTTTCTCCCTTTTAACACTCACTATCAAAATACCATCATAACTAGCTGCTGGAAGGAAGGGAGGGAGGAAGGGAGGAAAGAAAGAAGGAAAGAAAGAAAAGACCATAATACGTTGAACTTTCAGAAGGATAGAAGAAATCTAAGGATACTAGAGATGGGGGTGGGTGGGAAGGGGGTTTGGGGAGTGATAAGTCAGGTAAAAGGCATAAAGAAATCGTGATTTGTAAGAATGAACATGCTAATAACAAATAATGAAAATTAAAAAATAAATAAATAAATAAACACTCACTACCACCAAATTGCACTGTCATAGGTGTGGTTCCTAGCTTCTTTCTGTATCTGAAGAGTATACTAAGTACAATAGTCTCCTCGTATTCTCGGGAGATATGGTCCAAGACCGTCAGTGGATGCCTGAAACCGCGAATAGTACCGAACCCTATACATACTGTGTTTTCTCCTGTACAGTCGTCCCTCGGTTCACGCCGGCACATACCAAAATCTTCGGATGTGCAAGCCGGCAGTTAGCCCTGTGGAACCCGCAGAAGGGAAAAGCCAGCCCTGCGTATGGGCAGGTTCCACATCCCGCGAATACTGCATTTTCTGTCCTCGGCTGGTTAAATCTGCAGATGCAGATCCGACCGATACAAGGGCTGACTGTATTTAACGAAAAAAGTCCGTGTATAGGTGGACCTGTGCAGCTCAAATCCGTGTTGTACATACCTATGATAAAGTTTAATTTATAAATTAGGCACAGTAAGAGAATAGCAATAACAAATAACAAAAATAGAACAATCATAGCAATATACGGTAATAATATACGGCAAATGTGGTCTCCCGCCCTCGAAATACTGTAATATTTTAGGACTGTGATTGACCACTGGTAACTGAAACCGCGGATAGCGAAACCCCAGGTAAGGGGGAACTACTGTGGCGCGAAGTCATTGGCCTTGCGTTGTTGTGTGCAGACACATAATTTTAGTGCCCCATTGTCACCTGATGATTTTGGTTCTGTGACAGATGCCTTTGATGTTCTCACTTGAAAATGGAGAAATTATTGCAAACTGTCTGAAAATGAGAACTTTAAAACTACACGAGTATCAATTGTCATACTATGTGTAACATAGAATGGTGCTTTTATTTTCTTCTAAGACCAGCAACAAACATCATCATATCTTACCTTGAGTAATAAATGTGTATTATGAAATGTTTTTAGAGAAGTATAAATCAATTGTATTATGCTGTTTAAATTAAAATTATACTGTTGAAAATGTCAATTCTAATTTTTCAAGGAGAATTTGCACTACAGCTCATAAGGCATTTTAAAGCTTAGAAGTGTGTATGCAGAATCTTTTACGTATGGCCCTTCATTGTGCCCAGTTGATTAGCTTTCTTCCTAGTGTAAAGGCATGACTAAATGAGAGAAGTTAGGAAAGCTAAGTCCTCAACGTGTATACAAAAAAGATATGAATCAGATTATACAAAGGAAATAAAAACGTGACCATTAATTTGAAGTTCCACGAGTCAAAGCAAACCAGACAGAATCTTCATAAAGACATTTTATGTAAAGGAAGATAGATAAAATGAATCCCCAGGCTTAAAATTAAGTAATATAAATTTATTTATTAGTTTATTTTGGTTTGGTATGTTCTGTGCTGTGTAACATATTACCACAAACTTTTTTTAAAAAATGAAACAATTGATTGTACATATCTGTGGAGTACAGAGTTGAATATCAATACCTGTGTGCTCTAGGTGATGCTCAAATCAGGATAATTAGCATATTCAGCATTATAGAATATAATCATTTTTCATGGTCCTTTACCCCTCTCCCCTTTTCCCACCTCTGGTAACCTCAGAAAGTTCTCTCCTTTTGAAAGTTCAATGTATTATGGTGATTGTTGTATCTTTCTTTTTAAAAATTTATTTGTTTATTCTTTTAGCTCCCACTTATGAGTGAGTACATGCAGTATTTCTCTTTCTGTGCTTGACTTATTTCACTTAACATAGTTTTCTAAGTTCATCCATGTTGCAGTGAGTGGTAGAATTTCATTCTTTTTTATGGCAGAGTAGTATTTCCATTGTGTAAACATACCACATTTTCCTTACCCATTCATCCATCAATGGACATTTTCATATTACCACAAACTTAATGCTTTAAAACAACATACAGTTATTGTCTCATGGTGAGGAGTTGTGGTGGTCCCACATTCAGGGTCTCATAAGGCAGCAATAATGTACTGACTGCCCTGCATTCCTTTATGGGGCTACTTTATGCTCTTTCAAGCTCATGTAGCTGTTGAAACCCTATTAAATATTCTTTCACAACATGGCTGTTTATTTCCTCAATGCTAGCAGGAAAATCTCTTGGTTCAGAAAGTGAGCCCAATCCCTCTTTTCAGGGCTTTCAGTTGATTGTGTTAGACCATCCCTGACACTCTCCCCTTTGATTAACTCAAAGTCAAGTGATTTGGGATCTTAATTGCATCTACAGTATCCCTTCACCCTTGCCAAATCATATAACCTAGTCATGGGAGTGGCATCCCTCCATAATCAAAGGTCCCACTTATACTCAAGGAGAGTGGGTTATATGGGGGCTGGAAATCATGGGAACCATTTTAGAATTCTGCCAACCACAGGTTTTATTATTAGATAAGCCCGATAAATACACCCAAAACTAAAAAACTGAAATATTACTTTCTTTCTCACTTTAGCTATTCACAAATTTTGGAAATGCACTGAAGCATCAGATGACCTATCATCTTTTTGCCTCCAGGCAAACTGGTTTGTCACATTGGTTCTGATCCATCTTGTAAGGAAAGTAAATTCCTGTAGCTCATTAACGACTCGTTAGGGGTGCTGTCATAATTAGTTAACTGAAATTTTCACCTTCTAAAAAGAAAAATTCTCTGTCCTATGGTTTAAGCCAACTTATTTTTGTCAATAAATGTGTAGAAAAACTGTATAAAACAATTCTTCTGAAATGTAAAGTATTAAGATACTTTCACATTAGGATTTGTACTTGGGTCTCTCCTGAAATTATGTGCATTTTCCTGCCTGTATAAACCAGGCAACTCTCTAAAATGCTAAACTGTTTCTATTTTTTTTAGATGTATTCCCATGGAATAGTAATATTCTCTAAGTAATGCCCCAATTATAAATTATTAATGATTTCTCCACTTCATTGATAGATTGAGGTGAATAGCTATGACTTCTGCTTTTCAGAGAAAATAAATGATAAATGCTTTTGTTTATAGTACTTAAGAACTGGGTGCTCAATAAGTTTACCTTAAAAAAAGGGCCCCTTGTATACTGCATGCAGGTGCTTCCCTGCTCTGTCCTGTACATACCTTGTCATTTTGTGTACATACCTTGTCATTTTGTTTTCAAAGTACTGCCAGTTGTCTGATTTGTTCAGTATTTGTCTTGTTATACCTCTAGCACTAATTAATTTGCTAATGCTGGGGGACTCTGGCCAGAGTAATTATCTCATTCAGTGCTTTTCACACTAACTGTGCTAAAGGAGCAGGGTTTACTTATTTATTTATTTTGTAAATTTTATATCCATTGAAAATATATGTTTTTGTGAAATGGGATGAAAATTAATTAATGGAAATGAAACAAAAAGATATGCACAATATAAACCTTGTTTTTAAATAATTAGATTCAATAGCCATAACATTACTTTTTAAAACTGCTATAAAAGTATCTAAAAACTCTGAATTTCTGTAATTTTCTTGTGAACTGGTAGAAACAGTTCATGGACTGGTAAGATCTACAAAACACAGTCTGAATAGCTTTAGTTTAATTGACTTGGGTATGTAAGATAACTGAATTATTGTTTTCAGTTTGAAAATGGCATCAAAAAATGAAAATAGAAGATTTTCACATTAAATGATTTTACATTAAAATGATGTGGTCCATTTTAATACTTATTTTCTATTTTAACTATTGTATAGCATTGGCCTTTTCCTCAAAGTCATCATAATCCTCTGGTTTGAAGAGAGCTTCTTATTTGACTATTGTATGCTATAGTTCCTTGCCAGAATTTCATGTTATTAATAAGTGAATTGGGCCTTTTGAGTATTATACTCAGAACATGTACTATTTGCCATGAGTTCACTTTCTGACTGCATATTCTTTATGTGACCACTTCAGTAAATCAGCTAATGGGAAGGTAGCTATTCTCTTTTGATGGATTCTGGGATTACTTGTATATAATCAAGAAACAGATAGATAAAGAATTGGTACTCCTCAAAGATCTTATGTCTGAGAATCAAGATGAAAACATCTTAATACATACCTGGGGCAGGTTGAGTTTCCTCTATACTTGAAAAAAAAAAATTATCTGTATAAATTATATCTGACCTACGCGGCTGAGGCTATATGAAAATCTCCATTGATATTTCAAATCTCTGAGTGTCTGCCAAAATTTAAAGTGTAAATATTCTCACTGTATTAAAACATATCCAGAATCAATATATTCCTGCAAAAGGCAATTAAAAGTTTTCAAAGAATGAGATGTGCCCTTTATCTTTGGTTCAGATGTTCACTTAGCAAGTAGTGAGAATTGCAGAGATTCTTCATTTTGTGGACCCCAGTTTCTTCCCAGACATCTGTGCACATTGGAATTGAAATGCATGAAAAAAAAAAAAATGTTGGTTTTTTGAAAAAGCATATTTCTCTTCTTTTCTGCTTGTTGGACTGGAGATTTTTCTGACAGCCTGTTGCCAAAGATGTTCTTATGTTATATTGGATTTTACCTAATGAAACTGGTTTGTGTTAAGTCATATCGATAGACTAGTACAACATTATCTGCTTTTTGTATACCTTTCCAAGCAGTCCCCTCTAAATTATATTTGTTGCTATACATTTATTCCTAAACAATTGTCTCAAGGACTTTTATAGAGTTTTTCCAGACTGTTGAGATAAACTAGTTTCCTAGAGTATCAGAGTTATGTGTTTAAGACTCTCTTGAGGGGTTCTTATTCTGCTGTATAGTGGGTCACTTAAAACTAATTAAATTAAACTAGATCTTTTTATATAGATGCTGCATCTCCCAGATAATAGTCAGGATGTCCAGATCAAGTAAAACACCAATATTAACATACTCTTGCTAGATTTCCTGTAATAGCTATTCCCTTCTAAGTGATTTTCAGGATAAGCTCACAAAAAATACCGTACTGATAAATTCCCTTAAAACATAACCATGGGTCTCACATAGTAAAAATTATAGCTGTTTCTAAGTGGTTTGAAAAGCACATTCAAGAAAGAGAATGAGAATTTAGACTATTTTGGAGGCCATGATTCCAAGAGAAATCTGCTGAAATTTTACAAATAGAAATTATCCAACACCTAGGTAACCATCATAGTTAATTATTGTAATAAAATATTAATTATTACATTTTATGTGCACATCATTTAAAGCATCTTGGCAAGATGACCCTCCATACATGAATATTTTAATTTAATTTATTTGCAATTTGGCCAAAAATATGGGTGAGCATTTATAGCCAGATGTCATTGTCTTGTAAACCTCACATATAACAATTAAGAATTATCTTCTTTGTGAACAGCTTTGGATAGGGGTTGATGAAGCCTGTATCTTATGTCTACATGGAGCAACAGGAAGGGAAAGTATGCTTAATATACATATATGGATGAAGCCACCAAAATCTTCGCTGCATCGTGGCGATTTTATGAGCCGGGATTGTTGTCTCCAAATTATCTATATTGCCATTCTACTGACCTTAGATGGTCCTGAAATGAAATTCTTTGGATTATTCTTTCTCTTTCCTGACCATCTCATTTTCAATCAGATTGTGAATAAAGGTACATTTATGCATATGTGATCTGGTTAGTTCTGAGCCAGCTCTACCTCCAAGTGAGCACTTTGGAAGTGACATGAGCATTATTTTTAGTAGTATAGGAGGCAGTCACCAACTGTGTTGAAATTTGCCCTCGTGTCCATCTGCCTGTCATTCTCTACACATTGACCACTATATTTACTCCTTTCCTGGAGTATCAAGTGCTTGGTTGATCATACGCCTGCTTTTATACTCTCCCCATGATTCAAGCACCCTTCCCCCCCAAAAAACATTCAAAGGAACTCTTCTTTCCCAAACCATTGGATAAAGGGAATGAATCTCTATAGAGATGCCATTTTAAATGGAGTTTGTTAGCGCAGATAAATCTCTAGCGTACAGAGAGGATTTTTCTGTAGTTTGTTTCCAACTTGTGATTACAATTGTCAAACCCTGTGTTAGAGGATGAACTGGAGTATCTGCTTCTAAAAGTTTGCTCACCAATGTCTCTGCATAGAGTTGTGTAGCAAGTTTTGAAGGAAGGATTTCTTGGGGTTTTTTTCCCTTTCTAACACTTGATGCTGTCTCCTTAGAACATCAGGTTTGGTTCTAAAAAAAGTCATCATTTTAGATATCCGTGGCACATCATAAAGTGATTATGATAGGAAGGTGAGCATGGCTAGTAAAGAACAACTCTGAATGTATGAGGCATTTTATAATAATAAAGCAACAGTGCTTTTGATAAAATTATAGATAGCAGAATACCAATGCAGTAGATAAGAGGGCAGACCATTAGGATGAGAAGGACAAAGATGTTTTGAAGGACATGTACTTGAAGAAGAGCAAAGCATAGTTGAGTGATATACTTAAAGAGCTAAGTGATAACCAACATTAGATGAAAGTACGGCTTGATTTTTTTTCCCGTTTGCTATGATTTTTCTATTTCATGTCATTCTGAATTGAAGGTCAGAAATTTGCTCTAAATAAAACATAATATAAATTTACCAAAGGCAAGTGCTCTGCAAAATTGTTGTTGCTGTTTATAAATGAGATGAGGACTTTAAATCACTTAAAGCAGTTATTCTTTAAAGCATATCACAGAGAAGATATTCTAGCATTTTTTAAGGGACATGAACTGGATTTCCACATCTTATCTAGTTAAGTACATTTCTGAATACTTTTCTTTTGCTTTTATCTGACGAGGAGAGTGGTTCTGTTTCTGGCTTTTGCTATGTGGTAGGTTAAAAGCAGTTCTAGTTTTATCTTATAAAGGAAACAAAATCATTGGTTGATAATGGGGTGAAAACTGGAAATTAAGAGGTTTTTGGAATCCTCAATTAATATTACATGTAATTTAGTTTTGCATTTTGTAGATACCAGAAAGATACCAGGAAGGCTGATCATTCGTATTTCTGACCAATCCTTGGTCCCTTCTATATTCAGACACAGCATGGTGAATGGTAGGCTATTTTAAGTTCATAGTATTTGTTTGTACTTATAATTTTATACTATTTGATGACAATTCATAATTACAATTTTGACAAGCTAGAAAAATTATATCAGAAAAACTTGACTGAAAATAACTATTAAGGTCAATTAAAATGTACCTATGAGAGATAGTATTATCTCTACGTGGAATTTATATAAAACCACTAATTTCCCCATACGACCTAAGGCAGGGTTTCTCAACCTCAGTACTTTTGACAGTTTGGATCAGACAATTCTTTGAAAGGTGGGGGGCTTTTCTGTGCATTATAGGATGTTTAGCAGCACCTTGGCCTCTTCCCAGTAAATCCAGTAGCAACCCCTCCTTAAATCAAAAATGTCTCCAGACATTGTCAAATGTCTCCTGGGGGGGTGAGGAGGAATCACCCCTGGTTGAGAACAACTGATCTAAGGTTTCATTTTAATGCAGATATCCAGTTGAATCTGCACAATGAATTGACCCATGATATGTGTTCCTGTTGCCAGTGGTGTCTATTTCAGGCTCACTCCCACAATCCTGATGTGGAGTTTGCATTTTGCTAATTTGTTTTTAACATCGGTGGGTTTTATTCATTAATTCCATAACAAGTATGATGTTAAAACAGGTAAATTGGTTAGTTCAAAATATTTTCTAAATTAAGCTGTTAAATTTGGTGCTTGGTAAAGCAGGCAGTGTAATTACGAAACATATAGTCAAATGCACAAAGGTAAAATTCCCCAGTTCCTGGAGATCTATGAATTTCCTGAAGGAAGATTTTGCAGTGAGACATGTCTTTAGCAGAAAGGTACCAGTGTCTGTTCTTTCCTGCTGGGTCTGGAGCAGAAATGAGACAATCTATCCTGTCCTTGTGCACACTGCATAAAATGCTTTGCAGATACCAGGAAGGCTGGACGGTTGCCAGGGTGGCCTGTGGGCAAATGGTAATTAACATGGACACACACTCTTGCTGAGGGTATTTGTTTCACTTGGGAAAGCTGCATAGTAAACTAATGAAGATTTTCTTGGCTAAAAGTGCTCCATTTTTTCAGAGGGGAACAATTACAGTGACCCAAAAACAATAAGAGCACTATTGAGACAAACTCAAGTACTATAAAGACTTATTTGTAGGTGTATAGTGTTCTGTCTTATGTGTGGCTTTGAAATTTTATAGGGCTGGCCTGAACTGATACACCAAAAATATTTTGATGGGTATGAAAAGAATACCAGTTGTTTCTGCCCATCTGCTTTTTTCTGTAAATGGAGAATGTTTGTTCTCTTTTAGAACAGTGCACTTACAAGAATGACAACACAAAGTGGTGTAGATAGAAACAGAGTAATCCCGGAGAGCACTGTCTGCATTGGTGAGGAGGAAATGCTATTACATGAGGGAAAATGGAGACCCACGATCTCTGTTCCAGGATAATCTTTTTGCTTTATTCTATCAAAAAAGTATTTTTTCTGCTTATTTTTCTTCTGTTGGCAAAGAAATAATACAATATGGCCTGTCTTTAGTTGATTGAGCTTAATGGGGCTCTTGAAGTAATTTCAGATCCATTTTATTCTGATTGACTTAGTGGAGGCTAGAAATATCTACTTTTGTCTGGTGAGTATCTCCTTTTAATAGTGTCTTCTTCATAATACTTCTCTTGTGCACATCATTTTATTTACAAAACACAAATGTATTGCATTCTCATTATATGCAAAATCTAGTGCATTTCCACATATTTTTCTCCATTTCTTTAGGTACTGATTATTCATACATCAGCAGAATAATCACAGCCTTTCCCTTTCCTAATACAGACAAATGTGGTAAAATCTGTCATATACCTTTTATTTCAGTCCCATTCCTCCCTGATAGTTTGGATGTGTTATTCCCATCAAAACTCATGTGGAAACCTGATCCCCAACATGGCAATGCTGGGAGCTGTTTGAGCCATGGGGGCGGATCCCTCATGAACAGACTAATGCTCTCCTGCGGGGAGAAGGGCCTGAATGAGATCGTGTTCTATTAGTTCTCACAAAGCTGGTTGTTTTGAAGTCCCTGGCACCTCCTCTCTTTCTCTCTTGCTTCCTCTCGCCATGTGATCTGCTTGTACCCACCGGCTGACTGCCACTTTCCACGAATAGAAGCAGCCTGAGGCCCACCAGATGCAGCTGTCCCAGAATCAGGAGCCAAATAAACCTCTGTTCTTTATAAATTACCTGGTCTCAAGTATTCTGTAATACAAATGGACTAATACACTCCCTTTCTTTACACCTATGCTGTATGTGACTAGGACCCTCTTGGTTTCTGCCTGTTGTCTAGCCTGATTGTTAATGATGACTTTTCACTCAGAAAATTGTCCAGGTTCAGATAACAGATTATATGGCCACCCTATGCTGAGACTGTCTCACCAGTACATTTTATTGTGTAATCACTGTATAGTGTTATCTTTAGGACATTTAGATGATATATTATTAATGAATATGCGTAACATGTAGTGGAAATATATATTTATAAACTTCTGCTCATCTGTCTGGGTTGTAAATATTTTAACTATCATAAACCACAGTGATGGAGAAAAGCTTCTCACTTCTTCATATCCTGGATGCACTCTTTGCATGCATTAAGAAATGGGGTAATTACTATATACTATATTACACAAACAGCAGCCTAAGAGCTTTAAACAGCTCTGAGTTGCCAAGTTAGGGAAACTATTAACATTAAAAACAATCCTAATTTAGGTGTTACCTCTGAGATTGCTGTTGAGTCCCTGTGTGCAACACTGTTATGGGTTGACTTGTGTTCCTCCCAAATTCATATGTTGAATTCCTAGCCCCCTCCTCAGTTGTATTTCAGAATGTAACTTTATTTGGAAATAGGGACTTTGCAGATGGAATTAGTTAGGATCAGGTCACACTAGAGCAGGGTGGGCCCCTAATCCAATATGATGCATGTCCTTATGTAGAGGGAAATTTTCAGAATGTAACTTTATTTGGAAATAGGGACTTTGCAGATGGAATTAGTTAGGATCATGTCACACTAGAGCAGGGTGGGCCCCTAATCCAATATGATGCATGTCCTTATGTAGACACACACACACAGGGACAGCGCTATGTGAAGACTGAAGGACACATACTGACCTATACACACTGACCTATCCATGTTGCTTGCCTTCTGGGCATTTTTTCTCTTATAAGAAAATCTAGATTTAACTAATAAGCCCAATTTTTCCAAAACTATGATGTAGTACATTTAAGGTAGGAACAAAGTTCAAAGTCTTAAGTGGCATAGTTCTATACAGGCTATGCAGTGGGTAAGATTCACGCATAACCTACCTGACTAGAATGAAGATTTATGCAATGTAGCTTGTCTTTTAGGTCCTACAGGCCAACATTCCAGGTAATTTCATGCAACTCGCAGACTCACGTCTAGGGAGTTATTCTAGCATTCTTATACAAAGAGAGGATTATATCTGATGTGTATTCCTGTATTCCTCTCTGGCACAACACCAGTGGATCTGCTCCAGATTTGGAAGATGTGTGATGGGTGAATAGCATGATTCTTGCCAAATGGACTTCCCAAGAAATAAAGAGAACCCCCAGGCTTTTAAAGATTGTTTAATTAAAAGAGGCTAATTTGGAAAATTTTTTTTTCCCTCTAAAATCAGGTAATGTGAAACTAGTGCTTTATATTTTGGGATATTTTAAGTTAGGATAGTATGAATTTGTTTATATGTGCATTTTTAGAATGATAATGATGTAATTATAAATGTAAATGGGTAGCTATAACAGTGCATTAAACACTGAATTTCACAGAAGTGTACAGTCCTAGGGTGTACTGTCGTGTAGAATCAGAAGTTAGGCTCACTTAGAGCTGTTAGTGCTGGTGCTTATGTTCAACTTCTTGAAGGAAACATTTTTACAGTAAACATTCTGGACACATATATCTCCCTAAAATGGATCAAAATGGCTTGTAGGCTGAATGAATACTGTGTGTCTTTTCTTTCAGGACTTGACACAGTTTTCACCCCGGTCTCCCTGGATGGAATACTTGATATGTACTTTTAACACTCATAGCTGCTCTTGCTTCCCACAAATTAGTACTCAATATTTCTGACCAGAATTATGTTTAGTAGGTCTTCCCAGTATTTATTTTGCCTCATTTGCTTGATGTTTCCTTTAAGCAGCTGTGTAATAAGTGTGTAGGGTCATTTGTGATTTCAGCTTTTGGTACTAGCCATGGGTCCTTGGGTACAGCACTAAATGTCTCCTGAGTCTCTGTTTCCTCATCAGCAAAATGCGTTCAAATTCATCCTGTTACCTAACTCCATTTGTCATTGTGACATTCAAATGAAACAATGTATATGCAAATAGTGTGAAGACTATAGAGCATAATATTTACATGTGATATTAGGCTATTCATCTTCTTCACTAAGCCATTGTATTGGATTTGTGTAACATTAAAATTGCCTTTAAAGATGGTGGATGGGCTTTGTTTCAGGACTTTGATTTTTCTGAGTTCATTTTGTATTTGAAATGCTAGTTTAGACATCATCTAGTTTAGACACCAGTAATTCTATGCTATGAGTTTGCTCCATAACTTGAATCTGGGTTTACTTGTTGCCCAAAGAAATGAAATTTGTACTATATTATTATTACATCTTGGCTTATTATTCTAGTACTTTATTGTTTAAAATTTTGGCAGATGCAAAGTAAGTTATGAATGTTATTCATGAAATTACATCCTCATTAATAAAATAATTCAATGTATATTTGCAATATATATACATATATTAGTATATATTAGTATATATATGTGTGTGTGTGTGTGTGTGTGTGTGTGTGTGTGTATACACACACATGCACTAAAATAGTTTAATAAGCACTTCCAACCATAGTTCAGGTAGTATGTTAGTCCCTGAAGAAACGAAGCCAGTAGAACAAGATTGTACCTTAGATAATTTATAGGATAGTTATAAGAATAATTAACACTTTTTAAGTATTTACATCTACCACCTTAAAGCTTTATTTTTTTCCTAAATTATTTTGTTTTTGCAAATATTTTGACTGTGATTAAGAATTGTTTTTTAAATGGAACCATTTGGGAAAGAATAGTAATATTTCAAAAAATGTTTTTCTGTTAAGTATGATTAATAGAGCATGCTCCATTTATTTTCCTAAGGAATAATGGGGCTTGAGAGCCAAATCCAATGTCAGCCATTGTTCTAGTGCTCCTTAGGGAGATGTTGGTCCTCAGGAGGAGGCACATGTAGTCAGGCTAAAGTGGGAAGACCTCTGAAGAAGCAGTTTGCAGTCCAGGCCTGAAAATGCAGACGTGTCACTTCTTTGGCAGAGAAATTAGGGCGTGAGTAGAAATAAACTTGCTGATAACCCATTTTCCTTTGGGTAAGTGTTAGATATTAGAGAGGGAAAATTAATTAGTTAATACAAAGTTCCTTTTGCACAGATATAACAATGGTTTCTCAGTAAAACTATAGAAGATAAAAAGTAGTTGAATAAGAAATGTCCGATTCAGAACTGCTTGGAAAAGTTATCCAAAAAATGCTAATGTAGTCTGTAAAAATCTGTTTAATTTGTAAAACAGATACAAATAATGTATAGATATGGGGGTTCATTCAAATAATAATATTTCTTTAATTTTTAAGGTTAAATGATTACAGTTAAGAGAATTTAGCGAACGAAATACTACACTTTTAGCAAACTGTTAATGCTTATTTAAATGGTTTGGAAACATTTGAGAGCTTTCTTCTGTTATCATTGTATATCTCTGAAACACCTTGGGAAAAGGTTCTCTTAATTGTGAATTAACCAAAATGTTCTGTTCATCCCAAGGGAAATGTATAATTTTCACTCTAAATTGAATTTTTGAATTCCAAATATTTTCAAAATATAGGTTTCTGCATACTTTCTCACATTTATACCAAGGATTGATGATTTCTGGTCTAAAAAGTAAGGTGAGAAGCAATTTCATATATATTCCAAAAATAAAATGAGTACTTGCCAGAAGATTTACAAATAATTTCTATGTTCTTTGAGAACCAGATCAGTGGTTTAAATAATTACAGATAGAGTGCAGTGTTAGAGTGCAGCCTTATAACACCAACGTCATGGGTTCAGATCCCAATACTGGCCAGCTACCAAAAAATAAATAAAATAGAAAATAAATAAAAAATTGCAGGCACTGATAGCTTCAAACACAAATATAAACATGTCATAAGTGAAGACTGATCAGAGCCAATTCTGAGGCCTGTTTTGTTTTGTTTTTTAATTAATGGTTAATATTGTGTTTATTTATTGTGTATGATATGATGTTTTGAAGTATATATACAGGTCTTTTTTTTTTTATCAAAGTTTACTTTTTAAAATGATCTCTCATATTCAGTGACATCTAAGTGAGCAGCAGCTCAATTGCCAGCTCAATTGCCTTGTTTGAGATTTAGGTAGAATGGTAATGAAACCAAATTTTTGTGTGATCTGCAGTTCTAGATAATGTAGTGTGTGTGTGTGTGTGTGTGTGTGTGTGTGTGTGTGTGTGTGTGTGTGTGTGTGTGTGTGTGTGTGTGTGTGTGTGTAATTTAGTTTTGACTTTGTCTTGAGGTAAGGAGTTTAACATCTTGAGGCACTCTCAATTTCTATTAAATGATTTTTTACTTTCCTGCAAATTTGTACGTCTCTGTGCATGCCTGTTGTGAGAAATGTACAAAACCTCAAAAGATCATCCAGCGAAGTCTGCTACTCAGAAAAAATTTCTAAAGATATTTTTGACTTCTACGAGCCTCTCTGCTCCATATGCCAGAAAAATTGGAAGAGGCAAGGTATCCACCTACCTGTGTAGAAGAAAGGCTTTGAGATTTTAGATTCATGGATGTAAATATTATGGGCTTATTTTAAAATGTCAGCAACATATTTTAAATAATATTGTTTTTTGATCTTTAGAATCATTGGATGTTTATTTGGATAATAATTTGTTGTTAGCAATAACAATAATTAGTGGCATCTATTGAGTACTAGAGGCCATGCAGTATGGGTGTTTCGCATACATTTTCTCGTTTAATTCTAACTTCAGCCCTATAAAATGGGGAAAGACATTACAGTATTTTCCGTATTTTTATAAATGAAGGAACTGAAGGGTTGAGCGGCTGAATAACGTGTTCTGGACTATATAGATAGTAATAGTGGGGCAGGAATATAAGTTAGATCTGACTGATTGCAAACTTCCTCTCAACTACTCCATTACATTGCCTTCTCCTGTGGAACTGCTCAAGCACCAGGGCATTTAAAATAAGGATGACCTTACTTGGAGGAGCGTTAAAACGTATTGTTAGCAAGTCTATAGTCTCTCCCTCTAGGCCAGTGATCGTTAAGTGCAGGATATTTAGACTGCTGTCTCTCTAGATAAAGGAATGGCTTTTTAAACTTTTGCTTCTTAGGTATGATTCTTCCAAAGAATACATAAGAAATTAATGGAATAAACTTTGTTTTCCAGAATAATACATGTAAAATAAATCTTCAAAGGAAAATAGGCAAATGAATATCAAAGAAGCTTATTTTAGAATGTAATCCTATGAGAGAGAGAGCAGTCTTGAAAGATTAAAAAAGATTCTTTGTACAACTGTGAATTTGAGACATCTGGAATGAATTCAGTCATGAGGATCATTTCTGAAAGTGAGGGATATAGAAAGTTAAAAGACTCATCGCTTGGTACTGAGGTCACCTGCTTCGTAATGGACTAAAATAGAAGAGTACAAGTGTTAAGAATTCATTCTGCCCTTCCCAGTGCTTTTGTAGCTTTATTTTTAGAGCTCTGCTAACAGCAGTTGGGAGCATTGTCTGCCCTTCCGCGCCTGCTCAGATTCATCGCCTTTCTTGCAGTCTCTGCCTCTCTTGACAGGTGTGCGGGACTTCCTAAGTGTTGCGACAGCCACCCCTGATGTAGCTTGTCCCTTCAGACCACTGAGCTCTTAAAAGAGGTAATTTTTCTACTACCCGTTAACATGTATTAGTTTTTCAGAATGAAGGGGTATTGGATAGGTAGTAGTGCAGGAATGATAAACAATATTTAATAAAGAATGCATTAGATAAACTGCTATGATGGATTGATTCATAAGGAAAGGATGAAAAGGCGTATTTCAGGCCTCCCTTACACAACCTATGCTGTTATCATGAAAGTCCCAAACTGCACAAACATACTTTTTTTGTGTGATAAAAGAGCATATTTTTTTTCTATTAAAATCATGCATGTGTGTTTATGTTTCTGAAGAAATTAAGGGAAATATTATTTTGAGATTTGAACATGCTATTTATTCAGGAGAAAATTTAAGTATGGTAATTTAAAAGGTATTGTTAGGAGTCACAGTTTCAAATACTTAAATATTTGAAACCCAGGAAACAATAGTGAGCAGAAGAGACCTCAGGCAATGACTTTCTCAGGAATTGTTGTTAATTTACATTGTTCATTGGAATTAGGAGAGGTATAGTGGTTGAATACCACAGATACACATTTGAATCACCTGGAGAATTTTCAAAAATTACTAGTGTGTAGGCCCTACCCTAGAGATTATGATAATTGGCCTGGCATTGGTATTTTCTAAAGAATCTCCCCAGATGAATAATTTTATTATGTAGCCATGGTTGAGAACCACTGAATTAGAGAACTCAGTGTTAACTGGTTTTGCTTTTGTCAGTACCTGTGTCATCATGGGTACCACACTTTTCCTTCTTCGTATTTGTTGCCTGTGTTAAGAGGCTACTAGAAGAAATAGCATATTTACAAAACTGGAAAGCTCTATCAGGTGCATTCAGAATCATCTACATCTAGTTATATTTGGCTTGCATGACTTCCAGAAAATAACATTTTAAAAGGTACTATCATTAATTAAAAAAAAAAAAAGTCATAAGACTTTTATTACCTGATAATCTAGAAATAATAGTCAACTAAATATTTGTTGTATACCTACCATGTTGAAGGCATGGAGAGACTAAGGAATCTGACCTTTTATTTGTTCTCAAGGAATTACTGTCTGGGTAACTAATACATATAACTAAAGAAATCATTAATGTTCTAAGGCTTCACAGCAATGTGCAGTAATGCTATAGTGAATGCAGAAAAAGTAACAACTCTGGGCTCATGCAGTCACAAAGTCTTCATAGAAGATATGACATTTGTGAAGTTAGCCAGATTATTGGTTTATTATCCTCTCCAATGCAGCTTTTCTCTTAAAGCTGTAGTCTCTTTGAAGCTTTGTTTGTAGCATAAAAGCTCCTATCTGATCTTCTCCCTGTACATACATTTTTCTCAATGAATCACACTGTCTTGGGACCACCTTTATTTAATAAGCTGCTAACCCTTGTGTTTACGATTGCTTGGTACTTGAATGTGATGTTTATGTAAAACAGGGTAGCTTTTGATCTGACCTTATGGAATGGATAGGATTTAAGTGCAAGTACAATAGGCTGGATTTTCCAGTTTGAGGTTAGAAGGAAGAAAACATTAAACTAAAGAGTATACAACTTGAATGAAAAAAAAGTTATTGCAACAGTAACAGAGTCGATACCTTTCATCTGCTGTGTGCCTTATGTGCTAAGTGTGTTAGTGTTAGTATTATTCTTATGTTCATAAATTCCCTCAGGTATTAATTACCTATTTTTAGTAAAAAGTGAGGTTCTAAGAGTTTCCAATATCATGCATTGCTAAGTCATCAAGTCAGGATTCAATTACAGTCCAACAGCCATTCTGATCTAAAAAGCAGTGCTCTTTTCACTCTGCTGTGCTGCCTTGTGTAAAGGAACAACGGGAAGAGACAGAAAGAAAGTATGAGGAAGAGGCTGGGTTGTAGAGTGCCTCTAATGCAGTCCAGAGAATGGATTTTATCCTGATGGCAGTGGGGAGCTACTGAAGATTTTTGAAGGGGGAATATATTTTAGGTATTTTAGCAGGCTTTTCTATATAGGATATATCAGTTCAATAAAAATGTATATTCATTTAAAAACTATTTCTTGGGCACATACTGTGTTTTACACAGTGTCTAGTCCCTGAGAATAGAGCTGCATTAATGAGCATTTATAATCTTGAACTCTCTTTGTGTAATATGCTGTGCTACACACTCTGGGAATAAAGATAAGACACAGCATCTGCCTTTTACGTACCTTATTGTGGAACAAGCCTGTTGAATACTTGGGTCCTTGTTGGGTTCTTTGTATATCTGATTGTGACAGTGATGGATTCTCAGGGTGAAGACTACACAGGGATCACAAGGGCTTTTGTAGAAGTTAAGGTGGTCCCAACTTGAGGAGATAAAGGAATGGAAGGGAAGGATGGGTAAGAAGAAATAACAGAAATAAAGAGTGGCTAGCATTTAGTTACATGAGAAATATGGGAGATGTAGAGCACAGAGCGTGTCAAAAGCATTGCTCTGGGTGAGTTTTCAACTTCCTCTCTACTCTTATAAAGCTGCCTATATGGAGAAGAAATGGTCATTGAAAATGTTCCTCTGAAATCTATATTTTGTCTGTGTTCTTTGAACTTTTATGTTTTGTTGTACACAAGTTTCTTAAAACTAGTTCTGTCACCATGAGTTAATATGTAGCATGCTGTGATGTTCTGGTGTTCCAGATATCATTAATTTTTACTTCAAGTGTGGAAATAAGTGCATCTCATAGTTAACACATTCTCTTTACAAAGCTTGATATGAAGGACTATGAAAGATAACCACTTTTGGCATGTTTCTTTGTAGCTATAAAGACAATTCACATTTTGAGAGGTTATGGTAAGAGGAAGTATATAAAGCAAAAGAATAACAAATTATGTGCTAAACTATATAATCTTATTCTTCTTTGTGGTAAAGAGGATACTAATGATCCATTAAATTTGACCAACATTTTATTATTATTATTATTGTTGTAAAGTAGTTGATTGTACATATCTCTGGGATACGGAGTTGAATATCAGTACTGTGTACAATATGTGATGCACAAATCAGGATAATTAGTATATTCAACATTATACAATGTAATCATTTTTTGTGGCCCTTTACCAATTCCTCTCTTACCTCCTCCCCCTCCCCCTTTCCCACCTCTGGTAACCTCGGTTCTGTTCTCCCTTTTTGAAAGTTCAGCATATTATTGTGATTGTTGTATCTTTCTTTCTTTTATTTATTTATTTGTTTATTTATTTAATTTTTTAGCTCCCACTTATGAGTAAGGACATGTGGCATTTCTCTTCCTGTGCATGGCTTATTTCACTTAAAGTACTTTCCTCTAAGTTCATCCATATTGCTCCAAGTGGTAGGATTTCATTCATTTATGTGAGGGAGTAGTATTCCACTGTGTATGTATACTACATTTTCCTTATCCAGTCATCTGATGATGGACATTTAGGTTGGTTCCAGCTCTTGGCTATTGTAAATAGAGCTGCGATAAACATAGGAGTGCAGGTATCCCTTCAACTAGATGATTTACATTCCTTTGGGTATATATCCAGCAATGGGATTGCTGGATTGTATGGCAGTTCTATCTATAGTTGTTTGAGGAAACTCATACCATTATCCATAATGGCTGCACCAATTTACAGTCCCATCAACAGTGTAGGAGGATTTCCCTTTCTCTACATCCTCACCAGCACTTGGTATTCTCTATCTTTTAGATAATAGCTAGTCTAATCCAAAAGGTGTTTTGAATTATCTTTCTTGATGACTGATATTCCTTGAACAAAAGCTATTGATCATTGAGTGTCAATATTACGGTCAGAACAGAGAGTAAAACTGACCTCATGAAGCATTAAACTCTCTTTCTGGGCTTTTTTTTTTTTTTTTCTTTCTTTTTTGTGACTGGTAAGGGGATCGCAACCCTTGGCTTGGTGCCGCCCACACCACGCTCAGCCAGTGAGCGCACCGGCCATCCCTATATAGGATCCGAACCCTCGGCTCTGCTGCGCTCCCAGCGCCGCACTCTCCTGAGTGCGCCACGGGGTCGGCCCTTTTCTGGGCTTTCCTAGTGCCATGCTCTAACTCAATCTTTATGTCTTGGGGCTCTGGTTTAGTGGAGGAGAGGGCTTTCAAGTTGTTTCCAAGGAATTCTCAAAACCTTATGAGCACCAAACATTATCTATAGACTGGATACATGTCTCATTCATAATAATTGTTACTGTTTTTTAACTGTATGTCAATGCTGTCATTGTTAATAAGTTATATTTGGACATCTTTATGAATTATAATAGCATTTTTGTTAATATAAACTTTTCCCTTTAAATATTTTTTTAACGATTAAAGACCATGTTTTCAAAGATCACTTTCAATTTTTAAAGGCCAAAGATCAATATCATTGTTAAAAGGAATCTTCATTTAAAAATTTTGTCAGGAATTACTCTTATTGGTTATTTTTGTGGCCAATGTGTAGATCATTAAGAAAAATGTAGTTAATAAGCCTAAAACTAATAATCTTCTAATATTTGGGAGATACAAGAAATTACATTTTATAGAAGTATGGAAATACTATGAGACATTTGGTGTACTCATATCTTACTTTAGCTATTTGTGATATGACAATAACTCCAACCCAAGTAAAGGTACTCAAATATGGATGTCAAATCCATTTCCCATTGCCTCTTTGAATTTCGAAAATATTTTCATAGGTCTAACAAATGAGCTCACATACCTACTATGTGTGCTGTTTTGTGCTAATACTACTTAGTGTGGTAAGCGGATCTTTCAGAAGTCACCTGTCAGGCAGTTGTTAATTTATGTAATGCTAGAGCTATTTGTGTGATTCACATTCTTTGGCTGGACAGAATATTTTTATCATTAACAAATCTGCCTTATTGGCCTTTTTATCATATTTGTAGAGGGGTAGCAAATAGAATATTTGATTGTTATAATAGTTTTTATATATGTGGACTTATCATTTGATATTACTGAAGCATACTGTTGATTCATTATAATTATTGAATATCTATTTTTTCTCAGGAATTATCTGGAAAAAGTTGAAAAGAGAGCGGAAAGTCTAAAATTAACAAAATAATGAGATACACACATAAAAAGTCCAGAATAAAGATTTATCCCGAAAAAGCAATAAAATGAACACCAAAGCTATGATTTCTGAGCCAAAGCCTCTCTAAAAAGAGAAATCCTTTAAAAAAAGAATGTGTGTGTGTGTGTGTGTGTGTGTGTGTAAATATTTAGTCAGGCATCCAAACTATAAACCCAAAGGTGAAAGAGAGAAGATATGCCACTCTTTGCTTATCGATTGGAGAATGTCTTCCAACAAATACCAAACTACAATCCCCACACTTGAAAAGTAGTTTCAATTGTACAGTCATGATAATCTTGACTGTGTAGTACATAAGTACATACTAAGTCCTGTTCCTTGGAATCCCCTTCTGAATTTCACAGACAGCATTTTTATTGGCCATTCTGACACAATATGAATTCCTGGACTTTGCCCTTCATTTTTCTAGTATTTTCCTAGTTACAGCTTCTACAGATCAATATAATTTTTTTTTTCCAGGGATGTTGCAGTGTTTTCACTTAGAAATAAAGTAATTTTCCCCAGCTTTGGAAATATGATTGTTTGCATAAATTTAACTTATTTGTATATCTTAAATTAGATATCTATTTTAAACCCTTAATTTTATGTCTTTTAAAGACCATTCTACTTAACTTTTAGTACATTTAATATATACATTTAAAATATATATATTAATTGTCTATTATTTTCATGCTATTACTATGGTCTTAATTAGGCATACGTCTTCACTTTTAAACTGAGAACACTTGTCTTTCAACACTGACCATGTTTTATGTCCAAAACCTACAAGAATAGTTACTTCTAAATGACCAATTAGATATTTTAAAAAATGGCAAGGAGAATATCAGTATTTTTTGCTAACCCATTTTACCTCAATAAAATTTATCATAATACTCAGAGAATTTTATTTTACCAATTATGAAATACTCTAGCTAAATGAAAGTAAGCCTCAAAATCAGCTAAGTCAGGAAACGAAAGTATTTTGAATGCTTTGGATTCTTCGGTTTAAATCTTCACTCACTGCCCCAAGTAAATTTAGATTTAGTACATGAGTGACAGCAGCAAATGCTGAAACATGATCCTAAATTCTCAGTATTCTGATGGGCCGTATTTGGCAAATCACTGCTGTCTCTGGACTCACTGACCCAGCAAATATCTTTTCTGTTGACTACAGAGTGATAGTGCATGAGGCATAGGGCACAGTCTCATGGTTTTTTTTCCCTGAATTTGCAAAACTAATAGTATTGACTGTGGATATGAAATAATCAGTTAGTTTTAGAAGTTGTCAAATGATGTCAAAAGTGTGGAATTAGAGTTTTGCTTTATGTAAAATTCTGTAATGCATACAAAAGCAAGTATGAAAGAAATAAGAGGACACTTCACAAAGTTCGTGGAAAATTGAGATTAAAAGATAACACAAATCTTTCCATGAACTTTTTGAAGTGCCCTTATGTAACTAAATTTATTTCCCTACAACTGAACTTCATTTCAATCTTGAGTCCTCCTTAAGAGTCGTCGCAGAAAACTTATGCTAGTTACTTACAATTAATCTCAGCCAATTTAAGGCTTCTTCCCTAACCCTTTTGAGTCAGGGGCAACAATTAAGATCTGGGGAAGGGCTAAGCAGTTCTAGGCTTTGGAAAGGAAGGGTTCATCCAAAATCCTTTGAAAAAATGAAGCTAATGTGTTCTGACCTTTGTCCCTACTGCAGATCCTTAGATATCCACATTCCTTCCCCTGACATCTTGGCTACACGTGTCACCACTCTGTGTCCTCATTGCAACCAAAACGTCTCTTCAGGTCACTGGTCTCTGTAAGCCACTTCCATGTCTCTCTTTTGGCTGGAGTTTTGAGAACTTACTTAGAACAAGAATTTGACTCTTTGTGTTCTTGATGCTTTTTTTTTTTTTTTTTTGGCTATTGATCAAATGTAGAGTTGGGGGTAGGGGGCAGTTAAAGGGAGGGGAAGTGCATTCTGAGTTAACACCACTAGGTTTTATCACTTCACACTTTTTAAATTCCATACTTATATTTTAAATACAGTTTCTCATATAGCTTGAATATTTACTTTGTCACTACATCTGGTAAGGGAATGTGGTTGAATTTGGGTGATGCAAAAAGCTCAAACAATCTAAAAAGTCTATAAAGCTTAGAAAAATACTTTCTTTTTCAGATAGGATTTTAAAAAAATTTCTCCTGAAAAGTAGTGGAACAATAAACTGTTAGCCTTAGAAGGGGTTTGAGGACATGGGATTGATTCCTCAGCATTCATTCTAGTCTTCTCCCACTAAGTCACATCCATATAGTTTGGGTGGGCCCTGATTCCATGCTAATCAATGCAATCCCTGCTCTCTTGACAGAGGTGGGAATGATACCCAAGTTGGTCTGGAATGATGTCCAGGACTATTGTTCAATAAGTTGGGAAAAGTTTATTTCTCTTCTGGATTTTGTGAGATACAAGATGTAAAGTTGTGGATTGCTACATGATTTTGCTACCCTAGGTGAAACCATGATGACATAGTACAAAGAAAACAATGTGAAAACAATTGCAAAGAACTGTGGTTCTAATTTAAATACACTTGAACGTCCACCTTACTTTTAGAAATTTTACAAGTAAGCCAAACAAAAATAATTCCATTAATTGTGTAAGCAACTTGAGTTTTTTGCCTCTTTTTATTAAAAACATTCTAACTAATACAAAGATACATCTGTTGGCAGTTCTCAAATATGTTAACTACAGGATCCTTCTCCAATCAGATTCTGGGCATTTCAGGTGCCAACTGGGCATCTTGATCTCAATATCACCAACATGTATTTAAATTCAAAATTAGAGCAGTTTTCATTTCCATCCTCTCTTATCCCAAACTTCTCCTTTTTTGTTTTGTTCTGTTTTGTTTTATTTTGTTTTTTGTCAGCTAGCCAGTAAGGCTATCTGAATCCTTGACCTTGGTGTTATAACACTGCTGTCTAACCAACTGAACTAACCAGCCAGACCTTTCTCTCCCTTTTTTCCCCCTAATAGTGTCACCCTCTAGATGTTCTAAGTTAGAACACTTAGAATCAACTCAATACCTCCACTTTTCATGCTCTTCCATCCCCCTTTCACCCAAATTTAATAATTTAATTGGCTGTCAGGCATTTTCCTTACCCTACTTTTTGTTTTTGCTGCTATTGGCTTCAGTCAAGCATTTTGTTATTGTAAATAATAATCTGTCAACATTCTGCCTCCCAACCCCAATGGTCTTTCCTCCACATTGAAGTCTAAAACAAACAAATATAAATGAAGTTCTGACCGTGTTTGTCCTTTATTTAAAAATTTTCAGTGGACTCATTGCTTACAGGATAATATTCAAATGCTTTAGCCTCAATCTACTCTTTAAGTCTCCTTTTATCTTCATTATGGTCATGGTCTTCATTTTAAAAATGGGAATAGTGTTAATAAACCCATAGATTTATTGTGAGGGTTAATAAAGACAATGTGTGAAAATGTTGGGAGCATGGTAGGCTGATTGAAGCAGTAACTACCACTATATACTAAACAACAGCTATTATTGCTCAAATACTGCCTCTGTGACTTTGCATATCCAGCTGATTCCTTCCCTGTCCTCCATCAATCATAGCTCTCTCTGTTCTGTAATCTTGGCTTTTTGTTATTAATTTTGTTAATACTCATAGCATTTATCACATTGTGTTGCTGTAGTTTTTCCAAAAAAGCTTGTCTTTCTCTACTGAGTTCCGTGAAAACAAAAACTAAACTCTGTCTGCCTGTCCAAAATTACAACTCTGTTCTCACACTTCCTATCCCATTTCCCAACTTTTTCTCTAGCATTTGTAAATACCTAACACTATATAGGTTACTTTGTCATATTTTTTGTCTTCCCCCCTAAAATATATCTTCTACCAGCACAGATATTTTTGCCTTTTTATTCACTGCTGTATCCTGAGACTCTAGGAGAGATGAGTGAATCGAGGGAATGAATGAATGAATGGATGGATGTCTTATTTATCTTTTTATTTCTAATGCCTAACACAATAGCTGGCATATGGTAGGTACTAAAAAAGATTGGCTAAAAAATGAATGAGTGGTGCTATTGCCTTGGGTTGAATGTCACCCAAAACTTAATCCCCACTGTAACTGCTGAGGGTGAGAAATCCTATTATGGTAATTGAAAGGTGGGGCCTTGAAGAGGTGATTAGATTGTGGGACCATGCTGTAGTGAATGGATTAATTAAATGGTGATCATAGGTGTGGTTCTGCAGGCTTTAAAAGAAGAGCAAATGAAAGGTTGGTCTCTCTCTGCTCTGCTATTTTTTGCTGTGTGATTCCCTGCATCACTGAAGTCACCACCAAAGAAAGCTTTCACCAAATGTGTTCCCTGAACTTTGGGCTTCCCAGCCTCTGAAACTGTAAGTAATAAATTTTGTTTTCTTTATAAATTACCCAGTTCCAGGTATTTTGTTATAAGCAGCAGAAAAGGACTAATATACCTACAAACCCGGAAAATTGGGAGAATCCGAATTGGTGACTTAAATGTAGAAGCTTCTGCATTATGATTTAGGTGCATTTAATTTAGAGAAGGTAGGGGTCAATTGTAGTGATATTCCCCTAGTGCCCTATTAAAAATTTTTTTTGTCTTTTTTTCTGGGATGGAGGGCATAAAATTGAAAGAAAGAATGTGAGAGGGGGGAGATAGAATCTCTTAATTAGTTTTTACCTATTTGTAAGTAGAAAGTAAATTAAAACTGTAAATAAAAGTTTTAATAATCTTTCTGCCAGTTTATAAAGGGAAATATAAACCCACAGGTGTTTTGTCATTGTTAAGAAAATTTGTTTTCTAAATTATTTTACTATCTTGTGAGAATAGTTTAATTTCTACATAGCTATTTAAGACACAGTGTTTTTATGGATGGACTTAGAGACAATTATATTAAATGAAATAAGCCAAGCACAGAAAGAGAAATACTGCATGTTCTCACTTATTTGTGGGAGCTAATAAAAGTAAATAAATAAATATACAAAGAAATAAATGGGGGCAGGGGGAAAGAAAAAAAAGTTGACACAATAATCACAATTCCTTGAACTTGTTAAGACAAGTGAACAGATATGTTGATGGGGGAGAGAGAGAGAGGGAAGGAGGAAAAGGAGGAATTGGTAAAGGGACACAAAAGTCAACTACATTGTATAGTGATAAAATAAAAAGTAAATAAATAAAATAAAACACAAGGTTTTTGTTAAATCACAGTAGAAAAATAAAATTGAATGGAAACAAGAGTGCTCTTTAGTGCTGATTGTGACTTTTATGGGACTGAAAACTTTATTTCATTTCATACTAATTACAAACCAGCCATTGTGTTGGTCAAATTTGAATTGGTGACTTAAATGTAGAAGGTTCTCTTTTCCATTATGAAATTAACTCTCAGCTTTTAATTAAAAGTTAGAATGAAAGAACAAAAGGAAGATTAAAATAAGGCAGGAAGGAAGGAAAGAAGAAAAGAAGGGAGGAGAAAAAGGAAAAGAGACTGCAGTTCTAGTGTAGTGAGATCTCGCTCAGAAATGAGGAAAGCATCTATAAAATGGTATTTATTTTATTTGTCATGTCTAACAGCAGTGTTTTGGTTCCCTGGATATATTAGTGTGGATATACACATACACACATATACACATACATATATTTACTCGACACGTTAAAGTTTTAAAAAATACAAACTCATCTTGTCTCTGGCTTGAAAACTATTGTTCACACAGGCTTTTCTAGATGGAATGATGTTTGTCTTAAGTGTGGCATAGAAAGGTAAATTATAGGAGTAGCAAAATTGGCTGCAGTCATGAAGAAATAGTGATTCTTCTTTCCCAGCTGTGTTCTTTCTTCCTTACTCTTTAAGTCTCTCCCCGTCTGTTGGGACGTTGAGCCTTTTCTTGTGTTTTAGTAGTGTGGCTTAATCTCAGCATTGCACAGTTTAAATGTTGAAGGTGTGACTTCATCTCTAGATATTTAGGTAAAAGAGTAGTTGGATACAGCCTCCCTGTGAGACTTTGTCTTTCCCACTCTCTCCGCCTGTCTAACCCCATCCCACAGGTTCCTCTCACCAGGCCCTTCATATACTCATGACTATTGGTTGTTGGTCATTTGGTTCCCACCACTTGGCTTGCCCTTTTCCCTTTTTACCATCTGATAGAAGCCATTTCATCTTTCAAGACCCAGTTTAAAGTCTTATCTAATAAGCAGTGTGAATCCTGAGTCTACTACTGGTATTTGGTAAATCGTTTTTAATACTCTGTCTCCTCTTTATAAAATGTTTATCACAAAGCATGGTAATGATGATTAAATGAGGTCATATGTGCTTAGCACATTCTCTAATATGGCAATACATGTTCAGTAAGTTTGGCTGTCGTGAGGAATTAATTGCCACCTATTCTATTATTGCTCTTTGTGCAAATACTTCATTAAAAGCCTATTGCATTATATTGTAATCACTGATTTGCCTTTGTGTTTCTCCATGAATTTGTGTACTCTAACAGTATAGACTTCTGCATTTTCAAATGCTCAATTCTAGGCAAAATGAATATTGTTGTTAAAAATAATCGCTTGCAATCTAAAAATATTTCATAAAATACAAATATATAAAATGTATAGATATATTCAGAAAAGAGGATAAAAGAATGCCCCCAAAATTAACAGCTGTGAGAAGTCTAAAATATTAGTGTATTAAATACAAATATATAAAAATAAAAATATTGTTAGATTAATATGAGTATTCAAAAATTTTTTAAATTTCAATTAACAATGTAATGATACAGGAAATCCATGTAATCACAGGCAGGGAGCCTATCACTTGGAGAGACCAAGTGTTAATGAAAAAAAACAAACAAACAAAAAAACTTCTGGGGAAAATGAATTGGTGAATAAATGCCTTTTCTATCTGTATTCTTGTTCCAAGACCACATGGCTTTGGTTGGTGACAGTGTGGAATGGGACCTTGGGGCAGAGAGAGCATTCAGCTTTTGTGGAAAATTTCAAAATAGGTGAAAGACATGAAGAACTCAATGCATGAGTAAAAAAAAAAAAGCATTTAAGTTCATAAAGTCATAGATTGGTTAAAAAGATATGAGTGAATTTTAATCTCCAGTTTGAAATTTTGTTAAACTTTTTGTTTTCAGTTATTGAATACAAATTAAAAGGAATCTTATTTTCTAACACCAGTTAGAAGTATCAGACTTTTACTTTCTTGAGACACTTGATTTCCTCAGGTCTATTACATTTCCAATCTGTGGTCCAGAATTTTAATATTTTTGAATAGTAGTTTAGACCTTGGTTTTACCGTAGTTGATTTTTCTTCATTATTTGAATGCAGGAAGTAGCAGAACCACTACCAGGAAATTCAAGCTACAAATTAATAGTAAGTTTCATATACAAGGGTGCAGATAGTAAATAGAAATGAAGGGCAATATTATAAAAGTAAGAATAACTATTTGGATGTAAAGAAGTAGCAAGTGCAAGAAGTCCCCAGGGCTGACATATATTACGTGGCCACTAAGTGGTGAATCAACCTTGAGAAATGCTGATAGTATTAAGAAACTTTAGCTGATTTAAGACTATCCAAATATTCCTGTTTATCTTTAAAGACCCAGATTATAGAACCTATATGATCCTACTTGGAACTCTGCAATGATTGAAAATTACACAAACCTTGAAAGTTGGAAAGAAAAAGCTTAGACAGTAAAGGTCCTAAATGGCAGTTGAGAAGGTAATCGCAAGGCAGAAAAAATGGTTACTAAACCATTTTAGTAACCAGTCTCTTAAACCAAGAGAGTGGTTTAAGGTGTTAAGGGCAAAGCATTTTTATCTTGAATTATACATAGGAAAATATTAGCTAATAATTAGTAAAAGTAATAAAATGTATTAGAAAGCCCAAGCAATTATTTAATTTGGAAAAAAAGGAAATGGTAAAGAACACTGCATTCTGTAGCTGGCATAGCATGTTTACATATATCTCCCTTCAGCTTTTCAAGCAAATGCCAGAAATTTGTCTTATGTCCATTTTATTTTATTTTATTTATTTTTTTGTCTTTTTGTGACCAGCCGTACCGCGCTCAGCCAGTGAGCCCACTGGCCATCCTTATATAGGATCCGAACCCGCGGCAGGGGCACTGCTGCACTCCCAGCGCCGCACTCTCCTGAGTGCGCCACAGGGTCGGCCCCATTTTATTTTGTTACGTACACTAATTAAGACTCACCGTAGTTAAATGAGTTGTCTGCTTGATTCCAATTACCATGTTCTTTCTGCTGAAATATTTCTATAGGCTGAAAAAATACGTACTTACTACCAAACATTGACCAAAATTTGAAGTGTTGTATTATAAATGTAGATAGACATGCATGTTATTCTAACTTCCTTTAGACTATTAATTGTACTCAAATAGACTATTAATTTTATCCAACTGTAGTTCATATCAATGAACAACGTAATATTCACTTTAGCTTCTCAAGCACTTTTAGAAAACACATTTTATTAATAGATTAAAATGAAATAGAGTAATTGAGATGCCTTGCATGCTTAGATGAGACATGTGCTTAGAGGTTTTATTTAATATGACTGTATTACATTGAATTATACTATTATAATATTAAGTGGAAAAGTCTAAAATCTGAGAAGCAGAATGCCCTAGACAACCCTTGTGAAGCAAGTATGCCTCATTTTCATAGCAGCAAAGCACATGTGTAAGGGAATGGGTTCTGGAATCAAATTGCTTGACACTGACCTTGTCACTTACTCGGTGTGCAATGCCAGGCAAGTATCTTTTACTTTTCTTCAGCTTAGTTTACTCCACCAGATCAAATAGTCCATCGGAGTTTTTGTTTGTTTTTGTCTTTGTCTTTTTAATGCAATGTGCTATTTCTAGTATCTAAAATAGTGTCCTACATGCAACAGGCAGTGAATACATTTTTTTGGATAAATCTGCAAAGTGAAATGACTATATATATTATCTACCCATTGGATGCTTTGAAAGTAGACCACTTACCGAAATTCCTGACAAATTTAGGAAGTGCTAGTTGTTATTTATTTATTTATTAATTTTCATTATTAGTTTCTCCTATAATGGGTAAAAGAGATATAAAAAGAGCTGGTGTTTTGGAGAAAGCCTCTTTATTTGGTAAAATCTATTAGTGTCTAGGGATTGGTGTCTTTTAGTCAAATACAAAGAGAGGAGAGCTATTGCTTTACATACTTCCTCACTAATAAAGGTTACAAATCACCTTGAACCTAGTTTCTTCTTCTGTTCTACCTATAGTGGGTATCTAAGTAAGAAAGTACATATAACTCTGTGTGTGTGTGTGTGTGTGTGTGTGTGTGTATACATACATATATATGTATATATGCATATATATGTCAATAACTAAAATGTCTAGTTATTTTACAAGTTTATTTGAGAATTTTACATTTTAGAACATTAAGAATACATTCCTTTTTTACAATTAATTTTCTTAATCTTCTTTTGTCTTCTTTATATCAATAAGATGCAAGTGAAAGCTTTAGTATAAATACAGTACAGCATTTGGTAGCTATGCCCAGGAGAGCTCAGTGACTGGGAGGGACAGATAATCTTACAAGTGGATTTTAATTTTTAGAAAATTAAAAAAAATTCTTAGTTTTCATTATATTAAAATAATTCAAGAATGTACAGAAAGTACACCTCTTAGGTCTGCTATTACATTAAAATAAAATAGCCAAAGGCTTAGATTTTTTGTTTAACCCTATTTTCTAATATAAATGTAAATCTTATTAGCTCCTCTTTTTATTTGTCTGTATTTTTGTTCACATGGATACACTACAGTTATTCCAACCATTGCATTAACTTGCACACATCTGTGCAGCCTTCAGTATGGATAATACATTCATTATATTCAAGAACATACTTAGTGGTGTTCTTTGTGTAAGAAGTCAGCATTTCCCTATTGCAGGCTAACCTTCATTTCTGTCACTTCATTAAGATCACACGTCTGTGTGTGGGTAAAAATTTTACATGTAGGTGCTGTTTCAAAGTAATTCAAGTGTTATGGCCTCTTTCTCTCCTTTTCTTCTTTTATTTTTCTATATTTGGATCTTTCAGGATTGAGCTAGACGACCGATTAACTATAACCCTATGTTTACAAAACTCATGAAAGTTGTAGTTCATAATATAATCAAATTGATGTAATTCCTAGAATATTAACTAGGAAAAGGGGAAATTTATCTGTCAAGACTAGAGCTAATAAATTGTTTCTTGTCTTTGCTGTTTCCTAATGATGTTTAGGGGTACCTGAACATTTAAATCCAAATAGGAACATTTCTAATTAGAATTGTTGCATTGACATGGGAGAAGACCAAATGATTTTCTTTTTCCCAATATATCTAGTGTTCATAAGTTTTATCTATCCTCTCAATCATCTTATTAAATTCATTCATTTAAGCTGCTGGTAATTTAACAAGTCACCCCTCACAGGGGTATTTTCAAATGAAGGATCATTAAGGAAAGAGAAAAGTTTATATAAAGCAAGAAATGACTAATTAAAGCTGGGAAGAAAGTTTAATCATTCCACTTGCCTTTAAATCCCATCATGTGAGATCACTAATTTTACCTCTGCAAACAATTCCTGTTTTCTGTTTGGTTTGAATCTGCACCAGAACAAAACAAAGCAAAACAAAACAACAAAAAAAGGAAGAATAAAAATCTACTGTTGGGAAACATTTCAGGTATTTAAAAGCCGAATATGGGATTATATCAAACTAAAAAGCTTCTGCACAGCAAAAGAAACAATTAAAAGAGTTAAAAGGCAACCAACAGAGTGGGAGAAAATATTTGCAAAATATACATCTGACAAAGGATTAATATCCAGAATATATAAGGAACTCAAACAACTTTACAAGAAGAAAACAAGCAACCCAATTAAAAAATGGGCAAAAGAGCTAAGTAGGCATTTCTCTAAGGAAGATATCCAAATGGCCAACAGACATATGAAAAGATGCTCAACATCACTCAGCATCCGGGAAATGCAAATAAAAACCACATTGAGATACCATCTAACCCCAGTTAGGATGGCTAAAATCCAAAAGACTATGAACGATAAATGCTGGCGAGGCTGCGGAGAAAAAGGAACTCTCATACATTGTTGGTGGGACTGCAAAATGGTGCAGCCTCTATGGAAAATGGTATGGAGGTTCCTTAAACAATTGCAAATAGATCTACCATACGACCCAGCCATCCCACTGCTGGGAATATACCCAGAGGAATGGAAATCATCAAGTCGAAGGTATACCTGTTCCCCAATGTTCATCGCAGCACTCTTTACAATAGCCAAGAGTTGGAACCAGCCCAAATGCCCATCATCAGATGAGTGGATACGGAAAATGTGGTACATCTACACAATGGAATACTACTCAGCTATAAAAACGAATGAAATACTGCCATTTGCAACAACATGGATGGACCTTGAGAGAATTATATTAAGTGAAACAAGTCAGGCACAGAAAGAGAAATACCACATGTTCTCACTTATTGGAGGGAGCTAAAAATTAATATATAAATTCACACACACACACATACACACACACACACACAAACCGGGGGGGGGGGGGGGGAAGAAGATATAACAACAACAATTATTTGAAGTTGATACAACAAGCAAACAGAAAGGACATTGTTGGGGGGGAGGGGGGAGGGAGAAGGGAGGGAGGTTTTGGTGATGGGGAGCATTAATCAGCTACAATGTATATCGACAAAATAAAATTTAAAAAAAAAAAATAAAATAAAAAAAAAAAAATAAAAGCCGAATATAATATTTTTGTGCGATATCCTATCCTGACTTGACACAACATTGGTATTCCTTTATATCACAGATAATTAAAATTCACTGTTTTGGGTTTAAAGAGCTTAATCTGGGTAATCTGAGGCTTCAGAATTAGAGGAATGGGCAAAAAGTCAGGTGAATCAGAGAAGTGGAGACTATACTGTGTAATTTACTAGGTATAATCAATCTACAGTTAGAAATTATGAGGAATTTTCTCTGACACATAAAGCGTGCGGCGTACATAACTTGTTTCCATTTAATTATGTACTGTATGGTGAATGTATTGCCAACTTCTAAAACCATCTTTGGATTAGCTTTTTTTTTTTTCACCTTGCTACTCTGTGCTTTCTGAGGTTTTTTATGGTCACATGAACTGTGAGTGACGCTCAATATTGACAAGTACAGTGCAAACAGCAGATGGTAAGATATTGGTGGAGATATTTGTTAATGGGCCAGTTGTCTTGCTTAGATGTACAGCTTTTTGGCAGAGTTTTGGCCTTTTTGTCCTGCCTTTCCACATTGCGTGTACCTTAGAAGGAGAAAAGAACCTAAAGACCCTTTTATGTTTTTTCATGGGGAGAAAAGAGGGAATGTCAGGGATAGCATCAACCTTAAATGAAACCACCTTTAGTAAGTGGAGCTGGTACGTTGTGAAAAAGAACACTTCTTTTAAAATAATGTAATTTTTATGATGAACATTTTAAAATACATTATTTCATTTTATAACTTTGTTAGTCCCTTCTGTAATTAATGTTTCCTGTGTTGGATACATAGCTTTGCACATATTTATGTGTGTGGGGGTGGTGCATTTTGCATCTTTGTTATTCATTTTGTGACAGCTTCTTTGCTAATTGGCTATTTCTTGTTGATATAGCCCTTAAGATCTGCTTTAAGGAATCCCTAAAGGGTCTATCAAGCTTCAACTCTGTTTCAACTCCAGGTTTGCTCAATTCCCCAGAGTAGGCAGAATACTCAGCCTTCCCAAGAGGCTTTTCTTTTACTCCAAGAAAATAAGAAGGTTGCACACAAGTAAGGACATTGCCTTTTCTGTAAACATTGCGGATTTGCAATGCTCTATCATCTTTACTTTGCTTGTTCTGTCCTATTCCCTGAAGATCCCAGAAAAGTCCCACCCACTCTAATTGTCTTCTCCCCTGAGCTCCTGTTGCATGTACCTTTTTAAAAACTGAAATAGCAGCACAAAGTAACATGTGAGATGTATTTAACATGTCAAATTGTAATATGAAACTTTAAACTCTAGAATTTTAGCTTCAAAACTATTACAGTTATTTATGTGAATGTTTATGATGTATAAAGCACTCTGCTGAGTTTATACATATATGAGCTTATATGATTCTTCCAATAACCTAATAAATGCTACCTGCATTTTAAAGATGGGGAAACTGAGACTGGAGGTTTCTGTGCTCACATCCATGTATCAGCTGTGTGGTCCGGCTTCATGATTACACAGCTGCTGGGGCAGGGACACTAGATCAGTCCAGTAGAGATAACACCTCATACTATTTTGCATCCTGTACATCTAAATGCTGCTTTATTAACAGAATACATATTTGAGAATCGAGATGAACTAAAGAACCCAGGAACTCTTTTTTAAAAATCAGAGCATATGTAATATATAAGTGGATATTTAAATTAAAGTGTTTGTTAAATACCACCAATGTGTGCATTCAAATTTTATGTTCATGAAGATGTTTGGAAGGGTTGGAAATGACAGCCCAAATGATAATTGTCTATAAAAGAAAATAGTCTATTAAGTAACTTTTGAGAAATAAAAGGGATTAAAAAACATCTCCCATCCTTTTTTTTGTCTAGTTTTATCTTAATTTTTTCAGTTATAGAGTTTATTTTCTTTTTGTTCTGGAAAACAAAGTTTTAGGTGATCTACTCTTGAGGAGAGATTTTAAACATACTGCCTTTATAGTAAATTCACATATTCTCATCCTTGTTTGCAAAAGGTGAACACTAAACAGGACCTCTGACTAATTTTAAGCAAAGTAGTTTCTTTTTCTCTCTTCTGAAAAGAAAATTAGTGGAGCCGCTAATTCGGTGCTCTTTGGTGCACCTGGATTTTGCTTGACTGCTCCTGGCCACCTTGATTACATTCTCCTGCTATTGTCTCTGGTACCCTACAGCTGCTAACAGCAGAGATATTATGATCTTCATGGATCTTATGTGCAATGGAAAATACCATGAAAAATGAAAAATCAACCTGAATTTATTTTTCCTATTATGCTAGTTTTGCTCTCAGAAGACTGGTGCTTAAAACATGTGGGTTTTATTTTCTTATTTGTCTGTTCTCTAGCTTGTCACACCTCCATTTAGCAACTAATAAAGTAGCTAAACAAAACAAAAATAAACCACAGCCTCCCTTGATTGTGAAGTATAATGACATTTCTAGAATATGTGCTAATTCATGGGGTAAAGTAAATTTATAAGTAGAAAGTCAGTACTTCTTTCCTGTTTTCATCTAAAAAGAAAACTGTTCTAGTAGAAAGATCTAGAGATGGAGAGATTAGCTCAGATTTAAAATTGAACTGAAGACACTCTGTGAACTGAGTTTCAGAATAAATTTGAACTGAACAATATATGCTATTCAAATGTATTTTAATTTCCTTTGCTACTTTTCATTTGCATCTAGCTAAGAAAATAACAAACTATCACTACTGTGTTCTCAGGTGTTTAGAAATGTAAAATGTCTATTCCTGTAAGAGAGCCAGTTTTTTTTTTAATTAAAGTTATTCCTTTTGATCATCTGAGAATTTCAGAGAATTAGGGTTCATTTAGAATTGTAAAATCTCGTATTTTCATGGCACCTTTCATTGTTGTGTCATCGTATCAGTAATACAGTATAACTTCATACAAAATTTGCCACCCCTGGCACTTCCCAGCGTGATTAAACATTTGTGAATTTAAAGAAACATTATTATATTTGGCTGTGTAAAACAAACTAACAATATTGCTAAAAATGTACGTTTGTGATTCAGAACTGATCTTCACCAATCTAGCATTAATCTTAAATTTCACATATAGAACAGAATTCAAGAAAATGCTTTCTTTTTAAAGGGGAGAAGGATTGGAATAGCAGCTAAGAATGCTTTAAATTTTGAAGGGTAAGAAAGCCATACTTATTTCTAAGAGACAAATCACACATATTTCTGTCTTTGTTAGTACTAGTTTCTACGGTTGTTTATTAAAAAAAAAAAAAAAAAGTAGCCTGGGGAAGGGCTAACAATATGTATTACTTCATTAGCCATTGTAGTAAGGGCATTTAATGATTTATAAAGGACATAGGGCCATTGGAAATGATAGTTTTTTTTCAAAGAACTACCTTAAGTGCAATAATTAATAATTAAACTGTCACAGCTATTCTTTAACCACATTATATATAATACCTTTAATCTGCCACCACTTTATACTATATGCATTAAGAAAGTGTGTGTGTGTGTATGTATGTGTCTACAGGGTGCTAATGTAATTGTTTAGATGGATATATATTTTTTTCTTGATTGTTAAAAGCCAAATTATCATAGTATATTTTACATGGGGTGGGGCTATATTTTATTTTATTCTTTATACCTGCATCATGTATTTCTGCCAAGGGATGGTTCTTAATGAGCCCTTCTTTGGCTTCAGAAGGTTGTGATTATTAGGTTAAAATGTAATTTGAAACAAGCTAATTTCTTTTCTCAATCTCATGTGCAAATGTATCTTGAAAGTGTTGCATATTTTGCACTTTCTAATGATGTGCAATTGCACTTGACATAAAGGTTTCCACAGGAGAATGCAGCACAAAGTAAGAAATGAGAATCTGGTTAATTAAAAAGGGAGGGATATGCAGCACTATAGTGTTTCCCCCCCTTGCTGAATGCACTTATTGCGGTGGTTATATCCATTTGAACAGGCAAAACCTGCTGCTCACTTAATGGTAGTGAGTGGTCTCCACGGGACTTTGCAAAAGATCGCAAGAATGCATAGTCATTCCATGAACAAAAAATGTTTTGAAATTACCTGAAAAAATTCTGATTCAGTTATTTCTAATGTGTGTACAGCTCTAAACTTCAGTCTTAACACTAGGATGTAGATAATATTATATAATAAAAATAAAACTTAAATACAATGTCAGAAATTGTATTCAGTATAGGTGGTATGTTTCTGCAGTGTTCCGAAAGTGTATTTGTAAATGAATTTTTTAGTAAACAAACAGGATGTTTTATTACAAAGGCAACAGGTTCCCAGACCAGTCTGTAAAGCCCATTGAACCACACTGTACCAGATAGTGTTACAATAGAACTATTTCAACTACATTTGACCACCAGGTTTCATGCTCATTTATTCATCATGAGCATCAATGGGACACCTTTGTAGGTACTAAGGGTAGAGGATGGAGATGTGGGCAGAGATATGTGTGAAAAAGTCCCTTTCTCTGAAGAGCTAATAATCCATTCCATAGTAAGTTATGACCCATTCCGATTTGAGATTCTAACTTTCTTATTCCAGCAGTGGGAGTGAAGACTCCAGCATGTTTAGATGGCCAGTAGCAGGGACAGAAAGGGACGGATGGGCCAAGCACAAGCTGAGCAGAATCTGACCCTGCTCATCAGGGAGCTTGCAGTCCAGAAGAAAGTCTGATGATTCCTAGATTCCTTGTCTGGTGCAATAGTGAAGTTTCTTTAGAGATGCTGGAATAATGGGAGGGAGCCATTAATGTAGACAGAGGAGAAAGCATTTTTATTGGGCCTGTATTTTAGTAGGGGCTAAAAGGTGCAAGAGCATTTCAGTACATTAATGTGATTTATGCTCCATCTGTATGCATTAATTGATTCTTACATCATGCGCAAAGTTTTCCCTTGGGTCTTGCATCAGCATTCAGTAAAAAAAAAGCTTCATTTCTGCTATTTTCAGCAGTGAAATATACTTTCTGTTGATTTCTGCCTTAACTTCTACTCTTTTCAAATAATAGGAAAAGAATCTTTTCCTCAACCAGCCATTTTTGTCATTTATATGGAAGGCAAACAAATAAGCTTTACTTTTTTTATCTGTAGCATTTTAATGCAAGGTTTATTTCATACTGTAAAAATTTTTCTAGATAAAAGTATTTTTTTCTTTTTTTTTTCCTTCTCTTTATTTGACTATCAGTGATCTGTTTTTCTTTTTTCTTTTAAAAATGTTTTATAACCCAGTTGTATTAGTCTGCTTGGGCTGCTATAACAAAATGCCAGAGACTGAATAGCTTAAACAATAGACATTTATCTCTCACAGTTCTGGAGGCTGGAAGTGCTGACCTATTTGGTTCCTGGTGAGGGCCTGATTGCTTGCATATGGCTCCTCCATGTTGTCTCCTCACATGGTGAAGAAAGAACAATCTCTCTCTCTTCCTCTTCTTACAGAGCCACAAATCCCAGCATGAGGATCTCCACCCTTATGGTCTCATCTTACCCTTATTACCTTCCAAAGACCCAGTTCTCCAAATACATTCATTCCTGGGGGTTAGGGCTTCAACACATGGATTTTGGGGAGGTACATTCAGTCCATAGAATTCAAACTTAAAAACAAAATGCCCCTGGAAATTTCTTCAATTATGGCATTAATTCTCTAAGGTTTTAGTCAAATGAAACTTGATAAATGAGAGATTCTAGTATATAATAATGAAAAAGGAGCTAGTTTTTCTGTATCTTTCACTGGAATATTTTCAGCGTCACTCAACTATATACATGGTGGATATATATTTCATATAAATTTATATATTTTTCCAGCAGCTGCTTTGTCTTGTTTATTTTTAAAAATCATTTGGTTTTCAAATATGTAAAGTTTTGGCCATCTACATACCTTATAGTTAAGAGACACTTTATAAATGCTTACTAATGTTAACACTGGGAATTTTAATTTGTATGAAAAGAACTTCAAATAAAATGGGAATCTAGTGCATATACATTAGTAAATAAGCATTAGTATCAAATATACTTAATTCAAAATAGGGGAATTTAGACAAAGTGATAAAAGTTCCTGTGGAGATGGGTGCAGGGCAGAGCAGAGCTTGGGTGATAAACCAAAAGCAATAAAAGTAATGTGCTTGTTCCTACTCTGAAAGCCTCAGCTCATTCAGTGTCTCATTAAACTGCATAACTTTTCAATGCATTTGCTGCTTATTTATTTTATATGTATGAAGACCAAGTATACTGGCCATTTTTATTAGAACTCTTGAGTACATTCTCTCCATCCCTTGTTTTAAATACCATCATTCTTCTGTGGTTCCTTCCCCTTTTAACTATTAAAAATTTTTTTCCTTCTTTCTCAGTCTACATATTTGCTGCTCTATTTCTCCTTAGTGCTTTCTCTTCCCAACAAGGGCCAAATATGAATAATTGAATGGCAAGTAGTTGTTAGTTCAGAGTGGCATTGCTGGCAGTCTTGCCTACAAGCATCCTTGGGATGGAAAAGTTTAGCCTCAGGCCCAGTTTTTCTCTTTTGGAGTAGATCAGTGGCCCAAAAAATCTCAGTAAAAGAAGCTGAAGCACAAGTTCTGAAGAGAAAAATACCCAAAATGAATTACGATCTATTTTCTGATCAAAGCTGTGTTCTAAGTGGCAAGTGTGTAAATATCCCCAGTGATTCATTTTACAACTTCTGTCGACTTTTAGGTTACTAGATAAAATATCAGTGTGAGTCCTTCTTTTGCTACCATGGAACTGATGATTTAGGAGAAATCACAATACCATTTCAATAGAAGTAACTGAATGATTGAATCCCAAATCTTAGATAGTGAGAGAGGCTTACTAAGTCATCTGCAGATTCCTTGCTAGCATGATATATTTTTATGCAGAAATGTCTCCAGATATATTACCTTTTTTTTTTTCTTGGAACAAATAGTAAATATTTATGAACACCGGCCATATAATAGATTTTATACCCTTTCTAGATATCTAAACATGTCACTTAATTAGTCTTAAACACCAATAATTCATCTAATCTTTTCAGAAGCACCATTTTAGGCCATGTAACATTTACGGTATCACAAAGCATATTATGGAGGAGGTGGTCCCCTTACACTTACTTAGACAACCACTTACAAATAGAAGGTCATTTTCTGATTTAAGGGGTCACTTTCTTTTCTTCTCTGGAGGGCTGCCATCCCGCCCACTGCCCCTCCCCTAACAGTTCTCTGAATAGTCTCTGTGAATGGGCCAGCACGCCTCTGTTTAGGCCTCAGCCACTCTTGGTGCAACACTTGAAAAGAGCAGGTGCAGGTCAGAAGTGAATGGGACAGTCCGGGATCACTGCTGGGAAACATGTTCAAGCAAGTCACAAATTAATGTGGGAATGACTTCAGACAAAGAAAACAAAAGAACACTTTAGGTTCGAAATTGCCCACTTGACAGAGGAGGGGGGGCTCTAAGACAAGAAGGCATGGAAAGGACTAAGTTGCTTCTGTTTTCCTTTCATTTTAGTTCTAGTAAATTTTAGAGGCAAAGGACAAGACTCTAGCCATCAGAAAATTTTCTTGAAGTTAAAAGAATTCCTATATGCAGTTTATGCAGTTATTCATCATATATACCTGCTTTCTCATTAGAACTCTCTATATATGTAACCCAGTTTCAATTTGAACCTATTTTTATTACCTTGGGGTTCACAGTATCTTTACTGAGGATGCTTTCTTCAAGTCAGGAAGCTTTATTTCTCTCCCTGATGTATTTTTTTTTAAGTAGTCTTATATGTGATATGGATAAAATAAGTTCATTAGGAAAAACTTTCTATGAATATTTTTTGTATTTATTTATACACTTATATGAATATAAAACAATACAATAGAAAATAAAAATTATACACAGTTAAATACATGAAAAAGGTAAATGCAAATAAGAGGCCAGTATAGTTTGAGTGCAAATTTGTAAACCACAGAATATTACATTGTTATTAAAAATTGACCTGCAAGTGTCATTCTTGAGTTTTCTAGAAGTCAAAGTAAGAAGGAAAATAAATCTGTTATATAATTTATATATGGAAGCTGTGTGCTAATTCCACAGTGGAGCTCAAATATTTTTCCTGGCACTTAGATCTGAAAGAAAGTCTTCCTATGGGTTTTCAATATATGAAGTGTTGCAAGATTAAGTGCAGAACTGGATTTTATAAACTTCTTCCCATAACAGCTAAGGGTAATAACAAAGTCAAACTTAGTAAAAGTAGTTTTGCAGGATTTTAAGGTATTGTGGTCCAAGAACATAGCTTTGTTCTACATTTAAATCTAGACTCCAGAGGAATGTCTTTAAACTGTTTTATCATAAGTATTGTTTTCTATTGACCAGGCTAATGACAAAGGTAGTCATAAATAATTTGAAAATATATCCTCTATAGGATCCTGGAATCCAGATAGTCTTTGTTGCTTATCAAGAACATATTTATATATATTAGCAGTAAGTGAGTAGTTGGTAGGTTATGAAGTTTTATGAAAATTGAATTACCTGATCAAAATGCTTATTAAATGGATACTGTTTCCTTTCACCTACCACCTGTCTTTATAAAAATGTATTCTAAGAGAGTGTCTGGAGTTAGAGTGTGCTTTTTTTTTATATAATAGTTTTGGATCATTTTAACACATGAAAAATTGATCAATTCTCCAAACATATGAGACACCCAGTAATCCTGGGATATTTTTCGCTATGTATGGACTCTGATGTAAAGGAAGTATTAACATAAAGTTGATATTATGAATTATCTGAAAGCACAAACGTGAGTTGTTATAGATGTATTTGACTTTTACACCTTTCCAAACACTCATAGAACTAATTTTTCTATTTTAATTTTATCATCTTTGGAGGTGAGAATTTGAGATTTGAAATGAACTGTGTTTTAATGCCAGATAGAAACTTTCTGCTTCAGGATAATGTGATGGGAGACAATTGTAGTTAGTGGACAGAATGTAAGTGCAATAATGAGTGACAATTTAAAAGTAAAGTAACAGAGGAAAGATGATGGGTTATGAGAAGTGAAAGACGTGGCAAGATACTAATTTTTTTCACTTTTCATACTTAGGGGATGAGACATACTGTCTAAAGCCTATGAATAGTTGAACAGATTCTTAAGATGTTATTTGTTAATGGGGAATAATGGAAAAATTACAAATAAAATTTATAACTAACAAAAATTGGAAGAAGGAAGAGAGAAAGAAGGATGGATATATGGGAGAAGATAGGAAAATAGTACACATTCATTAATTTCTATATATTTCATTGAAGGAGCAAATAGGTACTCCTGTAGCTGACGAATTGAGAAACAGATGCGGAAACAGATTATTTCAGGTACTGAACATAGCTCAAACAAGAAATATAAATAGAAACTAGAAACAAATGGATATGTCTCTATGGAATAGAACTGGGTATGGGATGAGAGGAAACTTCATTTTACAACTTTTCATACTGTGTATTACTTTTATATTTTTAAAGAGATAGTGAATGATTCAGTGGATATATTAAGTTTGAAATTTTAGACAATAGTCTGACAAGTCAATAATATTTAAATGTATCCTAGGACAATCAAAATACACACACATTTTCTTCAGTGCTCTTTTGAGAGAAGTTCAATTAAATGTAAATGAGTTAGATGAATGTGATCTTTTTTTTGTAAAATCAGTGCATAAAATTGTTATAAGGGTGATAATGAAAGAGTATGCTTGTATTTGTTAAAGTACTTTTCAAATTATAAATGGTAAAAAACATTAGGTGCTTCTGTTATTTGTGAAGGTTGTCTTTGAAATGTTTTTTCTAGGAAGAAGTAAAAGTTTAGTAACTTTATGAAAAAAAAAATATGTTCCCATAGATTCTTGTGAATCATGCTTTGAAATTTATTAGTCAGTAGGCATGGGGCTAGACCAGAGAACATGTAATTTTTAAAAGCATCTAAATTAGTTATAATGCAAGTAGTTTGAGAAACACATTTGAGAAACTGAATAAAGAGAAACTAGTACAGGCCACTAAAAAAAAAAACCAAAGTACCACTTCTCCCAGTCCCCTTCTTCACCCCTGTTTAAAAAAGTACAGTTTAACAGGGACAAATATAAAGTCTTGGTTTCTCTCTCTCTCTCTCTCTCTCTCTCACACACACACACACAAACATACACACACACACACTAGCAGCAGCAGGAACAACAACATAACCCAAAACAAAATATGCCATCCCAACTAAGACCCAAATTCCATTCTGGTCAGATGACATCTTGACTCCTTGTTTGCTTCAAGTCTCAGAGTCAAACTTTATTTAATAAGTTTATTGGCAAATTAGGTATTGACAAATTAGGTTATTTTCAAGGAATTCATATTCTAGGAAGAATAATAATTAACAATTTGGTATTTTTAGCAAGTCCAGAGAATTCATGACAGAATTAGACCTATAAAAAGCTTCAGAAACTTAGAGCTAATGGGTGAAAATCTTAGGGAAGCAGAGGATGGTTCAACAGAAAGAAGTTCTTTCTATCAGTTAAAAAAATTAAAATAAAATTCCCTAGAAACTGAGTTTGTCATCACTCATAATGTTTAATATAATTATAATAATTGGTATTTATTGAGCACTTATATACTAAATACTCTTAAACCCTTTTAATTTGTTCTTTTATTTAATTCTCACAACATCCCTAAGAGAAAAGAGAATGGTAAATAGCTCCATTTTACAGATAAGCAAACAGAGATATGTGGAGACCAAGTGTCCTGCCCAGGATCACACAGGCCGTTCATGACAGGGAATTCCAGTTCTTCTGACTCTGAACCCTGAACTCCCAAGTAAGAAGACTGAGCTGAAGGTTAATATATTTAGACTGCACACTTGGATGAAGGTTTGAGTTAGGTGACCTTGAGGAGTTTGTTTTGTTTTGTTTTTACTGTCAACCATATACGTCTTAATGATTTTCTTTAATCTTACATGGATCCAGATGGTCATAATCTTGTAGGAGTTATGGTTGTAGTATTTAACGACTTAGGGTGGGTAGATCAATCCTATTTCCCACCAAGTGGACTTCAGATTTTATCCTGTTTGGGGATAGAAGAAAGTGTTATTAGATGGTGTGAAGAAGGATCTAGAAATGCATGCATCCCTGCCAAACACTGCTATTGTCTTTGGAGTTTTTAAAGGAGTTTTATATGCAGGTAATTGGATCAGGGAATAAAGTACTACTTTCACTGCACTCCACAGTGCAGTGTTTGGAGCTAATAGCTTAGCTAGAAATAATCCATGTGAATCTAAATTTTGGTCCCAGAATGCTCAATCATTTGTGGAAACAGTGAGAACTGAAGCAAGTTAGAGAAAGAGAAAGCTAGGTCCACAAAGGAGCTTGTGCTTCCTTCTCCATCCAAATTCTTAGAACCAGAAAAAGAAAGAGAACATGAGTGACATAGTCTGAGGCCCGATGATCATGAGAAAAAAAGTAGAAAGTGCAAGAAAGAGCTCTTCTTTCTTAAAGGGTCCCTGCCCTTTAAGCCACAGTGACTCCTGATTATTAGTATTCATGGGCCAATCAATATTTTGAGAGTGAACCAGTAGGATTATCAAATCCTTTCTTCAGGTAGGGCAAGAAGAGGGGGTGAACTTTGACCTGGGAGGAAGGAGACAAATATTTCAAGTTATGAAGAGAAAGCCAAAATAATCCCTCTCGCAATCTTTATTGGATTTCTCTGCCTGTATTATTGACAGTTTTCCCAAAATTATTAATGACCATACTGGCCATACTGTCTCTGAAAATCAAGTAGGGGCCAAGACAAGCCAATGTGGAAAGCTTAATCTGACATATTGCATTGATCCTATACAACAATCCTCATCTAAATAGAAAAGAGCATCTAATACCTTCCAAAGCAACTCTGAAGCTTTAATCAATAATTGGACTGTTAGATTTTTGGCAAAAGAAGAGACATTAGATTTTAAAACTGACTATGTGACCTCGATAAAAAAGAATCAATTTTTATTAGGAATGGAACCTGGCAGTTTTGGACAATTCATCCAGAATTTCCTTGACAAAATTTGAGTAATGGATTAGCTACAGTGGAAATGAGGTAATTTTTTGTGGCTTTAACATGAGGCACAAAAAGCTTCCATCAATAATACTTGTGTTAGAGAACAGTTTTGAAGTAGGCAAACAGCATGTATAATACAGTGTCGTGTGTATATAATTATCTCAGCATGCCAAAGGGTGGAAAACAATCTTCAAGTGGCAGAGAATTAATAACCCTTCATTTCATTGTTCAGCATTTTATTCTAAAGTTGTGTTGGTTTTGTTTCTGTTTTCCTCCATGGCCTACGAGATTTTCTTAAAGGTATAAACCTGACATTGCTCAATACAGCTCACTTTCATCAACAGTGAGCTGAAATGCTGTTGAAAGCCAAATATTTTACTTGTCAGTGTCTGAAAAGGCTAGTAGCAAGGAAAAATTTAATCAGGCTCGGTACTGTATGGAAATTCCATGCATATACAGATTCAAGGTGCTAAGACACATGAATTCTTATAAATTAGGTACAGAGACGTGTATTTGGAGAAGTGTGAAACTATTCTTTTCAGGTGAGAAGAGTTTAACCATTCCTGACCCTACTGAATTAATAAGATGCCTGCTGTTTTGGAATATCTATTGTTTACTTACTGTGAAAAGAATATACAGTTTATATTCAAAGGTTATATTTTCCCTCTTGGTTGTTTCTGTTTGAAGAGAACATTAGCCTTGTACTTGGGAAGTAAAGCAAGGATGGTATCTATGCAAAAGCATGAGTGTTATGCTGTCATTGTCGGGTTCCCAGCTGTTTTATATTTATGATAAGAATAGGGTGAAATGTACAAGCGGCACTGTGTGCATTAAAGCTAGTTTCATTTCCTGTTTGAATGACAGGTATTTATTAAGGTAGCAAGATGGAAAAATAGCCATTAAAAGCTCATAGTAATTTAAAAATACATTTTAATGAATTTAAAACTAAATTTGGTAACGCTTGGGATCTAACTACATTTCTTACCAACCCCCCAGGCTGATGAATTGCACAAAACCAGCTTTTTTTTTTTTTTTTTGAGCAAAGAAACACAGATTTCTCGTATTTCACAAGAAGTAGGGTGCCCAATGCCCTGAAGATCTCCTTTGTGATACCTATTTTCTCTACCCCCAGCTCTAGCTGACACAGAAATCCAGTGACACGTGGTCTTGCTCCACTGATGGGCAGCCAGTGTGTTTTCAGTCATTAAGCTTCTTCCTGGAGTCCCAAGAGCCTGAGGCCATCACCAGTAACTGATTTTCACCCCAGAGACCTGGACAACACGCTGATTGGGGCTGTAGGCAATTAAGACTGTCTACAATGAAATCAATAATATTTGAGGGGGGGGGCATTGAGTGTATTCATTAAGCACTGTGCTAAATACAAAGAAAAGCTCATGTCCTGCCCATAAAAATCTGTATCTTTGTGGAGGAGAAAATATACATGGAAAGTTCGTTAACTTTATAATAAAACAATAGCAAATACAGAATTATAAGAAGTGTTGAAATCAGCGCCTGATTAAATGGTCCAATGAGTTGGTGTAGATAATTTGTGCTCCGAAAAAGGGGAGGGAGGGAAGAGGCACCACAGAGCTGGGGCAACCAACTAGGAACATTTTGGACAGGAAAATGTTTGAGTTGGGCACACTCCCACACCTCCGTGCCCCTATACACTTATGATCGGGGTGACTGAAAATTTGATCTGGGCACCTGCAGTTCCAACAGGAGAGATTTTATGATTTGGCTGGGAAATCTCTCTGACATTGAAAAAGCCCAGGAAGAAAACCTGACATTGTCATCTCTAGCACCTGAAATGCAAGCAGCCATCAGTGACTTTGCATTCAAGTTGCCTGAAATATGACTTAGGGTGATAGGATCCTAGATGCAGGCTTTTCTGTATTGCCGTAGACCTCTTGTGGGTGATGGGGTAGGGCAGACAGAATAGTGGGAAACCTAAATATTCTGAGTTTGTGTGTGTGTGTGTGTGTGTGTGTGCGCGTGCGTGCGGTGGGAGCATTAATTTTAAAAGTTGTATTTCTGTATCTTTCCTGCTCCTTGTTTTTCTTCTGTATCTCTGACTCCAGTAGGGAATGCTAATTTCTCATTTGAGTTAGTCCCAGAAATATAGATCCAATGTAATATTCTTGAGAGTAAATCTCCTATATTTCTTCACATTCATGCTCTTAGCTTATTGAGAATTAGAAAACTGGAATCTGTTTTCTAAATTCTAAATCCAGCTACATATTTAACCCTTTGTAGAAATCCCTTACTTTCTACTTTCTAAATGATTTTGCTGAGGTAGGTTTTTATAAGGGTAAATTGAGCCACCTCAGTCAGCAGATAATATATACATATCCAAGAGGGGAGTTAACCAAAGGGCAGGAAGATATTATATTGTGTAAACTTTCTGGATTATCTACCCTGCATAATGATGTGAGGAGAATTGGTTGGCACATTTCAGGATTTCTGAGCTTTCTCTAATGATGGCAATAGGCTGATTTAATCAACAAACCATGCAACTGCAGTAACTGTGAATCAGGTCCTCGTGACGAAACAGATGTTTCACAGTCAATTGCCAGAAGATATAATTCTTCTATTTGTGTGTGTGTGTGTGTGTGTGTGTTTATCGTACTTTGTTTTTACAAAATAATTAATAATAATAATAATAATAATAATTAAACTACTACGTTATGAAAAACATTGCTGTACAGAAAAAATTTATTAAGGTATTGCTATATCTGAATTCTTGTACTTTTCATTGTGCTTTCTTTATCTTTCCATTTATTTATTTTTTAGTACTGATTCTAGATGCCATAAGTTCTCATTTGCAAAGATGGATGTAACCATGACAAAAGCATAGCTCAAAGGTTAGGAGGAGCGCCGGTGTTTGTCTGCGGGGTTTGCGCGTGTGCACGTGTGAGATGTCTTGATCATTTGTACATTTCTCTGGGGAATTCTAAGGCAATTAAGATGACCTATTACAAATAGAGCCCTCCCTCTACACTCTGATTTGATAGGAGAATAGGTAATTCCAGTTAATGACTGGTACATCTGCTCAATTATATTGTTTTGAATTGATGCTTAATTAGGTGTCAAGTTGGAGGAGGGGGAGACTAGGAAAGCTTGATTCCCTTTTGAATGTCAGAGACTCTTCTTAAATTACCTATCTTTTTAACATACCTGCGACGCTTTGACAGGCATTGTGTTCTTTTGACCTTAAAACATTTACAGTATCTTGGAGAAGTGTAATGTTCCCTGGAAAGTGAGCTATATTGGAATGGGTTTGCCTTGAATGTCACTCATGTCCAGTTTCATGCGGAGTGACCCTTGTCAGCCTTCAGCTGGCAACAGAAGGAGGGCTTCCCGTGGGTAATAGAATTTTTGTTAAATAGCCTTCTTTTCTCTGGGAGGGTTTTCTTTAGAAAATATTGCCCTGATTAAAATTGAAGGTATATTGTTTAAAACTGTAACTTACACTTTCCCCCTAGATGTGCCTAAATAGAAACAAATGAAACACCAGTTGCATATTTTCATTTTTAAATATATGATCATACTGAACTTATTTGTAGAATATAGATATACTAATGTGTAGATTTATTCAGCAAATAGCAGTGAGTGTTTATAAATCCAGCCCTTGAGACCAAGATAGGCAAAGACTTGTAATAGAATGGAGAATGTCTAAGGAGCTAAGTGTTCTTTATGTTAGTTGGGGAGTTGCTAGTGCCACAGTCCAAAAGTCCTTTTAGCTAGCTTGCAGGCATAATTTTCATTTTTTATTGATGTCAATGGGTGGGTTGAGGTCAAAGATTATTACATTTTACTTGACAACTCATGCTATGTCACAAGGCAGTGTGATGTGTTTTAATAAAATTATGCATTATGTATGAGATCTTGTAACAATTAAAAAGGGAGAATTGACAGCACAGAAAATTAAGTTCTTAAAAATGAGTCATAATGGTCGAGGCTTGCTTGAGAAGACTGATCTTGTTTAATCACCTACTCTCTAAGCATGTGGAGTGTTTTTGTGGACTGTGTGGTTTTCTCTAACAAGAGATGAAAAAGATGTTAATGTGATATTCAAAAAATGAACAAAGAGTTGTTGATGGTCCTAATCTCAATTAGAAGCCTCTTTGCAACAGAAAAGAAGTTAAATGGGTTAAGACAGTTTAGTAAGAATCTGACAATTCTAAAATATTTAATTCTTGATTTGGTAATGTTCTTATCATATTAGTAATCTTTTAACTGTACCTTAAGACAGTAAAATATAAGAATATTTAAAGGAAATTGTAATCTACTTGATTCTAGACATGGTATTACTTAATCATCCATTGTTGTAGGGTCTTTGCAAGTCCTCAAAAAAAAAAAAGATATGATATCAAATATTTAAAATTTTCTAAACAGTTTTCAAGATTCCTCTCTGCAAATCATATTCTAAATTTGAATAAAATTATTCTTTATGTCTTAGGTAAGAGGAGGAAATAAAAACCTGCTTTCTAAATGGAGTATACTGCCATAATTTTGTACAGAATGAAATTTTCTCTCATTGAATTTACTTGTTTTCTTTGTATTATCGATTTTGTAAGTTATTTAATAGAGAACTGATTCATGCATATCTTAAATGCAATGAGGAATTTCACACTGATTTTCAGAGGACTGGACAGATTTTTTGAGGAATGTCTATGCTATAATTATCCAGTAATTTTGGAAATGCTGCAATGAAGTTGCACATATTTTAAAGTTCATAGTTTTTCTTGTGCTAATGTTTTTGCTATATTTTTATTTTTGAGAATGTTATCTTGGGGTAGAAGTTATATGTTAATGCTATAGTTGAGTACACTTTTTGTATAATATAAAAATACATATTAAAGATAATATACAAATCATAATATACAGTTTTTAAGCTTCTTATGAATTTGTTCAACATATAAAATTGAAGATCAGTTAATTGCATTTTCTTTTTCTAGTAATAAAGTGTGTATTAAATATAGAAAATATACTGAGGGGAATTTTAATAAAAGCATGGAAATGACAAACAACTGTACAAAATTCCAGGCCTATAGTCTTGTAACGAAATTGCACATTAAACATTTCATCAAATTTCATTAAGGTGAAAGGTGTTTTTTTGATATCATCTAGAACAAGTGATTTTTCAATGGAGTTCTGTATCAATGGTAAGGTTATTCCAATGTAAATAATTGTTCCTTCTTGAAAAATTAAGGGTATAGATTAACAATACATTTATTTCTTAGCCTTAAGCTTTAGTTCATAATATTACAAATTTTGTAGTGAAATCACAAAAACATAATAAAGATTTATTATGAACCAGACATTGTTGTAAGCACTTTATATGCAAGATGATTTTTAATCCTCATAAGAACCCTTTGAATTATGCACCATTACTAGCTTAATTTTTTAAATGATTTCGTTGATCTTTTCTATTGTTTTTTGGGTCTCTGTTTCATTTAGTTTTGCTCTGATCTTAATTATTTCTTTCCATCTACTATCTTTAGGATTGGATTGTTGTTGCTTTTCAAGTTCTTTGAGGTGTAATGTTAGGTTGTTTATTTGAAGTCTTTCCATTCTTTTGATGTAAGTGTTTATTGCAATAAATTTGCCTCTTAGTACTGCTTTTGCAGTATCCCACAGATTTTGGTATGATGTATCTTTATTTTCATTAGCTGCAAGAAATTTTTTGATTTCCTGTTTAATTTCTTCTTGGACCTATAGGTCATTCAGGAGCCTATTGTTTAGTTTCCATGTATTTGTATAGTTTCCAGGGTTTTGTTTGTTGTTGTTGTTGTTTTTTTTTTTTCCGGTGTTAGTCCATTGTAGTCTGAAAAGATATTTGGAATGATTTCAATTTTTAAAAATTTGCTGAGACTAGATTCGTGACCTAATATGTGGTCTATCCTGGAGAATGTTCTTCAAGCAGCTAATAAATTATATACAAAATAAACTATAGAGGAAACTTCTTATGACCTGTCTCCCATTTCCACCACCCACTCTACTGCTAATAGTTAGTGTGTGTTTTTCCACTAATGCTCTCTGTTTATGTGATTCCTGTATGACTGCATATGGAACCAAGTATTTATTTTTTTATATATATGTAATGTTTTATATAAATATTTTTAAAAAAATATTTATGTTTTATACATGGATAAGCTGATATTCTGTGCACTATTATGTCTTGCTTTTCCACTGAAGAACTTGAGATCTTTTCATTATTTTTTTCATTTTTTTCATTCCATTTTTTAACTTCTGCATTTTCCATCAAGTATTTAAGGATTCCTCTTTGATAGTACTATTTAGATTGCTTTCATTTATTTCCTATTACAAATAATGTCCCAGGAACATCTTATACATACTACTTTGTGGCTATCTCAGAGTATTTACTTGTGATAGAGACCTAGGATGAATTAGAGAATGGATATTTTACACTTTGAAAAATATTTCCTGATTTGCTTTCAAGGAAAATATATCTATAAGTATCTACTATAGCTATATTTACATTCATCTATCTGTCTATCATCTCCCCAAATGTTTGTTAGTATTCAAAAATTTTTGTTGATCTTATGTGTAAGAAAATATTTTGCCATGTTTTAATTGTTTAATTGGTTTTAATGAAGTGGAGTTCCTTTTCAACAATTTTAGTCATTGTTTTCTGATAATTTCTAGTTCTCTACATACTACTCCATTTAATTGTTTACATTTTTTATATTGATTTTCTAAAATGTTATACTTAGCATGTTTCATTTAGTGATTCTTCAGTTTATTCTCTGGAATGTTATACAGAAAATTGTGTTGTCTGAAAGTAATAAAAGCTTTGTTTCTTTTTCTCCCCAATGTTTATGCCATCTATTTTTATATTAACTATGAATTCTGTTACAGCATTTTTGTACCAATGAATATGAACATTCCTTCTTTTGTTCCTGATTTAAGTAGAATGATTTAAGTATTTCACCATTAGGTTTTTGGGGTTTTTTTCATGTATCTGTCAGATAATGTTCATTAAGTTAAAGAAATTTTTTTCTCTAACTTACTAGTTTTTTTCCAGCAAGGATAAAAATTGAATATTAGTTATAGCATTTTGAGAAACATTTATTAAAATGATTAGGTGATTTTTACCTTTAATCTCTTAATTTACTGGATTATATTACAGGTTGAAAATAATAATATAAAAAACAAGTGCTCTAAGTGTTTATTTCTCCTAATTAATTATTTCACAACCCTTTGAAATGAAGAGGCAAACTCAGGCAGGTTATTTATGTTGTTGAAATTCACACAGTTAACATGTGAAGGAATTGGGATACCCTGAGGTTGAAACATTGACTTCTTCCTTGAATAAGTGTTTCATGGTCATGATGTATTATTTTTGAAAATTTTCCATTTGATTTGATTTATAGGTTTTTTTGCTTATGTTCATAGGTGAGATCAGCTTATGTTCTCTCTTTTTTCTTACCTTGTTTTAGTAGTAGGACAGCTTTTTGATATTTCTCAAATGTACTTAATATATGCGTTAATTTTATAATCAGAAAATAAATTTTGATGTTATTTCAAAAGATCATGCATTAATATTTACTATGAAAAAAGAGTCATGGAAGTACTGGAGGCAGAAGAAGCAAGAAACAGATTGGAGAGTTAGCAGGATATTGCAGTAGTCCATATACTGGATGAAAAGGTTCCTAAAAGCAGTGATAGTGATAAATGAAATGGAGAGAAGATGGCAAAGAGAGTTATTCATGTAGCAGAATTAACATTACTTCGTTAAACATTTAATGAATTTCTACTGTGTGTCAAACATTAGTCACTCTCATGGTCCCCAATGAAGCTTAAAGTTCAATGGAGAGCTTGACAAAGAAATAATTACCATGAAATACAATACCTTTTTGGCAATTCTATGTAAATTGTGCAGCATTCTGGAGGGATTGACAGAGAAGAAAATACTGAATTTAGCCTTAAAAGATGACTAGAAATTTTTTAGGAGGAAGATTTAGAGAAAGAGACATTTCTAATAGAAGAAATACACAGTGAAGAGTCTGAATACTAGAAAAATGGAGAATACATAATGTTAGTAACATCCTATGCTCAAAATATTTCAAATTTCTAAATTTTTATGCAAAATGATCTTAAGATAAACTCATGCTATTCTGGACTGAGGATGATATGAGACATTGTTATATATAGCAAAAGAAGAGGAGATATTGATAGAAGAAAAGATTGAAAGTATAAGAAGTGCCAGTTTATGGAGACTCCTTATAAAATATTTGAAATGTAAATTGCTATGATGTACCTGCAAATTTCAGAACAGAGAGGAAAATGATAGGCTCTAGCTTAGGGCTTTAATTTTGTGGTTGTTGTTCAATAATAGAGAGAATGTCAGTCCCTTAACAACTTTCTGCGAAGCTGAGGGTAGATTAAGGTATATGTAAAATAACACATTTCTTGGAATTAATGGTCTCTAACAATTTAAAGTAAAATAAAATAGTACATTGATTTGTTTAAAGTCTAAAAATGCAGAAATAGAGATATTCTATTTCCTCTTTAATTTCAGATTCTGCTTATGACTTGGAATGAGAAATCAGCTATGATATCATTATTTTCCTGCTTCACAGAACTTAATGAGCTTTTAAAAGTAATTTTAGCAATTGGCAAAGTCATGTTATGTTAAATAGTACCCTCTGTGTATTTCCACGCAATTTGTTTTGCTGCTTTTCTCTGGAGAATCTAAACATTTACCCTAGTCTGCCAATACTTCAATTTCATAGGTTAATACCTCTACACTCCCTTGGGTTGAAATTTTTGCAAGTGAGGAGGAGCATTCCCATAACCAAAGCAGATGCTGGCAATTGAAGTCATAGCTAGCTAAGCAAATTGGCCGTGGTGTGTAGCACCTCCTTGTAAGCATGTTGCTGGAGAAAAGCTGGTGTAGATGGACAGAGCCCAGACATCGTTACTCAGATTACATTGAGGTGACTGATGCAGTGGCTTCATCCCTCCTGGATTTTCTGTTTTTTGCTGTAGGAAAAGAGTGATCCTTTTATTTTTTCTCACTCCAGAGTGACCTGATATAATTTTATGGAGATTTCATATGAAAATTTAGACATTCGATGTAAGATTTTTTTCACACATGACTTTAACAGGACCTTTGTGGTTTCTGTGTCAGCCAAGATCATTTTTACCCATATTTCTCCATTTCACTAGTTAAGAAAAAAAGACGTTATTAGATTGAAGACCATGCTTTTCCAAGAGAAGCCTTGTTTATAATGCCTTCCTAATATACCAATTTGACTACTCTCTTCGCTCCTTTTAAAGTCATCTATTTATTTATTTAATTCATATTTTAGTGGGAAACTATTTTATCCCAGTGCAAAGCTAAGGGCTTTTGACTTCAGGTGAGAAAGACTGCATTAGTCTGTTTCTGTTGCTTTTAACAAAATACACAGAACTGCGTAATTTATAAGAAAATGAAATTTATTGCTTACAGTTTCGGATCCTGGAAAGTCCAATGTCCAGGGAACACTTATAGTAAGGATTTTCTTTGGTGGTAGTTTTACAGCAATGCAGGAGTCTCACATGTGAGAATATGGCAGAGCAGAGAGAGAGAAGTAGTTACTCCCGCATTCTACTTTTAAAGCCCTCAGAACTACGCCCATGACCACCATTTTTAATCCATTCACTGCTACCTGGTCCCACAACCTAATCACCTCTTCAAGTTCCCACCTTCCAATTACCATAATAGGATTTGCCTCCATCTCAGCAGTCACTGTGGGGATTTAAGCTTTGATGAGGTGGTGGGGGGAGGGGAGGCAACCAATCTACAGCAAATACCTTTTCTTGGGCTGTTTACATTGTACTAAAGGAAAATACTGACCACAACTAAATAGACAGATATAATAATTACAAAATTGTGGGTGTCCTGAAGAGACAATTGGAACCTGATATGGAGGACACAAGTAGGGCAAAGTGATGAATTTAGCTAATGTGGTCAGGAATGCCTCTGTGAGGTGGTGACATTTGACCTGGGGCTTAAAGAATGAGAAGAAATGTAAAAACCAGGAGGGAAAGCATAGTGGGCAGAAGAAACAGCAGCCCCTGTTAGGAACATGCTTTCCAGTGATGATGTCACATTCTGCATAGAGTGGCAAGTCCAAGATCTAAATTTCTTCCTCTTCCCCAAAATGATAGCTCATGCATGGGCCTGTATATCTGTGCTGTAGCCATGGGTAGTCCAGGAGGAAGGTTGGTTCAGGAGTTATTTGCCATTTGGCTCATTTTCCCTTATAGGGAAGGGCCTCAGCACTAAGGTTTCCTAATTCACTGGCTAAGATAGTAGGGAGTAAAGAAGCCCTCAGTCAGGATTATAGAGAGCAGCCAAGACCTCCTCTCCACAGTAGCTTGACTACCTAACTCTCTTGTCCGACATCCACAATGTTAAAACAAAACAAAAAACAAATTTAAAAAAACTGGTAGAGTCATGCAAGTCAAGCAATGTAACCTCAGCCTTTCTTTAAATCTCTCCTTATTAGCCACCTAGAACTCCTCAGGAGAATGTGAAGGGTGACTGCCTGTGGTTTAATGGCTCAGAAATAGCATGTGGCACAACACTTCAGTATTTAGAGCAATGGGATAATTAAAATTGTGTTTTTCATGAAAATGTTCAAATATAAGTGCAGCTAAAATGTGGAGATGCACAAAGTGTGAAGTCCATTGCTCTGCAGGGAGCCAACCTAGTGACTGCTATAAACAAATCACCATTCATTTATTGATCTGTCATTGACCTACACTACAAAAATCAATGTTATTTGAATCCCTTGTCTACACTGAAAGGATATATTCTTGAGCACTAAAGATCAATGAACATTACTTTTCCTAACAATGAATTGAACATAAACAAAAAATGTTTTCATACAAATAAAAATAGGCTTTATAGGAAAGTTGTCTCCATAACCGCAAGTAAGGTAGACCAAAGTCTTTGGGTTAAAGGCTATATCATTTTATTCTATAGGACTGTTATTTGCCTACCATAAAAGTTGCAGTGAATATTTGAACAGCGGTGCATTAAGTAGTGCATTGTTTATAGTTTTTTGTGAATAGCTAATTCTTTTTCAAATGTGCAAAAGTAAATTTTTACCCTTTTAAGGAAAACTCCACCTTCAATTTTTAAAATGCACATTTTATTTCTAGTCTCCTTTCTTTTTTTACTCTTCTCCCCACTCCCAATTTTCGTGTGTCCCTCTTCGTGCCTTCTCTTGATTTCTTTGTTTTCCTTTGGGTCCTTTGAATCTCTTTCAATTCTTTTAATTTTATGTTCCTTCATTTAGTCTTGTCTGCTTCCAGGTGGTCGTGTTATAAATTCAGGGAGAGTTGCTTCATCAGGAACATATTATTTCCCCTGGGTTTCCCAGCTCTGTGAACTCCCTGGATGTCTCTACTGAAGAGGAAAGTTATTGTGATGGGCACAGTGGAATCTCCTGCATTAATCCTATTGTCTGCCCATTCACTCCACACACTTGCCCTTCTGTCACATTAGGAAAGTGAACATGGGAAATATGGCTAGCTTGGATGGCAGTTAGAAAGCTTTTACCAAAACAATCCTGGCAGAGTTGTTTTCTTTAGATGGAAAATACAGACATTACCCTTGAATTTACCTGAACCGATTTCCATGGGCTTTCTGAAAACTCTAGCAGGAAGAATTTGATTGGGAGAGTCAGGAATAAGGTTCTAATTTGAGCCCTGGCATTAACATAAAGCAAGAAATATGACTTACTTCTTAAATTTCAGTCATGTTAAGGAAGTAGGAAAACCAAGTTAATTTCCCGTTTTAGTGGCTCTTTGCAAGGTGCAGTTTGGGATCTCAGAACAAGACATACACACAGAGTGTTCTTTAAACAAAACTTTTGATCATCTCTCCTAATTAATCAGGGCTTTCAGTATCTCTCTTTGTATCCATAAGTGGACAAGAACACAGACACTCTATAAATAGATCCTTAAACACTTTATGATCTTCTTGGGCTACTCTTTTGATCCAGAATTCTGAATTTGTTTGCGGAGTTTGCTGTAACCTTGTCTTTGGTTGCTGTTCTCTTGCCAGAGCCCTGCGCTCTTTCTGCCCAGCCTCTTTGAACCATTATTCCCATGGGCTACTTGTTTGGTTCTTGGCTTCAAATTTGCTTTTGGACACTGGCTATTGATCCTTCTTAGATCCATAGTCTAAAGAACCTGGCTGAAGGTCCAGAACCAGTGCATCCCTAAACCCCAAACCTAGGTCCTAGAACTTAGTATGTATATTACTGCTTGACCACTGCGTGTTCAGAAAATATATTTTATGAAACTTACACAGGATGCTTATTAATCATTACCATTTATTTCACCCGTAGTTGCTGATTGTTGCTTTTTTTTTTTTATATAGCAGGGTGAAGGTATAAAGTTTCACTTTGCCCTTTACATGCATATATTTTTATTTACTCCTTTCGTTCTGCTTAAATGTAAGGATAAAGACAAACAAATAAAAATATGGCAGTCAGACTGGGTGGCCACATCTGACAAAATCAGCAGTGTAAATTGTAAAATATATCATATTTTACATGTTCTTTTGGTAGGTATTAGGAACTGGATGTCTGAAGGTACTTTTGATTTTTTTCTGAAATTTTTATAACTTTATAAATTTCAAAGTGATAATAATCATTCCAAAAATTAAGCAATATAGAAGGGTATATAAAAATTATGTTCTTGTTTTGGATGATTGCCTAACAATTCATAAGATAAATACACCATAATTTACTTTGCACCCAGCAGAACTTTTAAACAGTTTTGCCCCTGAATGCCAAGGTTGTTAATAAGGTAATGAATGCCTGTCACAGGAAGTATTTGGGATAACTGGCATGATAATTTTTCATACATAATGTATGAGGGAAGCCTGCATTCTAGGAACCGGACTAGAAGACCAAGATGTTTTCTTCTGCCATTTCTACATCTGCAAATAATGTTTATTACTTCTGTTAATAGGAGAAATAACACCAGTTAAAGACTCAGTTACAAGATGTTCAAAAGTGATATGAATGCCTGTGAGGCTACTCTTTCCCTGATATGATCAAGAGACATGAGAGGATGATCAGGAGCGTTAGGGAAATACACCATGGATAGTTGAAAAGACAGTTCTGCAGACAGCAAGAGATGCAGTGATGGGCTTTTTTCCTTTTTTTCTATAGGTGACCTAAAACAGGTAGTGTGAATTCTAACAGATTGTATGTGCTCAAGTTCTTTTGTGTTTTCTGAAGCTATAAGACAGTCCATTCAGCCTCTCTTGTACAGAAGGAACATTTTGAGTGAATATAAGGATTGTCAGGCCCGTGGGAGGCTGCTGAGTCACATATGATTCACAGATCTAGCTTCAGAAATCTTTAGACTTTAACGTTAAAGTACAGGGTGGTCCATTTTAAAACTGCTTGTTGAAATCTACATTGGGATGTGCTTGAAATGGAGCACTAGGAACAGTGACAGAATGACTATTAATAAAAAAAATCAGGAGACTGCAACAATTCATTCGGAATGTTGATGTTTAATTCATGGTAGTGGCTGCTTCATGATTCTTTCATATTGCATAAAGATGATGAGTTACCTGGGCATGCCATCTTACAGCAGGGACCTCAGGTTAAAATACCATCATCCTCTTTTCACAAGGGCTTGTTAAATGCTTCCTACCTGCTGGCCTGAAAGGGCATCTGAACCCTTGAGTTATAACATGGTGCTCTAACCAACTGAGCTAACCGGCCACCCCCTAGCTGTTTCTAAAATGATTCAATACAGTTTCTAAGTCTTTACTTCTAATTACCAAATAATTATTTCAAATATGAAAGATAAACATCAACACAAATGAGACTTTTTATGAGATTGACCATTGCGTTTTAAAGTGTTTATTTTGTATTTCATGCTAATAATTTAAATTCCAGTAACCATGTTGTCATTTACTTCCTAATACTGCGATTTCTTTTCGTTAGTAATAGCGAACCATCTAATATTAAAGATTTAAGTGGAAAAATAACATTTTTAGTTTAGATTTAAAAAGGCCTTCTCGGTAACTGTATGTGCACGAATCATGCCTTACAGCATGTCTTTAAAAAATTTACTGCGAGTATGACACAGAAGCTTCAATTGGATTGAGCTACAAAAAGTGGTTTTGCTTTCTATACATTTTTTTCATTTAATCACCTAGATTTTGCCCTACTTTCAACATACAGTGCATAAAAGGTCATAGTTACGTGCTATTGTTATTTAAACATGAGTAAATGTTACATAATTTCAAAAGTTAAACAATTCAAATAAAAAATGTTAGAAATTGTGATGAAGAGATTAAGCTGGCTGGTTAGCTCAGTTGGTTAGATGCTGCCTTATAACACCACAGTCATAGGTTCGCATCCCCATACCGACTAGCCTCCAAAAAATAAAAATAAAAAAGAGAGAGAGAGAGAGATCAGTGCTTCCAGGAAAACCCTGTTCCAACATAGAGGAATAAACTCTAGCCTTTGCGTATTATTGGCTGGCTGGTTTGCTTAAAGCACAGTCTTGTAACCCCATGGTCAAGGGCTCTGTTCCCTGGCCAGCCGCCAAAAGAAAGAAATTAAAACTAACTTCTTTTCCTGTGTTACTTAGATGTTTATAGAAACCTTTCACCAATGGTTCACATTTTTTGAAAGGAGTTATTATCAAATAATATCAGTGCTAAAAATTGTAATTTTTTTGCCATTTGATAAGCAAATTCATTGAAAAATTATTGTGTATATTTGAGGTTTACAATATGATGTCATGGGATACATTTAGATAGTAAAATGGTTACTAAAGTTAAACAGATTAACATCTATCATCTCACACAGTTACTTTTTGTGTGTGTGACAAGAGCAGCTAAAATCTACTTATTTAACGAAAATCCCAGATACAGCACAATTTTATTAACTATAGTCCTCATGTTGTATGTAGATCTCTAAATGTGTTCATTCTACATATCCACTACTTTTTATCCTTTGACCTACATTTTCCCATTTCCTTCCCCCTCCCCAGCCAATGTTAACCACTGTTTGATTCTCTGTCTCTGTGCATTTTTTAAATATAATTTTCACTTTTAATTTCACAGTGTTAATGGGGAAAAAACTGTCTGATTTAAAAAAAAAGAAGTAGCTCAGGTTTTTGTTTACATTGAGTAAGTCAGGAAAGGGAGTGGGCTGCTATTCCTATCTAAGAAGCGATCTTCTATTCAGAATGTTGCCTGTGCTCAGATCATCAGAGGGGAACACAAGGGCAATGTATGTGCTGCTCAGGCAAAGAGGGTCAAAGAGAACCATGTTCTGTGGGGACAAAAAGGTTGAAAGCAATTAAATTGCAATAAATTTTTCGAGCTAGACATATATTTACCATCTCATATTGGAAGGCTTCATTCCTAGTTCTCTAGACTCCTGTACTTAATGATAAAAGAGTAAGAATGTTGGAGGTACACTAACCTTTCAATATTCTTTTCTGATGAAAGAGTTATTGTCTTTCTAATTAATTTGCAAATTAATATATTTGCGCTGACAGCTTTTTGAATGTTAAATAAACTCTGTCTAGGAACAGCTGTCAAACAAATTACACCATGGGCTCTATTTAAAAGAAGTGCCACGCGAGTCAGTTTGAGCTCTGGTTTTTATATTCTACATTTGTTTGTATATCTGAACCTGCACCTTGAAAACAAGGAAGGACAGTTGAAATAGTCATATTTTCTGTTCATATTGAAGGACGTAATGTTGCTTTTAGAATATTTTATACTTAAAAACACATGAGGGCTGACTCTACATCTAACCTGCTAGTTTATGTCAAATTTGTGTGCATGTTGTGAATAATATGAGGGTTGACTGCTGTGGACCTAATGCCTAACACTGAGATGTCATAATTGTAAATAAAATAAATAGTGCTTGTTTAATTTGATAATCCTAATGAAAACTTAAAAATCTAATTTGAGGAAGAATTGTAGCATTTATGCAAACATGAATATTTCCACAGAGATTTTTTTAAGGAAGAAAATATCTGGGTTTTCTCAAGTATTTAAATCCTTATTTTATAACTACAACTAACTTTTCTCTTGTCAGTAAAAAGACTTCTGTAAATGTCACTTTCTCTATTTAAATCCATGAAGCCGACTTCCAACCCAGGGCTATGACATTTTATGAAACAGAAAACAAGGGGCATTTCTAAGTTCTGATGAGAGGAGAGTTGAGGGCTACTATTTGATGGTTTAATGATGGGAACCAAACCAGGTTTTAGATCACTGCTTCAAGTAACATTTATTAAGATAGTTATACTTTATTGGTTTCTAAGGGTAAACTGCTCTACCACTTACTAAACTCTGTGACCCTGGGCAAGTAATTTAACCTCTCTATGCTTGTTTCCTTATCCATACAGTAGGACTAATAATAGTATGTATCTCAGTAGTTTTTGTTGAGAATTAAAGAGTTTGTTCATATAACATGTTTAGAACAGCTCCTGGCACATTGGTGCTCAATGTATGTTATCAGTTATTTATTGAGCACCTACTCTATGTTCAGAACTGTACTACATATTCTCAGAATACAGAACTATAACCTATGGCTCATCCATTTAAGGAATTTATTATTGTTGGAGAAATAACACTAATATAAGATGACCTATCAATGTGTTTGACTATTTGCAGGACAGGCTATACATATCTTAGAAACTTAGAGAAAAGAGATTTATGAGAGTTTGAGGATTTGGATTGACCAGAGAAGGACCTGAAGCACAGACTTGAAGGATGATTTTTTATAGCTGAAGAGGCTGAGAGAGGTGATTTCAGGCTAGTGGAAAACATGATTAAAACCGTGACAAAACTGACATGTTTGTGAAACAGTTAAACTGGTTTGACTAGAGCTATCGATCCTTGTGGGGAAGTGGATTGGCCGTTTAGGTCCGAATCCAAATATAATAAGCATTTGAGTATTTTACAGTATTGTAAATATTCCTATTGCTCAGCTAGTAATTCAGAGAAAAAAAAAATGGGGAGATTTTTATCATGACATTAAATAATGTTTACATGCTTGAATTAGGCTAAAATAAAATTTGTGAACAATTTGCAATGACTGAGAAAAAATACAGATAAACAATGAAGGGGAAGATCTTCGATAAAATGAATAGAGGTTTTTTTTAATGAGTAATTAGAAATTCAGCTCATTTGGCTCATAGAAACACCAGCAGCAGATTGTGTGGCCATGTGGGACACTTCAGTTGTCCCCAGGCTGCAGAGGGTCTAGGCTGGAGGTTGTAACTAACTGTTGATGTGGAAGAATAATAAACAAAGCCCTCAAGGCCTCAGGGAGCAAATCTCACATATGAGAACCCTTCCCCCTCTAGCTAATCCACGGAACTAAATTAATATCAACCCTGAAGTGTATTGCTTATTTGTTGTCTTGAAAGCTGGAAGCAAATTGCTACAGCTGAGGCAGGAAGTATTAACTAAAGAAACAATTCAAAAAATGCTTGGATAAAGTAAAAATCAGTTCAAGATGGTAGAAAAAGTAGATCTCCTGAAGAATCTTTGGCCTTTGAGAACTATGAATATGATATTTTTAAAGTGGATTAACTACACACGCACATACACACATAACACACGAGTAGCAAAAAGCCCAAAGAAAATTAAGGCAGAGAAACATGAACAGCTAAAGAATCAGATTTTAGTGATACGAGTTTTTAGCCTACTCCCAAGTACTTTACCTTTCCACTCTGATTAGCATGATCGCATCCCTTTTGGCATTTTCTACAGTATTACTCTAGACAAAAATGGAGTACTAAAGCATTTCACAAGTCGAAACAGCTTTCTAAAAACAGAGCAGCAGTGTTATTGAAAATGGTTTAAATTGGGAATAATTTCAGGAACTAAGTAACATTCCTAGCATGACATTCATTTCACAGGTGATCCTATGATTTAACGTAGATACAAGCACTCCCTTTACACCAAAAGAGAAAGGAAAGTATTCTATTATAAATTATCCATGTTATAAGAAATGCATATTTAGCAAAATTGCATGTCTCGGTTATTTAAATCTTTGGCTTACTTATGTTATTTTTACCCAACTATGGGAACGCTGTGGGTGGTTTATTATATAACAAAAATAGGAGCAGTTTGGCATTGGTGGAATATTTATAGCAAGTGGAACCCTTGACTTTTTAAATATGGAACCTTATTACTTCAGATTTGTGAATAAGCTATTTATATATCAACACAAATGAAATGGTCAGTTTGTTAGATTTTTTAATATTTTAATTTTTCCAGCTCCACAGGGCATAACTATGTCTCTTATTCCTTTGGATTAAAAATAGTGGCATTAGGACAGGGCTCCAAATGGTACTGACTTCTCCCTCTCCCACCATCCCTTCTATAAATCCTTTACTGTAGCAAGCCCCCTTCCTTTCCCTTTTCTCCATGGTGTATCTCCCAATCTTTCTTTGTCTCTGTGATAATTGCTAGTCGAATAAGTTGAGAAGGATGTGGAAGAAAGATATCTGTTTTAATATTCTTTCCTTACAAATAGCAATAGTTTACATGCTTTATTCTCTTTTCCAGAGGACGTATTCACCTCGATTAAAGAAAGAAAGGATAGTTAGTTTTCGGAAGAACCTATTGTAACAACTCTTAGTTTTCACTTTGGCTCCATTGTTCCAACCAGGCAATTTCTCCCTTTAGCTTAGCATTTAAAACAATTAAATAGATAACATTGCAGACTTGACATTTTCTACTCAACTATTACTCTTTACAATAGATTAAATGGGCTGTAATTTGTGCTTTTCTGAATTTGATGTTTCTGAAATGCATGCAGAACTAAATGGATTATCATCTTTTCTTTTTCTTTTTGAAAATAGAGAGTTTTCTGAATTATGTACTACTTTTTGGAAAGCCACATTAAAGACAATTCCAACCTCAAAATGAACAATATTAATTGAATGGCAAGTTTTTTTTTTTTTCTTTCAAGCTTAATGAGAATTTGAATATTTTATATGTTTGCTTTCAGCATTTGGGGTCTTTCTGAACAATAAAGGGAAGCAGAGGATATAAATGATCTCAAGTTTTCAATAAAATATTTACCTTAATTTTTAAAGATATCTTAGTGAATGCTTCAAATTCCACTGAATCTGTAGACAACATCAAACAGTTGGAAACATATCCTACTAGTTGACCCTGTAATGAGTTATTGTAGGGACAAAAGATTAGAAGACATAATTTTTTCCTATGATATTCGGTATACACTTAAAAGATTTGAAATTTTAAGTCATGTACTCTAGAGATTTAATAATTCCTTTAAAATATTAAGTCCACATTTTGAAAATTAGCTACTTGTTAAAAAGTGGGTGTTGTTTTGAGATGCGTGGGTCCAGCATTTCATTTTTTTCTTGATGTAGGTTATAGGGAGAAGAAATGCATTCAATAAAGGCAATTGTATTACATTTCTATTCTTTTTTTATTTATTCAATAAATACTTATGTACCTACTATATTCAAGGCACTGTCATAGAAACTGAGGATGCAGTAATAAGTGAGAATAAAAGTATATCCATCTAATTGTGAAAGTGTAAGGAAAATAAGCACGAAGCACAATTAAAGAGATTTTGGAGTTTAGGAGATAGATGAGAATATTTTTAGTTTGAGAGATTATGAAAGGTGATATTAGTGTATTTGTGGAATTTATCCATTCACAGTACAGGTGAGAGATTAATTCATTACTCAAGTAGAGGTTATAGAGCAAAGGCAGAATGTGGAAAAGGCCAGTCAACACACATTTACACATGTAAAATGTAAGGTCAGATGAAGTAAAACATCTTAGAAAATAAAAAGCTAGAGGGTGGGTCACTTAACTTTTCCATATTTTTCTCATTTCTAAATTGTTTTCAACTGTGAAATGTGAACACTAGTTTTTATACTGACTAAATCAGAGAATGTGTTAAATAGCATGGAGATGGTACCAGATAAGGGCTCAGTGCATTTAGCTATCAGCTATATGTTGGAAAAATGCTGATATACTGTTATTTAAGAAAGGACTGGAGGTGGATAAGATGAAGAAATTGGTGATATGAGCTGGATGACTGGGGCGATGGTTTGCCAACAAGGAGGATGGACACAGAAGGTTCATAGTATGGGGAGAGATGTTGAGTCAAAATGATTTGAAAAGTAAGACGTCAAGACGGAGTGAACAAATTGTCATTAAGGTAGAACTGGAGCTCAGATTTTGGGATTGCATATGTAATGAAGTCATATGATTTTAAAGGAATACAGATAAAGAGAAGGGAAGGAGAAAGGTGGATAAAATCAAAGACAGTTGTTAAGAAATGAGTGTATTTGGCTTTAGGAGAATGAAAAAGGGTCAGATGATAATAATTTAGAGGAAGAGAGACCAGGGAATAGGGTTATAAGAGTTATCAAAACAGGGTTTCGGCTTTTCCTCGGCGCTTCTTCGTGTCCGCACGGTGTCTCCAGGCCTCTTAGCCGCTCAGGGGCGATTTCAAGATGGCGGTGGCTGCGGCGGTTGGCACGGAGTAGCTGAGGTGGAAAAGGCGGCCACTGGGCCTCAGGCAGCCGGGAAACTTGTGGACCTTCCTCTTGCCATCTCTTAAGGGAGGACCGCTGCTGGTGGCCGGTCGTGGGGGGTGATTGCCACTTTGCCTCCGGCAGGAGAGGCTGCCTCATTTACAGGCAACAGCTTTGAAGTGTGGAGCAGGAAAAGAACAGTTTCTTAGCTGCAAAAGTGAGTCTCTAAACAGGGAACACGGTGCCAAGGCTGCTGTGGATGCAGACAGGATCCTGGAGGCCAGGGCCACACTGAAGGCGGCCAGCTGCCCTATTCAGGATTTGAGGTTTCAGGCCGGCATTAAAGAAGATTCCTGGGAGCGCCCGAGCCACACTGCAGGACTGACTGAACAGCCCGAGGTGGCAGCAGCCGAGAACGGGGAAGGCGACAAACCAGAGGCAGAGAGTGAGCGCCCAACCTGGCACAGCCCTGTGAGTGACCCCTGGCCCAGTCCTGCTCGGGGCGCTGACGCCCACCCGGCTTCCGCCTGCATCACCGGGTTACTCACCGCCCCGGGGCTGCCTCCATTCTCCCAGGTGCTGGCAGCTCCAGCCCGGCTCGGCTCGGACCCTCACTGAGCCTTCCCACTTGCTTGGCCCGGCGTGGGACATCCCAGGGCCTGCGGGCCGGCCTCCCCTCCCACTCCCCCCGTGGTTCTCTGGCGGGGCTGGTGGCGTGGGGCGTCCCCAGCCAGTGTCGGGAGGGCAAGGAAGTACAGGCAGGGCTGAATGTCACTCCACCACACCCTGGACTCCGGCCCCCGGTAAACTTCCTGTTACTGGGAGGCATATACCATCTCTGCAGCCACCAGTTCGGAAAAACGCCTAACCAATTTCTGATTGGGAATAGTGTGGTAGGAGAGTTCCCAAGTCCGCTTGAACCTGCCGGAGAGCTGGCTGCAGGCGGGCGCTAGATTCGATCCATGCCAGGGTGATACAAAGGTGAACAAGTCCCGAGAAAGATCTACACAGTGCTACAAAGGCACCCAGAGCGACCGGTCATCTGTGCCTACCAGAAACCTGGTAGACTTCCTGGGTGAGGCGGTGCCGAGCAGGGTCTTGAAGGCCCAGCTGATAGACGAGGGTTGCAGAAGACACGCCCCAGCCCAGCACAGTGCGCACAGAGTGGGGAGACATGTGGCCAGGGAGGCGGAGAGTCGACAGAAACCACACACCCGGTGGGGTCGCCACTGCACTATCCAACAGCCTGGGCCAGAGCACATGGAAGAGGGAGAAGTCCTGCACAGGAAGTGAAAGCTCAACAGAGATCACACACCCTGTGGTACATGATCCAGCAGCCCAGCAGAGTCCAAGCTGACCAGAAAGGTGGCTCCCCGGAGAGGCCCAAGACCCGAGGCAACCATACACACAAGGCACTAGAGGCCAACTGAGCAGTCACGGAGGTAGCCATACGAAATTGGCAACCACAGCAACATCTTAGTTAGTCATTAGTCTCAAAACAGTGGACTGTGAAACCCCCTGCCACAATGAATAAACACCAAAAAAAAGATACCAGAAATACAAAAAATCAAGAAAGTACACCACCAAAAGTTAATAAACCTCAAACTCTAGATCCTATAGAACAAGAAGCCCTTGAAATGACTGACAAGGAATTTCGAGTGATAATTCTAAGGAAACTGAATGAGATACAAGAAAACTCAGCTAGACATCATGATGAAATGAGGAAAAGCATACAGGATCTGAAAGAGGAAATGTACAAGGAAATCAATGTCTTGAAAAAAATGTAGCAGAACTTGCTGAACTGAAGAAGTTATTTGGCGAAATAAAAAACACAACGGAGAGTTTAACCAGCAGGCTTGTCGAAGTTGAAGAGAGAACCTCTGAACTTGAAGATGGGCTGTTTGAAATAACACAAGCAGACAAAAAGAAAGAAAAAAGAATCAAGGACATTGAAGAAAATCTGAGGGAGATATCAGACAACGTTAAGCGCTCAAATATCCGAGTCATGGGTATTCCAGAAGGGGAGGAAAATGGAGATTGCATTGAAAACTTATTCAACAAAATAATATCACAAAACTTCCCAGGTGTAGGAAAGATCACAGATCTTCAGATCCAGGAAGCTCAATGATCTCCAAACGTATTCAACCCAAAAAGGCCTTCTCCAAGACATGTTATAGTCAAATTGGCAAAACTCAGACACAAAGAGAGAATCTTAAAAGCTGCAAGAGAGAAGCGTCAAATCACCTATAAGGGAGCCCCAATCAGGCTAACATCAGACTTTTCATCACAAAACCTAAAAGCTAGAAAGGAATGGGATGATATATTCAAAATACTAAAAGACAAAGATTGCCAGCCAAGAATACTGTACCCTGCAAGGCTATCCTTCCGAAATGAAGGGCAAATAGTATATTTCTCAGACAAACAAAAACTGCGGGAGTTCACTACCACACGACCACCCTTACAAGAAATCCTCAAGGGAGTACTGGGTTTGGTTCCTGAAAAATAACTACCACTGCCATAAAAACCCAAGAAAAATCAAAACCCACTAGTAAATAAAAATGGCATTCATGAAGAGAAAACATGCAAACAAAAGCACTATCTACAACCTAAGGAACCAACAAACACAGAAACCAAAAGTAAATCAGAAAGGAAGGAACAAAAGACACCTAAGACAACCAAAAAACCAATAAAATGCTAGGAATAAATCAACACCTTTCAATAACAACTCTTAATGTAAAAGGCTTAAATTCCCCAATCAAAAGACACAGACAGGCTGACTGGATCAAAAAGGAGGACCCAACTATATGCTGCGTACAAGAGACCCACCTCACCCATAAAGATTCACACAGACTAAGAGTGAAAGGATGGAAAAAGACTTACCATGCAAACAGAAAAGAAAAACGAGGTGGAATAGCTATTCTTATATCGGACAAAATAGACTTTAAACTAAAAACCATAAAAAGAGACAATGAGGGACACTACTTAATGATAAAAGGACTGATCCATCCAGAAGACATAACAATCATAAATATGTAAGCACCCAATGTCGGAGCAGCCACATTTATAAAACAAACTCTATTAGATCTAAAGAAGGAAATAGACACTAATACCATAATAGCAGGGGACTTGAACACCCCACTGTCAATATTAGATCATCTAGGCAAAGAATCAGTAGAGAAACACAAGATCTAAACAAGACTCTAGACCAATTGGAATTGGCAGATATCTACAGAACATTCCACCCAACAACCTCAGAATATTCATTCTTCTCATCAGCACATGGATCATTCTCCAGGATAGATCACATATTAGGTCACAAATCAAGTCTCAATAAATTCAAAAAAATTGCAATTATCCCATGTATCTTCTCAGACCACAATGGATTAAAACTAGAAATTAATAACAAACGAACCTCTGGAAACTATACAAACACATGGAAATTAAACAGCATTCTACTTAATGACATATGGGTCCACGAAGAAATCAAGCAGGAAATCAAAAAATTTATTGAAACTAATGAAAACAATGATACATCATACCAAAACCTGTGGGATACTGCAAAAGCAGTATTGAGGGGAAAATTTATTGCATTAAACGCTCACTTCAGAAGAATAGAAAGATGGCAAGTGAACAACCTAACACTTCACCTTAAAGAACTAGAAAAACAAGAACAATCCAAGCCTAAAGTTAGCAGACGGAAAGAACTCATTAAGATCAGAGCAGAACTGAATGAAATTGAAACCCAAAAAACAATTCAAAAGATCAATGAATCAAAAAGTTGGTTTTTTGAAAAGATAAATAAAATTGACAAACCATTAGCATGGCTAACAAAAAAAAGAAGAGAGAAGACTCAAATAACAAAAATTAGAAATGAAAAAGGCGATATTACAACTGATTCATCTGAAATACAAGGAATCATTCGAGACTACTATAAACAACTATACGCCAACAAATTTGAAAATCTGGAGGAAATGGATAAATTTCTGGACACACACAAGCTCCCAAAACTGAACCGTGAAGACGTAGAAAATTTGAACAGACCAATAACAATAAAGGAGATTGAAGCTGTTATCAGAAGGCTCCCAACAAAGAAAAGCCCAGGACCAGATGGATTCACAGCAGAATTTTACCAAACATTCAAAGAGGAATTGACACCGATTCTTTACAAACTATTCCAAAAGATTGAAATGGACGCAAATCTCCCAAACTCATTCTATGAAGCAAACATCATCCTGATACCAAAACCAGGTAAAGATATAACCAAAAAAGAAAACTACAGGCCGATATCCTTGATGAATATAGATGCTAAAATCCTCACGAAAATACTAGCAAACAGAATACAGCAACACATACGTAAAATTATTCACCACGATCAAGTGGGATTCATCCCAGGGATGCAAGGTTGGTTCAACATACGCAAATCAATAAATGTGATACACCATATTAATAAACTCAAACACAAGGCCCATATGATCATCTCTATAGATGCTGAAAAAGCATTTGATAAAGTTCAGCACTCATTCATGACAAAGACCCTCTATAAGTTAGGTATAGAGGGAAAGTATCTCAACATAATTAAAGCCATATATGACAAACCCACTGCCAATATCATCCTGAATGGGCAAAAGCTGAAAGCTTTTCCTTTAAGAACAGGAACTAGACAAGGATGCCCACTCTCACCACTCCTATTCAACATAGTGTTGGAAGTACTAGCCAGAGCAATCAGAGAAGAGAAGGAAATAAAGGGCATCCAGATTGGAAAAGAGGAAGAAGTCAAACTGTCCCTGTTTGCAGATGACATGATCCTATATATTGAACAGCCTAAAACCTCTACAAAAAAACTGCTGGAATTGATAAATGATTTCAGCACAGGAGCAGGATACAAAATCAACACACAAAAATCAGTAGCATTTCTTTTCTCCAATAGTGAACATGCAGAACGAGAAATCAAGAAAGCCTGCCCATTTACAATAGCCACCAAAAAAATAAAATACTTAGGAATTGAGTTAACCAAGGAGGTGAAAAATCTCTATAATGAGAACTACAAACCACTGCTGAGAGAAATTAGAGAGGATACAAGAAGATGGAAAGATATCCCATGCACTTGGATTGGAAGAATCAACATAGTGAAAATGTCCATACTACCCAAAGTGATATACAAATTCAATGCAATCCCCATCAAAATTCCAAAGACATTTTTCTCAGAAATGGAAAAAACTATCCAGACATTTATATGGAACAATAAAAGACCACGCATAGCCAAAGCAATGGTGAGCAAAAAAAATAAAGCTGGAGGCATAATACTACCTGACTTTAAGCTATACTACAAAGCTATAATAACCAAAACAGTATGGTACTGGCATAAAAACAGACACACTGACCAATGGAATAGAATAGAGATTCCAGAAATCAACCCACACACTTACTTCCATCTGATCTTTGACAAAGGCACCAAGCCTATTCACTGGGGAAGGGACTGCCTCTTCAGCAAATGGTGCTGGGATAACTGGATATCCATATGCAGGAGAATGAAACTAGATCCATACCTCTCACCATATACTAAAATCAACTCAAAATGGATTAAGGATTTAAATATACACCCGGAAACAATAAAACTTCTTAAAGAAAACATAGGAGAGACACTTCAGGAAATAGGACTGGACACAGACTTCATGAACACGACACCAAAAGCACGGGCAACCAAAGGAAAAATAAACAAATGGGATTATATCAAACTAAAAAGCTTCTGCACAGCAAAAGAAACAATTAACAGAGTTAAAAGACAACCAACAGAGTGGGAGAAAATATTTGCAAAATATACATCTGACAAAGGATTAATATCCAGAATATACAAGGAACTCAAACAACTCTACAAGAAGAAAACAAGCAACCCAATTAAAAAATGAGCAAAAGCAGGTATTTCTCTAAGGAAGATATACAAATGGCCAACAGACATATGAAAAAATGCTCAACATCACTCAGCATCCGGGAAATGCAAATCAAAACCACACTGAGATACCATCTAACCCCAGTTAGGATGGCTAAAATCCAAAAGACCCTGAACGATAAATGCTGGCGAGGTTGCGGAGAAAAAGGAACTGTCATACGTTGTTGGTGGGACTGCAAAATGGTGCAGCCTCTATGGAAAATGGTATGGAGGTTCCTCAAACAATTGCAGATAGATCTACCATACGACCCAGCTATCCCACTGTTGGGAATATACCCAGAGGAATGGAAATCATCAAATCGAAGGTATACCTGTTCCCCAGTGTTCATCGCAGCACTCTTTACAATAGCCAAGAGTTGGAACCAGCCCAAATGCCCATCATCAGATGAGTGGGTACGGAAAATGTGGTACATCTACACAATGGAATACTACTCAGCTATAAAAACAAATGAAATACTGCCATTTGCAACAACATGGATGGACCTTGAGAGAATTATATTAAGTGAAACAAGTCAGGCACAGAAAGAGAAATACCACGTGTTCTCCCTTATTGGTGGGAGCTAAAAATTAATATATAAATTCACACACACACACACATACACACACACACACACACACACACACACACACAAAACGATGGGGCGGGGGAAGAAGATATAACAACCACAATTACTTGAAGTTGATACGACAAGCAAATAGGACATTGTTGGGGGAGAGGGGAGTAGGGAGGAGGGAGGGAGGCTTTGGTGATGGGGAGCAATAATCAGCCACAATGTATATCGACAAAAGAAAATTTAAAAAACAGGGTTTCAAGAGGACAGTGGAGCAGTGGGGGACATGGGGTAGGACAGGGGTAAGAAATAGTTCCATTCTGTACATACCTTGACTATATAGCCAATCTCAAGATCTTCTCACCATTTTTCTTACTATTCTGGCTACCTATCATGCTCAAATCATACTTGAAGCCAGGGAATATACATATCTAACAAGGAGAATTAAATGTGCTCCTGCCATCATAAGTTTGAAAACCCAATGTATCTTCTCATGGAAACAGTATTAGTCAAATTTTGTACCTTTATAAGCAGATATACATGGATTCAATTAATTTTTTTGAGCTGGCCAGAGACTGTAGTATATATTTATTTCTAAGACAAAGATTTTCAAACAATCTATTAAACTTTCTGAGAGCTATCTGTTCTATTTCATAACGATTTAAGGAATTCCTTCTTCTAAAAATTACATACGAGAGTAGTTCAAAAAGTTCATCGAAAAGTAGTTAAAAGAATACGAATCTTTCCATGAACTTTTTGAAGTACCCTCCTATTGTTCCAGGTGATTTAGTGGGATTTTTGTTCTCAGGCCATGTTCTTCATTTAGTCTCTACAGCATTTTCTTCTTATAAAGTTATTAGACTAAAAATTTAAAAAGATGATGAGAAAGATTTGAAATCTGGTAATACAGTATTTTCACATTTTCTTAAAAGTATTGTAATAGCATTTTTGGTTCCATAGAAAAAGGGTTTAGAAAGCAAGTATTCTTTAGGAATACAATATTATCACATTTTAAGGAATATTTTAGTAATCTTTCTTGTTGAGAATGAGTAGAGATCATGAAATTGTCAGGATCTTCAATTTGCTGTTCCTTGTCCTTCTTTCCCACCTGCTGGTATCTGCCCCACATTCATTTGAATGCCTTTTTTCTCTGATCTTGCCTTCTCCAGCCTAGGACTGGTAATAAATTTATAGAGCCATGATCATTAGGACCCATGGAAACTGATGACCTCCAGTATAGTGCAAGTCCTTAAATACTCTAAATCATTCTTTTTAAACCTTCAGCTTTCTTTTTGGCTGCCTATGTTAATACCTTCTACCTATATCTGAATAGTTGACTCTTCCTCCTTTATTACAAGGGAAATAGAGACCAGTAGGTAGAACCATCTCAGCTTTTTGCTCTAGTTGTTTTAGTTACTTACATTTAGATCAAATCTTTTACATTTTCTCTCCAGTCTTCATGGAAGAAGTATTCTCCCTTCCAGCCATGGATTAGGCTTCTCCTTTGTCTGCTTCTTTTTTTTCCCCCATTTTTTTAATTGACATAATATTTGTATATATTAGTGGGGTATAGTCTGATGTTCAATAAATGGATGGAACTGAAGGTCATTATGCTGTGCTTATTTCTTAATTCATCCCCCTTGCACACCCTCTCATATTTGGGATACAGGCAGTGAGCAAGAAAAACCCTATTGAATCTAGTGTCTTTAGAAGGAACTTTCTCTGTCATAGGGGAGAAAAGACTTCTTTCCTCACCTGTTGCAAAGTTCATGGCTGAGACCCCTATGAAACAACACAGATAACAAGAGAAAAGCATACAAATTATTATTATATTTTTCTCTCATTGTGCACTTTTATTGTAAACCTAAGAGAACAGACACAGGTTCCATCCTTATTTTCTTACCTGCATACAGGCTCATCAATGATTGGCAGTGAACAACATTCCTATTATTTCACTACATGAATAAGGCAAAAATTCTTAACATATTGCTAAGCTAGGAAGAAGCTATTGATTTGTTGTAAATATTCACAAAAATAATCAGATTAAAATTGCAAATAAAGGATCACTCCGAACATGTTCTTTTGTCAGTTATCATATGTATGAGTATATATCAACATGAGGTAGGGTTTTGTTACATTTCTTTTAAAATACTTCAAAAATTAAAGCAATGCTGTTGGCTTTGCTAGAAAAATAATATGGAAAAACCAAAAATTAAAAAAAAAATTTGTTCTTCAGGCACATGCAGAAAGTTGTAAAGAGCCGGTCCAAAAAGCACCAAGAAATGATTAGTCAATAAAAATAGGATGCAAATTTTAGTTAGAAAAAAAATTAAATAAACCTAGGAAAAGAATACAAATTAAGTTTTATGTGATATAGGAGCCTTCAGAAAATGAAGAACTAGAGACCCAGGAAAATCTGTGTATTTTTATGGACAGCTGTACAGAAATATGACTGAAGGATAAAAGGGTATGATCTAATGGCGATGGTGATAAACTGGGGAAACTTAGGAAGGTCCGTTTGTTCAGATTCTTTTTGATGTCCCTGTGTGACATTTCTTCCCATTGGGTATAGGCCAGGACACCTGTCACATGAGGGTACTCAGGGGAGAAGGGAGAGAGAAGGTCAGAGAGATCTTCCTACTTTTGCTGTTTTCTCAAATGCCAAGGTATCCTATTTTGGGGTAGTGTTTCCTGCACCCCATCATTGTCATAAATTATATGTTCTTTCTTTCATCTTTGATGTCTCTTTTTCTACTTGCCTTTCTCTTTTTACATAGAAACATACCCCTCCCTATCTGTCTTACTTAAAAAAAAAAAATGGAGCACTGTTACCTCATTGTTCACTCCTTTCCAGCTTTCATGGTTTCTCTCATTCTCCTCACAGATGAGGTGAATAAATTTCTCTCACCTTGTTTGATAATGCTGTAGTCCTTCCTTCTCTTTATAAACTTTTCCTTTGTCTGGCTCTTTTGATACTGTTGTTCTTGGATTCCCTTCTCTTGCCACTACTCAGATTCCTCTGTCCATTCTTTAAATGTTATTTTCCAGAGTTCTAACCACTGTTTATTTTCCTTCTCCCTCTGTACATTCTTCTTTTGGAATCATAAATTGATTTACCTGTGTCCTTTATGTGCATTGTAACTACCAAATCTTTAAATTCTGTGTAGGCTATTCTGAGAGCTCTAAGCCCAATTGCCTACTGTGTATCTATACTTAAGTCTCTCAAAACGCCTCTAACTGAAACAATAAAAACAAACTCATCAATGTCCCTCTAAACTGTTCTTCCTCCTATACTTTCTATATCAAAATGCCCTGTCATCCTCTGAGAAACTCCCTGAATCATCTGCAAATTCTTTCTTCCAGTCACTTTTGATATGTAATAGTGCATGAAATCCTGTTGTCCACACTTCAGAATTTCGGATGAGCTAGTTGTTTCTACCCAGCCTCCTCCCCTTTTCCCTTTCTCCATTTCCCCACCATTGAGGAGTTTGAGTCCTCATTTCTTACCTTGTAACTAGACCTCCCTTCTTCCTTTCTGTTCTCCCTCTAAGCCACCATCTACCTGGTGTCAGAAAAATTATTTTATTATGTTCATATGCATTTATTATGTTCATATGCATTTGATCTTTTTACTCTCTGATTTCTCATTTTCTAATCTCTCTCCATTATTTTGAGAATACAATCTGAATGTTTCAGAAGGATAATTAAGTCCCTTGCTCTGGTCCATCTGTCTGGCTGAATTTTTCCCTACCATTCCTGCCCCCATTCCATACCATTTGCCAAACCACGCTTGGACTCCAGCCATTCAAACTCTTGAAGTTGCTGTATGTGCCATGTTTTATAAATTTCCTCTGACTTCTTTGTTATTTCCTTCTCTTCTCAACTTTGTCAAGTTCCACGTGTCTTTCAAATAGTATTTCAAATAGCTACTCCAGAAAGTCTCCTCTATCAGCCTTCCTGTACCGCTACTTGCTAAGCATTAAGTGACTCCCTCCTGGCTCCTGAAACATGCCGTCCCCAACCCCCATATTCTTGTTCTCCTCTGTCTCTCTCCCTGCCAGACCCAGTTTTAACCCCAACCTGCATCTCCATCTTTTAGTATCTTCTCCAGCAGATACTAGTACTTGTTGAATGGGTTAACAAAGAGCAAACAAAAAATTTGTCCTAGTGGAGTGCTATGTTAGTTTTTTATTACATGAAAATGCTATATCCTCTGTAATTTCCCCCAAATTTTATAGTACCTTCTGGATAAATTTAATAAAATAGTGCTTAGCGATTATGCATGTATGCTTGACTATTTACCAAGAAAGAGAAAGATAAAAATGTACACATATCAGTGTTCTTCATCCTGTAATTTTTCACTTTCATGATGAATGGGATCTTTTCTTATTTCCTTGCCATTATGACCTTTTAATTCCAGGTTGAAAGGCAGAGTGCTTATGTATTTTAGGAAAACCAGATAATACCTCATATCTGTGAAAAATAATCCATGCTCCTATAAAATGTTCTTGACAGCTTGTCAGTGGGGCAGAGAAGTCTGGATGGGTCTTGAATTGCTTTTCAGCCAAAACAGGCTTACCTAAATGAACACTGGTAGTGACAGTGCACTCAGGTGTCAAGTGAGAGTACATGTTTTGGATCATTTTAGCATAAATCAGATTTGGGGCATGAGTTAAATTTATTTCTATAGATGTATATTCTTTGTCTCTCAGTTTCCCAGCTAAAGCAATGTATAACACTTCTTACTATTTGTCAGTGTTGAGAACTGTATATGAGTAGAGATGATTCATTTTCTCTAGGTTCTATGACTTGTTCAGTAACTGCTGAAAGAAATAAGATTTAGAAAGTGATATAAATGGTTTTTGTTTCTACTTGTACCCTACTGTAATTTTTTGTTCTTAATGTAAAAATGGGGCACAATTATATTTTTCTAAAAGCAGTACTAAGAATATTAGTTAGTATTTATAATGTTTTTAAAATATATGCACCAGCTGATAGGTAGCGCAAATTACAAGACTAATGTTTCATGCATCATTCATTTTAATAGTTCTATAAATTTCTCTTTACTTTATACCCTACTCTCATTTATTTGTTTTTTGTTTCTTGATATTCATTTGCCTTTTTCTATCATGTTTATACAGCATGGTTCAATAAATATTCTTCCTTATTTTTATTTATGCTAAAGTATCCCTAGTTTTAATGTATCTCACTTACTAACCAGTTTGTTTCATATAAATCAAGCCTCTTTGTTTTCCTCTAAGGCATTTCATCCTTTTTTATGACTGACTTTCAGTTTTCTTTCTTTCTCTTTAGTTTATCAGCTTATTATTCTTTTATTTGTTCTCCTATACCTCATTTAAATTCCCTTTTCATGTTATGCCTTTATTATTACTTAATTTTTTATTCTGTTACACTTAAATGTATTTGAAAAACATGTGGTGACTTTGATGTACTATTGGAATTCTTCTCTAAGGAAAAGAAAACACACACAATTAAATCTTCATAATTCAAATCATATATACATAGAAAGAAGTGAAAGTTTAAATACAAATCATCTCCTGTCATTTCTACTTGTTTACTAGTGTTTTCTTATATTTGCCTGGGAAGAAAAGAATACATACTTTAGGCCTACAACATAAAGATAAATAAGTGAAATATATAAAGGAATTTTAAATTAAATTGTATTGTTTTGAATGGCCAACTTGTATGGTATGTTGTAATTTCTCCATTGTCAGGAAAAAGTAAGATAGAACACAGATTTAGATTTTTCTAAAATATCATGACATTCATAGCTCATGTTTTAAGATGTCCATTGCATTAATCTAAAGTATATACCTGAAAAGGATTTGAACTTAAATCCTTCAATCATAATTTTAATGATAAATACCATTGCCTTAAAGATTGAACTTTGATCCAGTAATTCCAAATCTAAGAGTCTAGCTAAGAAAACAAAATACTTTCAAGCTTCATGCATGAAGATATTCATTGCAGTGTAATTTGTAGTGGTTAAAAGCTGATAACATCCTAAGTTTCTTTTTAAAAAGGAGAGTGATCAAGTATACTATGGAATGTAGAGATAATAAAGGATCAAGTGGCTATTAAAAAATAAAAAGCTTGCAAAATATTGGTGATGGTATGGGAGAGAATTTATCATATGACATAAGGAAAAATGTTATGTGAATTTTGTATAATATACTTTCAAAATATGTTGTATATATTTTATATAATATACTTTCAATTATGTGAAATAATTTTAAAGACTAGAAGGGAATACACAAAAATGTTAAATGTTCTACCAGGGTGACATAATTATTCTTGCATTTAAAAAAGACTACATTTAAAATTAACAAATGTTTACCTTTATACAGGACAAGATTTATTTATTTATTTATTTATTTCAGGACAAGACATTTATATCATTTTTCTCTTGCTTACTTTCGGGTATTTCTGCATCCTAAAAATTTGTACACTAAAGGTTCAATGCTCTTGCAATTTATACGTGGAGTGGGAGTGTGGACATAGTGGGAATTAGGAAGGAGAAGAAAGATTTACAGGCAATTTAATGAATTATCTGAAGCATAGATATAAAATATCAGTATGTGGCTATTATGTGCCAGAGATCTGATAGAACATTCTCTTTTCTGGTTTCTGTAGTATCAAGTCATGGGTGGATAAGATGCAAGAAGACCTTGTCACACTGGCAAAAACAGCAAGTGGAGTCAATCAACTTGTTGATGTGAGTAAAATGCACCACAGAAACTTGTTAATCTCTTCTTCAATTTGAATGCAGTTCTATCTTTTAGGACACTCTATTTCTATGTTACGGATAGGATGTGATTTCCACATGAATCCAGTAGTGAAATTCTTAGCAAGATCCTTGGTACTGCTAGTTACTGTGAACAAGAAAGGCCATCCCTAACAATGAATGCAACTTTCTCACCGCACTTTACAGTTTATACACAGCCCTCACTTAGATGAGTTCATGAGATGTGTATACTCCTCCCAGATTCAAATCAGGGCGTCATGTACTTATTACCACAACGTTTCCATTCATTGGAACGTATTTTAGAATCTCTTATACAGTGGTGACTTCAAGTCCTGTGATGGATTCTTTTGAATATGCTCAGTGGGAACACATTTTCATTCTTTGAGAGTAGGTTTTATTTTTAAAATTATTTGAGAAGTGTTTACAACCATGTCTGCAGACTAGAGTGAGTCATTGAGATCAGTTGTAAAGGTTTGGGTGCAAGAAAAGGAGATACTATACATGATTTTTCTTGTGATTTATAAACTGGCTATGAAAGTCACCCTAAAATGATTTTTGAAGATGACAGCAATATATAAATATTGTATAACATCTTAAATAGATTATTTTTAGTGGGTAAGCATGTACATGTATAGGTTCTATAAGATTTATTAAAAATTAAATGTCATTTCTGTAGGGTTTCACTGATTCCACTTGGATGTAATTTATGGGACAATTTGAAAGTACTTTCATCTTGTGTTCTTTGTGATGCAGTGAGGCTTTTTATTTTCCAAAAATGTGATGGGTCAATGAAGGTGAAATGGTATAAAAGCAGTTTTATATATATTATGTGAATATTTGTCCTACAAATATTTATATACGATGTTCTTTCCTGGGAGAAACTGGAATGTATGGTTACCTTATATATTAATAGAAATTCATAAAGAAACCTTACTAAGAAAATACTTTTAAAAATTATACCAAAATCTCTTTATAAAACAATTGTAAGTTTCAAACGAAGACTGTGTTGAACACCTAAGTATTCATGAGATATGGAAGATATTTGGAAACCAGAGATGTTTCTTGTGAATAACAATGATCAGATTTAGTTATAGGCAACACTTAAAGAGTGTGTGATATGTCCCAGGCACTCTGCAGACTATCAAGGGTGGAAGTGGAAACACGGTTTCTCTCCTCAGAGAACTGACACTCTGCTAACCAAAGATCTCCATTAGTGGGAGTGCAAAGATGCCTGAAAGTTATTGTAAGCTTGGGATCTGCAATGATTCGTTGTGGGAAAATGTTAAAATATGAAAGCATATAGGATAGTAAGTGAGCCTCTGTGAAAGAGGTGGAGTTGGTGGAAGCTCCAGCAAATCTTTTTTGCTAATTTTCACTTAAATACTATTTAAAATGACCAAGAAGGAAGCTTTTATTCAATCATAATGAGAAAAGAAAAGAGACAAATTCCAGATTCTGTTTACAAGTTATATGACTCTCTTTATTGACAGACTGAGATTGATAATAAGCTGCTCTTGGGAGCCTCTCCCTCACTCCTTCAGTGCTTCTCCAGCCTCAAAAACCACTTGCTTGGCTGACCTCATTGCTGCTTTTGGTGTTAATACATGAAATTTCTCTTGCCAAATCTGCTTTTTGCAATGAATCATTAAGCAAAAAAAAATCTCACCTGGTTTCCATTATGCTTTAGTGAGTATTGATTACTAAGAAGAGTATAAATATTGATAAATTACCTTGTCTGAATTAGGATAACAAAATGAATGGGAAGGATGAAAGAGAATCCCCGTAATTTTCTGCTTATGAGACACATACCTTATTACAGTGACAGAAAAGTTATTAATAAAAGCATTATATGTTACATAACTGGGGGGACAGATGTTAGAAAAAGAGAATTCTTTATTGGAAAAAGAATACAAGTATTAGGGCTCATGAAGGATGTCATTTTACAGAGAAATGTTTCCACATGCCTCATTCCTTTTGCCTTAAGAGAAGGTCATGATGTGGGAAAAAGAATGCATTTCTTTTTTGGCCATGGGAACTTAAAGCCAAAACTGACTGAAAGATGCTAGAGTTGAAAGGGAACTTTGAGCTGAGATTGGGGGTGTTGGATGCATGGTGAGGATGAGAAGGTAAATAAATAGAGGAACTTAGCAGGACCTTGGATTGAAATTCAATATTGTGGAAATGATGCTTCTTTCCAAATTTATTAATGTTTTTACTGGCTTCACAGGGTATAAATAGTTTTTACATGAAGGCCAAGAACCAATGCAATGAGGCAACATAGCTAAAATAATACATCTTTGCAATTTTATGAAAATTGCTTTATGACATCATAAAATATCAGCTCAGGGAAAGTTGGTAATGTGTTGAATAAATTTAATACTTTAACTTTACAAATAGAAGATTTTGCCCAGATGATCTGCCTATCTTCTGATAAAGATCAAGAGTGAAAAATAGGCTTAAGTAGTACTATTGTCCTTGATGCATTTAAATTATAAGAAATCTCTTATTGAATTATTCCACTAACTAATTTCTTGGAGAAAACAAATGTTCATCAATTGCATATGCTCATCTACAAAGTAGATGAAATAATTGAGGGAAGAAAAAAATTATGAGAAAGAAATGATGCACTATAATTTTTCCTAGTGTGTTTAATGTATTAGAATCTTTTAAAATGTAACTGAAGAGGGCCGGCCCCGTGGCGCACTCGGGAGAGTGTAGCACTTGGGAGCGCAGTAGCGCTCCCGCCGCAGTTTTGGATCCTATATAGGAATGGCCGGTGCGCTCACTGGCTGAGCGCGGTGTGGATGACACCAAGCCAAGGGTTGCGATCCCCTTACTGGTCACAAAAAGACAAAAAAAAAAAAAAAAAAAATTAAAATGTAACTGAAAGACTTCATTGTTCTTTCATTAATTCAGGCACTGTACTGAGTCCTTTAATGCATTATCTCATTAGTCCTTAGGACAACCTTGTGCGGTGAGCATCATCATCTTCAATATGCATGAGGAAATTGCAAGGTTAAAATTTTGTTCTAGGTTATACAACTATTAAATTGGTTGCAACTCTGAAATTTAAAAAATTCCTATATGCTTTAGAATATATGTTAATATTTTACATTTTTATATTCTTAATTATATTTTAAGAAAGTTAGCTATTCCCAGTTAGGTACAAGGGTAGTGTATCTGGTTATTCTGCTGCTCTTTTTATAAAAGATGTAAATTAGAAGAAGCCAGACTCTGCCACTAATAATTGTCTACTTATGAATGTTTCCGTTTGAATTTCTTTAAAAGAAGAGTGAAATTCTAAGATGTAAATTTGCATGCATAATTTAAAACCTTCCATTTCTATTGGTAGACACAGAAATGGTTTTCTGTGTGCGTCTAATGAAATAATGGTAAGAATGCTATAGAGAGTAAATTTTCCCTGATTTTGTTTTCATGGTCTTCCAACTGAAGAAAACACGCAATATTTTTTTTAATGGAATATTATAGCTTAAAAAAATCTTTGAGACTGTTATAACTTGTTTCTGCCAATTACTGGCTTTGTGATCTGGCCAAGAGATTTAATCTTACAGAGTTGTTGGGATTGGTGATACAGTCCATATAAAATATTTATTGACATGTAATCAGAACTCAACAAATGTCACTCATTTGTTGCACTGGTTGGAGGTATTGTATAAGTTGGAGTATAGGCTTGAGCAAATGTTCAAAGACACATGATAACCATGTATTTTTCTGTCATGTAACAGTCTAGAGGTGAGCTTTCTAGGGTTGGCAGGCTAGCTCTGCCATGCTCAGCATGTGGCTTTCATTTCTGGGTCTGATATGATTTTTTCAGTTACTATTATTTAATACTCATCATGTAAAGGGAAAAAGATGAGGAGAGCAGATACCTAGTCATGTAAGAGGAAGACATTTGCTCTTATTCCAGTGGTCAGTACTCAGTCACATGGTCACATCTAACTAGAAAGATGTCAGAGAAGTGGGGTCTTAATCTGAATAGCCATGTGCCTAACTAAAATTCTATTATGATGGAACATATAGTGGAGGACAACTAGCGGTATTCCACTGATATGCGTTATTATCTGAATATTATCCTTATAAGAGCTAAAAATGTATTAAAGATATGTTAACACACAGTGGGAGCTGTATTTATATATTTTAAACATTATACATCAAGAAAAATAGAAACAAAAATTCCCACATTTTGAAAAACATATATGCAGTCTTAATAATCTAAATTATAGAATATCTGGAAATATATTTTATTACTACTAAACACACACACACACACACACACAGACACACACACACACACACACACACACTCCTTATCTACCATGATGGCAAAGGGAGAAGCTTATCACATACTCATGAACAGATAACATTTTAAAAATTAAAGCGGTCTTAATATTCTTGAAGACAATGTTTTTAAGTTCCTGAAACATTTGCCAGCAACTATTTTATTTCACTTTATATCTTGAGAAAATATTTTCATAAACATGTAACTAAATTTTGACCAATATCCAAATTATCAGATATTCTAAATTAATGGGTTCTATAATAATGAGAATTTGCTCCATGAAAAATTTTCTAAAAATAAACAGATAGATAGAAACTACTACTTTTTTCTATATAATACAATTCTGAATCTGAAATATGTTCAATGGGCAAATACAACAGAAATTCTCAGTGGCCACATGTGATTGGCCCTGCCCGAGGGACAACAAAACGCAACAATGTCAGCAAATTATGATCACTTGGGAGATTCATTGTCTCTTTTGTGCACTGTTTTTTTCACACCTCCCCTTTCCCTTTCATACTTTCTCATAGCCTCCTTGTTACAAAAAGAAGGGTTTGATAGTTGTCATTTACATTTGATCATGTAACTCTTTGGTAATTCTTTTACCTCTAAACAGAACATAGCTGGTATTAGGAAGCAGGTGTGAAGACTATATTTTGAAAGAAGTAGTTTCTTTTCATTCCAAATGGACCTGTTTTTCCTGACAGGGATAAGTGGGGACAGAGGCCCAACAGGGCCTGGACTGCCCCAAAGCAGGTGAGAGGCCTAAGGTGCAAAATTTAAGGAGTCACTGGCTCTGAAGTTTCATAAACTTGCACGAACCCCAGATTGGGTGAGCACCTCTGTAAATTTTGTGCTTTTGGCACCTCACCTACCTTACTCTAGCCCTAGCCCTGGGGCCCAGGGACAATAAAGGCCTTACTTGCTCTGTTTCTTCTGTTCTCCATTGCGGCAGGCATAGATATTTGCACCCTTGGGTCCTCACACTAATCCCAGACCTCCCACCTACATTTTCTACTCTGGTCATTTCCCTACATTCTCCACCTGTGTGTAACGTCAGGTCACTCTTACAGCTTTTCCTGGTGGTTTGTAAGACTTCCAGATTCATATCATGTTTATTTAAGGTACAGTATACAATCCTGTAGTGTTTAACAATATACTCATTTTGTAATATTCACCCACACTGTCTGACATTGCTCCATACCTTCCTTCTATAACAGACCTAACATAGTGCTGTGTCTTCTGACAACGACAGTGTTAGAGGACTCTAAACTTTTGTTTAGCAGAGATTATTGTATCCCTGTAGTTATCTGAATTGAAATGATGCCTGTCACCTTGTTGTTATAAGGCTTTCTTTTTAGGTGTAAACTCTGTCTGAATTTCTAATAGTTTAGGCTAGAATATGCAAATATATTTATGAAAATGTGTGGATTAATTTTTTCCTGGAAGTTTATTTTCAGGGTAGAATCATTCTGCAGTGGCATTGTCATAAACTTCCTGGCATTAATTCACTGTTACAGTTTCATAACTTAAAATTATATCAATATCAATAATACCTTATATTTCAATATGCTATTCAAAGATGTAAAATATGAAATACATCTAAATATTGAGCATCAACATTCAGTACTTTATATTAAATTAGTATTCACATAAGCATTTTGAGTGAAGAATTTTTTTTTTAATTAGTAACTCAAACTGATGCTTTTTTCTCTTTGACATTGTGGTTTATATCATCTTATGTAAATGGATATTCATTTTCCAGATAATGAAGAGTTTAATATATTAATATATTTAGAAACGAAGATACTCAAAAGCAGAACATAATTAATCATTGTTGATTCTGACTAGGGAATAAGCTAAATGCACAATCAGTAGGAAGGACTGGGAATCTTCTAGTCCAGGGAGTGCTGCTAAGCAGCTGAGTGATATTAGAATTCCCTTTACCTGATTCTCAGGTGAGATCAATAGAAACACTCTCCCTTCGTCACAGAAATGCTGTAAGGGTAAAAGGCAGTATAAAATGAAAAGTGAAAGAAAGAAACTGACTTAGTTACAACATTTCATTGTTGAGGGAAGTAAGGCAGCTTCAAAAAAAACCAAAATGTGAAATAATAATAAATGTTTACATTTGTTTATTAAAAGTAAGAAAGCATGTAACTTTCTCAAAGCACCTAAGTCAGTTGCCATAATAATGGTAGGCTATTTGAGATTATCTCACTCTCCTGGGTCCCTTTTTTTTTTAAGTACAAAGAAATCTATTTTGACTGCAGAATATACTACCAATAGAAAATATAGAGTATGGATCTCCTTCACCCCCCCCCCCCCCAAACTATAGATTTTAGGGTAAGAAGCTGTAGGGAAAATATAAGAAAATGATAGGGCCCCTCAGATATTCAGAATCTTGCTGAGCATTTGTTGTAAATATGCACATGTGCCCAGTTGTTCCTTGGCTATTGACTAATGTAATTGTGCATGTGCACCCAGGTGTCCTGGGTTATGGACTTAAGTATAAAGGACGAGTAGCTCTGACCCACAGAACCCCTCACCCCTAGGATGCACCCCGGGGAGCCATGGGGAGGCTGTGACTGCTGCTGGAGGCTGTTGCTGCAAGTGCCCCTGGGAAGCCCTGAGAGGCTGCTGCCACTGCCGCTTCTGCTGCTACTGCTGAGGACTGAACTCGTGTCATCTGCCAATTGCTCCCAGGATCTTTCCCAGTTACCTAGCATGGACCTGTGTGTGAGGGGTCTGGTAACCCAGCCGGGCATGTGGGGAGTCTGTGACTCAGTCTATGCAATGGGTTTGAAGGGTCTATGGGCCCTAATGCCTAGCCTGGACAATTCAAATGGAAACCTTAGAATAGCTAAAATAATAACTAAAATAATGAAATATTTTGGCTTTCGTTATGATTTGCCTTACTTTACAATTGGCGTAGTCAGCAGGATTATGGGCAGGTAAAAGAGCCAAGTAATTTGCATAGTCATGGCAGGATTCTGGGCAAGTAAAAGAGCCCAGCAATTTGAGTGGTCATTGCAGGATGACAAGCAGGTAAAGAAGCAGAAAACCCCTTGGGAGAGGGAGGAAATGTGGCTACCCTTGAGTATGTTGTATCTGGTGGCCGCTTTCCTGTTGAACAGGGTCTGGCTGTTGCTCGCTGCACTGTGAGCCAACGTGGACCAGAAAACCCACAAAGTGGCACAGTTTTGAGACTTGCAGCAGAAAGCAGACAGATTGGAAGTGTGGATGCATGCCCTGGAGGCTGAAGAACAGCGACAGGTCATCCCTGCTTCCGACACCAAAGATGTATGACAAATCCAATAGTGAGTTGGGGTGGGGACTATGTGTCTCCTGGAATGACCTGCTCATCAAAGTAAAGCAGAAGCAACCTGTGGGACCAGGCGGATGGTGGGCAACCCACAGGTGATCCAGTTCACTGCCTATGTCCTGTATACCCAGGTCAAATAGGTTGGCTTGGGGAAACAAAGCAGCAGAAACAGGAAGAGCCCCTGGTTACTGCAGCTGTGGGACCTAGGGGTGGATGGTGTAATGTGCTCTGGGAGACAATGTAGTAAACGCATGCTGCATTTGTCTGAAGGCAAATGGCTCAGAGGGTGCCACGTAAACCCAATGGCTCACTGGGTGCCATATAAACTTGAGAAAAGAGTGAGAAAAGAACAAGAAATTAGTGCCACATGCAGATGGGCAGATGACCCGAGGACAGGTGCTGCTGCAGAATTTCAAGTATGTTACTTTGCCCTGTCTTTGTGGTGGTGGTTACAGAATAGCCACAGATATGCACAGGGGCAGGGTAGCCACTCCTTGATGGACTGGGCAAATGCAGTTGTTTGAACTGTGTGGGTGAATGCTGCAGAACTGTTCGAGACTTTGAGTGAATAGCCAGTGTAAGCCAAGCTGATTCAAGTGATTCAAGAGCTCAGGATGGGGCAGCTAGATGCTAATAGCCAAGACAATGAGAAAGGCCTTGAGGGCATTTCGGAAGTTTGGAGGAGCACCCCTCCCATCACAAAGGCTAAGGGAACTGAATTTCTCCAGAGGACAGACCTGGGGTGCCACTGCCCCCTAGGAAACTACTCCCTGCATCCCAGCTGCTCTGGCTGGAGCAGCCCTGTCTCAGGCAGCCCCAAGTGTGGTTAGTGTGCAGGAAGTCTCAAGAGCACAAGCTGGAAACCTTGGTGGCATTCACATTGTGTTAAGTTTGCAGACCTGCGGAACATGAGAGCAGTGGAGGCGTGGCAGCCTCCACCCAGATTTCAGAAGACCTATGAAAAAAGCCAGGGACACAGGTGGAGACCTGCTGCAGAGGTCATCTATGGAGCAATGTGGATCAGAAAAGTAGGGTTGGAGCCCCCACAGATGAACCCCCACTAAGGAAATGTCTAGTGGAGCCAGGATGGCGGACTGCTGCCAGGAGCTTCGAACCGTGGGGCTGCTGGCAGCATGCAATGATGTCCTGGAAAAGCGGTAGGCACCAGGGCAGCTCAGTGGGCAGAACCTGACTGAGCTGCAGGAGCAAGGCTGCCCAGTACCCCAGTGTGCTTACTGTCTGCCCTGTTTGGGTTTTGGATTTGAGGCCTGTTTTTCTTTCTTATCTATTCCTCCCTTTTGGAATGGGAAAGTGTACCCAATGTCTGTCCCACTGTATTTTGGAAGTAGATAAATGTGGATGTAAGGGTCATTTATCCTCACTAAGGGAACATCATGGAAGATTCTGAACATGTACATTGTATGGTGAAGGGACCCCGAAGAGGTGGATGGTAGGGAAAATATAGGAAAATGGTCAGGGCCCCTCAGATGTTCAGAATCTTGCCAAGCATTTGGTATAAGTAGGCACGTATGCTCAGGTGTTCCTTGGTTATCCTCTAGTGTGATTGCACATGTGCACCCAGGTGTCCTGGGTTATATAGACTTAAGTGTAAGGGACAAGCGGCTCTGATCCATTGAGACCTCCACCCCCCAGGATGCCCCCAGGGGGGCCACTGTGAGGCCACTATTGCTGCTGGAGGCTGTTGCTGCAAGCTGTTGCTGCCAGTGCCCCCAGGATGCTCCTAGAGGCCACCACTGTTGCTGCTGCTGCTGCTACTGCTACTACTGCTGAAGACTGAGCTCCTGTCATCTGTCACTGGCTCCCGGGATCTTTCCTAGTTACTTAGTGTGGACCTGCGTGTGAGGGGTCTGGTGACCTAGCCGGGCATGTGGGGGGTCTGGTGACCCAGCCTAGCATGGGGTCTGGTGGCCCAGTCTGTACAGTGGTTTTGAAGGATCTGTGGGACCTAACCCCTAGCCCAGACAATACAAATGGAAAACTTAGCATAACTAACATAATGAAACATTTTGGCTTTAGTTATGATTTGCCTAACTCAACAAGTGGTGTAATTATGTAGCTTTATAGAAGCTATTTAAAAAGATGAAAATCAGTGGTTAATTACGTTCATTTTCAAAGATACAGAATAAACTCTTAGAGGATTTCTAATCTTATGCTGAATTTCAATATCTTATTACCTTTATTAAAACATTTTCTTATATTACCATTCTGTTTCAGTATCAATCATTAATTAACATTTTGTTAAGTTATGCTAGTATTTGAGGGATAAATTATTATTTATTATTTCCTCCAAATATATATTCAGTGCAGTGGTTCTCAGTCAGAGTGATTTTGTCCCCTAGAAGACATTTGGCAATGTTTGAAAATATTTGTGATTATCATAACTTATGGAGGGGGGGCAGTGGTGGGTGCTATTGACATCTACTTGCATAGAGGCCAGTGATGCTGCCAAACATCCTACAATGCATGGGACATCCCCCTGCAAAACGAATTATCTGGTAAAAAATGTCATAGCATTGAAGTTGAAAAATGCTTAGAAGGATTGAAAAATTTGAGGCAAGAATAAATGTATGAAATTCTTTAAATGAATATAAATTTGTAAAATTGTATATCAGCATTGGTAGGTAGCAATTTTTTGCTTTAGAAAAAGCATTTGTTAATAAGGTGTGACAGCTAAGGACAAACTAAACTGGGCTGCTTTTAAAAATTCTTTTGTTGGCCATGAAATGAATTTAGGTCATTTGGGGTTAGAAACATTAAACAGGCAGCTCACTCAGCCTACGGTTAATTATTTTTTAATTTCGTTTTAATAGAATCTAGTATGATCTCTTCCACTTTTAATTGCATAGGAGTTTTCTGGTCAAAATACATACTCAATTCACAATTTCTGTATAGCTTCAGATATGGAAAGAGAAAAAGGCTAGGTTAATAAATTGTCTCTGGAATTACAAAACAGAAAATAATTAGATAGCTTCTATTATACATAGCTTCATATATTCCTTGTCTTGAATCTAAGTGTTCTTAAAGATGAACTTAATTTACCTTATGTGTAATAAGTCTCCATCCTAAAAACAAAAATAATTGTTGGGAGTGTTTTGCATACTGACCTCAGTCTTTGTTCCAGTTTAGTTTCTGTAAATTGCATTTCTGGTTAAATATAACAGCTCGTTCCTATGTATAGTATGGAGAAAATTTAGAGGCATGTTTATGATTGTCATTTGTTCTTTTCCTTCTTATGTCTTTAATATACTGCTCAGAGATGTCACCATTCTGTTCTCATTAAGAGGCAGTAGAGCAAGTATGCTCTGGAAGGTTCACCAATTCTGAATTCATTCTTTCAAAATATTCTTCCTAAAGATAATGTCCCATTTGAAATGTGATTCAGTCTCAGTAAGAAGCTGTATCATTTCAATAGAATGGCTAGGAAACTCTTGTGTTTGATATCAGAATGCCAGTTTGATGTAGTTATTTTCGGAAAAGTATGCACTATAAATATGACCAAATTACGTGTGTGTGTGTGTGTGTGTGTGTGTGTGTGTGTATGTGTGTGTGTAATTGCATGTGTGTGTGTATATAGTAGGATAGTGTTTATAGTAAACAAACTTATGTTTTAAATTCTTTCTATGTACTAATTGGTGTGATAGGCACTAGAAATTCTGTGCTAGATATTAATTGTCTAAAATAGCTTGGAGTTGACCACAGAATAAGGTACACACCAATATCCCGACTTTCATGTCCCAATTTGCCTTTCAGTCTTAATTTTCCTATAATTCCTGTATCATACACATTCTGATCTCTTTCATCCCTTACTGAAGCACACATTTTCAACAAAGTGTGGCTATAATCCCATCTGTTTTACTATTGTAGCCCGTGTGATTTTTACTTTCCTCTGAATTCTGACAGCATAAATTTCTTTATCTCTTCATTGGAACACTAATATTCTTCCTCATATTGATCATTAACTTATTTTATGTATCTACCCTATTATTATAATTTAACTATTGTATAGATGTGGTATTTGTATTTCATTACATAACTGCACAGCACCTTACTTAAGCTTTTTATTGTTTTAGGTTCAAAATAAATATTGATTTTAAAATACAAAGAAGAGGTTGTTATAAGTCAGCATTCACATTCCCAGCAAAGCCTGACACAAAACCAGTGTCAGTATCCATTCACTAAATATGTCATCAATATTTATTGTGCCAGGCACCATACTATGTGCTGAATGTGTAAAAGGTACTTTAGAAAGTTCATGGAAAAATAGAATTGAAAGATAATATGAATCTTTCTATGAACTTTTTGAAGACCCTAGTGGCAAAACAGACAAAAATCTCTGTCTTCTTGAAACTTACATTCTGGTTAAGTGGAATAGAAAATACATAATAAACATGATATTTACATAAATTATATATGTTAGATGATGTTTAAATGTGTTTAAGGCAGCAGTATAGAAATTTCAAGTCATGAAGACTTCTTTTTTTTAATTTAAAATTTTTATTTGTTATTAGCACATTCACTCTTACAAATTGTGATATTTCTTTATGCCCTTTGCCCGACCTATCACTTTCCAAACCCCCTCCTTGCCTCCCCACCATCTCAAGCACACTTAGGTTTGTTCTCTCCTTCTGAAAGTTCAACATATTGTTGTGGCCTTTTCTTTTCTTCTTCATTCCTTCCTTCTTCCCTTCTTCCCTTCTTCCCTCCCCCACCACAAGTCATAAAGATCTCAAAGGTATTATCCTGTCCCCAAAAGCTAGGTTATAGGGGAAAGAAAAAAAGGGCTATAATTTACTTAAAATAAAGATGCAAAGAAGCAAATGTGATTTTTTAAATGAAATTAATACAATGTCATGCATCTTGTAAAATGAGTACTTATAGCTTCATAAATTTATGCAAACTACATTGGATTAATATATTTCAGCAATTGGCATTTGCATTAGTTCTTTACTCAACTGTGCTAAACATAACTGACAATCTATACGAAAAAGTACTAAAGAATAAGACATTTTTATTTTAAAAGATTAACTTTGTTTAAGAGATTGTGTCATTTACTATTTTAATCCAAGGGAAGAGGAAAGAGGTTGAAGAAATTAGAAGTTAATTAGAAAATATTGCCTAATTTTTATGGCGAAATTCACTTTTCTTACACTCAGCTAATTTTCATAGGTGAAAAGTAGGTTTTGTTTTTATTGTCTTTGTTGTTGGTAAAATATATTCCAACAATTCACATCTAGAGTCACTAGTTACTACCTTAGATGAAGGAATTGTCACGTATCTCAACATCTTTCTGTGTTGGCTAGCTTACATGATGATGAGACTTTTGATAAATAAAAAGAAAGATTTTGTTGTATTTTTCATCATTGTATAATTTCTTTAGTTAAGAGAACTTTGATTCATGAAAGTGATCAAGAAAGAACATTATATCATTCTTTTGTGTTAATACATCTTTTAGAAACAAGACATTCTCAATTTGCTAGGGAACAGGTAGTTCAAAAGCTGAAGGAACGTGTAAAAAAGAAAACAAAAAAAACCCCACAGACAAAACATCCCACATTGCAAAATTCAACTAAAATAAGTGAAATTGATTTTGTGGTATCTAAAGCAGTTGAGGTGACAATGAATCTCTTTTCCCGACTGCATTAGGATTGGAGATATATGAATTTACTCCTGTTAGCCAATAAAGACAGTGAAATTAGAATGATGGAGTGAGATATAATGTGACATTTTCTTTTAATCTCACCTCTCACTATTATAAAGAGTGAAATTAGAATGATGGAGGGAGATATAATGTGTCATTTTCTTTTAATCTCACCTCTCACTATTATAAGGTGTAATCATGTTTATTCATCCAATTCATGTAACTTTTATACAAAGTACGCACGTCCATTTTGATATTTTTAGCTTTTCTGTCTAGACTTTCTTCTTAGAATCTCACACAATTGTGTGGGTAATAATGAGTGTCCTTGAGCTAGTTTCATTATTTCCTAAAGTCTAATGGAAATTGTATATTTCTCACAATAGAATTCATCTTTCATATTCATCAGAATCTAATGACTAATGAAATGAGAGTGCAAAGTAATAATTAATAAATACTGTTAATCACAACTCTTAAACATGGGGTCTTTGTTAGGATTTTTATTTTTAGGAACAGTGAGTCACTCAGGGATTTTATTGCAGAACTACTCATTTTTTAAAAAGTAGCAAATTTAAGAGAACTCAGGAGGAGCCTGGGTTTTAGGAAGAACTTAAGGTATTTAGAAGATAGGTCAATGGAAGGACGTTCAGAGCCAAGATTGTTCACTCTCATCTGGAAGCCCTTCACAACTACTTACTCTTTGTGTTAGTCTTTCATTGCTACTGTGACAAATGACCATGAACTTACTGGCTTAACCAATACAGATTTATCATTTTACAGTTCTGTAGATGAGAAGGCCTTTCCTTGGCTGATTGCCCTTTTCCTCCACCTTCAAAGCCAGAAACGTTGGGTTGATTTCTTCTCATGCTGCCATCTCTGGTTTTCTCTTCTTTAGTCATGTCTTCCTCTTCTGTTTTTAAAGACCCTTATGATTACATTGACTCATCCTGACAATCTAGGATAATCTTTTTGTTTTAAGGTTAACTGATTAGCAAACTTAATTCTTTTTGCTGTGTTAACAACGTATTTACAGGTTCCAGAGATTAGGATATGGATATCTTTGGGAGGCTATTATTATGCCTGCCACAGCCACGACTTTCACTAGCCTTTTTGCCTCTATTTCCACCTATGCCCATGATCCATGCTATTCTATCCACCTGTCATCCTGTGGTGAGAAAATCTGATTGGTTTAGTGTGTTGTCATTGTTTATCCATATCTTTTATACCTGGTTCCTCACAAGCCATTGACTCAGAAGTTAGCTGCTTGTAGGTCTGACATAAGTTCTGATGCAATGAGTTGGTCTATACTTTACAATATTGCCAACCATGTGTAAGGAACCTCCTAGGGCTCCTGTTTCATCAGGGACTGTCAAAGGGGAAACCTTCTCAGAAAGATGGCTGTGGGCAAAGCAGAAATCTTGATAGTTTGTTCAGGACAAGATCATTAGAAGAAAAGTAAACATACAAGAATTGGGGGAAGGAGTTGTCAAAATTTACATACTTAAGATCTAATATGCAGAAATTATGCTGTTTCTCTTCAGGGATTAATTTGCTTATGAGCTGCCGTTCTCTCCCAGGAAGCAGAAAAATGAATCTCACTACTGGAAGGTTGTTCTCTTTCATTCTAAAACAGCCTTTTGTGGACAATTAAGGGTTTAGTAAACTCTAAGTTCCAACTCTCTTTCAATATTCTCGAGTGTTCTTGATGTTTGCTGCTTGGTGTCTAGGTGCAAGGAGACTCATGTAATGAGATGTCTGGTGTATTTGCTCTCTTTTGTTCTCTTGACATAGATGTTGAATGTGATTGCTACTAAGAACTTGGCCTATCTCCTCAACCTGCTTTGGGTGATTCTTTACCATCCTACTTCCGCTGGACTTCTGCTTCCCACTGTCCATCCCTCCATCTCTGCATTGGAATTTCTTTGGTCCTGCATTGAGGTGTCTCCTAGCAGTCATACTGATCCTTAATTATCAGATCCTTTATCGCTTATCGTCAGGGCTTTCCTATATCCCCACATAGTGCTGAAGCAAGGGGGGATTTGGGGTGTAGAGTGGCACTGCAGACTCACCTTGCCTAAAGGTGCCACATCACCGTTGACTTTCTGCTGCTCTCATCTGTGGTTTACTCTGTTAGGATGAAATGGGATTCAAACTCCCTCCATGCTGATATTCCAAAACCTGAATCCCAGTGTTCTCCCCAATACAATGGTTAATTATATGTACTTTTTAGGTTTCTTAAAGTGAAGAAATAATATAATGTATGTGATACACCTAAAAGTGTTATCAAGTAGCTGCCTAAAATGATGGCTAATAATCTTATAGGTCATCCAAAACTTGGAAACATATTTAGTTTTCAGTCAGTATATATGGGTATCTGTATTATTCCATGGAATAATTCCATGGCATAATACTATTTATTATGGTTTTCAAAACATTTCTTTAGGAATTTTGTTAAGCAATTACATCAATGAGTAGTGTCACTCTTTAGGTATTACTTTTGAGGTTATTTTTAAATTTATTAATTTGAAGATTTAGAGCAAAGAGATTTAGAAAGATTTCCAGTGGAAAAGGTAGGAAAACTGTAATCTATGTTGTCATCACAGTAAAAGAACATTAAAGCCAGTTAGTTAAGATTCTAAGAAAGATGATACAGGCAACAACTATTCTTTTTGTCAAGACTAGTGTCAAGGGTGGCAGTAGGAGGACTTGAACTGCAGAAAAATTAAAGCATATTAGTGTATCAGTTAGGAGGGAAAAATCCTGTCTTGAATTCTGTCTATATGCTCTGTTCTCTCTAGTAGAAAAAGTCAGAGGCCAATGTCACACAGCTTGTGAGGAGCTGACATGATTTGAATGGAGCTGTGTCTGGTGCCAAAAACTCATATTATTTCCACCATGCTGTTTTTCCTTCAGGAAAGAAATTGGATAAAATGGCAAAGCAGACAATTATTTTTTTTAAAAAGGGGGAAAAACAAGGAAGAGGAAAAGAAAAGATACTTTAGGCTGTGTTTTAAATATTAATATATTATTATGTTAAATATTGTAGAAATGTGGCTTATTTTAGTAGTGGTAAGAGTTAGAAATATATGTACATTATGAATATAGATCGCATAATCTTAAAAATCCATGTGAAGTCTTCTACTCTGCAAATTGTTTGCTAAACATCTATCAGGAGACTTTCTGAGAGCCTTCTCAAGAGCTTTCACAACAACCAAGAATATTGTATTCTTTAAAGCCAGAGGCAAGAGCTAGTTCTTTTGGTGGAGTGGTTATATAATTTTAATTCATTTTATTACCAAGGAAAACATTTTGATTGTGGTTTTATGTATAAAATAATACAGCTGGATATTTATACTGGGGCTCAAAGCTTAAGCTTTCTTGACTTCATTTATTTAAAAATTATTTGTGTTAGATTTTTTTTTTTAAGTTTTTAAGTATTTCAAAATTATTCTAGAGAGAGAATTTGAGAGAATATTCTTTATGTATTGAGAAGATATGTATATACTGGAAATAAATTGTTCTGATTTATAAATGGATATTTGTTTATGAATGGATATTCATTCTTTAAAGCACCAACTAATGTGTCTGGCACATGTAAGTAGTAACTTAATAAATGACATTACCTGTCGTATATAACATGAAGTACAGATTGTATGTTTGACCTAATCTTCACCAACTATGAAACATATTGTATTCCCTATACCACAGGAAGGAGGCTAGGCTTCATAGGGAAGTGAACAAGATATTGATAGTACAAAGCACAACTACGTTTCACACCAATTAGCTCTATTGGTTTTACTACAAAGAACTAAATATCCTGGATCAATTAAAATGATGTTGAGGTTTATCTATTTGTATCCCAATCAATTAATCTATTCAGAAATTCATGTTCCTGAATCTCATCTTAGGCTGAAATGAAAGAGAAAGCTTTGCATTGGATGGAGTTCTTCACGGATAACCTGGATCTTTAAAACAGGACTCGATAATCTGCCCCTCATCCGAAATCATAAGCAATCCATTAATATGCAGAAATTCTGGATGAAACCAAATATGGGGATTTTACATCACTATATTATTGTTCCTTGAATAGTTTGAATGAAAACCTACACAGTCAAAGTTCAAATGAGTATGGGCAAAAACCTCACAGTTTGAAAATGTCAGTCAATTTGAGGAGTACAAATTTGGTTTAAACCTTTTAAAATATTAATTTTTAGTCACAAATAAAAAATGATAAGTCCATATAAAACTAATATGCTCTGTGATAAATAAATGTTAGCATATGTATTTGTGCCCATTTGAAGCCAGTGTTCACTAGCAGTATCTGTGCTGAGCTGGGACTAGGCTGTAGAACCTGTTGGTAGTAAGGCAGAATGCTGGAGTGCCAGAAGAAAAGCAAGGTTGAACTGGTTCCTGTATGTGCCTGGATTCACTTCTCCTAAGACAGTAAAAACCTGCCAGGTCCTGGCTTTCAAAGATGGTTTAGTCATGCATGTGCACCCCATCTGTTGGATGCATAAGGGATTTCCTTCTCAGCTCAGCCTTCCAGCCACACACACAGCCACTGCCTGCCCCACCCCCTTCTTTAATTCTTCTTCTCCTGCCGGCAGTGTACAGACTGTGTAAACCAGGTGCAGCTTATGCCACTCCAGGGAAATCCTTCCATAGACAGTGGGGTGAGCCAGAAATGTAGCCAGTTTTTCTCTTTCTACCTAGCTCAATTTCAGTATAGGTTGATTCAGTGATTAAAAACAACAACATCTAATTTGATAACAAACAATAAATACACCATTACAGTTCTAATCAAAACTTTAATGTAGACTTCAATAGTCTTTAACTTCTCTGTATGTGAATTCTCTCTGAAGCTCCCTGTGTTACCTAGGTGAACCTTAGCAGGGCCTTCATATTTCTCTCTCTCTCTCTCTCTCTCTCAGTTCCTAAGGTTTAGCAGCATACATTTTACCTCCTTGGTTACAGAGAGAAAACAGTAGGAAATCTCCCTCAGTACATTCTCTATCCCATAACCCTTCCTTCACCTTTTGTTCAATGCACATATCCTCCACGTTTTGCGTCCTATGCTCCAGTTCTATTTTTCTTGAAATGCTTATGACAATCAATACCAAGTTTTGAGACTGGGGAGTGGGGTATAGTTTCAAATCTCAAAATTACACACACAAACCATTGTGGTACAAGATGTTTTACAGCCTGTTATGTTTTACATAACCTCTTATTTTAGCAAGCTGGTGGTCTTATATTTATATATACATTTTTTCCTGACACACCAAAACACTGAAAAGATCAAGATGAAGAAAGAAATGGGTGGGTCTTTCTAATAAGTTGTTTGTAGTTTTAAATGCGTTCTAATAGGGACTTAGGAGACAAATAACCAATTATTATTCTTACTTATTTTATTTTTTTTCACACAGATTTATGAGAAATACCAAGATTTGTATACTGTGGAACCGAATAATGCACGCCAGCTGGTGGAAATTGCAGCCAGGGATATTGAGAAACTTCTAAGCAACAGATCTAAAGCCCTGGTGGTGAGTTTAAATTGGATCTGCTCATTTAATTATTTTTCCATTACTTACCTATGACTCATTTTTCATGCTTTATTTGGAGATTTTCTTTGGTATACTTTCTTAACCTTGGTAAAACTGTGTTTATCTAATGTGTTCATAAAAGATGAGATATCGTGGTTTCATTGTGAACCCAAAATAATGAGTTAGCATATTTCTAATTATTAGTTATTTTCATATTACTATTATATTTTTCTAACATAGAGGAATAGTATATCTGATTAAGATGTATGTGTAATAATACATATGTAAGTCATGATGCATAATAATTAGATGCTCATGTTTAAATCTATGATACAGCTAAAACCCACGAATATTACCAGCACCCTTAGCGTGTAGTACTCTCCTATCCCATCGTCCTGCTTCCCTGCCAGAGGTAGCCAGTATGCTAGATATTTGATTAATAATTTTTTTTTTTTGCTTTTTAAAAATAGTTGTAACTTACATAAATGCTTTGCTAATCAAGATATTTTTTAGTTTGCTTATTTTCAGCTGTATTAAAATCATTTCATACTGTATATAGTCTTCAGCAACTTGCTTTTCCCAATCAACATTATGTTTGCATAATTTATCCATATGTTTGCAATTAGCTTTAATTCATTTTATTCACAGTTAAATATTATTTTATGAGGAAATATCTCAATTTATTTATTGATTCTCTGTTGGCAAGTTATTATTTGGGTTGTTTCCGGATGGATGCTACTTTGAATAGTGCTGCTAAATTTTCTTGAACAAGTCTCCTGCTACACATGTGCAAGAATATCTGTGGGGTCAATACAGAATAGTAGAATTTCTAGATTGCAGGGTAGTCACAAAGTTAGCTCTATAAAAGTAGGACAATTATTTTCCAAAATAGTTGTATCAATTCAGACCTTCACTGCAATATGTAAGAGTCCCTATTGATCACATCCAACACATAGGAGGAGTGTCAGAGTAATTAAATTACAGGCAATCAAATGGGTGGACAATGGTATCTCTGTTTATTACTAATGAGTAAGATATCTTGTTATATATGTATTCACATTGTTGTGTCCTATTCGATGAAACATCTGTTCATATCTTTTGCAATTTTTATTTTTTAATTGATTTGTAGGTTATATATTCTTGATGGTAATTCATTTTCGTTATATATGATGCAAATATCTTTTTCCAGTTGTGGCTCCATTGTCTTTATCATGTATTTTGATGAGATATGTTCTTAATTTTAATGTGGTCAGTCAACTTTTCTCTTAGCTATTAGTATTTTGGGGTATTTTGTTTTGGGGTGTATTTGTTTACACATAATTTTTAAATATACTTTATATTAAATCATTCTAAGTTTTGTCTGTTATGTGTAAGTATTTAATCCACTTGCAACTGATAATATATAATTTTAGGCTACAATTCAAATTAATCTTTTTTTCAATCAATTTTCTCAGGGCTTTTATTAAATAGTTTGCCTTCCCCCAGTGAGCTCAGATTATCAAGCTGGGTATCTGGTAGGCCAAGACCCGTACCATATTCTTCTTTAGAAGGATCTGGAGCATTCTTGAACCTTCACCTTTTATCTAAATTTTAGATTCAGCATGTAATTATCCAGGAAAATCTCTGCTGGGATTTTGATTGGTATTATATTGACTTAGACCAATTTGGGAAGAACTGGTATCTTTATTTCATTTTATCTTTTTATTTATAAACAGAATATTCTTTCCATTTTGGCAAGTTTTTATACCATTCAATAAAGTTTTAAAATTTCTTCATAAAGTTGTTACAAATCTGTTGTTAGATATAATGCTGGAGCTTAAGTTTAGCTCTTCTTATTCTATAAATCTTAGCACTGTTATGGGTATTTGTCACAAGACAGCTCTGAATTTCCTGTTTACTTATCACTCACAGTTCAGATTTTTAGCTTACAATATTTTGTATATATCTTTGCCCTCAGAAATTTTCTTTTTTTTTTCATAAAGTATCCAAGATCTTCTTATTATGTATCACAAACATCCACTGGAATATTTGGTATGCCATATTGCTAGAAATTAAAACATTTAATTTTTAAAAAATGTATTACTGAATAATCCATGGTAAGATAAACTTTCATTACTGGAAAATTTAAAGCATTGTTATCTTCAATTCTGGGGATGTGAATACCGTTTTTAAACACCTAGTAAGTAAATGTTTGCAATAAAAATATATGCAATAAAAATAGAGAACTTTCTACTTAAGTGATTAATATTCTTTTGACAGCTGAAAATGATTGTCCTTATATTAATTTAATCAGCTTACATTTTTTCCTCCAGATGTAGGAACAGGTAACCTGGTTATCAAAGTCCCTTGAAAAAGGTTGTAGAATGAAATAGTATGTATCTTGCCTTAATTGGATTAAAATGGGAGCCTACTGAGACTTTCTTATTTGTCACTTGAAACTGAAGCTCAAGACACCTGGTGCATTATTTGAGCTCTGTAGGGAATCAGTGACTGTCTTAAGTGCATTATGACAGAACACAGAAGACACAATGGCTAATTAAATGTAGAATTAGTGAGATTTTATGTCAGAGAAGAAGATTCACGTTTGTTTTCCAACTAAATCCTTTATTTAACTTCTTTGATTCCACAGAAATAGAAAACATATTATTTAGAAGAGAAATATTTTGAGGCTAATTGAAAAGCAGGTGCTACATTGTACTGTAAATGAATGCAAGAAGGCACTGTGAATTTACTTCTATTTTTGTTGCAGGCTTATACTCAGGGAGATGTCTGGATTAAAAAGGAGCTTTAATTTATCTGGGTGGGATACCAATATAATTCTATACATAAATTTGGTGGAAAAAATTAGGAATCTACAAATCTGAGGTAGATGATAAAATTTAATACTGGTTATACTATGTGGAGTTCTTACTAAGTTGCATTATCTAATTATTTCTCACAATAATACCATGGCCTAGACACCATTCCTAGTCTCATTTTCAATTAGGAAACTGGGTCTTTGAGGGTTCCTGAAACCAAGGGAAATGTATCCATTAAGTAATGTATGCCAGTGCTTCTCAAACTTTGATGTGCATGCAGATCACCTGTGATTCCTGTTAAAATGCAGATTTTTATTCAGTAGGTCAGGCCAGAGATACTACATTTCTAATAAGCTCCCAGGTGATGCTGATGCTCCTGGTACAAAGACCATACTTTGAGCAGCAAGAATGTGAGAGGATTCAAATTCAGGTGTGTCTGACTTCAAGATCTGCATTCTTATTACTCAAATATATCCTTTGGCTTGAAGAAGTGTATAATCATAACAAGGATGAAATGATGGCTGGGTAGTGTTCTCTAAACTAATGTTCATACAGACTGATTAAGAATTGGATGTTCCAGTTAATAGTATATTCTGGATAGCTATGAATTTTTCAGTGAATCCGATATCAATTAACCATTATCAAAAGATATGATTCAATTACTACAAATTTTCATTTTTATTCTTGAGTTTGAACATTTTAAAAACCTTTATTGTTCTTCAGTATCAAGGTTATTGATGTAAGATACCTTTGAAAATGTAGATGTAAAATTTTTGAAAGAAAAGTGAATTGAACTGTTTGTTTTCTTATATGTTTACTAAAGAAATTATCTAGCAAGTTATATTTGATAATTCAGTTTTTATTAAAAAACAAAATGAACAACTGGGTTTTTTAAGTAGAAATATTGCTTTTCAATATCTATAATAAATGTTATTGCACATGCATATGCACACATATTATGTACTTGAACATTAAATTTTTAGTTCTATTTTTTATAGCCTGATGATTAAAAACTCAAATATAACTTGTTTTATTGTTGGATGCTTTAGTTTGTATTTGTTTATATGTTTGACTTTACTTCCTTCAATTTTTTTTTTCAGTTTTAGCATTTATTTTTACCTTTTATTCACACTTATTTTGTGTGATGGTCTTTTGATCTGTTCTATCAACCAGCCTTAAAACTAAAAAGAGATATCAATACAAAAAAATTTTAGTTGTTTTTGCCCTAAAGCCATGTGTTTGATAGCAAAACAGACTTTTGCACTTTTAAATAGCTGTGGTTTGACTTTTTGGGGGGAACGGCTATATAAAATCATGCTATAATTCTGATGATTCATATGCTTTAGGCCTTTACAGAAACCTTATGAATATTTTATAAATGGAAACTCAGAGGACTAAGTTTCTTGTCTAAGATTGTACAGATAACTTTTAGAACTTCTGTCTACAAATCCAGTTTTTTTTCCCTCTCTAAGCCCACACTAATAATTTCAGCTGTTCTTTTCTCAGCATGTATCTGCTGAATGACTATTTTTCTGACATTCGCTATATCTATATATCAGACACTGGCTCAGTATGATGATTGTCCTGCTAACATTGTTGGATTATTCTTAAACAATTTCAAATCAAACGATGTTTAGAAGCAAAAAAGAAACAATCATTTAGCATTGTTACGAACATTAATTTTAGCCCAATCTAGGCTGAAATATCAGCAAGCATTAATGAACAATTCATGGGAGAAGGCTTTTCAACAAAACAATTCAACCTCCTGAGAGATGGGTAAATGAAATCAGTGGTCTCATTGTTCACTAACCAGCCCAGCCATGGGGATTTGCTCAATATATGAAGGTCTCTAGGCATTTTGCTCAAAGAAAATAGGATCAAGGTTATAATAAACAAATTTTTCTAGTGACACTTTCCCAATTATGGCATATCCTGTTTCTCTGGTTGTCCTGGTAACTTTAATTAAAACTGCTCCAATCTATTATGAAGCTTTAAATACTGAAATATGACCCAATTCTTAATTCAATGTTGATATTCAGTTTATGATTAGATAATGGAAAGGGGAAAATGACAAATATTTTTGACTGTTAAAGTAGACTTTTCTTTTTCCTGGAAGGACTATATTATGGTTATAGGCCAGTAGTTCTGTATCTTTTATATTCATCATCACTGCCAATAAAATTTGCTAAAAATGCTGTTCTGGTCTTCATCTCCAGGGATTTTAATTCAGAAATATAGGAAGAAATCCAAGAAAAATTAGGTCCAATGAAGTGAGAAAGGGGTTCAAGGAAGAGTTGTGAAATCCTTTAGAGACTCAAAGAAGAATTAGAAATGTATTGTATTTGGCTATTAGGAGTTATTGGTTTACTTTTGTGAGAACAGATTCCGTAGAATATATTGACATGGAATAAAGACTGTAGTGTTAGAGTGATTGGGAAGTGAGAAATTGGCAAGAAAATCGTCTAGAGTTTTATGAAGTTTGGTAGGACAGTGAATGAGAAATGTGGAGTACTTCTAAAGATGTTTTCTTTTTTGTTTGCTTTTGAGAATGAAGGACATGTAAGTGGGATTATAGTCAAAAGGGAAGGAACCTATGAAACTTGAAAATAAGAAGAAAAATAAATAACCTGAATGTTGAAGGGCAATTATAGAAAAAGGAGACAGAGAGATCAGGCTCATTCATTTTATCTTTCACTTGGGATCTTTCACTTGGTACAGAAGGGATATTATTAAATATAAATAAAGACAACTGATTTTGCAGGTAGAGAAAAGTCATAATGGATGACCACTTTTTTCTCGTCAGGTAGAATGTGATGATATATTCGAAGAATGAAGGGGCCATGGGAGTCTTGGGGACTGTAGTGAAGGTCTGGGGAGGGGAAATTAAGGTGAAAGGAATTTACAATGGGTAAATAAAATGACTGATGAATAAAATCTGGTGCCTTCCTACCGTTGAGACAAACAGGAGATATGAAATATCTTCATGTTCTAGAAGGTAGATCCTATGAATGGGTACGTATGAATTTCAAAGAGCTCTCTGAAAGTTCTGTGTGTATGTCAATATGCAAGTGTGTGTATTATGGCCTTAGTCCAAAATCTATCCTGAGGGTAACAATTTACTCAGGTTGAAGAGATCAAGAGAAAAATTCCTTTGGAAAAGGTGTGATATATTGTGCCATTTCCTTTCTCCCAGGAGAAAAGTGCGCTTACCCTTCTGTTTAAACTCAGTGTAAATGTCTTTGAGAGGATTACTCAAAGAGCTAATGTATTTCCTTTTGAGTCTGAATGGTAAAAGAACTAAGTAATTCACTACTTGTTTTGCAAAGTTGAGACTCCTCTTATTTAATTGGATTTGATACATGCCTGTGGATGCTAAAAGTGGAGTGCTGAGGCTGGAGAGGCCTGCCTGGTTGCAGGGCAATGAGAAGTGGTTTCACTGGGCACAAGCTTACATGCAAATGAGGGCAAAAGTGCACCTTGTAAGGTGGAGCTGGTCTGGGACTGATCCATTAGGGATTCCTGCCAGGGGTGAAGCCAGTGCAGCAGAAAGAGGGCAGGTATACACTGTCAGATGGGAACTGAGGGGTTGGGGTGTAAATGACAGCCAGAAGCGTGACATTGTCGATGCATGTTCGGTATCTCCATGCAACCAAGGAAAGTACCCCTGGAAAGGAACAAGTCAGTGTTGAGCATCCACCAGTCCCAGAGATTACCAACACATAATCGCAGTCAAAAAAGGGCCTTCCATTGCCAGCTCTCTCATAGTGCCATTGCTGAAATCACCACGTGTGAGCTAGTAAGTGGGGTGAAGATGGGATCGGGAGGAGAAGCTCAGAGAGTGGACATTAAAGTCTACCATGCTCCCCACCTGAAGGTTTTCAGACTGTAGCAGTATCAAGCTGGTAATGAGATTTTAAATGACTTTTAAATTAAGCTCAGACTTTTGACTAGCTGAGATTGTTTTTAGGAATAAGGCTTTTATATTCAATGATGAATGGAAAACTTATGGAAACTGTAAGGCATAATGTGTTCAAATATAATTAACGGACAAGCCAACTGTAGGGTAATTTAAACAGACTGATGATTTATTTTCCCTCGTGTAACAAGAAATCTGTATGTGGTAGCTTAAGACATTTCCAGAAGTCCCATTCTGTTACTTCTGTGTCCATCTCACCTAGCAACCTTTGGCTGCAAGGGAGGATAAGAAATGTAGTTTTTAGGTGGTTAATTGGCTCTCTATACAAAATTGGGGTATTCTTAATAAAATGTGTATCCAACCAGCAGGCACCTATGTCAAGACTTTTTCAAGATTTAATATGAGTTTTAGGGGAGAGTGTTTAGCGAAAATTTATTTTAAAGAAGCAGAGGAGAGAATAAAAAAACCATTTTCTGTCGGCTTTTTTTTACATAGAATCCTACTCTTTGATGTAATGATTACATTCATGTATTAGTTTGTTTTGTGTTGCTATAACAGAATTACCTGAGACTGGGTAATGTATAAAGAACAGAGGTTTATTTGGCTTATGATTCTGGGACAGCTGCATCTGTCATGGACCTTGGGCTGCTTCTACTCATGGCGGAAAGTGGCAGGCAGCCGACGGGTACAAGCAGATCACATGGTGGGAGGAAGCAAGAGAGAGAGAGGGGAGGTGCCAGGGTCCTATAAACAACCAACTCTCATAGGAACTAATAGAGCTAGAACTCACTCATTAATCCCTCCTCCCCAGGGAGAGCATTAATCCATTCATGAGGGATCCGCTCCCATGACTCAATCAGTTTCCAACACTGCCACATTGGAGATCAAATTTCCACATGAGTTTTGGAGGGGACAACACATCCAAATTCCATCAGTTCATAATCAAATCATCTTTCTGTAACAAGGATTGGCACAATATGAACAGGAGTAGAATGAAAAGACTGTTGAATCCATCTAGGGATGAGGATTGGCAGAGTAAATTTTGTAAACATTTGGGGTATTTAAGAATTAGTCAACAATAGTTGAAGTATTTGAAACCACGAACAATGTTAGGTAGGGTCTGATAATGGTCAAGAATTAAGAGTTCAAGACAGTAGACATTTTATATGGATAAAGTATAAGTTTATAGGGAACAGTGGAGAAACAAAAAGTTGTGGTAAAGAACAGAAATTTAAGAAATTAAGTGTTCTGGGTAATAACAAAATACAGGCATGAGTAAATGAGCTGGTTACTTAAATGGAGAAGAGTGAAAGTTTTTAGAGTTTTAATAGTAAGGGGCAAATTAATAATTAGCATTTATTGAATGTCTGCTATGGTCCAGACACTTTGCTAGGCTCTTTCCATATATTTCTTACACAATTTCTATTCTGCAAAGTAGGTATGTTTGTCCTCATTTACAGAAGAGAAAGTGAAAGCTCAGAGAAGTTCAGTAATTTGCTCAATCTTACACAGCTAGCATAGAATTCAAACCCAGTTGTGTATTTCTACAGAAATACTTGGTGTTTCCTTGTGTGCCCTGTTACTAGTTTAAAAGCTTACAACATTAACTTATTTATTCTTCCGAGTGCATCAGCTATAACTAAAAAAGATTAAATAACTTCACCAAACCCTACAGAGTGAAAGATTTGGGCTTGAATTCTTATATCTAGGTTATTTAACTTTTAGCCCTATGAGCCATATTTGATATCTCCATGATCTTAACCAAAATTGATTTATTTTTCATTTGTCCAGTCAACTCGAAGCACTGTCTCAGTGACATATAGCTATTATAACTAAGAAAGTCATAAAACTAATGCTTTAATGGGGTCCCATTGTACTATTAAATTTAAGTTCTCTAAAGTCAGCATCTTCATCTATTTATAGCAAGATATAGACATAATCTGCAGAATGTCTTTACAGTTTACTAGTTTCCCAGTAGAATGCCTGTTGATTTTGAAATCCAGTCTTTAGACTAGACAGAGCTCTCAATAAGATGTTTTTGTTTCTTGGTTTGTTTTTTGCTGGTGCTTGTAAGGCAACTATTTATATTTACATCCTACAAACTCAGTATTTTTAACAGTATGATATACAAGGGTACTTCAAAAAGTTCGTGGAAAAATAGAATTAAAAGATAATAGGAATATTTCTATGAACTTTTTGAAGATCCCTTGTATGAGCAGAGTCTTGATTTTTATTCCAAATACAATTAGCAGAACATCAGAATCACATGGAGATGCTTTGACATGTGGGCCAGGTGCCAACCAAGGAGATAGATGTACATGTTTCCTGCGGGCACTGAGAGGTCCAGTAGGGCCTACAAACACCTTTCTGTTAACAGTCCTATTTATTATTTGATCAGGAAGTGATGTTTATAGCACTTTACACTCTCCTATACAGTTTATTACGTTTATTGATACACTTTGGCAATGGATATTTTATTGTTTTATTTAGGTTTTTAAAAGTTGGTTAGGTGTTTAGATTGATATAAATACATCATGTATTTTTTTTCCATTTAAAATAAGAAGTAAGTTGTCAGGATTTTCACTCAGAACATCAGATTTTTCTGATGCATATTATTGGCTTAAATGGGAAATGATTATATTTCTTGACACCATTTGTTAATGTGTTAAATGGAAAGCTCCAGACACACCACCACATTTCCTCTCTGAGGTTACATGCTTTAGGAGCATCTTTATGTTTTTTTAAATCTAAAGTAATTATAATGATAAGAATTTGGGGACAAACAGAAGAGATGGTGAATCACTATGTGCTGTGTTTAAGACCTCTTGAATTACATTGAGAAGGAAGCAGATGCATATACCTGTAACTGTGCTGGTACTCTCGACCAACTTGGCATTTTAATTTTTATAACATTTTGTTCTGATTAATATATTATTTAAAGGTTAGCAGTGAAGTGTTTTTAAACAACACTTTCTGTTATAAATCCCTTAGTGCTAGAAAGTGGGTTATCCGTCCCCCATTCCATGAAGTAGTGTCAGCACTAAGTGGAGGTTCAAACAAAGGCACTTTTGAAAAAGGGGTAGATGTCAAGTACACCTTTAAGACAGAAAGCACAATTAATGGTATAGTGCACCTAATTCTTTGGTAGAAGACTCTGACAAGGAAAGGTTTTGGGCAACAAAGATAGTTTCTTTCTATTAAAAGAAATCTCTTTTGGAAATGTGATTGTCTTAGTCTGTTTTGTGCTGCTATAACCGAATACCTGAGACTAGGTAATTTATAAAGAACAAAGATTTATTCCTTAACAGTTTTGGAGACTGGAAAGTCCAGGATCGAAGGGCCCACATCTGGCTAGGGCCTTTATGCCAAGTCATCCCATGGCAGCAGGTGAAAAGGCAAGAGAGCGTGAGAGAGCAAGAGGAGTCCAAATTTGCTTTTTATAAGGACTCTCCTCACTATAATGAATCCACTCCCTCCCTAACGATGTTAATCCATTCATGAGGGCAGAGTGTCCATGATCTAATCACTCCTTAATGGTCTCACCTCTCAGCACTGTTGCATTGGGGATTCAGTTTCAAACACATGAAATTTGGGGGACATAATCAAACTAGAGCAGCAATTCTCATCATATTGAGTTAGCTTTAGGATTAGAAAGAAATGTTTAAAATATCAACAAAAGCGTTACTATATTGACAATTTGACAAAGGTAATATATGAGGGTACTTCAAAAAGTTCAGAGAAAAGTCCCTATTACCTGTTAATTCTATTTTTTCTGAAATTTTATGAAGTACCCTCATATGTTCTGATGACACAGCACTTACAAAAATTAAGGGGAAAAGGGAGTGTTGAGTTTGTTGATTAAATTGAAGAAAATGAGAATTAGGTAAAGTGGCATGTAGAGCTCACTCACACAGGCAGAAGTTACCTAATTTGTAGGGCCTAGTACAAAATGTGCTCTTTCAAAGGTGATAGTTATTGAACTTTGTCTGGTGACTTGAGAGTTTATGAAATCTCTGATGATTGTTGAAAGATAATCCCAAAGTGAGGCACCCCCCACAAAAAAACCCCCCAAACCCATATGTCGTTCCACCTCTGTTTTTACAAAATAGCAAACTTGTCTCAACAGACATGCTCTGATCCGAATGTGCTAGTTGTTTTCTATAAAAATAAATATAGAGAAACAGTGCAAATCCAAGCCCACCCTCTTTAACTCACACAATGCAATCTTTAAATAGAACTTCATGGTGTCCCATAAATTCGAAGACAATCTGTTCAAGTAGTGTTTGCTAACATTAAACACCTTCTTGCCATTTATAGAGTAGAACTTCAAGTGGTATTCTGATCCCTAAAAGTTAACATTACTTTTTTTAATCTGTTGATGTTCAGTTTTCCTCTTTCCCCATTAACCCCTTACAGTCCTCCTACAAAATTACATGAACTCTAAACCTTCCTCTGTGAATTTATTTTCTAAGTTTTACTGAGTAACATGAAGGCAGAAGCCCTTTGTGAGATGCTCAATGCCATTCTGGCTTTTTAAAATATACACAGGAGTTCTTTTGAGTCTATTCTCCATAGTTTTTTAGAGCTTGTAAAATCAAGAACTGCATTTGCAAATGTAAGTTGTCTGTGCTTTCCTTAAAATCCATGACGCAGTTTACCATTAAAATGATGGAATGCTCTGTTAATTTAATGAAAGTATCATAGAATCATAAATCTTAAAAAGATTTTGGGAAGTCATTTTTCTGAACCTTTCCTATCAAGCAGGTGAATGTCTAAACCATCAAGGTTTGGGTGTTGGCTGTTCTTTTCCGAAATATTTATTTTTATTGATTAAGCTTCCATAGTGGTAACACCCTGTTATTGTTGCTTATCTTGGTTTTTAAGAAACTATTTATAATATTCATGTCCTTGTCTAATTTAAATGTTTTATTTTCTGTCCCGCATATCATTAAAATTTGATTGGCATTCGCCTTAAAAGAGTATCTTATTTTGGTTTTGTGTGAGCGTTGAGGGGGGGCAGTGTTGGGGATGGTAGGAGCTATTGTCAACTCATCATAGCTGTGTTCTTGGCAAATAATGACGGCTTTCAGTTGTTGAGTAATTATTATTGCCAGACATCGTGTTAAATGCTTTACACATGTTATCAAATTTAATCTTCAGAACAACTTTATGAGATGGATATGTTATTGCGTCTGAAGGTAATTGTTTAAATATAAAATATAGTAAATATATATAAGATAAAGCAGAAATTAAGAGTTTACTATACAGACAAAAGCTACCTTTTAAAGTTTGGTGACTACTCTTTAGGACCTGTGTGTGTGTGTGTGTGTGTGTGTGTGTGTGTGTGTGTGTGTGTGTGTGTGTGTGAGAGAGAGAGAGAGAGAGAGAGAGAGAGAGAGAGAGAGAGAGACTTACCAGTGTTTCATGGAGACTTTTATGTGACTGGATATTAATTTATATAATCTTTTTAATAGCTTTGTAATATTTCAATTATATGAATATATTATTATTAATCTAGCCAGTCTCCTATTGATAGACATTTAGTTTTTATCTTTATTTTTGATACAGATAAGACCAATATTGTTTATAGTGCATCTTTACATATATGCGGGAAAACTTTTGATTACTTTATTAGAATTAAGTCACGTAAGTGGAATAGTTGAGTCAAAAAGCACATAGGGCATTATTCATATATTCCTTTTAAGGAAATAGAAATCTTTAATCCTTCCATTAATTCCTTCTCTCTCTTTTCTTTTTTTGTTTTTAAACAACAGGGCTTCTGATAGGCTTAGGTAGGAGTGACCAGGCTACATTTGGCTCAGTATAATAAATTATGGTTCTGTAAGTAGTGCTTAATTTTAAATGATAGATATATTTTTAATTATTATAATAATGTCAAAAACTCATACTCTTCTCTGCAGATTAGTGTCTTTGTTGTTGGCAACATAATCAGTTCAAAATTAACAGGCTGGTTGGGGCAAACATCTGTCTTCCAGATTTACTTTAAAAAAAAAAAAATCAGCCTGCAAGTTGCAGTTTCTGATTACAGATATCAGCTCATCTGCTCACTTGCATGCATTATCCCCGCCACAGGCAGCATGCCAACACACTGCACTGTGCATGAGCGATCGTGCTGTCAGCAGCCCTTGTATTCTAGGGCAACTGACACTGTCAAGGCCCAGTTAAGAGCAAAAACCAAGTTGTGTCTTGACAGCCGAGGCATTAGTTAAAAAAGACTGTCTACTCCTCCTCTGGTTAATTTATTCATTTAGTCCCAGGACTCATTACTTCCCAATTACAGCTACTTCTATAAATGTTGTCTATTGTGAACCAATCACCCCTAAGCGTTTACACTGTCTTTTCTGAGAAATTCAAGGTCTGCCAACTTAAAGGTCCAATAATAAATAATAATGACTCATTTTCTATAAGAGGGTTAGAGAGAATTTATTGCCCCATGTATTACTGCCTATGCCATTTTTCCCCCAGCACAACAACATAATGTGGCCTCTGAAACAGTAAAAGAATTAAATAGAACATCCAGTATGATTTTCAGGATATTTTCTTGAAATGCATATGTTTAAGTAGCCATTTTTGCTTGCACTTCATAGTAACAAGTTTAACTCTTGCAGAAATGTTCATTTTCATGAAATCACTTTACATACACCAACTTTCCCCTATGAAAGGGCATTTTGAAACTTAAGAGATCAAAATAGATTAGTACAGTATATAATTTCTGATGTTTTCATTCATAACTGTGTTTTGACTCACTAATTATATCCATTGAAGTGAAATTAACCCTCACAATTGCTCAGTAGAGAGAGATGACATTTTTAGCTTAAATATTAAGATGTCTTAAAAATATAAAATATCTTATATATGTGTCAGGCACTCAGCTGAGTGCGTTACACATATTTCCTTTAATTCTTTTTTCCTTCTTTCTCTTCCCCTTGCTCTCCTCCTCTTTCTTTTCTTCGTCCTCCTCCTCTCCTCCTTCTTTCTTCTTCTTCCATAATGTGATAAGGTGAGGAAGTATAGAATTAGAAAGTTTTAAGTATATTATCCAAAATCATATAGTTCTAGGTTGGAATATTTGTTTCAAAATAAAATGATATATATTATCATGTTTTATTTTATATCAGATGTGCTGTACAGAAGAAGGTAATGATAGCTTATTTGAATTACAATTTGTGCAAAGGAAAAGATGGACTGAAAGAGAAGAAAGAAGGAATGGAGAAAATAAATGAGAGGGGAGCTAGCTTTTCTAGTCTCTGGCTGTACCTACTTACATTAAGTATTTACATAAAAATATGTGGTGGATTTGTCTGGAGAGGGAGTTAGAGATCATAAAATCCACAAATGTGTATTAAACTCAGTATAATTACATGGGCTTATATATGAAAACAAACAATTGTAGAGGATCTACAAGCCACACACTGTGCTGGGGTTTCACACCATCAATGAGTATATTTTGAGAGTGTTTTAGAGAATCTCTGCTCTGGATATTATAGCTTTTATGGTTGGAATATAAAGATCAAAATTAATTAGAATAGTTTTTATTTCTAAACCTGGGCTTAATTACCATGCAGATTTTCACTCTTATAACCAGTGAGACCAGCAACTTTTCTTTTTTTTTTTTTTTTTTAAATATTATGCTGCTTAGTTTGTATTTCAAGAAGTGAATTTTACTAGCTTCAAAAGCATTGGTTGTAGGCAAAGATGGAGAGATAAGTAACTTATTGGCAGTTCTAAGCACAAGATATGCTTAATTAACCAACTTTTAATTACAAATAGTGAAAAATGCAGAGCATGTATATAGTTAAAAGACAAGGCCTCTTACTCTATTAAAAGAGAACGGAGAGAGGCATCATGGGAGTGTGAAAGCGAAAATGTGGAGACCAGCTGAGTTTACCTAGTAGAGCACAGAGAACTTGGAATAACCCTCTTAGGATTTTCATTCTTCATAAAATTTATAGAGGCTTATTGTATTCACTGCCATTTTTTCCTCCCCAAATAATTGTTTACTAGAGCTTTATAATTTTGAAAATGATGCCATCTTTGGGAATTGCTCTTTCTTTAATCTCACTGATGCCAAATGTCTGCTAGTCATCTGGCCCGGAAAATCAGGGCTGCTTAATGTGGCTGCGCTTCCATGATCAAATTTCTCCTCTAAATGTTAGTGTCTAGTCCTTAACTGACATTTCACACCAATGCCCTATCACTGCTGGAAGCTAAATCAGCATATTAAGAAGCAGCAAGTGACACCTCATGCCTGCCCTGAGAAAAGTTACTATGTTTTAGTTACTGCAAAGACTCGCAGCTGCTCTCCCGAAAGTATTATATAGACGTGCTCACTGGTTTGAAACAACACTTCTCAGCTGCTTAAAAGGCACACTGAATAAATACTGGAAGGAGGACAGTTTAAAGACTTAAAAGCAGTTCCTGTCAAGGCAGGCCATACTTTTTCTCTCAGCCACACACACTGGGGAATTATCCCTGTGATCTGCCTGCATTTTATTGCCACAAAAGTAGGCGTCCATTACAGAGGGAGCTGGCGGTGTACACTTTTGTCGTGTTTTTGTGACGATAGTAATTTCCCACTTTTGCATTTAGTGACAGCGTTTAAAAGGGAAAATAATGTATGCCCCCCGAAGAGACTTCTGGGGACTCCCGGTAGCTTATATAAATGCAGAATGATATGTATGGTATCGCTCATGGTTAAAAATCGGATAACTGACTTTAACCAATAAAAGACTGGGGTCTGCTTAATGTGTCCTTGATGACTTTAGTACACCCTTTTCTGATTCACTTTGTAGTGTTAGGAGTTTAAGTATTACCAAATTAGATATTTTGATTCTTATATTAACTACTTATTCAATTGCTTTTGTTTTCTTTTATGTTCAAATAGCACATCATTCTATTATACTTGGTTCTCATTATCAGAGAGGGAAAATCTTATAGGCCTGTCTCTTTGTAAGGAATTGGATTGTTCTTTTTGTGAAAAGTTGGGAGTGGTAAGAGAAAAGAGAATTGGAGTTAGAACCAGCAAGGGCAAACATATTTGATATTTTTTGTTTGTTTGTTTTAATCAGAGAAAAAATAGTTGGATCAATGTTTGTAAAGGCAATTATAAATGAATGGAAATAACTGAGTTATCAAGGACATGTACCCAAATACAAACAAGTAGCATCAGTGAGAGACATTAGTTTAGGAATAATTTTGACCTATCAATGATTAGAACTGTGTGTTAAATATTGTTCAAAGTTATTTTAAATTCTTAAGTTTTCAGTTAAGTAGTTATGGTATAAAATAAATAAAATACCTTGTTTATTATCTATTTCCTTTAGTAATTCTTAGTGATTCTATTTTTTTATAAATATAGATTTTAAAACATAAGCATATATATCATTTGTATGTATTAGATTTTTTTTTTATTTTTGAAGATCTTTTTGTTCAAGTGTTTTGTACCTGGAATTCCCATACCACAAACTAATGTTATGTATATATATAAAATACCTCCCACCTGGGGACACTGATCTAAGGAATTAAAATTTCTACCCAGTATTTATTGAAATATATCTAATGCAGGAATCCTGCAGGCGTTGAAAGGCAGAGGATTAGGCCCAGGTTGTAACAAAGCTTGCAGTCAGTCCTCTTTGACCTAGAGTCTCCTGGCACATTCTGAGACTCAAGAGCAGGAAAAACTCACTCCCACTTACTTAGTTCCATCTCGTATTTTTTTTTTTTTTCCAGATTGGTTCTATTTTTAAAAAAGGATTTTCAAATAATTTTAAACTTATGGAAAAGTTGCAAGATCAGTAAAAAATATCGCCATATCATATTCATCCATATTCCCACAAAGTTAACATTTAACCATATGTGCTCCATTATTACCGCCTGCCACCATACACACATAGACACACACACACACACACACACTACTCTTTTTATGAGCCAGTTGAGAATAAGTTGCAGCAATCAATGTTTCACATGGTTGTGAAGTACTTAGAATGTAAGCATTTTAATTTGGGGGTATAAAACATAAATCTTTCTTGATTTTCAATTATAAATATGTCTTTTATGTATACAGTTGTAAATTATATAATATTCTAGCCATATCATTAATCACTAGGAAAGCATTGCTTAAAAGTAAATATGGGGAAAATCCAACTCTGAAAGTTTTTGTTACTTTCAATATCTGTGACAAAATTTCCTGAGGAAGAAGTAAATTTTTATTCACAGGTATTTATGTACTATCTTTCCTTCTCTATTGATCATCTACCACTGAGTATATTATATAAGAAGATAATATGTTTAAAAATTTAGAATGGAGAGACAAAGGTATTTGTTTTTTTTTTTTCCACATTGGAATATGATGTGGGATGGTGAAACACAGGTTGCTGAAACCATTGCTAACAGCAGTCATATTTGCTTTGAATCATCACATTATCATGGGTATAATGATGGATAAGGTTATCTCATGCATTTCTGCACTGTTTTAAAATGTCATTATTATTGCTAGTAGGATGATTGGACAGTTTTTGAGCCAGAACACTGCTATTTAAAATAACAAATTAAAATTGGTAAATATTTATTTCTTACCCAATTATGAACCAAGTATATGAACTAAGATTTTAATATTTTTTTTAAAGGAATAGATGGCATGCAACGCTTAGAGCAAAATAATTCTCTCAGGAGCTGTAAGATTTTGAATAGTTAGCACACCTCACTGTAATATTTTCTTGCAGTTCTTTCCACATATTGTTGATATTCACTACATTTATTTGTCATGCTGACTATAGAAACAAATAAAAATACAGTTTTTTCCAGAAGTCTCATTATACTGCTGTTTTGGAGAATTGGATGAAAACAATATTCTCTGGCTTTCTCACATTTAATGACCAGCACATACAGAGACTGGAAGAATAAATGCTTTTAGCATTTTGAACACAAAGTTCCTTTAGTGTGTATAAAAAATTAATGAACACAAATACAAGTACTTTTTTCTTCAATTTATAACTGAGCTAAGATGGCAAGTGTGGCAAATCTAGAAAAAATAAGACCAAACAAACCTAGGTGTTTATCTGTCTGCCCTGGTAACCTTTGATTCTTTGAGATTCAGAAATAAAAGAAACCTAAACATTATTAAGACTGAAAAGTGAAATAACTTAAACATTATTTATTCATTTGATTCTTTTAGAAAGGTATGTGTTGTTCCGTACAAGCATTGGATATAAATAAAAATAAACAAGAAGAATGTATACTAGTTTGCCTTTAAAAAAAAACCATATATATATATATATATATATATATATATATGTATGTATGTATAAAACCAATTGGTAGAAATCATTAACAAGAAAATGTAATATAATTTTACTTTTTATTTAGTACTTATTTTAAAGTAATATTTTTAAAATTACAAAATATATATGTTCATAGTAGGAAATATAAGAATGAGAAATACTTTAAATTCTATTACCCAGAAGTACCATGATTTATGTTTTTGGAGTTTTTTATTCCATTATTTTTATACAAATATTTATTTTAAAAGTTAAGGTTATTTCAACATACTTTGTATACATGTACATGCTTGCACCAGACTCTCACAAAATACATGGTCTCAATTCAAATGCATTGTCTCGGTTAATCTTCATGATTATCATTTTAGAGAGAAGTTATCTGAAACGCAGATAAGTTAAAAAAAATTTCTCGAGATGACAAGATTGATTGGTGGTAGAGTCAGGACCATTTGAAACTGATAACAATGCTTTTGGTTTTAGCAGTTATGTTGTATCATTTCTCTAACACACCAGTGTGCCTCCTGTGTTTTTCCGTAATGTTAAATACTCCTCTGTGACACGGTTTTTGATGGTGTCCAAACTATCTTTTGAACCTACCAGAATTTACTTAATTTCCCTTTGATAAGCAATTAGATTCAACTTGTATTTGACTATTTATAAATAATGTTGGGATGCATATCCTTGTGGGTAGTCATTTCCCAGATCCTGATTGTTGCCTTGGTTAAGTCATAAGAATTAGGAGTCATGGAGTTGAAGATGTGTACATTTTTATTACATATCTTCAAATTGACTTCTGAAAGTTTGTTCCAACGCTGACTGTATTAGTTTTCCCATACTTTGCCTACACTGGGGAGTGGAGCATCATTTGAAGATATGTCTTAACTACATAAATGAAAAAATAATTATTAAATAAAATATTCTTTATGATATGACAAATCACACAGAAAAAAGCCCTAAAAACCTAGAGCTGTATAATATGCACAGTTATATGCAGATTTTGCTTATTGATGGAATTTATAAGTTCATGGAACATTATGCAAGAAAGAAATTTTAAATATATTATCCTTGTACATTTGTATTATTATAAATATAAATATTTAATACAAACATTTCTCATGTATGTACAAGCCTATGGTAAAAAAATTGGATTTGAAATATTTGAAAATTAGATATCAAATTTTTTACCATCTAATAAGTTGTTGCATAAAAAGAAACATTATCAGGCTACTCTTAACTCTGTTTTTTCATTATGTATGGCTAGGGCAATGAGTACATTTAGTACTACTTATAAAATTTTATATTTGGATTAATCAAATTTATGAGTGAAAAATATTCATCAAAGTGTTCACCTAAGACATTGGGTCTCTTTATTAACATATCAAACCTTCCTGTAGTGCTTCATCTTACCATCTTAACTTTTATGCAAATACAATGAATTGTAATATGTAAATTAAATTGAAGTATTTACATTTGGATGTTATTTGTCAACTAATTCTTCTTTTGTAAAATTTATATTTGGGAGTTATCATCAACTGCCTCATTATAATCACTATCCTCAGTAATCCAGACACTAGTTCCTTGTCATTTTATTGAAATATTAAACTGTGTTTCGAAAGATGAGATCATGTGGATGTCATGAATATTTAATCTTAGGAAGTATATTGTGTATGTATATTATAATTTTTGTAATATTTTATTTCAGTTTATTTTTTTATTTAATGTGGAAGACAGATATGTGGATTAGTTATTAATTATCAGTATTCTGATTGCTCTAACTTCAGTATTCTAAATACTCTAATTTATGCTATCTTTAATAGTGTCTCTCAGCTGAAAAACATGGTTGTTAGTTTTCAAACTTTAGGAGATAGAAATAACTACTACTAAAAATGATCATTTCTGCATACATACAAAATATAGCAAAATGCTGAGGCTTTTTAAACATATTCTGGATAGTTTTATGGTTTTCAGTTTTGTCTCATGTGGACAACATGGCTTATTTGTTATATCATAGAAGAGCTCTTCAAATTCTCATTCTTTAAATATATTGTTCATTTAGAATAAAATCTGTATTTCTATTAAGGCCTACAAGTTCTTATTGTCCTTTACTCTCTGACCTGATTTCATTCCTTTTTTTTTTTTAATTCTCTAATAAATTATTTATTTGAAATAAGAAACTTTTTTTCTTTAATGAATAGCAAATGAATAGCTAGAGGGTTACACCAAATTTGAGATTTGCTTAATCATATATTAATTTCAGAGAAAGGAGGAAAAAGGTCAATTTTGGACATCAAAAGACATGTCTAAGTGGGAGGGTAAAGACAACTTGAAATTATAATGCCACATTTTGCAAGGATTCATTAAAATCAAATAGTTCAACCTCCCTCCTAGTATAAAGTCCCTCCTGTGAAATCTATGACAGTGGAGCCAACTAGCTTCTGCAGGGTTTCAGAGCTTCCTTTTTAAGGATGTCCACTGAATACCTTTGCAGAGCAGAGTTAATTGTTAAAGGTTCTCTTAGGTTGAGTCAAGTTCTGTCTCTCCCTAAAACTTCCATCATCTTCTGCCATCTGATTAAATACTGAATAAACCCTTCACTTAAAAAAAAATTATTTGTACATATTTATGAGGTGCAGTGTGTGGTTTCAATACATGCATATACTGCATAATGATTCACTTAGGGTAGATAGCATAGTTTTGTGACCATTAGTCTACCATTTACACCTCCACTCCCCACCTCTGGTAACCATTATTCTACTCTCTTAGATATGAGAATCACTTATTATTATTATTATTTTAGATTCCGCATATGAGTGATATGATGCTGTATTAGTCTTTTTATGCCTGACTTACTTCACTTAACATGATGGTTTCCAGTTCCATCCACGTTGCTGCAAATGATAGGATATCATTTTTTTAATAGCTGAGTAATATTCCGTCGTGTATACATACCATAGGTTTTTAAATCCATTCATCCATTGATGGGCATTCAGGTTGATTCCATCTCTTGGCTATTGTAAATAGTGCTGCAATAAACATGGGAGTACAGGTGTCTTTTTGATATATTGATTTCATTTCCTTTGGGTATATACCCAGCAATGAGATAGCTAGGTTGTAGGGTAGATCTATTTTTAGTTCTCTGAAGAACTTCCAGGCTGTTTTTCACAGTGGCTGTACCAATTTACTCTCCCATCAGCGACGTAGAAGTGTTCCTTTTTCTGTGCATCCTCACCAGCATTTGTTATTTTTTTGTCTTATTGGTGAGAGCCATTCTAACTGGTGTGAGATGATATCTTGTGGTTTAAATTTGCATTTTCCTGATGATTTGTGTTGTTGGGCATTTTTTCATGTGCTTGTTGGCCATTTGTATGTCTTCTTTAGAGAAATATCTGTTCAGGCCTTTCCCCCATTTTTAATTGGGTTATTTATTTATTTTACTGTTGAGCCATTTAAGTTCCTTATATGTTCTGGATATTAGTCCCTTGTCTCATGTGTGGTTGGCAAACACTTTTTCCCATTCTGTAGGTTGTTCCTTCACTTTGTTGATGCTGTCCCTGGCTGTGCAGAAGCTTTTTAGTTTGAAGTAATCCCGTTTGTGTATTTTTGCCTGTGCCTTTGTAGTCTTGCTCAAAACAAGCTCTGCTCACTCCCATTTTGTGTGGCGTTTCCCCTATGTTTTCTTCCAGTAGTTTCATGGTTTCAGGTCTTTGATCCATTTTGGGTTAATTGTTGTGTATAGTGAGAGATAAGGGTCTAGTTTCAATTTTTTGCATGTGGATATCCAGTTTACCGAGCATCATTGGTTGAAGTAGCTGTCCTATCCCCATTGCATATATTTTTTAAATTTTTATTTTATTTTGTCAATATACAATGTGGTTGATTACTGTGGCCGTTTACCAAAACCTCCCTCCCTCCTCCCTCTGCCCCCTCCCTCCCAACAATGTCCTTTCTGTTTGCTTGTTGTATCAACTTCAAGTAATTGTAATTGTTGTGTCTTCCACCCCCATTAATTATTTTTGACATGAGTTTATTTCATGGCTCTCTATTCCATTTCATTTGGTCAATTTGTCTATTTTTATGTAGTGCCATGCTGTTTTGGTTACTGTAGTTTTAAGGTATATTTTGAAGTCATGAAGTATAATGCATCCAACTTTGTTCTTTTTGTTCCACATTGCTTTTGCTATATGGGGTCTTTTTTCATACCATACAAATATTAAGATCATTTTTCTATTTCTGTGAGGAATGTCATTTGTATTTTGGTAGGGATTGCATTGAATGTGCAGATTGCTTTGGATAATTTGGACATTTTGAGGATGTTAATTCTTCTGACCCATGAACATAGTGTATTTTTCTATTTATCTTTAATTTTTTTCACCAATGTTTTATAGTTTTCATTTTAGAGGTCTTTCACTTCCTTTGTTAAATTTATTCCTAGGTATTTCAGGGTTTTTTTTTTCCTTTGGTAGCTATCATGAATGGTATTACTTTCTTGAATTCTTCTTCAGCTATTTCATTGATTGTGTATAGGAAGGCTACCAATTTTTGCATGTTGATTTTGTATCTTGCAACTATACTGAATTCATTTGTTCTAGTAATATTTTGGTGGGGTCTTTAGAGTTTTTTTATGTATAGGATCATGTAATCTGCAAATAGGGATAGTTTGACTTCTTTCTTTCCTATTTGGATGCCCTTTAGTGCTTTCTCTTGCCTCATTGCACAGGCTAGAACTTCTAGTACTATGTTGAATAAGAGTGGGAAAATGGGCATCCTTGTTTTTTTACAGATCTTAGAGAAAAAGCCTCCATTTTTTGTCCATTCAGTATGATAGTTTGTGGTAGTTATTGCATATAGTTGTTTGTAGTAGGCTCTTAGGATCCTTTGTATTTCTGTGGTATCAGTTGTAATGTCCCCTTTTTCATTTCTGATTTTATCTATTTGAATCTTCTCTCTCTTTTTCATAGTCTAGCTAAAAGATGGTTGATTTATTGATTTTAGAAAAACCAACTCTTTGTTTCATACATCTTTTATATATTTATATATATTTTTAATCTCTAATTCATTTATTTCTGCTCTGATCTTTGTTATCTCTCTCCATCTACTGATTTTGGGTTTAGCTTGTTCTTGCTTTTCCAGCTCCTTAGAGGTATAACATTAGGTTGTTTATTTGGAGTCTTTCTTCTTTTTTGATGTAGGTATTTATTGCTATAAATTTTCCTCTTAGAACTGCTTTCCCCATACTGGCCAGCCGCTAAAAATAACAACAACAACAGAAAAAAATGACTTCTGCTGTATCCCATAGGTTCTGATATGTTGTGTTTTCATTTTCATTTGTCTCCAGGAATTTTTTAATTTCCTTCTTGATTTCTTCCTTGACCCATTCATTGTTTAGAAGCATATTGTTTAATTTCCATGTTTTTGTACAGTTTCTAGTGTCTCTTTTGTTGTTGATTTCTAATTTTATTTCATTTTGGTCAGATAAGATAGTTGATATATTTTGATTTGTTTTTTAAATTTTTGAGACTTGTTTTGTGTCCTAACATATGGTCTATTCTAGAGAATGTTCCATGTGCTGATGAGAAGAATGTGTATTCTGCAGCTGCTGGATGAATTGTTCTATAAATGTCCATTAGGTCAAATTGACCTATTATAGAGATTAATTCTGATGTTTCCTTGTTAATTTTCTGTCTGAAAGATTTGTCCTTTTACTAAAGTAGGGTATAAATTCCCCAACTATTATTGTGTTGGAGTCAATCTCTCCTGTTAGGTCAAATAGTAATTGCTTTACATAGCTGGGTGCTCTGGAGTTGGGTTTGTGTATGTTTAGAATTGTTATATCCTCTTGTTGAATTGATCAATTTATCTTTGTTTTATGACCTTTTTTATCTTATTTTTTTTACTTTCCTTGGCTTGAAATCTATTTTATCTGAAATAAGTATAGCTACTCCTGCTCTTTTTTGGTTCCCATTTGCATGAAATATCTTTTTCCATTTGCTCACTTTAAACACTGTGCGTCTTTATCAGTTAAGTGAGTTTCCTGTAGGCAGCACATTTTTGGTGCTTGTTTTATAATACATTCAGCCACTCTGAGTTTTTTAATTGGGGCATTTAATCCATTTACATTTAGGGTTATTATTGATATATAGGGACTAGTTACTGCTATTTTGCTGTTTTTTTTCTGATTGTTTTGTGGATTCTTTTTTCTTTTTTCTGGTCTTACTGTCTTCCTTTGTGGTTGAGAGGTTTTCTCTAGCTTTACATTTTGCTTTCTACTATTTATTTTTAGTATGTCTATACTAAGTGTTTGTGCTATGGTTACCATGAGGCTTACAAAAAAAAAACATGTTATAGTTGCAACATTATTTTAGACAAATAATAACTTTGATATCTGAGAATAATGAAAAAAAAGTACACTTTGGCATTATTCCTTCCATTTTTTGACATTTTGTTGTTTCAAGTTACGTCTTTTAATATTACCTATGTCTTATGGTTGTTGTATATGGTAGTGTCTTGTTAGGTTTGTCCTTTAATCTTCATACGATGGATGTAAGTGGTTTATTCACCACCTTTATGACAATGGAGTATTCTAGGTTATCTGTGAATTTACTTTACTAATGAGTTATATACCTTCAAATGTTTTCTTGCTGCTTCTTAACATTATCTTCTTTTAGATTGAAGAATTCCCTTTAGCATTTCTTGTAAGGCAGGTCTAATGTTGATGAATTCTCTTAATTTTTGTTTGTCTGAGAAAAACTTTATTTCTCATTTATATTTGAAGATTAGTTTCCAGGATACGGAATTCTTGGCTTTCTCCTTCAACATTCTGAATGTATTATCCCATTCTCCTTTGGCTTATAGGGTTTCTACTGAGAAATCTGCTGAGAGATGTATTGGGGTTCCATTGAATGTCATGTGTTTGTTTTTGTTTTTTTTTTTTTCTTTTCCTTGCTGCTTTCAGTATTCTCTCCTTGTCTTTGGATTTTGATAATTTGATCATGATGTGCTTTAGGGTATTCCTCCTTAGATAGAATTTGACTGGCAACCTCTGAGCTTGCTGTACCCGGATGCTGTCATCTTTCTCCATACTTGGGAAATTTTCATTGCTCTTGACCCCTCATAATGCTTCAGTCCATGGGCCTTCCTTGTCTTCATTCCTAACTAAGAGTATATGCATATTTTGTTTCCTTTACTTAGAAAAGTCTTCAGCTCAGTGCTTTATCTGCTTTTTCTTCATCACTTAGATGTCAGTGTGAAGGTCAGTTTATCAAAATAGCCATGGTTGACTGTATTGTTTAAATCAGACAACACACCCCAGTTGTTATTCTGAATTAAAGACTCCTACCTATATTGTCTTCAGAGCAATGATCACAAATTTGTAATTATTAAAGTTTTTGTTAGTTTGTTTTATTGTCTCCCTGAGTGGTAAAGTCCTATTTCAGGTATTATTTATCTTTTAATCTGCAGTGCCTAGCTTAGTGCCTGATGTGTAATGAGTGTTCAACAAATATTTACTGAATGAATAAGTTGGTTAATGATTAAAACATAGTTTTGTTTCACTAATGGTCTCTCTAATATTTTTGTTTTTCTATAATTCTATTCATTTAGGGTTGTAGAAATTAATTTTATTTAGGGCTGTAGAAATGAATTTGAATCATGTGTATTTGATTGCTTCTCATACAAGGGTACATCAAAAAATTTATGGAAAGATTCATATTATCTTTTAATTGTATTTTTCAATGAACCTTTTGAGGTACCATTGTGTAGTAATAAAACTGAAAGTTTGAATGAAGTGATAGTGAGGACTGTTTGAAATTATATAGGTGTAGTCTCACTTTTTATTTAAATAAAAGGATTGTTGTTTTTGTTTCTGAGAACAAAATGATTGGAAAAAAAACAATACTAAGAAAGTAAAAGTTTCCATTTTAACCTGCCCACTCCAAACAAAAAACTACTGAGAATAGTTGGTATAAGATCACTTTCATTTTATATGTGGTATTTTTCAATGTTTACAACATGTTCATAGAAGTAGTGAATTTTTTTTTTTTCCCAATTTACCAGGTCAGACAAAAATTGTTTGGTATTTACCACTGTTTTTACTTATTAATTTAATTGTGTGTACTTTAACTTAGATCCTTATAAAAGACATGTGTGAGGCCCTTCATTTTAAATAAATGCCATTGTGCGATTCAACTATAAATATGAAATTTAAAATAAAGAAAGGAAACTCTCCAATTTTGGATATAGAGAGAAAATACTGTCATTTAGATGTTAGTAGTATTATAGAAAGGAGTAAAAAACCTGGATTATGACAATTGATGAAATATATAAGCATAGAAGTAAGAAGACAGTGGAATCTCAGAGGCCTTCATAATGTGACTTTGTAATGTTATCTGTCTTTTAGTGGTAATTACAGTTTTAGTCCTTTTTTCTAACATGTTAGTAACCTCAGAAATCAAAGAGATGGGCAGTCTATGGGAATATCTACATTGACTTTGGATTCTAAGTTTTTGGAAAAAATTTATATAAGTATCATACTAATCTTTAGAGTCATTACTTACTACTGGAAACATGTTAAAAATTCATACTAATATTTTTAGTAATTCTAATTGATAAGTTATAATTCTACAATAGCTGCAAACATTTCTTTGTAATGAATTGATGTGAGGAGTTTTTGATCAACATTTTCTAATTAGCTATGTATTTCATACTAATTTTGTTTTAAAGTACTAAATGAGAAAAGTTTTTTTTTTTTTTTTTTTAAATTAAAACTTCAATTGTACCCTACTAGATTCTAATTAAAAGTATCCCTTGGCAATAAATTCTACTTCTGATATGTCTGCATCACAAGAGTAATTGTGGAAAATTATGGCTGGGTCTCACTTGGTAATAAGGTTGTTTATGAAGGTGGATGAATACATAATTATTTTTAAGATTGCTAATTACTCATTTCATTTTATAATAAAATTCTTTATTACTGGCCTCCAGTACCTTATGTTTAATACATTCCTGAGAGGATGTACTATGTAGAGTGAGCTGAACAATGCCACAAGGTGCAGATATTGGTAAAGTCCAAAGCTAGATTAAAAAGGCTAAAGCTAATCCTGAGCATAAATGTTCCAACTGTATCTTAGAAATCTGTTTGTTTGTTTAATAGGGACCCTCATTTTTCTATAATTACAGCTACACTTTTTATTTTAATTTCTTTGAAAAGGAACATTGATCCTGCTAGAGGTTTGCTAGTCTACCAAATTCTGTGCATTCTTTCTAGTTTGCTATAGCATTTACAATGATATTGGAAGGAACACACTTCTAATAAGATAAATCTACTTATAATAAGCAAGTGGTAGTTTGTCTTTCAACATCTCCCTGCCCCTCACCCCACCCCAATTAAGGGATGTAGTATCTTTATTAGTGTTAACTTTCAGGAGACATTTATGTCACGTTTCAATTACTGTATGACGATTGTTGTTATAGTATTGAATGAGGTAATTAATTTTAATATGACTTGATTTTTTTAAAGTGCAAAATTATAGCATCCTAGAGCCTGAAATTTAAAAAGATCTTTGCAAATATGTAGGCACCCTCCAACTATATGCACAAATCCTTTTAATATCAGGTATCATATACTGGAAAAAAAATTGGTATTCACATATATATGCGATTAATTGGAATATTATACAAGTGAAACCATAAACACCGTACAAGGTACAGTATAGTGGTAATACGTAGGAGAGAATGATTAACTCTATCTTGTTGGGGTCTGGGGTGTGGTTAGGGAATACTAAAGCTACATTGTAAATCAAAACATGTTGAAGTAATAGGAGTTTGACAGATGACTTAAAGAAGAGATATGCTTATAAAAATAAGATGTGCAATTAAATCTCTTAGGTCTCAGTTTCTCTTAAGTTCATCAAAATCCTCCCTCCTAATCCGAGAGGGTTTCTAGTTATATGTCTTTCTGCTAATTAATTGTGGTAGCACAAAGCTTCACTTACTTGTAACAGTTTTATTGCTTAAGGCTGCAAAATTTTAGCTTGACATATTGAGTTGACTGATTCAGATGTCAGAAATGCTGTGGGAGGATAACCCCATTTAAATAGGGTCACTGTACAAGACAGCTTTTTCTATTCAGTATCTACATGTTAACCCAGTATCCTCATGCTTTTCTCATACCCTTTACTCCTTTGTGCTGTCACAAAGTGGTACTGTGTTATAGCAATAGTGACTCATTTATGTTTATACACTGTAAACTACTAAACCATCTGTCCTGCTAAATTTTGAAACTATCACCCCCTCAAGTATAATGTCTGAGTCAGAGCAATTGAGAGGTAATTTTTTTTCCCTGGATATGCTTAGGAATAGGTGGCCCAGGTACTATTTTTTTGTTTTCAATTTTTGATTTATCTCACAGTTTTATTTATTTTTCAGTTTGTTTCTAGTTCATAAATAAAAATTGTATATATTTATGATGCACAATATGATGTTTTGGCTAAACCAAGCTAATTAACATATGCATTACCTCACATAATTATCATTTATTTGTGGTAAGAACATTTAGAATATATTCTCTTAGTGATTTTCAAGTACACAATACATTAACTATAGTTACCATGAAATTTTGAATCCTTTGACCATCTCCCTAGTTGTTACTGAGATTCAATGACTGAATTTTTTCTCCTCTTGTGTTTGTTACTTTACTGTAAGAAGAAACATTTTACATTAACTTTTAAGCTTAAGGTTCTTTTTCCTTTATAGAATACTCAAGAAAATGGGCAAAATGGAGTATTAGAAATATGCATGTTCACCCAAAATGATTTGTCATATTTTTCACTTCCTTTCCTGAAAGATTCTGTGCAACTAATAATTAGATAGCTATTAAGATCTGTTTCCTATCTAATTTATCATGTAAAATATTGACAAATTCTAACTATAGATTTCTGTCTATTAGTTATGTATAGTTGATGTATTTTGGCATAATTTAACTTTCTTCTTTGTTCATTTTGTCATTATTTAGATTTTTATAAAGTGAATAATATCATCTTGTAAAAACAAAGTTAAACTGTTTTAACAATTAAAATCTAGGTAGAAAAATATAAATTAAAAAAACCAGCTCTTAAATGTTTTAATGTAGGAAGTTTCAGATTGATAGAAACAATGCTTACTTTGTAAACTGTTTTAAATTTTTTTGTATATGGTTGAACTTCAGGGATTTAACTACTCTAAATCTGGGTGATTGTCTGTTTTGTTACAAAGCATTCCTCTGTTATTATCTTATGCCTTCTAGATTACCTGAGCTATGAAATTCTTTTTTAACATTAAGAGATAGTTATTGATACAACTTACTATTAACCAACTTTTTATTTTTAAATATCTCCCCCAAGAATAAAATATCTCATCTCAGAATACAAAAATGCATACTTCTGTTGCAGAAAACCCAATTATAGTAAAAATAAATGATGAGTCATTCCACCATATGGAAATTTCAAGTGTAAATAACTCTGAATTCCTAGATTCAACAGAAGACTTGTGAAAAAAAGCACCTTATATCAAGTTAAAATTTTGATCATGCTTCTATATTATAGCTAATATTTACATCAAACAAAAAATATTGAATTTTATATAATAATGGCAAAGTTATTTTTACTATCAATTTTAAGCACTTTCTAGTAGTAAGTAAAATTATTAGATACTTAACCATATCAGAATATAGCTGAGCCAGTTTATGTTACTGTTAAACATAGTTAAGTTTACTAGTTTTGATTAAGCATGATGGCTTGAACAGGCATATTTATCTCTATTTCCTCCCCAACCCCCCTCCCCTCATTGAAATAAAATGAAGGAATAATAAAGGCTTAAATCTATGAGAGTAAAGATTATAGGAGAGAAGACAATGTCATGTAAAGGATGCTAACAAAATTTTAGAGCCAGAAGAGTGATCACTGACTTCTAAGAGCAGAGGGAGCAAAAAGCCAAGTGCCTCCATTGGGATGATATATACATGTATATGTATATATATATATATATATATATATATATATATTTTAAAGAAAATGATATTTTATTAATATTATTTTTTACATTCTAGAATGTTGTTGTAGAGGACTTGGGAGGGAGGGAGAGAGGGGAAAGAGGAAGGAAATGGATGGAAGGAGAAGGGAGGAGGAGGGGCAGGATTGAGGCCTGTGGCACCCCCTCATTCCCACAGGGGAGACTGGGGGGCTTCCAGTGGTGGCTTGGTCATTGCAGGGCTGGGTGCAGTTGTCAGGGGGGGTGTAGCAAAAGCCCTCGCCCTCCACTGTCCCAGCTCAGGGACCAGGAGCCCATTTTGCTGTGGCTTGGTGGTTGTCACTGGGATGGTTGCAGGTGTCCGTGGGGGGCATGGCTGAGGCCTGAGACCCACAGTTAAAAAACATTATATTGAGAAATAATCTCATTTGTACTTCAGAATTTTGGAAGATTTTAGAAATTGGAGCCACAAGGTGACTTTGACGGGTGGGTTGCAAGGTAGGGCTGAAGACATTAAAATTGGTTGAGAGTGTTTAAAAGAAGTTACATTTCCAAATCCCTCCCTTACTGAACTTAGCCCTGCGTTGATCCCAAGAAGGTCAGGACTAAGAGATAACAGGAGACAAGAGAAGAATGAAGACTATTCTAAAAGAGGAAATTATTTTTAAATTAAATGAAGTCTAGTTTGGCTGGTTAGCTCAGTTGGTTGGAGTGTGGTGATGATAACACCAAGGTCTAGGGATTGATCCCTGCAGCCAATCACATAGATAGATAGATAGATAGATAGATAGATAGATAGATAGATAGATAGATAGATAGATAGATAGTCTATACTTTGAGCTGTGAGATTGACAGTTTCTTTCCCTCTTAAGTCCCAGACTTCGAAAGAAGTTTAGAGACTTAATTTCTGGAGCTGTTGTCCCAAGAGATGAGATCTACAGCAACTGACAATTTGGGATTCACAAACAGAATGGTCAGATCACCAACTGATTGCCCTGTAGTAAAACCCACATATCAGGAAACCTGCCCATGACAAAGGGCTTTCAATTAACTTTTTAATATCTTATTTTAAAATATGGGGCTGGCCAGTTGTTCAGCTGGTTAGAGAGCAGCCGTATAACACCAAGGTGAAGGATTCAGTTCCCCATTCTGGCCAGTCACCAAAAACAAAGAAAACAAAACAAAAACTGTATCCTGGAGAGAGTGTGGTGCTGATAAAATATGGATAGAGAAAGATTACATATATGAGGAATGCTTCAAACGTAATGCAAAGCCAAAATGATAGAATAAGAAGAAGTAAAGGACAAAAGCAAAAACAGAGGTAACTGAGACAATGCAGGGAACAGAAGAAAACTTCAAAAAACTGTATTAAATATTCTTAGGTAAGAGATGTTTTATGTTTGAAACAAGACCAGAGTATTATATAAAAGGACTATTTAGAGAATGTATAAACATTGATAGCAGAAAGGAAAACATTAAGTAGAAGGGAAGGAATATAAATTTAAAGACACTCTCCTAGAAAAAAGAAAGGCAAAGAAATATAGAAATACAAAATAGAAATTAGCAGATCAGTCTAGGAGGCCCACAATAAAATAAGGTTTTTAAAAAGAATGAAATGATAGTGAACAGGAGGAAATTATTTTTTTATGTGTATGTTTTGTATGTGCATGTATATATTTGTGTGTGATTCCCATTATGTATAGTTGTGTATTTATCATGAATGCTTATTCATGTATTCATATAAATATTTATTTAAATTATATATACCTATATATAATTTTCCATAATTAATGGACATGAAATTCAGATTGAAAGGAGTCACTAAGTATGAAGTACAATGAAAGAAAAGGACATTGGGAAGAAATTTAAGTACATTAAAGAGATGATATTGCAGCTCCAGAGAGAAAAATAAAAAGCACTTCATTGGGACAATAGTCAAAAAGGCAATAAACTTTTCAGTAATACCACTAAAAGCTAAAAATATAATTGCCTTCAAAATTTTGAAAGAGGATAATTTCCAAACTAGAATTATATATTTAAACTATCAATCAAGTGTAAGGTGGGACAAGTAAATTATCAAAAATTGTTCTTCCATGTGCTTTTTCTCAGGAAGCTACTGGAGGAAGTACTCCAACAAAACAAGAAAGCAAGCAATAAAGGAACACATGGATTTTTGTTTGTTTGTTTTGGTTTTTTTTTGTATTTTTACATAGAGAATTGAAAACAGAAAGAGGCAAGGCAATTACCTGGATGTCAGCTGAGCAGCAGGCCAGGAGTTCAATCTCTCCAAACAGGTGCAGGATGACGGAGGCATCCAGGAGGGATGTCTCCAAGGAAAACATGAAGTGGGTGGATTGCCCAACGCATTTGGCCCTATTGAAGGGATTGACATTTGCTTTAGAGAGCCTGAAAACGTGTAACTCCGGGGAAATAAAAAAGTTGTAAAAGAAAGAAAATGTTATTACAATATACTACATCACTTAGCTATGAGCAACATTCCCATGATTATGATTATGTCAGCACTGAATATTGAACTCCCTAAAATGTGTAACTACCTATACTGGAAAGATTGATGAAGGAACAAGTGTGTGGGGATGGGGTGGGGGGAATGGGGAAATGTCATAAGAAAATTAAATACTTATTTTCATAGGAGGAATTTTATGGATTTTGTCTAAAATAAAATAGCAGTCTTAAACTGCTTTAACTGTTTTTAAAAATAGCAGTTTTAGCATGTCGTATTTTAAAATGGGGGTATATAACAAAAGAAAGCTAATGTGATTGAAAACCATTGGCTCTAGTGGTGAACTGGAAGTGGGAAAGAGTGGAAGAATTTTAAATAATCATATCCTTTTTTTTCCTTTTAAAACTTTTAGTACTGATTGACTTTTAAAGTAAAGGTTATATTACTTAAGAAAAGCACGATTTATTTAGAAATTAAAAGAATCTATCATATGCAAACACTAATTGGAAATAGTGTTTGTATTCCTCTTATAAAATGATGTGTTCCCCCAAAATTTACCTTGAACTCTTGCATCTTATCTAGGTTTGTGCCTATTTTGACCTATTATAAAGTACCACTGAAAGGTGTATCTGTTTTATTTCTCGAATTGTCTATTTTTGCAGTTACCTGTAATTGGAATAGCAACAATTTATCACTCTTCGTCAATAGCTCAGCGTGTAAATCTTTGAGGCATCCTTTGGACCCTTCCCATGTTATGCTTACCTCTGTCCTTTAGTCTTCCTTTCACTACCTTAGTCCAGAACTTCATGAAATCTTACCTGGTATATAGCAACAGCTTCTAAAATGATATTCCAACTGCTAGTCTTTCCCTACCTTAATTTGTTCTGAAATGCTTCCAGGCTAAACTTTCATGATAGTGATGTTAGTTCTATTTTGAGTGAACAAAAAAGAGTTATGGGGAAGACAAGGCAACATCTTTTCAATGGAAAATAAAATAATTGTCTTGGGGAAGGCATATCATGTCCCTGTACCTAGTGCCATTGATAAAGTCAACAGTATGTACTGATCACTGATGTATGCTAGCTCTCTGCTAACTACTAGGGATATAAATAGTACAAAGACAAGCTCTTCCCTTTTAACTCACATTAATAAAAAGGCTATAAATACTCGCATTTTCTCAGAGATGAGTGAGGTTTCAGAGTCACCAGATGGACAAGTATTTGTTGATTGGCCAAGTATTTGAGATTCAGGATAAATGAACTGTATTTCATCTGTTAGGTTAACAGGAGGTTTTTTTTTTCCCTCCATTCCTTAATTCAGTGGGAATAATATTTAATTTTTTAATTGAAGACCTTTAATTTATCATACTTCAATGTTAGAAATTAATTATGTAGCCAGATGCATTCTTTGGAATGGTGAGACCATTCTTTCTGTGTCCATTTCTAGTCCCATTTTTACCTACCTTTTTATTTCATGCCTCTGCAGAATTCTGGCCACAAACAATTATAACTTCAAAATAAATAATTCATCTAGTTCATTGTATCCTGAATTGGCATATCTGAGAGCACATATAATAATCTGTGTTTGTAAGGTAGCCTTTTGTTCTTCTGCAAAAAAAGAAAAAAATATGTGAGTTGTCACAAGATGTTTATGCTAAATTATGTATATATTGGGCACTTGATTCTTACAGTCATGCTAGGGGATATATTTAAATGTGGGGATATATAACTAGGTTTCATGATACATTTCGTATTTGATAAATTCAAATAATATCATTTTGACTTTCAATTCAGCATAAACAAATAGCATTCATCTTATCCTTTTAAAAGAACAAATAGGTAACTACTTCAGTTGGATACCATTGAGATATACAACTGTGTGGAACTAAATATTTGCACTATGTGGTCGTGGTGACTTTCTGATAGTTAGTGGCTGTTGCAGGCTGGATACATGACTGTGATTTATTATTTAACTATGAGCTGTGTTCATTACAGCAGGGAACCCCTCTTCCTGCAGCTCCTTTGAGATCTATGACTGTCATAATACTTTGCACAGTGGCTTGGACATCATTCTCAGTTGCAGTTTCCCTCTGAACTCCTCCAAAAGGGTTGATTTTCATAACCTCGGTGGAACACACAGAGAATTCATGCCTAAGCTTATTGACTCTCTGATATCCAGTGTGTTCATAGGAGCATAAAACCATAGGCAGCTGTTCTTTTGGGTCCCAGTTGTCAGGTGGGAAATTACAAAGAGCTTCATGCTGCTCTAAATAATTAAAATTAATACTGGAAGAAAACCTGCTCAATTACCATCAGATTCCTTACAGATATGGAATATGAAACTAGTGTCTTAAGAGACAAGTATGCATTTGTGAAATACAAATATTTAAGCAGGAATAATTTTTAATCTGCCTAGACTACTCAAAAAAATATATCAATTCAAAAACTCTTAATAAAGAAGCTAAGTATTCAGGTGTGTGGGTGTGTGTGCATGTGCGTGTGCATGTGCATATTTATTAGTTAGAGAAGCCAGAGAATCCAGCTTATAATGTAAGCACTCCTTCCACAGACCACCCCCCATCCTCTAACCCCCCAAACCATCCTTCCTTCCCTTGATTTCCTTAAAATCATTCATAGGATATCTTTTGAAGGATAAGAGTGGGACAAAAGGGAGTCACACACACACAAAATCTTTTAAGAAATATTGAATAACAAAAATAAGTTTTAATAGTGGAATTAATGTCAAGAAGATAACTGCAGGAATGTTTGCTTTTTGACTCTTGAAGAGCTATATATAAAATCCTTGGGAACATTATATTTCAAGCATTCATAACATTTCATACCACAGACAAACAGCATTAGCAAGCATCCGTTGTCCAATGCTCTGCTCCATATATATGTCGAGAAAAGCTTACCAGTATGAAAGTCTGTAGCCAAGGAAAAAGGAAGAATATAAACAGGCTCCATTCTTAGTCTGTGACTAGTGGAGCTTTATCCTTTTATATTTGTCTTTAAATAGTTGATAGTTTGTTTTCTCATTATTTTAATTGTCTGCTTCATTTTTAAAAGGACTGTCGAAGATAGCTTGCCAAAAAAACATGACATTTGAATCATTAAGAAATCATATTATGATATCCCAGATCAGAAAGTAGAAAGTGCATTTTAATGCTATCATCTGAGAATTTGGGTCAGCTCTCCTGGGAGCTCTGAATTTGATATTCATTTCCTTTCTCAGCTGCATTTTCTTCACTAAAAAGATGGTGCAGTGAAGCATATAGGGCAGATGTTATGTATGAGAAAGAAAACTGAAAACAAACACAAAAGTGCAATGGGATACAATTGGGAGGAGATGCAATAGAATTCAGTATGGTTATTTTTCCAGAACATCCCAACTAGGTATATAGCATCCATTCTTGAGGACAGTGACCTTACTGATAAATATGCCTGCCTAAATATAATTTAAGTTAGTAAGAAATCAGTTTTTGGAAATAAACAAGAGGCTCTCTGGTTCGCAAAAAAGGAAGCAAAAAGCCCAGGCTAGATTTATCGCGTGCTAATTGATTTGTATGTCAGGGACTGGACAATTGGTCTTGAAGCTATTTTCTGGAAATCTACAAAAAACAAAACAAAAAAAATGTTGGTGCTAATTGTCATTGCCTTGAGTTGAAGACATATGTTATTAAGAAGAGTATTCAAAGGACAATGATAATAAATAGTAAATGTACTGTGAATTAGATCAGCGGATGATTAAGAAGAGAAGAAATTACTCTTTTAATGTGTGTGTGCTTGTTAAATGGTGCAGTATGCAGACAGCACTTGCCTTTCTTTTCCATGCCTTGGACCTGCTGTGCTTTTGAAACCTATAGATAAGTTCAATATGTTCCAAGCAGCCCATGGAGTTTGTTTCATCCTTATAGATGGGGGGAGGGGGAAACACCACATGCTTGAATAGGCAAGGAGAAAAAGAAACTTGGCTAAGGAAAAACCAATTAGGGAATTTTTAAAAAATAAATAACGTTTTTTTTATTTTGCTTCTTTCTTCCTTTTTTTATGGGAACAAATTAAAGCTTCTTAAGGCCAGATGAGGTATCAAGTCATGATCTAATCTTCCTTCTCTCTTCCAGGCTTTGCTACATCAATAATCAGAGTCGGTGACTCAGAATATGAAAGTAGGGAAACGCAGGGATATGAGCAAAACTAGAAAATTTAAAGACTTTCAGAAAAATCACATGGGGAAGTTTCTATAACTTTGTATTTTACTTAGATTATAAAAAGCTATGATACTTGCATATCTTTCTTTCTTTCTTTCTTTCTTTCTTTTAAATCTAGATAGAGCCTTGTGTCCATTGCAGTGAGATTTTTATTCTTTGGATAGACAATTTTGTGTGTGTGCATGTGTGTGCATGTGTGTGCATGTGTGTGCGTGTGCGTGTGTTTTAGTAAATACTTGAGAATCAAAGTTTCCTGTGAGTGGTTAGAAATCTGTTTCTTCTTCAGCAAGAACAAAGTGAGTTTAGGAAAAGGGAGCAGAGGAATAGCACAAACAGAGGCAGAGATAAGACAGGAGAAACAGACTTCCCAGAGATGCCATTCAACCTGCCCCACGAAGGGATGATTCTCAATCGCATGGGACCCTTTCTCCCAAAACACCTTCATGGGACTCTCCGGGTTATTTGAGCTGCTGCATTCCATGTAATATCCATGGAAGCAATTAATAGACACAAAAATGATACATAGATAGATATGGGAGAGAAATAGAAAAATGAGAAAAGTAATAAGCGATGGTGTGGTACAAGGGACATGGCAGAGCCGAGACAGAAGAGGAACAAGAAATGAGAGAAAAATAGAGCAACAGATATTCTATTGGATAGCCTGACAAAATGCTTTTGTCTCCTAAGGGATAATTCAGTGGAACCCATCTATGGCTTTTTAATCTTTGTTTTACAAGTAATAGAACTATTTATTCAAATACATACTCCTAACTGTATTTGATCAGCTGTGCCTACATTCTGTACTTAACCCAATCTATCACCAAGTGGGAAAAGTTCCCCATAACCCATATTCTTCAAAGAGGGTCCTGTGGCCTCCAGTCTTTGACTCTTTAATATATTTTTGCAAAAATATTTAGGGGAACCATATGTTTTAGTTTGCCAGTCATCCTGGTTTTGCCTGTCATCTCATGTACTTATATATACCTCTCACTTTTAGTCTTCAAAAGGTTTCATTTCAACAGTATATTATACAGTCCACTAATCATAATGGATCTAGTCAATTTACTGCAAGCCAAAGCTGTCATAATATACCTATAAGTCCTGTCTCTGACACCTTCTTATCACCCCCTAATTAGTATCTAAATTTTCTTTTAACAGTTGTACAGTTCATCCAAGAACTGAAGTTAGTACATAATCAAAGTTGTTTATATTTTAAAAGTAGATAGGGAAATAACTATTTCAAGAGTAGCTACTACATAGCATGACACTTTTCAATCTGTAAAATGTTCCCTGGCTAAGACTGAAAGATTACCTGAGGTTGGGCTATGTGGGGGGGTTGAGAGATATGGGGCCTGGTTAAGGAAAAAGATATGTCAATAAGAGCAGTGCCATAAGCTTTATTGGGCAGCACTTGGACAGGACTGAATGAGAGGAACAGTCTGTCCCACCATGAGACCATTCAGAAGGAGAAGAAGGCAAGGGAATTCCCAGGGATAAGGGGAATCAAGAGATGGGGCTTATACATCTAGCTATTGCTCAGCAGCACAGCAGGGAGTTTCTGAATCAAAGAGCTCTGCATGGCAGCAAGGATTTGGGATCTTGATAGCCCAGGGCTTATTTTATCTACTGCTAGATGTGGGGTGAGGTTTTGAGGAGGTATGCAAAGAAGGCAGGTCCTAAGTGGCTGAAATCTGTTTGGGCTATTTTAAGAAACAATTGGATGTGTAAAAATTTGAGTTTGGTTAATTAAAAGGTTAGATCTCATTGGGTCTGACGTGTGTTACAAAGACAGCTCGAGTAACTTATACACAATTGCTGTAGCCTGAATGTTGGTATTTCTCCAAAATTCATATGTTGGAACTCAACTCCCAGGGTGATGGTATTCAGAGGAGGGGACTTTGGGAGGTGATTAGATCGTGAGGACTGTGCCATCATAGATGGGATTAGTGCCCTTATAAAAGGGCTTGAGGGAGCAAGTGTACCATATTCCATTCCTTCCACCGTGTGAGAACTCGGACTAAGGTGCCATCTTGGAAGCAGAGAGCAGGCACTCACCAGACACCTAATCTGCTGGTGCCTTGATCTTGAACTTCCCAGCCTCCAGATCTGGGATAAATAAATTTTGTTGTGTATAAATTACCCAGTCTAAGGTATTTTGTTGTAGCAGCCCAAATGGACTAAGACAACTATATTAAACCTCAAGATGAGAGGGAAAATAGCAAATACCTGGGCAAACTCCAGTGACTTTTTGTGTATCAGTGAAGCCTCTAAAACAGTTTCTACATAAGTTTTCATGATCCTCACTGTTGGAGAGCTATGGACTGTCATAAGTGATATTCATATTTATTCCAGTTTGCTTGTGTCTTTCATTTATTAGTTTGTGTAAATTTATCAGTCTTTTTCTTTTTAGTTTCTATCTTCCCTGTTTTTCTTAAAAAGACTTTCTCTAACCTGAAATATTTCCTTTTCTTTTAATTCATTCTTCCATTGTTTTTCTGAATTTTTTTCCCCCTCACATTTAATCTCTTAATCTATTTGAATGGGTTTTGGCACATGACGCTAGGTGAGTACCTTACTTCTTTTCCTTTCCAAATAGCTAACTAATAATTCCAGGATTATGTCCCCATTTACTATTATTTTTTAACTATCATATATCTGCTCATTTGTTTCTAGACTTTCAGTTGTGTTCCATCAATCTGTTTGCGCATCACTGCACTAATAACAAGCATTAATTGTATTTTTCCCTTTGTTGTGCAATTTAATATTGAAAGTCCATGTGCGGGCCGACCCCGTGGCGCACTCGGGAGAGTGCGGTGCTGAGAGTGCAGCGGCGCTGAGAGTGCAGGGGCGCTCCCGCGGCGGGTTTGGATCCTATATAGGAATGGCCGGTGAGCTCACTGGCTGAGCGCGGTGCGGGCGTCACCACACCAAGGGTTGCAATCCCCTTACCGGTCACACACACACACACACACAAAAAAAAGTCCGTGTGCAACCTTATTTTATTTAAAAAATGTTCTTCATGGTTATTATTAATATAGCTTTATCAGAATCTTCCTGTTATCTTATTCTCACCTAAAGCATACCATTTTGAGTTCTAATTCCTTATGAACTTGCTTTCTGTATTCACAGATAACTATTCTCTTGAAAGTCTCTATTAATGTTGTAATCCTCACATGGAATTGCTTGTTAGCAACTCTATCAACATTTATGACATTTTGTGGTTGTATTGGTCCATTTATGTTGCTTGTGACAAAATACCTGAAACTGGGTGATTTATAAAGAAAAACAACATTTATTGCTTACAGTTTCTGAGGCTGGGAAGTCCAAAGTCCACCTGGTGGTGGCGACAGTAACCCAGGGGTCTCACATTGCAAGATGGTGGAAGTAGAGAGAGCAGACAGACAGAAAGACAGACTCTCCTCTTCTTTTAAAGCCCTCAGAACCACACCCCTGACCACCATTCTTAATCCATTCACTACTGCACAGTCCTACAATCCAATCACCTCTTTAAGGCTCCACCTTTCAATACCATAATAGGATTTCCCACCCTCTTAACAGTCACATTGGGGGCTAAGTTTCTAATACATAAAACTTGGGGGGACACAATTCAAGCTACAGGGAGTTTGGGGGGGACATAATTCAATCCACAACTGTTGTATACTATAATATTTGAGTTAATATCTATTCTCTCCTTGAAATTTTAAAGTTCTACAAAATCATGAGCTATTTAGATGCCTGGCTTATCTTTCTGTCACTCACCCTGCCCAGCCTTGCATATAGTAAGCAGTGAATTGTCCTCTGTTACCATTAAAGGGAACCTTTGGAGAGGGTAGCTTTGAAAATGTATCATAAAACTTTAAACAATTTGAGGAAGGTCAGGTCCAATTCTGAAACACAGACTGGAAAAAGATTGGTATACTATGCATTTATTTTCTGAAATGAAATTTTTTAACTTCAATTTTTTATATAGCAGCAGGTACATTGCTACTCCTCAGAGTCATAATACGGTCAAAATACAATTGTAGGAGCTAGGACTGTGGGAGACAATCTGCCTCGAGTCAGATGTTTAAATTTAAGGTTCTGTTATAAAGATTCTTGAAAAATTCTGAAACTACATTCACCAACCATTACCATGGCATTAACAATTTTACTAAATATGATTCTTAGATTGGGTGAATTGCAGTGTTTAAATTATAATTTATAGTTGGAATGCACATGATGTACGTAGATGCCCCCTCCCCCATCCTCTCATTCACACACACACACACGCACGCACGTGCACACACACACACACACACACACACACAATAGATTTGAACTAATGGGAAAAAAAAAAAAAAACAGAAATAACCAAAGAGATGTTTTCTCACTTTGGAATCCATTTTATTGCTTTAGATGACACACTCTGATTTGTCTCCCATTTTACAATTTTTACACTGTATTTTCTTTAATAAAATGGAGCTATGAAAATATTATTTTATTTGTTGGCAATAGATGAACTAGTTATAAATGTCAGAAAATGGGTTTACATTTACCTGGGTTAAGTCTTCTTAGAAATCAGATATGCCCTCCTCCCGATAAGCGTTCTCCGCAAGAATCCTGTGAACCTCCCATCCCCCCAACTCTTATCTGTCTCACAGGGGTTAGCCCAGGGGTCAAGATACGTCAATCACAATTCAGATATTTCTGTCTGAAACTTGTGGGAGAGTGCTGTGTCTTTTTCATTCAGATATTTCACAATTTTCCAAGGTCACTGGGTGGACCTGAACATAATCAAAACCACAGATTAAATTTAGCTTTGGTATATGGAGTTTACTTGCTTTGTTTTCTTGACATTTACAATATTATGAAAGAATTTAGAGACTGTTATGAAAAAAAACCTATAGGATATTGCTGAAGGTATGACTTTACATCTATAGGGAAAAGTGCTATTTTAAAATGGAATTATGGAGTTTTAAATAAGCATAACATTTTAAATTTATAAATTATTTTAGCCATTCAATTAAAGTTCATAATGATATATATGCATTTGATGTTTATATTCATGTTTGTGTTTATTATGTTGATATAAAATTCTATATAAATAGCATATCTCTTTATCAAGTCCCACTGTATACTTAGTCTTTTGAATTTGTCCTCCTTTCTTTGTAGCAATATTTGTGCAAATAAAATGAAAGGCGAGTCACTACTCTTTGAATTTTATATACAGTACATATTTTAGAGGAAGGAAACCTTTTGGGGATAATGTAGCTTTGTAATCAATGTTAAACTTAATAAAGTTGAGAGTTTTCACTTTATAAGGGATGGCAGTTAGTAGGTAAGTATTTATGTGAAAGAGTTAGTCCCCACATTGTCATGTGTAGTGGACATTGTGACTGTCTCTTGAACAATGAGTCCACCCCTCTCCTTTGTGTAGCATCCATTTGGTTTGGATGACACTAACCAGATACTGACATGTCACTGTGACTCTTGACATAGTGACTGCTTCTTGTAACAACTCAGGACTTGGTTGATTAACACCTGGCCTTCTGTTGTCCAGAAGGACTGGTTCAGGGGTGATCTCATCAGTGCAAAGCCTACGTCTCTTCTTCAGTAGTTGTGTAAGGAAAAGAAAACTCTCTTTCCCCCTGGATTAGAACCAGGCTGTCCTGAGAACAAGAGGGGAGTCTTTGGATCTTGGAGCACTTGATTCTTTGATGATGATGCCAAGGGGGTTGGTTAACTAACACTGAATCACACCTTACCGCTGGACCTCCTTGTTCTGCAATCTAGCAAATTCCTTAATGATTAGGCCAGTTTGAATAGGATTTTCAGTTACTTGCACCTCAGAGAAACCCACCTGATGTACTGGGTACTGTGGAAATGCTCCCTACTGGATTCCAAATCAGGAGCCTAAATTCTTGTTTTAGCTCTTCCATTTACTTGCAGTTTGACCTGAGAGGAATAAACTGTTTTCTGTGTAAAAGCGGTAGGATGAGATGGCATAAAAGTCTCCTTCTAGATCTAAAATTCTAGAATTTTGTGATTTTAAACTGGTTTTTGAATTAAAACATAGGAAAAACAAATCTCAATTTCAATTCACGGTGATGATTATTAGCTTCTTCCAGAGCTAGTGTCCCTTAGTTCCTTGTGAGAAAAAAACAAAACCCCCCTCCCCAAAATACAAGAAACTACAGAGTTGGGAGTAGGAACACAAGGCTGTGCACTTGTTGGGATATATTAAGATAACACACATCAAGGTTTCATCTGGGCAGATGTTAATATGAGCAGAACACATGCCACCTTTATTAGTTATTTATACTCCTTTATTAGTTCTTGGAGCCTTGAATTGTGTTTCTCTGAGCTCTTTTGTCCCTGACAATTAAATAATTGCCTTAGTTTGTTTTTACCTTGCTTTAACAGAATACCTGAGACTGGATAATTTATAAAGGAGGTTAATTTGGCTTACAGTTCTGTAGGCTGGGAAGTCTGTGATAGGACAGCTACCTCTGACAGAGGCCTCACGCTGCTTCCACTTATGGCAGAAGGTGGGAGGGGAGTCCGTGTGTGCACAGAGAGCACATAGTGAGAGAGAAGCAAGACAGCCAGACGGGAGGTGCCAGGTTCTTTTTAACAACTAGCCCTTGCAGAACTCCCACTCACCCCCAAAGGCAGTTACTACCACTCATCCCCTGGGGGCAGTCTACCCCGAGGGTAGATCTGCCCTGTGAACCAAACACCTCCCACTAGGCCCCACCTCCCAACACTGCCACTTTCAGGATTAAATTTCAACATTAGTTTTGGTGAAGGCAAATCATGTCCAAACTATAGCATAATTTCTCAGTACTTTTGTCACTTTTTTCTTTCCCTGATATGTGATATATGTGTACACGTACATGAGTGTGCACACATGCTATTTTTACATATTGAATAATGCCTTGAAATAGAAATCAGCCAGAACTAACAATCAAAAATATCATTACAAGTAGTGTTTATTTTCACTTATGATTCAAAATGAAATATACTGTTCATATTTTAAAATTGACATATTTTTAATTACTATCTTTTTTGATTCACAAGATTTATTTTAATAAATAATACCAGATTTTATGTTATGTTTCCTTTTTTTTTTTTTTATCATTATGACTTTTTTCATGTTGCTTAAAAGTGAAGGCATGGAATGTGGCATGGGTAATATAACATCTTTGTGTTTCTACAGATTTCCAAGTCCAATTTACCTTTGATCACTTAAGCTGAAGTGAGCAGAGACCAGACTGCATGAAAATTACCTGGACCAAATTTTGTCTTGTTGTAAGACACAATCTAATTACATTTTAGGTTTTCTTTAAAAAATAATTATAAAGCTGCAGGGTACCAATAAGCAAGTTATATAATAATTATTGTTTCATTCAGAGAGACCTAATTTTTTCCAGTTTCTAACAACAGATCAATTTTTAAAAGGAACGGTAGGTTAAAGGACCCCTGCAGCATAAGGAGACAGTTGAGTGAGAAGAGGAGATTGGATGTTATTTAGGGAATTTGTTTAGGTTCAATCTCACACAGATTTATCTGCATTCAGATAAGAATAAATCTGGGAAAGAGGTCTTTAGCTGTTTGTGATCTCTGAGATTTAGAAGTATTAATAGTCAATGATCAGGAAATATCTTAGAGAGAACATTATAGGTCAGTCATTTTGGTTTCTAAGAAATAGAGACTATTTGATTGATCATCAGATTCTGTATACAACCTATTAATCTACAAAACATCTTTCCCTAAAGTTTGGATTGACAACTTTTCAGAAGTGAGCTGTGCCACTGGCAACCTATGTTATTGCTGGAAATGGGTAAATCACAGCCTAGAATGGAAAAGAGGGGCAGAAAGGACCCTGTGCTCACATACTTCTTCCAGCACATATTTATATCAGTTTATTGTCCTCGTTGAAAATGCATATGCTTCCTTAAACAGGTAAACCTATCAGTCATAAGGGAATTACCTTGATAAGAAAATTCAATTTTTCTCCACATACTAATTATGGAATTGGCTTGCAAAGTACAATGAAATTTTCATGGAAGGGAAAACCTTGGAACTGATTCTTCTTCCCTGGTGAAATGCTGAGATGGGTGGCTGAGGGTAGGTAGGAGGCTTTAAGAGTGCCAAGAGTTGGAAGGGAAGTCAGATGGGTTTGTTTAGGTTCCCAAGCCACTGAAACTACTGAGAACCATCTCATATATTCTGTTGACACACAGGAGTGTCTGTGCTGATCAAGTAGAGTCTTGCTAGCCTTTCAAGTCTTATTCTCCTTTATTCACTCTGATGTCATTAAGGTTTAATTTAAAATTTGGACCCCTTATTTAAATGAAATTAATAAAACATTGAATGTGGGAATTAGATTGCAATTTTGTATCATTAACTTTTGTTTACATTGTTACATTGCTTACTCCAGAGAAATGAGGATTCATGAATTTTATAACAAATTTGTTTTCTTGGAGGTTTTTTTTGGTGGCTGGTCAGTGTGGGGATCCAAACCCTTGACTATGGCGTTAACAATACCACGCTCTAACCAACCAAGCTAACCAGTCAGCCCTAAATTTATAACTCATTCGGTAACCATTTTTGTTTAGCAAACTTACTGGACTCGTCTCAAAGATGGAAAATTTTTTTTTTTTTTTTTGTCAGGCACATGCATAATTTTGTTTGTCCATATCAATATATTAGGCAATCAGTGATGTTTCAAAAAAATAAATTGCCAACCATCTGTTGTAATTATGTTAACATAATAGGAGGTTGACATGTACAGGCAATCTCTTGTTTTTGTATGGCATACATTAGCAAATATTAGAAAAGTAAAGTTAACATACATGTTAGGGGGGGAGGAGTCTTGCTATCAGAAAGCTGAAAATTATAAAAAATTTCAGTGATGCATTCTTTTATGACAAAGTCTTCAGTAATATATTCTCAACCTATTTGTGTGTGTGTGTGTGTGTGTGTGTGTGTGTGTGTGTGTGAGAGAGAGAGAGAGAGAGAGAGAGAAAGAGAGAGAGAGAGAGGCTGGAGATTGGTCAGTTTTGTTGGTTCAAATTTCTATCACTGTCACAACTCTACTAATGTAATCAGATTTATTTGTAACATTCAAATAAAGAATTATGGCAACACTGCTGTACAGATTAATGTGAAAACTGTCCAATAAAACAATTGGTTGTTAGGCAGTAGCACTTTGAACCAGCTCTAAGCGGCCAATTATCAATTGATGTTATAAAAAGAAAAGGGGAGGTGTCACTATATAATCTGTCAAACTACTGGCTATTGGGAAGTTGTCCTAGCAAGGGTTTCAAATTTTATTTCAGTTTCAAATAACAGGGACTGATAAGCGGAAGTAAACAGCAGACATGTTTATTGAAAGAATATATTGGTTAATGAACAGAATTAAGAGCTAAATTTAAAATCACATTAAGAGCCAGGCTGAGCGGACACACTTGCCACCACTCCTGAACATAGACACCATGCTACCGTCATTTGACCCCATCAGCACTGGACACCCAGAGCTGCTATTGCTGTCCCTAACAATGGATATTGGTGCTATTCCCAGAATGAGTCTGTCACTGTCCTTGCTTCTCTGGGTCTCTAGTTCAAGGTTAAAAATCCAGCGCAGGTCCATCTGATTGGCTGAGTAAACGTGATTGGCCAAGTCCCAAGTGCAGAGGACAGAGGCAAAACTAGCCTTTGATTTCTGTACTTGGATGTGAGCACTGTCTCCCAACAAAATTTATATCTTGGGAAATTCTCCAAATATAGAGGTTAAAATGTCCACGAACAGATAAGTAAAAACTGTGACAAATGTCCACTATGAAGTAAAGCTAACTGCAATGAAAGTACTCCTTGATGATGCTGTCTCTAAACACTCTTCTGTCGAAACCTGATTGCTCCAATCAGCCAAAGTAAATAGACCCAACTCAGCTAAATAATATAAGATTAAAAACCACCCATTTGATTGGTTTGCCTTCAAGAAATGGGAACAGTTACACAATTATTGAATTGGTTTAGGTATAAATGAGGTGATGAGAGTGGAGACCATGGAATGGTATACCTTTACGGTGGAATATTTTTAATAAATGGCAGTTCAAAAGTCCATTTTGGTCTGCTCACGTCACTCCTTAAAAGTCTATTTGTTTCACTAGAAAATCATTAATTATGTTGTCTGATGAAGAGCAAATGTAATATAATCTGTAAACAATTATTCAGTGCTTACTGTGTGCGTGCCACTGTACGATTTGCTTACTAGATAAACACTGTGATGTCTGAGCACTGCTACTCTTTGCAGTGTGTGTCGCCTTTAATCAGCTTGGCAGGATGAAGTGTTGCTTGTGGAAAGTAATTACAGGTTTTCAATGAAAATGACAATGTTAAGCCAGCTAGATGGTATTTGTCACGCTGGAGAGTGTACTAAAAGCATACACAAACTATGGGCTCTCTGCAGAAAGACCCCTTCCAGAGATAATGATAGAGCAGCTTTTGGATCTGTTAGAATCAGAAAGCAACCTGACAGGGGGGTTCCACATTCACCTTGGGTGAACAGCTGTGCTCTCTATTCAAGAAGATCAGAGAAGTTAAAAAGAGAGTGTTAAATAATGGGCAAACACTGCTGGATAAGTGCTCTGAGATAAATTTGAATTTAACGAAGTAATTATGAAAGAGGGAGTGGTATTGAAATTTTGATTACTTGGGAAAACAGTTCAAATGTGGTATTGTTTCCGATTCTTTTCAGGGAACTACATGACAGAGCCAAGGATCTTGCTGTAGATTCTAAGTAAATTTTGATGTTTAATTGAAGTAATAAATTTATACTGTGATTTAATTGGCAGCACCAGAGAGCTGGCTGCTTGATGGAAAAAGCTGTGCATTGTGCAGCTGTGTGTATATTTCATATCACATTTATTTAATGCTTGTCTTTGAGATTGGTTCATGAGCAAGTGATCTTTATTCAGTATACTTTTGTTGCTATACACTTTAGGTCACTGTGTGTGTCCTTGCACAGAATTACATTTGGCTTTTTTCCCCCTTAAGTTATGTCCTTTTTATGGATGCATGGGAAAAAAATATTGACTATTCTTCATTCACTCATTTATGAATACATGTATTCAACAATTACTTAATTATTGAGTGCCTAATTTATGTCAGGCACTGATTTCAGGGCTAGGAACAATGAACAAAAAATAATTGCTTTCCTCATGGAGTTTGTATTCTAGTACTCCTGGAGTGGAGAAGGTATTTCATTCATATGAGCCCCCATACGTTGTTTAATATGGATATGATGCTCCTCACTTTGCTTGGCACTTTGTTGTGCCTAAATAAAGATAACCTAGCAGACCCACAACAGACTTCATGAGTGAGGAAACAGTACTGATTAGAAATGTAGGAGTAAAAATTAGAGAATGCAGAACCTATAAGTCAAGAGGGGAGACATTATAAAGAATTGTGGTGGCCAACAGTCTTAAATGAGTCATTTGTTCTAGCACTCATTCATTCAGAGAACATCTCTGGAATTCCTGCTATTTGGTAGGCATTTTTTTTAGGACTAGGGAGTCAAACAGTTATCAAGATAGGCAAGTTTCTTAACTGTAATTTTATATTTTATGGCATAAGCAACATATACAATGAATAAGCAGGAAAATAAATAAAAAAACAGATTTGTGTATAATAAAAAGTGCTGTGAAGATCAGAAATCAGAGGAGCATAATTCTTAATTTTTGCTTGGTCAGGCTGCTTTGAATTATAGTCAGTAAAGGTTCTCTTGGCTGATGTGAGAGGAAATGCAATGGAGGAAGTGGCCAAGTGTGGATGTGCAGGTGCTGTTCCAGGAAGAGTGGGCGGCCTCTCTTTGCACTCAGGAAGAGTGCAAAGGCCCTGAGGCTGAAGGAGCTTTTTGTGCTCCAGGATCTGGAGGGCCAGTATGGCTGGAGCTTAACAAGCAAGTGGGAGACTGTTAAGGAGAGCTCAGAGGGGTAGCCAGGGGTCAGATGACATATGGTCTCCCGAGTAAGCATTCACAATGTGTTATAATGACTGGGATTATTTTCTTTACTAGAAAAATTGCATTCTCGATGTTAAGAAATTGATAATACACGTAAGCTGAAAGAGGAAAATAAAAAGTACTCTTAATTCTGCAGCCATGTATAAACATTATTAACGTTGTGATGCTTTTATTTCCATTCCTCTTTCTATCCTTATACATCCACGTGCACATGCATGCAGGCACACACATGTGCACACACACACAACTTTTTATTAAATTTGGATTTTATTCTTCACACATTTGAGGTCAGTTGTTTTCACTTAGTGTATTAAGAAGTTTTCCTATGTCATCAGTATAGAACTAACATAAAGTAGAAAATATTGCATAATATATAAAATATGTAATGATACATAACAATGAATAAGAACATATGAAATAGAATTTTAATGGCAGCATCACATGGATATACTAACATCTATGACTAATTTCAATTTTTTAGTACCACAATTATCAATCCCATAAACATTTTTATATATTAATAAATTTATAAATCTCTTATTTCCTTAGCACAAATTCCCAAGTTGGAACCATATAAAGGCATGCTAATAATATTTTTAAAAGTATGAACAGAGCTTGTCAAATTCTCCATGTGAAATTGTAAGCAGTGTATGAGACTGTCTGTGTCTTTACCTCCTCTTGAACACTGGATACTATCATTTTTTAAACAACTAAATTGATAGATAACAAATGGCACTTCATTTTTATCTATTTTAATTTTAATTTTCTTTGGTGGTTTTATTTAAGATCTGATGTTGTTTGTTTATTATATATAAATATAATTGCTACATAATAAATTATCTCCAAACCTAGTATTTGTCATGTTTAAAAGAGAGAATATATTTATTCAAAGCTATGGAATGATAGTTATTGCCTTGTTGGTGGTGGTGGTTCTGGTAATAGTCTGAGGACCAAAATGAGCAAATTGGAAATTCGTAAGCATGTGTGAAGTTTGACTAATTAGAGTGGGTTCACTTATATAGATGGTAGATGATACATAAAATTATTATTAATTTTCATTTTAATGGAATAAATGCACTTTATGGGATGAGAAATAGGAATAAAGTTTGATAAAGAATGAAGAGAATTTATTAATTTACTGTATATAGAGGAGAAATAAGAGTAAAAATAAATGACTGAAGATTTTAAGATTGAATGTCTGGGTGAATAATGGTACTTTCACTAGTAAGGGGAAACTCTAGAGGGGAGCTAGGTTCTAGAGAAAGCAGTGATATTACTTTTCTACATGATGAATTTGAGGTGATGGTAGAGTTTCTTGCTGTAGCTGTCTAACAGTAAGTTAAATTAGAGGACTGACATTTCTAAGAGAGAGGATAGTTGTGGACATGTAGTTTCATTTAGGTGACAGCTGACATGAAAAAGCAAGAGCAGAGGGCTGAATCTGTGGTTAAAACATTATATTTATAGGGTAGAAGAGGGAAATAGAGCCAGAGTTGCAAGGGAATTATGACATGTTAATGAAGCAAGGGAAGGAATTTGGATAAAGAAGTAGTTTGTAGTTAAATAAGGAACACAGTTCATGTATTGACAAAATATAGTTGCATTTGAAATTGTGTATGTTAGAGTAGCTAGTCAGAGGCCATAATGAAATAAGTTAAACAGTGAGTGAAACCTAAAGAAGTAGCTAATAGGAGTTTAGTAACGAAGTCATTCCTAGAATCTGTTCACATTTACCAGAATGGCTAAAATTTTTAAAAAGAATCACAATGCCAGTTGTTGGCCAGTATACAGAGCAACTGGAACTTAAATACATTTGATATGGGGATATCCATTTCACAACAACCGCTTTGAAAGGTTATTTGGCAGTATCTCCCTCAGGATGCAGCAATTCCTAGAACATACCCAACAGAAATAAGTGCATTTGTCTATCAAGACATTATTATTATTCACAATAGACCTTAACTGGAAACAACCCAAATGTCCTTCAGCAAAAGACTGGATAAATAAACTGTGGTATATTCATACATTACAATACTGCACAGGAATAGAAAAAACAAATACTGCTACACACAGCAGTTATAAATCTCACAGCTATAGTGAAGAGCCCAAGAAGCCAGACAGAAAAGACTATATATGATATGATTCAATATACATGAAGTAAGAGAACAGACAAAGCTAATCTATGGTGACAGAAGTCAGAATAGTGACTGTCTGTTAGACTGAGGCAGTAGCTGTTGACTCAAGAGCATGAAGGTGTGTGGATAAGACTGAAAAAGTAAACAAACAAACAACCCCACCCCCCCAAAAAAGGGAAAGTCAGAAATACCCAAGGGAGCACAGCTTAAGAATATATTAGATGGAAAGCCAAATCATGGGCCTGTAAAGTAGGAATTCAAGATATGGAAACCAGAGAGGTAGAACAATGATGCCGAACTATATAACAAAATAAGAAAATAAGGCAACAGACTCTCATGTGCTGTTTGCGTCTTTGATGTCTCAACCTCCTCTGCCTCCTATGATGATTACTATTACTACGAAGAAGAACACTGAGTGATTTACAGAGGATTTTGATTTGTGATTACTTCAGTAAAGTTTTGTTGAACGTTGATAACATTCTTCATCTACTGCAGCACTGTAATAAGAGGAAAAATGAACTGGAGTTAGAAAAAAATGCTATGACTTGGGATGAGGTAAGAATAAATATGAAGGAATTAATTCTTTTCAGCCACTTTCTTCCTGGCATCTGTTATGACTCATCTTCCACTCAGAAAATGTTTACTAAATACCTCTTATGTTCCAGACATTCAGCTAGGTACAAAGGATATAGAATTGAAAGACAATGATTTTGCTTACAGTCCAGTGGGGAAGATTGTCAAAAAAAAAAAAAAATTAGCAATTCTTACAGATGTGCCAGTACCATGGAAACATATGGAAGTATTCTCAAACTCCTGAGGGGAAGAGAGGCCTGAGAGAATCTCAGGTGGTGCATAATGCAGTGTTATGGAGCATAAAGGCAGTGGTGAGACACGAGGCTAGAGAAGTAGGCACAGGTCAGTTACGAAGGGTCTTGTGTAGTATCTGCTCTGGGAAGTCTCTGCTTGAGAGGGGGCACATCTGGATTTGAATTCTATGACTTGTCTGTAAAATGGGGAAATTGGTGTCTATTTTGCAGTGTTATGAGAATTAAAGACAGAGCCCTGGTTCCTGTTGTTTTAGAGAAGGTGGTCCTATCATGACAGGGAAGCTGTTAAAAGAATAAAAGAAGGGTAAGAACTGGTATTTTTGTAAATTGACCTTGGAAGCTCTCAAAGGGTATGGGTTAGAGGAGATCAAAATTAGATCCAGGAAGACAGTGAAAAGGCTATTGCAGAAATTCAAGAAAGTGAAGGCAACTTGAAGGGAAATAGTTCTACAAATGGAGGAGAGGAGAGTGATAGAAGAGAGGGACTATATAGGCCATGCTGAGTCACTGAATGTGAATGTTGAGGGAAAAGCAGATATCCAGGTTTCTGGTTTAGATAATCAAGTGGACTCTAGCCTTTTTCACCAAGAAAGAGTACCCAAGAGGGGCAGCCACTTTCTGTTTAAAACTGCTGGCACTTCCAGGCAGTTTCCCATGCCAGCTGGTCTTGTGCTCTAACACTGGCCAGGGGAACCACTGTCTTCAGTTTCTTCCTGCCAACCTCTCTTTCAGATTAAAGCTCTTACAGAGCTCTGGATTAAAGCTTCCTGGACACTCTTTTCTTCTTTGTCTTTTTCCTGTCTTAAGCTATTTAACACGTTCTGCAGATTTACTGTCTTGGAAAGCTTCTGGTTATCGTGTTCTAGGCACCATCCTTAATTGTAGCTTCTTATTTTTTGTCTCAGGTGTCTGTCAAGTTCCCTTTCTATTACCACCGTTTCTCTAAAGCCCATTTTATATGTTTATTATTTATATTTGTTTTTGTTTTATTTTTATTTTAGCTTACACATTGTAATTATGCATGGTTATGGGGTACAATCTGATGTTTTGATACATATAGAGGTTGTATAATAATCAGGTCAGAGGGGTTAATGTATCAATCACCTCGCGCATTTATCATTTCTTTGCGGCAAAAGCCTTTCCTTTAGGTATTATGTAATATACAAAGCTAGCTTAACTGTTAACCACAGTCACCCTACTGTGCAATAAAACATCAGAACAACTCCTCCTATCTAATTGTAATTTTACACCCGTTGGCCAGCCTCTCCCTGTTTTCCCTCCTGCCCCTTCCCTCTGCAGCCCATTTTAGCTTTTCATACTTTTCATTATTACTCAAGACACCTTGCCCCACATGTCCGGACTAGTTTCTTGACATTTTGCCCCACCATGGTCGACACAGCCCCAGGTAATTAACTGTTGTTCTTGGATATTTCTGGTTTTGATCGAATAATAAGAGGCAAAGAGAAGAAAGAGGGAACTATGTGTGGTTGGAGGGAGAGTAAATAAGTTGGTTATGTCAATAAATTTTTGTAAATAAATAAACACCAAAACAGAATGTCTCGGTTTCTCTCCATATTACTTTCACTGACTTTCATCTATTTTTGTCAAAGAACCTCTAGAAGATAACTTCATATCTATGATATTTTATGAACTTTTCCAGTTAAAGTATCTATTGAGTATTTACAGAGATAATATCCAAAACATTAAATCTCAACCACTTACCATGGAATTTCCTTTAAAAAAGACAAATTTTTAACTTTGGCAAAATTTTAACACTGTATTTCTTTTGATCAATTTTAATCTCCCTAATCCCCATTTACATTTCACTAATTTTTTTTTTAAAAAAAATAAGAAACAAAAGTTTATGTCAAAACTAGATTTTTATTCCTCTACATAAAATATTTAAGTGACTTAATTCATCAAAACTAGTCAAATAAATCTTACTAATAATTTGTTGATTTTTTTGTTGTTCAAATAGGCAGCTTGTAGAGTCTGTAGATTTACGAAGATTTATGAGCCTGAAAAGCTTTAGTTTCTTCAATTCATTAAGAGTCATGTATTGATGTTGTGTATGAGGAAAAGTGTGAGGTGCTGGTTATACAAAGAAGGACCCTACTTAGTAAAACTGTAGTCAACAGACTTATGGGCTAGTGGGAGAAACAGACAAGTACCCAGTAACGTTACACAGTAATACCATATTGCACATTTAGGTAGTAGAATTGTAAGTCTTAAGATGAATTGTTAGTAAATAAATTATTCTGAGCTGTTTTCCTGATTTGAATTTAATTTTATTTGGTACTGGGGAGTAAGTAACTGTGACATGTAAAGACTGTGTCATAGTTGTCTATATCAAAAAAGCCATACCTTCTACCGATCAATAAACGAAAGATGAATAATCCAAAGCGAAATAGGCAAAGCATAAGATATTTTGTACATGCACACACACACACACACTCACAAATGTCAATAAACATATGAAAAGCGCTTATCCTCTCCCTAAAGAAAGCAAATCAAACATTGGTGTAGACTTTTACACAAATATATTTCTCACTAAAAATAAATGCTATTTCTTATAAAGAGTCTTTTTTGGATTTTATTATTTGCCTTGTATTTATTTGAATCCAAATTGATTTACCAATTTTAAGCAGGCTAGATTTTGTGTACATTTTTTGGGAGCTTGTAGCTGATGATTTTGGTGGATAAAAATGTATTTCAGAAGTGGTTTGTCCTTATGATTGAAATGTATATACAGAATAAGCCAAATACTTTCAGGATTCAGTTTTGGGAAATACATTCTTCTTACAGTTTATCTGAACATAGAAACAGGTCGAACACATTTTTGTTAAGAATTAATTGACTTTTTCTGCCAGTAAATTTATGATGGGACCCTTTCAAGAACTGACCTGCTATATTTGGGGTTTCATAACATACTGCTTATGAGTTATTTCCACAACCATCATGATTTATTTTACATTTAAAAACAGTAAATTTATGCCATTTTCACATAATATCTTCTGAACTAACTTAAAAGTATTTGGAGAAGCAGTTTCTTATTTAAATCGGTAGAAACAGAAGTGTGTTATAACAGCAGTGACCTATGAAAGATTCTGTCCATTGATAGCCAGTTGTAGTACCCTGCACTTCTAAATCATAAATCCAAAACCTGGATTTCAGATAGACAAAGGAGATGTACCTCATTATTATGTAATGGCCAGGCAATTTCTCTTTCTTCTTCCAAATTGGTTTATTGAATAGAAATGCTTTTGTGGCTTTTTTTCAGGGTGGTTGAATGGCTCCTGTAAGACTGTCTTGATATAATTTTATAAGAAATGGTACATTAGTTGCACACACACAAGTAAACATGCCATCCTGTAGATCAAATAGATGATTTAATGAGCTAGAATATGTTTCCATCTAACTGTTTTATCTTCACATAGACAAGAGTTAGAACCATTAAAATAGGTAACCAAAAATATGGCTATAAGATTCTGTATTGCCTCTCACTTCTCAGAATCAAATCCTGGATAAGAGGATAATGATTGAAAAATCAAAAGTTTAAAGTATAAGAAATTGGAAAATGGGCTGCAAATAACGGCAGGTGGTTGAAGAATAAGATACAGTTTTAAGATAATTTTTCCTTGAGACAGCTACATAATACTCTTGCATAGAGTCCAATAGATTACTCAAATCTTTCATAAGAGCTTGCAGTAAAAGGTAGATATTCAGAAAAGAAAAGGAACCCAGAGCAGATTAAATCGAATTTTGAATATGTATATCTGAGTCCCCCATATAAGCCAAAAGAACCTATTGCAAATGGGACTTGGGGATTTCTTGAATGAAATCCAAATGCGTTCTTTGTTAAATGGAAGGATGAAAACTATACACACACAAACACAGACACACACACACACACACACACACACACACACATACACACACACACACACACAGAAAAAGAAAGTATAAATCATTAAAATGCATGGGTTAGATTTGGCCCCAGAGGTTTTACATCAAATATGATAGGGTTTGCATTGCTTTAGGAAAATTGTAAAGCCATATTTAGAAAAAAATTATACAGTGGGATTTAGCATTTCAATTTGAGAAATAGTGCTCTACTTCTAATGAACAGATGCTCAACTGTGGATTGAGAGACCTGATGCAATTAAAAGATGTTTTTAGGTGGAAAGAGATCATTCAGCCATGTATCTTCTGTCAGATCTACCTTGGCCAGCTTTCTGCATGACAGATGCAGTTAGATTTTCCTAAAGCTATTCAGCCAGTAATTCATTTGGCAGCAGTCCCTCCAACAATAACTTATAAGACCTGGGTTTGGAAGAAGACTTATGTGTCTCGTTTTTTAATATAACAGAGATCTGATGTGTCACTACAGTTATAGGAACATGCCTGATATTAGGATGAACCCCAGTGACCTTTTAGGAGAGAAGATAGAGCCTGAAATTGGAAACTGGGAGATACCTAGTTAGGGGAGTCTGCTATAATCCAGATATATATTTTGATCTCTAAGTGTATATATGTAAATGTGATAGATATAGAGAAATAAAGCTCTTTAAAATAAGGGCAAGAATGTCTCTTTTTAGAATAAACAGTTCAGTTTATCAGTGGTGTATCTTAGATAACACTAAATTTATTTAAAAATCATAAATGAGGAAGCAGGTGTGTCTTGAGTAGGAAAGTGGAGCTTTGAGACACCAAATCATTTACTAGAGGCACAATTCGATTCAACTGATAAGCTTTCCCTGGTTCATTCTTTTCCTTTTCTTTCTTCATTTCTCTTCAGGTCAGAGGCGGGCAGCATAATTAAAATTTGAATTATTTATGAAGAGCCATTAAAGTGGGTGGCTTGCAGATTAGTCAAAGACAGCAGAGCTGACACTGAGCTGCATGTCTTTTACTCTCTCACAATAAATGATACCTCGACTACATGCCTTGAAAATAAGCATATGAACTTAAAGCTTTTAAAAGAAAAATATATAAAACATTGTGCCTATTTATGTTGAAGCAAACTTAAGTATGTACCTGTAATCATCATAATGTACAAAAACAGATCTTTTGGGTGTGATATATACATAAAAGATGCTTTTCTGCCAATAATTCATTAATATTGAATAGGTATATAATTACCAAGGGGAACATTTTTTTGTAGATGTATAAAGACATGAGTAGAACTCTAAATATACACACATGGGCATCATTAAGTGTGCATTTTCTATTTGGACAGGGATACTGAAACAGTTCAGAAACATCTGTCACCAGCATGATGTGTTGAGCAGCAAAAGAAATGGAAATGGGTGTCTGTTTTCTCAAAAGCATTAGGATTTGTAAACATAAGCATCTTTTTAAAAAAAATCTGCCAATTAGAATGAGCTTATGGGCCTAATGCAATTTTTGAAAATAGTGAGACCCTACATAATAATGTTCAGCTAAAATATTCTCCAAATTTACAGAGAAAAAAACCCCATATTATGTGTTTATTTATAATCTTATCCAACTCTTAGAAGAAAAAAAGGTATATTGTGACATATTTCATTTTACGGAGAGATTGGGATAAGCCTTTCTCTAGTTTGCTTGTCATACCCATGTAGATTTTATTCATACTGTTTAGAGGAAAATCAAACATATCCTTGCTTTCCCTGTCTTTTCCTTCCTCACCATGAAAAATGGCCAATAATGATGGATAATAGTTCTGGTGGTACTAAAACTGAAAAAAATATATCTTTTTCTTTATTTTCATTTTTAATATGTCTTAAGATAATCTCTAAGCAAAATATGTTCCTGCTGTATTGAAGTAATCACTTTTATATAATATTTTTTCAGTTATATTCATTCTGATTTTAGAGTTAGTCCTGTGGAATAGGTTTGTGGTGGCAGAAAGGCGTGATACCTTTCCTCACAAATCCTAAGAGTGGCAGCTAACATTCCTATAACAAAAGACAGGTAAACAAGAGAAAAGCATAACAAATTCATTTAATCAAAGTTTTATGTGACATGAGAGCCTCCAGAAATCGAGAGCAAAAGACCCAGGAAAAACTATCTATTTGTATGCTAAGGTTCCATGAAGAATGGACAGCCGTGTAGAAATATGATTGGACAAAACCATATGATCTAATGCTAGTAGAGTGAGGGAGGAAACCCAGCGAGGCCTGTCTGTTTGGATTCTTCTTGGCCTCTCTGTGTAGCATTTCCTCCCACTCCCATATGGAGTAGGACCCCTCTGGAATGAGGGTCTTCAAGGGAGAAGGGAGTGACCTTTCTAGGTTTTATGGCTTGCTTGGGTGGTGTTAACCTAAAAAGAAACTGAGACCAAATATATATATATAGCAAAGATTTATTAAGACAGTATGATGATTACAACCTGGGAGACACATTGTCAGGTCATCCTGAGAAACGCGCTCTGAAGAGGGCCAGCAGAGCTCAGCATTTTATAATCACAAGAAGGGGGAAAAGGGTCAATAGAGAGAGACAAGGACAGTCCTACCGAATTCATCAGGTTTTCTATTGTTGTACGTGATGTCTAGACTTGGGATTGTTTTTAGGTTACACCCTACATGCAGGGATCTAGGGTAAGTGTCACAAGAAACATTTAGAGTTATTTTATGGCTTTCTGGTGCCATCCTGTCTGCTTCTAAGTAAAAATGATCTTATGATAATGTTTTTCAGAACCGGTAGACATAGTTACTGACTTATCCCAGATCTCCTAAGGCATTATAATTCAGCTGATCTGGTCAGAACAGAGGTTTTTGGTTATCAGGGGAGCGGGGTTCTAGTTTACCTATGACTGGCGTTGGGGAGAGGAATTCTGGCTTCTATGCCCTGCTTTGGGAGGGATGGAGGGGTGGGAGACCTGAGGACTGCAGAAGGCCAGAAAAACCTTGCTTCTGAGGCCTTTCCAATTTCCTTCAGTTCGAAGTACGCAGCATGCCAAGATGCCGTATTTGGGGGTATTGTGTTCTGAGTTCCGACAGGATAAATCTCATGGATTTTTTGTTTTCTTTTTAAAAGAAAAATATCAGACTCAGTGTTTTTTGAGTTGGTGGCAATAACATCACTTGGATTTAATCATTCAAGTTTAGGCTGAAGTTCTCTCTATTCATCTGGAGCAAAATGATGAAAACATTTCCCCAGCATGGTCCTGTATATGTGTGAAAGATTAACATATCTTTCCCTCTTCCTGTGTTATTTCTTTTTTGTGAGACTTCTAATCTCCTCTGGAAGATTTTTAAATGTAAGTAAGTGGGAGTTACAAGGTAATAATAGTAATAATAATAGCAACAACAATAATAAACATTTATTGCTTCTTGTTATTTGTTAGTATGAGAACATTACATGCTTTGTCATTTTCAGAAGAAAGGACAGTTCGGTCACCTTCCACATTACCATTTGGAATTGGTGTTACCTCTAAATAAGTCATCAGGAAGGAAAGATGAACCCATTTTAACACTTTGAATGCCAATGTCATTGAAAGTAACGTATCAGTAAGACACCAGTCTTCACCAACACCAAAAAGTCATTTACACAAATTTTTCCACATAGAATTAAATTTTTTTTTTTTGTCTTTTTGTGACTGGTAAGGGGATCACAACCCTTGGCTTAGTGTCGCCCGCACCGCGCTCAGCCAGTGAGTGCACCGGCCATTCCTATATAGGATCCGAACCCGCGGCGGGAACGCTGCTGCGCTCCCAAGCGCTGCACTCTCCCGAGTGCGCCAAGGGGCTGGCCCAGAATTAAATTTTTTTTATCTATTTCTAATGTCCCCTTCTAACCAGATGGTGCTTATAATCTGTGTGATGTGACCACTTATATCTGATTAGACATGATTAAGTAGAATACTATGCTTATGTCTAGGTAGAATGACTACCAAGAATGCTTAAAAAGACATTGTTTCTTCTTACGAACACTTATCCCTTCTTGGATTGCTACCTGAAAGTGGACTTCATCAACCTACGGAAGGCTTTTTAAAATGGAAATACCATGGCAAAGGACTACACTTCAGATTGGCCACTTGGCACTTGACTTTGTGAGAATAAAAAGGAAAAGGGAGTAGGAAGAAAAGTCTGGGGATAAGATTCTTAGAGACATGTGCACGTGCTGCTAAGGAGAGGAAAGGTGAGGACATAATGCAGGGTTTGCCAAAGTTGTTGCGTAGCACCCAGGTTCTGGGGGACACTATAAAAAGTGGTCTCATAAATTTTGGACACACTATAATATATATCTCTTCTCATAGACTCAGTAAACTCTTGGATATATAAAAGACATGGTAAGTCCTACATTTAGGAAACCTATTTAAGTTTGTATAGTCCAGTGTTTCATATATGTAATATCATTTGGAATTAATGTTTTCTGGATACACCTTGAGAGATTCTGGTGCAGGTGTTAAAAACAGGCTTTGCGATTGAAGCCCCTAGAACAAAATCTGTTTCTATCAAATTGTGCAACTTTGGGCAGGTTATGTAACTTTTCTGAAGCTCAGTTCTTCAGCTATAAACCAGTACAAATAATTTTTACTTACACAATTGTATTAAGGATGGAATGCTATAATATATGTAAAACTTTCAGTGAAGTTTTACCATATAGTCATTCCATAATAAATTTGAGAGGCTGATGTCTGTAAAGTCATATTCCAAAAGTTTGCTTAGGGTTAATCTATGTAATTGGGTCTTGCCTGAATTATTTGCTTATTATTTCATGGGTACAGCATTACTCCTCAAGGAAATCTTTAGTTCCCTATAGTAGGTATCCGTTGTTTCTGTCTTCTCAATATTTCTTCTCACTTTTATGGAAAAAGTACTTGTATTCCACATGATCCTGGTGGGATTATCAGTAATGATGTTCGTAATGTTGATGGTCACATTATTAATAATGACCGTAGAAGGCATTTGCTGAGTGTCAGGCACTATCCTAAGTTCTTTTTATATATTAATTCATTTAATCCTTATATCAACCCTGTGACGTACCTACTGTAATTACTTCAATTTTACAGACCAAACCAAACCCCCAAAACAAAGCAGAGAGTGATTAAGTAACTTGCTGAAGTTTCTTAATGGCTAATAAGTGGTAGAGTCAGTAACAAAACCAAACCTAATAGGAATCCAGAGTCTGGGCTCTTAACCACTGTAGTAAAGGCAGTGAGGGGCCCTCGGGAAAAGCTCTGTGCATCTTCCCATGTTCGTAAGCATGTAACCCAAGCAAGCCCTCATTTTTCAGTTTGTTATCATTCCAAAATCCACATTTCTGGATGGTTATGACTGTTTTTCTACTTATTTTAGAACTACTGTAACATTTAGGACTGAATGCAGTATGTACTTAATAATTGATTGATTGAAGGGTTCTGATAATCATTTCACTCTTAACTGCTAATCAAACCAAACACCATACCTCTAGAAATTGTGCTATCCGTGAACCAAAGTTACTGGCTGAATGGTTCACAAAGCTGTTCTGCTATCAACTATGTTATTTTCTTTCTTTTTTTTTGTGACCGGTAAGGGGATCACAACCCTTGGCTTGGTGTTGTCTGCACCGGGCTCAGCCAGTGAGTGCACTGGCCATCCCTATATAGGATCCGAACCCGCGGTAGGAGCGCTGCTGCGCTCCCAGCGCCGCACTCTCCCGAGTGAGCCATGAGGTCGGCCCTCAACTATGTTATTTTCTAATGGATCTTTATGGGGAAGGGCTAGTTTTATTTCTTATGCTGTGAAAAGTTCCTAAAATACTCTAAATATTTGTTCAAATAATTTTTATTAACTTTTTGACAATCAAAATGTATATATACCTAGAGACATCTGAGACTCTTCAAATTTCTAAAGAGTGCTCTACCATTTCAGTCCCTGATTGTGCCCCTTCATGAAGGAAGATCAATGTTATCCACCTCACAAGAGTGGGAGGCTGTGGTAGTAAGTTGCAGAAGATGCCATAAGTTAGGCTCAGTGAATGAATAATTCACATTCAAATTTAGGCTCATAGTCTTAATTTGTGTACCATAGAAATATGTACACATATAGTATCATATTACAGAGAGGTTCACATTAAAGCTTTAGATTGCTCATTAGTAGTCCAAACACGAAATGTGACATGCATGTTGTATACATACATATGAGATACCTATAATTTAAAAACTAAATTTCACATTTTAACCTCATCACCTATCTATTTATCTATCATTTAGCATCTGTCTATCCATATCTATCCCACGGTTTATCCTGGAATCAGTATAGGATTTTATCTTCTTAAGAAATTATAGTTTTCTTCTAATAAGCAGAAGACACACTTTCAAAATCATTGGCTTATGTATTCCTCTTTGAGGTCAGATGAGCGATTATTGAACGAAAAGGGAAAACATCATCTTTAGAGGACAGGGATGTGATTAATATTTAAACACCTTGAAAAGTGCTTTGTGGGTGATATATTCATCTTGTCGTCCGTAACTGTTTAGAGTAACACTCCAGGTTTTTAAACTAGAAATTCATGGTTTGTCAGAGCAGTAGCAGTTATGAACAGAGATCTTTATTTCTAATAAACCCTGCTGTCTTAATAACGTTTATGTAAGGCTGGAGGGCTCAGATAGTGGGCCTGCCAGGAATGTTCAAGTGTGGAAACTCTCCTTAAGGAAAACAATATGTACAGTTGTTGTCCATTGAACTGGACAGTTTTACATGTTTTCAGATTGGCAAAGGAACTGTTTCTTTGGCAGAAACTCACAGAAGGATTATTTTTCTGCCTTCCCCCTGGGGAGAAGGAGTAAGTGAAAACAGAAGGATTATAACCTCTGAAGGAAATTGGAGGAGGAAAATGTACTGTGACCATATACTCTTTAGAATGGAGAGTATTTGATTTACTTTAGTCGAAAGAGTAGAGTGCTGGGTTCCCGCATTTTTCAGCTCCAGTGTCTTCAAACTTTATCTGTATCCACGTGTACCTCTTTTTCTTCAGTTCCAGAAGAAAGTGTCTTCTTCTGCCAGGAGCTAGTGGCTTTACCTGCTTTCAAAATCATTTTCCTCCCATCTCTCCTAACATAAGGGTCTCTCACCACTAGCAATCACAACTCCTATTTTATTTTCAATCTCATCTACTTTGCTGGCTCCTGCCTCAAATCTTACGATCTTGTAAATGCTCTAATCTCTCTTATCTTTGTAAGATAAAGCCATAAACAAAAGAAATATTTTTAAATTCTATATTCTACTTCAGCTAATGTGTTCTTCTCTGTTTTACTTTATAGCCACGCTTAGGCCAGAGCTTCCCAGATTTTCGGATTTCATAGACTGATATATACATATATTTAAATGTGGGAACCAGTCCAGATTACTAACAATTACTATATCTCACCAGCTTAATTTCATAAAAGAGGGGATATTGAAACACCATAAAAAAAGAAAGGGCATATTTATGATTATTCTGTTCTGACAACCTGTTTTAGGGTTTACATAGTGCTGAAGTATAGAATCTTTACTTTCATTAACTTCTTCATTTCTTTATTGTGATCTCATTGTCACAACCTGGTGCATTTTAGGTATTACCGCATTGGATTTGATTCAAAACAAGTAGTGCAACTTAATTCAGTGGATTGACTTGCCAGTTGTAAATGGAAATCATTCCAAGATATGCATGTGCATTTTCCCTGAAAATAGATGACTGGCACTGAATATGTGTTTTCAGTGTCAAGGCAGGGATAATGTATATTATGGTGGTAAAAATATAGACTGCTGTGGGCTTGAGGCCAAAATCCTGTCTTGGATTCTCTGCCAGTCCCTTCAATGAGCAGAGCCGACTAGGGCTCATTTGCTCAGCTGAAATGCCTTATGTAAGCTACCATATTGAGTCTCATAAAACGAGAGAAAAATAAACTATTTTCTTCACTGAAACTCCAGAAGCATTATTTTTCTTTGTAATGAAAAGTATTAAAACAATACAGTATAATTTGCATAATATTGGTATCAAAACAAAACACTTCCAAATTTTAATAATTCAGGTTAGATTTGTTGCTACTACCTTCATCATTGCTACCATCTCTGATGAAATCTCAGCACATGTTTTGGGTAAGGTATTTACATTTTTGAAGCTTGTGATAGTATGTATTATTTATAATGATGATAGTATAATCAGAGCAAGTAACAAGAAAGTCAAACATCCTTTTGTGAAATGTATCATATTTAATATTTTTTTTGCTTCAAACTTTAAATGCCTTAAGATTCAGATTATTTCACTTCTTTGTTTTTTATCACAATAATGTTATTGTAGCGTCTTCTAATGGATGGTTTAAGGTCTTCATCCTCAATCTTTAATTTATAGGTTAAAGGTTTTCTAAATAGAACAATAAACTCATTGTGAAAGATTCAAATGTACTTTTAAAGGAGTTCTTATATTCCGTACGACTACTCTTTCTCCCTTTGATGTGTATACCATATATGTAAAATATCAGTATATGCCTGCATTTTCCTGTGCTCATATGGGCATAAGTGATTACATGCTCCATATAATCAGTATTACTGTATGGACAAACTTAATGTGATCTTTAGCAAAATATATTAGACAATACCCATACTGAATTGTTCAAGGTAAGAATAAATGTATATGTTTATATATTTTGTCTGTACCTGGCAGCTAGAGTTGAATTATCTCACAAGTTGGAAAGATCAAACTCTGATAGGCAAACTTTAATTCATATGCAAAGACTGCAGCATGATTCTAAGTAAACTAGAATGACTGCTTCAGTAACTTGACTGAATGTTTTAACTTATTTAGATCATCAAAGTACTAAGCCGAAGGAAACTTGGTCAATAGTTCAACTAAAGAAAGAAGGGAGACCATAGAGGAAACCATAGTAAGTGACTGATCAAGCATTACCTTTAGAGGGGGTCAGGTAGCCACTGGTCTTTGACTTTTAGGTACCATTGGAGAGACTGTCCCTGGATGTGTCAGGATATTTTAATTGTTCCCATTAATTATTTGATTCACCTAAGGTCTCTTATTCTGATTCCAATGCTGAAAAACTATTTTCTGTTCATCATTTGGCTTTTTACAAAATTCTGCCTGTAGGGAGATAATGTATAGGTTATGCCATCTATGGTAATCCAGGAAATGAATTTTCTCATAAATAATTGACAGTTTCATGTCATACCAAAGTCTTAAGAGCTGGGTTATTTTTTTCCTACATGAAATATCTGTCAATAGCCCACTCTTGGACCTGGCTTTATTCTGTGCTCTGGGGATACATCAGTGAACAAACAGGCAAGTTGCTTGTCCTCAAAAAGTTTATATTCTAGGGCCGAGCCCGTGGCGCACTCGGTAGAGTGCTGCGCTGGGAGCGCGGCGATGCTCCCGCCGCGGGTTCGGATCCTATATAGGAATGACCGGTGCACTCACTGGCTGAGTGCCGGTCACGAAAAAAACGACAAAAAAAAAAAAGTTTATATTCTAGAGTGGGGAGACAGACAAGATATATTCACACTGAGAAAAACAGTGAAGGTAATGAATATAATGATATGACACAGTAACAAGGGGGAGAGGGAAGGAGTAGTTCAGAGGGAGGCATCAGGAGGTGACGTTTGAGCTGGAATCAAAAAGCTAGGAATGTTCATTTAGCAAGTGAGAGAAGAACAATTTTCTAGGTAGAAAAAAACCCAAATGTTCTAAGCAGGCTAGAGTTTTGGTACAGAAAGGAGGTGAGTAGGATAAGATGAAGCTGAAGAGGTAGGGAAAGATCAGATGAAGTAGAGCCTTGTAGGTCAGTGAGATTGTAGCTTTCCAAGTTTAATAAATGCATTAGTTTTACATACACACCTGAGAAATGGATCCACTCCAAGGGTTCTGATGAAACCAGAACTCTAAATCTGTAAAGATCAAAGCTTGATTCTGGAATGTGGTAAATTAAACTCTACCCTATGAGGTCTGTTGAAGCCAGTTTTTCTCACAGCCTGTGCCTGTAGACTTTCTCTACATACGCTGTAGCAAAGAGATGAATGATAGCATAACGTTATGTATATCAACAATGTTACATAAAATGTCATACTTCTGATAATTGTTACTACAAAGCTTATGACTGATACCACATTGCTATCTCAGAAAATAATATGCTTTTTTAGACAAAGAGAGGCCGCACAACCTAAAGGGACATAAACACTTTTATTGCTAGGTCTTAAACATATCCCTTCTTCTTACCACCTGGCATTTCCACCAAAAAGACACTTAAGAATTAGGAACAGAAATAATATATTAATAATGGATAATAATGTAATTACCTGCTAATGACAATAATGAGTGATAATGGGTGTGTTAATTAATTTGTTTGTGGTAATCATTACATAATGGATATGCATATTCACATTATTACATAATCATTACATAATGGATATGCATATCAAATGATCATGTCATACATTTTGAATATATACCATTTTTATTCATCAATTATACTTCAATAAAGTTAGAAGAAAAATAAAGGAATAATAGGGCAAAACAAATGGAAGTGTGAAGAAAAGTGAACCAATAAAAGGTATATGAGAGGATAATATTGGCAGTGGGCTTATCATCCTCTCATATACTTTTTATTGGCTCACTTTATGTTGAAAGTACTAGCCAGAGCAATCAGAGAAGAGAAGGAAATAAAGGGCATCCAGATTGGAAAAGAGGAAGTCAAACTGTCCCTGTTTGTGGATAATAGGATCCTATATATTGAACAGCCTAAAGCCTCTACAAAAACACTCTTAGAGTTGATAAATGATTTCAGCAAAGTTGCAGGATACAAAATCAACACACAAAAATCAGTAGCATTTCTATACTCCAATAATGAACATGCAGAAAAAGAAATCAAGAAAGCTAGCAGGATAAAGTTAACCAAGGATGTGAAAATTTTCTACGAAGAGAACTAAAAACCACTGTTGAGAGAAATTAAAGAGGACACAAGAATATAGAAAGATAACCCATGCTCTTGGACTCGAAGAATTAACATTGTGGAAATGTCCATATTACCCAAAGTGATCTACAGATTCAGTGCAATCCCCATCAAAATTCCAATGACATTTTTCTCAGAAATGGAAAAAATTATCCAGACATTTACATGGAATAACAAAAGAATACAAATAGCCAAAGTAATTCTGAGCAAAAGAAAAAAAATAAAGCTAGAGGCATAACACTACCTGACTTTAAACTATCCTACAAAGTTATAATAACCAAAACAGCATGGTACTGGTATAAAACAGACACACGGATCAATGGAATAGAATAGAGAATCCAGAAATCAACCCATACACGTACAGCCGCCATCTGATCTTTGACAAAGGCACCAAGTCTACACACTGGGGAAGAGACTGCTTTTTCAGCAAATGGTGCTGGGAAAACTGGATATTCATATGTAAGAGAATAAAACTAGACCCATACCTCTCACCATATACCAAAATCAACTCAAAATGGATTAAAGAATTAAATATACATCCTGAAACAATAAAACTCCTTAAAGAAAACATAGGGGAAACACTCCACGAAGTAGTTGTGGGTACAGGCTTCACGAACATGACCCCAAAAGCACAGGCAACCAAAGGAAAAATAAACAAATGGGATTAAATCAAACTAAAAAGCTTCTGCACAGCAAAAGAAACAATCAACAGAGTAAAAAAACAACCGACAGAGTGGGAGAAAATATTTGCAAAATATACATCTGACAAAGGATTAATATCCAGAATATACAAGGAACTCAAACAACTTTACAACAAAAAACCAAATAACCCAATGAAAAAATGGGCAAAGGAGCTGAATAGCCATTTCTCAAAGGAAGATATATGAATGGCCAACAGACACATGAAAAAATGCTCAACATCACTCAGCATTCGGGAAATGCAAATCAAAACCACTTTGAGATGCCATCTCACTTCAGTTGGGATGGCTAATATCTAAAAACCTGAGAATGATAAATGCTGGAGAGGTTGCGGAGAAAAAGGAACTCTCAGACACTGTTGGTGTGACTGCAAAATGGTGCAGCCTTTATGGGAAAATGGTATGGCGGTTCCTCAAACAATTACTGCTGGGAACATACTCAGAGGAATGGAAATCATAATGACAAAGGATACCTGTACTCCCATGTTTATTGCAGCACTATTTATAATAGCCAAGAGTTGAAACCAGCCCAAATGTCCATCATCAGATGAGTGGGTAAGGAAACTGTGATATATCTACACAATGGAATACTACTCTGCTGTAAAAAAGAACAAAATGGTACCATTCACAACAACATGGATGGACTTAGAGAAAATTATATTAAGTGAAGTAAGTCAGGCACAGAAAGAAATACTACATATTCTTACTTATTTGTGGGAGCTAAAAATAAATAAATAAATAAATATACAAACAAATAAATGGTGGGGAGGGGAAGAAGACACAACAATCACAACAATTCCTTGAACTTGTTATGACAAGTGAACAGATATAATGTAGTTGGGGGGTGGGGACAGAGGGTGAGGGGAAAGAGGAACAGGTAAAGGGACACGAAAATCAACTACAATGTATATTGAGAAGTTAAAAATTTTTTAAAAAGGTATATGAAAACAAGTTAACTTTTATGACTCTTTTTTCCCCACAATTTCAAACATATGATATTAACACTTTTCCCCTTTGGGGCACATTTCTGGAAAACACAGTCTATACAGGGGATTTATGCTGAGTGTTATGCTATTTTGTTTATTTTATGTTTACTTTTGGAAGGGCAGAATAAGAATTAACCAAATTAAATTGCGGAGATGGCATAGGGTGAGAAAAGAGAGGATGTGAGCTTTTTCAACCCTCAATGATATATAATTCACTTTTGAATGGCCCCCTATTTAATATGGAGCAAAGCCAAAATATACTTTGTGTTTCCTTATTGGTAAATTAGAATAAAGATTAGATAAATAATCTGTTGGTGGCATCAATTTTTGATGTTGTTTTGTTTTTAAGTCAGACTAGAAACACTCCTCAAGCACAGAGTCAAGGGGAGAGTGAAAGTACTAATCAAATAGTGTCGTCAAGGAAAAAAAGAATTTCTTTCAGAAAAATTGCCACTTAAAAAATATTTTGAGAGTTCCTTTTTCTCCGCAACCTCGCCAGCATTTATCGTTCAGAGTCTATCGGATTTTAGCCATCCTAACTGGGGTTAGATGGTATCTCAGTGTGGTTTTGATTTGCATTTCCCGGATGCTGAGTGATGTTGAGCATTTTTTCATATGTCTGTTGGCCATTTGTATATCTTCCTTAGAGAAATGCCTACTTAGCTCTTTTGCCCATTTTTTAATTGAGTTGAACGATAAATGCTGGCGAGGTTGTGGAGAAAAAGGAACTCTCATACATTGTTGGTGGGACTGCAAAATGGTGCAGCCTCTATGGAAAATGGTATGGAGGTTCCTCAAACAATTGCAGATAGATCTACCATACGACCCAGCTATCCCACTGTTGGGAATATACCCAGAGGAGTGGAAATCATCAAGTCGAAGGTATACCTGTTCCCCAGTGTTCATCGCAGCACTCTTTACAATAGCCAAGAGTTGGAACCAGCCCAAATGTCTATCATCAGATGAGTGGATACGGAAAATGTGGTACATCTACACAATGGAATACTACTCAGCTATAAAAACGAATGAAATACTGCCATTTGCAACAACATGGATGGACCTTGAGAGAATTATATTAAGTGAAACAAGTCAGGCACAGAAAGAGAAATACCACATGCTCTCACTTATTGGAGGGAGCTAAAAATTAATATATAAATTCACACACACACACACACACACAACCGGGGGGGGGGGGTGGGGAAGAAGATATAACAACCACAATTACTTGAAGTTGATACGACAAGCAAACAGAAAGGACGTTGTTGGGGGGGAGGGGGGAGGGAGAAGGGAGGGAGGTTTTGGTGATGGGGAGCAATAATCAGCCACAATGTATATCGACAAAGTAAAATTAAAAAAAATAATAATAATAAAATAAAATAAGGAAATTGTAAAAAAAAAAAAAAAAAAATTTTGACCTCACGTTTTTTAGCCATATGGAAACATACTAAATTCAAGGTTCAGTAGATTCAGGGAATCTGCTCTAAAACCTTGCAAGTTCCTGGTGAATAAATATCAAGTGTGTTTTACTTTGAGTGTAAAAATCGTGATAGAAATACATTGTATGGGACCACAACATTTATGAAATGAAAAATATTATATAAGAATTTAATATGAAACGCCATTAATAACATTGTTTGTTTATTTTATATACCAGTATTTTAGGTCTTTTTGGATTCTTTTAGATTATCTTAGTTTTGTGCATTAAACAATTTATTGGTATCTTTTTGATTTCCTTGTAACATAAAGCCATCTTCTAGAGCCAGTAATTTTTATCATTATGTCCTTGGCTAATGTTTTGGAACATTATGTTATACATGAGATATAACAATGCCATATTTACAGCATTCCTTTCTCTCTTTATGGATTCCCCTTTTAGACATATTTAAGAAGATTCTCCGTGGCCCTCATCCCTGCCTCTGGCTTTAGATTCTCTGCCCTTGGGTTCGGTTCATTTTCCAAACTACTGACAGTTATTTTTCACATTTGAAAGTTATCATTTCCCTTCTCTACCCCAAATTCCATAATCATTTCCCATGTCCTTTGTCATGAAATCCAAATTATCTTAGTCAAACAAAGTCTGCATTCCCTCTTAAGCCCTTCTTCCCCAGCCATTCCTTTCCCACATCTCCATAATCCGCTCACACTTCCATGTTCCTGAATGCCCACGCTCTGCCTGGCATTTGAACATACTATTCCTCCACTGGCTAACTTCTCATCCTTAAAATTGGGCTTTCTCCAAAAAATTTTCCTAGATTTCAGTCTCCCATATCTTTCCCCCAACCCAACCCCCTATCTACCACAATTTGTATCTGAGCTAAGTGTTTCTTCTCTTTGCTTAAACCGTTTAGTTCTTATCACACTGCAGTGACATTTTCTAGTGCTGTTAACACCTACTATTTTGGAAATCCTTGAGGTCAAGAACTCTATCTCCATTGATGAGCACAATGTACCTTCAATAAATAAATGCTTAATGATTGCACAAATACATGCTTAATTAAGAGAGGGAGTATGGATGGTATATTTGTGATAAGGCAGCCCTGTCAGTTTTCAAATCTTGGCTTCACTATTATTAGTAATTAGCTGTTACTAACAGGCAAGTAACTTGACCTCTATTTGCTTTACTTGGGAAAAATGAGTACTACAAGAATAACTAGTTGTAAGGCAGCATAGTTGTAAGGACTACATAAAGCAGTTCACAAAATGCTTGGAGTATCATCAACATTCAAATAAATGTTAACTATTAGTATAATATTACAAAGAGGGGAAGCTTGTCAAAACTCAGTATCTAGCCTGCCTCTCCAAAAGCATACTCACATTCTCATTTTAGAACAAAGAGGAAAAATATGAGTATATTGAGAAGTTAAAAATTTTTAAGTGTATTTGGAAAACAGTTATTATTGTACTGCTTAATAAGTAAAACATAGAAAATGACAGGTAAAGAATTGGAATCTGTTATATTCTGAAGGACACACAAATTCAGGTGATGAAAAGCACCTGAATCATATAAGAATAAAATGAAGATTCTCTAGGCTTTTTATCTACAAGTCCCTTGTAGTTCTACAACTGATAACTTTATTGACAAAAAATGTTAAAGGTAACCCTTAGGAAGCTAGGGATTTGGCATCAGACAGGACCAGGTTCGCATCCCATCTTCTGCTCCTTCTAAGCTGTGTAACTGCTGATGGACTACTTGATTTTTTTTTTAATTGGGGGAGTTATTTTAATGAATCTAATATATGGAATACAAAAAGCTGGAAAAATGTTCTTGATGTATGGTACTGGAAATAAAAAGAACAGGGCATAGCAGCACCAAATTGCTTACGTACCCTGGAAAGGCAATGAAGAAAACATAGCTCAGTCTTTTCACAACTGTACCATCTCTTGATGGGATAACCAAACAATCGAGCGACTGATTGCTTTACAGGATCTAGTTGTAACATCACAATGATAATACATTGCACTTTAAAAATTTTTTATATATGTGTGTATGTAGGTATTTCATTTGAGGTATAAATTATATACTATGAAAAGCACAAATCTTAATGTGAAATTCAGTGATTTTTGACAGAATCCTCTCAAGATACAGACAATTTCCAGTACCCAAAAGATTCCTTTTTGTAATTTTTCTTAGTGCAGGATTTAAAATCCCTCTGTTTTCTGATAACCTAGTAGCTACCCATTTTAGGTGCTAGGAAACTGATCATTATATGTTTCCTTTAAAAATGTGGGCATTATGCAGTTGGCAGAAGCAGGTGGTTACTGGCTTTGTTTAATATTGTTCTGTAACTTCTTATTACATCATTGAGAGATGGTAAATACAGGAGAGTGTAAGAGACCAACATTCTTTATTATATTCTCTGCCTTAATGAAGATTTTTAAAATTTAGATAGATATATCTGACGTGTTAGGTTTCTTATGACTGCTTCTTATTTCTTATTTCTTCTTATTTATTTATTTATTTGTTTGTTTGTTTGTTTACTTATTTCTTATGACTGCTGGCTTTATTTATTTAAGTAAATAGATAAATATATACAATGCCTCTCTTAACATTTGAAGATATCTGGAAAAAGGTTAGTATACAAATTATACAAATCAAGTTTTGAGATATTGCTGTGGCAAAATGTAAGTGAGTTTTGATTGCTGATAGCCTTTGGAAAAAGTTATAGTGATGGATAGCAACTTTTCCAATGATTGGTATTTGATATTATCAGTAAACCAGAGCATTCAAAAGTTTTTTTTAAAAAAAGAACATGTAGAAAGAGCCAATTTTTAAAAATTTTATTTTTATTGATTACACATATTCATGGGGCACAGATCTGACCGTCACCACGTGTACCCAAGATGTGGGTTCAGTGCTATGAACATGCCCACCACCTCAAATTGCAGTTATTCCCCATGTCCCCCACCCAATTTCTCCCCAGTCTTTCCCCCCACCCACCAACTTTAGCTTTGTTCTCTCCCTCTGCAAGTCCAGCACGCCACTGTGGTCTTTCTTTCCTTCCTTCTTTCTCTAAGTAATGAGTTTTGTTTTGTTTGTTTTTGATGGCTGGCCAGTATGGGGATCTGAACCCTTGACCTTGGTGTTATAACACTGTGCTCTAACCAGTTGAGCTAACCAGCCAGCACCTGCCCCCCCCCCAAAAAAAGAGCCAGGATTTATTTTGTTGGAAGAATGTTGTGTACTGAAAGGAGCATGCTAAATAAAAAATTAAAATAAAATGTCTTACTAAATTATGGTGAGTTAGAAGTTGGTATTTGGTAAAATTTGAGATCTGTAACATAAAATTATTGCTTAAGCAATAACAATTGAAGCTTAGACTCCTTCTGGAATAGTGATCACCCTCAGAGAAGATAATTAATGCTTCTGGCTGTGGATCTCTCAGAATTGCCTTGTATGTACCAAGTTACATAATGAGGTAAAAAGGAGAATAATCTTCGGGATACGTCAATAGGAAATTATATAAGTTCTTATTTATATGGTATTTAAGAAATGAAATATTTTCCACTTTGAAAACTCATTATTATAGGATCAACTCTGTCTTTAGTTTTTCTCTTCCCACATAATATTATAAAGCTTTCTTAAACTGCAGAGACATTATAGGAGAAGTGTAGAGACAGTTTTGCTGGTTGCCTACTCACCATTCATTTCCCTACGTTCCCCCTTCTGAAAACAGTCATACTGTAACGGTTAGAAGGTCTAGGTCGTATTAAGAAGGATTGATCCTAGGCCCAGCTTCGGAGATGGGTTCTGATTATTCTAAGCCAGCTTGGTTCGAGATTGAAGACAAAATCTGTCAAAGGCAATCAGCACAAAATATGTGCCTGATTACAGAGATTGCATCTAGGGTGTTCTAATGGTTGGACTCAGGAATATTGTTTGATGGTTGTAAGAATATGACCCTTATTCTGCCAGTGGATGGAAAACAAGGATGATTTCAGCTCTATTTCTAGCCATTTTGCAACTATGAGGTTAGCAAAGCTGATATCAAAGATAATGCCTGCACATGAGGAGGTCAGAGCCAGGGAAATGTCTTTTCTTTCATTAGTAAGGCTAAATTAGTCTTTCATGACCTGGCTCTTGCACATCTTTTCAGCCTCATCTCATATTTGCTCTTTAACCACGCCATATGATCCTGTGAAGAATTCCCAGATCATCTAATGCTCTGTTATTTCCCCCAAATTCTTTTTTCCTACAAGTCCCTGTACCTAGACTCCATTCTCTAATCATGCTCCCCTTTCTCACTACAGCATCTTCAGTAGAGGTGTTTGTTCATCACTGTGTCAAAGAGCCACCCCTTCTCCCCCAATAGTACTATAGCAGGGTTTTAATATATTACATCAATGATGTTTTTAATAATTGAGATGTAGCTACATTCTGATATTATGCCCAATATATGAAACTTACAAAAAAAAAGTCATCCTGGAAATGGCATCAGGTGCAAGAAAAATATTACTAACTTGGGTTCACAATGTCCTCCTCATTGATTTGAAAATTAATCACTTGGTTATGCAAAGTGTTAGCCTGCAAGTAAAGAAAATGGATTCTAATATTACCTTTCACATTTTCATAATTATCAAAATCCTATTTTAAATGACTGTGTGAGACAAAGTGCTTAGGAAAATGAACAGCACAATTCAAATAGGGTCACACCTGGGTTTAGTTCCTGTGTGGGCCAGAGACCTTCCCTTTCAGGTCACCAGAAGAGCCCCTGTCCCCAGTTATCAGTCTACCAAAAGGAGGGCCATCGGGAAGAGAACTCTCATGGGAGATATGTGTGGACCTATGGAAATCTGCCAATGACTTCGAAAAAAACAGTCAAAGTGAATGCCTGACTGCTGAACACCATCGTTAACCTTACGCATGAAGTACTTTATCATTGTCGTTCTCTTGTGGTTATTATTATTATTTATACTCATAGTTGTGACCTATGGCAGCTCAGAATCTACGATAGAGTTACCACTGGACTCTGTAAACCTGTGTAATATTTACAGATCCTCTTTGCTTAGCCTGCCCAGTGTTTTAAAGGTGTTGGGTTGGTGGTGACAGAAGCTGCTGCTTCATGCCTATTGCCTATACCTGGGCCTGCCCACACATTTGTGTTACTTCCTTATTTCATTTCTCTAGGATAGGAGTCATTTGGTTTCTTCTTGTCAGATACTGAAGTTTATGTTTGAAGAGCTGAGAGCTTCTGTCTGTCTGTCTATCTCTCTCTCTCTCTCTCTGTATTTTATAGTATTCAGATTTGTCCTTCATAAATATTTATCTTTTTCCAAATTTCAGGTTTACTGAATAATGGGTTTGTAATGTTAAAACATCACCAACTTAATTTATCCAAAGGAAAATTTGTCAACTATATGAGAATGATTATGAAGGCTCTTTCCTTGTAGTTAAAATACTTAAAAAATGATTTTGTCAAGCTGATGCCATCAAATCGAGCCAAGCCTGTTTCCATGACAAAGCACCAACCCAGTCAGCAACACATGGTTGGATTTGTTTCAGGGCAGAGCTCAGAGGGCCCTGTGAGGAAGGTGAGGCCTTTCTACTTTCACTCCCAGAGTCACACATGCAAATAGGGCTTGAAGAAAGATTGGTACAGTTTAATTTCAAATTAGGTAGTTACTGAAACATATTTCTCCACGCCAAAATCAAAATCTGCGTATTAAAATACCCAAGAGACATAAAAGAGGAGAAAGCACAAGCTACCATGGCTGACAGACCTAAAACTCCCACTCGTACTGTGTCCAGAACATCTTGGCTTCCCTTCTTCTCAGAGCTGGTGACTGGTGGACAAGCAGTGACCGAGGGAAGAGAAAGACCCTAAATATAGGGGGCCTTCTCTTTGCCTCGTCTGTTCTAAGTGTGTAAGAGTGGGTGTGTATTTGTGGGGTGATGGTGTGGAGGGGGTGCGAGTGAACAGTAGATTGATAGACAAAACTGACAGAATTAAGCCAAAAGGTCCCCAAAATTTCACCTCACACTCTCCCATGCCTATGTCTGTATCACCAGCCGAAGAAGTTTTGTCCTTTTCATAATGTTCAAAATTATCTAAATATTTTCCCAGTGTCAAAAATGTTCTATGATGTTTCTTAACATGATTAGTTATCAAATAATAGCAGATGGGTTAATTAAATATGATGCATGTTAATGGTACCAGATATTTATTTGCTGACATGAAAATATATTCAGTTTCTATTACCAAGTGAGCAAGAACAGGTTATAAAAGTTTCTTATATATTTGTAATTATTATATATTACATGTATAATGTGTATATATATAGTATTATATATTTACAAACTAATTATATATATCATATCTCTACACATGTATAAAATATGGAAGGATATATATACACACATATACTTAAACTATTAACTGAGTGGACTGTAGAATTTGTTTATTTGCTTATTTTGCTTTTCAGTATTTCCTAGTTTGTTCTACAATGAGCATAAGGTACTTAAAAATATATGAATATTTTTGGTGTCTTTTTAAAACCTGACAATTGGTAAGGGTGCTTGGACATAGAGGCTTAGGGCTGTGATAGGGTATTGCTATGATAGCCTGAGATAAGTTTACCCTGAGTACAAATGATCCAACGTACATAGACAATGTAACACCTGACTTTTAATGAGGTGATGCTGCAAATATATATACACTCAGAAGAAATTTAAGTAAAATGAATCTAACAAACCACAAACTATCATAGGAAAGCTGTTTAAACTTAAAAAAGAGCATATGCTGTTCCAGAAGGTGAAGCCAGCAGGACTTTTCTAAGAAACCATAAACACACAGGTATCTTCTTAATGTTAACAGTTTCTCATAGGTGAAAATGGAGATGTGACAACCTTCTCTTTGTAGTGAATTTTTAGAAAACTAACTAAAGAGTTTTTTAAATTCTGTGTGTGTGTGTGTATGAGAGAGAGAGAGACAGACAGACAGACAGAGTGTGTATTTACCTGGACAAAATTTTGAATTATTGAATTCAAAATGAATGCTTGTCTTTTGTAAGATTTTGGGTTCTGTTTTTATTCATAAACTGAGTATTCTCACTACTCTTAATATATATAGTTTTCAGTTATTCCATTATTAGAGTTTTCTCTAATCTTTGGAAACACCAAACCAAAGAGTTCTATTCCCCTGGAAAGCCATTAATGGTGAATTTCAACTGTGTAGTGGAGACTTCTGCAGGAATAGAGAATTATCCAGGGGTTTATTCAAGACAAAAACAAATTATGCATCAGTGCAGGGCTAAGTAATCTGTAAGCCCAAGGGTTTTCAGAAAATTTTTCTTTACCTGTGTTGATGGGATTTGAGTAAGTCAGTAGCCATTGACACTATGAAATGTTGATGTTCCATGACCGGTATAAAGTTTGCCATGGAATTGCTGCTGTGTAAGCAACAAGTTGCATTTCTTGTTTGGCATCAGTGCAGATCCAGATGTTTTACTGGACATACTAGAGGATGCTTTATGCTTTGTTAGGAAATTAGTTCTGAGCTATAGTGCTACATTTTCAATTTTATTCCATTTTTCCCAAGTGTGAGAGGCAGTAATGATCAAAAAAATTTTTTCCATGTATAATTCATATGATTTTGATGGAAAACACATTCCAATTGTCCGTAGAATTAGAATATAATTAAAATTATACATTTTAAATAATACTAGTAATTGTGCTCATATAAATGTTAAAGTGGGAAAGTTGGGACTGTTAGGAAACGATTTTAGAAATGTACATATTTAAATGGCTTAGTGACTTGATCTTTAGCTATTCTGTAACACAGTCCTCTAGGGTGTACTTTATCAAGCTGTCAATAGATGCCTTATGCACCTTACTGAAGATGAAATCTGTGGAACACTCGTGGTCTGCATTTATGACCCAGGCAGTCACACCTATCACAAGTTTTAAGCTACTTCTGAAATAGTTCTTTGCCTCCTTAGTTTAGCAATTCATCTAACTTAAGAAATATATATTATATGTTCCTATGTACAAATCATGTTCGTAAATTAATATTTTTCATTGTTTAGCACTGCATTTTGATTATCTGTATTTCTATATTTCTGATATTTCTTTAAGTTTCTCTGGCACTTCAATTTAGCCGGATGTTTTTGACCCCAGTTCCCTTATCAATTTTTTCTGATCTTTAAGTAAACTTTAAAGAGAAAAGACCCAGAGAAGTCTTATGTAAAGGAATAGATGTATAATGACAGTGATCAAACCTCAATTTTAACACATACACATATATGCACATATTTTAAACTTATACACTTCAAAAGCATTAAATTAATGAGGTGACTGGTCACTGGTTCTGCTTCTGCCACCGACTTGCACAAGTGACATTGTGTAAACGTAAGTTCCTATGGTGTGACACAGGGAAAATACATGAAAGCTGCTCACAATGTACTTGTGAAGATCAAATGAGATAAGGATGTGGTGACACTTTAAAAATTTTAAGCACTACTGTCTATGGAGGAAATTTGAAAGAGGACACTATATTAAGGATTTATAAGTAATGAAGTTTATTCTTACTGAGAATAATTTTCCTTCACGTGACCTTGCTTTTTTGTAGCAACTAACTTCCTGTAATCATAACTGTTCTGTGTTGGTTTTTTCTTGCTTATTTCTTCTTTGTTTAATTTCATTTTCCTTTATTATAACTGGTGTTATGACACTTGGTCATGGTATTGTGTCAGTTCCACGTGTGCTTTAAGCATATCTCTTAGAAGTTATTACTTGATTCAGTTTTGCACAGGTTAGCACTGTTTGGTCTTCTGTAGAAAACCACAACTAAACCTAAATATCTGATTTGCACATAAGAAAATTCCTGTAAAAGCATTCTAAAATGCAATTATAGTTACTAGTTTAGATTTCTTTCTTCCTCAAGCTCACTTTCTTTTGTTTTATGGGATTAACCTAAAGAAGATTTGATAAAAAGATTTCTGGGTAGGTTTGGATAGCTCATCTTTAGCGTCATGAAGGATTTGAACTTAAAGATAATTAAAAGCCTAATAAATGAATATATATATGAAATATCATTTATTCATTGAGATAAAAATGGCAGTTTTAATGACAAGAGTGCACTTTGTTTCTATGAAATGTTTTCCCTTGAGAAGCTCAATGCCTTTGAAAAAAAAATAACAAAACCTGCAAATTATCTCATTAATGTGCACATTAATTAATGAATGAAAACTCTTTTCCTTCTCATCTAAAGATACAAATCAAGGTGAAGTATGAAAGGGTTTCTACTTCTAAATTAGTCCGTTAAAGAAAGAGTGAACTGAGCCCCAAAATTTTATAAAAGTCTTTAGTCTGTTCCCTTTATGAAGTCAGTATGAGATTTCTGGTCACCTTTGAAAATGGAAATTTTCACCTTTAAATGCAAGAACCACTAACTATTTTTAAAAATTCAAAAGCCACAGTCAAATGTAAATAATTTTGTGATTTCATGATTTGAGGCTTTCTAAGATAAAGGTTGAAGGTTCGGGATTTGGAGTCTGTGTGGGTTTTCTTCTGCTATAGGGTGGTGTGAGGGTGGGTGAGCAATGTGGCCACCCTGTACTGCAGCCTTCTCACCTCCGAAGGGGTCATGACAATACCCATTCATGGGTTTGCTGTGGGGGTTAAATGAGATAATGTGTGTAAAACACTTACATGTTGCTTGTCAAAGAGCAAGTATTCAGTAATTGTTGGCTCTTTTTATACTAATTTGATAATAATCACTACTAATAATAACAAGATAAATATTTGGGTAGCTAATCAATTCTTCTAATTGGGAATTTTCTTTCCCTGTTGTAGGAAAAGCTATGAACCAATCATCCATCAACCACATTGTAAAAATGTTTACAAGGCATGGACTCTGTTACAGAAGTGAACTTTAAAGGATCTATAGCTTAAATCAGCCAGGATTCTTCTCCTTTTAGGAAAGGTGAATTATAAGTAGAAGTTGTTTTTAGTGGTGTTTGTGGAGGGTGAGATGGGGGAGGATGGGATGGGGGACGGGGAGAACTCGAAGCAGAAGAGGGTAAAGATTAAAGAAGAGTTTGGTTTCATATACTGTCTTTAAAGGTTTGGTTTTATTATAAAACAAAATAACGCAACAGTACAGTTTAAAATGCTTTGATACAGAATTTAAATAGATAGTGGGAGCACAAATATCTATTTGACACGAACCAAAATGTTTTGGTATGGTAACTACCTGGAGTTAAATGTACAACTTTTGAATATTTTTAAAAATTCCAGGAAATTTTATTTGTGCTTTTAAAACACCAGGGACTTTCATGGTACAATGATTATTTCCTCACTGTCATACTAAATATGGTTTTGAGGCACACTCTTGATTTTAATAAAATAGGAACAAACTATATTTTTTCTTGCTTTTCCAAAGAATTCGTTATTTATTTATTTTTGCAATAAACTCAGTGTAAGCTTGAGTCATAGAGCTGATTTGGAATGTGTGGATGTGTATATAATACACAACAAACAAATCAAGAAAAAATATCAATGCATTGACTCCGTTTGGAGAAGAAAAATTTTCTATACTACATAAGGAAAATCCTTTTTGTGTTATTTAGTTTGCTGAATAAGATCTTTTGCATTTGACAGAGGTATGTTCTTTCAGCAATTACTGCTATAAAAGACTGAATGCTACTTAGCGTGTGAGTGAGAAAAAGTGGACTTTATTTGAAAAGATAAAGCCAGAAAATCTTACTACTAGAAATGAGTGTAAATTACTTAAAATCCACAAATAAAATTCTGCGTTTAACAGAAAAGGGAAATAGTTGTATTGAATTTGAATATGAGACGTATAACATGTTAATTCTCACATTTTGAGAATTGCTCATGATGCTGTGGCCACTAAATATGGTTAGTTTTGTTTTAAATTTCTTTAGTTTCACATCTTAGAATACTATCTGCTGAAGATAGTAATTTCTCAGGTAGGTTAGATAATTGGTTAAAACATTTTAAATTACAAATTATTTTTAGTCTAGTATATCATATGCTACCCTATGCTGTTATTTCTTAGTCTTGGCAATACAATTCATTTATTGTAGCTTTAATGATATTCAGATTCTCGTAATATCATTTAACCCCTAATCTAAGTCATGCACTATATTAGGCATTGTCACCATTTCTTATCAGGCCTCATAGCATTCTTTTGATAACAGATTTTGTCCTCTTTATACAGGTGAAGCAATTAATGAAAATTTTTGGACAATTATTTTAGAAGTTTAATATTTGAGTGATAATATGCACTTGAGGAGGTGTCATCATTAGACTGCTTTTACAGCACAGGAAGTTGTATTTTCCTGTACTAAGGTTTTCAGTAGAGCTGTATTGTGAATAGTAAGGCAAGTTTACTTGTATAGGAATTAAAAATAGTAGCATATATTTATGCTATTAGCATGCCATTATATTAAATTCATACTGTTGATACATCCATATTTGCATTAAACATAGAAATTAATTCCATATATGTGATTAGGACCAGCATTAACCAGATCAGAAGACCTAGTTTCCCCTTCCCCTCCCTTCCATTCATTTGTAAACATACACTCTCCTCTCTGTCTCTTTCTTTCTTCTTTCTAGAATCATTTAAGAACTCTAGAATGATTAGGAGGTTAGGATCTGAAATGTGAGATGGTGATGGTATAAGTAGATCTCTTGGGACCCCTTTTGTCAAGAATCCCCAAATTGATCTCACAGATTGAAAGTGAGTATTCCCAGGATATTTGGAATTTCATTGCGGGATATTGGCTTTTTCTCCACTGTCTGACCTTAAGCAGGTATGAAAAGCAGATCCCTGGGGCTCTTGAAGTCCCTGAATTAATGCAAAATATAGTTCAGATTAGTACAGTTCCCTTTGCAGATGTCTTATGGGGTAGAGAGTAAGATATAGAAAAGTAAAAAGGATTCAGGTGAAATACTGAAATACGAAGACATAGTTTTATTTTTAGTGAGTAATAATTAATTCAAGCCATTAATAAATCTTACAAAGGTGTCTGATTCATAATTAGGATAATAACTTCTGAGAAAAACCTAAAAAATTATTTTCAATACACATATGAATATGTCAGTTCTAGTATACAGCTGGTAGAATTTAACACTGAGAGCTAAAACCAACTTAAAAGATATTTTAAGGGACTGGCTTAGATTCTTGATTTTGTGTACTCTCAGTTTAGTTTTAATCTTAAAATATTTCCATAACTATAGTTTAAACCACATTTTAAGTAAAACCTTGAAGCTACCTTTTAAGTTAAATCTAAGTGAAAAGTGCTTTAAGAATTTAATGGAATAAATTAATAAATTAGTTGATGAATTATTGATATATAAGGCAACAGAAAATAAAAGATATGGTGTGAGAGAATTCTTTGATGTATTTATACTGCCAGATCAGTAATACATTTTAAACTTTGAGATTTTAAAACATATTGTATGTTTTGTGTTCTCATGGAAGGAGGCTCATAGTTTTCTCAACTCAGATATAGGTTTAGATCCAAAATATAAAATGGGACTATTAGATCAATGATGAAATTCAAATCCTCCTGAAGTCTATCAATAGTAAATTAGGAGAATGGAGAAGGTGAAGGGATATAACACAGATTGAGAGCATGTTGCTTTTAGAGATATCATTTGATTTAATAACCAAAATAAACTTATGAGGTCAGTGGTGTTATTCCAGTTTTATAGAGGAGGAAACCAAGACTCACAGACATTAATTAATTTGCCCGAGTGATACAACTGGTGGGCAAGTGCCAGGGATAGGATGTAAACCTGAGTCTGTATGACTCCAAAGTAGAGGCTCTCTTTTTATCCCAGAGACTCATTAGTGAGTCTAAAATTGCAGTTTGTGTCCATCCTTCAGCACAATCAGCTCAATGCTATACTCACTTCTAATGTGCCAATTCTCAGCTAAGCAAGCAACATCTATATTAATAATTGCTTCCTTATATTTAATGTCTTTATCTTTTTTTTTTTTTTTTTTTTTTTGTCGTTTTTTTTCGTGACCGGCACTCAGCCAGTGAGCGCACTGGTCATTTCTATATAGGATCCGAACCCGCGGCGGGAGCGTCGCCGCGCTCCCAGCGCAGCACTCTACCGAGTGCACCACGGGCTCGGCCCTAATGTCTTTATCTTTTACCATGGACCATGAAAAGAACACAAACTAGGTGGCTGAGATCTTGTAAATGTGTAAAGAACCTGAAAACTGGTCCCATGGTGGTAGTGGTGGTGGCGGTGTGCAGACACGTCAAAAGGATATAGGCAAGTTCCAGTGGACCTTGCAGAAAGGCTAATTACCTCCAATGGGGCCTTCCCGCTTTTTACCAAGTAATTTACTATGTAGGAAAATGCAATTGCTTCCTAATATAATAAAGAAAGAGACAATTTAGGCTCTACATAATTTAGGCTTCTGCCTATATTATTTTTACTATGGAAAACTCTGCCACTGACTTCAATGCTATGGACTTTTATGTCTTTATGATGGATTTGGGGAATATTTTTAGTGAAAAGCTTTGGGGCCACAAAAGTGTTGGGATCTGAGAACATAAAGAAACTCTGACATGGGTCCTTCTTATAGACATTTTCTGGAAGATAGGTATAAAAAGGTATTTCTTCCTGAGGTTGTTAGAGATGGCCTTTAGCTATGATGAACTTATTTAAGACCCTTCCTCAATTTGTCATCAATATATTTTTTCAATTAAATTAAACTTACTGTAGAGCTCCATTGGTTTGTACCTAGTGTACACCTAAAATTTACATGTCATATTTTCAGTGATCAACAGATTGTAAAAGACAGGCTGTAGAAAAAAATTACATATATGAGAGAGTAGTGGGCCTGTGAGTCTTGGACCCTTGGAGGTGGCTCATGTGCACCATGGAAGAGCTATGGACAGAATCAATGAATCACCCACATGTGCTACTGTTTCAAACGTGTATTTTTTTCCATAAATAAAGAAAATTATTTCAAAGAATTATTGATTTTATAGCAGGTTGCTGTTATTTATTTTCCCAATTCATAAATATTAAGAATTTATGGGACAGACTCCATGACATTTTAGATAATAAAAAAGGTTTCCAAAGGTTTTTGAAATCACCCTGGAGAGGGCACTAATGTGTTCATACCTGGCTGCTAGTTATATGATCATAAACTTTGTGATGGTTTTGGCAAAATCCTGGCCTGTATCCCATGCTTGTTTTGAACTTGTTGGAATCTTAGGCATTTTCAAGTCCGGTGACTTTGGTCATGAGGCTTTGTCTTGAAACCATCCCTAATGTGACTGATTAATAGTTCCATTAGGTGTTTGGAATGCCTGCTGATGTGATGTTATTTTGCTGCTCTCCTGTGTTGTGGATGGTCGGTTTACTTTAAGATTGGACTAATGTGAATTGAAGTGTCAAAAATACGAGCACGTCCAAAAGGTCAGCATAAGACCTATTGCACAAGAAAGTGATAACACAAGAAAGCCTGACTCTTTTGTTAAATAGTGGTTGGACACTAGACCAGCAACAAATGACTTGAATACTATTTCCTTGAGTTTCAGGACCTCTACCTTTCAATTTTCTCATCTACAAAAGAAGATAATACCTACTTTATCTAACATGTAAGATAGGAGGATGAAATCCAATTATATATGAGACAGTGTGTGAAAAACTATTATGTAACTGTCAACTATAAGTAACAGTAGTGACAAATGATACATCATCCCAAGTGTGCTTTATATTTCCTTATTGTTTTAGTTGACATCTTTATTTTCTAGGTAAGCCACTAATTGTATACATGTAGCTAGTGCTAACGTGTTTTATGATTTAATGTCTCTATTTTGATTCATCTTAATATAGGACAAAGCATCTAGCCTAGTGTCCAACACATAGTAAAGTATCGAATACATATTTAAATGAATTGTTTAGGTATATGAAAGGTTAAATGAATAAGATTTGAGGCAATCTACTCACACCTGATAGCCCAGTAGAATAAAATCACAGAAGATAGGGGGGAGAAAAAACAACCTGGAAGACAAGTAAGAAGTATATATCTGTGTGTATGTCTGTGTGTATATTCAGATAACCCTGATATTTTGTCAAAATTCACTAAGCTACCTTTGAAAGTGTTAGTTATTAGATTTTCTGTTTATTTTCTGACTTTACCCAAAATTGATAAATTTAGGGGGGGAAAGGATTGTCATTATATTAGTATTTTTAATTTTGTGAGGAGTGGAAGAATTGTAAAGCTTGCTTTTAGGATTTAGACTGCATTTTTTTCTGGTTATGAGTTTTTACATAATTTATATGTGTTGGATAAATACCCAGCTATTAGAAAAAGGCACTTTAAAATATGCTCATTATAAGCACAGTATCATAGAATTAGTGCAATAATTTTTATTTTTATAGGTGCTGGTATATGATTCACGTGGACCCAGTAAAGTAAAGAACATTTTAACTTGTAATTGGATTAAAATACCCAGTTAAAAATGTAACAGGATTCAACCATTGTTGAGGATATGGATTTTTGTTTAACAAGTTCTTGCTAATTGGATAATTTATTATTTTATTTCACTCTTCAGTATAAAAATTTTAAATTTAGAGTAAAAATCACTCTAGTAGATGGTAAACTAGTTTTATGACATGAAACTCTGCCATAAGTGAGGAAATATCATTGTTAAGAACATTTTAATCAAATAGAACTTAAAAATACTGATGTTTTCCTTCTATTTTTGTTATATAATCGAGTTGGATACTTTTGGGAAATGCCCGGTGTAGCAAACACTACTAAAAAGAAAGGGACAAAAGCTTTTAATTGCTTTGGTTGAATTCCCCATTCTTATTTAAATTAGTGAAGAAAATACTTACTAAGTCAATTTTTCTGATATACAATTGGTTAGTGAAGAAATTAAATTATGAATGTCACATTTCATTTAAAACTAAAGAGAGAAATAATATTACCATAGAGAATGTGCTCTTTTGTGAATGTCAAGTACAACTTGTTGAAGGTGTTTTGAAAAACAAGTAGGAAAGAAATTGTTGTGTATTAGTTATGCTCAGAGAACCTACCAGTTTGGAATACACATGCCAAAGTATACTATTGACTATCACTGTTTTTAATGCAAGTTGGCTTCTGGAATCACCCTGTCTCTATTTTTCACTGGAAGCAAGTGAGCCTGCACTATTGTAAAACAGAATGGACCCAAAGCCTCTTAAAATCTATGTAAATAACAGTTTGTCTAGGATGTTGGTTTTCACATTCCATAATTCAAAATTTATCGGTAACTTGTTAAGAATTTCTAGAAAGGCCTTTTCTCTCCTCCATGTTGCTTTTTCTTCTCAATATTAATTTCCCTTAACAAACAAGTGTCTTTTGTTAGCATGGTGCTCCATAACTAAGAATGTTGCCAAACGTCAGCCTGCTCATTTCTCTTCACTTACCTTTTCACACAGGGTTATTGGGAGGATTAATAGGGTTAATTTGGGCAAAGCTCTTCCACAGTTCCAGGCACATAGTGAGTCCTCAGTATATAAGGCAGGTGATGAATACATTTACATCAGATAGATGAAGGGTGAGTCATGGAAGTATCAGTTGCCTTAGTACAGAGACATCCCTGGGGCTCATACACAGTGACATTTTAGGCCATTCTTGTCACCTTATATACTGCCCATTGGCTTGTTGTGACACTATCTCCAAACCTAAAAATCCAACCATCAGAGTAGTTAAGCAGCAGCGCTTGGCATTTTAGGAAAAATCTAGAATAATGCAGAAAATCCAGGCATTATGAAATCATGAGGCTGAATGTGAATGATGTAGTTAAAATGTTTAAATTATAAGAGCCATCCAATAACTTTTATTCGTATTTTTGTTATTCCAGAATTTATTATTACTATGATGAACACTTTGCTTCTTTGGTGTAGCAGACTTGAAATTGATAATGGGAGAATGGAATGAGTTACTGGCAATGGATGATTTAAAAAGAAAATTGGACATAGTGAATTCATAATGCTGCCAGCACTTTAGGAGTAGATCCCCCTCCCTTCAGTGAAAGTCCTTTGCCTGTGGCGAGTGTGCTGGATAACATTATGAAAGCTCTAAACAAAGTATTAACGTGGGGCTATAGGTGGGACAATTGGTTTAGTTCCACTTTATGTAGCACTGGTGTGGAATGTTTCTTTCAAGAGACAAACTGTAACATTTTTATCTGCAGAGATAATAGAGTTTTGCCGAGTTTTGCCGATTGCACCGTAGAGAATATTTGAGCAAAATGTTTAGTTGCTTTATATAGCTTACCATTCCATCTGTTTTGTAACTTCAATTAAATATAAAAGGAACAGAATTTAAGCATACTGTTGTTAGATGTTATTTTCCTCTTTGGGTTTGTTCATTTAGGCTGGAAAGCATATTTGGTGATTTTGCTTATTCTCAGTCTGTACCTCAGGTCACTGGGTTAGCATAGGTTAGAGGTGCTTCTGTTATTTGCCAGGTGACAAGTTGCAGCACTCGAACAATAACAGCTTTGTACTGTAATTCTCACAAACCGTCGTATTTAATATTAATTCTATTTAAAGTAAAAATGTGTTATGAATCCAGAAGGCACAAGGACATGTTTGTGTTGGAGACAGAAGTAGGAAAAAATATCTGTCTTCAAATGCGTAACATGCATAACGTGTAAGGGGCAAACTGATGTATTTCATATTCTTTTCACTTTCAAAAATCAGATTTTTATGTTTATAAATATTTCCTTAGGTTAACCACTTAATTTTCAAGAACTAATTGATTTTATTTTCACTTTACCTGACTTGCCTAAAAAATTCAAAGACAGTTATGGCCCCCTTGTGGTCAAATAGTGTAAAATTCTCAAGATTGAAGAATACCTATTTTTCTAAAATGATATTCTTGAAAATTCAAAGTGTATGGCTTCAAAATCATAAAATAATCTAATAGATAACAAACATTTATTAAATAAATATCTTTAAGACTATTAATATTAACTAAAATGTTAATTCCTTTAATAATATTAATAAAAGTTCTTTGATGGCTCTTCTAATTTTAAATTTTTATACCACATTTTTCATATTCATTCTAATGATTACATATGTCTGGATTTTCCACGTTTTTTTTTTTTTTTTAGATTTTTCCTAAAATGCTGAAGTTGAATATTTAATAAACATAAGGTGTCAAACATTCAATTTTTTATGTAAATAGATGAGTGTTCAGGTTTATGTGAATAAAATATCTGAGGACTGGCTGGTTAGCTCGGTTTTCTGGAGCACGGTGTTATAATACTAAAGTCAAAAGTTTGGATCCCTGTACAGGCCAGCCACCAATGAAAAATAAAATATTTGAATAAGTACATTCCCCACCTCACCTGCCATGACATTTCTGTTTAGGTGTATTAATAAAGTTGTAAACAAAAGTACGTTTTTTTATGATGCTGGATGTTAGTTACATATAACCTAATACTTTAAACCTATTAAGATAAGAGGATGTGAAACAGCATATATCATGTCTATGTTTTTGGTAGTTAAAGCCTGACATTTTTATTAAAATAATTATCTACTTCTTCACACACTTTATTTTATTTTTCATTAGGAGAAGCATCTTGAGACATTTCAGAGAAGCTAAACATTACTGAAAGTAAATTTTTGAAGTTTTCCCCTCCTTTATTCTGTGTTTTATGTTCTACGTGAGGATGTCAGAGGGTATACATCAGAATGCATATTTCAATTAATAATTTGTTATAAATGGGATAAGCAATTATTCTTGTCACAGTTTTGATAAACTTCAAATGATTTACACTGAAAAAATGTTGAATTTCTGGGTTTGTATCCTACTTATGGAAATAACATACTTAGAAAAGATAATCAAGATTTGGGCCAATTGCTTTCTAAAATAGCATGTGAAAAGTTATGTAAGACTGTTTTATGTATAAATCTTTCAATTTAAAATATGAAAACAGATGGTAGTGAACTAAGCAGGAATAAATCCTGTTATGCAAATATAACTACTATCTGTGAGTTGTTTTACTGAAACATTATCTTTTTGGTTTTGATGTGGTTGTAAGAGTGGAATAGAAAAAAATGTCTGGTGATGTATAGTATGTGAATGATAGATATTCAAAGTCTGTCTTCGCCAGTGCCAATTTGATATTACTATTTTCATCAGGTTCACTTCAGTTGATCTCATGGGATAAACTTCTATCTTCAGGGAAGAAATGGAAGAGCTAGCAGAAATTAAATAAATACTTCAGTAAAGGTCACAAAAAATTTATCAACACTTTGCTAGATTAAAAAATATCTGTGAAGGTAAAACGAATCTCTGGGGTTAGATGCAGGAAGGATGTTTTGGGGATACTGCTAATTTCTGTTTTTGATGTGAGTATATAATATGAATGTGTTTCCCTTGTTAAAATTGATTATTATTTATACACTTTTCTGTATGTGTAAAATATAGCAATACACTAATGCAAAAAATAGAGAAAAATATTGGTGAACAATTGTAAAATATTATAGAGATGTTCATATTTTCATGCTGTGAAAATATTGATATGTCAAGGATAAAACAATGTATAGAATATAGTTTTATGCAGAAATCATTTTAAAATTCTTTCTGATTAATTATTTCATCTAAAATAAGTTTTATGAAATATTTCTTATTTATAATTAACCCAAAGTCATGAAAAAAAAAGTTGTCTTTCAAATGATTGAGTGATTGCTTCCATGTCATAAGAAATTCATTAGCTGATTTAGATGTTTGGATGCTTCTTCTTGAAAGCAATCCCAAAGTATCTTTATAATTAGCTTATTAATTTTTTTTCTTGTGTATTTGGAATGTTGTGGAAGTGACAGCATGGACTGCATTTTATCCTGAATCTTTGTGACCTTCAGCAAGTCTTAAGTTTAAATCCTGAATTTGTAAAAATGGGGGGAATTATTGTAAACTTCTTAGCATTAAATTAGATGACACACGAGGAAGTCCATAGCACAAGACATGGCACATAATATATTTTCAATAAAAATTATGCTTTTTAAAACTTTTCCTCCGTGGGGATCTTACTTCAATATAATTTTGAAAATAGATGGATTTTCTGGCTTGTTGGCAATACAAAGACGTGAACATCTGTTACTTTAAAATATGCATCATTTTATGAAAGCCTTAGCCAGATGAAATTTTATTTTATAGATGATGTTTATCAGTGTGATGTGTATATGAGCCAAATGAGGATGGCATTCTAATTTGGGGTGCTATTTGGCTTTAAATTTTAGTATTCCAACTATTGAAATTTGTAAAACTGGCAAAATTATTTTGGAAAGTAATTTGTTTTAAAAGCAATTAGGGGGGTTTTCAAGATGGCGGCGGCTGCGGCGGCTGGCGCGGAGTAGCTGAGGTGGAAAAGGTGGCCACTGGGCCTCAGGCAGCCGGGAAACTTGTGGACCTTCCTCTGGCCATCTCTTAAGGGAGGACTGCTGCTGCTGGCCGGTCGTGGGGGCTCAACGCCACTTTGCCCCCGGCAGGAGAGGCTGCCTCATTTACAGGCAACAGCTTTGAAGTGTGGAGCAGGAAAAGAACTGATTCTTAGCTGCAAAAGTGAGTCTTGAAACAGGGAACACGGCGCCAGGGCTGCTGTGGATGCAGCCAGGATCCCGGAGGCTGGGGCCGCACTGAAGGCGGCCAGCTGCCCTATTCAAGATTCGAGGTTTCAGGCCGGCATTAAAGAAGACTCCTGGGAGCGCCCGAGCGGCGCCGCGACTGAACAGCCCGAGGCGGCAGCGCCGAGAACACGGAAGGCAACAAACCAGAGACAGAGCGAGCGCCCGACCTGGCACAGCACTGTGAGTGATCCCTGGCACAGCTCTGTTCGGGGGGTGGTTGCCCACGCGGCTCCCCGACTGCACCACCAGGCCACTCACTGCCCCGGTGCTGCCTCCATTTTCCCAGGTGCGGGCAGCTCCGCCCTGCTCGGCCATCACTGAGCCCATTTGCTTGGCCTGGCGCGGGGCTTTCCGGACCCTGCGGGCCGGCTTCCTCTCCCACTCCCTCCACAGTTCTCTGGCAGGGCTGGGGGTGTGGGGCGTCCCGACCAGTTTTGGGAGGGCTAGGAAGTACGGGCGGGCCGACTGTCACTCCACCACACCCTGGACTCCGGCCCCGGTAAACTTCCTGTTACTGGGAGGCAGATACCATCTCTGCGACCACCAGTTTGGAAAAAAGCCTAACGAATTTCTGGTTGGGAATAGTGTGGTAGGAGAGTTCCCAGGTCCGCTTGAACCTGCCGGAGAGCAGGCTGCAGGCGGGCACTAGACTCGGTTTATACCGGGGGGATACAAAGGTGAACAAGACCCGAGAAAGATCTACACAGTGTTACAAAGGCACCCAGAGAGACCGGTCGTCTGTGCCTAGCAGAAACCTGGTAGACTTCCTGGGCGAGGCGGTGCTGAGCAGGGTCTTGAAGGCCCAGCTGATAGACGAGGGGTGCAGAAGACACGCCCCAACCCAGCACAGTGTGCACAGAGGGGGGAGACGTGCGGCCAGGGAGGCGGAGACTCGACAGAAACCACACACCCGGTGGGGTCGCCACTGCACGATCTAACAGCCTGGGCCAGAGCACACTGAACGGGGAGAAGTCCTGTACAGAAAGTGAAAGCTCAACAGAGATCACACACCCTGTGGTACGTGATCCACCAGCCCAGCAGAGTACAAGCTGACCAGAAAGGTGGATCCCCGGAGAAGCCCAAGACCCGAGGCAACCACACACACAAGACACTAGAGGCCAACTGAGCAGTCACGGCGGGAGCCATACCAAATTGGCAACCACAGCAACATCCTAGTTAGTCATTAGTCTTAAACCGGTGGACTGTGAAACCCCCTGCCACAATGAATAAACACCAAAAAAAAGACACCAGAAATACAAAAAATCAAGAAAGTACACCACCAAAAGTTAATAAATCTCATACTCTAGATCCTATAGAACAAGAAGCCCTTGAAATAACTGACAAGGAATTTCGAGTGATAATTCTAAAGAAACTGAATGAGATACAAGAAAACTCAGCTAGACATCATGATGAAATGAGGAAAAGTATACAGGATCTGAAAGAGGAAATATACAAGGAAATCAATGTCCTGAAAAAAAATGTAGCAGAACTTGCTGAACTGAAGAAGTTATTCAGCGAAATAAAAAACACAACGGAGAGTTTAACCAGCAGGCTTGTCGAAGTTGAAGAGAGAACCTCTGAACTTGAAGATGGGCTGTTTGAAATAACACAAGCAGACAAAAAGAAAGAAAAAAGAATCAAGAACATGGAAGAAAATCTGAGAGAGATATCAGACAACCTCAAGCGCTCAAATATCCGAGTCATGGGTATTCCAGAAGGGGAGGAAAATGGAGATTCCATTGAAAACATATTCAACAAAATAGTGGCAGAAAACTTCCCAGGTATAGGAAAAATCACAGATCTTCAGATCCAGGAAGCTCAACGATCTCCAAACGTATTCAACCCAAAAAGGCCTTCTCCAAGACATGTCATAGTCAAATTGGCAAAACTCAGAGACAAAGAGAGAATCTTAAAAGCTGCAAGAGAGAAGCGTCAAATCACCTATAAGGGAGCCCCAATCAGGTTAACATCAGACTTTTCATCACAAACCCTAAAAGCTAGAAAGGAATGGGATGATATTTTCAAAATACTAAAAGACAAAGATTGCCAACCAAGAATACTCTACCCTGCAAGGCTATCCTTCCGAAATGAGGGGCAAATAGTATATTTCTCAGACAAACAAAAACTGAGGGAGTTCACTACCACAAGACCACCCTTACAAGAAATCCTCAAGGGAGTACTGGGTTTGGTTCCTGAAAAATAACTACCACTGCCATAAAAACCTAAGAAAAATCTAAACCCGCTAGTACAATAAAAATGGCATTCATGAAGAGAAAACAAGCTAACAAAAACACTATCTACAACCTAAGGAACCAACAAACAAAGAAACCAAACAGTAAATCAGAAAGCAAGGAACAAAAGACACCTAAGACAACCAAACAACCAATAAAATGCTAAGAATAAATCAACACCTTTCAATAACAACTCTTAATGTTAAAGGCTTAAATTCCCCAATTAAAAGACACAGACTGGCTGACTGGATCAAAAAGCAGGACCCAACTATATGCTGCCTACAAGAGACCCACCTCACCCATAAAGATTCACACAGACTAAGAGTGAAAGGATGGAAAAAGATTTACCATGCAAACAGAAATGAAAAACGAGCTGGAGTGGCTATTCTTATATCTGACAAAATAGACTTTAAACTAAAAACCATAAAAAGAGACAATGAGGGACACTACTTAATGATAAAAGGACTGATCCATCAAGAAGACATAACAATCATAAATATGTACGCACCCAATGTTGGAGCAGCCAGATTTATAAAACAAACTCTATTAGACCTAAAGAAGGAAATAGACACTAATACCATAATAGCAGGGGACCTGAACACTCCACTGTCAATATTAGACAGATCATCTAGGCAAAGAATCAGTAGAGAAACACAAGATCTAAACAAGACTCTAGACCAATTGGAATTGGCAGATATCTACAGAACATTCCACCCAACAACCTCAGAATATTCATTCTTCTCATCAGCACATGGATCATTCTCCAAGATAGATCACATATTAGGTCACAAATCAAGTCTCAATAAATTCAAAAAAATTGGAATTATCCCATGTATCTTCTCAGACCACAATGGATTAAAACTAGAAATTAATAACAAGCGAAACTCTGGAAACTATACAAACACATGGAAATTAAACAGCATTCTACTTAATGACATATGGGTCCAAGAAGAAATCAAGCAGGAAATCAAAAAGTTTATTGAAACTAATGAAAACAATGATACATCATACCAAAACCTGTGGGATACTGCAAAAGCAGTATTGAGGGGAAAATTTATTGCATTAAATGCTCACTTCAGAAGAATGGAAAGATGGCAAGTGAACAACCTAACACTTCACCTTAAAGAACTAGAAAAACAAGAACAATCCAATCCTAAAGTTAGCAGACGGAGAGAAATCATTAAGATCAGAGCAGAACTAAATGAAATTGAAAACCAAAAAACAATTCAAAAGATCAACGAATCAAAAAGTTGGTTTTTTGAAAAGATAAATAAAATTGACAAACCATTAGCATGGCTAACAAAAAAAAGAAGAGAGAAGACTCAAATAACAAAAATTAGAAATGAAAAAGGCGATATTACAACTGATTCATCTGAAATACAAGGAATCATTCGAGACTACTATAAACAACTATACGCCAACAAATTTGAAAATCTGGAGGAAATGGATAAATTTCTGGACACACACAAGCTCCCAAAACTGAACCGTGAAGACGTAGAAAATTTGAACAGACCAATAACAATAAAGGAGATTGAAGCTGTTATTAGAAGGCTCCCAACAAAGAAAAGCCCAGGACCAGATGGATTCACAGCAGAATTTTACCAAACATTCAAAGAGGAATTGACACCGATTCTTTACAAACTATTCCAAAAGATTGAAACGGACGCAAATCTCTCAAACTCATTCTATGAAGCAAACATCATCCTGATACCAAAACCAGGTAAAGATATAACCAAAAAAGAAAACTACAGGCCGATATCCTTGATGAATATAGATGCAAAAATCCTCACTAAAATACTAGCAAACAGAATACAGCAACACATACGAAAAATTATTCATCACGATCAAGTGGGATTCATCCCAGGGATGCAAGGTTGGTTCAACATACGCAAATCAATAAATGTGATACACCATATTAATAAACTCAAACACAAGGACCATATGATCATCTCTATAGATGCTGAAAAAGCATTTGATAAAGTTCAGCACTCATTCATGACAAAGACCCTCTATAAGTTAGGTATAGAGGGAAAGTATCTCAACATAATTAAAGCCATATATGCCAAACCCACTGCCAATATCATCCTGAATGGGGAAAAGCTGAAAGCTTTTCCTTTAAGAACAGGAACTAGACAAGGATGCCCACTCTCACCACTCCTATTCAACATAGTGTTGGAAGTACTAGCCAGAGCAATCAGAGAAGAGAAGGAAATAAAGGGCATCCAGATTGGAAAAGATGAAGTCAAACTGTCCCTGTTTGCAGATGACATGATCCTATATATCGAACAGCCTAAAACCTCTACAAAAAAACTCTTGGAATTGATAAATGATTTCAGCACAGTAGCAGGATACAAAATCAACACACAAAAATCAGTAGCATTTCTTTTCTCCAATAGTGAACATGCAGAAGGAGAAATCAAGAAAGCCTGCCCATTTACAATAGCCACCAAAAAAATAAAATACTTAGGAATTGAGTTAACCAAGGAGGTGAAAAATCTCTATAATGAGAACTACAAACCACTGCTGAGAGAAATTAGAGAGGATACAAGAAGATGGAAAGATATTCCATGCTCTTGGATTGGAAGAATCAACATAGTGAAAATGTCCATACTACCCAAAGTGATATACAAATTCAATGCAATCCCCATCAAAATTCCAAAGACATTTTTCTCAGAAATGGAAAAAACTATTCAGACATTTATATGGAACAATAAAAGACCACGAATAGCCAAAGCAATGCTCAGCAAAAAAAATAAAGCTGGAGGCATAACACTACCTGACTTTAAGCTATACTACAAAGCTATAATAACCAAAACAGTATGGTACTGGCATAAAAACAGACACACTGACCAATGGAATAGAATAGAGAATCCAGAAATCAACCCACACACTTACTGCCATCTGATCTTTGACAAAGACACCAAGCCTATTCACTGGGGAAGGGACTGCCTCTTCAGCAAGTGGTGCTGGGATAACTGGATATCGATATGCAGGAGAATGAAACTAGATCCATACCTCTCACCGTATACTAAAATCAACTCAAAATGGATTAAGGATTTAAATATACACCCTGAGACAATAAAACTTCTTAAAGAAAACATAGGGGAAACACTTCAGGAAATAGGACTGGGCACAGACTTCATGAATACGACCCCAAAAGCACGGGCAACCAAAGGAAAAATAAACAAATGGGATTATATCAAACTAAAAAGCTTCTGCACAGCAAAAGAAACAATTAAAAGAGTTAAAAGACAACCAACAGAGTGGGAGAAAATATTTGCAAAATATACATCTGACAAAGGATTAATATCCAGAATATATAAGGAACTCAAAGAACTTTACAAGAAGAAAACAAGCAACCCAATTAAAAAATGGGCAAAAGAGCTAAGTAGGCATTTCTCTAAGGAAGATATTCAAATGGCCAGCAGACATATGAAAAAATGCTCAACATCACTCAGCATCCGGGAAATGCAAATCAAAACCACATTGAGATACCATCTAACCCCAGTTAGGATGGCTAAAATCCAAAAGACTATGAACGATAAATGCTGGCGAGGCTGCGGAGAAAAAGGAACTCTCATACATTGTTGGTGGGACTGCAAAATGGTGCAGCCTCTATGGAAAATGGTATGGAGGTTCCTTAAACAATTGCGGATAGATCTACCATACGACCCAGCCATCCCACTGTTGGGAATATACCCAGAGGAATGGAAATCATCAAGTCGAAGGTATACCTGTTCCCCAATGTTTATCGCAGCACTCTTTACAATAGCCAAGAGTTGGAACCAGCCCAAATGCCCATCATCAGATGAGTGGATACGGAAAATGTGGTACATCTACACAATGGAATACTACTCAGCTATAAAAACGAATGAAATACTGCCATTTGCAACAACATGGATGGACCTCGAGAGAATTATATTAAGTGAAACAAGTCAGGCACAGAAAGAGAAATACCACATGTTCTCACTTATTGGTGGGAGCTAAAAATTAATATATAAATTCACACACACACATACACACATACACACACAAACTGGGGGGGGGAGGAAGAAGATATAACAACCACAATTATTTGAAGTTGATACAACAAACAAACAGAAAGGACATGGTTGGGGGGGAGGGGGGGAGGGAGAAGGGAGGGAGGTTTTGGTGATGGGGAGCATTAATCAGCTACAATGTATATCGACAAAATAAAATTAAAAAATAAAAATAAAAAAAAATAAAAAAATAAAAAATAAAAAAATAAAAGCAATTAGTATATGCGTACTTTTTGGCCTCATATCCCTATTGCCAGGTATGTATTCTCAGAAAAATAATTTTTAAAGTAGGAAAAATATTAAAAAGCCATGAACATGGAATAGTAAAAAATTGTATCTAAATGTCACTCAACAATAGATTAGGTAGAATTATAATTTATCTAGTAGATACAGTATTATGTAATCTAAAGGCTAATATTATGAAGATTTTGTTACAATATGAATAATGTACCATGGAGAAAAGTAAGACTTAAAAATTCATTATCATTATACATCTGAACAAAGACTTTATAAGAATTTGGAAAAATGTAAACATCTTTTGAGCTAAGCTGGTGAAATTTGGGGTGATAGTGTTCCTTTAATGTTGTTATAATTTTGTTCTTTCCACTTGGGTGAACGGAGAGAGAGAGTACATAATAAATACACGAGCAGGTACTTTTTCATTAGACCTAGGGCATTTTTCCTCTCAGACTGATTTCTACTTAACATGTAATGTAAATTTTTTGGTGGCAATATATTAAAATTTTACAAAATATAGGTGCTTTGCCATGGAGTTTTGTGTTTGGTTCTCTCCAAAACATTCCTTTGAAATTTGACCTAAACATCTGTTAGAAAATTTGAAGGTAACTGTGAATTATTTAACAAGCACACTTAATGTAGCAGCAAATATGAATGTGCTGAGGCCCCTGGAAGCTTCTGGATTTGGTGGCTCTCCTGTGTTTCCCATTGCTCCTTCTGTGCCCTACTCTAGCTGCATTTATAATGGAGCAGAATCTCTCTTCATTCCACCTTGGTTTGAAGGGCACTTATTCCAGTGCTGATGTGAGCAACCTACGCTCCCAGAACAGGTAAATGTAAACATTTACTTTCTTTTCTTTTTTGGTTCAAGCACTTCCAGCCTCCAAGGGAGAGGGCAGAACCTGTGGGCAGGTTCACAGTGCTGAAGGTTAGGGCCAGACTTGCAATCAACAAAAGGAGGGCTAGGAAGGCTGATTTAATGAATTTTATTAAGTGTCCTATCACCTCATTAAAAGAACATTTCAAGGGGAACATTTGCTAACTTGGCATTTTGAGGATTCATTTATTTTACAAATATTTAGCCTGAGCCTCGTATGTTACAGAGGTACAGATGTGGGAATGTAAAGATGAATTTGACCTAGTGTCTGCCTCAAGCAGCTTATGTAAGAGAGAAGTCTGTCCTGCTTAGTTCAAGCCTTCCTAAAATGCAAGCTGCTTCTTTCTCTTTTTACCCTATATAAAAAGAAAACCAAGGATGCTTTCATTATACTGGTATTCTCAGATATATATATGTATATTTCCAGTAGATGTAAATTACATTTCACATAAGCTAGTCTCTATGTTTCTAGAAGAAATAAAACTGGCATAATATCTGCAGTGTCGCTTTTTTTTATAGAATAAAATTTTTAATATAATCTTTTAAAATAGCATTAGCATAAAAAAAATACAAGACTTAGTTTGTACCTACTGAATACTAAATTTCTTCTTTACTTTTAGTTGATCACCAATACATGATTTCCATGGTTTTAAGTAAAGAGTAATTTTCCTATCTATCAAAGTGAAGCATATGCATATGCTATGATCCTGCATCCCACTCTTAGATACTTTTCCAGCAGAAATATGTTAATTGCCAAAAGACATGCACTAGAATGTTTATAGCAGCACTATTTTTAATAGCCCCATAATAGAAACAGTCCAAATGTCCACCAACAGTAAAATGAAAACATAAATTGAGGTACATTCATTACACTGGAATATCACATGGCAATGAAAACAGGCAAGGGTGAAACTGAAACATAATATTGAGTGAAAGAAGCTGTGGTGTTAGAAGTCAGCATAGTGGTCATCTTTCTATTGGAGACTATAGTGCCTGGAAAGGGAGCCCAAGGGAGAGCTTCTAGTTTTGGCCTTTTTCTGCATCTGTGTGCTAATGATGCAGGTGTGTTCAGTTCACGGAAGTTCACAAAGTTTTACACTTATGTCTTGTGCACTTTTCTGTATGTATATTTTACTTGAATACAGAGTTTAAAAATTAACAGTTTAATTGAGTGAGTAGATGAAAAAGTTTAACAGGAAGTGGAGCTGTGCTCATAACAACAATGATCCTCATTTACCCAAATCTGTGGAAATAAGTGAAGGCCATACCAGTCAGAACAAAACACCAATTTATTCAACGCTTTCTATAGCAGCCATCATCACCTGCATTTGGCAGAGCCTCAAAGTCAAACCAGGGGAGTGGGAAGCTTTATGGTTAAAAGAAAAGAAAGGCTTTCGATGTGCTCTAGAGATTGTTGGCTTGAGAAGCTGGAGATGAACTAGCTAGAAGAGGAGTATCATACGTGATTGGTGTGGGGAGCATAACTGGCTTTCTCTGGTTGGTTCTGAGATGGAAGCAGGGACAAAAGTGTAGGGAAGCTGGTAGTCACTGGTCAAGTTCTGAATGTTCTGGGTAAATTGCTGCAGAGGTTGTGGTTTGAAGCTTGGTTGCTTCAGAGATTGTGCTTCAGAGGTCTGTTGTCAAATGCAGAATGACTGTCATATATTTGTATACTCTCTCTCATCAGAGTAGGAACCATGTGGAAGTGGAGACATTGTCCAGGGTACAAGGAAATTGATGTGCTCTGAAAGGGCCTCACATTTAGTGCACTTGGGATCTAAGCTTTGGTCTTATGCTTTGGGGACTAGACCTGTGATTTGTCAGCTCTCCCAAAAGTAATGTAATTAGTCTATAATAACCTAACTACTAAACTAATCCAAGCCCATATCTACTAAACTAATCTAAGAGGAATTTATAATGGAAAGATAATTTATTTATATAAAGTAGAAGGCATATCTTGATCAACAATTGGACATTCCTTTTCTTTCTTTCTTTCTTTTTTTTTTTTTTTTTTCTTTTAAAAGATGACTGGTAAGGGAACCTTAACCCTTGACTTGGTGTCAGCACCACGCTCTCCCAATTGAGCTAACCGGCCATCCCTATAGAGGGATCTGAACCTGTGCCCTTGGTGTTATCAGCACCACAGTCTCCCAACTGAGCCACGGGCTGACCCAACATTCTTTTTCTTGATAGTGATTTGTTCAGAAAAACCCATTAAATGCTACCAAAAAAACCAACAACCAGGATTCTCTGTGACATATTTGAAATAGTAGTTCTCAATCTAAGTGAACATTAGAATCATCTGGAAAGCTTTTAAAACTGCCATGGTACTGGTCCTACCACGAGGGATCCCAATATAATTATATATGGTGGGGCTCAGGCACTGCTATTTTTTAAAGTTCTCTTGGTGATTTTAATGTGTGACTATTGTTGAGATCCACTGGTTTAGAGCAAAGGATATAAAATTAAATAATAATTCAATGTTTATTGAGTGATAGTGGTTTCGGGTATTAAGTGTTGTACATGTACAATTTTATTAAATTCTTACCAACATCCTATGAGGTAAGTGTTGTTATTATGTCTCTTTTAAAGATGAGGAAACTAAAACTCATAGCGATTAAATACTTTGCTCACAGCAATTAAATGCTTCATCTAAAGTCATACAATTGCAGGGACACAAGTCTTTATTCACAATTCCAAAATTCAGATATCTCTAATAACTAAAAGATTTTTGTAATTAAATGTTAGCAAAACTTGATCTGACCATGTATTAGTTTTCTATGATGTACAAACACCTACTACAAGCTTGTCAGCCTAAAAAAATGTATATACATTATTTCACGGTTTCCATAGGTCAGGAATTGGACATGACCTAGTTTGATCTGGTGTTCATGGTCTTACCAGGCAGCATCTTTTCTTGTTTAAGGTCTGGGATCCTCTTCCAAGCTAATGGGTTGTTGGCAGAATTCATCATTTTGCAGCCGTAAAACTCATGGTGTCTTGCTTCTTCAAAGTCAGTAGGCGAAAGCCACTGCCACTTCAAGTCTGACTACTAGACACTCTTTTAAAGCCTTCACAGGATTAGGTCAGGGCCACCCAAGATAATCTTTTTTATTCCCTGAGCATCACCTGATTAGGGATCTTAATTACATCTGTAAAATTCTCTTCAGTTTTGCCATATAATGTAACATAGCGACATCCATCATATTCACTGGCTCTACCCACACTCTAGGGGAGGGAATTATATAGGACATGTACACCAGGGGATGGGAATTTTGGGGTCCATTGTAGAATTCTGTCTTCCACAGACCTGAACTCTTTTAGAGGCAGAAATCTGATTTAAAATGAGGTAAGGGTGTTGTTAGACTTTATCCATTTAAGATGATTATTCATTATAGAAATTAGCATTTTTGAGTCCTGGGTACTGGGAGTGTTAACATAATATTAAAATATTCACCTTAGTTTCTTTCTAAAATTAAAAAATATATATAAATTACAAATTTTATTTAGGTTCGAGGCTTCAAATAAAGGATTATGGACCTGGAATGAGGAGCAGAGCAGAAGCAGGTCTAATCAAGTCCAGAGTAATTAGTTGCTCTTAACTGCTAGGCTATATTGCTATCGAGTGTTATTTTTATTACGGTGTGTTAGCCTAATGAATAGTCCTTCAGCATTGTAGGGACATGTTAATCCAAAGAACCCAAACTAGTCACAATTATTGATAGGTCTATAATTTCAGAGTTGGAAGAGATTATTGCTAAACCAATCACCAATCTGATACATGACTCTATTTCATCTTCTCAGGGCTCAAAACCTATACTGGAGCTTTGTCCAGAATCAATACCAAATTCGTGACTTTGTCATTTATAGAATTTATTTTCCTTTCCTTTCATAAGATCAGTTGCACCTCTGTATCTCAGTTCTTAAAGCCCTTTTCCTATTCTCTGTGAGCCGTTTAAGACCATGGCAATAGTTTCAGCTGTCTCATTTTCAACCCTTCCCAGCCTTGGTTCTTTCAGGATAAGAGTCCTGATCTCATTGAGTATGAATAAATTTGCTCTTACTCACATAGTGGGGAATAGATATTATTTTATTATTTTCTCAATCTTTTACATCCTAGAGTCTGTACTGACTTCTACAACGACACCTTCCAGTTTTACTAATCCATATCCAAGATTTTTGAAGAAGATATTTTAAATTATTAACACGACTTTGGAGAAGTAGTAAGTACCAAGGTAGTATAAAATTGTTCACTGTCCTTGTGCAAATAAGAAATCTAATATTTTACGTATTTTATTTAAACACAAAAAGAGGTCCTCCTAAAACAGTTTTTATACTACAAGTTAAACTGGGCACAATGCCAATCTCAACTGATTTTTCTTTTAGAATGAAATGTTGAAAATATCTGGCACCTAGTAAAGTATACAAACATATAATTTGGCTTTAATTGAAGGGTGCAGAAAAAGCAGTCAGCTAAGATACTTTCTAGGTCTAACATTATAGGATCCAGCTCTTCTGAATCCTGTGTATTTATTTCTTTTTCCTTTGGGATATTAACTGCTTTTTTCATCTATGGATCTGTTCTAATTTCTAATATAATGGATGATTGAATGAGTTCCTTCCTCTTCTGTACTCAGGAAGCCACTCCAATGGCTTCTGTAGCTCAATTGCTTTTTAATCGATCCCTCTGAAAAGCCACTATGCTAGCAGAATGACAAAATGTCTCAGAGTCTGCACACCTGCCTGAGAAGTTAAATCAGTTCTTCTCTTTCTCTAAAAAGGATGAATAATAGAAAAAGCCTTCACCCCAGAAAGGCGGTCTAGGTAATAATTGCTTACCTCATCTAAAATGCAGCTTCAGTTCAATCTTTTTCTTGAAAGGTTGCTGTGAGAACAAATGAGAAAATATGTGTGAAATGCCTAGCAGAGTGTGAGTCAGCCCTCAATAAATGGAAGCTACAGAGCAGCAGAGGCGGCCGTGCTGGTGTTAGTGGTGCATTTTTTTTTTTGAGCTGTTAGTACTTTTGTGAATCAATGAGAATCAATGAGCCTTTGGCTTAAAGAAATTTACTTTGCCATAAATGAAGTGGTTATTCACCTGTGTTTTGCAAAAATGTCTAAGAAGGATTTGACAACCTAATAAGCCAACTATACAATTACTTAGGACACAATTTTTTCAAAATGATTTCATATTTGATATCAAAAAAAAAGTTAAAGTGCAATTATATTAGCTTTCCTAACATGGACTTGACATTTTAGGACAATTTTTCAAAATGATCTCATATTTGATATTAAAAAATAAAAACAAAAATATTAAAATGCAATTATGTTAGGTTTCCTAACATGGACTTGACATTTTGGAACTGGTTTTATTTTGACTAATGAATAGACTACCACAATCTTTATAGCATTCAGTTTTTCTACAGTTCTTAGTCCTACCGTAAGTCTACATTTGCATTGAGAAACATGGTTTATATGCATTGATGCTTAGTTAAATAGGACATTGACACTCATTTTAGAAATTCCCTTATTTTAGGGCCGGCCCCATGGCTCACTCGGGTGAGTGCGGCGCTGGTAGTGCTGAGGCCATGGGTTCGGATCCTGTATAGGGATGGCCGGTGCGCTCACTGGCTGAGTGTGGTGCAGACCACACCGAGCCAAGGGTTGTGATCCCCTTACCGGTCAAAAGAAAAAAAGAAAGAAGAAATTCCCTTATTTTAAAAGAAGATAAGAATCAGAAGCAATACCTCTCTTTCCTCAACACATTACTGAAACCAGCAATTTTAAGAAATTGCCCTCTGGTAGAGAGAGTATGGATAGACTCTGTGTAGTAGGATGGCTGTGTCCCCCAAAGAAAAGCTTTGGTCTTATGAATACAAAGCTTCTCTTTCATATAAATGTGGGGTGTGTATGTTTGTGTATAATATAAAAATATCGAATATCAACTATTCATACCAATTATATTGAATAGGCTTGTTCTAAATCTTTGTTGGGTCATGGATTGTCCTTGAAAATTGATGTAAGATTTGTAACTTTTCCCAGTAAAATAAATGCATACAACTTCTAGAGATTATAGGTACTCGAATCCTATTCTGGTAGGTGGTTCAAGAATCTCAGATTTTAACACCACGGTTCAATGAACTTGAGTTGGAAGGAAATTATAAGTGATTAGATTAATTTTATAGCAAGTCTATTGGAGTACAGAGCAGTTTAGTCATTCCGCTAACTTCGTCAGGGCAATAAATGTAAGTCGTAATTCCTACTTTGCCAATTTCTCTCATTTCCTTGCTGCATCCAGAACAATTTAATTCCATAACCAGCAAAGCCTGTAGCATGTGTTCTCTGTTAAACACTTCTTTTCATAATTCTTAGTGCTTTTTCTTTTCATAATTCTTATTGTATTTTCCCCTTATATTTCTGTCATTTAAGTTTATTTTCTATATTTCACCCTTTTTCTTAATAAAGTAGTAAGATCACTTGGATAAAAATTAATGCGTAAATGAGAAAATCCTTAGAAAAAAGAGGAAAAGGGAACAATTATTTATATAATTCTAAGTATTACCTTTATGACAGGATCATTAAATAATTGATGTATTTTTGGACAGTTGGATGATCAAGTATAAAATTTATGCCTAATTGGTGATCTGAGTTTGTTTTCCAACAGTGGGATATTCCAACTTAGGTTTGAATTTCACATCCAAAGAGAAGCAGAAATTTCATCTGTCACTGCACATTTTAGCTTTGCTGAGGGGAAGATCCAGATGCCATGTGGAGAGACATGTGGCCTGGGGACGAGTAAACAGCCACTACATGATTGATGAACAGGAGCAGTTCACACAGTTGCTGTTAAGACAGGGAGCTACATCTCCTCAGACCTATGTGAACTATCAAGAGTGGGCTGACTGAGAAATAGGTTCTGTCTTATTTCTTACCCTTCGTAACATGACAGGAAAAAAATGCTCTTCGAATTGTAACAAATCATTTGACACACTGTAACAGTAGATCAAAATGATTTTATGAACCCTACAGGAACATGAATGTTGGAAGGAGACCGGAGTATTTAAGTTGTGAAGTTATTTTTGAAAATTAATGTGTTGATTCAGATAGACTCTGGAACTGAATGCCTGGGTTCAATACCAGACTCTTATCATTTATTAACTATGTTACCTTGGGTTTGTTACCTAACTTTGCTGAACCTCAGCTTTTTAAACTGAAGACCAAATTACTTAGTGCCTGGTTGTACAGTAAGTAAGCACTGGATAAATATTAGATATTTTTATTTTTTAATTTGAGGTAATGAGAAATATTTCTCTGTGATCTTGTAAGTCTGCTGCATGCTATGTAGGATTTTTAGGAATTACTATCAATATTATATTTATTCATTTATTTGGCAAATATTGTTGAGGATCATTATGTACTAGGTGCTACTGTAGATTCTGGCCAAATAGCAGTGAAGGAAACAGTGACAGGGTGGGGCTGAGAGAGGTTGTTAGGGTAGGCTGATAAGGGAATATCTGAGCAGAGGCTTAAAGTCAAGCCGGGGAAGTGCAGAGCATCCCAGGCACTCAGTCTTAAGATGCAAGGCCCTGTTGGGAATATACCCAGAGGAATGGAAATCATCAAGTCGAAGGTATACCTGTTCCCCAATGTTTATCACAGCACTCTTTACAATAGCCAAGAGTTGGAACCAGCCCAAATGCCCATCATCAGATGAGTGGATATGGAAAATGTGGTACATCTACACAATGGAATACTACTCAGCTATAAAAACGAATGAAATACTGCCATTTGCAACAACATGGATGGACCTTGAGAGAATTATATTAAGTGAAACAAGTCAGGCACAGAAAGAGAAATACCACATGTTCTCACTTATTGGTGGGAGCTAAAAATTAATATATAAATTCACACACACACACACACACACACACACAAAAACCGGGGGGTGGGAGAAGATATAACAACCACAATTATTTGAAGTTGATACGACAAGCAAACAGAAAGGACATTGTTGGGGGGGAGGGGGAGGGAGAAGGGAGGGAGGTTTTGGTGATGGGGAGCAATAATCAGCTACAATGTATATCGACAAAATAAAATTTAAAAAAAAAAAAAAAAAGATGCAAGGCCCGGAGGCTGGAGTGCGCTCGGCATGTTCGAGGAGCCACAAGAAGGCCGGAGAGAGAGTGGAGGAATGTCAGGTCTAGAGATGAAACTGGGGTGAGAGTGGGGACGTCATGTCAGCCCTAATAGGGGTGGGGTGGGCCAAGAGAAAGCATCTGGTGGTTTTTAGCCAGAGAATGGCATATATGATTTACATTTTAAGAAGCATCACTCTTGCTATTGTGTGGAAAATGGGATAAGTGTGGAATCAGGAAGGCCAATTAGTAGCTATTGCCATGGTTTAAGTTAGAAATGATAGTATCTTGGAACAGCCAGGTAGTGGTGAAGGTGTGAAAACAAAGGCCTGTTAAAATTCTGAGCCAGATGCTTTACATGAATCTTCTCTAATCCACACGACAGCCTTAAAAAAGAAATATTATCATTGTGTGGAGGTATGCTTTGTACAAGGTCATGCACCTAAAATACAAGTGGACTATGATGCTATCTGTGTTTCCTACTTTATACAGGCAAAATAAAAGAGAAAAGAAAATGTACATGCACATCAATCACTTTGCCAGGCTAAATAAACTTTTTTTTTTTTTTTTTTTTTTTTAAATAACATATACTATAGATAGTTTCAACCCTAGTGGATACCTTGGGGAAAGAGGTTGTAAGGTTGGCAGTTCGAGGAGAATGGAAGAGATTATACAGCATGTTTTGGAGTTTTTATGTTTTGCCATCCATTGCATTGAAAGTACAGAACTTATTTTAGAACAAGCTTAACGGCAATTTAGCTTTTTAAGATAAACCACTTAGAGGCAAAGGACAAAAAGAAAATAACAAGCTAAAATCCTGAAAAAATCTATTTTCACTTTTAATTGTATATTTATTCATTCATTCAAGAAATAATTATTACAATTTAATATCTATTATGTGGCAGGTATTTTATTGGATGCTTGAGATAAAAACATGAGTATACAATATCCCTGTCCCCAAGAGCTCAGCTTTATAATAAATACCAGTCTGTAGTAAAGGAAAAGCTAAAGTGTTCTATTAGAAAATAGAAAGCAGGATGCAGTTATGTGTCCTGCAGATGGCAGGGAAATCTTCAGAGAGGGGAAAACATTTGTGACAGGTCACCTCTCATGTTGCAGTTTAAAAGTTCACTTGATCCGTGGAGTAAACAGCTTTCCTTCCTTGTTTGCTTCTCTTGAACCTAACAAGACTTTCTTGTGGTTCAAGCTGGAAACAATGTTCTGTCCTGAATCTCTTTGTATTCTAACACCATATAGAGAACTATATGACTGTAGTAACAAGTACATATGACTACAGTTACAGGTAAATATATAATATATCTGTAGGTTTGGATAGTTCCCTCTGGCTACCTAAGCCTCAACTGACCGTGGATCAGATTAGCTTCTGGTCCTTATTCTCAGAAGGACCTTCTAAGAAGTCCCATTTCTGGCTGAGCATTATCTGAATCCCTGCCATGCAGTAGAAACTCTCTTTGGCCCTCACACTTTCTACTGTCTCACTTTAAATTACATCTTTAGGCTGCTTTGGATTCTGTGAGCAGTGGTTCTATTCTGCTCCATACTTCTCACAGAATCCTCATTTTAATTTTTTTAATTTTTAAGAAAATTTTAAAAATTTAAACAATATTCTGCTCTGTTCTAAAGGAGCATGTCTTACTTTTGAGTAGGGGCTAGGGTTCTTAATATACTGGTAAAAATATTTGGCATTATAGATAGATTAAAAGGAAAATCTTTCTTTCATTACAGCTAACAGGTCTTTTACCATCCAAAAACTGCTCAGTTTTTGAGACTACAAGGATTTTTTCTCTATGTTAAAATCATGGTTACTTACCTGCAAAGAAACATTATAGAAACTATGCTATAACTCATCTTGAAGTCACTTTAGTGTGCTATAAAAATTTGTATTAAACTAGTATTTTTGTAACAGTGAATTGATTTAACAAGGTGTAATTGCTTCACCCTGACACAGGAAATCCAAGGCCATGTCATAGCTCTCATAGGAATCTAGGTAATCTGTTGTAGAAGTGTTAGGAGTGAGTGTCATATGCGTAATATTCACTTCTGAAGCATCATTTTTATTTGATGTGTGTATAATGTAACAATGTGTTAGAGATTGTCTCCATGAAAAAACACTAACACAGTGGTTCTCAAAGTGTGGTCCGGGGACATCCGCGAGTCCCTAAAGCCTTTTTAGAGGATCAGCAAGGTACAAATCATGCATGAATAAAAGATACACTTCATATGTAAGATAGTCCTATGAATTTTAATGTAACAAAGAATGAAAAGTTTGTTGATAGGGTTTCAGATTCCACATTGCACTAAACTTTAGAAAGCTTTAAGAAACTTCCGTTTGCTGAGTTTTGGTGTGGGATCATAAAAGATTATCCACAGTTATCTATAAAGGCTATTAAAATATTTCTTTGTTTTCAAACTACATATCTCTGCCACTCTTCTTGCTGCTTTTTTGAATATCTGTTTTCCGTTAAAGTATGTCGTTAGGCATAAATGGGATTATTTTATTAAAGAAATTAATGAATAGTGACTTTAATATTTGTTTAATTTCTAATATAGTAAACAGTAGTAGATATAAATCACATATACAGAACCTTTTTGTGGGCCTCAGTAAACTGTAAGCATGTAGACAGGTTGTAAGACCAAAGCATTTGAGAAATGCTAATGGAACAAAGTTGACATCCATGCCATAAAGGTGTACGTTGACTTAACCCAACACAATAAAGATCTGTCTAAACTGAGGCAGCAGATTTTGAGTAGATTTACATTGGTATTTGAATATAAAATCTGCATCTTGTGGATTTTTAAAAATAATTACTGTCATTCTGTCAATTTCTGTCAGACCTGTATAATGAAGTTCTCAAAAGTGTTTTACTTTCAGACTCTTCTTTGTATTGATTAACACAGGTGCCTGAAGTTTTTCCTAGTTTTCAACAGATGTTGACAAAATTAAAAGTATGCTGTGTGCCCTCTATTGTGAAGTAGAAACAAAGTATTGCTACTTCTAATCTTAGGCAAGCTTTCTATTAGTGACTGTGGCTTCTGCTATTGTCAAAAGCCATACTTTCTATTTTTAAAGAACAGATGAATTAACAAACCTACGATGAGCTTTATAATATGAAAAAGGAAAATAATTTTATAAAGGTTCTACATATAAATTTCATTGAAAACCTGTTGATTTTTTCTGCCTCTAAAATATTTTGCATGAATCTCCAAGTCTTTGGTAGGTACCTTTAATTATTGATATTTAAATGTTGTTATCATCAGAATAAAATAAAATTAAGTCATAAAGCATAGATGAGAAATTTGTGTAGATATTTTATAACTAAAATGTAGTTGGAATTTAAGGATCAGACTGGTAATTTTTATTTAAGTATGATAGATTTAGTTACTTTGTTATTAACTTTTCTGGCCATTTTGTAGTTTTAAAATTTTTCAGTGGAAAAGGGAAAGGAAATGATATTTTTTTGAAAATATTAAAATGATAATAAAATGATTAAAACTTAATGTCACCTAGACTTTTAGCTACAATTCTTTCTTGAAAAATAAACATGATAGTGTATAGTCTTTTAATTGTTATATATTAAACGTTATACATAAATAGCAAAACTATTGAATAACTTAAAGCTTATGATTGTCTGTTAATATGGGAAACAGAATTGTAGAGGCTGAAGAGATCATGATACTTTCATTTAAGTAATTTAGAAATTGGAAAGAATAATTATATATAGAATCAATTATGCTGATTTCTAAGTTTAAAAAATATATAAAGGTAGTTTTTATGAAGTACGCTATATTGTAATACGGTTGCCAATAATATAAACTGTGAAATAACTTCTTACTAAATCACAAAGTTTTTACACACAGCAGAGTGGCGCAGCGGAAGCGTGCTGGGCCCATAAATCACAAAGTTTTTGACCTGTACTACTTTTATCCATATGAATATAGACTGTATAGTTCTTTTATAAGACCTTTTGATATTAAAATACATTTTTTAAATTCATTTTTAATTGACACAAAATAATTGTACATATTCATGGGGCACATTGTGATGTTTCAATACACGTACACAATGTGTAGTGGTTAAATCAGGGTAACTGGAATATCTCTAACCTCAGATATTTATCATTTCTTAGCAATGAGAATATTCAAAATTCTCTTTTCTTGCTATTTTGAAATATACAATATATTACTAATCATAGTCATCCCACTGTGTCTGAATATCAGAACTTATTTCTCTAATCTGATTGTAACTGTTCCGTTGACTGACCAGTTTTTAATTGGCTCATGACAATAATGTACATGCGCTACCTGAGATTTCTTGAGAAAATACATCACATTCTATCAAAAGGCAGTATGCATATGAGACTGAGATGGCCATGTGTTGTGGGTATTTCTCAGCTGCTATAGAGAAAAAGAAACTGTGCATCTGTCTGAAGGTGGATCAAGGGCAGATCATCCACCTAACTGGAAGATATCTCAAAGCTGAACAAATGAAGTAGGCCATTCCATGTGATAAAGCAAAGCACTTAATTACAGGGTAACTTACAGAGTAATGGGTCGGGCAGACGGTAACCAAAAGGCATATGCCAAGCTTCTTGCACTATCTCAAGGTTGAGCTCAAGTTTATATAGGCAGTTCACAAACAAACTTAATGTAACTAGCTCCAAATGTTAGTGCAGGTGACCAGGTCCGCTTATCACCACACCAGCACTTAATCATTCCTTCTATCTATTGTTGTGCCTATCTATTGTTTTAATTACCTTTCCCCTAGTTACTGTATAACTTTATGTGCAAAGCTTTCACAAAGACATAGCAAGTAGTAAGGGCCGAAGACAAGAGTCAGTTATGCTCACAGTTCCACAGCATCAATATCAAAAGTTAGATTGTTCTTCTTTGGTATATTTTACTTTCCTGGTAATTAATAAATTTCTGACTAAAAGAATCTATAAATATATGGTGTAGAAAAATCCTACATTCCTAGCTGATAGTAAGGTATCATTATTTTTACCAGGGAATATCATGAATTTGGAATGAAGTCTACGAATTACTTTGCTGTTACTAGAGAAGCACTATTTTCAGGCTTAATAATTCTAGGCCTGGAGGAAAACTATTTCCATTTATTCTAGGCTCACTACTTACCAGTTGTCTGAATTTGAATAAGAGAGTGAGTTTCCATAAGCATCAGTTTTCTTATATCTTAAAGGAGGATAAAAATAGTACATACCTGAAAGGGTTGTTCTGAGAATTTGATAATCTAGTTTGGTGAAGCCCTAGCGTGGTGTCTCTCACATGGAAAATAAATTCAGTATATGTTAGCTGTGTTGTTGCTGCTGATAATGGCAATAACAATAATGAAAAAAACAACTGAAAAATAGCTTTCAAAATGAAAGTTTGGTGATATTTTTGCCTCTTAAACTATTCTAAATTTGAATGGCTTTAAGTTCATTTTTGCTTTTATTTTATTGTAAAGTAATAAGATAAACCTCTTCATGAATATTGGTAGATCTAGTGTTTTTGACAACATTATAACAGCTACAGTAAAACTATTGAAATTCTAACACTACCTGAAATGAAATTTCCTGGTTTTGTTTCACTTAAAGAATTTTTTTTTTATTGAATTTGGAAAGGTATTGAACCTACTTGGAACTGGCTATGAAATTTCTTTGTGCCAAGGACATACTTAGTGTTTTTCCTAATATTAAAAAACAAAAAATCACATGATGTAACAGCCATCAATATAACATGAAGTAAAAATCTTGATTTCTATTTGTTCTGATTAGCTTCCTGTTTTAGATCTTGTAGCTTCAGGATACTGTCACCTTGTGTGTGACTTGCAATTAACTCAAAGTATATTTTTTTGAGTCCAGAATAAAGATGCTTGAGAGGAACAAATTAAAAAATGACTCAGAAACTAGGCCAGTCGGACAGATAATACAGATAAAGAGACCCTGAAATTCTGTTGTTAATGGAGATATTGAAAGACATTATGAAGAGAAGAGAAATAGCACTTTATGAAGTAGGTGACTATAAGACAATTCTCCACCGGTTTGGTATAAAATGAATATCATATAATGTAATTAAAAGTGTCTAACACCATCTTGGTAGAAAATACAATAGTTGAGGATTCCTTCGGTTTCTTTTTTTCTTTTCTTTTCATTTTCATCATATTCATTTAGGTTTACAACAATTTGAAAGTCCAGAAATTTAGAATTTCTAGGTATTTTTTTGTTCATTAGAAATATTTACTAGTTTTTTAGTTACTTGTTTATAGAGGTTTCTTTGCTATTCAAGACATCTTCTCCTTTTGTCCTTTATTTTGGGTTCATTATCCTCTAGCTATTTGATTTTTCTAGGCATCTGGTCTTTGAGTAGCTGAAATACTTGACAAAATAAAACCAATCTTAGGGGTAAACTGTCTCATTATTGTGATGCTTAAGCTCCAGAATGTTTCATAGAAAGAGGAATAAACCAGCAGTTTGATTTTTGGAAAAGGGAAGTTTTGAATATTTACAATGAAATAACTCATGAATATGGAGCAAACCAAATTGATTTTGATGAACTGCTTCCTATTCTACTGTTATTATTCTGTCTAGAAAGATTTGCTTTGTGTGGTGAGAAATTTAAACAATATAAGGAGTATTTGGAAACAAAAAGAGGAGTGAACGTCAGGGGAATGAAAGGCAGGAAGAGAAGCTAACTATTACTTTAAAAATATGCTAGAATAGAAATCAACACAGCAGTGCTTTGCAAATACGCCTTTGTTTAAGACAAGAAAATAGTTTGCTAATCTCTGTTTTGGTGGGCTCTCACTTGTGGTTTCTTTATGATCTCTCTGTTGGATTGTTCCTGAACTTACATACCATTTAAGAAAAATTATTTCTAACACAGGGTTCATTTGAGATGCTTTTTTGGATAAACTTGGCTATTGCCAAGTCTCTATATATGGTATATATAAGTATTTTGAGGCTATATACCTCTATAGGATAAAGAGTTCTATTTATTTGAAGTCCACAATGTAACACCTCTTCATGTTGAAGATGGTACATAGTGAAAAAAGATGAGCTGTACTCTGGTAATTAGACAACATGGCCAAGGAATCTGTGATAAAATGAAAAAGTGAATTAAGTAGGAACATCTCAATTTGAGGCAAAATGATTTTTGGCTAGTTAAATTATTTTCTAAGGCACAATTAAAATTTATTGTATGTCTTTTTTATGTCTAATTGAATTGGACTATAAGAAATGAAGAACAAGATGCTAAAAATTTAGTAAAACTAATTAGAAAAACACTCTTTTTTAGGTGAAGCAAATTCTGAATTTTAGTGCTTTAAGAAAATGATTACTGTCAAAGAGGTTTTGGAATAAAAGAAGAAATCATGGTTAAGAAGAAATATAATGCAATTAAAAGACTATGGCATTGGATTTTAAAGATAGTGTTACTTTAAATTATTTTAAATGCCAAATATATCAGGGCATAATAAACAAACAAAAAGGTTTAGCAGGAGAAATTTTAAAAATAGTTATAAAAGCATCATACATGAATTATATTAGAGCTTAATTATATTATGTATTAGATAATATTATTTATTGCTAAAACATGTTGCAAGTTTTCGAGGAATCTAGTATTTCTTTTCATGGAAAGTAAAATGTATGTGTGGACACTCGGATTTTTAATATATTTGGAAAGAAATTATATGATCTCCGGCTTACTGTTAAGGTTCTGATATATGGCTAACTGCTTTTATAAAACCTTCTTTAAATTAAGTATTCTTTTGAATACTGACTTAGATTTCTTTCTGTTAATGTTTCCCCCACAGGAAGAGACTATCGATATAGCTGGAATGATATATTCTGTTATTTAGATTCTTTCATAATAGTTAAACCCTTTGGAGGTTTATAAATGATTTTAGGACACAAGGGTATTATTAGGAAAAGGAAGAATTAATTGATTTTCTGGATACTTAACTTGCTACAAGAAGTAATTTTGATATATTGTGAAGAGAATGCATTTTATGTACAGGATTTGCTGCAATCATTTACACTCTTTTTCATTTTAAATGAATGTGTCAACTGTGCCCATTAATATAAGTTATGGAATAGTTTGTCTGATTTCTGATGACATAGTTCCATTTCAGCCTCCCATAATTTTCAGGTTGGGCACCATGTGCTGTGTTGGCCCACTCAGAGCCTCTTTGGGGACTGAAGCCCTGATTCTCCCAGCTGCTGGGAATTTGACAGTTGATGGTCCTCAGCCAAAAAAAAGTCCACCTTGCCCAGGGTCTTGTCCCCTCACTGGAAGCAACCAGCATCCGATGAATGGTTAATGAGGGTGTAGAATACAGTGTGAAAGAGGCATCTTATCCACTGAATTCTATCATAATAGAAGAGCATTATCTCACCAATTTAGGGTTGTTAGTAACAGATCAAGAAAGACTTTTTCAGAGGAGATAGTAGGTAAGTTTATTTTTCAAATGTGAGTAGGAATTATTCCAGTGATACAATGGACTGAATGCATATGTCCTCCCAAAATTCATATGTTGAAATCCGTTAACCCCCCAAGATGATGATAATAGGAAGTGAGGCCTTTGGGAGTTGATTAGGTCATGAGGGCGGAAACCCTCTCCCTTGGGATTAGTGCCCTCATAAAAGAGACCCAGAGAGCTAGCTAGTCCCTTCCACCATGTGAAGAGACAGTAGGAAGGCATCATCTATGAACTGGAAAGCTAGCCCTCACCAGACACTGAATCTGATGATGACTTGATCTTGGACTTCCCAGCCTCCAGGATTGAGAGAAATAAATTTCAGCTGTTTAAAAGCAACGCTGTTCATGATATTTTGTTATAGAAGCTTGAGCAGACTAAGACAGGTGGAGAAGGAGTGAGCAGAGCATTCCAGGTACACAGGACAGCATAGGCTATTTTGAGGTTAAAAAAAAAATTGCATGGGTCATGTACGGAGCTGCCAAAATTTCAGCATAAGTCAGCAAGTGCAAGTAGAGAATGACAAAAGATGAGGACAGAAAAATAGAAAATGACCAGAAAATTAGAATTGTTATATATCAACATAGGGAAAATATTCATTGCTTGAAGCAGAACAGTGACATGATCAAATTTGTATTTTAGGTGTGTATTCTTCTATAATTTTAATTGAAAGTGGGTTTAATTAAAAACAGGTTTTGTTTAGGTTTCTAGTTTTCAGTGAGCATGTATTTCAAATATATTAGGTGATTTGGAGCAAGAAAAAGTGGAGCTGTATAGAAGTACAAACATGAGGAAGGAGAGTTTCTTCTGTATTATTTGGAGGTGTAATGACCTAATACTGCTTCTAGATATATGAGTCTTAAGTACATATCAGAGGGATCCTCCACTCTGCCAGCCTAAAAGGGACTGGCTCCTCAAGAGGATGTCTGTCTTTGAGTTTGTGTGTGTAAATATTTTTTTAAAAAACTATTTGCATTTTATCATATTATATATTTGTCATTTAGAAAAACAGTCTAGAATATTGTCTAAGAACTAGGATATTGTAGCTAGACTTCCTTGTTCTAAATACCAAATCTACCACATATTTGTTCTGAAACTTAAATCTATCAAAACAATACTTGTTTCTTTATTTATGGGGATAATAATGACATATTATACCAGAATATTTCAGTTCCATGTGACATAAACAAAAATCATGTTGCAATAAAAAAAATGTATTGGGACAGCAATTTTCAATTGTGCCAATTCAGACAAGGTTTAAAGGCCTGATGGCTTCAGTCATGACTGAATCCTGGACCTCAAATGGTATGTATCATCATAATCTTGTCTCTGATATTCTCTGTGAAGGCTTTATCCCCAGGCAGGGTTTCCTCATGTTGAACAAAAGATGTCACCCAGCACTGCTAGCTTTATGTGGGAAAAAAGTGAAGTGTCTTGCGCAATGGTTCAATATAAATCCTGGATTGAGTTTTACCATCACTCTTTGTAGGATTGCCAGATAAAATTCAGTGCACCAGTTCAATTTGAATTTCAGATAAACAATGAATCATTTTTTAAAGTGTGACCTAAACATTGCAGGGCATATATTTATACTAAAAAATGATTCATCATTTATCTGAAATTTTATTTGCTAGATCTGGCAACCCTTCTTTGGGCCTTTGTTTATTCCTGTACCTGTCATTCTGGTCAGCGCAATGGAGTGTTAACTAGTCCTGGCTATATTCCTTAATAGCTAAATCCTTCTGTCCCAAAGCAAATGAATGGGGGAAAAGGAGTGCTAGAAGGAGGCTCACAACAGACTTTGAGGTGCTATCATCAAAGAAAAGATGCTGTGCAAACAGAAAACAAAAACATATTAGCAAATAAATATGTTTTATTAAAATAGCATCTATCTAATAGAACTTCTGTACAGATCATGTCATATAAGAAAAATCTTTTTAAAGCTCTCAGCACAGTGCGTGGCACATAGAAAATCTTAGTCGTTTTTTCTACTGTATATGTATACCATTACTGTTCTACTACACCTAATACATAAGTATTTACCCCATTCATTAAGCAAACAGGTATTGAACATTTCTATATTATTTCATAATTTTTACATTTTCAAATTTTAATAGGAAGAAAGGAAACAATAGAAGAATGGCGAGGTAATTCTGTTGAATATCTTCACGCATTAGACTTTCCCCCTACCTAACTGGAATTATTCCTAGGACCAGAGAGCAATTACTATCTCAGAGGGCATGAACGTTTTGAAATTCCTTGATACTTATGCTGAGCTAATAGTCATAGTTCTGCAGAAATCCATGTTCCAAACCTGAGTCTGGTTGTGTTCCTTCTACCCAGACTGCACAGACCCATCTGAGTATCTCAATTCTATCTTCCATTCTTAGCTCATGCAACCTCTTACTACCAAAGTCACAGATCAAGGTTAAACATTACTGGCCATAGAGAGACAGTCTCAACTCCTGCTTCACACAGGGAAAGCCCCATCTTAGAGATAGTTCAGGAGACCAGAAACTTTAATGTTGTTACCATTTTCCCAGAGTCATGTATTCCTTCTACAGTGACTTTTTCCAGTATATCATAACATAGCAGAGGCAATACATATAATAGGTTAGGAATACTTCAAATAAGATTAGAATTAAAGTTTCAAACTATTGCAAATTCACCGTAATGTTTAAAGAGAGCTGTTTCGAACGAATCTTAATGAACAGAACAATGAACGCATTACTAATTACCTCCTCAAGTTGTTTATTTAACAAATACTTGTACAGTGCATGCTATTTGCTAGGTACTAATCTTGGGGACCACAATTTTATTAACATAGCATCCGTGAAAAAATTAATTTTATATTTAAGTTGAGAAATTTTGACTAACTTAGTTACTGGTAATGTCCACAGAGTTCTGGTACATAATGCCATTTGCTTTATTGTTAGCAGCCCTTTTTTGTTTTTTTAATTTAAGTTTATCATGATGATTTAAGATTCACACTTAGATTGGGGGTGTTTTTAAGTTGTGTTGTAAATGTTGGTCTGAAAGTACTAGAAATATACTTTAGTTTGTTAATTTTTAGAAACAAAGAGGCAAGATTTATTTGATTCAGACAGTGCAAAAATATGGCACTGGCTATATACAGAGCAATTTGGCAACAGTAAAACATTTCACAACCTCCATTATTTCAGAAATAATGCCTGTTTTTGTTTCTTTGACTGTAGAAGAAATAATTAGAGATAGAACTTGCCTGGTATATATGCAGAATGAGCTCATTAGCGTTGGAATCTATCTTCTTATAACTGTTGGGAACAGGGAAAGAAAAACCAATCTGTTTGTTGCCTATTTCATATTCATGAAGCTGCTTATGAGGTGGTTTGATTGACACCCTTGGTATATGTTGTCTGCTTTCTTTAGATCAAGCTGGGGGATCGGTTCGCCCATCACTCACTTCCACTTTGCTACCAAGGTCTATTGTGCCTCTCTTTTCACTCTCTAAATTGTGTTGTGATGGATTGCCCACATGGGAATTTTTAGGACATCTTAATCCCAGTCTGACAGAAATCCCTTCAATAAATAATCTACCAACCCCTATGCCAAATGCAAGTGGATCAGTGGACATAGATTTATGAAAGCTTTCACAGAATGAAAAGTAGCAGCAGGGAAAGTTTGCTAGTGCACTGAGAATCCAGGAATGGTCTCCATTTCCCAGTTTAATTTTCCCCAGAAATATTTGGTTGAAATGTACTCTGCAGATTTTTCTTCAAAACTGTGTGTGTGCGCATGTGCATGTGTAAGAGAGAGAGAGACAGAGAGAGAATATGTGTACACCTGTGTGTGTGAATCTGGGAAATTACTTCTGTAAGGCAGTTACTAGAAATCGTTTTTACTTATGTTAGGCTTTCTTTTTTAAAATTAATTCATTTATTTTAATTCACAAATACAAATTGTATATATTTATCACACACTTGTGGTTTTGAAATACGTATATAATAGTGGGATGGCTAAATTAGGCTAATTTACATATGCATTACCTCACATTTTTTTTGTGGTGAGAACACAAAATCTACTTTCTTAGCAATTTTCAAAAATACAATACATTGTTATTGACTATAGTTACCATGTTGTACTATAGGTCTCTTGAACTTATTTCTCCTGACTAAAATTTTGTATAATTGGGTTTTTCTTGGATAAATATAGATTGATAAAACTGGATAATGATAATGAATGGTGATAATTCTGATAAAATAAAATTATTTCAAAATCATTAATAGTTTTTAAAAAATAGTTGCAGAAATAAATTTGAGGGGAGTTATATGACTAATAGATTTAGAACCTGAATAATAAGAATAGATCACTCATCTTAAGTGATTTAATTTTTGTTCAAAAAATGTAGTTTTTCCTAAAAAATCACATGGGCAGTTACCTATGGAGGTGTTAATCTAATTATAATTTTATATTTGAATCCAAGCTGTTTGGATATAACCTGTGTGATACAGAAATAGCAAAAAATAAATAAAAAATAAATTTAAAAAGTAAATTGAACTATCAGTCTGCAATATTTTTAATGTAAATTCTATAGCTTTATCATCACTAGTGAATGATATCAAGTCATCAGTACTATGAAATAATAACTTATGTCAAAAATAGAATCTAAGGACTATCCTTCATGTATATTATATACATACATATATTTACACATACACATATATAATGGATATTTATTTATTAAACACTTAAAATGTAAATAACAAATTTGAAGAATCAAATCTGAAGTTGAGTCATTTTTAGTAACTTTTGCATTATCACACTTAGACTGCGAATTCTGTCACTGTAATAGAAGTACCATTCTTTGTATAAAGTGACGGCCACCTTTTCTGTCCCTTAAGGTATATGGCGCAAGTTCACAGAAAGTCAGAATGTGACATGTTGCTATTTGCCCTTATAAGTTAGACAGCTTTATAAGCTTCTTAGAAAAGCAAGAGATGATCTTTCAACTTCAGTAATGAAGAAAAGAGAGTTTTGTACTGATGTATGAATATACCCTCTCTAGCAATATACCATGCATGTTTTTGTATATATGTGTAGAAACACTGAAAGCAATTTAAGAAATGGAAAGATATGGAGTTTCCTAAATCCGTAGAAATACATTAAAATGGCATATTGTTGTTGCTGTCACTTAAATAAGACTGTATTTTTCAGAGAAAACCCTAAAGGGGTTACTAAATTCCTACCAAGTACCAGGATGGTTTCCTTCACCTCTGGAGCTACCAGCAGGTGACTGTGTGGCTTCATTCAGGCTGTAGCACAGGGTCAAGGATTAGAATTGCTTCTGGCCTGATAACTGAAAATCCCGGAGCCTCCAAATTGGTATACTTGTGTCCACAATAGACAGTAATACATACTTTTTAAAAAAAGAATCTCAAATCTTCTCTAACCAAAAGTACAGTATAGGGTAATTTTTAAGTGAAACAAAATGTTATAATTTGGGGTGGCACTTGATATTTTACAAAGCGTTTTCATTATCACTACCTCATTTGAACCATACAATGATTCTGAGAGGCAGAAGATAACCACTATTAAACACACATTACAGAAGAATAAACTGAGGCACAGAGAGAGTGGTAATTTGCCTAAGATTGCAGAGCTACTAGGGTAGGACCATGTTTACTGAATTCAGTCTGCTTCATTCTGAGACTTTTCAATCATGTTCTCAACCAGGGGCTAATATAACCCCCTCTCACCCCTCCCAATACTTCCCCCAGCCCCTCACTGAGAGTTTTGAAAAATGTGGGGGGGGTGTCTTGGTTGTCACAATGAAAGCTACACGCATTTAGTGGGCGGGGCCAGGGCTAGCCCCATACATGAGGATTTGTTCTGCCTAAAAATCCTATAATGCCTCAGTTGAGAATATTTATATTTACCAGGCCTACCAGAAAGTAAGTTTTTGTAATTTTATGTGTGTTTAAATTCATTCGATAAATTTATTCCTTGTTTAGTTTATTCTTATAAATAAGTCTGAGGTTATATCATATTAAGAAAAAACGTTTATTCTTTAAATATTATCACTAGAATTAGTAATATAGTTATAATTCCTCATTCTTGTTTTTAGCTATAACACATACACATGAAAACATATCTATATCTATGTGTTTTAATATACCCTGTTAGCTATTGTTCTTCCAAGTTAGCAATCACTACTGGAACAGTAATTTTTATGCTCTTTTAAATTTGGTATCCTGCTGTTATACCTTATCACCAAATGTAGTGGTTACCTCCTGAGACCTAGAAAAGAGGTAATATGCCTCAGGCTTTGCCTGAAGAAAAAGAGCAGAAATTGTACTTTTTGCAATTAAATGTGCATCTTTTATGGCATAATTGTAATATATGATTTGAACACAGCTTATTATTTTATTTCCTAAGTATCTAAATATCTAATTTGGTTTATTGAATGTTTTAGCAGTGGTAGTATTGTTGCCATGTGATGAATTAGTAAATAAAATAAAATAAGTTACAATATACATGGTTATTACTTGTTAAGTTAGTATAATTCATGTAAAATAAATGTTTGATATCATGGAAATTGTATACTTAACTCTTCTACCTTCTTCATTCAGGAAAGAGAATTTAAACAATTTATAAATTTATAACTCTGTTTTTCTATGTAAAAACATAGTTTTTGAATAATTGTACATACACACATGCACACCCATCTGCCAACAAATGAAAGAAGTATGTCCTAAGTGCAGTTGATTGATGAACTTATAAATATGATTCCAAAAATAATAGATTAGAATTTTATTCAAAGAATTGAAAGAAAAATTCACATTTATGCCATATTTTGTTAAGTACATATTTTAAAGTCATGATTAGTAGAATTACCATATACCTGAGAAACAAATGGTCCTTTAAACATTAATGGTATCCAGATAAAAACACATTCTGTGTGGTTTTTTCCTTTAACTTTTAATTAGCTTTTTTTTTTTCTTTACAAAGGATGTTTAAAGTTGTACATCTATCAAAATGAAAAGGATGATAAAAGGTATATATAGGGATGGCCAGTTTAGGTCACTTGGTTAGAGCATGGTGTTATAACACCAAGGTCAAGCAAGGTGAAGGGTTCTGATCCCCCCACCAGCCAGCCACCAAAAAAAAAAAAAGAAAGAAAGAAAGAAGGAAAAGGCATATATCATATGTAATAATAAGATCAAAATTACTGGAGCAAGTCAATTGAACATGTTTCAGTCTTTTTTATGGGAATTATTTCAGGGTGTATTATAGCTCTGTGGTTAAGCATTTCAATACTTCAGAGGGTCAACAATTTTACATTATGTGGGTTGAATTTATATTTTTGTAGATCTTTTAAAAAAATGTTAAATAGGGAAATCTATTGTTAAAACGACATACACTATAGAAATAATTGGAAACATCTACATTTTTCTAGGATATTCTAGTAACTTAGAATATTTGGGTTGTAACCATTTTTGACCTAAAAAATTGGTTGACAATTATAAGAATATACATTCCTCCCTCGATATCCACAGGGGATAAGTTCCAAGACCCCTGGCAGATACCACAATCTGGGAATACTTAAGTCCCTTGTATGAAATGGCATAGTGTTTGCATATCACCTATGTACGTTCTCCTGTATACTTCAAATCATCTCTAGATTACTAGTAATATGTCTACACATCACTTCATCCACCTGGATTCAACATAGTACTTGGTGCATGGCAAATTCAAGTTTTGCATTTTGGAGCTTTGTGGATTTTTCTTCTTTTTTGGAATATTTTTGATCTGTGCTTGGTTGAATTCACGGGTAGGGAACCCATGGATATAGGGCGCTTACTGTATATACATATTTGTGTGTGTGTTCTCTCTGCTTTTAAAAAAAGATGGTTCCCTTGTTTTCTCTCTGTCCTCTGCCAACAATGAAAAAATAATGTATGTTGTCCTAATTATTATTGAAACCTCTGAGACAGAGAAAGAGATATCACTTAGTTGGTAACAATACTCAGCTGGAAGGGAGTGTAGGAGCAAAGAAAGGAAGCTTTCCCTTTTATCCGCAGAAGCATCACTGAAAATAAATGGACAAAAAGGCAGATTGGCAGATTAATAAGAGAAAAAGGTACACAAAATTTATTTTAACATGCACAGCATGGGGGAATTGTGTGAGAATGATTGCTTAATAACCCAATGGAATACAGATGTTTACATACCCTTCTATATAGGGGAGGGCAGAGATGGGAAAGTAGAAGTAATCTCTGTAGCTTCCCTCAGGAGAATAGATGAAAAATCTGCCTAGGCAATCTCTTTACTTCTGTGGTTGATTTTGTTCTCGTTATTTGATGAGATTCCTAGGGAGGGTGTCTTAAGACAATTGCAGAATGTTTGGAAAAAAGCTTTGTGTCACAAGGTGCTGTGTCACAGGCATCTCTCCCAATGCCTGACATCTAGTGGTGTTATATGCATTTGTTGAGTGAATGAAAAAATATTCCTGAAAGTGAATAGAGTCACCTAGTAGTAGAGATACTTGAATAATTAATGAACACATACACTTTGAGATTCTTTTTAAAGTCAGATAAGGAAATTCTAGAGAGAGTCCCTCCTGGTGCTTTGGGAAACAGGATCAGAGAGACAAGGATGTGGGGAGGTGGGGAGGTCAGAGAGACAGCTTGGTTCTGATGCTTATTTCTGATGCCTTTCAATTTTCAAAGCACTCAGCATGCCAAAGCCCCATATTTTGGGGAATTGTTTTCTGCATCCCAACAGAAGTAAGATGCAGTCGATACAAACTCCAGTAAAAGGAGACAATGAGCTCAAGTTTCCACCAAGCTTTTGAAATAAGTATTCATTGCATATTCTTATTTATAATCATCTCCACATTGCAGAATGAACAAGGGGCCCTGGAAGTGAATGGAGTCACCTAATAGTACACATACTTGAATGATTAATAAACATATACATTTTGAGAACTTTTTAAAACTATATTTGATTAAGGACCCTTTATAAACTGCGCATCTTCATTGTACCACAAGTATAATCCACATGCACACACAAATATAGTTCTCCAGTCTGTTTTTCTCATCTCACAAGCTACGTATCTCATTGTCTTTCTTATTTTATAATTGGCTTCAGTTAGATAAGTTAAACAGCTTCACACTTCTAAATCAATCTATGGTTTTACACATATTTATTTCTCCTAGAATATCCTTTTGCATATTTAGTGTTTACGTGCTTTTTCAGGAATGCATTATGTTCAAAAGTATGGAATAGGCTGTACATAGGCTATGTTCACAAACTGGCAACATTTCATGACAGAAAGTAAGCTGCTGAAGGATCAAAATAAAGGAGTGTAAAAAATTTCATCAAGAAATAAATTAATAGCAAACAAAAAAATGTTATATAGAGTACTACAGTACAAATTCAAAGTCATATAAGTAATGTGTAGAACTCATGTTTATTCAACAGGGAGAAAATTGAAATAAAGCTAATCTCAATTGCCATATTATTCTTTTTTAAGATGGAAATATGATATTTAATAGAAATACATGCTTATGACTGAAAAGAAAAGACAAAATAGAGTGATTTAAAAAACCCCCAAAATCTCATTATCTTACCACGCAAAGGTGTATCCTAATTAATATTATGATGCATAAATATATGAATATTAAAAAATATTTATGTGAATGTTATGTATTTATCTATATATTACTTGTATATAAATATGTATTCTAAATTCTGTTGGATAGCCTTTCTTTTTGCTAAACAATATCTAATGTACATTAATGCTAAACAATATGTAATGTATATAATGGGTCTAAAAAAAGAAGTTTAAGCAGATATCAGTAATTTCTGTCATATATTTTGCTACAGTCTTCACACATAGGTTTAGGTAGTTTTTCTGTTAAAGGAAAATTATAGTTGGTCCCTAAACTCAGGCAAACACTATTCTGATTTCTGTGCCCTAGATTTGTTTTGTTTATTCTTGTACTTCATAAAATGAAATCATATTGTATGTATTCTTTTTGTATCTGTCTTATTTCACAAAGCATAATGCATTTGTTAGTCATTTATGTGTTATGTGTGGCAGTAATTTCTCTTTTATTGATGAGTAGTATATGAATATACACAATTTGTTTATCCATTCTCCTATTGATGTACATTCATGTTTCTGATTTTTTTTCTTGCTGTTATGAATAGCAGTGAAACTTTTATGAGTCTTTTTTTTTGTGTGTGTGGACACATTTTTATTTTGCTGGGGGGAGGAGTTATATATCTAGGAGTGGAATTACCAGATCATATGGTGAGAATATGTGTAACTTTATAAGAAACTGTGAAAGAGTAAAACTCAGTTTGAAGATGCATTTTGGCTGGAAAAAAAGTTAACCAATTTCTAATTTTTTTCTGCTAATGTAATTAGGATTAAAGGTGAAGTGTTAAGAAACAATTAGAATCTTTGCCCCTGTATACTGAAATATCTCATTTAAAGTTCTCCCACAAAGCCAGCATAATTCACCACTGAATAAAAGCTTTTAATGTGAATTACTTCACAGCATTTTTTACGTGTTCCAAAGCCTACAACTTATGCTCACTTATGATAAATAAAATCTAATTACTTTAATAGTTAACATTAGTTACTATAACATAACCTGGTGAATCATTTTTTTTTATTATTTTTTCTAAACTATGTTTCCTACTCTTATTAAAGGCCTTTGTAATACACCTTATATTAAAGCTATACTCACAAACTGAAAACACATAGAACAATCAATATTTATGTAATTGACCTATTAATGCAAATAAGTAAATATACTCCAGTGAAAGCAACATAAATCAGTGAAAATAATAAAAATATGTAAATAGTACCTTACTCTGAATAAGTTGATGTCATAGGCAACGAAATGTCTATTATGATTACAGATGTAAACTAGAAGCTTGACTGTCTCAGAGGGTAGATGTCTGCACATTGGCTCTCCCATAAAGACAGAGGCAAGGGAAATCAAAACCCTTTCTTGTAAATGCGAGGAAGTGAGAATAAAAAATCCATAACCCCAATTTGTGGCATTAAGTGAAATTCCTCACAAAGCCAAATTTTCATAATGGATGGGTTATATATACCTATGGGTAATTTGAACATACAAAATCTGTGACTCCTTAGTGTTGAATAAAATGGAAGGTCACAAACTCTTTCACTGGAGCAGCACAGTATTAATGGAGTAGAGGATTAGGGTTTTATTAGATTTCTTTTCCATAATCCCTTTGCTTTTCTTGATGGTGATCCAGAAGGCAAGGGCACTTAAAAAAAAAAAAAAGAGTCCCAAATATCTCTTTGTATTTGAATGTAAACAGAAGGGACCTGCTTGATTTCCCATTGTCACACCGAAGTAGATAGCAATCCAGGACCACTAAAGGGCTGCATAAAAACTGATGCTTGGATTTCACACCCAGATATTCCGATTTAAATGGTCTGGGATTGCACCACAGTATCAAGATATTTGGAAGCTCCTCAGGTCTTTCTAATGTGCAGCAACATTTGGGAAACACTGCCTCACAGAGCGCCCTGCATCCATTTTGCAGGTGGTAATGATAAGGCCCAAAGAGGGAAACAACTTGCCCAGGATCCAAACAGAATGTTTGCACCTGAGCCAAGATAGGAACATAGTATTCTTGTACCCTGCTGACCCACCTATCCCATCCAAATGCACCTCTCTGTGCCTCGGTTTTCTCATTTGTAAGGTGGGGGCCTTAATGCTACCTACTAGTAGGGTGGTTGTGCCGATCAAATGAGATTATACCTGTGGAGTGCTGAGCACAGTGCTTGGTTTACAGCAAATGATATCCATTTATTGTTGTTTTATACTGGGGGGTATAAAAATGAGTGGATGCCCAAAGGACTATGAACTCATTGAAAACACGGACTAGGATTCCTCTCTCTGTCGCCAGAATTCAGCACAGAACCTGACATTTTTCAGTGTGGAAAAAAAAATAGTGTTGCGTATCATTTATTACAGCTCTCTCTCTCTCTCTCTCTCTCTCTCTAAATATATATATATACACACACACACATACGTATAATATGTGTATGTAATACGTCACATATATGCACATTTTTCAATAAATATCACTGACAGGATGACAAAATAAATTAAAATATAGTTAGAAACACATAGTAGTATATATACTTGTATATGCATAGTTTTTAAGGAGTTATTAGAAGGATAAAATATGTAGGTCAATGTTCTTGGAAATCTTATTTTCATGCATTTGTGTTAAAGTAATTGAATGTTGAGCTGTTCTGGAAAATGGTTTCTAACTTGCTTCTGTCCTGCCCAAGGCATGTCCCACATGACAACAGAATTTGTGAAGAATGGCCAGGTTTAACAAAGCTTTGAAGTTTCTTAAATACTTGTAACATATCACACTGCATTAAAAATAATTTCTATCACACAATAAAAGGACCATTTGTATTTTCTCTGCCCCATATGTTAGAAAATTATGTGCCTGTCAATTCTAGTCTTTGCAGTATAATGTCATACATTTATGTTGTGATTTATGGTTTACAGAGCTGTAGCACATACATGATTTTGAACCTTTCTATTATTCTTTAATCAGAAAAGTCAGTTTATATTAGCAATGTATTCACAAGAACCTAAAACATTAGATATGCTATTAAGAGAACTCTAGATAGGATGAAATTAAAATATCCTATTTCTATTCACCTCAGAAATTGACCTTAATCTTAAACTTTGTTTTTGAACATTGCCAAATATGTGTTTCTATCACAGTAACAATGGTTTTAATTAAATAGTCTTCAATAAAGATTAATCTCTATATAAACTTTAATCTCTAAGGAAGTAACCTATTTTCTTCTCTGTGTTAAAATAATCAAGGCATTTATGTGATAGTTGAATGTTTAAACTAGCTACAATTTTTCATTGATTTGTTATTATTCAGTACTTTGATTTTTCTAAATTCACATAAGAAAAATTATTGAGGATTTTAAAATCTCTTTATCTCTAGAAAATGCCCTCACTCAATTCTCAAAAAAAAAAAAAAAAAAAAAGTATTATCTGAGACCTATACTACTTTCCTTCCATTTTATCATATCCTTCCTTATTTTAAAGCAACTGTCCTTTATTCAGAGATAAAAGAGACAGCACCAGGTGGGAACTTCCTCAGTGTCTTTGCTGGAGCTATTCTTATCCTGAACCATCTTTATTTATCTTCTTTATTTCTGACTCAGGTAAATTGGACTCTATGTTGTTCAGATCTAACAATATGCTCTTGTTATTTGGATCTCTTCCCCGGCTCTTTAATGACTTTGCGCCTCTGAATCAAATATTCCTGTTTTCTCTTGCTCTTTCTTTAAAGCAAACAAATCTACAAACAGACCAAATAATGAACCATAAAAACAACAGCATTTCTAGGCCCAAGTCATCTCAGTTCTACCTCCTTACTGACTCTTTTCCCACATTACCATTCCTAATGCCACTAGTTTACACTGGAATCTCATCGTTTTCTCCCTTCATAATAGTGCAATAACTATCCAACAGAAGTTCCTACCTCCTTCTTGGAAGAGTTTTTGTGTCCATTTTTCCAAGTATCTCTCATAGAATTTTTCAGTGGCATTGTTGTTATGATAAAGCCTAAACCTCATAGCATAGTTAACTTGTTGTTAACATGGCACTCTTCCTGTCTGGAATTATGACTAGGCCCCAAAGCTAAGCATTATGAATGCCGAGGATCCATACTCTAAAGAGAATTATAAGAACACGTATGTAGGACTCGCAAAATGGTTCCAAAGTGAAGAAGATACTTGGTGGGAATCAGATGTCCCTAACCAAAAGAGCCTAGTAGTAGATTACCAGAATCCAGATTTGATGGAGAGGCTTACAGATGAGCTGGGGAAGGAATTAGCATTGTTATGTGACCACATTTGGAGATCCCCAGTGAAAGAATTTCTGTAGAACTGCTAAAGCTTCCCAGCAGACAGAGTCAGCACGGGAATTTCTCCACACCCACCCATTACAAATTATAACTCTGCGGCCAAGAAAGACCTTTTCTGCCATTATGTCTTCTCCCTCCTCTAATCCAATCATTAAAGGTTGATTAAGTGTTGTGGCAGGTGTGTGATGGTAGTCATATAGCCTGGTGTATAAATCATGCAAGTTATTCTGCAAGTTTCCCATCCTGAGTCAATTCAAGCTATGGGGGGTGGGGGGGGGGGTGGTCAAAGTGTACAATTTGACAAATATTTTATTAGGCCAGAGGCTTTTTCTTTTTTTTTAGTACCTGAAAATGATTAGAAAAGTATAGAATCTGGAGGAGATATCCTGAGTTAGGCAAAGTACAGGCAGTTACTTGCACCTACAGTATCCTATAAACCTATTAACAAAAATACAGTTCCAATAGCAAGCAAGACATTTAAATATTTGTTTCCTATTTATTTAGTTTCATCTTTCACCACCATTCCCCCAATTCCAAACCTATGCTTTATTAAAATACTTTGAACACCCTTCATCACCTTCTTTACTTGGTTGTATAGTATTTAATTTTAAGACAGTTCAGGAATCACCTTTTCAATGGAACCTCACCAATGTCACATCCCACCCTATTTTACATTATATGTTCTTATGGCACAATGCTCATTTCCATTCGGTCACTCATTGTTGGTTTAGGGTTCACAGACCCTTAAAACCCATTGTGCAGACTGGGTCACAGATCCTTCAAATGCCAGGCTGGGTCACAAGAACCCTCATGTGCCAGGCTGGGTCACGAGATCCCTCATATACAGGTTGTGAGCTAGGTAATTAGGAAAGATCCCAGGAGCTGTTGGCAGACAATACAAGTTCTGTCCTCAGCTTCCTCAGCAGCAGCAGCAGCAGCTTACAGCAACAGTCTCCATCCAGCAGCAGTGGCAGTGGCTCTGGCAGCATTCCGGGGGCTCTGGCAGCAACAACAAAAGCCTCCAGTACCAGCCTCCCTGTGGCCCCCCAGGGGCATTCCAGGGGCAAGGGGCACTGTGGATCAGAGCCACTTGTCCTTTATACTTAAGTCAGACAACCCAGGAACACCTGGGTGCACATACCCAATTACATTAGACACTAACCAAGGAACATCTGGACGGATGTTCATATTTATATCAAATGCTGGGCAAGATTCTGAATATCTGAGGGTCCCTGGCCATTTATCACTTTCCCTATACTCATCAACCTGGACAGTGGTGGTCTTAATCTATCTTCTTATGAGCTATGTAATTCTTAGAGTAAGAGACTCTCTTTTATAGCTGCATCCCTGACACCAATCACAATGTCTTTAATAGGCTATAGGTTAAATAATTTTGTAAACAAAAACGGTAATGGAATCATTGCATTGAGATAAAGCATGAATCTGAAAAGATACTTTAAGAATAGTTCACTAATTAAAAATATTTTTTAAATTGCAGATAAAAACATTTTCTGTAAAAGATACAAGAGTGCAATTCAAAGTATGCCTGTACCTATTATGATTACTTTTGTGTGACTATTTGGAATCTCAATCTCTCTCTTTTTCTCCTTCTTTGTTCTTGTGCTAGGTAGATGTAAAAGTACAATACTGTGTACCCTCTGTTATCAAGTATTTTCACAATCTCTTACTTCATTATGGAATACACTTGAGAGTTATTTTTCATTATAGGCTTTTCAGTCCTTCCCCAGAGACAATTTTACTCTGTCTGTTTTCCCTTCTCCTTGATCTGACCTTAGGAAAACATTATTTCTATCGATGCCCATTCCCAAAGTCTGAATGTTTTCATAAGTAATTTTTCAATAAAATTTATCATAATATCTATCTCCTAAAAATATGATGCGATATTGTTTGCCTTCTCTTCTCGTTAAGACTTCAAATGTTTCTGTTTGGACTTCAGCTTAATAGGTATGATTCATTTAAAAAAAATAAAGATTTTTTAAAGAGTGTGTGTGAGATCTACCATGTAACTACCTCAACTCTTGCATGGTGTTTTCATATGCATGCACACACATACACACGAATCATTCAGGGAAGAAAATGATCTTTTTTTTTTTTTGCTTTTCCAGCATTAGAAGTCAAGATGTATTTTCCTAACCTTGTATGAATTTGCAGAAGTTTATTTACTTGTTATTTGTTGTTTTGGGCACAAAAAACAAAACAAAGTTTGTTATTTTGAAGGGCAGAATTGAGGCAATCACAGGAGTTCCTGTGTCACAGCTTGACAACCAGGTAGAGGTTGTTTACGGTAACTGATAACCCAGTTCTATCAAGCAGCTCATAGAAGAATGATTCAGACTCTGCCACTGCTTGGTGCCAACTTATGTGGAGATACATACGGATTTTAGCAGCTATTTTGAAATTTTAACTGTAATAAGGTTGGTTAGTTATAGAAATTTAACTTAACACAAACTATCTCCTTTAATTGGATTTGTTACCAGAACAATGTAGCCTTATAATTTTGATGCCAAAATTATTTATAGTGAGATTCCAGTGCACTATGAAAGCAGTTACACAGATGTGGCCTTTTGTTAAAATTCATGATATAAAGTTGATGAAATAAACAAAAGTGAGTATTTTGAAAGCAATTATTTGTAGATATACATGTTCTTAGATTTTATTCAGTACCACCAAATGGATTTTCAGGTTATAAAGCAGCTAATTAAAAATAAAGTTAAACATATTAAGTATATAACTGGCTAGCATGTTAAATACATTAGTTCTTAATAATGCCTTCTCTTCAGATACTGCATTTTGGATGGAGATGGGGGAAGGATAAAAACAACCAATCTGCAAGCTTTCCAAAACATTGCAAAAATGATTCAGAAAACTTTATAATATGCAGTGCGTTCACTTTTTATACTCACTCCAATATAGTATGCATTTCCACAGATTATGATGTGCTTAAGAGTAATAAATGTTTTGCTTAGATTCTTTTTAAATCTATGATATAAATGAGACATTTCATTTTGATTCATGCTAAATCTTTTTAGACTTAAAAATATTTCCACAAACCCACGCATCTCAAAAGATTTGGCAACCTACAATGAGAGCAATTATTGTTAATTCCAAAAACTGTTAAAATATGCCAGATATTTGTCAGTTTGCCCAGGACTATTTTGGACACACATGGTAGAAGAGATTAATTTTCTATTTTCATGTGGCTATTAGTAATTTTTTTTAAAGTAGACAATGTGTGAATGTGAATTGTTTGAAGTTACTTCAGAAAAATTTCTAGTTTTGATCATAGTATTAATAGTATTTAAGCTTTTCTCACACCCGTTTGGCCTTGTTTATTATTATTTTGAATAATGAGGGGTTAAAGCCTAGGTAAAATACAATTTTCTGTTCAAATCTAACTGTAAAGCTTTAGGTTAAATGCTTGTATAACCCCTTGAGATCAGCACATCACTCACAAATATGGTTTAGCAAAAAAAAAAAATCAGATAAAGGGGATTAAGAGTTAGAACAAATGAGATCTAGTGTGAGTTTAACTGATGATTTCAAGGTGATCTTGATAAAATAGCTGTTTTTGTTTTAAAGAAGTTTTGACTGAAATATAATTAACCAATTAGTATTTTCTGTGTATTTCAGGGTAGATGCCATTGTACGAGAGAATAATATTTTCTGGAGCAGATATCAAAGATATAGAGACCAAAGAGAGAGTTATTAGTATTTGAAAATTTATATAGAATCAGTGAAGAGTATTGAGTAGAAGACACAGGAAAATCTGCTAGGCACTTGGTGCCCAGCCAAAAAGTGTATTTAAAACTTATCTCCCCACATCTTTACTTTGGCTCCTGACCTGCACATTTTAGAACCAATTGTGAAGTATCTTAAATTTTTACTTCCACTACTCAGTCCTTGATTTAAAGAATTTTCTCCATCTTTACAGATTCATTTCATTTGCTATCAAATATGTGTGTACATGTGTGCATGTGTGTGTATGTGTGTGTGTGTGTGTATTTACCTTTAATAGGGTGATAGTAACACCTACTGATAGGCTTATTGTGAAATCACTTAACACCATGCTTGGCACTCACTACTAAGTGAATAAATGTCATGTCCCCTTATTTTCTTCTTTGCAATCTCATCAAATATTAAATGACTTTGGAACACAAAGTTATCCTATTTAAGTTTTTTTTTTTCCCTTCCGTTTCTTTATATTAAATTGTAAAATTGTTAAGGTCGGGAACTGTGTCTTGGTGCCTATAGTGGCGAGGAATACAGACTAGTCAAACTTTTTTTTTAATTGCAGGAATTTCTGAAAATATGACTTTAAGAAGTTCCCCGTAGTATGAAGTTAGATTTTTTTTTGGAGAGATAGGGTGTTTATATTCTCAGTAGATAATGATAATCATTCTTTGTGTTTCTGTGATGAACACGAGTCCTAAATGAGAGAGAAGCATATCTGATTGAGCCTGTCTATTTCAGCATATTCCTTTGAAATATATCCATTAATACTGTCATTCATCTTTTCCCTCACTTTGCTTTATTTTGTTCATGTTTTTTGATTTGTTGCTTTCCAGTTGTGCTTGAAGTTTATTACACACACACACACACACACACACACACACACACACACACACAGAGACAAACATGCACGCACATGGCTCTTTAACTGAAGAAAAAGGAAATTAGTTGGTTTATTCATTTTGTGATTTGTTTGACTTTTTTTTTTCTTTGACTTTTTCTTTGATTTAAAAGAATACAAAACACTTTTAAAGTCAAAGTTTTCCCTGATAGAAGGTGGAAATAATTGGAAGAGAAAACCAAAGGTTTTATACAGGATAATATTCAAAGCATCTTGCCTGTGTTTTTTGAGTTAGAAGGTGGTGATTAGGTTTTCAGATTTAGAGAAGTGTGAGACAACCTAATTAAACACCTTTTTGCAGAAAAGCAGCTCGATAAATCCAGATTGCTTTGGGAAGCTCTCAAAGATTTTATCAGAAAGCTAATACTGCAAAAGTCTTTTAAACCAATAGCTTTTGAAAAATTATTTCTAAGACTGGAAATAAATTATAACTATATTTACATAAATATGAATGCTCGAATTTTTACATTGAAAAGATGCAAAAAATGTATCTTAAAAAGTATAAAATATACTGTCAATAAATGTATAGTAAGCACACATTTTCTAATAATAAAGGTGAATTAATCTAATAATTTTATGGCCCCTTAGCTCTTAAATTAAAGTCTTTAGTAAATAGTTACATTATAAGGGGATCATGTGGAGATTGGGATGAGGAAAGAATAGCAAATCTTTATAGATCATAGATTTATTGGAGTTGTACATAAAGTCTTTATCTTCCTTATGAGCGTAGTGTTCATTCTTGCTACCATTAATAGTATACTTATTAAATGTGAATTGTTAACCTGTACACCCAATGGAACACATTTTGTAATTTTGTAGTATCATTCAATAGCATACCTTCCTTTCTAAGAAAAGTATTACTTGATTGTCTTTATTGACTTTTCAATGCCCAAACAGATAGGTTCTTTATATGATCTAGTTTGTCATTCTTTAAAGTGAGAGGGATGGACCTAATGAACTCTAATATTCCTTCTAACCTCTAACAATATAGGAGTTTATGAGTTAAATTTTTTTTCATAATGCTAAAAGGAAATGGCTATATACTTAAGAAATTGGGAGTATTCCTTTATAATATTGAAAATGGCCCAAAGCACTGTCAGAAAATATTTGATATGATAGCATTACAGTTTGAAGAGGACATGAGATAGCAGTTAGAAAATTGGTAAGGATGGTGTAAACAAATCCACACACTATTGGGTTGATTAAATTTATCTTTCTGGGTGTTGAATACATAGTGGTCTATTATATTACAAATGAGATTTGAGGAAAGTTAATGAAGCTGATTCCTCGTTAGGTGGCCATGCTCTTTTGCATCCTTGATTGATAGCAAAGAATGCTATTGCCTTTTAGTAATTAATCTTCTTTGTGCCATAGAACAGATTTTTTTTTTCTAAAATAGTTAATTCATAGTTAATGCAATTATGGATATGAAGCAATTAAACATTGGCTCATATTCAGGATAATGAAAAACTAATTGATAAACTGAATTTTTCATGCACAGAACAAGAGCAATATAATCTTGCCCTGAAGATGATTCTTTCTATGGAAGTGAATGACAATATCATTTTAGCCACCTAAGACTGTTTACTTTCAATTAGAAAATTTTGCTCCTTTGACTCTTAAAAACCCTTCACTAAAGCCAAACATGGCAATTTCTCATGACTGAACACTACATCGTTCAATTGCAAACTCTACACAGGCAATTTTTTTCAAGGTAAAATAGGCTTAGCTAATTATTTGAAATGACAAATTCATTCTAAATCACTTATCTTGGAAATATATCTGTAATAAAGTTTGTGGCTTCTATCCTTTCATGTATTTAATATAACACTTTAATTCCTGATTTTAAAAAATAGTTTAAATTCTTCCTAAAGCAAAATCATGAGTAGTCCTAATGCAAATGCTATTCTTTTTTCATCTGTGTGTTTCCACTAGCTAGACTAGTAGAAAGCTCAGTAACAACTCTATGAATGAAAGTTAAACTTTTTAAGCATTTTTTTGTGCAAGTTCTTCCTCCTCCTGTGTCCTTTTTTGTAAGAATCAAGTTCTTCCTTACTCTTTTATTACTCCCCAAGATCCGCTGCTCTGAAGCTTTATCCAGACTTGCCATATTCCGTAGGTACCTCTTATTTTCAAATAATTATTTTAATTCTCCTTCTTTGCTTTTTTAATCCCTTGTGAAATTTCCCATCTTCTAGTATCTTGTTTGTCTCCTGTCTAAAAACAATATATTAAACTAATTCCATAGTAAATTTGGTACCAAGAAAACTCCTCATGGTGATTATTCCCATAGATATTTCTACTTAAGAGCACATTTGGAACAGGTAATCCATGTTTAGGCCAAATGAGTGAATCTTGGATGGAGGAGCTTAAAGCACTACTGGCCAAGTAGGGAAAAATCCAGGCACAAATGCAGCCTTCTAAGTTTTTCTGGAATCCCTCCACGAGTCCACAAGTCTCTATTACTGTGCTTACCCCTCAAACAATCCCATTAATATTCTGCTTATGCATTAAATAAGAATAGAATACTGCTACTCAAATTCTCCTTTCATAGTGTTGAAGTTGATTCTTAAAAATCTAATTTTCTTTGCTGATTACTTAGAAAGTAGACATATTACCAAGTTCCCAAGATACTTTCCAATATCATATTACTGTATTTCTTTAGACTCATGCTACATCAATTTATTTGACATTCAATCAGCCAAACAAGTAAAATATGCCTTAAATATGATCACTCTATTATTATTTTTAAACTGACTCATGCACCAGATATTACTTTCTCCCTGTCTGCTGAATGCCTAATTTCCTTCCTACCTTCTCCACAAATCCATCTAATCAAAAGTAATATTTTTTTAGTATACTTTTGGTCTGTTTTTTATTCCTTTCTCTTAGTGATGTTTTCTCCTATTAGGTCATGCTAGAGATGGAATGTTTGTGTCTCGCGGCACTCAAATGTTGAAACCTCATCCCCAATGTGATGGTATTAGGAGGAGGGAGGGGCCTTTGGGAGGTGATTTGGTCATGAGGGCAGAACCCTCTTGCATGTAATTAGTGCCCCTATAAAAGAGACCCCAAGGAGCTCTCTCATCCCTCCTCCCACGTGAGGACACAGGGAGAAGACAGCTGTCTATTAGCCATAAAGCGGGCCCTCACCACACACTGAATCTGCCAGTACCTTGATGTTGGACTTTCCAGCTTCCAGAACTCTGAGAAATAAATGATTGTTGTTGAAGCCGCCCAGTCTATGGTATTTTTGTTATAGCAACTCAAACAGACTAAGACAGGTCACGAATATTTTAGTCCATTTTCCATAGCTTATAACAGAATATCTGAAGAAAAAAAATTTATTTCTTACATTTCTGAAGGCTGGGAAGCCCAAGATTGAGGGACCTGCCTCTGGTGAGGGCCCAACTTCTGGTTGACTTCTGGTGAGGGCCTCATGCCGCATGGTAACATGCTAATGATGGAAAGCATCACTGGGCGAGAGTTGCTGAGTGTAGTAGCTCAGTTCTCTCTTCCCCTTCTTGTAAAGACACCAGTCCTACTTCTGTGACAATCCATGAATCCACTAACCCACTAATGCATTAATTTGTGAGAATATTTGACATCACTATCTCCTTTTTATAGGGGAAAAACTATCATTTAGACATTATATATATTAAATAGAAGAGCCCCAATTAGAATACAGATCTGTCTAAATCTACAATGCCTCTTTGTTGGATACATCATACATTGTATATAAACATATCTTCTTTAGCTATGCTTCTAGATTGCTTTTTTAGAAATCCTTCATTCTATTTCTTTTGCTCTAACATCTCCCATCTATTTTACCCAGCCTGGAGATATAAATAGGGTATAAGAAACTTTTAAAAGTATGTTTACCAACACATTTCAAACTGTCTCTGCACATGATAATGCTCTTCTACCTCTGTCAGGCGTTTCTGAGCCTTCTGCGGGTTGTTCATGCTCCAGTAATGCCAACGGCAGGAAATAACCAGCGATCTCCACTTTGCTATGTTCTGTAAAACACATGGAAGTAGCACTGCCTTGTGATTTTGGGCCCTTTTAGAGATTTTGGTGAAATAACTTTTAGTATTTTTTTTTTCAAGATTTCTTGGGGTCTGGGATAAAGACAATCAGGTATATTCAAGAGGTTTCACTCAGAATGAAACTTTTCCACCATTCCTTAAATCTGGCCCATTTATTTATGGCATATGTGTTTGCCTCTATTTTCCCTTTCTTTAGGATAAATTATTTTCCTGAAAGCTCCTAGATACCTTGGATAAATAAATTTCTTGCAGGAATATTTTATCTGCTCTTCTAAACTTTCCCACAGTGAATAGTCTATGTACTCAAACTAAGTACCATCCTTCCTATTCATTGCCTTTTTAATCATAGACATTATAGAATTCTCCAGAACAAGTAAGAGTTAATGGAGGTTCTTAGAAGGAAACCCCATCCTCACAGTGCATTTTTTCAACTGTTTTGTTGTTGTTGTTGTTTTATCTGCACCTCTGGCTCCATTGTTGATATTCATTCTTATTGACAGTAACATTTCTATTTTTGAGTTATCAGGATGGGCAGTGCTTTACTAGCATTTAGCCTAACGTCCCAGCCTATGAATGTTGTAGCGAAGTGGTGAAGTGCAATGGTGTGGGGAGAAAAAAATAATTAGATGGAAAAGGATGGTACTGGGATACAAACCCTTGACCTTAGTCTTATCTAATAAGTCTTAAGGTACATAAGACAGAATAGTCTTATCTAACCAACTGAGCTGACCAGCCAGCCCCCGTCAGGAGACATTTTCATGTGCTTAATTGGTTGTTTGATGCCTGTCTGGAGATATTCTCTACTGTACATGGAATGAGAAGAAATTACTCCTGTTTATAGTTTGTCTTCTACTTATGTGACATTGAGAGTAAGTCATGTGAACTTCTTTCATCGGTAGAATGAGGCAATGGCTTTAGAATGGGTAGCCTCTGTTCAAATTCCTTAGTAGTTTCTGATTAGGGAAACTTAAGCTCTCCAACATCTGTTTACTTATCTGTAAAATGGAGCTAATGGTAGTATCTACTAAGCTTATAGGAAAAACAGATGGGATAATTCCTGTACTTGGTGAAGAATAAATACTCAAAAAATGTGAGCCTTCTTGAACTTTGCACTTGAGAGTCAAAAGCTTAAAATTTTGTCACCGCTTAGAAGTCTTATATCTAATTTCTTAGCAGAAAATTATAGAATAATAGTATGAGAATTATTAAGAGAATCTTTGATAATGTCAGGTTAGTTGAAGCTTTTACTTAAATCCTTAAAGCTCACTTGAGAACCAGAGAAATAATAATAGTACTGCTCCAGTTAAAATAAAAAGTAGAGATACTGAACATTTTACAGCATTCACCCCACCACCATGTATTAACAAAAAAGGGAGGAAAGGGGTGTTTCCATAGCAACATTAGCAAAACAGAAAATTTGCCTACTGTCTAAGATCACACTTTTTTTTAAGCCAGCCCACTCACCAAATTGTCAGACTCTGTGAGTTAATTAAACTCAAAGGTAAGTTATTTAAAAGTAAAAAGAAAATAAGATAACAAGGTAAGAATGATAAATAGTTTGCAACAAGTAAAAGAGTAGCCTGAGGTAACAGAAACAAATTCCCTTTGATATAAGGAGATTTAAAAGGCGGGTGAGGAAGGAGGAGAGTTGGAGAGACAAATTGTTACTGTACAATTGAAAGGATGGGACATGGCCCAGCAGATACAATCTGCCAGAGTCTTGGGAGCACTGTAGTGTACTTAGACCATGGTGATGTATGCCTGTTGAATTATACCTTCAATAAAATAAAAGAACCCTTTCCTCATTTTTTCCCCTTAATTCATAACAGCTAATGTTGACTAAAATGTCACTGCTGTGTGTGTTTGCAAAAATTTCATTTGATCCCTAAAGAATTCTGTGAAATGGGTTTTATTGTCTCCATTTTACAGGAGAGGAAAGAAGTCAGAGGAATTAAATAACTTCTATTATATTTTCCAAGTCAATATGTGTTTTATGATGTCCTGAACTTTTCATTGATTAAGCCCTGCACAAAGTTTTAACTAAAAATAAAAACAACTTGAGAATTATATTCAGAATAGCTTAGTGAGCCCTTTCTGATTTTTTAGTTACCATGTATCACTAGAAAGCAATTGCATTTTCTAGTTCTGTGTATTGGTGTGTAGCGGCTGTCCATCTCGAATATCTAATTAAAGAGCAGTTTGGTAGTAGTGGAATCATGGCTATCTCCCTGCCAGTGAGTTTAGAAAGTTAATGATTCAGGATGTTTTAAAACTCTTGAACTATGACAAGGGAAATATAGTTATGATAAACACTTTAAAGAGTATAAAATGTTGAAAGATAAATTATATGAGAAAAGAAATGGTCCTTTACTGGTAGGGTAAACCTTTTAAGTTAGTTTTCACTGTAGATACCAAAATAAAATCACAGACTTTTTTTATCTACTCTTCCTGCTGATCACTTTTAAAAAATTTATCTTCAGTTTTATATTTATATGTATGCATATATGAAAGAAAAAGTAAATTACAAAAATATGTTCTTTTGTCATATGTACGTTTATATTTTTATATTCTTGTCTCAAGTTATGGTCTTTGAAGAGTTGAAGCCATTTTAGATTCACTGTCTGTTTCTTCTTAAGACTGAAAAAAAAGTAGAAATGAAATACCAGAAATAATTTTCAAAAGTACTTCTCAATCTATTATACTACATCCTTTTGTTAATTATGTCAATACGGATTAGGTTCAATTAAATCATGATTTTGCTATTTTCACAAACTGATGACACCCACATGAACTTTGATACATTTGTAGACTTCTGAAAAGGCAGAGCCTCACGCAAACCATCTGACAGAGAGAAGTGGCTTTTCAATATCTTTTTCCTTCTTTTTAATGTGGTTCTTTAATACCGTTTGTTCACATTACCTGATTTTTACAGAGATTTGATCATTTTCTTGTAAGTATAGCAATTTCTTTTTCTACCTTGCATAAACTTTCATACTTTAGGCTTCATTTGGCAACCAACATATTAAAAAAAAATGAAACCCTGAAGCTTAAACAGGTTCCTGCAAATTGCGAGTAGTGGGCTCACAAGGATAAGCAAGATTGAGCCCACCTAGTATCCCGTATTCTGTTGCTTTGTGTTGCTTCCTCCCCCACGGATTTGTCACCCCACTTCCCCTGGGTGACGGAGATGCCAAGGGTTACTCAAAGTCCATCTCTTCTGAGCAATGAGAAGCCCCGAAGTGGTTAACTTCCCGAGGACCCTCCAGCGAGAGGTAACCCTTCCTCGGGAAATTAACCCAGAATTGGGGTTCTCTTCCTGCATTTATTTTCCACACCAGGAAGTTACAGGAAGAGAGCATAAGTGGGGTTATAGTTTAACAATATATGCTGGCAACTTTCAGTGAAACAAGCCAGATGACATTCCAGTAAGGCAATTAACGAAAGCTTGATCTTAGCAAACATTCCTTCTCCCTCAAGCAATTTTCCAGTATCTTTACATTTCAAGCAGTAACCTGTCTGTCCTTGAGCCAGCAACCTTGCTGTGCCACAAATCTTTATCTTACACCGGAGACTTATAGCCTGAGGAAAATTTCCAGTCCTCCACAAGGTCAATATTTGAAACTGCAAGACTTTGGAAAACGAGGCCCTGTGAAGTACATATGCTTTTTAGTATATTCCACAGTATTCAAGCAAGAAAGAAAGGAAGGAAGGGAGGAAAGGGAGGATTATAAAAACTATAAATATAAAGCAGTGTGTTACAGTAGTATATTCCAAAGCAGAAAAATAATAAGAGAAGATAATTTTAGACAACTGTAAAATGCAATTTTATTAATGCCAATTAATGATTTTTAGGACATTTTATTGAAGACTCAATAACATTTCTACAGTTTCCAATGTACGTTTGATTGTAACATATAACGCTGTCATTTTACATATTTTGTCTAAAAGGCAAATATTTTTCCTTATTATTTTACTATTTTCAAATTAAAATTGATTGTCTCAGAAACAAAGTTCACTAAACTGTAATGTCTGGCTACTGCTAAGCTATGGCTAAGTCCTGGAATCCTCACAGCGCCAATTGTCTAGCTCTTAATCCTGTTCCTGATGCCAATTGTAAAGCTAGGCAACCACACTAGTTGTCACGGCTCTTTTACCTGCTGGTAATCCTGCACCGACTGGGCCAATGGTTGAGCTAGGGCTGAGTCTAGAGCTCCCCGACCCCTCAAGCCCATTCATAGACTGAGTCACAAACCCTTCACATTGCCAGGCTGGGTCACCAGACCCCTTCACACAGGTCTATATGCTAGGCAGCTGGCCACAAGGTCCTTGGAAGCTGCAGGTCTGGAAAAACATGGCCACGAAGGGCGGGCGCCCACGGCAGTCAAACACCAGCCAAAGCGGCGTGTGAGGGCGCTCTCACTCCACCCCCCCACACACAATGCTTACTGAACTGCCCTGAACCAGCTCTGAGATGAGGGGGGCCTGACCAAATTATTCTATTTTCCCAACTTATAATAAACATTAAAAGTAATACCCTAAATTATGATTAAATTTCTTAATTGGTATCAGTCCAATGATCTCCATTTCACCTACTATTCTCCAATATGTCTGATTTACCCAATTTATTTTTCAAAAGAAGAGCTTTCCAACAAATACTTTGTTGTTATTTTATTTTCCACAGCTATGACATCTTGCTGTTAAGATATTATAAAACTTCTGCTTGAACAGTGTTATGAATTTTTATTTATTTTTTGTTGTTTTTGCTATGAATTTTTATCTTAGAGCAGTGTTCCTCAAACTCAAGTGCACATTGGAATCACCTGGAGGTTTTGTTAAAAACACCCCAAGAATTTCTGATTCAATAGGCCTGGGGTGGGATTTGAGAATTTGCATGTCAAACAAATTCCCAGGTGATGCTACCCCTGCTGGTCTGGGCACACTTTGAAAGGCATTGTTTTAGAGACACTAGGCTCTTAGACAAGGTACAAAATGCGTAGTCACTAATGAACTGCTGAAAGCAAAATACAGATAACATCAGTTAAAAGATTGTGAGAGTTTGAAGATAGATGGATTAGTGAATGTTTTAATAGAAGCAAACTCAATCAGATATGGTGTGTCATAAACTTGTTTAATGTAGGTACTGTCTTGGAATCCTATTTTAGGCCTGTTGTAAGTTGTTTTAAACCCAGTCATACCCCATCACCTTTGGCCTAGTTAAAACTTTTTCTCCCTATGTGGTTGGCTATGATATGGCCCATTTGTTCCTCATTTCACTAACCCGAAACCCAACACATCCCACAGCTGCTGAGCACAATAAAATCTAATGGTCAACACCAGGGTCATATAAATAAGTTTCCACTTTTTGGTATGTTTTGTTTAAACTAGCCAATTCACAACCCCCTCAGGAAAGCCTAAGGCATAGTGCCCTTGGACCTTAATAAAGGCCTAATCGTCCCCCTCTCTCACTCCCACCCACTGGTTGAGCTTCCTGTCACCTCCAGACTTCACTTTGGCTCCCTGTCTGGCCATCTAGCCTCTGTGGATCTGTAAGTAATAAATGTATTTGCTTCATGCATTTTGGTTTCTCCTGCTCATTCTGGCTCACCTGACCAACACACTTGAACCTAGTCCCTTCCTCCCCCATTGTTAGGGCTTTTCTAGAGAGTGGCTATCTTGGCTGATGGCCACTCTCAAGAGAGAGACCTGAAGATCAAATTAGAAAGGAACCGTAACAGTAAAAGTCACAAAATGGTGTGTTAGGAAATGTAAAGCGTCTGAGATTTTACTCTATTTGCAAGCTAACAAGCTAGATTTATCGATGCGGCTAGATCTGTAGATTTATTAAGGCAGGAGACTCCTGAGACAGACACAGTGGACTTCACGACTCACGGCCCAGTAGATAACATCAGCTTCATGTTTGCATCAGTCCCCGTGACCCTCAAGCCCGGTGAGGGTGATGCTGAGAAGCCCAAGCAGCTACTGTGTATGCAGTGGGTATGCATAACAGCTGAGGAACCTAAACTTGGCAAACCCCAATGTTTTAAAGGGGCCTGCCAGCAAACCTGTCCAACTTGCCCCAGAGAATTATTTTTATTTTTCTGGGCAATGAACAAATCTGTCCTTCGCTCTTGAGGGAGACACTATCTCTATATTCCAAGACTACTTGTTATACAAACATTTTGGAAAATATAGGCTTTCTCTGCCTTGTTCACATGACATGCAGCCTGGGAGAATTGACTCCTAGTGTGGTGATCGATGGTGGGACACTTCGGAGGGAATAGTCAAACAATTCTGAAGTTTCTAGTCTCAGCAATAACTCTTTAATTTTCTTTATTCACAGAAAAATTTAAGATGGCTATTTTTACCCCTTAGAAGTACGTGTAATATTTCCCAGTGGTAATAATTTCAAATTTTCAGTTTACTAACTTTATAACATAAAAGTATCTTCTCTGTATTAATGTATATTAATTGATAATATTAATATTGTTGTTCCCATTTATTGAAATTCCCAAAACATACTATTTAACCCCTACAATACAACATGATATAACACTATTATAACCCTTATTTTATACTTGAGAAAATGGAGGTAAAAGGTGTTAATTTACCTTGTTACTCGTCACACGCTTATTTAGAGCTGTTTTCACTATATCATGCTTTCTTATTAGTGAAAAATAATTGCTAGACATGTAAAGGAGAGGTCACATAGGGACGTAAAACATCTAAGTTAGGGCAATTTAGGTTTGGTGTTTGATTTTATTTGTAGGCAATTAGTTGGTAAGCAAAGTGATTGAAGGCCTTTGAAATTAGCATGACATTCTCAACAGAATTCAGCTCTCAACTGAAGAGGTGCTTCCTGCATTCCCTGAGTATATGATCTCTTCATATAAATAGTTTGATATTTCATCTTAACTATTTGGGACCCTAGAGCAGATTATTATCAGGACTAATGACTAGAAACTGTTTTAGAAAGTGTGCTTTTTTTCTCTCTCACTCTCTCTTCTGCCTAAATTCTCTCCCCTCTCCACAGAGACCCCTTCCTGGGTTTCTGAATCTGTAGTAGTATTCCACACTTAGAAAATAAGATAACTGAGTATAGATTAATTCTAATATCTCAGAGTGGAATTGCATGTGTTAGCTTGAATCCCCGCCACATCCCCAACTACATTCTACTAATTTTTAATGATCAGGTGGTATTGAGTTAATCTAGCAATTTAAGAATTAAATGGTGATGTATTAATCTAGCAATAGGCTTGTCGTATAGAAAGACAACTTCTGTGGCCAGAAAGAGTGTCTTTTTCAAAGTGTCATAATTATGAACGATGATGATTTAGTAAACCTAGTTGTTATAAATCTTATTACAACTTTTAAAATACTTGGTAATAATTATTTTCACATTTCCACAAGCAGTTATTGACTGTTGCTCTCTGCCACACATTGCATAAGATATTGGAGGTGTACAGACATGAAAGAACTGCTTTCTGCACTGAATGAACTCACATTTAGTGGTTCATAGGGAGAGGGAACTGAGCACAGCATGACGGGCGTCATGGCAGTATAAGTTTACAGCACTAGTGAGGGGCAGTCGGCTGTATTTGTTGACTTCTGTCAAATTTTATTTCTGTTTAGAACAGTTTCTCAGAGAGTAACCAAATCCTTAAGTGTAATATCTATAAAATATTAACCACCAGAAGAATTTTTTCAAGGTTTAGTCTAAGGAAAAACTGTGCCATATTAAACATGTTGATTTTTAGGAATGACACCTGGTATGAAATCAGAACCTTTGGATGGTTGGTGGCATTGGTGGGGTTGGAAGGGTTTGTAAGAGGTCCAAGTGTTTTGAACAAGCTTATCAGGTGATTCTTTGCAGGTAGCATAGTGTAGAGCTGGTGTGGAAATTATATTCTGTTGAAAAATATTTTATTTTGTGTCGTAGGGATGAAAAAAGGTTTTATAATCAGTTGTGTACTATTTACTTCCACTACTACTGAAAGGAGTTTTGCTGTTCTTACCAGATATCTCTTTTACCCTCACTTCTGAATTTCAAGACTCCCAATTTATTTAAAGCTAATTATATCACTGAAGATTAGACGTGCAGCCTTGTGGTTAATTTCAAAGTATTTCCTGAATATGGCAGATCTAGGCTGAAATCTATACAACATGATCCAGAAGCCATGATCCAAAAGTTTTATTTTTTACTTGGCCACAAAATAGAAAAATAAATGACTGGCTTGATTTCAGCAATTTTTAATTACATGTTTTGCATATAATATAATCCCTTAAAGAAAGGGATTTTTTATTACTAGAAAGAAAAATAGTGTTTATAGTATAAGATTTTTATTTCACATAACCAAACCTGGCATGAAATCAATTCCATGGAAATGATATGCTATCAAAAATAATTTGTATCCTACGTTGCACCTTATACAGTGTAAGATTTGTATGTGATTTGGCTTAATAGAGTCACAAATTAATGTTTTGCTATTAATTTTGATAATTCTCTGTCATAATTTCAGCATCTACATAAAAGTGTTAAGTATAACTAGACTACATACTTCATTTCTATTTGGTCAGTCTATTCACAAGTAATTTAATCAAAGTATATATTAAAAGTTACATGTTATGTAGCCGGTTCTGTTTCTCTTGAGAAACAATAGTCAGAAAAGAAGACAAACTCCTTTTTTCCCCCTCCTTGATAAACTTAAGTAGATGGACTGGTACTAAGCTATTTTATTAGGAATTGGCAGAATTTCTGAATACTGGAAAGTTTTCCTATATTAAAATTGGATAATATTAAACATAGTTTTGTCTTAGAATCAATTTGGTATTGCCCTGCTAGGAAAAAAAAAGTGAAAAATATAAAGATAGTGATGTTAATTATGTGCTTATGTTTCATGTCATTAAAAGCATAAAGTCTGTTAAAGAATAGTTTAGGCAAGCATAGGTAAAACATGAAAACAACATTTAGTCATTTTTGCAAGAGTGGGCTTGCTAATCACAGCACCATAGTGAGAGGAGACTGACATGGCTTTGGGCAAGTTATCTTAAGTGGTGATTTAGAATCTTTTAAACTACATGAGTAATGCCTGTGAAGAAAAAATGATGGTCTTTTGATGAAAGAAGGAATAGGTAGGTTCTTGTTTACAAATAAGGTCTGTTCTACATTCTTATAATGAAGATGCAATAGATCCTAGAATTTTGATGCAAAACAAGTGTCTTGGAAATGGATCCAACTTTGTTTCCTTAAGGTTTCTGCTCTCGTTCAGGCATTATCTTTACTTTCCAAAACGTTCAGCAAACCATTTCGCATATACCCTTGACCTTAATTGGTCCTCTTGTTCAATCTAAACCATCATTTGAAAGAGTGATGGGGTTCTCCTTAAATAAATCATTTCCCTTGTGAAGCTGGTGTAATTTCTCCTTGGCATTCAACTTGCACACAGTCTATTAGGAAGAAGAATCAACAATATCAACATCACATGACATTTACATATTTATAAAAATAACATTCCAAACAATGCCAAAGGATACAGATCAATTCATTATAGTGATTATACTAGGCAGGGAAATTGGTCAGGGGAAGTAAATAAGCTGAATTTCAAGGTGGTTTGTAATATTTTATTTCCTACATTAAAAAGTTACAAGGCAAATATAAAAAAAAGATAAAGGCGAATTCTGTGTGGTAGTTTTCTGACTCTTTGTATGCTTTTCAGCATTTTTAGTCCCCACTCAATCAAAGAAATAAAAAGACCTGTGGCAAAGCTTGTCATTGGCTAGCAATATTCACTTTTTAGAATCCTTCCTATTTAATTTTGAGATATTTGAATTTTTAATAAAATCAGTAATTTGAAAAATGCATTCTTCATGTGGCAGTTTTCACTGAAACAAAGGAAAACTAACAAAGCATGTATGAGTATTTCAAAATGTTCGTGGAAAATAGAAGATAATATGAGTCTTTTCATGAACTTTTTGAAGTAACCTAGTATAAGGTAATCATTGAGAATGTATCTGTCAAAAAAAAAAAAAAACTAAAAAAACAAAACAAACAAAAAAAAGGAGACTGTATTTGTCAAACACTGACTACATGATGTTGTGTGTGTGTGTGTGTGTGACACATAGTATATGGTATATGTATATATAAGGTCACTTTAGAAGCAAGAACTATGTCTTGTATTTTTATTCCTTAAGCACTTGAATATAGCAAGTGCTTAATAAATCCTTGTTTAATAAAAGCAAACACACACTATACTTCTTGTCCTAGAGATACTTTTATTACCAGTCAAGATATGTATTATTTACCTAGTTACCCCAGTTATCAAATGTTGAAATGTGCCGAAGTTAGCTCATCCTGGTCAGTCTATTCACATTTTATAAACTTTTAACCTCAAGTCCCGGTTTCCACACCGGATTCTTTAGCCAATGGAACTTTCTGAAAGTACCAATACTTCTGTATTGAAACATATCAAACAATATGTAAGTATTGTAGATGTGATTAAAAATACTGGGAGCTAATAAAAATAAATAAGTAAATAAACAAATGAACAGTGGGGGGTGGGGAAAGAAGACACAACAATCACAATTCCTTGATTTTGTTAAGACATTTGAACAGATATGGTATTGGTGCGGGGAGAGGGAGGGATGAAGAGGAGGCATTGATAAAGGGACACTAAAATCAACTATACTGTATGTTGATAAGTTAAAATAAGAAATGAAAAAAATTCATCTGTAGCAATCTCTCTCTATATTAAGATTTTTATAGTAAAATCCTGTTCACTAGGGTATAACAAGTTACTAGAAGGCTTTGGTAGAATTCTGCTGGACATATGTACTTATATGAATTTAAATAAACTGCATTGTTTCCCATTATTCGTTTAAGGTTATTAAAAAGAAAAGAGCATTTTTACCTTTGAGAAGGAATATTACACTAAATATTTAGGAGGTATTATGTGGTCCTGTCCATTGAGGTTTTTAACACTTTCCATGAGCATCAGAAATGCTGAAGAAATGTCACATCTCACTCCACCCCTCCTCCTGCCCCCTTCTCCCCCAGGAAGTGAGAAGTTTAAGCAGGGCACAAGATCCTCTCTCCTTTCTTATTCCATTTATGGTAAAAATAAAAATAAAATTGAACTCATTTTATTGACTGCTGTATTAAACTGTTATATTTCTGGAATTGCATATACTTCTGACCTACCATATGGTTCTACAGACGTGAGCTTCTCTGCAGGGTGAAATGCAATGAAAATTTAGGGATCACTAATGTGTTTTCATCCATTTTACTCATATTTATATATGAAAATGGTCATCAATGATTATATTTCTAACATACTCTATTCTATGGAGTCACGTTTGTAAGGTTCAAATGGAAGCAAAACTTTATTGAGTTTATAATATACTAGATATTTAGCGTATCTAATAGAAAATATACAAGATAAATAAGTATCCTAGATACTGGAAAAAGTTAAATTCACTGTCTAAAATTCCATAGTTAGTAAAAAGCAGCTCCAGAATTGGAAACCAAATCTGTCTGATTCAAAAGTGCAGTTCATTATAGCATAGCTCCAAAGTAATTGATTGTACCTGTACGCTTTTCTTCAGAACATAGAAGTCTGTTTATTCACCTAAGTCTGCTATTTTTAGTAGGTATTGTTAGACCATTCAAATGATTATTCTGGTCCTTTTGATATGTTAAAAACCTTTTGTTAAAGATAGGTAAAACTCACTAGTGCGATAATTAAATTGTCAACATAGACATAATACAATAATTTGCAAATCTTTATTGGATGTTAATCGTTTGAACATTAATCACATAACACATGCATACTTTACTTGGATTAATCTATTCTGGATTACCCCTTTATTACAAAGAAATATCTTGACATATAGTACCCAACGAATTGTTTTGGAATTTAGCAGTATTTGTTTGAATGATATTTCTAAGTCGATTCTTGATATTTAAACATGGGTATGAAAATTATTGAAGTCTAACTGAACTGTCATATAATCCCTGCCAGTTTCTTTTCAAAGCTATCAAAAGAAAAATTCCTGATAATTAAATATTTCAGAAAACTTCTTTTATCTTTAACCTGCAATTAATTTACAGTCTAGGAAGCAAATTATTTACAGGTTTGAAAAATAGTCTGTTTCTAAGAGAAAGTATGTTTAAGTATTATTGATTAGAAGGGTAGAATTAATCTCTCTACACTATATCTTACTGCTTTTGTAAGACTTTCATATCGCTTGACAGAATTCAATGGTAGTGGAAGAGATAAAGACATGACAAAAAGTGAAGGCTGAGAATGAATCAGCCTTCAAGGGAGCTGATCTTTTTCTGATCTGATAAAACCTCTGCTATTTTCTTTCTTTTCTTTTTCTTTTTTTTTTTCTGCGCAGACCACTGCATATCAAAAGCTTTTTCACTGATTAGCAATAATCTCTCAGGATTTGAGGACAAGACCTTTGTAGAGACAGTTCTGAAACTAACATGATTTTTGTTGCTGTTTTTGTTTTTTATCTTTATAAATTTCTAAAAGATCAGGGAACTTTTCATTAACCTAAAATTTCTACCCATGTTTGGATTTTGATATTACTACGTCTTCATATATATATTGTAAATGTTTAATGATAACACTTGGGTTCTTTGAGTTTTATAGGAAACTAAAAATGGGTTTTATAGGAAGCTAAAGAATGGTCTTGTGGAAAGAACATAAGCTTTGGAGTCAGAAGGTTTAGGGCCAAGTCTATTTTGTTAAAGTTGTGAGTCTTTAAAATCTTTAAACTGATTTTCTATTTTAAATGCTTAAACCAATAGGTAGGTAGGGATGTACTTATTAACATATCACATTGAATATATACTTATTCCATATCTAAAGGATTTTCATATATACATTTCTTATTTATTATATAGCCACTTAATGAACCTTTCTGGCTTATCTTTTTTTTGTGGGGGGAGCTGCTGGCCGGTAAGGGGATGCGAACTCTTGACCCTGGTGTTACAACACCATACTCTAACCAACTGAGCTAACCGGGCAGCCCTGGTTTATCTTAATATGAGCAGAATTAAGCTTCAAATTTTTCTCATAGGTATTTATGCTGAGCCAAATTCTTTGTTTCTGTCAGGTGCAAAGTCTAATTTCCATGTATGTTACGATATTATACTGTACTATAAATTAAATGAGAAAAATATATTTCCTTTATCCTGAAATAAGTTATTGTTACAGACTATTCTTATATAGCCACCTATGGCAATGGCAATGCTCTACCTAGCAAATATTCACACTTTATTAGACAGGGATTTTATCAGTCTTAACACAATTTGCCTCTGGCATTTAATGGTAGCTCATTGACTTTAAAAAATAAAATGTCATTTGACCAGAACAGAAGTTAATTAGAGGCTTGAAGTGTCTAGAAGACCTGTCAGTTTTCTATAACTAATGAACAGCTGGTATTTTGCTACAAGAAAGAGCACCGTCAGTGACTGTCTATACTAGTGTTAAGACAGACTATATAAAATTCAATATTATGCTTTTTCATGAAATCCACTAATTTTTTCATGAAAAGGAAGACAACTGTAGTGCATTTTTCATGGTGATGTATTTGTAGATTTCTAAGCTGGGGATATAAAATTTAGCAACTTTTGAGTTTCAAACAAACCTTTTAAAATATATGTCTCTTTTTTTTTTTGTATATTAACTTCTTTAGGTTTCTAAAATTATTTTCAGAATCTTGCAATACTCATGGCATTTACTTTATAAAATTAGTGTTAGATAAATTTATATATATATATATATATATATATATATATATATATATATATATAATAAATAAAGCTGATTTGAACTTTCTTGCCCCTAGGAAAATTATCTTATAGTTTGTTGTCATTGTTATTCTTTCTTGGAAATAGTTGAATGTAATGATTACTGTCATTATGGCATTTAATTTATTATTATTTATTATGACATTTAATTTATTAAACATAAATTATGTTCATGTCATAAGCTGTGTGATTCTGGTCAGTTCAGATAAGTTGCACTTTCTCATGCACTCCAGAGGCGGAAAGAGTTTGGTGGTTACAGCTGGTAGCCTTGAAAACCATGAATGGTCCTGTGGGTGAATGTCCGCCAGTGTTTTGTTTGCTGCGGCAGCATCCTCCTTATCTGTGTTGTGAAGGAAAAATCTTAATATTCCTCTCCAAGACATAAAGGCACGTTAGAGTTCTAATATTTCTTAATCTAAACAAATTTAATATATTTTTATTCAGTACTTTGTTTCAATTTGTGAAATTCTTAAGTTTATTATTTGCCCCAATGCATATGCAAGTTTAATTGTTCTTTACACCCTTTAAAATTTAGGGAAGACTTCCCTTCTGAATTTTGTCAAGAATATGCCTTCATGTGTATTTTCTCATTGTCTTCTCTTTTTTTATCTTCCCCTGCTAAAGTTTTCCTATAAAGAAATTCCTTCCACTTCCATTCCCTTTGCCATTTTATCCCCCTTTTTGCTCCATTTTCACTTGAATTGGAATTTTTAAAAGTATTGTGATGCAGTGTCACTAAAATGTATACTTTTGTATTTTTGTCTTTTGGCTTTCCTTTGTTTCATTCTTTGTTTTAGTGGATGGGATAGAGAATCTTCTTATGGTTACTTTCCTTGGTGTAATTTCTAACATTTACTAACTCCTCTTCCACTCCATTTCTGCCTAGTAGCTGATAGCCAAAAACCATTGTCATTTAAGCACACTGTGGAGAATTTTCCTTTAAATTTGGCTTAGGGATTCTTAAATTGAGATTCCCCCATTAGGCAATGTTATATAGGCATTGGTAACACCTATGTAATTGCTTAGAAAAATGAACAAATTATGATATTAAATTATAGGGATAAGAACCATTACACTAATATAAAAACTGTTGTAAAGGGATGTTTCGTTATCCAGTGTAGACTGGACTCCGTAGGAAGAGCACACACTGAAGACTAGTGAAACATCACAAACAGCATAAACCAGTAAATCACTATGAGATTTATACTTTTTGAAAACCTAACCTAATTTCTCTTTCTTAGTAAGTGACTTTATTACATTTACATTTATTATATTTGCTGTTAAGTTTGTGCTATTCCTGCCACTGCCTTCTAGCTCTGTGAGGCAGGCCACAGATCAACTCAACACTGAGCTATTTTTCTGGGGTCTGTGTCTGGGGACACAGAGAGCAAGGTATCATAATTATTTTTCAAAGTTGATAGATGACATATGTATTGCTTACTGTGTGCCAGACACTGTTTAAGCACTTTGTGTATAGCAACTCGTTTAATCCTTTCAGCCACTCGTGAGGCAGGTTTTCACATTCACATGAGACAATGGAGGAGACACTCAACTTTTCCTAAGGTTGCATAGCTAGCAGGTAGCAAGGGCTGGGGTTCAAACGCAGGTGTTTCAGTTTCTGACCCTGTTCTTAATCACGAAATGTTATGGTCTCTTGTTTTAAAACAAAAGCAAAGTTCAATAAAACAAACCCATAAACTTATCACACGGAGAACATGATTGTGGAACTGGAAAATACAAAGAGAAAAATCTGAAAACTATTGAAGAGCGGCAAGAATGGTTATTTACAGAAAGTGATTAGCAGACTGACACTGGACATATTACCTTCATCTGAACTTTACTGGAATAACATTTTGAAAGTGTTAAAATAGCCTAGAATTCTCTAGCTAATTACTTTAGCATACAAGACTGAAGGTGAAATCGAGCCCTTTTCAGATGTGTAGATTCTGAGAGAGTTTACTCTCTCACCAATGATCTCTGAAAGAACTACTAAAAGTACTTCAGCAAAGAGGAAATTATTGCATTTTTGTGATTTTTGGTAAAAACCAAATATGCTATTAAGACGGTGCCTAATATTGTGCTTAGCACATAGCACATACTTATTAGTCTCTCAGTGTCACTTCATTTCCACTTATGAAAATAGATGCTACAAAGTTATTTACTAAAAACAAGATTGTGCCAAAATTAATCTACTCTCTTATATAAAACTTTTTCTGAGACTGAAATACTAGTCATTGAAAGAAAGCACTCATAAGGACACTACTAATTATGATGGCAGAGGTAGTAAACTCGATGGTATTCAAGAAAAGTATGTTATTTATATTGCTAAGGCGTAAATACACAAACATCAACTTTAGAAGGTTATAGTACTAAATGATTTAGAATTTATGAATCCTAAATAAGTTTTCTGCTTTTTATGTCATCATAATTGATTCGAAAACCCGCTTTATGTAACAACTACTTGTTTATGTGGTCATTTGAATTCTAAGATTTATTGTTTCTTTTTCAGCGCCTGGCTTTGGAAGCAGAGAAGGTTCAAGCAGCCCACCAGTGGAGAGAGGATTTTGCAGTAAGGACCCTTTTTAACCATTTGATTTAAGTAGATTGACATGTTGTGTTTGGATGATTATGACCACATTAAAATATTTTTTAGTGATAGAATCTTTTGGTGTTATGGGGTCAAAAAATAGCCCTACTTTAGTTGCTTTTTAAAAAATTGCTTTTGGGTATCCAGGGCCAATTAAGTTGTTCCAAATGTTCTTATTCATGTTTCATATTTTTAAAAAATTTGTTTTTCTTAATGTTCTCCCATATTTAACTGTACTTATAAAATATGTTTAAAATAGCATTATATTACAATGTTTGTAGATATTACGAATATACTTTGTTGTTCAAAAAAGCTCCCTCCCTTGCATTGAAGTTGTTTGGTGGTCTTTCAAGTAGTCATTTATTGGTTATATGTCCTTTTTGATTGTCTAAAGAGCAATAATGTGGAGAGAATAACGTGGCCAAGAGGATTGTAGTGATGCCTTTTATGCAATTGGTATCATTTCATTTAACTATTATTTATTGTTTTCTGGATATAAGATTTCCTTTCCCAGATAAATTGTAAACTCTTTAATATTGAGCTCATTAACATTAAATTAATATTTTGGCAATGATTTTTTTTCTCCTTACTGAAGTAGTGAGTGACCACAACATGTAACACAAAAACACTCAGTGCTTGTTAGCTATTACCACATTTTATTGACTCCAAGTTGTCATCAATTGTAAGGTTCTCTATCCATTTTATGTATTTCTAAGAAAAATTTAGCCAATGAAATTATGATACACCAGCAATTTTAAGCTGTGTTCTTATTTGTGAGATGTCAAAATGTGAAAATATTTATTTTGAAGTTTAACCCTCTTGTCTGCTCTATCAGTGCATGTATCCATGTAACAGCACTGCTAGGAAAAGTCATGTAAGAAGACAAATCAGTCCCACAGTGACACACAAGCCATTACTAAATTTTATATAGTCAAGTAGAAAATAAGTGTTCTATCTAGTAAGAGTTAGGCGTTCTTAGCAAATAGTAAGCATCATGTGGGAGAACTCTTGAACAAATTCTGGTTCTTAATGTTCTCCTAGATTATCTCACAATTTATTTAGGACCTATGAACATATTGATTAACATCAAAAGAGACTGTTAAAGGAAAAACAAGTTACGCTACTTGGGAGCCCTTCAACTAATTTCCTGTGTACTCTTCTTGAAGGACTGAATGATGTTCACAGGACACATACCTGTCACAGTTTGGACACTGAGAATTCATATTTTCCGTATCTTACCATGCATAATATCTTTACAATAGCCCTTCCCTTTGAAATATTATGGAGCGATAGAATGTTGACATATAGTGGTGATTTTATACTTGGAGAATAGAACCCAAACGAAGATTGCCTAATCTTAAAACTTGTAAGTAAAAAGTACAAAAATAAGACACACTTTTTCCTTTTTATTTTTTCTGATAAACTAGATGGTGCTTTAGTTCATGGATATGACAAGTTTAAATAAATCCTCCAAGGCCAGAGTACAATTCAAATTCGTGGTTGGAAATCAGAAATCATCAACATTAAGTCTCTCCTTATTTTGTGAGAGCACACAATACGATTGCAAATTTTATCAATATTTTAACCAAATATTTAAAAATGTTTAGTTTGGAGTTCAATGCTCCCATCTTCCAAAAGGTCCTCTTTTTAAACTTTATAATCCTTTTATCTTTTAAGTTATTTAGCTATTTGCATCAGTGCAATAGTTATTTAATGCCATCCTTTAATAATTTAACACTATGATGACTTAGAAGTCAGAAATAATTTCCTAAAAGGTACATTAACATTTCAAAAAGAAATATAATATTTTGCTTCTTCTCTTAAGTAGAAATAGGCAAGTTTCATTAATATTACTTAGGCAAAATGTTGATTAACATTCCCTACCACGTAATGTAGAGAAATCTTAGGAACAACGGGAACAAAAGAGAAAGCACTAATACGCTGGCAACAACAAAGGGCTCATGTAATTCACACTCTGCCTCAGCTCCATTCAATTCCCAACTGAATATGCAATTGAGGGAACAAAGGGCATACACTCTAAATGGATTAAGATTTATGCGGTCATGCATTTACAAGTTCAAACCAATATTTGTAAATAAACTATGTCTCCCAGCTGCCTTTCAGGTCTCCATGCAACTTATGGGTGTTAATGGTGACATTTCATGTCATTTATGATGGACAAATTATTTTATTAAGGGCAGGTGGGAGAAGGAAAAAAGAGCTTGGAATACTAATTGTTCCACATGAAATAATTGCTATTATTTCTACCAAACTGATCTTTTCCAATTACATTTGAAATCTCATTGCAATGGTTGGTTAACTAAAGTAATTTTGTTTTCAACTAAGCCTGAAGTATTAATTGTACTTATACATGTATAAACATAAGGGGTGCCTAATTTGTATTTTAATAAGTAGGATCTTTATGTATGGCTTATTAGCACCAGCTTGTTACAGACATCTAGAAATTGGCCAGTAAATTAAGCAGTTGAAGAGCGCTTTTTAGCTTCAGTTACACAGAGAAACTAAATTAGAAGGTGAATATTTTTCTAGTGAAGTTGAATGTTATTGAGTGTCAATCAGGTTAATTTAGTTCTTCAGTATAGCTTTAATTTTATAATTATAAAAAATTTTAAATCACTTTGCCAAATCATATATTTTGAAATGTTGCCTTAAAAATTATAATACTTAAAATTTTGTGTTTATGGGTAGAATTAATAGGCACTGACATTATGTATTTAATTATTTCATCTATCTTTATTCATTTTATGAAATTGCATCATTCTTGTTGATTGATTGCAGCACAAACAACTGTGAATATATGAAATGGGAAAACACACTGTATTTATTTTGGTTACCACCTACAAAGAAAAAACACTATTCTAAATTACAATGTGGTACGTACAGGTCCTAGGTCTGAAAGAACTGGCTTTTAAGGGTAAAAAGTGGGGTAGTATCATTCTGTCTTAATGAATAAATTAATATAATCACCAAAATGATTTCAATCTCTGGCTTGATTTAGTTTTTCCTTCTTAGTTTCTACCTTTGGTTGAACTGCCCTTGTGGAATCAAGAACTTGCATATCTTAATGTTTTTGTAACTTTTCTGCTATGTAGGGAAACAGTTTTTTATTAATGTTTTTCTTAAGTCTTGGGAATCTATCCTCAATCAAGATAGATTAAAAGGAGCCACAATACAAAATTGATTTACACCAAAATTTTGCGAAACCAATTTAATGGAAAGAAATCAGGCTAATTTATGGTACCTTACTGTTTTTGTTCATGCACACACGTAAATACCCATGGTAGGATTACACACCAAAATAAGAAATAATAACAATGGGCTTTAAGTTGTTAGTTATCCTAGGTGATAACCTGTATCTTTTGTTTCTTATATTGAAAAGAAGCAAAATATTTTACCTTTAATTACCTAGCCAAAAACATTGGTTTCATTTTTAATATTTTAAAATATTTTCTGATGATCTCCCTGACCTCATTTTCTCTTATTTCTAGTAAAGCCAAGGTCATGTAGTGCGTGATAGAACAGTAGAAGTCCTGACAGGAAGACCATGATGATATGTCCTGTGATAATGCAAATTTAGATATAAACGGGGCTGGTAAATTTCTTTCTTTTCCTTCTTGTGGGGGAGGGAGGAGTTAAACAGGAAAAGTTAAAAGGAGGACTGATATCCCTGACTTAGAAAATGGAGAGGTGGAAGGTGGGTCTTTATATTTTTCAGGACTAATCTGCTGCCTTGTTATCCTAGGATTGAGAGGATGAAAATAGTACTAAATTATCGGGAGATTCCTGGAATTGCTGCCAATGTTCTAAAACTTCCAGCCATGCAGAGCACCCAGAATCATTCTCACTGATATTGAAGCTGGAGTCAATTACTGCCACCAGCTGGTGCCGAACTGCAGCTGTCGCACAGAGGGTTTTTTGTTTTTGTTTTTGGTGGCTGGCCTGTACAGGGATCGAACCCCGGACCTTGGTGTTAGCAGCCCCGTGCTCTAACCAACTGAGCCGCCAGCCAAAAGAGGGCTTTTGAACTCAGGTTTCATTAACCTCTCTGTAACTTGAGCTACACTTTATCAAAATTTTTGGACACAACTTAATGTTCATTAAAGTGGGAGTTTACTATATTAATTTCCGAACCACAAAATAAAAAGATAAAAATGTATAGCATTACAGATGACTGTAATTTACATATAATGCCTAGTCTACAGAAATTTACTAGATACAATGGCATCCATTTCACTTTCTTGTTTAAAAATCTTCAGTGACTCTCCATTTAGTAAACATTCTGGCCCCGTCTAACTTTTTCCTATATGTTGTATCATAACATCTCCCCAACAGCTATTACCATTCTCCTGAAATTCTAAGCCCCAGGGTAAATTACTTGATGTTTCCCTATAGTAACATAGATTTTTTTTACCTTCAGACCTTTTGATAATCTGCCTAGAAATCTCTTCCCTCTCTCACAAATTTCCTCATGGCTTTGATTGACGAATGTTGGATTTGTTGTCTCTTTTATATGGTTTCCTAATGCCCACTTATTCAAATTTAACTCACTGCATAATTTTCCTTTCTCCACATTTTCACCACTACAGTATAAACTTCCTGGTGATAAGAACTGTGGCTAATGCATTACTAAGGAAACCATGGTCTAACGATGCATGTAACTAAAAAAATTTTTCTTGTAGTATTGGGATATCTATTTTTACTAGTAAACATTGTCAATATTACTGGAGAGATAATGAAAAATTTGTTTGAAGTGCACTTTTGTCTGAATATATTTACCCACAGCTGTGGCATAGAGATGGAGCACTGTGCCTGGAGTTATGTAAATCTACTTCAGATATGGGCTCTGCCAACAACTTACTATGCAGTTTTGGCAAGATAATAGCCTCTTCTAATTTTTTTTTTTTTTTTTATAGAAAAACTCTTGGCTTTATGGTCTCCACCAGCATAATTATCTGTGTAAGATGTTCAGTAATTGTCCCTCTGTGCTTCCATGAGCACTGTCTCTCTTCTAAGGAAAATATTTCTAGAAAACGCAGGGTTTGTCTCAGGTGTTCACAAGCAGGTTGGCACAATCCCTTGATGGATATTCACCAAGTCTAGCGAGCATCTGCCAGCTGCTGTTACTATTGTGCTGTGTTTGCCATTGCTGCATCCCAGACTGCCAAGTCCTTGAGCTAGAGTCATTAGTGTGCTCCATGCAGAAACAGCGTGAATAACCCTATTCCCAGTCCTAGAGGTTTTTGATCCCTAGGGCCCTGAAACTAATTCTCATACTATCTGTGTCACAAAGTTCCTGAAGAAAACAGCTCATTCATCATTTATTTAATCATTCTCTCTAGGAGGGCAAAAACACTGTTCTTTAGGAGGCTTTATTACTTTATCCTCATCTTCTCAATGTCCCTGTGAACTCTTGTCCATATGTTTCTCCTTTAGGAAACAGTCAGTGGACCTCCAACAAATGAATGCAAGAAAAGAGATTTCTGATCATTTGCCAACCCCATACATCTATTGTCATAGCTCAGGTTGAGCCTGGAGGATCCTATTGTGACATACATACAAATCTCCATAAAATTGTTTTGAAATCAAATGGGGAAAGTTATATAATATGCCTAGCACTTTGGAAGGTCTTCATTGATAATTTTAATATAGGGACACTATCTCCTTCTATATTTATTTCTTCCAACAATTTGGAGAGTGGAGAGACAAATATATATTTCCATTTACTGTAGCTCCTTAACTTCTGGGGTGACAACTCTATTCCCAGACATAATTTTTGTATTGAGAATAACTTCAAATGTTGGAATAATTTCAATTTAGTGGAGTTACAGATATGTTAATGGCTCTGCTAATATTGCTATAAGAAAGAGGATTTTCCAGGAATTGAAGACCTGGCCTGAAACCTTTCTTCTTAAAGGGCTGACAGTGTAGTGAAACTTGGAGCTATAAAATACAGAAGCAAAGTATGAGAGGCAGGCAATACATGTAGGCTGTGGGGTTCAGTCACTAGTGGAATGCGTCCTGACATTGGGAGCTGCCAAGGAGTGCTAACCCTGGGGACTGAGGGCTTGGTAGACTGGTTTCAGTGGAGGGATGCTATTTGTCCAGAATACTGAAAAGCTGCTGAAAAGGTTCTAGATGATGTTGGTTGAGAGTAAGCATTGCATAAAAAAGCTCATTGACAAAAAAGATGTCTCTAAGTAGACAGAAGATGCCTTTAAGAGATCTCTGGTTTAAGCTTAGAGGTTAATAAAAAACAACCTAGATAATATTCATCTACAAATTTTAAAAAGGTATATAACTGGGTTTTAGTACTGGATTTGATTACATATTAAAGAAATGTTACAGGGATTTAGGGGAATGACCGACTCTCCCCAGCTGTGCAAAATGACCTACTTCTTTAAATCTCATGCCTTTTGTCTGTAGGCATCTGATGTCTTCCAGCCTTCCAAACCAGCCTGACAATGGATTTATTTCTTACACTATTCTCTCTCTAATTAGTCAACATTTTTTTGCCTTTCACTTTTTCATCAACATAAATACCGACTCTAGTATCTTCTATCATTAAACACAAAACCGAAAACTATTGCACTTCTGTCTTTGCCACATTCCTTTACTGTTCTATACTGCAAATCTCAAGAGGTGTGGACCTGCGCCATCTCTCCATCTTCACCTTCACTCACTGGCCAGCCTCCTTCAAGTTGACTTCAAATTTTTGTGGTGAAACTTTCTTTGTAATTCACAACTACCTCTCTGTCATCAAGTCTAATGGCCATTTTCTATTTATCTTTATACTTGGTCTTTCTTCATTATTTTAATGCACCACTTACTATTTTTCCTTTCTTCAAACACTTTCTTCTTAGTTTTCAAGAAACACCACTTTCCTGGTTTTCCTGCTTTCTCACTATCCATTCCTCCTAAATCTCCTTTTTAGTTCCTCTTTCATTACAGTATCTCTAATGGTGTCTAAATTTAGGACACAGTCTTTGCTCTTTCTTCTTTAATGCTCATAATTTCTCTCAAGACACCTCATCCATTTTATTGAGTTTAGATATAATTCCACGCAAATCTCCTTTCTGAGCTCTAGGCTTAGTTATCCAACTGCACACTTGCTGTTTCCACTGAGCTCTCTGACTGGCACATTAAGACTAACATTCATTATATTTTCCCTCAGTATCCTGATCATCTGTTAATTTTTTCGTCTCAGATGATATCACCTTCTTCCCAGTTAATGTAACCCAAATTAAGGAGTAATTCTTAATTCTTCCCTCTGTCATAACCCCACATGGAGTTTTCATCTGCAGATTTTTCAATTCTAACCCCAAAATGTATCATGCAAGCATTCATTTCTCTTTATCTCTGCTACCACCATTTTTGTTCAAAACGTCCACATCCTGCAGGCAGAATAACCTTGAAATTGTTAATCAAATTGTGAATCAAAGAGTCCACTCTACTATCCTGTGGTATCCACAAATTTGTTTCACAGAATTGTAGTGATGGGGTTTAGGACATGCAATACAAACGTATTTTAAGGTGAAGGAATTGTGGAAAACTGCAGAAACAGTGCCCTTCTTCCCTGAAGCAGGTCATAAGATCCGTATTTGAGAGGTGCCCACCCGGTACTGGGAGGAAAGGAGCATCCTTATTTCTGAAAACACAGGGACACAGAAGAATCTGAAAAAACAGGGCTTCATATGTTTTCTCTAGTTTATTACCATTAGGTCATACTTTTTTATCCAATCATACTTCTCCACAACTGTCCACTTCTCCATCAAACCTACCATAAAAAATTTACAGGTTTTCCTGCTTTTTTTTGGTTCTTCATTTCCTTATGTAGTCTCCCATGTCACATAAAATTAATATTAAATAAATTTCTATGCTTTTCTCTTGTTAAACTGCCTTTTTTTAAAGGGGCCTCAGCCATGATCCTAAGACGGCAAGGAAATATATTTCTTTTTCCCTACAGTAGTGACCCAACGTATACATAGGAAAATAAGATTTTAGTCCATCAGTTAAATAGAAAAGAATGAGTCTTTTTAAAAAATCAATAGACAATTTTATAAGACAGTGGGGAAAGTAGCTTTGTATATTCTTTTGAAGTGAACATTTTTAAGACCAACTAAAATGAACAGATTATAAAACTTTAAACCAATAAGTCAGCCAAATATCAGAATCAAGTAGTGTAGGTAAAACAAACCTGAATTTAGAAAGCAATGGGCAGGTTTTCTCAAGCCACCCATGAAAAATATGCCTATGTAGCAGCAACCAAAATAAAATTCAGGCAACACAGTAACAACTAGATTATATATAGATAGATTATATATGCTATATATATATATATATATATAAAGTTTATATATATATATAACTTTTAGGCAAAATTAATGATAGAAAATGTGGTTTTATGTAAGTACAGGTTTAAAATAACAATTGCAAAATGCCTGCTTCTGCTTTGTCCGAAGACATACTCTGGCCCAAGAAACAGAGTAATCAAGAGAACTTGTAATTGAATGCAAAAGAAAATCAGTAATCATGGTATTGTAGTATCATGTGTCATGGGATATGTTATCTTTATTAAATTAGTAGATTTCAAAAATTATAAAATTGCTACATTGCAAAACTGCTTTATTTTTATTTTGTTGTATTCTTTCTTCATTGTGAGGATAGCTCTCCTGGAGACCCTCTAAGAATCACCTGAAAGACTTTTATTTTTTCACAGTTCCTCTTATGCCCTCCCATCAAGGTTCTCAGTGACTCCCTGTGGCGATGGAGCCAGAACATTGTGAATCCCATTGCAGTGAGCTAGTGTACCTAATGGACATGTGGCCTGGAGTGTGTTGAGACTGAATGATGTTTGCCCTCCACTAACTGGATGGCTTAATAATTATGAAAATAAAAATGAGACTAAATGTACTTCTAAAGCTTAGAAATAAGGGTCAACTGGTTTAAAAAATTGATATATAAAATTATTAGTAAAATGAGGCTCAAAGAAATCTATTTGAGTTAATACCAAAACGGCAATAATCAGGCTTGCTCAATCACTTCCTTCTGAAAGAATAATTCCTTAATTGTTTTATAAAAATACTTCAAAATCATTAACTTAAAAATTCAAGTGATATAGATAACTTCCAAAGGAAATTTGAAATCTCCCCAAAACTCCAAGAGATATATTTCTTGATTATGTTTAATGAGCATCATGATGTTCAATTTCTGTTTATCTCTTATTTTTCACGTATTTTTTCATGAGATACACCAAAAACTCAGACACATAGTTATATACACATATATGTTTGCATTTCCTCTCCCCTTCCTCCTACCTCCCAAATCTTATTAAATTATTATTTTATATCAAGGTTTCTATTATGTTCTATAACCATAATTTTCACAGTATTTAATCCTGGTTTTATATTTTGATGGATTAAATGCTATCAGCAGTACTTTTATGATAGCTCTTCCATTACTGACCTTATTTCTTTGTTAATTTTTTATTTTTAAATTCATAATTTGATTGGATTTTGTTGTCAAGTGTTTGATCAAGAAAAGTACTGAAGTGCTCTAAACGCTGATTTCTTGTATGTTTGAGAATATCTTGGCATTTCATTTTGGATTTGAAGGAAGGCTTGCCTAATGTATTTCTTTCCTCAAAAATTTGAGACATTGCTTTACTGTCTTCTGTCATGAACAGTGACAGTTTGAAATCAGTCTGTTTACAGTCCCTAGACCCCTTTGTAAATTGACTTGATTTTTTTTTTCATTGGTTTCCTAAAGATACATTCTTCAGGGCCGAGCCCGTGGCGCACTCGGTAGAGTGCTGCGCTAGGAGCGCGGCGACGCTCCCGCCGCGGGTTCGGATCCTATATAGAAATGACCAGTGCGCTCACTGGCTGAGTGCCGGTCACGAAAAACAAAAACGACAAAAAAAAAAAGATACATTCTTCATTTTGAGGTTGAATTAGGAGTGATACATCTTATTGTTGGTTGTTTGGTGTCTTCATGTTAAAGTTTTAATTTTATTTCAGACATGTTTTCTTTCAGCATATTTTTGAATGTGTGTGTGTGTGTGTGTGTGTGTGTGTGCGTGTGTGTGTGTGCGTGTGTGTGTGTTTTATCAAGCTGTCTTCTTTGGGAGCATCACTTGGTATTAATTGAGCCACATTTTTTTGTTTTCCATAATTGGTATCTTCTCTATAAGAGTCTTTTAAAACATCTTTCTTCTTTTACATTTCATTCAGTATGATTCCCTGAAGACTGCCTTTGTGATGATCTTTTTATATGCATCTGTGATTTTGTTACTTCATGTAGCTTTTCTCTCTAATCTTGTTTGCTCTCTCCCATTTTTCACTATGTTTGGGAAGCTCCTTCGCCAACTTATGTTGGTGTATAACATCATCTTTTGAACCCCCTTTATCTTTCATTTTTATTTCATGTTTTTCTGGCCATCTCCCCTCCCATTTTAAAGAAGAGGTCTGTAATTTCTCTGAGGCTGGAAAGAATCATGGGTATTAATTCTTCCTTTTATTTTAGAGTTTCATGTCTTTGATTAGTTTTCCTTTCTTCTTTCCTCTGTCCAAGAAATGGCTATGCATGGGTTCATGAGTCTCAGAATAAATTAATGATTTGATGGAAGGTAATGAAGGGAGGTTAAAGAGAGAAGACACTGAAGTGATTTAGAGCTTCTACTTAGGTGAATAATCTCCAGTATCTTACAAAATATGCTTTTCCTTTGCACATTCCAGTCAGTTTTTAGTGTTCAGGAAGTCTGAAAACTTATGGTAAAACATGAAACAGTTATGAAACAGTCTCTCCCTTTGTTCCAGCAGAGAGCACTTTCCTTTCCTACAGAAACCTGTGTCTTCCTAGTTGCAAACTGTTCGCCAAATAATCTCCTTCTATCTCCGTATTCTTTTCTAGTGAATTTTAGCACTCTGGTATGTATGTATGTATGTATGTATGTATGTATGTATGTATGTATGCATGTATGTATGTATGTATGTATTTTTAAAAGATGACCAGTAAGGGGATCTTAACCCTTGACTTGGTGTTGTCAGCACCACGTTCTCCCAAGTGAGCTAACAGGCCATCCCTATATTGGGATCCGAACCCATGGCCTTGGTGTTACTAGCACGCACTCTCCCGAGTGGGCCACAGGCCAGCCCAGCACTCTGGTATTTAAACAGATATCTTAAAGTTACCCATTGGCACACGAGACATATTGATTTTACTACTCAGAGTATAGTGTGTTGATTTCACTTCATTCAATAAGATATTTTGTCATCTAATATTAAGTCTAAAAATTTTTGAGCCATGAAGCAAGTAAAAAAAAATATGTATTAATCTGTTTCTGCTGCTTATAACAAAATACCTGGACCTGGGTAATAATTTATAAAAAAAATGAAATTTATTGCTGACAATTTCAGAGGCTGGAAATCCAAAGTCCAGGGAACACATCTGGTGAAGGCCTTCTTTGGTGGTGACTTCAGTGATGGCAGGGTATCACATTGCAAAATGACAGAGCAGAGGGTGACTAACCTCTCAAGTGCTCTTTTTGAAAGCCCTCAAAACCAGCCCCTGACCACCATTATTAATCCATTCACTATGGCATGGTCCTACAATCTAATCACTTTTTCAAGGCCCCACCTTTCAATTACTGTAACAGGTTTCTCACCCTCGACAGTCAACAGTGGGGATTAAGCTTCAATGAGGTTGGGGGGCATCCAATGTACAGCACATTATATTTAGAAGTAACAAACTGATAAATAGGACTGCCAACTAAAGTTCCAGAAAGAGTTTGATCATTTCCCATTGTGTAACTTTTAGCCAATTATTTAAGGTTTTTTTTTTTTTTTTTTTCCCTAAAGATGACCAGTAAGGTGATCTTAACTCTTGACTTGGTGTTCTCAGCACCACGCTCTCCCAAGTGAGCTAACCGGCCATCCCTATATAGGGATCCAAACCCGTGGCCTTGGTGTTACCAGCACCACACTCTCCCAAGTGAGCCACAGGCCAACCCTCAGTTATTTAATTTCTAAACCACAATTTCCTCATCAATAAAATGGGAATAGTATTGGTACCAATAGCACAGACTTATTTTGATACTTACTTGAAATTGTGCATATAAGGTTCACACAGGTCTTTGAGTAGAATCAAGCTTGAATAAAGGAACTGTGAATAATGCTAATTTATTAGAAACTGATGATATTCCAATGTTAGCTAAACAAATATAATTGAAATTTTAATAGCTATTGAGCTTATTTTTTTAAAAAAAACTTGGCTTGGATTTCTTCTGTTTGCTTTATAGTGAAATCTGAAAGATGTCTAGCACCCTGCCATCAACAAACACCTTTCACATATACATAATGAGTATATTTCACTAAGATTGATTATACTCTCAAAAGTGTTTCCTTTTGAAACATTTTTAAAAACTTCCAAAATGAATATATGTGAAATGTTGGGTAATGAAAGTAGTACAGATGAAAATATCCATTTTGATAAATTATATTCTTGCTTTGGGCAAATATATATTCAGCACAGCTATTTTAAGCTACTGAAATGTCCTGAAAACATCTCTACCATCTTAAAGTTTGTATGAATGTTGGAATTCCATTGCCTTACAGCTTACAATTGGCAAAATCTAATAAATTTTACATTTCCATACTTTTTAAAAAAAATCTGAGGTGTTTATGTTCTGAGAGTTTTTGGTTTTGAAATAAAGAGCACCAGTTACACTCAAGAGAGAATAGATTACAGAGTTCAAGTTCTAATAAATCTAAGTATGTTTGGCTCTCCTGCTAAATTCTTTTTTTATAATCCTTGTGTTAAATGAAAATGACCAAATTATATATTCAAGATGACTTAAGCCTATTTCTTTGACTAGAAGGGAAATGAAATGACCTGACAGAGAATATCAATGTTTCTATTATTTTAATATTATAGATGTTAATCTTTTTTTTTTTTTTTTTCTTTTTTCTTTTTCGTGACCGGCACTCAGCCAGTGAGTGCACGGGCCATTCCTATATAGGATCCGAACCCGCGGCGGGAGCGTCGCTGCGCTCCCAGCGCCGCACTCTCCCGAGTGCGCCCTCGGCCCTATAGGTGTTAATCTTGAGGCTTCCCAGAAGTTTCTCCATTTTTATAGGTGTTTCTCTGAAATTCTGATTCATAAAGTTATCTTACTAATTTAATAACCTGGATTTTAATTCCATAAGTTTTTTCTATCTCATAGGCCTTTGTGGTGACAAGGGGGAATGACAGCAGACATGGATAATTTTAATCCACAAATTAAAAAAAATCACATTGTATGTCATTTTCATCAAACTGTTTATTTTTATATCTGAGTGCACACAGAATAAGCACCAAGAGAATGTTGCAGAAGTTTAGAACGTGGGATTCTCTGGTGTGGGGGCTTTGTATGATCTACTTGCTGTTGTTTCTTTTCTCAGTACTCTGAAAATGTCAAGGATATTTCATTGATGATTCTAAATTGTCTTCAGCTGTGCTCTGTGACACACAAAAAACAGTAATAGCAAGAAAAGCCAAGGTCTAGCTACAAAAGCACTGTGTGGCCATGTTGAAAGCTTTGTGAATTTAGAATGAAGGCAGGCAATTGTACTCTAATTCATTGCTGTGTTTGGGAGTGCCAAGCAGCCATATCTTCCAACATCTTTAAAGTTCTTCAGAAGATGTAAGATTCAAGGCCACTGTTGAGCAAATTAAATTCATCAAAACATTTCACTTTCAAAGGGTATCAAACATCTACCTTGTGTGGTTTGATAGGAAGTTTATTTAATTATGCTAATTCTAGTCAACTTGGTCATGTGGAAGCTGTAAAATCTTAGCAACTTTCATGACAGATTATAATGCATTTATAAACAGAGGCCTTTGAGAAAAAAATCCAAGCACATTTAACTCAGGAAAAAGAGAAATCTACTCAACTTTCCATTTCATTTCCCGTCTCCATCTCACTTTGCTAAGGAAAAGGTAAAGAAAAAAAATCGTACATGATTAATAGCTTGGTCATTACTTGAAGTTATGTATAATAATCTTTCCGTTAGGGGGAGAAAATGAGTTTGTTTATGTACTGTTATACTAAAAATGATAATTCTTTCTCAGTTCTTTCTTTTTTTTTTTTTTTTGACATACATTTAATCCAAATGGGGAGGATATATAATTTCCTTTTTTTAAAAAGGTAGGTTAGCAATATATTAATTGGGGATGTAGAGTGAGAGTGGATTTGCATAGAAAATTAGAACTGATTTCCGAGTTGCTTGAAGACTGATTTACCATCTTCTCCCTTGGAAAGGCTGATCTATAAGCAGTAGCTTAAGATTAACTCCTTTCAAGCTCCCCTGGGGCTTTATGTATGGCAAGGCAGTTTGGTTACAAAGGGCTTCCTGCTGGCAAAACTGATACCAAAAGTAAATAGAAACCTAGACTAAAGAGAAGTCAACAGAACAAGTAATTAAATAGGTATTATTGGCCTTAATTAAACTAAATTTAAAAGCAAGATTTTCTGAATTAAAGCAAAAGTGTGGAAAATTAAGTTGATCATATAGTATACCAACATATTTTGTTTGAAGTTATTTTTAAAAAATTTGTGCCATTAGGTATTATGTTCTTACATTTTTGTATGCAATTAATATTTTAGATCATACATATTAGCACCCAGTCTTTAATGGTATAAAAAGTTAACTTTAGTTCTCATTCCACTGTTTTGTTTTGTTTTTTGTAAATTGAGTTTTATAAGAATTAGATCAGGGTTAAGTAAAATAGCTAACATTATTAGAGTGTTAATGTATTACTATTGCTAGTACCAAAGCAAATATACCATGCTTAACGTATTTCTATCAAAACGTAGTATTTTGCCAATATGCTTTACTGTGCTTCTCCCCAGCTCTTAGCTGTGTGTTTCTGCTGCTCTCTAGTGAAATATACCGTAATGAAGACAGTAATTTGTTACACCCTTTCTTCATGCTGATGAAATCTTATATTCTGTGCCTTTTCACCTTTTGATTGTCATTTTTTTGGTTATGTTATCATACTTTGGCTGACTGGCAATAGTCAGAGAGAATTTGAGGAAAGCACAGAGACCACTTTAAATTCTAGCTTTGATGGACTAGTTTCCTTTTCCTAATGGCAAAAAATACCACCTGGGAAGCTCACCAGGAGGGAGCATTTTTATACAGAAATTGAGAGATTTAAGATTTAGTATTCCCATACTAAAGATGCTTGTTTGTTTATCAGTATTTACCTCTACAATTAAAAAATATATAGTATGCTAGTGTTACATTAGCAATGAAAAAGGAAGTTAATTTGCTCTAGAGGAAGTCATGTGAGCTTTGGTGTCTGTTGGACCACGATTCACATTTCTCTTTTGGTAGTTGTTAACTTTGAGGAATTGGCTTACCTCCCTGAAACTTTACAGTTTCCTCATCTGGAAGTTGTAGTAATATACATTTCCTTAATATTTGTGGTGCGTACTACATGAAATGGTATAGATTTCCATCCTAAATAATCAATAAATTGGCCACCACATTATTATTATTGTTTATACCTTGTTTTATTGCAGATTAAAAAGATCAACTTGTACTCATTTTTTCAATCACATTTCATACCTCTAACTTCAGCACAGTTCTTTTCTTTTCAGTATTTATGTAAGCTTGCATATGTTTTATGTACATACCGTATTGTTTTTTCACTACTAGAAAGCAAAGTCAGTTCCAGCTAGCACAGTTTCTGTTTTCCTCTGTACACGTACAAAGCTCACATTTCTTAAAACATTTCACTTAAAGGTTTGTGCTGGCAAAAAATTTTAAAAATGTAAAAGAAAGTGATATTAGAACACTGTCTATTGCCTTGTATGCAAATATATAATACTCATTATGTGTGCAGGCATATGGAGAGAGACAATCAGACACACTATTTGAAGAATCTTTTCATGTTTTCTGAGAAATCACCTTTGACTCTACGCCCATTATGTTTTTCACTGTCCTACAGACTTTGCTTACAGTAAGAAGCTTATTGCTCAAGGCAAAATCTCATTTATTCTTTTCATCATACAAGGAAAGTGATGGTACTGATCATAATTTTCTTTTCTTCCAGTCAGTCAAGAAGCTTAAGGCCAAATTTAATGCTTAATTACAGGATTGCAGTCTCTTTTATGGTCTTCTTTTTTTCTCCCTCTAAGTGTTTCTTTTTAAAATTATTATTGCTAAAATATTTAACTGTCCTGTTCAAAGGGTGTTTTTGTAGTTTGCTCTAAGAATGGAATGGTGTAACTTAGAACAATGTTGCTTAATGGGGGTTGGTGGATGGAGAGAGGATTTTAGAAAAATCTCCATCAGAGCTTTTCAAATACAACTTTCTTGACATCGCAACACACAATACAGTTATAAATACTGGTTAATTGAACATGAGGAAGTGATCAAATAGACATCAGTGAGAGTTGTAGTTAAAAGCTTTAAGGCATTGGAATTTATAAACATGTTTTGTCACAAATTTATATTATATATGTAGAGATCCTATGGACTATTATAACTTTTTATGTGATTTGGCAGTTTTAGATATCACTCTAGTTCCAAAAGTCTTTTAAATGAAGGTTGAAGAAAAATGCTAAAATGAGCAACTTTCAATTGGGCAACTGAGCAATTGCCTTCTATTTATAGAAATTGGAGTTTGAGTGTGTAACGACTAAAATAGCTTATTGGAAATAAGATCTAAAAACAAATACCTATTTATATTACTAATTTTATATAATTTATCTCATAGCTTTTTCAAGCTTGCTTTGCTTGACTAGTTTACCTTTAGTTTACAAATTTTAAGTGTTTAGAATTTTTCTCAGATAGTTATCAGTCCTTTCATGAATTTTTCAGGAATCTAGGCCCCTAGTCATCTCAACAAAATAGTTGCTAGCAACAAAACTTCAAAAAGGAAGGAAATTACTTAGGAATCACTTAAAACACATAGTTTGCAGGTTGTACCAAGATCTTAACCCTTCATATATCTTTGACAGCAGGAATGGTGTCGGGGAAAGTCATTCCATTTGATCTAGTGTGCGAGTTTATAAGGACGTCATAGTCTACAGTTTTCACAAAACTATTTGTTTGGTCAGGTCATAGAAATCAGTCAGGTCATAGAAATCTAGCAGGTAAGTGAGATGGTAAATGTTATAGCCATCTTTCCCTCTTGTGAATTTTCTCAAACCATCAAAAATTAATAAACTGCTGCTTAGTTATCTGTGACCATTTCAATATTGCCTCAGTATATTTCAAAATGAGAATGAAATTAAATAAACAATGCCCGGTAATTCTTCTATGTGTAAAATTGGAAGTACCATTGAAGCATACAATGCATTCAATTAAAGAGTTATTAGAACTTTGCAAAACAAACAGAAATACTCCTTGGCATTTCTGGGTAATTAAGTTATCTAAAGGCTGGGGCAGTTTGTAATTTTGACATCACCCCTTTGAGATCGTTGTTCCAGAGATAATTTCAAAGCTGAGGTTTAGTGATACAGTATCTTTCTCCCCTTCCCCCCCAACCCCCCCCAAATTCCTGCAACAATATTTAATTTTGAAGATCATCAGAAATAATATAAAATCTACATAAATGATACAATAGTATCTTATAAATGAGGGTTGCCAGATTTTGTACATAAAAATATAGGATGCCCAGTTACATTTGAATTTCAGATAAACAACTGTTTTGTTTGAAACATACTTATACTAAAAAGAATTTAATTAGGTGTCCTGTGTTTTATCTAACAAACCTATATTATAAATACTAAGAGTTTGTAAAGGTCTTACAAGAAATTTCTTAGCCTGAGCTTTCTCAATTTTCTCTATTTATTAAGATCTAATTTCTCGTTTTGAGCAATCTCTAAGCAGTTTCTAAGCAATACTAGGCCAATAATATAACTGTGGTTTCTGTATCATTTAGGTGATGGTAAATGGAAAGCACATTACCTATATTATCAGCGGTGATTAATCACTTTTAGACTTATCTTGCACTCTGTCAATATATAGTTTGATAAGTTTACCCTTAGAATGTAAAATTTAGATGATAATTTCAATTGTTCTGCGTTTATTTCACTTGTTCCTTTTAGATGTTTCTATATCTGTTATATTTTTACTAAACAAACAATTCAAGAAAGTGGATAAAAATATGCACAACATATTGGTGAGAAAAACACCTCCTAATTTTGCAGAGAGGGGATTGTGTCTGTAAAGGTTAATTAGGTGCTAATACATTCCCTTCATTCTTCTCACCTGGATATTGACTTTGAAATTGTTTGGTTCTTTAAATGCAAAATATTTTTCACACTGAGTTTCTTATATGCTAGGAAAGAAGTTAATATGATCAAAAGATGGGTATGTTGATGTGTTCCTTTGTTCAACAACACATCTGGAATCATAGCTTAAATTGTAGGCAACTCTAATTGGCTCAGCTTCTTTGCAATATTTTTTCTCTCCACTGAAGTGACACCAGCCTCTTATGATTGAAATAACTTCATTTAGGCAAGTCCTGATCAGTTCATCCTCTTTTTACCTCAAATTCTTGTTTATGCTTAAATAAGATTAATGCCTTTTTTTAATATTAGGAAATTTATATTAGAGGTTTTCATCTTCTCTTATTTTATTCTTTCTGTATCATTATATCATCAAAGCAAATATATTCTGAATACTTAAGTAATGGCCTTGATTAAAATTGTATAAACAGTTTTAAAATAATTTGAATACTAGATAATAACATTAATATTAGATATATATGATCCTTAAAAAATGCATAGTTCTTTCACATAAATTATAACATTAAATTATCTTTGTAACACTCTGAATTCGGAGTTCTTTGCCCAGGTGATAAATGAAAAGACAAAACAACTTCGGATAGATTTTTTTGCTGCCACAGACTAAGAACTAGGCCAGTGAAGAGAATGTAGATTCTCTAACTTGTTATTCAGTGCACAGGTATTACATCATTCTGCCTTTCCTTGGAACAACTTTGTATATAATTTTTTGAAAATTGTTTAATATTCTAAACAGATTACATTTTCTAAAAAATTATTCATTATGAAATTCAAATAAATTATTCATAAATACATGCTTGAGGAATGAAGCACAGTCCCCAGAATTCCCTTTCCCTGCCTCTCCATTTTTTAAAAATATGGACAGCAATTTTACACTTCTCACTGTGTAATGGAGACAAAAAAAAAGATTACTCAAAGTGACATGAATGCAATGAGAAAGCCTGAAGGGACAGCATCTCAGCAACTCCTCTTTTAGAAAGAGAAAACTGGGTACAGCCCCAATTCAAAGTTAGCTTCTGAGGGCCGGCCCACGACTCACTTGGGAGAGTGTGGCACTGATAACACCAAGGCTGTGGGTTCGGATCCCTATATACGGATGGCCGGTTAGCTCACTTGGGAGAGCGTGGTGCTGACAACACCAAGTCAAGGGTTAAGATCCCCTTACCGGTCATCTTTTAGAACCCCCCCCCCAAAAAAAACAAACAAACAAACAAAACCCCACAAAGTTAGTTTCTGTTTTTATTGTAAAGACAAGGAAGTTTCACAAGAAAAATCAGTTGATTCAATCATTTCAAAAGGACACAAAGACATGGGCAAAGTGACAAAAGTTATCTATGGCTAAGTATAGCTTAAATAATAGAAACTAGTAACATCATTTAAATTAACAAGGTGACATTCCAAAGTACAATTTGTGAAAAGCTAAATTGAAAAGACTAAGATCATTATCTAACCCAAATTATAACCTCTCCCCAAATAATTTAAGCAAAAGTTACATTCTTAAGATAATTGTCTCTAAAGTTTCCACCAACAAACAGCTTGCCCTTAGCAAACATTTTTTCACATTTTTCCCTACAGCAATTCTTTCAACATCTTTTAACAACAGTCAGTATGTTAAATAGTCAAAGTACATAATCCCATCCCTAAACAGTTATTAAAATAGATTAGATGGGCTTTTGCCACGCTATCTGTGGACTTTTGTCCCCTGGCTGGAGACTTTTGTCTCATGCATGAGTTACCTAAAAACCCTATTCTAAAAATCAACTGAGAATCAAGATTTCTAACCCTCTACACAACAGGTAAAGTATACAACTTAACTAGGACTATGTTGAGAGTCTTTTGGATTTGTGGAAAATCTTTTGGATCATTGCCTTTGGAAATTAACATTTTAACAATTAGGCATGTTTTAATTAGAGACAAGTTATCTCGGAATCAATGAATATTTGAATTTAAAAAGCTCTTTGAAATATAACTTAATTACATACAGTTACTAAAACTAGGCTAATGAAATATAGGCTACTAGGAATTTCCGTTTCCAAAGAAATTCTATATTATTTAGAAGGAATGGAGTGCTTCTAAAATGTCTGAAATTATTTCATTTATTTCTTCTACAGTAGCCTTTCTTTGTACCATGCAAAATTATTTTTACAGAGAAGTAGTACAAACTTAAACTGTCATCTGTCCCCTATAAAAAACCACTGACTTCTACTTTAATTAAGTACAAATGGATGTCATTTCATAATATTAATGAAAGATAGCAGCAGTTGATCCACAGCAGTTAATTTATCTCATAATGGAAAGGTTGCCAGATTTGGTAGGTATGAACAGGTTGACTTAAGCTAGTTTGAAGATGTTTCTATCTCAAACATCTATCCTCAGAAACAGCTATTATTTTTCAGGAATAAATGAATATATTTTGATTTGACCTTTCAATACAAAAATAAATAATGATGTAGAGGATCTTCTTTATACAGTTTTACATGCTTCTCCAGGAATATGTCCCAGAGATTTCAGATAATAAAAAGAAAAAGAAAAGAAAAGCTTTGCCTTTTTCAGAATAGAAAGATGTCTTTTTAAGTTCTGTCAGGTGTTCACATTAGAAGAGAAGCAGACTAATCAAAGAGTCACTAAAAAAAACAAAATAGTGAACTTGGCTGCTAGGTTTTATGTGATCTAAAGCAAAATTGTTAGTGGAAACATTAGAACATAAAGGTGGAAAGATGCTGGAGACCGTGTTTGTCAGCTGACTCATCATTTTACAGGGGAGGAACCAAAGCCTGGGGAAGTCAATGTTTAAAGTCTTTTGTTGATTTAATCATGTGCTCAGTAAATAGTTATTTATTTATTTTTTTAAAGATGACCAGTAAGGGCCGGCCCATGGCTCACTCGGGAGAGTGTGGTGCTGATAATACCAAGGCCACGGGTTCGGATCCCATATACGGATGGCCAGTTAGCTCACTTAGGAGAGCGTGGTGGGACAACACCAAGTCACGGGTTAGCATCCTGGTCATTTAAAAAAAAAAAAAAAAAGGATGACCGGTAAGGGGATCAAGCTCCCACTCTGAGCATGTATGAATCTTGGCCTGAGGACTATCTCTAGTGGCCAGGCTGTGCAAGCATGACTGTCCTCAACCCATGGCAACTGGTATGGGTAAATAGTACCCCTCTCCTCTTCGGATGTGATGGTTTTGAACGATTTTTTGTATAGTCTCGCAGGGATTCCAGAGGAACTGAGCCCTAGTTGCCCACTTGCTATTTATTTAACACACCTTGTATCAAATTTCTTTGCCTTCGTGTCTCACCTTTCCACTCTTCTATTGGTGTTTCCTGGGATCATATATCAAATAAATTACCCATGCTCAAATCCTAGATTCAGTGTCTCCTTGGGAAACCAAAGCTAAGACAGTGCTAAACCAGTCCATGAAGACCTTTTCTGTAGAGCATAAAGATTGTTAAGCAGATGATTCTTAATTATCTTGTGAGGGAGGCAGGCTTGTTTAGTAGTCATTGGCACTGAACTTGTGATGGGCCTCAGGCCAGGCACAGAGCACAAACAGGACTGAGCCATGATGTCTCACAGGGTCAGAAAAGTGAACACAGTGTGGTGTTGTCAGTGTGCAGACTGAGGAAGGGCGTGCAGTTCACCTTTGATTCAGATGTTTACTCATTTATTCCATGCAATAAACCAGTGAGATAGTGGCTGTTGTGCTCCCTGATTTTATAGAGGATGAAAATACCAGAAGGTACTGTGAGAGGTTTTTAGAGGGGTATCTAACTTGGACTTGAAGTGAGAAAGCTGGGGAAGTTTTTCACAGCAAGGAAAGCTTCCTGGATACATGAGGGGTGGAAAAGCTTTATTCCAGAGTCCCAGTAGAAAGTGGCACATTCCTCTCTGCTTTAGAATTTCTCCCAAACTCCTTCCCTCTCCCATTGTGTTTCTACCTATAAGAGGAGGCAGGCCATATGTGTCACTCTTAGCTCTCTCCTTTAGCTTTTCTTTTGCTCTTTCAACCCAATTCAGGAAATTTACAGTAATCGTTTTCCTAATGGGGAGGAACATCCCTTATTCCATATCCCAAGTTCTTCTAACTATGGCTCATTGTTTAGACTTCCTAGCATTGTTTCATGTATAGGTTGAGCATCCCTAATCTGAAAATACCAAATATTCCAAAATCCAAAACTTTTTTGAGCACCAAAATGACGCTCAAAGGTCATGCTCAAAGGAAATGTTCATTGGAGCATTTCGGATTTTTGGATTAGGGATGGTCAACAAATATTTCCAAATCTGAAAAAAAAATCCAAAATCGAAAATGCTTCTGGTCCTGTCGGTCTGCCGCCAGCTGACCTGAACAGCACTAGCCTCGTTATCAGTATCTCCCTAGGTGTCCCTTCTGGTGGGTGAGTGGATGGCCCGGATTCCTCTTTCCCTCTGGTCCCCGTTGGGAGGAGACGGGGGAAGAGAGCTGTGAAGAGAGGTGAGCACAGCCGCTGGCCCCAACCAGCCCATTAAAGGACACTCAGACACTGGCGGAGGTTCTGTCGAGCAGTTCTGTTTATTATCACACAAGCACTTGCTTTTATAGGCAGATGGGGAGGGGAGGTTTTAACATAATCCTATCAGCTTAAAGGTCAAGGGCATGCATCCTGTCTCAATGCCTAGCTATTGCAATCACACAGTGTTCAGGAGCGCAGAAGTGGATATTTGGCCAATAAGGGCTAAGGCAAGGTTCCCGCAGACACTCCCACCCTACTTCCTCCCATAATACGCCCTTGTGGGCCCATAATGGCGCCGCTTGTAATGTCACTTAAGGTGGCGTTAGTTTTTAAGGCCCGACATGGTCCCAAGCATTTCAAATAAGGGATACTCATCTGGATAAAGTTATCTATTTTGGGGGCCGGCCCGTGGCTCACTTGGGAGAGCGCAGTGCTGACAGCACCAAGTCAAGGGTTAACATCCCTTTACTGGTCATCTTTTTTTTTTTAAAAAAAGTTACCTATTTTTGAAATTCATAAATCTACTTCTACATTAATGAGCCTGGCCTTTAAGACTACTTCCTGATAGGAGCTTAATAAAATATCCAAGCTAAACAATGATATATTAGTTTTCACTGGTATTCATTTTCATCTGGAGGGCTGAAACCCACTGTCTTAATAGTGGGGAGTTGGGATGGAGGAGAGAGGGAGTGGGGAATCCAAAGAGCAACATGACACCAGGTTTATGAAATTTTTATCAATATATATTATTTTCATAAAGATCATACCTACTGCAAATCTAAGGGATTTTTTAAGATTTAAATGATAAAATATATGTAAATGTCTATTCCATAATAAACACATAATACTGGTAAATGTTTCTTGACCTCTCCCTTCCTTCCCATCCTGCATAGCCCTACAAACCCAATGAAAATTGAATTAAATTGACATGGTGACTGCCAGCTTAATGTTCTTTGAGGCTCTGATTTTGGCCAGATTATTTTAAACTCAGTAATTCGTTGACTGTAATGTAAGTCTTTATATTTTGTTTTAGAATGATAATTTTCTGAAGTCAATAATGATGAATTTGGAAAGGTAGGGCTAATATTATCACTGGACAAATTAACATTACTGTATTGCTAGGACATCATGTGTTGTTATGATCAAGCCCTGTTGATTTGGTCATGAGTCAAGAAAATCTGTAGGCTGTCTAAGTAAATAGGAAGAGACATAAAAAGAAATATTTTTGTGGATTAAATTTGAACGCTTTGTATAATTATACTCAAAGCTTCCTTGGAGTTACAGATTAAAGGAGATTAAAGCAAGTTTCTCAGCATTATGGTTGTGTTTGTTTAGTTTGTACTAAGGTTCTTAGAAGATTCAGTGCCTGAAGAAAATAATAAATTTACCTTCTCATATTCTATTTTTTTGCATTTTTCCTACAGTTTAAATTGTATGTTTATTGCTGTCATTTGGAGCACCGAAAGAGCTTACAGGCAGATTCCTATTAAAATTTATCATATGAAGAAATAAATTGATATAGCTCTTAATGTTTAATAGAAATTGATCTTTTTTAAAGTTCAAGAAGCAAGGAATTCTGAAGTCATACTCCACTTGGAATTTCTCCTTGAGTGAATGCTGTCTACATTTTGACTTATTGAAACTTTTTAAAAACTGTCTACTTTTTTCTCTACTGTGAAGCATCCATTATAAAGTGTGTATGCATATGTGTGTGTGTGTGTACATGTGTATGAATGTGTGTATTTTGCTAGCATTGAATATACGCATAGTAGAACACTGTCTCTACTCAAATTGGAATAATTCAATCCTCACCTTTTAAAAAATTTGCTTCTTTTATGTAGATATAGAAGCAATGAGCATTTCTTTTTGGTGAATATTATGAATTTTTTTTTTGTCTAGGGAGATCTTTCCAATTGTGTCCCCAGCATCATAGTACATGTTTGGGCTGGAAGTGCTTGAGCATCTTTGCCATTAGGTAATTAAAAATAGTAAAGACACATGGATCTATTATCTTTTGCTTTGATCACTTCTCTTAGATGGCTTGGGCTTGTTGATTGGTTAATGTGCTGGGCCAGTTATTAAGTAATACTTCAATTTACAAGCACCACAATGGCGACATTAAAATAAGCAAACCGTAATATTACAAACACACAATGGAAATTACATGATGAATAAATGTAAACTAATGTGTAGTAAAAGTGTCAGAAGTAAGCTTGCAAAAGGCCAAAATTATTTTCCGATTTTGTTATTCTTCCAGTAAGCTAAAGAAATTAATATTAAATTAAATTCACATTTTAATACAGGCTATAAGACAAAGTTAAAAGAACAAGTAAAATGAATGTATGTATCTCAAAGATTATTCGACAATCTCTTTATTATTAAGTGAACTATTTAGACATAGATAAGGAATTTACTGTCTCTAAGAGTAGGTCATTCTTGCAGTACATGGGAGGTACAAGTACTTGGTTAGGGATAAGAAAACCTATTTATAGACTAGAAGACCTATTTTATAGACTAAGTTTAACTACTGTTAGTCTTAGCTTTCTGATACACAAAATTGATGTTGATAGTATCTAACTCATTGGTTTATCTTTAATGATCAGGTTCTCAAAAAAAATGTGTATTTAGGTCTAGCACAAGGCTTAGCATGTGTACAAAGGTCAATACATATTTATTCTTATGAATGAATACTGAGAGTTCAGCGAAGAAATAGATTATACTTTTTCATTATAATCCATAGATCATTGGACAACACTTTAGTAATAGTATTTCACTTTTATTTTCTTTAATAGAAACTGTGATATTCAAGCATATAATCAATTTATACTTATTCCATTTTTATTATAACAGTCATTTATAAAGGGTAATGAAGAGTTGATGGAAAGAAACTGATCAAAATAATTTTTAAAATGGTAATGATTTGCTGATAATACTACTCACAAAATATTAAGTTGGCACCAAATCATTTTTGAACTTTCAGGTATTAGTACTTCTAACATTAGAGAAATGTTAGAAAAATATTAAAATGGTCTGTATATGTGAGCTAAGAAAATTTTTTTTTTTCTTAACATTTTATTTATGTAATAGAGAGATTTCTTTTTTGTTTGCTTTTTTCCAATCATTAGGAGAGTGGTTGAGGAGTACTGAATCCATCACTACTTTGATGACACAGGTTATGTGAGCTAAGAAAATTTTGATCACCTGGCTTCTTTGATTTTTTTTTTTCTTCTAAGCTTTGGCTAGAATTTTAAATTTTTGACAGAAGTTTCATGCCAAAACACATCTGGATTTTATTCCATGAATCTTCTTTGTCACATTTTGCAAACCACTTCCATGTAATTAAGAGAAGAGGGACATACATGGGGGGGAGAAAAGGATAATAAAGGAATGGGATCTCTAAGAAATCAAGAGAGGCTAGCATCCAGGACACAGATAAGGGAATTAGTTCTAGAATACTTATTTTCTTATAATGCCACTAATAGAATTAAAATACAAACTAATAATATTGACTATTAGTAACAGGAAATTAGAATAGAAAAAAGCATTGTAGGGAGTGTAGTGTTTAAGTTACTACTACCAGTTGAAGATAGTTAAGCCAAATTCTAACTAGCTAAGAAAAAATAAATCATTGGTCCTATAACCAAAAGCCAACAAATGGAGGTAGCCTGAATGATTTTGGCTTTAACCTGCTCAGCTTTTGAGACCATAACTCCCCTGGACCTATTATTACAGGCAGAAGAAAATGGAAATGAGATACTGTTATTGAATAAACTCAGGCACAAGTGCCTAATTTCTGTGGTCAGAGAAGTGGGGTGGTATGATTTGCTAGCCAAACAGAATCACATTATTGGATTGGGGGAAAGAAACAATTTCCCAATACAGTAGCGTTTATGAACAGGAAAAAAATTACCAAACAAAGCAAATCCACATGTTTATTATAGTTTTTAAAACATCAGAACCACTGACTTACTACTGGTATAATTTTCTGCTGCAAGATCACACAGTTTGGGTGTTGGGATGGACAAGCAAACTTTTAAGTTAGTACAGGTTGGAGTTTTTCTAGGCAGGGGTGAAAGAGGATTGATGTGTAAAGGGTTGGAAAGAGCGTGTTTGGAATCATGGAGAAGTTTGGAGCACAGCATCACATTTAGTGGACAGGATGCATATAGAACCATGTGCATTAGGCTTTCTTATAAATTATCTCATTTGTTTTATCAGATTAAAAACAACAACTAGTAGTAATTCCATTTCTTCTCCACTCTGCTACATGGAATCTTTAAAGATAGTACTTTAAGTGAATTAAATATACTCACCACATACAAACTGATCTAAGAAAATAAAATTATACTAATCTACTTTATTTTATGTATAAGTACCAGATAAAGCTAATAAATAAATTTGATAGATATGTCTTATGTATTCCTGATATATTTTTTTTTACATATAAAATAATAGTGGTTAACATTTGTGGGGTATGTATTGGGTGCCAGGCACTGTGCCAAATATTTTACATCAACTGTATTATTTACTATCTCTTGTCGCAATATAAACACAGGTTTATCAAATGTCTTCAACCCAGTAATATGGCCACATTGATGTCCAGGTAGATCTGTGCCCGGCTTCATTTTTCCTTTTTATCTTCTGTATTACATACTTTCTTACCATGCTCATGTATTCCAAACCTTGAACAAATATAATGACGTGAAAAAAATACTTTTTTCAAGGATCACTGTCTTGGAAACTTCATTCTCATTTATTTTCCCCCTTCCCCCACATTACAACCACACAAGTTCCTAAGTTCTTTTATTCACCCAGTGTATGGTGCTGCTGGTTGACTCCTCCATGCCATATACAACAGTTGATTTGGACACAATAGAAGCGGTGTATATGGTTATTTGGTCAAATTGCTACGAATATATATTCAGAAAATTTGTGTTATAAATTATTTTAGCTAAATAGTGTGGATCTTGACTGGCAGAAATCATTAACATAACTCATTTTTAATGAACAATATCATTAAAAATCAACAGATTGACTTCATATTTGGAACTCAAGTATAATAAAAGCAATAAGAATAGGATTTATTTTTTTTTTAGAAAGTGACTTTAGCAGACAGAATCGTTGCCCAAAATTTGTCAGGTGGTGGATCATGTGCAGAACCAAGGGTATAGCCAAGAGAAGAGAATTAGTAAATCGGACAGGAAGTTAATCTCTACCTGAATGTTGAATGTGTCATATATTTCAGTTGTTGACTATAAAATTCTAGTTTTCAATATTCTAAGTTTCAATATTTAAGCCTTATCCCTGACAACATCTTGCTTTCATTATAAAAGCTTTGTATATATGCCTCAGATTTTTAACATAAACTATTCATCAGAGGCTGACTTTTATTAGGAAAGTGGCATGCAAGGGACTGTCACTCACAATATGCATTTTTAAGATGGAAAGGTCTGTTTTGCTCAGATTTAATTTTTGACTCCCAGTAGGCACTGGGAGACTAAAGTAATTTATCTCTCAACTTGCTAGGGGATGTTTTAAATTTCAGTAAGCAGTGGTATTATATTAGCCTGAACCATTTGGGTAAATTTGTTTAAAGGAGAAAATAAATAACTAAACTACTCGGTTAAAACTCAGAAACAAAACCATTTGTTCTTGTCATCTGGTGGTGCTTAAATTATGAAAAATAGATCTCCAAAGGTTTAACTAATCCATGAATCTAGTTTGAGGCAGTTTCTGGCTTTATTCTATCATCCTGCACATAAGGCGCTGAAAGACACTGAAAACCTCTGTGTTGGAGTGTGAAATACCTTCCAAGACGATGTTGTTTTAATAATTTTCATTAAACCACTTAGGCAGAAGGATAACAGAGCAACGAAATGACTTGATGCTATCATTTGTGCCTACAGTAATTCATTTATATGGCATAGCTTTAATTAAAGTATTAAATGATACTGGTGAAACTTTATAGTTTCTGGAGTCGGACTGAGGGAATTTTGAGTGATAGTTACGATGAAGTGACTAAGAAACACATGTGCTCAAACTGATTTTCAGGGAGGGAATGTCTCTACTATCTGAAATTCTTAATTTTCACCTTAACTTTCTATTTTTTTTTTTAAATTTTATTTTGTCGATATACATTGTGGCTGATTATTGCTCCCCATCACCAAAACCTCCCTCCCTTCTCCCTCCCCCCCTCCCCCCCAACAATGTCCTTTCTGTTTGCTTGTCGTATCAACTTCAAGTAATTGTGGTTGTTATATCTTCTTCCCCCCCCACCCCCCGGTTTTGTGTGTGTGTGTGTGTGTGTGTGTGTGTGTGTGTGTGTGTGTGAATTTATATATTAATTTTTAGTTCCCACCAATAAGTGAGAACATGTGGTATTTCTCTTTCTGTGCCTGACTCGTTTCACTTAATATAATTCTCTCAAGGTCCATCCATGTTGTTGCAAATGGCAGTATTTCATTCTTTTTTATAGCTGAGTAGTATTCCATTGTGTAGATGTACCACATTTTCCGTATCCACTCATCTGATGATGGACATTTGGGCTGGTTCCAACTCTTGGCTATTGTAAAGAGTGCTGCGATGAACATTGGGGAACAGGTATACCTTCGACTTGATGATTTCCATTCCTCTGGGTATATTCCCAACAGTGGGATAGCTGGGTCGTATGGTAGAACTATCTGCAATTGTTTGAGGAACCTCCATACCATTTTCCATAGAGGCTGCACCATTTTTCAGTCCCACCAACAATGTATGAGAGTTCTTAACTTTCTATTTTGATACTAGAAAACTTTTGGTGTAAGTGGTCATGCCATCTAACCATAATAAGAGATATTTTTCATATATAGCAGGTCAGAGTTACTGGCTCAGCTGTGTCAACTTTTTGTCACAGATGAGTTGGATGGTGAGAACTTGTTCCTGATCATCATGGTGTAGATATTATTCATCTTTGTTTCTCCAACCCATTGCACAGAGAAGGTTGCCAAAATAATTGTTGAATGAGTGGGATGAGGCTCCCTCTGTTGATTGTGAGACCCCAAAATCTTCCTATACAAAGTTTGAGTGAGATGGAGGCAGGGGACTGGGTCAAAGAAGGAATTCATCTGAGGCTTTTCCCTTTTCTCCTTTAATTCCACCCCCTCAAGACATTTAACTGCTTTTGCAAAATTTCTTCTCCTAATTTTCTTTTAGCAGAGTTTATTTTAACCAAAACCCATATTTATAAAAACATAACATAGAATTCAGTTGATTCGGTGTGAACTTTCCTTTATTCCTGAGAATTGTCCCATATCCCAATCCTGTTAAGATTGGTTCGGGATATATTTTGGGGATTCAGTGGTTTGAATCACTCTAGTGAAGACTGATTTAGTTTAACATATCTGTACATATCTTAATATATATTTTTATATAGCAGAGAAGATAGCTAAACATGAATGTGATATGAAAGAGAATTACTGCTTCACCAAATTATGATTTTTTCTCAAACTTAAAGTTAAAATCATTTTTGAGCCAAATGATCGTGCAACTGTCTAAGCAAATGTCACAAACAAATCATTGAGATTTTCTACAAGGAAACATGATAAGTTGAGACTGGAAAAATATTAGTATATGTTTATATGAATTCTCTGAGTGGCATTTATTGTAATACCTTATCTCCATAGAGGAGAACTCGTTTGACAGAGTAAATGCAAAGTTATAGTTTCTCCAAAACTATAATCAGGAGATGCCCTATATGAATTTGTCCTTATTAATATTGATCAACTGAGTTTTTATCTTAGGGAAAATAAGGGAATAATGAAATGTGCATGTTATCGATAAAAAGATTGGGGTTTGAGAAGTAAGATGTGTCTATAATAAGTGAAGTAAAAAAGAAATGTTATTAAGCCAAGCAATACCACATTTATTGGTGGGGAACAAATTTAGTTGTATGGCTGTGTACATATTCAGTCGCATATTCCACTAAGGTCTGTGCTGTCTTCTTAAAATGTGAAACCTGTCTAAACACGCATATTTGATTAAGTGCTTCGTTATTTTGTTGTTTTTATAAAGTCACATTTTTATTCTTTTCTGCATTTGTATTTTGACTCTGTTAGAAATGAGCATTGTATTGAGAAAGAGCTCTTTAAAATAGAGATATATAATACCCATTTACAAGGAGTATGTGTGTTTGACATGCAATATAACATTATGATTACTGTATTTTTTCCTTTGATTTGCTTAAATAAAATCAGTTTTTAAAATTATGTCATCTGAAACTCAGAAAGCCTTGTGTAAATGCATAAAACTTAAACTGTGGAATAAACATTTTCAATAACAGATTTAGAAACAATACAGAGGTTCTGAAAGAAGAGCTAAGTAAAAGTTTTGTGTAAAATATAGTTCAGTTAAAAAGAAAAACATTTGAAAATTCTCAAATAAACTTAGATATTCTTTTATTTTTAATTATTTTAATTTTATTTCATGCACAGTTTATCTTATCGGGATCAAAATGCTTAGTTTGAGTTAATACTAGCATTTCTTTATCATACATATGGTACCATATGTGATACCCTTAATCACAGGTTTAATAAATACCTAAGACAATTTATTTATGTGTGACCATGTGTCACACATAGGAAAAAAATTGACTAATCAATTTAGTCCATTAGCTCTAGTACTATGGACCAAGTGTAATGCTATACACCTAGGTTGTTTTATATAATTGATCTGTACCCAGTATTTTGCCTAAAGGGTAGGAGTACATATATTTAACTTATTTTGTATCTTTCTTGGCACAACAGTATATGCATATAGGTATTCAATGAATATCTGTTGAAAATACTGATGCTGAGCTGCTTGAATTTTAACAAGCTTCACCTTGTTTTCTACATATTGCAATTCTGTAAATATAAGCAAATAGATGGTAGAAAATAAGGTCTAAAATGAAGATAAACTTCTTCAGTGTTTTAACTTTTGCTGGAATCCACATTCTAAATTGAAAATTGTCTCCTAAGTATAAATTACAGAGTTGCAAGTGGGATCAATAAACTAGTAATTAGGTTTGGGTCTCAGGTGGATTCAGAAGATTCTCTTGTTTTGTGTATGTGATGAGTTCTGATTTTGTATTTTAACTGTTGCAAAACCGATGCTATAAAAGTTTCAGGAATTAGAACTTTTATGCATATCAAAATTCTCTAGCTACTTAAATAATTCTTTAAAAACATCAATTGTGATAATTTTAAAAGTTCTATTAATTGTAAATGAAATGAGTTCAAACTAATGGGTTTCATTCAGCACTGTGAATCATATGTTGTGATATTTCCATAGTTTTTGCTTTGTTTGGTCTTCATAAAGAACTGTATTTTATAGATCTTCAGTCTTATGGTATGTTTTCTCAAAAATAAAAATAAAAAAAAGTGGCGGGGAGAAAGATTTCTGTGGCAAATAAATTAGGAAGCCAGACAAGATTTATTTTCCTCTAGGAGACTTATAATGTACAATCATACACTGTGGCTCTGTGAAGTCCTGCCAAAAAGAGAGTTTCAACTTTGTTTATTGTTTTCTAGAGTTATATGAGCATGAGATCTTTTTCCTGTATAATGTCTATTAATATCTTGAAGAACTAGTGATTTTTTAATACACTTTGAGAAGCACTAATTTAGTGAATTTTTCCCAAGAATTATCTTTTCCTAAAAAGATTTTGTGTGTTATGTGTTTGCATTTAATAAAATTTTAGAATGTCTATGTTTGTGGATGTTTAAGAGGCACAGAAAAATGCATCTTTACATCATGCTCAATTTACTGCTAGTATCATTTGGAAGGTGGACTATATCTTCAGTCAATTCATGAGGAGATAAAAGGAAAGAGAAATCAGTATAAGTGGAATATTTTTACATTGTACAGAATAAGCCTCAGAGACACAAAGAATAGGAATTTCAAATTCTTTGACAGTAATTTTCATCATTTCTTTTCTATTTTCCATCTTTAACACCCTTTGTAGCCCTTTTTACATGTGTGGTATATTTCAGCAACATTGATGGCTAGCAGAATTGTCTGTATATATTTATTCCTGCTGAAGAGCCAGTGCTAGTTCACCACTTAGCTAGAATATGAGGATATTAATGTGTTAGATAATCTGGTGTTTTTTTGCTACTTGAATTCCCAGCAGTTTTTGATCTTTTATCTGAATCTCATGAGGAAATTTCTGCTGATGTTGTGTAGATACGCATTTCTTCAAGAATCATTTCAACACTGTATAAATGTGTGTGTATTAATCATGGCTTTAATAAAGTGCTAAGAAGACACTTATCTTACATACTTCTTGAATTATCCTATTATTATTTAATGTGTGCATATGTGTGTATATAACTTTTTTGACTTAAGAATTTTTCACTTTTTTTTTCTTGACAAATGTTTCTAAGACCTACACCGAGATATTTTTCCTGGTGCAAGATGTGCTTTTCTAATACCACTGATAAACTGTTTTAATATGTTCTAAGAAAAAATATAGGTGAATGTTTGTGGAATATATTGTGAAAGAAATATTATGGGAGTTTATTATTTAAAATATGCATTAAACGTACTCAATGTTTGATACGATATTTTCTGTTTTTATTCAAATCAATAAAACTCTCTCTTTTTTTGTAGAGCAATGAAGTTGTCTACTACAATGCAAAGGACGATCTTGATGTGAGTATTAAAAGTTTTGCTTTAAATTCCAAGAAAAACTTAGTTATAATGGATGATTGGTTTTATAGAACAAATTGGAGTTAGCAGGTATAGTTAAGAAAATGTTAGATAGCAGAAGCAAAATACTAGCTAGACACACAGACAATGATGAATTTTAGTGCTTATGTGATTTTTAATAACTTACTTTTGGCATCTTAGTAAGTAGAAATGCCATGTTTCTCTGGATCTAAACTTCCACTGTACCCTATCCAACTTCAATCCACTGTACTGACTTAGACACTCTAGACTCCATTAGCAAGGTTTAAGAGAGAGGTCAGATCCCCTCCATCTCGGTATCTTGGCTCCTATCACCTGGGTCAACATGCACATCTGCTCTGGCTTGAACTGCACACACCAGGGAGAACCATTTACTTCAACTACAGTGTGAATGGTACCCGAGAAATTGTGCAGCAACTGGCCCTGCCTGTCAATCTGAAATGTGATAGTTGCTTAATATGCCTCTTTAAATTAATGACTCTAATGTGCATATTCAAATGATTTAAGAACATGAGATATTTTAGCACTAATGAATTACTAATAACTTCTGCCACATTTGGATAGACATTGAGGAGCCATTTTAATTACTTCATTATGGTGGAAACGTTTTCAAAATTATAAAATAAAGGTTACAGTTAATTTTGAAAAATTCTCATATTTGACTATTTGCATCAGAAAAAATATCTAGATACACTTAAATATTTACATAAAAATATTTGTTGAGGGACACCTATATTTTAGGTATTCTAAGAACTTGGGGTCTATCAGCGAATGAAGCAAATATAATAAAATTATTATATATCATCCACACATCTTTTATATGAATATAAAATATCATATTCCTATACTGTGGTATAGAATTTTCCTCCAGTTATTTAAAAGTGGAATGTGAAAAAAAATACATAAAACAAGTAGAGCTGGTCTTCAAAACAGACAAACCAATAAATATAGTTCCATGAAATGTCACAGCCTCCCAAGTTACACCACTACCATACCAAATACCATAGTTTATTGAGCATTAAATTTGCCTGCATACTGCTAACCACTTCATACAAATTATTTTACTTAGCTCCTACAATAACACTAAATATGAAGGAGGTTTTATTTTCTGCAATTCATAGATGGAGAACTAAGATTGTTTTAAAAAGTATTTTCTTTCCTCTAGACACAGGTGTTTTGTTTGGGATATCTTTCCTCTTATACTGAATATACATGTCATTTTAATGATGTAAGAGGCTTTTAAAGGACAAACTATCCACTGACACAAACTATTTTAATAGTTTATTGATTGGAATCAGAATAAACATCAATTTTGGAGGGATGTTCTGTTTCACCATTTGATATTTTAAAAGTATATGGTTATTTAAAAACGTATGCAAAATATTCATCCATCTTCCTCAGGGTACATAAATGGCAACTTTTATTATACACTTGATTTGTAAAACTAAGGCAAAGATTTTATAATAAAGTAGATAGACTGACATGCAATTCTCCAATTAAGTGTTGCCTAAAGATGATGATACCGATACTGCAAATGCGTTGTTTTTTCTCTAAACTAATAAGTTACAATTTTTATGTCAAATAAGTTTTATTTACTTAGGTTTGCTTATTAATTAGGAAGTTTTTTTTTTTACACCAAAATTGGCCATTTTTTTTGGTTCAAGATTTTAACAACCATATGCGTACATGTAAATGTGACTTTTTAGTAAGCACCACAACTTTCAATAACAATGCTTCAAAGTATAAGCACCCATTACAAGTGGAAAAGTGCACACAAGGCTATTTGTAATACTTGAGCTGTGTTCATTATTTTCTTACATAGTTTGTCTACGCAGATGTTCATTCAAATATTCAAATAAAACTCTCTAAGAGAAAGAAAACAGAATTTGTGTAGGTGAACTTACTAAACCTGCCTCGCTATTTGCCTTTTGCCATCCCAAAAAAAGTGTACTGTGAGTTATAACTATGCCTATAAATAGGATTCAGTCTCTTTTAGGACATGAGGTGAACTTTTGCAAATTAAATCAAAATCCTATAAATAGCAAAATATCAACATTTCAATTAAAACTTGAAAATGATCAGTATTTGTAGAAATTTCCGTTTCTTTATATATAAATAATAGCAGTGCCAGAATAATTTTCAGAGTGTTGCGTAGTGGAAAAAGAACAAGAATAGGAATCAGACTAATTCATGCCCCAGTCTAGTCCTAAAATTATGGTCGCCCACAGGGCATTAAAACCTGGTAAAATTCAAACTGTTATTCTCTCATACAAGACATGATACAGTTGAATGGATGGATCATAAAGTTCATTTTAGTTCTGAATATTCTTGGATTCTAGTGAAAATATGTACTTATGTATAAAGAATATACTTACATGTATAAAGAATATGACTCCATTATAGAATAGTCAAAAGGAGGGAAAAAGGTATCCATTACCATGTTACCCTACTGTATATATATTATCATTTTGTTACATTTCCAAGGGTTTCTCATTAACATGTATGTTTACTTATTTCCATGATTCTTTAAGTGAGCAAGTTATTAAATGTCATAATCATTTCCTATCTGTGAGACAGTTGTTGTATCACTGTTGTGAGTCAATATAGCATGATTCAATGCCTGAGAGTTGTTAAAGGAAAAACTTTAATTAAATTTAGCAGAGTTTATCTGAGCAAAGAATGATTCATGAATTGGACAGCACTTGGAACTAGGAGAGCTTCAGAGAGTTTCACCCAGCAGTTTGGGTAGGCAATAATTATAGACAGAAAAAGGAAGTGATGTACAGAAACAGCTTGATTGGTTACAGCTGGACATTTGCCTTAGTTGAGTATGGTGTGTGATAAGGCATTCACCTTATATAGACACGGTCTGGTCGGGTGGCATCCTGTGTTTGGCTGAAGCTCAGCTGCTGTGATTGGTTGAGACTCAGCTTTTTGTCACAAGAATATACTCTTAAGTTAGGTTGCAGTTTGTATATAAGTACTCGAAGTATGGAGGCAACTTAGATCAAATTTAACTTAACAGAGCTAAATAAGATTTCTATTTTAAATGTTATGTCTCCTGGAGGATACTAAAAGATTATAAATCCTGAGCCTCGGGTTATTATTTTTAATTTTTTCTGCAGTTCTACATTAGCAGGAGATAATTTGTTTTTCCATTCTTACAACTAGTAGGATAGTGATTATTTTCTCTATTTTCCAATACTCTTGTATCATTTCCTTTTCCTCTCTAAGACAATCATCTGATTTTAGTCATTGGTCTCAGGTATTCAAGAGCTATTGAAATGATATCATATTTTATGCTTCTAAATTTTATATATACCTTTACTCATATGATACCTTATTAATATATAAATATTTCCAGACATTATATTCACAAATCATTTTCCAGATCTTCAAGTCACTTATTATTGACTTTGTTTGGTGTTTAAGACCCTGCAGAAGCTTTACCAGAATGTTTCCTAAGAAGACATAATTTGTGGTAATGAAATGACAATTTCCCCTTCTTGAAGGCACAACCAATATTTACAAATTATTCCCTTGGGGTAACTTCCTGCAGTATAAGTTACCAGAGGGCAACTCTTGTGTACTTACAGCCTTTGACATAGCTCTTATAATATCTAGCACATTGTAATCATGCAGTAAAAAAGTATCTTTCCCACTAAATAAACGAATCTAAAATAAAAGTGAAGATTCATTTTACACAACTGCGAAATGGCTTAAGAACAATGGTGTCATAATTACATTCCAGGCATACTTTCCCATTTCTGTTCTTTATACTTTGTTTCATTTTTTAAAAAGGCCCTTTCACCCCACCCCCAACCTCAGCCAGACTTGTGTGGGTCTCTGTAATCTGGAGGATTGGTGTTGAAATATATACCCTGAAGAAAACATTTGCTGTTTGTGTTGATAAGAAACTGTACCATATGTTTTGTTGCATCCTCTGCCCTCTAGTTACAAATATGACAATAGCAAGGACAATGCTTAAAAGAAATCTGAATCATGTGACAATTTCCCAATCCTGAAACTAGATAGATTTTTCTTCATTTAAAACTAATATAATATAAAATAGTCAGTGAAGGAATCTGTGAAAAATTCAGTAATAATAAAGTAGAAATATCATAGTATTAAAGACAGAGGAAAATTTTCCTCCAAGATACTGTTACTTCAGGTAAAAAGAAAAACATTAGATATATGCTTAGTGTCCCCAATGAAAGACCCAGTAATCTATAAAAAGTAGACTACAATAAAATCATCAAAACAAAAACTGCTATAATCAAATTCCCATTGGAAGAACTAACAAATTGGACAATGCAAGTTATTCATCAATGATGCTCAGAAATACTCCCTGAATGCCAAAAAAGAAAGATAGGAACAAAGATAATAAATATGGAGGTCCAAATTCAGAGCTATATTCATAAATCATGTATTCCCAAAGATCAAATCAAAGCATATGGATTAGATGCAATCATCAAAGATTTAATGGAAGAAAACATTCAGGTCTGCAAAGAAATTCATATGTAATTGCAGATTTGGCAAGCTTACAGTACATCAGGCAAAGATTTTTAAAAATCAAGAACATTTATAACAAAAACTTGCTCAAGGGTATTCAAGAGGAGATTTCTGGTAGGCAACTAAATATTTAGTTGGTTGCTTAGGAGAATGGCCTAGAATAGAGTTTTATGTTTAGCTTATGAGTGAATTTGAAAACAAGTGGCTGAAATTTCTTCAGCAAGTGTGATGTTACATATATAGTAAGCCAGATTCAGTTGCAGATATATTTTGGTATGCTACACAAAGTTAAAAGACAATTAATTTGAACACCTTTGGATATGACACATTCTCCGGCCTGCCATAATTCCACTAATCCCTATTGGCTTACTTTCAGCCTATTTCATGCATCTGCACAAGATAAAATAGTAATAACAAAAATGCCTTTAGATAGTGTGGGGGAGACTCTGCAGAAAGGCAACATTTAAGGGAAGGCGGGGCAGGGTAGGAGGTACAGAATATGAGTAGCTAGGGACAAAGAAGAATAGCTTTCACAATAGATGTAAATCGTACAAAGAAGTCTATGAATTTAGTACATGTTGGAATCAAGATTAAATTTGGGATCTCCTTATTTCTACTTTTCTTCCACATGTATTACTCTAGTGTATCCCAAGTTCACATTTTTAAATAAAGAATGATGTTCAAGTGAAATCAATTGATTTTGTTCATTTTAATGATGATGCACACCTCACTTAAAGATAAAACAAGTATTTAAAAGGTGATTAATTATTCCTTCAGAATCTATTAGCTACATCTGAATGAGTCAGTTGTGGGGAGCTATCAGGTTGTGAACTCTTCAAGGACTCTGATATAAGATGATTCCTCAAGGATATTTTGTAGTATATGCTCCTCTACTTAGATCAATGGTATTTATATTAACCTTATTGCTATAAAATAAATACTGACAGCCAGATTTAGCTAAGGCAGTGGCTGAATTAAGGGATAGAATTAATGTCCCCTTATAATTGTATAATATGATTTTTAAAAAATATGGTTGTAGTCATTTAAACAAATTTTCCTCTTGAACCTTAAAAATGCAAGTATTACTTGGCTAAATTACTTGGTGAGCCACAATTCTCATGGAGGGATATAAGGCACATAGCCTTTCTAGAAATTTAAGACAATCTTTTCTGTGTCCAGTTAACTTGTGCTAGTTAATGTTAACATATTCACTCCTCTAATTATCTGATCATGATGTCCTACAACTTTTTCAATCAAATGTTAAGTATTTTTCAAAAAGCCAATTTATATAATAACCTCTTCTTGAATTCTGCCTTAGTATATCTAGGTAGCAAGTGGTATTTCTTCCTATGGGTGTTCTAAGCAACTTGTAATAAACACTGTGGCTTTAATGGTATAATACCTTACACTTCAGTGTACATATACAGAGTTTAATCTTCTGAGATAATTTTTAGCAATTTGAGGTAGGAATCTTACTCGGTTTTTATCTTTCACAGTATAGAGTAATTGTTGAGGTAATGCTTGTTAAATTTGTGTTTCAATACCCATATCATTTTTATAGTATTTGTGAAGACATGTTTACTTTTTAAAGTAGCGCTGTATTTGCGAAGTAAACAGGAAACCCTTTGCAAGCATGGTAGAAATGAAAATGTTTTGTTTCAAGGTTGGTGGAAATGAAGTTAGGTGGAAAATGGCAAAGCTAGCTTTTATAATGGACTATATTTGAATTAATTTTTAAGATAGACATTTGTGTCTTTTATTTGAATTAATTTGAAGATGACATTTGTGTCTTTTCGTTTATCTAATGGGGCTGGCTGCAGAAGATGGGTGTGGCAAAGGACAGTGTTTCCTCATCTTCCTCATCTGACCCTTCCACACATTTTTCCCAGGGAACAGTCATCAGGACTAAGAACAAGGTCAAACAGACAATGTGGTTTTCCCCTGTACCCAAAACCTATTCAAGCTGAGAACAAGAAGCAGATTTTAGAATATTTGTCTACAATTATTACAAGTGATACAATTGTCTTCAATTACCATAAGTAATCAGGATTTTTGGTTCCAAGTCTGGGCAGATATGATAAACTAAGTTATTATGAATCTTTGTGAAACATGAACTCAGGCTTATTATATTCTTTCATCAAAACTAAAGTTCTGTCTGATTCTACATATAATTACAATAAATAATAGTGGTTGTAACAGTTTTATTTAATAGTTGTAATAATAGTTTATTTCCAAAGAGGCTACATCATTAAAATGAGTCTCAATATAAGATTTTTTTTGTTGCTTTTTATCAGGAAAAAATATTTTAAATATACAGAAGAGAGAAATAGTATGAGTCTCCATAACTGCTTCATTTATTATATACTTAAACCTTTTAAGATAATGATATGACATTTTATTTCTAAATACTCCTATATGAAACTTTTTTTCTTCTAAATAACAAGGTATACATGTACAATTGCTGTATGCATTATTATACAGAGAAGGTGGTAGAGCGTGTTAGTTAACAGATTGTATACTGGAATGCTTCTGGCTTGGATTTGAATCCCAGCTCTGCCATTTTCTAACTGGGTGATATCACCAAAGTCATATAATCTGTTTTTCACTCTTGGTATGTAAAATGGAAGTTATAGTAATACCAACCTCATAGAATTATTGTGAAGATTAAATTAATTAACACATTTAAAGCATTTAGTCATTTCCTGGCTCATAGTGGGCAATCTAAATGTTAATGAATGTAATTTTTTAAAATGCTAATTATTAATATTATTACAATATTTATAATCAATATGAAATTATTTTAGCACCAAATGGGGCATGTTTATATATCTGAATGTGTTAACAATAATGAAAGGGTATTAGATTGAGATTTTTTAATTTTAACGTTATGAATATAATCCTTGTGTTTGTGTGAAAAACTTGAGACAACACTCATACAAAATAAAAATCATAGTTGAATCTTCAAAAAAACATTTAGGAAAAAGTGAACACAGTGCACAAATTCTTGAAATCTTTGTAGGTTTTATGCAATTTATATAATTCAAATTTTAAAGAAAAATTAAATGTCAAAATAATTGTTGCATTAGTAGCTTCTTTTCATTTTACCTACAAAAATCCACATTCAAATTCTTCTTAGATATAAAATTTATTTCAACCTTAGTTTAGGTTTTTAGAGACATCTGACCCAATAAATCTTTAAATTCCCTAAAGAAAGTGAATCAAATTTCCCAGAAGGCTTGAGTTGTGCCAGCCAGCTGCACTGTTTTCTTAATTCCCAAAGTAGGCAAAAAGAAAGCAGATGATTACAAACCCTTATTAACCTAATTCCAAGATCTTTGTTTCTGACTGAAGTCCAAATGAAATAAGTTCAACTCAGAATTCCCATGCCATTAGATTGAGTTGGTTTATTTGCTACATTTTATTTTATTGATCATGTTAAAAACTTGACCTGTCTGGGACATTTGGCTAGCCAGCTGAATTCCCTTGCATGTTTTTGTTGCTATTTATTTTCTTCTCAGCAGAGTCTTGTATACATTAAAATGAATTCCAACATAATGGCCTATCTAAATGTCTTTTTAAAAGCCCAATTTTTCATGATTTTATTTTATAGAAATAAATATGTCTGATTCTACAATGAGCTAGTAGGGCTATCCATCAAAGAGTGATGGAATTTATCCTAATTATTTTTAAAAAGAATAATAGTCTATGTTTCTTTTCTAACATTATTTAAAACCATATTATAGTATGCAGCCTTTATTTCAGTCTTTGATGTTGGCTGATATTGAATCCTTGAATAGATGATGACATAGAGATAGAATATTAATTGTTTGTCATTAAGAATTGCCTTGGGTTTTGTGCATCTAAAATAAATGGTTTAATTATTTTGGATGCAATGTCTTTGGATTGGGGTTGTAAATGCTATATGTACAGATTTAAAAAAAAAAAGTTGAACTTTTAGAAGTAGACAGTAGAATTGTGGTTACCGAAGGCTGGGAAGCAGAGAGGGAGGGGAGATAGGCAAAGGATGGTTAATGGACACGAAATTACAGATAGACAGGAAAAATAAGTTCTAGTGGTGTACAGTAGTGCTAGGCATCTATAACTAAAAATAATTTATTCTCTGTTCTCAAATGGCTAGAAGAGAAGAGATCAAAGGTTCTCAGCATAAAGAAATGGGAACAGGATAGGGCCCTGTGAAAGGAGCTGGTATAAATCAAGACTTAAGGTTAAAAATTTTGGAGACATTTTTGATATAAAATTTTAATTCATTCTATCTATCCATTATTCTGTCCATACTTATTTTTGATTTATTTGGCTTGCATTTTGTCCAACCAGCTTTATCTTTGACTGTTATTAGTTATGATGATCTTGCAGTTTGTAAAATAAAATGTTTGATTAAAAAATTCGTTAGACTTCAAATTGTAAGTTTCCACTGATCTGACCCACTATTCCCAGTTATGTTTACCATGGATACGTTAAAATTAATGCATGCATCCCTGAATGGAATATAGCCACCTTAAGATTCATAGGACAAAAAACTGTAAACTAATAACAAGGTAGATCAGATCCAGTTTCTTCTAAGAATTCTGCTTATGTTTTCTGGGGCTGCTTTCAAAAATTTTCCAAGCCTGTCCTGATGGATTTTTAATGCTTTGCACACTTGGGCACATGCTCCCTTTGCAAAGATTCTTTAAACACTGGTTCTTAGTCATTCTGGATTAGTGGCATTTATAGTGAATCTTGGAGTCCTAGAGTCTGGGCTCTTTGATTAGATCTTAGTTGTTTAACGTTAGCCAGTCTTGGCCTCAGATATCAAGGGAATATAATCCATCTTCCTATCTTGTAAAGATTTTTTGTTTTGTTTTGGTTTTAACCTCTTTTGCTCTGACAATATTTTGAAATGTATACTTATCTATCATAATATAAAGACTTTATTTTAATTTCTTAGAAGTAGAATGACCTTAATTAAATATTTTCCTTTTGGGCTGGCTAGTTAGCTCAGTTGGTTAGAGCACAGCCTTATAACAAGAAGGTCAAGGTTTTATATACCTGCACTGGCCAGCCGCCCAAAAAAAGGTACTCAAAAAGTTTGTGGGAAAATTTCATTGAAAGATAGTATGAATCTTTACATGAACTTTTAAAAGTACCCTCGTATAATGTAATGTGTAATAGTACTTAGTTTCCATGGGGAATGCTGTATTGAACTTTTAGTTTCTCTGAAATCATACAATCCCTTAGTAGAAGAGAAATATCCTATCAGCCTCTTACCAAAATGTAGGTTACATATTTAGAAATAACACAGATGTGGATATGCTTTTATAATGTTACATCCCTTTCTGATGCTGGTGATTTGAAAAGTTCATACTGCATATGGTATTTAAATCAGCTCCCAACTCTTTCCCATCACACTCACCTGTACTGTGAATTCTAATGGCACTCACTCTGTGCTGGTCCTGTGACAGGTGATTCACAGGCATTCATTCATCATACAAACTGAAGATACATTAGTTTTATTTCAAGGATGTTCTCAGATTCTGAATACCAACTTTTTTGAGTGTTATCATTATAATTCTCATCAGCAAACTCAATACATTTTATTTGAAAGAATGTCTGTTTTTGCCCTTTCAATTTAATTTAATAAAGAAGTTATTGTAGTGATCAATATCCCTCTTTAACTTAATTTAGTTCAGATTTTTGTGTTTTGTATTTTTACTTATCTTTGACTAACTCCATCATATTTGGAAAATATATATTTTTATGCTTTGATATCCCCTACAGTGTTTTTAATGTGTCTTTCTTTGTGTTATTGCACAATTTCAACTGCTTTCTGATCCCCCCTTTTCCCAAAGTTTGCTTATCTCCTATTGTTTGTGATTTCCCTTTTATATACAGTAATTATTAGTAAAAGAATACATGAAAGCTGAAGAGTGGATCTAATTTTTAAGAACTAGAATTGTTTCTTAAATTTTCTTTTGACCATGGATGTTTTATATTAACTTTTCATTTAATTTAAAAACATTCTTTTCTTAGTATGTTAAATAAATTGCTTCAGAAGAATTAATGCTGTAGTTTTTCCACAGAGTAAATCTAAGGAGTTATAACATTTTAATTACCAGAAGAACTGGAGAGATCTTCTGAATTTATTTTTAAAATGTTACTACTATATCAAACATGTTAATGATTAGCTAAGCTTATATGTTTTTGCAAGGACAGTATGGCTACTTTAAATTCATAATTTTAAAATTTTATTTTCTTGTTATGATTCAGTAGAGCAAAAGCACAAATATTGTATATAAGTCCTTAGTGTATATCTTGTCAGTGTCACTTAACTCATATTTCCTTTCTAAAACTATTTATCCACTCAATAATTCTCCAAATCATCACATCCTCAAGTAGAAAATAGCAGCTTAAACTAATTAAGTCAGAAGACTCAATAGTGTTCTCGTTGCCATTGTACTAGATTAATTATATAGTATTTAGCCTGGCCTTACAACGTGACCAGAACAACCCTGTTCTAGATTCATTATGTAGTATTCAGCCTGGCCTTGCAACCTGACCAGAACAACCCTGTACTAGATTCATTATGTAGTATTCAGCCTGGCCTTACAACCTGACCAGAACAACCCTGTACTAGATTCATTATGTAGTATTCAGCCTGGCCTTACAACCTGACCAGAACAACTCTGACTGGATGACAGTTCCACACCTCTTTCTCTGTATTCATTCTTTGTTAATTGGGTGTGATCAGCTGCTCCTTTGGTGGGTTTCCATTTCTAATTGATCCAAGTGATTCACTGAAAAGGAGGCTTTCCTCCGTAGGAGTCAGAACTGGTAACCATCCTTAACTAGTAGAGCAGCACAGGATGCTTAAATCTCAATGATGAACTAGTGGTGACAGAAGCAACATTACTTTTCAATCCATAGTCTTGATACCAACATGCCAGATATCAGAATATTCATACTTGGTGGTGCCTGTAAAAAAGTTTATTTTAAATATAAGCTGTCCTATCTGCAGTAACTATTTATATCGGACTATATATGCCATAACTAAAGGCTTATTATATATCCACAATTTTATTTGATATTGGGAATACAACTGAGGCTTTAAAAAATCCTAAAATCAGTAATATCTATATTGTAAAAGTTGCAAAGCCCTATTATAAGATAACATCTATGAAATGGCTGTAACATATTAAAAATATTTTTAGAGTTAGAAATTTAAAAGAGTGCACCCATACATACTGGAGAATTGTGTACAAGTCTGCAGCCTCTGGTTATTGAAGAATTTGGTTCATCATACAAGACTCCATTGATTTAACTCCTTCACTAGACAGATAAAAATACCAACTACAATACTTCTATCAAGGGTCTAAATGAACCGTTTTTAATTCAGTATCAACTAATTTTTTCAAAATTTTGTGGGATACAAAAATAATAGAGAACAGTGGGAGCTAAACATAGCCATTGTTAGATATTGAGCAGAGTTTATCAATGAGCATGTTCAATATGGATTGTATAAAATGGTTAAGCTAGTTTCCACTGCAATTTAGATAAACTATATAAACTTTTAATTTTTGAACATTTTGCTGTAAGTAGAAATAGTTTTAAGTTAACATGAAAGAGAGCCAAATATTAAAAATCAATGTTTTATTATAAATAAATATCAATTCTAAGAGTGCTTAGTTTGAGATTAATATAATGCTTAATAGCTTTAGTGTCTGTCATAGAATTATCTTTGTGACTTACCAAATTAAATTTGCTAATATGCACTGCTTGTAAAATTGAATGACCTACCCAACTATCATTAGCCTGTGCCTCTGTTTCTGAGTGATCTTATCTATTATTTAATAACTGAAATTATATTGAGAATAGTCTGAGAATCATGCACCTTATATTTCATTTATGTGTTTTACCAGATGCATTTGAATGTGTTTTAGAATCCACGTGCTCAGTTTCTCTGTGCATATATGGTAGGCTGCAGACTTCAGAAGCGATATATTGAGAAAAAAAAAGTGTTGGAAAGAAATATAAGCTATTTCTTCTTGTATGTGATCTGAAAAACATGGAAATCTTAATTTCAGGGGGGAATTTATTTGAGATGTTGAATTAACACATTTGATAATATATGTTAAATAGTTTTTCTTCAAAATGTCAGTCAATCCCTTTGTGTCTAAATGCTGTATTTTAAACTACATTATTCCATAATATAACAAGTTAAGTAAAGACATGGATTATGATGGTATCAGGAACAATAATTTGAATAGCTTAAAGAGTGAGTTGAATTCAGAAGTTGTAGCATATTTATGAAATTATTTTATGTAATCTACTACAAAAGGGAGAAACATGGAGAGCTGCAGCATTATTTTTTCTTTAATATATTTATTAACTGCACATTAAAATGAGTCTTGATAAATAATTATACAAATTGAGAAGTACATTATTATTTTAAAGTTATTCCTAAAAGTCCTTTATATGGTAACTTAAATGTGTAGCAACCACCATAAAATGTATTTAAAGCTGCTAATTTTTTGTGTGAGAGGTTTCAGAAGAAATGTAAATAATTTTCATCATAGTAAGATAATCATAATGCTTAATAGCATTATAGAAAATGCTTAAAAATAAAAATATTTTTATCTTATCACAAATATAATACATGCTCATTGTATTATTGGGGAAAAAATAAGAGGGCACAATGATCAGTACAACTGTTTCTCATAACTACAGAGCCAGCAGTCATGCTGATGACATTTGCTATGTACATATCCATTTCTCCTTCTACCTCTCCCAAAATAGACTTTTTTTTTCTTTTTGCTTAACATGTACCTTTTAAACTTAATATTTTAAAACAAATGCAGCATATATGTACTTTTCCAATGTAATTATTCTTTTACATTATTTAATAACAATATAAAATTTTATCTGCCATAATTATTGTGGCCATTCTGCTATTGTTGAATATGTTTCCAGATTTAGATATAAGTGGCATTTCCATAAACAATGTGAATAAATTCTTCTCCACTTTACCAATACATATTTTTTTGGTGAGTGAATGAATTATTTGCACATATCTACATATTCCTGACCCTAACTCATACATGCATTTTATCTATCATCTGTCCATCTGTCTTTCTTATCTATCTAGCATCTAATCCTTCTACATTTCATATATCTGAAATTTTCTAGAAAGAGATGTAAATATGACTTCTGGGGAATGTGCTTGTAGAAATAATGTACTATTTTATAGAATCATAGAAATGGGACTATATTTTCTCAACACTGAAAATAGCTTTACAGATCCTTTAGTTTCGAGGTTCTTAATTTTAGGTAGAAGAGCATATTGGAATCAACTGGGAGATGCTTTCAAAAGACACCCTCCCCATTGTGAAGGGCTGCTTTATTGTTGGGGGTGAGGACTTCCCCAGGTGTTTCTGATATACCTCATAGGAAAAGGAACTCATTTGTAGCCCAACATTATTTATTTTATAGGTCAGGAAAGTGAAACCCAAGGAATAATGACAGGCCCAAGTCCAAGATGTTATTGATGGAGAAGTGTAGAATCAAATCTCCTGTCATTTATACCTTTCCACTATGCTATTCCATAGTATTTCCTGTTTGTTCCTTGTAGTAGGTATATGAAAAAAATAGGGTCATACAAGCTTGAAAGTGTTGGGTTAAACACAGTTAGTTTTTTGTAGCACAGAATATCTCAGAGCCTTGGATATGTGAATGTGCTTTGCTATTCTGTTAATAGAAGAATATAATGTGCAGAATTTTCCCAATTTATTTCAGGATGGAGCTAACCCGTGGAGTATCTTGAGGGACTATTGTCTTTTGAAACATCTTTTAACAAATATTTCTCACCATATTACCAATTGCATACATTTGTTATTCACAGTTAATAAAGCTGTATTATACATAGAGGGGACCAAAAATTAGGCATTCATTAATACACTTATTACTAATCAATCCTAATTGTTTTGATGAGGAGTTCAACTAAATAATTATGTATACTTAGTTTAAGCTTTTGATAGATTACAGTGGTGGACCTCCAATTTTAGCTTGTATCAGAATCTCCTGTAAGGCTGGTTAAACTACAAATTGACGGACTCCTTTCCTGCTATTTGTGATTGACTGGGTCTGGGGTGGAGCCTGAGAGTTCACATTCTAAAAAGTTTCAGTGGATGCTAATGATGCTTTTCCAAGGACCACACTTTGAGAAACCACTGCTTTAAAATAAATGTTGAAACTTTTTACTAATTTAGATTGCTTGCAGCTGAGAGGAATAATTACATCATTTATTAGTTTGAGCCCTCTTTACTTTCATGTCATTAATGTAGGTCATTAGTTTTTAATGTGCCCTTCTCTTATTTAAGTCAATATTACCTAGGAATAGACTAATAGAGTGTGAATTTTAAAATGTGTCAAAATTCACGGTTGAATCCACATCTGTAGCCCAACATCATTTATTTTACAGTCAGGAATATGAAGCCCAAGGAACAGTCTATCACTTTCTTTCTTTCATTTATTATTGATTGCAATCAAAGCAGATGTGTTATATAAGTTAGGTAAAGCGTTCTCCTGCTCTGTAGTTTTTCTTTCCTTTGTCATCCCCCCCCCCACCCCGGCTCTCTTTTCTTCTTCATGTTGTACATACTGACCTCTGTTTTTGAGGAGAGTGTGATTAGTGATTTCTGCATGTGGGTGTTTTGCCTGATTTTAGATTTTCAACATGACTGTTATTTTGTAAAATTCAGTTTGTTAATTGGAGAACAACTGTATATTTGTGATTTTCACAAGAATAAAAAATAGGGATCTGTTTTCAAGCGTTTTTGTCAATGACAAATTTTACAATCCAAATCCCACACACCCATGTGTGTGTGCATGTGCACACACACACACACCCAGTCATGCCTAACCAAACCACAAGTTTCACCAAATAGCTCTTCCTCTTACTCTATCACATGTACTTTTGTTTTCTTTCAGTAATGTCTTACTTAAAAAATAATTTGGTCATGAGCTACTAAATTGATTTTATTACTTAAGGATGGGTTGGATCTACAGCTTTAGAAGCCATTGTTAAAAATACAAAAAGCTATATTTCTCATACTTTTGTCTACATAGTGTTTTAAATGTTGCAATTTTCATAGATAAAAAATACCTCTGTGTGTGTGTGTGTGTGTGTGTTTTAAAATACCTCAGGATACTAATGTGTTACCTGGTCATTTAAATTTCAGGACAATATGCAAAGTTGTACACTGTCACTTCTTTGTAGACCTGCAGATTTTATGTTCTTGCTACATTCTACCAACCTTCTTATTACATTTTCTGGTTGTTCAGTTGCCTTCTCTGTTATTTATCATGGGCATCACTGCAGTGTGCTGCTGAAGGTTGTGATTTTTGTGTAATGTGGTGTAGTCAAATATGATCTTTTCGGTTTTGTTTTGAGGAGATTAACTTCTAAATATGAAAAAATTAGTCTCTATAGTGAAGGAATTAAAAATAAAAATACATGTCTGAATTTATTTAAAAATATTAGGGAAGCATTCAAACAACTATTTCAACTGAGAAAATTTTAATATGAATAGCACAAAGAAAGTCATAGATGCATTTTGGATAAATGAATAAAATTATTAGATTTTTGCTGGGGAGGACAACAAGGTAATTCAGTATCAAAAGCATAGTTTCTGTAGATGGAAAATGAATCTTCGACTTTAAACTCCAGTGGGATTTTCTTGAAGCACCATTGATTGAATTTTAGTTTCTATTGGATGAGACAAATTTGTTGAGGTTAAGATTTAATTGTATTTAGAGTTATAATGGATCTCTTCTTTCCTAGTATACTTTCTTTTAAAAAAAAAAATTGACACATATGAAAAACATGCAAAAATCAAGAGAACATGACATAAAATGATTCTTCGTTGCTATCTTATTGCTGTCATTAGTTGTATATCAGAAGGCGTCAAACCAAGAATTATCCTCAAGTGCCCAATATGAATTTAGTAACGTAAATTGTAAAAGTTATTTAAAGTTGATAATTTTAATTTGGTTGCATTTAAAGGCACAGATACTGTTCTTTAAATGTACCTCTTCATAAGTACTGTTGTTGCAAAGCTCTGGTCCTCTCAGGATAATCCCACGTGACTTCAACATTAAGAAGATCAGGAGAGAAGATAGTTTAACATGGACAATATCATGAGGATATGATGTGAATGATAATACTTGACTGGAAATGTTTTATCCAGTGCCATCATGGTACTTACTATATTTAACAATATTCTTATAGCTCTAGTCTTTGAAGAATATGCACTTGGCAAATGAGGAAGTGAATGTGAAAATATCTGTATTAGTGTAAAGTATAATAGTCTGTTTCTTATGTCTATCTTTTCCTTATAGCCTGAGAAAAATGACAGCGAGCCAGGCAGCCAGAGAATAAAGCCTGTTTTTATTGATGATGCTAATTTTGGACGACAAATATCCTATCAGCATGCAGCGGTCCATATTCCCACCGACATCTATGAGGGCTGTAAGTAAAAGAATGTAAACCGCTGTTGGAATACCATGCTCTCACCTACCTCATGTATCCCATATTTGAAAGAAGGAGAAAAAGAAAAAATCTAATGTGACACTTTTATTTTCATTTCACGTAAGAGTTTGTGGTAAAGTTTTGATTGATATAAAAGAAGAAATCTGATTTCCACGAACAGTTTATGTTCATATGGCATATGCAAATACATGAGTATTGGTAGGAGAGTCTGCATACACAGAGATGTCCGTCTAGTCCATTGTTTAGTAAATAATTCTGCACTCCCAATTGATATCAACAACCTACAAAGTATACAGATATCTTCTTTAAAGATCAAAACTATGCAGCTATATATTACACACACACACATTCTTACACAAACTGGTAAAGGGAGAAGGCTGCACATTTTAGATTCTGCAGTTCTTACCATTTCTTATCATCTCTGTTAGAGAGAGACATGATGAGAAGCCTCTCTCTGCCTTACCCTAGGATATGGGTAAAAGATACAACTCTCCCAGTATCCTGTGGGCTCAAGACAAAAAAAGTACTGGGAGGGAGTGTGGAAAGGAACAAATAATAGATCTAAAGGAATAGAAAACCACTGATTGGAGGTCTCAGCTGAGAAGGCTTCACTGTGAGGAAGGGATGAGGATAAGATATTTAGAAAGATACAGCAGAGGAACCTTGTGCCAGTGACATTTCTCAGAGATACCCTGTAGATTAGTCAGGGCAGAGCCTGAGAATTCTAACTAGGAATTCTCCTAAGGACTGCCTAATTATCTATGAGGGTGAACTGAGGCCAAGAAACAGCATCTTTGTTCAGTCATAGCACTGCTCTTCCATGCTCTTCATTCTCTAACTCATGCCCCTGCCACCTCCTGTGCCTTGCACCCTGCCTTCCCACTTCAGTAAAGAATAAGGGGAGAGCACCACTTGAGATTTTAAAAAAATAGGTTTCTTATATTCCCCTTAATTAGAGAGGCTGTAGAGAATCATTAGGTACCCAGCACGTATCCAGAACAGCCTGGGTTCTGGAACCAGACTGCTTGAGTTTAAATCTAAACTATAGATTGTTTCCTTGGACAAATCTTTCAACTTTCTGGGCAAGCATTTTCTCATCTGTAAAATGGGGATAAGATTAGTATCTTGAAAGATCATTGAGGCTAAAGTAAATTAATATATTTAAGTTCTCATAATTGTGCCAGGCTGAGTAAAAGCTATGTAACTGAATGGTGGTGTTATTAATTACAATAATAGTTTATTTAGACACACAAAATTAAGTAAAGGGACAAACATTGTAAATTAGCTCTTATTTTTGGATTCACTCTGAGATTGTTGTTTAAAAGGAAATTTTTAAAGCCATGTATGATTCTTTTCATAACATAGTTTTAATCTCTGATCCAACTATTTTATTCTTTCTGTTTCTCCTTTGAAATGCTTTTTTAAAAGTATGTGCTGTTTTTATCCTATCAATTCATTTAAGATTTTAAATATGATTTTTCTCTAATTATCTACAATAGAAACAAAATTGTGTGTATAGATGGTTTCTCATCACATAAGACTTAAACACAATTTAACTTCTTTACAGTCCAACTCACTATTAATTCCATGTCTTTTTTGGAATTATCTGGGATTTAGATTCATATTTTCTTTACTTTGGCCAGTAAGTGTGTTACTTTTCTAATAATTATTTTTGATAGTTGCAATTACATTTGTAACTATTATAACTATTCAGACAATGATAAGCTATATGGTTTTACTTCTCAATTAAAAAAAATTATATCTTCCACCTTATAGTTTCAAATTTCCTATCTTCTATTGTTTGTTGGGGATGTCAACAAAATAATAATCTTATTACATTTATCTTTCTATTGGATTCACACTGGAAGAAAAAAACTAGCTGGATATAGAAGTTTCGAGCGAATATATTTTTGTCAGTACTCTACATATATCATGGCACTCTTTTCCAACCTGTGTTTGCCGCAGAAACCTGAGGCAAACTTGAACATAATTAATTTGTTAGAAACCTTTTATGATTGTGTCTCTGTTTTGTTGATATTTGGGAGGTTTTTTCCTTATTCCTGAAATTCAGTAATTTATAAATGTCTATAAGATATTCTAAATCAATGATGTTTTTTCAAATAGCTTTAGTGTGTGGAACATTTTGTTAAATACATATATATATATTTACATGGAAGACTTATATGTAAAAGAAATTAAAGCAAAACTCGTATGACTGAAACAAACGTGGTGTGGCCAGAACCCTGACTGCTTACCTGCCATGTTCTTTAAGAGGGTGCCCTCTGTCCAGTATTGGTGGTCAAGATAGTGAGCAAATTCATAGATTGTTTGATTATTTGGGAGCCAGAATTGTCCACAGAAGGTAGAAAGATACCTAGCTTTGCATGGGAGTCTTCATTATCTCATTCTTTTGCTCTCTTTATTTTTTATTTAGTTGAAATCATGTAATTAAAGTGTTCATCTATTTTTTTTGCTACAGCAGACATGAAATCTGACACGTAAAGTAAATTCAAGCATTAATTTTCACATAGCATACATGTATCTTTTTTAAAGCATCCTACAAAAGGGTTTTCACTTTGTATAAACAATGTTTTTTTTCTTTCCAATTTAGAATAAACTATTTGTAAACATCTGCAGAGGATAATTTTAATAGTCTTAGAAGAAAAATTATTACTTTGAAAATCAATAAGATAAAATTTTTAAACGTATGTTCTCAGAAGTCATCAGGCACTCTTTGGAATATGTCATTGTATTTTTTTAAAAAAGGAAAAGAAGCTTTCTGTCTTTGGATTATTTATTTAGTCTCATTTATCTTAATATTACCGTCTCCCTCTTTGCTGAAATCTCATCAGTAAGACTCTAACCTTGCCTGGCCTATACTCCTTTAAAATTCATATCCAGTGTTATGTGCTGCATGAGTAAATGACAGGAATAAAACCAGAAATGTCAACAAGATCTGGAAAATTTAATAATTACTGGTGTCCTTCGTGCAGTTCATAGGAACATATCAGATTTAGAGGATTGTTCTAGGTTTCTGAGTTTAATGAATATGAAAGTGCATTTTAATTGAAGGCTTAACTGAAGAAAACAGCCTGTTCTTTCATCTAAAGACAGCTTGTAGCTATATTCTCATAAGAAACCTCATGCTCTTATTTCACAAAGGCAATTACTTTTTAAAGTCCCTTGAATTGAAATGTGATTATTTTGCTCAATGATATACTTAAAGTTTTAGAATAGTATATTTAATTAGAACCCCATCTGAAAATTTCCTTTTTGAGAACTGGTTGCTACCTTTATTTTATAGGGCACCCCCAAAGTATACTTAATTTTCAGTCCTAATTTATCTGTTCAAGAGTTTAGAAATCAAACATAAAACTTAGTAAAAACAAATGTTGTATATTCTGACTTAATTTATTTTTTATTACAGGACTTTATTATTATTTGAATCACTTTAAACTCAAGTATAGGGCATGTCTTCATAGAATATTCTATAGTCAATTTAAAAAGAAATTTATGTTGATATTTGTTTATATAATTATTATAGTTCTAAAAGGATATACATTAGTGAAGGAAAATAATAAAAAGGAATCCCAACACGCATGAAGCTTTCAGGTACCAGATTCTTCTGTCCTTATGCTTACCCTGTAATGTAAGCAAGGCAGTTATTATTTCTATTTTAGAAATTTAAAAAGTGAATATAGTTTTATCACAAAGAGACTTTCATTTTGGTAATAGAAGACAGGAGAATTTTCAGGAATTGTATTATCTTTTGAAGTCTCATATGCTTTATGAAAGTATTTGCTTTTGGTAAATTAAAGTACTAATAATCACTAATACCACCCTTGCAATTTATCTTGATGTTCATTTGTCTTGTCCTAAAAGACGTGGCTACTGTATCTTAAGTGATGTCAGTGTAAAAATTACGGAGATAAAAAGGTGCTTGCCCAGTCTTTGCTGACAGTTCTGTAGATAGTCCTTCACAACCTCCTGTGAGTTTAGCAGCTAATCTGTTCCAAGATAGGTCCACTATTTAATTATAAAGCACTGACTAAGGCCGACCCGTGGCGCACTCGGGAGAGTGCGGCGCTGGGAGCGCGGTAGTGCTCCCGCCGCGGGTTCGGATCCTATATAGGGATGGCCAGTGCGGTGCGCTTGCTGGCTGAGCAAGGTGCGGCCGGTCACAAAAAGACAAAAAAAAAAAAAAAAAAAAAAAAAAAGACATAAAAACAAAAATAATAAAATAAAGCACTGACTAGCAATTCACATTAAACTGTTGTAGACAACTCATCTTCTTTTATTTCAACAAGTAACAAGGTGGGTAATATACCTTTTATAGAAAAGTTAATATTCAAATTGATTGGCATGCTTAATGTAAATCAAGATGCTCCACAACACAGCTTGGATAGTTGCAAAGGCAGAGGAAAACAATCCTTCCTCAAGATACTTGGTGCTCTTGGGCAAAAGCCTTGATTCAGAAGGAATGTGTGTGCTCAAAAGTCTGTCATGTATTAAAGTATATTTTAGCAATAAGTTACAAGTCTTTAAAAAATATGGAAACATTTGTCAAGGCTGTTAGAGAATGAGAAAGAGAACAATGGTAAAAGACATATAACTCTAGATATATGAAGATTAAATTTATAAAAGAACACTAAGTACGAATTTATCTAAGTAACAAATTATGATAAAGTATAACAAAAAATGGGTGAATTATTATAAAAATAAAAAATCAACTCAATTATAGGTCAATAATCATAGAATATATTGGGAACATTCAAATTTTTGGCCAATGAAATTTGGTCATATTCAATTTTTCTCATTCTAAAAATGAGTACTATCTATAAAACCTTTAAAGGAATAGACACTTTCAAGCTTTTAAAATCTTACAAAAGCACATAAAAAATGTAAAAAGTTTATCAACTCATATCACTTACTATACCCAAAAAAAAAAAAAAATAGGTCTAGCACAAAAAAGAAGGAAAAAGAAAGTATAATCATAGACCAATGTCACTTACAAGTAATAATGAAAAATCCAAACGAAAACATTTGTCAAGTGAAGCAAGTGATGAATTGAAAGAATTCATGATGATAAAATAACTGACCTAATAATTTGAATATTTTAGATGGCTAATAATGTTAACACATTCTCTATCAATTGATACAGGTTAAGCATTCAATAACCTCTCACCCCATTTTTTAATTAAAATCTAACCAAAATACCACTATGAACAACAAAAACTCACTGAATACTAAGAATGGAAGTTACTTTCATAATTTTCCAATACCTATGAACTCTAAGTACATAGCACACATCATTCATATTAGTATAGTAGTAGTATCTTTTAAGTCTAGAATAAAGCAAGATGTCTACTGGCTTGGCTATAATACGACGTTAAAGTAGAGACTCTATACAGTGCAGTACAGCAAACAATAGAGATAAGTTAAAAATGCTGGGGGTAAGAGTGTGTATCTAAAAAATCTGAAGGGGGAAACTGAAAAAATTTTGAGGAATTAAGATATTTTTAGTAAGGATGCTTTATTGATATTAATAAACTAATTTACTTCTTGCATATCAATAATCAATTACAAAATACAATAAAAGAAAAGAACTCTTTCACATTAGCCCCAGGAAGTATTTAAAATGTTAAATTACAGATCAAAAGGTATTCCATTCTGAAAACTGTACTCTTTAAATTAAAAATTACTATAGCTCAGAAATTTAAAGATTAATGTTTATTGTAAACAAAAATAATTTTATATTGACCCTGTGTCTTTTATTTATATGACAGTTGGAAATAAGAAATCTAAAAAGTTAAATAAAACTAGATTACATTTGAAATCTAAACAGTGTACATAAAGAGGATATTTTTGTATATTTTCCAAAAAGAATGCACATTTCTGTTAATTTCATATCTTCCTACTTCTTCTAAGTACATCAGTTTCTCAAATAATAAATATGGTAATTAACCGATAAGTTGGACACTTTTATAAATGACTTGTGATATTGAGGTTATTCACATCTAATAACTCTAATCATTTTCTATTCATACAAAAAAGTCTGAACCTCTGAATGCTAGAATTCCAAACATTATGTACAATCCTGGAGTCCAAATGAAACAAACATTCATTTAATAAGGGTTCAGCTATGATACATGGAGAAGAATACAGAGCCTAAGAGAAGTGAAAACAAATCCTGCCTGTCATTGAATTATATATGCAGCTTGTTCACCTGCAGAGGAGGTGAATATACCTTGCTGGGTTTTGGTGAAGATTACACGTGGTAACTAATGTAGGGAATCTGTCACGTAGGAAATGTTTCCATTTTCCTAGTTTTAAGTCTCAAAATAGCAAAGGTAGTATGAATACAAAGGAACAATTTTTTCAGTAATTCAAAATACTAGCATGTTCCTCAGATCTAAGCCATACCGAATTTAAGTTTTATGACCAATAATCAAATAATTCCAAGAAAATAATGTTTTATTTGATAGTTTCACTATGAACATTGGAAATCAAAACAGTCTTTCAAAAAATTGGTCTAAGTTTTGCAAGATAGTGACTCATTTTTGTTAAAATTGCTGGTTTGTCTAACATGACGTGACTTTCATGAGCTGTCCTTGAGAGTGCCCAATATGAGTGGCCCCACCAAAGTGAGATTTCTCTATATGTACCTAGTGCTCCAGTGAAGAGCTGATAAAATCACTTCCAACCCACTGTTGTTTTTCAGAGTTATTGTTTTCTATGCTAGTATTTGTCACAAATATGAATTTGGATCAAGATACAATTAAAAAAAATGTTTTCATCAGTAGTGCATTCTTTAGTTTTGTATTTATTGATTTTTTTTAAACAGATGACTCACACAAAAAATAAAAGTTTCTTCAATTCTGGAAGGTTCATCATTCCATGCTATATAGTTGTATGTTAAATGACTAAAAAAGTGAATATCTTTAAAGAACTGTCAGTAAAATGTTGTCATGTTTCTAATATTAACAAAGTAGCTTTTCTTTTTTCTTTCAAAATGCTATTTAAGTTATAAAGTCTTGCTTCTGAATCACGCAACCAGAAATTTGATTAAGTGCTAAGAAGGGACACTCTTTAGAAGTACAGTTGATTCTGTAACTAAGTGATCATCTATTGTAATGAAGGGATTAGCTTACATAATTAGCATTGTTCATTACAAGTAGAGCAGTGAAATAGTAAGAACATCATAAAATATATTGAGGACAAGTCTGAGGTACAAAATATAAATTTTGGGCTAGGGTGATTTGATCATATTTCATAAGTTTGAAAAGCAATTCAACTTCTGAGGTAAAGCTGGCTCTTTCATCATCTTTCTCTAATGATGTTTCTATGATACATGAATGTTCATAGATTCCAACGTGGTATTCCTTTTCTGATGGGAAAACTGTTGACCACATGTAAACCCAAATGCCAAAGATACAGTATTCTTCTTATCATATAAATACTCATTCTTTTATTTAGGATTATACATGAAGAATAACAGACCATTTGGTAATAACTGTTTTATAGAGTTTGCAAATGGTTTTGAACTAGATTGTGTCCCACCCCCAAATTTATATGTTGAAGGTCTAACTTCCAATGTGCTGGTATTTGGAGATAGGGACTTTAGAGAAGCAATTAAGGTTACATGAGGCTCATAAGAGCAGTTCCCTCATCCAAAAGGGTCATTGGCCTTATAAGAAGAGGAAGAGAGAGAGCTCTTTCCATGTGCACACACACATACATGTAGAAAAAGCAAGAAGATGACCATCTACAAACCAGGAAGAGAGCCCTCACCAGAAACCCTGTTGTCAGACACCTTGATTTTGGACTTCTCGGCTTCAGAACTGTGAGAAAACAAAATTTCTGTTGTTTAAGTGATCAAGTCTGGTATTTTGCAGTCTGAGCAGACTAAGACACATTTATTTTCACAAGAAAAATTGCTGTAGGTTTAAACTCAGGTTTATATTGCTTTATACTGCAATATATGGTTTAGAAATATTTAGAAATATTTGGCTGCTAAGTTTGTATTTGAAAGGCTCTTTTTTTGCATTTTAATTCAGTCTTTATTTCATGATTTCACCTTGCAGTGACTGGGCTCTGGGAATGAATTAATACTTGCCAAAATATAGGCTTGAATTGGAAAGAAAATTAATTTGCAATAGTAGGAATATATGACAACAATAATTAGATGGATCATTTTCATGGAGAATTCCAGAAGTTATTTAGTGAATTTCTAGGCTCTGCAGATATAGAGACTGAAATTTATATAGTGACTGATGTGTTTTCTTGTTTTTGTTTTTAAAGATCGGGTAGAAGAATACTGTAACAACCTAATTGATTGTCCAGTCAATATAGTGCCCTTTGTCCAAAATGGTGCTGGAGTCACACTGACAATTTGCTGTTTATGAGTCTATGCAGATAATATTATCCTGGGCACATTAAAAATTGATTACATATTAGAATGCTCTCCCCCTGGCTAAATCTGTGAAACATCTGAGTCCATTAATTGCAACTTGAAGGATATTTTAACCCATAATAACACTTAGAATTTTAGGAAACCTTAGGTGTCATTGAAAATTAAGCTGCAAATTAGCCCTTAAGATAGCTGCTACTGCGAGGTTTACTCAGCTCTTCTATGTATACCTCTATTATGGTGGTTAAATTCATTTTCAATATCACCTACCATAGAACTGACAACTACTCATTAGAACAGGCCACATTTTCTAAACTGTGCTTAAACAATGAAATTATATTAAGATCTTTAAATGGAATAATGGTTTGCTGGTCAAATAAATTTGAGAAAAGTATTTTTGAGCTACCTATTTGGAGATTTGTAGTACACTTTAACCTTTGAGAGCTCAGAGAAATACTTCTGGAAATAAACAAAATTTACGTTGTTTTACCCATTATTTTCCATATATAAGTGACCACGTAACATTAACATCTCACAAGTATATATTTCAATTGATTTACACAGTTTATGCAGATAGTTTTATACTAACAAGAAGTGGAAGCAATACTTTTGATAAAATTTATAACTCATTTTGCTTTCTATGTAAATCACTTTCTACAAATATAATGTGTTTTGTTGCGAAATTCTAACTTTATTTTGATAGCCTCTTAAACTTTTTCAGTGAGTGACCCTGGATAAAGCTGACTTTCCTGGTGACTCTAAAATAATAAAATGGCCTGGGTCACTTTTAGTCATAAAAAGTCTCAATTCAAAAATTAAAATATTTATTCCAATGTCATAGTGAAATTTCCAAATTCAAGTTAGTGTTAACTCTTCTCTCCTACCTATGATGGAGAAGCCTATGATGGAGAAGGGGCAAAGCGGGAGGGAAGGGAAGGAAAAGGATGGTTGTTACCTGTCTGGGTGGCTTAGGGCAGGGCAGGGTAGGTGGTGGATCTTGTAGGTAATTTAAGCTGACCTTAAATTTTGGGGAGATATTTTATGGGTTACTTTCAAATTTGTTGCTGGGCTCTTCTGTAGTTTCATTGATGCAATAAACACACATGTTTATTCTATGTCAAAATGTACTGCCGTTGTTCCATGTTCCTAGGTGGGATTTTGGATTTTTCTCCCCAGAACCACCTAAGGTACTACAGGAAAGTAGAAAATGCCAGCCTAAGTAGATGCTAGTAAATCAGCCAAAATTGGTATATAAAATGTTGCATAGTTCTTTTTTTTTTCTGGGAGCTGGCTAGTAGGGGGATCTGATCCCTTGACCTTGGTATTACAACTCTGCACTGTAACCAACTGAGTTAACCAGCCAGCCTGTAAAAGTTGCATAGTTCTTAATGTTTTATTGCATATCTCTTGTGCTATATTTCATTACAAAGTTTATCTCATTATTGAATATTTGGCCAAATGTATAAGAAACAGTCAATGGAAAGTCTGCTATTATTAGGATAGCCTTTTGAAGGATGTTATGAGTTAAGAGTACTTAGAAAAGTTTGTTCTTTAGAATCTTATGTCAGCATACATGGTTAATCTCGGTATTGAACTCATATTTCCAATCTAAGAAGAACAATGCCTATAGGTAGATCACCTAAATTCTAGCTCTCTGTCTAGTGCAACATAAGTCAAAAAGGAATATCACATATCTTTCCATAAATACTTCTCAGAGCTGTTTCTCAGGGCCATTTCTTAAAAGGGAGCTCAAATATTGTATAGCATGTTTACTGAATATCCTTAATTTTTATCTGTTTTTCAGCTTATTAGGCAGTGTTATAAAGAAAATATTCTGTGAAATTTTTAGTCTATTATTTAACAAGAATATGCAGGAATCTGTAAATGATTCAGTTTTTGCTATATTTTCTTTTTACTGTTTGGTAAGGAATACAAATAAAATATTCACTGTTTCAAAAATAAAAAGGGAACACAGAGGGAAGGCCTGAAAAAGGATGTATGCACAATTCAGTGTCTCTAAAAATTGAAAGGTGGAAATCAGAAGCTTACTTGGATAGCTTTTATGATGAGTATAACAAGTGACAGGCCATTCAAAGGTTGAAGAAGAGAGATAATGAAATCTTAAATTAAAATAGCTTCCAAAACAGACTGACAGTACTGTTCACAGAAAATTAAAGAGGGATTGAAAATTGGAGAGAAAACGAAGATCTGGAATCTGAGATAAGAATTTTTTAATCATCTGGAATTTTACTTCATGGATAAAATCTTACTTGAATTTCTCCCTAGAGATAGTCATTTAAAAGATATTTCTAAGGGCTGGCCCATGGCTCACTTGAGAGAGTGTGGTGCTGATAACACCAAGACCATTGGTTCAGATCCCTATATAGGGATGGGCGGTTTGCCCACTTGAGAGAGTGTGGTGCTGACAACACCAAGTCAAGGGTTAAGATCCCCTTACTGGTCATATTTAAATTTAAAAAAAAAAAAAAGGTATTTCTAAAGTTCTGTTATTTTAAGTGAACTAAAGATTTCAAGATTACTTTGTCTCAAGATACAAAGATCAGATTTTTAAAATATGGGTTATGAACTGTGCAATAATTCAGACTGTTTTTTGTCAATATTTACTGTCATTAGATCAAATCAAGTCATATACAATTTTTAATTTAATGAATAATGCATGATCTTTTAAAAAATACTACTTGAGTTATGTCGTATCTTAAGGTGGTACCAAAGGCCTTGCTAATATTGTTTCAGTCTTATGTAAGAAATTATTTTGCTTTTACTTGCTCCTTGCAAATGACAGTAGCTGGAAGCTGCTGTAGGAATGTTTATGTAGGCTCCCATGGACACTGGAGCCCTTTATTATCTTGTATTCACCTAGACTAGAGTGTGACTGAAGAAATGTCTCATTACTACACTTCCAGGTCTGTGAAGACCAAGTTGTTGTTTCTATACATTCTTGGTAATCACCACTTATTCTATGGAAATATATTGGCAGTGACAAGGCCATGTTGGGTATAGAACAGAAATCTGTATTGGGATGATATTCTTTATACTTAAAATGGCTTCTCTGTTTAATCTTTACCGTTTATAAATCACAGGGCTTCTTTGACGTGGAGAAGAATATCATTCGAGAATAATTTAATTTGTGATACTTTTAAGTCTTCAGCTCCACCCCAAAGCTAAAAATGCACATAAGTGACAAGAAAAACTAGGTTCAGTAGTTTTCAGAATATATAACCAACATTTTCTCATTTCTAATAGTGGGGTAAGTGGACAGAATTGATTATCCCCTGTATTTTATTTGTCATTATTTGAAGTTTTTGTATTTATTGTTCTATTTATAAAATTACTAAGTGATTCAAATTCAGCTTCCTCTGCTTTTCGGGATTTTTTTCCCAAAATGTTTAAAAATCAACATTTTAATGTTAAAGTTTTATCTTCAAAATAAATGTTAAGACTTACTTTTTCAAGCCTTAAAGCTCTTATTTAACAGATTTATCTAGAGCTGGAAAAAAATAAGTAAAATAAATGCACTTCCATTCTTTTATTTTCAATCTTCCATTCTTTTTCTCCTTAATCCAGATTTAAAACATGACAGTTTAGGGAAAACAAAAACCCACAGCTTACTCTCTTAGGAGGTTTGATGGTAAGTTGATTTTAGATTCTGACAGTTTTAAATCTATATTTTTGTTCATTTTCAAGTCAACAGTCAGATCAAAGTACTATATAAATGCAGAAAACTTATATGTTGGAATAATATTATCTTCAATTTATGAGTTTTATAAAACTCAAAATATTTAATCTATGACCCACATTGTGTGATGCTAACCACCTTTTCCACTAACAAAAACTACACTGCTGTTAATTTAGACAAAAATAATAGCACTAACATATTCTGTAATCACCAGGCTAAAGGCCAAACTGAAATCTGGAGATTTGAATTGAACATGGGTTGATAGGTTGTGGGGGAGAAAAGAAAGAAGTATACTTAAAATGCCAATACAATAGGACATTTTTGCATTACAGGGAACTATATCATATTATCATAACTCTAACTATAGCACTGTTGTACTTACCTTAATTAAAATATTTATTAATTTTTATAATGAAGGATAAGACTTTAGTGAAAACTGAAAGAAAAGAATTTACAGATTATCAGAGTCAAATAGTAATATTATGTGCCTTGCTGATTTTCAACAATAATGTATATTTTTAAATATGGTGGAATTTTTGATTCTTTTAGATTTTCATTTGTCTTATAAATTCCATCTGTATGGGACATTTTACTGGTGTTCATTTGTTGAGTTTCTGGGTTAATAATGTAGATGGTGTATGTTGACCATCATCACCTGTCTCCCTCCCTAAGACTTAGGCCATGCCAAATTTAGACCTCTATTATAATAATGGTATTAGAGACTTTGGTACAGGAAAGTTGAAAACTATTTTCTGGCCAAGACATGTTGGGTTTTAAAATTCAAATTCTGGTAACATATGGTTGGTCCCTGTGCATAGTTGTTTTCTTTAGATTTTCATTTTCTGTTAGTGTATGGTTACTACAGATTTAATTTATTTATATACTGTAATTTTATGTATATAAGGATCCTTCAAGATAGGAATCTATAAAGGAATATGACATTTACACATTTAGCATATTTGTATCTACATTGTGTTTGGTATAAATAGTGAGTTTTAGCTTTCAATATAAAATATTGCCAAATATTTTAATTCTGTTTAATTTCAAATCATTTATTCACTAAATCATAGTTTTACTATAATTTATACATTTCAAAAATTATAATTACAAGTTGTATTTAGAAAATGACATTAAAGCTTTTGCCAGAAAAAAATAAAAATGTTAAGGAAATCAATCTTGGTTCAAGATAAAAACACCTTTGTTGAAAACATTCTGAAAATTGAAATGTTTAAATACCATTTCAAATCTCCTACTTAATCCCCATTTTGCTTTGCTTAAATGTACATTCGTGTACATTAAATATATGTATATCATTTGTGTGTAGTACTCTTCAAAGCAAGCTGTGCATTGATTCAAATTCCAGGTAAAAATATCTTAAGCTAGAAAGTATACTTTGATAGTCTATATTTTGATGTTGATAGCATTTATTCTGCCTTATTTTGAACTAAGGTAAAAAAGGGAGTTGTTTAGAAATGAACATAACAATGTCCGTGGGTTTTAGGGGAGTTTTTATTTTAATGAACACATATTTTGTGCTCCCAGAACACTAATAATACACTTGAAAGATTTATTAACTTTAATAAAAAACGTAAATTCTAGACCAAAAAGTAGATTTTTTTGATTTGGTTTAAAATAGAAAATTTCCTATTAAATGATTAATAAGATATGTTCCAAGCAGTAGAATAGATTACTGGGCATGCCCTTGGAATCCAGGGAATAAATGTGCATGCAGGAGAAGCTTCTTTGAGAATATTACAAAGAAACAGCAAGTTTGATATCATTGCATTTGGATTATCTGAAAGCACAAAAATCTCACTTTTTTATGTTCTTACAGAAAAAATAATTTTGTGAAGTTTTGGCAGTGTTTAGAAGGGCTATCATAAACAGTGCATTTTTAAGATGAAATAATTACATGTTAATAATTATGCATGTAATAAGTACACATCAGTTTAAATATAGTACAGAATAAAATGATGTAGTCCCCATAGTGACTTACACACATACCTACCTTCCTGTCTAAGAAGGTATTGCTGCGTTGTTTAAGGGTGTGTGATTTAAAAAATAAAGAAAAATACAAAATAATATGTTAACCAATAATATAAAGCACAGGCTTTTGATTTTAACCTAAAATTGCATTTAGGAATAGCTAATAGAAGGGCAAAAAAATGGAAGATTGATATTTCGTTAGAATGAATATAGAAGAATTTCAACTGAATCTGACAAAGAAATGAAAAAGCTTTGCTTCGGATTTATTCAGAAAGGCCAGAAAAACTGACAGTGTGAAAGATCCCAACTTCCATCGGTTTGATACGGAACACAACTGACAAGAAAGTAGAGGCTTCTTTTAAAAACATGCATAAGATTAATATGAAGGCAAATACATTTTTGGAAGAACAGTAAAATTCATTTTGATGTACCATAAATGTTTATATCAGAGAACGATTACTATTTGTTTAAGATTAAATTGAGTTTATTACTTTTTAACATGGACCTAATTTCTTGTTTTATGAAATATACCCACTTTTGGTATTATATTTTACTAAAAAGTCAGTTGGGGCCGGCCTTGGGAGAGTGTGGTGCTGATAACACCAAGGCCACGGGTTCGGATCCCTATGTAGGGATGGCCGGTTAGCTCACTTGGGAGAGTGTGGTGCTGACAACACCAAGTCAGAGGTTAAGATCCCCTTACCAGTCATCTTTAAAAAAAAAAAAAAAAAAGTTGGTTGAAGTTTTTTGTTTGTTTGTTTGTTTTTTTAAGGAACAAAAATCTGATATGTTTCTAAGTAATTAAATCTTGCTTTCTGATGAATGACAGTGGTTGGCATTCGTGCATTCAGAACTTCTGTTGCAGGTTTAAATCATTTGAGAAAGTCAAAGGTCCAAGTGAATTGCAGAAGAGAGCTGTGCAATGATGGCGAGGAGAGCATGTTCAGCAATTTGGCGAGTTTTTATGATATGTATACGACTCCTGTGGTAGAACTTTATGGTCTTATAAGACATGTAATCATCGAAGCTCAGTCTCTTGAGGCTGTCTGTAAGTGTAAAGACACAATAGATTACCTCATCATTCTAATGGGGGCAGCAGGGAAATTGCTTTTTCTCCAAGTGCACAGCAAGCAATAGTTAAAGTGCGCTACATATAAGAGATGCAGGCATCGTATCCCTGGGTACTTGATTTAAGTCAATAACTATTTTGACAAAGGCAAAATTCAGAAAAATACATTAGAAGATAATGGATTTTTGTTGGTTTCATATCTTTTCGCATTATCTCTTCTTGATAGACTGTTGGTTTTGCATAGATATGTGGAATTCATAATCAGTACATTTACCTTCATGTAGATATGAAAATCATGTTTGAAAGGCACATTTTACTGTTTTGTTAAAGGAAAACAACAAATAGTAAAGTGTCCTACTCACTGTGTTTTATGGGAAACAATGTTCAATAGAGTTGGGTCCGTTTTGCTTTCTTTCAGCAACTTCTCTCCAAGTATAGCTTCTTCAGTACCTGAGGATCCATAGGGTTTATTGGTGTCATTTAGTGATAACTTCATTCCAACTGTCACTGAGGCAGTTACTTCCAAATATGGTTCTTCCATATAGTCTTCATGGCTAAGCTACAGATTCATTACTCCAATTGCCTTTTGAATAACCCTGTTTAATATATGTATCACGTGTACCTCACATTATGTTCAAAATTGAATTTATCATTGCCCCTAAATATAGCTCTCCGCCAGAGCTCATTTCTTAACAGTGCACTATCCAAACACACAAACTGGAAACCCAGGCTTCCTCTTTTCCCTTTTCCCACCGTTTGTCACCATGGTCTGTAGATTATTTCTGCTTAACATCTTTTTACTCCCCCTCCTCTGCCTTTTTAGTTCAGGTCAGCATTATTCCTCACCAGTCTGACTGCACTAGCTTTCTATCTTGTTTTCCTCATTCACATCTGGTTTCCAGTCCACATTCTGTCTTGTTCCACACTGGCTTCTGAAGGAAGTCTCAAGTGTAAATATGATTATTTCACACTTCAGCTTATATGGCTCTCTGTAATTCTCAGAATAAAATTGTTCAGTGCTTCTGGATTTTTATAATACTGTATCTCTAATCTTATCTCTGCCATTGTCCCCATATTTCCCTTCCATTCAACCGTTTTGAATAATGTTCAACTCCTGGAATGCCTTATGTCTATTTTTGCCTATGTATCCTGCACCAGGAATTCACTGGATCAGCCATTCAGTCAGTCCTTTTACCACCTCTCCACTTGTTCTTTAAAACTGTGTGTCACCTCTTACAAGTGATCACCACCCCTACCTAACTTGCCCTTCAAAACATTTACTTTGATTCCAAGAGGCAGGTGTTGTTGTAAGGTCTGTAATGCAAGGAAAAACTTGGTTTAGATGCTTTGATTGATCTCTGTCTTCTCCATTAGATTCAGAGTAACTTCGGAATAGTGGTCACAATTTATTTGAAATTGAATTCCACAAGCCTCGTTAAGGATTATTAATAGATGATTTTTTGAATGGTTAAATACAATGCTGGAGTTAGATTTTCTCCTTTCTAAAATAGATGTATTACAGTAAAAATATCCAAGCTATTTTTCATCTGTCACAATACTCCTTTTTGCTATGTGTATCTGTTTGGATATTTTGATGTTTTGGGAAAACTGTGTGAGTCTATCCTTGAAATATCACACTAGATCATAATTCCATCATGCTGATATCTAGGCATTTTCTATTTGTCAGTATCACTAGTGTGTATCATTTTATTAAAATGTATAATACTAATCTTCCATGGCTAGTTCTTTGTCTTTTAAATCTCATTTTAAAATACATGTCTTCAAAGAGAACATTTCTGACAATCCAAAGTACCCACCTGTCAATCTCTATGGCATCCCCAAAGTTAATTCTTTAAATGGCACCTATGATGCTTGTATATTTTCTTATTTATTCATCTGTTTATTGTGTTTCTCCTTCACTAGAATGTTAGGAGACCTGTCTCATGGGCCCTATATCTCTGGAGAAGGGGTCTGTAAATTATGGGCCACCACCTATTTTTGTAAATAAAGTTTTACTGCAACCCAGTGACATCCATTTGTTTACATGTTGTCCATGGGAACTTTTGTGCTACTGCTGCAAAGTGAGTTGTGACAGAGACCATGTGGACCATAGAACTAAAATACCTACTATTCCGTAGAACAATGCCTGACACATAATAGGTGTTCAGTAAATATTTGTTGGATGAATGCATGATAGAAATGAGGTGATTAGAAAATGAATTACACAGATTGGGAGATGCATAATAGAAAGCTTCTTAGACATATTCACTGGCTTAAAAGCCTTCCCTAGAAATTGGGCCACAGTATAGTCATGCGCTGCATAACGTTCAGACTGCATATACTATGATGTTCCCTAAGATAATAATAGAGCTGAAAAATTCCTATCAACTAGTGACATCGTAGCTTAGTTGCACAATGAGTTACTCACATAGGAGCCATAGGCTATACCATATAGCCCAGGTAAGTAGCCTACACAACAACATTGCCTAACAATGCATTTCTCAGAATGTATCCCTGTTGTTAAGTGACACATAACTGTATTTATTCCAGACTCTTCAAAACATCTCCATTAAAAAAGGATGATCTATTACATAACTTGAAGTGATACTAAAAATAGAACCAGAATGATTAAACCCTCCAATTCAAATGATACCCACCATCCACTTATCACTGAGGGTTGAGCAGAAGAACAGGAAATACAGTCATTCCTCAGTACCTGTGGGAGGATGGGTCCAGGACCTCCAGTGAATACCAAAATCTGCAGATGCTCAAGTCCCTTGTATAAATTGGCATTGTATTTTCATATTACCTCTGCACATCCTCCCCCATACTTTAAATCATCTCTAGATTACTTATAGTACCTAATACAATGTAAATGCTGTATAAATAGTTGTCATATTGTATTTTTTAGGGGATACTGAGAAGAAACACGTCTGTACGTGTTTAGTTCAGATGCTATTTTTTTCCCTGACTATTTCTGATCCACGGTTGGCTGAGTCCACAGATGCAGAACCCATGGATTTGGAGGGCCAATTGTATTGAGCCATTTGTGCCTGCTTAGTTGTGATGGGGCACAATGAAAGCTGATTAGAGGAGTGGAACTCTTTTACCCTTTACTGAAAATTTCCTCTAACTTAAAAATATGACCCAACATTGACAGTCACAATTTATATATTCATGTACTCTTTCATGTATTAACAAATATGTATTGAGTACTAATATTTATTAAAAATATTAGTCACTAATGTCCACTGAATGCCTATTATGCATTAAGGGTAGCATTATGTTTTAGTTTTTACAACAACCCTAGTTATTATAGATCGTGCTTTCTCCATCTTATACCTGTATAACTAAAAGCCTATACAATTGTACTGTTTGCCCAGGTTGCACAACTGTGCACTGAACACAGGTTCGTCATATTCCATTGCCTCTTCCATTATATTCTAGGCATTGGCAGGGAAAAGAAATAATGTGTGCTGCCTACTCCAAAGCTACTCACAGTATCATAGAAAGCAAACATAAACAAGGATAGTAATATGTGGGAAGTATTTTAATAGAGGTATGGAGAAAAAGCTATAGGAGAGTGGGGAAGGATTATACTCTGCTAGATGAAGAGGAGGTGGAGTGGGGAAAATCAAAGAACACTCTATAGAGAAGGTGCTGAACTGAGATATGAAAGAAGGAAGAAGTTTAACAAGTAAGTGTGGTACGAAGCACAGTCCAGACAGAGAACAGAGTATTTGTAGTGACATGGAGGCAGGAGTAAACACTGCACCCTCTAGAAATGGCATACATTTTTCATTGTGTCTTGGGCTTACTGTGCATGAAAAAGCAGTAGGAGAGTTGGCCAGAAGGATGGGTGGAAGCCAACCACAAAAGACCAGCTTTTATGGGGAACAACTGAACACTTATAATTAGAGGTGGCATTTGCTGGACAGAATACTGGCTGCAGTAGAAAGAATGGATGGGAGTGAGCTGAAATTGGAGGCAGGGAGACTATTTAAAGGTTATTTCAAAAGACCAAAGCAAGTATGGCTATGGAGCAAGAGAAGAGGATAGAACTAACATGACCTGGTTGTTTACCATCCTCTGTTAAATTTTGTCAGATCAGAAGCCTTTTAGTCACTTAAAAAATCTTTTGAGTACTTGTTTTGATCAGGTGTTGAATTATTTATAGTATTTTAAAACTATGTTGGAATAATTTGAGCTGCTTCAATCAATTTGAAAAATTTAAAGTTTTGTGGGATTTTAAGCTATGAATAAAAATGAAAAATACATGATTTATTAGAATAGAAAAATAGTTATATCTGTATTAAGTTATTTGAGCAATGCAATAGCTAGGACTTATAAATTTAATGTTCGATAACCATAATGAGTACATTGAAATCTGAACAAATCATGCTCACTATGTTGTAAGCATTCTGAAAATTGATAATATTAATGCAGTTGTTTTTCTCTTTGTATATAGATGTTCTTATCTCTGTATACATAACAAAATATATAATGAGTGCTCCGCATGTCCATATGCATATATGCATATGGACCGTTCTCTATACATGTGCAACAAGAGGTATTATAAGGATATTAACCACATGTTGCCTTAGAAATGGTGTTAGAATTCATCCATACCTTTATGTAGTATAACTTTAACTAATAGTCTGTAATTCAATTTCAAAGAAATAGTTGTTTTTCTTTTTTTTTAATTTTCACTCACTGGTCTTGATTACAGTTGACTTCTATGTACTCTGCTTCAATGGATCTGATCTTTCCTTCTCAAAATCATCAGACAACTCTTTTTTCTAAAACTGGTTGACACAAACCTTTAAGTACCAAGCAGTGTGTGTCTCATTGACAATATCACCCTTGTCCCCAGGAGCCTTGTTATTCTTCCTCAACCGTATCTCATTAGTCAGCTCCAATACTTTTTGATCTTTGTGAATTTGGCAGTCTAGATTTATATGGAGACAATAAATTCCCGATGCAGTTGGGCAGTCTCAGAGCAAAGGCAAGAAATTCCCATATCTAATTTGGTCTATACTTCTCAGTCAGAGTTTCTTTTCAGCTTTAACAGACGCTTCTAAGTGTATAATTCTTTGTCTGTGTGTGTGTGTGTGTGTGTGTGTGTGTGTCTATTGTGTCTGATATGCCTATTAATCTTTATTCATTTAAATTATTTAATCCATTTCATTTCTTTTACCAGAATTTTAGCATGTCTATGCTATACTCAAGACATTCACCAATATGATTTGATTTCAGGAGCACCGAGAATATCCCACTGTAAAAATTTCCTCCTCACCAGAATTATACAGTACATTAAATGTTATCATTAGAATTTATTTTTTAGTTTAGCATTGTTTTATAACAATGGCAATGGTTTTGGAAAGATTAGTACACTTTTCCTCATGAGATTCATAGCAAGAAAATTTAGTGTTGCTGGACATTAATTTAGAGCTGAGGTAAAGAAGAGCAAAAGTTCCTTGAGGAAAGGAGAAAATATTAAGATTTAATCACTCATCCTAGCATTGTAGCAGCGAGATCAAAATTGTTTCATGGAAATAAAATACTTTTAAATACTAGGTATTAAGGAAGAGAGAAAAAAATAATGAGAAGGGCAGGTGACTTTCATTGTGTAGTTACTAAATGACAAGAATTATTCTAAGGATATGTAATCGTCAAAACAGCTCTGCAAGGCACATACTCTTATTATCCCCATTGTGCAGGTGAGAAAATTGAGGTTTAGGGAGACTAAAAGACTTTCCGAAGGTTAAATGGCTACTTCTGGCAGCAAGACACAGTCTATGAGTGTGTGGATGGTAGGTGAGAATAGTCTTTGCTCACACTACATGTATTCATATGCTCATTTTAAAAAGACCACTTACTCAAAGGAAAAGGTATCACCAGCAAGTATGCATGAAAAGGAAAACACCTCAATTTGGGGTCCTTTAAATTTGGTCTTAACTGCATATTCATTTCCATATGTCTTCTAACTAATTTCTATGCTGTCATAGTTTCTGTTTTGTTTTTTTAACTCACATATTTTATTTCCCTTTTTAAGATTTAAATAAAAGATCTTTAGGGCATATTTAGCTGTTTTAATTTGCTCAGAGTTTAGCAGGCTATGTGTTTACTGAATATTACTCTAATATATAGAAATAGAGATTTAACACATTTATTTACACTTTCAATTACAAATACTCAAATTTCTGATGAAAATGACTTTGTGAAGCAGTCTCAGTGGAAGAGATTGTATTTTCTTCTTGAAGTAATTACTACAAACTTCCTGGTTTTATATTTACAAAGTAGGTAATGTTCCCAAATTTAAAATGAAAATATTTCGACTATCTGATTCTAATGAAGAGTATTTTATTTTGTGAGATCACTTTTAAATAAATTAGGGGATGGCAGATGGAGCGTGGCTTTATACAAAATAAACAGAGGATTACATTCTAATTGCTGTATATAAAAGAAGTATGTGTTCAAGGAAAGGAAAATAACTGACAAAACTAAAATGATACACTGACATGTACAAAGAAGCTGTTGTCTATGCAAGATATTTAAAGATGTGCACTTTACAATTTTTTAATCCAGCAAGGGAAGAACTGTAATAAAATTATGTTCACCAATTAAATTTTCATTCATAAGTTTCATTCATATTCATATTTGACCTTCACACCAACCCCTTAGGCTATCTAGAATTTTTAGTATAGTATGTTAATTTCTTTTTAGGTGAAAAGAACAGAAGCACAAGAAGTTAAGTGATTTGTTTTAAGTAGCATGTTGTGCCAGTGATTGAGATTCTTGGCTACCAGAATTGCTAATAATTTGTTTCATTTTAATAATACTAGAAACAGAAAACTTAGGATGCTTGAAGGATAAAGCAGAATTTTACCTTGCCTCCTATTCTTATGAGGTTTCTTACACAAAATCTCTGCAGCCCTCTCCACCAATTCTTACAGACAATTATCATTTTATTTAAAATGACATTAAATCTTTCAATTAATAGACATGATATTAGATCCTAGTGTCATCTATTTCCCTTGCATTATTCTTACTTTGTTTAATTATGAAGTGGATTTCTTCTGAGCTTTTCCTATGTGCTCCACAATTTGCAGATTTCATTAAAGCAGAACAGCTGTGTTCGGAGCATCGGCCAGGTGCTCAATCTCCGGGAAACTAAAGAGATAGGGAGCAAGACCAGAAATCTCAGTAATACAGGGGTTAGAGAACTGACAAGGACAAGGGCCTTTTAATATTTGTAGCAAATTAACTGTAGGAATAAGGCTTATCTCCTCATCAAGGTCCTCGTGTGCCTTGGAAACTTCTGCTCTTCAGTCCTCAGTGGGAGGCGGATTCTGGTGCCTGAGATGTGATTAGAGAGATTAGATTTGGTCTTCCCATATCTCTGTCCCTTATTAATCTTTCATTTATACTGGGATTAGATGAAATTCCATTGCCAAATCCACTGAAAAGATTCATTCATTTTAATATTTATGCACACTATCTAGTCCTTAAAGTGGATTCTTTTTGTCTGTGTACTTAATTGGATCAGTGGGTTTCTTCTTATTAACATTTTTCTTCTAAGAGATTAGTGTTGATGAATAAAATTAGTGACATCTCGCTTACCTCATCTGTTAAATGCAACTCTTTTAATGACTACCTTATTTAGTGTGATATAAAATGAACATTTGCTATAGAGATAAAAGATATAAGTTCAATTTAGAATCACAATTATATTTAGTGTTAAAAAGAAAACAAAACACAAACCTCTAATATTCTGTGATTGTTAAAAAATGAAGGGGGTAAAGGAGCTGACATTTAGTGGCATTAAAAACTAGCTTTGAAATCCTTACCTGCTTGTTTAGGTAAGAAGACAGTGTGTTACACTTTCTGGAACTAAAATGAAATTTGCCCAACCAAGAGTGCCAAAATGTAGCCTGAAATATTAACATAATTTAGTACTATAAAGTAATGTTATTTTTAAAAAACCATCTTTCACTTTGAAGAAGTTTTACTGTGGCTTTTTATTGACACTCTGCATTGTAAATATTGCTTTTTTTCAGAATCGATCAATTGTCTCATGTTTGTAGTTGTACTTGGGCAGATTTCTCAACCTGAGCACAACAAATATTTTAGGCTGGATAATTCTTCGTTGTGGGATCTATCCTGTGCATTATGGAATGTTTGGAGCATCATTAGGCGCTACCCCCTAGATGCCAATAGCATTTCACTAGTTATGACCATGAAAAATGTTTCTAGGCATTGCCAGTTTTTTTCAGGGGAGGAGTATTGTTCTCTGTTACAAAGCATTATGCTACAGGGGTATAAGCAATTTCATTTTTCAGATTTAAAATTCTAGATAATCAGAACTACACACAAAATGAAAGATAGAAATAAATAGCTCATAAACAGTAGAAATTTGGGAATCTAACACACACTTGTTTGAGCACCATTTCTATAGCTCTACTGTGTGATTTTTTTATATAACCTTTCTAGGTTTTATTTTTGTCGTCTAACAAGGGAGACAATACTAATATCTCACTCAAAGTGTCATTCTAAAAGTTAAATGAGATAATGCATAGAAAATGGTTAACACCTGTTATCGTATAGTAAGTGCTTAATAAATATTACTGACTTAATATTTGCTATTATGGCAATAGTTTAAATAACATACACTAATTCTGTCTCAATTCAAGGCTGTAATAATATAATGGTATTAATTAAATGGAAATGGTATAGTAAACATTGTAGACAGTTCTCCTGTTTTCCTTATTTAACTGTATGGTATTTAGCACTGGTAAACAAAAATATTTTTTTGTATCTAGTCCCATACATAGCTTTAATAGCTACAGCTCTTATTAAAGACTTATCAAAGTCACTTTGTATTTTAAGTAAATTATAACAAATATTTTCTTTTTTTTTCTAGCATATATCTGCTTAGTTAGAAAGCTGTCGTTAGGATGCAAAGTTTTAGTTATGCAAGATGAATAATTTCCGGATATCTAATAAACAGCATGGTGAGGATAGTTAACAATTCTATATGGTATACTTGTAATTTTCTAAGAGGATAGATCTTAAATTAAATCCCCCCCCCAAAAAAATGGTAGCTGTGTAGAAATAATGGAGAAGTTAATTAACTTGATTGTGATGATTATTTCACAGTGTATACATGTATAAAAACATCATTTTATACTCTAAATATGTACAATTTTTATAGGTCAATGATATCTCAGTAAAGCTGTTTAAAAAAAAAGAAAGCTGTATTTGACATTATAAATAACATTAAGGTTTTTCAAATAGTCATGTAGTGCCTTCAATGCAGGCTGAGGCCTTGAACCCTGAATAAATTTACAAAATGTATTCAAACTTAATACAGACTTAAAAGGGAGCAATAGTGCAACATTTTATTGGTTGAAGTTTGCAGAAGAAAATTGCATTCAGTCAATTCTGTATTCCATGTCATAAACAAGATATAGATATGAGAGTCATGTATTTTAGAAGAATTAGCAGCAAATGTAAGGTGCTTTCTTTGTGCTGTTACAAATTAGATTTTTTTTTCCCTTGAGAAGCCAGACAGAACAATAGAATACTCTAAAAGAAAGAATTGCTGAACACCAAGGCCATGTTTTTGAAAACTAAGTATAGGAAGAATAGAGACATATGCTTGGTATTCAGAATCAATTATCAGTGAAACCTTGTTATGCCATTCAGAATTGAGGACCCAGAGTCAAGGTTTGTTTACCATGTATTCACTGCTTTTAGTAGGCTTGGCCTTGGATATCTATAAAATATTTAATTTTTGCAAAATCTAATTTTCTAACAGAGATAAAAATCTTCATTTCTTAAGTTGACAGAAAGTGAGAATTAATTTTATTCTTAAAATAGACATAAGATACTTAGCTAAGTTTGTTGCTAACTGGGAATGAGTTTAAGACTAGATTGACATTGACCAGTTAGTTTTCTACAGTGAAAAAATATTGTACTTGTAATCTCATGTGCTCGTATTCTCAGTTCAAGCAAGAAATTGGAACTTTGTGTGAATGTAAAACATTACTATTTGTTGCGAGTAGGTATGAAAAAGAGGGCAGTAGTGAATATAATATACAACATATAATATAATATATACAATATGCATATAAGAATATCAAATACAATACAATTTTACATAATGTTAAACAATTTAAAAAAATAGTCAGAACTGTTATCAATATTATTAAGTATATCTGTCCAAATAAAAGGAGAAGTTTTATTTGTGATCAAGAAATATTTCAGCTCTTTTAAGAAGACAATTTATTCTGGAATTCTTATATTAAAACATTACTTGGTTGCTAATTTGTATCGATGTTTCTGCAATTTAATAAAAGTCCTTTGAATTTTGATTTTTTGCTCTGGATGTTCAAATAAAGACATGTATAATAAATTATCTGAAAAAAAATTTCCATTGCAAAAATATGTGACTTATAGAATAATAATTGCATTTTTAAATATAATATATAATAGCAAATGAAAACTAAAATCTGTTGATCTTTAGTGAGTCAGAATTCCACAATTATTATTTTTTAGTGTAGAGTCTTTCTGTGGGTGAACAATACAGTTTTATGATCCAGAGTAATGTTTGCTGAAAATAAGGAATTTTCCAAACAATTTGGTCTTGTTTTATTTATTTCCAACACAAAAGAGTCCTGTTTTGTACTTTTTATTTTAAGAACTATGGTGTCAGGAAAATGAGATACTAAAAATACTTGTTGAGGCTAGAGAAAGGCAACAGCATAACCACATAAACTCTTTGTAATATAAAACAAAAGACAATAATAACAACTTAATAACAACTTTTTACTGTTCTAATGCACTTGGCTTTTTATACAGTTGTAACTGGAATAGTTACTTTAAAAAACTCTTCCTAAATAAGCTCTACTTATAAATTTAGAGAGAGACAGACAGACAGAAGGAAAGGGAGGTTGTATGTGTGTAAATATAATGAAAGTGGCAGGGGCATAATTCAAATCCAGGAAATGACATAAACATGAAGTACTGTGCATTAGTTATTCCATCTACTGCAGATTACCCCATTATTTCAGCATTGTTTACCCTAAGTATACTAATGGCACAGAGATAAGAGAAATGCTGGGGCACCTTAGTAACTTCAGATGAGCTATTTAATTTTACAGCGTTAAGAAAAGTCTGTTCATTTCAGGATACCAAAATAATGTATGTTTATTAATCAAATGTAATTCATAATGTGGATAAAAAAATATAGCCAAATAACCAAGGGTCTAAAATAATATTCATACTTGTTTGTTTGCTTTGATGCCTTACATATTTTTCCTTACATTTTTTAGCTGCTTTTGTATAATTTGAAAAAAGAAATTTCCTAGTGCAGCAATTTATCCTTCTTTCTAGTACTGGTGTTTTAAATAATTTGAATGGTATAATTGAAAGAATTATTCTTGCTCTAAAATTCTCCAGTTAAGAACTGTAGACTCATACTCTCTCCGTAGTATAAATCTCTTGAAGTAGAATTGCTGGATGAAAGGCTATGTGTGTTTTGATTGATAGATAGTTAAACTGTCCTCTAAAGAGGATTACTTAATTTTGTATTCCTACAGCAGATCCTTTGAATTTTGATTTTGAGCTCTGTATGTTTAAAGTTTGTGACTAATAAAATAATGATTGCATTCACAAGTCCTTATAAATATACACTGACAAATGGAAGTATCTGTGTCCTTACACCATGCTGCATACTACCATCAAGCTTATAAGCTTTGCTCATGAAATAGGTATACAATACCATTTCTTTCATTCTAAGTAAAATTTAAAATCAATTCAAATGCCTAGTCTGCAAATTTTGTACATACTTTGCTCATTTATAAGTGAAAACATTTTGAGAAAAACATTTTGAAATCTTAGTAAGGGCTTATCTGAACAAGAGAATTTTCAAATGTATAAACTGGAAATTTTAAAATATATTGCCATGATGATAGAAATATTTCAGAGCTTGACCCCGGTACATAAAAGAATAATTCAAAATCAGTTTATTGGTATCTGATACTTATTTGTTAAGCTATCAAATATAACTAAGAAAAAATTAACAGGCTTAAAAACAAATAAAACTTTATTAAAAATAATTAGATGTCAGTTGTTGCTTAATTTGAAATAAAGAGTCAAGGAAATTAAAGAGATAGAATAGATTGGGGATGAAGTCTATCTGGATCATAAGTAAACATCATTATTTGTTCAGTAGAATTTTACCGTAAAAGTCATGAATATTTAAAGAAAAGTACAATGTCCCACTTTTTTCGTGATGTTTTGTATATTAATATAAATATTCATGAATAGTGAGTATCAGTTCAGGTTATTTGTGTGAATATAAATTTTCATATAACTGGCCACTTAGAGCTCATTGGATCATGCTTTTGAATATGAATTTTCTAGTATCTCAGATGCAAAATGGATCTGAGCCAGCTCATGAATATTCACACACACACAACTGATCTTTCTGAAAGTAATCACATCCATAAAGATGAAAATCTTGTTAGTTTTCAATAACAGAACTGCATTATGATGCTGGTCCCAGAACAGTTTCACAGTCCCCTTGTTTTTGTTGTTTTCCTTTTTTTGTAAATGATACGAACTTTAAAACATAAACCCACATGCTGTGCATCTTTCTTGAAAGAAGCTCTTTTTTCTTTTACCTCTAAAAAAGTGTGTGCATGATTTAACCGTAATTGCATTTGTTTGCTTTATTTTCTGTGGTCATAGAAAAGAATAGAAGAATGTTAAGCAGTACTCCCATCTCCAGTCCTTATCCTAAGCACCTTTTCACTATTTAGATTTGGTCAAAGATTCTCAACTGCGTAGTGGTTCAATCTGCTAATTTTGCAGGAGGCATGATATATATTTTACATATAAAGACAAAGAAAAAAAAAGACATGAGTTTATCTATCTTTTTTTGTAAAAGGAAGATTATATTCTGAGCCAGTTAAAATTTTAATATGTGAAACTTAGGATGCTATAATCATGGAGGCCCATAATTATAAATTATATACTATTTTAGCCCATGTTATAGTCTACATTATAATTGCTTCTCTTTCATTGTAATGAATGATATATGTTTGTAATACCTATCCAAGATTAGTAGTTATAAATAGGTGTCAAAATTAAAAAAAAAAAAGAAAGGTGTCAAAATCAATCACCTGGCACTTATTAACACCATGCTCTAAATATTAATTGAAATAACCAGGAAAAATAAAAAAGGAAAAACTATTATTCATAAAGGTAGTGCTAAAGTATCAGCTAGTTCCTATTTCTAACACTGATATTGTTAACCCTCTGAATTCACTTTTCCTTTATCAAAATGTATACACTTTTTGTTGTTGTGTAAAAACAGTTAATAAATTATGCTTCATGACAAATACCTTTTTTAAAAAAACATTGGTAACATACCAATTTATGTTAGAATGCCACAGAGAATTATTAATAGTTGAGGGTGTGATCTTTAAGCTGTACCCTAAGGTACCATATAGGTATCCTCAGAACTGCCTCTGAGAATAAGGAAGGATACCAGCCAGTCTTCCTCCTGTTTTACATGTCACAGTGGTTCTCAACAAGGAACAATTTTGCCCTACAGTGGTATCTAACAAAGTCTGGAAACATTTTTGCTGGCCACAACTGGGGAGATGATACTGGTATCTAGAGGGTAGAGGCCAGAAATGCTGCTAAACATTTTGTAAAGCACAGGACAACCCTGCAACAAAGAATTGCCCAGCCCAAAATGTTGATAGGGGCACCATCATGTAAAATTTTGTTTGAAGAAATAATTTCCTGTCTAAAACTGTTTGATAACCTCTGGATTAGAATACTTTTATAGATAGATCGATGAAAATTTGTAATATTATTTTGCAAATAAGTGAAAACAGGTCCAATATTTAATTATAAATTTGAATTAATTGATTTTTTCCTTTCCTTTTTTTTTTAAGCAACAATTGTGTTAAACGAACTAAACTGGACAAGTGCCTTAGACGAAGTTTTCAAAAAAAATCGAGAGGAAGACCCTTCATTGTTGTGGCAGGTGTTTGGCAGTGCCACTGGCCTGGCCCGATATTATCCAGGTAAGTGCTTAGCAGTTGAATAATTATCAGAGAAAATTGTAAGTGCCAGCTTCAATGTTTCTTGAGAACACTCTATTACCTACCTTCTCCATTGTAAGAAGATGATTGTATCACACTGCTTTTATAAGGAAAGAATATTCCTCTTTACATAGCTCTATATTGACCAAAATCACTTTAAACTGAAATACCTAAGAAGTAACTGGAGCAGTTGGTGCCTTGAATCAGGCCAGGCTTCTGTGAGACCATGATCAGGTATCATTAGCTATGCACCTTAGGTATGTACCTGGAACAGGAGGTTACCATGAATTCTAAAACAATTCTGAGATAAGGATCCACCTGCTTGAGCTGTGAGTCACATTAGAAAATTGAATAGAATTTTTAGAAACTAAATGAAATATTTTTCTCCAGATTTCAAGTGTGTGCTTGAAATTTGTAACAAAGGTGTTATTGCTTTTTTAAAATGGCTGAACGTGGATTTGGAAAAATGAGTATGACAGGAAATAAAATGAAATCATAAGGAAAACAGAGCTCTCTATGTCTCTCTCTATGTGTCAGGTTGGATTAATTCTGAGGGCATTTCAGTGATCATGTATATTTAGTGAAGATGAATATATTTTATAAATTAAAATGAAAAAGCCCCTTTGTAATGTTCTTTATTCTTATAAATGAAAGTAAAGAGAAGTAAATAGTAACTTCTATAACAAAAATGAAAAAATAATCACTAGTACATGCTGAGAACCTACTGAAAACACTTAAGTGAAATGTCTGTTGGTATTTTAACTTCTCCTTCTTTTACACCAAGCTGACAAACACAAAATGCAGTTTTTTTTCTAAAAGGCATGACCTGAGTTACGGGATATACACTAGGTAATTTGGATTTAAATGGCCACAGTATGACTTTAAACAGGAGAATTTTTCTTGAGACTTGGGTTTTCTAAACATGTTTAACATATAGAATTATTCCCAATAAAAAGCCACAGCAGTGAAAAGGAGTAAAATAGAAATTAGATAAAATCTAGCTTTGGATTGCAATAGCAATGAATAAAAGTATCTGAGTATCATCAGACTGAACGGTATTCAAATTTGGTAAAGACCATATAACTTCTGCATGGTTTCAAATGCCAGGTGGTAAGATAGGTAATAATTATTTTTTGCAGAAATTCAATGCACTAGGAAAGACCAAGTTTATATAAAATATTGAAAAAAAATCATGAGTTATAATAATATATTAATGTTAATATCTGATGTGGGAAAAATAGTATCACGTAGGTTATCATAGTGGAACATTCCCCTTATGGAAATACTACCCTTTGAAAAATACTCTTACATGACTTACTTTATTAGCATGTTAAATATTATGTATCAGGAGATTGAAAAGTTTTCAATAATATAAAGGAAAAAAGCAACACTACTCATGCCCATAATAAACCTGGTATAATAAACCTTAAAATTATATCAGGTGTTAAAAAACATAAGTACAATTTTGAAATATAGGAGTTAGACACCTGACTATCCTGCCCAATAATACACAAATATAAGAATACATTTATCAATACCTATAGCGTTATGTAGCTTTTAAGTCTTATAAATATATTACCTTAATACAAAATCTTATGTACAAGCAGTTGAGAGAAAGGATAAGTCAGAGAAAATTAGGATAATAATGAGAAATCAAGAGCCCTGTACTAGAGAGAAAGTGATGATGCAGAGAAAGAAGGGCTCCAACAGAGAAACTGGAAGAGAAGAGGAAGGGAAGAGTGCGTAGCAAAAGGGAGAGAGAACTTGGGGGTCAAGAAGTGGAAGAAATGATAAGTTATGTTATGAACTTTTCAAAGATGGCTCATTTTACAAATAGCAGTTACCTTTTAAACTTACTAATAAATCATCTATAATTCTTTCATTTTAAATGCTAATTGAAGGATGATGGGTTCAAGCTTTTTAAATCTTAACGATATATTTTTATGTGTGTTCACATTCATTCACTTCATCTTGACGAAGATCTTTTGATGTTTAATTTAGCTAAATTCATGTGGTCCTTCCAGACAATTAGCTGTGGAAGCAACCCTGTGGCCCACCCAGGATACCTCATATTTAAGTTTAGCAGAATGATTGACTCACTGAATGACTATCAGGATAAATTCATTTACCTGTTAGAGGAGGTTGTTTAAAACAGTTTGCTTAACTGCTGTGTATTACACACTGCTGTGTCTTTTTTTTTTTTTTTTTTTGTGACCGGTAAGGGGATCATAACCATTGGCTTGGTGTCGTCCGCACCGTGCTCAGACAGTGAGGCACCGGCCATCCCTATATAGGATCCGAACCCGAGCCTCGGCGCTCCTAGCACCGCTGCGCTCCCAGCGCCACACTCTCCCGAGTGAGCCACAGGGTCGGCCCCACACTGCTGTGTCTTGATGCCACTTCAGTGTTAATGAATCTGTTGCTCAGTTGCTCTTTATGACAGTAATAATATAATAGAACCAAGTCTCTTTAGCAAAGGCATTAAGACAATGTTATAATTTAAAACGTGGACCACTATGTTGTGTTTATCCTAAGATATGTTTTCAACACATTTAACACTTGTTATCAAGTTTAAGACTCTTTAAAATGAAGTGATTCCTTTACAAAAAAAATTCTGTAGACCACACTTCCCTCTCTGATTTTACTATTTTGATACAAACCAAAATAATGTCTAGTGGCTCATCCCTATTTACTGTCTGTTAAGTCCAAGGTCAAAAATAGTCTTTAAATATTTTTAAAGTGGAAATAGAATATATGTTACTTTTGCTTAATTGGCTTTTCACATATGACACTTGGCCCTCAGGCTAGGATCTGCCTACTAGCCGTGAGAACCTGGGTAGGTCTCCTGAAACTTTCTGTGTCCTACTCTCAAATCTGAAAAACAGGAACAGTAATAACTCTTCAGTTTTTTCCCTGGGGGTTATTGTCATCAATGAGATAATATGATGAAAAGTACTTTGAGAATATGAAACAGGCATTTCTGCAATAGTGTATATCAACTAGAATAATTTTACCTAGGTCCAGCATTCTCTTATTCTGAGACATTAAAGAACATAATTGAGGTTACAATTAGTTGACTAGGAAGCTGATATAGAAATGTGGATAGAGATCTAAACATGACCAAGCCGTAATATCGGTCAGTAACATCACATAGGAGAGTTGGTCAGAAAATGTAGGTTTTAGCCAATGGACTTAGGTCATTTTTCATGTAAAGGATGCCCAGTTAAATTTAAATTTCAGATAAGCAATGAAGAACTTTTTACTATAAGTGTGCCTCATGTAATACTTGGGCCATACTTTTACTAAAAAAGTATTATTTTTTTTTAAATCAAAATTCAAACTTAACTGGTTGTCCTGTGTGTGGGGTTTTTGTTTGTTTGTTTGTTTGTTTTGTCTTTTTTTGTGACCGGCCGCACCGCGCTCAGCCAGTGCACTCACCGGCCATCCCTACATAGGATCCGAACCGGCGGCGGGAGCGCTGCTGCGCTCCCAGCGCCGCACTCTCCCGAGTGTGCCACGGGGTCGGCCCGTCCTGTGTGTTCTTTCATTGTTGTTGTTGTCGTTTGTTTTGGGGGGAGTTTGCTAAATCTGTCAACTCTGTCTCTCAGGCTCTCAGTTTCTCTATATGTAATATGGGAAAGTCAACTTCCACATTACTTCACAGAGTTATGAGGATAGAAAAGCAAAATCTATTTTATACATTCATCCAAATGAAAATTGTATAATTTAATTTTAATTCTGTAAGCTACCTATTTTTATTTTATTTATTTAGAGTAAATTCTTGCTATGGAGTCATTGTAAATAAAATATTTTGAAGAAACTATAATCTTCTAATTCACAACAGCATCTAAAAAATATTCTTGTACATTGTTAAGATTTTACTTAGAGCAGGAGGACCATATACTGTGAGGAGGTTAAGCAATTATATTCTTGAACCGATGGCCAGGGTGTAAATCTTACCTCCACCACTTGATGTGATGGTGACTTTTTGAAAACCCTCGGTGACCTCAGCTGTATATAAAACAAGGAGGATAATGGTTAACTTGTAGAATTGTGAAGAGAATAAAAAGCCATAAGTATATTTCTTATCATATTTCCCAGATGTAGGGGAAGGTCAGAGATGGCTAGCCACCCTTGTGATTTTCATTTATAAGATTATTTAAAATACAGGGAAACACTGGCTTCCGATAAAGAGGTCTCTAGAGCTGACTTAATGTAAAGGCACCTCTCCAGTGCTGATTCTGAAAACTAGTTTGGTAAATAGTGGGGATTTGAACTCTAATATCTGTTCTCGGGCTGAACATCAGTCTGCTTTCTTATTTGATTGCTGTGTGTGGAAGTAAGCTATGAAAATTATTGCTGCCTGTCCTTTCTCTTCTTCTTTTTTTCCTTCTTCTCCTTCTACACTCCCTCCCTTCCATCTTTCTCCTCTCTAACTTGGAAGGTGGGTAGGCCCTGTGTTATAATAAAAGGAACATTAAACTGTAAGGAGTTCTTGATTAATATAAAAAATACCATCAGCATCATTTTGTGCTTTGGCTAAGTCATGTTCTATCTCTGTGCCTATTTCTTCACCAGTAACTTGGGATGATTGAACAAAATGATTTCCAAGGCAGGCACTAACTTTATTCACATATGCATCTAAACCTGTAGTGTTTGCTAAGTCCACACTGTTGTTTTGCAGGATAAGTAGAATGACTTGCCTTAGTCATACAGCTAGCTCTTGGCAGAGATAAAGCTGGGACCCATGTCTAATGACATTCATTGAATATGTGCTTATTGGAAGATCAGTTTAATTTATGAATGCTTTTCTTTAGAAGCTCTTAATTGATTTATATAAATTAACTTTAAAGCTATTAAAACTGCTTTCAATAGCTATCAACTTTGTGAATTCTTAATGCATCATAAAAACTGTAGGTACAAACTACTCATTTCATATATTAGTGTCTCCTGAAATTGTACCAATTACTACAGTAATTGGGATTGTAATTAGGAATCAGTGGCTCATTGAAATGCCAATGTAGGCAGCACTTATTCTTTTTAGTTAATTAGTTGCATTTACAAAAAGAAAAAAAACAAAACTCTACTTCATCTCCATATGACATTTACTTAATGTCATTTGTTCTTTCTGTACCCTACCTCATTTGTTCATTTTAAAATCATGCGATTACAATAAAGGGACCTAATGTATGCTGAGTTAGTGTTAAACAGACCTCTGGGTGACATTTCCTTGTTGCTGTATCTGCTAGGATTTTACTGGAACAAAATGCAAAAGAACCTGTGTTATAAAGTGTATGGAGTGACTTTTTTCCCATATGGCTAGTCAATTGCTGTTAAATTGTGTAACACTTACTTGAAAAGTAGCTTAAGAATATTTTAAACATGAAATAGCAGGTGACAAGGTAGTACAAAGAATCCTTTGTAGTTTAGTCATGAAGGAAGCATTTGATAGAGTTCTAGCCAATTTGAAGAAAATGGGATTGCAGTGGAGCGTCCACATCTAGTATTTATAGAAGTACTGCTTTCAGTGATCAATTATCTTTAAAAATGGCTGATTTTTCTGTCTTTGATATTTGTGAATGAATACATGGTTTAACTATAAAGATATCTAATACATTTGTTGATCACGATATAAGCAAATTTTAAATTGAAGTGATTATTGAAGTCCAGTGTATCAGATAGGACTGGCATTAGCTACCAATTGTGATTTTAATGCTATGGAAGTTTGTTTTTCATCCAAGTTAGTCAGAGTCACATAGCCTGAGGCTGGTAGGAAGGATACACAAATAAGGGGTCTACATTCCTATCTCATTTCTCTGTCGTCCTCTGAATGTGGCCTCTGCCTCAGGGTTGACCATTGTTACTTGTGCTCTTTCTTACAGGACAAAGAATGGTGTCCCCCCTCTTTTTAAAGGAACTTCCTGGAAGTCACATAAAGCATTTCTTTCCTCTTACGTGATACTGGCCAGAATCTAGTGATCTTGTGGTCACAGTTACCTTTAAGATGGCCACGTACCCAGCTAAAAAGCAGGGGCTATACTAAGTAAGAAGTAGAGACGAGATATTGGGGGAAAAAAAGAATATCTCTGCCATGGTTACTATGTGCTAATCTGTGTTTTAAAATAACAAGTTGTGTCTGCCTTCCAGAAAATTTAAATCTAATTAGGGAGTAAAAACTTATACATCTAAATTAAATACGTCTTAAATTTAGATTGCAACACAAATCATTAAATGATGAAATGCCAAATAACAGACAGATTGTAATGATAGACTTGCTTCCAAAGGTTTGAAAAAGAAGAGGTAATTATGGACTAGTCATGGCAAAGCTTTATGAACTATGGATTGAAAATCAAGTCAATGAAAAAGAAAAGCCAAACCCCCTCTGGAGGGAAGAGAGGTACAAAGTAAGAACTACAGGAAAATGAATATATGCTGTTGGAGACTAGTGAGCCTAGTTAATCTAATAGTTTGTTACAGAGAAAGAGTAGTATCAAATGAAAAGGTTTATTAAAGTCTGATTTTATAGCCTTGTAAGAATGGGTGGGATTTAATGTGTAGGTAAAATATCACAAATATTTTGGGCAATGGCATACGATGGTTAAAGTGGTGGTGTTAACTCTGACTGGAAGGAGAAAGACTGAGAAGCTTGACCAGAAGGTATACTATTACAATGGTCAGATGTGGAATTGTAAAGATCTGAACAAGGGACCAAATAGGAATTTAAAAAGAATCCTTGGATAGAAACAAGAAACAATGAGGATATCAGAGACTTTACCTAAAAATAAGTAAATAAATAAATAATGAATTTAATGACTGACATAGAGTTTAAGTTGACTATAATTTTTAGTTTGAGTAGTTATGAGAATGTTGGGGCTATGTACTGACATTAAATATCAAAAATATTTTTATTTGGAGAGTAAAATGATGAGTTTACTTTAGGACAGTAAAGTTTGAGGAGTTGACATGAGAGTGCAAATAGTTCTAGTTACACCCAAGCATTGGGTTTATATTCTGATTTTATGATTTGCTTTGCTATATACTATGTATCAGTTGTGTTGTGTGGGGGATATAGCTCACACATATATGAAATAATGACATGCTATTTTGAAGTTCTCACATCACTCTGATTCATAGAGGTGATTCTGGAGCCTCATTTTTGTTGCCTTTTGTATAACTTCATCTCTTACCTGAATCTGTCTTATTTTTCACAGGTAAGGGTTGTAGTAGTTGCTCACTTTACAATCAACTATGGACCAGTCATGTATAAATGATTAAATGATTTCTTTTACTATTCACAGGTTACAGTAGTTAAATAGGATACAAATATGAAAATGAGAGCTGCTTGTAGTTTGACTGGGGAAAACAGTGTATATAAAATGTGAATAAGTATTGGTAAAAAACTTGAGGTGTCTTTAACTTCTAAAATATATCTCTCATTCTGTTCTCTTTTCCTTTATGTATTGCTAAATTTTCATACCTTATGCCATTCATTTTTAGATGCATAAAACATCTTTGCCGTACAAGCTATTTTGTGTTCAGTATATTTATTTAATAAAAAATAAAAGGATGTCTGTCAAATTCGGACATTTTAAGCACTTTCTCAGGTACACTAAATATAAACTTATAAAGAAATATGTCATTATCACCATCACATAAGGAGGATTTATTGACTTATGCAAACAAGAAACTTGTTCCTATAGAATCATAATTTGTTTTTTGTTTTTATAAATATATAATTATTGTCATCTAATTGGATTTATTTGCTTACAAAAACAGGGTACGTGTTTCACTGTCAGAGTTCACACTTTTCTCTCTGCAGTGCATATCTAACACTATTTTCCTTAAAATTCTTCCCATCATTTACCTCAGAGAACTTACTGTGCTCACGCTTATTTCTGAGCCTCCTAATGACTACATATGGGCCATCGAAATGATTAAATCTTTGTGAACCATCTACTTTATTGAATATTCCACTTAACTACACTATTTGTCCTTGTTATCTGCTACTCCTGCTGGCAGACAAATATCCCTTTATATTAAGTGAAAATGTTTTACGTGGGCTATCTGGCATCTGCAGAATTACCAGAAAACCACTCTGTAATAAGGGCTTTTATTTTAAAGATTATGGTGATTTATCCTTGGTAATAAAACTGTGTATCTGTATATGAGTTTCTGCCACTTGTTCATCTATACAAAGTTAGAGAAAACTTCTGAAAATTTGACAGTGGAAATATCAAAATCACTCTCTGGCCAATACAATGACATCATCTGAACATCCTGAATATCGAGTCTAATTGTTCAGAAATAAAATTCAAATTCAAAAATTATTTGATTAAGTCAATATAGTCTGGGCAAAGAAGGGAAGATTGATAAGAACATGCTACACTCCTGTTTCTGAAGGAACTGAGGTTGTACTGAGGATTCTAAAGCCAGTAAGAGAATTTTGCTGTGGAGGAACTTACAGGTGGGTAAAACAGAAAACTTATGAACACATTAAAATGCAGTGCAAAAAGAGATCTAATACAATTATTAAAAGTGATCTGGAGTACAACTTAGATTATCAGCTCTCTGATAAAATTATGCAGGCTGGCATTGTCTACTTAATGACACCTGATTCCCTTACTGTGCCATTCAGACCGCCCAAAGATTCTAACTCAACCCACATCTCCAGTTTTATCTCTCACTATACAGTTCAGCCTTCATCGTGTATCCCTATGTTTCCCTTTTTCTCCTCCTATTTGTTTAGTTTTTATTTTATTTTATAGTCTACAAATCTCCTGTTTATTTATTTTATTATTTTTTAAAAATTTTTGTTCATCTCTATGTGCTTTCTTCCTAGAGACCATCTCTGGTCATATGCATCTTATCCATCACTTAAAATAGAATGCAACCACCACCCAAAAGCAATCTTTCTTCACTTCGTTTTCGCAGAGAACTTTGTTTTTATATGTACCCTATCAGCAACCAACTTTTATATTCTTCCAGAATTTATTTTGCATATGCCTTTCCAAAAATCCCTTGCAATGTAGGCAAGTGCAGATAGAGATAGTTCGTTGCATATTTGCGTGTCCCATAGCATCTAAAACAGTGCCTTGCCTATAGTAAATAACAGGTATTTATTAAATTAAGCTGGATAAACAAGTCAAGATTACAGGTACTAGTGGTGGGAAAAAAAGAGTAGAATTTCAGGGAATTCAATTTCTGAATAAAATGAAGCAAGGAGAAAAAAGCAAATGGAAATGTTAAGAAACACAGAGTTACTATTTTCTATGTTCCTGTCTGCACACCATGGCCATCCCATCCTCTCATTTTTGCCAGTATTCTCCATAATTTTATTGACTGTGTGACAGCAGCCTGTATTGTGTGGATACAGTAGGACAAGGAAATAGCATGATGTTCAAGTCCTAGTCACAGGAATAAGCTTTTTAAGTGGTTAAAATCTAAGCACGTCTTATAAAAATCTATTATTTAAAAAATCTATAATCTATAATAAGTAATTCCAGTGACTTTAATGATATTGGTTTCAAATATCCATATATGGAGTGCTTATTATATGCCATCTGCGGTTCTAAGCATAACTTCATCAAATCTTAGCTGTAATTCTTGGAAGTGGGATCATGTTAGTCCCATTTTACTGAAAAAAGTTAAGTAATTTATCCAAATTCATGCATCCAATGAAAACAAGACAAGAGAATAGACTCTTCGTATTGGTACTTACCCAGTTACAATGATTGCCCATGAGTCTTATTTGTGGTTCTAAGACATAAAGCTTTGGTCATTTGGCATTTGAAAATTTGATCTGGGAATGACCATTGTCTTGGGACCAGTTACTTTTCAGAAGCATATGTTTAGCACCTTTATTTATTTACTAAGGTTATGAATTTAGCCCATCTTCATCTCCCTCATCTCAGGGGTGGCTTACTTGAAGGCATTGCTGAGTACAGAAAATTTAATGTTATAATAAGTTGACTTAGATTTTTCTACCTAACTTAAACAGTTATATCTAACTTATATTGTTATATGAGTGAGAAATAACTTAACATGTTAAGACATGGAAGATTTGAGATTGTTCATTAAGGCATTTTGTGTCACCATAACTAATATAGAATCATTTTTAAATTGTCCATGTGTACCTGTGGCAGAGATTCTCAGCTGCCTACCAAAGTTCTGTCTTCTCATCCCATTGTGAAGTTTTCTTTTGGAAATGACTGCCTAGCGAGGGTCTACATTTCTCAGACTTCCTTTGTCTGTGTATGACCATGTGCCTAGTTCTCACCAATAGAAGGAGCGAAAGTAATATGTCACTTCAAGCCTGAGACTTTTATGACTTGGATGTGCCTTCTGCACACTTCTTCCCTGCCTCTAACAGCCACATGCCCAATACCTTGGGTGACCTTGGAAGTCAAGTGTTGAAGAATGCATGCAAGAGTTCTGCCAGCTTTAGGTCTCTGAATAGCAGCTTGGAGCAGAATCTACGCCCTATGACTAGTAATATTTAATTTAGACATACAAGTGAGAAATAACTTTACCGTACTAAGACATGGAAGATTTGAGATTGTTCATTATGGCATTTTGTGTCACCATAACTAATTAAAAATCTCCTTTCTATTTTTTATGGGGGAGCAGATAACTCAAAATCTGAAGAGGTCAGCTGTTTGTTTTCCTATATTCTCTGGCACCTTGGTATGGGTATATAATCCATACTCTTTTAATGAGGCTCCTCCACCTGGGACCTGGATGTGGGAGCCATGATGCAATTTAGGGACTGTGAAGAATACGTTCTTGGATGGTAGCAGTTGGGCAGCAACACTCAGATTTCTGGAAATTTTGTGAGCTTTGCATTACACATTCACTGAACTAATTTTGGCTTAAAAACTAGTCCCAATTAATTATCTTGGCTTGCAACTCAGAGTTTTTACTAATGATATATGGGAAACGAGCCTCAAATAATGATCCACCAATTAGATCCAGGCAAAAGTACTGGGAGTACTTTTAAAGGCATTTTTAAGTATATGAATTTTTTTTTTATTTTCATGAGACTAAGAATATGAAGTCTTTTAGAATTAGAAAAATACATTTGAACTTGTTAATTGGAAAATGCAATTAGTTGTCATTTGAAATGGTGTTCCTAACAAGAGAATCAGTCCTCAATGCATCGTTATTTGCTTTGTTATTTCATAGCAGCTGAAATGAAAAACTGATACTTTCCTATTATTTTTAGACCATAGTTACTAGAAAATGACTCTGAAATCTGCATAATTTCTCAAGAATATTTCTCTACCACATATTTCAGTATTCTGAGTAAATGTACAGGTAAACACCTGCTTAAATCAGTGATTTGATGACTGCCAAAGCACACCCTAAATATCATGTGAAGTAAAACAGTAGTCCAGTAGATTTAGTAAAAGACACACCTACAGTTCATTTTTGATCAGGGGAGAGACATTCTTATCACTTTTAGTGATAACATTCAGAAATGAGACTCTCACATTGTGGGCTACCATTTCCATTACTCCTTTCTGCCATCCCAAAATCTTATTGAAAAGCTAAAGGGACATCTAAAGTGAATATGTCACTTTTTACAGAGATTTTTAGAAGCTCTGATTTCCTCTCAAAACATGTAGCTTTTACTATGCATGATTATGAAATTGATTATTTCAGGGAGCTGCAGTATATAGGTATCATCCCTTTTACTATTTGATCTTCTATAATTCTGAGCCTATATTAACAATGTACCATTTAAATGCCACAATGGGATTTTACAACAAGTTAATAGTAATATCACAGAAGAAATAGTTTTCTTTAAAAATACCTTAATTTAGTGTGATCAAGGGATATTCCCTAGTAGTGAATATCTCCAAAAAATTCTGAAAAAAGATTATTAATATTTTAAAATATAAACCATCTAAGATTATACAGGATATTAAAATTTAATGCTCTGGATCATACTGTAAATTATAGCCTTTTAATTTTTTCTGTCTTCAAGGAAATATACATTTTATGAAGCATAGTAATACATATCACAGTTAATATCAGTTAGCAATTTCTGAAAACAGAAATCCTAGGTGAATGTGATCTGTAAAGAATTCAGAAATCTAATTTAAACATAACTTTTAGATTCCAGTTTCATTAAATCATTTATCAAACTTATTGCTGACCACTTTCAACTGATGGTGAAAGTTGCTATTGTATTGGCAGTGGTAACTAATCACTTCTCTCATCTTCCCCATGCATTTGTATCAGTCTTGACCCAATTAGGAGAGAGAACAAACACACAGTATTTTAAACAGGGAAATTTTATTTTTTAAAATAAAGAATTATTAACTCTAAAAGAGATTTGAATAATGAGGGATTGGCTAAAAGTACCAAGACCTCTAAAGAATATATGAATCCCAGATATAATATTCTGTAATCTATGTATAGCAACAACTACCCCTAGGGTTGAAATAGAGTGCCTAAGGAAGAGCTCCTAAAATCCCCCTCGACTGAGATCCAGATCTTCTTGTAGAGGACATGATCATGGCCCACCAAGGCAGAGAGGTCACTGTGACACCATATTGGTGGGATGTGCTGGAAATTCTCACTCCGGGGTTGCAGATGTCTCATCAGCAACTGTCCACAACAAAAATCCCAGGGGGCACTACTGGCCATTAGGTGTCAGAGAATCTGAGAGCTCTGCAGGAGCCTAGACCTGGTGAAACTACCCAGGTTTCAGGAGCATGGAGAAAATGGAGAAAATGAAACACAGTGAGAAAGAACAGCCATGCACTGCAGGAGATAGGCACCAGAAAAGCTGTACATGCTGCCAGAGCCTGTGAGCGAACAAACCAGAACCAGGAAGCAGAAATCTTTTCTCATTCAGTGTCTGTTTTGCATCATCTGTGGCAAAGCTTAAAACTGTGCCAACTGGGAAAAGATAAGTATTTAAAGGGCCCCGATCCATTTTCATAGAACAAGCTAGAAGGGTGTATTTGGAGTTGAGAGGCAATAAATGTATAAGCAGCACAACATAGTACTGAAAATAGGAGACAGTTTCTTTACATTTTTAATTACTACTATGATCTTAACTTGGAGAGTCAGCTATTACGCAGGAATAGTTGAAAATGAACTGATATATTTACCAGTATGCTTATTTCTTAACTCTAGTGCTACCGCACACACAAAGAATAAAGTGATAACTTTATGTCACTGACTCTCAGTTTCTACAAATACAAATGCAGGATTAAAAGAAAGTACATTTCCCTGGACTCTCCTGAGCTGGGGTGGTGGGGGGCCAAGGGCCTTGGTCATGCCCTCCCAATGTTGTGGCAACTGTCCACAACAAAAATCCCAGGGGGCACTACTGGCCATTAGGTGTCAGAGAATCTGAGAGCTCTGCAGGAGCCTAGACCTGATGAAACTACTCAGGCTACAGGAGCATGGAGAAAATGGAGAAAGTGCAACCAGCCCAACAACAACCACCAAGCTGCCACAGGAAGCACCCTGGGCTCTCCTGAGCTGGGATGGTGGGGAGCTGTGGGCCTTGGCCACACCCACCAGATACCCACAACTAGCCCAGCAATGACCACTGAGCTACTGTAGGGAGTGCCCCGGTCTCTCCCTACCCCAGACACCTGCAACCAGCCCAGCAACGACCAACAAGCCTCAGCAAGAAGGACCCCAGCTTCCTGAGCTGGGATGGCGGGAGGAGAAGGCTCTTGCCACACCCCTCTGACATCTGCACCCAGTCTGGCAATGACCAAGCCACTGCTGGAAGCCCCCTGGTCTCCCCTGTGGGAATGAGGGTGTGCCACAGGCCTCAATCCCACTCCTCCTCTTTCCTCCTTCTTCCATCCCATTTCCTTCCCCTTTCCCCTCTCCCCCTCCATCCCAACTGCTCTGCAACAACATCACAGAATGTAAAAGAAAGTCATGTTAATAAAAATAAATAAATAAGTAAAAATAAAAAGTTAAAATTCAGTGAAAAGGAGAAAACAAAATTTTTTTTAAAGTACATTTATTATTTCACTAATGTTAACTATGCCAGTAAATGATTATTCTGGGAGTGCTATATTTAAACGATTTCATGTAAATGTGATTAATCATTTAAAATGAATAAATCATTTTATAATAAAGCAACTAATAAAAAAGAAATTTCACAGCCAAGAAGGGGCTTAGGTAGTATATATTTTTTGACATATTCTAAATGGCCAAATTATCTTAGTTGGCTAATAAACCCGACTCAGTCAAGTTCTCCATAGTTTACATAGTTTTTCAGTAAGGAAAAGGGTAAAATAAATTGTAAGGCATAAGTCATTTGGATTAGGAATTATCCCAAGAGTCATATGTCTAAACAGATTCGAGGAGAGGTTCTTTTCCAGCATAAAATTTTCATCCAATTCATCAGCATTTACTTTTCTTCATTAGGTCCAAGGTGTGTGTGTGTCTGTTTGTGTGTGTATATGTATATGTATATGTAATGCCTTGTAAAGCATTTTAATTAAAGTAAATGCAGATTTAATTAGAATAAGTATATATTTCATTTAAACATCAATACAATTAGACAAAGTTTGTTTGATTGCTACAGAAGAGTAAAGGCTGTGAAACTAACACAGTATTATTGAATCTGTGCTTGAATTACTTCAGAACATTGAAATATGTTTAAAGAAAACAACTTTTTATGGAGTTATTTTAAATATAGTTAAGCTTTTAATTATAACTTCAACACGGATTGGTCATTATCAAATTTATGAATATGCAGGTAAAACATTATGCTATTGTATGGTAACAGTTCAAGAACAACAATCTTATATAGACCAAGACAGTATGGCACTGAATGAAAAACAAGGATCAAATAATTGAAAGCACAATTTCCATTAGTTGGCACATAACTTTTCAGTCAAGTTAAACTTTTTGTTAGTAAAGGGAATAAAATGTATGACCTCTGGATATCTGGTAAAACATAGAAGTTATCACCCAGGAAACCCCTATGTCTAAAACTTATTTCTGAAATAATGTGAAAAAAGAGAATTGACTTAACGATGATTTTCTTTTGTACTGCTGTGTTGTTTTCCACTTTAAAGAGGGAAGAGATTGAGGGCATAAAAATATCTCCCGTTTAAACATTACTGCTGATAAGTGGAATTATGTGTATGGTGTTTAAATTTTTTTTTTTAAGTTTTGCATTATTTTTGTAGAGCGTATCTAATGTTTTAATTTCTCTATTTTTTGGTTTTTGTTTTTGTTTTTTTTCTTTTAGCTTCTCCATGGGTTGATAATAGTAGAACTCCAAACAAGATTGACCTTTACGATGTACGCAGAAGACCATGGTAAGAATTTTTACCTGGCCATGGAAAGATGAAATAAAAAAAGTTACATGTTTTGTTAATAAGCTGGAGGGAATCTTTTCATTATTAGAATCAATATTGTCTACTTCTTTAAAATGCTCTAGTTTTTTTGAAAAACAAATATGGTTAAAAGTAAGTGAAAATGATGAGTTCAGGTGGGGAATGATAATGGATACTGTTGCAATGATTTACCAAATTCATTTCAAATGGACTACTGTAAGCTTTATATTTAGTCTCAGCTCTAAATTTCTTTTAGCTGGTGGGGATTTCTATTAGAAGGCTCCCAGTTTGCTTGGAGTAGAGCTCTAACAGAGTGACAAGGTAAAGAGGAGGTAGTTTGCCTCTGGCAGTGAACTAATGAGTCCTGGCCCCAAGGTAAGAACTGCCCCTAGTTATATTCATATAGCTTAGGTTCTATTTTTTTCAAAAAGAAGTTTTATTTGTTCATCACTGTTAAGCCACTCATTCTCCTATGTAAAACTCTAAAAATATTGATAAGCCATAATTGGACACAACTATTAATTTTTTTATTAATTGTATTTTATTTGAGTTTTTAAAAATGTATTTAATGTGTGTATATATATATATTTTTTTAATGAGTTCAGATTATATACAATATAGTGCCTTGTACCCGCACTTTTTATTTCAGTACCTTTGAGTACATATTGATGAGAAGAGATACTTAACAGTATTTAAAAGAAGACTATATGGTAACTTATTTATGAAATCCCTTATTATTGGACATTTAGGTGAGGGTTCTAACTTTTTGCTAGGGTTCAGACTAATTCAAAGAAGCAAAATGTTTGCTTCAAAGGACATGCATTTAAAGCTTTTTAAATGCCCTGTTAAACTTTCCAGTAGTAATTTATGGAAACACCAACCATGAATAATTATGACAGATATTATTAATGCACATATTATTCTTGTTACTGTTTCCCCAATGTATCCCTGTGGAGCCACAGACTGTTGAGTGGAGGCAAAAACTACTAAATCACATGGTTTATGTTCACGAATGTGTTCTGGATTTTATTTGGGGGAAAACTTTGAAGCTAGGTGCCAACCAGAAGAGGTAGACAGTATCCTGTTCTCTCATCTTCCCATTGAGATGTATAGCAGTCCTAGTGTTAAGATGCTAGGCATGAACTAGATTTGTCTTCCCTGGAAATACACCTGCAACCCTGCCACACCACTTTACATTCTTATAGAGAAACAAGCGTGAGTGCAGGTTATAAACTGTAACTACTTTGTCAACACATAGTTCTGTGTAAGATATTAACTGTGCAGAACTAATTGGCAAGTTACCTGGCAGGCTTCTGAAAAGTTAGATTTAGAGTGATGGGCAAAGAGGCCTCAGAGGTAAGTAGAAAGTTGGGTTCAAGTGCAGCCCTTCCTGTTGGGGAAGGCAGGCCCCTTGCTCCCCATCAGTCTGGCCAGGTATTATGAGTTTTTTGGGGTAGTTCACGATAAAATTTATCTCCTTCCACAATCACTGAATTATCTACATAAAACTCTCTTAGAGTCTCTTTAAAATGCAGTGATTCTGATTCTGTAAGGCTGGGGTTGAATTTGGGAATTAACATTTTGAACTTATTCTCCAGGTGATTCTTATACTATAAAGTTTGAGAGCCACCACTTGAAATTCTTGGTGATAACATTACATATTGCACTATTTTTAATTACTTTATTGGCCTGTTGTATTTCTTTTTTGTTCATGTTGCTTTTTCATGTTCCTAGACCACTTTTCTATTTTCACGTCTATATTTTTTTCATTTAAAAATATGATTAACTGTTATTTGTTAGAGTGACTTTTAAAACCTGCGGTCATCAAATGGAGTTCAGGATAATTTTTTTTTTCCCCCTAGAAAAATGTCCTTCCTGAAGTTAATTTCTTCCACTGCTAGTATTAAAAGATATCTCTTTATCTTTTGTTATAAATATCAGAAAAATATACTTTAAATATCACAGCTCTGACATCTCTACTGTTATGTTAAATATAGCTTTTTCAAGCTGACATTGTAGAATGTAAATAAAAAACCATTGTGTACTGAGATAGAATGGAAGTAAGTCTTTGCTTGAAAAAGACCTTATCTCAGACCTTATCAGTAAATTATCAATTCAACAAATATGAATGTTTTACACTTTCTCAAGAAAAAAAATATTTATATGGTATTTGTTTCAGGTACATTCAAGGTGCTGCATCTCCTAAAGACATGCTTATTCTCGTTGATGTGTGAGTAATTAAATATTACATATTAATATACAGAGAATATGGGAGGATATGTAGATAACAGTAAATGCTGGGACTAAAAAATGTTTGATAGATTAAAAACCAATTTTGCTGACTTCTGCATTCAGACAAAGAAGCCATATTAAGGCAAAACAAAACAGACAAAATTATTTTATTGAAAATGAGAAGAATCAATATCACAATGGAAAATTATGACATGGTTTTAAAGTTTGACCTTTTTGAAAAATTATTCATTTGCTTTCAATTTCTGCTTTATATTTTAAACAATATTACAGTACAGTTGCTAAAACCTAAGCAGTTCCTGCTATAAAAAAAAAAAAATCACAACAAAAAAAAAAACATTTAGTTGGCACTTAATGATGCAATTAACTTGTAGGGCTTTGGTCACAAAATAGGTAAATATTAACTATATTAACTGTCAGTACTGGTGGGACTTTTTCAAGGGAAGAGCTGATATATATGAAAGAATTCCAGGTTTTTTTTTATATAGGTCATGTTATTTATTTGTTATATTGCTTCAAGTTAAGATATATATCTGTGTATCTGTGTGTTTGCATTTGCACGTTTTCTAAAATAAGGTTAAAAATGCATATGTAGGACATTGACAAGATTATATACTGCTATGGTGATTTACTTTTTAAAAATAATATCAAGGAATTGGTATTTTCTCTTCAGAGAAAAGAGATATATCCTCATATATTCTTTGTCTCACTGGAAGAAATAAAATCCATGATTTGTAGGAAGCTAAACACATATCACAGGCATCTATCAACATTTGAATATTCCACATTTTGACTGGAAGTAAACAAGTTCTATTTAGTTGTCCAAAGCCTTATAACCCAGCCTGAGAAAGAGAAGATAACAAATTCTACAAATGTAACTGAACTGTTCATTCTCACTTCATTTGTTAAAATGCATTTAAGATCTTCAGGGAATGGAGATTGAGCCAGAGAGGATGGAGTACAGGGAGGAGACTGCTGCGGTGGGAACACTGTGCAGTGGAATGGATAAGGGAGATTGTCTGAGTGGGTAGGAAGGTTGAGAGGGAGAAAAAGACTGATGACTGAGACATAGCTGGTTAATACCAAGAACATAAATAGGAGCAAAAAGTATGTTCGGGAATAATTGTCATTTTGGACATCGAGTCTTAGTTGTTTAGGAGGCAGCTAGAAAAATAAAACTGGGAAAATCTTAGGAGCTAGAGATGAAGAAGTGGGAGTTAGTTGCGTAGAGATGAGCCCTGCAAATAGTGATGTCATGGAGGATCAGAGAATGCGTAGAGACAAGAAAACTAAAGACTAAATCCTAGAGGATATCTGCTTTAAGGTACAGAACAAGGCATTTTGTTCACAGATCTATTATCACAGTTGTTATCAGCTTTATAATTATTGGTATAATCAAGTCAAACAATGGGCTCCCAGTTAATGACTATGTCTATTAACTTCTCTACCCCTCACTTCTAACTTGACCAACAAAGCTGGTATTTGATACATATTTCCTGAATGAGTGAATATGCCATAAGTATCCACATTTTTAAAAAATTGTTCCATCATGTCATTTTGATAATTTCAGTTAGGAGTACATACGTACTGATATTGGTAGGAAAGAAAGGCAAGATTTCTTACCATGTCCCCTCTATCAGAAAATCTGACTTCTTCTACTGCTGATTTTTTTAAAGACAAAAATTATTATTTGAATATTAAATAAATGACCAGTTAGTGCATAAGTTATCTTTTTTCTATGCTATTGATTAAATAAATAGTGAGTAACACTTGTGGATCTATTTGTCTGTTTATAGGAGTGGAAGTGTTAGTGGATTGACGCTTAAACTGATCCGAACATCCGTCTCAGAAATGTTAGAAACCCTCTCAGATGATGATTTTGTGAATGTAGCTTCAGTAAGTATAAGATGACTGTGAAGTTTTCCTGAATTAAATCTGCAATTTCTATCTCCTTCTGATTTTAGATACTTTTTATTTTTACGTTAGATAGGCTGAGACATTTCTTATATGAGACTATCTTACTGAGCTGTCCTATCTTAGTTACTGATTCTCCTATATTTCCATGCCAAGATCCTTTTTGAGTTTCTGAGTTTATACCTGAGTAAAATAATTGAAATAATGAATATGAGTGAAAAGCATTGCGCATATTCTCCTTTGCTCAGAGGAGCTAAAACAGGTAACGTGAGCCCTTTCACTCAATGATACCACTGGAACTCCTGATAAGTAGCAACTTGGCGGTATGATTATATGGCAATTTTCTATTCATTATAATGCTCATTTTTTCCCTGGACACATATCCATATTGTATTATGTTTTGAAACTATTTTTTTTTTTCTTCTTAATACAAGAACCAGTAGACATTTGAATATGCTCTCATTAAAATCTTGTATCCTCAGAGCTCTTAGACCTTCCTACTCGTAGCTAGAAAGTACAGAATTCTGAAGCAGATGAAACAAGACAAATGAATGTTACCATACCTCATTTTCCTTCACAGAATTTAGGCAAAATATTTTGTGGCCATTTTCTGGTGGATATAATTTTACATTTGAAGTGGATATATTTGTAGAAATGTAGATGGAAAAAGAGGGATTTGTGGTGAGGTTATTTTGCATGGAAAATACGAGAATGAATCTGTTTCTGGAATCACTTGGTGGTGATTCAGTGGTGAGAGCAGCTGGTCGGCACTTGATTTGCTGCCTTGACTGGTAGGGCACCACTGGAGAAGAAAAGAAGGCAGCAGGAGACCTGGTATAATCCCTTGTCAACACAACGCATAGATTAATGATATTGATTTAAGAGGAAGAGAACTTATCCCTAAAATGCTTTTAGTGGGATATCCCTGGCGAAGGGTAGCTATGGTAAATAGAACCCAATATCTATGAGGCAAGATTACCTGAAAAATTTCTCACAGGTGATATAATTTTCCAGGAAGTAAATTGGAGGTATTTTATAGTTTAAGTACATTGACCAGAAACACTGTGAAACTCACGTGGGCCAGAGGGATGTGCCCAGCACAGGAAGGAAGGAGCTGGGAAGCTGTCTTTTAACTCAGACTCTGTCTGCCTCATCTGTACCTTTGGAAGTCCTTCAGTTTGTATTCTTGACGTTATTTAGTAAAACTTGATACTGCATAAGATCTCTAATTCACGTCAGTGTGCTTTTACAATCTGACCTGTGTTAGCTCACCTCTTATTTCAACAAAACACAAACAGGTATAATGTAATGCTTGATCTCTCAAGATGATCAGAAAAGATACTTATTTAGCTTTATTTGCATGTAAACACATTCATTACAAAGGCTTTGGAACTGTAGTTCACAAAATTATTATCTTTGGCATAGGAAAAAAAGAAAATCTTCAATTCAGAGCATATTTGTCATACCTAGTGAAATTTATATAAAACTAGCATATATTAAATATTGTTAGTGTGTGAATATGGCTTGTTTCAGAAGCTGAACTTCACTCATGGATTCAAGTGTAAGCAGTTTACCTGGGAGGTGGGCACAGGGAACACTTCTAGTCAAAGGAGTGGGGAGTGAGGCAAGGGGAGGAAGGAAGCCAATTAAAGGATCCTAATTTAATTTATAGAAATGTAATTCTGCTGAGGAATTCTGGAAGCCAAATCCAAAGGAGCTGGGGTGTTAGATACCAGCCTTGCCATTTGCGGGGCAGAACAGACTCTGGACACAAGAGGGAGGACTGAAACAAAAAGTTGTAGGTGCTGGTGGTTAGAAGCCTGGCCAGTGTATCCAGTCAATCATTCTTAAATGTAGAGACGGGTCATGGTTTTTAACAAGTAAACAAATAAACATGGTACAGGATAATGGACTGCCAGAGTTAGAACTAAGGTCATGATTTATATTTATCTGTTCTCTCTTCTAATATCCTTCCTAATTTCCCTATACACTTGGCCAGCTCCTGTGCTACTGGTACCTTGCTTGATGGAATCACCCACATTTTTACCCAGAGGCCTATGAATCCATGGTTTCTGTGTCCATACAAACAGTGGTTTCTACAATTACCCATTCAGTTATCACCACTATGGAAGTGTTCAAATGAATCCCCAGAGTTCCATGCACAGTCCCCACATTATATAGCAGCAACTCTCATGATAATCTCCTTATCAATCAGAACCATGCCAATAGAATGCCTGTTTTTTGTTTTGTTTTGTTTTTTCTTCTGCATGTTGGTCTAGTGATATGAGAAGCCCAAAATATCCAGATTGTAGTTATAGATTTAAGTTTAGTGAAATTCTTACTGTGACTGCATACTTTGTGCCTAATCCCATAGATCTATCCCCATGCTTTTCCTCCAAAAAACTTTGTCTGAGGAATGTCTTCCAATCATGCCCCTTCCAGGGCCTTGGCCAACCAGCCAAACCCTTTACCACTACACAGGAGTCTAAGCATTTTCTTTTCCCAGGCTACTCGTTTCTCCACGCTAAGTTGATGACCAGGTGTATTTTGCCTTAAGATCCCTCAGCACCTATTCCCTTGCATGTTTTCCCAGTATTTGCTGGATCTTATTAGGAAGATCCTGAAACTATTTTGTTAAATATTTTGTCTTCTGTTTTCTTGGAGCAGAAACTACTTTTCCAGGTAGGTCATGATGGGATCTGGTCTTTTTTTTTACCTAGAGACATGAGAGGAGACGGAATCAGATTGGGAGAAGAGTAACCATTATTTTCTATGGTCTCTAGAGAAGCTGCTACCCTCTAACTAAGGGGACCAGGTTCCTTCTGCTTATCCAGAGGGGATAAAGGAATTCAGAAGTTCAATGTTCTCAAGTGTATCCACCCAGATGTCCTCATCCTAGTATTAAAGTCCCATTTCTTGTCTATCAGTGCCCTGCTTTTTCCCTAGAAACCCACCAAGGCTGTGAATGTAACCTCCTTTACAATTCTGTGATTCTCAAAAGCAAATTCTGAGCATAATTTCTAGCACATGTTGACCTTCCCACAATAGGAAATGAGAATCTCTTTATTAGTTGCTATAGAATCTTCTGGCTTTCTTACTTTGCCCTAAGTTGAGAGTTGGCTGACCTGAGGCTGTCAATTTCTTCAGTGAAATTTAACAACCAACCAAGTCTTAGCTTTATGATTACTATTATTCCCAGATCTCTCAAAGTCTAGGTACATCTCTTTCAATCTATATTCTGTTCCAGTCACTGCAGATGAAAATCTTAGCAACTGTGACCCTACACCATCTGAGGAGTCTTCTTGACTTCTCAGTTACCAATGGGGCCTTTGTTGCTGTATGGTTGGCAAATGTTTCAATTCTAGAATCCTATCTTGAGGATCTGCTTATTAAAACCTTTAAAACCACTGCTGGTATCAGCTTAGACTGGGCTTCCCCAGAAATAGTCACTGAGAAAAGGATTCAAGTTTAAATGGTTTATTTGGGAAGTAACTTTAGGAAAGACTATTGGAGAAATGTGGGAATTAAAACAAAGAAGAGAACTAAAATACGTTATCAAACAAGTCACCACTCTGAATGAGTGAAGGTTATTCCTCTGGGTCATTCTGGGAACCAGTGTAGAAACATGAGTCATTACATGAAGAGTTATCCCTTCCAAGGGGAAAATGTGCTGAAGTATATAAAGTTGGTGACTGCTCCCAAGAGACTTTGATTCCCTGGTATTTCCAGATCACCATGTATGATAGCAGAGGGTTCCTTGCAATCTCAGACAGTTAAAAGTTGGGCTGTCATGAAATGAATTATGGATGGGGCGCCAATAGCATCTGCCTCAGTTGGAAACTGAAGAATGCTATTAATAAACATGTTTTAAAAAAATTACTGATTAAGCAGGCTTTGAATGAATTTTATACTTTTAACATTTAGCCAGCAACTAACAGTTCTTTCCTACTTAAGATAAAGATGGTATTGACACTGAGATTCATGAGGCCTTACAAATTTTAAAGGTCATTGCTTTTCCTAAAAATATTATGGTATTTAAATGTTTATTTCTTTGAAAATTGTTGAATAACTTCTTTAGAAACACAATTACTAAGAAACATTTGCAAGATAATTCCTTGTGGTTTCTGTGAGCCAGGTTAATACAGACATTACTGATACACTGACAGCTTTTTTGTAAATCCTATCTTGGTTGTCCTCACTGGTGTGGCTTGAATGAGCTAAAAGCAAATGGGCAAAGAGAACATGTTGCTTGTAGACATAACTAGGAATGCACCTGATCTGGAAGTAATTAATGCATCTAAACACCTCAAGTTAAAAATTATAAAAATATCTGTCTATATTCAAAAGTAGGAAAGAAGAATGATATTGAAAGACGCACAACTCCTGAAAATTGTAAGGTGGATATTACAGGAAGATGAACTCATAGTGATTTCCCACTCTTCTCCAGAGAGATTTCTTACGGGTTTCAGCTCCTAGTATTAATGATCTCAGGTCCTAGCTCCTCCTTAGGCTTCCTTAGTTTTGGTTAGTGATTTTCTCTACTTTAGTTGTTTATGGCTATCACCATAAGGGGACAGATTTTTTTTGTTGTTGTTGTTGTTAACTGTACTGTGAATTTTTTAACTATGTACTTTTACTATTTCAGAATAACCATTAGTAGACTTTTATGACTGAAAACTCACTAAATGATTTTAAGTGATCATATTATTCTAGAAAAAGACATGCCCTTCAGAAAATCAGTAGAAACGAGATCTAAAGTAGACATGTGTTCATTATTTTTTCTTATTTGCACATTAATCTTATTTTTAATCATAAGTGATAGGTAATTATTAGAGTTATTTTTTTAACAATGTTCATGTGGCAGAAACTGTTCTAAGTGTTTTTCATGGCAACTCATTCAGTCTTTATAACAACCTTGTGAGGCTGACAATATTACTATCCTTAATTTTACTAATAAGGAAACAGGAAGAGTTCTAGCAACTTTTCCAAGGAAGAAGACAGTATTGGAGCATAGTCATCTTCATTAATGAGTCTAGATTTAACCAAAAATTTTGAGGCTGAATCTTCAGGAAAAAAATATAAAATAGATTTCCTAATTTTATAGTTACAACTGATACTCTGAAATAAATTCTAAAATAAGTTAAAAATAATGATTAGGTTATAAAAACAAAGAGAAATGCTTCCTTTTAAGTATAAATTTGTTATTCCTTTTTAAAGAAGAATACTATTTGTGTTTTGGTGGAGGAATTCTTTTTGTTTTTTATTTTATTCAAAATATTTTAACACTTGTACATGTTTGTGGGGTACAGTATGTTGTTTCAATACATGCATATATTGCACAATGATTCATTTAGTGTAGATAGCATAGTTTTATACCCATTAGTCAACCACTTCTCAATCCCCACCCCCCCACCACACTTTTTGTAAGCATTATCCCAATTTCTCCTTGCATGAGAACCATTTTTTTTTTTTTTTTTTTGGATTCCACATATGAGTGATGTCATGCAGTATTCGTCTTTATGTGCCTGACTTACTTCACTTAGCAGGATGGTTTCCAGTTCGACCCATGTTGCTGCAAATGATAGGAAATCATTTTTCTAATAGCTGAGTAGTAATCTATCATATGTATATACCAGTTTTTTAATCTATTCATCTGTTGATGGACATTTAGGTTAATTCCATCTCTTGGCTGTTGTGAATAGTGCTGCAGTGAACATGGGAGTGCAAGTGTCTTTTCGTTATACTGATTTTATTTCCTTTGGGTATATACCCAGTGGTGAGATAGCTGGGTCTAGGGTAGATTTATTTTTAGTTCTCTGAGGAACCTCCATACTGTTTTCCACAGTGGTTGTACCAGTTTACACTCCCACCAACAATGTGAGAGAGTTCCTTTTTCTCAGCATCCTTGCCAGCATTTCTTATTTTTTGTCTTGTTGATAATAACCATTCTAACTAGAGCAAGACAGTATCTTGTGGTTTTAATTTGCATTTCCCTGATGATTAGTGATGTTGAGCACTTTTTCATGTGCCCATTGGCCATTCGTATGTCTTCTTTTGATAAATTTCTTTTCAGGTTCTTTGCCCATTTTTTAATTGGGTTATATGGGTTTTTTTTTTTTTTGCTATTAAGTTGATTCAGTTCCATATATATTCTGGCTATTAGCCCCTTGTCCAATGTGTAGTTTACAAAAACTTTCTCTCATTCTATATGTTGTCTCTTTACTTTGTTAAAATTGTGCCTTGATATATAGAAGCTTTTTAATTTGAAATAGTCCCATTTGTATATTTTTGCTTTAGTTGCCTGTGCCTTTGTAGTCTCACTCAATAAAGTGCTGCCCACTCCCATTTGGTGTAGCATTTTCCCTGTGTTTTCTTCTAGCCATTTCATAGTTTCAGGTCTTAAATTTAGGCCTTTGATCCACTTTGAGTTGGTTTTTGTGTATGGTGAGAGATAGGTGTCTACTTTCAATTTTCTGCATGTAGATATCCAATTTACCTAGCAGCATTTGTTGAAGAAGCTGTCGTTTCCTCATTGCATATTTTTGGCACCTTTGTTGAAAATCAGTTGGCTATAAATGTGTGGGTTTATTTTAGGGCTCTCTATTCTATTCCATTGGTCAATTTATCTGCTTTTGTGTCAGTACCATGCTATTTGGGTTACTACAGCTTTACAGTATATTTTGAAGTCAGGAAGTATAATATCTCCAACTTTGTTCTTTTTGTTCAAGATTGCTTTGGCTATTCAGAGTCTTTTGTGGTTCTGCCCAAATTTTAAAATTGTTTTTTCTGTTTCTATGAAGAATGTTATTGGTATTTTGATATGGATTGTATTGAATGTGTAGATTGCTTTGGGTAATATGGACTTCTTGATTATGTTAATTCTTCTGACCCATGAATATGGAATATCTTTCCATTTATTTGTGTTGTCTTGTTTTTTTCACAAATGTTTTATCATTTTCAGTGTAGAGGTCTTTCACCTCCTTTGTTAAATTTACTCCTAGGTATTTCAGTTTTTTGGTAGCTATTGTGAATTGGGTTACTTTCTTGATTTCCTCTTTGGCTATTTCATTGTTGGCATACAAGCAGACCATAGATTTTTGTGTGTTGATTTTGTATCTTGCCACTTTACTGAATTTATTTATTAGTTTTAGTAATTTTATGGTGGAATTTTTAGGGTTTTCTATATGTAGGATCATGTTATCTGCAAATAGGGGTAATTTGATTTCCTCCTTTCTGATTTGAATGTCTTTTATTGCTTTCTCTTGCCTTATTTCACAGACTACAACTTTAGTTCTATTTTGAATAAGAGTGGACAAAGTGAGTATCCTTGTCTTGCTAAAGATCTTAGAGGAAAAGCCTTATAGAATTTTTTATAGAATTTTTGTCCATTCTATATGATATTAGCTGTGGATTTGTGGTATATATCTTTCATTGTGTTGAGGTATTCTTTAGAGAAATCTGCTGTATTTAGGCTTGAAAAAGCATATATGCATTGGATTATTTGTATATTTGCAAATAAACAACTAAACGCTACATCTGGATTAAGCATTTTACCTAGGTATAATATATCTTTTTTTATGTATTTATTTACTTCCTTTAACATGTATTTTTTTACTCCTGTCAAACTTTATATATTCTTATTTACATTTATATAACATTTACTGTCAACCACCTTAACTTCATAATTAATTCTTATGGAACATTTTGGCAAGAAAAGAGTCAAATTGTATTTTCGTCTTTAGACCCTTTTCATCAAATACAAATTGAACAATTTAATAATATGGAAATTCTCTGGATGAAACCTTCAAAGTATGATTGTAACTTCATATTGTATGTGTGTGTGCATACATGTATGCATATGTATTTTTTCCTATTTTTTTTCTAAAACTGTTTGAAAGTCTAGGAAAGCAACATTATAACTTTTAACTTTTGTGATTTCAGGGATGCATAGTAATAAAACACTGAGGAAGTAGGGAAGTGGTTCTATAGTAAACTTTGACAGTAATTTTCCCACAGAACCCCCATGCATTTCTCTTCATCCTCATATCTAAGAGCATGTCAGCCATCTAAAGACTAGTGGTGCCATCTGTATCATTAACACTTTTCCAAAGTGGCCTAGGACCACCAGACAGAATAATCGAGGAGGCTCTCATTTTTAGGTTTATATATCTAAGTTTCTTTTATTTTTCAAAAAACAGTCATTTTTATGCCTAAGTCATGTATATGATGTCAGAACTAATGCTGCATCATTCCTGAGTGTTTCTCCCTTCTCCAGGGCTGTTCTTTGTTGCAGTAAGGAAGCCTGCTGTTAGGCAAGGCTGAAATGCAAGAATAATGTGGCTGTTTTCCCACTAATCCAGTTATAAGCTTTGACAGAAGTAAATGGTAGATGATACCAGCATCAATTCAATCATAGCATGTTCTGATTTACAGGAAGGGAGTGAAATTTGTTTATGAGTATGAGGGAGTTTGATGTTTTAGGAGTAACATATTACAAGCCAGTGGAGGCTGAAAGGAAAATGTATGCTGATTATGGACAATATGTTAAAAGTTAACAACTAAAGATCTTCATGAGTTTCAATAAAACCAGACATTACCTTACTTAAGAATTAAACACAAATGTTATGACTACGTTATAGATCTTTGAGCCAATTTTCTTCTTGGAAGCTTTTCTAATTCATGGTCATTATAAAATGCTATCTTTGATTTCTCACCAGAAAAAATAATCAAAATATAATTTCTTATAATATGTTTTCTATTACTTATTGGGTAGAACTTTAAAAAAAAAAATTTCTTCCTTTTACCCAGATTGCAGTCACTAAATAACAGTTCTAGAAATGATAGTCTGTAAATGCAATTGCAAAATGAGTGGTGAGGAACCATGGCCAAGCAAGAAGCTGGGAAGGAAAGGTGATCCCTACTCCTGCTAGAATCTTTTCCTTAAATGCAACTGCTAAGTAAGCCTGCACATTTCCTGAGTATAGACTTCTGTGTGAGACAGGTCAGTGCTCATGTGTGTCTGTATACAAAAATAAAAAATAATCCTGAATATGATATTCTAAAGATTTTAATGCCTTTGTTTTCTATAGTCTTTGGATCAGGGAACCAATATTTGTTGGTTCATATGAAGTAAAGAGCAATATGATGGAATGATCTCGCCAACACATCATACCTGCATTGACAATATTCGTGAGGCTCACCTCTGGTTTGGTTTGGTGGCTTACTGTGCACTCTTCTCAGGCAATTCTGCCTTAGGTGTACTGGTAGAACTGCACAGGGATAATGCATGACCTTTGAGACTTCTGGTTATGTGACCTTGTACAAGTAACCTAAGGCTTATAAATCTGTTTCCTCCTCTTTAAAATGGGAAGAATCACATTGAACTTGCCAAAACATTATTAGGCACCAAATGAAGTGTCACATGTAAAATGCTTATATACTGCAGTCATTATGGTTATTGTTGTTGTTGTCATTACCATTTTCCAATGCTTTTCTGTCAATCGTTGGGAGACTATTCTTCATGAATCTCACATTTTTTCAAGTCTAAGCATTAACAGCTAATTTGTTCAGACTTACGTATATTCCAGGATAGTAAAGATGGAGATGTCTCCTTCCCCAGAAGAGATTTACATAGCAGAGTAATGAAGATATTGTCTCTCTCTCTCTCTCCTCTCTGGAGGGGAAGATGGGTGGGTAGCCAATAGCCCCAGTGTAAGATCAGGGACTTCCTCCTCTTGGGAATCCTTGACTGTATACACCTTGCTACTTGTGCACACAACCCCTGGCCCTCCTCCTGTTGCCCTGTGGGCACTGGGGTTTGGGTAGCTGTTGTAAAGAAAGATTTTACTTTGGCTGCTGCTATTGCTCTGAGTAGTAAACTGTCCTTTGTCTCTGACCCAGAGGGTTTGTATTTTTCAGCCAGTTATCTATGAAACTGTAGGAGGCTAATTTGTTACTTTGCAAGCAGGGTAACATCTCAGACACTTCACAGTTTGTGACTTGACATTTTAATACTAACTAATATCAGAGTGGAGGTTTGTTTAAATATGGAGTTGTACTGTATAGGCATGATTTCAATTGCTCCATTTCATAGGTGCCTTAAATTTCAGTTTTCGTTCTACAGGATTCCTAATTTGCTTCTAGATAAGGGCTTTTTTTTTTTTTTTTTTACATTAGGAACTTTCCTACTCAGCATATGATAATGAGCATATTTGTAAATTGTCTCACATTTTGAACTTAAAGCTTTTTCTACCCACCCCTCAACTCAAAATATCTTACAATACAGGCTCTTTTTTGCTAGAGCTCAAATAAAATAAAAGATATTTGGCATGCCAATTACAGTTTCGTAACAAATGAAATCTAAGAGAATAATTTCATTTGTTGTCATAAAAAATAGCCATCCATCTACATTTCAGGAAAACTTTGTCAGTCCATACCTCATTTATGTCAACAAGAAGATTGTAGTTTATATTCTTGCTGCTCAAAGCCGGGCCTGAGGCCAAGCATCAAAAGTATCTGTCGCCTGGCAGCTCTGTTAGGCAGTAGTTAGAAACGCAGAATCTCAAGCTCTACCCCACACTTATGGAGCCAGAATCTGCATTTAACAAGTTCCCCCAGTGATTTCTGTGCAAAAATTTTGATCACATTACTGTTAAGTGTGTGTACAATAGGTGGGGTTTAATGCCATTATGGAAGAGGAAATCAGGGTATATTAAGGAGGTACATTTTGTAAATTTAACAGGCATCTCTCTGGGGCTTGTTATAACTAATCATGTTTATCATTGACGTATATTTTAAGATCTTGGTAATTTACAGAATTTCCAATACTATGAATGTTTATAAATACTTTTATTTTGTAGCCATTTGCTTTGTTTGGGGGGGGATATTTAAAAAAAAAAAAACAGGAAGGAGTGGAGTTAAGGGCATTAAAAGCATACACATTTCCTCTTACGTATTTGATTTTTTTAAGGTAAAAATGGGTACTTTAAAAAATACCTATTTAAATCACATATAAAGAAATTATAAACTGTAAAGAAAAGACTCTGAAGAAAAGGACAAATTTAGGGATATAATAACAGGGCAAAGTAATCAAGGTTATTTAGTTTAAAAAAAAAAAAAAGAGATGCCAGAGGGATGCCAGCAGCTAACTTAATTGCTTTGCAAATATAAGGAAGGTTTATAAGAAGGTGTTGACAAGTATGAAAAATATTTTTTTTCCATTAATTACATGGTACAGTAAGCTTTTGGTACTTAGAAATTAGTTGTATAAGCAGTTTTAGAAATAGCAAAGTAATATTCAAGGTGATGCAAAGGCAATACTTTTTATCCTGAACTATTGTCTTTAAAATTATAGAAGTTATTGACTTATTTGCTATGGGTTGAAGGATTAGGAAGAGACTCCATGTGTGTTGTGTCAGTACTTATAGGGCAAAATTTTTCAAATTATATTTATTCATTTAATTTTGAGTATAGGTAAAGAGAGTGACTTGGGCTGGGCTGAGCTATAGACATAGCAGAATTGTTCAGAATTATGTAGATTGAATTAAATTATAATTAATTGCTCTTAATTATCTAGTAGACAACATTCAATAGCAATATATAAATTGATACTATTTTAGCAAATTTTAAAGGAACTAAGAAAGCATTTTGAGAATTTTGCTGCATATAGTGTAGCTTAAAAATATGTGCTAAGACAAGAAAATCTTTTGTTTGTTAAAATAGAAGAGTCTTTGTCATAAAGTGATAATTTGCATAAGTTTTCTTATAGACTTCATATACAAATTTTGGGCATTTACCTTTTCCAACAATTAATTCACCTTCCTAATGTATTGTTTGTTCACTGATTTACGCTTCTTGCACTTTTAAAAATATATTTTAAAATATTTTTTCACTCTTTGTGAATTCTGTCCTGTTTAACCCTATGCTCTATTAATAGGTATCTTCTTTATTCATATTTTTGATTAATTTATACCATAATCATGCTCTCAGTTTTTAAAATGTTCATATTCAATCTCAGTATAACTGAGTTAGATTGAATATAATTCCTTCAGGCCGAGTCGATAACTTTGGTCAACTGTTTTTGTTGATCCCAGGTGCCAAAGAACTCATTGGTGATGTTAATAACCTTGCTTTAAGCAGGTCTATCCTTTTTGCTTGGTGCATGTCTTATAGATTTGTGCAGATTAGAAATCACTTCTGTTTACTCACATGATCTTGATGCTTCTAGAGAGCTGCCTGCTTATCTCACTGACTTTGCTCAGGTCTTTGCTCAAATGCTGCCATAACAGAGAGCATTTCAATTCGTTATTCTGTCACTTTAGTTATTCTCTATCATTTTTCTTTATAGCACTTCTCTTTACCTATTTTATATACGTTTGTTCTTTATTTTCTATAACCCTGTATTTTCTTCTCCCCAAAATTATATGCTTCTTTAAATTCTGAGAACTGTCTGTTTTGCACAGATGTTACTGTGTATAGAATAGTTCAAAGCACATACTGGTCATTCTTCAATTTGATTCTACTTTTTGTCGTTTATAACCCTGCTGGAAAAAAAAAAAAAAAGTACTACATAGGTGTCAGGATTTTATAAGAAATTTAAATTTTTGATAAGTTAACTTTGAGTTCTTATATGACCAATTATCCTCATTCATATTATCAGTGTTGCAGTGTCTCTACTCTGCAAACACGTTACATATGGATATCCTTCTCTTTGTGATCTTTAAGCAAACTGAGCCATCACCGTGCTGTAAATGCTGTTTTTTCAACTAGGGAATATTTTGCAAGTAATCAGCTTCAGGTATCCTCATGAAAATATTGCATGTATTGATCAGGTCTGCATCACAATGTTGGTAAAGAGGAATTGGTTAAACAGGAGGTGATCATTTGGCCATTTCACTAAGGTTTTATCTTTGGGAGGTGGCATTTAAATTTCCAGAGGGCTATGAAAAAATAGTCATAATAGAAATGATCTGATATGATGGTTGCATCTCGAGAATGATGGAGTAAGAAAGAATTTGGCCCATCTTTCCAGCTGGACAAGTGTTATGGAATCGGGATTACACAGTAGTTGATTAAAAGATAATTGAGAAAATATAAATGTCAGGTTGAGATTAGTGAGGAAGCTAAATACAAATTACTTTTTGAAAGAAAGGAATAGCACACTCTCAATTGCTTAAAATTCTTCTAAATGCATATAATTACAGAATTTAAAATTTTTCTATTTCAAATTATAAGTAGATTATATTAAAAATGATACTTGGGACTTACTTCAACAAAAGTGAACAGGCAATATTGGAGATGTCCTGATTCACGTTCATTGGAACATTTGTTTTCAAAGGAAAATATTTCTTAAAACTTTTAATGTATGATGATTTATATTTACAGGCAAACACAAATTTTATCTTTATAATTATAATACAGAGAATTGTATTCTGTTTTCTCTATTGGTGCCATTTTCTTTTGAAATATACAGAATTTATTATTCCTTATTTACGTAATTTTTTCTTATCGTTAAACTATCAGATCTAAATTGTACGATTTTAGAACTTGAGGGGCTTTCTACTTAATCGAGTAAAGCCCTTTATTTCAGAAAAGAGAAAGCTAAATCTCAGAGGATATAATTGAATCCGTTGTGGTCCTGATGCATATTAGAGGCAGGGCCTGGGCTAGACCTGGTTTTCTTAAATTGAATTAAAGAGTGGAAAATTCTTTATCAATATGTTTCTGTTCTTATGTAATGGGTCAAGTAAACCAGAAACCAGCAGCCACTGTTGAAAACAGCACCATCAATTGGAGGACAGGAGTGATTAATTATAACAGTGCTATTAGTGAACATATTCCCAGCATCTGTAACTGTGGGAAGGTGACATACCTTCTGGTTTTTCCTGGACAGGGATTAGTAGTGGGAATTAAAATCACATTCACAGCATTAGCAAAAATCATGAATTACCTAGCAGTAGTTTTAATAATATAGTTAGGACCTGTATTAAAAATTGAGAAAAGAATATATGAATGTATTGTAAGACTGGCCCGAAAGCGCGAATCTTACTTGTTGGGAAGGCTCATCTCGCAAAGACCAGGAGACAGAGATCGCTGCAATCAAGCAAGAGGTTTTTTATTTCCAGCATGCTGGGGTCACTCGTCTTCAGGACAGAAACGGCCCCGAGCTCTTAACTCAAGCATCTTTTATACAGTTTGGTAGGCAGACTTTGGTAACAGGATGGGTTGTACGCTGTTTATTGGCCACTTTAAGCAATTTTTAAAACCATTGGGCTTTTAGCTTTTGGTGGGCAAAGGAAGGTACTGAGGTACTGACCAACGGTCTACTCCTCCCTTCCCCCCTCTTTCCTCCCTTGGTGTCCAAAGATAAGGAACTGGTCATGCTGTTCCTGGAATCGGGTGAGCATACTCCCTTCCTGGAACTGGGTGTACTTTGGGCGGTTTGGGAAGTCCCACCAGCAGGGGCTTGTAAAACCTTGCGCAAGCTAATTACAGAAGCAGAAAAGCTAGTCAGTTAATATTCAAGGCTGGGGGAAGAGGTTCAGGTCCACATTCCCCCCTTTTTCTTGTGGGTATTTCAGTCATGAAATACTGATTCCTGTTGGTTTGATTCCTGATATTGTTGCCTTACATAGACTGTGTCCCCAACCTGGAACTGGTGAGAAACTTTGGGGGTCCCAGGTTCACAGGCAGCCACCAGCTGTGTCCAGACTTCCTTCTGCACCGCTTGCAGTCCTTTTAACCTGGCATATAAGTCACTGTTACTGTGGCAAGTGGGTTCAAAGGCATCCCCCAGTAAAGTCAAGGGGGCAGGGGTACCATAGAGAATTTCAAAGGGGGTCAGGTTGAACCGGGAGGGGGTGTTCCTAGCTCTAAACAGGGCCAAGGGAAGGAGCACCACCCAGTCCACGCCAGTCTCCGTGGTTAATTTAGTCAGGGTCTCTTTTAGAGTTTTGTTCATCCTTTTTACCTGTCCTGAACTCTGGGGTCTGTAGATACAATGTAATTTCCAATTGACCCCTAGGTATCTGGCCACTCCCTGGCTTACCTTGGCAATGAAGGCGGGCCCATTATCGGACCCAATTACCTTGGGTACCCCGAAGTGTGGGAAGATTTCTTCCAGGATTTTCTTGACCATGACGGTGGCTGTTTCCTGCTTTGTCGGGAATGCTTCTACCCATCCAGAGAGGGTATCTACAAAAACTAGGAGATACTTGTAACCATATTTACCTGGCTTGATCTCTGTAAAGTCTAATTCCCAATATACCCCAGGTCTGTCTCCCCTGGGTCTTTTGCCAGGTCCCATGGTATTCTTACAAGCATTTACCTTTTGACATGGCACACAATTTTTAACTATCTGCTCTACTAATTGTTTTAGCTATATGATATTTAGTTCTTAGGGCAGTTTGGACCAATTTGTTTACTCCCAGATGAGTCCATTGGTGCATTTGTTTGATCATGGCACATGCTTGTTCTTGTGGCAAGATAGGCTTGCCTGACGCTGCATGCCAGTGCCCTTTTTCCTGATTGAAGTGGTTATTAGAGTTCCTTGAGATCTCTGCTACGTCTTCAGCAGAGTACTTAAACTTGGGCCCCTTCAGCTCTGGTATGTCAACCAGCAGAAGAGAAATGGACCTGTGGGCTGCCTCCCTTGCCTCAGAATCAGCTAAGTTGTTTCCCTTGGCGATGGGGGAATCCCCTTTCTGGTGGCCCGGGCAGTGTATAATACTCACTTTTAGCGGTCGGTGAAGGGCCTCTAGCAAGGCTACAATCTCTGCCTTGTTTTTGATTTCTTTTCTTCCAGAGGTCAGAGTGCCATGCACATGGGCAGTGGCAAAGGCATACCTGCTGTCCGTATAGATGTTGATTCTTTTGCCCTCTCCTAATTCAAGGGCTTTTGTGAAGGCGACGAGTTCTGCCTTCTGGGTGGACGTTCCTGCGGGTAAGGCCTCTGCCCATATCAGGTTCTGGCCATCTACAATAGCGGCTCCTGCTTTTTGTACCCCTTCCTCCAGGAAACTGCTGCCATCGGTGAACCAGGTGGCTTCAGCGTCCATCAGAGGCTGATCTGACAAATCTTTCCGCCACCCATGTGCCTCAGCAAGCACTTGTTGGCAGTCATGGATAGGACGGTCAAGGTCGGGGTCTGGGAGCAATGTGGCTGGATTTAAGCTCGCCGAGGGAGAAAAAGTAACCCAGTCTGAGTTCAGTAACAGAGTCTGATAGTGAGTCATGCGAGCATTTGTGAGCCAGTGGTCAGGGGGCTGGTGTACAATACTCTCTAAGGCATGAGGTGCTGAAATTACCAAACTCTGTCCCATAGTTAACCTGTCAGCATCTTTTACCAGAACAGCTACTGCCGCTATGATCCTTAGACAAGCTGGCCACCCCGAGGCTACTGGGTCTAGTTTTTTTAGACGGATATGCTACAGGCCTTTTCCAGGGCCCCATGTTTTTGAGTTAGGACCCCCTTTGTAACCCCCTTATTTTCTGCCACATACAGGTGGAAGGAAGGGCTTAGTTATGTTGGGGAGCTCCAGAGCCGGTGCAGACATCAAGGCTGTCTTGGTGTTGTTAAAAGCCTGTTGTTCTTCCTTTCCCCACTTGAAGGGCTGACTGTTTTTAGTGAGGGGATATAACAGGGTTGCCATCTCAGCAAAACCAGGTATCTATAAGCAGCAGAACCCGGCAGTACCTAAAAATTCCCTGACTTGTCTTGGATTAGCGGGTGGTGGAATGTGAAACACTGTCTCTTTTCTGGCCTCAGACAACCACCTTTTCCCATCTTTAAGAAGGTACCCCAGGTAACTGACCTGTCGCTTGCAGATCTGAGCGTTTTTTTGGCAGAGACTCGATGGCCCAGTTCTCCCAACTCTGTGAGGAGATGCTTTGTTCCTTCCAGACACAGTTCTTCACCGGCTGCTGCCAGGAGGAGGTCATCTACATACTGTAACAGAGTTACCTGGGGGTTAGAGGCCCGGAACATAGCCAAGTCTTGGTGGAGGGCCTCATCAAAGATGGTGGGCGAGTTTTTGAATTCTTGAGGCAGGCGGGTCCATGTGAGTTGCCCTGCTAGGACAGTCTCCGGATCTTTCCATTCGAAGGCAAAATAATCTTGACTTTTCACAGCCAGAGGTAAACAGAAGAAGGCATCTTTGAGGTCCAGTACCGAGTACCAGGTCCTGTCTGGGGGTAAAGAGCTTAAAAGACTATAGGGGTTAGGAGCTGTGGAGTGGAGGTCAGCCACCCACCTGTTTACCTCTCGGAGGTCCTGGACCGGTTGGTAGTCATTAGTCCCAGGTTTTCGGGCCGGTAGCAAGGGCGTGTTCCAGGCTGATTGGCACTTCCGTAGGATCCCCAGCTGGGGCAAACGGGCAATGTGGGGTCGGATGCCTTCGTGTGCCTCTCGGGACATTGGGTATTGTCGGACAGCTTTAGGACTGGCCTGAGCCTTCAGTTCTATGTGGACAGGGGGCCAGTTTTTAGCCTTCCCTATCCCTGCAGTTTCTGCCCACGCCCGGGGGTAGTTTTCTAACCACCAGTCCATCTGTCCGGTCTCCCGCCCTTGTTTTTTAAACAATTGGTATTCATCTTCCAACCTGAGAGTTAATACCTGGAGAGGCTTTCTTTGTTGATTTAGCACCCGAGGTCCGTCGGGGTCAAAATGAATTTGAGCACCCATTTTGGTGAGGAGGTCTCTTCCCAGTAGTGGGTAGGGGGACTCAGGAATGACAATGAACGAGTGGGATACCCGGCCCATGCTTAGGTCCACCGTTCTTTGGGTAGTCCATGAGTACTGTCTGTTCCCTAGTTTCCCTAACTACAGTGGCCAGAATTTTATGAAGATTTCTTTCTTGGTTTTTTTTTCTTTATTTTTTAGCTTCTTGCTCTTTCTGTTTTCTTTTTTCCTTTTCTTCCTCTGACTCTCTATTATGATAAACCTTTTCAGCCACTTGCACTAATTCCCTCAGTGACTTATCTTGTAACCCCGCAAGCTTCTGCAGTTTCTTCCTGATGTCTCTGCTAGACTGGTCAATAAAAGCAACTGTCACTGTAGCTTTGTGCTCCTCACTACTAGGATCGTATGGGGTAAACTGACGGGATGCTTCCATGAGTCTCTCCAAAAATGCTGACGGAGACTCATTGGGCCCCTGGATCACCTCTCTTACATTAGTCAAATTGGTGGGGCGTTTTGCTGCCCCTTGGAGACCTGCTATTAGAGCCTGGCGATAGACCTTCAGGTGCTCCCTACTTTCTGCTGAGTTAAAATCCCAGTTAGGTCTGGTCAACGGAAATCCTGCATCTATGACATCAGGGAGGAGGGTAGGTCGCCCATCGGCTCCTGGAACGTTCTTTTGAGCCTCCAGGAGGATCCGTTGTTTCTCCTCGATGGTGAACAGGACCTGGAGGAGCTGCTGACAGTCATCCAGGTGGGCTGATGAGTGTAAAAGACAGACTCCAAGAGAGAAATTAGGCCTTGTGGCTCATTAAAGCACTTGTGGTAAAGGGAACATAGACCATAAAGGGTTCTTGGGCCCTGGGGCCTGGCGTAAGGGCAAAAGGGGGGGGGGGAGACGTGAGCTATGAGGGGTCCATGTTTGTGAGTCAGGTACAAGGTCTTGCTGAGGCCTCATCTGGTTTCTGCTTTCATCTTTGCTGTTATCTCAGGACCCTGCAAGATTTTGATTTGTGCCAGTGTACTTGGCTAGTGCCCAAGGTCAGCTTCCAGTCATTTGGCCTTGATCATTTCTCAAAATTCTACAAGACTCAAAGAAAGAACTGTTAGCTTTGCAAAGTACTGGTTAGCTTCTCAGCCTTGTTTTTTTTACTTAGTAAGTGGGACAAGAAAGTCAGGGGATGGGAAGCAAGAGTACAGAGGAAAAAAAACCTGTCCTTTAAAAAGGACCTCCCTGCCTGCGTAGCCCAGGCTGCTTTAGGTCCCAAAATGGCTTCAGTCCTGTTCACTCCAACAATTCTCCATTGTCAATAGCTCTTTCCACTTTTATGGAATGGGCCACCGACTCATCTGACTGCTTCAAGATGTTTTCAGGGTGTAGTAGGGGTTAATGTTTAATGGAACTATTTGACATGATGGAGGACATAGCTCTTGTTGCCCAGCTGGAGTGGCGCAGAGGATCAAGGGCATTTGTTTATCTATTGTCTTAACAGTTGATTCACAACAGGTGGCTTACTCAGAGTTAGCAAGCTATACATTAATTGGTACATCAAGAATTTTAAGAACTTACATGAATCCTTTGTTTAGGAACAGGATGTCTCATCCAAGTCATGAGTCTCTTCCTTCAAGTTTATGAAACTTTAGAGAACTGCTTGTGTAGACAAGACATCATTTCCCCTTTGTCTATCAAAACATTCCTCATGGAAGCATTGAAGATTAATTTTCTGATTGAAAAGGTTTTACTTTTCTTTGTATGGATGCCTCAGTGCTGGGAAGACTTATTCCCAGGTAGACATGTTATTTTATAATTAACCTTTCAAATTGTATACTATTATATAAAGGAGCAAATTTTTATTATATTTATTTAAATAACCATATTACCATTAAAATCAGAAGGATACTCACAAATAGTTTTCAAATTTTGGAGGAATCAAAGAGGAAAAAGGCAAATATTTTTATCTTTGTTTTTAAAGTACATTTTACCAAATTGCTATAAGTTATAGATAGCTTAGAGAAAAAGTTTCCTTAAAACAAAACATTTAAGTAAAGAACAAATAATGCAAGTTACAAAACATTTTTATCAGTTACTTAACTTCGTATACTTAATTTTTGCTTTACTTGATCTTAATTAGTAGTTCTATAAACTCATCAGATTTCTTAATATTAAGTTTAGTCTTTAGAAAAACTTAGCTAATTGCCTTTTAATTATAGTCATTTTAATCATACACAAAATTCTTTCATAAATTCGCTGTTCACAAACCATTATTACCACTTACTCGGACCTTCGATGACATGCTTTAGATTTTTCATTTGTCCTATACTTCCCACATCCTAAATAACCAGTCATTTTGCTCTAGGACAAAAGTTCACTACACAAGATGCTTTTTCACAATGAAGTATCCTCTTTTTTTTTTCAGCCCTCCTAACCACAATTTATCTATATCCACAGCTTTTTTTTATATCGCCTCTTTTCCTGCATACTGATTTCCTTTTTCACCAACAATACTAAATTAGCTTTATTTATTTAAAAATCCCATGATCAAAGATCATTCTGTTTTAGGCTGGGCTTATAACGTTAACTTTAAAACCTCTAGCAAAGACAAATGTAATCCTGTTTGACCAGTAAACCCAAACAGATAATTCCGAAAACATTTCTCATAGCAGTGTGATTTTCAAAAAACTTTTTTACCCCCTTTTTTTTTCCCCTTCAGTTTTAGTTTAATGTTTACATTTAGCTAGAACTGGCTGAGTTGTATAAGAAAAACAGAATCTCCGAGTGGCCTTGATTCTTCTAACAGGTTTTTCTTTATCTTGGCTGAAATGTCATAGACAGTGAGTTTTTCTTATAACACTTGCAGAACTCTGTGCACAGATAGACAAATTTTGTCCAGAGACTTAGCTAATTACAGTGCTTGGTTTTTCAAGCTTGCCAGGAGAAACTGAGAAAAAATAATTTCTTTCAGTCATCAGGTCTTTAATGACCAAAAGGCGCAAACTTAGTTACTCAAACACAAACAGACAGACAAATTATTAGCTCTGGCCTTCACGTCAGTACAGTATTTCAGAGTCAGATTTAAAGGGGTAGAGACAGTCTGCCCCATGTCGCCCCAGAAAGTCGTCAGTCCCAACACACGCGCAACCAGACAAACAAAAACCAAAACACTGATGCGCCCCTGCCACGGGCGCCACAACTTCTTAGAGATCTCCCGTGGAGCCGAACCTGTTCGTCTCCAACAGAGGAATCTGGAGCGCCCTCTAGGATTCCTGTGGCCGTGACATGCCGGTACGTCTACCCACCGCTATGACCACTACAGACCGATGGCTCTGCCTCGGAGCCTCAGAAAATCCGAAACCAGACCAGTGACTCCATCTCAGAGCCTCCGAAAAACCGAAACCAGATTACAGTAGACAACAAAGACACAAAGACAGACACAGCAGACAGACAGACAACCGCAGTACCTGCTCGAGTGTTCCTCCGTTCTCTAGTCTCTGGTCCCAGAGAGAGAGCTGCTTCCTGGCCAATGCACCAAAAGATTTGGCCCAAAAGTGCGAATCTTACTTGCTGGGAAGGCTCATCTCGCAAAGACCAGGAGACAGAGATCGCTGCAATCAAGCAAGAGGTTTTTTATTTCCAGCATGCTGGGGTTGCTCTGTCTTCAGGACAGAAACGGCCCCGAGCTCTTAACTCAAGCATCTTTTATACAGTTTGGTAGGCAGACTTTGGTAACAGGATGGGTTGTACGCCGTTTATTGGCCACTTTAAGCAATTTTTAAAACCATTGGGCTTTTAGCTTTTGGCGGGCAAAGGAAGGACTGAGGTATTAACCAATGGTCTACTCCTCCCTTTCCCCTCTTTCCTCCCTTGGTGTCCAAAGATAAGGAACTGTTCATGCTGTTCCTGGAATCGGGTGAGCATACTTTCTTCCTGGAACTGGGTGTACTTTGGGTGGTTTGGGAAGTCCCACCCGCAGGGGCTTGTAAAACCTTGTGCAAGCTAATTACAGAAGCAGCAAAGCTAGTCAGTTAATATTCAAGGGTGGGGGAAGGGGTTCACGTCCACAGTATGAGATATATTTAGAAGAGTTGAAATGTGGAATTAATGAACAATTCTTCCTGGAATGAAAAGCAGACTGATGTGGCGATGTCAGTTTTTCTAACTTATTAATAAATGCAATTTTAATATGACAAGAAAAAATTTTCTAAAGTTCAGTAGGAAGACCATTATGAAAAAAGTAACATGGCAGGGTGTGGCAGCTTACTCTTCTGGTATTAACATGCATGTAAATCCAAAGTGATTAAACACCTTAGAGAAAACATGTCAGGAAGTTTGGATTTGAAGTTGAGCTCTGACTCTTGGTTGCTGTGTGACTCTGGGCATTTTGTTGAACGTTATAAGCCTCATTTTCTCAACGATATAATAGGAACCATTTAAAAGCTAAAACATATCTTGTGGAATGTTAAGTAACATAATGTAGTAAAGTGTTTAGTCTGGCACACGTGTGATTCTCAATACGTTTTAGCTAATACTTTTATTATTAATATTAAAAAGTTCATGAAACAAAGGAATAAAAAATTATAGAAATATATCTAAAATCATAACTTATAAAGAATGGATCATGAACCAATAATTATTCAACAAAGGGGAAAATTGAATACTTGAAAAAGAAAATAGCTTAATTTCTTACCTTGTGGTATTGAGGAAAATAAATTCCACCATGACTAAACACCAAAATATAAAATTAAAAAACCCATGAAACATTAGTAGTGGCTATATGTTAATATTTACCAGAGTGATAGATGGATGATTTTTTAAGCACAAAATTATTTTAAGAAATCATAAAGTAGTAGGTTCGTATGTTCAAATTAAAAGGTAAGTGATGTGAACAGAGATACATTATACTTGAACAAAACTATGAATAAATTATCAGCACATGTTGCTCTCTGTGTATATGAAAGAGAAGTGCTTTGTGACTTTTTGCCCTATTTACCATGAAGCCAATTTTAAAAGAAGTGTTTTATGGTTTAATGAAAGATCAGTTTTAAACTATGAAACAGGCTTAAAAGGGTATGCTGGCCTGTACACCAACGTTCATAGCAACATTTTTTTTTTCCATTGATGAAGTGTTTTATTTGAACATTTATTTGTCCATATTTGTGTGGGAATTCTACCAGTTGTTTTTCTTGCTTTCTTCCCAACCACATTATTTGTAATTGATTTTGAAGCTGGTTTCGTATCTTACAAGAGTGCAATTGCACCTCGTTTTTATATGAGGTTGGATGATGACTCTCCAGTTTTGTTGTCCTTTAAACTTTTGACATCAAATTTTGACAATTTTGTACTGGAAAACTTATTTTGTGCTTGTACTAGAGACAGTCAACTGGTTTATAAGTAAGGTTGATAATCTTTATTGAAAAATAATATGGAAGTTTTGGTAGCTTTTTATCATTATTTGTCAAAAATATTAACAGATAATAAACTGGATACTAGGACAAAAGAATCATTGGTATAATAAATCCAAATATTAAAAAAAAGGTAAGTAATGAACTGGAAAAAGAGGACTTACAATTCATAGAACTGTATAGAATTAATATATGAGAAAAAGTTTCATTTCACTACCAATCCAAGCAATTCAAGTAATTAAAATATTGAAGTATGCTTTTTACTTAAAATGTAGCAAATAAAAAATGTTAAGTGTTGATGAGAGTGCAGTGAAACTGGCACACATATACTTTAAATTGGCACAGAATTTCTGGAAAGTAATTTGCAAATAGATAAAAAACCCAGAAGTCTTTCTTAACTGGGAATCCAAGTATATCCATATCTGTATGGATAAATGTTATCAGCTATTTTTTCTGAGTTTTAAAATAATAATTTTGTTTTTATATAATATTTTCTAGTTTCCAAATTTTCTATAAAAAATGGGAAAATTAAAAATTTAAAAAAGTATTTTTAATAAGAATATATGCAAAAAGCAAGCATAACCAAGATTTTGAAGGTTACAGCCTGTTCACTTTTATTTTCCTGCATCGCCACCTGGTGGCCAAAGTGTGGGTAGCATCTGATACTGCAATTTGTGATTTACTGCCTAATATGCAAAATTTTAAGTTGTTTTTTAAATTTAGATTATTAATTATTATATGAGTTTTATATAAGTTATTTACTAGAACTAACTTATGTAAAGAAGCTCACTAATTTTTTTTAACCTTAAAAAAATACCCATGTTCTAAAAGCAGGCAGGTCTGGATTTATTTTTCCTCTATATTTTCAAATTTATTTGTTTATGATATAACCTTACTTTCTGCTATATTACATGCCCATCTCTCTTTTTTTTGTCTTTTTTTTTGTCTGTTTTGTGACCTGCTGCACTGCGCTCCCAGCGCCACACTCTCCCAAGTGCGCCACGGGATCGACATGCCCATCTCTTTTCCAATTTGGCATGCAATCATTAATATAATTCACATAATAGATATATTGCATACACAATATGATAGCCTATTATATTTTCTTGCTATGATGTAAAGTGAGATAAATATTTATATTGCTTTATGTTTTCATTGGTTATGAATATTCATGAGATACAAAGCTGATTGTCACCCCTCACACCCAAGATGCGAAGGCCAGATCCATACTGGCAGCATGCCCATTACTATAAATTGCAATTGTACCCCGTGTCCTCCTTCCCCTTCTCCCCCACCCCACTTTGTTTCCAAGGTATGTTCTCTCCTTCTGCAAGTCCAATGCACCACTGTGGTCTTTTTTTCCTTCCTTTTGTCTTAGTTCCCACTTATAAGTGAGTACATGTGGTATTTTTCCCTCTTTGCTTATCATCTTCACAGCTTAAGTCCACAATTTTGCACCGTATTTCTTTCGCATGCAAAAAAGAGAGGAAACAAAACATTAAGACATCTAAGAAATAATTTAGATATTGAACAGTTTTCAAAAGCTGAGGAATTATAAATTATGTCCTATTTTTGCCCTTTACAAATGTTTGATGACTAAACAACGTTCAAAGTACCTTACTGTAAGTCTGCCTTTACAACAGTTTAGAACCCATGTACAAAAAGAACAGTCTTTGTGAGGTGGGAGGTGGAAATTAAAAGTCAGACAGAGTGGGCAGAGTTTAAATAGTCTGCTTCTCTTTCCCTGCAGTTCCAAGTGAAAGAAATCACCTTAGGGATTTCTTTTGTCCTCAATTCTTAATGTGCAAAACTACTTGAGCCCACTAACCCTTTCAAAGGGACACTTGGTGTTCCAGGAAGGTGTCTTACAGTGGCCATTCCTTGGCAAAGGGTACTTTTCAGGATCTTTGTGCTGCTTTGACTTGTGATGGGCATTGAAGCGGTGCCAACATTTCGTTGTTGCTCTCCCAGGACAGTGCCATGACCAGCGAAGTCCTCCGCAGAGAGATTTTGGGAATGATTTCTTATTGAGCAGAGGACATCAGACAAAAATGGATACTGCCATTACAAAACCAAGAGTTTGGCTTATTTCATTTGAGAAATTAATACTTTGTTTTGGCCCAAATGTGTCTTTTAATTTGATGTGTGTAATTGACTTATATTTAATAGGAAGGTTCTTTGGAAGCATTGAAATATAATGATCAGAGTTTTGTTAGAAACTGTTTCAAATACTAAACTAATGTTTGAGGGACACTTTTAGCATCTTGTTAATGAATTTTATTTAAAGGTCACTGTAGCTGATATTGTTAATCTCAATATTTCTCACAAATTAGGAATCCGTTCTGATCTCAGTATTGAGTGCACACATGTTTTTAACTAAAACAATTTTTTAAATGGCAGAGTTGCAGTTTAATATCTGCTATGTGCCAGGCTCTGTACTATGTGCTTACACATTTGCACTTTGACTATTTTAACAGTGTCTTTTTGGACAGAATATTTATATTTATGAATGTACCAGTTTAGCAACATATTTCAGAGCTAAAACACAGATCATCTACTTACAAGTCTGTAGCTAGATTGATCCACATTTTGCACTGGCTTCTAATTTTCTTATACTTCACATCCAAGGAATCAAATGGAAAATTCATCGTTCATTCAGTAAATATCTACAGCATAACTATTACAAGCCAAGTAATGAAGATGCAGTGGTGGAATGGACATTTTCTTTGGCCACAAGGGCTAATAGTCCAATGGAAGAGTCTATTAGGATATCACACGAGAAATGTCAGGTTATAACTGCGATGTGTTCTGTAAAAAAGAGACATAGACTTAGGAGAGCTTATGATGGTGTGATTTCGTCTAGTCAGGGAAGGTCATGAAAGCCTTTCATGAGGAAAGGATGTTGCACTACGTGAAAAACTGAGTGAAGAAGGGAGGAAAAGAGTCATAGGCAGAGGAACAAGGTATGTGGAAGGGGAAAAGGAAAGACTGTCCAAATGTTGGAGTAAAGGTAAAGTCCTCCGTCATTTCTGCTGCAGATGCTCATGTTAACCCACACACCTTCCTACCAAAACATGCTAGCAGAGATTTTTCTTAGCAGCTGTAATCAGAGACCTACTTGGTTGAATTTTATGGGATCAGAAACTGAATCACTGTAATTTCAGTTCAGATTTCTGACTCTGCAGTGTTAAGTATACACTTTGAAAACAAATATTTTCTTAATACATAAAAAAAGGAGAGCTCCTTAAATCTATCTTTTCACTCACCATAAACAATTTCCAAGCTTTGTAATGTTACATTATTATACTTCTGCTCTAAGGTTTATAATATGTGGTTTTAAATTCATATCTGGAAACATGTTGCCAAATACTGCCATTTTAGTTCGTGAAAATTAACGTTTTTTTTTTTTTAAATAGGTACATAGGTAGGTAGGTACGTAAGTAGATAGATAGACATAGATATTCTAAAAGCAGATGTGTCTATCTAAGATGTCTGTGCCATATTCTTATTAATTTAGAACTTTAAAAATTTCTCATCACTTTCCTAGGAGAATAAGATTTGCTATAGGGAGTTATACTTCATAAGTTATTCCTTCCTCTGCATTATTTATGAGTTTTATTATGAGTACAATAAAATTATTTCTGTTATACACCGCTGAATTTGTATTTAATGAATTGAATTTACATTTAATCAGTCTATGTTAAACCGACTTAATGCAATGCTTCACTTTTCTGTGTTAAAAGCAGGTCAAGGTCAACTGAAAGACTTAGGACAATACATTATTCAGGGCTCAATTTCTGTATAACTTGTACCTTTGTGATGATTCATGGTTTAACTAAATCAGGAACATTTCCTGCAACTGTTTCTAATAATTTTCTAAGGTCAGACATTTTACTATTAACGTATTGACAAACTTTTTATTTTTTTTTTAAAACTAATATGGAAGAATTCTCAAGGTTTGTTTGTTTTCAAAATGGAACATGTAGAATAAGATTGCATCAAATTATCAAAGAAAGGAAGGGTGATGAAAGAGGCAGTGGGACTGATCGTTTGACTGTAAACAGTAAATAAATGTATTGGAACTTTATTCTCATACATATGATGTACCTAAAAGTCGTGTTCAAAATAAAAATGAGAAAGGGCTGAAATTATTTATGTGTGCAGGACAGTTTACTTCCTGTTTTATCTCCTTTCTCTCCAGACTTTCCGTCTCCTCCCTTACCTTATCCTGATCACCTTGCCTCGTTGTTCATTAAAGGAGACAAAGCCACAGACAGTGACTTCATCATCTTGTCAGCACCAAATCTGCATACCACCTGCATTTCTACTCAGCTTCCACTCTTCTTTCCTACAATAATGAAGTTGATATGCATTTTTCCAAAGAGCTGTTCCTCAATATGCCATCTGGATCCCATCCTTCCCCACCTTCCCCAAAATGTGGTTTTTCATTTCTTTTCTGTTTCCTGCACACTTTTCTTCCTTCTCTTTTCAATGCCAATCCTCTGATACTCTAGTGACCCCTTGCTTTAAAGAAGACTTTTCTTGACCCCAGGTCCACCCTGGAGGTGCCACCCTGTTTTTCTGTTCTGCTTCCCAGCCAAGGCACTTTGAAGGTTGGCCTTGGCACATGCTGCTGCCTTCTGTCTGTTCTGCCCCCACAGAAACCACCTGCATCATGTGGATGAATGCGATGGGCAGTTTTAAGTCCTCACCTTCTCTGTCTCTGCACTGCAGCGTCTCCCTCTTGAGACACTTTTTTTTTTTCCTTTCATCATCCAAGACAGTCCAATCTCCTATGTCCTTTTTGTCTCCCTGAGCACTAGCTCTCACTCAGTTTTCTCAGGTATTCCTAACTCTGCTTCACTTTTATTCACATAGCTCTAACCCAAATTTTTATGCTGAAGCCTTCTTTTTTTTTTTCAATCTTTAGCCAAGACTTCTTTTGAGCCTCATGCTTTAAATGTTATCATTTCTTGACATCTCTGCTTGCATATTTCACATATATTGGAATCTCACCCAAAGTTGAACTCTGTGTGCTTCTCTTTCCCATTTCTCAGTTATCCCTGAACCGGCCATTCTTCCAGTTCTCCAGCCAGCCAGATGCTCATTCCAGAAGCCTGGCTGTTATTCAAGATACCGCTCAGTTACTCACACACATACTAAATTCACCACCATATCCTCCTATTGACTCTCAAATATATATCTTGAATCCTTCCCTTTCTAACCATCTCCATGAATTCCAAAGCTACTATGTATTTTCATCTAAGTTACTACAAAGCCTCCTAATGATCCTTCTTTCTTTAAATTTTACTCACCTTAAATCTATTTTCCATACAATTAAAGTTCTAGATTAAATTATTTTTTCATTTGGCTTAAAATCCTCTAGCAACTTGCCATTTGACAGAGAATAAAAATCACACTTCTTCAACATTTTCATTGGATTGTACAAGATTCAGCCCTTGCCTTCCCCTCTGAATTCATTATACATCATTTGTCCTCATATGTGACCAAACTAAACTCTCCTCTATATTTCATTAAAAAGCTTTTTCCCTATGCGTGTGCGCACACGCACGCACGCACACATGCACACACGCACATGCACACGCACACATGCACCAGTGCCTTTGCACGTGTTATTCTATTTGCCTGGAATGTTCTTCCTCCATATTCCTCACTGGAACATTTCTCTGGAATCACAAGAGGTGCCATTTCCCAGGGGAATTTTCCCTCAACTGCTCACAGTCACAAATTAGAAACCCCTGCCCTGATATTGTCTCCTACAACATAGTAATATATTGCTTTACAGAACTAACCATAATTTATCGTACTATATTGAGAGGCGGTGCAGGAACAGTTAAAATCACAGACCTGTGCCACAGGGCTGGTTTGAATCCTGACTCTCTATCACTTGTGAGGTATGTGGCTAGGGACAAGTTATTTAACCTCTCCATGCTTAAGTCTCCTCATGGATAAAATGGGGAAAATGATAATGCTCATATTCTAGAGCATTTGCAAAGAGGAAACAATTAGTATTTGTACAGTACATAATAAATGCAGTACATAGTAAATACCATGTAAGTGTATCCTTATATATGTGGTATGCGTGTGTTTGTGTACTTGTGTGTATGTGTGAATAATTTACTTAATGTCTGAAAGCACAAACTATCACCTGCTTGATTCCTAGCATATAGCGAGTGGCTAGTAAGTATTTGCTGAAAGGCTTGATGAATTGTGCAGTGCACCTTATAATATTGGGCTCAGTGATCTTTAGAGAAAGAAGAATGACACATTATATTCACAAGAATACGAAATCCCTTGTGGCTCACCCATTAAAATTATTTAATTATGCAAAGGTATTTCAAAAAGTTCGTGGAAAAAATGGAGTTAAGAGATAATACCAATCTTTTCCATGAACTTTTTGAAGATCCCTTGAATGTTTGTGATCTGAGAGTATTTTACCTGGCTAGTCCCCTGCCTTCTTGCGAGTCTGTTTTTTATTATCATTCTCATCTTGCAGAGTGACAGTCTAGGCCCCAAGAACAATGAGGAACTTACACAAATTGCAGAAGTACTTAAATGATGATCCCACTCATCTTAGCGTCCTGGACCTTATTGCAGTCCTTTTGTTCTGGATTTTGGGGAAATATCCAATAAACTATGTGAGTGATTTTTATAGGGTTGGTGAAATCACTTTGGTGAATATTCTTAAACCTTCAGTTTTGGGCAGGAATTACTGGAGATTATGTTCTCGGCTCTTTCTTGCCCAGGGCCTCGTTGCTCACAGCAATAACTGTCTGTGGTGATCTACTTACCCTTCGTCCTGCCTCCAGGATCGCCCCTCCTTCTATATATAACCTCTAGAGGGTTATTTCTAAAAGACCACTAATTTCAGATCACTTCTTGTTTTAGCCTCCATAGAAAGACTCTACCAGCAAATTTCAAAATTACTGAATATCTATTCTCCATTCAGTTGCTCCAACCAGTCTTTCCTGATAAAAGGGTATTAAAATGTTCAACTTCTCCCTTCATCCTGGGCAGGCGTCTCATGGCACTTCTGGATTTTGAATATATTTCATTGTTCTGGGATTTGTTGTTGTTGTTGTTGTTGTTGTTGTTTACATGCTCATCAAATTTGAGAATCAGAAGGGACCTCACGTAACTCAAATCTCAAATTTATCAATAGGAAAATAAGCAATAGGCTCAGGGTTTGCAGTAGGAGTTGATGGCTTAGATGAAAATTATCATTTGGTCTTTAGTGTGCGTTTCTTCCTGATCTACTCACTTTTTCCTTTTGAAAGAGAATGGGATGCAATGGGGTTGAGAAGTATAAAACACAAGTTCAATGAAAGTTGTATGGTTGATTTTAATATTCATTTATAAACTTACTTTTTTATCTTTTGCAGTTTAACAGCAATGCTCAGGATGTAAGCTGTTTTCAGCACCTTGTCCAAGCAAACGTAAGAAATAAGAAAGTGTTGAAAGATGCAGTGAATAATATCACAGCAAAAGGAATCACAGATTATAAGAAGGGCTTTAGTTTTGCCTTTGAACAGCTGCTTAATGTAAGTATCAACACTATGACTTTTTAAAAATTATTCAATTTTAGCATCTGAATTTCAATATCCTGATAGTTACTACTGTCTGGGGTTAGATAACAGTGCTATTTTTAATATATTTAGAAAGCAGATGTATCCAGGCAATAGAAATCTTTGAACTGTTTTTATTTTTCAATCCAAATTCAAAAGGTATACAAAAATGTAGATTTTTTTCTTTTAGATCTTTTCTTTCCTCATATTTTTCAAACTGTTTAAAAAATTCCTTACAAGCTAATGATTTGATTTAATTTTGAATAAGTACTTGAAACTTAGTTGGCCTATGTAAATATCTTTTGTTTTTCTTATCTCAGTTGCTACAATATTTTTCTGGAAACCTACACTTTCACAAATGCTTGCTGGAAATATTCAGTTTTAAACATCTAGTTTTGGTCCTTAAGTTGTGAATAGGAAGACAAGTCCCAGAGCAGGATTCCTTCTCAATGAAGATTCCCCTAAATCACTCATCAATGTCTGTAGTAAGAACTTTGGCATGCTACTGCCCCATGTTATAGCACGTATTTCACACTGTGGACTAATATTTTCAAATGGCTCTGTCCTCTTTTTTCATTTTGAACTACTTGAAAGCCAGAGCCATTGTTCAATTTTGTATCTCTCATGAGGTGGCATTATTACAGTGGTTGAGAGTGTGGCCCTAATCTGTCTGTACCTTGGTTTCCTCACTTGTACAATGGGGGTCAGCATGGCACATACATCAGAGGGTTGCAAATAGGATTGGCCATAGGACCTGGCATGCAGCATACCACATGCAAGTGTAGGTTGCTGTCTGATGATGGAGTCGTGCTCATTATTACTATAATTAATGACTAGCCAGTGTTGTTTACAGAATCAGTTCATAATTCCTATCATATTAGCTAAGTCACTGAAAAAATAAAGCCTTTCATTTGGTCTTTTCTGTAAACCTGACTTTGTTGTTCCCTGAGTGAATATTCTAAACATTTCTGAGATGTCCGATTGATTGATTGATTCATTCATTCATTCATTCTGGCAATATTTATGGAATGTGTCACAATTTCCTATCATAGTGCTAGTGCTGGAATAACAGAAGGAAACAAGACTACCTGTTCTCAGGAAGGTCCAGCATAACATGCTGTATTAGTTTGTTTCTGTTGCTTATAACTGAATACCTGAAACTGGGTAATTTATATAGAAACAAAATTTATTTTTTACAGTTTTAAAGACTGGGAAGTCCAAAGTCCAGGGAACACATGGTGAGGGCCTTCTTCTGGTTGGGAACTCTGTAGGGTCCCATGGTGACCAGTGTATCACACGGCAAGAATGGGCTGAGCGAGAGAGAGCTAACCTGTTCACTCACTCTCCTTATAAAGCTATCAGAACCACACCCATTACTCCATGAATGGAATTCATTCATGAGTGTACAGTCCTCACAATCTAATCACCTCTTAACAGCAGCAACTTTCAATTACCATAATTGGATTTCCCACCCTCTTGACACTGTTACAGTGGAGAAGAAGTTTCCAATAAATGAACTTTTGGGGGACATATTTGACCCATAGCACGTGCTAAATCATCATCCATAGAATAATGTGAAAGTGCCCTTGCCAGGCATTCATACATCTGGAGGAGAGGCTCCACTTACCCAAAGAAAGTTAGGGCAGTGTGGAATTTCCTTGAAAATGGGATTTTGAAGAATAGGTAGAATCTAAATAGGTAGGTGAGAGAGGAAGAATTATTTCTGATAAAAAGAACACTGTGGACAAGGCATAGAAGTACGAAACAACATGACACATTTAAAAAATTGCAGATGATTTGGCAGAGCTGAGACATAAGCAATATAGGAGCAGCAATGGAAACGGAAAGGCCATGAGGTATCAGTTAATGAAGTGTTTAGGAGCAAGAGTGTTCTAAGTTAAGAAGCAGTTATAGAGATCCAGGTGTGGGAACAGAAGTAAAGAGATAGTAAAGAAAGTGACATGATCACTGACTAGATGGCATAGGAGGGGCTGCTGATAGTGGGAGGGATTTAGGTGACTCCGAGGTCTTTGAACTAGACTACTAGGTTTGTGGTGGCAGGGGAACCTGGATAGAGGGAATGTGGGGCAGGAATAGTTTCAGATGTGTTGAGTTTGAGGTCGAGTTATTTAACAGACACCATTAGATAAGCAAGTAAGGAAACAGAAAAAGACATTCAGCACTGCCATTTTCAGGGCAAAATATCTTTGGTGACATGAATATGTTTGTTAAATGTATGTTCATTAATAAAAAGTGAAAGTTCAAAACTTTGAAACTCAAATGTAATTGACAATATTAGATTGAGATACTGTATGCATCCTCTAGGAAAGGAACGTAAAGTTTATATTTTTATTGTTTTTAATAAAAATTCTTTTTCTTGAGTCAATAATCAAGTTTTCCAGATCTTCGCATTTTAATTATCCTTCTTAGCATTGTTAACTTGCTTTACTTCATTCCCTCCTGTTCAAGTTTCAATTGTGAAATGATCAGGGGTCTCAAGCCTAACATACTATTTCAGAGACAGTCTCTCTAGAGAGGCCACATTAACTGCCACATTCATTACTAATTGCTGATAAAATATGACTTACCTCCTATCAGCCTCCCTACTGCCTTTACCACAGTTGTAAGTGATTTTTAATGTGTTCCCAGTTATTCCCTAAGTAAGTCTCATATGTTCTGCTTTCCACACATCCCATATATTTTGAAATTCTTCATTTCAAGATAATTTTCGCAAATGTCATAGCTTGCCTTATTCAAAGTTGAAACATATTTTGCTATTTCTTTCAGACACTTCTAGTCTTATTATCACATGGTGCCATTCTCTGTTTTTTGTTTGTCCTTACAAGATCTACCTTTAAGATCACTGAGGCAAGTAGCAAATAGAATTAGACATATCATTTAGTCCCATAGTAAACCTTAAATTCAGATTTGAATTACTCTTCAGGTAGCATTTCATAAAATGTTACCAAATATATTGAGAGGCATTTTTCAAAAAAATTTTTGAGTACATGTGGGGTAAATGATGCACTGTGTACTATCCACACAGGGATATAGTAGACAAAATATTTTATGAAATGCCATGTTAATATAAAGTACCAACTCTACTAACTGTAATTTTTTTGAAATAATCAAGTTCTTTTTTTGCTTAGTTTATTAAAAGCCAGTTATATTTGTTTTGACTGTATGATTATTTAGATAATTGCAAATGCACAGAAAATTTGCTATAATATACTTTTTTCTCCACTACAAGTCCTGAGAAGGCTACTCCTAGGAAAAATCATGTTGAAAGCAAGACATATCTTTATTTTTCCTATATTTCCCCTTTGTGTGTGTCCTAAGGAGGGGTCTTCAAAAAGTTCATGGAAAGATTTGTGTTATCTTTGTGTGTGTGTGTGTGTGTGTGTGTAATCTTTTAATTCAATTTTTCCACAAACTTTTTGAAGTGTCCTTGTATCTTCCCTGGGAAACATTATTATAACTTTATTTACACAAACATACAAATGATTGGCAAGATCTAGTGTGTAAACTTACATCAATATTTGCATTCAGTAATAATAATACCTTCAATACCTCAGAAAATAAAATTATGTCCTTTGGTAAAGCTATTACTTTATCACTCTAACAGAACAGTCTTTTATACATGTTATTTTGCCCATTTTACACATGCAGATAAAAAAGACAAACCATCAGAGAAATTAATTTTAGTTAAGGGATTTCAGGCAACTTTCACAAAAGTATTTTGATGATAAAATATGTAACTTTTTGCATAGTCAAATTTTCAGATAGGTTATCATTCAAACCACGCTTAAATGTGACAAATTGTATTAGTCAATACTTGTGTTTTCGTAGTGCTTGATTAAAAGCTTTCACTGCCAGTGTTCTAATAGCCTAGTCAATGGGGTGAGATTATATGAAACAGGATCTTTTCATCAATAAAGCAAAATGTTGTGCATTAATTTATACACCAGCAAATGGAGTTTATCTCCTTTTAAAAATAAGTTGAAATATAGACCTTCAATGAGCTTGAACACTAAAGAAGAACTAACAATTTTAAAAATATTAGTTATTTAAAGGCCACAATCACATGTGGCTGTTGAGCACTTGAAATGAGGCTGATCTGAACTGAAATGTGGTGTAAGTACAAAATGTGCACTGAATTTTGCAACATTATGAAAGAAAAAAATGTATAGTATCTCAATTTTTATGTTGATTTCATGTTGAATTGATAATGTTTTGGATGTCTAGGTTATATAAAATATATTATTAGAATTAATTTGGGGTACCCTTTATTACTCTCCTTTAGGCGGCTATTGGAAATTTTTAAATCACATATTAGGCTCACATTATATTTCTTTTGGACAGTATTGGGCTAGAGGGTTGACATTTTAAAAGAAGCTGAACATTCATAAATTAGCATGATCTGATATTCTCAGCATTGAAGCACACACATTTCTCAACAGTAGAAAAGCTAGAATTATAATTTTAGACCTCAAAGAAGTCCAGCTTTCTAAATTCATTGTTCATTTTAATGCCTTTTGGTAATAATCCACTGTTCTCCTATGTCTAACTCTTTTGGAGACCTTCAGATTTAAGAGGATTTACCCCTGGAATTTGATTCCTTCAGGATTAGAATATGTGCATCAGGTTGAGAGAGGATAGGAGGCTATTTTGGGAATAGGAATGAAAGAGCATGTGTGTTAGGGGATCAGGTTTGTCATTTTGGAAATGTAGAATGAATAAAGTAGGATAAAGTAGGATGAAAAAGGAGGGAAGAAAGGAAGAAATATTTGAAAATAAATTGGAAATATATGTGAAAGTGTATGCACATTTTAAATTAATATTTTGTTTTGGCTGTAAAATTATAGAAGCATAAAATTGACTTAACCATTTATTAATACCGATTAATTAATCAATCTTTGAGAGATAATTATGTGCTAGGCACTTTCTAGGCAGGGAAACAACACTGAACAAAAAAGACAAAACTTCCTGTACTTATGGAGCTTATATTCTATTGGGAGCAGCCCACAATATACAAATAAATAAAATATATATTATATATAAAAGACTGTAAGATGCTAAGAAGAAAAATGCAGTCTGGGGGGTATTGCAATTTAAAACATAGCTATCAAAAAAGGCTTCACTGATAAGGTGACGTTTGATCAAACACCTGAAGGAAGTGAGATCATGAGACCTTTGGCCATCTGGGCAGGAGGAGGAGGCCCAGGGTAAGGGATGGGCTTGGCTTGATCTTAGAATATATTTAGTGAGCAGATATTTTACTCATTACTTGCAACCTGCTCATCCTGTTCCCATATTGCTTTACATTCCTTATGTTTTATTATGGATGATATACATTTTGTTTTGTTTTGTTTTGACAGTATAATGTTTCCAGAGCCAACTGCAATAAGATTATCATGTTGTTCACGGACGGAGGAGAGGAGAGAGCCCAGGAGATATTTACCAAATACAATAAAGACAAAAAAGTGAGTGCAGTTTTAGAATATTTAAATTGTAACATCAATCTAGGTTGTTTTTAAAGAGAGAGTACGGGCAGCAATGGGGGAGAATTCTTGGTTAAAAATACTAACATGCCAATTATAAAGACATATGGACTGGGGATTATAAACCAATGGTTGAATAAGAGAACTGTTAAATATAATATTTTTATGGGATTCACAAGTACCTGTGACTAAAAAATTAATAAAATAATTTGTATCTGTTGGTCGTCTTATGCATAGATTCTAAATAAGAAAATGTTATAGGAAGAGAAAAATAAGAGAATGGAAAAATAGGAACAATTTAAGCTTTTCTAGGATAATAATATCAATTATTAAAGATTATAATAATGCTCAAATTTCCTAAATATTCAAAAAAAATTTCTATAGATAATATTTTGTAGATTTACAAAGAAGGCAATTTACAACAGCAAAATTGCACTCGCGTTTGAGAACTATTTCAAGACAAGATTAGAGAGAAATCCTTTTATTGGTATAACATTTAAAAAGTATGCTATTTCAATAAGCAGTGAAGGTTGTGAACATCAGTGTTTTGTGGTTGGAATAGATTTGTTTCATTGTTTTAATGCAAGAATTGTAGAGGGAACTAACTAATTTGAAAGCTCACGCATGTAACTGAACCTCTGCTGACAGTGTAGAGAATATCACCTTTGATCAAAACTATTTTTTCAAACAATCCTGCCATCAGCTTATTTCAATTTTCTGACATACTCTCCAAATTTATAAGAGAACAGTGATTTTCAGCCTGCTTTCCTAAAATGCTAGGGAATCAATAAAAAAAGTAATGAGAAATTATAAGCTATTTCTTATGTTTCAAAAATTGCAACAGAAATTATTACTTTTATCCACAAGAAGACTGCAGGATAAAATGCCAATTGCTTTGCTTTTGATTAGAACTTTCACCATTTACAGAGGTGTGGTGCATCACTAGCTCTGTTTTATATGTCTTCGAGACATTAAAAAGAGAGAGAAAATATAAGTTATTATGTTCACATGGTTTGGAAGACAAAATATTGTGAATAATGGGGTACGGTTTGGATGAAAAGTTTTGGAACACATTCAAACACTCTTAAGTGCTTTTTAGCCTGTATGTATTTGAAGATAATCAAAGAAATGAAAACATATGTGAGGACACACATACAGCTTCACATTAATTACAAATCTTCTTAATACTGAACTTTTTAAATACTGCATATGCTATAATATTATATGGTTTAATGCAAAGTGTAAGTTTCTGTGTTTGTTTTTTAACACCTGGAGATTTTAATGATATAGAAGAGTCATCCTTTTGAAGAAGTGGATGAATAGACTGAGCTGTTAATAGACTGTGAATACTTTCGAGTGATAATTTGATTCTATGAATATTTATTTCAAATAAATCATCAGACTTGAAAGTAATGGAAGATACAGACACATTAATCTGAGGCATAATTCAGATTATTCAGTAACTTCAGAATTGTTCACAATTCAGGGCAATCCTCATCGTCTGGGGGATTTCCACGACGCCTTCCTGCCCCTTCAGGCTTGTCTAGATGCTTAGCCTCTGATCCCATAGCACTTTATACAGAGCCCTGAATGTCTCTCACTCTGTACTCTATCCATGGGATCTATCCTCTGTCCTCTCTGGATTACAAGATCCTACAAGATTGGGCCTGTGTCTTTTTTAACTCTGAACTTTAAGCATGCAGCCAAGAGCACAGATTCAATGATAGTTCTTAATATTTGAAAACAAACAAATTGAGAATATCTAACAAAAGTTGGAAGCATGAGTTCTGTTATTGGACAGATTCATAATTGGAGTAAGGCGTAATCTATTTATTTAAGTAACCTAACATTTCCATGTTTTGAAGAACTCAAATGTTCTTCAAATGTTCTCAAATGTAACAAAATAAGTTTAACACAAAATTCAATGATATTAATATAATAAAATACATTTATCTCTAAAATCTACCGATTAATCTTGCTCTGATAATTTGAAAGAGATGTTTTAGCATCTTATTTATAATTTTAAGTATATTTTATTATTTTATGACAGAGGTATATAAGTACAAGCTGCTACTTGTATCATTTTTAATAGACACAAATTTAGATACATCTTTTTTTTTTTCTTTTATTGTGATATCATCCAAACTAACCACCAGGAATCCTGTTCACCTTTGGATGCTTTTCTTCAATAGGGAAGGGTTTCTTACTCAAATACGGCAACAAGTTTTACATTCCATATCTAAATTTGTGCCTAAGATATATCTTGATTTTAAAGGAGCACATAAATTTTTAAATTAAATAAAAGAACATAAATGTATAAAAACAAAAGTAGTTTTCATTCAACCTTGTAGATGTGGTGGGATTTTTTTTCTTTTTTTCTTCTTCTCTTCCAAAACTCTGTACGCATCTAGGATTAATACAATAGCATGTCTTGGAGGCATATTATCAATTTTTTAAAAATCACTGGATTATTTATTCATTTATTTAACAAATGTTTATTGGGCCAGGTGTATTCTAACACTGGATATAACCATGAGCAAGCTAGACTAAAACTCTTGCCCTCATAGATTTCACATTCTTGTGGGGGAACTTAGTAATTGAGATAAAAAAAAAAATGTGTGTTGTTTAAAAGGTGAAAAGTGCTATGGAGAAAAATAAAGGCAGGAAGGGAAATGGGCAGTGTGTGGGTGGGGACAGTGGGAGGGTTTCCTACTTTAGGTAAAGTAGCCAAGGAAGGCCTGAGTGAGAAGAGGGCAATTGAATAAAATCCTGAGGGAAGTGAGGGAAGGAGCCATATGTATAACTGGGAGAGGACTATTTCAAGCAGCAAGGGAACAGCAAGTGCAAAGGTCCTGAGGCAGAGCACTAAGGAGGCAAGTGTGGCTACAGCAGAGTGAGCAAGGGAGGGGAGAGCTGCAGGAGATGTGGTCAGAGAGGCAACAGGGGACATTCCTAGAGGGTCTCACAGCCATTGTAAGGACATTGGCTTTTACACTGTGTGAGATGGGCAGTGCATTAGTTTTTTGTTGCTGTTGTAAAAAAATTATCACAAACTTAGTGACTTAAAACAACACAGATTTATTCTCTTCTAGCTCTAGAGGTCAAAAGAGCCAAATGAATTTTATGGGGCTAAAATCAAGGTATCAGCTTGTTCCTTCTGGAGACCCTAGAGGACAATCCATTCCTTGCATCTTTCAGCATTTAGAGGCCATCAGCATTTATTCTTTGACTGGTAGTTGCATCACTCCAAACTCTGCTTCCGTTCTGTCTCCCTCTCTGACCCAGACTCTCCTGCCTCCCTCTTATAAGGACACTTGTGATTACATTGGGTCCACCTGGGTAATCCAGGATAATCTCCACATCTCAGGATTCTTAGTCACATCTGCAACATCTCTTTTACAGTGTAAAGTAACATACTTGCAGGTTCTGGGAATTAAAATGTGGGCAACTTTGGGGTACCACAATTAAGCCTACCACAAGAAGCCATTAGAGCAGTGACACAATCTGATGTACATTTTAAGTCATTATAGGTGCTGTGTTGATGATAGTTTTATAGGGGCAAGAATAGAAACAGGAAAATTAGTTATTATATCAATGTCAATCTATTCTTTAACTCTTGAGGACCTGGTAGGCTGTTCCCACACAAATGAGCATATGATTCTGTTGTGGGCTGAATTATGTCACCCACTCCAATCCATATGACGAAGTTCTAATTCTCAGTACCTCAGAGTGACTGTATTTGGAGCTGGGATCTTTAAAGAGGTGATTGAGTTAAAATGAGGCTATTAGCTAGGGGTCCCTAATTCAATCTGACTAATGTCCTTATAAGAAGAGGAATTTGGGGACACAAAGAGACACCAAGGATGCTTGTACACAGAGAGAAGGTCATGTGAGGACACAGTGAGAAGGTGCATCCACAAGCCAGGTAGAGATGTCTCAGAAGAAACTAACTCTGTACCTTAATCTTGATTTCCAGCCTCCAGAACTAGGACAAATAAATTTATATTATTGAAGCCACCCAGTGATATTTTTATAGGTAGATTGGAAGAACAACTTCCGATCTTCTAGGCTGAGTATAACTAATAGTATTGTATTGTATATTGCTAAATAGCTATGAAGAGGATCTTGAACATAATCAGCACAAAGAAAAGATAAATGTTGAGGTGACAGATATGCTATCTACCCTAAGTAAATCACTGCACAATATATGCATGTACTGAAATAATAACACACAGTACCACACAAATATGTACAATTAAAAATAAATTTAAAAAAAGAAAAAATTATTCCATGCAAATGGTAACCAAAAGAGAGCAGGAGTAGCTGTACTTACGGAGTTTAAGTCAAAAACTGTCAAAAGAGACAAAGAAGGACATTATATAATAATAAGAGTCAACCTACTAGAAATATATAATAATTATGCAGATATATGCACCCAACATCAGAGCACCTAAATATATAAAGCAAACACTGACAGAACTGAAGGGAAAAATAGATAGCAATACAATAATAGGAGGAGATTTCAATATCCCACTTTTAATAATGGATAGAACATCCAGACAGAAGATCAGTAAGGAAATAGAGGCCTTAAACAACATTACAGACTAAACGGACCTAACAGACATATATAGAACATTTCATCCAACAGAAGCAGAATACACATTGTTCTCAGGCATACATGGAACATTCTCCAGAACAGATCATGTGTTAGGTTGCAAAATAAGTTTTAGCAAATGTACTGAACACAGTAGAGTGAAACTAGAAATCAGTAGCAGAAGAAAATTGTGTATGTTTGCAGATGACATGATTTTATATATGGAAAACCCTAAAGACTCTAAAAACCTGTTAGAACTAATAAACAAATTCAGTTAAGTTGCAGGATTCAGAATCAGCTTTCAGAAAATCAGTTGTGTTTCTATACAATAACAATTAACTATCTAAATGGGAAATTAGGAAAACAATCCCATTTACAATGGTGCCAAAAAGAAAAAATATAGGAATAAACTAAGGAAGTTAAAAACTTGTATACTGAAAATTATAAAACATTGCTGAAATTAAAGAAGACACAAACAAATTGAAAGACATCCCATGTTAATGAACTGTAAGACTTAATATTGTTTAAATGTTCATAGTACCCAAAGTGTATTTTCAAGCATATACTAAATGCAATCATCATCAAAATTCCAATGATGTATTTTGCAGAAATAGAAAAAACAATTTTAAAATTCATACAGAACCACAGGCAGTTATGAATAGCCAAATAAATCTTGAACAAAAGAAGAAGAAAGCTGGAGACATTATACTTCCTGATATCAAAATATATTACAAAGCTACAGTAATCAAAATAGTATGGTGCTAGCATAAAGATAGACATTTAGATTAATGGAACAGAATAGAGAGCCCAAAAATAAGTCCATGGATATGGGGGTAACTGATTTTCAACAAGGGTGCCAAGGATACACAATGAGGAAAAGACAGTCTTGCAACAAGTGGTGTTGGGGAAACTTTAATATCTACATGCAAAAGAATGGAAGTAGACCCTTATTTGACACACCATTTAAGAAATCAATTCAAAATGGATCGCAGACTTCAATGTAAGACCTGGAATGTTACAACTTCTAAAAGAAAATATAGGGGGAAAGCTTCATGACATTGAGCTTGGCAATGGTTTCATGAATATCACACTAAAAGCACTGGCAACAAAACCAAAAATAAATAAGCAGGACTACATCAAATGAAAAAGCTTCTCCATAGCAAAGGGAAAAAAATAGAGTGAAAAAGCAACCTAGGAAATAGGAGAAAATATTTGCAAACCATGTATCTGATAAGAAGTTAATATACAAAATATGATAGAAACTCCTAATACTCAACAGCAAAAAAAAAAAAAAAAAATGGATTAAGGACTTGAATAGACATTTCTACAAAGAAGACAAAGGGCAACAGATATATTTTAAAATGCTCAACATTACTGGCCATCAGGGAAATCAAATCAAAACCACAATGAGAAATCTCCTCACATCTGCCAGGATGTCTGTTACCAAAAAAACAATAAACAAGTATTGGGAAGGATGTGGGACCCTTACTCACTATTGATGGGAAGGGAAAATGGTGCAGCTGCTGTGAAAAACAATGTGGAGATTACTCAAAGAATTAAAAAATAAAACTACCATAGAATCCAGCAGTCCCACTTTGGGTATTTATCCACAGCAATTGAAATCAGTGTCTTGAAGGGCACATCCATGTTCACTGAAGCGCTATTCAAGGTAACCTAGATGTGGAAACAACCTAAATGTCCATTGACAGATGAATGGATCAGACATGGCATATACATACAATTAAATACTATTCAGCCTTAAAAAGAAGGAAATTCTGCAATTTGAGACAACATGGATGAACTCTGAAGACCTGCTAAGGGAAATAAGACAATCACAGAAAGACAAATGCTGCATGTTTCCACTTAAAGGAGGTATCTAAAATAGTCAGTGCTGGCCAGTTAGCTCTCTTGGTGAGAGCATGGTACTGATAAACACCGAGGTGAAGGATTTGGATGCCTGTATCAGCCAGCTACCAAAAAAATAAAAATAAAAATAAATAAATAAAAGTCAAGTTAATAGAATCAAAGAGTGGAATGGTGGTTGCCAGAGGCTGGGAGGAGGCGTAAATCACGAGTTAGTAATCAACGGCCATAAGGTTCAGTTAAGCAAGATGAATAAGCTCCAGAGATCTGCTGTACAACAATGTACCTGTAGTCAACAAGAATGCATTGTACACTTAAAAATGTGTCAAGGGGATAGATTTCATGTTAAATGTTCTTACCACAATAAAATACAATTTAAAAGATATACTAAAATTATGGTCTTAAAAAAGTTTGGTGAATTTCTTAAAAAAATCTTAAAGTTACTCTTTAAATCCTGCTTTCTCCCCAAGCCTCTTGTTTTGCATTAAAGTGGCTGCCAAATGTTTCATTTACACTCATTTTTCATTCAGATGGCTCAGAAATCATTCAAAATGATCCAGGTAGGTGTGATGAGGTGCATCCAGAGAGCTGATGAATGAAGCTGCAGATACATAGCACAATTTAATGAGGCCGAAAGGTTTGAGAATTAGAGCAAAATGTTTGGGTTCTTTTGTGGAATGTACTTCTCTTGGGAATTAATCTACCTGATTACAGATAGGTACAGCATTAAGACTGAATCCATGTTAATCTTCTCACACAGCTGTTCCAAATTAAAATACATTCACTTTCTAATCTTTACCTGCAGCAATGCCATTCCTTAGGGCTCACCCACATGTATGAGATCTCCTTAAAAATGGTGCCAAAACTAAAATGAACTTTGTCGTAGAGGCCAAACAAATGAATAAAGGAAAGTAAAACCAGACACAGAGTTGAAAGATAATTCCCAGGGATGGCAAAATTAAAAATATTTGATTTTCTGCAGAATAGCAAAGGGATTGCTTAGCAATACACACTCAAGATTGCCTAGCTAGCTAGGAAATAGTTATGATTCTTAGCTTAATTCTTAGAACTAGTTAAAAAATGAAAAGGCATTCAAAATTAATAAAATGAAAATTTCAAAATAACTAGTAAACTGAATGAGAACAAATAAGAAAAAAGCATATGATAGATGTGAAATAATTTTCAAAGTAAATAATGCTCAGCAAAAGTTACAATTGCTTGACAATAAATGCATTCAAATAATTTATTGTATTAATGCATTCATATTATTTGAATGCAGTTATTTTTTAAAGAATTTACTTTAAAGATGATTGAGAAAGTCTAAACCAAGTCATAAATGGCTGAATATACATATATATTCTATAGTTAAAGTAAACATTGTCAATTTTTCAACAGATGGTATGGAAAATAATCCATGGGAAATGATTCATTTCATTCTTTACTGTCTCTCTGCCTGGCTTCTCCATCAGGCAAGAATAAAGCCTTTGGAAGGAATGTTCAAACATATGATAGTGAAGGACTTTTAATCTGTAAAATACTTCATACTATTTAACAAGTACACTGCTTCTAAAAACTTTCCTTTCAGATATTTTGGCACTTTCAACAGTTTCTAAGATGTTTCAGTTTTGTTCATAAAAACCAAATATGAGGGTACTTCAAAAAGTTTTGGAAAAGTAGAATTAAAAGATACATGAATCTTTCCATGAACTTTTTGAAATACCCTCATGTATCTTTTATGCTCCTATACCTACAGTGTTACTATACAATAACTACACTGTAATATTGGCCCTACCAATACAGAGATCATCCATTCAAAAGGCATGTTTTGTGTACCTGTGTGTGTTTGCGTGTCCTTGTCTCCAACAGCATTTATTTACATTTGTTTCTCTTAGAATAAAATTTATGTCAACAATCCATTCCTTAAACTAAGGAAAATCTTACCAAATACATTTTTTTCAGGTTTGAGTAGTATTACTTTCATGCATTTTATAGGGTCCTTAATTTAATATCTAAAACAAATCTAATGAAAAGTGAGGTTAAGTATTACTTTAAGCACAAATTATATGATGCAACATAAACTTTACAGTGCACAAAGTGCACTTGAAATAATTCTAGGTAGAATTGTACCACCTAGAACAGGGATTGCCCACTGTTTGTGTTAAAACATTATAGCAAAAAAGACACTCTGATCTGCTTTTTCTATGGCTGCCTCTTCTCTGATTAAGAACCCTGCTTATAGTATGCCTTCTCAGAGGGGTCTTCCCCACTCAAGCTTTCTAGAGTGGTCCCCTTCCCCCGTACATCTCCTTTGTCATTCTTCATTTCAGCATCTATTTTCCTCTTGATTTTCTTTTTCCCACATTACCACTTTGGATTATTTTAATTATTTGTCCAATGTTTTATTTTGAACCTTCCTCTCTACTTTAAGCTCCATGAAGTAGGAGTTGTATAAGTTTGTAAATCTGTCAATGAATTCTTAGAGGATAATTGCTCAGTATTTGCAGGTATGCTGGCTATATCAGTATATATGTAATAAATATGCTCTTCGAGTAAACTGTAAGAAATTCATAAATGTTAGAAAAAATCAATAGCTTTGTTTTTCTTTAAAAGGAAACCCTTAAAAACAATTTTTTTGCTTATAATTGGAATATGGAGTAAAACTTATGGAGATGTTCCACTCTTGCATAGGTTGTGTCTTAAGTAGGGAGAACTTAGGTTTCTATAACAAAGGATTGTATTGATGGTTGCTTTCCCTCACCCTAATCAGTCCGACACAGTTTTTCATGAGTATTCTCATTATCAGTGTCAGTGAAGTATTTGGCATTACCCAAGAAGAGCATCTGAAATAAATCACTGTATGGCTTAAATTCTGACCTCTCAGCTGATGAAACTCTGCAGAGTTACAAATTGCTTGAAAATGGAATGTGTCCACAGCTTATTCATCCTTTATCAAGTGCTATAAATGTATGGAGAGAAAAAGGAAACCTGAACTTACTTTTTTATAATCTGATAATGTGAGGATGGTTTCTTGTAGTTGTTAATGGATTAAAAATACCACTGTAATCCTAAGGCATGTATCCGTGTTATACAACATGTAGGACATGTGAGAGAACTATCAGTTTGCTTTAAGATTTTGTATGCAGAACCTACATGACTACTGCATTTTGTTTTCCTTTTTAAACAGTTGTTTTGTGTTATCTACATGAGCAAATTCAACAGATACTGATTAAATTCTTGTCTCTGTCAGACTCTGGGAAATTTCATATAGACATATTTTATATGGCCATAATGACATTGAGACAATACTGGCCCCTTTTCATTAGAGTTTGTTGCTAACTATAATAAAGTGAGCCAAATTTGCTTCACTAGAAAGGTCTTATTTTGAGTATTTAAAGTTCTTTTTGAGGCATTAAAGGCTAATCTCCCACTAATGCAAAACATTACCTCATTGAATTCTGGTAGTTTGACTATAGAAGACAGCATTGTAGTCATCATCATCATTATTACCATAACTAGTATTTACTGAGTGTATAATTTCCATATGATATAAATACTTTACATTTATTATTTTATTTACAACTGGGATACTCATATGATAAAAGTATTATTATTACTATTACTATCATCATCACTCCCATTTTGGAAAAAGAAAACCAAAATTAGAGAAGTTAAGTACCTTGTTGCAGATCATTGAGCTACTAAGTGGCTACTAAGTGGCAGAGTCAAAAATTTTAATTTTCTACAGTCTAAATTTCATAATCCCATATGAAATGTGCCTGGTTGGTCGGCTGTCTCTTTCTTTCTGCTGGGCAGCTCGGTGGCTTTGCTAAACGTCCCTTGCCTACCAGGAGCCTGCCTTCCAGTCAAACAGCAAGACTTTACCCATAAGGGATATGCTCCTCACAGCTTTAATAGGCCAAGATGTATTGTGAAAACTTTGCAGGCTGCAAGTGCCTTTCACATCGTTGGGGTTTATAAAATAAGAGTGAAAGGTAAATTTGGACACTTTTATTTATTGTATAATGCTATAAAACTAGAGAGAGAGGCTATACAAATGCTCTGAATGCTGGTATATTTGTGAATTTTAGAAACCAGTGTAGAATTTTCTCCTAAAATATTCAGTCCAATCTAGTATTTTCATAGGCTTAGTGCCCAAAATTTTAGTACACAGAGTAGATTAATAAAACCCATCTCTGACATCATTTTTCTAACGATTCGATAGCTGAAGTTTTAATTTTAGTTTTATTGGCTTCCTTTCTTCATAGACTCCTTTCCATTATTCTTTGGAGATTTGCCTATTGTAAATTAAACTTGAACTCTGGGTAACTGATAATTGTTGAGGTGACAGTTTCCAGTAACTGGGTTCTTCTGGGAAACAAGAAATTCCTATGGTTTTTAAAATAGGTTGACCCTGTGGTTTTGGAAAATGCTTAATTGAAGACAAGTATTTTAGTTTTCAACAAATAAAACAAAACAAAACAAAATAAAAAATAGATTAGCAGAAGTCAGAACTGTAGGATAAAGTTATAAATCAGTGGTGTATTATATGGAGAAAATCAGTAATACAATTTAAATAGCCAAATTTGTTGTTGATTAAAATTTTTCCCAAGTAAAGTAGGCCAGGCTTGTCATATCAACTTTGAATTATTGGAATTAGAATATTCTGTTCAGGAAAAAAATGAGTTTTTGAAACTAAAGGTAAAATTATGTAAATTTAGAACTAATAATAAAGATGATTTTTAAGTTTAATTTTTGTAAGTCTTCTCCCCAAATTACTATTTCTTTTATGAATATGCTTATATAACTAAGCATGAGTCAAGAATTATAATTTTTTTTCATTCTCTAGGAATAGTACAGTATATAAATGTTTTAAGGATAGTAAATATAGTTTATTTTGCCTGAAAACTTTTGTTCAGCTCTGGTGAGCAGGTCTGCATAATATAAAATAAAAAGATTAGGAATTTACTATGATATAAATGCAATGAAACAACCCAAGTTACAAAATGCAAGACACTAGTTCAGTTTGGTTTCACTCTTCCTGCACATTACAATGAACCTATTTATATGTCGGATGACACCAAAGATTGTCATGGATCCCTCTGGTGAGAACTGGAGGGATCTTATTTGTCTATTTACTTTTTTTTTCCATTTTAATAAATATTTATTTTTATTTATGTGTAAGGCACTGCAATAAATGCTTAGTTGTGCAATCTTGGAACTGTTTTAACTGAATTTAATGTTCATTCAATACTAGCTTCTCAAATTCATTATGTCTGTTGAAGATCTTGGCTTCAGCATTATAAAAAATATTTGTCAAAGTCATCTATGACTGTATATGTCTCATATGTGACCCTATGATGAAAATTTCGTTGAAGCAAACATTTTGAAATAAGAGCCTATCTAAAAAAATCACACACATTAGCTGAGGAACTAATTTTCTAGTAACTAATAACTTCAATAGATGCTAAGTTGTACAATCCTGGACCTGTTTTAACACAGTTCAATGTTTATTCAATACTAGTTTCTCATACTCAGAACAAAAAATTTCCAGTTTTCATGTTACATGAATCTAGCATTATAATTATAAATATACTACTAGGCACGAATAAAGAAATTTTTCCTCCACATAAATTGACTGCTTTGATGTAGATGTAGTCTAAAGGAAGTAATTTGTTTGAGACTTTAGCTTGTGTGAGTACTTAAGTATGCAAATCATCTTGTATATCATTTTTTAATGCAAGACCAAGCAAATATACTAATAAGAAAAGAACTCTACTATATATAGAGAGACCTTAAATTTTAAACTGTGCATATTTCAAGGAATCACTTTATCTTTTTCATTTCTCCAAAATTATAGCTAAACAAGAATTGTAAATTTAAAGGAGTGCAAAACATCAAAAGAAGGTGGGGATAGCAATCGTCTCTGGATTTTGGCAACTGGAATTTTAGAGTTAGTTCATCGATTATTCCACAGGGTGGCAGTAATACAATATGGAGTAGAAGGAATGAAACCATCTACAATTTCAAGTGGGAAGTTAGTGTACACAAGTATTCTTTTAAATTTTGCCAATTCATTATGTGTATGTACTATAAAATGTGTAATGCAAATTTTTATGGAATCAATGAAGTTCAAATTATTATGCCATAATTAGCTAAAATGTGTAAAGCAAACACATTCAGCAATGGCGTGGGACCTGTGAATGAAATAATTTTATGTTAGTCTTTTATTGTCCTATAAAGAATGTGTGTAAGGCACTATGATAGATGCTAAGTTTTGAATGATTTATATTAAATTTTTTCTCAACCAAATATATATTTATAAAATCATTTCAGAAAGTTCTAAGATAATCTATGCAATCTGAAAAATCATTAAATTATATATGTGTGTGTAATATACATAAACCCAAGAGAAAAATAATCACCTTAGATATTAGATATTGTCAATATTGTAATGATAAGGAAGTTGCATAGATTATAGAAAGTAGATTGCATTTTTTAATTATTATTACAATTTTAGTAACTACTGAGAAGAAAATTTTAGAAAAATTGTCTTTAAAAATATCTACAGTAAGGCAAACAAAAATTGAGAAGAGGGGTACAAATAATGTAGGAATGATTCTATCAGTTAATGCAGCTTATGTTTTTGTTTTGGTTTTTTGGTGGTTGGCTGGCATGGGGATCCGAACCCTTGACCTTGATGTTATGAGCACCATGCTCTAACCAAGCAAGCTAATCGGCCAGCCCTATGTAGCTTACTTTTAAATAGCCAAGAACCTATTATAAGAAAAAACAAAGAGGCAAAAAGAGAAAAAAAAAAAAAGTTTAGCATGTTTAAAATAGAATTAAATGTAACACAATATACACTTTCACACTCAGCAATGATCCCAAATTTCTTAATTTTGACAACCTCTGAGAGCTCCATGTAGGCAAACATAAGGGGGTTAGGTGAAATTTCTGTCATAAAACAAGCTTTTTTACTTTTTTTTTTTTTTTTTTTGCTTAAGTTAGTTGTTTATTTGGCCTATTTTAATAATAATATCAGTCAAAATAATCATTCAGTGTGGGTCTAACTGTAGCCTCTATGTTATTAGAAATGCTTGCCTTCCAGAGACATAAATATATAAGACTAATTTAGTTAGTCTTATTCATTTATTTGTCTTTACTGAAAAGCATTTTATGGAAAATATTTTACTAGAACACTGTTGTGGTAACAAGAACAACTAGAGAAAGCCTTGTTTTAATTTGAAAGTTTGAGGCATGTGTCCAAATGTTAGTTATGAAGGAGATCCCCAAGTGCTTTCTGGGGCATCTGGATTTTTTTCCCTGTTCTGAATTCATGTTTAAGGCATGGCAGTTAAATTGAATTATCAGTTAGGGTGGTCAAGTTGCTTATAAAAATATTTCCATGTAGGGGTAAGCTCAATTATGTAAGCATTAACACTCCATTGAAATAGATAGCGCTCAAAATGACCCAATTGAAGAATTAAAGAAAATTAAAGCATTGTATTTTGAGGGGAAATTCCTGGAGTTACAGATAGAGAGATAGATAAACAGATTCAGAGAGAGAAAGGGTGAAAGAGAGAGAGAAAACCAACTTCTATCATTTACCTAGAACCAGTCATTTATTCTTGCAGTTGGAGGTGATTAAAACTCAGATATGTCCACCAAATGATCTGTGACATAAGGCAAACGTGGACAACTTAAGGGTAGTGCACATAAAACCTTACAAGTTAAACAGCAATGTCCCTAATGTATGTTTTGGGGACAGGGATTGTTATGAGGTGATCTGTGTGGTTAAGACCAGTGAAAGGACAGATAACAGATGTGAAATCTTTTGATGTTTGTACTCTAGAATATGCAAGAGTTAAAACAGATAAAACAATTAGGAAATGTCAATTTAAATAGTCAATTGACATGAATTAGGAACAAGCTCTTAAGATAGTTCAAACAGGAATTTGAACTCTGGAAAAGTGATTTTCTGAATATCTATCTTTAGAAATAGCTAAAATGCTAATAGCCATTTTTACTGAAGGGAAATGATATCTTAAAATGGTTTCGATATGCATTTCCCTGATGATTAGTGATGTTGAGCATTTTTTTACATGTCTGTTAGCCATTTGTATATCTTCTTTTGAGAAATCTATTTAGCTCATTTGCCTATTTTTTGATCACATTATTATTTTATTTTATTTTTTTGCTGTTGAATTGTTTGATTTCTTTGTATATTCTGAGTATTAATCCCTTGTCAGATGTGTGGTTTGCAAATATTTCACCCATTCTGTGGGTTGTCTCTTTACTGTGTTCGTTTTCTTTGCTGTGCAGAAGTTTGATATAATCACACCTGTCTATTTTCGCTTCTGTTGCCTGTGCTTTTGAGGTCCTCTTCATAAAGTCTTTGCCCAACCCAATGTCCTGAAGCATTTTCTCTGTTTTCTTCTAATAGTTTCACGGTTTGGGGTCTTATCTGTAAGTCTTTAAATCATTTGAGTTGATTTTTTCTATATGGTGAGAGATGAGAATTTACTTTCATTCTTCTGCATAAAGATATACAGTTTTCCCAGCACCATTTATTGAACGGACTGTTCATTTCCCAATGAATATTGTTGGTGTCTTTTTCAAAAATCCATTGGCTATAAATACAGAACTTTACTTCTTGATTCTCTATTCTGTTGCATTTGTCTGTGTGTCTGTTTTTATACCAGTAACATGCTGTGTTGGATACTAAAGCTTTGTAGTATGAGTGTATTTTGAAATTGGGTAGTATGATGCCTCTAACTGTTCTTTTTTCTCAGGATTGCTTCGGCTATTTGGTTTTTCTTGGGGGGGAGGTCTATAAATTTTAGGATTGTGTTTTCTATTTCTGTGAAGTGACGCTCTTCACAATACCAGTGATAGGGACTGTATTGAATCTGTAGATCACTTTTGGTAGTATGCTCATTTTCACAATATTAATTCTTCCAATTCATGAACATGAGAAGTCATGTCCATTTCTTTGTGTCCTTTTCAGTTTCTTTCATCCGTGTTTTATAATTTTCCTTGTAGAGCTCTTTCTTTCACCTCCTTGGTTAAATTAATTCCTAAGGTATTGGGGGGGGGGTTGTTGTTTTTTGTAGCTATTATAAATGGGATTGCTTTCTTGATGTCTTTTTCACCTTGCTTGTTATTGGTGTATGGAACCACTGCTGTTTATAGTATGTTGATTTTATATCCTGCAACTTTGTTGAATTTATTAATCAGTTCTAAGAGCTTTTTGGTGGAGCTTTTAGGGTTTTCACTATATGAGATTATGTTGTCTGCAAAATTTGACTTCCTCCTTTCCAATATGGATGCCCTTTTTCTCTTGCCTAATTGCTCCAGCAATCCCACTACTGGGTATATATACAAAGGAAAGGAAATCATTATATTGAAGAGATATTTTCAGTCCCATGTTTATTGCAGCACTACTCACAATAGCCAAAATATGGAATCAGCCCAAGTGTCCACAACAAATGAATGGATAAAGAAAATGTGGTGTGTGTATGTATATGTGTATATATACACAATTAAATATTATTCAGCCATAAAAAGAATGAAATCCTGTCATTCACAGCAACATGGATGAGCTTAAAGGACATTATGTTAAGTGAAGTAAGCCAGGAACAGAAAGAGAAATGCTGCACATTCTCATATGTGGAAGCTAAGAAAATTGATTACGTAGAAGTAGAGAGTAGAATGGTGGTTACCAGAGGCTGGAAAGGGGTGGGGGGGGTGGGATGGGGTGATAGTGAGAGGTTGCTTAATGGATACAAAAGTACACTTAGGTATGAGAAATAATATCTAGTGTTCTATAGCACTGTAGGGTGAGTCTAATTAACAGTAAGTTATTGTATATTTCCTATTAGCCAGAAGAGAGGGTTTTGAATGTTTCCAACACAAAGAAATGGTAATGTTTGAGGTAATGGGAAAGAAAATGAGTGGTTGCTGGGGTTTTAGGGAAGGAGATTGGGAGAAAGGGATGAATAGGTGGAGCATGGAGGATTTTTAGGGCAGTGAAACTGTTATGTATTATACCATGATGGTGAACACATGACATTATGCATTTAGCAAAACGCATAGAACTATTCAGCACTAAGAGGGAACCCTAATGTAAAATTGCGTTGATAATACTATATCAATATGTGTTCATAATTCTAACAAATATACCACACTAAGTAAGCTATTAGTAATTGGAGAAACTGTGTTTAGGGTGGAGTATTGGAACTATCTATACTTTCTGCTCAATTTCTATCTAACCCTAAAACTGATATAAAAATAAAGTCTATTATTTAGAAAAAAAAGAGAAATAGCTAAAACATGGAACTTAGAATATTGGTTTACTTAGATTTGAAATTAATATATATAATGTAGCCATTTTACTAATTTATTGACATCATTGAATTATGTTCTATACTTTTATACTATTATATGTTTGATGGCTTCCAATAAATATTTAAATTACTACACTTTAAAAAAATCTCAGTTGAACTTAAAAGTATCTGTATGCATTATAGCACATGAGAAACAGTCAATATTTTGATTCTCTTTAAAAATTGTAGGTTAGAATATTTATGTATTTATATATTCCTGTCATCTTTAACAGAAAATAAGTAATATACTAACATCATAATCATATGTGTACATCCTAAATATTCCCATGGTGTGAATGTAGGAAAACCGCCATGAAGTTAAATTGCCTTAAGCAACTAAAAGTATAATGACCTTTCTTTACCTATTTTTTATCAACACATACCTATGAAATAGGGAAATTTTTTTTTGCAGTGACTGGATATGTGAATAATATGCTTTAACTAGGTGGGACAGCTGAAGTTAGGGTGGACCTGAAAGATGCATTTCTACTAATGAAACCTTAGTCATGTTCCTGCCTGAGGACTGGGATATGGTACTAGACACCCAAGTCCTAATTTAAATTTAGCAACTGGAGTTTACGGTAGGTTGTGTGGTTTTCCTGTAGTGCCTCCCTGAATTCATTAATGGTCTCCGTTTTTCTTGTTGTATTAGTAAACTGAAAAACATGTTTTTTTCTTTTCTTTTTTGTTTTACTTTAGCTATTTTGTTTTGTCATTTAATTAAATTTTATTCAGCCTAATGGACATCTATTTTTCAATTCATTCAGGTACGTGTATTCACATTTTCAGTTGGTCAACATAATTATGATAGAGGACCTATTCAGTGGATGGCCTGTGAAAATAAAGGTAATAGATATGTTTTCTTGACAACATTTTATTAGAAGACATATTCTGGTAGTTATTGTTAGGTCTACATATTATCATTTAAAATAATCTGAAGTTGTAGCTAACTTTAATAGGAATCAAGGCAAGAATAAGATTTTGAACAAGTTCTCTATAGAGAAAACACATGCACAATATATTTTGACATTAGCATTACATTATATAAAAATTCAGACATCTGATATTATTATACATTCATAAAATGCTATAATTTATTGAATAATAGTTAATGCTATACATATAATCTTACATGAAAAATGAAAGAATATCTGAATTTTATAAAACTTACATATGAGTATGACATATACGCATATTTTTTTCCTGAGTGGTTATTGTTTTTTGAAAACTGTCATCTTACACATTCCCAGATAATTCAAATTTTGTGCAGTGAGCCTGTATTTCCTTTTTACTCAGAAAAAAATAATGTTACTAGAAAAAAGATGTTATTTGAAAAATAAACTGAAATCATAGCAACAAAAAAGTTCTTGAATTTATTTGAAAGTTATATTTAGGCAAAATTTTATATAAATATAACAATTATCAGAGATCTATCCCTTATTCATATTATTTTTTCAGTGAAAAATGTACTTTCAGTGATGCCAGGTTCCCAACTTAGTTGTAGAAGAATAACATTTATTTTACACTATCTGAGAAATGTGGCAAAATCTCTCACAAAGCCTGTGAGTTTGCTATGAATATTTACTAATTAAATATTTTCTTAATTCATCATTAGTATTGATATTTTAGTCTTTGCTTAATTTAAAAGTAAAAAAAATACCCTTTTCTTCTACAAAGATGTAAAATAATTTTGTTGTCCTTAATATAATGTAATATTTATATATAAAAATATGTGTGTGTATATATATATTTCAGGTTATTATTATGAAATTCCATCCATTGGTGCAATAAGAATCAATACTCAGGTATGGCTGTTTCTTTTCTGGTTTAAATATGCTTGATATGGAAAAAATAGGTGAAAATAAAGAAATGATTCACAATATTACATTTGTATTAAAATGCTGAGTATCATGGTGTAATGTATTCATTTTTATTTCATTAAGGTTCCAAATGTTTTCAAAAATCCATAATGCAGGTAAAAAATATATAAATGTAAATATGAGTGTACTGTTATTCTCAAGTGTTAAAAACATAAGAAATGAATAAAGTCAAAGTTACTAACAATCTCATCTTATGTAATTTGAACTTGGTTCTACTGTACACAATTTAAATGAGTTTCTTCAAGTTGTAGATACCACATAGAAAAATAAACAACAATTATTCTGGACAAATTGCAGGGCCCTAGTTAGAACTTAGATACTTCCCAAATAACCTCTGTAGATCTGTTTACCTTTTAAAAATAAAGTTACGAGAAGATGATTTATCTAACAGCATTCAGTTGAAAACATGCCAGTTAAGTAACTTTTTGTAGAATGAAGTAATTAAGTTAATTTAAATACGCATGTTATTTTTAAATATTCATAAATTACTATTAAAACTGTTGATTAATTTAAAGCATAGCTGAGGATCTACAAAATAGTCTAAGTCAAAATTTAGCATAAAGAGCATGGCATTGGTGGAAATGAATACTGAGTACATTGTATGTTGAAATGAAACAGCAGCTGCATTTGAGTCTGATGTCTAGATTTGGCACAGTATTTCATTTATTTTTTGATATGTTTAAATGTAGTTTTGAATTTCAGCCAAACAATCCGTGATATGAAAGCAACTGTGTGGCTGCTTTATTATTTCAAATTTGTGCGATTCCATGCCGTAACTCACAGAGCCTTAAATAGTTTAGATTAATATGAAACAATTCACAAGGAACGTATTTCACTTATCAATGCCTGTAACTCAGAAATAGTGTTCTGATTGTTACTAGAAAAAAACTGGGGTAGATATGTTGTATAAATAATATAAGTCAAATATTGTTTATTCAAAGTATAAAGTATGTAGATATATCACTTATGGAGTACCCAAAGTAAGAATTAAATGATTATATACTCATTATCTTGGTAATTTTGAATCCATATATATTTTTAACTCTAGATTATGTTCTCCTCTGTGGAGTTTTTTTTTTGTTTTTTTTTTGTTTTTTTTTAACCCAGCCTTCCTAGTTTTCAATCACATTTTTCTTTCTTTTTTTTGGTAATAAATAGGAATATTTGGATGTTCTGGGAAGACCAATGGTTTTAGCAGGAGACAAAGCTAAGCAAGTCCAATGGACAAATGTGTACCTGGACGCACTGGTAAGAGGTCAGGCTGTTCAACCAGACTGTTGCAACAAAGGCACACAGCTGTCTCCTGCTTCTTTCTAGGTGGCATTTCTCTTCTCCTCTTCATGAAACCCTTTCTAAAATTCCTTCAATCACAAGCTTCTTTGCTAGAATTTAGATAATTTACATAGAAACCTAGATTTGTATGTAGTAGAGAACCACAAACATACAGTGTTATTATATTTTTTAATTAATCCACTGAGAATGTAGAATTTGCAGCCTAGAATGTTGAATATTTCAGTAAGTTTTTGAATGTTTCATTTAAAAATATAATGTTTCAAGTCAGGTGAATTAGAACCTATTTCTGTTAAGAATTTGAACAAGAATTTTGAAGAAAGTATTTTTAATACAGACCAGCTGGTAGAAGCAAGTTATGGCCTTCACTACTACAGCCAGATCCACCAAGACTCAGAAGTACGTGCAGTTAAATAGGCAAAAGCATACCCTATACAGAAATCACCACAAACCTAACCACCTTTTCATATATAATCTTTTGTATTAGATTCAATGGCAGAAATTTTTATGGAAATATGCCCATTGAGGTAATCAACTCTGGTGTAAAGTAACAAACACATGATAAATTGTTCATGTACAATTGACATTTTGGTACAGGTATTCCACCATATTTTAAAGCAGTGCTTCTAAACTAGGGGTGATTTTGCTCATAAGTCATTTGGAAATGTCTGTAGACATTATTGACTGTCATGGCTGGAGTAGAGGGTTTGCTACTGGCATCTAGTGGATAGAGGCCAGGGGTGCTGCTAAACCTCCTACAATGTACAGGACAGTCTCTTCTACATACACATGACAAAGAATTATCCAGTCCAAATGTTAATAGGATCAAAGTTGATAAATTTCTTTTCAATATAATTTTTACTCTCTGATATGAAAGTTAAATATAATAATTATCCCACTTAGGATTTATTCATATGCTTAATCTTAATGAGAAGATATCATTAATGATTTGCTAAAATAATGTATTGGAGAGAAACAAAATACTAAGCCCCCCAAAATAAATGCTGATTCAGTAACGATTCCTCCTTTTTGGATTTGGATTATATGCTCTAGCTGTTTTTTAAAATGCAATGATGAACCCAAAGGGCAAAATGTATTCCATTTAGAATTACTTATCATTTGGTTCTTATAAAATAAACATATACAGGAAGTAAGACAAAAAATAGGCACTATTAGCAGCCGCTTTGCATGCTAAGAAAGATAAAGTGAAGCTTGCTTACCTCAATCCCTAGCTAAAATTACTATCCAGTGTTCCTTCTTGACATCACATATTTACTTAAGGTCACATGGTCATCTAAAGCTACGGTCAAAATGTTTTGCTTTTTCAAATCCATCACAGGACAGTGTATGATAGGAGGAGTCAATAATTGTGCCCTCTTGTATTTCCTATGACCAGAAGTTCATTAACCAGCATGTCTACATTGCTGGTAAGGTTCTTACTGATAGCACAAATGACACTGGGAGGAAATGATGGTTTTAAATGTGCTGTTCTACAAGCACATTGAAACTAAATGTAAAAGAAGAAAAAATGGGGCACATGAATTGGCTATTCATTGGACACAAAGATTATACTTTTTACCGGTTTGAGAGTGATATTCCTCGTTATTTGTTTATAATCTCTGCACATAGCAGATTCAAAATATATGTTGGTCTAATCAACAATATATTAAGGAAAAGGTAAAAATATGTCAAGACCAATTGTAATAAATATAATGAGAAAAATTCAAAGAGCTCTGGAATTTCAAAATAAAGAAGTCATATTTGGGGGCAGAGTGGGTTGTGGTTAAAAAAAAGGTGACATCTTAGCTGAACGTATGAGTCCAGAAATGATTTCCACAATCGATGGGGAGGAGTGAAACCACACAAAGTGGGTATAGTACAAAGGTTGGGGAAATACGGGGTATATGAAAGGAATGATACCTTGGTCACTTTGGGAGATAATGGGACATAAGAACAGAACAAGGACTGGGACAACACTGTGGAGGGTTCAATTTATTTGGGAGATAAAGTGCGGCTCTTTATATAAAAAGAGAGAACTGAGAAGAGTTGGTCTCTAAAAATAAGTATCAAAGAAATTCTAGGAAAGAGAAATGTTTTATTTGTCTTTTTATTCTCTAGAGACATGTGCAGGGCCCAGGAATAGAACACAGATTTTAGATCTGCTTAATAAATGATGGAAAAAATGGAAGTTGAGCCCTAATAAGTTCATCATGATTGTCTTAAATATAGTATGTTAGTAATCTAGTATCTCATCTTAGGGAACATATTAACATTTTTAGAAGCAAATTATGGTATCTGTATAAACACAGAAGTGATGCAAAGAAATAGATTGTGTCCACATATACCTTACCTTATACCATGGTAGCATTTTTAAAACTATGCACATAAATAATAACTCAGCTCACCAAAAGGAATCTTCACTGAATTGTCTTTTGGATACTAGTTTTATGAATTTATGTCTTTTGGATACTAGTTTTATGAATTTATATCTTTTGGATACTAGTTTTATGAATTTATGTCTTTTGGATACTAGTTTTATGATACTAGTTTTATGAATTTTAATCTACAATTGACTAACTGAGATGGGTGGTTTTCATTAGGAATATTAATTTACCTAATTCTTTTAGGATATTTCCGTTGTTAAATGTTCTTGGTTAGGACTAAATAGAGGGCCAGTGTGTATATCATCATGCACCAAATTAGTTTTTCCTTAATTTTTTTTTTTTTTTCTGGTCCCAAATAATTTGGTATCTTGTTCTGCTGGAAGCCTCTGATTGTTCCTCCTCCCTAATTCAGTTTCTGTTGTTTTGGGGCTTCCTACCTACACAATTACAAACCATAGCCTACCTAAGATAATTTCTCCATGAGACCATGCTATTTCTTGAATCAGAACAGAGTTTGTGAGATTTAGCTCTGGAGTGTGTATTCACAAGTAGATTATTATTGTTTTTCCGTTTTAGCAAATTCAAAATTTCCAGCAATATTTTAAAAGTTATTTTAAAGAATGGTCTTGTTGTAAATGTAGTTTTGACATAAAATAGTGATAAAAAATATAATGGCCACAAATGTCATTAATACTTTTTAAAGAAATTAACCTCTATCTCTGATTAACAACAATTTATTATATACTTTCAATTAGCTAGAAAAAAAGATTTTGAATGTTTGAGATGGACATGTTAATAACCTGATTTGATCATTAACATTGTATGGATGTATGGAAATATCACACAGTACTCCTTAAATATGCACAATTATTAAGCATCGATTGAAAATTTTAAAAAGAGAAAGTTGGAATAGATCCTCTACATGAACCAGAAGATATGAGATTAATGGATGACAGATAATACACAAAAACTATGATATCAAATTGGCAAAGGCCAAACCAAGCTACAAGGGAACTGAATTAAGTGGAAAGGCAGGGATGTTACAATTTGTATTAAATATATACTTATATACCAGTATTATATATGCTATCTCTGCAACTGTGTGAGTAAGTGACCAGGCTAATTGCCTCTGATTACATGGCTGGAGAAGAAGGACTTGAGAAGGATTTGTTTTTCCCTATGTGCATTGTTGAAGCTTGTATACCTAATAAAATTTTTAATTAATTTAAAAAAATTGAAACTCTAGATGATGAAAGTATAGGAGATAGCCTAGTCTCTTCTTTTAATAAAAAAGAAAATCAGTTTATTTCATCTAATCTCCTTGGGTTGATTTAATATATGAAATTATCTACATGTTGATTACTACAGTGTAGTATGACATTATTTTTGTTATGCTAAACTGCTTCATAACTAGACTTTCATATCTGATGTTTGCAGCTGTCTTTTCTACATCATTTTACTTTGTCAAAGAGTACTATTTAATTTGGGGGCTATTTAGAAGTAACACTGCTTCTTTTGAACAGTGCAGTATTTACCTAGAATATCCTAGAAATGAAGTGTCAATAGCATGTTTCTTCTATTTATCATGTTATTCAGCTGCACATTTTTGGTTTAGGATGAAGCCTTTGATTTAGGGCTTAAAAAATTAAGCCTAAAGCTACAAAAAAGTGGAAGGTAAATAAATAGCTTAAGATAATAGTTTAATATCACTCTGCTTATGAGGCCCCTGATATTAGGTGAAATATCACCATGGAAAAAGGCAGGGGGCAGGATTACTGAAGTCTTTAGAGCTCTTGATTATTTATGTAAGTTGATTTTTTTAATTTTAAGTTATTTGCAGTGCCTTCTTAGAGTATTAGTTTAAATGTTGCATGCTTCAATATCTACCTAATATGTTCTGATTATTTCCAACACATTTTCATTGATTTTTTTAAAAATAATTTTTAATAATCAAAATTAGTTACTAGTATTATTGTGACTCTTTCTGAAGTTACTAGAAAATGCAGTTTCAGATATCAAAGATTTAAATTGTGATTTTCATTTGTCTTTTCTCTCTGAATCTATTTTTAGGAATCGGGACTTGTCATTACTGGAACTCTTCCGGTCTTCAACATAACTGGCCAATTTGAAAATAAGACAAACTTAAAGGTTAAAAGTTAATTGATAAAAACTAATAATAATAAATGATAAACTGTGACGTTGAAACTCAATGTGGATAAGATATTTCTATATATAAGGAAATACATACAATGTAACTATCTTGTGACGCCAGAGGTCAAAGGCAGCAGCTGCCTATGTGATAATGACCTGGGAAAAAGGAAATGCAGGTCAAACTCTCTGTTGCCCTACAGCCAAGATTCAACTTAATTCTATTTAACTATGACCTGATAAGGACACAAAGTCAGACTCTGAGAGTAATTACATGATAAATGGACAATAATATTGTGTGCACATTTTTAAAATGCATCTGAGATATTCATGGAGTTCAGAAAGAAAAATCCAAAGACCAAAACCATGGGGATGTTTGTATCAGATGTATATAGGTATATTTATTGAATCATTCCTCTAACAACTCCCAAACCATAATTTTTTGGTTATCTTGTAACCTAAGAAACTGATTTAAATTAATAGTTCTCTTTTTTTTCTATTTTTTAAGATATAGGAAAAATTATGAGTTTTATAAAAATGCTTGATTTCTTTAGCACACTGGCAATATTGTCAATATAATAAAATAATATGTACTTAAAAGTTCTGGAAAATAAGTATCTTGTATTCTATTTCTTATATGTTAAACACTTTTAATTTAAAAATAGGGTTGCATTTCTATATCTTAGCTTGATTCAAGACAAATTTAAGACCGCAGAAGTTTTTTTGTTTAATACTAAATACTTATTTTATAATGTAGATGATATTGCTGATTTGAGGTGATATTTATTGCCAGTTTATGATTTAATGCAGTCTGTTGCACTTAAGCATTATTTGTTTGGTTATTATAAATCTCAGCTGAACTCATTATTTAATAATATATCCACAGAAAACAGTTATTTCTCTTTGGGGGCCCATTGCTGTTCTTAAATATCTGTGGGTTCTAAATATTGTAAGTCATAAAGGAGTAATTCTCTAAACCCTTCTCATGTATGTTTACGAATCTCTCTGTGGACCAAGAGAATGCTTTAGTTTGGGAGTTTTTGTTCAGTCTAGGATTGGTTCACGAGAAAAGAGCGTAGTTGTTGACATAATTCTCACTCTGTCTGCAGCTACACAAAGTTTGAAGTGTTTTTGTAACTATTGATCAGATTTTATCATTTTGTCGATGCATTTCAATTTGTCATTTTATAATTTGTATAATTCTGTTTAAAACAAAATCCTGACTCAAAATTTTAACACACTTTCCGTCCTTATGTCCCATATAAATTGGCAATTTGCCACATAGCCTCTTTGGCTTGCAACTAAAACTGTAATTTCATTGTTTGGTATTTAGAAGTTATTAGCAGCAGTTAGGAATAGTGTTTTGAGGATTTTAGTACAAAAAAAATCATATACTTTTAGGGTAATTGCACATATACAGGTACTACCAACAGCAACAATACAATGTGTTCTTTAATAAAAACATTTAATATATGTAATTAAAATTTTCATTTATCTGTTATATTTTAGCCTCAGTCACCAAAATTTCATTGGTTAAGTTTAACAATGATGATAATATGTAAAACAAAGCTGAGAATCCTTGTAAATTGATTGAAAAATTACCTCACCCTATATATATATGTATGTGTGTGTGTATATATATATATATACACACTTAAGCTGCTATGCAATACAACCATTATCAATACAAAAAGATGAATGTATATAATAACTGTGTAGAAATAAATGGATTTTTGGTATAATATGCGCTTTTTGCCATCTTATTACAGAACCAGCTGATTCTTGGTGTGATGGGAGTCGATGTGTCTTTGGAAGATATTAAAAGACTGACACCACGTTTTACAGTAAGATGCAGTTTGTTCTTTTGGTACCTTTTCTGTGTTAGAACTCTGTACTAATTTAGTTTGTCAATAAAGCACTTAAGTGATTCTCAAAAATTATGTGCAGTCACCTTAGCAAAAGAACAAAATATTAAAAACCATCCTTAAAGTAAAATGTAGAGATACCATGTTATCCTTCAACATGCAATAAAATGTTTATTTAATAAATTAATTGATTTAAACAATTTTTTTTAAATGAATATGGATTTCTGACTATGACTAGGGTATATTTGTCTAAGCTTTTCTGATTATTTTTCAGCTGTGCCCCAATGGCTATTATTTTGCAATCGATCCTAATGGTTATGTTTTATTACATCCAAATCTTCAGCCAAAGGTATGTATATAGTTTGTTTACAGTAATTAGTATTTTGTAATATTAACGGTCAATGTTCTTAATAGGATTGTCATTATTAAATTCACTATATAGCACAAAAAATAAAAACACAGTCTGTAATGTGGCTCCCTTTTTAGATGACAAGACCACAGATAATAATATATGCAAGCATGAAAGCAGCTTTCATTTTCTCTTACCAATTTAGCTTAACTAATATTCCTATCTCAAAGGCAGCCATTATCACCTCCCGAGCCTCAATTTCATACCTCCAGAGCCTCAAATTCATACCTTCCACTTGCGACTTTGATTAAGACTCTAAGGTAGTGAAGGATATTGCTCCTGACCTGGGTGTGAACCTGACAAACATTAGTAGTGTTCCTCTATGTCCAGACCACATTGTCTCTCACATCTTCTCTTCTGGTAATTATCTCTGCTTTGCATCTCCCAGAGTGTTTTTCATTTATTGCAGTCTAATAAAGATATGTAGAAAATTCAATAAATAAAATCCTTATGATGGGCTTCAGAAATGGAAAGTGTTTATTAATCAGGTAGTAAATCTGGAAGTGATAAAATGCCATAGATGAACAGTTTTATTCTAATCCTTATGCCTATTTTCCCAGGCTACAAAATATTTTCATAAAATATCTCATTCAACTCATTTCACTTTTTACTAATGCTTCACAAGGCTATAACGGCAAAACTCATTTATCTAGAAGTAAAATAAGGCAAAACCTTATAATTGTCATTGATAAGCATCTTTGTTATTGTTTAACTTTGAAGGCAAGATTAAAGATACTTTTAACCATGAAGATTTATACATACTACCTTTTTCTCCCCTGTCATGGATATTTAATGTTAATTATATATTAGAAAACACACAAGTGTGTGCATATGCACATACACACACACGTAAAGTATCATTTAAATATTTTCAAATCAATGACAAAGCACCACTGATATAAAATACAAAACCATATTAAATGTAATAAATCAATTATAATTTATTTTCATAGTTTAAATAATATTACATATTATAATTACTGTCTCTATTTTAATGCTCACTTTAGAACTTATTTTTATAGAAAATTCATCATGATATAAATATTTGCTAAGCAAATGTAGCTGCTGATCACCCTACATTATGTTTAAATGTGTTATTTTAATAAAAATATTGCATAGGCACTTTTTTATGTTATTATTAAACTATCACAGCTCCCTAAAAGCATGTCATGTTAAATTCCTCTTAATAGAGTTGTTTGCAGTTGACAACTCATCCTATGATTTTGCCATAGCTGCAAATTTTTATATTTTAAATCTTAAATGTTTTTACATTTTGCCATATTGTTGTTTTGTCTTTATATATCCAGTATATTTTAAATTATATTCCCCTAAAGTAAATTAAAAGCAATAAGAAAGTAATGTGCTAAAGCATACAAAGGGATTCCTACTTTTATGACTGTAGACCTTAACCCTCCCCGAAAAGAACTAAAATATTTCATAGACCAAAAAAAGAGAGAATAATGCACGTGTGGTAATAACAATTTTGGTTTTTTTCATAGTAAAAGAGAGGTAATAACTTGAAAAAGGTTTTCCCTTTTTCTATATTTTACTAATAACCAATACTTATATAGAAAGTATTTTATTACTATTTGAATATTGTTAACATATATTTGGCTCATATTTGGATAGATCAATTCACTAAAATTCATAAAAATACAAAGAAAATATAAATTCTATAGAAATCTTCATTAAAGCCTCAGTATTTTTTTATTCCAGATTATAAATTAGCTTTTTATACTTTTATAGTGGATTTTATTAAAGCAAGTTTGCACAAGACATTTCAAGAAATACTGCTTCAGAAAACCGTAAAATAGAAATTTGTCTGAATAATCAATGTATTCCTTTTTTTCTAAAATTCATGCTTGTGAATTAAAATGATTGTGAATTCTTATTAGCAGGTTATTATGATTTCTACTTTGTGGGTAGAGGTGCATGCTATATAGATTGATATAAGAGCCTCGTAAAAGGATGATATAGTATAAGACAAGTGTTTTAGAAATTGACAAATACAAAGGACCAATATAGTAACAGTTAAAATACTAACAAAATTAACCTTAATTACTTTATCATAAATGTATCAACACAAATGATGGAAAATAAAGCTATATCCCTAGTACCCACTATTATTTGACAACATAGAAGTCTAATGTTCTGCAAGTTTTCCTTGTTGTGTCTTATATTTTCTTCCTGATACTATAATCTTAATTTAAAATATTTTAGTACAGTCTTATAGTTTGTAGAAAGCAAAATGAGTGTCCTTTTAAAAGCCCAGAATAAGAGTAAAGTAGCTGTAAATTTTTTACATATCTAATTTTTTAAAGAATTATTTATTTTCTCAAACTGTACTATTACCACCATCGCCACATTTTCATAAATACCGAATTATGAATCCTGATTTATTCCAAAATGCATTTTAAATTTCTTCCATTTTGTTTCATTGAAATAACCAAATTAAGTCTACTTATTCAAATATCTCAGTTTGGTCGATTCTAACAAATACATGTTGTATAGAAAATTGTGTATAATCTATGGTTTAGAAGTCAACATTTAAAGTAAATCTATAGTGTTATTGTTGAATTCTTTATTAGTTCCACAGATATAACATTTGCTATTACTTCAGAAAACAAAGGCACAAATTTTAATGTTTTAATTTAAATGCTTAAGAGTTTTTGATATTCTGTAATATTTGTCTTAGTCTGATCAGGTTGCTATAGCAAAATACCATAGACTGGGTGGTTTATAATCAGCAGAAATAGATTCTCAGTTCTGGAGGCTGGCAAGTTCCAGATCAAGGCACTAGCAGATCAGTATCTGGTGAGGACCTGTTCCTCACTATCTTCTCACTCTAACCTCAGGTGGCTGAGGGGTTGAGGGGTCTCTCTTGGGCCTCTTTTGTAAGGACACTAATCCCATTCATAAGGGCCCCACTCCCATGGCCTAATCACCTCCCAAAGGCCCCACCTCCTACTACCATCACCTTTGTGGGAGAGAGGATTTCAACATATGAATGGGGGGGCCAGGAACTAACAATATTTATATTTTATATATTTGGGTCATGTAAATTCTAACAATTCCTATTTCTCTTTTTTTAATCAGTGAAAAAGTGATCTGGGACAAACCATCTCTTCCACTTCCCAAACACATACTTTTCTAGGGAAAAAAGGAAAACATTACCCATCATTTTGCTTAAAAAATGACTTTTACTAGCATAGCATTTTTTATTCACTAAAGATATTTTTAAAAATTCATTTTATTTATTCACTCATTAAGAACTCTATGATACCTACCAAATAGTTTGAATGCTAAGTATATCAGTTACACCTTATGTCTGACCAAAATTGATTATATGATAGAACCTTTAGCTATGTTGATGTGTAGTGTGATGAATTGCAATTTTTCTGTTGCTTTAGCCTATTGGTGTAGGTATACCAACAATTAATTTAAGAAAAAGGAGACCCAATGTTCAGGTAACTGTGAATGAAGGTAAACTTAGCAGTGCTTTCAAACTTACTAAATCTGAGCTGAGATTAAGCTTCTGTTCTTAAAGCTTATGATTAAAGCCGCCTTTCCTGACATCAAGCTTCCAGAGCATGAGATGGGGAGGAGCATCATTTCTCAATAAACCAAAGCAAAAATGTGTTAATGATGGTTGAGGGTATGTGTTGGCTAACTAAAGATTGCTAAGTAAATTATGTAATAATGATGGTAACAATCACGGTAATCATAATGAGATGGCTTCTAAAAAATAAATTTGTTATTATTAAATATTGTGAAAGTAATATCAAATTCATGTGATCCTAACAATTTGCTTGTAAAATTGACTTTAAATGGAAATAAAAATACAATTCCTATGTGACAGTTTCATAAACCGCAAGTTTTAAGCTAAATTTTTAAAAAATTTCTAAAAGTGTATTTTTGCATTCAAAATTAGAGAAATTTCCCTTTAGCTAATTAAAAACATCCAAAATTGCAAATAGTGTGAATTTTTGTTTCCTGGTAAACTCACTACAAAATCTTTTCTCTGTTGGCAACAAAACTTAAAAGTTATTATATGTACACATGTGTCTATACACACTCTAAAAATCAGCATGAAAGGATGCCTCCTACAGTTTAGGAAGAGAATTTCAAGAATTTCAAAGGAAGTTCTACATTATTTAAGATTTTATACGTAAGCATACCATTTCTTGAAGAAAGTTGGTGACAGTATAAAGGAGAGGTAATATGATATTAAGAAAAGATTGTTAAGCTTCAATTAGTAGAACTGAGTTCTAGTAATAGCCACCACTATATCCTTGAGCAGTTCCCTAAATCCTATAGATCTTCAGTTTCTTCATCTGAAAAGCAGGAGAATTGAACTAATTATTGTTTTCCACCCTATACAATAAAATATATATATTTATACCTCGCCCTATGTCCTGAAAATTCTGATTTTATTTGGCCAAGGTTGGGACCCTGGCCTCAGAACAGTTTTAAAATTTCCCCAGGTTGTTCTAAAAGGCAGAGCCACTGGACTGATAGTAGCTTTAGTTCCCTTCCAGCTCTAGAATTCTGTGACAATCTCAATTTCATGTTGTTATATATGAAAGTCTACATATCTTTTACAGTTCCTATAAAAACTAAAATTATGTTTATTCCTTTCTTGATATTTTATATTTTGTTACTCTCTTTGCATGTTTCTTTTTATGTATTATCTTAAATTATACATTTTGCAGTCATGTGCATTTTTAGTGAATTTTTATTTTTGCAAGAACCTCAAATACTGCATGAAATGACATAATTAAAAAATAAACAAACTGAAAAATGGTTTGTTTTATTTTCATTTTCATTCAAAAAAAACCACAAATGGCAATCTAGCAACCACACAAGACTTCTCAGTTTGGGGAATATTTTTTGAACTATATAGTATTTGTAATAATACAAACTAATCATTTCAATTTAAAATTTATTAACAATACTGCATTCTTTTATTTTTTTTCCACAAATGAAGTGGTAGTTATGTTCAGTTGATATTCAAATTTTACAAATGAGAAATATTAGATTTTAAAATATCAGACAGAAGTAATAAGCATGCAGGTCCTAGATTCAGTTCTTACGCCTGTCAGTGCTTTCTGCTTAGAAGATTATGCTTTTGATTTTTTTAGTCACTATGCCTGTGATGTGTCTTTTATAAAATGATCAGCCAGATTGCCATTTAAAAAGTACAAGTGATGCACTGACATTTTTTCTTGTATGATTTCATTTTCTTCTCTGTGTCTTTATATGTTGGATTGGGACATGATCTTCATATTGCCAATTCTTCCTGATAATACCTCCTCCCTGCATGCTGTTTGGGTCTGGTCATGCTATGCATTATCCATTGCATGTAAGATAAATATTCCTATTTCTGTTTACATTTTATTATTCTGATTATTTTGACTTTGTTTTGCAGTGAGTTTGTTAGTTTTGCTGACATGCTGATATGATGATGTTTGTGTGAAAATGATTTACTTCATGGGACTTTAAGCAATTCTGAGTAAATTATAGAGTACCTTTTGTTAGGGACTTTCTAAGTTTCATTTGTTAATTTTCACTTTTATTTTATTTATTAAAGTGCCAAACACAGCTGAGATTTTTTTAATTTGCCTTTAAGAATTCTCATTTATCGAAAACCGTGTAAATTAAATATTTTATCATTTAAATGGAATTTCCCTTCGAAAGAAGGTGTTTTTGTCATAATTATAAAATAAATATATGCCATGTATACTATGTCATTCAGCACCTAAAGAAGAGATGCTTAATTTTAATATAATTTAAAATTACTGTTGTTGTCTTGGGAAGTCTATCCTCCTAAAACAGTGTTTAAAATAGTGATGATCTGAACATCTTTTGGAAGAGCCTGTGAGGCTGATAGTATTAGAATTCCAGTGACCCTTGTATAATCCAGCATAGTTTTCATTTATTACTGCTATTTATTTAATTATCTCATGGGTAATATTTATTTTAATAAGCATTAAAAATCCCCGTTTCTAAAGTTCTGTAATTATAAAATTACATATGCTTATTATGGTTTTATTATTCTAGTGAACTTTGAAATTCTAGTATGACATGTTACCGTACTTATCAAGGGAATGAGTATATTTTGTTCATCAAATAGTTCAATGAATATTCATTTTGTGATTGAGAAATTAATATAATGTCATCTGAGGTAAATTTGCCAGACTAATGTATCATTTATATATAGATAGATACATAAATTATATAAATATATAAATAAATAAAGATTCTGTTTTGTTCTACAGTGAACTTTATTTATTATTACACACCAACGAGGAGATATTAAAGCAGGAAATAGCATTTAAGGGTTATTATTCTATTTAGACTGTAATTACAATAGCTAATTTTTAGTAAAGTCTTCATGACTTGATCACACATTGTAACTTATAAAATCTTGACTTAATTTGAATTACTGAAATGTAATATAAAATATCCGAGATTCAAATATGTGAAGCAAAATTGCATCTTTCTATAATAAGTTTTCAGAAGGAAGAATACTTCTAATAGAATTTGTTTTACTTAACAAATCCAAACATCATTTTAAAACATCTTTCGTCGTATATTTTCTTATTTCTTTATAGAATACAAATCTTAAAAGTATGCTTATATTTGCTTTTATTTTATGGCCAAATAAGTTATCCAAGTGGCTATACTTAGCCCCTTGCCCATGTTGATTTAAGAAAAGAAAGTTGTGAGTGGATCTTCAAAGGCATATTCACACAGAACTTGTGATCATAAATGCATTATCTAATACAGCACTCCAAATGAGACTGTCTTCATTGGTGACTGAAATGTGTCTGCTACACTTAAAGCTCAATCTGAATCTGTTTAGCTTTATGTATACGTATGAAAGAAGTTACCTTTATAGATTATTCATTAGTCTTAGGTAAGTAATTTTTACAGAATTAATTTCGTATTTAAATAACCATTAAATTCTGTACACCACGTCATAAGTACTTAATTATTATTATTATTTTTTGTGTAGAACCCCAAATCTCAGGAGCCAGTAACACTGGATTTCCTTGATGCAGAGTTAGAGAATGATATTAAAGTGGAGGTGAGTGTAATCAGTAGGACTAAGTAATACACTCAGGTGAGATGCTGGGATTCATCCGTTCTACAAGTATCTGTTGAGCAAGCTTCATTGTTTCAAGCTATTGGTTATGCCATCAACACAAAAAAGAATGTTCTTTGTCTTTAAAAAGTTCTACATCCTGGGCTTTCTTACCCAAAAGGTTATAAAAAGGAATAAATATTTTAAGTTGGCTGTGACCTCAGTTTTTTTCTTTCTCCGTCCAAGGGTAGAGATACTTTAACTATTTTAATACAAATGTAACTTGTAAATTTCAATAAAAATCATGCAGCTGGAGGATGTTTTTATAGAGTTGAAAGAAAAGTTGAAGGGGATCCAACCAGATGATGAGTGTAACATCAGGAGAGCAGCTGCCATGTTTGCCTTAGTACTCTTTACTCAGCAAATTTCTATTTTATTTCAAAATTTCTCTGAAGGGTCTTCCACAATAAAGGTATTCATACTAATACAAATAACAGCATTTATTAAGTACATGATATATGTCAGTCATGTATTCTCAAAAGCCTTTGAAGTAGGTATTACTGTTACTATTCTTATCATAATCTGTTGTACTGATGAAATGTTTAAGGCACAGAGAGGTTAAATAGTTGTTCTACAGGAACTCAGCTAGTAAATAGCAGAAGTTGCACTCCAGATTTTTAGTATCTTTCCAGACGGATTAACTCTTTCTCTTATCTATGCAGAGGTCATCATATTTATTTTATAATTTCTCACAGTACATTTTAATTTGTACTTGATTTATGTATTTTGTACATTTACTCCCTCATTGTAGAATAGAATTTAATTGTTTATTATAATTACCCTAGACTGTGGCATAGTGCTGGGGTATTTTGGGTGATTAATGAATGTTTGTTGTAAAGTATTTGACATAATAAAGAAGGATAAAGTAATGGTGGCAAGCTTGGTGTCTGGACAACTGCTCTACTGAGTGACCACAATGAACATCTGTAAGCCTCAGTTTCCTCTCAATCAATCAGTATAGTGATTGAATGAGACAATATATAGAAAGAACTCAGTGAAGGGTCTGGTATATGGTAAAGTCTTTATTATGTTATTTCTCATCTCCTCCTAAGTGCACACTCAACTTACCTTAGGAACTGTCCTCTGCTCCTTACTTTCATACCCCAAATGCTTTAACCAAATTAGATTGACCACGTGTTCTTCAAATTCAAATTATTTCTTTTGTCACACCAAATTTGTTCACTTATCTGCAGTTACCAAAAGTCAGATGTAAATCACTGGTTAAATTATATAAAATGAAAAATAAGTTAAAGAAAACCCTGAGAATTTCAAGTAGACAGGAATATTTTGTGAGTAGTGTGACCTTACTCATTTTTAAGGATTTGAGAAATTCTCTTTTAGGAAAATAACGATGTTATATTCAATCCAAGTAGGTCTTTATAATTTTCTCTATCCTTTAGATTTTTTTGTACTGCTAGATATGACAAAAACTAAAAAGTATAAAGAGTACTCTTAAAAAATCTTTTCTCACATGAAACTGGTTATTTGTGTAAGGCAGAAATTTGAAGCATTCAATATTAGATGCTAAATTTGTACATATATATACATTTCCATTTCTCAGTGACTACTTTTCAATGTGGCCAGCCCTCAAGGAAATTGAGCACCCTTTTATTAATACATTTAAAAAATTAATAACTGGTTGAAAATATATTGTCAAGGATGTTTTCATTATTTTAAAACACACAGTCACTGAATGAGGATGGTTCAACTTAACATTTGTTGACTTGAGGATAGTATGAAAATGATAGACATTCGATAGAAGCCCTATGTCATTACTCATAGATCCATTCTGTTTTTCATTGTCAGTACAGTATTTGAGAAATTACATGAGATATTCGATAATTTATTATAAATTAGGGAGCTGGCTAGTTAGCTCGTTTGGTCAGAGTGCGGTGCTGATAAAATGGGCTTGTGTTAGATGATTTGGCCCAACAGTAGGCTAATGTAAATATTCTGAGTACATTTAAGATAGGCTGGGCTAAGCTATAATGTTTGGTAGGTTAGGTACATTTAAATGCATTTTTTGACTTAGGATATTTTCAGCTTCTGATGGGTTTATCGGGATGTAACCCCAGTAAGTTGAGGAGCCTCAGTAATGTAAAAAGACTATAATGTGGTAACTTACAAAAAAAAAAGAAAATTCCCAGAGAACAACTGGAACTGCTAGTAAAACCAACCTACTATTTTTATTCAATCTGCTCTAAATAAGGTAAAATCCTTGAAAAACTAATAGTTTAATAATCATACTTTTGTACATCGGTTTGGTTCCTAGAATAAAGTAATTATTTATTTCCCCTCAGATTCGTAATAAAATGATAGATGGAGAAAGTGGAGAAAAAACATTCAGAACTCTAGTTAAATCTCAAGATGAGGTAAGAATTAATTCAGGCTTATTCTTAAATAAAAATATATGTTAAGAATAATTAATATTGGTAATTTGTCTTTCTTTTCCATTAATTTAATATTTACTTATAAAACAGGGATGTCTCTAGTAAATAATTTTTCTTTTCAAAGGCACTTCTTGTTTTCACTAGGATATATTTTTAACTCTTTTTTTTTCCTTTTTATAAAATAATGTTGCTTTAGGTTTCTTGATGCATTCTTTGTTGACAATATATTCTTGAAAATTATATTTATATATTTTTATCATTATAAGAAATAGAGCACAATATAATTTTGTGCCATGTTGTTTTAGGACCATGTCAATAATGCAAAATTGGAGTTAATATTTAATAGCTGTGTATTTTATATGATTTGTACATGCAGATATTCGAATTGTTCTTTCACATACTGTTTTATTAGTTTTTTGTTTATTTACTGTTTCCGGTTTGATTTATCTTCCTTTACTATTTATACACCTTATAATACATTTAAATCTGAAGTGAAATCATGTGATAACAGAATTGCTCCCATCAATCACTGGTTTATGTAATAAATTTATATTGTTTTATGTTGACAGGTAAGAGCTCTTTGTGTATGAGGAGTGTGTCTGTCCTTATCAAGTCACATGTGGAGTAAATATAGACATTTACATATTTAAGTATTTGAAGCTTTTTGCCTGGAAATTTAATTTAAGCTATTATATTATATATCCTTTCTCACACAATCTCATCCTTTTTAGATGTATGCATTTCTTCCAAATTCCTCAGCAGATCTTTCCCTGAGATGGACCTAGGATCTAAATATCTAATATATTCTCCTTTCAAAGCCCTCAGAACCATGCCCATGAAGTAGGGCATGGTCCTTACAATCTGATTACCTCTTCAAGGCCCCATCTTTCAGTTATCATAATATAATTTCCTACCCTCAACAGTTAACAGTTGGGATTAAGCTTCAATGAGGTTGTCGGGGAGGGCATCCAATGTACAGCAGATAGATACAGAAATCTTCAATTATTATAATGCTCCTTCCTCCAGATTTTAATGTATGTTTATGTTTTCATTTTAAGAAATTTATAATTTACTCTGTGAATAAATACAATTTTGTATTGGTACTCCCTGATTATTTTAGATAAAAACAATTATAACATTGTACATACATATTATTCTGGTTTTAAGATTATTTCTTAAAGGAAAATATATTTCTATTTGCTCTATATAAGGGGTTTGGCAGGAATGTTTAAAATGTGATACTGACTTTCAAATTACAATGTTATTTGGTTTAGTTTTACCCAAAGTAGCTGAATTCTTTAGGCTGAGGTTAGATATTGACTGTGAAGTTCAATACTTTTTCTTTTAGGAAATCATGTAAACTTTATTTACATCATTTTCCATGTCTGTGAAATAGGAAACTCCAGTATTAGCACATCTTACAATGTTTGGCATAATGAGCTAGAAGCAATTTTAAATTTCTCACATATGAAATGTTTCCCACAGAGACTCTCTTCACATCTGACTAATTGGTTTTTTTGTTTTGTTTTGTTTTGTTTTATTTTTTTTACCAAAAACTTGTCTCAAATTAATTTGTAAACATCTTTTTTCATGGTCATGTCTTTCAGGAATCCAACTATTTTGTAAAAAACTAAATGAATGAAATAAATAAGAAATTATGTGAATAAATAATCAAATATTTAATGCACATTTGCAAACCCTCATTTATTATACTATTATTTTTATGGATTTCAATGTTTCTACTGAAATAAGGTTAAAATACAATTAAAGCATTTCTGTTCAAATTCATGCCCAAATTATTTGTAGGAATCTGAAAATAGTTTGTATTCATCATGTGTACTATCAATAGTCCTATGTTTATAACTATATTATTGGGCTAAAACTAGAATGCATTTGTACTATTTCATGCAGGAATTTACTGAAAATAGTAGAATTAAATATACTTACTTCTATAACAATTTGCACAAAAGCTAATTTGAGAATATTCCCAAACTTAGTAAGCAGGTAACTGAAAAATTAGATACAGGCACTAGCAATGTTTAAAACTATCTGTTTGGTTGCTTTATTACAAACTGCACACTGAACATGATTATAATTTCTGCTATTGATATTGAAAAAAATATTTTGTATTTTTATTTGCCTAATCTGAATACTATTCTTGATACTTTTTTTTGTAACTTTCTGAACCACTCTAGTTTGCCGTGGTTTTTATGAGTAGTGACAAATATATTCTTTTAAGAATTTTACTAGTTCAAAAGTCTCCTCACCAATCCCATGTCCCCTCCCCATCTGCTCCTCTACCTGCCCCCCCCAGCACACATACACATAAAGCCACAGGGATGTGTGATGTATAGAAGCAACATTGTATAGCTGCTATAAAAAATGGATTTGACATCATACATTTTCCTTTATCTTACCAATTTAAGTACCCAACCTCCTCTTTAAGACTTATTTCGTCATCAATATATTGTGTATATATATATCAATATATTGTAATAGTATCTACTATAGGGATTTGACAAAATGAGGCAATGTTTGCAAGGTACTTAGCATAGTGCCTCACACCAAGTTACACTTCAATAAAAGTTATCGTTTTGGTGAAAATGATGAAGCTGGAAATAACTAAAAAAATTGAAAGTTATGTATGTGCCATTCCTATACCTAATGGAAGAAAGAATGAGAATATCTTTACTATTGTTCAATAGCTACACATGAAAGATTCTATATATATTCATATTATTTAACTCTGTATTTCCTTTCCCTGATACATTTAAGTGTTTTCCTAACCTCCGATGATACTGAGTAATTAGCCTCTTATAGCACTATATTTATACCATAATAATGATAGAATAAGAACAGTAATATGCTAATCAGACATTTGAATTTAAACACACTGCATTAATTTCTGATAATACCAATTACTCTTAAACATATTCTGGTATGGAAATATCTCAGCCTTTTCTAGTATTTCTTAGTCCTATTTCATTATTAAAATTTGTTTTTCAGGAAATGTTTTCAAAGTTTTGAGGATACTGATTTGGCGTAAACTATTAAGATTTTTCCTTACAAGTCCTTAAGCTTATTATTTGATTATTTATTTCTGTCCTAAAATTTTGCTTCACATATTCGTAACAGAATATGTAAATGTAGAATAGAATAGATAATACATTTATGAAGAAGGGTATTAAATGACCACAGAATTCACAAGTAGATGCTACTGCTCTACTCTATGTAAATTCATACCGAATGTAAGGTGGTAACACCATGTCAAACTTTTTTCTAGAGATATATTGACAAAGGAAACAGGACATACACATGGACTCCTGTCAATGGCACAGATTACAGGTAAATAATTATATTTTTGTGTATTTTGTGTAAAAGAGTGTTCCGTGTCTTCAGTTTTTAGTAGCCATTTTTCCAATGGATGAATATTATGTTTTTGCATTTTCACAAGCTATTTTCAATAGGAAAGTTGCTCTGGCCAGCATAAAAATGTATTAAAGTGATAGAGTCTGATTTTCAGAATGGAAAAGATGGAAAGGAGCTAGCAATATAAAATTTAGAAATGAAGGCTTATGCGACATAAATCTATATATTTTGTGTATTTACATTAGGAATAATAAATGTTGACAAAATCCCCACAGTAATCTATTGTGATCATTTCCACTGACTTCCTCTTTAAGTTGTCATTTGGTTTATATTATTTACATTTAGGGTGTAGATTAACCTAAAAATAAAGCTTATCTCATCATCATTGTGTCTGATATAAAATGCTTAGTTGATATCATTTGACCCCACTGAGTAGCAGTTCTGTAATATCCTGATTGCTGCCATAGCTGAGCCTTGGAATATTGGACAGCCTAGTATCCTATAATTTTACTTGGAAATCCTCCATTCTTCAACACTTGCTAAGGGCTCCCTTCACTTTCTTGCTCTAAATCTCCTCTGAATTCACCCCTCTCCCTGTGGCCCTGCTTCCCACATCCTGATCAGTTACCAAGACTGATATGGGTATGCCCTTCTAGTTACCATCTTTCTTCTTCCCCCCTGAAGAATCATTAAATCTTGTGTCACCAAACCACACCACTCACCAGTCCTCTTTAACAGCCATTTCCCTCTCATTCCTGTAAGATTTCAGCTCCTGGCTCATTGCCACTCTCTCCTCCATTCACTTGTATCACTCTTCCTCAAACTGTTTATGGCATACCCACAGTGGTATGAGCCAAAAAATATTATTAAAATAAAATTTAAAAGAGGTAAAAACATAAGCTCAAAATGTTTATTGTTAGATTGTACAGACATGAAATTAGTCTGTCAAACTGCTGTAAATTCTTCTAAATGCTTATTCCCAATTTCTGTATTTTACTGGTCATGGGCTGGCAATAGACAGTTTGCAAATAGACTAGGTCAATGCACACTTTAAGTATCATTGACATAAATGATACTTCTAGTACCTGGACTCTGTTTTTTGGTTGGTCGGTTGGTTGGTTGACCTTCTCTCCTCTAATGATCTTGACATCTTCCTACCATTGTCACCTCCTTCAGAGTCATGTTCTACAATTCTTACAATGTTGAAACTGCAACTCTTTCTTAGTCTTAATTTGAGATTTATTATCCAACTCTCAGATGACCACATTGTAGCTTTGCATCCTCTCCTACTAGTAGCCCAACTCCAGTAATCCTCTGATTCAATTGAGACGTGAAATCAATCAATCCCTTTTTCCTTTTCACCGCCTTACCCTCTTCATGCTTTGTATGCTTTTTTCTGCAAAAATTCCTTGGGTCTTATTATATTCACTGTCTTGCACACACCATTAACTCCTTCATCATACTCAGGTTTGGCAAATAGCAGTTTGGTGAAATTTAAATTATTCAAGCCAATCCTGGTTAAATTTAAATTATTACCAACATCACACTGCACCCATGCAGCTAAAAGTAGCTGTAGTAAAATACTCACTCATTGATATATCCCCTAAAATTCATGACCTCTACCTCCAGTCGGCCTTAGTGGTGCCTGACAATCTCAATAATCCAGTAAATTTAGGACACTCAGAGATGACTTTTGATAGCTTCTCTTCTCTTTACAAACCTGTAGCCCCTTCTCATCCATTTTCTATCAGGTGATATCTTTGCTTTTCATTCCACTGAGAGAGAAAAGCGGACAGAGAGAACTCCCAGTAAAAAGGACGTAACTATTTGTATCAGTGTCTCCATCTTCTATCTCTATTTCTATTCTCTACACACTAACAAAAACGATCTGAGCACCTGAGTTAGATTGCTTTATTTCTCCATTCAATCCCCCAATAATTTGTTATATCATTCAGTATGAAAGCCCAAGTCTGTCATGGCTATTAGAGGCCTAAGTCATCTTACTTCACTCACCATCAGCTCTCTGAATTTATCCCCCACATTCTCCACTGAACACCCTCTGGTTAAGCCGCACTGTCCTCCCTGTTACAGGTCATAAACACTGGTACGTCTGCCTCAGGGCCTTTGTACCTGACATTACTTTTCCCAGACATGCTCATTCCCTCATCTTCTTCACATCTTTACTTACTTTTCATCTCCTCGGAAAGGCCTTCTCCAGTAATCCTGTTACAAATATCAAGTGCCTCAGCACACACCCTACCTCCTTCCTCTGCCTTGTATTCTCTGGTCCCTTACCACCATTTGACATTTACCCACACACAAAGCATATATATAAAATTTTATTTCTACTGATTATTATTTGTCTTCTCTCACTAGTAAGTTCTAAGAGGGCAGGGAATGTTGCTTGCTTTGCTTCTAAATTTCCAGCTCACAAGACAGTGGCACACAGTAGGTACTCAACAAATATTTACAGAATTGAAGAAAGTGAAGAATTTTCAAATTGAAGAAATTTTCAATTTATCTCATCCTGTCAAGTTCATATAATGGTGTCTAAAACTTCCATTGCAATATGGTGGTCTCCTTAACTACATATTAATGCACAATTACTATGTAGCCCAATTAATAGGCTTTGGTGGACTCAACTTTCATTCCTAATAAAATCAAACCAACTCCTCAGAATATACACACAAACTTTTAAGGGTGGCTAGTGTTCTAGGGATTTCTCTGGAGCCACAATGTTGCTGTTAAAGGAAGCTGTATTTTTTTGTGTTCCTTGGAAGGCATATAGAATAGCTATAGAATAAAAGGACGTAAATATTAATGGCATGATGCACTAGATGCCAGCCATTCTTCTTTACTTTTTCAATTCTTGACATATTTTTGGGCTTATTGAGAACCACTAGAATGACTGTTTTAATTATTTAACTTATTTCCATCTACTGATTTCTGTCTCTAATTTCTATCTAGGCATTTCTTTACACACATACAATCTTCATGTACATACACAAATCATTCTTTTTTTTTCCCCCTCTCTCTTGATTATTGCCACCTTTCAAATTTTGGATAAGCTTGTAAAGAGAGGAAATCTGTGATCTCTGTCTCTTGAGAGATGATTTCATGATAAAATAAAGTATTGGGTGCACTGTGTGAGGATGTGCTCTCTGCCTTTGTTGTTTAGATAAACAAATTTTAAGTTAGAAAAACTGAGCCCTTTTGACCCTGACAGTGAGTCAGCAATGATGGTTGGTCCTACTGCAGTTACAAGGGTATTTTAAACTCTCATTATACCCTGCTTGCATGTATTTGTCATTGTCTCACACATGGCCTCTACACTCAACCTCTTTTTCTCACAAACCCAGTGATAATGCACAGTGGGAGCAGATAAATGTTGTTCTCAAGTTCAGTGTCACTCCCTGTTCACAAAACTTTAGTCTCTTCCCATTTTCATTGAAGTTAAATTTGGACTTCCAAGTCTGAGATACACATCACACATTTCCAGCCCAACCTTTCTGCCCTATCTTTTCTGCCACTTCTGTGATACATATTACCATTCTCTGAAAAGGCCCCAACTTCCTCACTTCTCCATGTTTTCCTCATGTATTTCCTTCCAAAGTCTCCAGCTTTGAGCCAGATTAAATCTACTTCTATTGTAAAAACTTCCCTGAATCTCCAAAAAAATTCACAAATAAGAATTTAGAACAAAATATCACATCTAAGTTGAAGGAGAAAAAAATGATATATTTTGATTTAATGAATGAGGTACCAAATTTCATCTGGTGATTTCTGTCTCCTTAAACCTTGATCCAATTTAGGTACCATAATTTGAACTATAGTAATTAATTTTAATAGAATACTTTTTAATGAAGAGTTTAGTTTTACAGAGATAAGTGATTAAGTTGAAAAATGTGTTATATATCATTTAATTTAATTAATGATGTGTGTTATATATCATTTAATTTAATTAATGATGTGTGTGAGTCCATGTTTGTGGGCTCTACCATCCATCTGGTGGCCACTTGCTTTATTAAACATTAATCTTCAGGAGGAAATAAAGCAGTCTTGGTCTATTGATTTTATGTGGAGAGAGACAGCAAACATTGCATATGACAGCACCACTGGCTTGGAATGTTCGTAAAGATCTTATCTGGTTATATGCTGAAGAAATAACTGTTGACTTGAGATGGAAATAATTAAATTAAGTATAAATGTGTTTTTCTATAGAATGGATTGTAGCTATTAATAACAATCTAAGACTTGCAGGCCAACAAAATGTATATTTGATATGCCAATTTTAGAACTTCTATTGTGTTCCTCATAGGTTTCCACACTATTTTTTGTGGTATATGAGATGTGATCCAAGCTTACAGAGTGACACTGCAGCAATCGCATGATATAATGTTATCAGTTTTAATTAGAAGTTTCTCTTAGCAATAAATGCTGATGGGGCAATAAAAATGTCCTAATTTCCCTTGAGAGGAATTTGTAGAAGACAATTTTCAAATGCTTAGTAATTCTGCTCTACATTTTATACATGGCAAGTGAATCATAAAAGGTCATCTTACTTTCATACTGATTGCACTGCTTATTTTTTTAATCTCTGCCTCCACTTAAAGGAAGTTACCTATAAAATGAATGTAGAAATTTTTATTAAATCTACATAACATTTTATTCCCCTGACCTTTTCCCACGAGGAAAGCCTATGAATTACTTAATGGTGGAGAAAGATTTGGGAATTGGAGGTAACAAGCATCCACTCATTTTGCTATCTTTATTTCATAATTGAATTGTAGCAAGCATACCCTTGATTTTTTTTTTTTTTTTTTTTTTTGTAGAGTGAATTTTTAACATTTATACTCATAAGAAGGAAAATCTGAAATTGTATATTTTGGCCTATTTTATATTGTCCATAAACAGTATATAATGTGATTACAGTTTGGACCTCCATCCTCAAAGTTGGAGATATGTGAGGCTTGAGAGATTTAAAAGATCTGCAAATGCCTAGAAACACTCAAAAGCCTAGAAATGGACACCATTTCCTGTGCATTACTAAAATTTGGCTTAAATATTTAAAGTGATTGCCAACTGACTCAAGGTGACATTAATCAAGTGTCGCTTTTTAAAAGTAGTTACAGGGCTCATATTAGAGATACCCTCATTTTTTGCACCCATAGCTCACAAGTTTCCTTCTATATACAAAACATAGCAAAAGTCATTTGCAACTACAGATGTGGATATGGGATAATTAGTTATGTCCTACACATGTGTATTAGCCAGTGTGAAAGTAGGATTACACATATGCAGTTGTGTTATTGGAAACTGCATTATATTTTGACATCTTTTAACAGTTCTAATACATCATGCATTTTATCAACTGGCAATTTCAAAATGAGTAAGGTTACCTGCCTGACAGCTTGTTATTTTGAGAAGTCATAAAGGCAAGGTTTGATGACAGGCTTGTCTGGCATTTTTTGTTTGTTTGTTTCTAAAGCATTCTGAACTTGTTCTGCAAACGAAAATTTGCACTGGAACTCTCCTCTGATTTGGACGTCTACCATAAGACTAGAGTAGCCTCATGGCTCTTGAAAAGTACCATATTCAAGATGCATTTCCTGTTGTACCTAATAATAATTTACCAAAATAATATGAAATATCTACAGTAAATAAACTTGAAATAAATATTGTGCTTTAGTTATGCTGTTGGGTAAGAACCAATGGGATGAGTGGACAGTCTTTATTAGTGCCATAAAGTAATAGGAATTTGCCCACCAGCAGACATTGGGGAATTTGCCCAAGGACTAGAGTTTTAAAATATAAATATTGAATCTTCAAAAGATTACCAATGATTTTATGCATTGTGCAATAGAAATGATAATAATTCTTCCATTTATATGTTTAATAGTCTTTGATTCAAAGCATTTTATATAGAATACATTCAGGAGGGGTATCCAATTGGTATGATCAATTTAGTTTGTTTAAGCATACCCCTAGCGTCCTATTTCTGTCATAATTCAAACAATTTTAATATAATTTTATGGAAATATAGTAGGGACCCATGACATTCCTTCCATAGCTAATTTATAGGTGCACTTAGTGGCTTATTTTCCACATGTCTGTTCTGATTCCCTGCAGTGTAGAAAGGTGGATAACTATGGATGGAAGACAAATTAAGTATTCTATTTGCTGAATGCATTTTCTTCTGAAACTAACATGTCTTTTCCTTCCCATGAGGAAGATCTTTAGATTTTCCCATGAACTTGATGTGTCTTTTTTTTTTAAATTTTAAGTTATGTTTCATTTTTGTTTGTTTGTGTTTATGCTTCTCTTGTTTCTATTGCAGTTTGGCCTTGGTATTACCAACCTACAGTTTTTACTATATAAAAGCCAAAATAGAAGAGACAATAACTCAGGCCAGATGTAAGTACTGTGAAAGTGACGTCAGGGTCTGTTTGTTATCTCTTAGTATCAGATGTTTAAATACGTCTAGATTTTGGAATACCCAAGGCTTATACATTTTAGTAGGTGTTATTACCAAATCTACAGCAATGATTCTAACCCATTCCAAACATGCAAGGAACAAGAAATATTCTACATGGATAGAATATAAGCAGGTACTCCAGTCTCACTGGCAGTCCCCACCCTCCTTCCCTGCCTTGCTATGTGCTCATAGAATCATTGCAGTGCTGTGTGTCCTCTGTTGCTGTCATTTTCAGGGTCTGCTAGCTGGCGTGAAATGTTTCCCATGCTAAATATCTACATAGTCTCTACTCATGGCATTGTGCTAGTAAAGCTTTTCCTTTTATCTTTCCTTTTTTTCTTTTTGCATCTGGCCAGAATAATATTGTGCTTCACGTCTTCTACTTTGTTTGAATAAACTAAATTGCACTGGTCTTTGGCTTTGGTTTGGCAATCAACTTTCTTTTCATAATCCAAATTAATGTTTCAGTAGCTCAAATGGATTAGTTTTTGTTGTTTTCTTTATTTTTTTTTAAGCATAATTTGGAATGTGAAGTAACTGTTAACACTAGTGCATATTTCAAGTCATTGTTAATCTTTATTTTGTTTTGGGTGACTAGATTTAGTAAAGTAAAATGACCATCATATCCTTTACACATGGATCAATTACTACTAACAACCTAAAATTTTTCTGTTAGGATGAAGTAAAAAACATAAAACAATGTGTATGTATGGATGGATATATATCTTTTACATCTGACCCTAAAGTAAACCACAGTTTAATTCATTTCTGTCAGTTCTTTTTTACTCTCTGCAGACCTGTTGCTCATAGTACATTCTGGTATATTATATATTTATATTTCCATTTTTACTTGATAGATATGATGGTCTTTTAACAAATAGCAATTTTGCATGAGCTAGTTCTTCACTTTACAAGTGAGGGGATAACTAGTAAGTCTTTGATGATTGGTAAATGCTTCTCTTTATAGGCTGACATCACTGGTATTGCACCTGCATTAACCCCTTTGTAAAACAGAATATTGAAATAATCACAGTTCAGAAAGGATGATCTAGTAATAATGGACAGGACATACTTTACAGTCTTCAAAACTATGTGTCTTTTTTTCCAGACTACAACTATACATAAATGAACCTTTGATCTATGCACAATATTTTTATTCAAGAAAGTCATTGAATAAAATATTGTTTGTGACCCCCTTTGCTTTACCCTCTTTTTTTTTTTTTGTTTCCCTGCTTTCTCTTTCTGATGGATTTTCACAGCAAAAAGGGGCAAAATGAAGGGCAAGTATTTTCTTGTTGCTCAATTTCTTTCTTTTTAGTACACTTGACATTTCCACTGGTATTTTCATTCCTATTGGATATTATCCTGTGTGCTTCTCATTTGCTAGATTTTCCTCCATGATCACTCAAACCTTAGCAGCAAAAAAGAGGGAAAGTATATGCTGTGTTTTTATATACAATCTGTTTCACATTCAAGTTTTTTTTCTGAGACTTAAAAACTTGTGTTTTTTATCCTTCCACTTACTAATTTATAACTAATATGAAGAATGTTATTAATTCACTAAAGGCATTAATGAGATTATTAAAATCATTTATTTATCATAATAATGGTAAATGTTTTATGTTAAACGTTTTATGATATTTTAAATAAGATATCCCTGACATAACATTGATATTAATTTCTTTTTTAAAGTTATTTGGTTATGGTAGGGTTAGTAAATGGGAAAATTATAGAGATAGCATTTCCTCTGATGTAACTGTTGTCCATATTATGAAGTTAATATGTGTTATGATTTTATTATTGGGAAGCATTGAGGACCCTTATATTCATTGATGTGTTTCAATTTTAGGATGTAAGTAGTCTATTTTTAATTTTTCTTATTAGGTAATCTTTCTAATGCCTTCTTATAGTTGTAGAATTTCAGGACATATACTCTGCATTGCTTATCTAATCCTGTAATGTTATCTTTGCAGATTCAGAAACTCTGAAGCCAGATAATTTTGAAGAATCTGGCTATACATTCATAGCACCAAGGTTGGTTTTGTTTTATTTTGTTTTCTTTTTGTATGAATGTGTAGGTCTTCAACAACAGTTTTGAATTGGTGTCAAGACTGCTCTGGGTTAATTCCATGTCGAATTATGAAAGTAAAGGCAACAATAGCTTTAAAACTAAAACAGCATCCTATTTATTCATTCATTTACTCATTCAAGTATTTACTGAGCAATTACTATGTGTAACCAATGCACTAACTAGGGGATACGATGATGAATAGGACAGACGAAGGCTTTGCTCTTGTGGAGCTAACAGTGCATCTGACAATAATTGAGAATTGTGTATTTCCACTTGTGAGTATATATACACACAAAAAAAATATTCATAGGTATGTACAAATATGTGTATTTACACATATATGGCTAGAATGTTTTAACCTTATAATTGATTTTTTTAAATTTTCTAACACACTATCTGGGAAAACATGTTTATATTGACATTGCCTCAGATAATTTTTCCTCCTACCCAATTTTATTTCTTTCTCATAATCCCCCTTCTCTATCCCTAATATACATCTTTTTTTATCCCTGCCTCCTCTATGTCTTGTAGTTATTTGAAAGTACACAATAATCCAAGTGTTTTTTTTCTTTCTTCAGTTTTTCACTCCTACTCTCTTGCAGACACACATAATATTCAAATTAATTATAATTTCTATTAATCCAGGCTAAAATATTGAAGAAAATAGATACAGAAGCTTGTATTATTAATTTCTAATACTTCTTAAAGAAATTACTCTGAGAAACCAAAAAAGGCTCATAAAAATTGTTCTGAGTTATTTTTTATTTCTGCATAAAGAAACTTGTGAATTCTGGCTCTTCAATGTGCTTCCAATTCTGTAGTTTGTAAATATTTGTCTTCTTTGGAAAGCTCTTCTTTCTGTGTTGCCTCTGTGAAGAAAATACCAGCCTCCAATCTGTAACCTTGAAACCTGTTAATTGTCCTTGACTGCTCCCTTTCTCTTATATCTAACTTCTAATCAATCAAGTCTTGCCAATTCTACTTTATGAGTATCAAGTACCTCTGTCAGTCTCAGTTGCCATTGCCCTAGTCCAGACTATGGCTGTCTCTCACCTGAACTACTACAACCACCTTCTAAATGATCTTCCTACCTTCATATCAAGGGCATATCCTGTCTCTATTCTATAACCAGAGAGTTTCTAAAATATGAAGAAAATCAGATTTCCTATCTGCTTAATAGTAACCAATGGCTCTATACTGTCCTCACGATAATCTATACTTCATATCATAACTTTGAACTGCTCTGTCACCAGATCCCAACGTACTGATGTGGTCCTCCATACTCCAAATCAGGGGCCAAACTACAGACCATCTGCCTGTTTTGCACATAAAGTTTTTTTGGAGCACAGCAACTCTCATTTATTTACTTATTGTCTGTGGCTGCTTTTGCTACAGAGGCAAAGTTGAGTAGTTTGGCATAGACTTTATGGCCTACACAGACTGAATCATTTACTATTTGGTTTTTTGAGAAAAAGTTTGCCTACCCTTACACTAAATAGCAGCCACACTGAACTGCTCTCAGTTCCTAAATGCACTAGTTTTGTTGTTGTTTTGTTTTTCCTTGCCTTCTTTCTTCCACTAATTTTCTTTTCTATTTTAAGTTCTGCACACACATACACCCACTGTCCCTCCCAAACCGCAACTCTGAACCTCCTAATCTGGGGATTTTTTTCCCCATCTTTCTGAATTACGCATCTTTGCTGAATGCTTCATAGAATCATGTGGTTCCCTTTCCAGAGCACTGGCCACATTTCATTTTATTTACTTTTCTCAGCAGAGTCATGACTGTCTATTCTACTTACTATTCACTAGCCAATATTGAGTCCATTCCCTGGTACACAGTAAGTGCTGAATAAATATTTAGTGACTGGAGAATATATAGATATATGAATAGTATTCTAAAAAACCCTAATTAACAAATGTGTATCTTATTAGCATTTTGGGGACAAAAGTAACTTTGAGCAACTTTAAGTGAATTTTAAGTTACTTTGAGTAACTTAAATTTTAGGTTAATTTGAGTAACTTAAAACTACAATAACCAGTTTTAACTAAAAAGGCAAATATTCTCAATATTAAAAGATCAGTGTCCCATAGCATATTAACATAGCAAAAATATAAGAAGAGATTGAAAGTAGGCTTGCTATGTTGGCAAGACTCTCTCCATCTCAGATCTGTGTTATTCTCTGGACATCTTTTTCACTGATCCCTCCCAGTTCTTAAATAATAATAATAGGAGACCCTGGAGATTGGCTTTCTCAGCTTTACTATAAGACGAGGTGGAAAACATGGTGGAAATTCAGGTACACATGGAGAGGATAAATATATTTCTGAATTCTGGATCCTACTTCGTAGTCAATGGATTTTGTTCATTCCAGCAAGGGTTAGCATATAGACCATTTCTGTTGCCTGAATCACATGCATTATCAATTCGGCTGACTGGAGGACTGGAATTCCTCTGAGAAGGGAGGAAATGTAGCTTGTGACACAAACCAATGAGTGTCTACCTCAATTAACATATGTTACAAGCCCTTTTCCTGCATGATTTTATTTATAGCCCAGAACCACTCTGCAATAAATTACTATTATTATCTCATTTCATAGATTAGGAAACAGTTTTAGAGAGGTTAAATAAGATGAGATTTGAACAATTTTCCTTGCTACTTGAGGGTATAAGCACGTACATCGAATATGTAAATACTAAGGGATCTCAAAAAAACACCCAATACAACACCTGAATATAATATTTTTCTAGGGAGGGTTTCCTGGAAAAGTGAGTATTGAATGTGTATTCAAAGAATTGTAGAAAATTAAGTGATAGGAAATTTGGATAAAGAAAAAACAATGAGAAAATACAGAAGTTTGTGTGGTATAAGGCTTGTATTAGTCCATTTTCTGTTGCTTATAATAGAATACCTGAAACTGGGTAATTTATAAAGAAATAAAATTTATTTCTTACAGTTTTGGAGGCTGGGAAGTCCAAGGTCCAGGGAACACATTTGGTGGGGGCTCTGTACAGAGTCCCGTGGCAATGCAGTGTATGACATGGCAAGAGCACTTTCATGTGCTCTCCTTATAAAGTGACCAGTCTACACCCATGATAATCCATTAAGCCAATAACTCATTACTCCATGAATGGATTAATCCATTCACAAGGGCATAGTCCTGAGTATCCAGTCACCTTTAACGGCCCAACCTTTCAACTCTGCCATATTCTGACTTCTCACCCTCTTAACACTGTTACAATGGTGATCAAATTTCAATGAGTTTTGGGGGGACATTCAACCTACAGTAGGACTGCAGTCATATTTTTTTTGTCACTGTTGTTAATGAAAACAATGTAGCCAGTTCTAAAACAAGACTATGTAGTCTGTTTCTCCGATCTTTATTGTCATGCCTACATTACTCATATTCTCTGTACCTTTGTTTCTTTATTTGCAAAATAATCCCTATCATATAGTTCCTGTACTCTTTTTTCTTTTTTCTTCTTTTTAAAAAAGATGACCGGTAGGGGGATCTTAACCCTTGACTTGGTGTTGTCAGCACCATGCTCTCCCAAGTAAGCCACAGGCCAGCCTTTCCTGTACCCTTTAAATGAGATAATGCATGCAAAGTATTGAGCACAGCCCTTAGTAAGATATGAGCTCTAAATAAGTATTTGTTGTTATGATTATCTATAGCTGTAGTAGGAGTTAGTAGTACAAGGAGTGTTATGTAATAAAAGGTGTTACAAAGCAGTTATTTTTAAATAATTTTAAAAAGCAAACATGCAAATTTTAGCAATAAACAATTTTTAATTTTTAAATAAATTAAGCTATTTGATTCTGATTAATAATCATTGTTTGCAGTTTCATTAAAATTTAAAACTACTACAAAGAGAAAATGTTGAGAATGTGGATACACGGAGCATGAGTCCTACCTTTAAGAGGCATATAATCATAGAGATGAAAAATCTAAAACATGGATTAATCTTGCCATCTTTCTTGGATATTAGAAATAAAGGTGTATTAGAATGAGAAAGAAATAACAATACAAGATAGCCTATCATTAGATGCTAATTTGTGATATGTGATCTACGTAAGTTCGTTGAATAGAATGAGGGCAAACTCACTTTCAGTATTCTAGAAATAATTTGCCAAATATCTGATACCAAAGGTCTTTTAGTTTCAAAGCCATTTAAGTTTTAAAGCCCATTAGAAACACAAAATGACCAAAAGACATTATAGCTTTCAGGCCCTAGAGGCATTTTCAACAAAATGAAGTTTTATTTGTTCCTATAAAGTTATCCAAACATTTACCCACCATGCTCTCTTATTTCCTCCAAGGAATTCTTCTCCTAAAAGAGATTAACTAATGATCACTGTGTATAAAACTGATTTCTTTTAGAGAAACAGTATCACATAAAAAGTGTATCATCAAGGTCTTCCCACAAGTCCTGGGGGAACTTCTTGTTTTGGGAACCACAGTTATTGCCTTGCCACCCACTGTCATGAGATGGTTCCTTTGGGACAAAAACTTAAGAAATGGTGATTTTCTTGAGTTTTCAAGCTCCCAGCCCTGTGGTGAACAATCGCTGGGCTAAAGGTAACCAGCATCAATACTGTCTATCCCTAGCCACACAATTACGTCTCAAATATTTCAATGTCACGACATGGTGCATGATTTTCTGTTGTCCTTCTGGATCATTCTTACTATTGGAGAACTCATTCCTCTGACACAAATTCAGCCTTTGCTCACCTTTTCATTGTTTAAATTATTTCTACTTTTGTTTTCATCCTAATTCAATAACTCTCCTACTGGTAGTTTCAACATTTTCAGATTTTGCCACTACCAAACATCAGAAGGTAAGTAATGTCTTGATACTTCAAACTGTAGCACAACCCAGCCAGCAAGGATGAAAACAACACGTTGTCTAAACTGATTGGCTAAAATACCCAAAGCCGTCTATTGGTGGAGGTCAAAGTTGCTTTTGGCATGGAGTTTTACGGCAATAAAAGCTCACAAAGTGAAAGTTCAAAGCACATTGTATGACTGAAACACACACAGTAACAAGAGATCTGAAGTCCTGGCTTCTCCTCAGGGCTTGACCATTTGCTACTCAGGTGCCTTTGGGAAAATCTTTTTACATCTTTGAATCTGGTTGCTCACCTCTAAAATGTTAAGTACCTTTTGAAAAAGTTATTTTTAGACTAAGCAAACAAAGATATTAGAAATGCCTTTTAGATAATAAAGTAGTATTCCAAAAATGGTTTTGTTAATAATTATTTGCAACATTTTATTTAGTCCTAAAACCTTGCCATCAGTTTCTAAATCTGTGAGATCATAATTTTTTTTCATGAAAAGATTTGTATTACCTTTTTTTATTTTTTGAATTGAAACATACTTAATTTTACATATTTATGGGTTACAGAGTATTTGTGTACAGTATGTGATGATCAAATCAATATTAGCGTGTTCATGATTACAGATTGTAATTATTCTTTGCGTCTCTTACCCAATTATTCCCTAACCCCTCACCTCCTCCCCCTTTCCCAGCTCTAGTAACTGTAGGTCTGTTCTGTGAGATAATAATACATTAGTCTTTTGACTTCAAGGCTAGTGTTATTTCCTAAATAGCATAGCATTCTGGGAAGCAGACAAATTTAGCTCTTTTAATAACTAAACTTTCTAAACCTTGTTTTTGAAGTTCTGATATTCTGTTTCTATTTTCCTAGGCTTTCTGTTTAGGTAATGGCTTTGCATCTGAAAACGTCTACTATTTAATTGTATTTGTCTTTAATACTTGGTTGTATCAATCTAATAATTATAATTGCAAGCTTCTTACATTTATGTTGCCTTACTCATATTTATTCTGAATTTCCAAAACACTTAGAACTGTAGATCTCAAAGTAAGGTTTCCAGAACCTGTGGGTTCCAGAGAACCTTTCAGAGGACTCACAGGGTCAGAACTATTTTTTTAATTATGTTAAATGCTGTTTGTCTTTTCACTGTATTAACAGTTGTAAGGACAGTACAAAAGCGATTGTAGGCTGGTACCTTAGCATGAATTAAGGCAGCAGCACTATCGCGTACTGGTAGGTAGCCTTTGTAATCTTCGCTGCCAGGTATCCACATGAGGGAAAAATCTAATTTCACCTAGTAAAATATTCTTGATTGTAACAGTAAGAATTACTAATTTTACTGAAACTTTCCCCTGAGTATGTCTTTCAATATCCTGTGTGATAAAATTGGAATTGCTACCACATCCCACTGTAACTTGGATGTCTCAAAGAAAAGCACTTGCGCAATTTTTTGAGTTAGGAGCTGAACTAGGCACTTTTTTTTTCCTGAAATATTTTACTTGTAAGACAGACGAACTATGCTTATTCAGATTTGGCTATTTGGCAGTCATTTTCTCAAAAGTAAATCAAATAAGCCTTTAATTTGAAGAAAACAACTATGAGTATTTGTTGCCAATGACAAAATCTGAGAATTTCGAACAAAAATTAGAATTAGGGGAAAGTTGTATCTACTACTATGAGCATGACAGCTTCCTAATACAGACTTATCCAGTCCGTGGTGATATTAATGAAATTTTTCAATATTGTATAATGAAATGTGTAATCATTTGGAAGTTCCACACAACTCATTTTCCAATTAACCAATTGATAATGTTACAAAATTATGCTGAAAAGTTTAATTCAAAGTGCAAAATAGAACATTGAATTTTAATGTAAAAGAATACAAAAATTTTACTGATATTGTTTCAGATTCCATATTAGAACCGTCAAGAAATCACAAATAACCAAATTTTGGTGTGTTATTTTAAAAAGAATAGCCACAGTATCTGAGAAGACTATTAAAACAATCATCTCTTACCCAACTTCCTACCTCTGTGAGGACATATTTTCTTCATGTACCAAAACAAAATCGTAGATTTGATTGAATTCAGACACAGACTTATCTTTTATTAAGTCAGGAATTAAAGATATTTGCAAATATGTAAAACAATGCCACTTTTATTTTTTTCACTAATTTTTAAATACAGTAATTCCTCATAAACATGTTAAGATGTAATGAGCTTATTGTTATTTTAATGAATACTTTAAAATGTGTTTCAAATTCTATATGAGAATACAAGCCTACAATTATACAATAACGACAATATAGTAAGTACAACAAAACCTAATATTTAATAAGCACCTTCCATCCAGAGACCAAGTGTTTAGTACATTATCTGTCGTCCTCACCACTCACTAGCAAAGTATTACTTTATTATAGAGATGAGATAATGAAGATAACAAGTTCAATGGCTTGCAAAGTCATACAGCTAATAAAGTGTTTTCACTACCTGCAATTACCTTGTAAAGTTTTAATTTTAATACCTAAAATCCTAAAATATGTTTTTTTCAGAGATTACTGCAATGACCTTAAAATATCGGATAACAACACTGAATTTCTTTTAAATTTCAATGAGTTTATTGATAGAAAAACACCAAACAACCCATCATGTAAGTATGCATTAATTAGCAATAATTGTTTCAGTATGGTTATACCCAAAGTAGTCATATCTTGGGTTCATATTATTGTGTTTTTGTTTTGTTTTGTTTTTTTTGTCTTTTTGTGACCGGTAAGGGGATCGCAACCCTTGGCTTGGTGTCGCTCGCACCGCGCTCAGCCAGTGAGCGCACGGGCCATCCCTATATAGGATCCGAACCCACGGCGGGAGCGCCGCTGTGCTCCCAAGCGCTGCACTCTCCCGGCCGGACCTCATATTATTGTATTATATAATATGATAATCATATTAGTTTGTTGGTGTGCTGGTTTGCTTATTTATTTTACTAATTTTTAATAAAATATAACAATTGGATCATTAATTTTATATAGTAAAGAAAATTGAAATCAAATTTTCAAAGCAAGGTATTAGATACTTACAAATGGTTAAATGTAAAAATAAGGTTTGTACATTTTAATTCCTCAAATTTAGGAAATTTAATTTTGAATGATCTGTTGATGACTTCTTTGCATGGCTCCTGTTATACTGAGGAAAACATAAAACACATTTTTATAAATTTACTTATATCCTCAAATTCATATAATGAGTTTTAATATGGATAGAATTAAAAAGTATGAATAAGGATATATCACTTAATGGTTTTCTTTTTTCCTGAAACTCTATTTATCTTTAAAAAAACATGCTTATGTAATTCCCCATTTTATGAAGTAAATTAAGTCGGGATAACAGAAATTTCAGTAATTAGTTTGTAACCATTATATTATAAGTTTGCATTATTCATACTATTGAGATTTCATAGAGATTTATAGATTCTTGGTTTTAAGACATTTCAAAATCTGAATTGTTTTTTCTTTCTAAAAACGTTTATTATAAAAGCGCCATCAGGAACAGATGCAGTGCAAATGGGAAATAAGATGAAAACCATGTGCATGGCCAAATTTCTCATTAAATAATTTGAAAAAAAAACCAGGTACACATAATTGACTTTTTGTTCTCTCTCCTCCTCCATTTTTTTAATAAATATTTTTCTATTAGGAGAGGCTAAACAAAGTACTTCATCAGTTATCAAAAATGAAAAACCCTTCTTTTAAAAGCCATCTCTCAAGTTTAGATTTATGACATATGAGAAGAAATAAATTCCTAGTACCTCCACTTCAGCACAAACTAGCTAGTACCTTCGAAGTGCCACTCTGAAAACCTATCAGCAGCAGCTGGAGTCTGCACTGAACATGCCTGAGGATGATTCCAAACCTTTCTACTCAGTGTGAGCTCACTCTGAGTCAAAGCCTTCCAAGTGTTATTTTATGTCATGGTTTATTTGCTATCAATACTGAAATAAGATTGTTGAATATTCCCTTAATTGGATACCAAAATTTGTAACACTCATATGCCTTGCAAAGATGTTTATCATAGATGTTTTTATTAACATACATAATCTTTAGAACACCATGAAAATTGGAATCATTCTTTTTTTTTCACTGCCTCTAGTTCCTCTAGAGAAGTATAAATATGTTTAAACAAAACACTTTCAGTATAATCCATACTGTTGTCAGTTCTTCAACCTTTTTCATTTCACCTCACCTTTTATCTGCTTTCCCTATAATCCAGTGGGAAGTGTTTGAGGTGATCATATAACCATGTGAGGATTTAAGAATTTATAGAATTTTTAAGTAAAGAGCTAATACCTATAAAATTATTTCTATTTTCCTGTGACAGTTTTACATATTATATATATTTCATCATATTTTTATCTTATGTTATCAAATAATATGTAAAACTAACATGAAAAATAGATACCAGTGATTGAAATCTGTGATCTAAATAGCTTTTCCGAAGGGGTGCAGTCAAGTTTATTTTGCATTGTAAAAGTTAAGTCATTAGCAAAATTGTAATTCTCACCTAATGTTTAATTTATTACCTTACCTAAATATTTATGATAGAGAGTGGTTGTCTTCTTCACATCCCCCTTATTAATATTTATGAGATATTGTGTGTTTGTAAAATGGTAGAAGTTAATACTAACAAACAATCTGTTTATCTGTTGTATATAACCACCTGCAGGACACATTTCAAGACACATTTTAGGCTTGGAGCATAATGAAAATGTGAATGAAATTATAAAATTACTTGTAACCTCAAGTTATATCACAAATTTGAATAATAGTCTCATTCCATTTTAGCTAAAAGGATGTATTAAAATCTATCATTTTTCTTTCCAAATGGACTATTTTTAAAGTAATTCAGTTTCTAAAATAATGTAACAAAAAAGATGGTTCCTAGAATAAATTGAAATGTAGTCTAAGGCATGGATTAAATTGATCTTTAATCATGGGTGAAAGATATATTAAAATAATTGAAACTAATTAAAATGTTTTCAGCCTATTCCACTTCCACCTCTTGCAGTAATAGATATTTGTTAAGACCATATATTTCTTATCTGAATACAATGAGATTTTATTATAAATGTGAAATTTCAGAGGGTACCTGTACGTTATTTCAGAGCTTCATGGGCTTAGAGCAGAGGAGCCAGGAGAAAGGAAAGAAGGCAGTGGTTTTTGTTTCAGAATGTGTATTAATTGTCTTTTGGTCTTCATCATCTATCCCATTACCTTTGAACTTGGACTAATGTGTTCCTCAGTTATTCCACAAATAACAACCTGAAGCCTGTTCTCTTTAACCAATACCGATAGATTCCAAAAGCCAGTCTTGGAATAATGCTGATCTGTAATAGGTATTCCATTCCTTGACACCCACCCCCAAAAAGCATTATATTGAATTCTTCATAAGGTCAAATTTATTCAAAAATTATCCTATGTTCTGATATATGGTATGAAGAAGAATTAGAATATTTTTACTTATAAAAAATGAAAGTAAAAGTAGACCATAACCATTTGTCTAATGTTTTACTTGACAATTTGAGAGATAACAATCTTGTGAAACACAATTACATATATGTATATTAAAAATTACATATATAAAAATTGTCCATGAAATTGTTGGTTTAGAATCACCATACTGACCTACAGAAACAAAAACAGAAAACAAAGACTATTTTGTCATTGTTTCTCAACATGGCATATTTCAGGTATCTTTTTGATAAAGTTCACGAAATAATTTGCTTTATTTAGAATTGGCTTTTCCACTGTTGACTCCATGCATATCCTGAAAAATGTGAGGCAAGATGAACAATATAGAAAACACAAAGAAAATGAATGTGGAATATATTTTTAAATTCATAGAAATATCATCTACTCTAAATTGCTTTTGGAAATAGAAAATATATTTGTTTCATTATGATCCTAATTTTAAAACTATGTGGGTGTGATTGAGGATATTCTTTTTCTGTGTTAGGTAATACGGATTTAATTAACAGAGTCTTGCTGGATGCAGGCTTTACAAATGAACTTGTCCAAAATTACTGGAGTAAGCAGAAAAACATGTAAGTATTGGTTCTTATTAATAAAAAAATAGACATCCTGCACTTTAATTTAGCTTCTCCCTGGGAAATTTTTGGATAATGGGCCTCATAAATTTAAAGTTTACTGTTTATTATTTATGTCTAATAATTTTTCAAGAAAATCATCTTGTATTTGTTGACAGCTTGCATTTTCAGTTGTGGGTATATTTCAGTACTAATTTCTACCATTACTCAGCTTTTCATGTACATACACTTCAGTGTGAATAAACCAAATTAAATAGGCATGTTTGTGTTTCTGTGTTTGTGGTAAAATAGGATTTCTAGTGAATGTTTAGTTGGCTTTTGAATAGCACTACCATACATCCAGTCAAGAAACTGAGATATCTGAGTATGATTCTCATTTACAATCTCTTCTCCACTCCATTTCTAGTCAATCACTAAGTGCTAAATATTTCTCCTAACAAAGTGTCCTTCTCTTCTTCATAATCAGGGCCCTAAGATCCCATTACTAAAAAAATACAGCAACTGACTTATTTGCCTTTAGTGCTTTCCATTCTTCCATCCACAGCTGTCAGTGTGTTCTCCATATAACTCACAGTTCACAGAATCACACGTCTAAAATGCAGTTCAAATTTCAAGATAAAGGTGAAGCTCTGTAGCACAAATTTCAAAATCATTCACGAGCTGACCATTCTTAAGAAGCTTTTGCTTAAAATCTGACTTCCTACTATTTCTCTCCTTTTGCCTTATGCTTTTATTACACCCAACACCACCAGCACTCTTCTCTAGCTTTCCCTTATATGTGTACAAACTTTTCACTCTACATGTGATGTCTTTCTGGTTTCTCTGCCATCCCTGTTAACTCCTATCCCATCTTCAAAATGCTGCTCTATCCTATCATTATTTCCTATAAGATGCATCCTCCTTTTAAGATTTTGTTTTGTTTTGCTTTAATGGCTGGATCAAACCCCGAACCTTGCTGTGATCGTGCCCTAACCGAGCTAAGCAGCGTCTGGCCAGTACAGGGCTCCAAACCTTTTTACGTACTTATTTCAATTATTAAAACACAATTTTTCATCTATTGATATATTTATTTTGGCTTTCTTTATTTTAGGAACTTGTTTTATTTCTCTTTGCATCACCAACACCTAACTTAGTATCTTAGAGTAAGTTCAATAAGAAATTTTCTTCTTTCGTCTTCTGTTCCAGCAAGGGAGTGAAAGCACGGTTCGTTGTGACTGATGGTGGGATTACCAGAGTTTATCCCAAAGAGTAAGTTCAAATAACATCTGTAAAAACAAGTACATTACAAAAGACTGTGCCAAGGATTTGTACATTACTGTATAAGGAAGCCATTCTTCAGAGAAACTGACCATTATTTAGTAGATTAAATTGGAGTCACCATTTAAAGGATTTGCTTTATTAAAATACTCCATGTCTTTGAAAAATGATATTAACAGACTTCTTCAATGATATTATTGCTTGTCCTATATATTTATTTCAAAATTTGAGAGACGTTAAAGAGATTTTTCCCTTTGGAAAAATAAGCTAACCTACTTAAATAAACATAATGATTATAAACCATTAGCAATATTTGTGTAGCACTTCATTGTTTTCTTTGTTCTTTGATGCACCTTATCTCTGTTTATCTTCAGAACAGTTATGAAGTGGCCTGAGTAGTCACTAAGGCTTACTGGTATTAATTGACTATTAACTGAATTGTCTGTAATTACTTGATTGGTAAACAGCAGAGTAAAACTAGGAGTCAGCTTATTCTGATTTTTAATATAACATTATGCTGATATATTGCTTAGTAATGAGTATCAGTTACTCTATCACTTACCCCTAGCTTCCTCAGACATACCTTAGATGCAGACATATCTGTAAAGCTCAGCATGTCCACAAAAGGAAAAGTAGGTTATCAGGTAGATTAAAGAATACATATGATGAGCCATTGTCTCCGTAGGGCTGGAGAAAATTGGCAAGAAAACCCAGAGACATATGAGGACAGCTTCTATAAAAGAAGCCTAGATAATGATAACTATGTGTTCACTGCTCCCTACTTCAACAGTAAGTACTGCTTTGGAATTTGGCTTTCTCAATTCCTGTTTTAAAGACAAATTATTGCTACTACCTGCCTTTCCCTAAATCAATATATTTTATGTTAACTGCTCAAAATAGTCATTATTAAGTACATAATATATGCAAGGTATTAGAAAACTAGAAATGAAAAATCCAGTTAGTTGAAGAGGTAAAATGGATACGCAGTAGGCAGTCATCCAATAATGAAGAGGAAGTATATAGCTGGCATGCATAATAAATAGAAACACACGTAGATAATGCCTCATATCACAAGAGAAAAAATATATTAAAGAATGTTTAATGAATTAAAGTGGAGTAAATTGATTAATGATAGTTTATTGGCATTAGTTACATAATGTAATATTTATAATAATAAAGCCCATCTTTAAAAATATTTTATTGGGCTTTTTTCCAAAAACTTTCTAATTTAATCACTCATCTCTGGGCATAGGTATTATTTACTCCTCATTTTCACAAATAAGGACACTGAAGTTTAGAGAATACCAGAGTTTTATGCAGGGACATACCTTATGAAAGGCAAGAGTAATTCTATGAACTGAAGATCAATTTTTCCACTTCACTTCAGCAGCTTCCCCAGTATTTTAGCAAATGTCACGAAGTCTAGATTTGGTGTGCGTCTGTTATATTATGGAAGAAGATGCAACTGAGCTGAGTCATTTATATCTTCAAATTAATGAATTCAAACCAAATTATGGGCGTTCCAGTTAGCTTGGTATGTAAAAAAAGAAGAGTAGAGGAAGAGACCACACATCTTTTTATAGCTTATAGATGCTAGATTTTTAAGCAAACACTATCCATTTGCATTCATTGAAAAAAATTCAATTTAATATTATTATTTGATTTATCTTGATAGGTCTGTTTTCTCTTTTTTTTAGAAAGTGGCCCTGGTGCCTATGAATCAGGCATTATGGTTAGCAAAGCTGTAGAAATATATATCCAAGGAAAACTTCTTAAACCTGCAGGTGAGCACACGTTATACACATAAAAATGACTAAAATTAAACGTGACCTGATACATATTATAAACTGGCAATGTTTATCAGGAAGGTCATCAGAAAGCCTCAAACAAAAAGTCAAAGACATGCAAATTAAAAAAATAAAATACGATTAGTTACCATAAAATTGGGAACAAAATGAAATTGATACTACTATATAGAGTTGAATTTTCAAAGTAGTGAGTATGTTTATACACTGTTGACACAAATTTACGGAATCAATTAAGTGTAATGTATCCAAATTTTAAATGCAAAATTTTAAATTTTGGATTGCTCTAGGAATACCACTCTAGAAGTCTGTCCTCCTACTTTCGAATACATACAAAGGTGTATGGCCAAGGATGTATATATCTGTACTAATTTAAGCATGAAAAGTTAAGTTTCCATCACTGGAGGAAAAGTTAAATTATGACATACATACCTATACTATGGGCTACTATATGTCTGTAAAAAGAGTTAGGTAGGGATTTATTTAAAAATTGCAATAAAATATATAGAAAAACAACTTTTTGATAAAATCAAGCAAGCAAACAAAAAATATACATAGAAAAACAGCATCAGTGAGAGTTGCAAGTGGGCTGGAGTGGGTAAATACAATAAAGTAAAAATAACGTGGGTTTTTTTGGTTGCGTGATCCAATATTGTTTGAAGTTTGGAAAGAGTATTTTAGAGAGATTGCCTTCCTGCTCCTGAGGGCATTTTTAACCCATCAGTGGTTCTAATACATGGATTTCCTCCATCCCTCACTCACGAACTCATTCACCACTCACTGACCCATTCCCCAAGTCCTTCATTCACTCAAATGGTCATTTACTTAATCAGTTACTCTCTCAGCTGCTCATTCATTCGCCCACTCTTCTCCCAGCTCACCTACTTACTCATCCATTCATCTAACCGCTCTTTCAACAAATATTTCTTAAGCACCTACCACCTGCACTGGTAGGGTTACAGAGGCTCTTAATATACACCACTTGAGTGACCTCAAATTTATGAGGCTATTCTTGACATTATTTGGGGTTTTTTTTAGTTTACTGTATTATTAGTTAATTAGCCAAGTTGTGGTTAATGAATAAATTGTTTTGTAAATATAAATTACAGTTTATGTAATAGTTTAAGAGCTATTAGCATTACTTCTTAATGAAGACCCCAAGAAATATGTCTGTAATAAACATTATACTCAACATTTATTTGTTATTGTATAAAATAGATAAACTGTCATAAAGCAAAGACTGTAGTACAGCTAATTATGCCTTTAAATTAATTCAAATTAATTTTTCAGTTGTTGGAATTAAAATTGATGTAAATTCCTGGATAGAGAATTTCACCAAAACCTCAATCAGAGATCCGGTAAGATAATTTTTAAAAAATTCTTATGCTATACTTAATATTCTCAAAATTCAAATAAGAAAAAAAAAGAATAAGGCTCTTATACAGTGGCAAAATAAATTTACAGTACCACTACACTGAAGCAGAATTATGAATTATTTTTTCAATGATTTTTTTGTTAAATTAGACAATAATAAGAAAAATATTTGAAGGTTTTAAATTGAAATATTAGTTTAGATATCTATTGATTGATATTTTCTAATTTTAAAGATAAAACTTTTCTTTTTTCTTATGAACTAGATTATTTAATGTTATTTTTTTATATAAGATAATTTATTCCAAAATTTTTAATTATAACATGATAATAATATTATGTAATTAAAATTCAACTTTTAAAAAAAACGTGAGGTGATAATTGTATTTCTGTCTTTCAGTGTGCTGGTCCAGTTTGTGACTGCAAAAGAAACAGTGATGTAAGAAAACTCTTTAAAATAAATTTCTTTACTACAATATTATCTTGTGTTACTCTTGCTAAGACTTTAATGATAAAAAAGATGCAAGAATTTTTAATCAAATGCTAAAAAAAGATTCTATGGAAATGCAATTGGCAATTGATTTTAATATGATTTTAGATGCTTTTAATTCCTAACTTTAAATGCCTCTTTTTTTTTTTTTAGTATTCATACATTATAGGAAGGTTAAAAAAAGTCATGTCAATATGGATGGTATTCGCTTCAGTGTTAGATTCTTTTGTATATATTTGTCTTTAGCTCTATTTCTGAATAGGAAGTTTCTAGCCAAAGCATTATTTTTGGTTATCAGTGCAGTCTTTCCTCATCTTTTGTATTTTCTCTGAGTTTGTTCATACAGTATAGTGATGCGAAAAATTTTTGAATGAAACCCTGGAGTTATATCATTTATTATACGTTGTTTTGTGTTACTTCCATTTCTGTTTGAGAAATTAAAGAGGGAAATGTGAACTTTTTGTTCCAAAGATGAAGATTCTCTAAGAATGATACTACATAAATTATTCCAAGAATTGAATATGAATGATGACATCTACTCTTTTCTTCTAGTACTTTTATGTCTGTATATTTCCAAGAGAAGCAGGGGGTTCGTATTACTCCTATTCTTGAGAAATTATAAGCCGATAATTTTAATTATTTTTATAGCTTTTCCATTTTACATAGACTATGTAGTAGCCATTTTTCAAGCAAAGGTTTTAGCAAGCTGTTTCTACATTAGGAAAATGCATTGTGTCCCCAACTCTGAAAAAATCTTAATTAAAAACATTGTTGTTTCCTAAAAAATTATTATTTTGGATACATTTAAACATGATTTAAACTGGGTGGGAATTTATCCTACATTTCAGGATGAATGAAACTTTTTTTTTCTCAGCCATGGATATTTTGTGTTTTGCTTTCTGCTTTTGAATCTCCAATTATCCAACAAAACATTTTTAATATTGAAATATAAAATAGTTGTAAACTGTCTTATGCTGCTTGCTTTTTTTTAAGTTTGTGAAGCATGGTAAGTAAAATGCTATTTTTAAACATGTCTTTTTGTCAAAATCATAAGTATGTGTTTAAAATAATGAAATAATTATACATTATTATCCAAGTTCCTGGATCATTTACCACTTGAAGTGGTAAAAAGGTTATTTCTGATTTGTTCATATGATTTGCTTAGACTAAGTTGACAGTGTTAACTGGATGGTTGGTTGCGGATTATCAACCCCTAGTGGTTTGATAAGACTCTACGCAGCCCTTTATTTCGTGGGAATTTCCTGAGCATATACGAGGGTACTTCAAAAAGTTCATGGAAAAACAGAAAATAATACGAATCCTTCCATGAACTTTTTGAAGACCCCTCATATGTTCAAGAGAAGTCAAGTCATTTGAATTTTTCTCTCTTTATTTTGTAATCATTTACATTACAATAGGTAATGATGATGCAACCTTCTAACCTTCCTAAAAATGTATTAACTGTTATTTTTATTTTGATAGGTAATGGATTGTGTGATTCTAGATGATGGTGGATTTCTTTTGATGGCGAATCATGATGATTATACTAATCAGGTATGTACCTGAAGTAGGGTTTCCAAAGTGTGTTTTCCTGATCAACATTACAAAACCCTTTCAAACATTATAGAAATCGAAGAACTGTTTTGTCATAAAATCAATTTTAAAATGCTTAATATAATGTAAACCATTAAGAAATTCTAAATCTAGTTTTTCTTTATGTTTGTTAGTTGATTTTACTTTTTGGTAGTAAAAGTTACCATTAAAACTATGGTTAAGGATTTTAACATGATATGAGCTTATTTTTAATCTTTCAGAAATTGTCAAAATTTTCCACATGAGTATTTACCAGTTGATAATGTCTAACTTAATATATATGGCTGGTTGAAATCGATGCAGTTTCTAGTCCCAGATTTGCAAATTGGCAGCACATAGGCTACGTGGTTCACACAGGATTTTACAAAAATTTGAATTAACTGCCAGTACTCTCTCAGAACTGGAGTGTTTTCCTGAATGAAAATGTCTGTGGGCTGAAGCTGATTAGCTAGTGATTGCTCACTTAGATGGGACTTGCTCCAATTCATCATAGTCCCTACAAATTCCTTTTCTTTTTCTAGTCCAGCCCACTCCCATTTATGCTACTTTTCACTTCCCTAGGAGGCATTTGGTTTTTTCCTTTTTTTTTTCATTGTATATATTTAAGGTGTACAACAAGATATTTTTAAATACATGGTTAACTGATTACTACAGTCAAGCCAATGAACATATCTGCCATCTCACATAGTTACTTTTTTGTGTGGTAAGAGCATCTAAAATGCACTTTTCTAGCAAATTTCCAGTAAAAAAATACAATATTACTAACTACAGTCCTCTGTTTTACATCTCTAGACTTATTCATACATTACTGCAACTTTGTACCCTTTGACCTACGTCTGCCCATTCCCCACCTTCAACCCCATTCTAACTTACCAAGAGGCATTTGATTGTGACCTTCATGCTTAGTAATCTCTGTCCATTTCTTCCACAAATAAAATATCACACAGAGCCACTGGGTAATGAGAACACCTAATCTCCTTTTAGTTCTTTCACAGTGCTATATCCTCGTTTGCTTTTGTTTTTAAGCTCGAGATGTCTGAGTTCACAATTTCTTCATATTATTTTTATTGTACTGGTTCAGGTGCTCATAGTGGTGTTACCTTTGAAACTTTATTATTATTTCCTTGCCAGATTGGAAGATTTTTTGGAGAGATTGATCCAAGCTTGATGAGACACCTGGTTAATATATCAGTATATGCTTTTAACAAATCTTATGATTATCAGTCAGTGTGTGAGCCTGGATCTGCACCAAAACAAGGAGCAGGACACCGTTCAGCCTATGTGGTCAGTAATATCCATGGTCAAATCAATCCCTCTCAAAGGGACACTCAAGCACAGACTGATGTAATGACTTTTTTATTATGTTTTATAGCCATCAATAGCAGACATATTACAAATTGGATGGTGGGCCACTGCTGCTGCCTGGTAAGTCAAAATTTTGGTTTTATTGGTAATGAGAGAATGGTGTGAAAGAGCAGCTGATGAAAATACAAATTTTGTGACATGGAAATTGTTATTATTACTTATTTTCATTTCCGGTAGCACATATTGGTAATATTTACAAATAGTTTTTCTTAAACCATCCCTATAAAACTTGCAGTTATTTGAGTTTTCATATGAAAGCAATGTTATGTTCATGCAAACTTCAGCCTCTTTAGAGGCTTCATTTGTTTATGGATCTGTTGAAACTCTTCTCATTTGTATTTTTTCTTCATATTATATCATAATATTTTATATGCACTGACCTATAAAAAGTTACTATTTATTGTCCTTAATATGTAACTTAGAGGTCTATGTTTTTGTTTTTGTTTTTGACATGATGACCATCTACCTCTTTACTATTAATACAAGGACTTGCATCGTTTTAGAGGCATCCTGTGGCTGAAATGGACCAATTCTTTCTCTTCACTGATCTCACCCTCTCTACCTCCCTCACCCCTCACATATGACCTTCCACCTATGAAAATAAGACACTTAAAGTATTTACTGTGGCACTATGGCAAGTCTGAAAGATAAAATCTGTCATTGTTTAGTCCGGGTTAGTCAAATAACTAAGCCTCCTATTGTTTCTGGGATCCATTATCTCTCTCCCTCCCTATTATGTATATATACACAGTATATTTTTTATATCATCCTACTGTATTGTCCCAAGCCCTATTTTATATGGATGAATCTATAACATTCATTTGATGGTGAGGTTTTTCCAGCTAAAATTAAGTGATTATATCATTTTATTAAAATAAAGATTTTAGATAAAAAATCCTTTCTAAAAAATCGTATTTTCTGGTGTGTCAATGATATTTATATATTAATTTCAGTAGTTTGCAAAGTAAATCTCACAGTGATCCAGAAATACTTTGTTGTCTTTATCCTGTTTTCACGCCAAAATATTCTTCTCCCCCCCCCTTTTTTTTAAACTAAATTTAGTTTTAGATGATTCTGTACTAATATTTGGCTCAATTGTCACTTATTAAAAACTGAAATGTGTCATTTGCTCTCTATATAATATGTATATTTTATTTCATGAATGTCCCACTACATCTAAAAATATATTCTATACTGTAAATTGTTGACAAATCCAAACCTGTGTGATAAAAAAGGTCATTTTTGATTGTTTTTGGTTGTTTTTTTTTTTCACCACAGAGTTTTAAAAACTAAAATAAGGAGAAAATTCTGATTGTAAAAACCTATGCACTGAAATATTGACATTCTCTCTCAGAGTAGCCACTTGAATAATAACATGCACAGCAGTCCTCTTCACACATAATATATCCCTCATTTGGTCCTGAACAAGATCTGAACATATTTGACTTCATGACTTTTTTAAAGATAAAAAAGTTACTATGTTGTATATAATTTAAGAATAGTTACATAAAATGCTTCTAAACTTTTTATGAACAAACTCTCAATTTTTCCCAGAAAGATAGAAAGGAAATATGGATTTATCGGTATATGTAGATGTGAAAATACTCAGGTTTTTATTACAAAATTTATAAAGTAAACAGTTATTCATTTTTAAAATGCAGGTCTATTCTACAGCAGTTTCTCTTAAGTTTGACCTTTCCACAAGTCCTTGAGGCAGGTATGTAAATGCTCCGATATTGTCCTTGGCCTAATAATTACAATTTTTGGATGTGCTGAGTTCAACGAACTGAAAGAGAAAGTGTGAGTGTGTGTGGTGTGAAAGAGAGAGAAAGAGATCATCCGTCAGACACTTTTGTAGGTTGAATATTTTTGGTCAAACCTTTCCTAACGTTTAATAAGTTTTCCTAGGTCACGTTGGTTTAATTTATTCTATTGATTTTATCTAGGACCTGTTAGGGGCTGCCATGATAGGGCACAGCAATAAATATCGAGGCCTCTGGCCTTATACGTTTATTTTGCTTGGGGAGAAATGAAGAGTCCGGGGGACTGTCTACAGTGTCCCCTTGTGATGGTGATCTTTGTTTTTACTCCCCACAGTTGAGATGGAGGATGATGACTTTACAGCCTCCCTGTCAAAGCAGAGCTGCATTACTGAACAAACCCAGTACTTCTTCGAGAATGATAGTAAATCCTTCAGTGGTGTATTAGACTGTGGAAACTGTTCCAGGTAATGTTTCTTTACTTCTGGAGTCGTCCTATTCCACTAAGAAATTGTATTCACTTTTATAAGCGTTATAGAAAATAGAGAATGTTGGAGTCAGAGACACAAATGAGTAACTGTTTTAAGTTGTTAAGTGTCCTAGATCTTCATTTTCCCTGTAAGCTTTTAAAATTTACAATTTTTAAAGTTAATTCTAACTTTGATAAGTTGTAATTCCTTCAAGTATAATTATATGATCAAGATAATTGTTGCTTCTTACTGGGAAGAACATAGAAAAATTCAATTATATTTTAATGTACTTTTTGTCTAAAAGAACCTATATTAAAAACCTAATATAAAAGAGTAGCAGAATTATATTCCAATATAATTAAGATGAATTATATTAGTAATTCTAAGCCAAATATGATTTATTTTTATATATGGTAACTAAAAAGGTTTATAAAAAGCTATTCCGGATTGGACTTTTGTCTGTTTTTACTTCTAGACTTCTCTGATATGGAGAATTGAATGTTATCTTTGACATGAAACTGAAGGGGCTCGGAGAAAATGTAATTTCCTACGGTCATGGTTATGCTAGGCATATCCATAAAAAAATCTTTAAAACTTTTTGGAAGAGATGGAGAATTTAATTTGATTGTAATGGGATAATGGAGATAGGCTACATTGGAATTTTTGGAGTTTTGAGAAGAAAGTGTTAATGCATGCCACGGAATCCCTGAGAACAGAGCAGCAAGTCACAGTTTACAAAGCAGAGTTGGATACTGTTTTTAGAGATGGTGGGCAGGTTATTCTGAAAGAAATGTTAAGAGAGAGAAGAGGAAATATGAGGAGGTGAGGTGAGGTGAGGTAATCTGAGATAATGAAAGTGCTGGAATAGTTACTAAGGAATTCAGAAAAGTAAATTCCCTAACAGTTAAAAAAAATATTTGAAGATGGGTCTAGAAGGGGAAACTATCACGAATTTTTAATAGACACGATCAGTAGGTTTTATGACTGACTTTAGCAAATCTCTATGTTCAAGAAGGAGGTAGAGGGTGTAAAGAGGATAGGAAAGGAGAGGAGTCAAGCATGAGCCCAGAAAAAAAAGCAGACCATCTTGTTTAGAGGTTATCATATCAGGCCATCAACTTCAGGAAACAGAATTGTAGTGTGTTCAGTGGATACATCAGAGAGAGTTTCACGTCCTTCGGCCTTTCATTAACTGATGTCCAGTAACAGCAATGTGTGCTTAAAAAATTAAGTTAAATGGTAAGATAAAAAATCAAGACATTGAATTGAATGATGGTTTCCTTTGATTTCTATGCTTGTGTCCCAAGTCTAACAGGGAAAAATAAATAAATTCCATTTTTTTGAAAAAGATATAATCATAAAGAAATTACCTTTTTAGTGATATATTTGTATTTGTATGTTGATTGCTAAAGAAGTTAGAAGCAGCTTAAGATGGGGACAAAAAAGAGAATGGAATTTAAAGCCCTTGATTCTGTCAACATCTGTATTGTCCAATGCAGTAGTTACCAGCCACAGGTGGCTGTTTAAATTTCAATTGAAATTAAATAAAAATTTTGTGCCTCAGTCACAATAGTCATATTTCAAGTGCTCAGTAGCCTCATATTGTTAGTGTTTACCACATTAGACGGGACAGAAAATATTTCCATCTTCACAGAAAGTTTGTTGAACAGCACTGATCTAGACAGACTTTACTCTGCCCTTAGCTTACACAAGATGCTCAGCCATTTTTGTGCTCCTAGACCTCTTATCTTTAAATAAGACAACTTTGGCATATTTTCAGTGACAAATAACACAATTCTTTAAATTTGTAAAATGAAACATTTTTTTCTGTGAGTTTCAACAGCAACTAAATAGTGCTTATTTTGCAATGAACTTAAAAAAAAACAAAGGTCACACTGAAAACATCTATTGCAATTTTTTAGTATCCATTTGAGAGAGGTAATATGTTCATGCTAATAAGTAAAAATATGGTAACTCATTCTCTTATACAATTTGTGATGGTAATGCTTTGTGTTTCAATATGTCATATTTTGTCTTTCATTTTAATATATAAGAATCCTTGAATGGAAAAGATTTCCATTCTTTTCCCAAAAGGTATTGTTTTTTTTTCTGTGCTATTTTAATGTTTATTTTGTAGAATCTTTCATGTAGAAAAGCTTATGAACACCAATTTAATATTCATAATGGTGGAGAGCAAAGGGACATGTCCCTGTGACACACGACTGCTTATTCAAGCGGAGCAGACTTGTATCCTTTGACGTCCGAGATGTTTGGAATGGAAAGCCATGGTGAAGTAATTCATTTTTAACCTTGTCACACTGATTAGGCTCATAAAGAGAAGAAATAGGAGTGTGCTATGATCACCCTGCAGAGGCAGTATGGATCCCTCACCCCAAATTTGGTTTGAATGTCAAGACTGATTATGCTAAATATGCATCAGGAGAAGGACAGCTCACAATTCAGTTCTGTAAATTTCTAAGTACTTGAATTGATTATGTTGGATGAGAGTAATGGCAAAGGAATCTCTTGCTTGCTTTGGGAAATGAATACATTGCATTGCATTTTTTTGTTTTAATTATGTGGAGAAGAAAAGTAACTTTATATTCCTTAACAAGTCTCTTTAGCTGATGGTCCAGATCCTTGTGATATGGTTAAACAACCCAGATACCGGAAAGGGCCTGATGTCTGCTTTGATAACAATGTCATGGTAAGATGACACTTTTACTAGATTAAAATGCTATAAATTAAAGGTCATTGTTCACAAGAATTTAAGGAGACAAATTGCAATTTTTACTCAAACATAATGTCTTAATCATAGTTTTCCTCATTAACATGATGTACTTGCTGGTAGGTAGATTTTTTTTTTTTTTAATTTCATACTTTTCATGGTTAGCATAAACTTAACAGTTGCTTCTTCTTTCTGTCCTTTCCCAGAAATCGTACTTTCAAACACAATTCCAATCAATGTACTAATAATCCAAATCACAAATCTGATTATTTTAAAGACTTTCTAATAAATAATTTATACTAAACGTTACTTATGGTATATGTGTTACCTTCCTTCGTTTATATTTCCATCCTTAAGAAATAAAAGTTATTTTTATTAGTCTTTAACCTTCAATGTATTTAAAAACCTGTTATCAGCTATTGTCCTATTATTTCATAGTTCAACTTTTTTACATAGTTTCTGTTACACTTCTCTCTGTGTAATGGAGACACAAAAAAGATTACTCAAAGCAACATGAATGCAATGAGAAGCCCAAAGGGACTGCACCTCAGCAACTCCTCTATTAGGAGAAAACTGGGTACAGCCCCGATTCAAAGTTAGCTTCGGTTTTTGTTGTAAAGATAGGGAAGTTTCACAAGAAAAGTCAGTTGATTCAATCATTTTTCAAAAGGACACAAAGACATGGGCAATGTGACAAAAGTTATCTACGCCTAAGTATAGCTTAAACAATAGAAACTAATAACATCATTTAAGTTAACGAGGTGACATTCCAAAGTACAATTTGTGAAAACCTAAATTGAACAAACTGAGATCATTATCTAACCCAAAGTATAACCTCTCCGCAAATGATTTAAACAAAAGTTACATTCTTATAATTGTCTCTAAAGTTTCCACCAACAAACAGCTTGCCTTTAGCAAACATTTTTTCACATTTTTCCCTACAGTAATTCTTTCAACATCTTTTAACAACAATCAGTATGTTAAATAGTCAAAGTACATAATCCCATCCCTAAACAGTGATTAGAATTGATTAGATGGGCTTTTGCCATCCTATCTGTAGACTTTTGTCCCCTAAATCAAGGGCTTTTGACCTATACATGTATTACCTAAAAACCCTATTCTAAAAATCAAATGAGAATCAAGATTTCTTTCCCTCTACAATTTCTGATTCTATCAAATATTAGATTTGTATTATTTCCCTTAATTATACTAATTTCTTTTTTTTTTATTGTTTGAAATTAGACCAGGTCAATGACACAGGGTTAATGTGATAAAATACGAAAAACTATATTAATGTATTATCTAAAAATGACTACTTTTCATATAGTTCAGCTATTTATAAACACTAGTCTGACTTACTGTTTATGTAATCAGCTTTGTGCTTTTAAAATTATTTTAATTATTAAGAAACTTTAACTTATTCTCTAAGATGAAGGCCCCATAATTTTTTTTTTTTATTTTAAATATAATATTACCCAATTCTCTGATTCTCCAAGGTGCATCTTTGTACTTAGTGGCTTGCATACACCAATGAGCATCCAAATGTAAAGCATCTTCTCATGAATTCCTTACTCTAGAAACATGTCAGAACATTTGTTGATTAACGTACATTTTTAGGGGTTTTTATTTATTTAAAATAGTTTTGCCTACTCAAATACATACAGCACATTTGACCCAGAAAGGATATGGCATTTTCACAGAAACACATTATGCAATTATATAAACTAAAAATGAAACAAAGGAATAAAATCAGTGGTAAGGAATAAAGCTAAAAATGCAAGATGTGTTAGCCAGTAAATCCCAGTTATCTCTGAGTACTACTGATTATCCATCTTGATAGGGAAAGTGATTCCACATTGCATCTAAGTTGTATGTTTTCAGTTTTACCCAGTAAGGCATGTAAAATCCACGTTAGGGCTTGTTATTCTATCTACTGCAACTTCAAGAGGTTTGCCCATATCAACTGATTCCCTGAAGAACATCGTATGATAGGCCCAAGGGTAGTGTCACTCATTAAGGAAACTCCACTCATCAATTGTTTGTCACCCACATTCAGCAGTTCAAAGACTGAGATTAAATTCACTCAGATGAACTGGAAAGATGATTTAAAAACCCTATTACTCAAAATATTCTCATCCTAGGAGGCTTTTGATCAAGGCACTAAAAAGACTTAACTAAGACAAAAATTTCTAACAGTTCAAGTTCCTATAAATTATATGTCGGGTTGTGTGTGAAAGTACAACTCTTGCTCAGTAGCATGGTGTGCTAATAATGTGTTATGTTTCTTTAGCAGTGGAGTATTTCAGTAATGCTTCTTTGCAATGGTCCCCGTGAATCTGCTCTGGATTGAGGCTCACATCAACTGCTAACTGCCAGCAAATTGCATGAAATCTCATTTTGTATGTCTTCTTTTCTGTGTTTTCTTTCCTTTTCCTGTACTTGCTACTTTGCCTGTTATTAATAGGATCAACTTATATGCACAACGAGTCGTGCCTGTACCATGATGTCAGCTCCTATCTTCATTTTACTGCAAGTTTTCATGTGGTGTGGATGGTCAGTCAATTTCTCTAATTTTTCTTTGTTTTTGTTTGTGCCCTGAAATTTTGGAAAATAGTCCATGTCCCTAAATTCACAATAATAAATGTCCTGAAACCAGGTTATTAAAATCCCAGTTACTAATGTTATTTTGTAAATAGCTGATTTCGAATGGTGCTTAAGTTTCTAATTCTAAACAGAAAATATCAGTTTCTTATATTTATTTAAAAAAATCATTCTTTTCTCAAGGTTTTTGTGTCACTGTGGAGAAAAAAAATACATACATAAAGATATCTTACTTTTATTTAATAGAGGTACCTGGAGCCAGGCACACACTAACAGCCCCAGCTACTAAGGAGGCTCAGCTGGAGGATCACTTGAGCCCAGGAGTTCTGGGCTGTAGTGCACTATACCGGCGTGTCCACACCGAGTTCAGCATCAATATGGTAACCTCCCCAGAGCGGGGACCACCAGGTTGCCTAAGGAAGGGAATGAAGCAGGTCAAAACTCCTGTGCTGATCATACCTGTGAATAGCCACTGCGCTCCAGCCTGGGCAACATAGCAAAACCCCATATCAAAAAAAAAGAGAAAAAAATACCTAACAACAATTATTAGAGCTGGTCATGTCAATTTATTTTTAAAAGATGCTAACATAAAGTTAATGGTCCATTCCAATTTTATCAAGCATAGTTTAAGAAATTCTGAGTTAACCACTCTGATTTTTCTTTTTTATATACAAATCTGTTTTAAATAACATTTTTAGCTTTATATTCCCAAAATATTGATATTCTTATTGATATATTTTAGTATAAGTGCTTCTAATTTCTAAGGTTATTTAATATTACTTATATTTTCTAGGTCAAAATTACCATTGATTAAACTTAAGAAATTTCTGAATGTTATGGTCAGTACTACTAATTAGAGATTTTGTGGCATGTATTTGTGTTCAGTGTTCCATTTACCATGTTGCAATTTCTTTTCTGGTGCTCTAAAATCATCATGATTGTATTACTAGAGCAAATTTTGTTGTGTTCTTTCTTCACTAGTCTCCAGGTATTCATTGATCGGGAAACCACTAGATGGAGATGTGGCCATTATTATGAATGGAGTGAGCTCATCAGAGGGGGGAGAAAGTGGGGTAGCAGACGGAGTCTCAGAAAATAACCACATTTGTTCTGGGATAATAAAATAATGGTTTCCGTGGCAAAAGGTTCCAAGTAAAGGAGACCTAGCCAATTTTAATAATTATGATTTAACACCAAAATTAAATGATCATTCTCCATGCACATTTTTTTTAAATTGATACCATAGGCAGCTATTTGAAATATAATTTTTTTGATTTTTTAAAGAAGTGCATAGGTAGCCATCTACTTACATAAGAAAAGTATAATGAAATTATATGTTTCTATAATTGTCTTTATTTGTGGTCATAATAGAAATGAGTAAACTAGAGCATAAGGGTACCAAATTACTATATTCTATTCTGTAGGTGAGGAATAGTATAAAAATCCATTATATTTTTATCTTTGATTCAAAAGTTACTTCTCTCAATAACAGAATTTTTAGAGCAGATTTATAGGTTATCAGTTAGACACAAAAATGCATAAATACTGCTTTTGAATAAGTTAACTCCCTTTAAAATAGTACAGTACTCCTTTTACCTTTATCTTAAAAATCTGTAGTTGACCATACGTTTTTGTTTTTTTTTGGTTTTTTGGTCTTTTTCATGACCGGCACTCAGCCAGTGAGTGCACCGGCCATTCCTATATAGGATCCAAACCCGCGGTGGGAGCGTCACAGCACTCCCAGCACCGCACTCTCCCGAGTGCACCATGGGCTTGGCCCAAACCACACGTTTTTAAATTTTTTTATCCCCCCAAAAAATAAAAAAATAAAATTTTTAATTTCCTTATATATATTTCACCATAATTATAAATAACTTATCATGGAAATAAACAAATATCACTATACACACAATACATTTCAATGAAATAATTTGGGGGAGATGAAAAGAGTACACCTGAAAATCTTTGGTATTTATTATTGTATCCTTGAGGAATATACAATAATTAATTAGTCTTGAGAAGACGATGTAGATGGTGTATACATTAACAAGATGTGTTAGATATTTAAAAACACAGCTATCAGTAAGGAACAGTGAATCCAGCTAATGTAATTTAAATGTTGATATGATTTCAAAGTATTTTTTCTGAAACAATAAAAATTGAAAAAACATAAAATAATACTTAAAAATACTGAGAGGTTAGTTGGGAGTTGTCCTCCACACTCAGGAGCAATAAAGGCTTAGGTCTAAGATTCAGTGTTAGCCTGGCTCTGTCTATCTATATCTAGTGATCTGTGGTGGATTAAATTTTTCTGACAGGAAAGGTGGAATGGTAGTGTAATCTCTAAAGTCTCCTAAAGGGTGACATATCGCTAATTTGTTTAAAAAATAACTCAGTCTAAAGCTAGAGTTCTTGCACCCTGTGGAGTCCAAAAAGGATGTAGATTTGGTATATAATTATGAAACTTCATACCATGAGAACTTCCTTAAAATACAAGTGTTCAAATAAGACTTTTTGACAAGGGCTTTTATGAAGATTTATTTTCTGGTAAAGAAGAACAAACGAAAACAAAACAAAACAAGCTAAAGTTTATTTGTTAATCAAAGAAGAAAGTAAAATAAGCCAATAACCTATCCATTGAGAAATGTATTATTTAATGCAAATCCAATTTATGAAAGAATGCTATTGTGTACGTAAAAAATGATATGCAGAAATAAATGTGTTGTATATATTTATTTATTCATCTCAAAGAGTTGAACAAATATACTTCCTGTCTCATGAGTTAATGTGGTAAGGGTGTTAAGGTGCCAAATAGGAGAACAAATTATTTGTTAAGGATGTTATTCCTGTTAAAAGAGTTATTGTGCAGTATTCACCTGCCTAAAAGTCTTTAAATATAGATTTTCTTTGAGGCTGCTGGGGAGGACTTTAGTACAGACTTACCTAAATTCTAAAGTTAGACATTATTTGGTGTATGTCTTCAGTCATTTCCCTTTTGAAGGAAAGTAAACGACTATAACTGAGAAAAGAAAAAAAACAAAAACTTCTCAGCCAAATAATCAGAACACTTTCCTTTGGAAAACTTACTTCTAAGTTTACTTAAATAAATTAAAAATTATTGAGCTCCTACTATGTGCAATTAGTTGTCCCAGGTTCTGGTTGGGGTAAGAAAGGCTTGAGGGTTGAGCAATACCTGTTCAACAAAGTATACTGAAAAGATTTTAGCCATTAGTATACACGGTCTTATAAAGTAAACCTTGGAGCAAAAACCATATGAATGTAACTATGCTTTCATTTTTTTTTCTTTTATAAGTAATGGAAAAGGAAAAAAATAAGGAATTCTCGGTTGGTATCTTTATTAGAGTCTTTTGAGAGAGGTTGCCTATGAGGAAGTCTAGTAAAATCAGCCTCATATACATTTATTTTACAATATGATAAAAACATTGTCACTGCATTCTTTTTCTATTTTAATGTGTTAAACTGAAACAAGATACCGATTTGTTATTTTCTTCTACAATGATCTTGAAAATTCAGACTAATTGTTCTGGTGTCATTTGTCAGTAGGGTTTTAGACTCTATATGTAAGAAAACAATGAGGTTTCTCCCATATCTATGCATTTGTGATTTAGAATGTTTTTAGAATGTATCTCATAATTTACTTTCATAGAATAATATCATGTCCTATTATATGTGATTGTACCATGCAAAACGCATGAGAAACCATGATCAGGAAACTGATGAGGCAGATTTTTTTTTTTTTTTTTAAGATGACCAGTAAGGGGATCTTAACCCTTGACTGGGTGTTATCAGGACCACGCTCTCCCAAGTGAGCCATGGGCCAGCCCATGAGGTAGAACTTTTAGTGTGAATCAACATGCAGACTACAGGGACTCCAAACAACTAATCTAAACTACCATCTCCTAAATGCAAACAAACATATCATATCATCATACAGAGGAAATGAAACAAACAAAAAATCCCAAGAATAAAAAAATAAAAACAATGAAAAGCCAGGGAGAATATTTTTCTTTCCATAACACATTTCTAGAATATATTTTAGTATATGTGCTGCTAAAGCGAGCACATTTCTAGAATATAAATATATGTTTTACATTAATAATTTCCTTGACAAAATATATTATTAATACATAAATGAGTTTTTGTTTGCATGTTTATTTTTCATTCCATCAAATGAATACTTACCAGAACCAGAGAGTACTCCTATTAGGCCTTTATGTTAGTATCTGATGTTTGCAGTGTTTCTAAGCAATCAGTATATGTGCTGCTTTATTGAGTACGGACTATTCATTTATTAAATACTTACCACACACATACTACGTATCAGGCCACTCTTCTCTGCGTGTGATACTTGAGATATATTTACACTAAAAAAGTATTTTTTTAAAAAATCTGAAATTCAAATGTAACTAGGTATCCTGTTGTTTTTTCTACCTGGTTACCCTATCTTGAGGGACAAGTATCTGAACAAAGAGCAGAGCAAATGCGAAGTCGCTGAGATAGTAAACAACTTGGCCTGTTGCAGAGAAAGCCAGTGTTATTGGAGTAGTAGAGTAAGCAGTGGAGGGGAAGAGAGGAATGTGGGAAGATGAAGATGGAGAGGCAGCCAGGTTCCAGACCACGTAAAACTTTGTAGGACCTGGCAATGAATCCGGATTTTGTTCTGAGTCTGATGGGGAATTTCAAGCAGGGAGTGCAAGGATTCAATTTACGGTTTTAAGAAGACTGCTTTTTTTTAAAAAAAAAAAAAAAAGAGATTGTCAACCGGCAGTGCAGAAGCAACGAGACAAAGCGAGGCAGATCTTGCACAAGTATAGGCAGAAACTGATGGTGACTCAGCCGTAAGATAGTGAGAAGTGGTAGGTTTGGGGATGTATTGTGAAGCTAGAGTTAAGAAGACAGCCTGACAGATTAGATTTCAGAAAAATAGAGGGATCCCAGATGACTTGTAGTCTATGACACGATCCACTACTCTAGAAGTGCCATTTGCTGATATTCAGAAGAATAATATTTGGGGGCAAGTTAAATCTGAATTCTATTAGAAACCTACAAGAGGAAAGGTTGTAGAGATAGATCAATGAATGTAGAGGTCAAAGGAGAATTTAGGGCTGAAGATTTAAAGTTTGAGTTATTAGCAAATAGATGAAACTTAAAGCCACGGGACTGAATTAGATCACCTAGGAACAAAGAATAAAAAAAGAAAAAGAGAAAACCAACCCTTGAGAAAGTCTAACATTTAGAGAGCATGAAGAGGAGGAGGTCAAGCCAAGGAGAGTAAGATGAACCACAAACAAGTTTTGAGGAAAACCAAGAACAGTGTGTTAGCCAAAGATACGTGAGAAAATATTTCAAGGAGAGCATATTCTACATTGTCAAATGCTCCTGAAAGGTCAAATAGGATTAAAACTAAGAATTATCACTTTATGATTCTATTTACATTTGGGAGGTAGCTTTTGAAAAATAACAAAATTGTGCTTTATAGATTCTTTGCTCCCAGCCTTCTCTTTATTTGTAAAACTCTTTGTTAAAGTACAAGTCAAGAAAGAAGTTTTAGTAATTTACTCATTGGCAAGAACTGTATTAAACCCTGGTGAACAAAAAGAGCCAAAGCTCTTATTCTTTGGGAGCTTAAAGTTTTTTGTAAAATTATTCTGAAAAAAAAATAAATGTTTTTATTTTTATATCACCTATTATTTTGATTCTTGGAAACAGAACCCTTGGGTTAGTGAATTCTTGAAACATTTTTAATAGAATAATTAGATATGTGAGTTTTTAAAAATGAAATTCACTATATTAAAAAAAATTAAAGGACATTGAAAATGCTACAGAATAAAGAATCCGGGAATATAAGATAAAGAATAAGTCTGCATTAGTAGGGAACGAAATAAACCACCACTAGACTGTGGGGAATCCAAATGAGCATATTCATTACTAATATTTCATGGTTCTCTAATCAATACAATCCTCTCTTTCTAGTTTAGCTCTTTATTTTGGATATATGATTTCAGAGTGTCCTTTCATTGTTTGTGGTTCAATTATTCTTGATGAAGGTCCAGATGTTACATATGCACTGTATGTTCACCTTAGAAACTGGATATGAGACATGGGAAATGGAAGTGTATTTCTTAAATTCATTCATTTTATTAGGCCTAAAGTTTTCCTTATGGAGCACAGTTGCTAAAATCATCATTCTTGGGAATTATAAAGCATACTGGTAAATTTTATTTTTATTTTTTGTATTTATAAATATATAGGAATTTTTGATGCTATGAATGGAAGTTTTCTATTTAAAAATTGGTGTATTATTCAAAACAGCATTTATTATTAAAGTATTTTCTTTCATAATCATCAGAATCTACAACTAAAAATTTAAAGTGCATGTCAAATGGTGCTAGAGAAATTGCTTTATCCAAAATTGCAGAACAATAAAATCTAGGAAAATGTAGTTTACTTGGATTCCTATTAAACTAATCTTACAAGGTGAGTTCAGAAGTGAACTAAATATGGGTTACTCAAAAAGATATCATACTAAATATTTTTCCAGATTATTTTTCCTTTTCTTCCCAACAGGAGGATTATACCGACTGTGGTGGTGTTTCTGGATTAAATCCCTCCTTGTGGTCTATCATCGGAATCCAGTTTGTACTACTTTGGCTGGTATCTGGCAAACACTGCCTGTTATGACCATCTAAAACCAAATCTTCATAATTAAACTCCAGACCCTGCCAAAACATGAGCCCTGAACTACATTAAAACAGGGTTGCCTGTGGAATCAGCAGAACATTATGGGCCTACACCATGGCATAACACCTAAGGCGCAGACTTATAAGGCACCCACTGGCTGCATGTCAGGGTGTCAGATCCTTAAACTTGTGTAAATGCTGCATCATCTATGTATAACATCAAAGCAAAATTCTATATGTGCTCTATTGGAAAATACGGGAGTTCGTTGTTGCATTGTTGGTGATTACATGTTAATGGGCTCCCCATACAATTGTTTATGATTCATAAGAAATGTCTTGATTTTGACATGGAATTTTGACTTGCTGCAATTTTACCAAGAAACTCTTTAGGGAAAAGAAAAGTTATCTTTGCCTTCACGTAGTCTTCTGTTAAAAGTTAGTTCCTGCTTTGAGTAGTGATTGAAAATATAGAGAGAGCGCACGTGAGAGAGTTAACATTGGTCTAAATTGTTGAAATAAATAATGGCTAATTTTCTACAAAAATTTGCCATGAATAAGATGCCTTATGAAGAATGGCTTCTCTGCCAAAAATATAACACAATTGATGACCAATTCAATTTTGGTGGGGTAATGAAATGGTTTGAAAATAACTAAGAAATGTATTAAACTAAAGGTGCTTGAGGGTAAAATTTGAATATATGATATATTTCCTCATAAATGTAAGCCCTTAATAAATGCTTTGATGTAATGTTTCTTTTGTTCACAGAACAGTTACGTAGTGCTAGCCAGATATTTTTAAATGCTCTAAGAAAAGCTTGTTGGGGGGAAGGGGAAAATGTTTTTCTTGTGATAAATGAACTTTGGTTACCAAGGGCATTTTGCATGATGCTGCTGCTATTTTAACTTTTCAGTTTGTTTTTCTCTTATTGTAGAATGTAGTCCATTGAAAAGCTAACTGAGTGACATTATTGTTATGTAAGAATCTGAACCTTGCAGTGTAAATGCACTTAAGTCATCTTTAAAAATGTTAAACTACTCTGAATATACTGTGCAATGTGAATCTGAATGACTGAGGTAGGTAAATGGTGAAATAAGAATTAATGGATTTTATAGAGATTCGTGCTTTTGCCTGAAAACCTATGTACAGATATTTTAAGTACATAAATCAGATTTGACACATTTATTTTTTGAAAAGTACATATATGTTCTCAATGAAGATTCATCCTAGGTTTCCTCTTTGTTTGTTTCAATAGTAGCACATACAATCCAAAAATTTCTGCTATTGCTGCTTTTGTCCCTCCATCTTAAATGGCATGATCATTTGATCAAAATTTCCATGCAATTTGATGAGGGTTTTACAATAATCTGAACAAACAGGAAACCTTGAATCTATATGTATGCACATGAATACTTGATTGTGAATAAAAATTGTTTTTATACAGCCTCATTGGTGAAATGGTTAGTGTAGTAAATCAGATATTTCATTATAGATTAATATGATAGCAGAGTATTATTTATGCTTTTAAAAATTATTTTCAGGAGTAAACAGTATTTGAAGAAAGGGTAAAAACAATGAATGTGTAACTTTAGGGACAGTGAATAATTTTACTGAACCTGAGAGGATGCAGATATTTTTTATGGGAAAATGCATTATTTACTTTTTTGAACATGCCAAATATTGGTGGGTGTATAGCTGGAAATTTTCTTAAATATCATTTTAAGTCAAAGTTATTAAGATTATCCAGCATGCTTTAGTATGCTCCACAAATAAAAGATATAACCAATTCTTTACCCTAGTTTAAAAGATATATTTGTTTTGTTTTTAGCTTTGCATATATTTGTAATTTTCTCCCACCACAAATATAACCTAGGTACCATTTGTGTACATTTTCTTATTTAAGATATTTTTTATTTAAAATAGGGGGAAGGGAAAAATGGAATAACTTTGCCAACTATTGTTCTAACAGTTGACATCAGTTACCATTTCTAATGCATTGTTGTAATTTTGTAGTCTCATTCATAACTGGTATAGACATTTTAGAAAACACCAAAGTGATTTAAAACAATACGGAACTTCTCATTCTAGTAACAATATATGTTTAAGTCATGTTGTTTGTTAATTAAATATTCAAAACTTATTGTTAACTTTTGCTAGACTATTTTAAATTATGAAAGTGTTGGGAAGGGCATATCAAAATATAGAATTGTTTGTGTATATAAACGATGCACATTGAAACTATTAAATTGCTTCCAGCCTACAACAAACTACCTTAAAATTATGTTAAAAGTCTGGTATATTTTCATGGCTAATGTTGTATAGTATGTTTTCATCAACTATATTATTGTTGTATTCACCACAGTTAAGCCTGGCATCTCTTGGCAGGGTCCTATTTGATTTCTAATGACATCAAAATATATTTACATGCATTAGTTTTGCTATCAGCCTTTATTTTCTGTTATAAAATAAAGTTATATTATGACAACCACATACATTGTAATAAATTGGGTAAGAACATGCTCTCTGACTAAAAATTGTTCTCATGACTAGTCTTCATAATTTTAGCCTATTTTTTTTTTAAAGACACTAACACTCATCCCATCAAACTGTTACATTAAATTCACTATTTTTCTGTGGGTTCTAGCTGTTGATAAGAATTTAAACTATAGCCTGTTATTAATTTGATATCCAAAGACTGAACAGTATAAGAGATCAATAAAAAAGCTTCTAAACCTTTTACTTATTTACTTTTTGCTAAACTGATATGGCTTACTGTAGTTTGTCACTAAAACAGAGTCAAAATGTCTTGCATTGGTGTTGAGTAACAGGAAAGAATTGTGCATTAATGGTTTCTTTATATTTTTTTCATTTGAACAACCAGCATTACTGCCAAACACCAATCGTGGTCCATATTTGTAACAGGTTTTTAACATGACATAGTTAGCAAGTTTGATTGAAGAGATTTTTAGGTCCTGGGCCTGTAAGATTTTAGTATGATCTTTTTTCATGTTTCTAATGCTTGAAGCATTATTGCTTAACTTGGAAAAAAACAAAACAATGTTGCTGCCATTTGTAATTTTTCCTATAATATTTGTTTTATTAAATTTAAAACTGGCCTTATGGGGTTCAAATAGGCAGTATCCCTTTTAAGTGACCTTTGCAATCCAAGTGTTAACTTGCTTATTTGATGCTCTCTTGTATTTTACATCTCATTTAAATCTTTGTCTTGTCCCCAGAGCTTATGTTCTATGTCTTAATTTAAATCTCTTAAGCTATTCCATTGATAATGTTAGTTGACATTCAAATATCTAAAGGCATATAGAGTCCAAATTGTGAAACAAAATGGATGCCCTGACTTTTTTTTTTTTTTTTTTTTTTTTTTTTTAAGTGTAGAGTAGGATGACTTTTTCACTTGCTCACAGTTTCAAATATTTTATTATCTGGAACTTGTTTCCTATAGAATGTTAATATTGTTAATATTCAGTATGCATTTTCTGTAAAGAGCAAATCAATAAAATAGAAATATCATATTGAAAAACTTCCAGAATTTCAAAGAATTGGACAACCCTTATCAATAGTTTCATCTTCCTTATTTCTAGTTCACATAATTATCTCAAAGAAATTCCACGGAGACTAATGGGATACTGTCTTAGATGCCAGTAGAGTTTCCAATATGACCTGGCAAAGCCGTCTTCTTTTGTTGTACTGTATGATTGTTGGGTCATGCTTTTAGGGATACTTTTATTGAAATGCTCAGTGTGTCTCCATGTAAAAGACCAAGTGGCTTTTGTGAACAATAGATCTTTCCTCCCCTTTTATTATGTTCTCTTGACACTTTTGTGGAAATTAACTAGCCTGACAAAAACATTTTGTAAAAATTTGTATAATACTGTTATAAAAATATTTATAATCCCAGAAAATGTTGTGTTAAATCTTGTGCAAAAACAGTATATTCAGAATAAAAGTTTATCATTTAAAGTCACCACACAGTTTGGATTATTTGCTTTTTTTAAAAGATCCAGTTGAAAGAGACAGAAGGCTCTGTCATAAATACATTTTAAGAAAGCAGGCCTTCTGGTGGAGAGAATTCTGGACTGTGAAAATAAAAGTTGGGATTACAGAAGTGATTCTACGATTACAAACCTTAACTCACAAACAAATAAATGAACAAGCATCTCCTCTTCATAACTCTGATCCTTCTCATGTGTGCCATCTTCATCAAGGCATTTAGGAATTTACTAAATTGGATTTTGAACTTCTCTTCTAAAAACATTTCTAGGGAAAAAATAATATTGCCATGTTTCTTTAAAGACTATGGGGAAACAGTTTGAAAGAAAGTTAGAATACCTGAAATGTGTATATCTTTTATACGTCTAACATTGAAATATTTTTCCTAGCTACTTTATAGAAAACAGCAGCTGAGGCAATGAAATATAATACAAGGAGTTTCAAAAAAACTATTTCCTTTTATATTTACACCAACACACTACCTGCCTTCCTATGCTCACCTGATAAAGTAATGAGCCCAGTATTGTATGGACTCTATTATAAGGCAAGCCTACTTTTCTTTTTCTTTCTGGAGAATCTCATAAGAGAACAAAACTACCTACATGTGGGTGGAATGTAGTATGTGGGTACCAATGATGGTGATTACTGGAAAATCTGATCCCTACGACTGATCAAGGCATTTTAACAGAAAAACACCTTACTTAGAAGTATAGGGTAGATATTTTTAAAAACATCTGGCTTCATTGTGTACCAACTTATCTCCTCAATCAATCATCTTACTCCACAGAGACCTTCATTTCCTCTATCAATCATCTTGATCCCATCCTCTTTCCTTGGCAACGTGCTGTGTCAATTCTCCTTTCTCAAGTCTCCCTTCTCTGCAGGCTTCCTTCCCTCTGCCTGTGAACACATTCAGAATGCCTCTATTTAAAATAAACAGAACAATCAAACATCGACTGCTGCCCGTTAACCCTATCCCTAGGTTTATAAACTTAGAATTAAAATAAAATATCCATTTGTGCATCCACAGACACATATTGGTATCTTTTCTCTTTGCGTTATATACAACTAGGCCTTAGGGGATTTGATTTGTGAAAGGCACGTTATCTCTGACCTTTAGTTTTGTGCTACCACTGAAAAGTTTTAATTATTGGTATGAAATACTAATAAATTCAAGGTCTTGGGCACTTTATTCCCAAATGTTTTGTACCTCAAAATGGAGTTATTTACAGAAGAGCAGCTACATAATTTCCTATAAATTGGTACATGACTCAATGTTGTTAATTTAATATTATTTAAATGGACTCACTTTTCTTTAAAAATGTTTTTAAGAATGAAATTTAATATTGCCATCATTGGAAAATAAGTATAACTGGCCATAATTAATAGATATGTTACATTAAAGTAGGTTCATATTACAACGAAAAGAAATCACATGCCAGTTGTAATATGTGCCACATTTAACAAAACACTTTACTGCATTTATTATAATGATAGATTAGGCAGTTTTTGTATTTTTGCCGCTAAAATATAAATTTGGACTCAAACTTCTGACTATAAATTATAATTATTAATATGTTAAAATATAGGCTCGTGATAATTTTTCAAAGTCTGAGTTTTCTTAGGTGTATAGATTTTCCCCACAAATGCTTTATCATTATCATAACAGTTTTGGGGTCACTTGAAACATTTTCAGTTTCTTTAAAAACATTGAAAAATAAGCTCATAATTAACTTTATATGAAGAATTAATAATTTAAAACATCTCTCTTATCATACTGCAGTATGGAGCTTCCATGAAAGAAAAAAACAGTCAAGATTAAAAAAAAAGTTAACATTCTAAGACATAGACCCCATGCAGTTAAAAGTGCTCACTTGTCACATGAAGCAGCCCAGATGAATTTAAGTCCTGTCCAAGGCCACTAGCTCCTTTGGACTAGGAACCAGAGTTGGAACTACAACAGTAGTTGCAGACACCAGCTCTAACACATTGATATAAGGATAAGGTATGAGAGTACTTCAAAAAGTTCATGGAAAGATTTGTATTATCTTTCAATTCCATTTTGCAAGAACTCTTTGAAATACCCATGTATATGTTGGACTAAAATCGGAGCAAGATTGCCAACTTCCTGTGTTGGGAAGGACTTCTCTTTTCCAGATGTTCTCTTCCCCAATTATTTAGTTTAAGAGAAAATGAACTTCTTTTTGTGAAAGTATGGGAGAGTTGATAATAGCTATGGTAAACAGCGAAATAAAGAGTTAGCAAACATAACAGTTTTCATTACTTCTGCTCCCCTCCCCACTTTTTTTATTTTACAATTATACTGATCTGTAAAATTCCTAAATCCAGTAACTACTACCCTAGGACTCAGTTTTGTCTGCAAAACAGAAAATAACTACATTATAGGCTAGCCATGGTGATTTAATGATATAATTAATGTTGAACATTAGGCATAATGCTCTACATGGTGATTAAATGATATAATTAATGCAGAGCACAGGGCCCAGCACTGGGTAAACACTCAACAGTGTCATCCATTAGCTTTATAAATTGTTGTTATCACAATCATCTTCTTGGTCGTCATAATCATCATTTTGGACTGGAGCTCTAAAGATGCTAATCAACTGTTCCAATAATTGGTCACTTAAAACACTCTTTATTCAACTGAGGTGTTAGAAGTAGAGTCTCATAAAAGGTAAAAATAATCCCTTCCCTCATGGAACTACTGTCTGGAAATATTGAAGATTTAGTAAGTATTTACAACAGCGTGAGATAAGTGTTATGATATAGGAAATAAGTGGGATGATAGGAGTTTACAGAAAGGTAATCTACCTAGCAAGACCAAGATGGCTGCCATGATTTTCAGCTGAGAGAAGGAGGTGACAGTACTCTTACAAAGAGAGGAAAGTGGGTGAAAGCCGAGAGATGCATCCAAGGAACTGGAAGTTGCTGAACATGAGTTCAGTATGGCTGAAGGGGTGAGCCTTCTCTGATGTTCTAAAGCACAATTATACCTCCTTCTATGAACTGCCATATATTTGGAGTATATTTCTGTTACAATCTATGAAAATTTTGTAAATTTTTAAAAATTTATAGTTTGGACTTTAGAATTTTAAAAACCTGGCTTCAGCCATAGCTTTGATTTTTACTAATGTGACCTTAGGAAAATTATTTAACATCTCAGTGCAACTGTAAATTGTCACAACGACATCTTCTTCCCAATATCTTTGGAACAATTATTAATTATATTGGAATGGCATAAAATAGGGGCTTAATAAATAGTACCAACTTTCAGTAAAATTAGTACCTAATCTTCTCATAGCCATACTTTGTTATTGCCAGAACAATAAGTCTTTTTGTGGTGAAATGTTACTGCACCCAAATGTCATCAAATTGAGGAAAAGAGCAAAATTGCAAAGCAATCTCAGCAAATGTTTATAACTGACTACAGATTAGTAGACATTAGCTACCATATATCTAAAGAAAGATAATGATAAATAGCTAAACTATTGGCCTAAAATTGACTAATTATTAACTATATAATGCAGCAAGATTTTCTGTATACGTTTTTATTGTATTCCTTGTCCACTAATAGAAATAAGAATGCTGTAAAACAAGAATGGAGAATCAGGAAAATTTTGACTAAAAACCCAAGAGAATAATTAACCTACACCAGAAAACATATAGCTTCAGGCTGACCCCCAAAATTAAAATTGTGCATGTCAATAATCTCTAGATAACAGTGATGTCTCAGAGCCACTCCACCCAAGGAAATACCATTAGAGAGCAAGGTGACACTACATAATTAAGTCAGAATGTGTCCCCATCAGATTGATGCTGATTTGAGCATGTCTGAGTCACTCACTCTAATCCAAATGAAGGAGTGTAACACTAAGGTGTCTCAAACCGTGCCGTATTCGTCTCATGGGATATCAAGAACTTGAGGTAATACTGAACTGAATACTTTATGAATCTGGAGCCGTTTGATCAATGCTATTGTCCTGTTGGTGTTAAGATTATGGATCCTCAGTTCTATTACACTGGAGCATTTATACCATTGGGCATATGCAAGTGAGTAGTACTTAGGTACTATGTCCCCCTTAGTCTCTCCTTGTATTGCCACTGAATGCAGCAAAGGAGAGTCGCCATCATAGAGTGAAAAGTCCATCAGCTCCCTGGATCCTGTTCTATTTTCTCTCACCTGCTAAGAGTTATTCCCAGTGTTTCAAAAGCCTCAGTGATTCAAATTGTCATTTATTTTGTGTATTTATCTTCCAGGCTCTTTCTAAATCTTCATTATGGACGTTTAGTAGTGTGCCTTTTAGGTGGAAGGATAAATATGTATATAAAAAATAAATTATTGAAAAGTCTTCACTAATGCTTTGACCTTCATATTTTCGAAATTAAAAAGAAATACAAAATGTTACTAAGCTCAAGCTAATTAACTCACAAACAATAATATTTCTATGATTCCTTTAGCAGTGTATATACATCTTTGTTGTTATCCTTTTAGGACATTTGTCTCCTAATATTGTTTTTTCTCTTAGGCACAGGAATTTGATTACATATGATATTAGTTGCCTAGAGCTGCCATAAATTACCACAAAGTGAGTAGCTTACAAACAGAAATGTATTCTGTCACAGTTTCGAAGGTTAGAAATTCAAAGTCAAGGTGTCAGCAGTGCCATACTCCCTTCTCAGCCTCTAAGAAAGAATCCAGTCTTTTCTATTTTAGCTTCTGGTGCTCCAGGCATTCCTTGGCTTTTGGAAGGAAATAATTCTAATTTCTGCCTCCATCTTCACATGGCCTTCTCCCCTGAATCTGTATTTTTTCTTCCTCTGTTCCTATACAGCCACATATCATCGGATTTAGAATCCACTCTAAATTCAGAATAATCTCATCTCGAGATCTTGAATGTATTTACATCTAAAAAGACCTTTTATCCAAATAAATTCGCATTCACAGGGTCTGGAAATTAGGACTTGGACACATCTTTTTGGAGGACACAATTCAACCCACTACACACATTCCCTTGGCACTGTGATATGGAAGTGAACAATGCTTATTATGAGTTCTCTGATTTATATCTCTAGCCTTGATTTTTCCATCCCTTTTGACATATTAGATGGCCAATTTGATTTCTCCACCTGAGTGTGGAGTGTGCCTCAAGACCAAGACAGTCATTCTCCCAGTGAACTGTTTTCCAGGACAGCTGACTGTGACTCCCAGCTAAGATCCTCCCCCCAAATTACCTTTGGGTGAAGGAAGCTGCTTTCCTCCAAGTAACACCTACTTCTAAGGGGATAAATGGGGGGGCCTATAAAGACTTAAAGTACACATCTCAATTCAGTCTGTCTCTGACGGGACGTCCCAGCTCCACAGCTTTCAATGAGATTGATCGACGCTTCTGTCGCAACTGTACGACACAACTTTCTCTGTTCAATCCTGCTTCCTCCTTCCTTCAAATTGGCCATCTAATGTATCAAATGGGATATAAGAAGCTGAACATAATGGAAAAATCAAGGCTAGAGACAAATTAGAAAACTCATAATAAACCTCCTCTATGCAAGTATTCATTTCAGAGTCTTTTTCCTATAGAACACAACCTAGGAAAAGAGACGTCGCTAATTCAATGTGTCTCTGCACAACTTTTATTGTAATGTATCCTCTACCACTTTACATTTCCTGTCTTCCATTAAAATGACCCCATCTCCCTTCTACCTCATTTTGAGCAAGACCAAGCAAGTTTACTTCTAAATTATATTGGATAGCCATCTTCTTGTCTCCATTTTCATTGCCACTCTCCTGGTATGATCATTCTCTCTCCCCTGAACTATTCCCAATTAATGGTACATTTGCTTGATCTTTCTAAGCCTCATTAAAATGGAGAGAGTATACCAACATCATAGAGCTGCTGTGATTAAATGGGTTAATAACTGTAGAGGGTTAGAATAATACTCGGCTTATAGTAAGTGCTATAGTAAATGTCAGTATTTATGAATATCCTGAAATTTAATTAGGTCACCTCTTAAGGTGGGAAATAGAAAGTGCATACAACTGAGTGAGGACAGTTATCTGTGGACTTCTCCACAGGTTGTCTTTGTCCTATCAAACAATATACATTTTCATTGCATTTAATTATACCGTATTAGTCCATATGGTGGAATCACAGGAACCATGTTGTTTTAAAGTAAATATTCAATATGTGCATATAACAGTAAAGTAAATGTCATATAAAATGATATTTTTCTAAATATCCCAGTTTGGTTAATTTATGTAAATGGCCCTAATTCAACAACAAGAAGTCCAGATGCTCCCAGAAGTACCGGCTATCAGCGCATTCCAGGAACACATTGTAGGTTAATTGTTTCCAGTACATGGCCTTACCATTGCCATGACTTTGCTTGCTGGTCGATTTTTCTTTAAACTTCCACATAGATACAAATATATATATTTGACCCTTTGTTTCTTCTTGTCCATTCCTTTCCATTCTTTGCAGTGACTAACTGGGAAAATTATTTCTCAAGTTCGTTTGATGCTGTGGTTATAACATGGTGTCAAAACCATGAGACATAGGCTTATATATGTGATCCAGTATCAAGCATTTCCCTAGATAAAATAGACATTAATAGCATAAATTAAGTTACCATACAATCTTTTACATGACAGTGAGAGGTTAACAAGAATCATAAGATATAAACTCATGAGTGTTTAAATCCAGGATCATGGATAAGTAGATCATTTTATTAAGTCATTCTATTACTCTTAACAACAATTGGGTAATAAGAAACATGAGCACCTAAGCTTATAGTTTTTATAAATAAAAACATGTTAAAGTTTAATATGACTGAGTCATGTCCACTTTATTAAAAACATACTTAAATTGTTTCTGCTGTCATTTTATTCTCATTGTCTCATTTTGTTCATATGTCCTATTTTTGTTCATATGTCCATTCAACAAGCTTTTAATACTTACGTGCTATATACAGAAACTGCTTTGTGATAGAAAAAAATAATAATAATAATAAAATTTGGTCTTTTCCCTCAAGCTAGTTGAAAGAACTAGATTAATGTTGGAACCTCCCTTTGCCTGAGCAAGAAGAAAGCTGCAAATTACCCTCATGACCTACTATGCCCTTGGGGTGCTCAGGCTACAGTGTTCCTACCTATGTCTCTCTCTACTCATCCCAACCAGGGCTTCATAAGCTGTTTATGGTCATTTGAAAGAGGACAAATAACAATAACACTATAGATAGTTCTGTGCAATTCATTAGCCCCACTTAGAGAAGAATTGTACAGTATGTGTATTAAGTCCTCAAGTTTGGCTATGAAATAAAATGAATTTAAAAAATACCCTTTCTAGGGAGGAAAATTAGCATTATGCCTCATTTTCTAACTTATATGGAAGTCATGGTATGTGATTAAGATTTACATTGGGACAATAATAATTTAGTTAGATGATCAGGGCTTAGGATACTATTAAAAAATTGTTAGTAAGAAGATTTCGGGAACATTCATGTGTTTGGAGCTCTGACACTGTGGCTAAAGCCTGTAAATAACTCTTGTTCCTTAGGAAGGACCACCAGAAAGCCCCTCTAGAAAACAAGTCTTGATAACTATAACGTAAGGTCTAAAATTAAGTCTGAATACTATATGCCACCTGAAACTGGGACAGCTTTGAATGGCCTAAACACAAGTTCTCCTCCTCACTGTGCTCCTGAAATAAGGTCTTTATCAAATGGATAAGGGACAGTTTCTTTTTATCTTTGAGTGAAGGGTTTTAGATCTTTGCCTGCCCAGTGGAATTATTCAAAGAGCCAAACACATCCTGCCCCTGCAATCAGAGGGCACACCACCCTCTTGATTCTACAAAGCCTCTGTTTAGTCTGTTCATAAGTGCAGCCCCCACCCTGTTTAGTGTCTTCCTTCCCCAGGCTGTGAGTATATGTGATTTATAAACTGCTGTCAGTCTCATCTGTCCAGTGCTGGGTATTAGATGTTTGGCCATCCCCACAACGCTATGGTGTGAATCCCTCTCTCATCAATGGGATAAGTAGAAGACTATTAAAACAACAGTCAGTTAGATAGGATAATGAACTCTCTAGATTTTAGTCAATCTTTCTATTTCTTGGAGCCAAAGAACCCTAACTAAAACAAACTGAGCTGGAAATTAACCATGATTTCAGATATGTGATGAAGTTAGGAGAGGGACAAGATTTGGGAGAGGATATAATGAGTTCATTTGGCAAGTCTGGGATTTAGGTGCCTAAAGAATAACAAGATACAGTAGTCCCCCCCTTATCCATGGGGGATGCATTTGAAGATCCCCAGTGGATGCCTGAAACCAGGGATAGTACCCTATGAATATGTTGTATTTTCCTATACATACCTATGAAAGTTTAATTTATAAATTATTCACAGTAAGAGAGTAACAATAATAGAATACCTATAATAATTTGCTGTAATAAACATCATGTGAATATGGTCTCTCTTTGTCTCTCAAAATACTGTAATATATTTGGACTGGGTTGACTGCTGGTGACTGAAACCACAGAAAGTCAAACCATGCATAAGGCAGGGGACTACTGTACAGAGAAGCTATATAAGACTATACATCTCAGCAGGAAAATTCAGAAGCAAAAATGTAGATTTTGGAGCCAATATATAAATACCACTTGAAGTCATAGGTTTAGATATCGTAGGTCAGGAAAATGAAAAGTTGGCAACAATGCATATCTACATTAATGAAATTTTAACCCCTAAACTTTCTTTAATTTCAGTTCAAATTTCTTATAAATATATAGATTTTTTTAAAGGATATAACAGATGTTTTTAAGAAAAGTGTTAATTTGCATGTGTATGGACAATAATTTCTTGCTGCTTAGGTAAGTTTTATAACAAAATTGTGTCTGAGCTTTTAGATCATTATCTTAGTTCAGGCTACTATAACGAATTACTACAAACTGGGCAGCTTATAAACAACGTCAATGTATTTCTCACAATTCTGAAGGGAAGAAATTCGAGATCAGGTTGGCAACATGGTGAGGGAACTTTTCTGGGTTGCAGACTGCTGACTCATTGTATTCTCACCTGGTAAAGAGCAGAGACAGGGAGCAAGCTCTCTCATGATTCCAACAAGGGCACTAATTCCATTTATCAGGGCTCCACCTTCATCACCTCATTGAATCTTACTTCCCAAAGGCCCTATCCTACTATAACATCACTTTGTTGGGTAGTGTAGAGTGCTTCAATATGAAAATAAAATAGGATACTGAAAAAAAAGTATTCTAATTTTACATTAAAGATGGCATATAATACATATAGTTTCCCCCAATTCTTTGTAAGATTCCACTAGAAAAAAATGTATGGAATTACAAAGAATAAAAGATAGAACACTGAGGAGAATAGGTGGAGAGTGTCACTGACCAGTGAGAAAGATTAACACTATTGTTAAAGATAGAAGGTAACAGAGTGAGTCATTGGATGAAATTAGCAGAGAAGCTGAAATATGCTCTAAGAGATATGCTATAACAGAGAAGGTGGCAGCCATTGTATAGAACAGTACCTCAGAGAAGCTCTAATCTCAGACTTAGTATGGTAAAGTGTAGAAATGGAAAATAGTACTAAAATTCATGGAATGAATATGGACAGAATAATTGCTGTTAGATACCAACTTACTAATACTGAATATACAAAACATAAGCGATCCATATTCATTTCCAAGCTAACTCACTAATGAATAGGACCATGTGACTAGTTATGACCAATGAATTGTTAGACAAAGTCATGTGAGTCCTTTTCAGGAAGAAATATTTGATCAGTATCCTTCCAGAACCTTCTTTTTATCAGCCACAGGCCAGCAACATTGAGTTACTGACTGCTTTATCAGCCTATGTCCCATAGTGAAGAGATGTGGAACAAAAACGCCAGTCTTTATTGTTTTGGAAGTCACTAAGGGAGATGTGTTCAAGCCAGTTAACTAAAGTGTTCAACATTCCTCTCCTCCACAAAGAAGGACCAAAACAATAAATAACTGCACTTCAAGTAGACTGTCTAAAGGAGAACACTGGAATTCAGCAAGGAAGAAACAAAAACCTTCTGAAGCATAAAAACTCAGATGGCAGCATAGAGAAGGAAACAAAACACCCAGGTGGGATTGGCCTGAAACCAAGAGGGACTCCCTAATGAGGGATAAAGGTAAGTGAACGATTCCCAGCAGTCCCCATTACCAACACAGACTCCTGCAGTCCTAGCTACAGGGGAGCCCCATAGTCCTTGCAGACCCTGAGCCCAGTGGAAGGATCTGACTGGAGTCCATACAATGATGTTGCACCAGAGAAGAAACTCATACTGAATCCCCCTCCACCCCTTCGGATCCAAGCTGCTGTGGCATGGTGCCATTTCAGAAACAGAGCCACTTCTGCAGTAACATTCCGCCTGGGGACCAATAGCACCTGCATCTCCACATCCCTGGGGCCCCAAATCATCCCATCCACCCATCCAAAGGGCTGCAGTGCCACAACTCCTGCTAGGTCACGTGGTACAGCCATGATGCCAGCACCCAAGCCCACCTAATGCCCCAGGGAAAAAGTGCCAGCAGAGGGAGGAGGTCACCCCAAGACTGGGGGAGCCAATATGTGCTTCCCAGGGCCTGGGAGTCACCCAACCAGTGCCTATCATCACTGGTGAACCTTCCACCTCAACAAAGGAAGCCACCATGTGTGCCCCCCAGGACCCACATGTCTGGTGCATGTTCACACTGGTAACCTATCTTCTCAACCACCATAGTCACTGGGTACCAGCTACTAGGCACCTGCCGCTGCCAGCAACTGGGACCCTTTCACCACTGGAGCCACTGCATGCCACATACATCCCCCAGGGATTAGAAGCCAACCTTCCTGGCACCCACCCATGCTGCACAACTCCACCTCCATTATCAGCAAAGCTGTTGTGCACTGTGGGTAACCCCCAAACATAGAGGACAGGCCCACTAAGTACTGAATTCTGAGGCACCTATTGTGACTGGTGAAAATACTGATCCTGGCATGCATGCCCACCCCGGGGCTTAAGAACCAGTCCCTCCAGTGGCCCCCAACTCTTGCAAATTTGTGCCACTGTCCCCACAAACAATTGCAATCTAGGCCACTGAGGTACTCTCAAGTACTGCTGATGTTGATTACAGCCAAAGAAATCACACAAAGACTACACCACTGCACCCACACAGAACCAAAGCCAAAGCACCCTACCCAACCAACACTATAGGACAAGAATACAGGAAAAAGTATTTTCTTACAAAAGCCACTTCATAGAATTGGAAGAGGTGATTATTCCACTAAATGTGCAGATATCAGTGTGAGGACACAAGAAACATAAGAAACCAAAGAGACATGACACTTCCAAAGGAACACAATAATCCTCTAATAACAAATCTCAAAGAAAAGGAAATCTATCAATTGCCTGAAAAAGAATTCAAAATAATGATCAAGGAAACTCAACAAGATATGAGAGAATACAGATAAGACAACACAACAAAATCAGGTAACAATTTTGCTGTGAATGAGAAATTTGACATAGAGATAGATATCATTTAAAAGAACCAAACAGAAATCTTGGAGCTAAAGAATTAAATGAATAAAATAAAAGATACAATTGAGAGCTTCAACAACAGATTAGATTAAGCAGATGAAATAATTTCTGTAGCTGAAGACAAGACTTTTGAAATAACCCAGTCAAACAAAAAGAAAAAGAAAAAAAAAAAAAAAGAATAAGAAAGAATGGAAAAAGCATAAGGGATTTATGGGACACCATCAGCAAACAAATTTTCAAATTATGGGAGTTTCAGAAAAGTCTCAGAAAAGGGCATAAAAACCACATTTAACAAAATAATAGATGAAAACTTCCCAAGTTTTGGAAGAGATATAAACATCCAGATACAGGAAATTCAAAGGTTCACAAACAGACTCAAGTCAAAAAGATCCTCTCTGTGGCACCTTATAGTCAAACTGTTAAAGTCAAAGACAAAGAGAGTTATGAAAACACCAAAGTGTGAAATTGCATGTAAGGGAATACCAATTAGACTAACAGATTTCTCAGTAAAATCCTTACAGGCCAAGAGAGAACGGGATGATATATTTAAAGTGCTGAGGGGGATGGGAAACAAAAACAAACAAAAAAGCAAACAGCCAATAATACTATAATCAAAGCTACCTTTCAGTAATGAAGAAGAAATAAAGTATTTCACAGACAAGCAAAAACTAAGGGAATTCATCACCACTAGATCAGGCTTACAAGAAATGCTAAAATGAATTCCACATTTGGAAGAGAAAGGACAACAACTATCATCATAAAAATACACAAAAATTTAAAACTTTACTGATAAAACAGATACACAAATAAGAGAAAAAAATCAAACCCTATATTTACAAAAAATGATCCAACCTCAAAGATAAACAATAAAATTGAAGAAAGAAATATGATACACAAAACAACCAGAAAACAATGAACAAAAATACAGGAGTAAGTCCTGACCAGTCAATAATGACTTTGAATGTAAATGGATTAAATTCCCCATTTAAAATATAGAGACTCATTGAACTGATTAACAAATTCAGTAAAGTTGTAGGATAAAAAACTAATGTACAAAAATCTGTAGCATTTTAATATACCGATAATGACCTAATTGGAAAAGAAACCAAGAAAGCAATCCAATTTACAGTAGCTATGAAAAAAATAAAATAAAGTACCTACGGATAAATTTAACTAAGGAGATAACTGTGCTAAAATGAAAACTATAAAACAGTGATGAAAGAAATTGAAGAGGGCCCCAAAAATGGAAATACACCAGATATTAATAGACCGGAAGAGTCAATATGGTTAAAATGACCACACTACCCAAACTGATATACAGATTCAATACAATCCTTATCAAAATACAAAACCCACAGTATGGGAGAAAATATTTGCAAACTATTTATTTGACAAGGGAGTAATATCCAGAACATACAAGGAACTCAAACAACAAGAAAAAAATAATCCAATTTAAAAATGGGCAAAAGATTGGAATAGACATTTCTCAAAAGAATACAAATGTCCAAGAATAAAAAAATGCTCAACATCACTAATCATTACAAAAATCCAAATCAAACCACAATGATATATTATCTCACTCCAGTCAGAATGACTATTATAAAAAAAGATACAAAATAACAAATGCTGGCAAAAATGCAGAGAAAAGGGAACTCTTACACACTATTGGTGAGAATGTAAATTAGCATAGCCATTATGAAAAACAGTATGGAGGTTCCTCAAAAACTAAAAATAGAACTACCATATGATCTAGAAATTCCATTACAGAGTATAAATCCAAACAAAAAGAACTCAGTATATTGAAGAGATATCTTCACCCTCATGTTTACTGCAGCACCGTAACAGTTAAGACATGGACTCAATCTAAGTGTCTACCAACAGATAATTATATGTAGTGGGTAAATTTTACTCTCCACTATTTAGACAACTGCCATAATCAATGAAAGGATAAGAATAGAGTTTAGTTATTACTTAATAACTTAATGTTATCTGATACATGGAGACTGTGATCTAAGGCTCAGTTTACATCTTTAAAGTCTAAGAATGTTTCAGGGATTCACATAAAATGACAACTGAAGTGTGGTTTCCTGAGATTAAGACTAAACAGTTTAGTATTTCATATTTTTTTCCTTTTTAGTGCAACTGTATTCAATAATATAGCATTGAATGATATCACTTTTGCTATAATTTGTTATTAGCCTAATATATGATATCCCTTTAAATTCTTTTAATAATCAAAATATTATACTATAAAATGTCATGTATGGTACTATAATTTGCAGAAATCTCATCTTTAGGAATGACTTTTTCAGCTCCTATATTTGAATTGATTAGTTTTTCTTCTTACTTAATAAGATTATTTTTAAAATAGAAATTTCTGATTATCACTATAAATGTTTAAAAACAGGCCTCTTGCTTATTCCTTGATAGTTTAAAAATAAATAAATAAATAAATAAATAAAGAGAAATAAAAATATGTAAGAAAGCTATGACTTCTTATGAGAAACATCCCTAAACAACGTTTTGTCATTTTAAGACACTTTTTGTTTATTTTAAGATCTTTTCAGTCTTGGAGTGCAAAAGATTATTTGCATTTTGTAATCCATTTTAAAGCATAATTGTGGGGACCTAGATGAAAGCAAAATAGTTATTTCTTTGAAAAAATAAAGACATAATTTATAATCTGATCATGCCTTCTTACAGCACCTAAGCCAAAGACATGTGGAACAAAATGTGATAAAGAGTCTATATATGTTACATACTAAATTACCAATGTCTAGCTTCACTAAAATTCTTCATCTAGCTTCTGTACCATGTGGCATATGAGTTAGACTCATTTTAATTGACTCCAGATGTTAGTTACTATGTGAAATAATGAATCATGATCTTTTCAGCATTGTCTAAAATGAGATATGTGTACAAAGGGAGAAAATGTATGAAAAAATAAATAATCACCCATCTATATGTAGTAAATATACTAGACCCAAATGTGGGGAAAGAGGGAGAATCTAGAACACAGCAAATTAAACAATGAATTAAGTTAAAGGCATTAGGGCAAAATGCAAAGAACAGATGTTTAAAAGTCAGTGCACCTGGTTTCTGGCCCTGGCTTTGTCAGTAACTACCCATGTGAATGACTATAGTATGAATTACACTTGCTCCCTACAGCCCAGGTAAACAATTTTCCAGACTTCAATAGGCTGATAGGTAGGCAGGGCAACAATGGAGCATCTAGTAAGTGGGCAATAAAGTGGCTTCAGGAAATTTATAGGCCCAGGTTAATCTGGGCCATAGGCACCTATGAGTGTCCACGCAGTAGCAGAATGTCAGCCAGAAATGTAAAGAAGGACCGATGACATTTCAGAACCAAGTAAGATTGGTGGCTCTCAGACTGACTATACAGTTGTAGAACCTATCTCAGAGTGATGAAATCAGATATCTTGGGTTGAAACCTAGACATGTGTAATTTTTTTATAGCTCCTCATATAATTTTAATATGTAGTCAAAGTTGGGAACTAGTGGATTATGTGGTAATTTGAAAGTTCTGCCCTTGCGGTGGCAGGCCACAAGACATTGGACTGAGACTCAGTTCTGCCAAGGAAGCTGAGCACCAGTACCGGGTAGGAAGAGCTATTCACTCCAGGATTAGTATGAGTAACCAGCAGAACCAAGTGGACAGCGGGTCCCAAATCTAACTGATAGCACATTTGAGATGAACATTCTTATCAGCCCTTAGAACTGAAGGAAAACGTCTCATGGAATAGGAATAGATTTTGGCCTCAGCAGCTTAAGTACCCCAATTAGCATCAGAAACTGGTTAAGAGAAACACAGCAAACCAAGCAATGTTAGATAAAACAAGGGAATAAATAAAAGGCTGATGCTGCTCTTGCCTTGGTTACTTTGTTAGTAAAGTTAGGTTAACAAACCGTTTCTTAAAATACTCAGTGCCTATATAAGTCATCTGCTCCACCTCAGAACCCTCTCACATGCCATTCCCCTAAAGGTATGCTTTCATTCATTCTGTTCATCAGTACTTCAAAGCATTCTAAAGTATGCCACTTTCACAAAAAAATTCCAAAATGACCTCACAAAGTTATACTTTAGCTCAAGAGTGATTTAAAATGATATACATAGCTAGTGCAATGAAGGGAAAAAAAAGAAAAAGAATTAAGTGACAAAATTGGAAAGGAGAAGGTAAAATTATCCTTTGTTGATGACCTGGTACCAACTAAACCCTGCAGACTATTACAAACACTGTTATATAGTAGAGTGGTGAGTGCAAAATTAATATTCAACATTAAGAGTCTTCTTATATATAGGAACAAATGAGAAAATAGAAATATAAAGATTAAATATCCAAGAAAACATTTAACAGGAAATGTGAAAAATTTTTTTTAAAAATGCTACTAAGGAACTTATAAAAGAATAAATTAAAAAGTAAGTATTTGTTGACTTTGGTAAAAAAAAAATCTATAATAGAGATGTCAATTATCACTAAAGTTTTAGTTAACATAAAAGAAATACAATAGAAATTTTTGAAACTAAACATGTTAACTCTAAAATTTATAAGAAAAAATACCCATGTAACAATATTGTTTTTTCATAAGGCAAGAAATGAAAATAATGTCAACAATAATAGTTTGGTTGTATAGAAGAGAACACTAAAGGAAAAAATATGAAATTTTTGTCCAGGCAGGAATTATTTTCTGGATGAAGATATTGATTAGTAGCGATTGCAAATAGGAATCTGGGCTATATTGTTTGGTTCTTGACCTCTCTACCTCCTTTTTAGGAATTTACATATAAAAACTAAGCATGTAAATTTAATTTGGATAGGGGCCATTTATGTTCACCAATTTTGTTCCCCTTACCCACCCTGATACAGCATTGCACTGTCTTATAAGACAACCTAACACTTGCATCATTCTTTTGATCTGGCCCATGCTTTCCATTTCTGACTCCTCACAGGCCTCTCTTTCATTCTCCAAAGCCTACATCTACTTTGACCTCATTTCTCCCATTTTTCAATTTTTCAAATTATGCATTTCCTTCCTGTATATTCCAAGACAAACAATACAGATAGAATCCATTCTATTTAACTGCAACTGAAACTGCTAAGCACTTTTATATTTGCTACTGTGAAGGTATAATCACAGTCTCCTGCCCTTATAAACTAATTCTCAATAAACCTTAATGACCACTTTTTATTAGGCCTTAATTTCCCTATAAAAATCATAATAATCCAATTTTATAGATTTAATGACTACTAGCTATGAAGGGTAAATAGTATGCTACATGCTGTGTGGTGGATATATTCCATACTTTGAGATCCATTATTATTTTTTTTCAGACACTGAATAGCTTACAGTTTCATAATTCACCAAAATTATTTTAGATGTATGGTATATTCATAAGCTTTGAGGAAAAACATTTAGAACAGCAATATTTTAAACCAGAAAATGAAAACACATATTTTTTCTTTTGCTAAAAACATATATAGTTGACATTATTTTTTCTCATGTTCATTCATATGGCTGAGACATAAGTAAGCCTTTCAAGACTGATGTGACACGGTACTACATTTCAGATTAAATTTTTGTTTTTCTGTGAGTTCAAATTGCATTTATCTTGTGAGTTCAAATTGCATTTATCTTGTGAGTTCAAACTGCATTTATCTTGTGAGTACAAATTGCATTTATCTTAACAGAGTGGTAAAGCAAAGCTTCTTCTTCACAAAGGTGTTCTTATATTTTGTACTTTATCTATGTCATTATTGATCACTACAGTAAAGAAGTACATTAAACATTTCTCTCCTCTAAGTAAACTGCCAGTCCATACTGCTCATTTGGAAAGGATAGACTTGTGTTCACCTGAAGCATAGAATTTGGCTACAGGCCACTGAAAGTTTGAAAAATTACATTTAAAATGTTTAAATTAACAAAGGAACTGTATTGTATGTATTCATTTTTGTTCCAGAGGAAGTCATTTATTTTCTACCTTTTGAGTAAATGGTTAATTTATCACTGAAGTAATTTTTATGATATATTTTAGGAAAGGCATGTTGTTTCAACCAATATATAGGAATGGCATTCAAACCATATGAAAAGTTTGTTTTATATATATATGTGTGTGTGTGTGTGTGTGTGTGTGTGTGTGTGCATAAAACATATATATATATTATATATATAAAGGAAACATATACATATATAAAACAAAATTCCATATATACATATAAAACAAGCAGTGGAATATTTTTGCCACAGTGTACATATAATTTGCCTGAATATTAAATAATCATTAACTTTTTCATTGAAAACTTATTTTATGCCCAGTATTGAGAATGTCCAAGGGAGGGAATCATACTCAATGGGAGGGGCAGAGTGGAGAAAGACAAGAAGTTGGAAAAGGAGGAGAGGGAAGAGGAGGAGGAGAGGGAGGAGGAGAGGGAGGTGGAGGAGAGGGAGGTGGAGGAGAGGGAGGAGGAGAGGGAGGAGGAGAGGGAGGAGGAGGAGAGGGAGGAGGAGGTGAGGGAGGAGAAGAGGGAGAGGGGAGATAAAGAGGAAGGAGAAAAAGATAAGGAAGAGTAGGAAGAGGAAGAAAAGGAAGGAGAGGGAAGAGGGAGAAGAAAAATGTATCACTGATCTATTATGTTAATGCTGCAATTAAGCAAAGTAGATATATGACAGCAAAACCACTAACCTTAATGACTGTGACTGCAAAGGAGTGTTAGGGACAGAAACTACCCTTTATTAATTAAGCAGGAATTGAAATATGAGACATCAAAAGCATGTTATGTTGCTAGTTCAACCAATGTGTTTTGCAGTGAATAATAATAGAAAAATGAGTTATGGAGGAAAGTATGCTTCAAGTTTAGCATTTTGAAAGAAATACACATTTTGACCTCCCGATAAATATGCATATGAAATTGAACTGACAAATTTGCAGGATTAAAATGGCCTGCAAAACCATCTGAGAAAAATTAAATGAGGAAATCATTGTCACTAATTTGTGTATAAAATGGACATGAATCAATTAATTTTCTATTGTGCAGATCATCTTTTTACTCAATATTAAGAGTTTTATAATGATAATGATAAATGATGTTTATATTGCTTGTTGTAACCACACATTGTTCAATTACTCTTGCTTTAAATAGACTTTCTTAGTAGAATTACAGAACTATTCTTGACACTGTTTATAACATTTAAAAATAACCCACAAACTCAATGAGAAAAATTACATTTAATTAGAATAAAAATTCACTTGAAGCATATAAAACATAAAATTATCATAATTAACTATGCTCTGATATATAAAAGTCTGGCAATCTTGAGAGATTTACTTTCCCTTTAGTAGCATCTGCCACATAATACAAAGCTATATTGTATGAGAAATGGTTGTTTGATTGCTGGTATTACTATATAAGAATTTTAAAGTTTTTTAAAAAATCACATTTTACAGTATATGGTATTAAATGCACTTGTCATATCTTTAAGAAATAGTTTGCTCGCAAATTGGTACATGGATTTCCCCTATCTATTAATAGTCATTAAGGTAATAATGCTATAAACTGCAAATTCTCCTATTCTAATATTAAGAATATTGAAACATTATAAACTAAAATGTGCAATATAGAATGCATAATTATTTCTCCCTAATGTTTTCAGAATAACCTCAGAGCATCATAACAATTATATAACAAACAGAAACATTTTTCAGATATAAGCATACAGCAATAGACAATTCCATAAAAATTTCTAGGTATCTTTATATATTTGTGTTTGAAACCAAGGCAGGACCCCATACTGACTGGGAAAGCCTCAGGCAGGCATAAAAACCAGGCAGTCACCACCCAAATCTTGCCCCACCCATACAGAATCTTGCCCCCACCCTCCCACCACTAGATTGGCCTTAGGCAGACAGAAAATCTGAGTACCTGCCTCCCCTGCCCTGGCCTGCCCACAAAGAAGGCAGGACCACCTCTACCACTCCTGGGGAGGCCTTGCACAGCTTTTCCATGGAGGTGGTACACAACAGCCACCACCACAGCTTCTACTGCTACAGGGAAAGATTGCTGCCACAGAAACATCCATGACCACCCACTGCATATTTGACTTCATTGACACAAGGAGAGTCACTTGAGGACCCTGGAAAGGGAGGAAGAAGTCTTTATCCTCAAAGTCCACTCCAGAATAATAGAAAAAGCAACTGATCTACCAGATGACCAGAAATCAATGTAGAGATACAAGAAAAAACAAAACAAAAGAAAACACAGAAATAGGACATCACCAAATTAATTTAGTAACTCTCAAGTACCAGACTCTATAGAACAGGATACACTTGAAAAGATTGAAAAGGAATTCTGAGTAACTATCTTAAGGAAACTCAATGAGATAAGAGAGCACTCAAGACAACACAATGAAATGAGAAAAAATATCTAGGATATGAAGGAGGAAATTTAGAAAGACATAATACCTTAAAAAAGAATATAGCAGGACTCCTAGAACTGAAAGACTAATTCAATGAAATAAAAAACACAACTGAGAGCTTAAGCATCAGATTAGAGTAAGCAGAAGAAAGAGTTGCCAAACTCGAAGAGGGTCTTTATGAAATAACCCAGGCAGAAAAAAAAGGGGAAAAAAATAATTTTTAATTAATAAAGTTTAAGAGAGATAGTAGACAACCTTACATTCACAAACATCTGAATCATGGGTGTTCCAGAAGGGGAGGAGAAAGGTAAAGGCATTGGAAATCTATTCAATGAAATAACAACAGAAAACTTCCTAGATATAGGAAGAGACACAGACCTTCAGATTCAGGAAGCTTAAAGATCCTCAAACAGATTCAATCTGAAAAGATCTTCTCCATATAGTCAAAATGGCAAAGCTCAAAGACAAGAGGGAATCCTAACATGCATGAGAAAAGCCTCAAGACAATTATAAGAGAGCCCCCACCAGATTAACAGCAGACCTCTCAACTGAAACTATGCAGGCAAGAAGAAAATGGAATGACATAATCAAAATACTAAAAGAAACAAACAAACAAAAAAAGAAAACCTGCCAGCTCAGAATACTATACCCAGTATACCCAGCATGGTGATCCTTCAGAAATGAGGGAGAAAGTGTATATTACAGTCAAACAAAAATGGTGGAAGTTCACCACATAACCAGCCCTGCAAGATATTCAAGGGAGTCCTGCATCTGGAATCTGAAAAACAATAATCACTACAATGAATACATAAGAAAAAAACTCACTGGTAAGATGCAAGTGAAAAATAAAAAAGAAATTAAATCTTACCACCTCATTTTTTTAAAAAAAGCATTTTAGATGAATAATAAAAGGGGAAGAAAGGAACAAAAGATATTTAAAACATCTAAACAAAAAGTGTGAAAATGCCAGGAATAAGACAATAACTCTCAATAACAACCCTAAATGTAAATGAACTAAATTCTTCACTCAAAAGACACAGACTGATGGATTGAATCAAAAATCTAGACCCATCTATGTGCTATCTTCGAGAGACTCACGTCACCTGTAAAGAAGCACACAGACTAATAGTGAAGGGATGGAAAAAGAAACACCACACAAATGGAAACCAAAAATGAGCAGGAGTAGCTATTCTTATATCAGAGGAAATAGACTTTTAACCAAAACCATAAAAAGAGAGAAAGAAGGCCACTATATAATGATAAAAGGATCAATACGGGAAGAAGAAATAATAATCATAAGTATATGCACCCAACACTGGAGCACCCAGATATATAAAGCAAGCACTATTAGACCTAAAAGAAAGACATAGACCAATACGATAAAAATGAGAAACCTGAACACCCCTCCTTCATCACTCAACAGATCATCTAGGCAACAAATCAACAGAAATACACAATATTTAAACTACACTTTAGACCAATTGGACCTGGCAGATATCTACAGAATATTTCAAACAACAGCTACAGAATACACATTCTTCTTATCAGTACATTGAACATTCTCCAAGATAGACAATATGTTAGATCACAAATCAAGTCTCAATAACTAAAAAAAATCAAAATCATCTCAAGCATTTTTTCAGACCACATTGGATAAAAACTAGAAATTAATAACAAGTAGAACTCAGGACTCTATAGAAATACATGGAAATTAAACAACAGGCTCCTGAATGATGTATGGGTCCAAGAAGAAATTAAACAGGAAATAAAAAAATAAATCTAGAAACCAACAAAAATAAAGGAACATCATATCAAAACCTGTGGGATACTGCAAAAGCAGTACTAAGAGGGAATTTTATTGCAATAAATGCTTATCAAAAAAAATAAATAGAAAGATTAAGTAAATAACCTAATGCTATACCTAAAAGAACTAAAAAAACAAGGACAATCCAATCCCAAAGTTAGTAGACATAAAGAAAAATTAAGATCAGAGTAGAACTAAATGATATAAAAGGCCAATGAAACAAAAATATTGGGTTTTTTTGAGAAGATAAACAAAATAGATTAAATATTAGCTAGGTTAGCAGAAAAAAAGAAGAAGGAAAAAGAAGGAAGAAGAAGAAAGAAGAAAAAGAAGAGAGAATACCCAAACTACAAAATCAGAAATGAAAAAGTAGACATTACAACTGAAACCACAGAAATAAAAAAATAAGTAAGAGCTATTACAAACAATTATATGTCAACAAATTTGAAAACCTGGAGGAAATGGATAAATTTCTGGACACATACAAACTAACAATGCCAAACCAAGAAGAAATAGAAAATCTGAACAGACCAATAACAAGCAATGAGTTTGAAGCAGTAATCAGTAGTCCCCCAACAAAGAAAAGCTCAACACTAGATGGCTTTACTGCTGAATTCTACCAAACATTTAAAGGAGAATTAATACCAATTCTCTTCAAACTATTCCAGAAAGTTGAAACAGAGGCCACTCTTCCAAACTCATTCTATGAGGTCAGCATCACCTTGATACCAAAAGCAGAATAGACACAACAACAACAACAAAAAGAAAGCTACAGGCCAATATGTCTGATGAACATAGATGCAAAAATCCTCAACAAAATATTAGCAATCAGAATACAGCAACACATCAAAAAACTTATACACTATGATCAAGTGCAATTCATCCCAGTGATGCAAGGATGGTTCAACATATGCAATATGTTATCAATATCAATGAATGTGGTACACCATATCAACAAGATCAAGGATGAAAACCATATGATTATCTCAATAGATGCAGAAAAAGACTTTGACAAAATTCAACCTCCCCTCATGATAAAGACCCTCAGCAAGTTAGATATATAAGAAAAGCATCTCAGCACACTAAAAGCCATTGATAATAAGCCCATCACCCTGAATGGGAAAAACTGAAGATTTTTCCCTTAAGAACGGGAACAAGACAAGGATAACCACTACCACTACTCCTATTTAACATAGTACTGGAAGTACTAGCCAGAGCAATCAGGCAAGAGAAAAAAAGAAAGGGCATCCAGATTGGAAAAGATGAAGTCAAAGTGCTCCTGTTTGCAGATGACAAGATCCTATATGTAGAAAAACCTAAAGATTCTACCAAAAAACTCTTAGAGATGATTAATAGTTTCAGTAGTGTTGCAAGATATAAAATCAATGCCTAGAAAACAATTGTGTTTATATTGCCCAATAACAAAAAAAGAGAAATCAAGAAAGTAAGCCCATTTACAATAATCACCCCCAAAATACCTAGGAATCCATTTAACCAAGAAGGTAAAAGATCTCTACAATGAGAATTATAAATCACTACTGAAAGAAATTAAAGAAGACACAAAAAGATGGAAAGACATTCCATATTCCTGTATTGGAAGAATCAAGATTGTGAAAATGTCCATACTACCCAAAGTGATCTACAGATTCAAGACAGTCCCCAGCACAATACCAATGACATTCTTCACAGAAATAGGAAAAACAATACTAACATTCATGAGGAACAAAAAAAGACCCCAAAAGGCCAAATCAATCCTGAGCAAAGAAAAAAAATAAAGATGGAGGCATGACACTACCTGACTTCAAATTATACTACAAAGCTATAGTAACCAAAGCAGCATGGTACTGGTGTAAAAACAGACACTTGGCCCAAAGGAACAGAATAGAGAACCCAGAAATCAACCCATAGACTTAGACTTAGACTTTGTTCTTTGACAAAGGCAACAAGAACATACCCTGAGAAAAGACTGCCTCTTGGTGTGGGAAAAATGGATATCCATGTGTAGATGAATGAAACTAGACCTGTACCTCTTGCCATATACCAAAATCAACTCAAAATGGATTAAGAACTTAAATATAATAACTGAAACTATAAAACACCTAGAAGAAAACACAGAGGTGACACTTTGGAATGTAAAACTGGGCAAAGAATTTATGAATAGTACCTCAAAAGCACAGGCAACAAAGAAAAAATAAATAAATGGGACTATATAAAACTAAAAGTTTCTGCACAGCACAGAAAGCAATCAACAGAGTGAAAAGACAATCTACAGAATGGGAGAAAATATTTGCCAACTACACACCTGATAAGGGTTAATATCCAGAACATACAAGAAACTCAAACAACTTACCAGTAAAAAAAACCCAAATAATCCAATTAAAAAATGGACAAGGGAACTAAATAGACATTTCTCAAAGAAAGACATACAAATGGCCAACAGATACTTGAAATAATGCTAACCATCACTAATCATCAGGGAAATGAAAATCAAAACCACACTGATATAACATCTCTCCCAATTAGATTGGTTATTATCAAAAAGACAGAATAACAAATGCTGGTGAAGATGCAGAGAAAGGGGAACACTTGTACACTACTGCTGGGACTGTAAATTTGTGCAGCCATTATGGCTAACAGTATGGAGATTTCTCAAACTACAGATAGTACTACCATATGATCCAGCAATTCCAATGCTGGGTATAAACCCAAAGGAATGGAAAACATGTCAGAGGTATACCTGCACTCCTATGCTCATCACAGCTCTATTTACAATACCCAAGACATGGAATCAACCTAAATGTCCATCGACAGATAACTGGATGAGGAAAATGTGGTGTATATAAACAATGGAATACTACCCAGCCATAAAAAAGAATGAAATTCTGCCATTCACAGCAACATGGATGAACTTAGAGAAAATTATATTAAGTGAAAGAATACAGGCACAGAAAGAGAAATACTGTATTTCCTCACTTGTAAGTGGTAGGAAAGGAAAGGAAAAAGAAAAGAAAAGAGAAAAAGAAAGACCCCAATATATGTTGAACTTTTTGGAAAGAAAGAACAGACCCACGGTTACTAGATTTGGGAATGGGGGAGGGAGATTAGGAATGGATTAGGAAGAAACAGGGTAAGAGACACAAAGAACAATTACGATTTGTAATGATGAACATGTTAATAATATTGATTCAATCATCACATATTGTACACAAATACTGATAGTCAACTCTGTACTCCATAAATATGTATAATCAGTTATTTTTCAATTAGCATATAAAATACAAAAAAAGTAGCAAGTGAAAATATACTTGTCACATACAAGTGTATCTTCATATAGCTATCAGGTAATTTCTCAGAGAGCTTGCACACCAGGAGAGAATAAAATATAGTCCAAGTTCTGAAAAAAATAAATAAAAACTAAAACTCACCAAGAATACTAAACTCAGCAAAGCTGTCATTTATAAATTAAAAAGAGAAAAAGATGTTTCCAGACAAACAAAAACTGAGGAAATTCACCTCTAAATGTGTCTTACAAGAAATGTGGAAGGGAGTTCTTTGATTTAAATCTAAAAGACACTAACAACATAAAAGCACATTAAATTATAAAACTCACTGGTAAAAGAAAATATATACTGAAATTATGAATACTCTAATACTGTAATGGTGGTGTGTAAATCATTTTACTATAAAAGTTAAAAGGTAAAAGTATTAAAAATATAGCTACTATAATTTGTTAATGAATGCACAAAATAAAAATATATGAAATATGACATCAACAGCATAATATGTGTCTGTGTTTGTGTGAGGGGAGAAGTAAATGTGTAATTTCTGTATATGATTGAAGTTATCAGCTTAAGTAGAATGTAATAATTATGTTTTGTGTAAGTCCTAGGGTAACCACGAAGGAAAAACCTCTACTACATGTACAAAAGATAAAAAGAAAGGAATCTTGTAGACGTAAAATCCTTAACAAAATACTAGCAAACCAATTTCAACAGCACATTATAAGAGTCTTACAGTATGGCCAAATGGGATTTATCCATGTTATTCAAGGCTGGTTCAACATATGAAAGTCAATAAATGTGATACACAACATTAACAGAATGAAGGATAACATCATATGATTCAATTAATAGATTTTTAAAAAGCATTTGATTAAATTCAATATATTTTCACAGTAAAAACTTTCAATTAAGTACAAAAGAAATATACCTCAACACAATAAAGGCCGTATATAACAAAACCACTGCTGATATCACACTCAATGGGGAAAAAGTTGAAAATTTTCTCTCTAAGATCAGGAACAAGACAAAAATACCCACTCTCACTATTTCTATTCAACATACTATGGCACGGTCCACGCCATGGCAGGATCCTAAAGGAATCAGCTTGGGCTGCCCTCTCCGAGTTGGCAAGGCCACTGGAGGGAGAGGTGTTGGCAAGACCACAGCTACGAGCACTTGCTGCAACAGTAAGGATCTCTGCCTTGGCATAGTGGTACTGCTTTTACTCTCTCTTTTGATGTTTTGGTCAGCATGGCAGTTCCCTGAGTTTCCAAAAGACGCAGAAAATGACACACAAACAGTCATTGTCATAAAATTAGATAGTCCCACCAAAGACCTGAGAAGATTGAACAATTCCAAATTGTCCCTTTTGAGTCAATAAATTATGCCAACGGAGGTTTCAAAAACATTGGTCATGATTAATCATGAGCAATTGCCTTTGCCAGAGAAATTAATAAATAAAAGAAGTCCCCATCCTCTTCCCACCATCTGGGTAAATGGTTAGATGGGATATAAAATGAGAAGGGAAAAACTTGGTACCCTCCCAGGGGACGTCCAAAGTATGATCTAAGTTGGCAAACATCATTTACTGGAGATTGTATTAATGGCAAGAGAATGGTTGGCATTAATGAGAAACTATATGATTAGGACAAATTAAGTATATGGGAACGAAACTGTAGAACCCCCTTTACTTGGTGGTATCCAGTTTTAAATAAATCATTAAGAATTAGATATTGGGATAAAAATATATGCTGTAAAATTATTAAACCTGCAAAATTAGACCTGAGAGGTAAATGTAACTAGTTTTGTGAGGGATGGTGCTGTGCACAATGACACTTTGACATTTAGATCAAGATTATAGGGCCACAGCCAATGCATAACCTTAAAATGTGCATGATAATGCTGCTCAAATATCCACTGTTCTTTTTACATTTGGCTCCCACCCTGTTAACAGGGTGGATATTAACCACAACTTGCTAACCGAAAAAGGTCACAAGATAACTTCAAGACAATGAAGGGATGGTTTGAATCTGATAACCTGATTTCAGGAAAAAGAAGCACGAGTTGATCACCTAAGACGTGCTGGCCTCTAAAAAAGTTTCCTCCCTGCTTTTTGGATTATTGACTTGCTGATATAATAAAATAGTCCCCAAAAACCCCCTGCAGAGAAAAATCTAAATAAAGGGCATTGTTTCATGCTCTACTGAGCTCCAGCTGCAACATGCTGACAGCCTGCAGAGAGAGAACATGCATATTGATGCATTGAGGTCTCCGTCTGTGTTTGTTATTTTCGCTGACCCTCCCTCTCCCTTTTCAGGTACCCACCCCTCACTGAAGCTGGACTTCAGCAATACTATTGGAATTCTTAGCCAGAGAACATTAGGCAAGAGAAAGAAATAAAAGACATCTGAATTGGAAAAGAAAAAGTCACATTTTCTCTATTTGCAGAAAACATGATCTTATATATGAAGACACTTTAAAAAGTTCATGAAATCATTTACATTATATTTTAATTCTATTTTTCTACAAACTTTTTGAAGTACCCTTATATAGAAAACCCTAAATATTGCAACCAAAAAACTGTTAGGTCTTATAAATGACATTAGTAATATTTAAAGATACAAAATCAATAAACAAAACTCAGTTAAGTTCCCATATACTAATAACAAACTATCTGAAACAGAAATCAAGAAAATAATCCCATGTACAAAAGCCACAAAAATTAAAATACTTGCAAATAAATTAACAAAGGAGGTAAAACATCTGTACACTTAAAACTATAAGCACTGATGAAGGAAACTGAAGACACAAATAAATGAAAAGATATACTGTGTTCATGATCTGGAAGAATTAATATTGTTAAAATGTTCATACCACAAAAAATGACCTACAGATTGGATAAAATCCCTATCAAAATTCCAATGGCATTTTCACAGAAATAATAAAAACAATCCTAAAATTTTTATGGAATCACAAAGACCCCAAAGAGCCAAAGCAATCTGGTGCAAAAAGAATAAAGCTGGAGGCATCACTCTGATTTCAAACTATAATATAAAGCTGTAGTAATCAAAACAACATGGTAATGGCATAAAAATAGATACATAAACCAATAGAACAGAATAGAGAGCCCAGAAATAAACCTACACACATATAGTCAACTAATCTTTGACAAACGTGCCAAGAATACACAGTGGGGACAGGATAGTCTCTTTAGTAAGTGATGTTGTGAAAACTGGATATTCACAATCAAAAGAATGAAATTGGAGCTTTGTCTTACACTATACACAAAAATCAACTTGAAATAGATTTAACACTTAAGTATAAAATCTGAAAGCAAAAAATTTCTAGAATAAAACATAAGGAAAATTTTTCTTAACACTTGTCTTGGAAATGACTTTTTGGATATTATACCAAAAGCACAGGCAATAAAAACAAAAATAAATGGGATTACATCAAACTAAAAAGGTTCTGAAGAGCAAATCTAACAATCAACAAAATGAAATGGCAACCTATGGAATGGGTGAAAATATTTGCAGATCATACATCTAATAAGGGTTAATATCAAAAATATCTAAGGAACTCATAACAAGTCGATAGCAAATAAACAACCCAGTTGAAAAATGTGCAAAAGAACTGAACAGGCATTTTTCCAAAGAAGATGTACAAATGGCCAACAAGTATATGGCAGAAAGCTCAACATCACTAATCATCAGAGAAATGTAAATCAAAACCAAAATCAAAATCACTTCATACCTGTTAAGATGACTATTATCAAAAAAAAAAGCAGTCTTAAATTTCCTCAAAAAAATTAAAAATAGAACTACCATGTGATCAAGCAATCCCACTTTTGAGTATATATGCAAAAGAAATGAAATTAGTATCTCAAAGAGACATCTGTAACCCATATTTACTGCATTACTCATAATACCCAAAATATAGTAACAACCTAATTGACCCCTAATGGATGAATGAATAAAGAAAATATGGTATATAAATACAATGAAACATTATTCAGCCATAAAAAGAAGAAAATCCTGTCATTTGTGACAACACAGATGCAACTGAAGGATATTATGCTAAGTGAAATAAGCCAGGCAGAGAAAGACAAATACTATATGATTTCACTTATATGTGGAATCTGAAAAAGTCGAAGTCATAGAAGCAGAGAGTAGAACAGGGGGTGGGGAAGGGAGAATGGAGAAATGTTTATCAAAGGGTACGTACTGTCAGTTATAAGATAACTAAGTTCTTGGGATCTAATGTACAGCCTGATGAGTATAGTTAATAAAATCAAATTGTATACTTGAAATTTGCTGGGAGAGTAGATCTTAAGTGTTCTCACCACACACACACACACACACACACACACACACACACACACACACACACACACAGAGTAACTATGTGGCATGATGAATATGTTAATTAACTTGACTGGCAATACATTTCATGTATATGTACATCAACTCATCAGGTTTCACTCCTTGTATACAATTTGTCAATTAAATATTTTAAAATTTAAAAAATTAGAGAAACAAATTCAAATAATCAAATGGAAAACCAGAAATAATTATCTCAATATGTGCAGACAAAAGCACTTGACAATATACAATGACCATTCATAATAACAACTGTCAGAAAACTAGGAACAAAGGAAACTTCAATGTGATAAAAGGCATCTTTGAAAAACCTAAAGCTAGTATCATACTTAATGAAGAAGGTCTAAATGCATCTCCCGTAAATTTAGGAACAAGGCAAGGATGTCCTCTTACCAATTCTATTCAGTATTATGCTGAAGGTTCTAATCAGTACAATACAGCAATTAAGAGAAATAAAAGTATTTGTATTGGTAAGGAAGATATAGTTTTTGTGTTTTTTTTAAAGATGACTAGTAAGGGGATCTCAACCCTTGGCTTGGCGTTGTGAGCACCACGCTCAGCCAGTGAGCCAACCGGCCATCGCTACGTAGGACCTGAACCCATGGCCTTGTTGTTATAAGCACCGCACTCTCCCAAGTGAGCCACAGGCTGGCCCGAAGATACAGAACTATTAATTTCTGAGGACTTTTCAAGTAATATTAATAAATACTATAATTTTGGTAGCAGAGCAAAAATTTACATTCTAGGCAGTAAAAGCAGAATAGACACTGCAGAAATCAGATTAATTATGTAGAAAAGAAATCTGAGAAATTACTTCAGTGTAGTTGTGTAATGACATGTGAGTAGACAAGTAGGTTATAATTAGTAAAACAAAATACATGTGGAGGACAGAAAATAATCAATATTTAAAAATAGTGATCCTTGATAAAGTATCAAAACTGTACAAAAGTCATAAAGAATGCACTAAAAAAACCAAATCCATAAATAAATTCCAGCCTATTAAAAAAACATACCCAACTGTGCAGAATACTAAAGGGCTTTACTTATACCATAAAATATTAGTGAAAACTTAGCAAATACATTCTTAATTAAACAATATAAATGTTATATTATTTTCCAATATAAATTTTAGAAGAGGGGAAAACTAATTAAAATTGAACAAAAATCAGTCTGGAACTGAAGACAGTGATAGAACACGGAATCATAGAATCACGGCATTTTTAAAATGAATGTTACAAAATAAGAATTTCGTCTGCAACAGGAATGTTATGTTTGAAAACTATAGTAAGCTTTTCTCAGATATGAAAATGGCTAAAAATAATTTAACACACATTTTCAGTATGTAAAAGTAAATATTTAAGAACAGGAAAATAAAAAGGACTAGCAGTTGGATCTTGACACATTTAAACATAAAATACTTTGAGTAATTTTAATAAATATGGGGGTAAAGTGAGAACTAAATACAAAATTGACCCTTCAAAGACAATATGGATATTCTAAAATAGAAAACTTGGCAATAAATAGAGTCTAAGAGTGAAAAATATATTTAACAGAGGAAAAATCTTTGGGGCTTCAACTTTAAGAAGACAAAAATGTCAAATTCTCTTTTTACAGTATGGAAGTCAGGAGTGTTGTAGATCATCAAAAAAAAAACTAAAGAGAAACTTCATAATACATTCATGGAACACATACATATTGCCAATTATTGAAAAATATAAGCAAAGTCAAATGTACACCATATAAATGTGACCACTTTTGGAGCACGGACATTTGAGACAAGAAATCTGTGAACCTCTTCCAGTTTTACTTCTTCCCATACATAAACACTTGCATTCCAAAGCTTACCTATAATTCATTGTACCGTATTAGAAATTTATTTCCTTTATACAAAGAAAATTCTAAAATTATATTTCAAAAATTAAGTGTCTTATTTTACTGCAAAACTTACAGCCATTTTATTTATAAATGAAATTAAGTTGAACTTGTGCAAATTAAAGTTTAATTCTACTCCAAGTAACTTTCAATATGAGGACTGCTATTGTGGATATATTACAGTAATTTGAATTGGTGAGTGATTTTTCACATGGCAATACACATGATATAATTAACAAGTAATTAATTTTGACCATTTTCTACTATACAGCAGGCTACAAAAAAATCTAGACTCACAAAAGTGTGCATCAAGAAATAGAAATAGTGAATCTTACAGCAGCTTCTCCAGATAAGGATGGCTTATATCGAGGAAACCCAGAATTCTTGAGGACATGTATTTGAAATCATGTCAAAGCTTTTCTTTGTCTTCAAGGCTGACATCATCTTTGGCAAGATATACCTTACTGATGTTGTCTATGTTAGACAAGAAATTAAGAAGAAATCCACATTTCAGTTATGAGGCTGTCTGAGCAAACCATCTTCACAAGAGTGCTTCAGGGTTCCCAGGTGTCTTCAGATTCTTGTCTGTAGGGAATCTGATGTATAAACTCTTGATTCATTCTGCAGACATATTTCCAGCCTTGGGAAGTACACATGTTGTCTATCTCCCAACTCCTTCTCTAGAGTGGCAGCTTACATAATCTTCTAAATGTTTCAGGAGACTCCATAATACTACCTATAAGGCCAAAGGAATTATATCCACCAAAAATATCTACGTGGAAAGAACAACAATGCCGTATCTATTCAACAAATGGGCTTTCTTTTTGATTGTGACAAAGGATTTCTTAATGAAAAAAAAAAGACTTTAAATAATTTAGTGGGGGGAGGAGGAAGCACTGCCCCATTTTTCTGGTAAGTATAGTGGGATAGCGGACAGAATGGACAGAAGATTAAGACAACTAGTGATTCCTGGTCTCATTACACTAAGAGATTCCATAAGGAAATCTGTCCGTGTTTACCACTCTTGGTGTACCCTGCCAATGCTAAATCTTAATTTATCAGGCATTGGTGGTAACTCTTCTGATAAAAACTTTGCTCCCAGATTAAAGTGACAGTCTCAGCTTTTACCTGCCCTACTCAAATGTGAGGCAGATATGATGTACCCACTACTCCCAGGTTGCATTCAGGAAATTTTATTTTATGTTGGCACTGGGGAGAGAATGTTACTACTCCGGGGCAGAAAGTTCTCAGCAAGAGTTACTTTGGAGGTGCTTCAAGGTTCAGACTTTCCTCATATCTCTTCTCTTCTTAACGCAACACCATTTTATCGCCAGTCTTATGCCTTTGCAAATGTTAACATTATCTTTTTAAAAATTAATTTTTTAATTGACACATATTGATTGCACATATTTATGGGTGTAGCACTAGGCAACCACGCTAGTTGTCGGACTCTTTTACCTGCCAGTAATCCTGCCAACTGGGCTGATTGTTGAGCTAGAGCAGGGGTCTGGAGCTCACAGACCCTTCGAGCCCATTCACAAACCCTTCACATTCAAGTCTATGAGCTAAGTAACCAGCAAAAAAGTCCTCCGAACCTTGGCTGAAGAAGGAATAGTCTTTATTCAGCACACACACGTTTGAGAACTAAGCAGTACAAAGAGAAACTCAGAAACTCAACTGCTACAGCAAAAGTCCAAAGAGAAACTGAAACTGAGTAGCTGCCAGCAGAGTAAACATGCTCTATTATTAGACGGGAGCTCTCTGCCGCCAGCCTGCTTCACAAACTGCAGAACACACAATAGCCATTAACTAAAAAGATACATTGGCACACATGCGCATTAACTCCACCCACACAACTTGTTTACAAGAAACATGGAGGGAGCATGACTAAATTATTCTATTTTCCCCACAATGGGAACAGTTATATTTTAATACACATATACAATGTAGAATAACCCAATATCACTATGTTCCTAATAACACAAAGTTGATTTTATGTGTAAGGGAATTATTTTCCTCCAGCTTTCTTGTGTATCTCTAAATCAGAGTAATGAGGTATGGGGTAGTTCAAGAATTCATCCCAATTCTGAGTCATTTCTATGTAAGGATTGGTAAATACTTGATCTAAGGAAAAAGCCTTGTTTTTCTTATTCTCCTGACCTGTCTCTGGTCTAAGTTACAATTCCCTTAGTAAAGACATGACTCTCAAAATTTAAAGTACTTCTTAAAACTATGGCAGTATATTTAGAGCTGGCAGAAGAATTCTCTGAGTCTAGAGAAGCATCTCCATTGAGAGAATGAGATTCATAAAAAAAAATGACATACGTTTGCCTATTTCTACAAGTATAACTTATGCCCAGGGAACTCATGCCTGGCAGCTGTTTCGGACACAATACAGCTGCTACCCTCTGACTTCCTTTTTTCCTATGAACCAACCTCATTATTAGAACAGTTAATTGTCCAAAAAGTTCTCTAGGTCTCAGCTGAGGCAGAGAGCGAGTGGACAGGCAATCTGCCAGCACTGCTAATTTCACCTACCTAATCAAACATTAGTCTTGTTTTTTGCCTTATTGTCTGCCTGGTCAACCTACATTTAATCAGTTAGTTCTATTCCTGTATACAAAGGCGATGGCAAGCTGACAGGCCACAAACCATTTACAGGTAGGCTGCCAAATTTGAATCTATGTAAAAAATTTAATTTCCATCGAGAATATATGCTGCTATGCTCGTGTCTGTCAGACTGCCATTTTAATTGAGCAAATTGCAAAACATGATATGGAGATTAATATTTAAGGGATAAGGTACATAGTGTCATAATTCACAGCCAGAGTTACATTGTGGTTACTTGGGATATCAAATGATTTTGTCTGGTACACAGGTAGAAAAATTAAATGAAATTAGAAGTGAAAACAGCTCTCTCAATCAGCCACATAGTTCTACAGGGTGACTAAATAAATAGTGTAATAATTGTGGATTATTTCATATAATAGGTATTCTGCAAAAAATTTGGTGTTTTTAAAATTTGCCTCCTAACACTTCCAAGTTGGGGGGAAAAGTCGAGTCTATCTATGCAGTCTCCTTCTTTTAGAAATAAGTCTACTCACAACCAGATTGAATGATAAAGCAATTGCTCAACTTCACTGTTTCCTTGGTCAACCCTAGGCAGCCTGTCAATAATGAAACTATGGCAATGTTAAAAAAAGTCTAAATATTCACTCTCAAAGCTGAAATTGTTAGCATATCTAAAGCATCTGTATTGGTGATAACTGTCAAAGCTAACATTGCAAAATTCAAAGCCAGAACTTGAGTGTGATATTAAATATGAGGATTCTGTTTTCCAGCACTGTAAAAAGTAAAAAAGAAACTAAAAGCCCTAAGGCAAATATATTGTGCTGACATTTGAAACTCTTACAATAGATTTTATTTATTATGCTTTTTAAAAACAAAGAACTAGAAATACACATTCCACTTTGCAAGGTGAGATATATTCTCTCTATGACAATAAAAATGTAAAAATAAGGTATTTTATGTATTGAAATCCCAATGAATTTGAAATTTGCAAATGATCTCTTTCAGAAGACCTCAGGACAATAGTTTTAAAACCTCTGGTGACTATATAACGATTCATATCCAGAAAGAGCTTGAAAATTGTTAAACACTGATGGTTTGTAATACAAGTTGAAATAGTCCATATTGAAATGACCTCTGGTGAATTGGACTGGAGCTGAAAAAAACTGTTTTGCCAGGGATCATGTTAAGTGAGTGCTAGCAAGCAGGGAGACAGGTGTTTCCTGTTCCCAACCACATGGCATAACCATATAGATTAGCCGCAGGGAATCTAGCCAGAAGATTTTTTTTTTTTTAACCTGATTCAATTTACCACTGCTCATATGGAAATTGGTTTAGGTTTAAATTATATTCTAAATAATTTAAAACCTACAATTAAGATTTATACTCTACTTTTTTTATTCCTAACATACCAGTACTACACAATATCTCAGAATCATACATGCTGATAACAGGATGGGCTCTCAATCTGTCTCATTCAAATTCCTTACTAATGTAGATCTTCTCTCTATTACTGCTCTAGAACATGGGCCACCGTCTTCTGGTTGAACACTTCCATGCTGGGAAAGGAGGGGGATGCACTCAAAGATTACTGAGACAGACAAATCCATTTTTAGACACCTGTGAGGCTATTGTTTACTGATGATGTTCAGATATTTACGCTAAAATTAAAAATTAAGTGTTGCTCTTGAAAAATGGGAAAACATATTTTCGCATCCTGCCTCTTTAGTTGGTCATACATGAATGCCAATTTGGATCACCAAGCAACATTGCTTTTACATTCTTCAGAGTATTTTTGTTATGTCTAACAGAATACTAGGTAGAAGAAAATATTTTCTGGGGATAACACTAACAATGACATATAGTGATTAAGTGGCACCTGTATGTCTGTAGCTCTCATTCTTCTGGAAAATACTCACCCAAAACACTGGAAAATCAGGCACTGCAGGGAACGTAAAGATGATTTCCAGATTCTGTATCACTGCCCTGCCTCTTACTATAGTAAATCATCTGAGTAGGTACAACAGAGTGACAGAATGCAAGAGGCAGACTTAGTCATGTGTCACTCACTTGGATAATAAATGGGGGAGTCTTGGGGTGACAGAGCAGAGAGAATGATAAAATATCATTTGCTTAGGGCTAAAGAGTGTGTGGAAGCGATGAACCCTCAAAACAGTAGACTTTACTTAGTGAGGTAATAATCTGTACTAAATAGTGTTGAGGTAATGATTAAATGAGTAAACTCTGGCAGAGTTTTCACTTGGTCAGTATATTATTATATTATTATAAATATATCCTTAAGTCCTTAAGTGTTAAGGCTGTTTGTTCTATGATTTTGTTTTGTTTTTCTCATTCGTAATTGAATATACCTCGTCAACCCTACTCTTCTTTGTTTGTAACCCTGGCTATGAAACCTCAAAACCTCAAAGATGATGAGTATTTTGGTGGAAGAAAGATTTTTTTTTTCTTTTTTTTTGCTGAGTCCTCAGTTTTGTGAAACCTAACAGTTCTGCACTGAGCATCTGCCCACACAGGTAGTAATTTCCTGGGCTGCAGGCTGAAAGCACAAAGACTGCATGTGGTGGCTGGAACTTCCTCAGCTCTGGACAGATGTGAACATATTTCGGCTAACAAGCAAGGAGGTGGGAAAGGGAGATATTTCTCAGAGCAGGGCTTTGCGGGTGTCTTTCAAAAGGGAAAAATGATTATACATCTAGATTACAAAGCAAAACTAAACCACAGTTATGTAATTTTGAAAGATTCCTAAATCAGTATTGGCATTATTTTTAAAACATTAGACTTCAAAGAAATAACCAAAGAATTTCTTCTGACCTCATACTACATATATTCCATTAAAAATGCAATTTGTAAAACATATTTCAAATGGTTACTCTCAGGAGAATATGCCTTAGTAAAGACCAGACACATGGACTATTTCAACTGTGTGTGCCTCTTCTTCATTTTTTTCCCCCATTTCTTCACCTACAGGACAGGACTTCTAGATGAATAAAGATATGGTGTGTGTATTTTCCAAGACAAAATTATCTTTGGGCTGTGATCAAGCATGAGAAATTTCCACCCTCAGGAAAAAATATTTGAAGGCTACAAAATGAATGTAAGTTCATGGTAACACTACTTTCATATTTTAAACAGACTGTAATTCAAACATGTTTTCTATGGAAAATACTTTAAAATCCCTAAATTATGTGTTCTCTGGTAATATATACATTAGTGATCTTCATAAAATCTTAGTGTGGCAATGATCTTAGATTTTCTACTTCAATGCTCCCACTGCAGATAAGTAAACAAAGATCAATTATTTTGTGTGTGGGGGGGGGGTGCATTCTAATTTATAAAAAATATCTTTCTGTTTGAGGGCCAACTCTAGTCAATTGTTAGTGCCTGTTTACCAATTTCTTTTGAGAAAGATTGAGAGGTTAAGTTCAGATTCCCCTGGAAAGGGTGCAATGATCAATTCGCATGTGCCACAGACACAGCATCAAGTATGATAAAGCAAGAATGTCCTGTAGTTGTTGATGGTAGGTGCTGACTGGGAAGAGCAGAGCCTTTAAAGACCTGGCAATAGATCATGGCGCTACTCTTTCTTTTTGAGTACATTTAGACTTTTTTTTTTTAAACATTTCTATACTCCAATTTCCTCATTGGTAAAGCAAGAATAAATTATTTGTTGGAAAAATATTTATTGGTCCAACCAGAGCGTTCTATACAATACTAGATTTACTTTCAGACACAACGATGCTGTGTTTTCGTCTTGGCTGATCTCCTCTTCAGACTGACATAGGTAGCCCACGACTATGATACTAAAAGGAGACACTCAAGGGAATCTGTTGAAAATTTGGTATGAACAAACATACCAAGAAAATAAAGGATGTTGAAAAAAAATCACATGGAAGGAAAACCTGAGGAATAGCACTGTACAAGTGTGTAAATACTGCATGGGCAAGCATATTTAAACTCAGCAAAAAACTACTTGCAATATGAGCAAGGAAAAATTTATAAAGAAAATTCGTTGCTATAAATCATCATATAAGAATTATACAGAGCTATATCATAAAAGCCAACTCTCTAGAGATTTCCCCAAGCATGGTCATATTAACCCTAGCAGAGACCAGGGTGACTATATTTTGTGCTGAAAAAACAGTAGTTCTGCAAGACTAGCAAGTTGTGTCTCTGAGTGAGCAGAACTGTAGGTAAGCCTGCACCAGGACAATGAGCATTACAGGGAGAATGCTCCTGTGCACACAGAACAGTGGCATCAAAATGGAAACTCCTCTCTATAAATCTATAGATAAACAGGAAAATACAAACTAGAGTTTTCTTCTTCTATTGACCATGCCCATGAGAAAAATCTGTAGAACTAAATAAATGTTTTTCAAAATGCTGCAGCTGGAATGAGTATCGTCTTTGTGGCTGTCTTTGGTAACATCAATGTCTTCCACTTTAACACATCTGGGGTTTAATAATGAAAATTGTTTCAGTGATCAATTTGTACTTGACTATGTTTTACCTTTCTTTGGCTGTGCTGTTAGACCTAGATTGTGAAAAACAGCTGTTGTTAGAGTTGTAAAGGTGGAGAATTTATAAAACGACCAAAGGCTAAGGAAATATCTGTGGTTGAGATAGAGAATAATTTCTTTCAACCTGGGGAGAAAGTGAAATGAGGACAGACCATAATAATGTGACTAGAACTGTTCAAGATCTACGATTCCACAAGAAAGACAATTTTTAGAGCTGAAGAGAATATTTAAAACATTACTGCCTATTTTAAACACACTTGTTTAAAACACGTTTGTTCGTGTTTGACTTGGCAGGTGAAATTGATATCATTGTATGTCACATGAGACTTTCTGTTCTAACTTAAATAAATATTTAAAACTAATAATAATAGTGAATGCTTACGAAGTACCTACTATATGCCAGATACTGATAATTATTTTCAACTGTTTTTGATGATTAGGAATAATATATATTTATGTCACCTGAGAAGGTAACTCTACAATGAAGCTTAGCTGTTATTTTTCCCAAATCCACACTATTAGTTGGGGATAAAGGATGAACTGGAACCAAGCCTGTATTCTTTTTCCTACTATGCTATGTTTGAACTTCTAAAAGCAAGTTATATTAATATTCTCCTGATGGATAAATCACTTTTATCCCTTTAATTTTATTCCCAACCCTGGTTATATTATTCTATTATTATTATTATTTTTGTTTTTCCATGATTGCAGCCTTCCCAAATAATTCATTACATTTTTTATAATAAAACCCAGATTTACAGATGTCATTGCCTTCATTAACTCATGGCAGATTGAGGGAAATTAGATACTTCGTCAGACATTCATATGTGTATGATGAATACACACACCTGTAAATAACTTACTGTCTTCTATTTTTAATGTAGGTCATTAACTGGTAAAACTGTTGCCATGTCTATCATTTCTTCTATTATGCATTATGGCATATACTAAGCTATCAAAAGATGGCATTGGTCTTTCAAATATATTTCTTTTAAATAAACTATCACTATCATGTGGTGGTAAATGAATAAATAGGAATCAGTTCTTATGCTGTGTATGGAAGGATCTGGTCAGAAGGTAAGGATCTGTCTACAATTGGCAGAATGAACTTTCTGAGCATGGAAGAATATTTTAAACAGAAAAGATTTTCATTTTGTGCTATATTCACAGCTTTATACTGTCAACTGTTATCATGTTAACTTGCTGCAAATTGGAAAAACAAGCATAATTTTAGCCAAGAGGACAACTGGATGTTGAGGAAGACAGTGCTATTTTCATTACAGGAAATATTGCCCTGCCTGAGATTCTGGTATGACTCTTTAGATACTTGAAAACTATCCCATATACACTACCATTAACATTTAGTGTCAAACTCTTTTTTTCAGGAAAATAATCACATATGAGAATCAAAAGGAAAATGTGCCATATATTTCAGTTCCCTCAGTAAAATCTTATGACCAAGCACATTGATCTTATTAATATTGTTCATTTAACAAACATTTATAGAAAGTTTTCTTAGCTGTTTTGTTTGGATTTGTTTTTGTTTTAGAGGCTAGACAAAGTCATACTCTTCTATCACGTGTCATATGTTTATTACTTAGTTTAATAGTGCTTATTTTGATTTAAATTAGATGTGATCTTTTAAAAACTGAAAATATAGAAAATTACATAGAATAGAATAACCATCGTCCTAATTCTACCATTCCAAAGTAATTATAATTAAAATTCTATTTCTTTTTGTTATTTTTCAGCGATGGAACTTCACTGTATGTCATATTTTCACTTAATTTAATGTCATTAGTATTACCCATATCCTAAAAATTCTTTGAAAATGCGTTACCCATTTTATGTCTATAACAAATAAAATTTAGTTGTCCCTGTGTTGTTGGACATAGAGTTGAGTTCTAGGTTTTGTTTATTTTTTTTAATATAAATCCATTTGCAAAAATTTTTGTACATTAAATTTTATATATATACACACATTGTTAACTCACTTAGAATAAAATCCTAGTAGTAAAGTTGCAAGATCCAAAGTTAAGATCATTTCTAAGGCTCTTGATACATATAGTTTGGGTGTGATCAACTATCGTGTGAATTTGCTTTAGCTATATTTCCTTCTAGTTTTTTCTTTTAAATAATTGATGTTCTTATACCTAAATCCTAAAGCAAATCTGGATTGTTGTTATTTTTGTTGCTGTTATTGTTATTTTTGTATGAAATGAGACTCTCAACCCTATATTTTTCTGAATTATCACATAGTATGATTCATTTAAAAATATGCTTTTAAGATATGAATGGATCATAGCCTTAGAATATTGAAATTCTGGAGTCAGTAGTATCTGTGTGTATTATTTCTGATATAGTATTCAAAAAACTTCTTGTACAAATCTTTCTCACATTTAATTAAAGGAAGCAGGGCAAGTTCATTTTAGGAAATCTGTCTAGGGTTGCCAAAAAGTACAGAATGGAATAAACATCTGTTGATGTTTTAATTAATAGAACTATTGAATGCTATATAAGATTTTTGCATCCAAACCTCTCCTAGGATGTTTCATAGATCACCATTAATTTTCTTACTAAAGCTTATAAAAATAATTGAATTTAAGGAATCAAAAATTGAGTGTGGTCTTATCCAATGGAGGAATAGAACCTCTCCTTGCCCCTTTAATTTTTCCATTATTGGCCTGTCATCTGTTCACCTGTCTTCTAGTAGCTACCGTCATTCAGAATACTGACACTACACCGTGACCTGAACCTTCAAAGAACTTGTACTTGGTGGCTTGTTGTCTATACAGATGGAGAAGCTGTTAAAAAAAATTATATAACTCATGGAATTAGGATAACATTATAGCAAATACATGAGAGATCTGAGGTATGATTTCCTGATTCTCCAAGAAAGTTTTTATTGTCTTATTTGATCAATTAAGTTACCTTATTCTTAAAAGCTATATTCTGAAAAGAATACTTAAGGCCCATAAAATCTTGAAAGTTAGTTACAACTGTAGGGGAAATTATGCATTGAAAAAAACTTAATAAATTCTTGCAGGCAAAATTTGGGCAATGAATTTTAGATCCATTCCTGAAAAAATGAATATTTTTAGCTTTGCAGCTCCAGATAATTTCACCATAGCCATCATCCCTGAGAGTTTAGGATTTATGCCAATTTTTCTGTAGTCATAATGAATTCATTATATTGTTACTAGAATTAACAGGGTACTTTAAAAGTATGAGAAAATTATGTTCTTAAAATGACTATAATAACAATGATAGTTTTTTTCTATTTGGTGAAGTTTAAATTAATTGCTCATAGAAAAATACTAGAAGAGATCGTGCCCTAATTCTGTCACTGTTTATCATGAAGCTTTTATTCAACAATGCTCTTTCAGTGTGACTGAACTGGATGTTAAATAGAGTAATGATAATAATGAGAGTACTTCAAAAAGTTCATGGAAAGATTTGTATTATCTTTCAATTCTATTTTTCTATGAACTTTTTGAAGTAGCCTCATAATGGTTATGCTATTGAGGGACTACTATGTGCCAAACTCCCTACAATGAAATTTAACAAAAACTCTGTACATTCCACATTAGTAACCCATCTCTCATACTAGGAAAACAAGTATAAGACAATCAAGTGATTTAACCTAAATCCCAATGCCTTTAAGTAGCAGAATCAGCATTGAAAACACAGCTTTGAGTGACTCAAAAGTCCTGCTCTTTTCCATTATTCTTGTATATCATCTATACTTGGTTAAAAAAGGATCCAGGCAATGTAGAATCAGGAGTTGGTTCAAGTAATACCAATGTGCCATCAGTGCTTGATATGAGAAGTATCATACATTTTCTATGTGAAGTTAATTGATTGCAATAGCTGAAAATTCACATCATGTTTCCAGAAGACCCTAAACCCAAAGTGCTAACCAATTCTTGCACTGTGTCTGTTGTTAGGAAACCACAGAGCAGGTGAGGTCCAGCACTAGCCTCACTCTCTGCCTGTGATGATAAAGTTCAAGCGATATTGGACCAAACTTTGTTTCTATGCAAAATAATCCATGTGTAACCCTAGCTCTGTTTTTCCTTCTCTCAATTATTTATAGGAAGAATTGTTTTCCTTTTGACAATATACCTCTTCTTTCATATTGTTAAATTCCTGCAGTATAGTAATGTATAAAACAACTTGAGTATAGATTGTGACTTGGTCTTAGAAGCATGTCTTGCCTTTTATGGTGGAAATTTGTAGAAATCTAAAAATGGTCAAAATAAGACTGCCGTTATAGTTCCAGTTTGAAGACAAAATTTGAGCTAACAAATATACATACATGGTTTCTTAATCTAGACACAGCCTTAGTATTATCAGTCTAGGCTAAATTGCTATAAATTAGTAAACGTTATTGTCAACTTCATTTTTTTACTTTTAAATAGTTCTACATTTTTCGTTTAATTAAAATATAAACACAGTAAATGCTTATTGTAAACAAAACTACAGTATGTATAAAGTTCCCTTTTTCCCCAATACTCTCAGCCCCCAGCCTTAATGGTATCTCATGAGCTATGCTATTTTTAGTCTGTTTAATGTACTGAGGCAAATATCATGTATTAATTTATCTCCTTTCCTTAATAGCATCATAAAATTTCATAGGGTTCAAGTACACTAATATTTTTTAAAAGTATTTTTTATTATTACTCTGTTAGTCAGGATTCTCTTAGGTACAAAGACGGAAATCTAGTAACAGCTTAATCTATAATGAGCATGTATAGTATTAGACATATACTGTGGTAGTGCAGAGAACTGAAGACAAGTTTAACATTCAAACTGCAGCAGGGACAACTCCAAAGTCAGAGCAGTTCAAACCGCACAAACGCGTGTAGGATTTTGTCTGTCATAAATTTCTATTTCTCTCTGAGTCATACTTATTATCTTTGACCGCAGATGGGTTTCTCCATATGGTGGGTGAAATAGCCATCCGCAGCTCTGTACTCAAAAACTTGCACCTCCGAAGCTAAAGAGAAAAAGTATTTCCCCTCCTGTCTAAAAATCCTTCCAAAAGAATCTGCTTGGGCCAGATCAGAGCACTTGCCAGCACTTGACCCACAGAGGGTGGGAGGAATGAAATATCGTTACTGACCCAGCTGGGGTCCCTGCTATGTCCCCAATGCCTGCAATGGTCAACTCTCCACAAATACTTATGGAATAAATATACCAAAGACAACTTTGCTGAAACATAAACACTTGGAAAAAATGTCTAAGTACTTAATAAACATCCTGTGTCTTTAATCTGCATCTATTATTGTATTTTTAAAACATAATATAAAATCTTCAGTGTATTTTCAATATATTAAAATGTAATTCTAACAAGATTATTTATACATGATCACCAAATCTACCATTCAGTCCATCTGTTATTTGAGATTAATTAAAAGACTGATGACTGCATGCCCAATTCTATTAAGTGTATGACAATTGAAGTCAGCTATTCAATTGGTTTAAAGCATTGAATAAACTGTTTCTTAAAAAAACAGTTTAAAATCTTTCTTCTGGGGTGGTTTGGGAAGTGATAGGTTGGGTAAAGGGCAAAAAGAAATCACGATTTGTAAGAATGAATATGCTAATAATAAATAAAACTTTTTAAAAAATCTTCCTTTCTCCCTTCCTCCCTTAGTATTTATTGAACATCTATTAAGTCTGAGGCCCTGGTTTAGGTGCTAGAAACACAGCTGTTTGTAAGACAAATCATTCTGTCACTGAGCTTATATTCTAATTAGGGGAGTCAATAAATGTATAAATATGCAAATCAATATCAGATATTAAACAGTGTTAAGAAAACATAGATATCAGGATAAGGTAAGTGAACAATGGCATGTACAAAGAGCTAATATTTTAGATAGGGGGCCCAGGGAAGCTGGCTCTCCTTGACTGTTGTTTGAGCAAGACCTAAATAAGGAATAGAGTTATGCAAATAACTGAGGCCCAAGAGAATTACATCTATAAGGTCCTTTGGGAGGGATCCAACACTCAGAAAACTGTAAGATATCTGGGGAGACTTGAGTAGGGCTGAGAGTGTTAGGAGATGGGGTTGGAGAAGGTAGTGGGTGTTGGATCATATAAGAAGTAAAATAATCTGATTTTTATTTTAAATCATTTGTATGGCTTCTGTGTTGGGACTATTGTGCTGGGAGAGCAGGTCTGCAGAGTAGAGAGACTTCAAACGTCGTAATTATTAATATTAATTTTTGCTCATCCTCTCTTGTGCTAGCAACTTTCGATGACTTAAAAACAATTTAAGAAGCAAATGTCTTTCTATTGAAACAATTTTATTTATTTTTTTGATGGGGGAACCACTAAGTGTTGGGAATAAAGTGATAAAAAAGACACTTAAACTTCCAATTAGATAGGGGAGACTGACAAATAAACAAAGTGATTAACACATTAGAATGCCATGGTGTGACAGAAATAGCACCTAAACCAGGCCTTAAGAAAGGCAGAAGGGTCTAAGGTTTATTGAAGGATGCAACTTGTAAGTGAAGAACTGGTGGAGAGAATGTGCCAAGACTAGAGGCAAGGTGTGTGCAGTAAATTCAGGAAATGTTCAAAAAGTCAGTAAGGAATGAGGTTTGTTTTGGCTTTGGTTTTGGTTTGTTTGTTGGGGTTTGGAATCTAGGAAGAGATCTAGAGTGCTGGGATAGATGAGGAGCAAAGATAAATATAGGCCAGAAGACAAATGGCCTTGAAGCTCTACTAAGAATGTTGGATATAATCTTTGGAGCAATGGGAAGCCCTGAGGGGGGTTAAACAATTGAATGAATCAGGTTTGTATTTCAGAGACATCTTTGCAATACTGAGAATCACTCAGAGCAATTCAAGACTAGATGTAAAAAGATTAGGGTAAAGGCTATTTCAATACAAATGATAATAAATATGGAAAACAATGTATACACTGAAGAGAGGTTTCAAAGTTACTATGAATAGAAGTGATTGGTTAGGAGTGGAATTAGGAAAAATTGAGGACAACCATGAGTTTCTAGCATTAATTTAGATTCCACTAATTTAGACTCTGAAAATTTGAACAGTAGCCAGATTTAAATTGACTTTTGATAGGCTTTAAAACATTCTCGTTCCACATTAATAGGCCCAACAAAATGGGGCAGAAAAGTTAAAAAACAGAAGTACTACTTATATGTAAACAATTATACATTTTAATAATACACTTGACTGTAGAACTCATTAGTGTAGTTTTTAAAATGTTGCTTATTGAGACTAATATGATTTTATTAAAAGGTAATTTAAATTATTTATTCCTTCACATCTACCTTCTATATTTTTCTAGGTTAGCAAGATCTCATTGTACCTTCAATTCTATTATTAATTAAAGTGTACATGCAAATATCAGTTTAAGAAGTACTGATAGCTGCACATTGGGCAGAGTTAACATTTTAAAATAAATATTGGTTATCAAGTAACAAGCAATTACCATTTGACATTCAGTTCCTAGGTCAGGCAGCATTGTTTGGGGGATCGATCCACCCAAAGCTGGTCTATCAGCTTACATAGAGAAGCACAAATGGATAGTAAAAATGAAGAACTTTAACAGATGAATTTTCATAATCTGAGTCACAATGTACCACATGTACACATTAATTAGGCAGGCCTCATAGAGTCATTGTAAGAACCATATAAACACATTTTCAATGAAAATGCATTGATGTTCTAAAGCCCTTAATAAAACATTACACTATTCTGATTATTGGAGTCATGATTTTTAGTCTATCTCAGGCACTCATGGCCTATCAGAAGGCAGGAGCAGACCAAAAACATTACTTCCATGCTGGTGACCCAACACAGCTACTGCCACAGCCATGGCTGCTACAGATGTGGCTTGCCACCACAGTAGCAGCCACAGCCACCATGTAGGCAGCCTGCCATCCACTTGACTACAATGACACAAGGACAGTCACCAGAGACCAGAAAATAGTTGTTAGCTTAAATGAGTAATTTAAGAGATAATTAGGGATTATTATAAGAAAGTATGGGGAAGGTTTGAGGAACTTCAAAGGGATGGCAAAGCACCCAGAGATTAGCAACAACTGGAATCTATTATCATTCCTAGAGTGAAAGCACAAGGAGAAAAGCTGTACCTGAATGTAAAGAGAGCTGTTGTTTTGAGAGAGAAGTTACCTGACAAGACTTGTGACTGTAGATAGAGAAACAAAGGCACTCACAAACTATAATTCATTGGGGAGAGAATAAAGGGAATAAATACCTTGATATCTCTCTATTCATGGCATGATTGCCTTCTATAGCCTCACATTGGCTGGACTCAGATACCAGAGAGAGGGAGTCCAGGAGATACACACTGCAAAGAAAAGCATCTGCAAGCAGAGTGGGAAAGAGAAAGTCAGAAAATAGATCTGGAGGGTAAAATGAAGAATAACCAGAATCATTTTGACGTCAGAGGTATGGTCTGGGTGGCCTAAAAGTTGGCTTCAACCCAGCCAGTCCTCTTATCAGGTTCTTGACTCCACCACAGGAAAGAATTCAAGGGCAGAGTCACACTAGAAAGTGAGAACAAGTTTAATATAACAGATAAGAAATACAGGTTTCACAGAGTGCAGCATAGCTCCAGAGACTGAGCAGGGCCCACACCCACCAAGTATAATGCAAAAGTCAGTTTAGTACAGACACCATGTCTAACACAAAAGCAAGAAAAAACATTCAAAGTTCAATATAGAGTGCAGCCTGGCTTAAGAGAATGAGCAGCCTCTTGCTGAAATTAAGTTTGATACAAAGTATACACACCTCTTCCAGCAAAGTGCAGGTAGCCTCCAGGAAAGTGAGCAACAACCCTGCCTTTGGCTGGGATTCAGCTTTTATAGTTTCTCTAACTAATGAATATTTAATTAAAGTGGTGGATCCCAGATACTTAACATTTAGTCTTCCACATGCTCAGTCAGTCTCTTCCTGGAGCAGTTCATTGGTCAGACCCTATCACATGCACCAGGCATACTCAAGAATGTTCTGTGCTCTTTACTGAGCATGCCCAGCCACTGGATTTGTATAAGCCAGCCCCTTGTGGTCTCATTTTCTCCTAGTTGTTGCTAAAAATAGGTCTAACTAGCAACAGAGACTTTCTTCCAGGGGAGAGCTCAGAGGAGGGGCCTGAGACCTCAGGGAGTGGCTGGAAACCCAGAGACACCCCTGAAGCCTGAGCCAAGGGAAACTGAGCACCTGTTATATCAGTTTGTCTTTTCCCCACTCTCAGAACCTATTTTCTTTTTAATAATACCTGTACTGAGGTATAATTTACATGCCATAAAGTTGACCATTTTAAAGGTCAATTCTCATCAACAAAAGTAAGTAGAAATATGTAAAATAAGGCAAATCATAACTAAAGCCAAGATGTTTCATTATTTTAGTTATACTAAGTTTCCATTTATATTAGGACTCAGACCCTTCAAACCCACTGTACAGACTGGGTCTCCAGACCCCTCACGTGCCAAGCTGAGTTCCCAGACTCCTCACACGTAGGTCCATGTTAGGCAATTGGGAAAGATCCCAGGAGCTGTTGGCAGGTGACACAAGCTCAGTCAACAGCAGTGGCCTCTCAGAGGGTCCTGGGGACACTGGCAGCAAGAGCCTCCAGCAGCAGTAGTGCATTCCAGAAGTGGTGGTAACGGTGGATCAGAGCCACTCATCCTTTATACTTAAGTCCTTAACCCAGGACATCTGGGTGCACATTCCCAATTACATTAGACGATAACCAAGGAACACCTGAGCACTTGTGCCTATTTACATCAAATACTCAGCAAGATTCTGAACTTTTGAGGGGCCATCATCATTTTCCAATATTTTCCCAACAAAATAACTGACCTGCACCTGGAAAAGTCAGCAGTATATGGTTCGCTGCTTTACCTTTTGGCTAAGTCAACTCTTCTTTCTGTTATGTCATAGTTTAAAGGAACCACGATCGTCTTCCTGGTCCACTGTAAGTACATCATGCCATGTTATTAAATGTATCTAATTTCTTGCTTATAAGTCACATCCAGCAAACAAAACTCTTCCACCTTTCCAGGTACGGGTCAACTGCTTCTACTTATCTTTGTTGGAAAGAGTTGAAAAGAATGTAACTTCTTATTCAATAGCTGTATATCAGGTACCAAGGACTAATTTACTCCAATCATAACAGGAAGAGCAGCTGAGATTAGCTCCAGCTCCTGATCATCTTTAAGAAAATCTGCAGTCATTATTCAGGCTCCGTCTCATCTTGTAATGCCAAAAGAGACAAGTTAAATAGGGATTAGAAAAGAATTACAAATTCTGCATTTTTCAAGATGTTAATGATAGTGGGATCTCTGTAATTCTTCTAGAGGTAAATGTTGCCATGAATGTACTAGTTTGGATGGAGAGCCAATTTATAGGGGCTTCCTCGAGAATTTTTCTTTCATACTATCCTTTTCTCCACAGTCAGTAGCTAATGTGGAAAATTTTGCAGTTACTAAGTATATCCATTTCTACTGTGCGTGCTTAGGCTGTGTAAATGACCACAGGATGGATCACTGGTTCTACTGTGAGAGAGACTCAGGCCACGACCCTATCTATTATCTCACTTCAATAACCTTCACTTTGATCAGTGGATATCAGTGGCATTTTGGATTTATAGGGATTAACCTCAATGAAGAGCCAGTATTTAATTAACTTTCTAAACTATTCTGTATTTTTATCTCTGGTATAAAGTTCTACCACAGCCCTCTCCATTTGGGGAAGACTTAGAGAAAAAGTCATTGTATGATTTATGGCCACATTGCAATGATTTTTTAAATAATTGTGGCTACATTATCTCTTATGGTTTAAGCCTTCTTCTTGCACCTATGGTCCAGGAGTCTGTCATAAAATTAAACTTTAAGATCTCAGTTCCACTCACCATTTCCCATTGTTATCTCTAGCCTACAGAAAACAGTCACCACATTATAGTAAAAAACTTTTTACTAATGCCTTGGAGAAGAGAATATCCTCTGGCATTCCTGGGAAGATAGTAGGAGGTGGCTGAGCGGCTTGCACAAACTAGATCTACTCCAACATCCAATACACCTTGACAGCCCTTCCTTTAACATCCCAGGAGGTGTTGTCATTTCAGTTTTATTGATAATATTTTCCCATTGAGTTCAGTTTTCATTTGATCAATAGACCAATTAGACTGTTTACTCCCAGGTGCATGAGCTTGTTATGGAATGGACTTTGACAGAGAAATGGTTGGCACTTAGAGGGCTGGAGAGTCAGGTATTTTATTACACTGGCTGGCACAGATGAACTAGTGCTTCAAAAGCCTCAAGGTTAGGTCATACAGGGTTTTTACAGGCAGACTCTTCTGGGTTCTTTTAAATTTTGTTCTCTCAGCATTCATGTAGCCAGTACAGTAATCATTACGATAAGCAAGGACATTTACAAAAGCGGGAATAGAGCAGTTGATTATCAGTAAAGCTGATACAATAAGCAGGTTCTGTTTTAAAGGCAAACAATCTACTGAAAGAATTAATTTTGTATTTTTCCAGCAAGCTAACATATTAAACTCATCCCAGATTACTTTTCCTAAATTCAGCTAAAATCAATCATATTTTATCCTCTTTGGTCTAATACTCTTGTAAATAATTTTCACTTATGTTGCCTAAACTCTTGATGATGCAAATAGGAAAGATCTTTTGTGTTTAAGCTGTCTCATCCTTGAAGCAGATTTAGTACTTTTACATCTGGCCTATATTGAGATATAAATACCTCCATAGTCCTGGAGGCAAGACAAATTGGTGTGAATGACAACTAAGAGATTCTGTAACTCTTGTTATTGGTAAAATTATTCAAAGGTTTTTATGCAAGGGTAGGCTTGTTCTCGGGGGGATGGGGTGGAGGAAAAGGCAATGCCTCTTCTAGGGAATGTTGAGAAGGATTTGAGTTTTCTGTGGTTTCTATCTTGTTTGTCTGTGTCTGCCCAAATGTCCCTATACCACATCTCAGTGTACTATTCCTACTAGGCCTATGTTCTTCTCTTAGCAGAAGAGATTGAATATTTATATTGTTGTATATTTAGTTGGGAGTTGCAATTCTTTAACCCTAGTAATTAAGTTTTTGTTTGTATCCTCGGTCATGTCTTCTTTGTGGCTAAATAATTATTTTACAGCTCCCTGAAAGCCAGTTGATTCTCCACTCAGGCTTTAGTTTTGAATTCAAGGCTTTCAGTGTGTCTGTCTTTTTTTATGCTTTATGATTAATCAGAAAAAGCTCACTCATTATGCAGTTTTTATAATCATCATCATCATCATAGTGACAAAAGGCTTCACTACCACATGTTCTGCAAATGCCTTACCCTCCACCAGTTATCCTGTAACACTATTAGCAATAATTTGAAAATTTTGTGGGGTGGGGTGGGGGGTAACTGGCTGGTATGGGGATCAAACCCTGGACCTCAGTGTCAGTAACACACTCTAACCACCTGAACTAACCAGCCAGTCCCTGAGTAATTTTAACACTAATACAAGCTACAAAGTAGCAGTGTCCCATTTTATTCCAAGTAAATTCTTTGTTTGCATCCATCAAATATAAGAGCAATAGTTCTACATCCAATTTAGAGTGTCTGTTTCTTGAAGCCAGATTTGGTAAAAATTAAAGTAGCAGAAATTGTCCAGGCAGGAAACAGTACATTCCAAGGGGTATTTCAACAGTTTAATGTAGGAATTATTTACATAGGTGTGAACAGAGTAAAGGAAAGCAGTAGGGGATGGAAAAACACCTGGGGAGAATCATTAAAGGGAAGCCCTTAAACCCCTAGGCTTGATAGGCAAGGGTAGGGAACTATTAAGAGAAACTTGCAAGAGTTTTGCTCATAGCATAGAAGTTTCCCAACAGTAACTGTAGCTAAAATAGTGGACTATGCCGAACCATGACCCATGTTGGGTGGTTGGGAGAAATAAATTAGCAGATTTCTCTCACCTCTGCTCTACTGCTAGCAACTTCCAATGGGCAAATTCAACTACAATCCAGAGGACAAGAGAGCCCGGTTGATGAAGTATGTAGAGATAATTCCCCAGGCACAGAATAGGACAAAGTGTGGAGACTAGGTCTGAATTGGCAATGGGCTGTAAATGGCACCTTTCTCTGACTCTCTGACCCCCCTATTCAAAATTGTAACATTACCTCCCCCAGCACTGCTTCCTTAGGCTACTCTACTTTTTTCTGTAGCGCAAATCATTTTAAATACACTACATAATTTACTATTTTGTTTATTGTCTGTCTCTTTAACTAGCGTGACAGCTTCATGAAGCAGGAATTTTCCTGTTTTGCTCATTGCTACTTCCCTAATGCCTGAGTAATGGCTGGCATGTAATAGGCAATCTATAAATAATTGCTGAATAAAATTCTATTTCAGGCACAACTAAAATTGTTCAAATTTATGTGCTCAGAAATTGTCCAAAGGCTTAAGGAAGACTGTGCCCATATATTCTGCTATAATTATAATGACCATTTTACAACTTAATAGTAAATAAAAACTGTTTTCAAAATATAGTAAAACAATTTATAACAATCCTATGTCTACTGTTTTAACTTTTTGGTGTTTTAGGACTTATTAAAAGGCTAGTGCTTTAAGATTTTTAAAAGTCTGATAAACATACAGGAGAATGATCCAAATCAGCAGTTAAGATGGTTGAAAAAGCTGAATATACTGCCTCCTTCCATTTTGCCATTATTCATTATTACAAGGCTATTGTGCAACCTTAGAAAATATAAGAAAGCAAAAGTAAAAATATACCCATATATCTGATTGCTCACACAGGATGACTGCCAACTTTTTGCAGTGTATTGTGTAACACACTACATAAAAACAAGGCCATATTATATATATTCTTACTAATCTACTTTTAAATTTTGCTGCGGTAAATAATGTAGCAGAGATACTTCCCGTATCATTAAACCTGTAATAAATTTTTTTATTAATTACTGTTAATAAACAGTTGTTCTATTTATAGATATTTAGCTGTTAACTATTATGACTTTATATGTTTAATTTTTCACACTTAATTAAACACTGATTTTTGGATACTGGGCTATTTTCCTATTTAAAAAAATTTATAAACAAGACTAGAATGAACATATTTATTTATATATTACTGTACAAAATTCCTTATATTTTCTTGGGATGAATTCCCAGAAACAATTTTCTTATTCAAGGTGGCCCTGCTCACAGAGATAGCAGTTTCCTTCCAGAAACTGTGTACCAATTTACATGCTCTACAAAACCACAGGAGAATGCAACACTTGATATATTTTCATCAAAGTTTTACAATATAAGAAAAATAGCATAACATTTTTGTTTTTTATAAATTTATATAAATTATTGATGATTATTTGTGTTTAAAAAAATCAAATGATAGAATAAATGTCTGATGGATTTAAAAGTAGTGACACTGCCATGCAATCAGAGACATCCACAAAAAACTTCAATTTGCTGAAATATTATACATACACATCTGAAGACTTTTATCATCCCTGAGTTTTTTTAGAGGAAGACCGAAAGTCAAATGGAGTCTAAGGTATTTCATTATACTATTACTGATATGTCAGGTTCATTAACAACCAAGTATCATCTCCTTGGAAGCTATCAAGGCACATATTCGCAACAGAGATATTATTACAGTCAGTAATTGCTCTGTAGCTTAAGCTGTCTCCACCTCCTGAGTTTTTCTTGGTGTTCTCCTTACAATTTAAAATTTATGCTCCCAGGTCTAACTCCTTTCTTATGAATTCTTCACTCTGTTACTTTAACAGTGTGGTAACTTATTTTCAAACTTAATCTAATTTTCCCCACATTTTTCTAAATGTCAGGCTGTTGTGCCTGATGAGATTGTAAATTCCTACATTGCAGACCAATAGAGTGGATTGCCTGGATAGGGCTCCATAGTGCTCAACACATGTTGGCCATTAAAAGATTATCAACATGTACTCATTAGTGAGTTCTGTGAAGAGACTACTTGTTAGGCTTTACCTTTTGTTGAAACAAGGATAACAAAAAGTTTTGAAATTCTTCATCATGTTGAAATAATCCAGTATTCTAAGTGTACTGAACTACTCAGTTCTTTAGTTTCTGATCTCTGGATTATGTCTCCCCTGCTCCTTTTACTTCTTGGCTGCATTGTTACCATTTCATGGATGGTTCTTTGCCACATTTGGGAAAGAGCATAACTTCTCAGCATGTTTTTGCAGTATGTTATGTTTTTGTAGCATTCTAAATTTTTTTAAGTAGCTGTTTTTTCAGAATCATTTTCTATTTATTTCAGCAGGTCTGTAATCACACACAGTACATTATTATTTCAGTAGGACATGAAAAACAATAACAACATTGATCGAAAGAGCCTGAGGAAAGACATGATTGCAACTCAGGAAAACAAAAGACAAAAAAGCAGATGAACAGATATGGTTTATTATAACTGAAGACTGAGAGGTCACTGCAGCTGAAATGATCACAAGAACAGGTGTGTTTTTAAACAACACTGTCCTATTTATTTATTTTCTTTCTTGTTTTATAAAAGTAATACATGTGTATGACCACTGGAGAAAGTTTGAAATATATATAAAAGGAAAGATAAAAAACTATGCCACCTAAAAAAGTCTCTTTTAACATGTGAATATCACAATTCAAAAAAACTATGACATATCATATTTTATGAAATTTAAAGTATTTTATTAGCATTTTACAATACATAAAAATTACTTAGTATATAATTTAGAAGCTTTAATGCTATGTAAATAATGTGTGTTTAAAAGATATTTTATTGTACGTGAAGCTGAATTCTGGTTTTGTACCTAATTTTTTACTTATTTCTAATTAATTTTGAGGATATGTTTCTCAAAATGAAATCACTGTGCTAAAAAATATGAACATTTAGATAACCATTGCTAATTTTCCTCCAGAAAAGTTGCTGAATCTTTGACAGCAAATTGTGACAATGTCTGTTTCTTTGAATCATCACTAGCATTTAGATACCTGTTTTGTAAGCTGAATTGCGTCACTCCCAAAAGATACATTGAAGTCCTACCCCCAGGTATCTGTAAATGTAGCCTTATTTGGAAATTGGGTCTTTGCAGTTTAATCAAGTTAAGATGAGGTCATACTGGATTAGAATGGGCCTTGAATGCAATGCTGGTGTCTTTACAAGGTTATGCAAGCTTTGGAGACAGAGATACAGAGGAAACCTGGGGAATAAGGCACTATGAAGATGAAGGCAGAGATTGGAGTTATGCTGCCACAAATCAGGAAATGCTAAGGACTGCTGGGAGCCACCAGAAGCTAAAAGAGGTACGAGGAATTCTGCCCTAGAGCCATGGGAAGGAACATGGCCCTACCAATAACTTGATTTTAGACTTCTAGCTGTCAGAACAGTGTGCAAATGAATTTCTATTGCTTTAAGCCATCCAGTTTGAGGAAATGTGTTACAGCAGCCTTAGGAAACCAATACAATAATCTCAATTTAAAAAAAAAAGAAAGAAAGAAAAAGAAAACCCAAGTTCACCATTACTTAGGCATTTTGAAATGAATGTCATTTAACATTAGTAAAGAGAAGTGTTTTTTCTTATGCTTGTGGCAGAATGGATGTCGTTTTGCATGTCTGGTCTTTCAGATTGGCTGGAAGGGTCTAAGAAGGCCGTTTAGGTAGACCCCTTGTTTACTGCTTCTTCTTTATGACAGATTTTTTCTTACTATGGTTTTCTAACTTACATTTGTGAGGTCCTGTTCACCCCCTGTCAGGCCTTAAAAACTAATGCCACCTTAAGTGACATTACAAGTGGCGCCATTATGGGCCCACAAGGGGGTATTAACGTGGCAGCCTAAGACAGCACCGGGAGGAAGTAGGGTGGGAGTGTCTGCGGGAACCTTGCCGTAGCCCTTATTGGCCAAATACGTGCTTCTGCACTCGTGAACACTGTGTGATTGCAATAGCTAGGCATTGAAACAGGATGCATGCTCTTGACCTTTAAGCTGATAGGATTACGTAATAAAACCTCCCTTTCCCATTTGCCTTTAAAAGCAAGTGCTTGTGTGACAGTAAACGGAACTGGTCGACAGAACCCCCGCCAAGTCTGAGTGTCCTTTAACTGGGCTGGTTGGGGCCAGTGGCTGTGCTCACCTCTCTTCACGGCTCTCTTCCCCCGTCTCCTTCCAAAGGGGACAGGAGGGAAAGAGGAATCCGGGCCATTTGCTCGCCCACCAAAAGGAACGAGGCTAGGGCTGTTCGGGTCGGCCGGCGGTGAACCCGACAACCCCCCACCCCCACTCACCCAAAGAGTGCCATGGGCACAGAGTTGTGTGAAAGTTTGGGTTGGGGGTTTTACTTTACATGTAAGACTTTTATTTACCACCAAAGCCCTGGAGTGGGGAAAATTCCCCTGTCATTGCACTGGGACACAGAGAGCTATTTTTTAGACTCTCTTCTTTGTTTGTCTTGAATGGACAAACCTTGTGAGTTCCAGCTTTATTTAGCAGTCTCATTTCCAACTCTACACTGAATTCAGATCCAAGGCCATGTTTTCTTTTGCTGTTGGCCATTAAAACTCCAGCCTCCTAGATGCCAGGGTCTATATTTGGGTCTAAGTTCTCCTCCCAAACCACGGACTAGTGAATTTTCCATTTTGTCTATACATTTCCTTTTCATTTCTGGAATGAAATGAAGTTTCAAGTTTCTTTCTGGAAGCTTTAAGTCTTTTCTTTCCTTTTTTTTTTTTTGGCGGCTGGCTGGAAGGGGGATCCGGACCCTTGACCTTGGTGTTACTTGCACTGTGCTCTCCAAAGTGAGCTAAACAGCCAACCCATTTTCTTTCTTTATAGTTCAGCCATGATAGGAAGAAATATGTAATGTTCACTATTTCTTTTTGCTTTTACATAGTATAGCTAGTGTTTGTATCTCAAGCAAACACACAATTTTCCTGTATTTTTCCAAATGATCCTAAATTAGATGGTGACACATTTTTCTACATTTTTGGCTTTGGAATACCATTACATTTTCATCCCACTGCCTCCTTTTGTAATTCACTTTCAATCTTAATGGAATAATTTCTGCAATCGATTTTTCAGAAAGTGTTTTGGGAGTAAACTGAGTTCCTGTATGGTAGGAAAATGTCTTTATCCCATACATTGATGAGAGTTTAACTGAATATAGAATTCTTCAGTCAAAATTGTCTTCAACAGCTTTGATGGCCAAACAAATTTTACTCTGAGTTATCCCACGTGCCTTACTGTTCTCAGCTTCTACTCCTTTTAGGACTGAAGTAATCTTGATGTTGCTGCCACCTTTTGTGGTAGCATTCTTTCTCAGGCTTTTACTAACATTCTAGATTGCCAAGTCACCTTCAATTTTATCATCTAGTCTTAGTTTAATAGAAATCCTAATAATTTCTGGCATTTAGACTTCCTCTTTTTGTTTTAAAATATACATGATCACTCACATTCATAAGTATTTGCTTATGATTATATACCCACAAAAATTTTGCTACCATGACTAAGATTTTGGGGGGAGTTGTCTCTTCTTAGTCATTCCCTGTAATTAAGCTTATTGGAGTTCCTAATGAGCACTGCAATTCCCTTGTTAGATTTAAAACCACACTCAGAGCCCACACTTGTATTGACAGTCTAAGTCTTTGTCTCATCATGGTGAGCCCTATACACTACTCTCTGCACTTTCATTTGCTGACTGGGTACTATTTTAAAAGAACAGATATCCCAATCAATACCATTACCCCTCACCCAGCAAAATGTGATTCCCTGGTGACTCTAGTTGCTGGATTTATCTCCACCAAATTGACCTACCTTTAATTCAGAAACTAGTCAAAATCATACCTATGTTGATCACATCCTTTTGGGTCATAGAATTTGGTCTGCTGTCCATCTATCTTAATTAGTAAGTTTCTCCAGGCCTATCTGTTACCAAGCAAGGGCTTGCTGCATGATGCACATAGAACCCAATACTATGGCACCAGAGAAAAGGCTTTATTATAGGGTCAACTGGCAAGGAGACAGGAGGCAAGGCTCAAATCTGTCTCCTCATTCTAGAGTCTGGGCATGTTTTAAAGGCTCAGGGAGCAAGGGAAAGAATGAGGAAGTCTCAAGCTAGCCGAGTCCAATTGTGCAATTTTACACAAGTCCCTATTTGGTCCACGTACAAGGTCTTCCTTCCTGTGGGACCATTCGCTTTGGAATTGGCTCCAGCGCTTAAGTTTCCAGCCTTTTAGTTCTGCTAGTGGGAACTTTGTTACTGTAGTGCTCAAGGTCACAACTTTCCTCCCCTGATTGGGCTCAGTGGGTTTCCTGCAAAGCAACATGTTAGAACCAAAAAGTAAGACCAGTTCAAACCAGTTACGTGATTTCAAGTCTTCCAAACTGGTTTGATAAAAAGTTCTGTCAAAACTGGATGCAGCTTTTCTTAACCATGCTAGCTAAGATTTCCCTTCTTTCTTGTAAAGTTCACTTGTAAAGTTTAGTAGCTGATAACAAATCTTCATTTCTCAAACTCTTTGAGTACCTACAGAACTAGCAATAACACTGAGCACTGTAAATAGAAACATGAATAAGAATGATATCCTATTTTGAGATGATTATAATCTAATCAGTGTAATAGATATGTAAATATATGTATAATACAACATTAAAATTGCTGTAATGAATATTTGAAAAAAGTGCTAATAATCTGTCAAGTAATAAAGGCAATGAAATATTAAGTAATTTGTCAAATTAATGAATATTTTAATATCTTTTTCCTTCATGACAATGACTTCTGAAAATGTTTCTTCATGTGTGGCTAGTGGAAAAAACACACTCAGTTTCTCACACTGTATTTTCACAACACGCTTCTGTCACCAGATGTGTGAGATTTCTTCCCACCAGCAAGCAATCAGTTCTCCAGAGGATACCAGCTAGATGTGCTTCATTTCAGTTTTGACACGACCTGGAGACAGCATCAGATCCCACAGGTTAAGGACTTGGTCTGACAAGACTACCTCTACTTCAGAAGCCAGTCACAAATCCGGGCATCCGAAACTTCTGACCAACCAGCTTCAAGTTGGGGTTGCCCCAACCCCACCCCTTTAGGCTTTAATTTGCTACAGCAGCTCACAGAACTCAGGGAAAGACTTACCTAAATTTACCAGTTTATTATAAAGGATATTTTAAAGGAAACTAATAAACAACCAGATGAATAGACATATAGAGCAAGGTCTAGAAGAGTCTCCAGTGCACGAGCTTCTGTTTTTGTGGAGCTGAGGTGAGCTACCCTCCCATATGCAGATGAGTTCAACTTTCCCAAACCTCCCCATACCTCGTCCTCTTTGGCCTTTTATGGCGACTTCATTGGATAGGCATGACTGATTAAATTATTGGCCATTGGCTGTCAACCTACCCTTCAGTCTCCCTCCCCTCCTAGGAGGAGAGATCCTTCTGCATTGGTCTTTCTAGTGACCAGTCTCCATCGCTCAACTCATTAGTATACAGAAAGACACTCCTATCACTTTGGAGATTCCAAGGATTTTAGAAATTCTATGCCAGGAGATGAGGATGAAGATCAAATATGTACTCCATTTGAAAATATCATAGTGGCTTTATTTTTTCCCCGCATTTCAATGTAGCTTCCAGTCTCCATACTCTGAGTCTAAATGATCTAGCCAAAGTTTTATTAGATCTTCTAATTATCTAATGCAACTGCTACTGGAAAGAGATATCTGAATGAATACTTTTAAAAATAAAAGTTAACAGATCTCAGGAGTTAGTACTCAACTAAGATTGCTTGGGAGAGGGCACAGACCTGGAATTACAAACTGTGCAGTTATTAGCATGTATCATGTTAGAGTAATTCAAGCTACAGGTGATCATAAAAATAAATTATAAAGCAAGAGTGAAAGAAAATATTTTGAAACTTAAAATGTAAAATGGCTTCAAAGAAAGTTCAGAGACAAGGTAAAAACTCTAGGAGAGCATTGTCCCATAAAAGTCAGTGACAGAGGTTTTACAGATAGGTGTGATAAACAATGTTAGATTCCAAGGGTTGAATAAAGAGTAGCTGACATTTATCGAACACTTGCTTTTGCTTGCTCAGGTCTGATCTCAAAGCTATACTCTATATAATCTTTAATAAAATTATTTCTTTTTTTTTTTTTGACTGGTAAGGGGATCACAACCCTCGGCAGAGTGTCGTCTGCACCATGCTCAGCCAGTGAGCTCACTGGCCATCCCTATATAGGATTTGAACCCGCGGCTCTCCTGAGTGAGCCATGGGGCTGGCCCAAAATTATTTCATTATTGAAATAAAAAGGAATGAACATTATTTACTCATCAATTCACGTGAATTGACATATTTTACTCCAATATACTAAAATCTATAGGAGTGAGATAACTACTCAAAATGTTTACTATTTTCCCAAGATTCTAACAAATTATAAGCTAGGATTTAATATATATCTATTAATAGATTAAGATCATTATCAAGGATAAATTTACTATTTATTTCTTATTAGGACCTTGCAAGCAATCTACTTACACTCTGTAAAGTACAAGATGGAGCCTCAAGTACAAGTACAATATTCATTCTTTTAAAAATAATCTTCACTCTCTTGCCAGTGCTCCCTGTTGCTGAACCCAATGGGCAGCCAACTTGCAAAGGAGACTGGGAAATCTAATTGTGAGGATCAGCCCCCTTTGATACAGAGTCAGACAAGGGGAAGATGGAGAATAGATGTGACAGAAAATAGTCGAATTCCCAGCACCACATAAAAGCATATCTCTAATTTGATGAGGTTAATTTTACATGGTATCTATCATTGATGCTGAGTGTGCCAGAAAAAAAGAGATTAATATAGGGAGTAGGTAAATCTGCACAATTTTTTCAATTTTCTGCTTGAAAAATTTTATAATTTTTTTCAGGGAAAAATTATATACATTATATTTTTATATTGTATATAGTATATATTATATAAAACACTAATATATATTTTAAATTCATTTATTATATATATTCTCATTCAATATTTAAAAAATTTTAAATCAATATTAGTTTTAATGGGAGTTCTAGAGTTTTTATAGGTGTCAGTAGATTTCTGCACATGGGAAAATAAAAACCACAAAGTGACTTTATTGCCTACAGTTCAATCAAAGACTTGAAGATGAGTCCTCTGAAAAGCTAGTTAATGTCTGTATATCAGGTAAGATCATTACTTACAAGAACTAGCCCACTGTTTAACACAGTTAATGAGTCAAAAGACTGCTCCTGTGTGAATCCTTAAATTGCCTTTCACTTAGTATGTGCTTCCTTCTCTGCTTTATTTTTCCCATGGTAAATATTTTTTCTTTCCTTTATTTTATTGAAATTTAATGGATTATAAATATTTGTGGGGTACAGAGTTGAATATCAACACCTGTATACAATGTGTGATGATCAAATCAGGATAATCAGCATATTCATCGTTATAAAACTTGATCTTTTTTTTGTGATCAGGACATTCGATCTCCTCTCTTCTAGCCATTTGATAACATGAAGTAACAAGATTAATTACAGATGCCTAGCTTGACTGTGCACCAGTAGAACTTATTTTTCCTAATTAGCTGTTTTGTATCCATTAACCAGTTTTTCACTATCCCCCCTCCCCCTTTCCCACCTCTAGTAACCACAGTTTTCTTCTCTCCATCTGCAATTTCAACTTCTTATTTTTTCTCTTTTCTTTTCTTTCTTTCCTTTCCTTCCTTCCTTCCTCCTACTTATGAGGGAGAACATGTGGTATTTCTCTTTCTATACTTGGCTTCTTTCACGTAATATAATTTTCTCCAAGCTCATTCATGCTGCTGCAAATGGCAGACTTTCATTCTTTTTCATGGCTCGGTAGTATTCCATAGTGTATATATATCACATTTTCCTTATCCAGTCATCCATTGATGGACATTTAGGTTGGGTCCATATCTTCGCTAGTGTAAATAGAGCTGTGATGAACATGGGAATGCAAGTATCCCTTCAATATGATGATTTCCCTTCCTTTGGGTATATACCCAGTAGTGGGATTGCTGGATCATATGGCAGTTCTATCTGTAGTTGTTTGAGAAACCTCCATACTCTCTTCCATTATGGCTGCACTAATTTACAGTCCCACCAACAGTGTATAAGGATTTCCCTTTCTACATATCCTTGCCAGAATTTGTTATTCTCTTTTTGATAATAGCCAGTCTAATTGGGGTGACATGATATATGTAGTTTTGTTTTGCATTTCTCTGATGATTAGTGATATCGAGCATTTTTTCATAAACTCATTGGCCAATTGTATGTCTTAGAAATGTCTAATCTGCTCATGTATTAGTCTGCTTCTGTTGCTTAGAAATACCTGAAACTGGATAATTTATAAGAAAACAAAATTTATTGTTTACAATTTTAAAGGCTGGGAAGTCCAAATTCCAGGGAACACATCTGGTGAGAGCCTTGTTGGTGGGTAGTGGCTCTTCAGAGTAAAACAGCCTGTCACATGGTGAGAATAGTGGAGCAGAGAAAGAGCTAATACCTGACTCCTCCTTTAAAACCCTCAGAACCACACCCATGACCACCATTAATACATCAATGGATTAATCTATTTACTTGGGCATGGTCCTTACAATCTAATGACATCTTCAAGGCCCCACCTTTCAATTACCATAATAGGATTTCCCACCCTATTAACACTGTCACAGTAGGCATTGAGTTTTCAATCCACAGCAGCTTCTTTGCTCATTTTTTAATTGGGTTATTTGCTTTTTACTGTTGTTTGAATTCTTTGTATATTCTGGATATTAATCCTTTGTCAGAAAATACAGCTTACAAATATTTTCTCCCACACTGTAGGTTGTCTGTTCACTCTGTTGATTGTTTCCTTTGCTATGCAAGAAGCCTCTTAGTATGATATAATCTCATTTGTTTATTTTTTCTTCTGTTGCCTGTATGTTTGAGGTCTTATTCGTAAAGTCTTTTCCCAGTCCTTCATCCTGAAGTGTTTCCCCTGTGTTTTCTTCTAGGAGTTTTATAGTTTCAGATCTTTGATTTAAGTCTTCAATCCATTTTGAATTGGTTTTGGTATATAGCAAGAAATAAGGGTCTAGTTTCATTCTTCTACACATGGATATCCAGTTTCCCCAGCATCATTCACTACAGAGGCTGTCCTTTCCTGAATGTATGTTCTTGGCACCTTTGTTGAAGATCAGTTAGCTATAAGTACATGGATTGATTTCTGGGTTCTCTATTATGTTCCATTGGTCCATGTGTCTGTTTTTATAACCAATTCTATTTGGTTACTACAAATGTACAATGTAGCTACAAATGTGGCTGTTTTGGTTACTACAGCTTTGTAGTATATTTTGAAGTCAGGTAGTGTAATGCCTCTGGCTTTATTTATTTTGCTCAGGATTGCTTTTGCCATTCAGTATCTTTTGTTGGTGAACTTATCTTGGAAGCTCTGTTGCTCATCATTTGCTTCTTCTGTTTGGGTGGGTAAATTCAATTGCAGAAGAAGGAACAGTATGACACAGTTTGTTGTGGTGATCAAACTTCATTTTGTAATCTAGTTGTATTAGAAATAAAGAGAATACTGGGAGTTTATTTCTGAATTGGTTCAGAATACACTGAGCATGCTGGGCCATAAACCTTGAGAAATAAACTCTGGAACTAGAATTTTGGGACAAATTATGCAGAGAGATGGAAGCTTATGATAAAATACAGGGGCATGTTTAATAAGCACAGTCTCCATGAGTCTTCAATTTTTTCATGAGACAGAGAACTCAAAAACTCTGACATAAGTGTGTGTTGTTTTGAGCTATGAAAGTTTGTAGTAATTGTGGGGGCAGCAATAGAAAACTAATACATGTGTGTTGGGTGGAAGAGGAAGGGACAAGAAACCAGGGAAGAAGCACACAGGTAAAAGCAATCTTGTGCCTAACGTTCTAGTCCTTACGTGAATGGGAAAGAGGGCCTCCTGGTTGCTCTTTTACTGTGCTTCATAACATATATAAAACATTTTATATTTTTTCTTTTGCATGTATCTTGTATCACATTAAGACAGTTTAAAACTCTTGTACTGTTTCATTCATGGTTTTGTGGCAAAAATGGGTTATAGTAATTTGCTGATCTTTTCAAATGAAACTCCTTTCACGAAAAAGATGCATATTGCATAGTTTATTTTCACAATAGGCATGCAGGTGTTAGGTTCTCTTTCAGGCTTATTGATTGCTGTCAATTGAACACTTCCAAGAAACTTGTAACATTAGAAACACTGAAAATTTGTTTCCCCATTATACTTAAGAAAATAATTAAAAAACCCACAATATATGCAATATTTGCTTTACTTTTGGTCCTTTACATTTTTGAGTTAGCATGAAGTATGGTATTAAAAGAATAGATGCCATTTAACAACATATGTTTATTGAGTACCTACTATGTGCCTGGCTTTCTGCATTTGGTGGTGACCAAAACAACTAAAGCTCCTGCCCGTGCCTAACAGTCTATAATTACAATGGAAGGATGTATTGTCTTTAATCTATACAATTGGAAACTGTATTAGTTTCCTAGGACTGCCATGATAAATTACCACAAAGTTGGTGGCTTATGACAGTAGAATTTATTTTCTCACAGTTTTGGAGGCAAGAAGTTTAAAATTAAGGTGCTGGAAGAAATGAGTTCTCTCTGAAGCCTCCAGGGGACAATTTTTCATTGCCTCTTCTAGCCTCCTAAGGCTCCAGGCTTTCTTTAGCATGTAGCTGCATTACTCTAATCTCGACTCTATTTTCACTTGGCTGTCTCTTTTCCCCATATCTTCTCCTCTGTGTATCTCTTATAGGACACTTGTCACTGAATTTAGTACCCACCTTGCTACTATAGATTATCTCATCTTCAGATCCTTAACTTTACAGCAGGAAAGACCCTATTTTTAAATAAGTTCACATTCACTAGTTCCGGGATTAGGATGCAGATGTATCTTTGAGGGGCCATCATTTAGCCCACTACAAATATTAGCTCCGAATTCACAGCACAGAAAATGTAATTATAATATATTATCAATCGAATTATAGAATGACATGACACCTTATACTACTTTGTATACCTAAATACCTAAACAACAAATGGGAATTTTTTCCTCTAATACAATTAAAAATTTTTAAAGCAAAGAAATGGTCCCTTGATTTATTTTCAACTTGGCTCATAGAAATTTATGTTCTTTTAAACATTCATCATCTACAGAGTCATTCTCCATCAGGGGTTGGACTATAAAACATATCTTCTGAGTAAAGCGTTTAGCACCTCTCACCTTGTACATGAGAAGGGGATTCTGAAGTTTATGAAAAATACTGATATACCTATTACCTTCATAACTCACACTAAATATCAAAAGTGAAAAATTATTTATACCTCAGAGAGAGAGTGAGAAAGAATTATAGGTTTAAAATACTAAAAATGAAAAAATCACTGGTTAGTAATAATATGGAAAAATCTCATATCGAAATCTCCTATCGAATTATCTATTGAATATATTCCTCTGTCAAAACTAAATACTTATGCTTACTGTTTTGCAAACTGTGCAACAATCCTTGGAGCTACAGTGGATGAAGTTTGGTTAACTCAACACACCTTAAAACTTTTGTCTGTTCACATAATCTAGTAATCATAGGCTTAAGCAAGCCTATGTGGTGCTTAAGCACCTTGTGGGGCTTCTGTTCAATTTCTTTGCACAATTTCTTTACAATATTATTCCTAAGTCTGAATTTAAAAACATCAAGAATATATAACATCTTTTTCTTTTTCCTGTATTGAGAGCTGCTTAAAATTTAGGTGACATACTTCATGTATTCTAAAAGAAAAACAGAGTAATAACACGTTGTCTAACATCAATGATAACAATATCTTCTTCAAGATCTGCATGGACCAAATTGTCATTGTAATATAAAAGGTTTGGAAGAACCAACACACTGGAAAAATCTGTGAGTGTGAGAGTGTGTGTGTGTGTGTGTGTGTGTGTGTGTGTGTGTGTGTGTGTGATTTGAGGGACACAAAGGAATATGCATGAGAAAATGTGTTCTGTTTATTAAATATTTCTTAGAGTTCACAAATAGAATGTATGACTTTTAGATTAGTGTAAATGTGCTAACATTTTCTTCTTCCAAGTGTGAAGCCAACATTTCTTGGACTAGTCCTTCAAATTTTGATGGTTTATATCTAATAACAATGTTTGGATTCCTCTTCTTTTAAAACACATGTATGATGAATACAGGATACATGGCTTTCTTTGTAAATTTCTCCTTCTGTTATAAGAGCATGCTTTGATTAAAGGGCCACTACTTTGGAGATTTGAGCACAATGAAAAAAATTTGAAAGAATAACATGGGGTTTAATAAATATAAAATTTTGAACTGCAGTTTGAGACATCTGATGGATTTACAGTATACTCAGATTTACTTAGCCTGTCAGCCAAACTGAAAGAGTTGTCTGTAATTCAGAGTGCTGATCCAGAAGCATCCATGAGAAAGAGAATGACACTGAGTTCAGAAGTTTGGGTCCTACACTGCATCATTCATATCCATGTCACCATAATGAATGGAATGTAATTGAACACTAATGCTGTCTAAATCCAGCTGACAAGGATATGCAGTCATATCACAATCTAAGGCTACTTGTTTTTTCAGCCGACCACTTGACAGCACGACAAAAGTCAAGATCTACCACTAATGGTGAACAACATCCTATAATGATTCCATGTGGGCTGAGGAGGGACTTTTGCATGTTTGAGAAAAGCAAATGTATCCCAAAATTGTAAATCTCCAAGCATTTTTGTCTGAGACCTAATCTAGACATATTTTATTTCCTTTCATAAATCATTAGCATTAACTTAACATTAGAGGAAAATACCTGTGGATGTTAAACTCGGCCATAAACAGAGAATGTAAAGTTAAAAAAATGATAACCCTCTGTGGTTTCTTGATGTATTCTTTGCAAATAAATCAACCTGTATGCAAGGAATCATTTAAGCAGAAAAATATGATGAATTCTGTTCAGGAGTATCGATAATTCATCTTAAAAGAACATGCTTTATAATATTATCTATAAAAATAATATTGTCTGATTTAACCTTTATTCTTTTTTAAAGAAGATGACCTCAGGATAAATTCTTCTGAAGTTAAATAAAAGGAATTTTTAAAAAAATTTCATCTTTCATGAATTAGAAGTTTGTCTCTATTGCTTTTCTTAATCACTAAGTTAAACAGCCACTGCAGTAATAATACTAACAATAAGACACATCAAGTCCAGCGGAAGAGGTTTTGTTTCTTTTGTTTCGAGCAAGTTTAACACGCTCCAGTTTTTCTGAAATACATAAACGGTACACTAAGCTAGTTTAAGAATGATATTATGATTTATGGCTTCTCATGTTTACACTGAATCTCTATTTAATTGCCAGTATCTGGTTGTCAGAAAGTCACATAATTATGAGAGATAAAACCAGAAATTTAGGTTCCTTTAGGACATTTGTAAGAGTAGGTCTAATTAAAACACATCAGTTACCAATATCACTTTAAAAAGTGCTTTCAAATACAATTCACCCTTATCACAAAAATTCTTTGGGAGTCAAACATTCTTCTTCACCACAGCAATGACTTAACAATGAATTACATGAAAAAATTATTAAGACCAAGAACAATTTTATTCTGATAAATGTAATGGAAATCTAATCAATAATGGATATTACAAAAATTGGGTCTAAAATGGAAATGATACACACACACACACACACACACACACACACACACACACACACACACACACACACATATTGTCTTGAAATACATTTATTTATTTTGAGATGATTTGAAGACTTCCTTTTCTCAATTATATGAGATTTGGTTAGGTTAAATGAAGTTCAATGTTATACTACATTTTCCCTTTGATTCCCAAAGAGCTTATCTGTTACATTTCCACGAAGGTAGATTTGAAAAACTTTGGAAAAGTATTTATTTTTTTTAATAGCCATAGTAAATTTGTCATATGGCCACCATTTAGCATATTTTCATTACTCTGATATAACTTGATATTAGAATTGCCTTGTTTTGCTGTCTTATCAATATATAAGTATACTTCACCCAACTGTACAAAGTTTTCTAAATCTACTAGGCTACCAGACCTTTTAGCTACAAAAACTTATTGCTGTCACTCGTATGAGAGTATTTCAAAAAATTCATGAAAGCATTTGTATTATCTTTTAATTCCATTTTTCCACGAACTTATTGAAACACAGTCGTATTTACTAAAAAATCACTTTATTTATATATAATATTCACTATTTCCATAAAAATTTCCTTTATTTGTGTATGTGGGGGAGGATGAACCTGTTTGCTACTAGGAAGAAGCTGTAAAAGCAACCATTTTACTCCTTCCTCTGTGAATTTTGTGTATTTTGTCCATCACTGAAGCCATGAGCATAGAGGTGAGGCAGCTGTGTACTGGAGAATCAAGATTTTCAAAGGCTAGCAAAAACAAAGCACCAAAAAGTGTAATTCATCCTTTTATTCTTATTAGTTATATTTATTATAATTTTTTCAAATATATGCAAAAGTAGAGGGCATGATAAAATAAGACCCAGTTATGTATATTCTAATTTCAACACTATGTTTAATTTTATTCATCTCTTGCTTCCCCTCAAGATTACTTTTAGCATATCAAAGATGTATTATTTCATCTGTACACATACTTCAATATATCTCTAAAAGTCAAGTATTCTTTAAGCAAAAAACATAACCACAATATGATTATGACAACTAAAAATGAGTAGTAATGTCTTTATCTGATTAGTTTTCAAATACTTAATTTTTTACTCTTTGGAATTTTCTTACCTAAATTCTTCATGATTGGGCTGCTATTGCTGCTGGAAGACAGTTACATCAACAATAATAATAGCAGTCAATAGTAAATTAATAAACGTTGAAACAGGAACTATGACTCAGGTCCTATGCTAATTACTCTATATTTGGGTCAAAATTTTAGTCTTCTTAAAAACACTTGGTAGTTGGTATTATTATCTCCATTTTTTTTAGATTGAGATCTACATGAAATAAGTTACTAAAGTCATGGATTTAAGTGGCAGAAGTGGTATAATTCCAGGTATCTCATTCCAGTACTGATACTTTTTTAATCCACCTCCATATAATTTCATCTATTTGAGGGTAGAGGACTGGAATTATACCCAAATAAATATACCACCTTTTTCTATAATTCCAAATGTATTTAAGTATGTGAAATTTCCTTCCTTCTTCCCTTTCTTCCTTTCCCTTCCTCCTTTTTACCCTTCCTTTCTTGATAGTAAATATCCTCAAGTTTTACCCACCAACTCAGGAATGCCTATTCACTTAATACATTTAGTAGGAGTTTCTATTTTATTTTCTGCAAAATAGTTGATATACACCTTGACAGATAAATTCAATGATAAATGTTTTTTCTATCTAGCTAGCTAAAATAATTCAGAGAGCAAGAATATTTGAGAACTAATTTTAAAAATATATTTTGACATATAATTGGTTCTACATATATTAAATTTAAGCTGGCTGGTTCGCTCAGTGGTTTAGAGTGCACCTTATAACATCAAGATCGAAGGGTTCGGATCCCTGTACTGGCCAGCTGCCCCCCAAAGTAAATAAGTAAACTTAAAATTAGGTTTCATAATTGACATTGAATATAATATGAAAAACTTACCAGTTTTATGGTCCCCAAACTATCGGAACTATAAACAAATAAGGAAATGTACTAAAATCAGTTACCGGCAGGTAAGATATGTGTGATGACTGAAGCAAAGGAAACTCATTTTAGAATGTACTGGATTGAACTAAACTGTAAAAGAACCTTGTTTGAAAGTGTATATGTGGTTGTGAGTGCTCCTGGATAGTTAACTGCTTTGTATTTTTATATTTTTCCCTAGTGCCTTGCATTGCTCTGAGGTGTCAAAGTGAATATTGATAAATTAATCACCTTTCTGAAGTGATTCCTGCATGTGGATTCCTTACTTCAGTTATTAGTATTGTCTACTACTTGGAAGATATTCTGCCAAGCTTATCGGGGGATATGAGGATTAATAAAGTTCTGTATCCTCAAATGGAGAGCTTGAAAAAAATACTATTAAGGAGAACATGTGTTAAATATATTTATAAAGTTTTGAATGTGTTCTAAAGAAGGGAAATCATAGCTACAAATTGAGGAGAAACAAGGATAGGTTTGGGGACCTGGTTTTTTATTAATTTTTTTGAAGCCCTGTTTCTTCAGCTAACCGGGCTGTAAAGCTAAAAGGCATTTTAAATTTATTTCTGTGTGTTAGACTCATTTCTAATAAGATGTCATCGCTACAGATTCTACCTCGGGACCATTTCTTCATTCACAGTCAGCACAATAAATCAGGACCTTAACTCATTTCTAAATTTTCAGTTTCTCTGTTGAATCTAACACAGTTGCCAGACTGATCTTCCTTAAGAGCAGTTTTACACCGTTATTAGAATTAGGGTTTATGGGAAACACAGATGAGAGAACGATAATTCTTTGAAAAGCATTTAACGCCTCAAAAATCAAGATGTTATTGTGTAGGCCTGTGATTCTCAAACTTTAGTATGCATGAGAGTCTCATGAAGGGATTATTAAAACACTCATTGCTGGGTCCTGCTTCTACATTTTTTAATTCAGTAGGTCTGAGGGGGAGCCTGTGAGTTTACATTTCTAAGAATTTCACAAATACTGCCAAGACTGCTTTTCTCAGGACCATACTTTGAGAACCATTGGTCTATATTACATTCACTAGCATGATGAGTAGAGAAAGCACTGGACTCAGGAGAAGATCTAGGTCCTCTTTAAGATGTTCCATTTGCTAGAACTGTGAGCTTATGGAAGTTGGGTGGTCTCTGAAGATTTAATTTTATTATTTGGTATATATTGGATTCAGTTGTGTGCTAAAGCTCACTTAAACTGGCTTTTGAGAACCACTTTTGTGAATCTATTCTAAATGCTGGGTTCAACCACATCACTGAAACTGATATCAGCCATGGTATGAGTATTTATATCATGAAAACAGACAATTGTTACAGATCAGTTTTTCTTTCTTTTTTCTTTTTCAGAAGTAGGAATTTTATTTCTTCCTTCAATGTTCATTATCCATAATTACATTCCCTTCCACAGGTATCTGAGCTCATGTATATACTTTAAACTGTACTCTTTGTAGATGGTAATAAGCACATAGGTATAAAACAAATAGTACAGAATTTGTTTTTACGTAAATGGAATCGTACTCTACGTATTTCTCAACCAAAGATGATTTTGTCCGTAGGGGTCATTTGGTGATATCTGGAGGTATTTTTGGTTATAACAATTAAGGGTAGTGGGTGGTTTTACTAGCATTCAGTGGGCACAAGCCAAGGATACTGCTAATTATCCTACAATGCAAAGGACAGCCTCTGACTGCAAGGAATGATCTGGTTCCAAATTTTAATAAGGCCGATGTTGAGAAATCGCTTTCTACAATGTTCTGTTACTAGCTTTTTTATTCTAAATGTCTACATATAGATAGATCTACTTCATTTTTCAAGCAACTACTTAGTATTTGTTTTTACCGTGTGAATTTCCATAATGTATTTTTATTTTAAATTATGAACTATTCCTTTACTGTTTTAATGGTGTTAATATCTTATTTGTATTTATCTGTTCTTTTAAAAAATATTTATTTTTTACTTGAGAAATAAAAATTGTATATTTTTACGGTGTACAACATGATATTTTAAAATATGTTACATTGTAGAATGACTAAATTGAGCTAATTAACATGTATTGCATCACATACTTACTGCTTTTTGTCGTGAAAACACTTAAAATCTACTCTAAGAGATTTGCAAGTATACAATACATTGTTATTAACTATTACCATGTTGTACAATAGATCTCTGGAATAACTTTAGTTTTCCTTTATTAACATTTTGTAGAAGAAATTATTACATAATTATAGTACACCATTGATTAGATCCATATTAATATTCATAATCTTTTAGATACTATAATAATTTTGAAACCTCTTACTCCCTTTTGAATCATCTATTTTTCTCCGAGCAAAAGATTGCATTTTCTCACTATTGTTAAAACTATTATGAATCTAGACTGAGAAGCCAATTGATGCGGAAGCAAAGACATTATTGATAATGTTTTGGTTTAAACTGTTACCATCTTTCTGGAAACTTCTATACAATGATGCATAAACACAAGAAAATAAAAGGGGGAGAGTTTGAAGTAATTGTAAACCATGCTTTCCTGGTTTTCTTTTAGTCAAAATGCTGGATGTTTGATGCATGCATACTAAAGTTTTAGAAAATCAGATTCTAGGCTCTCTTCTCTTCAAACGTTATACTTTCTATGAAGAAAATTTTATCCAATGGCATTTTTTAACCCACATTGTTTGAAAATGATTCCCAAATTTGTATTTCCCATTAAAAATCTTTGCATTGAGCTCCAAGCCCACAAAACCTACAAGTTACCTGATATTTCCATTTGGATAATATGAACATAGTTCTAATTCAGTATGTACAAAAAATTTTATGATCTACCTAAATATTGTCCTCTTTAACATTTTTACATCCTCATTACATTCTCTATTTAAAACACCCTTTGAAATCCTTCCACTTCTCTGCATTTGAACTGCTATCTCTCTAAGCCAAGCCGACCTTCTCTTTCTTAGACTAGTTTGTTAATTAGTCTCCCTTATCTACTCTTATCTCCCCCCCAATACACTCTCCTCACTAGATGTCCATTACAAATCCAAGACTGATAACACTTCACCTCTTAAAATACTTCATTGATTTCCTCTGCTTTTAGGATAATAATCAAAAGCCTTAATGTATCCCACAAACTGTTACATGGCCAACAAGCATGAACTGATTCTTGTCTATTTCTCCAGGCACATACCAAACTAATACTCCTCTGGATCTGTATATGACAACCTTACTGGCTTCCTTTCAATAAATAGTCCCTGTAGGCTCAGGACCTTTGCACATACAATTCCCTCTGTCTTATATCACCTGACTCTCTCATCTTTGCTTGTAATTAGGATCTCAGTTCAAATATGACTTCACTAAGAAACCAATGCCTCCCAAATAACAGAAAACCCCCTTCCCTACAGTGCTTTTTGTTTCATGGCTTTTGTCAGAGTTATAATTTCATAGGCATTTCTGTTTTATTTGATTAATGTCGGTTTTCTCTCAATAGACTATAAGCTCCACAATAGTCTGTTTATGCTCACTATTTATAGCAGCAATACTTAACAGAGTATGTGATACTTAGTAAGAACTCAATACATATTACCAATTGTTAAATAAATGTTATAAAGTGGAATAATCAGAATATATTTTCTCTCTCTGTCTCTCTCTGTCTCTGTCTCTCTCTGTCTCTGTCTCTCTCTGTCTCTCTCTCTGTCTCTCTCTCTCGTAGTTCCCTCCCCTGATAGAGGAGCAAAAGATGTTCATTCCTATAATTGGCAGATAATTCTAAGAACCTCCCCACAAAACCGTACTGTAGTGATTCTTAACCCTGGCTGCATGCATGTTAGAATCATCTGGGGAACTTTTAATAAATACCCATACCAAAGCCCACCACAGACCAATTAAATCAGCATTTCAGGAGGTGGGGCTCAGGCAACACTTTTTTTTTAAAGCTCCCTAGGTGATTCTAATGTGCAGCCGGGGTTGTGAAACATGTTCAGAGGGATGAAACCTGAATACCCATCTGTTCATGAACCACACAAACCATTACTCTTTGCCTAGAAAATTTCTGATTAAATGGTCCTTATATTCCTTCATTCACTCATTCAGTCATTTGTTCATATATCCGTTCAAAACATAATAGTAATTTTAAGTTGTATATTAGTAAATCTTATATGTATCAACACTAATACTAAAGAGTATATATTGTTACTAGAAGCAAAAATTTCTACTAAGAGTTGTGAACAATATACAATGTAGGAAGATACTTTCCAGATTCTGATTTGAACCCCTTCCTCACTCAGGTGATATCATGGGTTTAATCATAAATTTAACCCTAGAATTTTCTCTTTGCCTATCTTCTCATTATACATATTACTTGAACACACAGTAGTCTTTCTCACTGATTGTGCAAATATAATAATAAAGGCATGGTTTATGCAAGAAGACCCATGAACCTTTCTCTAAAATAGGCATATCCACGCACAAATACACATTTCTCCCTTAGTGTGAAAACCAAAGGGGAGCCTTTTAGGTCGCTGTAACATCAGGGAACAGTAGAGATGTTGTTGCAAAAAGAGAAGCTGAGGAGCTGTTGGGGGTGGGCAGGAAGAGTAGAAGTATTTTAAAAGAGACATGGTGAAATCAGGAAGCTTTTTCCTCAAAGGGCAATTGCTGCAGGAGCAACTGAGTCATCCTCCAGCATTGTCTGTCCTAGATACAGCGAACAGGAAGTGAAAGTTCAGTGTTGCTTACTGTCAATTACCGTCCACATAAACAGACACAGGAAGATCAAGCCGTGCCACTTAGCCTTACTGCCCCTGGATGTTTTGATAAATGTGTTAGCTATTTACTCAATATAAATATTAAAGTTACGTACCCCAAGGCCAACTTTTATAGTTTTCCTTTTGAATTCTTCTCTTCTACAAGCACTCTCTGTTCCCACATATTTTCCTTTTGAATTCACCAACCTCCAAGCCCCTTGCCTGCCTCATTTTCTGATTTTGGGAGGGGAAAGTCTCATCCTCCAGGCCCCTCATAAAGGTAAACTTGTTGCCGGGGAGTAATCCCCTTGAGTCACTAATGGATATTCACACATCTGAGAATGCCCTTAAGACGCTTCTGAAGTGGAATGCGATTCCAGCTGTAGCAGTTACATACTGCTCATGTTTCGTGGTTTAGACTCCGGGGAGTTCAACAACTGCCTATTAGCAAGCTGACATGGAAGGAAGCGCTGCAAATCTCACAAGCAATGATAAAGAGATGCTCCTGGAAGAATCAGGGAAGACTGAATTGCAATTAAAAAACAGAACCACGAACCTTGGCCTTTTAAAAGAACAACACCCACAGTAAGTTAATGAAGAACGTGAAAGGATAAACTAAACTGTAAACATTTCTTATATCTCTTTTCAGTTATCTTGGTTGCAAGCAGAATGAAAAAGGAAACTAAACATCAAGAATCCAAATTAGTCTGTAGGATACATCTAAATCTCAAACAAACACCATATCATTTTGAGCTTTTCCAAACATTTGTTTTACATATAATTTGGTCACTCGTGTGAAGACAAAAAGGTAGAGTTTGTAAATCCTGATGTATAAGTACCATTAAAGAAGATTATTTAGGACTTTTAAAAATAGCTGTCCGAAAGGAGTTTAGCTTAATTGTTATAGGAAAAAAATACAGTAAATATCACACAATAGAGAGTTTACTAAATGCCACAGGTTGTATATTAAGCTTCTTAACAACTTAAGAGGTTTTGTTCCTCTACCCATTCGACAGATATGGAAGTGGATGTTTAAAGAGGTTCGATTGTTCAGTGGTGTTCACACGAACATGAAATGGCAAAATAAGGATTGGGACTTGGCTCTGTCTGATGCCAAAGGTGTTTTATATTACCTGATGTTTCCTACCGTGAATTTAACTGGGCTCTATTTGGAGCTGGGGGGTGGGGGAGTTGGGGGTGGAGTGATAAGAATTTCAAGACTAAAAAAGGAAATATCAAATCACAAATGCTTTAACTAGATATTTGAGTTTTTTAAAATGACAATATGGTGAACCGACAGCTTGTTTTCTCCCATTGTTTAAACATAGGCTAATTAAAATTTTGGAATATTTTGGTAAGTTCCCTCACCCTATTCAGAGTAGACTGACTGAATGGTTACATTGATTAATGACTATTTAAAAACATATGCTATGTGGGATGAAGGGAGGGAAGCTCGAAATTTAGGTGAAGGAAAGGAAGAGGGAGATGTAGTATGGTTAAAAAGACATAAGAATGATAAAGAGTACCTTGTTTAATTTATACTTTCCATAGTTTGTTTTATGTATATTATCTTGTTTTATACTTAACAGTATTTCTGAGGAGTAAGATCCACTCTCTGTATAAGGTTCTGGGCTCTCCAAAACAAGAAAAAACAAAAATTGCCATATATAACAAAACAATAGAAGACTATTTTGATTTGACCTAAAGAGAGGTATTAAAATATGAGTATTTTTCAGATTACTAATGTCTCATACTACCAATGCTAAGTCCGTTGAAAATATAATTATGTTCTTTATTGTTAAATGTACCAAACCAATACAATAAAATCAGACTAGGTAGGACCTAGCTATAGCTCAAACTATTTTGAAATGGGGGAAAAAGTATCTATTTATGATTAAGTTTGTAAAGCATTCTCTGTAATCTGTACAATTTAATCATCTTTACAGTTTAAATAGCTTAATAGCTTTACTTGGTACTGCATTGATTATAGGTGAAAAACTTAATTAATAAAATTTACAACTTATCAAGAGCATAGAAAGTACAAGAGAACAACAGACATATGAAAAAATGCTCAACATCACTCAGCATCCGGGAAATGCAAATCAAAACCACACTGAGATACCATCTAACCCCAGTTAGGATGGCTAAAATCCAAAAGACTCTGAACGATAAATGCTGGCGAGGTTGCGGAGAAAAAGGAACTCTCATACATTGTTGGTGGGACTGCAAAATGGTGCAGCCTCTATGGAAAATGGTATGGAGGTTCCTCAAACAATTGCAGATAGATCTACCATACGACCCAGCTATCCCACTGCTGGGAATATACCCAGAGGAATGGAAATCATCAAGTCGAAGGTATACCTGTTCCCCAATGTTCATCGCAGCACTCTTTACAATAGCCAAGAGTTGGAACCAGCCCAAATGCCCATCATCAGATGAGTGGATACGGAAAATGTGGTACATCTACACAATGGAATACTACTCAGCTATAAAAACGAATGAAATACTGCCATTTGCAACAACATGGATGGACCTCGAGAGAATTATATTAAGTGAAACAAGTCAGGCACAGAAAGAGAAATACCACGTGTTCTCACTTATTGGTGGGTGCTAAAAATTAATATATAAATTCACACACACACACACACACACACACACACACACACACAAAACCGGGGGGTGGGGGAAGAAGATGTAACAACCACAATTACTTGAAGTTGATAGGACAAGCAAACAGAAAGGACATTGTTGGGGGAAAGGGGGGAGGGAGAAGGGAGGGAAGTTTTGGTGATGGGGAGCAATAATCAGCCAAAATGTATATCGACAAAATAAAATTTTTAAAAAAATAAATTAAAAAAAAATAAAAAAATAAAAGAAAGTACAAGAGAAGAACACATTTTCAAAGTATGGAAACCTACCTGCTAAAAACAATTATTTTGTCTCCCTGAAAAGACTTTCGGTGCTGAATTTGCAAATGACTTTACAATATTTTTTGACCAAAATCTTTCAGTTGGTTGATTTTAAGTAGAACCAGTGACTACTGCTCTCTATATAATGAAAATTCCTGTTCCACTGCCAGCAATCCATTACAATAATTTGGGGGAAATTTGAACACTTGTATTTTACACTTGCAAGTGTTATTTACCTGGGTTGTCTCAAAAAACCAATGAAGACAGATGAACTCATAGAGTCTAAATTCTGTGTAAGATAGAATGTGTGCAATTTCATTTCTCAATTTTAAAGGAAACTTTGCAATTAGAGAAAAAGAACATTATCTGATAGTTTTTCAGAGAACACTCTTTATTAATTAGACTTAAACTACAGTTTAAATAGATCATAATGGTTTCCCTGAGAACAACTCCTGAAAGTGCTTCATGAAATCTTTAAAAAAAAAACAAAACTAGAAATCATGGTTTCCACACTGTGTGGTATATATGCATACATTTGAGAATTTTCTTAAAATAAATTATTCAGTGTAAATATCACATAATATTCATTGAAATGCTATTAATAACAATACCAAAGGATCATATTAGATAACACCTGTTGTAAAGGATGCAGACTTTGGAGCCAGAATGCCCCAGTTTCCCTAGGTTCGTATCCAGAGTACCTAATAAAGGACTGTATAAGTGTTAACTATGCTATCGTATTTATATTTTCTTTTACTGTGCCCTCTCTATTCTTTATAAATGTATTTTTTTTTTTGGTCTGGGTAAATATAAATACTGTAATAACTTTACTGGAAAAGAATATAAACAAACAGTTATGATAGGTGCCCTTATGTTGCTTAGAATCTAGTGAGTGAAATGAGAAAAAAAGAAAAAAATAGAACCTATAAATGTATTACTAAATTTGTAAGGACTGTAAACCAATAATATACAAATAAACAAATAATCATAAGATGTTATAAATTATATAAAATGGCAGTGAAGAATCAATGGTAAAACTAATGATTGTCTCCCAGAAGTTCACTGACCAGCCAACTAGACTTAATGGAAATAAACAAAGCATGCCTCATCTTAAAGAATGTTTTTATAAAATCAAAGAAAATGATATTACTAAGAGTTTGAAAAGTAAATACACTTATTAGTAAGAATCCTATCAACCTTTATAGGCCTGTTTAAACCTATCATACATATGCACACAGTTGTAACACAGTTATACACATACAATTGTATCCTGCTTTTTTACTTATTATTTTTGTCAAATATCTCAGGTCAAGTTCCTATAAAGCTTCATAATTGCATTTTAATGGCTTCATAATATTATATCAAGTGACATATACTCTTATTGTTGAACACATATGCTGGTTTTAATATCATACAATTATAAATTATGATCCAATAAAATAGTTCTGTAGATTTTTTTTCTTATTTTAAATGCTTTTGTTGAAGATTTTTCTGATTTTGAATTATTTTTTTTGGGTCAACTACAATAAGTGAGATTATTGGGTCCAAATGTATGATTTATTTTTTTCTGACCCAACCTTTCTTACAAAATTGAACTGACATTAATGTGTGCTACAATTACAAAAACAGTGTTTGATCTGTGTGAAAAATTCAAGCAGTACCAAAATGTATGAAGTAAAAATAAATTAAAAATTGTAATTTCCTATTCTGTAGTGATCACTCTATTTATCTAATGTATGTTCTTCCAGATTTTGTTTTAATATTTTGGGATTATACTCCATAATGTAGAGTCTATATCTTAGATATAGCAACCTGCTTTATTTTACTTGATGTCTTGTAATCATCTGCTCATTAACTACAGTAGTAATTCAAACTTTTAAATGATTGGATAATATTTTTCTGCATGGTTGAATTACACTTTGTTCATGAATAATCACCACTGACGGTGATTCAAGTGTTTCCAAATTATTACTATTATGTTCAAAGAAACAAGTGTAGATGAGGGAGCTTCAAAAATTTCATGGATATATTTGTATTATCTTTTAATTCTATTTTCCACAAACTTTTTGAAGTACCCTTGTATTAGTGAGGCTTCTCCAGAGAGACAGAACCAATAAGATATGTGTATAAATATATGAAAGGGGACTTATTACGGGAATTGGCTCAGATGATTAAGAAGGCAGAGGAGTCCCACAACAGGCCATCTGCACACTGGATGCCACCAGCATGGCCCAGTCCAAGTCCAAAAACCTCAGAATCAGGGAAAACAATGGTGTGATTCTCAGTCAAATGCCAAAGGCCTGAGAGATGGGGTGCTGCTGGTGTAAGTCCTGGAACCCAATGGAAGAATCTTCAGTTCAGATGTCCACAGACAGGAGAAAAGAGTGAATCTGAGCTCTAGAGGAAATAGAGCAAGAGATTCCCCTTTTTAACCTTTTTTTGTGACCGCGCTCAGCCAGTGAGCGAACCGGCCATCCCTATATAGGATCCGAACCCGCGGCATGAGTGTCCCTGCGTTCCCAGCGCAGCACTCTCCCGAGTGAGCCACGGGGTCGGCCCAAGAGATTCCCCTTTTTCTCCATTTTTGTTCTCTCCCAGGCCCCCAGTGGATTGAATGGTGTCCACCCACATCAAGGGCAGATCTTCCCCACCTAGTCCACTCAGGCTTACATGCTAATCTCTTCTGGAAACAGTCTCATAGACACATCTCAAAATAATGCTTTCTTAGGTTTCTATGTATTCCTTAATCTGGTCAAGTTGACACCTAAAATTAACCATTACAGCTCTCATGCATATTTTTTGTCAACTTACTTCTTTTTAATAAATTTCTAGAAGTAAATTTGCTCAGTAGAAATTGCTGTGCACATTGAATTTAAAATCTTTTGATCAAATTTCCCTTCAGAAATGTACTTATTTATCTCAACAGTATTTGAAGTCCCCTTCTCACTAGGTCTTTTCAATTGTCCTCAATTTGGTTGTTTAAAATTGCAATGGTTGGATTACTAATGAGATAAAACAAGGGTTTGTTTTTTTTTTCCAAATATATATTTAAACATTTTTTATGGTGACTTTTGTTATATAGGAACTTATTTCTATATTTTTATGGAAACAAATCCATCAGTCCTTTCCTCTATGATGTTTGGTTACGATTTCTTTTTTTCAAACATAGACCCTCCTTACACCAAGGCAATAAAAATCATCTCCTAAATTTTTTTTAAATTCTTATGGTTTTAAACTTTAAATCTAAACCACTAATCAAACTGGAATTCATTTGTGTGTGTGTGTGTGTGTGTGTGTGTGTGTGTGTGTTTGTAATATAGGGATAGAGGCTATAACTTCATTTGTTTGAATAATTTTTTACTGGTTTGCAATTAGACTTTTACCATATGTGAAGTTATTGCCACACTTCTTTTTTTTTTAACTACTATAAATAATACTTAGTAAAATGTTTACACACAATTCTTTGAGCATATTTTCTTATTTATTTATTTATTTGGTAGCTGGCAAAGCCCATAACCTTGGGTTTTTAAGGCTGTTCTCTAACCAACTGAACTAAATGGCCAGTCCTGCCACAACCTCTCTTATGTCTGTGCATCTGTGGGTTTATTAATGCTCCTTCCTACAATAAACAGGATTTATTCTGTTTTTATTACTTGATAGCCTGATCCTCTGCATTACACCTGTAAAAATTTCCCTGTTTTCTTGGATTTATTTTTCAAATAAACTACAGTATTAATTAGGTAAGGTTCACACCTTAATAGTAGAATTGTGATAACATAGAATTATAATCATTAATTTGGAGAGAAAACTTACATCTTTACTGATTGAGAGTCCGCATCCAGGAACAACATATACCTAATTTTTCATGTTTTCTTTTGCTTTTGTGATTAAACTTTTCTGTTTTGGGGTCATCATATATATATGTATATTTATATATATATATATATATATGGGGTCATCATTTATATATATATATATAAATCCTCTAACAAGCAATTTTAAATCAATTCAATCTGTATATGGTATCTTTGTAAATAAAGGAAAATAATGGTTCAGAAAAAGCATGATTCTCAGAGTAACTCTGAGAATGTAGACAGCAATATGTGAAGGACATCTCTACTTCCTCACCGTAAATCTGGGATGTTGCTAGTTAAAAACAAAAGATATCCTCTATTTGAAGCTTATTATCATTATTATTAATTTGAATAGAATGACAATTTTAACTCATGATAATTATTTGGCTCTTTGTGGTGTTAAATGAATTGATGATTTTAAAAATCTTGTTTTAATAACATTTTCTGTATTTTCTCATACATTCAAATATATTTCTATCTTTCTTGAATTTTCTAGGCATTCATTAATCTTATCTCTGGGTAATGGTTATTTTATACCTTCCATTTTAAAATTTATATTATTAGAATTTTATTTGTCTTATTACATTACATGAGGGTACTTCAGAAAGTCTGTGGCAAAATAGAATTGAAAGATAATACAAATCTTTCCGTGAATATTTTGACCCACCTTCTTAGAGTATAACCTAATATATTGGTAATTCCTACACGTTTCTTGTTCCTAATTCCAATAAAAATGCCTCTGTGTTAGTAGTCCACCATTCAATATGAATTTTGATTCTAATATATACTTTTTAACCATGTTAAGAAAGATTATTTCAATCACTATGTTAGGATTATTATTTTTTAATTAGGGTTGCACATGTAGGCTTTTTTCCCCATTATTTATGGAATTATAATTTTATTATGGCCATTTTGGTAGTTGTTAGTTTTGGAATTTTATTTGCCTTGGAATGTAAACTAGGAAGAAACTTTTTATGTATTCTTTTACTGTATGCCAGGGTTTCTCAACTTTGGTACTCCTGATATGTTGGGTTAATAATTTTTGCTATGGGGCCTGTCCTGTGCACTGTACAGTAGCGTTATTTGCCTCTATGTACTAGTAGCTATAGGAACCTCCCCACCTTACCCAGTGGTGGCAATCAAATTTTCTCTGTACATTAACAAATGTCCCATGGCAAAAAAAAAAAAAAAAAAAAGTGCTTCCAGTTAAAATCGACTGGTGTATGTTTTGAAAAAATTTAAAGTTTGTCAAAATTTCCATATGGAACCATTTGAAGCTGGCACCTTTTATGGTTCTGTGAATTCTAAAACTCAAATATTTAATTATTCCAATTACACCAGATTCTTATCATTTCTACCTGAACTATTTATTTGTGTTTTATTTAGGAAGAAAAATTGGGACTCAGAGTTTTTACAAGCTAAAATCTATATTTACTTATTGAATATTCTCCAACTATTAAAAACATCAGTGCTACCGTAAAAAGAGGGTAAAAGGCTAAAACCAAGGCCTAATGTCATGGAAATTAAAAAAAAAAAAAAGTAGCCAAGAGAATTGTCTATAGAGAGGAGCCACAAATCTCTATCCTTGGTTCATTCAAAATTTGCTATAGATAATAAAGGGATAATTATAAATTTTCTAGAAGGTTTAAAACTAGAATGTATATGTAATATGCTGAGTGACTAAATGAAGGCTGAAAAGGAGTTTACAAAATGAAGTAAAAGGCCAAATCTAACTACGTAAATGTAGTAGGGACATTTATGAAATTCTTGGTTTAAAATTCAACTATAAGTTAGAGTTTAGTGCTAAGTGAACAACATAGAGGTTGATGGTAACTGAAAGGAAAGAACTGTCAGAAAACATGGACACTGTAAAGGTCTTCTGTGACTATTTTGGGAATGTAACACTATGCTAATAAAAAAGAGTTATAAACTTATATACCACTTGTAAATATTATTAATAAAGACTAAAACAAATTCAAACTGCTGCAGTAGAAAGAATCACTTAACTATTTACATTTTAAAAAGTAGGTGTGATTTACTTAACAGAAGCACCACGCAGACAACTAGCAGTGCCTGAGACCTTGATCTGGCCCTGCCTGTTAGACATAGGGTTGACATTGGGGGATCAGAGCCCTATGCAGGGACTGGCATATCCAATCCAACAGGTAGAACAGAAACAATGGCACAAAACAATGTTGGGGCAATAGGGAAATCCAGCAGCAAGATTCATTTTGAAATGCAAACAAGCTTGCCCTCTAAAGCCAGTGACAACATCGGTTACTCTACTAGGGTTTAGGGACCAGGCACATGTTCTGGAGTGGCAAACTATCAAGCAGGAGCTCTGCACGGGTAAATAGGCAGGAACCCAGTCATCAAAACAAGGCTTCAAGTGAGAATAAGGTAAAAGCTGAGTTATTAGAACATAGCTATGGGTCATTGCAGGGGTGAAATATGTTTAGTCTCACAGTTAGCTAGAGCTCCAAGTATTCCATTAGGATGTGGATAAATGTTGAGTCTGCAGGTGGTTTTCAAGGAATTCCAGCTGTGTGGAAAGCAGGCCTTCAGCCTTGAGAATTTTACTTGACTGTGAATTCAATATAAGCTTATTTGAGTTGCCAAAAAATGTAATACAGTTGGTATCTTCATATAAGAATAACATCAAAGACGGTGATCTAAAAATGCTGTATTGTGCTTAGTTTTGGATATAGTTTTATGAGGCATAGTGACATACGGTTTAGGGGTAAACTTAATTGTCTATGGTGACAGACTTGTAAAGCAGTAAAGCAGATCCAGAATTGAAAGAAAGAAAAAAAGAAAGAAAGGATGAAAGAAGGAAGGAAGGAAACAGACAGCAAGATGCTAAATGGCAACTGACACTTGGCCTGTCTCAGAGCTGGGAAAGCAACAGGAATTGGTAAACTGTGTGGTGACACGGGCAGTGCCCTAGTTAAGGGGTGACTGTTCCAATACAAATGGAGCCTTTGTTCTTGGGACCTTCAAACATTTACCAAAATGTGGTATATATGTATTCTTATACCATGTATTCTGGTTTTTAATCTTAGCAAATGATTTTTTTTTTTTTAACTTTATGAGGGCCAAGAGAAATATTCTCCAAGCACAGGCTATCAATCTGGAACTATTCCTCAGAGTAGCAGGTAGAAAAATGCAAGTCATGACTTTCCCCCCAAAAAGGAAACTCATAGAGATGTTTAGCCCAGACAAGGAATAAGACATGTATTCAAATATTTCCAGGGCTATCATGTGGCAAAGATATTGGTTTTTATCAAAGAGCAGAATTAAGACGAATAAGAACAGCTTTAAAAACAATGTAAAGTTAAAATTTCTAACATTTTAGTTGTTTAAAATGAAGAAAACAATCACAAGACACATAAAAATAGAAGGTACAGAAATACCAGAGTCTAATTGTGTATAGTGGTATACCTGGTGGGTAAACATTAGAGGAATGAATGAAGACATGCCTCCTCTCTAAGGATACTGATGTTTTATACCATTAAGTGGGTTGACAATAGTGCTATTCCTGGAATGTAAATAATTGGACTTTTTAAGGCATATATTTTTCACCACCACCCTTTATTTAATGTCAATGTTCTACCTCTAAACATATGTTTCTTTCTTTGTTTTATTTTATTTTTAATGGACACATAATAATTGTACATATTCAAACATATTTCTTATATTGATATTTTTAAGAAAAAAATACCTATTTTGTTTTTGTTTTGATTTTTCTTTGATCGTTCTCCTATAAGTTTGCTTCCTGATTCATCTTTGAAAGAAAGCTCAGAATGGGAAGGATTGAGTCTAAGGCCCGGAGGGAAGTGCATACAGCCCAGCAGCTGCCAAAGTGAGCCTAGACCAGACCCTCTGGCACCAGGGCCTTGTTTAAGGCTCAGAGGGAAGCACACACAGCCCAGCAGCTATGGAAGTGAGCCAAGACCTGCATGGCACCAGGGCTCAGTCTAAGGCCCTGGAGGGGAAGAGAAGCACACACAGCCCAGAAGGCACCGAGGTGAGCTGAGACCTGCATAGCACCAGGGGCTCAGTCCACAGCCATGGACAACTAGAACAGTAGCTAAGGTGGTATAATATAGACACCGCCACATCTTCTGTTACCACAAGGACAGTTCACCAGCACAGTAGCAGCCAGGGCCACTCCACAGGCAACCTGCCACTCACTTGACTACATTGATATAAGAAGAGTCACCAGTAGAGTCTGCAAATAGAGGAGGAAGTCTTTATCCTCATAACCAACCCTAGAGTAACAGAGGAAGCAAGTCCTCTACCACATGAGCAAACCTAAGCAAAAAAATACTAGAACTATAAACAAGAAGATATGCCATCACCAAAGGAATACAGTAATGCTCAAATTCCAGGCCCCTTAGAATGAGGAATCCTTGAAATGTCTGAAAAAGAATTCTGAACAATGATCTTAAGAAAGCTTGAAGAAATAAAAGAAGACTCAATTAGAGAACACAAGGAAACAGGAAAAAATATCCAGAATATGAAGGAGGAAATCTACAAAGAGATTAGTACCTTAAAAAAGAATGTAGCAGAACTCCTAGAAATGAAAGATTCACTTATTGAAATAAAAAACACAACAGAGAGGCTAGATCAAGCAAAAGAAAGAATTTCAGATCTCAAAGATGGTCTTTTTGAAATGACTCAGGCAGACAAAAAAAAAAAAAAAAAAAAAAAGGAAAAAAGAATTAAAAATAATGAGGAAAATCTAAGAGAGATAGCAGACAACCTCAAGCACTCCCACATCCAAACTGTGGGTATTCCAGAAGGGGAGGAGAAAGGAAAAGGTATTGAAAACCTATTCAAGGAAATAATAACAGAACACTTCCCAGGGGTAGGGAGAGATGCAGACCTTCAGATCTAGGAAGCTCAAAGGTACCCAAACAGATTCAACCCAAAAAGATCCTTTCCAAGACACATTATAGTCAAGTTTGCAAACCTCAAAGACAAAGAGAGAATTCTGAAAGCAGCAAGAGAACAGTGTCAAGTCACCTATGAGTGAACCCCTATCAGACTAACAGCAAACTTATCAACTGAAACCTTACAGGCCAGAAGAAAGTGGAATGATATATTCAAAACACTAAAAGATAAAAAATTGCCAATGAAGAATTCTTTACCCAGCAAGCCTCTCCTTCAGAAATGAGGGAGAAATAGTGTATTTCCCAGACAAACAAAAATTGTGGGCGTTCACCACCACATGACTAGCCCTGCAAGAAATTCTCAAGGGAGTCCTTCATCTGGAATCTGAATAATGAAACTACCATGGATACACAAGAAAGAGCAAAACAAAGAGTTAAAACAAAAATACCAGTGAGAAAGAGCAAGAAGATGAATCATGCCTAAAATATCCAATGAACATTGAAGAAGAGAAATAAAAGAGGAAGTAAGGATCAAAAGATATTTAAAACATCTAAACAATAAGCAATTAAATGACAGGAATTAAACAACCACCCTAAATATGAATGGATTAAACTCCCCATTGAAAAGACAAAGATTAACCAATTGGATTAAAAAGCTAGACCCAAGTATATGCTGACTTCAAGAGACCCACCACATATAGAGACACATACAAACTGAAAGTGAAGGGATGGAAAAAGATATAACATGCAAATGGAAACCAAAAACGAACAGAAGTAGCTATTCTTAGATAGAATAGACTTTAACCAAAAAAACACAAAGTAGGCCACTATATAATGATAAAAGGATCTATCCAGTTAGAAAGCATAACAATCATACATATATATGCACTCAATACTGGAGCACCCAGATATATAAAGCAAACTTTCTTAGACCTAAAGAAAGAAATAGGACTTACTATGTTAATAGTGGGTGACCTGAACACTGCTCTCTCAGAATGGGACAGATTTTCCCGGCATCAGATCAACAAAGAGACACAGGATTTAAACTACACATTAGACCAACTGGACCTGGCAGGTATATACAGAACATTTTACCCAACAACTAAAGAATATACTTTCTTCTCATCAGCTCATGGAACATTCTCCAGGATAGACCACATATTAGGCCACAAAACTAGCCTCAGCAAAGTTTAAAAAATTGAAATCATTCCAAGTATCTTTTCAGACCACAATGGACTAAAATTGGAAATTAATAATAAGCAAAACTCTGGAAGCTATACAAATACATGGAAACTAAATAATAGGCTTCTGAATGACCTATGGGTCCAAGAAAAAATTAAACAGGAAATCAAAAAATTTCTAGAAACTAATGAAAATAAAGATACATCATACCAAAACATGTGGGATACTGCAAAAGCAATACTAAGAGGCAGATTTATTGCCATTAATGCTTATATCAAAACAATGGAAAGACTTCAAATAAATGACCTAACACCATGCCTTGAAGAACTTGAAAAACAATCCAAACCTAAAGGTAGCAGATGGAAAGAAATAATTAAGATCAGAGCAGAGCTAAATGAGACAGAGACCCAAAAAACAATAGAAAAGATCAACAAAACAAAAAGCTGATTTTTTGAGAAGATAAATAAAATATAAAAACCATTACCTAGGTTAACAAAAAAAAAAAAAAAAAAAGAGGAAGAAGAGAGAAGACCCAAATAACAAAAATCAGAAATGAAATGGGAGACATTACAACTGATCCCACAGAAACACCAACAATCATTAGACACTATTATAAACAACTGTATGACAACAAATATGAAAATCTGGAAGATATGGATAAATTTCTAGCACATACATACTACCAAGACTGAACCAAGAAGAGATAGAAAACCTAAACAGGCCAATAACAAGCAAGGAGATTGAAGTGGTAATTAGCAATCTTCCACAGTAGAAAAGTCCAGGTCCAGATGGCTTTACAGCTGAATTCTATCAAACTTCTAAAGAGGAGTTAATACCAAATTCTCCTGAAACTATTCCAAACAACTGAAATAGAAGCTACTTTCCCAAACTCATTCTATGAGGTCAACATAACTCTGATACCCAAACCAGATAAAGACACAGAAAAAAAGAAAATTACAGGCCAATATCCTGATGGACTTAGATGCAAAAATCCTCAACAAAATATTAGCAATCAGAATGCAGCAACATATTATAAAAATTATACACTATGATTAAGTGGGATTCATCCCAGGTATGCAAGGATGGTTCAACATGTGAAAGTCAATAAATGTGATGCATCACATCAACAAACTCAAGGATAAAGACCATATGATTATCTCAATAGATGCTGAAAAAGCATTTGACAAAATTCAACATCCTTTTATGATGAATACCCTCAACAAATTAGTTTTAGAAGGAAAATATCTCAACACAGTAAAAGTCATTTATGACAAACCCACTGTCAGTATCATTCTGAATGGGGAAAAACTGAGGGCCTTTCCCTTAAGAACAGGAACAAGACAAGGATAGCCACTCTCACCACTTCTATTTAACAGAGTACTGGAGATACTAGCCAGAGTGATCAGGCAAGAGAAGGAAATAAAGGGAACCCAGATTGGAAAAGATGAAGCCAAACTTTCCCTATTTGCAGATGATGTGATACTATGTATAGAAAAACCTAAAGACTCTATCAAAAAACTCCTAGAGCTGGTTAATAACTTCAGTAATGTTGCAGGATACAAAATAAATCCCCCCAAATCAGTTGCATTTATATACTCAAATAATGAACTAACAGAAAGAGAAGTAAAGAAAGTAAGCCCAGTTATAATTGTCACACAAGAAATAAAATACCTAGGGGTCAATTTAAACAAGGAGGTGAAAGACCTCTACAATGAGAACTACAAGCCACTTCTGAAAGAAATTAAAGAAGACACAAAAAGATGGAAAGATATTCCATGCTCTTGGATTGGAAGAATTAACATTGTGAGAATGTCTATACTATCCAAAGTGATCTACAGATTCAATGCAATCCCCATCAAAATACCAATGACATTCTTCACAGAAATGGAAAAAGCAATCTTACCCTAAATATGGAACAACAGAAGACCCTGAATAGCCAAAGCTAACCTGAGCAAAAAAAATAAAACCAGAGGCATAACACTACCTGACTTCAAATTATAGTACAAAGCTATTGTAACAAAAACAGCACGGTTCTGGTATAAATATAGACATTCAGACCAGTGGAGTAGAATTGACAACCCAGAAATCACCCCTCAGGCTTATAACCATCTGATATTGGACAAAGACAACAAAAATCTGCATTGGGGAAAAGACTGTCTCTTCAACAAGTGGTGCTGGGAAAACTGGATATCCATATGCAGAAGAATGAAACTAGATATGCACCTCTCACCATACACTAAAATTAACTCAAAATGGATTAAAGACTTAAGTATAAGACCTGAGTCTGTAGCATTACTAAGGGAAGGTATATGTGAAACACTTCAGCAACTAGGTCTGGGCACCGACTTTATGAACACGAGCCCAAAAGCACAAGCAGTGAAAGAAAAAATGAACAAATGGGACTACATTGAACTAAAAAGTTCTGCACAGCACAGGAAACAATCAACAGAGTGAAATAACAACCTACAGATGGGAGAAAATTTTTGCTAACTATGCATCTGACAAAGGATTAATATCCATAATATACAAGGAACTCAAGCAATTATGCAGTACAAAAACAAATAACCCAATTAAAAAATGGGCAAAGGAGCTGAATAGACATTTTTCAAAGGAAGACATACAAATGACCAACAGGTACGTGAAAAACTGCTGAACATCACTAGTCATCAGGGAAATGCAAATTAAAACTACATTCAGATACCACCTCTCCCCAGTTAGACTGGTGATAATCAAAAAGATGGTGAATAACAAATGCTGGTGAGGGTGTGGAGAGAAGGGAACACTCCAACACTGTTGGTGGGACTGTAAATTAGTACAACCACTATGGCAAACAGTATGGAGTTTTCTCATGCAACTACAGATAGATCTTCCATACAATCCAGCAATCCCACTTTTTTTCCAGAGGAATGGAAATCATTGTGTCAAAGGGATACCTGCACTCCCATGTTCATCGCAGCTCTGTTTACAACAGCCAAGACATGGAACCAATCTAAATGTCCATTGATGGATGATTGGATAAGGAAACTGTGGTATATATACACCGTGGAATAATACTCTGTCATAAAAAAGAATGAAATTCTCCTATTTGCAACAACATGGGTGAGCCTGGAGAAACTTATGTTGAGTGAAATATGCAATGCACACAGGAATAAATACCACATGTACTCGCTCATATGTGGGAGCTAAGAGAGAAAGAAGGAAGGAAAGAAAGACCACAGTAGTGCATTGGACTTGCAGAGGGAGAGAACTTTCTGCGGGCTACAAAGTGGAGTGGGGGGAGGGGAAAGGAGGAAAGAGAGAGAGGTTGGGGATAATTTGCTGGGGGACACAGGGTACAAATGCAATTTGTGGTACTGGGTATGCAGCCAGTATGAATCTGGCCCTCACCTCATGGGCATGAGGGGTGACAATCAACTTTTTGTATCTCATGGGTATAACCAATAAAGAAAAAATTTGGAAGGATTGTGCACTTGTTGTAGAAATTACAGGATTAGGAAGTTGATAGAGATGGGTTAAAATCATGAGTCTTCCACTTAGCAGTTGTGCAGATTAACTAATTTTGATGTGTCTTAGTTTTCTTATCCAGAAAATATTTAGTTTTATTTTTTACACTTTGCTTAGTTTTGTATCTATAATACAATACAGATAACTAATACATAGGATTGAAAGAATTCTGTGAGTTAAACCATGTGAATTGTCTGGCCCATATTTGCCCTAGAGTTTGCAATATACATTTATGACTAAATGTGTATTTACAAATTCATTTTCAAATAATATTATATTGCTCAATGGGTAATGCAAGTACCTTATAAAAGAATATTTACAATTTCTTCCTCCCATCCTTATAATATTGTTGTCATTTATTTCACTTATCCATAAGCTATAATCACCAGATACATTGTTATTATTTTGAACAAACTGTTATCTGTTAGATCAATTAAGAATAAGAAAAATAAAGGATTTTATTTCACCTTCTTTTACTCCTTTTCTAATGCTCTTCCTTTCTGTGTATAGATTGGAGATTCTGACCTATATAATTTCCTTTTCTCTGAAGAACTTCTTTTGATATTTCTTGCAAGGCAAATCTACTGGTGACAAGTACCATAAATTTCTCTTTGTCTGAGAAAGTCTTTACTTCTCCCTTACTTTTGAAGGGTAACTTTGCTGAATATAGCCTTTTAGGTTGGTGGGTTTTTTTTCTTTCAATACCTTAAATATTTCTTTTCATTCTCTTCTTTCTTGGATGGTTTCTGAATGTAATTGTAATTCTCATCCCTAATCTTCAGTAGGTAAGATAGTTTTTCCTCTGGCTTCTTTCAAGATATTCTCTTTGTCTTTGATTTTCTACAGTTGCAATATATTATATTTGGGTGTAGAATCTTTGGTGTTTATTCTACTTGGTGTTTTCTGATTTTCCCAGATTGGTGTGTCTATCATTAGTTTTGAAAAATCTTCAACTATTATTATTTCAAAGAATTCTATTCCTTTCTCTCTTTCTTCTCTATTCCCATTATACCTATTTTACACATTTTGTAATCATCCCACTTACTGGATATTTTGTTCTATCTTTTTCATTATTTCTACTCTTTGACTTTCAGTTTTAGGGCTTTGTGTTGGCATATATTCAAGCTCACTGATTTTTCCTACAGCTGTGTCCAGCCTAATCATGAGCCCATCAAAAGCATTCTTTACTTCTGTTGCACTGTTTTTGATTTCTAGCATTTCCTTTTGATTCTTTCTTAGAATTTCCATCTCTCTTCTTACCCATCTGTTCTTGCATATTGTCCACTTTTTCCATTACAGCTCTTAGCATGTTAATTATAGTTATTTTAAATTTCCACTGTGATATTTACAAAATCCTTGCTGTATCTGTTTTGGTTCTAAAGCTTGCTTTGCCTTGTCAAAGAGTGATTTTTGCTTTTCAGTATGCTTTATTATTTTTTTGTGAAAGCCAAATATAATCATCAGGTAAAAGGAGCTATTTAAATAGGTCTTTAGTGTGAGGTTTTGTTTTTCTGTCTAGGAGTTAGTCTGTATTTATGTTTGCTCTAGCTGTGGTGTCAGAGGCTAACATTTCTTTTAGTGTTCATGTTTTTATCTCCTCTGCTGATTTTAGGTTTTTCTAGAGACTGCTTAGATGGATTCTGAGGTTTAGAGTTCATTTAACTGTATTCCTGTTATTACATAAGAATTCTATTGATGTGGTAAGCTGGGGGAAGTCCTATGCTGAAGTCTTGATCTTTAGTGAGCCTGAGAATTGGGTATTTCCCTTCTTCCAGGTTGCTTATGGTTTGGTAGAACCTCAATCAGTTAGTCTCTGATAAAATAGCTTCCTTGGGTCCAGGCTTTTTTTTAATGAAAACAGAAAGCTCTGGGCATATTTCAATATGGTTCCTTTTCCCTCTCCCCATGCTGGAAGGAAGAGGTAATTTTTCTCAAATCTTTACCGTTGAGAACCTGATTGGATGGGGGAAAATCTTCCAAAAATATGGGGGTCTCCACTAAGATTGGGCCATCTTGGAATTTTTCACTCTTGAGCTAGTCTACACTATACCTCCAGCATGCTGCAAATTATAGTTTAACGTGTTCCTACTGGTATTGGAAGTTGCAGGGTTCTGCCCCTGGGCTCTGCTCCAGGTAAGTGGTGGTTCTCTGAATATGCCTGTTCATCTTTCAAGTTTTTAGGGCAGCAGTTTAACTTGTGACATCAGTTCTCTAAGAATAATGTTAATTTTCAGTTTGTTAGGCTTTTAAAATATCTGGATGAGAATGATGACTTCTGGGCTGTTTACATGTTGAACTAGAAATCAGAAGTTAAATAATAAATAAAATAATAGATATTGTTTCTCTTCATATATATATATATATACACACACATATATGTATATACATGTATAAGTATATATATATAATTAGTTATTTGTTATTTTAGTCTTTTGTTAGTTTAAAGAAAATTTTAAATTTGGTATCGCTTTATAAAAAGAAAAATTTAGATATGCTTAACAAGTCATAATTAGATATATTTTTGCCTCCCAGTTACTCAAGTGTATATTTTTCTATTAAAATAATCAACTACAAATGCATGTACAGGTTGCTTGTGTGAAACTTTTTGATTTTCACTGAATAGGAAAGTGTTTCATTATTTGAGTGACACTGTTAGCTCAACTAGTGCCTGCATAACTCAAGTCAGTCAGAAGCTAGAATCCAGGCTACAAAAGCTATTGTTTAATATGGAAAATTCCTTCGCCAAATAAGATTTTTGTAGCCCAAAACAGATGTTTATATTCAGACACATTTCCCCTCTGACACAATTAGAGCAGTGGAATAAAATTATTTGTGTTTTGCTTATTTTCCTATTTATTTTCATGAGTTAACCTTAGCTTTCGATAACATGTGGCATTCTTTTACCTTTTACCTTAGAGTTGTGTTTTCCAATTCTGAGGTATTATCCAGTCTTCATACTCAGTTCAGAGTTAAAAGAAAAAAAAAAAAAGACAAATCCCTAAATCTCATTTGGTGAAAAGCAGCAGGTGCAACATTCTTTGCTAAACACGTTCTTATTGTGAGGGGTTGAAGATTCTGTTCCAGATCTCATGATGTTTCTACTACTGCCTAATCAATCAACATTTCTTCCATTGACATGCGTATTCTGATAAAACTACATCATACTGTGTGCGCTCAAGATTTCTATCATATGCCGAGTATCCTTGACACAGAATTAATGCTTGAATTGATAAATCTACCAAGCTGATACACTAATTTTCTTTACTAGTAAACCTCTTTTCTCATTTTGCAAGCATCATTTTGTTTTATAGAAGCTTGCCACATTTAAGTTTTTCATTTTACCTCCTCTTGTTTAATGGAATGATATGAAACTGTTGCAGTGATAACCTATTTTGGTCTCCATACTGATAAGGTGAAACTACATCCTCCTTTTAAATTCTGTACACATCCTAACAAATAAATTGTACTCTTTATTCTGGAGCTGTCAGTTCTGTTTAAAGAATGCAGTAGGAAAACAGGCTTTGCTAATCTAATGTACCTTTCCGGTGGAAAGTCTCCTGAGGCATCCATTCTAAGACCAAGGAAATATTTAAAGTCTTTAAATCTGATCTTTCAGACAGCTGTACTAATAATTTAACTAAGAAAGTTTCAGGAGAAGATGAAGGAAATAAAAATCTATATTTTGTTGACATTTGAAAAGGAAATTGAATATATTCTCCTTAGCCCCATAGAAACACATTACCTAAATTGTGACAATATTCCTAGATGCAACAGGGATAGATGTAAGCATTCAGAAGCTTATTTCTAAATTCATAAGAGGAAGTAAATATAAGTGTTTTAGTCCGTTTTGTGTTGCTATAACAGAACTACCTGAGACTGGGTAATTTATAAAGAAAAGAGGTTTATTTGGCTTACGATTCTGGGATGGTTGCATCTGGCACAGACCTCAGGCTGCTTCTACTCATGGCAGAAATCAGCAGGCAGGTGGCGGGTATGAGCAGATCACATGGCGAGAAGAAACAAGAGAGAGAGAGAGAAGGAGGGAGGGAGGGAGGGAGAGAGTGAGAGAGAGAGAGAGGAGGTGCCAGGGTCTTTTTAAACCACCAGCTCTCACAGGAACTAATAGAGTGAGAAGTCATTAATCCCCCCTCCCCCAGGGAGAGCTTTAATCCATTCATGAGGGATCTGTTCTCATGACTCAATCGGTTTCCAACACTGCCACTTTGGGGATCAAATTTCCACATGAGTTTTGGTGAGGACAACACATACAAACTCCATCAATAAGTGAAGATTAATTTGCATACTGATTTGCATGTATGTATACACTGGTGAGAACAATAGATTGATTATTTTTCCACTGCTTATTTTCACCTGGATCATTGTGACATAGCTCCTGTGATGTGGCAAGGAGGGATTCAAAGACCTGGAAGAGCCAAGTGTTGATTCTCACAAGGCCAGGGTTAAGGTTCTGGAGCAATGGAAATAGAGCAGAATTATTCCTTATTCAGGGAGGTCACGACTGCTATATGTCTTTATCCAAAATGAACCCTGAATTGTGGTGTCCAGGGGCAGAGGCAAGGGGGAAATGAGGATATAGGTCAAAGGGTATAAACTTTCAGTTATAAGATGAGTAAGTTCTGGGAATCTAATGTACAGGTGACTCTAGTTAATAGTATTGTACTGTTTACTTGAAATATGCTAACAGAGTAAGTAGATCTTAAGTGTTTTCAACACATACACACACACACACACACACACACAAAGGGTAATTATGTGCGGTGATGGATGTGTTGATTAATTTAGTTGTGGAAATCCTTACACAGTGCATCCATATATCAAATTTTCATGTTGTACACCTTGAATATAATCCATTTTTATGTGTCAATTATAACTCAATAAAGCTGAAATTAAAAAAATATTTCTAAGAATGTCAGTTGTATAAAAATATATAAATATTAATATTATATATACTAATAAGCTGAACCAACTAGCCAAAATCATGTTTTCCTTTGTTTTTAATTTTTTTCAATTTGAAATTTTTATTCTGAAGATAAAGCTAAAATTCAAGTGACATTAAGAATACAGAGCAAAGACTGTACTGACAGGGAAAAAAAGTTCCCCAATTATGAAATCAAGGCAATACTTAATTTAATAACAAAAGATAAGAGTTTTCATAGAAGAGTTATACTTAAAATAATAGACATTACCGGCCATCATGTATAGCCAAAATATCAGCAAAATATCAGCAAAAGAATCCAAACCGGTTACTTTGAACCTCATAGCCAAAAATCTCATCCACTTTTTCTAATACATATTTTATTTGCAAAAATACATGTCACAATATTGCCCAATATTTATGTAAATAAGAAAAAGAAAATTAGCATTAATCGAATGCCTGTCTAATCTCACTAAATCCAAACAGCAACTCTCCATGGTTAGTATTGTTTTTCTCCCAAATTTACCACAAGGAACCTACAGAAGTCACAGAAATGGCTCCTAGTGTAGCTAGATTCCAAGACCAGCCCCATATGGTTGCAGGTTTTTATTTCCATTGCACCAGGTGAGAAAAGCTATGCGAGAGATAAAAGATTTTACAGTAGGGTATTTGCTTTTCTTCCTATATTAATACCAAAAAATGATGAAAAAGTAAACACCCAAAAAAGTTTTGAAATAATCTGTTTATTGTTTGGGGGAATACAGATCAACCCAGTATGTCTAATAAATTCTTTTAAATAGGCTGTTCCATAGCCACAGACATAGGTCACTTTATCAGACAATTACCTGACTGTCCAACAAAATCACCTTCTTAAACATTCCAATATGTTGTTAGGAAAAAGATATGAAGTGCGATGTAACGTATTAAAATACTTAAAAGCATGCCTGCATTTCTTTAGTGAATGGACATGCCATTAATGAAGGTATATAAACTTCAGAAAATAAGAGCAGAGTGTGTGAGGAGAGATTTACTTCAAGTGAAATCCTCTGCCCTCAAAGGGTTAAATGTTAACAAAGTTAAAAAGCAGAAATCAGGCTCCTATTAGTCTTGAACACTAATCTTGTTGACGGCTGAAGTGTTTCCTTATTTTATCCATATTTATTATATTGAAGGTGGGTTATATGGTGGTGACTAATGACCAAACATCTGGACCTAGTGACCCTTAAAATCCTCCAGCCATTGCTGTTCACAATTAAATACCACATGAACTAAAATGATATTTTGGCTTGACCAGGACAAATTAGTGTGGCAAGAACTAAAGAAATAGCCTTGCCTTTAGCTTTGCAGAAATCATAGCCTATAGGTATTTTAAAATCAAAACTTTTTATGACTTGAATGTCTAGTCATCATCATCATCATGGAGTGAAGAAAAGTAAAATGAATATTTTCAGAAGAAAATGAGTATTCTGGTGGATCAATCACTGTGGATACTGAAGACATTTGTTTCAGTAATTTTACCTCCCAGGATTTTGATTGAGCTGTGGAAAATGAGATTATTTCAGGTTAAGTAATCGGCAAACCTCATTTCCAAGGTAATTAATTCTATCTGCAGAAACACAACTAAAGGGAAGAGAAGGCAAATGTCATCATCACCATAAGAATTATTTATTAAAGATGAATGAGATTGTCTTCTCACAGGTAGAAAGGCAGCAGAGGCCACACAGAGTAATAATGGTCAACAACAATAAAGATGGCATTGTCAGATAGAAGCACAAAAGAGAAAATGTGATACATAAGAATCTTTGCAGTTGTGCAGGTACCCACGGGAAGGACCTCAAAGAAAGCTCTGTTCGAAGTCTACAAAGGTTGTCAATTTTTAATTCCCCTGGCTAAGAGAAAAGGTAGAATGCTGGGGAAAGATTGGCAAAGGTGTGGAGCTCAGCCCCTCTGATTGAATCCATGGGAGATGAAGCCTACATGATTTAAGTTTGGTATTAAATTCAAATGTATCTCCTATTGGATTAGGAGAGACCCTCTAACTTGGCAGTATAAAGCCTTTAATTAAAAAAAAAAAAAAAATCAGAGACCAAATTCACCAATCATGTCAACACGCAGCCTCTACTGAAGAATCCATGCCTCTGATCTCATATGAGATCACAAAAAAACAGAGCACAAACCAGCCATAATCAGCCCTCAAACTTCGTGAGGCTCTGAGGTAGACACCAACAGATTTCAAATAAGGATGTAAAAGAATTCTGATAAGTTTCATATAAATTATATCTAGGGGAAAATATCCAGACATTACTATCCACCTTAAATATAAGGAAGATGAAAAGGAAACCCTTGGCCACTATGAAAAATACGTGTCACCACAATTTTAAGAACATAAAATGCAACATAGGCTTAAAAACAACTTCTTATAGAATTTACACAAGATACTAAAAAAGAAAAAATTTCCGCAAAAATACACCTAGAAGTGCAAAGAAACATGACGTCAATAAAACAAACAAAAAATAAGACCAGGGATGAGTTAATAAAACAACAGAGTGATATAAATTAGAGACTGTGGTAGCAAGGAAACGAATTGAAGACCAAAACCGTATTATTACAGAATTAACTAATAAAGAGCATTAGGAAAAAATAAATTATGCATATCAAAAAAACTAAAATAATGACATAAAAAGGCAATGTTTTTAAAGTAGCTAGAGAAAAAATGGTTTATACTGGGTACAGAATTAATATCAAACATAGAAAGCTAGTGTTCCTGAATTCATGAATGAATCATTATGCAGCAAATATCAATCAATCAATACATAAAGCAAGAACTGCAGATTGTCATCTATAGAAAATCAGTAGGAACAAGAGACCAACCCAAGAAATTTCGTATCTCGAGAAAAATCAAATAGACATGCAAAAGGATACAGACGTATACAGTAATTAATAATCAGTAATTTGATCCAAAGATATGTGAATAAATTCCATGCACTAGAGTAACACTTCTTAACTTATTTTAGAATATTTGAAAAAGTAATGTTTTCTGGACAACACATTCCAAAATGTGGTATAGAACAAATAACATAAATGAAATAAAAAAGTATCCAGCCACCATATATACACATATATGTATGTGTGTGTATATGTATATGTATGTAAATATATTTGACACTCAGAATAGAGAAAAAGTATTCAAAATGAAGCTACTACATATAAAAAATATATATTGGATACAGCTAAACTTGGGCTCATATAAAAATTCATAGCAATACACTTTAATGCTAATTACTTTGATACAAAATAAATGTAAATCATTAAATTAAGCATTTAACAGAGGATAGAAATGGATCACAAAATAAACCTAAAGAAAAAAGAATGAAAGTTACAAATAGAGTTAAAAATAGAAATAAAGAAATCAAAAATAAAAATGTAATATTGATAAAGAGCCAAATGTTGACAAAATAATTAAAAACAAAGAAATAAAATGAGAAAACAGAATTATACACAATTATAAACGACAAAAAGTAAAAAGATACACAGACACAGAGGTAATTTAAATAATTTTTAGTGTGTTTTTGCAAAATTACAAGTAAATAACTGCAAAATCCTAGAAGATATGGAAGATATTCTGCAATAAAAACCAAAATAACAAAAAATGCTCCTAGAAGAGAAAGAAACCGTGAATAAGCCCTTGACCGTGGAAACAGTTGGCCACTGATTCTAATGCCATTGCCAAAGTGCCAGGCCTAGACAATTTCCCAAGAAACTTTCCTTTTCAGTCCTTGAAGGAGCAGACAATGCTGAGGTTATTTTAATTTTCCATAACACGGAGATTAGTAAGTCAGTCAGCATAACTAACGACAAATCCATACACCAACAAGTAGATTTAAAAAAAAAAAATTAAAAGAAAATTTAAAGCAGACGTTGTCCTATGTAATTTCTTGTGTTATCTAATATCAGTTTTCAAATAATAGAATCACATCTAAAGTATCCCTTAATGTCATCTATCCCAGCTCTAGACTTTAAAGCTTAGCAATAATTCAGAAACTTGAACTGTTTTTTCATGGTCCATGCCATGTCTTTCCAAGACAAGATAACTCAAATTGGTATATCATCGAAAGAAAAACGAATCTCAAATAAATACTCTCAGCAGTTTGCATTTGGAGATTACACACACACACACACACGCACACACACACAAATATACCACTCTATATGCATATGTGAAACTAATGATTATTGTATCAAGTTAAAAAATCAAGAAGTCAAATCAATAAATGTTCAATACTCATCTCTCCCTGACTGAGTAGTTTGCACTCCATAGGAAACCAATTAGAGAATGTTTAAAAAGAATGCATCCTCAAAAAGTATTTCTTTTTATAGTAATAGTAGGAGTTATAAATAACATAGGGATTGGGATAAGAGAAGTATCAAATTATCAAAAGAGGTCAATATCTTTATTAAGACAAAATATTAAAATTTCAAAATTTTAAATAACTCTCAATGTAACTTTTTATTTCGACCAGGTAGTGTATCACACATACAGAAATGTGCATGGTAAGTAAAGCAAAAATTCTTCATAAGAAATAATTTTAAACTTCTGAAACACAGTTACATTTTCTCAATAAATGAGTTAAGCAGACATCGTTTGTTGATAAGCCATCATATGGAAGAATGGAAGGTTTTCCATAGTCAGAAAGTAAATCAATCATAGGTTTGAAAATAGAATCCACATGTGCAGACTTGCAGAGCTGCTTGAGCCACCGGCCAACACTCTCTCATCACACTATATTAGCTCTGTTCCTGTCCAGGGGAAGATTGTTAATGGTGAGTCTGATTAGACCATGAAACCCGATCTCAAGGGAACAGACAGAGACGCCATCTCAGATGCCATTTAAAATAACTTTAGGACCTGGAGGATATCATTTGGTGTTAAGAAGTAAATAGAGGGCTTGATTTTCCTAAATCCATCCAACCTGAGTAAGCTACCTTAAGGATTTTTCGAAGGATCATGATCCACTATGATCAGCACCATGCATTATAATAATTTGAAAATAATTAATTTTTTCATGGGAGAGTTTTGTTCATTTGTTTTGAAACAATGGCACCAAGTTGTTGGTATATTGGGACTACAGCAAGATATATGCCTTTTTCGTAGCATTCTTCCATTTTATTTAAAAAAATTATTCATTCATTTATTTCTTCTTTAATCAGTAAACTGAGTACCCATGTTGTTCCAAGTCCTGTCATTGAATAGAAGAGGCAATTCCTACATCTCCATATAATGACAGAGACAGACATGACACATTAATGCAGATTCTTGTAGTTGCAAAGCATGAAAATTCAACCTAAACTAGTCTGGTCAAAGTAATGTCCATTAGCATGATTAGCTGAAATATCTAGGGGTACAAATGGCTTCAGCCACAGCTAGATCTGAGGGTTCAAATAATATTTTAGAACTCATTCTCTTTCTCTTGGCTTCTTGGTTGTTCTTTGCTCTTTAATGACTTCACTCTCAGGCATGCTTCCTAATAAATGGTGCAAATAGGAACCACAAATTTACATAATGCTTAGCAATTGAGACCTTTATTTTCACGAGTTTATACCAACTTCAAAGCGGAATCTGTGATTTTACCGTATGGATCATTTGTCCTTCTCAAATTATACATTGTGGCCAGAGAAATTTCGTATTGTGATTAGCTTTGATCTGGATTGTGTGTCTATATTGCAAGCAGTTGCACCTGAACCACAGGGACTAAAATGGGGAGAAGCAATTTTCCAAAAATTAGCTAGAAAGATAAAATATAATGTTCATTATAGATATTTTTTAAAGGTGTCTTTACATATGTAGGTATTATAGAAATAGAGATGAGCTTAATCATAGCACAAACAAAATGGTGTCCAATATTCTAGAGGGGAGTGAAGAGTTAAGGAAAGCTTAAGGGAGTAGGTAAACCTTGACTGGAGGTAAAAAATATAAAGTAGATGTTTAATTTTGGGACAGAGTTGTAAGACATGAGAGCAAGAAGAGAAACCTTGAGTAAAATTACAGGGACATCAAACAGCCTGGGAAGTAAAGTATTTTGTTATAAAACTCATCAAGTGGTAAAGCTCTAATCAGCAGACAAGTGGATCACTATGTAACTGTGTCTGAATCTTAGTAATTATTCAATAAAAATTTGTTGAGTGAATAAAAGATGAGCAATTTTCAAATCAAATTGGGAAGAAAAATCAAGTGTTAAATTAGAAAGGAGGTATAATGAACATAGTTTTTCCCCTTTGGGCATTTGCCAAGTACCATTGATACCTTTTGCAAAATTAAGAAGTGAGGACTTGATAGAATTTGAAGTTCGGTGATACTACTTTCATTTCTGGACTAGTTGCTGGAAGAAAATATGGATAACATGAGATAACCTCTTAGTTATATCTTTTAGGTATAGCCTTCTACTTGAAAGAAAAGAATCATTTTAGATGGCAAAGAATGTGAGTGAAGTCTATAGGCTGTTGAATAGTACCAAAACATTTATTTCCTTTGCCTGTCAAGTTAATGTTCAGTCCAATTCGAATCCTTTTCCAAATGTTCTGAAGTCTTTTGACCATACATTCCTTTGTCTTCTTTCTTCTTCCCATGACATCCTTAACTTTTTCCAATTCTCTGCCAAGTCCTCCAGTTGATGGTCCTTAGGGGAAATGTCCTGGCAATAATGGAGACTCTAGGCAATGCTCTTTGCATGCAGGTGGCTATGCCTTGCTTTTCAATGCTGGAAAAGATTTTTAAATTTTTATATGTTTCCAATTGGAGCATCACAAAAGCTGAGTTAACTTTGCCTTCGCTAGTATTGTCTTCCTCTCACCCAAAACATCTTGCCCCAATTCCACTTTTCCACCACTCGGTGAGGAAGGGAGGAAAGAAAAAAGAGGAAGGGGGGATTCTGACCTCCTGCATTTGAAGATTAAGAAATATACAAGTCTTCTAAGAACTCTATGGTGAATTAAGAGCATATTTTCTTCTATATTTATTAGTCATTCCCTGTTCCATCATACACGTGTGTGTATTCTCCTAATAAAAATTACCATATGTTATTTAATCGCATTTTTAAAACAACTTACTTAAAAGCTCTCTCCTGATATTTAGGTATTTGAAATATTCCATTAACAAGTAATGTGCACTCATTTACATGACTGAAATATGTTCTCATTGTGCTTATGAGCCGAATGAGGGAATGTACAAAAATATGTGAATAAATAAATAAATAAAATTCCTGAGTCATTTACTTGGACCAGGCAAATGCACTGTTAGAAGGTCAGTCAGGCATCTCAAGTCTCTAGGCAGGTAATACATGAAGACAAAGAGAAACAGTAGGAAGCTACATGAGTGTTTTGACTTTACAGCATCTTTTGTGAGTTGAAGTGTAAAACCAATGCACAAGCTATATGCCTAGTGGTTATGGCATTTGGTTTTAAATTAACCCAAAATATATTTGATTTTCCATCTTACCATTTTTGTTTTTTGGCTTTTTTATTTTTACCAGTTATACTTTGGGAACATTAGTTAACTGCACTGAAATTAACTGATAAATTAAGGATAAATTTTCAGGACAATTGTAAAGATTAAATGAGAAAATGTATGTAAACTACACCGCACTGGATCTTACACATAATAAATAGGCTCCAAAAAATAACACTATTGTCTGAGAAATCTGCCTTTGAGGAAGCAGAATAGATTCTAGGATACAGTAAAATCAAATGAAGGTAAAAATGTACCTTATGTAGGTAAAGAAAGTGTTGCTTAGAAAAAAGTTACTTAGGGAGTTTCAAGATGGCGGCGGCTGCGGCAGCTGGCGCGGAGTAGCTGAGGTGGAAAAGGTGGCCACTGGGCCTCAGGCAGCCGGGAAACTTGTGGACCTTCCTCTGGCCATCTCTTAAGGGAGGACTGCTGCTGCTGGCCGGTCGTGGGGGCTGAACGCCACTTTGCCCCCGGCAGGAGAGGCTGCCTCATTTACCGGCAACAGCTTTGAAGTGTGGAGCAGGAAAAGAACTGATTCTTAGCTGCAAAAGCGAGTCTTGAAACAGGGAACACGGCGCCAGGGCTGCTGTGGATGCAGCCAGGATCCCGGAGGCTGGGGCCGCACTGAAGGCGGCCAGCTGCCCTATTCAGGATTCGAGGTTTCAGGCCGGCATTAAAGAAGATTCCTGGGAGCGCCCGAGCGGCGCCGCCGCGACTGAACAGCCCGAGGCGGCAGCGCCGAGAACACGGAAGGCAACAAACCAGAGACAGAGCGAGCGCCCGACCTGGCACAGCACTGTGAGTGATCCCTGGCACAGCTCTGTTCGGGGGGTGGTTGCCCACCCGGCTCCCGCCTGCACCACCAGGCCACTCACTGCCCCAGTGCTGCCTCCATTTTCCCAGGTGCGGGCAGCTCCGCCCTGATCGGCCATCACTGAGCCCATTTGCTTGGCCTGGCGCGGGGCTTTCCGGACCCTGCGGGCCGGCCTCCTCTCCCACTCCCTCCGCGGTTCTCTGGCGGGGCTGGGGGTGTGGGGCGTCCCGACCAGTGTTGGGGGGGCTAGGAAATACGGGCGGGCCGACTGTCACTCCACCACACCCTGGACTCCGGCCTGGTAAACTTCCTGTTACTGGGAGGCAGATACCATCTCTGCGACCACCAGTTTGGAAAAAAGCCTAACGAATTTCTGGTTGGGAATAGTGTGGTAGGAGAGTTCCCAGGTCCGCTAGAACCTGCCGGAGAGCAGGCTGCAGGCGGGCACTAGACTCGGTTTATACGGGGGGATACAAAGGTGAACAAGACCTGAGAAAGATCTACACAGTGCTACAAAGGCACCCAGAGAGACCGGTCGTCTGTGCCTAGCAGAAACCTGGTAGACTTCCTGGGCGAGGTGGTGCTGAGCAGGGTCTTGAAGGCCCAGCTGATAGACGACGGGTGCAGAAGACACGCCCCAGCCCAGCACAGTGCGCACAGAGTGTGGAGACGTGCGGCCAGGGAGGCGGAGACTCGACAGAAACCACACACCCGGTGGGGTCGCCACTGCACGATCTAACAGCCTGAGCCAGAGCACACGGAACGGGGAGAAGTCCTGTACAGAAAGTGAAAGCTCAACAGAGATCACACACCCTGTGGTGCGTGATCCACCAGCCCAGCAGAGTACAAGCTGACCAGAAAGGTGGATCCCCGGAGAAGCCCAAGACCCGAGGCAACCACACACACAAGACACTAGAGGCCAACTGAGCAGTCACGGCGGGAGCCATACCAAATTGGCAACCACAGCAACATCCTAGTTAGTCATTAGTCTCAAACCGGTGGACTGTGAAACCCCCTGCCACAATGAATAAACACCAAAAAAAAGACACCAGAAATACAAAAAATCAAGAAAGTACACCACCAAAAGTTAATAAATCTCATACTCTAGATCCTATAGAACAAGAAGCCCTTGAAATAACTGACAAGGAATTTCGAGTGATAATTCTAAGGAAACTGAATGAGATACAAGAAAACTCAGCTAGACATCATGATGAAATGAGGAAAAGTATACAGGATCTGAAAGAGGAAATATACAAGGAAATCAATGTCCTGAAAAAAAATGTAGCAGAACTTGCTGAACTGAAGAAGTTATTCAGCGAAATAAAAAACACAACGGAGAGTTTAACCAGCAGGCTTGTCGAAGTTGAAGAGAGAACCTCTGAACTTGAAGATGGGCTGTTTGAAATAACACAAGCAGACAAAAAGAAAGAAAAAAGAATCAAGGACATGGAAGAAAATCTGAGAGAGATATCAGACAACCTCAAGCGCTCAAATATCCGAGTCATGGGTATTCCAGAAGGGGAGGAAAATGGAGATTCCATTGAAAACATATTCAACAAAATAGGGGCAGAAAACTTCCCAGGTATAGGAAAAATCACAGATCTTCAGATCCAGGAAGCTCAACGATCTCCAAACGTATTCAACCCAAAAAGGCCTTCTCCAAGACATGTCATAGTCAAATTGGCAAAACTCAGAGATAAAGAGAGAATCTTAAAAGCTGCAAGAGAGAAGCGTCAAATCACCTATAAGGGAGCCCCAATCAGGTTAACATCAGACTTTTCATCACAAACCCTAAAAGCTAGAAAGGAATGGGATGATATTTTCAAAATACTAAAAGACAAAGATTGCCAGCCAAGAATACTCTACCCTGCAAGGCTATCCTTCCGAAATGAGGGGCAAATAGTATATTTCTCAGACAAACAAAAACTGCGGGAGTTCACTACCACAAGACCACCCTTACAAGAAATCCTCAAGGGAGTACTGGGTTTGGTTCCTGAAAAATAACTACCACTGCCATAAAAACCTAAGAAAAATCTAAACCCGCTAGTACAATAAAAATGGCATTCATGAAGAGAAAACAAGCTAACAAAAACACTATCTACAACCTAAGGAACCAACAAACAAAGAAACCAAACAGTAAATCAGAAAGCAAGGAACAAAAGACACCTAAGACAACCAAACAACCAATAAAATGCTAGGAATAAATCAACACCTTTCAATAACAACTCTTAATGTTAAAGGCTTAAATTCCCCAATTAAAAGACACAGACTGGCTGACTGGATCAAAAAGCAGGACCCAACTATATGCTGCCTACAAGAGACCCACCTCACCCATAAAGATTCACACAGACTAAGAGTGAAAGGATGGAAAAAGATTTACCATGCAAACAGAAAAGAAAAACGAGCTGGAGTGGCTATTCTTATATCTGACAAAATAGACTTTAAACTAAAAACCATAAAAAGAGACAATGAGGGACACTACTTAATGATAAAAGGACTGATCCATCAAGAAGACATAACAATCATAAATATGTACGCACCCAATGTTGGAGCAGCCAGATTTATAAAACAAACTCTATTAGACCTAAAGAAGGAAATAGACACTAATACCATAATAGCAGGGGACCTGAACACTCCACTGTCAATATTAGACAGATCATCTAGGCAAAGAATCAGTAGAGAAACACAAGATCTAAACAAGACTCTAGACCAATTGGAATTGGCAGATATCTACAGAACATTCCACCCAACAACCTCAGAATATTCATTCTTCTCATCAGCACATGGATCATTCTCCAGGATAGATCACATATTAGGTCACAAATCAAGTCTCAATAAATTCAAAAAAATTGGAATTATCCCATGTATCTTCTCAGACCACAATGGATTAAAACTAGAAATTAATAACAAACAAAACTCTGGAAACTATACAAACACATGGAAATTAAACAGCATTCTACTTAATGACATATGGGTCCAAGAAGAAATCAAGCAGGAAATCAAAAAGTTTATTGAAACTAATGAAAACAATGATACATCATACCAAAACCTGTGGGATACTGCAAAAGCAGTATTGAGGGGAAAATTTATTGCATTAAATGCTCACTTCAGAAGAATGGAAAGATGGCAAGTGAACAACCTAACACTTCACCTTAAAGAACTAGAAAAACAAGAACAATCCAATCCTAAAGTTAGCAGACGGAAAGAAATCATTAAGATCAGAGCAGAACTGAATGAAATTGAAAACCAAAAAACAATTCAAAAGATCAACGAATCAAAAAGTTGGTTTTTTGAAAAGATAAATAAAATTGACAAACCATTAGCATGGCTAACAAAAAAAAGAAGAGAGAGGACTCAAATAACAAAAATTAGAAATGAAAAAGGCGATATTACAACTGATTCATCTGAAATACAAGGAATCATTCGAGACTACTATAAACAACTATACGCCAACAAATTTGAAAATCTGGAGGAAATGGATAAATTTCTGGACACACACAAGCTCCCAAAACTGAACCGTGAAGACGTAGAAAATTTGAACAGACCAATAACAATAAAGGAGATTGAAGCTGTTATCAGAAGGCTCCCAACAAAGAAAAGCCCAGGACCAGATGGATTCACAGCAGAATTTTACCAAACATTCAAAGAGGAATTGACACCGATTCTTTACAAACTATTCCAAAAGATTGAAACGGACGCAAATCTCCCAAACTCATTCTATGAAGCAAACATCATCCTGATACCAAAACCAGGTAAAGATATAACCAAAAAAGAAAACTACAGGCCGATATCCTTGATGAATATAGATGCAAAAATCCTCACTAAAATACTAGCAAACAGAATACAGCAACACATACGAAAAATTATTCATCACGATCAAGTGGGATTCATCCCAGGGATGCAAGGTTGGTTCAACATACGCAAATCAATAAATGTGATACACCATATTAATAAACTCAAACACAAGGACCATATGATCATCTCTATAGATGCTGAAAAAGCATTTGATAAAGTTCAGCACTCATTCATGACAAAGACCCTCTATAAGTTAGGTATAGAGGGAAAGTATCTCAACATAATTAAAGCCATATATGACAAACCCACTGCCAATATCATCCTGAATGGGGAAAAGCTGAAAGCTTTTCCTTTAAGAACAGGCACTAGACAAGGATGCCCACTCTCACCACTTCTATTCAACATAGTGTTGGAAGTACTAGCCAGAGCAATCAGAGAAGAGAAGGAAATAAAGGGCATCCAGATTGGGAAAGATGAAGTCAAACTGTCCCTGTTTGCAGATGACATGATCCTATATATCGGACAGCCTAAAACCTCTACCAAAAAACTGTTGGAATTGATAAATGATTTCAGCACAGTAGCAGGATACAAAATCAACACACAAAAATCAGTAGCATTTCTTTTCTCCAATAGTGAACATGCAGAAGGAGAAATCAAGAAAGCCTGCCCATTTACAATAGCCACCAAAACAATAAAATACTTAGGAATTGAGTCAACCAAGGATGTGAAAAATCTCTATAATGAGAACTACAAACCACTGCTGAGAGAAATTAGAGAGGATACAAGAAGATGGAAAGATATTCCATGCTCTTGGATTGGAAGAATCAACATAGTGAAAATGTCCATACTACCCAAAGTGATATACAAATTCAATGCAATCCCCATCAAAATTCCAAAGACATTTTTCTCAGAAATGGAAAAAACTATTCAGACATTTATATGGAACAATAAAAGACCACGAATAGCCAAAGCAATGCTCAGCAAAAAAAATAAAGCTGGAGGCATAACACTACCTGACTTTAAGCTATACTACAAAGCTATAATAACCAAAACAGTATGGTACTGGCATAAAAACAGACACACTGACCAATGGAATAGAATAGAGAATCCAGAAATCAACCCACACACTTACTGCCATCTGATCTTTGACAAAGGCACCAAGCCTATTCACTGGGGAAGGGACTGCCTCTTCAGCAAGTGGTGCTGGGAGAACTGGATATCGATATGCAGGAGAATGAAACTAGATCCATACCTCTCACCGTATACTAAAATCAACTCAAAATGGATTAAGGATTTAAATATACACCCTGAGACAATAAAACTTCTTAAAGAAAACATAGGAGAAACACTTCAGGAAATAGGACTGGGCACAGACTTCATGAATACGACCCCAAAAGCACGGGCAACCAAAGGAAAAATAAACAAATGGGATTATATCAAACTAAAAAGCTTCTGCACAGCAAAAGAAACAATTAAAAGAGTTAAAAGACAACCAACAGAGTGGGAGAAAATATTTGCAAAATATACATCTGACAAAGGATTAATATCCAGAATATATAAGGAACTCAAACAACTTTACAAGAAGAAAACAAGCAACCCAATTAAAAAATGGGCAAAAGAGCTAAGTAGGCATTTCTCTAAGGAAGATATCCAAATGGCCAACAGACATATGAAAAAATGCTCAACATCACTCAGCATCCGGGAAATGCAAATCAAAACCACATTGAGATACCATCTAACCCCAGTTAGGATGGCTAAAATCCAAAAGACTATGAACGATAAATGCTGGCGAGGCTGCGGAGAAAAAGGAACTCTCATACATTGTTGGTGGGACTGCAAAATGGTGCAGCCTCTATGGAAAATGGTATGGAGGTTCCTTAAACAATTGCAAATAGATCTACCATACGACCCAGCCATCCCACTGTTGGGAATATACCCAGAGGAATGGAAATCATCAAGTTGAAGGTATACCTGTTCCCCAATGTTCATCGCAGCACTCTTTACAATAGCCAAGAGTTGGAACCAGCCCAAATGCCCATCATCAGATGAGTGGATACGGAAAATGTGGTACATCTACACAATGGAATACTACTCAGCTATAAAAACGAATGAAATACTGCCATTTGCAACAACATGGATGGACCTTGAGAGAATTATATTAAGTGAAACAAGTCAGGCACAGAAAGAGAAATACCACATGTTCTCACTTATTGGAGGGAGCTAAAAATTAATATATAAATTCACACACATACATACACACACACAAACCGGGGGGGGGGGGAAGAAGATATAACAACCACAATTATTTGAAGTTGATACAACAAGCAAACAGAAAGGACATTGTCGGGGGGGAGGGGGGGAGGGAGAAGGGAGGGAGGTTTTGGTGATGGGAAGCAATAATCAGCTACAATGTATATCGACAAAATAAAATTTAAAAAAAAAAAAATAAAAAATAAAAAATAAAAAATAAAAAAAAATAAAAATAAAAATAAAAATAAAAAAAAAAAAAAAAAAAAAAAAAGTTACTTAGCCATAAATATTTTGAGAAAGAGCTTCACTGGCAGTGCTCATTCAGCTAGGTCCAGAGGATAGGAGATAAGGATATGAACTGTGTAATCAGGAGGCTGGTCTGTCTTTAATGTGCAGATGAATATGTTTGGCTGTCCTACAGCAATGCCGATACACATTGGATGATCTCAGTCATTTCCAAAGGCCATCTGATGTCAACAGTTTGTCTGAGGTGCTTTTCAAATACAATTCCCCCTGTCCTGGCCAGCCCCCAAAACAAACAAGCAAACAAACAGGAAAACTCTCCTGCTCCACTCAGAATATATGGGATATGGCTAGGCAATCTACGTTTTTAGTAAGCTCCCTGGTGATCTACATACACATCCTTGTTCAGATGATATATGTAATTCTCTCCATTCTGATCTTGTGCTTATCACGTCAAGGTTATGGATTGAGTCCCCATGCCAGTCCTCGACAGAAAGAAAATGGGCTGATCATGTGGGCAATGTTTTCAGTCTCCAAGACAACTGCCTTTCTTATAAATTGATAATTGCCATTCTGGCTTATGCAGAGTTTACTTCGAGCTAGATTAATGTATTTGCTAGAATCCACTTCTAGTGTGTTGACCAAATAAAATTTCTGCACCTCCCAATTATGAAGATCAGATATCCCCTGAGACCTGTCAAATTTTAAGGCCTCTTAGAAGTCACAGAGCTGGCAGAATCCAATCTTCCCATAGCTGACTTATTTTCAAATATCCACAGTGCTGGCTATTAATGACTCTATGTCCTGTATTTATAGGTACATAGTGTACTTTTAATTAGTGTTAGTAGTCACTGAATATTAGGGTGTAAGGGCTGATCCACTTGTTTAGTGACTGATTTCCTTCACAAAATATGTGGGGAAATTTCAGAAATGCAGGCTTTTGAATGGATATTACATAATTTGCTGCTACTTTGAACCTATAGTATAGTCTTTGTAGTGCCACAGCGGTCAGCTCAGTGGAACTTTATCCCAAAGGGTTAGCTGTACTGTGTCAGGTCTTTGTGATCTGGTCAGAGCCTCCAGATATGTATTGACTTACTTATGACAAAAAGAGGAATTCTCCATCTCACTTGCTCTTTTTTTTTTTTCCCATTAGGGACTCAAGACCATTAAATAATACTTAAAAATAATCCTGCTGTATCAGCAAGCAATTCCTGTGTCTGCGCAAGGCTTTGGAGTGGACCACATGATCTGTATAGACTGGTGGGGTAAGTTCATTGTCTCGTACCACTGTAAGCAAGTCTCCCAGGGACACCTTCACTCCCGAATCCTTCAAAGACTAGGATTATTCTGAGGATAGTATCACTTGCTTCTCTTTTCACCTAGAAAGGACCATTGCTCTGGTTTTAGTTAAAACCAGACTCTTTTCAGCATGGCAAAACCTACTCCAGAAAGTATCAAAATGTAAAGATTATGCTGTTGTAAATATATTTTTGTTGTAAACTCTTGCTAAGTTCCCTAAATTAACTTCTGGTGTCACAACATATGAAGCTATACTTCCTCCACCCAGTGTTTATTTCTGAGGGAGGCAAGTCTCAGTCCTGCATTATGTCATGCCAGTTCTAGATGAAACTATTTTTAAAAAGTCTAAGGCCTCTCTTGTGAGCACATAAGTTACCTTCCGGCAGGCTGCCAGTAATCACAGAGCAGCATAGCAAAGAGGCATTCAAGCTGGGCTTCTATAATTTCTTTTCTCTTAAAAACTTTCTCTGATGTTCAGTTTAATATGTTTTGGGAAGGTCCCAAACAGAATTGCTTTCCCTTGGATTCATGCTCTCTCTAAGTGAGACCTGAGTGGAGGTTGTTATAAACCATCTGATAGGAAGCCGAGAGGATGCCTCTTCCCCACTCCACAGTCAAGTGCAAAGTAAACCTTGTCCCTGCTTCACTGTCCTGACGGTCTGTAGTTTGAGTTGTGAATGGTGGACTAAGGTGCCGGAGTCCAAAGAGAAACTCTTGCTTTTTATGTTAATAGGCACCTTATTTATATTTATAAACAATGGCTTCATTAGAAGAAAATACAAAGAGGCTTTTCTGAATGGTACCATTGCATCTTTCAGCACTAAGAAGGAAAGGAGGTGGGGTGTGTGTGCGTGCGTGCGTGCGTGCGTGTGTGTGTTTGTGTGTGTTGCACTTGCACACACTGGTGCTCACACACTCAACCCCTCCAGTTTCCAGGGCAGTGCCACGCATCGTAGGGGTGCTTAGCACTGTTGTGTGTTAAGTCTTCACGTGAGCTGCCTGTTTGACTGCTCCTAACAACCCTATTTCACAGATAGGACAAAGGGAAACTAAATGACGCTCCAGAAACCAAGCTGATATTTTAAATCGCTAACTCTGTACTGATAGCTGAAATGACTATCTCTACCTACTCTGGTGTTTATACACTTCCTGTGTTACATCTGAACATGGTTAAGACTAAGCCTCTGAAATTAATCAATATTTTATAAAGAGAATTCTATGTGCAAAGCTCCAGAATAGAGGAAAGCTAATCTTTTTGCTTCAGGGTGGTTGGTAGCCAGAGAATATAGTAAGATGTTTATGAGCAATTTGTACAATATATTTTAAGACAGAAAACATAACACAAAATAATATTTTTTTATTAAAACCAATTGATTATACATATTTGTGAGGTACAGAGTTGAAATATCAATACCTGTGTACAATGTATGATGATCAAGTCAGGATAATTAGCATGTTCATCATTACAATATATAATCATTTCTTTGTGTTGAGGACATTTAATCTCTCTTCCAGTCATTTGATAACATGCAGTAACTTAATGTTGATTATAGGTGCCTAGTTCAACTGCACATCAGCAGAACCTATTTTTCCTAACTAGCTGTTTCGTGTCCAGTAACTCATTTCTTTCGATTCCCCCTCCCCTTGCCCTTTCCTGCCTCTAGAAACCACAGTTCTGCTCTCTCCTTCTGAAAGTTCAACGTATTATTGTGATTCTTTCTTTCTTTCTTTCTTTCACAAAACATGGTTTTGTTTATTTCGGATATGAATAAATGGGGGAAAAGGATATTACTTTCAGATGAGTAAACATATAGTGATGCATCTTGTTCGTTAAATATGGATACCTGTAGGAAGATCATATATTTAACAAAATTTACATAAAATTTCTTAATATGGAAAATATACACATAAATATTATGTTGCTCCATTATTAAAATATTTATTTAAATTTCAATTGAGTACAAATGCAATTTATAATTTTTCTATGTATAAAATGAACTTAGTACCCAAATATATTAATATATAGTGAGGAAATAGAGCAATTTATGTAACATTTATCATGAGAATCTTTCAAGTTATTTCTGGTATTAAATTATTTTTTATGTTATAAATTTTAAAATTTAAATTTCTATTTTTAATCTTCAAGATTTTAATAATCAACAGAAGTTAAAACTAAATTTATTTAAAAATTTACAAATTTATTTGCAACAGCATTAAATCCATCTAATTGTTTTCTGTTATACCCACAGGAGCAGGCATCTGGATGTTTCTCTATGCATCTGTTTCCCTGATGCTGCCTTAATAATGGCACTAAAATGTTACTTAAATACACAGCAGGTGGCAACTGGGAAAGGAAAAGTTCCACCTTTGGCAAGAGGGACAGTGGATTGGGATAGCAGTGGTTTTAATGCCTTATCTTTCAAAAACATGAAGGTGTTTGTCCACTTGTTTGAGGTTCTAGATATCTGTTTAATATATTTTTATCCAACTATATTTTGTCTTAAAATACCTTTTCCTCTACTCAAAAAAATTTTTTAAATCTTTATAAAATCAAAAGTTTCTGAATTCAAGAATATTTAATTCATAATGTGGTTTGATGTTCTAATTTCATTATGCCTTCTATTATTGAAGTTATCTCATATTCCAAAACATTTGTGGTTCTTTCATTAAAAAGTGTTAGAAGATATAATTTTAAAGCTAGCATCTAATAATAATAGTTATCAAATACTCTAAATACATTACCTAATTTAAAGGTCACAAGAGACCAGTAAGATAAATATTATTATCCCCAGTTTACACTGAGGGAACAGAATTTCAGAGACGGCATACACTTAAAAAGACTAAAATAAATATGATTTGCTGAAGGCCACTGTGGCAGAGTTGGAACAAGAATAAATACATATATTTTTAAAATTTTTGCCTAAGTGCTTTCTTCCACACAGACTTGTAGAGAAAATTTAAAATTTTAATTTTAAAAAATCAAGAAAACAGAAAATATCAATGACTACATCTAGCCTAATGGTTAAAAAAACATAATAAACACATTATGAACAGAACAATGTAAAATAGAATTCCCCAAGTTTAAGTGCTGAAAAATCTTTGAATATGCATCATATGTAGTGAAAGGAGAGGAAATTGATGATAAAATCTTCACATTTTCACTGACATTAATTTCTTTTATAACAGTGACCTTAGAGGTCCAATAAAATCACACAGTAGTGTGAGGGGAAGAAAACCATCTGTCTCTCCTATTTTTTGTTCCATCTCTTTGTGTCCTGCTAGATGGTGACAGATGATGATGAAAAAGGACCATCCCCAACTCTAGACTGGCAGCACTGTCTTCAATCTCTGGACCTGGAGATTAACCAAAGCAAGGACCTTAGAGGAAAGAGGAGACACAGCAGAATTCAAGTATTAGGGATTAGGGGCTGAGACATAGGAGTGAAATGTTAAAGTGTAAAGAAAGACCCTAGAACATTCCTTGAGGACTGAAAAGGACTTGTGCTTGTTCTCTCCTTTCTCCATGATTTATTCACTTTTTAACGTTGCCCTCCTCCTCTTCCTCCATTTTCATTCCACTTCCTCTCTATTGTAGCAGGTAAATTGGAGCATACTATGGTTGCAATGGCCTGATGGCATCTGGGGACCAGAGCACACACACTCTTCTCAGTCCTTTCCCCTCCTCAGAGAGCTGTCAGTGCCACCATTTTTCACTGCTCCCCACGGCCTCCATAATGGGAGAAGCAGGAGGAGATGGTGGTAAGGTGCAGTGGACGTGCTAGATGTCAGTGGGGTAAGAGAGAGGGCAAGATGAGTGCTATACTCCACAGTAACCCAGAGGGGTGGCCTGTCACTGGCTAGTGGCAAATGTGAATGCACATATCAGTCAGAAACTGCCATATACGGTTTATATATTTCATGTATATCTTTACATCTATAGTACAAAATGCAAACACAGATAAAGAATTTTTACTTATTGACTGATTGACTAACCAAGCATTATTTTTTTTATAAGTATGAAGCATAATTAGGTACTTTCCTTTGAATTGGGAAAGGCCCAGTTTATTATTTCCAGCGTACGGAGGAGGAGACTGATATGCCAAGTGGCTGAGGCACTTAACCAAGGTCACCCAGATATTGTTTGAATAAATGAGATTTCTTCATATGGCCTTTTGATTTTACTTACATCAAATTGAAATTAATTTAGGTCTCCCAGTTTCCTGTTTATTTCTATGACACTTGTCCATGAAATATACACACACACACAATGTGCATGTATATGTATGTATATATACATACAATGTATACACACACATACACACACACAAACAAAAAACACACATATACCTTGGACTTTTAATAGTTCTCCTGAGTCATATTTCCAACCACTCGCAGGGAGTTGCCACTGAACTGTCTTTCCACAGCATTACATTTATCATGTCTTAACTGCACCGTATCTCTCACAAATACTATTATTCATCTAGTCATCCAAATGAGACTAGAAAATTTGGAGTCATCTTTTACTCTTTCCACTCCTTCATCGTCTAATTATGGTCTGTCCCCAAGAGCTATCATTCCTTCATCTTTGCCTCCCCTGCTTCTTTCCCGCAGCCACCTCACTGCTCTGGGCTTTCATCACCTTGGACGTAAATTACTGAAAGAGCCTTTGCGATGACTCCCTCGCCTCCACTCCATCATCCACTGCTCTGGCCTTAGATCAGTGGCTTGTCAATATTCACAGCCCCTAGCTAGTTCAAGCCCTTCTTCTGGGATGTCTGGGTCTTTCTCCTCTAAATCTACTTTCTAAGATAGTTCAACGTTTACTCTAAGCTCGAGGGAGGCCATTTTCCATCCACTCTCCTACAGAAGTCACTTTATTTCTGCTTTAAAACTTCATCTTGAATTATTCTCTCTTCCTTCCCACTTGTTTTCTTTTTATTGAAGCTGTAACAATAACTGGAGGCTCAGCTCAAAATGATTGTCCCCCATGTTCTGTGACTAAGCAAGTTCATAAGGATTTCTCCATTTTCTGAATTCATGTAATTGTCATCAGTATCACATGCTCTAATTCTTAATTGTGTATCAATGGATATGACATTTTTATCTTACCACAAAGACTATAAAATGCTTCTTGTGTAAAACTAATATTACTTGCACCTTTCATAGCATCAAAACAGTTGAAGGCACAGAAAAGTAATAATTTTACTAATTGACTGATTCACTAAAAGGCATTGAATTTTTATAAGCATATATGAAAAGCTGGCAAGATCTCCCTCAGTGTCAAATATCTCAAGGGGATTAGTGACGAACATGTCTAATGATTTTGACTTTATTTATATATTTATTCTGAGCTAAATATTCTGTATATTCCATAGACAACAGAAGTATTCTAATAGGAAGCATCACTTACTTCAAGGTCCAGAGTTTACATGTGGAATTACATTATATACTGAAATTCTTTACTATTTTACAATATAACTCTGAGACCTGTGCTGCATCTCCTTTTAATTGTTTTACCCTGTTGAAATAACAAAATAGATGAAAATGTGAATACATACGCCTGTATTTCTGTATTTTTTTTCATGGCAGCAGAATAATTTTATAAACCAAAAAGTCAGGTGATACTTAGCTCCTGGTCAGATATCTTCACATTTAAATAGGAAGACATCTAGTTCAATTTTGTACCCTTTCTTCTACTTATTCAAAATCTTTGCAAGCAAAGGCAGAAAAGAAACAAGTTGTTTCTAGTGGAATGAAACTGTGCATAAAATCCCCAGCAGTTCAAAACTTGGCATTCTGGACTTTTTCACGAATTACAACTGCAGGTTTAACAGCCAGCCTTTGGGACTTCAATGCACCAGGTAGGGATATTGTTCCATAGAATAATTGCTCTCTCGGGAAAAGGCATTTCGGTGACTTTCATGTTATAAGGCAACACGAGTCAGTGGGTCATTAATCATTAGTGAGTGTCACTGAAGAGTTTAAATATAAAGAAAAGGGTCCAATGACATTAAATATCAGAGGGAAAAAAAGAATCATGCACATTTTCATGATAATCTGACTTACTGACACTAAAGTTTTATACCTATAATATATGCAAATATCAGGTTTAAAAGAAATCAGATAAAAGAAACTTAAAGAATAATTTATTATGTTGAGTAAAAATTTATGTTTTCACAGCTAATTTTTCTGGTAGCATGTATAGGAGAATAGCAGAGTAGAGAAGATGGGGAAATGCTTTAACAGCCTGAAATAAAAATGTACCATGTCTATCTTTGATTTGGTTAATTTTTTTAAGGTTTTGTTTTGTTTTCATTCATTCATTTAAGCATAAACAAAGCAACTTGTGATAAAAGACAAATTATGTAATCAAAAATTAAAATAAAAGTAAAGAAGTACTAAGAAGAGAAAAAAAGACATATTTCCCCCCAAATCCTTGTTTACAAGTAGCTACTGCAGACGTGAACTAATTTTAGCCCTAAACTTCCAAGCACAAAGGCAAAAAGAGAAATAGAATAAATTATCTCATGCAAAGCATAATAGAATGCCAGGAAAACAAATCTCCTAGCAGTAGTTTTCAGGAGTAGTTTATCTCCTGTGACACTGTAAAGAGGTGATTCAGTTAGTTTTCAGTTTCAAGCAACAGAAACCACCTCTGGGTAACCTGAGTCAATGTATTGGAAAAATATGAGGAAACTCACAGAATCAAAGGGAAGGTTGAAGAACCAGCTTGGATCCAAGAGGAGCCAGACCGTTTTAGAGTTTCAGTAGCTGGAACCTCTGAAAACCTCTCCCAGGCAGTAGCACTCCAATAAGTCCCACTTTTGTCCTGTTCCTGTGTGCACAACTGTAAAAAGATGACTTGTGTCCCATAAGCAGTAAATGTTTGACAGTTTCTTCCAGGCATGAGCGCTCTAGTGAATAAGTCCAACTTTTCTATTCTCCTTGCTTCTATAACAAGTATTTACTTGTGGCAGTCACTTGAAATATCCAACAGCTTTCCTTCTCTTTTCATCATTTGCCACCCACACCTCTTCCCACCATGTCAATGGCTCGGTCCATGTAGACCTTGTGGTCTCAAGATAAATATGATTAAGCAAATTATCCATGCCAAGGGCAGAGGGAATACTGAACTGAAATGAGAGTAAAATTTAACATTCTGATAAGACTACATATTATTGCACCAGACAGAATTTTTCAGCAGAAAATGAATCGCTTTAACTGAGAATCTTAGTCTTCCTTCCTCCTCACCCCTACTCCTGGGCCAGAGTGAGGGAAGGGAAGGAGGAGTGAGTAAACCCATCACCTTCAGGGACAGAGAGCAATAAAGAGCCACCTGTAAAAAAGCAAAAATACAAAGATTTTTTTTTTAATGGCTCCATTTCTGTATGATGTTCAGGATTTAAGGTCTCCCGTGAGAGAATGATTTGCTGAGCTTGGGGACACACACACCTTTTAGTCATCAGGGCCAATGAGAGAAAGTCTCTGATGTAGGGAACCTCCAGGAACCCCACTGGCTTCCCTGGTAGGAAAGCAGGCAACTTAATTTGCAATCCCACCAACACTGCACAGAATGGGAAATAATAACTCCCCAAAAGGAAATCAGTGTGCTGTTAAAAGAGGGGAAATGGATTGCTGGGCAATCAATCCAAACAGCATCAATGTCCAACTCAGTTGCAGCAGTGATGTCACAGGTTCTTGGATTTCCCAAGGGAAGAATCCCATCAGGAACCCACAATAACTCCAAGCTCACAGGACAGAGTCACACCGATAAGCTCAAAGTTTATTGCAAAGCACAAGTACATGCAGAAGTGCGTGTGGGCATCCTCGTGGGTGAGGAGTTGCCCGTGAACTCTTAGGGAAGAATTCATAGGGAAGGGTTTCTACGTTGTTCTGGGATGGGGGTGTTTCTCTATCTTAACTAAGGGAAGGAATAGTCAGGAAAAGGGAGGAGAAAAAGGGAGTTTCAGGTGTTCTTGCAAGTTAAGCTCTACTTTAGGAAAAAGAGGGATTTTGGTGGTTGTTGCTTTATTTCCTTCTCTGAAAACCACAGGGTTCTGAAGAAGGGCAAGCTAATTGAAAGGGTGGTTAAGGTGCTGCTGCTGTTTGTCTGCCCAGCCTGAATATCCGTGAGCAGCCTCCCTGGGGCAAGTCCCTGCTCTGTCTTGCCTCAGCAGCAGCAACAACAGTAGCAGTGTCTTATCTGACATTTATTGAGTGCCTACTATTTGCCAGGCACCATTTCAGGTGCTTTCCATTTGATAATCCTTAAAACCTCCTTGTGAAAATGGTACAGTAATTTATAATTTTTGTAAATGAGTTACCAAGGTTACCCAGATGATCAATGATGGAACCAGGATTCAAATTGAACTTCAGGGCTCATGTTCTTAATTCCCATGAACACCTTCAATAAATGGTTCAAAATAGATGCAGACTCTCTTTATACAGCTGCAGCTTATAAAAATAAATATAAAATCAGAGCTTCCTAAACACACCGGGTATGTAATGAAACATATTTCAAAAATATACATTGAATATATTAAGTGAAAAAAATTCTAGTATCAAATTTATATAAGAAAAGAGCAAAATAAATGAGGCTGTAGATGAAGGTCAGTATCATTTTAGAAAAAGGCAAGAAAGTTTTTTATGAGTTTGAAATCGCCTTCTCTGGAAGTTTTGATAAATGTATCTTTCTGATCTAGATAGGATGATTTGATTTATATTTTTTTACAATGTAAATATACTTTAAAAACCCAATAAACAATGCGTTTTATTACCTATCTATAGACAGACTGGATTCTGAATTGTTTGTAGTTTTTTCTAATATCTGACTACAGCTCTGAGGACTTATATGCTGAAGCTGGACAACTCGATATAGATTTCAAAGGATAAGTCATGTCTGATGTATGGGCCACACAGAGCTCACCAAGAATGCCTTATGCCATAACCAGGGATATTCTAACTGCAAACCAGGATAAGTGGCCAATGAATGCTGTGGACAGCTTTTCCCAAGGTCATCAGAACATGACTTCCTATCATAATGAGACTCTATCCCTCTTAGTTTTTCCTTATTTAAGCTTTCCTCTTTCACTTGGCAGAATGACGCTGTAGTTAAAATTTTAAAATTAGTAGCTTCTATGGATAACTTGCAAATTGTTACTCACTGCTTCAACCTGGTCATTAGATACTGGATTACTTACTAACTAAACAAGGAAGAGCCTGAGCAATTGCTAATACTTCTTGCTGCACATGGATAAAAATATTGGGTATTGTAGAGATGTCGTTACAAAAAAGTTCATGACCAAGCTACTTGGTAATGAACAAGCTACGTGGTTAAAATGAGGAGACTATTCATCTGCCTACTCATTTAGTTGTTTTGGTTCACGGGGACCCTGCATAAGGAGCACACTCCAAACTCTTGGTATTGTCCTCCTCATAGTCATATACTAGTCTCCCTGGTTCCTGTATTCTCTCAAAAGTTTTAAAACTTTCAAACATTTAAAACTGTTTGTGTGCAGCCATCCGTCAAATGCTCACTTGTCAAATGTTCAAACAGAGCTAGAACAACAAAAACTGAAAGAAATGCATGGTAACAAGGGAGGCCTCCTTAACCTATGAATGGAGTGCTGAGACTGAGAACTCAGAATGATAATAACTGGGAGGAGCACTGATGCCTTAAGTGTTGGACACACTAATCACCTAGTGAGAGCCTGACCAAAATGGGGAAATTGTTAGATAAAAATTATAGGAAGCCATTGTTTTGGACTAAGTTTCTATACAAGGTTGCAAAAGACCAGACTAAAAGTCAAAATGGAGTCACCCCTGCTAAGTTCCACATCACCAAATCTGAACTACGTTCTTAACATTGAAGCATACGTTGTCTCCAAGAAGAGTTTCACTCAAAGCTTCATGGTGCATTCCAACAGACTTTAATTCAGTTGTAACACTGACTGGAGCAAAGGTGACCACCATGCCAGGTTTGAGGACCCCAGTTTCTATTTGGCCCATAGGGACAGTACCAATACCACTAATTTTGTAGATATTCTGGAGGGGCAGATGCAAGTGCTTATCAATTGGACAAATTGGTGGCAAGATGCAATCCAGAGCTTCAAGCAGTGTGGTTCCACTGGCGTTGCCACCTTTACAGGTGACTTTCCATCCTTTGAGCCAAGGCAGATTAGCACTCGGCTCCAGCTTGTTACCATTCCAACCAAAAAGTGTCAGGGTGGTAGCCAATTTTCTTAATGTAGGTGCTGACTTCCTTAATGATGTCCTCTTATCTCTTCTGGCTGTAGGGTGGCTCAGTGAAATCCATTTTGTTAACACCAACAATCAGTTGTTTCACACCGAGTGTATAAGCCAGAAGAGCATGCTCACGGGTCTGCCCATTCTCAGAGATACCAGCTTCAAGCTCACCAACACCAGCAGCAACAGTCAGGACAGCACAGTCAGCCTGAGATGTGCCTGTAATCATGTTTGTGATAAAGTCTCTGTGTCCTGGGGCATCAATGATAGTCACGTAGTACTTGCTGGTCTCAAATTTCCACAAGGAGATATCAATGGTGACACCACACTCATGCTCAGCTTTCAGTTTATCCAAGACCCAGGCATACTTGAAGGAGTGCTTTCCCATGTCAGCAGCCTCCTCCTCAAACTTTTCAATGGTTCTTTTGTTGATCCCATGACATTTGTAAATCAGATGGCCAGTAGTGGTGGACTTGCCCAAATCTACGTGTCCAATGATGATGATGTCTTTTCCTTTTCCATTTTGGCTTTGATTTAGCCATAGTTTTTATGACACCTGTGTTCTGGCGACAAACCTGTTGCAATAAAGAACCTATATATTTATCTTATTGGAAACAACAATTCTTAGAAGTAGGTAGAGATCATTGCATCCATTAGATATTTGAGAATACTGAGGCTCAGAGAAATTAAAAGATTTGACCAATGTCACTTTTTTTATAAGTGAAGGCAAATGGAACCAGATTTTGTTGCTTAAAACTCACTGTTGTTATTTGCTTTGCTGTCTTTTCAGAAAACTGTGGATGACTCATGTATAGTTGCTTTTTAACAGATAAATTGGAGGAAGTAATTATCCTTTTTGAAATAACAAAAAAGTGGGATATATTTCTAAAGAAAGTAGAGCACTTGTTCCAAATGAACCATTCAACTAGAATATTTTTTACTATCAAAAGGCTCTTGAAAAGATTGTTTCAAACTGTGTTCAAGGACACACCAAAATCATTGGGAAGAGGGTATGTAGACCAGCTTGGAAGCTGGAAGACTGCCAGACCACTACTTCAATCAGAGAAGATACAGTTTTATCTGTCTTGAATATCAGCAGGCTTGTGAGTAAGCTGTTTTTTTTGAAAGAAGAATTTCATGGCTTAACTAACTAACTAACTAAATAAATAAATAAAAATAAAACAAAATAATAAAATAAACTGATGGAAAATTAGAGACACGCTGACCTATATAACTGTTAAAAAGCCAAGGTCTAGTGTTTTACCTATGGTCCCACAGATAGCAAGTGAATAATTGAAATATTACCCCATGTTTACTGATCTCCTCCATATAGATATTTACATGATAGCACACTGCCTATGATTTCAGTTTTAAACTCCTTTTCACTTATCTAATTTGCTGACTGTGGTATATTAGATACCAGTATTATTTCTTAAAAAGTAAACTATGATCATAGGTTTGGGTACATATAAGTATATTTTAAAATTTATTTTCAAGTATTTCAAGCTTTTTCTGACATCATCATTATTTCCACAATTCCTATTGTTACTGGTTGTCGACAGTTCCACTTTCTTTTATGTACATATACCATGATCGCAAATCCTCTGGGAAAAGAAAACCAAAAAAAAAAAACATTTTATATATTCAACCATGTGTAAAGCCAGATTTATTTATAAGTGCATAAATCATGCATTTGCACCTTCATGAAAAAAATGCTGCATTGTACAAATGCTTTGTTCTTGCTAAGTCGGTGTTTAATAGAGCCAAATCTAGTAAAATTGTGGTGTCTTCTATTCCTTGGCTCTTTCAGAAGTTTCTTCCATGCTGTGTTGAGCCTGTGTCTTCCAATCGAATTAATAACACTAGCTATAATTTATTAAATTCCTCTTGTGCACCAGGCATTTTACATATGACGGTACTTCAAAAAGTTCATGAAAAAAGAATTGAAAGGTAATATGATCTTTCCATGAACTTTTTGAAGTACCCTGGTATACTATTGATGAAATTCAATACAACTCTGCAAGGTATTTATTAGTCTCCATAGTTTTCAGATGAGAAATCTGTGGCTCAAGAAATCCAAGCACTGACTCATACCAATAATCTCTATGGTTTCATTGCTCTTTTATCACTTTACCTTCTAAAAGACCTTCCCTCTAGATCTTGAAGAGAAAACTTGATATTGAATTTGAGAGATTCCCTTTAGGATAACTTTGTGTCAAAAAAAAAAAAAAAAAGATAGCCTAGACCAATTTTGGAAATTAATTTCATCATATATGGAGGAGTTGACAAATATTGTTTTTATTCATATTTGTTATCTTTCCAGATTTTTGATACTTTTCAAAATCAGTTCTTCAGTAGTAATGTTTTGTCAAAAGTATGTCAAAATTTCACAATTATAAGACAACATTTTCTAATATTTTTACTTTGTAAAAATATCAAATATAGCTAATGCTGAGTTTATTTATGAGGGTTATCAATTTTATTATTAGTGATAATGTTTTGAATTTTTTAAATGTTTACTCCTTTCCCCATTTTGGGAATCTGTACTTTAGCCAAATTGTCACATTTTTAGTGTCAAATTTGGTGTTCAATTTTGTTTATTTTGAATATATTATTTAAAAATTATGAATAATTTTACTGCAAGAGTATTTACTGTTTTAGGATTTAATAATATTATGAGTTGTGTTTTAGTGTTTAATACTTACATGTAGGAAATATATGAGTGATCTACTTTTCCATAGATAGATGATTTTTCTACCTTTAAGAGCCAAGGAAAACAAGAACTGGAAGGCATTCAAGGAAGACCGGGTCATTGGGGAGTGGGGTGATTCGCTGCAAGGAAAATTAAGGATAATTATATATTTGTCTCTACCATTTTATAAATAACTCTTTAATTTTTTCATATATATTAATATTCTAGGACAGATTTAATTTTTATTTTATTTCATTTTGTTTTGCTTTTTCAGCTCGCTGTGTGGTTCTATATGCTGCTTTAACCTTCTAGTTAAGTATACCCACGTTTTGTCAATTAGGAGATACACGCAGAATATTTTATGAGAGACACTATGGTATTGTAAAGAAGTGTTCTGGACTTTGAATCAGGAAAACAGATTTCTAGTTTGCATTTGCCAGTAACTAGCTGTGCAGGGCAATAAGTTGCTTCAGTTATCAGAGTTTTAGCTTCCTAATCTTATGAAGTGCAGTTGTTAAATTACATATTTTCTAACTTTTCATCTTCTAATATTTTGAGTCTTTTTTTCCCTCCTCTATTAAGAAATCTCAGTGATGGAGAATGCTGGAGGCAGATCTTAAAATACAAAGTTTTGTTTCTTTTAAATATGTTTAAATAAAAATAAAATAGATATCATTGTCTTCAGAAGGAATCTGTCTCTGTCTCTCTATCTTTATCTATCTATACACTTTAGACATTTAATAAATTCACCATGTGTGTGTTCTTTGGTAGACTGGTAACTATTAATTTACTGTGACATTTCCTTCTTATTTTTCTTTTCAGAGAAAAGAAATAAAATTTAAAATTAAACATTAAAACCCTTGTTATTTCATTCTTTGTAACTGCATAAAATGGTTTACAAATGAGATTAGTATGTATTTGAGAGAGAAATTTGCAGGTTAACCTTCTTGATATTAGTTAATTGCAACCTTCTGTTAGTCTGTAGTAACCTTATTTCCAGGGTTAGAGCCAGTTTTTTGCATTAGTTCTTCCAAAGGGACCACATGTCAAATATCCTTGGAACAGGGTACAATTTAAATTACTGGTGGTCTACCAGTTATTTTCAGTCTAGGAGAACAAACACCAGATGTATCATAGACAGACTTTAAAGGGCATTATAAAGACAAGGGGGAGGGGGTATGGTCTATTTCTCAAATTGTAGGATCCACCCATTGTTGCTGTACATAATCTCATTCTGGAAGAATTCAATTTACATTTATCACTGTGTTCTTTGAAATGATTCCATAAAGGAAAACTCCATGTATAAAGCAATCTTATATAAGCAAGACATAATATTTCACTCTTAATCCTTAGCAAGTGACTTGGAATTTGCATGCCTGATTTAAAGAGAGAAATTGATGATATACAGCGTGTCAAATCTTATTTAAGGTTACCTGATAATGTCCTGTGGTTTTGTCTGAAAATCAAAATGTGTACTAATTTGAGAAACAGTTTAGAACCGTTGTCTGAAAAATAAATCTGCTAATTAAGGGTGAAACGAGTTTTAAAGCCAAAACCATTTTTCTTCTCTGTTTGGCAAATGTTTCCTGGAAATTTTGCTGGTATTTTCAGTTTCTGTTCTTATAACCCCTTCTCCATTTTCCTTCCCTGATCTCTAAAACTACACTGCTTTCAGGGTGACTGACACTTAGCATAGCGATTAAACATGATTTTGCTAACTGCTCAGTGAGACCTGGTGTGAATTGAGGGGCCACTGTGGCCAGCTGTGCAAAGCCTTTGATCTTTTATTTACATTTTGATTTCATGTTTTGGTGCTAGAGGAGATTGCTTAACCAACACTGGATAAATTGATTTAAAATTCTGTACAAAGATTCTTTTGAGCCACTGTCTAATTAGTGGAAATCTGTTATTAACCTTTTCAACATATGGTTGTAACACAATGAAGTAGATAACTACCACTTATTCCCTAGCCATAAAGAGATATATGTACTAATTTTCCAAGATAGACATATTTTCTATTGCACCTTGACTGTTTTCTGATTTTCATAGAGAGTAATTTAAATAAAATTTCTTATCATTTGTACCATGTCATGAACTTCAGTGACCAATCTGCCTTATACTTGAAAACACACCTGAAAATTTTTGCATTTTTACATAAAAAAGAAATGATGCCTTTAAGGTACTACTTAGGGAGATCAAGATCTATCAGGGGATTTTATTTAAATAAAATAATCTGTCTGTCTGTCAACATGTATATTTTAAACTTCTTTTAAATCAGAAGTAAGGGTTACAGAAAGAACCTTAGAAGCATGGCTTGCAAATATGTTAGTATTTAAGTTTGGAAATTTTAAATGCTGTCACGTATTTTGACTTAGCAAAGCATATACCAGGGTACTTCAAAAAGTTCATGGAAAAATTTGTATTATCTTTTAATTCTCTTTTTCCACAAACTTTTTGAAGCACCCTCATATATACACTTCAAAAAGTTCACGGAGAAAAATAATTGAAAGATAATACAAACCTTTCCACAAACTTTTTGAAGTAGCCTCATGTAGATAACAGCAATCAGTATTTATAGAGCCATTTATACATCTATCTGTATACTATATGAGATCAAAGAATTATATGAAGCTAAAATATTTAAAGGCAAATGATTTCATTCTCTGAGACAAACACATTTCAAAACACAGAATCTACAATATTTAACCTATTTTTTAATGAAAGCATATTGTTTTAGAAGATGAGATATTTAATCCAGAATTAATGGATACAAATCTAAAAACGGCAAAATTTATAGTAACCTGTTGGTCAGTTAAGGGACTTGTATCTTGAACGTTACAAGTCTGATGTAATTATTGTCTAGAGATACAGCATCCCTTTTGTCCTTTGCAAGATTACTATGTGGCATCTTAACATTTTAAGTAGAAAGCATTGTTTACTGAAATGTGGATTGAAAGCTTTGCAAAAAAAGAATGGGTTTGTTCAAATATAATGGAGACATCTTTCCCCTTGGGAATGGTCTTCCAGTGAGCACTCTCTCAAAGCTTACTGCTTCTCTTACTGTCATTCTTTAGATCCAAAAGTAACATCTTGCATTTATAAAAGTTGATTATTTTGTCTTCTGTTTTTTGTTTTTTGTTTATTTGTTTTATTTGACATGTTATCAGGGAAATAGATATAATTATCTGCATTTGCAGACAATGAAATAAAACTTCAGAATATTGTGTCTTTGCAGATTGTGAGAGAGCCATATTAGGGATGTCATTAAGGGGCTTCCTGGAATTAAGATAGAAATTGGACAAATTTCTTCTGATTCAAGAAAGTAACTTAGCAAAGTTCTATAAGTCGACGCCTCAGAATGAGTAGACAACTTTTAAAAAAATTCTCTTTTTTATTCACAAAATATTTAGCATTTGTTTATTCAACATTTATAATTTGTTCATCTAGTGTATGCCTTGAACTGAAAATACATGGCTGATTAGTAAAGTACTTCCCTTCAAGGAGCTAAGAGCCTAGTGAGAGAGACAGACACATACTGGATTCAACCACATGACAGCTCACTGTACAAACCCCATTACCACAGAGGAGAATAGAACTACTTTTGTCTTGGGAAGTCTGAGAAGATAACTCAGTGATGGATTATAAAATTTAATTCAAAAGAATGAGCCAGGGCCAGATAAACTGGGAGAAGCGCATTCCAGCCAGAGGGGATGCTCCATGAACACTTACATATAAAGTGCAAGGTGCATCCACAAAGCTTGCCAGCAGTTCTTACTAACTTGGGCATTCTGTTGAGTGGAAGAATTTGTCCTGAGATGAGATTAAAGATTGTGATTAGAGCTGGACTGGGAAGGGGGTTGTGTTTTAGACTCTGAAAAGTCCTGAGTTCCTCAGGCAAAAAATGATAAGGTCATATTTCAGGAACATTCTGATGTAGCATATATTTGAGTCTAGATAATGGAGACAATGGAGAACTATAGAACACAATTAGAGTGATATAAGAAAGAGATGACAAGAATGCAAAGTAATACAGTAGTAATGCAAAGTAATACAGTAGTAATGAAAAGTAATAAAAAGTATTTGCAGAAAAAATGCATGAACAGATATTGGTGACTGATTTAATATAAGAAGATAAAAAAGAAAAAAGTTATAACTGATGTTTCTTGTTTAAGAAATTTCCACTAAGAGATAAGGAGAGGCGGTGAGGGAGCGTTGAATAGATAACACATTCTCTCTTGCACATTGGAGGAACTTGCAAAACATCCACATGGATGGTGCTTTAGTTGCCAACCTAAAGCCAGATCCCAGGAGGAGGTAGGAATGTGACATAAGAGTATTGTGGCAGTAGTCAATGGGACTGTTGAGAAAGTAAAAATTTAATTATTACAACAATAAAAACACCAGTAATAAACAAATGCTGTCTGTCTGGGATTAAGATCCACAGAAGCAGACCCGGATGCAAGTCTACAGGTATGAATGACTTATGAAGGAAGCACCCCAGGGGAAAGTGGTGAGGAAGGGGAGAAGCAAGACAGGAGGGAGAGCAAGCCAAACAATGGCTCCACCTCAGGCAAGTTCCTGCAGAGGGTAGCATCGGCCAGACCCTGCAGGGGAACTCTAGTGTTCAGTTGTACCTTAGGGTTGTTCCCCCAGGCAAGGGAGCGAGGGTCCCCTCACTACTGCTTAAGGACCATCCCAGAGGGATAAAAATTCCCAGGCCTTTCCATCCCATCTGCAGAAGATTCTCAGGTGCCACATATTAGAAGTGAAATCATTCGGTGGGTGGGAAGATGGGAGGGCACACACTGGGTGGAATAGCAACATTATCCACTACCATCAAAACCCAGTGGTTATATTATGATTTATTTCTAGAATACTAGGTATTATTTAATGTGCAAAGATAACATGAAATGGTTGAAAGAACTCTGGGGTAAGAATGAAGAGATCTGGCTTTTATTCTCATCTAGGTCCAAAGTAATGGAATGGGAGAGTGTTTCGACCTCTTTATGCTACCGTTGTCTAATTTGTTAAGAGAACAAAATAACATTTACTGTACTGCCTGGGAAGTATTTTGATGTAATGAAAAAAGCAAAGAAAAATCAAACCTGAGCTGAAAAATTTTTTTCAAAATTTCTTTCCTGAGGTGTTGTGACTATGAAAAGAAATAATAACTTTTAATAAATCATATACTCGTGGCATAACAAATGCCAAGCACTATGATCAAGACTTCTCCCGAATATATTACCAATGTAGGAGTGATTTAAGGACTAGACAGAAATCAGCTCTATCAGTAATGATTAAAATTTTTCTCTTGAACGTAAACACCATTGTTCCAACTCGGAGGAACGGAAGTTTATTTTCTGCCACCACAAAGCAAAGAACTTCACAAAAACAAATGTTCTTTTCCTCTGTGTGTTTATAAGTAGGACTGCAGATGCAGATTATCTAGGTTTACAGCCACTTAATAGCTGTGTGATTTTAGGAAAATCATTTAACATCTCTGTGCCTCAGTTTACTTATCTGGAAAATGGGAGATAATGCATATTTAATTGGGTTATTTGAATTATTAAATGGATAAAATGCTTTGAGCAATTTCTGGCACACAAAAAGAGATTAATAATTGATGACTGATACACACACACACACACACACACATATATGTTAAGTACTTACATAAATATAATACTTTTAGCATATAAGAAGATTGTAACTGTTCAGGGCCAAAGAATGAATTCAATAAACATATGTTAAATGAGTGGCTGAATCCTTTCCAATGATTCTTAGTTTTTAAAGATAGGGAGAAGAACTGAAGAACTAAAAATATTTTCTCTTCTATTCTGTCCGCAATAATGTTCAATAAATATTAAGCCTACGGAAATGTATTTATACTCGTGATCATAAACATCTCTAGTGGATTACACAATTTATACAGCTTATTTTTCAAAAAGGAGGATTTAATATTTTGTTTTTATGTATCACATGTGGGATGAAATAATTAAAATTTCAGTTACTTACAAAGTAGCTTTTTTTACACATAAGATGGCATCTGACCAATGTCCACCATTTTTAAGTTAACAAGGTTGCTGAGAGAATGTCAACTAAATTAGAAAAAATTTACAAGGTTACAAAATTTACTTAAACATGTTTAAAAGGAGGAATCCTTTTAAGGTACTTCATTGTGTGTACCATCTAAGAAATGTTTCATTTTGTTAATGTCACAATGTTTTCTGTTTGGCAGCAACCTAGAGTTTTGCTCAGTGTTTCACCTCCATATTTCACCACTCTGTTACCATAATAAAGCACCCAGCAGAACTAATGGTCCAGTCCTTACACTGAGAGTAGATGGGTATCCGTGTCTCTAAAATCATTCAAATTCTGCACTTGTTTAAATTAAATTCTGCCACCTATAATTAACTTACAAAGCCCACTAAAGACATTAGAAAATGATTTAATCTCAAAATGGAACAGAACACCTAAGGGTAAGACTAAACACCGCTGCTTAGTTAAGCCCATCATAAGAAAGCGCTTGCAACATGGAAGGGGCAGTGGTGAGAAAGGCAGCTGGGTCGCATCACTTTCTGCTTATCCGACTTGACCAGGAATTTCAAAGCCAATGCTTTCATACCAATGCCTTATTCTCCTTCATTCCCAGCTTGTTGTTTAGTCTAATATACTTTCTGCTTAGCCAGTTCCATTCAGGATCTTCTTGTTCCCTCCTATTGGGCTTTGGCAATGTATTCTTGTGAATGGGTGACATTCTGAAAAGTTTCCGTTTTTCTCTTTGGGAAAGAATGTGGAACATAGACCTATTCTAAATTTTATTCAACAAAATTCCATTCAGTAAGACTTTCCTGAGAAATTAATTATAATACCGATAATAATAATAGCAGCTGAAATGTATTAAGTACTCAATATGTGGTAGACACAGTGCTGAATATGAAGCATTCATTATTTTATTTAACTCTTAAAACAACAGCACAGGGTACATACCAGCATTATCACCATTTTTATAGATGAAGAAAAGAAATTCTTATAGGTCATGGCAATTAAGTGGTTGAGCCAGAATCCAAACCCTCTAAAGCTGACTCTAGAGGCTGGCACTTATAATAAGCATTCCAAAAGATGAAGATAATTATCTCCTGAGCGTTTTGGGATTTATGAGAAATCCATACTTTGAGTAAGTAATAGAAAATCAGTATGTAACTAAATACTATATTTTTAGTAGTTGATGCAGGCTGTTGGGAGAAATCAAAAGGTAAATGTGAACCTGGGAAGAATTTTCAGGGAAGATGGTAGTGTTCTGTTTTTTTAGAAAAAGAAAGAGAAGAAGGTCAAGAATTCAAAGATGAAGCATTGGAGTGGAAGAACAAGATAGGAGGAAAAAGGGGAAAGCATTTCAAAGAGCAAGAAAACAGCCTGGCTCCTTCTGAAGGGCCAGAGCACCAACAGCAGAGAGAGGTGCTTGAATACCGAGCCAGGAGCTTTCAAATGCCATTCTGGAGCTCTGGAATTCTTGGAATCAATTGATCCTACACCTGCTTCAACTGAAATTCCTCTGCTCAAGCTGGCACGTATATGCATACAGATGTACATTCCAACAGACACAGCAAGTTTGATGTGGAATCACAGCTTGTCACTTTTCCCTAATTACTTTTCTTGAAAAGTTAATATCCACAACAACAGTGTATATCTATTTCTAGGTTTACAGTTCACATGATTGGTTTTCATGATATAACATCCTTTGATTTTTCCCACAACCTGGAGCATAGTAGGTGCTCAGTAAATAAACAAAAGAAAAAAAAGAGGAACATCTGTTGTGGTTGGTATAGCATGGTCTCCTGCTTTCTTGTTCCCAAAGAATAAGATTTCTAAACTTTCTAAACATTATTTTCTAGTATAATATGTTTTTCTCACAGATTAAATCTGGGAATAAAAGAGATGTAGAGTACTGGTACCCTTTCTCCTTGCTTGTAATTGTTTCCTCCAATCAGGATGTAGTTTCAAGGGTGGCCAACACTGTCAATCAACCTCAACCCTCCTTTGAAACTCACTGATTATGGGAAAGTGCTTTGCATGTAATCACTTCAATTACTCAGTAAAACTTCCTGTGTTCCTTCTGCTGTGTTTTGAATTTGGGTTTTTAAAAAGGCTTTGCTATTTTTCCTTACATTCTTTAAAAAATATATTTGGAAGGAATAGAACAAAATAATTTTTAAACATGACCACACATCTAGTTCTCCAAATTATCTTATCCTTGCTAGAGTGTTCACAGGATTGGAACAGACAATAGAGATGGCAGAGGCATCAGAATGAGGGGCTTTTTTGCTGAGGGTTAATCCCAGACTGCAGATTCCAGGGAGATTGCAAGCTGGGAACTTGGTCAGCAGGCTGTTGCATTTGAAACCATTCATTTTGTGAGAAATTCCTCTGGCATGAAGTGCTGGGGTTACTTTATGGGCGATACACTTCTCTGGCCTTGAACTTGGTTGAAAACAAAACAAAAAGCAAAAGCAAAATAAACCCAAACAACAAAGCAATCACAGCAAAAGCCCCTCCTTGCTGGAACTTCAAGTGCAGGGAATGATAGCTTTAAAAAGAGATCTTCTCTTGATATTTGAGGGCTATGATCTGCTCAATGGTATTTTGTCACTCTGTTGGCAAAGTCTGCTGGGAAAGCTGCCAGGGTCCTGATCATGGGTGATGTGGGGTGTACAGGACTAGGCTGAGGAATGCTCTCCCAATTGGCTCAGTGGTTGCAATCCTTTCAGAATAACCAGTCTCTCAAACAACATAGTGCCGAGGGTCACAGATTTCTCCCTGTGAACCTCTGCACTCTTAGAAACTCAATCATGGGCAGTGTAATAAACTTTTGGTGGTTTCACATTCAGTGCCTCTTGTTTGGAAAATTTTGGAAGACTATATCAGGATTTAATGAAAATAAACCAACACATATATTAAGCACCTACTATATTCCAGGAACTGTGCTAGGCACTGGTGATACAAATTGGGACCTGGCTTTGACCTCCAGGAGATCACAGTTTAATGAAGAAGGATTTCCTCCTCAAGTAGGGTGATTGGAATCATCCTTCTACCTTATACTGGGCTGAGGCATTCACTCCCAAGGGACTATTTGTGGTGGAGCAAGAATCAAATGATACTTAATCTACCAAAACCCTGTTCTCAATGACAGTTTCTGTCTCCTATAAACAGTTCCAGGCAAAATCTCCAGACTCCGTGCTCTGATAATGTCAATGTTACTGATATCTAAAAACAGAAGAATTCTGAATTCCTCATTTAGCATCTGACTTAGTTCATTTGGGCTGCAAATTGGGTTGCTTTTAATCAACAGAAATTGATTACTCACAGCTCTGGAGTCAGAGAATTGCAAGATCAAAGCATTGGCAGATTTGGTGTCTAGTGAGGGTCGGCTTTCTGGTTCACAAAAAGGGCCTTCTAATTGTGTGCTCACATGGTGGATGGGGGAAAGGGTCTCTTTATAAGGGCGCTAATTCCATTCAGGAGAGTGCTGCCCTCATGACCTAATCACCTCCAATGCCCCACCTCCTAATAGCATCACCTTGAACATCAGAGTTTGGACATATGAATTTGGGAGTAACACAAACATGCAAACCATAGCTGGATCTAAAAATCAGAGAAAAATTTAAGTGGGAAGAGATGAGAATTTGAATCAGGTGGTGACATTAGAAATATAAGGAAAAGTAAAAGAGAAAAATGTTCAGCAAAAATATTTTACATCATCAGTAACGTGCTTTAATTCCTTTAGTTCCATAATCAAAAAGGACAAGGGAGGTTATTTAACACTCATTAAATATTTATGTTAAGTTCTTTTTGTGTGATATCTTCCTTATTCTTTATAAAAGTCTGGTGAAGCAAGTACACTATTTTTTATTTTATAGATTATCTTTTTATAAGGTAAAGAAACTGAATTTAAAATGAGTTGCCGCAGTCCCAAGCCCATAGCTAATAAGTGATGGACCACTTTACTAAATCTGTTTGTCTCCTTCCAAAACCCATGCTATTTCCACTGGAAGTGTGCTTCCAGTAGAAATATTACCTTTGTTTTACAGATGAGAAACTGTTTTAAGGAAATCATGTTACTGGACTATGTCAACACATCTAGGGAAGTACGGAGATAGGAGAACATCTCAAAAGAATATTGGCTGATTCTGTGTGAATAGGAAGGATGTGGATCTCAGCTAATTCTAGATTCTGAGTCTGGTGATTTTAAAAAAGGATAATGTGACCAAAAACATTTTAAAGTTAAAAGGATTAGCAAGTTTAAAGGGGAGGTTAGTATGCTGGTCTGTTGAACTGAGTCTGAGTTGACATCCAAATATTTGTTGAAATGACCAGAAGTGATTGAAGGTAATTGAGAAGGTAGGTCAAGTGATGGGCTCATTCTGGAAATACAGCTATCAAATTGTACTTGCTGTTCCCCCTGCCTGGAATTTCTTGTCCCAAATTTTCCAAAACTATTTTCTTTCAACATTCTGGTCTTAACTATCCTGTCTGTTCTCTCACTTAGTCTTCCCCAGCCCAATCTAAATTTTTATCCCTACCTGCCTCACCACTGTAATATAAACTGCTTATCCTTATTATCTGAAAAAATCTTAGTTATTATTTATTTACTTGTTTACTGTCTCTAAATATCTCCGAATGACCTAGAACTATTATTGGCAGAAAATAGGCACGCAATACATTTTTATACGGAAAAAAAAAAAAACAAAAAAAACAGTAAAAGAAAGATGAAATAAATGTAGACAATTTAGCTGAAATCTGTGTGGATCTCTGAGTAAAACGCTGAAGAATCATCATTTAATGAAACATATTACTTGTAACTAAGGAGCTATGCCATGGCAATGAAACAGTCTTCTGAAGGAAAGTTTTTAGGCATAAGAACAAAATGAAGGACTGACCCTGGAGAGCAGCCAAAGATACGGTGTATGGAAACAAAACCAATCCAATGAAGGAAAATAAATAAATAAAAGCACAGAGTAAAAAATTATGACAGCATAATTATGGAAATCAACTGAAAAATATGCTTCATGGCGAATATTAGTGGCATAGGATAAAAATTTTAATTGTAAATTACTGATTAATTTCAGAGATTGAAAAATATGTAGGTCCTACTTCAATGCTAACTTATTAACTCTAAGTCTTTTAGTCTTATTCAAAAATAAGTAACAAGTTAAAAAATTACAGTAAAGCATTTTTGCTTTTGCTTCCAAACATTCTGGAAATGTTTCTATAGAAACATTTCTGGATATTTTAAATACAAATTTGCATGTGCCATTTTATATCATATTTATATTTTATAATAAATATATAATAACAATAGAAAAATATGATAATATAAAGTGCATATTAACAGTTAAGTGGAATTATTCTTCTCTACATCAGAGAACAATATTTGGCTTATTATACGTAATCATTTTTCTCTGAAATCAGTGACCCTATTTGGAGATAAATGTTAGTGGTAGTTCAATAGCTGGAAAAGATTAGCAAAAATGAAAACAATATTTCTCTTGGCAGAAAATTAAAATTACATTTTAATTATTTCCATTTAAATTTTATTTTAGTGAAATTTAATCTGTAACTCACAGGGCAATTATGTACTTGACAGTTTAGTCTCTAAATTTGTTTGAGTTTTGACTGTTGTTCCCTTGAATGTCTTTGTTATGATATATTCAATAGGCAGCAGAAAAGTTGACTTTTGTTTGTTTTTGTTGTAAGAATTGAAATAAAATAAGGAATTTATAAAACAACGCTTTTGTTTTCAGAAGTCATTTCCTTTCTTTCATTAGTAACAATCAGTTTAAATTACAGGTACATCTGGAAAATTCATATCCTTTATTTTCAGGACTAGATCCTATATACATTTTTAATCACAGCTGCATAAAATTAGGTTAATCACGAACATTAATGTACCATATTAGTAAGCCTTCAGGGTAATTTGTATTTTATTGAAAACAATTTTTATTTTTTATTCTTAAACCAAATTTATTGAATAAAATTTTAAAGAATTTGTTTTTGAAAAATGTTAGCCTGCCAGAAATCTGTAATGGGTAGTTATTAAAATCTTTATAACTAAAAGGAAACAGATTTTTGGAGAGATAACCCTTTAAGAATAACAATATAATCTATCAATTATTTTAAGGAGTAATTGTGAATTTATTATCTGTAATCTCTCTGCACACATCTTGAATATGTGCATGTATATTTATATATGTGTATGCATTTTTATTAGCATTTCTTAATTTTTTAAAGGTAAATAAAATGTAAATCACAGCATACAAAATAAGAAAATTAAAGAACGGTAATTTAAATGCATTTTATTTCTATAAATATTATGAACGATGTCTTTCCTATTGTTTTATTATTTATTTTGAAGTAACCAAAGTCCAATGTTTTATACCTAATTTTGGCTAAAGCAACATAAAGCGGGGGGGGGGGGATTTACTGAGTATTGCATAAATTGAAGATACAGGTGAAAACAAATTTAAGGCATCAGGGTAGGTGAAAGCATCACCTTCTTAATAAGCTTTTCATTATTCTCCTGCATTTTCATGACACAGATATATTCAGTGAAATTTTGATTATAGCTGCTAGAATGAACAGAATTCAGGCTGCAGCAAATCTGTTTTAGAACTTTGTTTTAAAAAATGGAATGGTAAGTATATGATAGTATATGATAAATGCTAAAGGACCTTATTAATTCAACAGTTAGCTGCAACCTGCTTTGCTCTGCTGGTAGACTTCAAGATGTTATTTTTCTTGCTCATTTTAAACTTTCTTTTGACACATGATTTTTTTTTTTTTTTTGGCACAGGCATTCTGCCAAATCTTAATAAATTTAGTGAAGTCTGACAAGTCTGTTTATATTTTTGTGAACTATGAGGATCAGAGGTTCATGGAGTAGATATGAAAAGAGTGTAAGGTGTCATTTCGTTAATTTAAAACACATTATTGGACAGTAATTCTTGATCCTAATAGTATTATAATTAAATTTTATATCAGTTGAAAAACAAGGATCTCTGGTTTTAAATGTGGGTAAATGTTTCAAAGGCTTTTCTTTGCGAGTTATGGATTCTTTTGTTAGAGTTGTTTTTATTTTCATGTTCCAAACAGCTTTTTCTTGATGATATGTGTTTTTTTTCCTAATTACTGTGGATTTCAGTTTTGAAAAACAACTAAAGATTCTATGACTGAATGTTTACCCGTTAATATTACATAACCAAATAATGTGTAAATATATGAGCTGACATAACCTTATAAGCGTGAGTGAAAGAATGGATTACATGGGAAAATAATGCTTTAAAATTATTGCACTTTTGAGGATTTATTATGTGGGAATGGTTTTACTATATCATTTTAATACTGTTGTAAAATATATGATGTACATTTTATATTTTATTGTTCCTAAATATCCACAAAGAATGTAAGAGAAGTTTCACAAGTTTGTCTGAAGAAGTTATATTGAGTGGGCACTGAGAGACCACAGTGAACAAAATGTGGAGAAAGAAAAATTGCATCTGGATAGAAACAGTATGCTTTGCTCCCCACAGCACCCACCTCAGGCAGTTATTATGAGGACGAAATGATATGGAATTACATAAAGTTCTTTCATAGTTTTGGACACATAAAAACCTGTCAATAAATGTCAGGTTCTGCATTGTACGAATTGAATCCAATTGACATCTCTTTGATTTTTAGTTCACAAACAGAGACAATCTGAGCTCCACTCTGTGTGGATTGGATCATGATTATGATGTTCTATGCTCCTCTAACGATTTAAAGGGGTATTTGAACATAAGTAAGAGCTGAGAATAACTAGTCGAAAGGACTGGAGTGGAGTGCATCAGAAGCAGTATCCACCTTATGTATTTGAAAGGGAGTAGTCTTATTTTCTTTGACTCCAGGCGGCAGAATCACAACCAGATGCATGAAAATTAAAAGGTAGTAGATTTCAGTATGAAGAAGAAATTTCTAACTGTACATGACTTAACAACAGAATGATCTGTCTAAAATGATGGTGGATTTCCTGTTTTTGAAGAAATGAGAGAGGATGAGTGAGTACTAGTTGAAGGTGTTAGCAGCAATGTGTAATCTAGGATTCTAGAATCAGTGATTTATTTCAATATTCAGGAAACTTGTAAATATGAATTGGGTTCAGAAAAAAATGGAAAGTACATATATATATAGACAGATGTAGGTGGCAGATAGGGCAGTCCTGACTAAAGACTGAGAGACGATTGACTTATCCATGTTACCACCCATTAGGTGGAGAGAAATCAGTTCTATTATTATTGGATAGATTTCTCCCATTTACCACATTTAACTCAAGTTCAAATCAAGGAAAACACCCATCTTCTGCTCCTAGGATGCTGGACTATATTTTTCTCCTTTTTTTTTGCCAGAGGTTAATAGCATAGGCTCCAGAAGCAAAACGTTTAGGTTCCAATATTAGATTTGCTGTATACTGTTTGTAGTTAAACTCAGCACTTTATCTAAGTGGAGATAATAATAGTACCTATTCATATGTTTGCTGTGAAGATTAAAAAAATTAAAAAGCATAAGATATAGAATGTGCTTAGAATAGTAATCACAAATAATGCCTATTATTTATGGTCTGGAGTTAATTTATTCAAATTGTTTACATTAAAATCAATATGAGAGAGAGCCTGGTGATTTCCAATGCACATTTCTTAAACTAATTAAAATGGCATTTCTAGTTACTTTTAAGTTAGAAAATATAGTGAAAATAATAAGATTGCAAAAATTGGAAAAGGATGAGTATTACTGAGTAGCTATGATAATGACCAAACACTAGGATGACTGAAGAAGAAAGGAAGAGAAATAACCAAGTTCTTACTTAGTTTTTTAAAAAAATCTTTAAAAAGTGTAATAGAAAGAATGAAAACACAAAATTAAATATAAAAAATACAGAAAATAATTTTAAATTTATATATATGTATCTATCATATACATAATCTGTATCAATACATAATCTATTCAGGTTATTATTGTTAGGCTTATTGGTAGGAGGTAATTCCTCCTTTGGATGGGAAATATGTCTCCTATTTCTTTGAATGAGCTCATATCTATTAGTACATTGGGCACTCAGTGATTATTAATGTTATTTCCCAGCAGGTGCAAGATTTGGAGTCAGTTTTAACATATGATTTATGTTTATAATAAGATGTGCAAATACAACAGTCATCCAAGGCATAGTAAATGGGCCAATAAGGTAAGGGGGAGGGAATAGAAATACTTTCAATTGCCCACTTTACACCCACAAGTCCTAGAGGACATGGCCAGGATTTTTAGCAAAACCCATCTGTGTTTGACAGACTTTCTGCAATTCCTATAACTATTTTTCTTCTCCTTTTTAATAAATTATTTGGCAATTTTTTTTGTACTGCTACATCAATTTTTCAATTACATTTTGCACAAGAACTTTGGATCTACATCCCAGAGGAGTCTCTGGGAAACCTAAGGGTATCAGATAAACTTGGACTGGAGGAATGCCAGACATATAAAAGAGTCTCCAACAAGGATAATACTAGTTGTAAAACCCTTCTTCCTAAGGAATCTGAATAGATAAAGGAAAAGACAGTTTTGCAACTTCCCCTTTCAAAGATACAGATCTCTGTCTTTCAAAACAGCACTATTGTTTGCTAATCTTCCTGCAATGTCAAGTGTAATTTTTGTGTTTTCTCCTGATTACTTGAATAAACAACACATTGCAAAATGTTTCTCTCAGAGAGCAGCTAATGCATCATTGCATAGAGCAAGGGAGAAAGTACTGTGAGGTTAAGATTGCCATCATAATCTAATCACTACAAATATTTGTTTTTTTTTTTTAAAAAGAAAACCAAAATTTCTTTATTATATCCATCATTCAATCAAGACTTCTTTTAATACTTATTAAGTGCAAAGCATAGAAATAGGTAACTTGGATAGATACAATGAAATATAAGAGTTAACTCCTACCTTTACAGAGTTTACAAAAGACTTAGGGAGGTAGGACATACATTTGTATTAGGTTTTTATTGCTGCTGTAACAAATTACTACAAACTTAGTGGCTTAAAGCAACACAAGTGTATTATCTTTATTAGTGTATATCTAATGTCTAACATGGGTCTCAGTGAGATAAATCAAGATGACAGTAGGGCAGTGCTCATTTCTAGAGCCTCTAAGGGAGAATCTGTTTCCATGCCTTTTTTAGCTTCTAGAGGCTGCCCACATTCCTTAGCTAGTGGTTCCTTTTCTGTGTCTTCAAAGCCAGCAACTTTTCATTCCTCTGACCTTTCTTCAGTCATCACATCTGTCTAAACATAGCTGGAAAGGGTTCTCTGATTTAAGGAACTCATAGGATGGGCCCACTGGGATAACCCAGGATAATCTCCCATCTCAAAATCCTTAAACTTACTCACATATGCAAAGTCCCTTTTGCTATGCAAGGCATTGTAATCACTGGTACTCGGAATTAGGACATGAACATCTTTGGGAGCCATTATTCTGCCATTGTAACATCTAAAATCGCTGTGGTATCTTTAGCACTTAGCAGAGTGCTCCAAAAATGTTTTGAATCAATGAATGAATAGAAAGATGTAAAAAAGTAATAATGATATGAGGAAAGTATATTTATGTTTATGGAAATAGACATCATTTATACCTAAATCTGCATGACTTGGCTATGGCTACAAAAACATCTAATTATTTTAAGTTGAAAGGTTTAACAATTTCAATTTAGAACTTACAAGTATATAAATATATTGAATGTTGTTATAATTATCAGAAATAAATTCTAAAAGCAGTGCATGTTCATAGCTATAAGTTTTGCTATTACAAATCCTACTATTTAGAATGGCATTTATTAGAGGTAAACTCAATCTAAGTACATCATCAGTGGACATGGATATTGGATATTGTCTTAAATCTATGTATGAAGATGTATATCAGAGAATGGGGATCTTTGAAAGATCTGGATAAGTAGAACTCTGCTCTCAGTTTCAATTTCTTCTTTTGTAAACTGACAGATCTTGGGTCACTTAAAAATCTAGCAGTCTACTAAATGGTAAGCTGGCCTTCCTTAGAGTAATTTAAGGTGGTTTTGATCAACGAATCTTATGTATGCATTCATATATGTGTGTGTATGTATGTATGTATACATATATGTGTGCATGAGTATGCTTATATAATGTGTCTGTGTGCGTAAAATTAAATGGAGAATTTACTATTAACTTGCAATGCTGTTTGAGGACAAACACCAAACATTTTGAGTATATTAGGTGAAAACTAATAAAACCTACTCTGAGACTTAAATAGCTTTTGATAGTCACTAAGATATGCCACACACTGCTCTAACTCACGAGGTAGACAGTATCTGTTCAATCTACTCTACAAACTCAAATATAATGAGTGGCTAGCTTGAGTTCTTTTGAAAAATAGAGTCAATAAGGATGTTTTAGAAAAAGCATGTTGATATTTAATCTCCTTTTTACTGATTTAATGGAATAAAATACAAATGCTGTTACTTTCTGGATGCTATATTTCCCTTAAGTAACTTCAAGAAAATTATTTTAACAACATTTACCCAGGCAAGATGTCAGTGCAAAGTTGAGAATGTCCAAAACATTTTACAGTTTAAAACACTAAATTATTTTACTTATATATAAATTTTTCACTAGCAATATTTTATAACATAAAATTCCGTGGCTTTTTCTACTTCCTTGCATTAGTTAATACATGGATGTACATGGAAAACTTAAATTCATATTTAGTTTCACTTAAAATTTATTGTAAAATATTAACAGACACTTTGGATTAAGTAAATGTTAAACAGTAGGGGGTTTCCTAATATCATTATGTTAAGATCGTGTCCTCACTCTGCCTTATAATTTAGGTATTTTCTGTTTGAGATATTGAATGATAAAAAGAGTATCTTAAACGTTTCAGTATCAACAATAATAACAATTAAAATTATATTGTGTTCCTGAATATGTCCCCTATGCTTTGTATGCCTATTCTCCAAGCATTAATGCACAATAAATATAATTATAAATAACTGTCACAACCCTTATGATCATTTTGCAGATAAACACAGGGAATTAATTTGCTCAGGTTTTCTCAGTTTGTGAGTGGTGTAATTAAGACCTGAAGCAGCTGGTTAAGACTTGACCTGAAGCAGCTGGTTAAGACTGCACTATCTTGTTACATGGATTAGGGAGGAAATAAATAAATCTATAACAAGATATGTTAAGTGGCAGCGTATTAAAACTATATACTGTAAAGAAATCCTGAATTAAAAATGAAAAATACAAAGTTTCTTTTTTCTTCTGAGTAACACTATGACAATGCTGAATTACCATAAGGTGTAACAGCACTTTGGAGAGTTAAGAAGTTGTTTCTGAGGGAAAAAGACAAAAAAAAAAAAAAGAAAAGAAAAAGGAAAAAATACTAGCATACCCTTAAACGTAAGAAATGCTAGGATAACAGAGACAGCTGAAAAAGATATTTTACTTTACTCTTGAAAGAGAAGGCTGTAACCTCTCTTATCCACATTAAACGAATGAATGAATGAATGAATGAATGATTGAATAAATAAATAAATAAATAAATAAATAAATAAATAAATAAATAAATAAAGCTATCACACAAAAAGAGATTCATTGAACATTTTCCTTTTTTCAGGGCAAAGAACAAAAGAAGTTTAACGATAGCTATAATCTGGTGTCCTCCATCATGGGTGTTCTGTTAAATGTCATCATCTATTCAATAATATGGGGGATAATTCTGTTTTTGAGTTGCGGCATGAGAGCATTTGGCTCACTCTAGAGTTATTTTTCTCTCTTCATTTGGGATTAGATTACAGCATTGAGCAACATACTTCATCTGTCCTTCACACTTGACATTTTCCATAATTTTGATATATTTACCCTAGTGTTATTTTGAATTGTAAAAGCACATAAATATATCACGATTAAATAATTACAAAATACGTATGGACAATTTCAGGAACCATGAATTTGCCTCTTCACACTCAGTGCTCCATGGCTAGAGAAAAGCGATGTTTCTGAAAGATTTGATAGTCCCTTATCTCTACAAAATCTCTAGGAGTCCAGTAAGTCCAAATACTCCCAAACTTCAGAGAGGTAAGAAGTCTGTCAAGGATGCTACCATTTAGAATGAGGGTTCCCAGGCTCGTAGATTACTAACTTAAGTGTAAACTTCTTTAAAAACCTAAACCATATTGCCTTATTAAGCATAAACTAGATATAAATTCTAGTTTTAAAATTTTACCAAGGTTAATATGTTATATGGGACCATACTATCATAATATTAAATAGCTCTCTCAGTAATTCATAAGAAGGGCCAATACACCAGATGAGCTGAGTACAGTATATATAGTATGTCATAAAGAAACAAAGACTCCCCCCCCTTCCCCCCCCCCCCCCAAGAAAGCAGTCCTCCACCAGGTGGAGCCTTTTTTCTCCCAAGTTTGAAATGTAATTCCTGGTATTGAGTGCCATCTGGTACATGGAGTTGCCCTCAGATATCCCCAGGACCACAATAAACAGGCAACATGTACATATAGTAAAAAGGAAACCTCAATTTTTATTACATGGCTTTTAAGATGCAAAATAAATGGATTCAACAGTTGCTTTGAAAAGTATTTTATTGTGAATATTTCAGTTTTCTTACGTTACAAAATTTATCATCATTGGATTCTAAACTCAGAAAAAGAGAAATAGATTTCCCAAATTCATGCATCTTGCTAATACGCCAGTGTCCAACATACCAGGTGTGGAGTGCTTAGGCTTTATAAGCTGGGGGCACTCCAGATTTAACAAAGCAGCCAACACCTGGAAATACATAAAAGCTGGCCTCTAAGCACAAGGTGATGAGTGTTAGTTAACTAGGCCCCCTGGATTTAGAAAATGGCCCCTTGTGGCTCAGAAAAGAAAACTGAAAATGCAGCATCAGAGTTTAGTTTTAGCTCAGATTTCCTGGTGTTCTCAGCGCCTATCTTCTCTTTACTCCCCACAGGCAAAGCACAGCTCAAGTCTTGACTGTCTTCTGGTTTGAGAAGAATTTCTTTTAACGTGCACCATGCTATTGCTTTATAGACATTAGTGAACTGCATGAGATAAGCGATTTCTGCTTAAGTACATATGGCATATTTCTACAGAAAAAATAACCCTGCTATTTTTATGCACATGACAATTCCTACCCTGTGATGATGTGCTTTAACTGTTACTGTCATTTTCCTGGATGTTGCCTTGTGGTTTCACCACAAATTTCTGCAACAGATTTCCTGGGAGTGTGGCAAAAGTCATGCATGAGAAGCTGAGTCTATGATTTGATTGAGTAACCATTAGAGTCCTTTTAGTGGTTAATCAACGTTGAATTAATTTTAAAAACTTTACATTAAGTGTATAATGTGTCCTAAAGTCCTATCAGTTGCTTTCATTCAGGTCATTTTTAATTATGTAATAGACAGAGAATTGCCACATTCCCAGAGACCCTATATTTGACTGTATGGACTGCATTACATTAAAGATAACCATTTAAAAACATTTTTCTTCATGACCATTTTCTCTGGGCTTGTGTCTGTAGTGTGTGCTTGACATATCCTCCAAACAATAGCTATCTTCTGTCACTGTTACTTTGTGTTCAAAAGGCAAAGTAATCAAAGTCTCGTTATCCTTGTTCATACTATGTAAAATACTGGTAGAAAGAAAGTGGAGCATTTCAAACTAAATGCCACCAATGTACAGATTATTTTTAGTATCTCTGTTTATTACAACGTTAACAGTCATTGTCTTGCTTGGCCCCTCTGCTTGAGCCCATAATCATAGTCAGATAACATTTACACCAATCATCTTAGACTAGATCAAAATTATCTAGTAGAACTTTCTGCAGTGATAGAAATATTCTATATCTCCATCGTCTGCTATGGGAGTCACTAACCACACATGTGTGTCTACTGAGCACAACAGAGGAAGTTTAGTTTTAATTTTACTTAATTTTGAATTTACATAGCCACATGTGGCTTGTGGAGACAATATTGAACAGCTCGGTCTTTGCATGGACATTGTATCTACTCCTCAATAATTTTGCAAATTTAAGTATGTTGTCATGCATGCTTGTATCATATTGTTTTGTTTCTGCTTAAATGTTTTCTATCTGATCCAAATTTTAATGGATATATTTCCAATATTAAGGGTCATCAATATAAATTATTCAGTGGTGAGACCTGTAGATAAAAAATGACCACTGAGAGGGTAGAACCAACAAAGAGGGAAAGAATGAGAAGATATGGTTTTGTGGGAAAGATAATATCAAAGACTACACAGGCCTTCTTTCTTAGATGTGGAAAGCAAGAATGGTACAGAAGTACGGTGACCACAAAAGAATTCTGATAAGTAAAATCATCAAATTTTAAAGCCAGAAACAAATGTTGAAAATCTCTTATTCTGGATCTCTTTCAATGTGGTGCAGTGTTTGACAGCAGTGACTTGATACCTGGACAACGCATGGCTTAGAATCACACTTTGTTAGCAGTTTAATCTAAACTGAATTGCCATCTCTGAATGTCAATTTCCTTATCTGAAAATCAGTGATAATAATAATATATACCTCCTAGATATATAGTTGTCCCTCAGTATCTATGGGGGATAGGTTCCAGGACCACCCATCCCTTCCCCAGAATACCAAACTCTTCAAATGCTGAAGTCCCTTATAAAATGGCATAGCATTTAACCTTAGTATATCCTCCTGTATACCTTAAATCATCTCTAGATTAGTTATAATACTTAATAAAATGTAAATGCTATGTAAATAGCATTTAAACCTTTGTGTAGGTTTACGTTGTGCTTACCATAGTTAATGTGACAATAAAAATGATGAAAATGTGTGACAAAATAAATAAATTTATTCGATTTTCTTACATTACCCTGAATCCCTTATCCCAGATTCACTTTGCCCCAAACTTGTGATGATAATTGCTACTATGCCTACAGCCCTGACTCTACTTTCTCTGAGAGAGAGAAGAAAATAAATACACTGTTTTCTTTCTTTTTTTACATACAAGAATTCACATACAGAAAAATCTAGATTCTTTAAAAGCAGCTTTAATTTCTAATAAAGCACAACAGACGTAGCGGGGCATTTCAGGGTCACAGGCAATTTGCTGCAATCAGATTTTCCAAAAAGTGTAATAGACAGTAAAAACAAAGTAAAATGGATACTTGGGACACCAGAGAGAGGCTGACATATGATTTTCAAGTTTGCTTGGTTTTGTTTTTATAAGGAGAGAATGATAAAAGAGAGGGATTAGCAATTGGGAAAGGTAACATAAAATGGATCCCTCAAAAGGAGTTCTCCGAAGCCCTAGCTTCTCTGGGTATCCCACAACCGCAGGGACCTATCAGGCAGGTCTTTTTCTTTTTTTCACCCACTTGGAAGTGGGGGTGAGGGGGCTGCAGAAAGAGGAATGGAAGCTTCATGTGGAGGGAAGGCTGTTCTGCAGATGACTTGAAGCCTTGGTTTTCTCCCACTACTGCGTCTACACTGCTCTGGAGTCATCCCCACATTCTGCCTGCTTTCCCATCCTCTGTCCACAGAGACACTGGTTCCTACTTATATCCATCTCAGAGACATTGACCTTCAAAATCCATTAGAAATAAAGCAAGTTCTTGCCTAACATAATCAGGGCATCCACCTCGAGGTCCAAAGACAAATCCTCTGAATAAAATGAGAGGCGTGGGCCATGATCTCACAGATTTGATACCTGTGAGCACCCCAATGCAAGCTCTTCACCCCTACACTTAGACTTTGAGAGGCTGTTGGGTGTGTGCAGGGGGATGGAACTGAAGAAGTGAGGTACTTTCATTATTCACCCATTAAAATGCTGGAGGGATTTCCAATGAAACTTAGTCTTAAGATGCCTACCTACATACACATACGCACTCATGTGAGTATGTTTTTTGTGTGTGTACAAGGACATATAGTCCACGACAATCAGGAACAGGCAGTGGACAATGGCTATTTCTTAGACATTTTAAGAGAAAGCACCACGAGACAAATTAGACACTTTTTAAAACGCACTTTGGGTAAATTTGCGGTGATTCTGGAGTTTAGCACAGCTTCTGAAAAACGCTGCCTGCTCTGAGCCCTGTGGGCAGGAACAGTTTTCCCACCTAACAATCTGAGTCTTTTTGTTTTGCTTGTTTCTTGATTTTTGCCCCACAGTACCGCACCCCTTTCTTACCTAACCTCTTTCCACCTGGGCTGGTCTCGCCTGGGCTCTGCCCCCTCGCCTCCCTCCCTTCTCTCTCCCTGACTCAAACCCTAGGGAACTGGTGTCAGTGTTTGGAATCCCTAGATTGCTCTAGCAGTGAAACTAGACAGATTAGGAGCTAGGGCACATTTGGCTGAAAGGCAGCTCTTTGCTTTCTTCTTATGCAGCTTCCCCTTCCTCTTTTCCCAAATAGATATGTAAACACATGTATTTTCCTGTTTAAATTTAGCGAATTGGTCCTCTGCCTGTGCCTTGATTTAGCTGTTGGGTTGAGTCTTGCTCCTCCCTTCCCCACTCGGATAGGAGCCACTGGGATCTGGAGCTCCAGCTTCCAAATTGAAGCTGGCCTCAGGCCAGGTGACCTTTTCTTTGTAAGTTTCTTTCCTAAGTGGGGGGGGGGGGCTGGGATCTGTTTGGTGTTGGGGGGGTGTGAGGAAAGGAGGGGTCTGGAAGTGAGTAAAGGGCTGTTGTTAAACAGTTTCTTACCGTAAGAGGGAGTTCAGACCTAGATCTTTCCAGTTAATCACACAACAAACTTAGCTCATCGCAATAAAAAGCAGCTCAGAGCCGACTGGCTCTTTCAGGCACTGACTCCGAACAGGATTCTTTCATCCAGGCATCTCCTCCAGTGGGATCCGCCAGCACGTCCAGCAGCACCATGTGGGTGACCAAACTTGTGCCAGTCCTGCTGCTGCAGCACGTCCTCCTCCACCTCCTGCTGCTGCCCATCGCCATCCCCTATGCAGGTTCGTTTTCCTTCTTCATCATTATTATTTTAACTCTCTCTTGCTAAACTTCCCTTTTCCTCCTAACACTCTCTTTACCCTCTTCCCAGCATCCTTTCTTAACTCAGTGTGTGGTGTGGGTTTTTAAAACCTCTCATTATGCTTTCTTTTGACATTCTTTTTCTGTTTTAAGAGCACTTAAAATGATAATTAACACCCCCTAAGTCCCCCCCCCTCCCAATCCCCAGCCCCACTTAGCCTAATAGTTGTGGATTGGGACAGGGATGAAGTGTTAACTGGCTGGGACTTTGCTAGTCTGGACAAGTTTAAAGCTGGAGAGAGGGTCTGGTCTGAAGTGGGGAGAGTGATGGTCAGTCCAGCAGGGACTTATCTTTTTCCTGAGGATAAATTTCCATGACTGTCCACTGCCCTGCATCACCCAGTAAGTATCCCAGAGCCAGATTATGACTTTATACAGGTTTGCACTTGGAGGAGGCAGATTAAACTCTGAGTAGATAGAGGCATGCTATAAAAATGAAAGGGAAAGCCTCTCTTGCAGGATCTCATTCTTCCAGGGTATGGATGCCTGCCCTTTTGAACGTGCAGTGCAAGGGAGGCAGAAATTGTGTGATTTTCATGAAAGCTGCGGGATTGCCCCTTTCAGTCTCCCACTTTCTCCCTTGGATTTGCAGCTTGGGGAGGAGTTGCTTGGGAGTTCATATTGCCTGGAAGTTTAGAGATCTCATTTGCTGTTTTGGGAAGTGTCTGTTGTTATCAGGACAAGAGGAAACATCTGTATTTGGTTGTCTTATCACTGTAGTGGCTGGGGTGCCAATGGGAGACGACAGTGAACACCAAGGGTGGGCGCAGGGGAATAAAAGAATGGAACAAATGTCCAGATGATAGACATGGCCTTTTTACAATATAAAACAGAGAACTAACTGGCTGTATTCTTTTGATATAAGTTAAATATAAAATTTATCAGACCTCTGATCTAGTTTCTAATGGAATATAAGTGTTGAAAATGTCAAGACTGCTAAATGACAAGGACAATCATTCAATACACCTGGCTTTCTTCTGTAAGGATACTTCAAAAAGTTCGTGGAAAATTTGAATTAAAAGATAATGCAAATCCTTTCATGAACTTTCTGAAGACTCTTCATATTTTGTTAAGTGGCTCTTTTGAAATGACAGTGTTTGGAAAGGGTCAGTTTGAAAGCATTTAGGTAAGATTTCAGAAGAGGTGAAAAAGAAGTTGGGTCAAATCAAGCAGGTTATCAGACTTGAGATATGTCATGTTATTATAGATTCTTATAAGACATTGCTGGTTTAGGGAATTTTGAGCATACATTGAAATCATGGCTAATATTCTGAGGTCTTTCATTATCAAAGATTAAAATGTTGCTGTTCTGAAGTAGAATATGGTTACCTGAAATCATCTGTGCTAATGCAAGGGGAACACAGTGTGGAAAACCCAAACAGTAGATCAACCATAGACAATGTCTATTTGTTTTTGGCATGCATTACGAAGTTTTGGCAGGAGATGTACATTCATAATTATATTTCACTTTGGCTAATGTTTAAATGACTGTGTTTCCTGAGTATAGGGAGAATACAGCCCAAGAGTGTGCTGGCAGGCAAGGAGAAGCCAACTGGGAATTACAGATATGCTGTGAATAATTCCTGACGTGGATAATGCTGAAATTGTCATCAAAAGAGGGCCTGCCTTTGTTTGGGTGGCTGGTATATTTTGTTAGTTTTTCTTTTTTTTAATAACCTCCAAAATGGAAAACATGGGAAGCCCTCTTAGAACATACAGAGAAAGTTTGTTCTTTTCTTTATGTCTTCTAATATTGAAAATTTAGAGGGTTTTTGTTGTTGTTGTTGTTACTTGCTTTGGTTATACTTTTTGATTTATTCTATGAATCGATATTTGTACATATTTTATAACAACACACTGTTAGAAAAGTGGACACTACAATAAGTTGACAACCAGTTATGAAGAGAATGTATTATGGAAATAATTTATTAAAATGTATCTTAAGTAATGTTCAATATAGTGGACTCAATCCATCCTTGCAGGAGTTAGTCTACTTAGAATTACTTCCTATTCACTCCCACTGACTTTGGAAACAAATACCCAATCATCTGTAACAAAGGAAGCATTAAATGAGCACCTAATGTCTAAGAGACTGTAGGGGATATAAAGCTGAACAAATGAGAATGGAACCTATATATTTGTTGAGCAACTACTATGGAACAAGTTCTAAAATAAAGCTCATTTGGGCCGAGCCCGTGGCGCGCTTGGGAGAGTGTGGCGCTGGGAGCGCAGCAACGCTCCCACCGCAGGTTCGGATCCTATATAGGAATGGCCGGTGCACTCACTGGCTGAGTGCTGGTCACGAAAAAGACAAAAAAAAAATAAATAAATAAAAATAAAATAAAATAAAATAAAATAAAGCTCATTTAATTTGAAAAAGATTGGCATTTTTGGATTCATTTTACATGAGATGAGGAAACAGGTTTAAAGAGCTCAGTTATCTTATTTATTTATTTTTTGTTAGTTAAGAGATAGGCTGAGGTTTTTTTCCCTGAATCTAGTGAATAAAATGAGCAGTGTTTTTTTTTTTTTTTTTTTAAATTTTATTTATACTGAATCCAGGAGCAGCAAAATTACTGAAACTTACTTTTAAAAGATCATCGGGCTACATAATTAAAAAAACGTCTGTGTTAGAAATAGTTATACTATGGTTGAGAATTCATTTTTAGCTTAGAAGATCAAACCAGGATTTGGGGTGTAGGGTACCCAAGTCAGGTATGAAAAGATGGGTAGTAGCATGGTTTATACTTAAGTCACGGGAACACAAATGGCCAAGGGCATAGAAATGAGAAAGTATAAGGATGCCCCAGAAAGGACTTCCACATAGCAGCTGAAGTAACCATTTGGGGCAGGAGTACCAGGTTCAGGACTGTGATTGGAAAAGTAAGATGGGGTAGAACGGATAGGCTTGAACATCATGCTAAACCATGCGGTCTCTCTAATGAATATGGTGAGCAGCGGCTGAAAGTTTGTGAGTTGACTAGGTACTTGATTGAAGTTGTACTTCGGTGTGTTTGCTTCAGTTGCTGTGTGCAGGGTGAGTTCCAGGCAGAAACAGATAGTGAAGGCAGAGACCGGGATGAGACTTCTATGACAATGAAACCCTGAACAAGGAAGTGGAAAGAAGGACAGGGAGGAAACTATTTAGGGAGGCCCCTAAAAGGCATTAAACATCACTTCATTTTGTAGATCTCCTTGAAAGAGATTATGCTTCTTCTCAAAGATCAACATTTGATTTAAATCTGACACGACCTCTTCTTGACATCTTTATTTGTGATACTGTTGCCTTCTCTAAGGAAGGGGGAATGGTTGTCAGTTTGTGAAATCCAAGTCCTAGATAATAACAATAAAAATTTGGACTTCTATTTGTGATTCTCGTCTTTGGGGAGTTTAAAATCTCTGGTTACAAGCATTTTCTTCCATTCATTATTTGTATACTTTCATCCTAACATCTTGCCACTTCAAGCTGTTAATCACTAATCACGTGGGAAGGTTTCTCAGAATATGTGGAGCCAGATTCCTGCTTCTTTCCACACACTGCAAATCCTTTCCTTGCACGATTTTCCTTTGAAGTCAATGGTTAGTCCACACAGAGAAGAAAATATATGAGGTACTGAGAGAAACGAGTGTGAGGCCCGGAGACGAGGGGGAGAAATGTGTCTTTCTTCAAGCACCTTGATACATTTGACCCTACTTTTTGTCTGTAGGTTTTCACTAGGATTCTAATGATTTCAATTCCAAAACAGGGACTTTAGGTTCTTCAGGAAATATAGCTTCTAGAATATTTTCCCATACTGGGAGAAGAGGAAAAAGGAGTCATAATTTAAAGTACAGGAAAACACAACAAATTTTCAGTGATCTCTCACCCTTTGATTTCATTTCAATATTTTGTTTATAAACTTCAACCAACAGTGACACAGAAAAAATAGTAAAATCTGATCCAAAGATATTTTTGAGTTTCTTTCCAAATTAAGCTTGGCTTTTAACTGTTTTCAGTAAAACAAGCATCAGTTGTTAATACATATGGAAGAGAAAGTTGAAACTATTTTCAGCAAAAGAATTTTATTTTCAGATGCTGTTTTTGAATGACTTCTGTTTTGAATACTTCTTTTACTGAATAAGGAATTAATTTTATAGATGCATGAATTACATGATGTACAACTAGCTCCAACTTCATGTTTTGAGTAATTAGTTACTGACCTAATATAAATGATTAGGGAAAGTTTCTATGTCAGGAGAAGTAAATAGTGAGAAGAGAATCCTGGTATCTGGTTCTGATTGGCCCTGATTAGCTTTGTAGCCCCAGACAAGCTTTTCACTTCTATTTATTATCTAGTAAAGGGAAATCACAGATTTATTTGCTCTTCAGAATACTTTTTGATCTTTGATAAAAGGTAGTGATGGAAGACTTATCAGTGAGAAAGGGCAGACTTTTTATGAGGCACAAACCACACATTAACACATTTCAATAGGATAGCTGAAGATCTGTAGAATTAAACACAACCAACAATTTCACATGGACTTCTTTGCTCCGGAGGAGTCTTCACTGCTTGCCCTCATATTGCATGATATTGAGAAAAGAAAGTGGAACATCAAACAGGGCTTCTATTTTATCTGATAATTATTAAAATACTTTATGGATTATGTTTATAATGAATTATGTTAGCCTTAGACTTAGACTTTTTGAATTTATTTTTATCCTCCTCTTTCACCCTTAAACATGTATACTAAATAAGTATACGTAAGGCCAATTTTTATTTTATGTTTTTTGTTAACAAAATTCATTTTAGAAATATATATAAGATTCTTCCATTTTGGTGGTTATTTGTTTTTTAATAGATTTTTCTGCACCCATTTACTACTATTTATTTCTAAGAAATAGTCAAATTTATACAAGTATAGGAAATCAGATGATTATTATGATTTGAAACATTTCATAGCATCTAAGAAACAGTATAATAAGGTCAAAGAAAAGATAAACTCTTAATGGAGAAACTTATCTCCCATTAACATGGTTCTGAGAAACCAAAATTTGAATAGAATCATGTCTTCTTTGCTTGGGAGAATAACATTTTATTCTCTTATGCCAGAAATTAAAAGATAATTTATTGATATCCAAGTATTTACTTAATGATCATGGTTTAAATAACCCCTTTTGGTTCAAACTGTAACTTTTCTTTTATAGATTGAGTAATGAAGATATTAACATTTCTGGTAATTAAACAAAGTCATTTGGCAAGTCAATAAGAATTCCAGAATTATCACCTGTCTGCCAACATTGTGCAAGGCATTTGGTTCACGCTTAATAAATAACATGTTGACAGATTATTTGGTTGATTTAATTTTTATGTGAAAATACCTCTTGAACTGTATCTATTCTACCATAGCCGTTCCATCTTGTAGGACAAAGAAGAGTTAAAAAATGAAAGCATCATTGTAGGAATTAGTACCAGTCTTTTTGAGATTGTGCTTTGGAGTTTTATAGAGAACCAAAAATTTAGAGAACCTCATGTTCTCTCATTTACGTTGGACTTCAGGTTAGGATAGACATTAATGAGCAGCATCTGCATGTTTGATGAACCAACTGGAGTCAGTGGTTTCTGGCAAATTTAGAATATGATGCCATTCTCAGTACCTCACTCTTCTAGCCATATTTTCAAATTTTCTGCACAAAAATTTTCACCCTCCCTTCTCAACACATTTCGCCACATATAACGACCAGGAATGCATTTCCTGCTCTACCATCCAAGTTTCTTCTCTATTGATAGCTCTATACAAAATCTTCAGAAGATGTTTACAAATCATATTTCCACATACATTCTTAGCAATTCTTAGATAAAGATGGCATGGTAAGTGATTACAAGTGGGGTTTTGAAGCCAGGCAGCTGGGTTTCCAATCTGAGATTTTCTAAGTGGCCAATTAATTTTTCCTTTTGTCTTGGTTTCTTCGACTGAAAAATTAATGCATTATTACTACCTTTGTTGTAAGAATGATCAAAAGAACTGACAGACAGAGGGGCTTGATCATAGCCATCCTTATTATATAATAGCTGCAATCTATTAGACATTTAGATCCACAATGTAAAGAAGGTGATCGTCATTTTTTGGCAAATTGAGAATAAAAAACAGGTTCTTGATACTCTATAGTTATTCATAAAATTAAATTTCTTAGTATGTTTTAGTTCTATTTTTCAGGCTTTTAGTAGGAAGCTGCATGCTATTTAGGAGGCTTGTGCTTTCATGAAGAAAAATGATACTGCCACATTAAAGGATGAAGTTTTACGTACACTTGATTTACAGCATTTGGCTTGATCTCAAGACAAACAGTTCAGTGATACCAAGAAATAGTGACCAAAAGCACACAAAACATTTATGTAGTTACTAATGAGAAGAGAAGGGCTAAAATATGAATAGCATGAATTACTTTAAAGAGCAAGTCAGGCCAATTTGTTCACTGTACAGTTTTTAGTAAGAAGTTTCTCTCCTGTCTGAATTGGCTTATCTAAATAATACCATACCTGACATAAAGACCAACTGTAGAAGGAAATGAAAAAATTAATTATAAAGTGTGACATGATATGTTTCTGGCACTGATACTTGCTTTCATGCTGTTTGGAGAATATCATGCTATTTATTTCTTTAGGCTGAACTCTGTCCTAATTTTTAAAAGCATCCTTCATTTGAAAGAATGTAGATGAGTGACTCTACATGACAAGTTCCTTGTTTTTCCCTGATCACGATATTCTTCTCTCACCTTTAACTATCTCAACTTCACTCCACCCCCAACCCCTGGAGGTCTAGTATATTGACAGAAAACTCTTTATCTTGTAGATGACCCTTAATGATATATTTTTTTCTTAATGATATGAGCCTTAAAAGCATTTCCCTCATGTTTGGTGTTTAATTTTTGTATTAATAGAGGGACAGAAGAAAAGAAGAAACACACTTCATGAATTCAAAAAGTCAGCAAAGACTACTCTAGTCAAAGTAGACCCATTACTGAAGATAAAAACCAAAAAGATGAATACCACAGACCAATGTGCCAATAGATGTATTAGGAATAAAGGACTTCCATTCACTTGCAAGTAAGTTACTTCATTTTTCTCTTAGGATCATTTTCCAAATATAGCGTGTACTCATTCTAACCATTTTTTTTTTTATTCAGTGTAATTTGTTTTCAAAATTATAAGTTTGACTCTAGTTTTAATTCAATATAAGAGAGGATTAGCTCTCAGTTGATGGAAATAGGCTTAAGTAAGGGAGAGCACCCAAACTGCTACCTTCTAAAATCCACAGTGGCTTTGCTTATGGAATTTATGTTTCCTCATCTTATGAACAATTGAATTTGAGGAAGTAAAACTAAATTAGATGGAATTTTATCGAACATTTTAAAACATTTTATTCAGAGTAAACTTTTTTTTTTTTCAAGAGGAGTAGAGAAATTTGTAGAATAGAAATTGGGAACAGCGAAAATGTACAGCAACTTATATCATTGTCTTTAGGAATTTAAATAAAAGATGTTGAGAGAATTATATAAAAACTAGAGGGGTTGGTGTCAGCAGCAGAGGCTGTTTAAAAGACATCAGTGGGTAGCAATGATGAAGTTTCAGGTATAAAGAAATGGGGTCATTCAAAGAGACATGAGGGGACTCAAATGGAGAGTTTATCATTTGACAGTCCAATGTGACCTCACAGGGAAGAATTCCTTACTACTCTGCCAACAATCCCACAGGATAAAACTTATACGTTTCAGCCAGGAAAGTGACAATTTCATCTGAATAGTTTCCCAAACTGGTAGAAGAAGATGAATTTTCTAGTTCTTCTTCATAAACATTCTCTCCTCTCACTTATTTCCTATATTCTTAATCCCTATTTTATTCCCCATGCCCTTTTTCCCTCTACATAATTATGCATAAAATTCAGTAAAGTTTGAATTCTACTCTGTTACATTTGGATAGTGACACAGAATGTGAATACAGGGTTTAGTAATGTCATGGTGAGAGCTCCTAATTTCATCTTGCCTTTCTTTCTCAGAGAAATGAGTGTGATGGGTTATGATGGTAACGCACATGGCCAGAGAAAGTCTTCATCAGATTTAGAGGAAAGAGAGACTCTCTCCTTTCTATTTTTGTAGCCAAACCACCACTTTCAGGGAGAAACTTCCTGGCAAGGGGAATGAGAATTGATTTTGCAAGTATATTCCTATGATAATTCTTTCATTCCCTGACTTGCCAATAAAAACCTTGAGACCTTGAGATTTAAAAAAATAAGTTAGAGAAAACTACTCTCAAAATTTATGGAGATGTTGTTCTGGCAATTGTGAATGTTGGAGTTGGAATTTCTTTTCTCAGCATTGGAGCAAAGGGAATGGGAGACCCATATCTCGTGTGTGTGTGTGTGTGTGTGTGTGTGTGTGTGTGTGTGTGTGTGTGTGTGTGTGTGTGTGTGTGTGTGTGTGTGTGTATTTGGGATCATTAGATACCTTAGTTATACAGAATTGAATGGACCTACTATCATATCCTGGAAATAGGTTCTTAATGAATCAAAGGATCCTGTTTGCAAACTTGTATGAACTGGAATCATTGAAAAACAATGAAAATTATACTAAACTACTTGGAAAATACCAAAAATGTTGTGGGAATACATCTGTAAATTCAGTGGGTATGGAGTGAAACACTCGAATAGTGTCTCCTCTTGAGAAGGTACCAACAATATTGATTTTACAGGAAGTTAAGTTCCTCTTTGCTGGTTAGGAAAGATGACCAGAATGCCTGATTCTAAGCTCTTCAGTAAATTGCTAATTTGTGAATTCACTTACATGAAGAGAATAGGAGGCTTTCTCTTCCAGCCATGGCTGAGTAACTGAGACGAATTGCCTTCCTGCCATGAACAACTAGAAAAAAGACAAAATAAATTGTGGAAGAGAAGATGATAATTAAAATAATGCTAAGACAAAGATTCTTAAAGTGAAATCTAAAGAAAATGCAACTTATGAAATTTGATAGTTTCCACCCACTCCCTGTGGAGGTGTAAAATAATATAAAGAAACACTTTTCTGAGAGAATACGTCATTGTAACAGAATGAGTGAAAAGAGTGAAGGACACCAGCAAACTGGAAACCACTTTGCAGGTGGAATCACTGCCTTTTTTTTTCTAATTATCACTTTTTTGGTAATTATCATTTTGTTTTAGTTTTTTTAGTGAACAACAACAACAACAAAAAACCATTATAACACTAAACTATAGGAATAGTAATTGTAGGGGTGAGAATTTTAATAATTTCCTTCAAGATGTTATATCAAAAGCACATTCTCTAATATTAAGTTTTTTTAATTAAAAATGCTTTCACAAGCAAATCTATTTAGAAAATATTGACTTAAATAAACAAACAGTTATACTCATGGCAAGATTTTCATGTCTTTAATAAGCTTCAATGTTTTATAACTTGCCAAAAAGGGATATTATATGAAAAAATTTCAAACATTTGATTTTAGATCCCTCTTCCTAGGAGAATCTCCTGGAGTAGTGATTTATCTAATGCACCTTATGAAATGTCATTTTAGAATGAATGTACTTTATACAAGTACCAACTTTGGAAATTAATTATGATATCTCAAATATAATAATTTGTATACCACTGCAAACAATCTTTCAAGTTGCTGTGCCTTTACAAAAATATAAACCCTTCAGAAATAATCCAAGTAGTTGTATTACATATTGGTTTTGCTTGATGAAGCCCTTATTTTTCTACGAGTCATTTGTAAAAACATAAGAACATTCCGAATAGTATTTAATCTAATATTTAAATCTACACCTACAAAAACTTAATTTTGTACTTTATTTTGGCATCAAAATGGTCGGTTTAAATATCATATTTTTATTATGTATATGTAATTATGCATTTGTTTTTATATTGTCCTCCTTGGAAAATCATGTGCCCATTCTATAAAATCTTTATAAATAGTAGTATTCCTTCTTTTCATTCAGATATTTTTTTCAGGGCCTTTGTTTTTGATAAAGCAAGAAAACGATGCCTCTGGTTCCCTTTCAATAGCATGTCAAGTGGAGTGAAAAAAGAGTTTGGCCATGAATTTGACCTCTATGAAAACAAAGGTAACTGACTTCTCCCTAAATATTATATAATGAAGTAAAGTATAATAAAATATACGTTTATAATTTCCTGCCACAATGCTCTTTTGCACTGATTTTTTTTTTATTATACACTGAATCTGTTATGCAGTCAGTCCAGACATTAAGACAGATGAAACTAGTATCTCGACTATTTGTGGTACGGCACTTTAAAGAGAGCACGTCCCAAACTTTCGTAATCTACATTACCCCCTCACTGATTTTTTTTTTAGAAGCATCTCCTAGAATTGACATTCTCCATGTTCATTTTAGAAAGTGCCACTTAAATTATTAGTTTCAGGTACTTTATATTCCAGAAAATTTTGAGCTTACTATATAGTATTTTATATTTTCAAAACTTTGGATAACTAATCTGATTTAAAGTGATGATTGATGATGATAACAAAGTGTGGATATTTTGAAAAAATGAGTTGGATTTATACTTAATCATACACATTAAAAAATCTTTAAAAGAGAAATAGAGACCAAAGTATTTGTTAATTTATGTATTCTGGTGGTCCGATATTGTCTTCATAAGGTATCTGTTTTTTTCAAAAGCAGAATTATATACAGGAAATAACTGAAGAATGTTAAATAAATAGGAATTTTACAAATTAAATCTCTCATCACACAAAATAATAATTATGAATTTTACTTATAAAAATAACATTAATGTTTTGTTTGGGGGTTTTTTTGGGTGGCTGGCCAGTACAGGGATATGAACCTTTGACCCTGGTGTTACCAGCACCATGATCTCCCAAGTGAGTTAATTGGCTAGCCCCTATATTAATGCTATTTGAAAAATCATACTGTGTCCTATTAAATTTGGATATTTGGTACTGTATTCAGATGTTTTCATGTTAATAGGGTAAATGTTTAAATGAAATTAAAAATAAATTCATGGTAGAAAATAAGATTATCTCTATACACCCCAACAATTCTACAAATCCTAAATGTAATTCATGATTTAGCATAAGACCATTTTTACTTCTTATTTTAAACCTACTGTAGTTATTTTATACATGCATACACATGCACAAAAATCCACACAATTTTACTCAGGTAAAGAAAGACAAATTAGTTAATTTTATTATCTAAGAATAACTTTCTGAATTCAATATAGGTTTTAAAAAACATTTAATTTTTGTTTTTAATATTTTCTTAAAATGGGCTATGTATTTAAGCAAATCACAATTGCCTTACCAGTTGAATATACAGTCTAGTCTATGTTAAGCATATAGACTAATCTCTGTAGTTATCTATATCTATCTCTATATATATACTCACAAAATTAAAACGTCTCAGTCTCTTTGTTTTAGATTATTCTGAAATGTGTTATTTTGAAAATACTAGTAGAAGCTTTAGGCAAGAAATTTCAATGTTATTTGAAATAGTTTAGAAGCGCTAATTACTTACAGGCTTGAATGGAATTCTATTTTTTTTTCTCTTCAATAAATACAGCATGTTTCACATAGTTACAACATTTTTCTCTGCTTTCTTTGATAGACTACATTAGAAACTGCATCATTGGTAAAGGAGGCAGCTACAAGGGAACGGTATCTATCACCAAGAGTGGCATTAAATGCCAACCCTGGAATTCCATGATACCCCATGAGCACAGGTAAGAACAGTATGAAATAAAGTGGGAGGAGCCTGTTATTTATTTATGTGTTAACAGTTAGTTGCACATTAGTCCTTCAGAATAATTGTACAGTTCTATGATAATGCAGCCAACTTTGCTGAATTGTGTTAGGCCAAGGCTTATGTGAATTCATTACTGATACTTAGCAAATGATTAATAAATTGATCATTAAAATGTGGCCTAACATTACCTTACCTCAATGACTCAATTTGTAGATCTCGATGTTTATGAAGAAATAATGAATACCTCATTTAGAAAAAAATATTTTTCTTCCTCTTATTGCCTTCAAGAAAGTACAGCACTATGCGGCTGGAGAGATTGACTGAAAAATCAGAGGTGGATCAGATTCTCACTTTACAGAGGGCTGAGTGTTCTTTAACCTTGGTGGATCTCAACCTTGGCTGCACATTAAAATCACCTGCTGGGAGCCCTTGACAAATCCCACCACCCAGGTGGCAACACAGATCAATTAAATCAGAATCTCTGGGGAGAATAAGGCACCAGTGTTTTTGTAAGCTCCCCAGATGACTCCAAAGGGCAGCCAAATTTGAGAACCACTGCTAAAAGCTCATGCTGCAAATTGACCAGCTTTCCCATTTCATTTATTGCCTAAAGACTAGAGGAAACTTCTCAGTTTTGGAAATCAAATATCTGCACTGAAGAGGAAAATTGTGTTCATTATAACAGATGGGTACTATTTAAAGACAAGTAAACACAATATCCATAGGCCCATTAGATTGAGAGTTTTAATCATCATGGAGGAAAAACATAGATATCTAATACAACTGGAGAACTAAATATAACCACTGTTTTCAAGACTTTTTCACAGATAATTTTGACAGGAACTAACGTAGTTTAAAGCAGTAGTAAATGCATTGGAAGGTTTAGTTTACCATGTGCTGTACAGTTTACTTGGTTTATCTTATTTAATCCTCACAGGAACCACACAGTGGGTAGTTTTTTTAGTTCTATTTTGCATACACAGTGAAACTGAAGAACAAAGAACCTTAGTAACTTTTCATGGTCTTACAAAATCAGTAAGTGGTCTGGCCAGAGTATAAGCCTTTCACTCTAGAACCTGAGCTTTTAACTACCCCAGAGCATGAAACACTAGGCCTGTCAACAGGATACACACTGTGACTTGTTTTTTCAATAGTGCTGATGTCTTTGCCTTCATAAATCCACAGTTTATTTCATTCTATTTTTTGAGCATAATTTTGCAAGATTTTACTTTAGTAAACAGAGATGAGTTAATTGGCTGACATATAAAGAAAAAGTTCCTCCACACTGGGATCAAACCATGATCTTGGTCTAATAATACTGGCTACTAAGTGTCCAAGCTGATCAGCTGTACAGTATTTCAATTTAGAAAATAACAATTTTCCTAAATTAGTTACCTACTATTTTATAGGAATACCCCTGAAACATACTATTATCCTTATATTACAAAAACAAACAAATGATATAATTGTTTTCGTCTTCTCTTAAAGGTTTACATGGTGTCCTCCCTGCATAGTGAAGAAAGCATTTTATTTAAATAGATAGATCTAAGTTTCTCATGAACAAAGGAATAGCATTTGAAATCAATCCTACCCAAGTCCAGGGGAGTGCATTGGACTGACCTAGCAGAGGTCTTATTTCAACTCAAATTCTCTATGACTCTGATTCTCTGCTAGAGGAGTAAATGTGAAGTAGATCTCCCTGGGAGCTGGCTTCCCAGTCCAAGCAGCTATTTTACCAACAAACATTTCCTTGTGATATACAGGTTTATGACTGGGAGGATGTTGTATATTAATCAAATCCTTTTTTGTATTAAATGGGAGCTACACTTAATTTTCATCAATTAGCAGCTTATTGGAATATCTGCATGATAGCTTAACACTTTTAAGATAAGTGCTAACTAAAGGTTAATTTTATGGGGAATAGAAAGAGAAATATGTCTCTGTCTGAAGAGTGATTTATTGTTGACTCCCTAAATTGAAATATTTTACAAGTGGCTTAATGGGAAGATGATGATGGATAATGAAATTAGTATAGAAGCTTAACCAGAAAATCAAGTGACCTGTTATCGACATCTGTAGCCTTCATGGGCCACCCAGCATTCATTAATGAAGCAGATGATGGAATAGATCAATTTTTCTATGAACACAGTTAATATTAAAAGAAATGAAAGGGAAGCTAGCACCCAGAAGACCTAGTTTATGTTTCAAAGTATATTTGGATGGAACCCAATTTCAAATATTTCTTCACTTATCTCTCTTAAAGCCTTGCTAACAGCAAGGACAGAGAACGAAAAATAGTATGTATGCAAATAAAAGCTTATTACAGAGCCTATTGACTGGCACAGGCCTTGTGTGTAATAGGTTCTCATAAACATATGTTGAATGAACACAGTAAAAAGAGCAGGGCTAGGCTTTGACCCTTGGCCAAGTATGGGATGCTAAAGAAAGCAGTCTAAACACCTTGGGCCACAAAAGAAAACCAGCTAATTAGGGTAAAAGGTCAAATACACCAAACAATGAAGAGAAAAGATTACCCAGACTGCTCTTTAACCTCCACATCCTAAAGAGGAATTTGATATGGATTGATTCAGAATTGTGGAAAGAAGCCCATCTTTTCTCTTCATTTTTCATTTTTATTAACTCCAGTGGGAAAGCTTGATCTGTCTTTTGGCCATATCTAGTTTTGGTTTCTACTTTATCTTTCTTCCTTCTTACCTTTATCTTTCCTGCTAAATTGTTGACTGACTCATTTACTACTTCTTCACAGCTTCTTTTTGGCTTTACAAATCCACTGGAAAGGTATATGCGTGTATATGTGTGTGTATATGTGTGCGTGTGCGTGTGTGTGGGGGGAATCCTCTTTATGCTGTAGATTTTGAATATGTGTGTATTGAACTTGTGCTAAAACCACTATTTAGTTTCTTAAGTACACTTAACACATAATGACAAAGAAAAAGGGAACTTATAATAATCTAACTCACTCCATTCATCTTATAAGTGAAGAAATCAAAACCCAGAGAGTAAATAAAGTTTCTAAGGCCTAATGTCATATACTAGTCAGGTGATATTTATGGGATAACAGTTTAGGTTTTGTGATTAACAATAACTTTCTCTTACCACTCTGCTTTACCAAGATTTTTCAAAGAATAGAACACAGTGGAATTTTTAAAAGTACATTTGATTAGTGCATTACTTCATGAAAATGTACAAAGCAAAAGTCCGTTTTGATTTTTGTCAGAAAAATGATTATTTTCATAGAAATTTACTATGAAAAGCTGGAGAAGTGCCAAAAGTGAAAGAAAAATTTCAAACAATGGCATAAACAAAAGATATGCTAAAATATTCTGAATGATGGGGCTAAAACTAAGACAAGTAAAACAAAAGAAAAATTTCTTCCTTGTTTTTGAAAATTCAGTACTGTTAGGGCCTATGAAATTATGATGAGTGATTATTGCATTACTGTTTTTGTCAGTCATGTGGCCTAATGTTTTATTTTCATTTACCCATATTTAAAATGCTAGTGAAGTAAGGATATAAACTCTATCTAAAGACACTTTGGAGTTGCATAATGTTTATAATATTTAATCAGTTTCTTGAAGATTCTTAGTAATAAGTCTCTTAGAATAGACTATTTCTTTTTGACCAATAATTTATATTTTCTGAGGACTTAACTCTGGTATACATTCATGTCAAATGAAAGAATTTCATTGCAAAATGCTATTTAGTACCTGACACATGTCTATATATTCATTTTGTATCACATTAAAAAAAATAAAAATTTCTTAATTAGAGTTTCACTGGGTAGGAAACACATTTGAATCGTATTTACTTAGACACTAAAATGCTTGGACTTATTTAAATACCATCTAGAACTTAGAGATCAATAAAAGTAGAAATAAAGCTTTTTAGAAAAAAACCAAACTGAATATTAAAATGTAACTGGGTTTAAAAAAAAAATGTTTACTAGTGTTACCTACAAATGTATATTCTTTATTATGATTTTTTTGTGTGCAATATAGCAAACTAATGTAGCATCACTGAGTCCAGTACCACAAACAATACAAAAATATACAAAATGATACTTTATGCTGGTAACAAAAACTATAGCTAGAGTGTTAAAAATTTTAAGTGGAGGTAATGTATTACAGTTATGTCACCCTATGGACTACTATTATGAACTAAAACTGGGAGCACCAAACCCCAGTCACAGTCAAAATTATCAAAAAATTTGAAGATAATAAACAATTCTGTTCTTAGGACAAAGTAGAGACTACAAAGTGGAGTGTGCTTAATAATAGGTAGCATTTGTTAGGTGTCAATTATTATGTTATTTCTTTGAACTTCTCAAAACAACCATATAAGGTGTAAGATGTCATAGGTTATAGTTATACTCAGGCTACCGGTGAGCTAACAGGCTGAGAAGCTAAATGACTTGCTGGGGTTTCACAGTAAGAAAAAAAGTTGAAATTTGAATCCAGGTTTGATTTGATTCTGGACCCTTTGTTCATGTTAGTTTGCCGATCTGTTTCTCAATTGTGCAGGAAAAAAGGGGGCTATTATTCATAAGAAAAGCAATAAGCAAACAAGTAGTGATCTCGGATAAGCAATGTAATAGTGAGATTTCAAAGTCCATTGCAGTGTTTTCTGTTTTCTTCTAAGCGGCCCTGCTAAATCACTTGCTAACTTTGAGTGGAGCTTTGAAATTGTGTTGCAAACAACATCAATTATACTCTGGAATATTTTAACTTGATGTTGAATATGGAAATTCAGTTAGTCGAATGTTAATAAAATTCAAGTGTTTTGGGAATGGATGGAAGTGACAGAATTTAACAAAATATATGAAGGTATTTGAGATAGAATAAAGGTTTTTCTACTTTCAGGAAAAACATATCCAATAATTAGTCAAATTAATAGGCTAAAAATAAAGTTGCATGCTCTTATACTGTAATGATTATCATTTTAAAACTAGCTTTTTGCCTTCGAGCTATCGGGGTAAAGACCTACAGGAAAACTACTGTCGAAATCCTCGAGGGGAAGAAGGGGGACCGTGGTGTTTCACAAGCAATCCAGAGGTACGCTACGAAGTCTGTGACATTCCTCAGTGTTCAGAAGGTAAATGAACCTGAATGCCGTGTGGGGCACTCTATTCCCCCTGTGTGTAGAACTGTAATTCACATTAAAGGTTACCAGAAATGAATCAATCACAAGAAATATGTTATTCATCCAAATGAAACTATAGATAATGTGTTGAGAATTTTTACATGATGTTTTCAAAACGATCTGATTATCAACAGATTAATGCAAAATAATGGAGCAAGTTATCAGTTTGAATTTCAACACAGTCTGAGACATCCCTCTAAAGAGAGTAAAAGAGGAGGTTTACTTACCTACTGTCTTGAGCTCACATACCTCAAAATCTGCTCCCATACATCACCCGAAAGGAGCTGAATGAAATTTAGCTGTTTGTTAGTAATGCTAATTCTGTTCATCCAGCCCTGCTTCCACAGAAATTTTATCAAAACTCCTCTGAAGGGGTGTGAGAAGGGCATATGGATCCAGAAGATTATAGAAGGGAAAACGGGAAGCTTGACCCCACTCCCCCCATGTGCATTTTGGTGAAAATGTGACTAGAACCAAATTTGGCACATAGACTGGGAATGGAACTGAGTACCCTTCAGAATAGTATCTGAAGAGATCAAAGCAATGGACCCCAAGCTGTCTTGAAGGCAGGCACCTTATACCCATATCTGTGTTTTTACCTCTTCTCACAGCATAAAAAGGCATTGTCCTTACTTTTGCAGTGGAAAACTCAATGACTGACAAGATGGAAGAGTAACCATTTCAGCATTGTATGTGGTTTTGTTTTTCTTAGTTTCTGGCTACTGAATAGCTGGATATTTCAGTTCTATCAGAAACTCTAAAATTCCAAAAATTGAAGTGAAAAATGGATGAAATTCTGTTAGAATTTTATTAGGATTTTGAAGTATTTGGGGAGGGGGTACTGCCGGAATGTTGTCCAGTTTTTATAGTATGATATCTTACCTGTTTGTTATTAGCTAAATATTTAAAAAAATATTTCCTCCACTAATATTCATTTAATATTAGGTTGATATTTATCACAAAAAGAGTAAAGGCCATTGTTAGCTAATGATCACAGAGAAAGTGAATTTGTTTTCTGTTGTTAGTTAATTTAAAATCCTTGACTTCATGTGCTAGAGCCAGTTCTGTTTGTAAATTCTTACTTTCCATCCATATCATATTCTGTTCCCTATAACTTCTTCATTGTTTTCTTTTCTTTTAAAAATAATAAACTTATCTGTGACAACGTTATGAACAAGTCTGTTTTGTATGAATAAGTCTGGAATTAATATTTGTCTTAAATTTGCACATGGAAGAAAAAATCCCTACTTTTGGGGGAATTCCCACTATTACAGTTTTCTGAGGTTGAAAATCAGAGGCAAAGATTTTTGCTTATTGATTTTGTTTGACTTGGCATAATGTCCTCAAAGGTGGGTAACTTGTTCAAACTTTAAACAGCTTAGCAGTCCTGTTACCTGCCTACTCCTTGTGAGAATGTGATTTTTAACTCCTGCTTTATAAGAAGAACCTTCATCCAAATATACTGACATAGATCTTGACTGATAAGTGACATAGAATAAAAGTGCTGGAAGAGAAGTAATTGAAAAGTCCTATTTTCATTTATCTTTATTTCATTGGAACGTAACTCTCTAATATCTTTAAATAGTTTGAGGTCATCACTCTTTCTTTAGAAAAGGGCGTTGCTCATTGGTGTCAATGGCACGCGATTCTGTTGGTTACTGTGGCACTAAAGGTTGCAGATAATGCTCTTTCTGGAAACAATTAGAGGTCTGACAATCGTAGAATAACCCTCCCATGGGAGATGAGAACCAATGCTTGCCCTGTAGCTTAAAAATGTTACAAGGAGTGTGAATTGAACTGTGATATTTTAAATTCAAGCTAAAATGAGCAATGTTTTAGCAGGATTTTAATGAAGAAGATCCAAAATAAGAAGCATTGTTAGTACATTAATAGAGGAAAACAGAGCTATCTATAAAATGGATACTACAAAATAACATAGATCAGATATAAATTTCTACCAAAATACATGTGTGAGGGAGAAACCTCCAAATCCAGAATGTTTAAATAGCATAATGGGTGGGCCATTTCTATCCATGAGTATTAGCTTATTAAATGGCAAGTTATAAAGGTTGCTCCATTATGGATGAGATAGTAATTATCAAATCATTTTGTATATTTAAAATTAAACAAGAAGAATACCTGTGGTCAAACTTTGAATTGTTCTTTTAAAAGAGACATATAGAACAGTAATTATTTTTTGAAATTTTTCTAACTATATTGAACTCTTGGCTAAATAATCATCTGAAATTTGTTTAAAATTTTGGTTCAAAGAAGAATTGTATCTGATATCCAATAGTTAATACTATTTTCTTATAATTTAAGACTTTGATATATATTAGTCATTCCAAAAGAAAATGAATACTATATAACATTTAGAACCTTTTAGTTATACAGGAGAAATAACTTCAAGAGATCGATTATACAACATGGTGACTAGAGTTAATAACAATATACTGTTTTTTTGAAATGCTAAGAGACTACATGTTACATGTTCTCACCACAAAAACAATAATTCTGTGAGGAAATGCATTTTAATTAGTTAGATTTAGTCAATCTATAATGTATATATACTCAAAACATCATGTTGTACATGATAGCTATGTACAATTTTGTCTCTCAATTAAGAAAAGAAAGAACCTTACATAATTATGCAAAAAACCCCACTACCAATTAATTCAAAAGTTACAGAAGGTTGTGGTTATAAAATCCAATTTCTTACTTTAGCATTTGATTGGGATTTAAAATCAAGCAATTATTAGTCATTCATTGAAACAGATGTCATTTTTAATGATTGTCAAATATTCAAGTAAATACATTTTAATTAAGCCATTATCATTATTTTTTAAAGACCTTACACTTAAAATCCCAAACAACACTGCCATAATTTTATGTGTGTAATTTGATACTCTATGTGGAGTAAGACTTAAAAACAAAAATTTAAATAAAAATATTATTTATAAATGTGGATTTGTGAAACTATTTATATTTTAAACATTCAGGTTTGCTCAAGTAATTACTTGCATGGATTTTTCTGAGAGATTACCTTTGACTAGAATAAAATAAGCACTGATTAAAGATAGATTCAGATACTTTCATAATAGTTGTTTTAGTCTGAAAACTCACGTCACTTGTGGTTTTATGATTGAGAAAAATGGAACACAACTTTTCAGTTAAGTTGTTTAGTATGATGAGAAAGATGTTAAATGAATGCTACTTATAATTTACGTGTAGATTTTGTAGTTTTCTGCTATTATTTAGGCCAGAACTATACTTAGGAAAAAATATTGTACTTATGAGCAGAAACTATTTAGTTTGAGTTTATGTGATCTAGGACAGTATTTTGCTTTTTTTTTTTTTTTTTTGAAAGAGATGAACTTGATGGAACTGTTACATAATGCCATGACGATGATAGAGAGGGCCAGGAGGACAATCCTCCCCCACCTTGTACAGCTACAAAGTTCATACTTCCACCTGTTTCCTTGGGTAGGTGAACTTGGTTTCCACCTGTACTGCTTGCCTTTGAGCTAGGAAAATGTAGAAGAGTCTCAGAATTCTGGAAGTTTGAAAAGTGAATATCAGTTCAATATTTAGTTTTCTTGAGGTAATTTTTATGACTAATCTGATGGTTTGATTGAATGGTAAAGCAACAGAATTTTCAGCCATTTTCCTGGGATAAGATGGCCAATCAAGATGCTTTCCCATGGCCTCCTTTCCCCCATTCTCTAATAGGCAAGAATCCAACAAGAGGGCGAGCTAGTGTTGTAAACAAAAAGGTAGAGGGTAATGGGACAATGTTGGAAAAGGCAGGGGTATTGACTTCCTAAAATCATTGCTATCTGTCTATATTAAAGTATGGCCAGTTAGAATGTGAGGACACAATTAAAATATGTAAGACAAAAGGGCAATTTGAAATAATGGAAAGAACCCTAGACTATGGGGTCAAAAGACATGTGTTCCAGGCACAAGTTTGACATTTTCTCTTTTAGATAAGTCCCTTAAAACTTGTGAGCCTTATTTTCCTCAGTGTAAGAATCAAATATTTTATGTTAAAAGTATGGCATAATCAAAGAATATTTAACTATAATATATTTGTCATCTCAGTTCCATCTCAGAAGATGTATAATTCCCACCTCAAAAGCAACTTTCACTGCCTTCTGATATATATAATATTCTTGCTAACTTTTATTTATTTATTTTTGTCTCATTAGGCCTGCAGCTGCAGCCATAACTCTCTCTTCACTTTACTACAAACATAACATACTATTTCATGTTTCTGTACTGTTTCATGTTATTTTATCCCTTTATACCTTATCCAACTCCCATCCATCCTTCAAGGTCCAAGTAAAATCCAGTTTCTTCTAAAATGCCATTACTGCCAAACCCTTAGAACTTTTAGAATAGACCACATTAACTGCAAGCTTCTACTCGAAGTGTGAAGTCCAAGCACCAGCAGCACCAACATCCCCTGGGAGTTTATTATTAATGTGCCAGCCCAGATCCACTGAATCAGAATTTTCCCTTTAACAAGATCTCTGGTGATTTTTATGCACATTACTGTTTGGAGAAGCACTGATCTACCACAATCATTCTGGAAAATAGTCATCTGCTAGAATCATCTGTTTCGTGTAGATATCTTTCCTTAATACTATTAAAAATCTGTAAGTCCAGGAAAAAATATTTTGTAATAATACCTATAGCACTGCTTCCCAGAAAATAATTCTATTCACTCTCATCAGAAATGTATTTACCATAACAAACTGCATTTGCTGGAGGAGACATAATAGATATATTCTGATTCATGAGTACTATACAAGAGTAGAAATTGTACATATGGATACTTATCTTTTATGCGTGACTGCAGTATTCTATTCTACTTTTTCATGCAATACAAAGGAGCAAACAGCAATGATAAAGGCCACATATTTTCTTTGAAGATACCGAACCTTGCATTCTTTAGCAGTTCCTTCAAATGGAAAGCTAAAATGTGATGATGCATAACCTATGTTCAGCATTTCAATGTGGAAGTGACCTTGGCCAACCTGAGCACCTTTATCAATATGCTCTGGGACCCCTCTCACTTACAGGACAGGTGCTTTTTGACTGGAGCATGGGGAAGCTGAATTGGTTCCTTGTCTGAATTCATGGATTAACCTACCTACATGAAAGGAAGTAGATGGATCAAGCCAAATGGTTGCATGTTTCAGAAAGTTAATCATGTCCAATTTGGTTATAAAAATCAAAGGTTTAAAAGTGGTGATTCTAACATTATATCCCAAATTGCTGTAAATACTCATTAGGCTAGATTCCAGTGGATAAAACTAAACATTGATGTCTTTCCCCATTTTAGCTACGTTAGATGATCAGTGATCGCGAGATACAAATGATGTGTTTGGAGAAGTCTGCCGGATTCGTAGAAAAGCCAAGCAATGATTTATTCCACAGGATGCTTGCTGTGCTACAAATCAACCTGTTTGAAAAGACTCTTTTTCAGTTAGTTGATATGATTCAGAGGTTTCAGTGTGATATGAGGCCATCAAGAAGAGAACTCTTAATTAACCTCACAGAATCATCAGTAAGATTCTGCATGATTGGGTCAGCTTATCCATTTTTTTTTAAATAAGTGGGTACAAGGAGTTCAATAGCAGGTCATCTTCTATCCTAAGGTAGCTAAGAATGTGAGCCTGCCCAGTCTATTCAACATGGGTGTTCACTAACAGAAAGGAATCTTGGTTTCTTTGAAAATATCACTGTTCTTTGAACTGTACCAGACTCCTATTTGAAGCTAGTCTCTTAAATCAACCTGGTCCTGATTATAGCATTACCTGTATGAATATGACATGTACTCAATTTAAATCGTATAATTCTTGTGGAGGACAAGCTGAGAGAGGAGAACTATTTTGCCAACAATATAAATGCTGAGATCCTTATATTTTAGACCAAAACGGAAAAAAAAAATCTCCAAGGGTCTATCTTATATTTCCAGTTTCTAGGTAGCTTTTGGACAGTTGTTGAAAATTTAGATAGGCAGAATCCTGGCCCTATAGTAAATCTGTATGACACTAATTACAAAAATCCTATTTAAACTGTATGAAGAATTCTATAGGGTGTATTTTATGGCAATATTTAAGATATTAAGCCCTAACTTAAAGTTTGAATAGTGTGTAGAGTTTTCTAAAAATTTGTTTGCTAAACAGGTGGTTTACTGTTCTTTAAATGGAACAGTGCTGTATTTGATTTTGCTGTCAGAGAAAAATTAACATGCCATGCTTTAATTTTATTAGTTGAATGCATGACCTGCAATGGGGAAAGTTATCGAGGTCCCATGGATCATACAGAATCAGGCAAGATTTGTCAGCGCTGGGATCATCAGATACCACACCGGCACAAATTCTTGCCCGAAAGGTAAAATACCACCGAATCATGCTTCAAATGATTCTTTTTGCAAATTGTTATTTGCTCCACGAAGAACTTCCATGGAAATTCTCTTTATATGATATTTTCTTGATAGAGCATGAACATAAAATGTAGAATTCCTCTGAATGTTCAGGATTCTTCTGACAGAGTTACAGGAGCCATTATTTTTGAAGGAGGGAGTCTTGGAGCAAAGGGGTTTATGATGAGGTATATGAGAACACTGGCTACACCTTCAGCTAGTTAAAGCTGAAGGTGGCTGACTAGGTTAAAAGTTTCTACTATCAGGAAAGTCCTATACACAGGACTATCGGGTGCAGAGTAGAAATGCCAGGAGGAGCATCCTCTTTCTCTCCCATAGCACACACACAAAAAGACAGGATCAATTCAGTAATGACCACTTGGATAGGCCTCAATTTTGGGAAGAGGCATTATTACTAAATGTAAGTGAATCTCCCATAGCTGCATCTTCAGAGACTCGGGTACTCTGGGTCACATGCGTAACATCATGACATAGGTCATGCCTGTAGAAGGGAACGGAGCAAATGGGTGGAGCAAACAGTTTTTTTGGTTGCTTTATCTTGGTGTATTTTGAAATTGCCAATATGGACAGACAATTTGGAGAAATCAGGCAACTCAGTCTATCATTTTCCTCAGGAGTAGGTTTTGAGCTTAAATAGTTACAAAAAAAGTCTTCTTTTGCCTATTCATTTCTCATAAAACTTTTAAGTTGAAAAAAAGAAATTTCATTACATTTATTATAAAGAATAAAAATGCAAATAATTGCGGAGGAATCTCTATCCCCACCTTTCTTTGGAAACTGCTAGGTTTTTTTTTTTCTTCTTTTTCTTTATCTTTTTTTGTTTATTGTTGTTCTTTTAAATGAAATTAAAACTCTGATTTATTTTTTAAATGCATGTCTTGTCTTTTAAGTGAGAGCAGAAGGGATATGGTAGCAATTAAAACCAAGTCACAAATTCAGGACTCTGTTAACTTAAAGGGATGTGGGATGTGGAGAAAGTGCTGTGATGGAGTTTGTCTCTTGCTCTGGAGGAGGTGAGGGCGTGACCTAGAAAGCCTCTATTTTCAAAACTGAGCTATCATTAGTAACAGAACAACTGAATCCTAACTTTAGTTTGAACTTTAAGTTTGCCCTAGAAGAGAACCTGATTTCTTAATGAGCATTCTACATGAGGTCATGTTTAGGTAATCTGTTCTTAATTGGGCTTTATGAGAAAGGGATTCACTTTGGGATCTCAACTGATGGACAGGTGCCTAGTTTATTAGCAAAGGGGATGATACTCTATACTTAGTGGAATATGAAAGTTAATAGATTAATAGTTAATGATTAGCAGTCCTTGTAAGCCAAAACATAGAAAACCTCCTCTTTTCTTAGCTAGTAGTATCCAAGCTAGGTGGAAAGTTATTTTGTGAGCTGAGGCTGGGTGGTGTTTCCAGGCAGATTTACGTGACACTTTTCTCGGTGTGGTTTGCAGATATCCCGACAAGGGCTTTGATGATAATTATTGCCGCAATCCTGATGGCAAGCCGAGGCCATGGTGCTATACTCTTGACCCTGACACCCCCTGGGAGTACTGTGCAATTAAAATGTGCGGTAAGTTAGGGTCAAATTTATTGCTTCCTTTTCCTCTCACAGACTGGATCTAAGCAGGCGATTATTAGTAAGACAGGTTAACAACTATTTCACCTGATGCTTTAATGTGTGCGGGTTTTAATATTTTAAGAATGTGTTACATAATCCTTCCCAATCTTTTGTATTTTCGGAGACCATTATTTTGAAAGAGATAAATATGCAAGTCCATACATGCACAAAAGTACTTATACTTATGATAAAAGCCTAAACATTCTAATATTATTCAAAAAATTTTTTAAAAATCCAGAGAGAGAAAAAGATCAAGGAATACGTGCAGCATCACAAACTCATTAGGGCAGTAAAAGTTAGGACCTTAGATTCTTACCTTCCGATCCTGTATCCTTTCCCACCTTTCCTTCCCAGAGACGTAATATGAACTGTCAGCTGATTGTGACCCTCTTCTGGTGAATGACAGAGGCTGCAGTGAAGAATAATGAGTCCAATAGAAGCTTTTCACAGATGTCTTGAATCTCTAGTAGCTGATTCCTACCTCTCTGATTGTCCTTGTATACAGCCTGTATTCTGTTTCAACCTGCCTTTTTCTTTGCATTCCCTATAATCTTTTTCTGTATACTGGCCTCTGTTCAGCTCTCCTGAATTTATGTTAAAAAGCTTCTTTTTTTACTTGTGCTGTGGCATCCCTTTAAATCTGTATACTTGTCCTCTCCTCTATGGCTAACTCACACATTTTTGCTCTTTTCTGAAATAATGCTTGATAATAATTAGATATAGACATGCTTTTTGCTTCTATGAATACAGGTCTCATTTTTTCAATTGGATCCTGAAATGCTTTCAGATCGATAGAGTTGCATAAATTTAATAAGGCATAATAATGTTATCAATTGGCTTGATAATACAAAGGTATGTGTGTATGTGTGTGTGTGTGTGTGTGTATATATATATAAATAAGAACCCAGAGTAACATATGCAATTATGAGGACATGGATAGATACTTGCATAATTCCATATAGTAGCATGATGGTGATATTTCTGTAAACAAACCTTATCCACTAATATCAACACTATGGTACTGCCAAGGTAAACCCCTCTCCACTTAGACCTGCTAATAAGAAGAAATGTTTTGAGCAACTCATACAAAGCCCATAGAAAGAGGATGCGCCTGGCATGTGCAAAATAACTGCAGAATCTGGAAGCCTCTTTGAGTGGAATTCAATGTTCCAAGGAAGTTGAATCATCTGTTTTGTCCTTTAAAATAAAAGGTGTCTCCTGTGGCAGTGTTTCTCTGCATAGACTGGTTAGTTCCATTCTTTGACTTGTTTGATCTTACTAATCTTTCCATCATTCTAGACCAGTTAGGTAAAATAAAACAACCGTTTCTCTTCAGTTTTTTGTGCTTTAGGTACTCCTATAAATCTGCTCTGAAATACAACCAGTATAAACACACACACACACACATACACACACATACACATGTATTCACATACATGTATACTCATCTGCACGTTCACCTTTTAACTGGCATGCACACACTGAGAAATCCAAGTGTTACTCTCCTCTTCAGTTCCAAACCGATCTTTAAGGTATTTTAAAAAGAGATTGGGAGACAAAAGAAAAAAGAATAGAAAGAAAATGACAGGTCCTGACTATTAAATTCATTTCTTTCTCTTTTCTGTTCAAACATGAATTGGTTAATTATGCAAGTAACATGCAGTAATTCTGATGGCTTTGTTAAGTAGAAGGTGGTGTTTATAGGATGTTAATTCTAAGAAAATGATAGAATTTGTGAGCCAAACCCATATTATTCAGATTAAAATAACCTTCTGAGTTTTGGAAATATTTTAGAAATATTTTATTACAGGATATCTTTTAGTTTAAAATATATCTATATATGAGTATATATGTAATATACATAGGGGGAGATGTAAATATAGATATAAAGAGATTACACTTTTATTAAAATGAATGAAATAAAGTTGACATTCTGGAAAGCATAGGAGATAAGGTTTTATGCATATTCTTTCAAATGTTTTGGCTTACATATACAGTCAAGCCTATCGTGCAAAACTGAGAAATTTGATGGTAGTTTCAATTTTGTTTTAGTTTTCTACTGTGGCATAACAAATTACCAAAACTTAGCAGCTTAAAACAACACACATTTACTATTTCATTATTTCTGTGGGTCAGGAGTCCAGGCATGACTCAGGTGAGTTCCCCACTAAGGATCTCACAAAGTCATGATCATGGTGTCCACCAGACTTGTGACTTAGCATCCCATTTCAAGTTCACTGGCTGTTGGCAGAATTCAGTTTCTTGTGGTTATAAGGCTGAGACTTTAAGCTCCTAGAGGCTGCCTGCCATTTCCTGACAGATGACCCTCTCCACAATATAGAAGATCACTTCTTCAAGGCCAACAGGATAGCAACTCTACTGCTTTGAACTGCTGACCTCTAGTCCTTTTAAAGAGCTCACCTGATTAGGTCAGGCTCACCTAAGTTAATCTTCTTTATAATTAATTTAAAATCAACTGATTAGGGACTTTAATTGCATATATAAAATCTCTTCACCTTTGTTTTATAACATAACCTAATCATAGGAGTGACTCTCTCATTGTATTCACGAGTTTCATGCACACTCAAGGGGAAGGAATTATACAAGTGCACACCAGTGGGTGAAGATCTTGGAGACCACACACATTTACTTGCACTGGGTGCAACAGATAATTGATTATCACTTTTTATTTGTATTATTATATTTCTGGGCCAGCTTTCTGGTTGTCTTTTAGTCCAGACCAGCTAAACTCATTCTGGGTTTTCAATATGTTTGAAGAAAAGAATAGAGTTGATGATTGTGTCACTTACTCTTTTACAAGTTGAAAAGAGATTTTTAAACTCTTGGTTCATGACATAATAACTGTATTAGAAAATCAAAATTGCCATCACTTATTTAACACAGAGAGATGCTTTCCATCTAGTATCAATAATTCTTATTTCAATTCTATGAAATGGCTGTGATGAGGCAGTGAAGAGAGGTGCAAAGACATGGATAGGTGGAGTAGAACTGTAGTGTTCAAAACATGGCAAGTAAGTTGGCATGGGTAGGTTGTTGGGTTAAAACAGAAAAATGGAAGAAGATGGGAAAAACTAAGCTGATATGAAGCAGAACAAGTAGGATCCAAGAGTAGCCCATCCAGTTGCCAAGAGAAACACTAAAAAAATTAAGTAGGGGGTGGGGTCTTATCTCATTTGTGATCTAGAATAGTGTTCTCCAAACTGATGTCCACGAAATCCAGGGAACATAAGGACTCTTCTAGGCTTCTGTGGGCATGGATAGTTTAAGGGGCTTAAGTTCCAGCTCCTCTACTTACGTATGAATTCTTTTCCAAAGTCCCTGCCTGAGATGCACATGCTCTTCAGAAGTCAGGCGAGTATGACACCCCTACTTTCCCATTTACTACCACCCTTTCCTACTTTACTGAACAGAGGCAGACTTCCCATTCCTCTTGAATTTTGCTGTAGTGCATTGCCCTGGGATGTAAAAACCTTGGGGACACTAAACAAAGAGATCTTTGAAAATACATCAAACATATATCCGTGCTGTTTATTATCATTTATGGACTACTAATAATGAATGAATCTATCCAGAATATATACATACACATATGGGTGTGTTTCTGGGCATGTGGTATGTGTGTGTGTATGTTTAGTGTAGGTGTGCATATTTATCTCTTAGAACCTTGTGATCACAGGAAATTTAAAAATTTATACATTGAATATAAAAATCTTTCAGAGAACATGATGAGGTGAGGAATAAAAGGCTCACCAACATAAAGTACATAAAATACAAGCCAGTAAGAAATAACGAAAGTGTGAAATGAAGAGTTAGGACAATAAGTAAGCAGTGAGAAAAATAAGGTGAAGAAGGATGTGAACAATGTTAAAGAGGTCGAATGTCCAAGTTATTCATATAATGACAAATAGCATATAGTGGGAAATGGGATAGTAAAAGAGAAAAGTCTAGAATATTTCCCAAGTTATTGGGGAGATGATATAAGAGAGGTATTAATTTAAGGAGAAAGATGACAAGTTTAGTTCTGCTTATATTGAGATGCAAGTGCTTGGAGTCTATGTCCATAGTGCAAGCAAGATCAGTCTTCTCTAGAAGGTCATAGAAAGTCATGAGTGAATATGACAGTCAAAGCCTTGGGCACAAGGCAATCTCAGCAAGCACGTAGAAAAAAAAGAGGGTTGTTTTTCCCTTTCTCCATAACATTCAATAAATATTGTTTGAGCAGCTATTATTTGTCAAACATGTTTCTAGACGCAGGGATAGAAAAGTGACCAAAACAGACTGAGGCCTATAATAAAATTGAAGTTTTAGAGCTTTACCATGAACTAGCAAAGCAAAAGCTGATACTGCCTTGATACAGAGATACTTACACTTTTCAGAGCCAATGTTTGAATGCTGCTCTTGGTTCCTTTTATTTGTTCAAAGCTGAATGAACTACAAATTTGTTCTTGTGACTTTGCTCTCAAGCTCCTACCTTACATCAGTGTATCACTTGAAAGGGAAGGATGAATGTTGCTTGTTGACTGACAAATGTACTGAGTACTCAGGACAGGTCTTCTTAGCCTTCCTTCACACTGCAATCCTCAGAAGGGGACTTCTACCCAAATATCAGCAGCTCACAAGTATTCTGACTATATAACTTTTAGCAGAATTCCAGGAACACGGAATTTTAAGACATTGCAAATATATGATAAGATTGGAAGTCCTGTATAGTGCCTGAAGGAAGTACTGGTTTTCTTATGGTTTTCCCCTGTAATAACTTTATATTTTGAATAACAGTTTGTCCTATATATCAGTTCACTGCCATCAGAGAGAAATAATATTTGTTAGAACTAATTGTTTTTTTCTGAAGTGAATTTCAATAGATCTCTGTCAATTGAAATGCTCCCTTGTGACTGATGTTCTGAAAATCTCATTGATTATTTAAATCAATTCACAAACATCTTGAACTGAAGACACCTGTATACTCTTTAACATGATCGGGAATTCCAACTTTCTATGTAGGTTGTATGAATCAATATTTACTTTATTAGAAATTAAAGGAGAAATTAAAAAAACATTTATTAATTCATTGAAAACAATAAGCTCACTGGATGTTAATAGATATATTTTTAATGAAAATACTTTCCAAAAAAATTAGGAAAAACAGTGGCATTGTAGATTTTAGAGAAATTTAGAAATTTTATAAATTTGGAAAACTCCACCGTATAAAGAACAAATATCATCTTCGTGTTATTATGAAAATAGTTTTGATCTCCTGGACCCCCCCCCCCCCCCGGAAGGATCTTGGGAAACTCAGGTATCCTTGGATCTGCTGAGAATAGCATTTTGCTACATGTCAGAACATGTGAGGCTGATATGGTCCCCGCAGGGTACACTCACTGGGATATGCCTCTTGCCTGCTGCAATTCTTCCCAGTCTCACCACCAGCAACTCACTCCATTGGAGACCTCTTCTATCATTTATTATCTTTTTTCTCTGATTTTCTTCATTAATCCTGTAGGAAGGTCTATTCTGCTTTTTAAACTCCCATTTAAATGATTGGTACCACCATTTGCCCACTTTAAAATCCCAAAGTCTAGAGTAATTCTGGACAGACCTCTCCTTCATTCCTCACATTTGCTCCATCACCAAGTCCTGTCAATTTTATCTTCTATGTTCCTCTTAAACATGGCCATTTCACTCTGTTACTATCTCCATTATCCAAGAGTGTTATTTTTCATCATGAATATTTGAACGGCCTTCTGAGTGAAGTTGTATCAATATCCACTATTTTTTTCTTCAACTCTTCTCCATACTGCAGATAGTGTGGTGTTTTCAAAAATTTGATTATAACATTCTCAGCATACACATGCACACACAAATCCCAATTAAAAACCATTCAATGATTTCCTTTGATCTTAGGATAAAGACAAAAGAAAACCATCTTTTACTCCAGTACCCATACCTCTAACCTCATATATGACCTCACATACCACCACATTTCTCTCCATGCTCTCCTACTCTCTGTTCTGGCTCTGGATACTTCTAAAGATTTAAGCAATTCTTTGATAGCTAAGGTTTTTATTCAAGGTGTTGCTATAGACTTAACTGCATCCCTCCAAAATTCTTACATTTTAGTTCTAACTCCCAGTGTGACTATTTAGGGATTTTAAGAGGTAATTAACATTAAATGAGGTCATAAAGGTGAGACCTAACCTAGTAGGACTGGTGGTCTTACAAGAAGAGAGAGAGAGAGAGATCTCTCCATCTCTTTATCATGTGAGGACCTAGCAAGAAGGCCACCATCTGTAAGCCCTCACCGGGTATCCAATTGGCCAGCACCTTGGTCTTAAACTTCCCAGTCCAGAAATGTAAGAAAATAAATTACTGTTTTTTAAACCACCAAATCTGTGGTATTTTTTTTTATGGCACCATGAACAGATTATATAGGTATGTTGTCATTTACAAAAAATGGTTCCTTTTAGTACCCAATGAACATCAGCATCATGTCAAGAGAGTATTGTCACCTTTCAACATTCAGTGTGTTTATATGTTGGGAAAATAACAAATTGCTTTATATTTAAAAGAAAGCTGATTGTTTCATTGCATTTTATTAATTCATCCAAGGACAGAAGAGAGATTTATAGAAATATCATATTGTATTCTGAATCAGAAAAAAACAATACAATGCTATCTCAATACCCTTTCTCAAGGGAAAAATCTTGTACTTGGAGGTCTTTTCCAAGTCATCCATAAGGAATAAGACTATAGAATTGAAGACCTTTCATGAAAGTCTTGTCTCTTGAGCATTTTGTACCAGAAAAAAAACTTGGATAAAGTAAAGGGAAAAGTTTCAGATATGAACCTGGCTTCACATGGAAAGCAAATGTGCAAACATTTTGAGGTTTGTATTTCGGAGGTCTCTACTACTTTCCCATGTCAATTTTAAAACAAGAAGCTCTTTAAATTTACAAAGAGCCTGATCCTGACTTTTGTGTCCCAAACAGCACAAGTACTGTTGATGGGAGAGTGGCTTTCCACACTGTTCTCTATCTCCAGGCACCATCATAATGTAAATCCTATGTTTCAGTTGCTCTTCAGTAGCTGAGCATAAGAAACAGTGGGTTGGGTTGAACTACTTTAAAGGATAGTCAAGTATTTGTCCACTGGGCCTACGAAGCAACTTATTCTTAGTTAAAAGAAAAAGAACAGTAATAGCTTGTCTCCAAAGGGAAATCTGGATTTTTTTCTTTTTTTTCTTTTTTTCGGTGAGGGTGGGGGTATAGGGGGTGAGAAGGACTGTAAATGTAAGGATTTATTTACTGTTCATTTAAAGCTTACAGAGTCCTGGTGTGGCTCTTTGCAATTTGTATGTACACTTGTATGCTCCAGCTGCCACTCACAGACCTCCGTCAGGCTATGCGGCCTCTCTGCAAGGCTTTGGCCAGCCCTTCACAGAGGAAACAGATCAAATTTAGTATTAGTGATTTTCCTCTACTGGTCTCTGTCTGTAGGACGGCAAGACATTGGTCCCAAGAAAGAGACAATAGTTAATGCTATTTCTTTCAAAAAATTTATTCAAACCTTAAAACTCCCTTCCAAATATAGTCCTCAGATCACAGCACATCCACACCCGTAAAGTGAAATTAACGTTCCAAGAGGCACCCATGGTATTTGATCATGTTCTAACAGGGCAGTGAAAAATTTCAATAGAAAATGTTTTCCTTAAAGCATTTCCAAAGAGAAAACTTTGTGTCAATCATCAAAGGAAAACATTCCTTCACTCCTAGGCCACTGAAGATCATATAAGTATCTTTACGTCTGCTTCCAAAGGGTGGCCATTACTGACACTGCTGGTAGAATGTTTTGTTTGTGAGGAACCCTCAGAAGAGTTGCTGGTATTTTATAGAGTTGCTCAGAAGAGTGTGAACTTGGTAGACAAATGTACAAAAATATTTGTGTATGTGGCGGTGCCGTATTTTAAAAGCATATTCCTTTGACTAAACTTGATCTGCTTCAGCTGATATTCGGGGATATTTCTGTGCTTCTTTGATGCTTGGTTTGACTACAGGAAACCCTTCAAAACCCTCCTTTATTCAGGTCCCATGTTAAAGTATGAAGTACAAAGGAATGTCTTTCCCAACATTTAATAGTTCTTTCCAAATCAATTGTCATGAATGTTTGTTTTGTTTTTGTATCAGGTTTTGATATTTATACAGTAGGGCAGCAGCAGGAATCTATTTTACAGCAGTTCAGGAATAATTCATTTTGTTTGGATAGTACATATGTGAGCAGCAAAGATCAAAATTTATATCACAGTTAAATGGTCTATGGATAAATCATTCATCATAGTCCTCATCAGATAATATTTATTAAACAGCTTCATGAAGTCTAATAATAACTCATATATTGATGAAAACTACTCAGTTACCATGTTGTACTAATATATCTTTATTTGCCTGTATTGTTTATTCTTTAAATTGCCCCTAGTATTATGTGATGTTTGTTTATGGGGTCATTTCTAGCAGCTAAATGTCACATGGGATAAATATAGATGCACTGACTTCAGTGGGTACTTTGTAGTTAAAGAAAAATACTAGCTGAATGCTGTTGGTTTATGGTCAAAATCATGGGAAATATTTCCAATAGATTAAAACACAAGAAAAAGTAAAACTTTCAAGTAATTTAGTTTATATATTTCAAAGTTATGGATATTTATTAAAATAAAAGACAAAAATAATAATGCTATTATTTAGATTCTTTACATCTTGATGAGGCCAAATGAAAAGTTGGGTTTTTTTTGATAGAATATTGTATTTTTATTAATGTGCGGTAATTCTTTGAATTATGCATTTCTGGAAATTCCAAAAGCTTTTACTTTCTACCTCCAAATTAGAATCTAGTAAACAATCCAAATTATTTAATGCAAATCCAAAATTTTGATTTTAACTTAACGATTTTAATATATACATATTTTTAGTGAACAGTTACTCTTTAAGATAAATTTATATCAAAGGCTTTAAAATATATTAATGAAAGTTTAGAAAAAAGTGTTCAAATAATGATTCATATAATGAGTATTTTATAATTGCTACTTTTAAAAATAAAAATTATTAATTAAGCTTATTTAATTAAATATGGTTGGAAACCTCTGCATTTGAGGTATAGAGTAAGTAGCAAAAATATAGATCTCTGAGCTTGAAACTGAAGTTTTAGTGGACAACTCAACAGTAAGATTATTTTTCTAAATATTTTTATACAAGTAGTCTTTTCTTTGACATAGGGTTTTTGTAGTACAGATTTTCCTTTTCACAGAGTCTCCTAAAAATTGAAAATTTGCCCACAAATTAGGAAAATATTTATCCTCTATTAGTGTTTAAATTTATCATTCCTTTTAATATTTTCTGATGATCATGTTCCTTACAGTTACTCATTGCATCTGCCAAGTATTGATTTCCTAATGAATTATTATAAACTGAATTTATCTTAATCATTTCCCTTTTTATACAGTATGCTTAAACTTGTTTTTAAATTTAAGGCTGTGTGTATAACTTCAAATTTTAACCATCATGGATCATTTCTACAAAAACATAACATTAGAAAGTTATTTATGATAAAAAATTTTGAAATTCCAAAATATTTTCCAAAAATACTTCTAGAGTGTGATATTATACTCTTGTCTAATAACACACTCTAGAAGTGATACTTGATATTTGATCTTACATTAACACTATACACAAAATGTTTGACTCTCTCATCCCCACACAGGCATATTTTTACAATGAGAAGCTACTTTCACTCAGCAGAGGAAACAGCCCTCTGATGTTGCTTCTGTATTTAGGAATTCCATCAGATAATGGCCAAATCTTTAAACATGTCTAAATATTATATTCCTTTTCCCCCCATTGTTTTTGTTGGTATCTGGCAAATTATACTAGTATCCAAGAAGTAAAGAGTGTTAATTTCTGATGGGCTCAGCCTTGAACTAGTTTTTCAGTAAGATGTAATGGGTCCATATCTAGCCAAAGGTGTACTCATCAAGATTGGGTCTGTGCGTTACATGTGCACAGTACCAGAGTAGTGCTTGAACTGCACAAAAAGCCTCCCACAGAGAATCGACAGCAAAGCAGCAATTTTGTTCAACCACAGGCTCAAATGCTGGTCCGCACATGAAATTCCTCCATTTTGGAATTAACCAAAGGACAACAAATTTATTCCAGTGCAGCATTTAAGTGGTGGTGGTAGATAATAATCCAACACAGAACTGAAAGAAAAAGAAGAAAAAACAAAACCATGGATTAGAGATAAAGTTCTGATATTAACCAGTAAAGGTTAAATACCAGCAAAGAACATGCATAAAACCTGGAAGAGGTAGGAAGAGGTAACAGTCTCTTTAAATGCCCAGGTATCAACATAAAGACAGAAAGATCAGAAAGAACACAGAAATATAACATCAAAGGAAACAAATCAGACACCAGCAATGGATCTGAGGAACAGTGGATTTATGAAATGTCTGACAGAGAATTCAGAATAACCATTTTAAGGATGTTTAGGGAGTCACAAGCAAATACAGGTAGAAAATTAAATGATATCTGGAAAATAATCCAGGAACAAAATGAGAAACTTGACAAAGAAATAGAATCAATTTTAAAAAGTCAAATAGAAATTCCACACACACACACACACAAAATACATTATCTGAACTAAAAACTCAATAGAAAGCTTCAACAGCAGACTTAATCAAACTGAGGAAAAGATCAGTGAGCTGGAAGATAAAACATAGGAATTTATCAAATTAGAGGAGCAAAAGAAAATGAATAAGAAAAAATGAAAAAAATCCAGCAAATATGGGATTCCCTGAAGCAAAATAACGTCCATATAATAGGCATACCCAAAGGAGAAGAAAAAGGAAAAGATATAGAAAGCATATTCAAGGAAATAATGGCTGAAAATGTCTCAAGTATGGAGAAAGATGACAGCATCCAGGTACAGGAAGCTCAGAGGTCATCAATCAAATTCAATTCAAGGAGAAACACCCCAAGGTAAATGATAATCTAATTATCAAAAACCAAAGACAAAGAAAAGATACTGAAAGCAGCTGAGGAAAAGAAATACATAATGTTCAATGGAGTGCAAATACATTTCTCAGAGGATTTCTCAGTAGAAACCTAATAGGCCAGAAAAGAATGGAATGATATATTCAGTGTTGAAGGAAAAAGACTGTCAGCCCAGAATTCTCTATCCAGCAAAACTAACCTTCAAATATGAAGGAAAAATAAAGTCTTTCCCAGACAAACAAAAGCTAGGGGAACTCACCAACTCTAGACCTGCCTTACAAGAAACGCTAAAGGGAATTCTTCAATTTGAAAGAAGACAATGCTAAGGAGTAGCAAGAAAACACTTGAAGGTGCATAACTCATTAGTGAAGTATGTTCACAGACAACCTCACAATACTCCAATGTCATAAGAGGGGTGAATAAACTGTTTACATCCTTAGTATGAAGACTAAAGGACCAACCTAATAAGAAAACAACAAACACAACAACCACCTAAGACATAGGCAATAATAGAAGATGTAACTGGAAACAATATAATGTCAAAAGGTAGGGGGGATGACACCGAAGTGTAGAGTTGGCTTTTTTGTATATATCATAGTTAAGTTGTTGTTAATCTAAAATAATCTGTTATAACTAACATGTTTTTTGTAAGCCTCATGGTAACTATAATATAAAAAGAGGTACACTAAAAATAAATAGCCAGAAATCAAAATAGACATTTAGAGAAACCACTCAATCACAAAGGGAGACAGTAAGATCAGAAAAATAAAAAAGAATTAACAAAACAACCAGAAAAAAAGTAACAAAATGGCCATAACAAGTCCCTATAACAATAGTAATGCTAAATGCAAATGGATTAAATACTTCAAGAAAAAGTCACAGAGTGGCTCAATAGATTATAAGACAAGAACCAACAGTATGCTGCCTACAAGAAACTCATTTCACCAATTAATACACACAACAACTGAAAGTGATGGGATTGAAAAAGATATTTCATGCAAATGGAAACCAAGAAAGAGCAGTGGTAGCTACACTTATTTCAGTGAAATAGATTTGAAGCCAAGGAAAGTAAAAAAAGACAAGGAAGGTCTTTATATAATGATAAAGGGATCAATTCAACAAGAGGATATACAGTTCTAAATATATATGCACCTGACTCCAGAACACCCAGATGTAAAGCAATTACTATTAGACCTAATGGGAGAAATAGACTCCAAATCAATAATAGTTGGGGATTTGACACCCGACTTTCAGCAAAGGACAGATCATCCAGACAGAAAATTAACCAGGAAACATCAGAATTAATCTTTACTCTAGGCCAATTGGACCTAATAAACATATACAAAACATCTTATCCAACAGCTACAGAATACTCATTCTTTTCATCAGCACATGGAACATTCTCTAGAATAGACCATATGTTAGGTCACAAAACAAGGCTCAACAAATTTTAAAAAAATTAAAATCATATCATGTCCAATGACAATGAAATAAAACTAGAAATCAACAACAAAAGGGACATTAGAAACCATACCAATACATGGAAATTAAACAGTATGCTCCTAAACAATGAATGGGTCAAAGAAGAAATTAAAAAGGAAATTAAATATTCCTGTGGACAAACAAAATGAAAACACAGTGTACCAGAACCTATGGGATACAGCAAAAGCAGTTCTAAGAGGGAAATTTATAGCAATAAATATCTACATTAAAAAAGCAGAAAGACATCAAATGAACAACCTAATGTATGCCTTAGGAATGAGAAAAACAAGAACAAACCAAACCCCAAATCAGTAGAAGGAGAGAAATAGCAAAGATCAGAGCAAAATAAATGAATTAGGGATTTTAAAAAACAATACAAAAGATTGATGAAACAAAAGGTAGTTTTCAAAAAGATAAACTAAATTGATAAACCTTTAGCTAGACTAACAAAGAAAAAAGAGAGAAGTCTCCAATAAATAAAATCAGAAATGGAAAAGGAGACATTACAACTGATACCACAGAAATACAAAGGATCATAGGAGACTACTATGAACAACAATATGCAAAGAAACTGAAAAACTGAGAAGAAATGGATAAATTCCTGGATACTTATAACTTACTAAGGTTGAATCATGAAGAACTAGAAAACCTAAACAGACCAATAACAAGTAATGAAACTGAAGACATAATAAAAAATCTCCTAACAAAGAAAACCCCAGGACCAGATGGCTCTACTGCTGAATTCTACCAGACATTTATAAAAGTACTAATTCCAATTCTTCTCAAACTCTTCCAAAAAACTGAAGAGGATGGAATACTTCTAAACTCATTCTATGAGGCCAGCATCAATCTTATATCAAAACTGGAAAAAGATCCAAAAACAAAAAGAAAACTACAAACCAATGTCCCTAATGACCACAGGTATGAAAATCCTCAACAGAATACTAGCATACAGAATCCAAAAACACATTAAAAAAATCATTCATGATGATCAAGTGGGCTTCATCCCAGTGATACAAAGATGGTTCAACATATGTAAATCAATAAATGTGATGCATCAAATCAACAGAATGAAGGGAAAAAAACATGATCGTTTCAATAGATGCAGAAAAGCATTTGATAAAATCTGACACCCTTTCATGATAAAAACACTCAACAAACTAGTTATTGAAAGAATGTACTTCAACACAATAAAAGTCATATGTTATAGACCCACAGTTAATATACTGAATGGGTAAAAATTGGAGGCTTTTCCTCCAAGATCTGGAACAATACAAGGATTTCCATTTTCCCCACTCTTATTCTACATGGTACTGGAAGTTCTAACCAGCTCAATAAAGCAAGAGAAAGTAATAAAGGGCATTCAAATTGGAAATGAGGAGCTCAAACTATCCCTATTTGCACATGACATGATCATATACGTAGAAAACCCTGAGGACTCCACCAAAAAATTACTATAACTAATAAATGAATTCAGTATAGTGGTAGGATAAATAATCAACACACAAAAAGCAATAGCCTTCCTATACACCAATAATGAAATAGCTGAAGAAGAAATCAAGAAAGTAATCCTATTCACAATAGCTACCAAAAGAATGAAATACCTAGGAATAAATAAAAACTATGAAACATTTGGTGAAAAAATTGAAAAGGACACAAATAAATGTAAAAATATTCCATGTTCGTGGGTTGGAAGAACTAACATCATCAAAATATCTATATTATCCAAAGCAATATACACATTCAATTCAATCACTATCAAAATATCAATGACATTCTTCACAGAAGTAGAAAAAAATGACCTTAAAATCTGTGTGGAACCACAAAAGACCCTTTACAACTAAAGCAATCTTGAACAGAAAGAACAAAGTTGGGGGCATCACACTTCCTGACTTCAAAAGCTATAGTAACCAAAACTGCACAGTACTGGCATAAATATAGACAAATAGACTAATGGAACAGAATAGAGAGCCCAGAGACAAACCCATGCAGTTACAGCCAACTGATTTTTGACAAAGGTGCCAAGAATATACAGTGGGGGAAGGACAGCCTCTTCAATGAATGGTGCTGAGAAAATTAGATATTCACATGCAGAAGATTGAAACTAGACACCTATCTCTCACCAGGCACAAAAATCAACTCAAAATGAATCAAAGACCTAAACTTAAGACCCCAAACTATGAAACCAGTAGAAGAAAACATATGGGAAATGCTACACAAAGTAGAGAGTAGAATAATGGAATAATGGCTGGGAGGGGAGAAGTATGGGAAGGAGAGAAGGAGTCGGGGACTAACAGGTACAAAACTGTGCTGTCTACCTTAAGTGAATCATTGTGCAGTGTATGCATGTATTGAAACAACACACTGTACCCCACAAAAATAAATATAAAAAAGATTGAGAAAAAAAATCACAAAGAAACAAAACACACACAAGTAGGAAAGTAAGAGTTGAGGTACCGAGGCAGGTAATGAACTCCATGAGAAGATTAGAGGAAGTGGGTTTGCACTGGCTGCCCTAACTCTGACCTTTCCATTGTTAGGACTCTGAGTCCTGACAGAGGTCACGAATTTGCTGCTCAAGAGCTTGTGGCCAAGAGGTGGGGGATCAAAACTTTTCTTTTTAAAATGCTTAGATAGTAAACTAATGGTTTCACAGGTGGATTTCTGTGGACACTTATTTTTGTCTTACTCCGCATCATAGTTTTAAACTAGATATGAAATATATCAGTACAAGCTTTTTACCTGTTTTAGAGTTATCACCCTTTAAAGACTTCCCCCCCACATTCAGTCTCCTGAAATCATTTAATTGTTAAATTGTCAGAAATATAGTAATAATAAATGCTTAATGGCATTTATTTTGATGAAATGTAGTTAGTCAGAACCTATGAAATCCATCTTATTTTGTATTTTATCAAAGACCTTTAGGTAAAAATATTAAAATTATGAGGGACTTGGGTAACAAGTGTCAACTTTTTCTATAGGAGTCATTTCTCCCAGTCCAATATTTTTTTGTTCTTCCTGAACCAATGTATATTACCATTATCAATATATATTAATTCTCTGGCTATCAGCTCTCAATTATCACTTTATGGGTCAATCTTGGGACATTTTTAATCTTCATATGAATTTCTTTTCAATTTAGTAGGATATTTCTAAGCCATATTTCTATTCTCTAAAGTAGACACATAAGAAATTGAAACATTTTTAATGAGGTGAAACAAAGTTACTAAAAGGGAAATTAGTGGAAATCTGTATATACATATTTGAGTTGTTGGAGTGGTCATTAATGTAAACTTTCTCCTTTTTTCCATAAAGCTTCATAGAATAACTCTAAACATAGGCTGCACTTAGTTTGCCTAAGATTAGTTCATGGAATTCAATGAAATCAAGCATAATTTTATTTACTCCAGAATGTATTGAGTTATATTTTGATTAAATAAGTAAACATTAAACACAGAAAGATAGAGTCTAAATAGTGGTAAAATTTTTATTTTGTACCTTTTTTTTTTTACTTAGTTACTGAGGATTTTATGATCTTTATGAAGTGTGGTAAGCATTGAAGTTGGACTAGGAGAAAAAGCAGGAAATAGATTTTCCTAGGTACAACTGACTTGTTCTTTATCACCAACAAGTGATCAAAAAGAGAAATTTAACATATCATCTTGGAATGTATTTATCATATCAGAGGAAAATCATGGTTAATTCTTTTACCTACTTTGCATGTATTTAAGCAATCTGATTTTAAGGAGATTAGTATAACCATTTCAGAAATACTACGTATTCAGCATATGTAAGTTATAGTGAAATGTGGAAGTAAAATGCCTTTAAAGAACTTTCCAAGAATAAATTATTTAGGTTTTTAATGAAAGGAAAATTGAAATGGAGATAGTAATTATGTTAAGTTGAATTTCTTATTCTACTCAATTATTATAAAAACTTGTTAAGTGACAGAAAAATCCTGGTAATGCAAATGTGGATGAATTCTAAGTGGTAGACGACATGTTGAAGTTATTTAAATTTATATATTATATTTTTACCAATAGCTCACAGTACTTTGAATGACACTGATGTCCCTATGGAAACAACTGAATGCATAAGAGGCCAAGGAGAAGGTTACAGGGGCACCATCAATACTATTTGGAATGGAATTCCGTGTCAGCGTTGGGATTCCCAGTACCCTCACCAGCATGACATAACTCCTGAAAATTTCAAGTGCAAGTGAGTAAATTAGGCAAATGTTATAAATTTCAGTAGGCCCTGGAGGAAATGAAAGAGTGGTTACATTTCACTAATTTCCGCCTTAGTGATACTCAATCTTTAGTGCACCCAGGGATAAGCAGGAGTTAAAAGGCAGATTATTCCTCCACTCAGAGATTTTGACTTCTTAGGTCTGGGATTTGGTCCTCAAATATGCATTTTCATAAGCATTCTAGGTGATTCTGAGCCAGAGGGTTGCTGCACACGGCTTTGGGAAACACATTCCTAGGTTGTTTCTGATCACAGCTTTGCTCTTGTAGGTATATTTAATAAATCAGTTAATGATAATAACTAGACATGTTTCAAAGATGTGCCTTCTTAAATTTTCATATCAGCTTTAGGGGTCATTACATATTTTTTTTCTCTTACTAGAAGAGGCCCAACTTGATTTCAGTCAACATTTTGAACTGATGAATTTTCAGACTTAAAAATCTATGAACAAAAACTATTTTTAAAAGCTTAAATGAATATTTTTCATTGTTTTTGGATTTGCCTTGAAAAGTGGGTAAGTAAAACAATCGTTTAGATTGATCAAGCCAAAGACACTGCCCTTGAGTATCAATATATAGCTGTATGTGTGTTCTTTGTGGCTGCTTTTTTCACCACTTGACTTTTGTTGGACAGACACAGTCACAATGCCATGTGTTTTTAAATTGTCCACTTTGTTATGAGAAACATAAAATGATTGCTTTTGAAATTTATCACACGTCATTCATAGTGGCTGTGCTGAAATAGCACCTATAAATAATATATATTGGCTTTATGTAATTGGCTTTTAGTAAGACAGCTCAACATTTCAAGATGAAGAACTATGAGTACTAGCTGGCCCATCCACTGGAGAGGGGAGATGTTTGTGTTTGCGTGTGTGTGTGTGAGTGTGTGTGTTTTAGCAAATTCAGTAATTTATTTGCTTATATAGTAAATATTCATCTATCAAGATTTTAAAAATTATTTTATAATAAGATTTATAGTTGTCATTCTGGGTTTATTTCTCTCATTTCCTTCATAATAATTCACTCTCTGTTCCTGACTCATGTGTTTCATACCTAAAATATAAACATCAAAGTATAGAAAGCAAAGAAAATAAAAGATTAGTCAAAAGGGTCAAAGCAGACAGTGTCAATGTCATTCATTTTTTGTGAACTTCTAATGACTGGTGATAACCCCAATAGGAAATTGTGTATGTGCAAATACCCAATGAGCTTCATCTGAATGAAAAAGATAATAATTTAAAGAAATTCACAGACTCTACAATTAAAACTGAATTATCAAAAGTTTAACTGTTAAATCTTATTGGAATTTAAGCCATCCTTTTTTGATTTAGTTTTGGTCAAAAGAACCAAACATAAATATCAAAAAACAAAGTGTGACAGCTGCGTTATAAAACTGATAAAATCTGACTGAACATTTTGCTCAGAATATTGATTTAGTGTTTCTAGTTTGTGATCTAACAGAGAGGAGTATGCTGGTCAGGTGTCTCTGATTCTATTAAACATTACTTGCCCCAATACTGAGACCTCTTATAAATGACCATTTTTGAAACACTGTAACTAAACAATACTAACTGTGATGAACCTAGACGAATCATATAGTCATTAATTCACTTTAGTAATTGTGAATAATTGGAAGGGAAAGAACTTAGGAAAAATATTGGGCAAACCTTGACTCATTCTTGCTTAATCTAAATTAATTGTGTGCTTGTAAATATAAATCTTAAAAGTGGGCCCAAACTAAGACTTTTGATAGCCCTAGATCTTCACTTAATTATCTTGCCTTAAATTACAATTTTAAATAACTGAGCAATTATTCACCTGAAATTGCAAATTTGTGTAAATTTTATGTAAAATTTAATGCATATATTTTATACTGACAATTTTTTTAAACATAAGTATAAATTGGTTTAAAAGAAAAGTTTTCTTCATCTATTCTAGTTAATAATAATCTTATAAGAAGGCTAAAGGTTTGAAAATGGGTTATAACTATGAACAATTACTGAATATTGCCTTTAACTATTGGCAATCAATGTTCTCATATCTTTAAATAATACAGTTTATGTCCAGACCTATTTTATATTTTTGATTTTCTAACTAAACACAAGCTTCTTCCTTAAAAACTTCTTAGTTTCTGATGGTATTAATAAAGTTGTAGTATTTCTCACAGGACCTAAGTAGTACAAATACTGTGGTAGCCAATAGATTAAATATTAATTTAATTAAATTATTAGTGAGGGATGTACGAAAAGAAAGTAACTGCTTGCATAAAATTAGAGAATGTAATTCAGGAGAACAATTCATATACTCCATACTTTATTTAATGTGAATCTTATATTAATATAGAGAACCACTAAAGACCTTTTAAATACAGATAATTTTAACATTATTTTAATAATAATTTTCTTATTGGGAATTTTAAATTTTAGTTAAAATAATGGTGAAATAAAGGAGGTACATATACTACATTGACAACTTTCTCTATCATGAAGTTTGCTGTACTATAATTAGGCTTTAATTTTACAGAAATATTTATAAAGACCAGGTAACTTCTCTAAATTAAGTAAGAACTAAGAACTATTTTGAAATTAAAATACATCTATGCAGTAAATTAAATAAGTCAAAGAAATACAGAATTCAAAGAAGAAATAGCTATCATGATATTTTTTGTGACAGATGTTTGAATAGATTGAACCTCCATTTTACATGAGTAGTAGTTAATGACTTTTAATAGTAGCCTTTCTTCTCGAAAGAGATACGTTTCCACATTATATATGAGTCATGAAAATGTAATAACAGGCTGTTTTTTTAAAATAAGAACAGTTAAAAGCCCAAATCTTGAGAATAAGTGAGAAGAATGTTGTGGTACCGTTTTTCACATGAAGCAGTAATGTTTGCGTGGGACTACAGGCGGTGGAAGGAAAAGAAAACTCACATCTAACAGCATTTATTTCAGTAATTTAAGCAGTGTCAGTTGTGTATACTATATTCTAATTTGTTATAACTACCCCAAGTCCGAAAACGTAGAACTCTAATTATAAACATGGGCACATTCTGCAACTCTGGAAATGCAATTGCTTTGTCTCTACCCATATAAGAACTCAGGCAATTTACATTAATATGCTTATTCTTAATAGGGACCTAAGAGAAAATTATTGCCGAAATCCAGACGGGGCTGAGTCACCCTGGTGTTTTACCACCGATCCAAACATCCGAGTTGGCTACTGCTCCCAAATTCCAAAATGTGACGTGTCAAGTGGACAAGGTAATAGCTGACATTTTGCTGTGTGGACTTGATTAAATTCAGGGGAAATGCCTAAAGGGAGGACACATTGTACAGCAAAATATCTACTTCTTGTTGCGCTGGTTTTGCTGGTTAAAATAAAATCAAGTCGAAAGTTGGATTTCTTTTTTATATTCGTTCACTCAACATTTATTTACAGTATTAATTGGAGTGTATGCTAGTGCCAGGCACAGTTCTAGGCACTGGGGATATACCAATAAACAAAACTAAATTGCTTGACCCTACAGAAGCAATTTCCAGCAGACAGAAACTGAGCAAAATAAAAATGGGGGTGGGGATATTATGTTAGTCTGTGGTAAGGTGCTAGAGAGAAGTATGCCCCAGAGTTAGAGAACAAGGGTATTGCTATTTTGTATAAATGATCAGTGAAGATCTTTAGTGTTAGGAGCACCTAAAGGAAGTAAGGGAGCAGCATGTGCCGTGTGCACATGTGTGTAAAGGGCATTCTAGGTAAAGAAAACTGCATATGTAAATGGCACGAGATGAGGGAGTGTTTGAAAAGTTAAAGCAGCTGGTACAGAATGAGGAAGATGGAGAGTAGCAGGAGTCGAGGTTGAAGATGCAAGGCGGTTAAAATTGCATTGGCCTTGTAGAAATTGGAAGGGTTAGCACTTTTACTTGAAAGAGAAGGGACTTTGGTGTAAGGCTCTGAGAAGAAAAGTTGCATGATGTGACTTAAATTTTAACTGAATCACTGGCTGCATTATGGAAAACAGCCAGAATTCTTGACAAGGGCTAAAACAGGAGAACCAATGAAGTGGTTATTTTAATAACCCAAGCAATAGATGAGAGTGACTGGGGTGTTGTGAGCAGTGGAGATGAGGTGTAGTGGTAAAGTTTGGGATGAATTACCCCTGTACTTGGTAACATAGATGCCATTGAAGATAACTGTTTTGGGGAGCAGTAGTAAAGTCAAACTTAAATTGGTTTGAAAAAGAAATCATTTGCTAAAGATTAGTAATAATGTTGAGCTCTAGGCATCTGTTGGTGTATAATAAATTGAGAGTAATGATTTTTAAATGATCATATATTTCATACAAACTTAATTATTATGGTTATGGTCATGGTTAGGCCTAAATCATACTAAAAAGCCCAAGTCTAATTTAAAGGTCTATTTCATGGATTTATTGCCCTATGTATACTTTTTCCATCCTTTAACGTTTTCCATGGAGCCATTGTTCATGAGCAACTCTGAAAACAGAGTTGTAGAGGGAAGAAGGAGGAGTCCTTTTTCAGTCAATTTCACTATTCTTTGGCATATTTTAAAGGTCACTCGGAAATAAAGTTGAAACCAGTAATTAAGGGAAGTTTGGTCTCAGCTGAGTCTTCTGCATCCCTGTCTCATTCACTTGAACAATTATAATTTGTGGTTGATAGAAGGAAATGAGAACAATTGGTTTATAAGCTCCTGGTGTGTATTAAGATTTTTAAAATATACATATATATCACTTACAAAAGGATCAGGTAATAGAATATGAGAATTTTTAATCTTGGAGGTTAAGCAGATGTTCTTGCTTATCTGATAAATCTATTCATTAATAATGAAGAAATTAGTTTTATTAAATTTAAATAACTTGCCTAGATTCTCATATTGGCACAGTTGGGATTGAATCTAACTTTCCTTACCATGACATTTTTTTATCCCATGGTTTCTGCCTTACATTTACTCTATAAAAATATGTTATATTATTATTCTTTAACAATATATTGTACCTGATACATGCAATAATGTGGTAGAGTCTGTGGGGCAGTTTAAAAATGAAGTAGGTATAGAACTTCTACTCAAGAAACACTCTGTTAGCTAATTCAACATTCAGCTATAAAATTTTAACTGACAGTTATACCACTACATGATACTGCCAAGCTAAAATATGCATTGTTATCTATACCTATATCCACATATCTATCAATACTTATATAGAGAGAGAAATCTATACACACACACATGAAAGAATGTTGCTTTTATCCTTTGTATAACAGGAAATATAAATTCCAATTTGAGAAGTTGAAAACCTATCAAATCTTGCAGCACCTGAATTAGCATATATATAGATGCTCTTCCAACTGGATATTAAGTAACACTATTAAAGGAAAATGAAAACTGAAATTGCAGAATTTCTTTAAAATGCTGAGAAAAACTACTTATTAGATTGTATAGCATATACTTAAGGCATTAAACAGAAGATAATTCATACCTTTAAATATTTATATTGATAGCATAAAATAATGAAAATAAGTGAATGAAATTTCCAACTTGAAGAGCTGTAGCAAAAACAAACCAAAAGAAGCACAAGAAAGAAAATAATCAAAATAAAAGCAGACTTTAATAAAGTAGAGGAAAGAGTGGAACTAATAAATAAAGTAAAAGAATGATTTTTTTGAAAAATTAACAAACTAGACAGCCACAAGCTAACTCACTCAAGAACGAAAGCACAAATACGTAAAATAGTAATTATAAAGGGATAAATAAGCATTGAAATGGGAAAATTTTGAAAAAGTAAGATGTTATTTTACTTAACCTCATGAAAAAACTTTTAAAATGTAGATAAAATGGTTAATTCACTGGGAAAATTAAAGTTACTTGAATTGATTCAGGTAGAGAAAGAAAGCTTAAATAGACTAATTCCTCTAGAAGAAATACAGAAACGTATTAAAGAAATATTTTATCTAAAACACAGATAATCTCAATGCTGTATAACTTGCCCCAAATCTTACCAAATACAATAAAACTTACAAATTTTTATGATGCAAGTACGAGGGTACTTCAAAAAGTTCGCAAAAAAATAAAATGGAAAGATAATGTGAATCTTTCCATGAACTTTTTGAGGTACCTTCATATATATTGATACATAAACATGTCAAAGATAGCACAGAAAAAAAACAGCTATAGACCTATCTAATTTGTAAATATTAATATAAAAATCTTAGATAAAATTTGAATAAACAGTCCAATAAAACAATTATAAAAATTGAGTGGAGTTTAGTCTAAGAATATGAAAGTGGTTTATTATTAGGAACTCATTAACATAATTTATCTTAGATGTAAGAAAAACAATCATGTGATAAATCTCAACAGATTCTGAAATTCCTGTGGCAAAATTCACGTATTCCTCATGAAAGTACTCAATTAAGTAAGAATTTATGGGATACACACACATACACACACACAATCAATATATGCCCATTTATACATAGTAGAGATTTCCTTAACATATATTCACTTTTTAGCATACACATATAAGATTGCTGCAAAAAGTTTATGGAAAAAGAGAATTAAAAGATTATACAAATCTTTCCACGAACTTCCACGAACTACCCTCATGATAGGATACACATGCACACATCCCACATATATATTTCCATGACATGTATATTGAATTTGTATGTGTGTGTATCTATATATGAGGGTACTTCAGTCATAAAATCACCACTTAATGGGGAAATATTAGAAGCATTTTTATTAAGATTTTTACAAAGCAAGTATTTCTACTATCTCCATTACTATTTAACATTATAAATATAATTTCATATTGATTTAACATTGTATTGGAGAAATTATTCTATATAATTAGACAATAAGACATATTGATAGGAAAAGAAAGTAAAAGATCTCTGTGCAAATTATATAATGGTAATATACTTAGAAAACTGAATTGAAACATACAAATTCATTAAGATAGAAAGATATACAATTAATATACAAATATCAATAACATTTGTATATGAATATTTAAAGAGAAAACTTTACCTATAACAGCAACAAAACTGGTGGAAATTTAGGAATAAATTTAAGAAGAAATGTACAAAAATCTGTATGACACAAAAGTATACTTTAATATGGAGAAAAAAGTCCCTTGTTCTTGATATACCTCAATATCATAAACATATAAATTCTACTTAAACTAATCTATAAATTCTATTGTGATATTAATAAATAAACAAGTTTTTTTCTGATATTAAACAAATTGTTTCTAAAGTTCTAGAAAAATAAACATTTAAGTACAAAGGAAAACCTTAAAGAGGAGGGAATTAATCCTATAAGACGTTAAAATATTTTCTATAGAGTTTATAATTAAAAGAGTGTAGTTCTGATGTGTGAATGAATTGAAAATTGGAACAAAATGCAAAGTCCAAAAGTAGACCCAAGTGCATACTGAGATTTTTTACATTAAAAGTATGACAATATATTCCACTGGGTTAAATATGAACTTTTAAAATATAATGATGTATTAGCAGGGTAACTGTTTAGAAAAATGATAAAATTAAATCCACGCCTTATACTAAACCTGAAAAAAACTCCAAATGGATAAGATATCTGAATGTAAAAAAGAAAATCATATTATGTCTTGGTCCAGCAATGCCACTATCTGAATACACTGTTCCAATATGCAAAAACATATGCACACAGTTTATTATTGCAGCATTATCTTTAAGAAAAAAACAACCCAATATACTCTGGCACAGCCACACAATGGAATACTTGCAAAAAGGATGATAAAATTCTCCATGAACTAACATAGGATAATTTTTGGGTGTATGGTTAATTAAAGAAAAAAGCAAGGCATAAAAGTATGTTTGGCATACTATTAGAAGTAAATAAATAGATTTACTACTGTTAATAAAGAATGGGGCATAAAAATACATATGTATTTATATATACATATAAATTTGTATGTTCATGTTATGTGTGTGTGTGTGTATTAGCTTAGTTTTGCCAAAAAAGTAAAGAAAGCCCACAGGAGCCATAAATAAGCAACTAATAAAATTGGCTACTTGCAATGGTGGGTAGGGATTAGAAATGGAATGATATGGAAGCAAAAAGGAAAATGACGCTTCTTTGAATACACCTTTTCATATAGATTCTACTATTAACCAGTGTTAATGTTGTGAATATTCTAAAAGTAACATCAAGAAAGATGGAAGAAAGCACAGAAATGTGCCTATCTGGATATTGAATGGATACCATTACTACAGAGAAGGAAAAAAGTCCAGATTATTTTTGGACATAATTCTCTGACTGTATATACCCTCATTGCAGTATATTTTAAGGCTAAAACAACTGTAAACAGATTTTGAACTTTAAACTATGGGCTTGTCGTTGTTAGCATTATCATGTAGCTTTAAAATTATTTTTTAAATTAATTTTTTATTGAGACATTGATTTTACATATTATGGGGTATAGACATATTTCAGTATGTGTATACAATATGTGATGATCTAATCAAGGCAATTAGCATATTCATATTGCAAAACTTAATCATTTCTTTGTGATGTGAACATTTGATTTCCTCTCTTCTAGTTGTTTGATAACATGCAAGAAATCATTGTTAATTATAGATTCCTGGGTCCACTGTACACCAATAGATCTTATTTTTTCTATCTAGCTGTAATTTTGTATCTATTAACCAGCCTCTCATTTCCCCCATCCCCTACCCCTTCCTGCCTCCAGTAACCACAGTTCTTCTCTCTCCTTTTAACAGTTCATCTTATTATTTATTAATTTTTTTTGTGTTTTTTTGTTTTTATTTTTTAGCTCCCACATATGAGTGAAAACTTGGTATTTTTTTCTTTCTGTGCCTGGCTTATTTCATTTGACATAATATTCTACAAGTTCATCCATGCTGCTACAAATGGCAGAATTTTATTCTTTTTTATGGCTGAGCAGTGTTCCACTGTGTATACATACCACATTTTCTTTATCCATTTATGCATTGTAGAATTGGTGAAATGAGCAAACATATTGATATTACATGGAATCAGGGTTCTCACTGTGCGACAAAGGAGATACAAAAATGAAACAGAGGAGAGGAAGGACTCTGTGTTGTTAGATTGGAGTCAGAGGAATCAGTAGTTACTCATGATCAATACAAACACGCGCGCACTCACAAACACACACATTCCCTAGCTATATCAAACGAAACAGGAGTAGAAGTTAGAAAGTCCTCAAAAACTTGCGACTTCCTCTCAAAAATTCGTAACCATATCTAATCAAGAGGAATGCATCAGACAAACCCAGTTGTGGGGCATTTTACCAAATACCTGACCAATTCTCCTCAAAACTGTCAAGGTCATTAAAAATAATGAAAGCCTGAGAAACTGTCACATCCACAGGAACCTTAGGAAACATGACAAGTAAATGCAATGTGTTACCTTATTGGATCCTGGAACACAAAATAGAAAGTGAAGTAAAAACTAAGAGTGTGTAAACAAAGAAAGGACTTCAATAAACAATGCAACAATATAGTTCAGTAGTGTGACAAATCTATCATACTAATGAAAGGTTTTAGAAGTAGAGAAAAAATTTACTATCTAGTAGTCAAAGGTTTAAACTTTCCCAGTATGGGGGAAAAAAAAGACAGTATTTTCAGAGGAAAATGGTTTAATTAGTGTATTCTTCATGTGTGCCAGTATTGGATATTACAAGTTTATGCTTTCTGAAAACAATTTGATTGTGTACTGTAATTACTGTTACTTTATCTGTATCAAAATCCTATGCCATTTGAGTTTTTATATTTAAGCCCAAATTTCTTACAGAGCTATTGCAACAGTAATCCGAGGTTTTGAACACATAACAATTGAATATACTTTTATATTTCTTTTCTACTATGTTAACTGATTCCTGATCTATTAGTCCATTTCTGTTGCTTATAACAAAATACAAGGAACTGAATAATTTGTAAGAAAATAAAATTTATTGCTTACAGTTTTGGAGACTGGGAAGTCCAGAGTCCAGGGAACACAGCTGGTGAGGGTCTTGGTGGTAGTGACAGAGACCTAGGGTCTCACTTTGCAAGATGGTGGAAACAGAGAGAGCAGAGACTAACCACCTCATTCACTCTTTTCTTTAAGTCCTCAGAACCATGCTCCTGACCACCATTATTAATCCATTCACTATGGCATGGTCCTACAATCTAATCACCTCTTCAAGGCCCCACCTTTCAATCACCATAATAGCATTTCCCACTTTCAACAGTTACAGTGGGAATTAAGCTTCTAATATATGAACTTTTGGGACATAATTAATCAATCCATAGCACTGAACAAATGATTAAATTATCCACTTAATTTTATCTGAATTTGTATCTTATTATTTATTATAATCACATAGCATATTTTAAATCCGATGACAATATGCTATGGTTTACCAAGTTTTTCAAACAGAATAATCTTAATGTTGATGTACATTTGTAGATAATACTTTATAGTCAAATGTACAGTTTTTATTTATATAAAGATTAGGAATTTGTAATAAAGTCATTTTTTAAATGTTTGCTAGTATGTAAAATATCAAAAAGGGTTTCTTCTTAAATATAGAACAAGGACTTACATTTTTGAAAGAACTTGATTTCTTATTACATTTCTTTTGATTAACAATATGGACACTTCTCTCAATGTTTAGTAGAACATAAATTACTAAATAAAAAAATGTGAAAAATAAAACTGCATCAGACATGGTAAAAGACACAGAAGTCAGTTAAAGTAGCTTTCATTGGCCAAATTTGGGACAATTTGAGCATCAAAATGAAAGGCAGGAATAGATTAAATACCACCTTGAATAAAAAGAGAATCTGTGAGTCCACATTTATATTACTACTTCTACTACTAGTACTAGCATTCCTACTGCTGATATCTAACTGGAAAGGGGAGGGGAAAAGAAAATTCTTATTCAGAGAAGAATACCAACTAACAAATATAAAGAAATGTTGGAAATAGAAAAATAATTATTTTACAATCATCATAGTAATAACTGATTTATGCAAAATTCATCAATGTATGCCTATGTCATTTTGTGAACATTTGGCAAATTTGAGACTTTACTCAGAGACTGTTTGTTCAGTCTCAAAGGCACCAACTGATTTTTGTTGTTAAATATGAAGTGAAAAAATGGACTACCACTAATGGAACAAACTGAGATATCACAAAATGTAAGCTCTGGAAAGGACAAAGTATCACCTATGCAATATGCCTGTCAAATATCTATAACTTGATTTTATTGATGAGAAAATAATCAGACAAACTGAAATTAAAGAGCATTTGTAAAACAGCTGGCTTGGTGACTCAGAATATCAAAGTCATGAAAGACAAAAAATCAAAACATGAGAAATGTGACTGGTATAGGATTGTTCATTATATTATTCTTGCAACTTTTCTGTGAAATGAAATTGTTCAGAAGAAAATGTTGAAAAACAAATATGTCATTCTAAAATTCTCAGTTCCTTGGTGTCCTAAAGGGCCATTCATTTAATTTTGTTTGTTTTTCACTATTTTTTTAAATATTTGAATTAGCATGAGACTCATTTTAATTAAGAAGAAATTGGGGTGAAAATAGAGATACTTTAATCGGAAATATTTGTCTCTTTGATTTGTACAAATTGTACAGTGCTTTGTTTTTATTTTTAAGTTGATTTTATGACTTCATATGCTTGTAAAAATGTTTTTGTTTTATTCTCCCTAATATTCATTAGTCTTCTGTCCATATATTTTATGTCTAGATTGTTATCGTGGGAATGGCAAAAATTATATGGGTAATTTATCCAAAACGAGATCTGGACTAACGTGTTCAATGTGGGACAAGAACATGGAAGACCTACACCGGTGTGTAAATTTCTTTCTTTCAGTATATAGAATGTAGTGATAACAGCAGGTATGTATATTCAGATACATACATTGTTGTTTCTATTTTTTACATATCATAATAAGCTAATAAAAATATTAGATTGATGTTTCTGTACAACTCATTATAACAAACTTTTCAATTTGCAACTCAATTCAGCACATATTTATTGAGCACTTACTATGTGTTCTACACTGTAATTAGTACTGGGGTAACATCAGTAAAAAGAAGGCACATATTTTGGCTCCAATCTTCAAGGAGGATATGGTCACATTGAAAAAACAATTACATAACTTAATAAAATGGTGTGCAATTAAGTGGCAAATCTGGTGTTTCAAATGGTGCATGTTATAGAATTATGTTCTCATATTAGTTTATGAAAAAAATCAATAAATGATTATTTTCATATGTATATACTGTAAATATTCACTTAACTGCTAAAACTTATAGAAACAGGTTTCTTTGTACAGCTTGATACATAAAATTTTGCAATAATTGCAGGAATGTATACATAATTTTAAAAAATCTATATATTTTCAAGAATTACAGATTTTTATATTGGATATATTTACAAAGAAGGTAGCATCCAAATTGGCCCTAGCAATAGTGCTAATGTTTATAAAATTAGAAAAGAAGTATGACATAGTTGTGACCTAAAACAGATTTTTAGTAAACCTTTCAGAATATATGCACTAGAATAAAAGAAAAAAGACGTGTCATTTGATAAGTGCTTGCAACATTGTTGCTTTACATTAGTTATTATGTCATTTGACAACTACAATCCTATATTGAAGATATTTCTGTGTGGATAAGAATTTAAGAGCTCAGAGAGGTTGAGTCACCTTTCTTCAACCTTACTTTAAATTTAAAGCCTTCATTCTCTTACAAAATGTACTCAGTAGTGGATGACAATGTTTCAATTAATTTACTTCACAAACAAATATTGATAGTTCTAAAGCAATGCTCTCTAATACAAACACGATGAAACTCATAAAAGTAAGTCACATATGTACTTTTAAATTTCCTAGTAGCCACATTTAAAGACAGAAAAATAAACAGGCAAAATTAATTCCAATGTATTTTTATTTAGTGCATTATATCTAAAGCTTTTCTACTTGATATGTATTCAATATAAAAATTATTAATGAAATCTACTTTTTTTTCTATACTAAATTTTAAAAATCTGGTGCATATTTACACTTACAGAACCTCTGAATTTAGACTAGCCACGTGTGGCTAGTAGCTCCTATATTGGACACTGTAGGTCTAAGACTTCAATGATCAGCTGAGTTCTGCCCTCATGGATCTCATGCTCTGGTATGGGATGCAAGCAAATAGGAAATATCAATACCATATTTTAAAAACCATAAGAGATAACGTATTATTCACTATGGGAAAAGCAAAGAAGTGCCTCCCCAGACTTAGAGGATCAGGAAGCTTCCTAAAAGAAGGGACATTAGCTGAGATATACATGATGAGTAACAGTTGCCTGAGGAAAGTACAGGAGGAAGAGCACATTGGGCAGAAGAAATAGCTTGTGCAAAGGCCTGAAGATTGCAGTGCTTGAAAATAGGAAATAATTTTGGTAAGGCTGAAAGGGTGTTAATTGGTCAATACCCACAGAGAGGGAATTCTCCGTTGACAGGGCCATATAGTGAACCATGTAAACTGAGTTAAGAAGTTTGGATTTTATCCTGAGAATTAAAAGGATTCATTTAAGGATTTTAAACAAGAATTGGCACGATTAAAATTAAATGCTGATTTCAACACTGCTGTTTCAAAAACATTTTAGAAACATGCAGTGGTAGGTGGGGTGGATCCTATTCTTACGGAATTGGAAGTAATAATTGTTCTCATCTCCTCCCAGTGTTGGCTTCAGTGATTTCACACTGGAAGCTTGAAATGTTCATGGTGGAACAGAAATCAGTAAGGGCCACAAAAAAGGACCCCTCCCCCGCACCCTCCCTCACACACCCCCCTCAGAGTAGCAGTTGTTGAACATTTACCAGCATGCCACTGAAAATACTTGATATATTTATTTAGATTCCCTCAATAGTAATAACTTTTAATGCACTGAGTTTAGGTTTGACTTTTGGAAATAGTTAAAAGCCATTTGGAAACAATTTGTAGGAAATTGATGAATGATTAAGTTGCATGGTACCATTTTGACTTAAGAACAAACGAAGGAGGAGGTAGAGCATGGTGGTTTTGAACGTTCACTTTGGAAACAGCTATGGTTTCAAACTCCAAGTCAGCTGTTTACAAGCCATGTGACCTCAGACAAATGAATTGTCCTCTCTGGATTTCAGTTTCCTCAATGTAATATAGCATAATCATAGAGCCTGTCTCATAAGGTTAATCTAAAGTTATATCTATAAAGCACTTACAGCAGAACCTGGCACGTAGAAAGTACTACATGTGTTTGCTATTGTTATTGCTCCAGAAAATGAACCTGGGTCTGGAAAGACAGTCCAAGTTCTTTCCAATTTTATTTAAAATGACATTAATTATATTCAAGCATGGTAGTAATCAACAATGCAAAACAAATTCAGTTAGATATATAGTTTTTATGACTTGATTAGAGTGGCCATGTAGAATTTGACTTCATCGTTATTGAGGTAAATGTAAATGTTGATGTTACATGAACAGACATGGTCTTATAAAACAATATACAGTATTTTTGCTTTTCTTTTATAATACATTTAGTCAAGATGTAAATTAGAAAGGTTGAAGTGTTACTCAGTTATCTGTCAGAAAATCATATTTTATAATTCTATGACCAGTGAAATTTTACACTATTTCATTAGCACATTATCATTAATTTTCAGTGTACCTTTCTATACTTTGTTTTAGTACTGCTAGTAATGATTCATATATGCCTGAAATGTGAAAAAGTACTTTTACAATAATTTGTATTTTCTTTGTATTTTATAATTTTTATTTTTTGCCATCTTCTCACTTTTAGACAATGTTTCTTTATTTTTATGCAAAGAAGAATTGTTACCTTGCTACTATAATTATTAAATAATTATTAATTATTCAATATAATTATTAAACAGAAGCAAAGTCCCCAAATCTCTCATTTTATATATGCTAATTATGGAGCCCTATACCATATTCCCAAGTTAGAAAAATGTGCTTCCAAACTTTAAGAACCATAGCCATAAAATAGATCTCAAAGTAACTAAAAAAATCACACCAGTAGAAGCTTGTGTTGTATCTGCAATGAAAGTAGCTTTGTGGCTAGGATTATATCTTCTCGTAATATCTTGTTTCTCTTGGATGGAATGAGCATCTTGTGATGTTGGGAGCTTGTTGTTTATGCAGTCATATCTTCTGGGAACCAGATGCTAGTAAGCTGAATAAGAACTACTGCCGGAATCCTGATGACGATGCCCATGGACCCTGGTGTTACACGGGGAATCCTCTCATTCCTTGGGATTATTGCCCTATTTCTCGGTGTAAGTGCATTTAGTTATCTTCTTCTTCTTTAAATGTACTTCATCTTCTCTAAAATGATACCTTAGCCAGAGGTGTAAATAATACAGGAGATCTGGAGTTTATCTCCAAATGAGGATGCTCTCTAGAAAGCAACACACACACACACAGACACACACACTACATATACTCTCTCTCTCTCTCTTTCTCTCTTTCCGTCTCTATTCTAGAGAAGAAAAAAAAATCTACTAACATCTTTAAAGAGGATTTTCTTCCTTCAGAAGATTTCCATTTGGAATCCGAAGCAATATATGGCCATAGTTCTAATATGACTGGTTAAAAAGATTGCTGCAACCTCCAGCACCAATCCTACCTGTTTGGGCCTCTGAATATAGCAGATCTCTCAGCAAAGTCCCCAGACCACTAAAAGATGCATGAACAGCCCTGAAATTGTGGTGCTTCCATCTCCTTCTCAGTTCTTTAATTCAAGACTAAGAAGACTGGAGCTTTTCACCCACTTCTCTGAATCCAAAATGGCTTTGTTATAAGGGTATTAGTGCATAAAGTAAAAGACATATGTGAAATATACAACATGTGTTTGATATACTTCGTATAAAATACATACATTCTTTATATAAAAGAGCTCCTATATATCAATAAGAAAAAGATGTGAGAACTCAGTACAGATATGAAGAAAATGAATCTTCAAGAATATAGTTAATAAATAAATAGACATTAAAACTTACTAGTAAGAAAAAAATGAAATTAACAAAGCATAAGAAATCATTTCTACTTATCAGATTGGCAAAAATTAAAATGATTGTTACTATGCAATATTAGTGAGGGGTTGGATAATCTGGCTCTATCAATATTATGCTACTTTGAGTAAATTGATCATTCTGCCTGGAAGTCAGTCTGGCAAAATGTAAATCAAAAGCAATAATAATGTTGATGTAGCTCAAAATTTCTCAGCCTTGGCCCTACTTACAGTTTGGGCTGGATAATGCTTTGTTGTGGCGGGCTGTTCTGTGCATCGAGGATGGTTAATAGTGTCCCTGGCCTCTGCAGCTAGATGCAGTAGCACCATCCCTTACCCTAGTCATGACAATCAAAACTATCTCCAGATATTACCAACGTCCCCTGTGGGGCAAAATCAGCCCCATATTACTATGCATTAAGATGGAATTAATTAATTAATATGTATTAAGATGGACATGTCCTCAATATGTTGCAAAGTGGAAAAGCCTTTTTATAAAGCTGTGTCGGTAGTAAGAGATGGTTTTACTATACAAGGTATCTGTAGATCTATGTTTACAGCAAATGTCCTTAATCGTGGTGTTAAACTACCTTCTTTAAAAATAGTATACTTTCATAAGTTCAATAAGAATCTTGTTTGAAGAATAATTTTCTTGTGAGACAAGCCGGTAGCAAGTACCTTGAGAATAGCAGCAAACATGTCCACTTTAAAAAGAAAGATTAGACTGAAGAATGAATAGTGTTGCTTAAAGAAATGAAATACAAATACAAGTCTATGTTTTTTTCATAATTTATGTCAAATTAAACAGGTAATTTCTAACCCTAAATTGAAACACTTATAAAATTGTAGCATTAAATGGCTAACTTTTAAAATATGATACTAATCAAGTATACCTGTAATTAAGACTTGGAACTGCTCAACCTACTCTTAATAGGTTCGGAAATATTTTATAATAATGAATAATTAAATACCTTATATGTTTGCAAAAAATGATATTTCTTATCATTATATTTTTATTTTATCATCTACAATCACAGCTTTTCAAATTAATTAGTGTTTTCTAATGTTCTGCACTTTTCCTATATCAGAGTTTTCATAGTCCTTCAAAATGTTCTCCAAGGGAAGATGTCTTTCAAGTTTTAACACTGAAACAGATAAACAAACAAGCAAACCTACCACTCCACTTGGAGAAAACTACCACTTGGAGAACGCCAAACAAAAAATATTTTTAAATGATATAAGGATTATTTTTTCTAAATATTAGTTTTAGAGCACTGTACCTTTTGGTGAAGTCTCTATGATTAAGAATAGTGGAGGCTCACGGCATATACAATGATCTAGGAAGAAAGAAATGTCAGTAATCTGGCTTCTAAAACAGGTTATATTGCTTTCCCTACAGAATTTTAGATTCGTAAAATCGTAGTAACTCAATCTAGCACATATGAATACATAAGAGTAAAATGCTTCCGTATAATCCGACGGAACTGTGACTTGGTTTTTAAACCTAACTAAAGAAACAGGATTCTAATAATTTAAAAGTTTTCAAAAAATATTTTCAACTAATATTTTTAAACTGGAAGTTAGTAATGTGCTGTTGAAAGACTTCAGGGTGTTGCCAGTATTTGATTAAATGCTATTGCAGATAACTCATTTTTATTTCAATGTACACTGAACATTAATTTCAATAAATATTTTTACACTGTCATTTTTCTAACTAATATTTATAGCTAGAATTTATTTACATTTTTCTTCCTGATGAAAGGCTAATAAAAACTAGTCTTTAGGAGATTTGAATTCTTACTATTTATTTAACTGCAGAAATTATATAAATCATTTTCACACTGTACATTTGTCTTATAAAATGTAAAGTTTTTAATTCAATTTTTTCTAATATATTTACAATATAATATTTAACATGTATTTATAAGCTCATCAAACATGCAAAAATAAAAATATAGAAATTCCTATGTGTTTATAGGTGTACACACACACACACACACACACACACACACACACACACACACACTGTGTCTTAGAAAAATCTAAAGTATTAACTAACTGTTGAGAGTATAGAGGTTAAGACCTTCAACCCTGACTTTCTGAGTAAGAATTTCAGTCCCATTACTCTATAAGTGCCTTGGGCAAGTTATTTAACCTACTTATGATTCATTTTCTGCATTTTTAAAATTGTACAATAAAAATACCCATTTAATTGGACAGTATCTGTTCCATAGTAAGCACTCAAAAACTTTATTTATTCATTCATTTGTAATTTTTTATTGAGCTGTTCTCTTGTGCAAAGCTCCATACAGCATGCTAGATATACAAAAATATAAATACTGTTTTTTAACATCAAATATTTTGAAGTAGATAGGGGATATATGTAAACAATTAATTATGTAATTTTATGTAAAACAATATAATTATGGAATAAATATATATTCACATTAATATATAAACCAAAAGTGGGAACATAGATGTCATCCTGGAGAAATATGTGATATTCAGAACGTTTTGAACTTGAGTTGAAGCTTTAAAAATGTAGCAAAAGAAAGATTTATTTATGTTTTTAGTAAGAGTCCATATTTGGTTCTGAGGCCATACAAATACACACCCACACACACCCACACACACAAACACACACACCCTTACTCTTCCATAAGTAAAACTTTTATCATTGACATGTTTTTCTTCTTCAAATTTAATTTGAACCAATACAAAATAAAATTTGTATTATATATATATTTTCAGACATGAATAGTATGGTAGAAATAGAGGGAAAAATAAGAGATGTAAAAATAGTATTTGATAGTGAAATAGAAAATGCCTAGAGAACAGTTACTCAAAGTTTTATTCAAAGTGTACAACAGAAGAACCTAGAGTGCTTTTTAAAAATTCAGAATGTAGCCACCATCTCAGAATTTCCAGAAATCTGACCTTAAATGGTATTTCACCTTATTCTAAAATGTAAGGAATATTGGATTTCAGGAGGTAAAACATATATATTACTATTGATTATTAACCCCCCAAATTTATAATATCTACAAATGTTTAAAACTTTAGATATTTTTAGAAAGATACCACAAAGAACTAAGGACTTTGTTGAAGTATTAACCTGATGCTTAGAAATAGGAGAGTTCATATGCAATTAAGGCTAGAATAAATAGTGTAGTCTTGCTCATAAGGAGCAAGATATCTAGTTATTTAAAATTTTATCTAGTTATTTAAAATAAGGACTACATATCTAGTTATTTAAAATTTTCAAGTAATTGACTTGAGTGAGAAACAAATATCTCTGATGTTTAATTGACATAATCCTCAATCCTAATTTGTACTAGGAACTAAAATTTTGACCTCAGCTGCCTCTAAAACAATACCCTCCCCCAGGGTAAGCTAAAGGGAAGCAAAAATATGGAATTTGTATGTTTGCCTTTACCCTTACTCATTTAAAATACCTAGATCTGGAAAATGAACATAAATAAAAGCCCTTTAGCTTGTATTAATTCTCTTGAGTATCCTCATAAATAACAATCAAATTTGCATCTATTACAATGGAATCCATATACCATTATTGTTTTGTTGCTGGTTTATATGAACCCAGAGCATTTCCAGGAATTAACAACCATCTGTGCCTATATAGCTCCTGACTGAACTTGGCCATCAGTTTTGAAGTCAGACATTAAGTTCCAGGCAATGTCTTGTGTCTCATTCAACTGCATAAGTATTTCCAAATCCTAGCATCTTTCATGCATTTCTCTTTGCAGCAATTAAATCTCAGTTGAAAGATTATGAAAAAGGAGTAAGTTATGAGGTTTTAGTTAGAATAAATGTTCAGTTTTCAGTGTTCTCTCTTTTTTTTCATACATTTTATTTTGACTAGTGCCTGGAAAAAGCAATATTTAAAATATTCTAACAACAAAACAATTATCCTTTTTATATTTCTTTTTCCATTAGTGACATCAGAATTTTTGCAGAGCTTTCTGAAACGTGTAGTTTTAATTATCCTCAACCATAAAAAAATGAAAGTAGTTTTCAGAAAAAAATTAAATGGTTCAAATTATAGTAAAAACAAAATGGTGTATTTATAGGAAGAGTCCAAGCAAATAATAATGAGCATATGTCCTATTCAGTGGAATGTCTACGTGTACAGTGTTAGGCATATTGGTAGGAGTCAGCTCCTTGAAGCTAGGCTAGCAGCCTAATTCAAGCTGCCAGTTATCATCAAACCACACACCTGAGAGCCTACATACACCAAAATAAAATACAATAGGGCTCTCCTCATATCACCTAATTCCAGTAGGCATGCACCTACAATATTATCCAGTAAAAGTGATACATAATTACTCAAAAAAGCACTATTATATTTTATCTTTGAATAAAATGTCAAGAATTTTAGTAAATTATCCAATTTATGGAAACTTGGATTTCAATATATTTCTTTGATTTTATATAACAGAAATATGTATATATGAATTATGTATGTATCTATATATTTATTTTTACAGGTGAAGGAGATACTACACCTACAATAGTCAATTTAGACCGTAAGTAATCTTTCAAAATATAAAGTGTGTCTGAGTCTCTTTGTGTCAGAAATTGTCATTTTTTATAGAAAATTATCTTATCACTACATTAACTTCCATCCATAAAAATAAATTAATCTATTTGTTTTCATTTTTAATAATGTTGTTTTTTTCCTATGTGTAGATGTAAAGGAGTTTTAAAGACAGCTGGCTGCATTCTGAGCATCAAAATTCAATTCTTTGTCAGAAAATCTATAAGGTGTTATATATAATTTTGAAAAGAGCATTTATATTTACTTCTAATTTGCAGCACAATGTATATAATGGATCACCTTTACATACACCACCGTTTAAATAAAATCAGTTAGCAATAATCGCGCCTCGGATAAACCTCATTGGCTACTATACTGCCACTGTGCAAAGCTGTACACAATGGAATACTACTCAGCAATAAAAACGAATGAAATACTGCCATTTGCAACAACATGGATGGACCTTGAGAGAATTATATTAAGTGAAACAAGTCAGGCACAGAAAGAGAAATACCACATGTTCTCACTTATTGGTGGGAGCTAAAAATAAATAAATAAATTCACACACACACACACACACACACAAAACTGGGGAGGGGGGGAGAAGACAACAACTACAATTCTTTGAAGTTGGTACGACAAGCAAACAGAAAGGACATTGTTGGGTGGGAGGGGGAGAGGGAGGAGGGAGGGAGGTTTCGATAATGGGCAACAATAATCAACCACATTGTATATCGACAAAATAAAATTAAGAAAAATAAATAAATAAATAAATAAATAAAAATAAATTATATAAGTTTATAACATAAATAAATAAATAAATAAATAAATAAATAAATAAATAAATAAATAAAAATCAGGATGCTTATGTCAGAAAGAATGATTGGAAAGTTATTCAGTGCCTTTATTCTGCTTTATCTTCAAAGCTCTGCATGCCCTGCAGTCTATAAAGCAAAAGATGACACACTCTGAGAGATTCAGTTAATCCTCAGTTTAAGAATCTGTTGGGAGCTGTTTGGTTTTTTTGTTGTTGTTGTTTTTGTTTTCTCTTTTAAAAATTTTTCTATTTTTTAATTTTTTTTATTTTCATGTATTTCTTGGGTTGAAGGAGTTACTCAAGTGCTTTGGTTTTAAAAAAGACACTCTTGCTGTGCCTCAGACTGAAGAAGCAAATGGAAATCTCCTCTAGACCATGGACAGAGTCAGAAAGGATAGGGTGAGAAACACAGAAGAGGGTCAGGAAAATGTTTACTCCAAATAATTCTGTATTATATCATTTGAACATAATGATTTGTATATAATAATTATGTCATTTGGATACAATTTCAAAAAATCTAATGTTGGTAACAGGTTTCAAAATAGCTCTATATTTTTACCATAAAATTCAGAAGTAATAACCAAATATAGTTTTGTTTTGTTTCACTCAGGCTATTGATTTCTATTGACATTTAGAAATAACCACTATAGATAACATTGTTTCATTTTATGTTGAGGTTGGTGAGGAAAATACATTAGGGTTAGACCTGGAAGAATTTGGTCTTAGTGCATGGTAAGCAAAGCCACTGCCATTCTCATGGCAATCCTGTCTGCCTTGAGTTGATTAGTTTTTCTGTGTAACTCAACAAAATGCGGAGGGGGCTTGATGTGGCACTGTAATCATCTGAGTACAATAGTTACCCCTTTGGGAAATGTTCTTCTGGCACAGTTACAGTATTTACATTTGTCTAGTTATCATTGCATTTAGGAAAACTGAGAGGCACTTACTATTTCAAAATAAGTGAAAATGTTATATTTGGTTCTGTTTTCAGATCCGGTAATATCTTGCGCCAAAACAAAACAATTGCGAGTTGTAAATGGGATTCCAACACGAACTAATGTAGGATGGATGGTTAGTTTGAAATACAGGTAATTATTAATAGACACGAATCGTACATATTCAGACTATTTCCAAAATTCGTATCCCATGAGTGTGGCCACATCTGGTCATGAAGTTTGTGCACTTCACAGGACACCCAGCTGAGGAGGTAAAAGAGAGGACTGATCACATTCTGCTTGTCAAACTGCAAGCTCTGGGTTTTGCAATTTGTCCTGCAGAAGTAGTGCCTTTTTAAATGTTCACAGAGGTCCCATATGTGTTGGCATTGTCCCTGATTCCAAGTGACACTTTGGTTCTGATTAAGCAGAAGACAATTATAAAGAGGATCTATTTATACCTGAATATTACCATAATAGTTATAATATATGTATTATTAATTTTCTAATCTAGGATATTATGACCTTATATTCTGACATGTCTGTGCATAATCATATCAGAAATTTTGTATTTGTTTTTAATTTCTGACTTTATCATCCAACTGAAAAAAGGCCATTTTAAATTCTAGAGTATTTTATCATTATGAAAAAGATTAACAAACTATATTGATAGGTGAATAGTCTTGATATTACAATAATCAGTGTGGATAAAAAATTCTTGACATGTCTATTTCTCATTTCTCTTAAAAATCAGTGGTGTTCTACGTGAAATCACTTTGCAAAACTTATTAAGCTTAGTAATTATGTCATAGGATTAAATATCGAGAATATGAGTTATCTTAAAATCTGATCTTACAACTTTTCATGTACTACATATATTATTCTGTATGAAAAATACTAAAATATGACAAATTTTATGACATATTTATGACATAGTACTAAAATATCTATGTCTCTGTGTATCTTTATCAGAACCTCATCATGCAACACGCCCCAAAACGCACCTGAATCTAGCCACATTTTCCCTGTTTTCTAGATACCCCATGTTTCTTTTCCAAGCTTTTGTGTTTCTCTTTCCAAGTCTGTTTTCCCCACTGCACGTTTTGGCTTCCTTCTTCCACTTTTTAATTCTGAATATTCCTTTTCATTTCCAAATCCCAACTTGAAAAATTCCTCTTTTAGGAAACATTTCCTGTTCCTTCACCCCTAGCCTCCTAGAGTAGAGGAAGAAAGAATATCTTCAACTATCATTAAATCACAGTGACATTAAAATAGAATAGAGACAACTTGAGACTGAAGTTCTTTTATGAATAAGCCAATTCTTGGCAAGCAGGAGTTTACATCCTTTCACGTGTACTGCTTTAGATGACCATAATATTGTAAGAGATGGTCTGAAGTTCTCTTTTAGTACATTTCCTTAAGAGTAACATCAGATTTTATACATATTTATGCTGATAATTGTAGTGTAGCTGTCTTAGGTGTGTAATATTGAAATGGAACTGTGAAAGTGACCAGCATATTAAAGCTGACTGTGTAATTTGAAGATTTAATAAAGACTATAAAGTTTTTTGGAGTGTTTAATTTTCTTCATTATAGAAAATGTTCCAAGAATCCACATGTCTGAGTTAGTGATTCTTTGCTAACCCTATAACTCCAGAGGGGAAAAAAAAGATATATCTGAATTAATTTTACCAACAAGGGAATGTACAAGAATATTTCTTTGTTAATTTCCATTCTTGGAGAAGCAGGTGAAATCCTTTTTCATCAGATCAGAGTACTATAAACTTTAGAATTTTTTTTCCCTTTTAAATCCAAGTTCTTAGTAACAACAGCTGTTTAGTTATTCTTCCAAAATACATATTGAGAGAAATGGAAATTAAAACTTGATATATACTCTTATCCTCCTGTGTGGTAAAGGTCATAAATAACTGTGGTCTTATTCTGGGAATCTTCTAGTATTACCCTCTGAACCACTGAACATCTGTACTCTTTGGAAATGTAGATTGTGAAAAGTTGTACTTTTTCCATGTCTCTGCCAAAAAAAGAATGAATTTATAGATTTTAAATATTAGCAAATAATGTACCAGTACTACTATTCTCTACAAATATTTTACAATTTCCTAGATGATTTGTATTGCAAAATTGTTTTACTTTTATAAATGAAATATTACATTGCTGGTCTTACACTGAACAAACAAATTAATTCAAACTCAATTATACTTTAAGTTAACATAACAAAACTAAATAATGATAGTGAAAGAAGGGAATAATGTATAAATAACATATATTGCTAAACACGGATGGTTTTCCAGGTTTAAATAAGAGCTCAAATATGCATTTTTCATAATCAATCACTGAATTCAAAGTATGTCCACAATGTTTTATAATTCTATTATTTGTAACATATACTTTCACAAGGGTAGATGCACATGTGAGATTACTCCTATGTATGTTGTGAATGAATATTGGTGTGTAATGACTGAGTTGTTTAAGCTACACAAAAGTAAAAGTGATTTTGTAAAATTGTAATCACATTATGAAAAAAAGTGTTAATGCTAAAATCACCAAATATTACCCTTTAAATAAAAGGACTACTCAACTACTCATTTTATTCGAGTTGGGTTAATTTCTATATTTTTGTCTCCAGTGCATTTATTTTTGACAAATGGAGCCACAGATTTTGCATTAATTGGCAGACACTCTCTCAGCACAGATATTACTTGTTTCTCTTTCCTCTTTTTCATAGAAATAAACATATCTGTGGAGGATCATTGATAAAGGAAAGTTGGGTTCTTACAGCAAGACAGTGTTTCCCCTCACGGTAAAGTATTTTTGAAACCAATATTTGTTTTAAGCATTTAAAAATATGTATGCCTTCTACTTAGCTTTTAAGATTGGAATGTGCATTCATTTTTACAGAGGTTTACCAGCAAGGGGTGAAGAAATGAATTTATTTTAAGATTTAGCTTATAAAGCTTAGTTTGACTTTATTGATATTTACTTAGTAGTACATCAGTTCACTTTTCATATTTAACATTACTCTCACTTGGGGGAAAAATTTGCTAGAATTACATAAATAAATTTATATCCCAATCTCCCACTTGCACCCTATATTTCCAGATAGAATTTATTTTTCTGAATTATCAACAGACTTCTCTCAACCCTCACTTGTCCTTTTCCAGGTAGAACCAACCTCAGATCATCATGAGCATAATTTCAATAAAAATTAGTCTAAGGAAAAGATCAGGAGGCAGCATTTATAAGATTACTGTTGGTTCTCATCAAGCTCACTTTGATTTTCTTTGTATAAAACTTCAGCCCTCATCACCAAACCAAATGTATACACACACAGCTGAGATAAATAAAGCAGAATTTGCAGTAAAATTATAATTCATGCAAAATGTTTTATCTTAGAATTTTCACAAGTGACTTACTTTCTAACAATCATAATTAATTTTTTTAAAAAAATAACTATTTAGAATTCCAGCAATTTAAAAGCTTTTTCTGCCTATGTATGCTTGTAGTTTTCAAAAATCCCATAACAAATGTGTTGCTCTTTATTATACATTGAATTAAAGTTTGAATATAGGTTGTTTATCTGCCCTTATAAGCAAAAATGACAATATATATGAATATTTTTAAACAACTTGGTATTATCTTTTACATTTTAAATTTTACTTAGAAACAAAGACTTGAAGGATTATGAAGCTTGGCTTGGAATCCATGATGTTCATGGAAGAGGAGATGAGAAACGCAAACAGGTTCTCAATGTTTCACAGCTGGTGTATGGACCTGAAGGCTCAGATCTGGTTTTACTGAAGCTTGCCAGGTTAGTTCCTTTAGAAAATTTTGTAATTTTAATCTAGACTAGAATTGTTGAAGTATTTTCTTCAACTGTGTGGCTATTGTTTCTCTCTCATATAGATTTATTATAAAAACATATGCCACATGTCACATATATAAGTATGTGTGTGTCTGGATGTGTATATGTGTGTATATATATATACACACACACACACATAGAAAGATATTTGCAACATTTTCAAAAATGAATAAATGAAGTAAAACTGAAGCTTAGTGAGCAATTATTGGATACCTTTAAAATGTAAAATAATGATTTTTTTAAAAAAATAGCTTGACCATTTATTCTTAAATATTAGCAAATATGCGACTCCATTTATCTACTACCTACTCCACATTTCATCATTTGACATATCAGATGTTCCTTTTCACTTTTTTCTGTTTTTTTAAGAAACAAGACTCTTCTCTCTAAATGTCATATTAAACATGAACACTATATTTTAATATGTTAATTTTGTGTTGAATCCAGAAAAAAAGTACTTACCATTGTGTTTTATTTTTCCTCAGGCCAGCTGTCCTAGATGATTTTGTTAGTACAATTGATTTACCTAATTATGGATGCACAATTCCAGAAAAGACCACTTGCAGTGTCTATGGCTGGGGTTACACTGGATGTAAGCTAGTTTTTTAAAGATGAGGCAATATTTATTTATTTATTTTTTTAAAAAACACACTTGTCTTTGTTTTTTATTTTTCTCACCTTACCTTGTGCTCTCTAACTGTATATTTTTCACACTATTCTAGTGATCAACTCTGATGGTCTATTACGAGTCGCACATCTCTATATTATGGATAATGAGAAATGCAGCCAGCATCATCAAGGAAAGGTGACTCTGAATGAGTCTGAAATATGTGCTGGGGCTGAAAAGATTGGATCAGGACCATGTGAGGTAAACAAGAATTTCTTTAATAAGGAGTATGTGATTGATAACCTAGTTTCTCATGTTTTTTTTTTTTTTTTTTGGTTATTTTTCCCAAATCGAAATCATTGTATACCAACCTCTTCTAGGACAGATTAATTGGGAAAAATAACTCTATATTATCCTTGTGCATTTCTTTTAACTAAAGAGTGAGACAGCCCATGCTTTATTAGAAGCAAACTGTGATGACCATGTTTGTCTCTCAAAAGAACAGTAGCTGAACACAACCAGAACTCTAAGGAAAAGCTATTAAAATTAGAAGTATCCAGATCAGTTTGATATAATAGCTTGCATTTTTCTAATGTTTTTCTAAACTGATCTGATCTTTCTAAATTATCCCTAAGTGAACCCCATTAATAATATTATTAAGAGACACATGCCTAGTTTTAAAGTTTTAAATGTGTTTTTGGTTAAACTGGTGTGTCAGTGTGTGTGTGTGGGGGGGGGGGGTAAACAAATTTTCTTTTAAAAAACCTAAAGGTCAAAGTTTATGACTTTAAGAGCTTGGACATTTTCATTTGTTAGGCAACTGTTCTTTCAACTTGGCAGTGTTCCTATTGCTATTTTGCATACACAAGCTGTTAAACTGTTATTTTAGGTATATTTTGAAAGTGAGAGACGTGTTCTCCAAGTCTTAGAGTGGTGGGATTGTGGAATACTATGTGTAGCAAAGCATGAAATGAATTAAATAATAGCAAAATGTTCTTTAATATGTAGGAAAATACATGCCTTAAATATGGAATATAAATATGTACTGAAATGCACGTGCTATAAACCTTGCTCTGAGGTTTTGTTCCTGATAGGAAAAGAAAATATTTACTAAATTAGAGTTTTTAGAACTGCCTTAAAATGATATAGTTAGTAGCAAATTATGTGTTTACAACCACTTTAAATTTGTTGTCTTTCCAGTAAATCAGTATTACCATTTTCATTATAAGGAAAAACCTACTAGGAGAATATATATATATATGTATGTGTACACACACACACACACACACACACACACACACACACACACACACACACACACACACACACACACACACATATACTCTTTTTTAAAGGCCATAAAAATCTCACGAGCACAGAAGCTTCAAGCTAGACCCAATCTTAGAGATCATCTAGGAAATTATGTAGTTATCCCAGCCTATTGCCATTACTAAAAATCACCTGACAACTGCTTTTTAGAAATAGCCTTTAATCTAGTTTATCATCTACGAGCGTACTTCAAAAAGTTCTTTGAAAGATTTGTATTATCTTTCAATTCCATTTTCCCACAAACTTTTGAAGCACTCATATATATTCTTAGTTTTCTCACTTTAGCATTCAAGTGTTTATTCCTTTTCCTTATATTTGTTATTTTTATCTTTACTGATAAGACTTGACTTCAACTTGGTTCTGACACTTCTCAAAAAAGCATTTATCCTCCATGAAATATATATATCTGTGATATTTAAAACAAAGTAACTTAACCACTGAAAGAAATTTGAAAATATCCAAAATGTTTGTATAGTAGCAATAGTATTAGATTTAAGGAAAGTCTCCAAAGTGAATTGCTTTGAAGAACTTTGCATTGCATATCAGTAATCACCAGTGCATTTGTGTAAAAATCAATTTTATTACCTCAGGTGGCATGGATTACATTCTCCTAGAATAAACTATTTTTTCTTTACTGTTTGATTTTCTACTTCACTCCTACCTTGATTTTGCCCATCATAGAATACCCATGGCTCTCTTATTTCCAACTGTATCACAGAACTAAAATTTGCAGTGCCTTAGTTTTATCTTACCACATCGCTGTTGGGGGGAAATTAACATAGTCCCAAACACTCCTCTTCATATAAGGATGCCAAAAGCTAGTCATTGCATTCTTAGGAGACTGCAATTTCCATGAAAGTGACGTGGCACAGTTGTAATGGTTATATGTAATAATATGTGTAACCATATATATGTATATAGTAACTAAATATGAATATATGTGTATATATACATACACATGCAAATCAATCTATCCATTTATTTTTCATCTATATTTGATTATATGACAGGGTTACCATTATAAGAAATGCCATAAAATCATAGGCTACCCTCCAGAAAGGAGTGTATAAAATATAAATATAACTACATTATTAATACCAATGGAGAGTGGAAGAATGCTCTTTGTCTGGAAAAGCAATTTGTAAATAATACACAGAATTACAGTTTTTTGTCAGCTATAAATTTTTAACTTAACTTGTTAAGATCATCTGGGGCAGGATTGAGGGAAGGAAAAAAAAACCCTTTAGAAAGAAGAGAAAATTTAATGCAGTTTGATCATGAAAACTATATGATTACAAGTGGGTTTCTTTTTCATTTACATATTTCTACATTTTCCAAATTTTCTATATTTAATATATATTTAACATCAGAATAAATATAAAATCTCCTCTATTAAATAGGTATCAATGGTTATGTGTTAGCCTGCATTCAACATAAGGCAAAGCACCCTTTAAAGTATGAGTGAATATTGTGGAAAAGGCAAATCATTCCTAAGTGAATACTACACGTGATAAAACATTTTGAATTTTGTACTCTTCTCAGTCTTACTCGACTAATTCAATAGAAAGACAATCAATGAATTAGTACAGAATTTTTATGTCTTTATATTTCAGTTGCAGTTATTCCTTTTTTTGAGTATATGTTCCTTTGAGATGCATATCTGTATAGGGTAAAGTCAATGAATTATTATTTTTTATTTCTAAAATAATACTTTGTTATTTTTGCATGTGTTCTTCCTAGGGGGATTATGGTGGCCCACTTGTTTGTGAACAACATAAAATGAGAATGGTCCTTGGCGTCATTGTTCCTGGTCGTGGATGTGCCATTCCAAATCGTCCTGGTATTTTTGTCCGAGTAGCATATTACGCAAAATGGATACACAAAATTATATTAACATATAAGGTACCACAGTCATAGCTGAAGTAAGTGTGTCTGAAGCGTCCATCAGTACATCTCTCTTTTACATGAAGATTTCAGAGAACATGGAATTAAAATATTACTTAAAACAATCCTAAGACAACTACTTGAGTGTCATGTTTGTTAAGATACTCATTAATATTTATGGGTGTTTTCTGTTGTTCTGTTTTGTCAGTATTATTTTGTAAATGTTGAAGTGAATTAAGGTACATGTAAGTGTAGTAACATATCTCCTGAAGATACTTGAATGGATTAAAAAATGCAAAGGTGTAATTGCTGGATGATAAAAAGTTTAATGAAGACCAATTAATCTCTGTACGCTGCTTTCCAAGGTTAGTGTCTTAACAATGAATAAACCATAAGTTAGATGTTATTTTAACCTCACCAAAACAATTTATACCCTGTGTCCTTAAATTGTAACTCTATATTAAATTATATTACCTTTCATATGCCATAAGTTATAGTTTATTCTTTTTTCTCCATTGTGTATCCTGCCATACTGGTATACAAACAGACATGTAAAAACACATAGCCACGTACACATGCCTGGGTGCATATGTGCATGCTTACAGTTTAAATCGTGGTGTATCTAATATAACACCTAAATATTTTTAAAGTATGTACCTATAGTTTTTTCTCGAGAAAAAAATATAAATTTCTAAAGACCAGTACAAATATTAAGGGAAGGTCATGATAGAAATGACTAGCTCATCCTCTGTACCTAATCTGCAAATGACCTCCACTGGTTGGCATTTCAGGTGTGGTCATGACCCACCGAGTTAAATAATGCCTAATCTAGGTGTTGACATGAATTTAATTATCCTAGTTGTTTCATGGAGTTTCTAATTCTTAAAGGAAAGAGGGTAATATGTTTCTTTGCATTAATTCTTTTCTCCAAATTTATGGCTACTTATTTATGCAAGATGTTTATAGATTCATTTTCCTAAAACATTTTTTTTTTAATTCTCAGAGAAGTGTCTAAATGAAGAAGTTTAAAAGTGTTTTGATCATTAAAAATGTATTTAAGTAGGTTAATTCCAAGACTTGCTTCTGTGATTGGCTTCTAGCTCACTCTCTTTAAATTAAAAAAAAATTTTTAAGACGAAAATTTCTGTATGTCTCCAAAGTTTTGTAAATAGCCCTTCAACAAATCATGTATGAAAGTATATATTGGAGGAAAAAAAATGAAAATACTTTTCTCAGCCTGAAAGTCTTTTAGCCTAATAAATCTTTTTTCAAGTAAATGAAAAAATGGAAAGGAAAGGAACTAATTTGTCTAAACTCTATATTCATTTATTTTTTTAAAAGTAGAGTTGAATCTACTGAATCAGTTATTTTAAAAAAATATCTTCACTTTTTCTTATTTCACTTTACAAAGATCTTTCCTAATGCCATGGGAAATATTCATTTAAATTTTGTATTTTGTATGATAAGAGCCAAATTATCATATTTAATTTGTATTTGTCATGCTTAGCTAAATATATGTATTTTTTTTTTTTGAGAAGTGGGATAAGAAAAATAGGATAGGCTTTGAATTTTCACAAAATCTTCCTATAAAAAAATCTTTAAAAATAAATACTTGAATGTTTTGAGTACAGTATGCCCATTTCTATTACTTGGTTCTCTTGAATGATCTTTATTAAGGCCAAGTCTCCAAACAATGCCCTAAAAGCTCTCCAGGATACTTTTCAATCTGGAATACGGGCTTGGATTTACTGGAGAGCTTAGTCCACAGAGTATAGGGAAGCAAATCCAGAAATGGCTTATACAAACTATACTTTTTTTTTTCTTTGGTAATAAGATATGGGCTGGCATCAAGAAACTTAAAGTGGAAGTAAAGAGAGATCCAACTAGTTGCCAGTCCACATCATCTTATCTAATTACACTTCTCTCTCCCTTATGTAATACACCGTTTTAATAAAAACACATAAAAATTTCAAAGGCATATTGCCAAAATATTAAAGTGTTTTTCATAGTTTCTTTCTTGCTGAACCAGTCAACTTTTACTGATCGTCAAAAATTAATGATATTTGTAAAACTTTGTAAAAATTGTAACACTTTTAAATACTCATATTTAAAAAATACTTCTCTTATGTTTTTTCCTCTAAATTTTCATGGAAGGAGAGATAGGGATTACCTACATTAAAAGATGCAGCTAACTCATAGATTTTTTTGAACTCAGTGTTCTCCATTTCATTAATGGGTATAAACAACACTACCAATAACTCATCAAATATAGTGTATAATGCAATTTTCTTTTTGGTAGGTTTCCTTTGTGATAGAGGGAAATGGGTGGAATGGACATTGAAAGCAGGATGAATAAGATTCACATTATTTTGCACAGTAGGACAGGGCATAATTATGTCACTATTCTCTGGTAAAAGATACTATTTACTGGGTGTTCTTTTCTGAATAAAATACAAAAAGAAATAAAAAGTCTGATTTATAAAAAAATTCATTTTATTTTGTGTCATGGGCAAAAGGACCTTTTAAATTAGAAGTTTTCAATGCTATTTTTATTTTGGCTGAGTAATGGTTATATGCTGTTATAATTGTAGACATTTTTTTATGTCTACAAGGAATAGAAATGTAAAATTAAAATATTTGTCATAATGCCTCTGCTGTGCAGAAGGAATGATAATCCTTTTGTATACTTCTTTAATTTTATTGTAAAATGTGTAATGATTTTTATCTGTTTGCTGTGGGCAGGTCCTCAGTAAAATGGTTATATTGAGTCAATCTCTAGTATTAACAGGCTCTTGCTTGCTATCTAACTGTTTCAGACTATGGGGAACATGAGACATTGGATGGCAAGAAAAATAACAATAATGGCATGTTATGGCAAAATTATATTTCATTTATTCCTGTGAATATTTCTTGTTGGTACCAATGGTACTATACAAAGTGTATGTTATAGCCACAACATTTCTCAAAAAGAACACTGTCAAGAAGTGAGAAATTGCTGTCAGGCATTGTTTTTTTGTTTCTAAACATTTTTGTTTAAAGAAGTACTGGTTTTGCAATATAGAGATTATGAGGTAAAGAATGTAAATAAGCTTTCATACTAAAATGCCTTAAATTGATTTACTGAGGTTCAAAACAACTACTTTCAATTAATTATATCTCATATTTATATACAAACTCATTTGAAAAGTAAAATTAGAGTAAAAGACATAATCTTTGTCTTTTTATATAAAAATTTTTAAATAAATTACTTTTCACTATAAAGTCCAAGAATAAGTTTCATTTCAACATTCAACTGAGTTTACAACTAAAAATGTACTAATACAAAAAAAAAGTTAAAATTTTCTGGACCATATAAATCTTGACAGTGTAACTTTTAAGTAGGTTCATTTCTATTTGTACAGTAAGTTTCTGTCCTTAGTAAACTGAAAATGGAATACTGTGGATGTTATGACTGTTCGTATTATGTGTAAATAGGAAATTGATAAGCTGCCTATTGAGTGGTATAGCTGGATGCTTACCCCAAAAAAGGGAACACTGTGGTTACGACTTGTATTATAAAGTTTCTGTAGTTAATAAAGTTGTTATTTTTATAACCATGATTATATTATTATTATTAATAATAAAATATTTTATCAAAATGCTTCCCTTTTCTTGTTATAATTATATACATGGATGTATTTATATTTGTTCTAGGGTTTAATACAGAAAATAAAAACAACATTGATTTTATTGACAGAAATTATACATTTATGCAAGAAATATCCTATCACCTATTTATAGAACTAAAACAAAAATTATTTTATTCCAACGTCCATCCATGACAATATCAGTGTTCTCCATTAATCCATTAATCTCTATGCACTTCAGTTTCTCCCAATGTGAAATATAATTACTTAGTCATTCTTCATATTTGCTTGAATGGTGCTATGCTATAAATTGCTAACATATATAAAATATTGTCATGAATGATCACCTAAAATCCTTTACCCTATCACTATATATTATAAAGGAGATTGTAAATAATTAATTAATTTAGAGCATTTCTCCAAAATATACATTAAGTTCAGAATAAATGTAAATCAAATTGATTAATTTAATTCAAATTGAAAGCAAGATTTGAGGAACTAATAATGATCTAACCAAAAAGAGCTCTACAATACCTTGATTACTTCAAACTATATTATACTGCCTCTCTCCCAAAAAGGTTGCTTTACTAATTATTCTGGCATACATACTGATCTCAAGTGATGATTAATACATCTAATTCTGTAGCCCTTAATAAAACATCTGATCTTTCTAATGATTTTTATCAAAGCAGAATATATGCAATTATTCATTTATGGTGTCAGAAAAATTATTTTAAATATATGTAGTGTTGATTTTTCTAAATTTTGGGTTTTTTCCTCTATTTTCTAGAACTCTATTCCATTCTAAACTTATATTCTGCAATTTTAAGTAGAAATAGGCCGTGAAGCCCTCTTTAGAGGATGTATTTGTACAAGGTCTTCATGAAATAAGGGAGCAAGCTGTATGAATATCTGGGTTCTGATAAGTTAAACAGGAAAAATATTTTCATTGGCTTCTTGGTATAGCTTATTTATTTACTCATAAATTTTGATGCTCTAATTAGTCACCATTTATCAACAATCCTGAATAGTATAACATTGGTCTACATTTTCTCTATGGTTTAGTCTAGGAATCAGGTCACCATTCTATTTTATTATTCTTCTACACAGGCACCTTCCTTCACCTATACAATTCTAGAAAGGCTTTCTATGTCACTTTCACCAAATTACAACCCTGTCTGTAAAATTCACATTAAAATTTTATTTTAGTCAGCCTATATTTTCCTCTGTACCTTACATTTACAAATACCTCAATTGCAGGTATTATTCAGGAAAGCAAAAATTTAAAATTCCAGGATAAAAAGAAATATTTTTAGTAATTGAAACAGAGTTTACAGTAATCTGAAGAAAATGTTATTGCCTAAAGCATATCTAAGCAAGACAGAAACTATCTGGCAAAGGAAAGAAACGCATTTTTACTTTATGTAATTCTAAAGAAGTATAGGACTGTAGATTATTATATGTGTATTTTATGCTTTGAAAAAGTAAACAATAACAACAAACAACCCCAAGAACAAAAACCAAAACCTTATCATTCTGACATAAAATCTAACTTCAAACTAACTTTGGACCCTCATTTCTCCCAGATACTGCTGAACATCCATCGTTTTATTTTCATCAGTTTTTGAACATGTCTTTACATCGAAGCTTCATGTCTATGTTCAAACAGTCCCGGTGAACATCAGGCTTTTCTTCAACACCTCAAAACCTTCAAATGTCACTTATTTTCCTTTCTTTTTTATCTTCAACATCCCTACGTGAAAGTCTTCGCTTCCTCAGCCTGCTGCAGTGTTTGCTTATACTTTCTTTTCACTTGTTACAATAGTCCACCTATGACTGCATAATATTGGTTTTGTGTTGTCTTAATCTGCTATATTTCTAATGTGCAATCAACTCCACTCAATTTGAGCTCCTTGGAGACATAAGCATTTGTCTTGTTATTAATATTTGTATATTCTTTTGTATAATGCTTCACACATACTAGTACGCAATATATATTTTATAATTATTTATATTCTACAATTCACCCTCTTTCTGAAGGCTTATCAATGTTAAAAAGAAATTCGTAATTCTTGTAAAAATTGTGCAACTCTTACTGATCAGCTGCCAAAAAAAAAAAAAATTGTGCAACTCTCACTGAGAGTTAAGAATTTTAAAGTTTTATATTCAATTGCATTATTTAGATTTAAATTAGTAAGTGGGACTATTTTTAAGTGGTTTATTGTATTTCACATCTCCTAGACCATGCAACTAGAAAAGAGAGGAATTACTATCTTTAAAGAGTTTACACATTTATATTTGTAAATGTTGTTATTAAAAAATAAAAAATGAAAAATTAGATTTTAGTTTGTTAATAGATAAAGGTGTTTTACTTTCTCAAACTAATACAGTTTAGATTAGGCTGGTGAACATTTTCCAATCCGGGTTTCTCTCATAAAGGGTTGATGTCATAACACTGAAGGGAAAAGGATCATATCAATTATTGCAAAAAGTATCCTGAATCAACAATAGTATGTGTATTACTTAATGTGCAAATATGCTATCTGCTGTGCTTTGGCAAGTTTCACAATATTGTGGCTTAATTAACAAAAAATTTTTATATGATTAGTTTTCTTAACTGAGAGAAATCAACATGGGTAGCATGTTGCAATAAAATGAGGTTGAGAAAAAGCAGATGGATTTCATATTAGTTATTCCATATATTTTTAGATCTTTACAAAGCTATTGTCCAGTTTCCAGACCTCTGATTTTTTAGAAATGTAAATGTAAATCTAAATGTAGTAATAGTTTAGAATATATAGCTGTGTTCTAAAATTAAAAAATTACATCCTATAAAAGAAAAATAATGAATGATTTAATAAGTGTAAATTTGACTTTATGAAAAAATAAAAGTGATTGAAGATCTCTAGACTAGAGAAGAGAAGGTGCAAGTATGATTTAATATCTTTCTTCAGTTCTCCAGAGAGTCATTCTGGAGGGAAATGCTCAGGTCATTTGAGAAAAATAAGATTGACATTTCAGTCAGATAATTTATGTACCAGGTAGTACTTCCCAATTGTGACGGCTGCAGAATACTTGTTCATAAACAACCAAGGAAACTTTTAGAATCTCTACCATGGACATTTCTTAAAGTAGGAACTGTTTCTTCAATGACAGGTAAGCTTTACGCAAACTGATCTCTTGTGGTACACCATTCTGTAGGACACTGAGAAGCTGTGCTGAGAAGAACAAAATGTTCAGGGCTTGAGTAAGTTTTAGAGATGTTGGGCTGCTTTACGCAGGCCACTTTGCTGCAGAACAGTTTAGAGTCTTTGGATGTTCATGTGTATTTTGAAGTTCAATGAGGGAGCACGGCACGGCACATTTAAGTTTACTGGATTACAGAACCCCCTTAAAATTACAGAGACCGTATTTCACTTTAACTTTAGGAATGAGAGTTCTGCGAAATGCAGTTCAGGAAAACTTGATTTACGTACTTAATTTCTGAATAGGAGGCAGTGATAACCACATGGTTTGAGATTTCTACTGTTTTATAATCTACAATAATTTCATTTATCTACAGAAGCATCTTTCAGCAAATCTTTCCATTTGAAACATTTTCTCAGCTCAGTTTTTTTAAGTTTCACTCTTTTCCATTCAAATTTGAGTAAAATTCAGAAAGGAGGAGTTGAGGCATATTTTTCTTGACATGTGTACCATCTATTGAAGCTCTACTATCATTAATATAAAATCAAAATTGATTACACATAAATATAAAAGTGGTCCTATTTTAACACCACCAAAGCTAAAAAAAAAAAAAAAAGAAGAAATCAACTTTATTTATTTATGTATTATTTTTAATCTTACTAGCCCTCACCGTATCCCATCATTTGCTGAAATTCCCAGCTTTGGAAATGGAGGAACTAAGAAAAAGAGAGACATGTAAGAATATAAAAGAAAAGAAAAAGGAAAAGAAAGGGAAAAAAAAGACTTGATAAAAAATTCGAGGGGAGCTGGGAGAAATTTTCTGGAGACATTTACATGTCCCCAGAAGTAAGGTCAATAAAAACAGCTAAAGCATTATCCTTCTTAATCACAATCATCTGTATTTCCCAAATCCACTTATAAACGAAATATGAGTCATCCTATAATTAACAAGCATAGAGTACAAACACAATTCTTCCACATTTACAATGCCCCATTTTTATTCTTTCATCTGTTCCTTTTTTTTTTTTTTTACCTATAACCTTCCTCAATAATATCTTTTTTTCCCTAGCTTGATTGCGGTATGATTGACAAATAAAATTGTATATATTTAGAGTGTAAAACATGATGTTTAATATAGATATACACTGTGAAATGATTACCACAATCAAACTAATTAATGTACCAAAGACCTTATAAAATTACCATTTTGGGGTTTGTGTGTGTGTGTGTGTGTGATGATACCACTTGATTTCCACTCTCAACAAATTTTAAGTATGCAATATATTATTATAAATTCGAGTCACCATGCTGAACATTAGATCTTCAATATTCATCTTACAACTGAAGGTTTGTACCCTTTGACCAATAATAGTGAAAAACAAAGCTTTCTCTATATTCAAATTGCTCACTAAAATATCGCAATTCCTGTCTCACCTTCAAAGGCTTCAGCATCTTTCCATTGCCGTAACTTACAGGTGAAGTTGGCTGAAACTTCAGCAAAGCAGCTCAACCGGAAAGAACTGAAGCGCCGGGTGGAAACAAAGGCAGAAGTTGAAGTGTCCGTGTGACATCACTGCTTGGATGTGCTCTCAGTATCTGAACTGCATGTATCCAAAACTGAACCCCAATTGTTCCTTGCACTTCAATCTTCTTCTCAATAAAAGGTACATCCACCTGGTTTGCTCAAACCAGAATCCAGAAAGTTATTTTTCTAGATCCAAACCGCCAAGACATCAATTTTGCATCCTGAATATTTTGAATCACTCACGTCTCTATGACCAGTGGCTCCACTTTAGCCTATATCATAATTTTCTTTCACTTTTCCTGCTATAATAATCTCAAATTTTGTTTTTCCACATACATTCTATCTTCTATCCAATTTCTAACACATACACTTTAAAATGTAACTTTGTGTCTTCTGTTAACATCCTTCAAGGGATTCCCAGTAGCTAAAACTTTAGAAACAGTTCCTGGCTGTTGAACTCACCAATCACCTCTTTTCCTTTTGCCCACTATGTTCCAGCTACATTGGACTCTCAGTTTTGGATATAGGTTAAACGTTTTACTTCTTCAAAACCTTTACATCTCCTATTCTTTCTGCCTGGAATTATCCTCCCACCCACCAGCTTTGGCCTGACTAATGCTTACTTCATCATAATTGTCTCCCCACCCACCTTCCTGATTCAGTTACACATTTCAAATGATGATTGTATTAGTCTGTTTCTCTTGCTTATAACGACATACCTGGAACTGGGTATTTTATAAGGAAAACAAAATTTATTGTTTATTGTTTTGGAAGCTGGGAAGTCCAAATTCCGGGGAACATCTGGTGAAGGTCTTGGTGGTGGCAGCACTGACCCAGGGAACTCACATGGCAGGAAATGGTGGTACAGAGAGGGAGATGCTTCTTGTGCTCTACTTTTAAGGCCCTCCAAACCATGCCTCTGACCACCACTATTAATCCGTTCACTACTGCGTGGTCCTACAATCTTATCACCTCTTCAAGGCCCCACCTTTCAATTACCATAATAGGATTTCCCACCCTCAACAGTTACAGTGGGAATTAAGTTTTGGGGGGACATTCAACCCAAGGCAATGATGCACTTGTATTTCAGAATACTTAGCTCAGTTAGGTGCTATTTGCATATATATATTAATATTATCTCTCCTACTAGATTGTAAGCTCCTTGTGAACATGGTTAGACTAGGTACTACACAATAAATAAATATTTTTTATAATTCATGTATCAGTAATTATCTGTGCGGGTGTGTGTGTGTTTTATTTCATTCAATTCCAAGATATAATTGCATTAAAATCTTTAACTTTTGTTTACTATTTAAATAGTAACATCTCCAAATTCCTTTGGTGGTAGTGTGCGGAAGGTGGTTTCTACTGGTTTCTGTCATACACTTTTGTTTTAAATCAGCACAGACTTACTGAGCACTTACTGTGGTAGTGTTAGGTGCTGGGAGTACAATAGTGAATGAAAAAACCTTGGTCCCTATTCTTATAAAAACAGACGAGTCTGGGAGGCAGGCATGAACCAAAATATGAAAGTGTTAAATGAGAAGTGCAAATAGCTTCTGGAGCATATAGCAAGATTTTACTGAGATTTTCAGCTCATTCCCCTTACTGTTTCAATATTGTTATAATTTTAAATCCTGCGAATTTGAATATTATTTTTCTATTTCATGATACTTCCATCATCACATTACTAATTGCTTAACTAAGTTTAGAACTACTTTTCTTTTATCTTCCCCCCTTTTTTTGTTGTTCAATATTTTCAGATTTGTAATATTTTAAATCTTTCCCCTCCTTCCTTACAGTCCCAAGAATCTTATGACACTTTTAGTAGATTCGAGAGATCTGTGTATTTATTATCAAAGGAATAATGTAGTTTCTCAATGGTGAGAACACTAACAGTTTTTATACATGAATTTATAAAGGTTTCTTTTGCTAATGTGAAACTGACAAATGTTTTATCATCATAAGTTTTTAATTATATTTGAAGATGATCTAATAAAAATAGGTAATGCTTATTCAGTGATTACTATTAGCCGGGCTCTGTTTTATCTCATTTAATTATCATTACAACTTTACTTACGCAGTTTCTATAACTATATCCATTTTAAAGAAAAAGAATTATTCAAATAACTTGTAATAAGAACATATTTATGGGTGGATTTGCGATATTAATTCTGCTTTGTTTTATACTGTCTACTGAACATCTCATTTAATTATTTTCCAGAAAAGTAGGAAGAGGGGAAATCTCTTATTTAAACAAGAAAACGCTGCCATCATGTAGGCAGGATATGAGCAAGAAGCTATTCAGAGGTCAAATTGCTTTTCAAGCAGGCTTTGCCCAAAGCTCTCTGAGATATCAGTTAAGGGAACATGGCCTCCTCATCAAATACAACTAGCTAAAATATGAGCTGCTTGAGATGCTAATTACTATTGAATTGAAAGTTAGCAGGTAATGGTTAGTTTAGCAGAGATTTCTTTATCTTTGATGGGAGGAAGGGGATATAGCTATTGTCAAAGAAAAGCAACAGATTTGTGAGATAGAAATAGTACAAACTGTGGAGAAACATGTAGTGCTAAGAATTCTAAGGGGCCCCGATGGGGGGGGGGGAAAGCTCAGAATTTATTATGAAACAAAGAAAACTGCAAATAGTACTTGCCCTTTATTGCAAATACCAGAGGGTGTTTAAGAAAGAAAAAACACCTTTGAAGAAAATTATAATCTTTTACATAGGGCCACTTTGTGTTATACTATATGGAATCATAGACTTTGACAGCTGCAAAGGCATATTAAAAATCAGAGGAAAAAATAAGCGAACAGAAAAGGATAATGACTTGCCCAGGGTCACACAGGTAGGCACAGATCCAGTCCTAAAAGAACAAGATCTGCTTCTTTTTCAAAACGTTGGTTTTATTATTTGCTTATTTTTAAACTGAGATCACATACGTAAAATATATTATAATAAAATTTAGTCAAATTCTCAAAAGAACTGCAGTGCTTTAAGAAAAGTAACAAAGAATGAATAGTTAAAAATTGAAAATACTGCCCAAGAAAAAGAAAGGCTCAATCTACCTTAAGACCTAAGGGCATCAGAGAGAGGCCTGGCAGAGACGCCAATCCCAGGTGTAGTTCTAGCAAACTCCTATGTAAGCAGCAAGCCAAAGCAGATCTTCATTTGGCTTCCTTCCCTAACTCACCTTGTGATTTGACCCCATCCCTGAACTTGGAAGATGCCCTTCTGAGAAGAACTGGGGGATGAATTTGTTGGCAAAAATGGAGTTGAAATGCAAATCAAGCAAGAGCACAAGCTAACAAGCAGTAGCATAAAATAGAGTAATGAGGGCAGAGCTGTCCTTTCTAACCCCTGGGGAAGTAAACCTGCCTGAGCTAACCAATTCTGCAGCCTGCAAGAGTTCCTGACCTAGAGAGGTGATTTTATTTCTTAAGCAGCTTTAGAAGATTGGCTTTGTTTGCAGATTTAGAATTGCTTTCACTTGCTCCTATAGGGCCAGGGGTGTTCTGTGGCTGTACAACATGCGAGAAGCTGAGTTCGTTAACAGACCAATTTGAAACTCTACCTCTAAGTTTCCCAAACACAGGGCTATACGTTGGGATAAGAGGCTCATTAAATAGTACTATTATAGTTCTCAATATCATGTACGTGATTTATATATTTCTCAATTCATTTCATTTCTTTCTTAATTCATCAGTTTGAATCTTCAGATTCTGTCTCTATGTACCTTAGAACAGCAGGAGCATTCTCAAGATGTTCGCAGTTAAGCTTTGTACACTACGTAATAGCTAGACGAGAGGCTTTTGAATGTTTTTGCCACAAAGAAATGAAAAATACATGAGGCAATTGATACATTAACTATCTTGACCTGATTATTATACAACCTATGTATGTATCAAAAGGTCAGATTATACCCCATAAGTATGAACAATTACAATGTGTAAGTTAAAATAAAAATAAATACTCCAGTGGGAAAAAAGGATGTTCACATCTAAAAATGCAACAAAAGCCTTCTTTGATCTAACAATCTTTCTGGAAATGAGACCGTCTCTTTTCTTCATGTAGTAGTCCTGTTCAGAGGAGAGGTAGGCTTGGCAAATGAGGTATCCTGATCATTTGAAGTTTTATTACTTCAGCATGTGATCAGTGATGCGCAGTTGCATTATCTTAACTTTCATGGGTTTTTTTTGTTCTGTAACAGTAAAGACAAACTGAAAAATGTTGTTTTTATTAACATCATAATAACATGGCCCACATTTTAGTCAGCTGAATTTTTTGGACCCCTCTGACAGTGTTATGCCTGGAGTTTGGTGTATCAGGACTCCAAAACACTCTTCTGTGGTTTACTCAGAAAGACAAACTCCTGTGCAGCTCTCCTACTAAACGTCTAATAGGTGCTTCAAACAATGTCTTACCAATACATATCCCGTTGTTATTCCCTAAACCTGGGTTTTCTCTAACCTTTTCTATTTTCTGTTCCAGTCATGGCGGTACCATCTGCAAAACCCCCAAAACTCGAGCCCTACTTTTTGCAGTGAGATGAGAGATCTAATTCATCCCATTCTTCTCCCACCTCCCTGCAGCTCAGCTCTCCTGATGCTTCTGATTTTGCCTCCTAATTATGCCTCGAAAATGATTGTTCCTCTTCTATTTGCCTCCTCTGCCCTGGTTGAACTCATTATTTCTCCTCACTGCCTCCGTATCTTAAAAGGCTAACTCCAAATTGCTTCTCCCTCAAGTCATCCGCCTCCGTGCTGTTAGTGACCTATTTAAAGGCACATGTGTAAAAGGCAGCTTGTGCTATACTGCTTCTAGACTCTCCAGCTGCCAGGATATGAGGTGCAAACTTCTTAGACACCTCACGGCCCACCTCACCCCTTCCCTCCTTGTTAGCTGTGCTTTAGGCAGAGATATCACAGTAGCTTCTTGAAAGAGTACTGGTGTATTTGTTTTGGTGTGGGGCTTTTCTTGTCTCCTTGTTTCCTGCCTCAATAACTTTGTCTTGGCGTTCTGTCTTCCTGACATAGGTCTGCCTACTGTCTCCTACATTCTTTGCCAAATTCTGCTTAGATTTTGAGTTTGACCTTCGTCGCAGCGTCCTCTCGGCCTTTATCCCAAACAGCTGGCTGGCTGGGTCCTGCCTTACCAGCCCCATTGTCTGGGAAAAAAAACTCTGCTCAAAATCTGTTTCATCTGTTTTTAGATGTCTATCTTTAAGGAACCTACTTTGCCTGGAGCAACAGGATTTCAGCTCTGCAGTTGTTAAGGGGGTTTAGCCCACTTAGAGACTGAACACTGTTGCCATGAAACCCCTTCGGCTTTGTTCTCACAGTTGGTCCCTTTTCCTTGGAGCTTCAGATTCTGAGTCAGGTGTTGCCTCATGTGCTCACTAACTGCAGGGGAATGGATGTTTATGAGTGAACTATGGTATTTTTCCTTTTCCTCCCGTGAAATGAAATTTAAAACAATGTACCTATAAATGCCTTTAAAAATAATGTATGGTCAGAGGGCTGTCCTGTGGCTCACTCGGGAGAGTGCGGTGCTGATGACACCAAGGCCACAGGTTCGGATCCTATATAGGGATGGCCGGTTAGCTCACTGGCTGAGCGTGGTGCTGATGACTCCAAATCAAGGGTTAAGATCCCCTTACCGGTCATCTTTTAAAACAAAAAACCAAAACAAAACAAAAAACCCATCTGGTCAGGAGTAGATGTGATTTGATGATATGCTGGATAATTATAAAAGTTGAAGTGTAAATGGGAAAGAAAGTGGAGTAATTCTTTTAATGGCTTTTATAGCAACTGTTTCAATTCATATTAAACCTATTATATTCCTGTGATAAAGAAGGCAATAAACACAAAAATACTGCTAAAGCCTAATATTCTATAGGAATTTCTTATATAGATTCCAGATATTCATGAAGAAAGAGAATTTTAGTTCACAATGGCCAAATTCTTAAGTTAAAGTGTATATCTAATGCAACACCCACTTTTTCATTATTTAATCGACTTTGTATTTGGAAAATATTTATGATTAGTTAATCTACTTCCAAATAATGATGTGTTATACACCAAAAATTTAAAGTGTATTTATTAAAGATAATATAAAACAGCCAACATTTATTGAGTGCTTCCTCAGTGACAGATGCTACACTAATAAGTGAATATAAATTTCTAATTTATTCATCACAATAATCTGTATATATTCATTTTACCGACAAGTTAATGGAAAGTTAGGAACAGGCACGGTGATAGCTGCTAAGTAATTGGGCATCCAATCTGTGCTCTTTACCAGAGATTTTCCATCTTCTTCACCACAACATGCATTTTATTTTCATTCTTTTATAATATCGGAATGAAATAGCTAAAACATCTTTTTTGACAGATATGCTAATGTTGTTGCTGTATCTGTGTATTCTGCCTCCCTGGTTTTTAAGTTTATTTCAAGGAGTTAATTCATTTCTGCTTGCTGATATTTATGAAAATTCCTTGCAGCAAAATAACAAACTATTTATTCAAAGGCATGAAACTCAGCCCTACTCTAAGCTATAATGTGTGTTAATTTAACTTGCACATATTTATTCAACAGATGTTATGTCAGGTACTTTCCTAAGCAATGAGAACATAGCAATGAATGATCTAGGCAATACATAAGTTAACAAATTAAACAAACAAACAAACAAACAAACAAATAGTGATTTTAGAACAGAGAAAAAAAAAAAGGAGGGAGATAATTCAGAGGAAGTGCCTGACATATTAGATCTGTGCTCAAGGAAGACATTTCTCTCCACGAAGATCACATGATTATTTGAGTAGAGACCAAAAACATGAGAAAAAAAAGTCATGTTTCATGGGGAGGGAGGACAAGAACAAAGGACATAAAATGACACATCCTTGGAGAATTCTAGAGCACCAAGAAGATGTGCATGTCTGGATGAGTTGGGAGAGTGGTGGAAGAGGAGGTTTAGAGGGAGGTTTGGAGGTAGAACAGGGGCCAGATCATGTATGGAGAGCTTTGTAGGCCATGGTTAAGAGTTTGGTAGGAAGCTCTGCTCATGCAGGTTGATGAAACAGCCTTACTCTGGGCTACTGCCAGTCAGCACTGCAGAGGAGACTTAATGCTACCCCATGACAACACTGTGTACAGTCTATTGACAAGAGTGAGTCACACGGCCAAGCCTGCATCAGTGAGACAGACAGTGTAATCCTCCCCCAGAGAAGGGCAGGGAACATTTGTGAATAAAAACACAGCCTACTACAAATCACTGGCTGTTACTTTGAGGGTCCTCTGGGCTCTCCAGATAAATTTCCATATACTCCGTATATTTAAAGCTTGCCACTTAAAATATATTTTCCCAATTTTGCAGAAAGAAACAAAATTCTACCTATTTAATTGGAACAAACAGATCAGCCAGACAAACAGGTCAAAATCTCCTTTTATTTATTTAAAGCTCCAGAAAAAGAATCACTAGATTAAAGTAAAGGAGATGATAATTTCTGAAGCTTTGTACACATATAAACAAATTGCCTTCAAAAAGGGTTGCATGAATTAAGCTTTTATCAACAACACAGAGAATTTGTGTCATTGGAGCATCATTAGTAGTTTGCTTTCTGGCTTCTTGTATTTTTGTTTTTTTCATATAGGGTAATAGGGATACTTTCTCCTGCTTTGACTTCCAAAAGGAGACAGAATTTGAATTTGTTTGTCTAGCTCTAAAGATGGCCCTTTCCATGTTTTCTCTATCTGCCATGGATAATGTGGGATCAAGAGAAATATGTTTTTGTCTTGAAAACTTCTAGGATATTCATGCTGTTTATCACCAAGGCATAATCTAGGCTATCTTGACTGATTTAATGACACTTCTCAAGATTAAAACTAAGGTACACTAAGACCTCCACATGACGGTCAATCAGTAGCAGCACACAATTAGGATTCCATGGAATGAGAAAACAAATAATGGCTTCATGTAGGAGGCCAAAATTAAAATTCAGACAGGCAGAAACTCCAAATGAAGAGGTGCTGATTTAGCGTTGACCTGCCACTCACAGGCAGCTCTGGTTTGGGTCAGGGTGAGTGGTGTCAGGGACTTATTTACTATTATAAATATTATAATTGATTCTTGAGAGCAAGGCTGAGCTCTCATTCAGCTTAAGAAATTATATATACAGAGAAAAAGTATGCAAACATGTTTATCATAGCATTTTTATAATACTCAAACACTGAAACAACCTTAACATCCAACATTAGAATGGTTTAACTTATGCTATAAACTCATACATACAGTTTGCTGCTATTAAAACATGTAATATTGCTGGGGTTACATGTAAAAATGCTTGTAATTATATATATCTGTGTATACACAAACACACACACATATATATATAACATAATAAAAATAAAAGTGAAAAAGAAAATTGCTTACAGCAAGAAACCAAAATAGTGACATCTAGAGCCATAAGATGATGAACAAAAGAGTTATTTTAAATTGTTCTTGGTAATTTACACATTTAATATAGGAAAAAATAAGGCATATAGAATTTGGCAGGTAGGGTTCTACGGATGATCTTAGAAAAAAAAGATTTAATTGAGGGAGAAAAGAAATTAAACATGATGTATTGGATTAGCAGGTAATTTTAGTTTTTGTTTTTCCAAATGCTGCCTCTCAGATTTGGAATTATCTAAGCAGAAAACATAATATATACAAACACAAAATGTTCATTAAGTGTTTGAAAGAAAAAATCTGAGTTCTCATGAACACAAAAAATAGCATTGTTCCCCCTAACATTGCCAACATTTCTTTGTGCAATTTAGAATGAGACTCTTTATGACTCCATATTAATCCATTTCATAATCTTATAGCTTCAATTTATCATTTAAAAATGATGCATACTTACTTTCTTTAACTCTAGCTGGAGTCTCTCAAAACATATCCTGTGTGCCTGTAGTGCCATATGTTGAGGTTTAATTTTATGGCATTTATCACCATGGTCCCTGACCCCTTTTGCTTCTAATTCTGTGTGGAATAAAGGGGGAGATTTATCTTTATTTATTCAATTTTCAGCCTCACAGATTGCCTCTGCTGTCCATGCACAGCAGCGGTGTTGGTAGTCAGTAACCCCAAGTGAGTGAGGGCTGACCTTGGCATGTCTCTTCAATTTCCCACCCCTGGACTTTCTCAATGTCAGCTTTATCTTCATTAAGGTAAAGCCACCACTTCCCTTTCACATTTCTGTGTGATGGGTCCCTGTGTAAATGCAACTGGTGTTTTGTTCTTTAATGCTATATTTTGTCCATTATCTTAGTGTAAAATAAATAAGTAACTTGGTGAGAGGGGTGTGTGTGTGCGTGTACTACCATCTTGTATTTATTATAAAAATGGAATACAAGCCTATGACTACGAAAAGGGCAAAGGCTGCAGAACAATATAAGGCAAAATTGAAAGTAACACATCATCACAGAGATGATGTTAACAGTTTGGCACATATCATTTAAATAGTATTCTATTGTATACTAAAATATTCTTTCTTTTTAAAAATGTGATCAGCCTACAGCTGTTATTCTGGAATTTGTTTTTATTCTCAACCATATATCATGTACATCTTTGCATTATCACATTTATAGACCATTTTTATCCCCTAGATTTGCAATCATTCTATACGTTATATATAGAGGTCAGCATTCCATTTGAAAACTATTATTTTTTGTGCGAATGAATGAATAGCACAGAACTTTATTATTGTCATTCCTCCTCCCCCCACCCCCATCACACTGCTTAATCACCAGTATTTCCTCATGGCACTTTCAAAATGAGTAATATTTTTTTTTGCCTTTTCTCATTAAAATAAACATAAAACCCCCACATATTTTAGTTAAAAATAAAAAAGAAGAGGAAATGAAGCATCGTGCTTAGTATATGCAAAGGTTTATCCTAGGAATTTTAAATATATAAATTATTTTTTTATCTCATAACCCAGTGAGTAAAACCCATTGGTGGTAAAATATTTATTGAACACCTATCCTGTACCCAGTGCTATGTGAACTTTGTTCAGCTATCATGCTGGTTAGATATATTATGGCCATTTTACAAAATGAAGGGAAAACTGGTTCCAAGAGGTTAAAAATTAAAGAGGTTAATGGCCATGATAGTGTTTGAACATGTCCGTATAAATACATAGCCCTTTTTATCCCCATTAAACCACTTAATGTCACCTATTTAAGTATTTTAATGAATAACATTTATTTTACATTGCTCCACAATTTCTCTCTCTAAGAATAAAATTTAATAATACTACTTAGAAACCCCCAATGGCTTCCAATTATCTAAAGGATCTAGTCTTAAATCCTCAACAATATATAAAAGCCATTCAAACTCTTTTGTCCCCTGTTCCCCAATACCATCATTATGCAGAGCTAATTTTTATTTGCCAAACACAACATATTGTTTCACAACTTTGCATATGCTTTCTCAAATATTACTCTACCTCCCTTCTACACAAATGAACTTATATTCATATTTTATATCCAATTAAATTGTCACCACCTCTGGTAAGCCCTCCTAGACTTCCTCAGAGAGAACAATCATTTCCTTCTTTGAGCTGCTGTAGCAATTTAGACACACTCTTACCACATGCTATGGATTGAATGTCCCCCCAAAACTCATTGTTAAGAGGATGGGAAATTTAATTACTGTATGAAAGATGAAAACTTTCAGAGGTGATTAGATTGCAAGGACTGAGCCCTTATGAATGGATTGATCCACTCATGGAGTAGTGGGCATATGTGGGCATAAAGTGATAAAGTGATGGCTTTATAAGGAAAGAGTGAGCAGGTGAGCTCTCTTGTTCAGCCTATTCTCACCATGTGACACCCTGCAATGCTGTAGAAGGAGGCCCTCACCAGATGTGTTTCCTGGACCTTGGACTTCCCTTCCCAGCCTCCAAACTGTAAGAAATAAATTTTATTCCCTTATAAATTACCCGGTTTCAGATATTCTGTAATAAGCAACAGAAAACAGACTAACATATTACAGTACATATTATAGTACATATATCATAATCTGGTACAATTAAGTTTTTATTTCTACTAGAACACAAACTTTTGGAATGTAAGATTTGTGTTCGAGGTGTATGTTTACCTTCCTCACAATATAGCCCTTTGGCTGGCAAACAGTCGGTGCTCAGGAAATGAGAGCTAAGTAAATACCACAGAATGTTTAGCTTGAGATTAGATTCCTATTCTCACCATAGAAGAAGGAATTATTAAATCTACAAAAAATATTGATCAGCTTTAATCTAAATCTCTTTCTTTGGAAAGAGGGTATTTTTGTACCTATGGTTGATACTAATTATGTCCTAAACATTATCCATTACCGTGGCCTATTTCTTTCTAGGGTTGATAAGAAAAAGGTGAGAATGCAGGACAAGTGTTTCTTTCCACTCTACAACAATTCAAAGAACCCAATAGATATTGCCAGAGTTTACAATAATCTTAGATCCAAGTCATGCATATTGTTTTGTTGGGCAAGAGAAGAAGACATAAGGGAAAGTCTTCTGCCCACTTTTTAAGGCACTGAAGTCTTGTGAAACTTCATGACATTGATGGCTTCTCCATTTATAATTTTCTATTTCTGGTAAAGCAAACATTGGAAAGTCATTCTAGTGTCTCTTTCACTGAATTTTAATGACACTTAAGCTGCTTTTGATTTATTATTATAAGTACCCACTTTTTATGATGTTAGAAACCGAAACTTTCCAGTAGGGAAAAAAAATTCATTTCAATAATACCTCATGTTTGGAAGTTGTCATTCTCTTATGAGCAACTGCACTGGTTGTATGCATATTTATGCTGTCATAAAATTCTTTTCTAGTGAGGTATTTCTATACCTCTATTTTCTAATGAGGGATTTATAAAGCTGAAACTCAATACTTATTTTTTTAAAGTTTACATTTAAGTAAGAGAACTCTAACAACATGATTATTAATTGCATAATTATGAAGAAAATATTTGCAAAATATACATTGGACAAAGGATTAATATCAAGAATATACAATGAACCCAAACAACTTTACAGCAAAAAAACCAAATAACCCAATTAAAAAGTGGGCAAAAGAGCTGAATAGGCATTTCTCAAAGGAAGGCATACGAATGGCCAACAGACACATGAATAAATGCTCAACATCACTCAGCATTTGGGAAATGCAAATCAAAATCACTTTGAGATACCATCTCACTCCAGTCAGGATGGCTAATATCCAAAAGACTGAGCACGATAAATGCTGGTGAGGTTGCAGAGAAAAAGTAACTCATACACTGTTGGTGTGACTGCAAAATGGTGCAGCCTTTATGGAAAATGGTATGGAGGTTCCTCAAACAACTACAAATAGATCTACCATATAACTCAACTCATATAACCCAATTCATATGTTAACTTTCAGGAAGCTGTCTGAAAGGTAGAGAGGATTATTTCTCTCTCTATGATAATGTGGTGTTTTATGTTATTAAATGCTTTCCTCTATTATCTTATTTTTTCCTCTATTATCTTATTGTCTTATTTTGGACATATTTTGTATATGTCCACATGTTAGTTCCTTCAATGGAATATGATCAGACTATATCCCCATCCCTAACAATAAAAATGGCAAAATGCAGGCAGTCAATAAATGTTGAATGAATGAATGAGTATCCTTGTCTTTCAAAATATGTGTATACATATATAATTTTAAGTAGATAAATATAATATACTAATAGCTGTTAATGATTTGAACAGATTGTACTTTTTCTTACATTTTCACTTTATTTTTTCACTGAAATTGTCTTGGAAAATTCAATCATGCTATGCTAATTATCAAGTCCAATGCCTTCATTTTAGACTCCTTCATACTTGAGCTTTCCATGACCATTTGAAATACTAAATGCAAATACCTTTTGAGTCCACTCTTCCCCTGACTTCTGTCTTTATGTCATTAGATACAACATGCCTAAATTATGCTTACTGCTTTCTCAGTCCCCTGCTCTGCTTTTTTATTCCCCATTTTAGTAACCAAACACCCAGTTTTTCTAGACTGAGATCTTAGCATCATTTTTCATAATGCCCCTTTACTCCAAACCACGTCCAATTGGACAAGTTTTGTTCATGACCCATCTATTTTTTTAATTCTTTCTTTTTTTAGAACACTTTCAGGTTCTATAATTTATTTTAAATTTTAAAATCTTGTGCATCCCTTGGTATTACATTTGTTTCATTATTTATTTAAATAGTTGGTGGAATAGGAAGTCAGCTTTTATTCAGAAATAGTACTGACCTGAGGAGAGATGTTAAGCAAACCTCTCTCTCCAGTAAGCCTGAAGAAAAATGGCCAGACTAAAATCATCTCAAAGACTCAGATTTACTGGGGGGGGGGGGGGGTGTTAAAGAGAGAGTTGAGGGAATGGAATCCAGGAAATGAAAACAGGAGGGAGGGCAACATGAGCGGTGGGGGCTCTGTGCAAGGAACCAGGTGCAAGGTCTCACCAATGCTTTGTCTGGTTTCTGTTCCCATCCTTGATGTTATCTTAGGGTCCTGCTGGATTTTGATGTACTTCAGGGTGGAATCCCCATAGCTTTATTGATGTCTTTTTGGTTTCTCAGCATCTGGATAGTACGTGTCTTGTGGCAAGTTTGCAAGTCCAGGCTAACTGGAAAACAACATTAATTCTTTCATACATCTGCCTCCCTATTCTTGAGTTCCTTTAGTTCATGTTCTCCATTAGCTGCAGTAAATCATTCAGCACATTTTTTAGGGAAGGTTCTTTGTTGACACATTTTCTTAACTGCTGCATATTTGAGAATGTCTTCCAGTTGCCTTTGCACAGAAATGATAACTTGGCAGAGTATATAATTCTTGGTTAAAAATTATTTTCCCTTAAAACTGTGTAGATATTGTTCCATTGTCTTCTGGCATTTAGAGATGCCAGAGAAAAATCTGAGGTAAGCCTGAGTTTTGCCCCTTTATAGGTAACTTGCTTTCTCTGTCTGGATACTTGTAGAAATTTTTATTTATCCTTGAAATTTAAAAACATTGCCAGAGTATGCGTAGGTGTTTCTTTCTTTTCATCACATTTTAAAGTTACCCTGTGCACTTTTTCAATTTGTAGATTTAGTTCACTGTTCAGCTCCAGAAAATTTTCTTCAATTAGTTCCTTAATTACTGTTTCTACTTCATTTGCTTTGTCCTCTGTTTCAGGTTTTCCTATCATTTGTAGATTGTACCCCCTGAATCAGCCATTTATGTCTCTTTTCCTCCTCTTTTCCTATCTTGATTTTTCCCCCTTTTCCTCAGCATTGTGTGAGAGTTTCTCTTGTTTAGCATTCACTTCAGGAATTCAATTTTGTAGACAATCCAGCTTGTACCTTTCTATTAATTCTCTCAACTCCCTGATACTTTCTGAGCTCTCTGCCCATCCCTTCTCACACTGTGGATATGTTAGTAAATCCCTCTATTAAATGATTCTTAAACCTTTCTATAGCTTCTATTTCTGGTGCTATATCCTTTTCAAGAGGAGGCATTTTCTCTATTACCTAGCTCTGTTTCTTTCTTCTGTACTGCAGTATTATGACCTTTTCAATAGTTCTTCTTAGCAACAAGGTCCAAAAACAAAGAATAAGGGAGGTTTTTCATTCCACAGTATTTTAGGCTATGAAATCTCACCTAGACTTTTTTCTTAACTGGTTATATTAGGATCCATTTAGTTCTATCAGAATCCCAAAGCTAACTAATTTACTCAAAAAAGAAGAAATTTATTGGATTATTACATCAATTAAATACTGTTACAATAATGCTGCATCAGAAAGAGCCATAATATCTCAGTGGAATATAATAATAAGAATTTATTTTGCTCTGTAATTCTATGGGTTAGGTGAGCAGTTCTGCTGAATATGGACTGGGTTTGGATAATCTTGGCTGGGCTAGCATCACTGAGGTAAACTGACAGGTCAGCTGCCACATAGCTAGGATGACCCAGCTCTCCTCCATAAGGTCTCTCAACCTTCAGCAAGGATTTGTGTTTATGGCAGTGGCAGGGTTTCAAGAGAACAAGTTGCCCTAGGCTTCTTGAAACCCAGGCTCAGAGCTGGCACAGATTTACTTCTGCCTCATTCTATTGGCCAAAGCAAGTCACCAGGCTATCCTGGATTCAAGGGCTAGGGAATAGATTCCATCTCTTGATGGGAGGAGCCAAAAATTCATTGCAAAAGTCACAGATAAAGGGAAGAATTGGGTCATTTTCACACTTGAACTACTATAATCAGATAAGTAAAACTTAGAAACAGAATGGAGAGATTAGATATGGAAATAGAATTCTATCAGCAATAATTTCTTCCTCTCTACAGTTCTAATCTGTAATTATCAGTTCAGCTATTACCAAAAGGCTGGTTCTCAAGTTGCTATTAGCTCTGTGTTTACAGTGATGGTAAGTTCTTCCTCAGCAGCAACATCTAAAAACAATATCCCAGGAAAAGCCCTAATTTTCTCTGCTAGAGTTGTCCATACCCATCTCTGGTCTTTACACTGTAGGCAAGGATAAAAGATACTGTAATTAATCAAGATATTTAACCCAGCCATGGTATGATAGGATGCCCCTTGCTCCTAGAACCAGAAAGAAAAGAAAAGAAAGAAAAAAGAAAGAAAGAACAGGTATTTTCACTAGAAGGGAGAAGAAATGTGATGGGAAGGCAGAATTAATATGACCCTGGTCTTGTGCAATTTCATTTCCTTCACATTCGCATACAACACAGAGTCACGGCAGTTATCCCAAATAAAGGACAGAACTCATGTCATTTTGCAGCTTAAGTGCCTCGAGCAGACCTTTATTGACTGCAGTTAACGTACAAACATTTTAGCACAAATGCAAGACCCTTCTAAATTTGTTATGTACATATCTGCCCAGTTCTTTTTTTCTGCCTCTTTCTTCTTTAGTTAACGAAGGCATCACATATTTTAGCCATAGTGACCTATTTGCCAAGACAGAAATGCATCATGAAATTTCGCCAAAGTTTCAATTAAATTTCTTCATTAAATTGGCCCAAATCTATATCTCCTGCATTGTTTCCTACCAGACCATTTCAACAACTGATGACATATGACCAAGTCATGCCATACGCATCTGTCCCCAAATTCTTAATATCATTTTGCCTTTGCTTATGCCCCTTTTATAGAATGTCTATTCCTTTTCTCATTCTCTACTTTGTATAATACTAATTATTCTTCAAGTCCCAGGTCCAATATCCTCCTCTCAATGAATGTTGTCTTGTCCAGAAATTGCTCAACCATTTTTCTCCCATAATCCTTATCATACTGCATTCAGATCACTTCTATCTTTGTATATCTTCCCCCTCTGGAATCCTTTTTTTTTTTTTTTTCCTTTTAATCCTCCATGCTTAGAATGCCTAGATTATACTACCTGTGTAATAATTCCCGATAGTTACTTGTATTTTGTTTATTATTTGTTTAAGTGCATACAAATGTTAATGGTTGAAGAAAAAAAGGATACTATGTAGGTGCAAAAAATATTTACAAATCTTCTTGGATAGAAAAATCACTATGTTTCAGTTCTAAGCATTAAAACAATGATAAGTGACTGTTTTAAAACATTCAGTCTTCTCCAAAAACCCTTAAAAACACCTGAGTCTGGTGGATTTCAAAATTAATTTATTGACTTTATCTTTAAGATTTCATTATTGTATTAGTTATGAATTATTCTCTCTTGTCCAAAACCAGTGCCACTATCTTTTGAAATTAAATATCTGATGTTTCTTCTTTGGTCTAATTCAAATGTATCCTCTGTCTAAGCAGAGATAGATACATTTTTACTTTGTTCTGTAAAACCATACATGCTAATGATAAATGAGCAGAGTCTGTGGTTACATTTCTTCTTATCTCTTTTGAAGCAGAAAATCTGGCAGTCTCTTATCTAAACTTTAACAAGTGAAGATAAACCTTGATAGAAAAATGTTTCTGGACTGCCATCGCTTTTAGCAAAAGTAAACTATTTAAACTAAAAGCAGCTGTTTGATTTTCTTTAAAAAAATAAATCTAAAAGTAAAATTCTCTCTAAAGAATGACATACAATCCAATGTAGCTTTCAATCAAGGGCAAATGCAACTGGAGTGCACTTTTATATATTATAAGTATAAGGCCATTTTAAATTAAGTTCTCTTGGCTTTAGAACTAAGGTGGTTATTGAAATAATGTCCAGTCTATTCCATTAGGGTGATCAAGGAAGTGATGCTAATGTTGTTGTACAGGCTATTAAGCTTAAAAAAAATCTATATTTCATTTTTGTAACAATTGATAAGTCCATTTGCTAGATTTTAACTTATGTTTCAGCAATTAGGAGTTCCCCAGAAAGTTCTTAGGGCAGATTCTTGGCTCCTAATGGAGAAAGGCAATTCCAGAATAGAGTTTCTGTTCCCTTCCAGAAGGGACTGCAGAAGAAAGAAAGAAAGAAAAAAAAAAAAATCACAGAAGAGGAAGAAAATACTATAAGTGAAGAAGTCATCAAACAAATAAATGTTTTGTTATGAAAAATAGAATTTTATATTTTAAATTTAAAAATTGTCGCCCTGATGAACCCTCCTTGCTTCAATTAACTAGCTGCTCTGATTTCCCTAGTTGAATTAGAGACAAACATTGACCTTTTATTTTTTCTTTCTTTAATGCTTATCCTTTGGAATATTTTAGTGACTTTTTTTTCCACTTGCATAAATACTAGACTGACATATAATAAAATATAATGTATTTTCAGGTTGTTTCATTAGCAGAACTTCACATTTTCTCCCTTTCTTCCTCCTTTCCTTCCTCCCTCCCACCCTTCCTTCCTTTTCTCCTTCCTTCCTTTCTGTTTTCTTCTTCAGAGCAGAAGATAACACTACCAATAGCTGAACAAAAAATATTTTTCTTTACAAATAATTTAATTTAATATACATATATATATTCAGCCAAATCATATGAAAAGATCAAGTTTTAACTAAGTTGCTCTAAATTAAAGGCTATACTTCCATGATTCTAAGTACTAGGAATCATTTTTCAGTCCTTTCAGGGAAAAGAAGTAACCAAATTTGACTTGCAAGTTCTGGTAGCACTTTCTAATATCTCTTTCAACTTTGGCTTCAAAATACACATTTTATCTTTAATAATGTTTACTTTAGAACTGAAGTTATATATTTTTAGGCATTTAAAATGTGAAGAGTCTACACTGTGCATGTGAACTGACTTCTACTTTGGATTTTCATGGGTAAATTTAGCTGTCCTATATATTTGTGAATCTCTTTCATGGTTGATGTCATGATTAAAGTTATCCATTTGCCTTATCTTTTGTCCTTTGGTAGACTACAACCTTTGAATGAGATTTTCTGTCTGGTATTGCATTTTAGTTGTGGTTCTCATTTGCAGAGAACAGAGATACACAAGAGATGAATTTAAGTAATACAACTAATTTAAAATTAAGAATTTTTTTCCCTTGGTACAACCATGCATTTCATAGTTATGATTTTCCAATTAAAATTATTAGTGACAACAGAAAGCAATGAAGGGGTAGGACATTTCTGAATCAGTCAGATTGGATTGACTGCAAAGCAATTAAATTTATGCAAGAAAAAGAAAGCCACCATCATTCCTCAAAGAGAGGTCTTTAAGAGTCACTGTCACCACCACTGCAGCTGTTAAAGAAATTCTCCTCTTTAAATCGTGGCCAAAAAAAAAAAAAAAAAAAAGAGAGAGAGAGAGAGAGAAGAAAAGAAAATGACTTAGTTTTGCTTAATATTTTGCCCTCATAATTTGAATTATGGCACTCCCAATAGGTATAAAGTACACAAGAATTATTTCATCAAAAAATAGATATCTTGTAAGAGGAAAATTACAAATAAGTAAATACAGTTTCAGAAGGAGTTTCATCCAACTTAACAGATTGGTCTGCTTTCTCTTAGTCCTTCAAACCAGATAAAAGTAGGTCCTATTAGAGCAAGGTACTTTCAAAAAGTTATCATGTAAAGTCTTGGGTTTAAACCAAAACTGTATTTGGAAACATCACAAGCTAGTTATTATCTTCAGCCTTCTTATGATTCCCTGATATCCCTTGAACTAGTCTCTTGGGTTAGCCAACAGAGGACAATTTACCAAGATGATTCTTAAACATTGCTTCTAATTTTCTCATTCTTTTCCTCTCTTTTTGCACAAATTTTAACTTATTCTTTTAATCCTTACTAGTTATTATTTATTCTGTACAATCTCATATCAATTATACCCAGATATAACTATAACCTTAAATATTGTCAAATGGCTATTTTCTCACATCATTTTTACTATTTATTCTATAATCACTTAGTAATCTTCAAGTGAATTGAATATATATATATGTATATATATATGTATATATATATGTATATATATATATTTTTTCTCTATGAAAAGACAAAGATAAGGCATGACAATTCACACCTATTGAATTTTGGTAGTGGATTTCTGTTGAGATTGGGCTTGATGACTGATTGATGCTTGGGAAGGAATCTCAGCATCAGTTCTGATTAGGCAAAAATGATTGCATTTCATATGTTCCAACTAGTAGATTTACATAGTAGCATCAAATCTTTCTTTCAGCTTTATGGTTTAATTCACCATGGCCTGGTACAATTCTTTGTACAACACAAACATTCTATGAGTTATACACAGCTAATACTGTCCTAATATTTTCTTATCACACTGTCATATCTCCTGTGGTTTAAAGTTAATTCTTTTGACATTTTCTTAAAGTATTTAAAATGATCCAACACTCTTTTCTGAATACAAACCTAGATCTAACTGCTGATGCCTCCTACCTGTATCAATTCTGAATTGTTTTTGAGATGAAATATCCAATTCTTAAAAGTTTAAAGTATCATGAGGACTTTCTCTTCTTGCTTCCACTCTATAGAGCAGATGAATTTCACTTTAGCAACATATCTGAGTGAAATATACTTATCAGAGGATCAATCATGTCTCGATCACTATCAGCACCTGCCCAAAGCTGTTTTAAGACATTGACATTGGCATTTCAGATAGCCTTTAATAGAAAATTTTACTATCCATTTGAATACATTTTCTAAGTTCTATTCCAACATTAAGTAAGAGTATATAAAAAAAGCAAAGTGTCTGGACTTTATATCTCAGTTTTCTATATTGATTTCATAGAAAGATTCTTTAAGAATTAACCATTTAAACAGTGATTCTGCATCTTCCAGAAATTTTTAGTTAAACAGATATTACCTGAATAATTAAAAGTAATTTTAATATAATCTTATTGTTTTTAAGGATATTGTTTACTTAGTTGTTAAATGACATGGACAGTAAATTCACAGTCAAATTCTATGGAAAACATGTATCTTTATACATGAATTGGCATACGTTTGTTTGTGAGTGACACAATATTTGTTTGTCTTCTTTGTTCTTAATTTTCAGGAAATGTATATCCGTATTTATCACTTAATATTGGTAACTAGTTTAACATGGGAACTCCTATATCTGTGGCCTTTAATTTATTTTTTAACTTCACAACGTTTTCCCCTTTTATTTCATACTTAATTTCATTCAACCAAAATCTTATTGGAAGATGGTGGAGTATATGTCATAAGTAAATTAAGACGAAGAAATTAATGAACTGTGAAAAAGAAATAAGTGTAATATAATGCATACTATGTATTAACCGTAATAATAATTACCAATCTGTGAAACTTTATCCTCTTCTTTGAGGGAGGAGAGAGTCTTTGTCTCAAAGGTTAAAAATTATAATTAGTAATAATTACTGATTTTTATGTTGATAATTAATATTTGGGAAAATGGAAACTAGCTGCCTTTGCCAATATATTTATTAAATAAAGACTTTTGTGGAGAAAAAAATCAGGGCTGCCTGTAGAGAGTTGAGTTTGTAGTGTGAATGTCACATAAATATTTAACAAAAGGAAACCGGAGGTCTCCCATGAACATACATCTGCTACTGAAGAGCTACAACTCACATATCACAGATCTTTTTCCTGACATATGGCATGTCAGGAAGGAATGTTTTTTAAAAAAAGAAAAAAAATGTAAACTCCTAACAAACACATTTAAATTGTGTGTACATAATAACACAAGTATGACCCATTAAAGAATTCTAGAAAAATATCTGGAGCACACATGGAATAAGACAGCTATTAGGTTGCTAAAAGATTAAGCAGATTTACAATATCTCCATTATTCCCCCCCATGTTAATATCAGGGCCTCTAGGAGTGATTAATATTAATGACATTAAAAAGAAAACAAGTGTGTGTCTTTCTTTGAAAAAATCAGATTTTGCACATAATTTTTGAATTGACTCAAAGTGTAAGGGTATGTAAGTACGAAATGTTATTTTAGGCAAGACTTAAGAATGCTTGAAATAAATCCAAACAAAAAATGGAAAGTATTAAAAGATTGCTGCTACTCTCATAGTCACGCAAACAGCAGCTAAGCATTTCTTTTCATAAATCAGATTTCCTAACATTTTTTACAACAGTCTTATAAAGAAGAAAGCAAAAGTCAATTAAAAACTTGAAGTGCAAAGAGATAATCTGAGAAATGCAACTTTGAAAACAATTATGCCTTAGAAATCTATTTACAACCACTATAAACTTAGAATATTTACATAGTTTTTCTGTCTCTCTGTCACCCTCTCTCTCTCTCTATTCCTCTTCCTTCTCTCCCTATCTATCCAGACTCCCTGCTGTGTTCCAGAAGGATTTAAGATACCTTATATGGAAATACATGAAATTTAGCAAGATAACTGTCAGGGTCTAACCAGGAAAACAGAAACTGCTTTAATCATGTTTAGTAAGTTTAATAAAGTGGGTTTAATAGAAAAAAAATTATTTACACAGGCGATAGAGTGGGGGAGAGGGCAAATAGGGGGCAGTGAGGCAACAGGGACATGAGCAACAGCAGGAGGCAGCTGCCATCTCTTGGCTGAAGGCACAAGGAGACCAGGATGCATTAGTGGAACCTGAGGACTGGAGTTCCCACAGGAGCTACAGCCACTGCAGGCCTGTGGTAGGAATCCGGGCCTTGGGAAAATGCAGTTGCTGACTGCATCTCTTGGCGGGGGTGGGGGGGGGAGCAGGGGGAAGAGGGAGAGAGAGGGGGTCAGGAGGGGGGAGAGAGAGAGAGAGACTGGCTTCTCCAAGCCTTCCTCTGGACTCCAGCCTTCCAAAAGTGCCTCTTACTTTTGGAACATAATGGGAAGCACAATGTGGAACACAATGGGAAGCACAGTGGGGAACACAATGGGAAGCACAATGGGAACCAGCTGAAGGTTGTTGGGAAATGAAGCAGAAGGCAGAGCAGAGGAAGATGACAATGTGTATGCATGACAGCCCCAGGACCGTAATATAAATTAGAAGTGGGTAAGAGAGAGAATTACAAAGGAAAACATGATGTTTCATGAGTCTATTTCTCAAAATATTTTAAAATCTAAACTAATGCCATTGCATAAGAAACATTTCAGGGAAAATTTCCCAAGGGGAAAATACACCTAATGTCTGGGTGAGCTGTTCTCTGATCATTCAGAATTGAGATTAACACAGGAACAGACTTAGGAAAGGGAATAGGGAACAGATTCATCAGCTACTGTTCAATTATGATGAACTTTTGACAGACATTAAGTAAGAGTAGCTCAACATTAAACTTCCAAGTATATAGAGCTATATATAGCTGTTCAGTTTTATTGGTCAAGTCTGAAGACTTTGTGCTTTGACAAGCAGATGACCTGGATTAAGAGCCGATCACGTATTATGTAATTATGTGATATCAGAGCATGATGACCCAAAGGGGGGAAATAGTGGCATATGGTTAATAGTTTATCCAGGTTACTATGCTAAGAATTCAAAGGTATTAATAAGTAATAGCAATTTCATTCATATTTACAATGACAAAAATATCCCATTAGTATTGAATGTAATTTATTCAGCGATCCTTGGCTTTTGTTTTCTTTATTAATTAGCTGAAATATGCCTTTTTTCTTTTCTATGACATTTTATTGTTTTCCAGAGATTTTAATTAATTAATGTGTAGACCAGGGCTACATAACTCTCTGGTGTCTAATATAAACAATGACATTACGTTCTCATAATGTCATTACTGAAGGTTACTCATCATAGCTAAAGTCTACTAGGAAACTATGATTGACCACAACATTAAAAAAAAGAGAGAGACTTGAACTTTAAAGGTCAATGCCCAAGTATATACAATTTTCTCTTGGAAAGTTGTTTGCACACTGTGTGAATATTATTTGACAACTCTCACAAAATGCATTTTGTTTTTGGTGTTACATATAAAACTCTATGTCCTACCATTTACTAAGAATGTAAAAACAGCTGATAAAATGTACCTGAACAATCTAATTAGTGTGGCTATTTTCTTTGCTCCCTAGAACATAACAATTCATTCCCCTTTGTACAATCATGCCAAGTTCAGTAACTAAGATCAAATGATAGTTACTGAAAAATACAAGAGTTATCTTGGAATACTATTACTCATTATTGGAAATAATAATGTTTTTTAATAAGAGATAGCAAAAGTTCAGGGATTTATAATATTAAACAAAACCAGCTTTGATTGCTCTTTTACTTCCCGTAAGTTATCTTGTCCACATACTTTTCAAATAAGAGGCAGCAGAAGGCTGTAGTTAGGAATTTTGACTCAGAAGTCCATCTGCTAGAACTGAATCCAGCTTGGAGCCACGTAGCAGCTATATAATTTTGGGAAACTTACTGTTTCTCTGGACTCAGTTTCCTTATCTATAAAATAGGGGCTATAATAGCACTGTCCTCAATAGATTCCTATGATGTAGTGAATGAATTAAAACTCATAATTTGTAATTTAATTAAAACAAGGTCTGTCACACACTAAGTGCCATAGAATTGCTGTTAAATTACTAAACAAAACCTTCAGTATATATATGTTTAAAATGTACAGTAAAATTATCTGCTTATTTATAATGTATAAACTTATAGCACTTTGTACAATTCTGATCAGGATAAAGTGCTTCAAGGCATAACTTACTATTCACTCTGTTTTCATATTTATAATAAACCATCATTTGACCTATAGGTATTCCCCTGTGAGCAATGCCATTTATCATGTCAGATGAAAGCAAAAATTATTGAGTTTTCTTTACTATGTTTTAACTGTGTCCACTCTCACTACTGAATTCAGTTTGAGCCAAAAAAGAGAGGGAGAGAGTCAAAGTAGATGTTTGTAGCTCTCTGTATTCATGGAGTTAGAAAAAAAATATGCGTCTTAAGACAAAAACACAGCTGAAGTATGGTTATGCCTAAATGCCTCAAATATAAACTCTTTCTTAAGTACTTAAATAAGTCCTACATCTGGCTGGCCATTTATTATTCATTCTACTTCCTAGGGGGAATATTGCAAATGACAAAGCATATGTTGATTTGGGATCATTTCAATAAAAACTCTTCCTTATGCAAATATTTATCTTAAATTCCTTAAAGCTATTAATGAAGGCAAAGATTTGGAACAGACAATAGAATATTGCTAACACTGAGGACATAGGAGGCCTAGATTTTCAAGGACAAAATGAGATTTCTATTGTGTAATAGTTAAGAAGGTCGTCGTACTGTTTAAATCTTGTTAAAGTATGCATGTGTTCTTTTATAAGCAGAAAAATACTATAGATAGGGAGAGAGTCAAACAAAAGTTGAATGTGTTTCTATAATAGTCATAGCAGAGTTAAGATTTTTACTGTATTAAATGCTTTCTACACATTGTCTAATTAAATCTCAGCAACAGCCATAAAATAGGTTGTATTTTTCTCAATTCACAGAAAAGAAAATTGAAGCTTAGGAGTATTAAGTACCTAAAATGATTTTACTTAGTATTATGTTTGCTTATTATATGTCTTTCTCACTAGAATGCAGTCTCTGTTAAACTAAGTTTGACCTAATGATTTCTTCAGACATAGTGAACTGTAGTCTAACTTGATGGTCAAACAGACTGTACCATACCTACTCTTTGCAACAAGTAGCCAGTGTCAGCCAACTACAGGAAACCAATTGTCCTGGACCTCACTTCTGTTTTCTGTAGTTACTTTCCCTTTTTGATCTCTATTTCTTAGCCGACGACACAGCAGCCTTGGAGTCTTCTGGTGGCCACAGATCCACAAATTATTTTTTGCTTTATTAAACTCTGTTAAATTTAACTTGTCTAAAGTTTATCTTTTAACATCTCCAAGGAGGCAAAAAGCCTGCTGTCTTTTCACAACCTCATGCCTAGAATAACTTCTTGCACTTGAGTATTTATTGAACAGATGAATACCAAATTCGTGAGCTTGCTAAGATCCCACAACTAGTAATGTTTTAGACCAGGTGCAAATTCAAATCACCCTAGATGATTTTTCTTTCTTGTCAATATATTCTTTTTTGACAGTATATTAAAAAGTGAAGAGGCATGGAAAAACATTGTCAGGAATGCCCAGCCAGAATCTGAAATTGAAATCCCTTTTATCAAATTGTGTTCAAAGCAACAATGACTTCCTAACTCTACTAATAATTTTCTCAAAAACAACTGCATGGTTTTGGGCAAGGTACTTAATTTAACTTCATACAATAGAGCAAAACCTCATATTGGTGGGATGAGGATTAAATAGTGATTATTTATAAAGCTCTTAGAATAGTATCTGGCAACTAATAAGCAAATGTTATTAAAATCTTAGCGATTGTTTTCAGTATTGTTTTATTAAATTCATTTTTCAGTCAGCTTTCTTTCCTTTTCCAAGTTTGTGCTTGGGAAACACTGGAAAAATAAATATGTCCAATTGGTAATCTTTTAGAAGAGAATAAATTTGCTTCATCCTGTTCATGCATATCAAAAATAGGCAGGCAAGAAAAGTAGAAATAAAAGACACAATTAATTTTTAAACTCTTTTTTTAGTAGAAAAAAAAATCAAATTCTCCCTAAATAGTGCATGTTTCTGCTCCAACTCTTGGCTATGTTTCTGTACATCTCAAATGATCAGAAACTAAGAAAAAATAAATAAATAAATAAAATTCACAATTTGTATTATTTCTCATCTAGGGGCAACTTCTATTAACGTATTATGATGTAATCACTGAGAGTCATCTATGATATTTATGCGTGTATGTATCTATCAATCTATCTTCTTTATAAAAATATATTACATGCATGGTCATATGAACCTACAAATACATATGTATGTGTTCTCCAATTGCTAGGTATTATTCTTCCAACTAATATCCTACTGTTGGTTATTAATGCTTTACCAAACTTTCCCTATCACAAACATTCAAGAATAGAAATTATTTTTGGCTTATTTTTCTGGATCCCTGGGAGGCGGACTTTGGCCAAGTTTCCAATTGCTAGTTCAAAGAGTAGGAATGACTAAACAACAAAATCAAATTCTCTTGATCACGTGAGGTAATGTTCAAAGGAATGAAAATCTAAAATTCATCTCCCTGATTTTGTATTCTGCTCAGTCTCAGCCAAAGACATTCTCAATTTCTGGATAGATGTGAGCACCTTTAAGCATCTGTAGCCTGGGCTCTCTTCCATGGAAATCACTGCGGTTCTTTCAGTATCTCAGAGTCCTAATTAGTCTCTCATGTGCCTCACTTTTAAAGGAGCTCAAGAGTTAGTAGGATAAATAAGATGATCACAGCACTGGCCCCTCACACACAAAATTTAAATAAATAAATATCCAATCCTAGCTCTTAAAGCAATTATTTCAGGCAAATACAAGATTTCAGAATGATTCCAAAATATAAAGTGAAGAAGATTCTGTAGCGTCTCTACTGAAGGTTAAGGAGAGTAGATGGAGAAAGTGTGTTTTTGCCTCAAAAGATGCCATTTTCTCTGTACCAGTTATTCAGAGTTCACAACTTAAAACCTTAGAGTTAATCGGGAGACTCTTCTTTCAAGTGGTCCATTTGACATTGTGCATTTTCTTTGGGGGGAAAAACCATTAATTCATACTGTCCTTTTTTCTCAGAGAATGGCATTTTGTCCCAGCCTGTGTGAAATGCGCCCATCCAGCACATTCAAACTCTCCTACTTAACGTGTCCTTTCTGTGTTGAGCATGGCCTCTAGGGGTGACAGGCCTTCAGGTGATACCTCCCTCCCACTTTTTCACATTTGTTTCAGGTGAATGTCTGTCCTCAGGAGATTTCTGAACTGAGGCTGGAGCTGATGCCCTGAAACTTGGGTCCCCTAGTTCAGGTCAGAACAAGTAACACTGTGTGTGCTTCCCAAAATATCATGTTTCTTCACCTTTTCTTGTTCTCCTACACTTTTTTTTTTTTTTGCGTGTGTTATTTATTTGTTTGACAGATAAAATTGTATGTATTTATGGTTTACAGAAAATACTAAAAGAGTGGAAGTTTAGTATTCTCACCACAAAAAAGATAACCAAGTGAGATAATGCATATGTCAATTAGCTAGATTTAGTCATTCCACAGTGTACATATAATTCTTCGGGCTTGTGTAGCTTTACAGATTGAGTAGCACTCTATCTGTCACATCATTTTCTAGCAGTAGTGGGTTATGCCTCTAGAATTCTATTCCTATACTTTTTATCAATTTTAGGAAGGCTCATTTCAGTGGGTACAAGTTCTAGTTGTATCCTTTCCATCGTTAGTGCACTTGGGCTAGAGCTGATTGCTGGGTCAGAATGCTTGCTTCATTTTTTTTTCTCTATTCCCCCTCTCAATACCTGCCCTGCCCCTTACTTCTATAATCTCTTATATGTTGTCTTATGTTGTCTCCCATACAGTAAATAGTGAAAATTAGTTTAGGGACGTTCACATCCACCCACTGTTCAAGTAAATCTTGTCCATCTTCAAGTTCCTAATTTGCAAGAATCACATCCAGGAGGTATCCTCTCATCAGGACATTACGAAGGTCTGGAACCATCTGTCATTGTCCTTCCTTCTCCACCCTCTGTGCTTTGACATATCTCTTTTACTTGAGCCTCTTTTAGACAGCTAATTTAATAAATCTCTTAGGCACAGACAATGTCTGTGGCTGAACCTATATCTATTATATCATCTTGGAAACCACCTTTTAATCTTTTGAATATTTTGTTCCAGTGTCCCTGGTCTTTTCATGTCAAGTCAATGAATTATTTTTTGTAATTATGTGGCCTAGATGTCTCAGTATTTAAAGAGATAGTTTCCTAATTGCTCTTACCATAGAGATATCAGAGGCATTTCTCCATCATTTCCTGGATCTTAGCATGCTGTGGGAAAATTTCAATCTGTTCTTTCAGAATAACATGATCTGGTAACAACTAACACATTTTCTTCCTTTATTTTTCTCTTTAAGAGGATCAGTTGTAGAAATATCAACTTTTCCCTTTAACATATCATTTTTCCAGTTTATTTCCCTAATTTAAACTTTGGATGTCAATCTTTATCCGAATGAGAGCTCTCTTTTTTTCCAGGTGAATCACCCTGTCTTCCTTTCGTTATTATTTATTTACTTATTTATTTATTATTTGTTAGCGGCTCCTTTCATATTGAAGCATATTTTACAAACCTCTGCATTTTTTCTTTGAAGAAATCTGACTTCCAGTCACAGTGTTTCACCAAAGCCCTGTTTAATTCTTTTGTATACTTGGGTTTGGATAATTTCTCTTAGTCCTATTTAAACCCAAGAAGAGGTATATTCCCTTTACAATATAGGCCTATATTGCTTTCATCTGTTGATAAAAACTACCATGGTTCTCTGAATAAAGCAGAAATTTACATCTCTGATTCCCAGAATGTTATCAGAATTTATGTAATTAAAAAATCCAGGACCAACTTGAGACCATGTGGTAGAAGGTGAGCCTTAAAATTCTATGGATGAGACACACAAATTTAAGTCCTTACATTTCTCTTTAGATTAAAATGTAGAATGAAATTTAGAGTAGCTATTCTCACATTGCCTGCCAAGTCTGGCACTAATAATTGCAGCAAGAACTTTACTGACAGTACCCTAAAGCTCATGTGGAAATTGGGTACAGTATAAAATCTTGGCCTGCACAATCTGGGGACATGGTATTGCATTGCTGTGCTGGCTGGAGTGCGGGGTGCAGGGGCTACTAGGGATGCCACGTTTTGTTTCCTACCATAATAGTTCTTATTCTTTGGGTCAGTAAACAAACATGGACATTCTGTTAGTTATTATGTATATCTACTAACACTATACATTGTGGGTAATTCATTTTCCTCAGTAACATAGTGCTCAATGTAGAGGTATTGCAAATATTTCATTTATATAATTTAAATGGTATCATTTCTAACTTTATGCTCTAATTGTTTACAAATACATCACACTATGCTTGATTTTCATATTAGTATTGTATCCCCAACCTTTCTAATTTATTAATTCTAATAGTAAAATTATAATCATAGAAAAGTGGTATAAGAATACACTCTGTTGATTCCTTTAGATTTTTTACTTATATAGACATGTTGACTATAAATAATGACTTTTATTTCTTCCCTTCCTTATTTTATTTTACTGGCTAAGATATCCAGAACAATGATGAATAGAAATGGTGGCAGTGGGTATCCTTGTCTCATTTCTAAATTTGAGGTGTGAGGGATACTTCCAATATCTCATAAATATGTATGTGTGTTAGTTATTGAGAATAAACTTACAAGTATGAATGTTTTCTATAGGGTTTTGTAGATGCATGATTCCTGGCTTGTTACTTTTTCTATCATATATTTATTAATTATTTTAATAATTTATTTTATTTTATTTATTTCTATCCACTTCCTTTAGCTTAATTGGTTGTTCTTTTCTAATTTATAAGATTGATACTTAGATCATTGTTTTTTTTAAACATATGCCTAGAAAGTTCTAAATTACCTCTGATAATCACATCTCACAAGTTTCCTTAGTTCGCATTTTTATTATCTTGCTCCTATTGTTTTATTTAATTCAATTGGTTTACAAATATTCTCTGTATTATTTGCATCCTTAGAAATTTATTGAGACTCTTGCTTCCAGCATTTTCATAAATGCTCCATCTGCATTTGAAAATTATGATTTTGCTACAATTATTGGACATGATATTCTAAATATGTCAATTAAGACTAGTTCGTTAATGTTATTATTCAAATTTCCTATATATTCACTAATTTATTTTTTTCTACATGTTCTATCAGTAATTTGAAATATCTATTCAAAGTTTTCACAATAATTGTTGACTTTTCTATTTGTTTTTATAATTACATTGAATTTTTGTTTAATATATTCTGTGACTATATATAATACATATATATATACTATATATATGTATTAGCTGACATCAGATTTAGAGTTTTATATCTTTTTAGTGGATTGACCAATTTTATCATTGTTAGATCCATTACTGTCTCTAGTAATGTTTCTTACCCTAAAGTCTTTGTCTGATATTAGATAGCTATTCAAGCTTCAGTAGATATTGTTAGTGTTTGGATGGCAAATTTTTAAGTCTTCGTAAAATTGTAATCTCCATGTTCTTAGATTTATTGTGCATCTCTTGTAAGCAGCATATAGCTGTTTTTAATTTGTCAATGCAATCTGAAAATCTTGCCTTTTCACTGAACTTTTTAATTTACTTACTTGTAATGCAATAAGTAATACATTTAGTCTTACAGCTACTGTCTTACTATTTTTATCTCCTTACATCATTTTTTTCTTTGAAATTTTTTTTCTCCTTTTGCTCCTCATCTTGGATTAGTAATTGATTTTATTTTAATTACCTTGTTTCTCTCCTCCTGAATAGCTATTCATTACATACTCTTTCTATTTTTGTTTTGATGGTTACCTTCGGGACAGCAATATACATCCTTCTCTTACTACAGTGTTATGTATGTTGGTAGTTTCATCATTCCAAGACAATGCAAGGGCATTAGATCACTTAGATCTCCTTTTACTTCTCCTTTGCCTTTTGGGCTTTTTTCATAAAGATGTTTGAACACTTAGATTATTATTGTTTTGTACAATCAACATTAATTCATATCTGCCTATCAATTTCTCTTTGTTCATGTTTTGTATTCCTTCCTGAACTTTTATGCTTCTGTTACAGGTGATTTTACCCTCTGCCTGAAGAGCTCTTTTAGAAGAATTCTGCTAAAACCAGATTTTCTGTTTGTTTGTTTGTTTTTTACCTGGAACTATTTTTACTTTGTCTTCAATATTTTATCACAATGGTAATGTTTTAATAACATAGTATATGAGATAGATTAACTCTTTTCAAATATCTGAAAACATCTGCAATAAATTTTTACATGTGATTACTTTAAATAAATAGTCTATTTTAATGCTGATCTGCCCATTTTGCAAGACACAATCCTTTCCTGGAACATTTCCATGAAATCTCAAATGCTTAACTGCTAAAAAGAACAGATAAATCCTGTTGCTAAAATACTCACTATTCACTCATTGGAAGAAAATTATATCATTCCATTCCTCTACTGAAATCAAAAGAGAAAATTTATATTCAGGTACGAAGAACAAAATTGTTCCTTATATTACATATGGATATTTCATCATATTCCTTAGAACAACATTTCATAGAATTAACATGAAAAAATCACATAGTCTGAAAAAATAGTTTGGTTTCTACATAGTGATATGACACTTGTTTGGAAAGGCCCAAATTAAAACAGCAACCTACGCATGCATGACACATTTAATCAGAAACATGCTTAACCTTCACTTACTCTGATCAGACACAGAAAAGCAGACTCAGAACTAAAGTTGAAGATTTCTGACACAGTTTACACAGTTGAACTCCTGACTTAAATTCTTCCTAACAGACTTTATCAACAAGTATGTGAGGCCGAGGACTTTTACCAAGGAAAACCCTGATCAGAGGGCATTTCACACTCACCAGGTCTTACCTTAAACAAAACTCAAACATAGAGGCAACTTGCTCTAATCATTTCTCCTGGATCTTACATAACGTCATAAAATATCACTTGTTACATCAGCAATCAAACGTATTTTGATTCAAAATGTTCCCCAGTCTTTAGTAAAAACAATTTAACACAAAATTTTTATATTATTTTTAGTAGTTAGTTGAAATAGCAGCAGGTGTGACATTATATTTTTCTTTTAAAATCAGATGTTCTGTCGGGTCTTGTGTTCAAACCTTAGTGGATGGCACAGAATTTCCGTCTTGATAACAGAAGCATCTATACCTTCACTTTGTAGATTCAAAGCTGACCATTACCTTAGGAATCCTCTGCAGCTTCAGCTGCCCGAATGGTCTCAAGAAACCACTCTGGTCATAGCGGGAGCTTAATATTTCTTTGAGGATCCTGAAAAACTGTTGAAAGATTTTTGGCTTTGTGAGCACAGGGACCCAAGAGTACAATGTTTTCAAAATCTCTAAGTGTTCTTATTATCTCCTTTTCATGTTCCTTTAGAAACATGGGGTTCTGGTCTCTGATCAGAACTTCTTATGAAGGGCTAGCTGTTATCTAAACTGAGAATAGCTCACTAGCACCGATCAATTCATGCTGATCACAAAAGTGTCTGCATCATTTATGGAGGCCATATCTGAATAAACCATGTTCCATTGAGAATATTGTGTCTGGAGCAGTTTCTCCCAGTAACAAGCTAATGATATTTATCTCAGATACAGCAGCAATACAACAATTTCCACCTGACTCCTTTAGGAAGCTGAGAGAAACTGCTGGCTATAGAGGGCTGGAGGTAAATAAGTGATGAATCTCTATGGTGCACAGCTATCCCCTACTTTCTCATACAAAAATTGTAAGACTGGATCAAAATGCTTATCAAATTCACAGATTCATGAATTTCCACATTTGCCGGCTTTACTCAAACAGAATTTGGCAGTTTGCGTATGCAAACTAGGCTGCTTCTCACAGTGCACAATTTCTGCTGATAAAGCATCTATTAATATTTCATAAGCTACCTCATGTTGAACAGACCATTTCTCCAGAGACAAGTTGATCAATATAGATGATGTTTCTATCCTTGAAGAACCTGAGTTCTAGCCAAATATTCATCTCCGAATGCTTGTTCCATATCAAACAGCTAATCCCCAACAGCATATAGCAAACAGCTATTGTTTTCATCCATTAGAATCTGAAACACTTTGCTATCATGACCTACACAAAAGACAGACAGGCCAAGCTCTGGAAGCCTAATCCCTGTAACCAATAATCCACCCCACAACATCCCTACTCACCACTATTGGATACTTATGACATACGCCTTTAGTTGGTCTTCTTTGAGTGGACTGATGGGCTCTCCATGTGGCAAGTAGGAAAAGCGGAGATAGATGGCGTTTAGTCTTTTTGAGTACTTATGACACTGGTACACTGGAGTGGGCAAGGAACAGGGATCTGTGGCTTGAAAAAGTAGAGGACACAATCCTAAAGCTTGTGCTGGTGCTAGTACTAGTGACACTGAGGTTATCTGATCAATGTAAGAGGAGGAAAAGTAAAGATAAATGGTTGAATTGCATGGGTGGCTTATTGTAGCAAGACCTGAGTCTGAAAGTGAGAATCAGGATTCAGAGGCCATTCTGCTTGATGAGTCTTCAATTCCTATCATTTCACCAGCCAAAGTGATCTCCCTAAAGAAAGTTTGCCAGTGAGGATAGTATTCCCTTTCCTATAGAAGGTGATGGAGAAAGAAGTCTCCTCCAGGAGGTGATTGAAAAGAGATGTTGTGCTTACGGAAATAGGGGACAGGGACACAATGTCTTTTTTCAGAGAGAGCAACTGGATGGGGACTCTCTGTGCTATCTTGTCTAGGGCCAGAACCTAGCCTAGATGTTCCCTCTGTGGGCAGTGCATTAGGACAGGTGCACTGAGGGCTAAGACAGTGCTATGAGGAGTAAGGCAGTCTCCGCTCACCAAGTGTAGCCTCTGCTGCTAACTACTTCACATGGGAAAAATGTCAGTGCTGTTGTCAACAGCCCCCAGCCATCCACAGCTTCCCTTCACACTCTGTTGGACCGCATGTGGACAAAATCTTAGGTTGTTTGTTATTTTCTTTCATCATTTTGAAACATCAATTTTAATTTCTCTCCTTCTATTGTTTCTATTGAAATGTCAGCAGTCAGTCTTATTATTAGCCCATTCAAGATAATGGCTACTTTAAGATTTTTCTTTTGGTTTTTGATTTTCAGTTTTATACTAAGATGTGGCTATGTATGGTTTTCTTGCATTTATCTTGTTGTTTATAGAGCCTCTTGACTCTGTGGTTTGACAGTCTTATTTAGTTTTCGGAATATTTTTGGCCAGTAATTTTTCAAGAATTCTCTCTACCCCACCATTTTTCTCATCTTTTTCTGGGATTCCAGTTACCTATATGCCAGAATTTTTCACTATGATTGAAATATATGATATACTCTTGTATTTGTTTTTAATTTTTTTCTCACCTTTCTTCACATTGAACTATTTCTACTGACCAGTTTTCTGGTTTATTAACCCTCTTTCTGCAGTATCTATTTGGCTATAAGCTCCATCTATTAAGTTCTTTTTTTGACATTATTATATTTTTCAATTCTAGAATTTGTATTTGTTTCTATTTAATAGTCTCAAGTTTCCAGGTGGAATTCTCTAGTTTGTTAAAATATCTTGTCTAGGATAAATTATTTTTTCTAAAAGTCATGTTTGAAAACTATATCATACCTTTCCAATGACATCTATTTTCAGTTGTTTCTTTCTTTTTTTTTTTTTGATTGATTGATTTTCCTGATATATCTGTAATTGCTGATTTAATGACTATTGCATAAAAATTATTTATTCTCTGGGTGTTATTATTTTATTACAGGAAAGATTTAGTTGGTTTGGCATTCCTTTAGAGCGGGATCAGATTACCATCAAATGACTGAAGTTGTATTTTGGCACTTGTGAAGAGTGATCCTGTCTGCCTTTACTCCTCTAGGGAAGTCCCACAGAAGTCTCAGCTGAAGGCCTGGGTTGTGTTCCAGTTACCTTTCTTCTTGCTAAAAGAACCCCTGAGCTCCAGTTTTTGTCTCCCTAGCACTATGTTACTGCTAAAGTTTGCTTAGCTTTATTATTATTATTATTATTATTATTATTATTATTATTATTATTATTATTATCATTTCTATTATTATTTTACCTCTCCTGCTTCAAGCTTGACTCCTTGGCCACTTATCACATGCAGCATAGGGATTAGGAAGCACTTCCAGAAAAAGCAGTGCAGAATGTCATGTTTGTTTCTTCATAGTTTTGTTTTCTCTGTAATATTGGCCTTTTAATTCCTGGCTACCTTATAGTTCTCATCTCCATTTTTTGCCTATTTACTATCCTCAGGTTTCCAAAAGCATTCATCCACTGTGTAAAAGCCTGTACTACTTACATATGTGCAAATACTTCAGGTTGGAAGTTAATGAAAAATTTTAGGCTTCCCTAATGTGGTCTCCTATCTCCCCAACTTAGCCCCACAAGTTCTGTCTGCCTTTGTAGCTCTTCTAATGTTTCCTAACAGCTATTTTATACAGCTTTCATAGTTATTCTCAGTAGTAGGATTTGTCTCTTACAACTTACTCTATCACATCTGGAAAGGTAAGACACAAAATGAATTTATCTTGTCTTCTGGGCCCTTCTAGGATGTATAGTGAAGGTGTGTCTGAGTGAGATGTTATTTTGTTTGCTTATATGCAAGATCAAGAAAGTCATTAATTTTTTCAACAAATATTTATTGAGGGACTATTTACAGACTGAGGACTCCTAAATGCTGGAAATACAGAAGTGAGCAAAGTAAGCAAATAACTCTGCCAACATGGAACTTAAAGAAATAGGACAGTAACAGTAGAACACAAAAGAGAGTCAGATTTTTAGGAACTTTTTAGAGGAATTTTGTAAACTGATTATAAATGTATGGTACTAGGCTAAATATGTTGCCTGTAAGAACTGAGAAAAAAAACCTATGAGCATCCAGCTATGTGCTTTCATGAGTATCTGCCACAGCAGTCATATTTCTTCTGGAATCATGGTATTTGATTTCACAATTTTCTTGCTGGCTCAAATACAGAATTGGCTGTTTGGATTTAGGTTCTCGGGTTCACTCTGCTCAGACTAGGTGTTTTGTGCTATACTTCAACTTGCCTTCCACTCTGCTTTCATTACCTGGGCTAATTTCTAGTGATCTACATGTATCTTCTAAGCATTGGAACTTGGCTGTGCTGTCACCTTATGTAACCACCATGTAGTTAATCTGTGAAACAGAGGATATATAGGGAAGCACTTTTTTTTTTTTTTTTTGGTTATTGGCAGGTACAGGGAGGCACTTCTTAAATTAAGATCCACGAACCTTTGAGTGTAAATTGTGTGTGCTTTATGTGGTTCTTAGCCTTATGAAGTACACAAACAATATCCATGTTTACATGCGTATGTTAGTAGATTTACTTTTTTGGGGGTAATGGACCTGTATTTTTCATAATCTAGGAATCAGGATTGTTTATAAAAGTAACCTAGGAATCTTTTGCGATATCTCCCTTGCCCACAACTATGTTTCATTCTAAATCCTGAGTGGCTTTCAGACCTATTCACTTTTCTATGTCTCTGTTGCCATCACCCAAGTCCAAGCCACCATTACCTCACCCATAGAAAACTGCAATAGACACACTGAGCTCCTGAACTCCACTCACTAACAAACCATCAGAGTATTTTATTAATCCAAATTATCAAGTTGCTTGCTTCCCTTCTTGAAAGTTTTCAGTAGCTTCTCATGTCATTTTAAAAAATGCATTTAGAATAATGTAAACTTAAAATAATGTTAAGTCCTTAGCACTGCCCAGCAGTCCAGCTAGTGAGACTATAAAATTCTTTGGCTGAGAAAACATCCTCTGGAGACTCTTCAAATCCTCGCTCTCCTCCTTATTAACTATGTAACTTTGGGCAAGTTATTAAACTCTCTGTGCCAAACATTTTCTTCTATACAATGGGGATAAAATTTTATCTACATTATGGGGTTGTTGTGAAGATTAAATACATTTAAATAATAAATTTAGAACAGTGCCTAGAAAGCTCAATAAATATCTCAAAAGGTGTTAAGCTGTCATGATATAACCCCTGCCTTTATCTTCATATTCCCCTCAGCATATCATCCCAACTCCCCTACCTGCCAATCGTGTTTTAACTCCAGCCCTACTGGCCTAGTTATAGCTCAACGAACACCTCGAGGTCATTATTCCATATGGTCTGTGCACCTACAGTGTCCTAAGATCTTCACACCTACTGTTTCTGCTTTACTTCTGGAATTTAGCTTTGCTGTCTGATTTCAGAGAAGTTAGGTCTTATTAGGAATCACTTTCATCATACTCATTACAATTCATTACAAAGACATGATTATAATTATTTCAAATAGTTATTTTTGGCTTGACTCCTCTTTAGATTGAATGTTTTATAGTGAGATCTTTGAACCAATTTTCTTCATCTCCCTGTCACAAATACCTATAAAAAAGTACAGTACTTATGACCTGCCCAATATCTTTTGTTAAATTATTATGCTGAAAGAATAAAAGGGATCCTGAACTCCCCGTAGTAATAAAAATCCACCAATGTAGGGAGATGTAAAGCTGATAGTTATGTATTTGAGGTCCTGGTGGGACATCTGTGGATTGCTCAGGAGAAATGAGACATTTTTTAATGTAAAGACAACTTTAACAGTAAGTTCCAGAAATAAAAAAGACTCAACAGCTTGGATTAATACCAAGGCAAATCTAGCTAAAATAAATATCAAGCACAATTTTGTCAAGACTGAACTGTACCTAATATGGGTATTTTGTTCAACATGGTTAAAAGAATGATTTTTTTTCCCTCCTGGGTTATCTTGGAGAATACCCTGTGTCGTCAGTTTTTCTCTTGTCCGTTTCCCTTTCTACCTACCAGCACCCCACAAAGATGGTTTTAACAATATTAAGCCAATCTCTTTCCCCTAAAGAGGCTCAAAGCCATAAAAACCACAAATAGGCATGTATGTCTTTGAAGATGAAGGTTTGCCAAAGGAAAATATTTGTGCCAAATCAAACTTTCAACTCTAATGCTTTCACACTTAAAACATTGCAGTTTCACGGTAATGTGGCATCCAAGAAAACCACAACATTAAAAAAAATCTCAACACTTCATAATGTTAAAGGATAAATAAATGAAACATAACATTTTGATTAAAGTGGAAATCAAATAAAACAACAGTACAATTTATCATCTTACTATTCTTTTTTTAAATTTAGAAATTTAAAAATCTTTTTAAATCTAAGTAAAACTAAAATGTGAAATATCATAATGTATGGTATAGAATTGATTTTAAAATGATAATGCTAAAAGTTGAATATACACAAGAAATATTATAAAGGTTCTTTGAAGGGAACATGATTTCAAAGCTGAAAATAAACATTGGTTTTGTGAAATTGAAGAATATAACATAATCAAACTTTCTGCAGTCTGTTTTGGCTTAATGGTAAACAAAAATTATCCTGATTTTTAAAATTTTATTTTATTAAAGACTTTATCTTTTAGAGTGCTTTTGGGTTCACAGCTAAATGGAGAGGAACATACAGAGATTTCTCATATACCTCCCTGTCCCCACACATGCACAGCCTCCCCAACTATCAATATCCTCCGCCAGAGTGGTACATTTGTTGCAATTGATGAACTTATATCGACACATTATAATCACCCAAAGTCCATAGTTTACATTAGGGTTCACTCTTGGTGTACATTTTATAGGTTTGGACAAATGTAAAATGACATGTATCCATCAATATAGTATCATACAGAGTAGTTTCACTGCCCTAAAAATCCTCTGTGCTCCGTCTGTTTATTCATCCCTCCTCCTCCCACCCAACCCCTGGTAACTACTGATCTTTTCATTGTCTCCATAGTTTTTACTTTTCTGGAATGTTGTGTAGTTGTAATGATACAATGTGTAGTCTTTTTAGATTGGCTTCTTTCACTTAGTAATGTGCATGCAAGTTTCCTCTACATATTTTCATGGCTTGATAGCTCATTTCTTTTTAGCACTGAATAATATTTCATTGTCTGAATGTGCCACAGTGTATCCATTCACTTACTGATGGACATCTTGGTTACTTCCAAGTTTTGGCTATTATATAAATAAGCTGCCATAAACATCCATGTACAGATTTTTGGATAGACATAAGTTTTCAACTCCTTTGGGTAAATACCAAGGGGCACGATTGATGGATTGTATGGTGAGTATGTCTAGTTTTCTAAGAAACTGCTAAACTGCCTTCCAAAGTGGCTGTACCATTTTGCATTCCCACCAGCAATAAATAAGAGTTCCTGTTGCTGTATATTCTCGCTGGAATTTAGTGTTGTCAGTGTTCCAGACTTTGACTATTTTAATAGATTCACAGTGGGCCAACCCCAAAAGGATATATGTAGAGATTGTATGCCTTCCTTCTTCTCCAGCAAATAGATTCAAAATTATATACATGCCAACATACTCTTTTTGATCGTTGTGTTTCTTTTAATAGTAAATTTGTTATAAAAATATGCTATCAGAGTGTATCCTGTTTTATGTTTATTAAGTACTTACTCTGTACCAGGTAATTTCTAAGCATGTCATATGCATTAACTCATTTCTTCTTCAAAACAACACTGAGATATATTATTTAAGTAGTATATAAAACCTATTTTACAGGTGACCAAACAAAAACAAAGACACAATAAATTGCCAGTGGTTACCACAGCTTTCATGATGGCAGAATTGAAATTTAAACCCCAACGAGCCTGAATTCACGTGTTTGATCACAGATACTCATAGGCTGTGTAGACCTTGTTGCTGTTTCCCTCTCAACCTAAACTGATCTGGAATTCACTACAGTGAAACTCTCTTTGCTAGGGACAGCATGTCCTTCTTAATTGCTAAATCTCTTGGACGTCTTTCTGAGCTTACCCTGTTTCACTTCTTTGCTATAATTAATATTATTATTCACTTCTTCCTTGTTTAGCTTCCATGAAAACACTCTCCATTTCCTTCTTATCGTTCTGGCTACTTACATTTTAAAAAGTGTTATTTTCACATATTCTTTTACCTCTTCCAACCTCTTGTTTATCTTTTCTTTTTTCTTTTTCTTTTTTGTTTGTTTGTTTTGTTTTAATTCAGTTCTCAGCCCTCTCCTCATTACTTTAATTTCATCTTAAAGCTGATTTTTGGGCCGGCCCTGTGGCTCACTCGGGAGAGTGCGACGCCTGTAGCGCCAAGGCCGCAGGTTCGGATCCTATATAGGGATGGCCGGTGCACTCACTGGCTGAGCGTGGTGCTGACAACATCATGCCGAGGGTTGTGATCCCCTTACCGGTCAAAAACAAACAAACAAAAGCTGATTTTTACATCTAAATATTTTCTGGAAATCTATAGCTAGATATTCCATTGGAAACTAAAATTCAACCTGGCTAAACTTAATTCTCCATTTTTTTTCCTTCTTGAAACTGGTTCTGTCTCTTTTCATCCTTATCTCAGTACATGGCACCTGCATTACCCCAAAAGTCAACTTTGATTATTTTTCACATGGTCACCATGACCAGCCAGTTCATATCATGCCCACTGCCACTTCTGGAGTATAGGCCACATAACTGCAATCCATAAATAGAGTACTCATTATAAACCAGAAATACAGTCTTTTCACTCCTCAGCTTAAAACCCTTTAATGTCCTGCCTCATGCCCAGAGTCCTCTAGATTGAAACACTTGCACTGACAGGTCCACCTGACATAACTCATCCCCACATTTCCAGCATCATAGCTTTTCCCTCTCCATGTCACCTACGAGTCTTTTGCATACAACCAATCCTCATTATTCACAGATCACATATTTGAGAATCTGCCTACTCACTAAAATGTATTTGGAACCCCCAAATCAGTATTCACAGAGCTCTCACAATTATTTGCAGACATTCACAGAGTGACAAAAAAAAAAAAAAAATGTAAGTTGCTGTAAGTGCTTGTTCCCAACTGAGGTTGAAGGAGACGCTATGCTTCTCATTTCAGCTCATCTTCTGACAGTGTTATTTTGGTGGTCTGTTTAATGCCACGTTTTTCCCATTCTCGTGCTATTTGTTGGTGATTTTACTGTTTAAAATGACCCCCGAGCATAGTGCCGAAGTGCTGTCTAGTGTTCCCAAGTGCAAGATGGCTGTGATGTGCCTTGCGGAGAAAATGCGTGTTTTAGATAAGCTTCCTTCTGGAGTGAGTTACAGTGCTGTTGACCATGAGTTCGATGTTAATGAATCAACAATATATTTAACAAGTTGTCTTTAAATAGGAATGAACACACATAAAACAAGGATATATCATTTCAAACTGTATTCATTAATAATATTGTTATTGGTATTTTGTAATCTATTGTAGGAAAAAACAAATATGAAATTATGTTAATGTTGGAAATTAAGATTTCGGCATAAAAGAGATATAATGTAAAATCTGAAACGTGATTTGCAAATAATAAAATTTAATAGTGTATTTTCATATTTCTAAAATAAATTTAGGATTTTTTATTTTAGAAAATAAAAACTTTATTTTTTTCTAGTTTACAAGATAGTTCCCATTAAATGTAACATTATGATCAAGGATTCTACAGCCATAAATGTCCACAGTCACATAAATATATCCAAGCAATACCGATTTTTGCTAAAAGAGGCATCTGAAGTCCAGGAGGAGAGTCATGCTTTGAGTAGAAGTTGTCTTTAATGGGACAGCTCCTGTCAGTGCATTAGGAACTAGCCAAGGAGATTTGCTCGCTAGAGCTGTCCCACATGGAGGAAAGGAAGGAACAGATGGTCTGCTGATTGGGGCTGGGACAGAACTCCTGTGGTTTAAGATATTTGAGAATCTCAGAATTCAGATTTGGCTTCTATAGTGCCAATATCTAGGGAGTTCTAACTTTTGGATGAAAAATTTAGTGGTACAAAATAGAAGCCTGCTTAAGAGGGGGCCTAATTGCCCCCTTGCGGAGAAGTAGGAGTGAGCGAGAGGAAGCCCCTAAGCTAGACCGTCACTGTCCCAGGAAGAGGGAGACATGGCTCTACCCCTATACTGCTCTTTCCTGGGGTTCAGTGGCACTGACACCCATTCAAGGTAGCGAACATCTAGAAGCTCCATATGCTGCAGCTGGAGTTTGCCAGTCAAATTCTACTTGGAGCTTTAAAGCTGAGTTATGTAAACTGCAAACGAGCTGTGGCACAAGTCTCTTCAGACACAAAATTCGCCCTCCTGCCCAAATTTGTAGAGCAGAAGACAGAAGATTCTCTATCTCCACTTACTGAAAATGCATAGAAACTATGACAGTCTAGCCTATGAGCAAAGACAACTCAGCACCACTGTCACCCAAATTTTGGTCTCTAAATATATTTTTCACTAAAGGGAGCCAGGGCGGCTTGAAGAAATGGCTGGCTGCAGGTGAAATGGCCCTGGAAATTTTTGTGCCAGAAACAAAAGATGCTATCAAATATTGCAAGATTCAATTAAAATTGCAAAACAAAACTAACCAAACAAAACTAGAAAGCTATGTGAAAGCATTTCCCACTGGCCTAAAATGTGGAAGAGCTAAAGCATCAAAAGAAAAGAATAACTGCAATGATTGAAACCATAAATTATGGTAAAATTCACGAGTACATTTTTAGAAATACTGGTCACCTTTGTCTTTGAGGATTTGCTACGACACAAACTATTCTAAATTAGGGACTGGCAAACTTTTTCTGTGAAAGACCACAAAGTAAATACTTTAGGCTTTGGATCCACATTAGTTGGTTTCATCTCCTTCTCTTTCACCATCTCCTCCTCTTTCTGTTCCTTCTCCTCCTGCTCATCCTCTTTCTCCTTCTTCAATAAGTCTACATATGGTCTTTGTTGCATAGTCTTGATGGTTCTTATTAACATCCTTTGAAAAATATGAAAAACTAATTTTAGCTTATGGGCCATACAAAAAGAGGCCCTGGGCCATATATGAACTAGTTAGCCAATACCACTTTCAAAATAAAGTAAGCTGAATATGACAAAGTTATTCTGGTTTTCGTGTAAAAATTATATTTTAGTGCATCCAAATAGTTGATAACAATGATTTCTTTATGGAAGTCCAGATAATGAGTTCATAAATAATGACAGAATTTTGAAAAGTCATCGTTTACATACCCTAATGAAATAATGGATCTAAGAAATGATCATTATACCAAATCCATCAACTAAAAGGCTGATAGGAAACTATGTAAATAGATAGATTTAGCCAGAATCACTTCAACCCAATGTTTCTCAAACTTTGTCACACATTGGCATCATCTGGGTCTTTAAAAACTACTGAGGACTGACAGCCAACTGTGGATATTCAGATTTAATTGGTATGGATTGAACCTGGGTCTCAGGAATTTTCACAGCTCTCCTGATCAATCTTAACATCATTCAAAGTGGAACAACCTGTTGTTCTGTGGCTCCTGATGAGATGCAACAGGAAATACATAGCATTGCTAAAACCCACAGAATTGCCTACTGTACACTGTAAAAAAAAGGCGGGGGGGCACTCCAGGGACAATATGCCATCTTTAATATCACTGTCTGCTTTACATTCCACTATTCCAAGCTTAATTATCATAGATCTAAAAAAAATGCTGTTTAAAAGCAACATTTATTATTTATTTAATTATTTATATATTTATTTTAACTTCTCAATACACATTGTAGTTGATTTTCGTGACCCTTTACCCATTCTTCTTCCCCCCTCAGCAACATTCATTATAAGTTAAGAACATTTTCCTTTTCTGTTCACTGATTTCATTCAAATTTTAAGTGGACACTGAATCTATAATTAAATAAAACAAAAATTTTCTAATTTCATCATATATTGCTCACATCTAAAATTTTCTCATACTAAAAATGTGTCTCATATATTTAAATTGATCCATTTCAATGACTCTTTTTGAAATTGATAGAAGTCCACACTTTCTTTCAAAAGACACTATCTTTCTCTACATATATCTAGTTCCTCTTAAACCAGGTATTGTTTCAGCTTCAACTGTACTTAAATACCATTTGCATAAAAAATTCACCTTGAACTTACAGGAAAATTTATAATTTTGTATATATGAAAGGATTCCTGTATAAAATCAGTTTGTCACTGAGAATTTCTTATGAATTATTGAATCTTCATCTTTTGAGATTTGATGTTTCCAAATAAAATATTACATAATGAAATGCTCACTCATGCTGTTCTGTCATTACTGGCTGTTTCTTGAATTTAAGAATAAACTTGTCAGTTTTAGGAGAAGTTGTGTATTGGTAAGGAAATTATTGCTATACTTCCTTGGCTTTCTATGTCTTTAACTCACAAACTTTTACTAATTTCTTCATTTTCAAATTTTCAATTGTACATTTTTGGGGGGTACAGTGTGTTGTTTCAATACATGTGTATTTTGTACAATGATTTGTTTAGGGTAAGCATCATATCCATCACATAAACGTTTATATTTTTAATTTCATTTTTTATTACTATATTTATCATTACACAATGTAATCATTTTTCATAATCATTGCCCTTTACCAATGTCTTGCTAACCTCCTTATATTTTAAATTTCAATAGCCAAATTGACAAAATAAATGTTCGACTAACTATTCGTATTTAAAGTGATCATTTTATATATGTACTATGTTTTGAAGGAAACACAAACAGAAACAATTCTCGGGAATGTGAGTGGGGGTGTCAGGTATGTGGGCAGGGAAAGATACCTTTCTAATCATCTGGTGCGGGTTGTTTCCATTCATTTTGCTAATTACTAAGTGGACCCTTTCAGTCAATCTCATTCAGGAGTTTTCTTTGAATATTTCTGCCCCTACATTGTCTCTGGAGTTCTGAAATTCCTTGATCTATCCTTTATCTCTTCTAAATATTCTTAGATATATGCCATGTCTTTATCTCTGTGATTTACTTGGGATATTTATTAGGTTTTTATCTTATCACCAGCTTGATTCATTCTATTATAAAGTTCATTATTATTTCTTATTTTCATTTCAGCAGTTAAACTTCTAATTTCCAGCAATATTTATAGTTATTTGTTGCATTGTTTTTCTATAGTAGTCCGATATTATTTAAAGGATGTGGTATAAAAATAGGTTAAGGGCCCACCTTATCAAATAATCTGTGTTCGAGTTCAAATTCTGAAACTTAATAAGTGGTGGGCCTTGTATAATACGAGAATAGCAATAATGCCTAGGTGTATTTTAATTAAGTCTTAATGAGGATTACGTATATAAATACTTATAAATCACTTAACACAGTGGACAGCACATAGTAAGCCCTAAATTAATGTCATACTAATCAAAAATTTGAAACACATTTCTTTTGTCTTCTTTGCATTATTTTTGTTTACAGCTCAGTTTGTTCAGTTTTTTTCTTTTCTTTAACTGACGATCCTTGGCTGCTTGTTTATATCTTTCTCTCCCTCTTTCATATCTGCTTCTCTCCCTTTTTAGAGTAGCTCTTTTCAGTGAGGCCCAACAGTCATTCTTCCTGGTTTCTCACCTCTTATCCAATTTTCAACGAACTGCTGACTTTTTTTGTGAAATATTCAGTTTTCAACCAACTATTTCCAAGCTCATCCAAAAAATATTGGAAAGGAAACATGAACTTGTGACTTCCTTGATGTCAAATTCAATGGTTGAACTCTATTTCTTTAGCTTTTTAAAACAATTTCTCCTGATTATATAAGGGTATCTTTTATACAAGGCACAAAAAGGTCGTGGAAAAATAGAATTAAAAGATAATGCAAATCTTTCCATAATTTTTTAAATTAAAAATATTTTGACATTTTCCATAAACTTTATGAAATACCCTCATATTCTCCATTGTGCTGTGGTCGTACTTTTAAATACTGGCTTTTTGTTCATTTGGTTGTTTTATTCTTCCTCGGATCATTTTACTTATAGTCAAGATTTTAACTAACAACCCTATGCTGATTTGTATGACAAATATTTACTTCTTGACCTGATCTCTATTCCGATCTTTAGAAAAAGCATATAAAATTACCTAATGAATAACACTTGGATGCCTCACATGTAACCCAAACTCAAATCATTATTGCTCTCTTCTTTCTCTCAGTCCCATGTCCCAGAATTCTTCCTGTTTGTCCTATCTCACTTAATGACACCTCCATCTATATAACACCCAAGACAGGAGCCTGGAAAACCTCCCAGGCTACTCCTTGTTCTTACTGGCCGTATCTAATCAAATATCAAGTCTTGTCCTTATCATCACTTGCATATGATAAAAGTGCTACCTTGCTTTGTTCCATTTGTATTTATGTTGCTTTATCTGGGATCCTTATTACCTATCACCTGAGTAACTACAACTGAGTCCTATGTGATTTGTGCATCAGCTTGTACCCCTCAAAAATAAGCAACACACCAAATCAGTGAACTGAAAATATGTCTGATTATATCACCTCTTTAAAAAAATTATCACTTAAGATCATCATGATCTGGTGTTCAAGCTGCATCGTCTGTCATTCCCTTCCTCATGCTTTACTCACTATTTGGACTGACTCTGTCTCTGTTTCTTTTGCGCATGCGTGTGTACACACACACACACACACACACACACACACACACACACACACACACACACACACACACACACACACACACACACACCACAGCAACACGAGGAATATACTATTTCATACTCCTGCACCTACTGTTTTCTCTCTCTGGAAGAGACTCCAAATACTAGCTTCGTTAGTCAATATAATACATTTAGACTCAGCTGCTGTATTACTTCCTCAGGGAAGAGTTTTGTTATTTTTTTAGATTTAAGTACATATCCTCAATGCAAGTCTCTCTCACCTAAATTACAGTAGTAAATCTAAATTGTTTTGGCTCTTTATTTGCACGTGAAACTGTACATTTTCTTTGGGCAGGGAAGGCGTCCTATTCATTGCTCTTTCCTCAAGGCCTAGAAATGCCTAGTTCAGAAGCGAGGTCAGTAAGAATCCCTTAATAAAGGTTTACATTTTGAATGAACACACACTCAGGTATACACACACGCACATATCATATTGCCTCAGGAAAGAAACACAACTGAAGTGTTTTCAGGCTTAGATTTTAAAAATGGTTTAATTAATAGAACAAACTTTATACTTACTAAATGTCCTTTCTTCGATTACAGATATTTTAATAATAGTATATCATTTGTTTTGTGCGTAGTGATACTGTAATATTCAAAATGAAGTGAAATTAAAGCCTGCTCAACACTGTCAATCTAAATATTTAAGTTATCTTTTCAAAGATAAGGTTAATAAAGGTTTTCACATGTAAATATTTGAAATGTGAACCAAATTTAACATATGAACTATTAATAATTTCAATTTATAAATTAATTGGTTTGAGGCTTTCACACAGATATTATCCCATTGGCCCAGTTAACTTTTCTATTACTTTTAGTTCTGAAAAATGGAGTGCAGTAGCTGGTGTTTTCTGTCTTTTCTTCTTTTTTCTTTTCTATCTCTCTCTCTTTCTCTCTCTCTCTCTCTCTCCCTCTCTCTCTCTCTCTCTCTCTCTCATCAAAGGAGTTAGGTATTTCATAAATGGCTCCTTCAGCTAAAGTATTTTTAAAATCTGGAAACTGTGACATTCCACAAGGCTAAACGCTATAATTCTCTAATTGAAACATTATCTCTTGAAATCCATGAAGACATAAATCTTTCTGTTTATTTGCAGTGTTCTATTTGTGGATCTCTACACAATCTGCACTATATCTTCCCGGGATGACCCCCAAACCTGATAGACACCAGAGAGCTTTAGACTATGTCCTTGCTAGATTGACATATATATTAGGAGAAGAGGCACTCTTTAATCTATAACTGTACAATATATCACATTTCCATTTATCTTGTGTGTCGCTGTATTTTATCGATGCTTCCTGATGTGTTTAAATAAGTTACGCTCTCATGCCAAAAATGATTGTACTGTCTCTGTTTTTATTGGTTTACCATTTCCTCTAGGGAACTGACTAAGAGGCATGCTTTTGATATTGCTGTTAAATGAAAGTCAATACTGGATCCTGAGAGAAAATGTCGAAAGTACAAAAAACCAAGGAAAAATTAAAAAAAAAAAAAAAAAAGAAAAGCATTCCTATTTTTATTTTCTACCTTTACTTCTTCAATCTGACTGTTCAAGTTTCTATAAACTAAAACTGAAATATGTTATATGACCCTTACAAGTGTATCCAAATCAGGAGACCCAGGTGAAGAGTCACTTACATCCAGAGAGAATTAGATCATCCAAAGCATAAATTTCCTGAAATGTGATTATATGGTGGTAGACAGGATTTTGGCTAAGGAAATATCCTCCAGAACACTAGTTCATGTATATTTTAGTCTATGGATTATTTGGGGGGCAACAAAGATCCCCAGTGTTGACTGACTTACTGAATTATGTTTTTCAAGAAGAATCAACCTGGTTGCTACTTTTCTAAGCCTATAATTCCAGTGGCAGAATAATAAACCATCTTTAAGAGCACTTCTGGTGACTCTGATGCATTTATGATGCATTGGAAATCCACCAGCTTTGGCAACATATGGACTTGTATTTGCCCTCTGGCAAATAGTTTTGTGACAGCCTCTTCAATGTTTAATTCTAATAGGGAAAAAAAATAATCTATTTCACAGTGTTATTGACAACATTAATGTAAATATGGAGAGTTTCTAGTATAGTGTAGTAGATAACGATATTTGTTCTCCATTCCTAGTAATGATCCTTCTTACCTTTTCCTCCAAAATCTCAGCTCATTCTGCTTGATGTCTTTGGACTAGGACCTGGTAAGCTTGCAAGGTATTTCAGTGTGTTCCATTGGTAATCTTTGATAATACTGAGATAAAATCTCCACTGCTAATAATCATCTCAAGTGAGATCAGTTCGTCCAACTATTCTAAAATTGAATTTGAATATAAAAAATAATTGTTTGATTGCTCTAGTTTATTAACTCAGATCACAGAATGATTAAAGCACAGCCAAATTATTACCTCATTAGAAATCATGAGAGCTTTGGTAATACTTTTTAATCTTCACTTCTGATTAAATATGGAAAAGAAGAATACTGAAGAGAAAATGAAGTTGATGTTTCCAATCTTAGAGATAAAGGCTCTATCCATTTCCTGACAATGGTAATCAGTAATTAAAAAAAATTAGAATCTAAAAAATGGGTGATATTTTTATGAAAAAAGAGCTAGAGAATCCTCTCCTGTGACATAAAATCTTCACTCCCAAATTAAATATTTTTATATTTTAATACCTTTTATTGAAGTAAAATATACATACAAAATGTCATAAGTATACAGAGCAAAAAATTATCACTAAATAGACACATATACTCATTAATATTTAATGTATTAGAAATTAAAAATAAAATATTTAAAAATATCTATTAATTTAATAAATACTAAACCACTATATGTTAACATAGTTAATATATTTTCTTTTTTGTTGTTGATTATGCATATTCATGGGGTACAAAGCTGACTGTCACTACCTGTACCCAACTACCTGTACCCAAGATGTGATGGTCAGATCAATACTATCTGCATGATCATTTCCACGAATTGTAATTATTCTCCATGTCCCCAACCCAATTAATCCCTGACCTCCCTCTCTCTCACCGCCCCCCCACCAGCAACCCTAGGTATGCTTTCTCCCTCTGCAAGTCCACTGCACCACTGTGGTCTTTCTTTCCTTCCTTCTTTCTCTTTTAGCTCCCACTTCTGAGTGAGGACATGAGGTATTTTTCCCTCTGTGCCTGGTTTATTTCATAAATTTCTTCAGGTTCATACATTTTGCTGTGAATGGTAGAATTTCATTCTTTTTAATGGCAGAGTAGTATCCCATTGAGTATATACACCACATTTTCCTTATCCAGTCATATGTAGATGGACATTTAGGTTGATTTCAACTCTTGGCTATTGTAAATAGAGCTGCAATAAACATGAGAGTGTAGGTAACCCTTTAACATGACGATTTACATTCCTTTGGGTATATATCCAGCAATGGAATTGCTGGACCGTATGGCAGTTCTGTCTGTAGTTGTTTGAGGAACTTCCATACTGTTTTCCATAATAGCTGCACTAATTTACAGTCCCACCAACAGTGTGGGAGGTTTCTCCTTTCTCCATATCCTTGTCAGCATTTGTTATTCTGTCTTTCTGATAATAGCCAATCAAACTGGGGTGAAATGATATCTCAATGTAGTTTTGATTTACATTTCCCTGATGCTGAGTGATGTTGAGCAGTTTTTCATGTGTCTGTTGGCCATTTGTATGTCTGCATATGAGAAATATCTATTCAGTTCCTTTGCCCATTTTTTAATTGGATTACTTGTTTTTTTACTATGTAGTTGTTTAAGTTCCTTGTATATTCTGGATATTAATCCCTTGTGGGGTGTATAGTTTCCAGATATTTTCTCCTATTCTGTAGGTTGTTTCACTCTGTTAATTGTTTCCTTTTCTGTGCAGAAGCATTTTAATTTCAAATAATCCCATCTATTTATTTTTTCTTTTGTTGCTTGTGCTTTGGGGTTCTTATTCATAAAGTCTTTGCCCAATCCTACCTACCTCCTGAAGTGTTTTCCCTATATTTTTCCTTAATAGTTTTACAGTTTCAGGTCTTAGAGTTAAGTATTTAATCCATTTTGAGTTGATTTTGGTACATGGTGAGAGGTATAGGTCTAGTTTTATTCTTCTGCATATGGATGTCCAATTTTCCCAGTACAATTTATTAAAAAGGCAGTATTTTCTCCAATGTATGTTTTTGTTGCCTTTGTCAAAGATCAGTTGGCTGTTAAGTCTATGGGTTAATTTCTGGATTCTCTATTTTGTTCCACTGGTCCAAATGTCTATATTTATGTCAGTACTATGCTGTTTTGGTTTTTACTTATGTAGCATAATTTGAAGTCAGGTAGTGTTATGCCTCTGGCTTTATTTTTTTTATTTTTTTATTTTTTGCTCAGGATTGCTTTGGCTATTTGTAGTCTTTTGTTGTTCCATATGAATGTTAGGGATGTTTTTCCTAGAGAATATTATTGTAAAGAATATCATTGGTATTTTGATAGAGATTGCATTGAGTCTGTAGATCGCTTTGGGTAGTATGGACATTTTCACAGTGTTGAGCCCTCAATCCAAGAGCATGGAATGTCTTTCCATCTTTTTGTGTCTTCTTTAATTTCTTTCAGTAGAGATTTGTAGTTCTCATTGTAGCGATCTTTCATCTCCTTGGTTAAATTGATTCCTAGGTTTTGTTTGTTTGTTTGTTTGTTTTGGTGACTATTGTAAATAGGCTTGCTTTCTTTATTTCTTGTTCTGTTAGTTCATTATTGGAAAATACAAACACAGTTGATTTGGGGGTGTTTATTTTGTATCCTGCAATATTACTGAAATTATTAATCAGCTCTAAGAGTTTTTTGGTAGAGTCTTTAGGTTTCTCTATAGATAGGATCATGTCATCTGTAAATAGGGACAGTTCATCTTCATCTTTTCCAGTCTGTATGCCCTTTATTTCATTATCTTGCCTGATTGCTCTGGCTAGTACCTCCAAAACAATGTTGAATAGGAGTGGTGAGAGTGGGCATCCTGTATTTTTCCTGTTCTTATGGGAAAAGACTTCAGTTTTTCCCCATTCAGGATGATATCGGTGGTAGGCTTGTCATAGATGGCTTTTATTGTGTGGGATTCTTTCCTTCTAAACCTAATTTGCTGAGAGTATCATGAAGTCATGTTTAATTTTGTCAATACTTTTTCTGTGTCTATTGAGATAACTATATGGTTTTTGTCCTTGATTTTGTTGATATGGTGTATCACATTTATTGACTTGCATATGTTGAACCACCCTTGCATCACTGGAATGAATCCTACTTGATCATGGTGTATAATTTTTCTTATATGCTACTGTATTCTGATTGCTAGTTTTTTATTGAGGATTTTTGTGTCTATGTTCATCAGAGACATTGGTCTATAGTTTCCTTTCTTTGTTGAATCTTTGTCTGGTTTTGGTATGTAGGTGATGCTGACCTCATAGAATGAGTTTGGAAGAGTGGCCTCTGTTTCAATTGAAATTTTTTGAAGAAAATGGGTATAAATTCCCCTTTAAAGGTTTGGTAGAATTCAGCAGTAAAGTCATCTGGTCCTGGGCTTTTCTTTGTTGGGAGACTGCTAATTACTGCTTTGAGCTCATTGCTTGTTATTGGTCTGTTCAGGTTTTCTACTTCTTCTTGATTCACTCTTGGTATTTTGAATGTGTCCAGAAATTTATCCGTTTCCTCCAAGTTTTCAAATTTTGGGGCATATAGTTGTTTGTAATAGTCTCTAATAAGTTTTTTTTTTTTTCCTATTTCCATGTTATCAGTTGTAATGTCCCCTTTCTAATTTCTGATTTTTGTAGTTAGGGTCTTTTCTCTTCTTCTTTTTTTTTTTTTTTATTGTTGTTGTTGTTAATCTAGCTAATGGTTTGTCTAATTTATCTTCTCAAAAAACCAACTTTTTGTTTCATTGATCTTTTGTATTGTTTTTTGGGTCTCTATATATTCTGTTCTGCTCTAATCTTAATTATTTCTTTCTATCTGCTAACTTTTGTGATTGGGTTGTTTTCTGTGTGTCATCTTGCAAAAATGTTAGCTAGGCATATTCCTAGGTAGCTTATGTTTTGTGATTCAATGGTTAAGAGTACTTTTTAAAAATTTCAATTTCTAATTGTGCTGGTTGATGGGAATACAATTAATTTTCTGTAGTGTGTATTTGCTAAATTTATGTATTTATTTTAATAGTTTACTATAGATTCTGTTTGTTTTTCTCATGCAAATTCATATCATCTGGAATAGAGACAATTATATTTCTTCTTTACCATTAGTTATTATACCTGCCTTCTTTTTAGTCACTAGAAAAAGCCTCAAGTAAAATGCTAAATTGAAGCAATAATATCAGGTAGCATTGTCTCTTTCCCAAATTTAAAGGGACAGATTTGACAATTTCACCATTGTTTTGATTTGCTGTAGATCTTTTGTAGAAAGTTCCTTTATATTTCTAGTTTACAAAGACTTTTATGTCATAAGTGTGAATATTACCAAAATCCTTTTCAACACCTAAAATATGAGTTTTCTTTTGTATTCCTTTCATATAGTGAATTATATTGATGGATTTTTAAATATTAAAAGAACCTTACACTCCTAGAATAAATCCAATTTAGTTGTGTTTTTTTCCCTCACACATGCACAATCACTAAATTGCCAATGTTTCATTTATAATTTTTAAAACGTATATTCTTGAGAGAGATTGGCGTGGAATTTACCTTTCTTGTGTTGTCCTTGTCAGGTTTTGGTATTAAAGCTATGTAATGTTAAATGAAGTTGAGGAGTATTACTTTTATTTTTATGTAACAGTGTGTAAATTGCAGTTTTCTTTGTTGGAGGATGAGAGGCAGATTCATTGCTTACTCAAATTTCTTTAATGATTAAAGACTACACATTTCCTATATCTTTTTTGTTTATTCATTAAGGTATAATGTGTGTAATAAAATGCCTACTCTTTAAGTGTAGAATTCCTTGAGTTTTAACAAATTTATATACCCACCTTTACTCCTACCCCACCCTCACTCTGGACAAAACAAATTTCCTATTTCTATCACCTGTTAGCGGACATTATATGAGTGAAATCCTACAGTATGTATTCTTTTATATTTGTCTTCTCTCTCAGTTTAGTCACTTATTACTATTCTGTTTGAATAAATTAATCATAATTTATCCATTGTCTACTAATAGACATTTGAGTTGTTTTCAGTTTGTATATTTTATAAATAAGACAACAATAAATTCTTCTACAGGTTAGGGTGTTTGTGTGGACATTTGTTTTCCTTGGATAAATAACAAGAAATAAATTGAATCATGGGTAAATGTATGTTTAACTTTATAGGAAACTGACAATCAGTTTTCCAAAGGAAAGACTCTGCAGCATTTTATACTCAAACTCCAGCTGCTTCACATTTTTTCCAAAATTTGCTAATGCTAGGTTTTTTGTTTGTTTGTTTGTTTGTTTGTTTTTGTCTTTTAGTATGTAAAATGAAATTTCATTGTGGTTTTAATTTGCTTTTATCCAATGCCTAATAATGTTAGTATATTTTCATGAGCTTTTAGCCAATCAAAAATCTTTTTCTATAAAGTGTCTATTCAAATCTTTCAACCATTTCTAATTGTGTTGCTTGTCTTTTTTATTACTATCAGGAATATTTTTGGTGTATTCTCCTTAAAATTCTTTTCTAAGATGTATATGTTAGAAATAATTTCTATTATTTTTTGGCTTGTCCACTTATGACACATTTTGATAAATAAATATTTATAATTTAGGTGAAGGTCATATTATATCTTGTAATTTCATTGTTAAGGTTTTTGTTTCCTGCAAAAATATTGCCTACATAAAAATTCATAAAGTTATTCTCTCATGTTATTATTTGCTTATTATTTATATATTTTAAGTTAGTTTTAAAACACAGTTTCATAAGTTTTCACACTTCTCCCATTGAGAAGTGGATTCTGTCCTTTCCTTTTGAATCTTGTGACTTGTGACTTGTGACTACTTCATTCACAAGAATATGACAGAAGTTACTCTATGTGATTTTCCAAGTTAGGTAATAAAAGGCTGCATGGCTTTACCTTCTGCTGGTATACTCACTTTTAGAGAACTGAGTCATTATATAAGCAGTCTGAATACCCTAAAAATCCCATGCTGTGAGGAAGCATAGGCCAAATGGAGAAACCTTGTGTAGCAGTTCTCTTCAACAGTTCCAGCTGAGTCTAGCCTTTATGTCCTCTGAGCCCAGGTACCAGATATATGAACAAAGAAGCCTCTAGATCATTCCAAACTCTAGCCATTTAAGTAATTCCCAGATGTCCTAGTGTTTGCAGCTGAGATTCCAAATATTGTGAAGCAGTGGCAAGCTATCCCCACTGTGCTCTATTTAAAATCATGATGCACATAACCATGAGCAAAATAAAGTGTTTTGTTTTGTTTGCTGTTAAGATTTAAGGATTTGTCATCCAAAAATAGAAAACCAGAACAAAATTTGGAAATGCAACAAAAATCTGGGGAGTGTCATAAAAAGCCTTAACATGCTGGTTTGGGGACCAAGCATATGGAAGCCTGCTAGTGTTTGAAGAGCTTACTTATAAAAGGTGGAAGGGAGCTCAAGAAACTGTTATTGAAGACTAGAGAAAAGGGGTCTCTTGTCATATAGCTACACACAGTTTGGTATCACTAACATTAAAAAAAAAGTAATTAATAGTGTCAATATTATAGCTAAACAAATTTCCAGACATCATCTCAAAGATACTACCTGGCTTTTTCTAGCTGCTTACAATGAAATTCTAGAGTAGAGACATCACTAAAGAACAAACTATAGTTTTCAAGTAGAATTTGGAGAAAATACAGAGAACCCAGAACAGTCTTTCCAGCCAGCAAAGTGGCCTAAAATTAAGACCTCAAAGCAAAGATTAGATCTGGAACACTGCCGGGAAAACACAGGTTCAGAGTAAAAACGAAGTCAAGGCTTGAGAGAAAACACTTTATTAGGATTCCAGAAACATTTAAAATGTTTTTTTATAGATGTTTCAGAAGCTCTTAAGGTCTTCTAAGGATCTTAAGGGCAGGCCTTGGAGACACTGTTAAATAATAGGATTTCTAAGAATCTTAAGGCCTTTTTGTCTTATAGCAGTCCCGCAGTAGAGGGACTTAAGAAAGGGAAAGGCTTAAATGAAAGATATTTGTGGATACGGCATTAGTCTAATGAATTGAATTATAATTAAGAATGAAAAAATCAACAATGTTTTTAAAGGAATTATACCAGCTAACCTAAACTGAAAAGCATAGAGACAGTATAAAATAAAAAGAGGCCTTTACATCCCCAAACTTCCATGGGCAGTAAACTGAAATGTGAACATGGGCTAAAAATAAAAGTATGACTCAAATGGCAGGGTGAATCCACATGCTATGGATCACGATTGTCAGGGAACAGTCACTGGGGATTCTTGAAAGAGGGTGAGTGCATTTTCCTTGTAGGATGTATGTAAAGACTTCATGGCCAGAAGGCATACTGGTGTAGTTTTTAAAAAGAGTGGCAAATCCTTTGACGTTTCTGCCATCAAGAAATCAGGTCTAGGTCCCTTTCCCCTGAATTTGAGTGTGTGATTATTCTTTGACTGGTAGAGCATAGCAGAAGTAGTCCTATGTGACTTTTGAGGCTGTTGTAAAAGATCAGGCCCCTTGTTTCCTTGATAATTTGCTCTTGGATTCCTGAGTCATCATGTAAGAAGTGTGAAGCCACCATGTCTGAGAAAATCCAAACCACATTGAGAGGTGACAAGCAGGCACTTTGGGATAATCCCAGCTGAGCCATTCTTAGATTCATCCCAGCACTAGGTGTGTGAGTAAAGAAGCCTCCAATGATTCTAGCCGTAAATGAGTTAGGGTCACCCCCAGCCATTTGAGACCCCTCAGCTGTTGTGGAACCAAGTGATTCCCATTGTGGCCTGTTTGAACTCTTGATTTGCACGATCCATGAACAAAATAAAATGATACTTCTTTGTGGCCACTAAGTTTGAAATGATTCATAATGCATTGATAAGTTGGAGATGGTTTATAATCAGAAGAGAATAAACTCTTAATGTTTGTAGATACATATAACCACAAACCCAAATATATTGATAAATAGAAATAATAAAATTAAGGAAATTCATATAAAAACTAGTTTAATTTAATATATTATTCTGAAAAAAAATTAATAAAACATGAATTCCACGTACTGTTTGATAGATGAATTCTAACAATAATCTTATTTTTCTTTAATCACTATACAATCGCCATAAAGCACAGTGTGAAGTCACCTTACTTCATTTCATTTAGCTATATTGGTCACAATTTATGTCTTCCTCTCTTCTGTTGTCATCAGAAAAGTGCATTCTATCACTACAGTGTCAGTCTCTTGCTACCAGCCTAAAGCCTTATAAGCTGTGAATTATTGTTGATAAAAATTTATTCTTATATACTTAGAGAAATAAACATGCCTTCGATAACATATATATGATAGTTGCTTTCTGGCATATTAACAAGTTCAATTCTGTAATTTTCATTGCTACCAAAGCACTAACAAAATTGTAAACACACATGCAAGCATAGGCACTAAAATTGTATTGTTGTGCTTCCTTTTAATCGGTCATTCAAAAGATCCAAGATGTGCATGAGTATGTTTGCAGATTTCAGTTGATAAACACTAGTCTGTGTATTTAATTTAGTTTCTAATTATACCATATGAATTTAAAAGCAAATATTGTGTTCATGTGTTCTATATTCTATGACATGTCTACACAGTACGAATCAGGTACTTATGTAAATTGTTTTAAAATGTCTTATTATTATTATAAAGAGAATTAGTCAGCCTTTGTTAAATGTTTGCTATGTGCCTAGTTCTGTAGTAAGAATCTTGCATACATTCTCTCATTTAGTTCACATACACTTTGGGATAGAGAATTATGTTTTACCTGCTTTGTAGAAGAAACTAAGACTTAAAGGAATCAAGTATCTTGCCAAAATACAGAATTGGTATGTCAATATTAGAACAGAATTGGAAGCAGGATTGTCATCCAGGCCTTCTGATTTTGAAGCCAGATCTCTTCAGCAATTTGCAGATTAAATATTCATTTCTAACTATTGCTTTGATGATCAGTATAAGTTATTTGCATGTAGGGAGAATACTGCCTGCATTAATTTCAAATTAACCTACAGATCTAATGTCAAGATTTTATGGCATTCATCATGAACTAATATAATTATATATTATGTATAACATCTATTTGCCTTAAAATTCTGATAATTTTCATATTTACTATGAACTGATAAAGATTTATGATTAAATAATTCTCACCAGAAGAAACAAAACAAGAATAGAGTATAATGTGCATTTACTTGAGAACATACTTTTTAAATGTTTATTATTATTATTATTATTTTATTTCTGGAAGTAGGTGATAGAGTGAAAGGCTGGTAGAGGAGAAAGAAGTATAGTTAAATGAGGGCAACTAAAAAAGCCTAAGAAAAATTTGAATTTCAAGGAAATAAGATCCTATGGCTTCCCATCAGAGGAACAGGATACAAGAGAACATAATTATGATGAATATCTCAAGGTCACTACTAGATGGCTTACTGTCTTACTAATTCATTCTATTTTGTCCAAAGTTCAACTTGCACAAAGATAGATATAAATCAGTGACTAAGAAGATTAGTCGTGAAGTAAGAATCTGTTGTTTATCAAGTTTCTACTCTTCAGTTAATCCTTTTCAGTCTTTATTCGGACCTTGTTTATTTCAGGAACTACTTTATATTTTTTGGTTCATGGCTCCTCATACGTTTTTGAATTATAAGAATTCTTTGTGGTGAGAGTAACAGAAATTTAAATTTTGTACAGATTTAGATCAATTTTGCTAAAGATTTATTAATGAATTTCAAAAACAAGTGTTCTGATTTTACAGGGCCATGTTTTAATGGGATAACATCGAGTTACTGTAGGAAGTTTTAACCTCCTCATGGTTATTCAGTTTTACTGAATCAAGATCTTCCAATTTAATTGCTCAGTATTAGTCACCAGATGTAGAGCCTAATAATTCCCATAGGTCCGTGATGTCATTTATGAAAGGAAACTATTGTTTACTGTATTCATCATCTCAGTCCTTTTGAGCCATATATTTAAACAACAGCTTTCTAAATTTAGTATAAAGGAAAATGATGTCACAAATTTACTCTTATTTGAAATTCCTATAATTAAGTTTACTCTTTCGTAAGGCATGGAATATTGATTATCAACTTCTGTGTACAGATAATGATTAATTATTAAATGTACCATTTACTTATATTCTGACTACATTTTGTAGCTTAAAGCAGTACAGAGTATCAATTGGATCCCCTTGAATTTCTGATTTTAAAAAGAGCACACATACATTTATGATAATAAGTGAAAGTTATATAAATAGGTTCAGAAATCTGAAAATCCATCCTATCTTAAGTGAATGTGAAATGGTGAAAGCAAACATTCTACAAAAAATTTAATTCTCAGGACAGTAACTTTACATTCACAAATCTCACTGTTCTGGAAATTTTCAAGACATTTTCATGTAGCTGAGCTATAGTTGAAGACCAGTGGACACAAAATAAATTTTCGGGATAAGACAACAATGGCAATACAAGAGTAATTATTTGAGAAAATTCATGAAATTCATCTGGAAACTGATTTTACAAACCATAACAGATAATAAGAAAATTCTACTGGCTAATTTTTAAATGTTAATTCTTATAATACTTAGAGAATAATTTATAAATATTTATTTTTTTCTTGTAGTTTTAGGAATTTGATTTCACTTTTCAAATAATGGCCCAAAACAATAAGAATTTCATGGTGATTGTTTTATTGTCCTGTTTATGTTTTTCTTATAAAGTGGGAAAACTATGTATCGAACTGTTTATGTAGGAGAAAATCTTTCTTTCCTGTATTAAAAAACATGCTGATTAATATTTTAAAATATGCAAAAGTATTATGACATTTAGTGAAAAGAAACAAACAGAAAAACTATATTTGAATCCAATATAGATTTTCCAATAGTTAACAGATTCAAAAAGGAGGATTTATATTTTATAATAGAAAATTTTCCTACTGACAGTCTTTTTACAATAACCTTAAAATGATAAACTTTCTGTAAAAAATATAAAGCTATGGTATTTTTAAATTAAATATAGCATAATTACATATTTAGCTTAAGTATAAGAAACAGTCTTTCTTTTATTCTCCTATTAGAAACTCCCATCATATGGGGTTTATATGTTAGATTGAAGTAATAGTAAAGTGAAAATATTTGCCACGTATCATTATAATTTGAAAGATTAACAAAATAGTGCTATCAAGGAAACATATAAGTGAACAGTGTTGCTTTTTCCTTTCCCAGATAACAACAGATAATTTGGAAATGTTTATTTCACTCTGCTGCTAAAAAGTGCCTTTTAATCCACAGCCTAGCCAACAGCCAATTCCAATGGATCATTTAAACAATCTATGACTACTCTACCTTCTTAGAACACTGTCCAGATCTGTGGTCTGGCAAAATTGGCAAAATAACTTTTTCTCTCAGTGATATCAAACTGGGAAAGCCACTGTGGAGGTTTCGCCAGGATCTCAGAGTGTTTTTCTCTTCGACTAGTATCTAAAAGAAACCCAGATTTCCCACCACAGGTAACCATTGGTCAGACCAATGTAAATGAGGCCAAAGTGACCATACATTGGGTGGCAAAAACCTAAGTAGTTAACATAGGCTGAAGAGTGGGTGGTAGTTCTTAGAAATATGACCTTTGTGTTAATTTACTGAAAATTCATTGGAAAATCTATGACAGAAGAGAGTAATCAAAGGCTATCTAAAGAAATAAAGATTAATGCTATCTGAAAGGAAAAAACTGAAAACCATAGATATGAATACTTTCCGCAAAGAATGACACCTTATATGAAGCACTCAAAAGTAGGAAGACGTAGGGGGAGAACAGACAATGATTCCAGCATCAATCTAATGACTAATATAAAAATTAATATTTATTTTAGCATTTCTATCTCTTTCCAAAGCCTCTATATTTCAAAAATAATATTTTTATATCACATTGCTCAGTCTGGGGAAGTATTATATTCTGGCTGTCAGAAATTGTACCCTTTCAGGAGAAACATAATAAGTATAACTTTACTGGTGAAAACATTATTTGGACTGTTTTACTCATTTAAGTATTCCATAAAATAGGGAATACAATTTTAAAATATCTTTTTGTTTTTTAAGAAGCTTCTCACAAATCAAAAACTAAAACAATCAATGTTAAGGATAATTTGGTTAAAGAAAACATCACATTTTATGAGTTAAAATATAACTCCCATGTTCTTAAAACAGAAATCTATGTTCTTGCCAAGATCATCATTTCATACTCTGTCACGTACACATTAGTTTGTTCTTGAAAAAATAAGAAAACCTTTTCTGTTATTTTTATAATGACATTTACGATCCCTGTTATTTTCTAACCTGCCAATTATGAGTAGATTTGGTAAAATACTTCTACATAGTGCACGTTTTGATAAGAAAATCTGAAATATCTATTCTCAGTAGCTATCGCTGGCACACCCAGAAGCTATGCTGTCATTCTGAGTAGATTCATCTGACTTATCACTTAAAAGTAAGGTAGTTCACTAAGATCAAACACATACAGATGTTTAAGACTTATGGTACAAATTAGAGGGAAAAAATGGTCTTAAAACAGCCAACCTGTTTAAAATGCAAAATTTTCTCTTAAAAATTCTCCCTATGGAAATATGGCTTTAACTGAAGTTTTGTCTACACTGGTAATCATTCTCTACAAGATTTGCCAGTGTTCATTGTCTATCCCCACTGGAAAGAAAGAAAATGGATGTTTTCCATCTGCAGCAAAATAGAGTCAAAACAAATGTATTTAAATTGGAAACATTTGTGGCTAAAAGAGCTGTTCACTATGAAAACATCTGGTTGCACTTTTAAGTCATTGCCAAATAAACGCATGCTGGAAAATCTATTTTATGCCACACATGGTCACCCATGTAGATGTAGCCTAAACCTGTTTTCGTTTGAGGTCAGCACCCTATTTTAGGAAGACAAGTACAGATTTGTAAGTGTGCAGCGATTTTTTAACAACACTGCTGGAATGGCCATGAAGTTTGAACATGTCTGCTTTTTCCCAGATGGAGAACGGAATATGACGGACAGTGCTTTTGATAGTTCTCAGGTAGGCAATGCAAAGATTGAAATAATAATGGTTGTGGGACAGATCAGATAACTACTTACTTGTGAACAAAGACTGCTTATGGTTTCTGGTTTCAGCTAGTTCTGGCTATTATTTAGACGGTATTTCAGAATATTTGGTTGACTAGGTTTATTTGTTAAAGTAACCCCCAAATATTAGTGGCTTAACACAGTTGAAGTTTCTTTTTCACACGTTTCTGGTTGATGGGCATCGTCATTCAGGCATACTAGCTTTTTAAATCATGTGGCTCTCTCAATCAGTAGAGCTCAAAAATCACTGAAGATTGTTCACTGAAGTTTTGTCTACACTGGTAATCATTCAGAGAGAGTCTGTAGGCTATGCTAGAGTTTTTACGCACTAGGCCTGAAATTGTGTACCAGCACTTCTTTTCATGTCCCATTTGCCACACTAGTGAAAGGAAGGCTCAGAAATGTCCACCTGTGTACCAGGAAAAATAGGATATGGGTTTTAGAATGCAAAGCTACCTCTGCTATACCTAGGACAGGGAAAAAAAACAGAAAGTTCTTCAAATATTAAAACACAATATTTTATATTTTATTTTATATATAATGCAATTGTCAGATAGGGTCATGTTGACCATTTTATGATAAATATTACTGGCCTTTTCCTCTCCTTAATGCAAAGGGTATCAGCTACCTAGAAGGTAAACCTCCAGTATCCTAAGTGTCTCCCTGGCACTCATGAGCACACCTGCTACTATCACCTCATCTTTTGTTCGCTAGGCAGCTGCTGACTACCTCTACCTCCACTCATTATGTACCACTTCTGCTGTGTTTCCCATCCTCTCCTGATGGATCATCAGCAAGACACTGTTGTCTCTAAACATACTATGCATGTTTGAAGGCAAGACTGCATAGTCCTTTGGGATGCCCAATTTACACAAAGTACTGTTAGGAAATGGGGACAAAGCTGTTAGATGTGGATCTAAGCATCACTGCTTGTGACGCCTTGTCTCCCAGAGACTCTTAAAACATCTCCTCTGGGCCGGCCCGTGGCGCACTCGGGAGAATGCCGTGCTTGGGAGTGCTCCCGCCGCGGGTTCGGATCCTATATAGGAATTATTATTGCTACTATTTCTCCATTGAGGAAACTTAACCCCTAAGAAGTTAAGCGGTTTGTCAAATCTAGCAAGAATCTAGACCAGGTCTCTGAATCCAAAGTTCATGCTCTTAAGCATTGCACTATATTTCTTCTCTTAAGATTGAGACAAAGCTTTCCACATTCATTTCATGTTTATTAAATGTGTCTCATCTTTACATATTTCTCCCTAGAGTGTCTGTCACTCCTTTTTACTGAGAATGGTGGTAAACAAACTTAAAGCAATCCCAGGTTAGTACTCTAGTAAAACTCACTGAGTCCTGGAGGTGAAATTCATGCACTGGTAATGAATGAGACATGCTATATATAAGAACATAGGAATGGGGACTATGTGTGCCAGATGAAAGGGGGCAGCTACTATCTAACTTGAGCCAATGGTTGTCATGTAGGAATGCATACTGCGTGTTGCCAAAACTTATAATTTTCCAAGGGAAGCTAGGGATTCGAATTTTTATGTGCAAGCTCCAGATTCTTAATTATTGGCATTTTACTCACTTTTTTTTTTTTTTTAAACAAAATGGGTTTCTAATCTGCAATGTCTGAATGTGGTTCCTTTTGCCTTTCAGTTATTTTTGTGGATGAGAAATAGAGACTGAATTCTTCACAATTGGTTGGATTCCAGATTTAATAACTATTACAAATTTATTGATTCATTCACACTTTCACTTGTGCACTCACTCATTCATTCATGTAATTCAGAATTCATTTATTATTATTCATTGAATTCCATATTGTGGAATTCAAGACACACACAGCACAAAGGTGAAAATGAATTATTTCTGATTTCAAGTTGCTAGTAATTTGATATAGGAAAGAAACACATCAACACACAATTAAAATGCTTTTTGACAAGTACAATGATAATGGAAGGAGTAATTAACTCTATCTGGCGATGGTATTTAATGATAACTTGGAACTCATCAGGGAGAAAAGACCTAGTGAGGGGAGATATACAAAGCCTAGATGATTTAAAACAGCAGAATGCAGTTGGGAAAATCTAAAAAGTTCCACATTGCTTGAGCAGAAGAAGCTATTGGGAGTGGTGGAAACCAAAAAGTATAAATTTGTGAAAATAAAAAATTCCTTATAGAGCAATTATTATACTGCTAAGTATGAACTTTGATCAAAGGGAGTAACTAGGTGAGCTGCTATTTTGGGTTTGAATCTGAAAGAACAAGAATTAAGTGAAGTTAATGCCCTCTGGGGAGAAATGACCATGCTATCTTAATGTATATGATAGCCAAGGCAGAAAATACTGAGAATCATCAAAGATATTTCCTGTACATTAGAAGTACGGATTTCCCCAACTTCAAGAAAAAGACTTTACAGCTTAAATTTCTCTTGACTATAGAAGAGAGGGATTGTTTCAGAATTATACTTCTCAATATTAATTCTTTCAGGAAGGAAAAAAAGCCAATCAGCTAAAAGACATGTGGCTTCTTAAAACATTATATAATGATAATGATGCAAATGAAATTATGACATGATAATCTCCTGCTAATATCACCATTTAATTAAAGTGTGTGCCATGTGCCAGACACCATACCCAACATGACCTATGTCATTGGTATTATTATACCTATTTTACAAAAACAAAAAACAAAAAGCAATCAGACTTAAAGTCAACATTTCCCAATATAATATAATAGCTATTATGGGATAAATCATAGGCTCTGTGGCTATGCAACTAGGATTCAAATCTAAGTTTCTCTGGATATGATTATTAGCAGCCACTTTATTTTAAATATAGAAGGATATAAACAAAAATTATTAGAGGATGTCAATGCAATCTTACCCTGTTATTATGTAAATATAATGCACACCTCAAGATAATTGTACTCTACTCTGAACCAATCAATCGTCATTTGCAGGCATCGACTACAGTTCAGGACATTGTATTTCCGAGATTTGCAGATGTGCCTTTGTAAAAAATAAGCATATTTTGGAGGGCACTTGAGATTATATCAGCTGAAAAAGAATTACAGGTTTGGCTATATTTAACCTGGAGAACAAAACAATTGAATAATAGAGAAAAACTATAATATTCCTTTTCAAAGTCATGCAACAATAAAAAGTGAAATGAGGTTTATTTAATGTAGCTCCAGAGAATAAAATTGGCATGATGAATGGAAGACAAAGAGGTAGTTTTCACACAATATGCAGAGAAAGGTAATGAGGTTAAAAATTTTGAGCCATGAATGTCATACATGTCATGTACATATGCACACACACACACACATATAAATACATTTAAAAGTAATAGTTATATTATAATATAAATAAAGTATTATATTTATATATGTAAATAAATTATTATATATGTAAATATTTATATGTGTAAATAAATTATTTTAAAACTTGTGAGGAAACTGTTGTTATCTTCATTTTAAAGATAAGACAAGTAAGGGGGTTGGAGAAATTATAAATAACAGAGCTGCTAGGTGGTGAACAATCTGCCTGTCCTGTCCCCCATCAAACCATATATATCAATGGAGTTATCAAGAATGAAGTGTTCAACATACCCACCTGGGTCTTGGTTTTCTTATGCACAAATGAGAATGCCGGAAGTGTCTGTTATTGTTCTCATCTCCATATAATACTCCGTTGCCTCATGTTCTTCTACTAGATTTGTTACCCATTCATATGACACCAGATTGACCAAGACTGTGTTCGTATGTTCAGGTCTATTGAGTATTAATGAATTATCTTGTTGTCACAACCTCAGGAATTTGAGGGATCAGAGTAATTAACTTTGACTATTTAAAACCATCTATTTCAATTCCAGCAAAATCTTTTCCAGTCTTCATTTTGTGACAGATTGATTGGGTGTAATCCATATACTGGTTGATAACTTTCAGAATTCAAGGCTTGACTATTTTTTCCAACTACATAAACAATGAAACTTTCAAAAGAACATTTCAGAAAAGCAAAAGGAGAAACAAAATCATTTGCCCTTGATTTTTTCCTCTTATTCCCCATTTGTCAACATGAACCCTCTACTTAGGAAAAACAAAAGCAAAAACAGACTGCCTTTTAACTGTATATCTTTTCTATTGAAGGTAAATTAGCAGCATTTAAAAAAAATATATAGGCTCTTTGAAGTGTTTGGGGACATTTCAGAATAAAAGTAATGAATTAAAAACCTGTTGATCAACCAGATAACAAGTAAATACCTGAATGATCTTATAGTCCTACTAAATTAAATTGTGTGGACCTAAATAAACATATCAACTGGGAAAAATAGAAAGCTACTTATTAAGCTTATACCTGTGTCTGTTGGTTTGACATCTTATATGAGAGAATTCATATCATGGGTAGGAATTTGTCCCAGTTATAAGATTAAACAATATTTCAGAAAACCAATTTTGAACTACATTTCCTTCAAGGGTTGCTTAAGCCTTTGGTTCAAAAGACCTTGAGTTCCTCACGAAAGATCTGTATATTTTCAGGCACACAACCGGTGACTCATCGCATGAGTAATAGAGCCAGCCCTCTTCTTTCCCTCCTCCACTCTCCTCTGTTCTTTCCTGCTTCACCAGAACACACACATTAATTGACTGTTTTGAGCATGCCCTTCTGTTGCTTATCTTAGTTCCTGACTCTCAAAGAAAGATGCTTTAAAAATCTATAGTTATACATTAAACTAGATTCCAGAAGGTGCTAACAGATCATCACTGAGAGGAGAAAAAGGGTTGTTTTATTGACCTCATGTTTGGCTGGATATGTTATTTACTTATTAATATTTCATTTTTAAAATGTTAAATAGAGATGTTAATACTTGCCCTACTTGGTGTAAATGTAAAGATTTTTATATATAACACACATACATACACACCCCTTATATAAACATGCAAATCTCTATATCTATCTGTCTACCTATCATCTATCTACCAACCTACCTGTCCAGGTCCTTAGGAGAAGTATAAAATCTATGTTAGAAGCATTTTAAAATTCATTTCAATATCATAAATTAGATCCTTGCACTTTTCTCTGAACCAGTTTTTATAGGACACTGAATTCGGAAAGAATGTGATGTGAAAATCTTTGCCATAGTTTGTCCCTTATAGTAATTCTTTCAAATAATCATTGAGCCTGGTATTTTTCCAGTTACTGGAGATGCCTTCCTGTAAAAAGAAAAAAAATACCTCTCTTCCCTAATATAGATTACACTGTAGTGAGTGTAAATAGACAATAGATATTATACTATGAACAACTACATAATATGTTAAAGGATGGTATGTTCTAGAAAAAAAACAAGACAGGGAAAGGGGAATGGGAAGTATAAAGAGCTGCTATTTAAATCAGATGGTGTAGATAAACCTCAATAAGAAAGTGAAAATTGAGCAAAAACTTGAAGGAGTTGATGGATCAAGACATGTAATATTCAGTGGAAGAATTTTGCAGGTAGAGAGAATGGTCAGCTCAAAAGGACAGTGGCAGCAGTGTGTTGCCAGACAGTTTTGGATTTTAATATAAACTTCTATGAGAGTATACATGCTGAAGACTCAAAAGGAGTAAGTTCTTTCAATAAAATTTAATCTGTTATATCATGATATACACTGTGTTGTTCATTCATTCACTCATTCAAAGACCAGTTGGATAAATAGTAAGCCTTTCCTTGTCCTGAGCACTGAAACACAAACATGAATTACACAAAAGGGAAGACTCATGTAAACAGTCACTACACCCCATTTTATAAGTGTCATAGTAGAGTGTGTGCAGAACTCTTTTAGATGATAATAGAGGGAGGGGGCGACTAACTTTTCATGGCGGAGTCATGAATGTCTCCACCGACAAAGTGATATTTGATCTCATTCCTGAAGAATGAATAAAATTTCACAAGAAAGAAATGAGACAGAGGCCTTTCTTGGCACGGAACCCTATCTGTAAACAAATGGAGGTAATGAAGAGAGTATGAAAAAGCCTTGGAGTTCCTGGATGCGTGGTACATGAGAGGGGAAAAGAAGAAATAAGTGAAATGTGAAATACTGCACACTAAGTAGTTTGGACTCCCTTCTGTAGGAAGAATGTTTTAGTAGGAAAACGACATAATCAGGTTTGTAATTTAGAACTACTTGATGGTGGGTGTGGAGGATAGATTGTACCACGCAGGCAACCATCTACAGTTACCAGCTGTTCATAAAAGGTCCCCGTAGACATGAGCATAGAGATGTTTCAATTCTTCAAGGAAAGCTTTATAACATTGCATAGGAATCTTACTGCTAGTGTTGATGTAGAACAGAACTCAGAATAGGATAAGTTACTTCCTAAAATATTCAAATCACAATCCCATGGGGTGTACAATATGAGGGTCTACAAAATTCCACTCTGGACTTTGAGTTACTTAATGAGGTATCCTAAGTAACTCTGAAGCAATATAAAATATTTGTTGAGTGCTTCTCGAATATATAGTACTGTGCTAGTTCCTTTTATGCATTACCTCATATATTCTTCATAACAGCTCTGAGGTAGTTGTTATAGCTTTCCGCGTATTATAAATGAGAGAAATGATGTCCAGGGAAATTAAACGACATGCATAGATGAAACCTCTTCTTTCAAATCAAGTACCTTTGATTGCAGGTGCTATGCTGTACTGCTTCTCTGGAAATTTGGCACATATTGGTGTTTGCAGTATTTTGCTATTAAGGCTCAGCACACATCTGAAATATTTTCTCTTCAGAGCAAGGTTTGGGTCTTGCTCTGGCTTATGCACTGAGAAGATCTGTTTTAGTGACAGGAAAGATAATATCAAACAAGAATGTAGCAAGGACTGTGAAAGGTCTGAGATTTTGTCTTGCAAGCTGAGAGGCTGGCTTCCCACAGGTTCATGGATAAAATGACATAACACTGGTTAAAAGACATAACATTCTTAGGTCAGATATAAAGGACATTATTACTCACAGGATTTGGAGAAGCCAAAATGTCAGCATTCACACTGGTTTCTTAAGTCCCAAATCCCCAAAAGTAGGACAAAGAGGGCCAGGTGATGCCTGCACACACAGTGTATTGAATTTGACAAGAGGAACTTTGAGCTTAGGGAACTTGAATCTTCTACATGGGACAGAAAGTCTGCCTTGTCTTTGCCCGGGAAGGAGACTTTACCTTTATTATACTGGACAGTAAACAAACCAGCCCCTGTTTCTACAGGGAGATGATATCTCTATTTGTCAAGACTGTTTGTTATATAAAAAGTCCTGAAAATATTGTCTAGAACAAAGGCGATCAAGTCCTAAGTCCACAAGACCTGCAGAAATGCAGAACACCCATGCGGAATTGTCTTCCAGCATCTCACTCAAAGTGAACCTGTGCTAGAGGATACGCGAGGAAAGCGTAAACCAACTGCCATTTCTAACTCACATACCCAAAATCCCATGGGAGCCTTGAAATGCAAACATTTCCTAGAACTTGACCCGGGCAATCTATGTCTAATAAGCCTGTGTAGAATGTATTTTTAATCATATTACAGAAACTATCAATCTTTGGTGGATTTTGATGCCACAGTTGAAGGACGGGTATGCTTCAATTCATTTTTCTAGCACGGTGACTGGTTGAATAACATATACCTTTGTTTTTTCTCAGTGGTAGAGAGATACTGTTGACAGAGTAATTTAACTTGTAAAGAACTGCTACTGCTAGATACTGGTCCACGAACTCCTGATTCTCTTAGGGTCTTGGGTGAAATATGCTTTTTTTTACCACCAAACAACTTTATTAATCCAGTCAATATATTGAGGAATTATTTCAACTTGTAAAGCCTGTAAACTTGGATGGATTTTTAGACAGGCTGTTGATACTACTGGAGATCATGAAATTTCCTCAGCTGATCTTTGCATGAAATATGACATACAGCATGCATTTGGAATCATGAGAGCACCTAGGAAGGAAGTAGCAGCAAGTTATTTGTATGCAGTATGCCAGAAGCATTTACCGCACTGTGCAAATAACCTGCAAAATCCAATTAAACATAAACGGAGTTAGAAAAAATACCTAATTGTGAGAATGTTGACATTTGAGAAACAGCAGCCAGAAGAACTTAGTGAAAGTGACATCAATATAAATGAAGAAAGTAGTTGTGACAAGCAGGATGAAGAAGGATGTCCTAGAAGAAGTGACATCTTCAAAAAGATCCACATTAGGGCCGAGCCCGTGGCCCACTCGGTAGCGTGCTGCGCTAGCAGCGCGGCGACGCTCCCGCCGCGGGTTCGGATCCTATATAGGAATGGCCAGTGCACTCACTGGCTGAGTGCTGGTCATGAAAAAGACAAAAAAAAAAAAAAAAAAAAAAAGATCCACATTAAAGGGAATCTCAAAGATGTTTCACAGAACTGAAAATGCAAAGAATAAAATGTGAGAAGCTGATTCAAACCTAGAAAAAAAATAGGATAATTTGCCAAGACACAGAAAAGATCTTTGTTCATACCGTAAGTTATATGGTGAGAAGAAGGCAAGCACTGTTCAAACTACTCTTAGTATTTTACAAAGAAATAAAACATTTCGATTTTCATTTAAATTAGTGTATCAAATAAATATCAGTCTTACTATGCTTTCATTTCCCTATCCTTTTCTAACCTGTAGTAAGACAGGTTTTTTTATTAATAATTTATTTTATTTATTGAATCAAAATCGATTATACATATTTTGGGGGTTGAACATTGAGATACATTGATTAAATCAGTATTACTAATATATATATTGTTACAAATCGTAGTTATTCTTTATGCCCCTTGTCCAGCCTCTCCCCTCTCCCCTCCCCTCCCCCCTCTAATTGCCCTAGATTTCAAATTGCCCTAGATTTCTTCTCTCCTTCTGAAAAATAATGGTTACTCTGTTAACTTGTTGCCTAGATGATCTGTCCAATGCTGAGAGGTGTGATCAGTTCCCATAATATTATCATAGAGCAGGTGCTTCTCTGAAATGGGTTTTGTGTAAAGAGACATCCTCTTCTTTTCTTTGTCTCTGCTGGTGACTCTTCTTGTGTAAATGCACTCCAGTTGTTGGTGAACCATCTGCGTGGTGGCTGTGGTGTCTAGCTGCTTTTGCAGCAGCCACGGTTATTGCGGTGACTGTGTTGGGCCACCCACGTGGGGCTGCTGTTTTTGGCATGCTCCTTGGCACTGGTGGTATGCCTGGTTGTGGGGTGTGTTTGCTCCCTTTCTCTATGCCTCCAGTCCCTGGGCAGAGCCCAAGGCACTGGCACCATGTGCCTGGTTGTGGGAGAGAGGTCCATTCCCCTTCTCCTTGCCTCAGGTCCCCGGGCAGGCCCCAAAGTGCTGGCGTGGTGTGCCTGGTTGTGGGAGGGGGGTCCAGTCCTCTTCTCCATGCTTCAGGTCCCCAGTCTGGCCCTCATGCACTGGTGCAGTTTGCCTGGAAGTGGGAGTGGGGTCTGGTCCCCAGATCCAAGCCTCCAGTTCCCAGGCAGGCCCAAGGTGCTGGAGGTGTGCCTGGCTCGGAACTAATTTTTTGTGCTTTGCTTCTAACATGGGGGAACTTCCTGTGGGAACCAGTACTGGAGCTGTGTCATTGTTTAAATTGCTACTTTGCTGCTGTTTCCCTAGGGAAGGCTTTTTGTGCAGCTCAGGGTTTAATGGTTGACCTTATAGGTACTTCTGGCTCTCCAGAGACCCGGTGGATCTGTGTTCTCTAGAATCTCTGAGCTGGGCCTGAGTTTTTTCATCAAACTGCACCCCCTGTAATTCTGTATTCCTGACAGTCTCCTCTGAGTGGTCCTGTGCTGATTGGGGGGCAGATCAGCTGTCCTTGCTGTGCCCCAGTGTTCCCCTGGTGGGCACGTGTCCCCCACCACCCGTGCTCCAAACACTTCCCATGGGATGGGCCCTGCACTGGTCCCTTGCAATGGCTCACCGGCCTCTTAACGGCTCCCTTTTTTCAGCTGTTCTGGCTCTTCGCTCCTGCGTGTGTCCATGGGAACCCTATTAGTGGTCTTCCTGTCCTGGGGCCACCAAGGCCCTCTTCTCCCCTGCCATCTCCAAGTAACTCCATCTGAAGGGCACAGCTGCGGCTTCTGCCAGCTCCTGCTCCATGCGCTCAGCAGCTCGAGCCTTAAAGCAGTCATGGCCCGAAATGCTCAGAGCAGCTTTTTCTTTCTCTCATCGTAGTTTCTCCCACCTTCATGAACTCTGTAGGTCTCTCCTCCTCTTCCCCTGAGCTCCAGCGGCCCTGGCTTGGCTGACGTGACATTTTTATAGTTGTAAATTGGTTGACTTGTGGGAGAGAGTGACACTGTGGACCGTCTAGTCCACCATCTTGATTGGATCCCCCGTAAGACAGTTTTTAATGTTTCCATAAAACTAAAAAATACAGAAACAATCATGATTTTTCCTATCGATTATTATAATTGATTTGCATGATTTCAACTTTCACAGGCATTTTTACAGTCCTCTAATATTGTGAGAAGCAAGGACTGCCCATACATATATATATATATATATATATATGCATATGATTGTTTATTATATAAAAAATGTATTACACCTAGCAGAGATTGTTTCCTAAGTATGAAGTATAAGTATCTTTTTACGTTCCTGACCACATACTATTTTGGGTACTCATTAGCTCTCTTGTAGAGTATAAATCTCTCTGCAATTCTCTCCTCCATTATTTCATCTCACTAATCAAACCTTAGTGTTCCTCCATGTGAATCTTTCTAAAATGCATTTATGGTCATGTTATTCTCAAAAGTGAATAATGGGGAGGAAAAAGTGAATAATGGGAAACTTCTGTGTATTTCATTAAACAAAAATATTTCCCCCTATTCTACTTTTGATCATACAGCAATCTCCAGCAATGTCTCATTTTCCCCTTTCTATCTTCTCTTTATTATATGAATAATATACATTAACACAGTAGTGTATATTAATAAATATTAATGTACACCAATCAATAAATGAGCAAATATTTACTGATGGAATATTTTATAAACATTAATTAATTAAATTTACATTTTCCAAAGTATGACTCTCACACACAAAGGAATGTGTAAATGATCTACTCTTATTGGAAGGAAATAGTACTTCCATTTACACTTATTTTTTAAGTTTAAAATACAAGAAAGAAACTCAGCTTTAAAATTCAAGTAGACAGTGGTATTCTTACTGGATCCTCATGTCAAACTGTCACACAAAGAGGGCACAGTGGGAGTCCCCCTGTACAGACAGGGTCCTTCTCCCACATTTGCTCCTGTCCAGCACATTGCTATCATTTGCAGTTCATATAAATGAGGATGAAGTGGATTTATGTATTAGATCATCTTGTTTAAACTAAATCTCTCTCCACTAAATTTTAAAAAGTTTAAATTCAGTGAGGTCAGAATGAGAAGAAAATGTGTGTGGAGAGGAGTAAAAGGTGACATTGGGCATGTTAATTTCTAGTATTAGGAGCTAAAAATTGATCTACCAAAGAAGTCAGCCAAAACATTCAAAATTATTAAGAAAAAAATAGCCGCAGTATGGATTTACATGCACTATTATTAATGATGAATTTCAACTTAAGTTCACATTTTTTCCTGGCTATTTTATTTTATTATTTTATTTTTTTTTGTCGTTTTTTCGTGACCGGCACTCAGCCAGTGAGTGCACTGGTCAGTCCTATATAGGATCCGAACCCGCGGCGGGAGAGTCGCCGCGCTCCCAGTGCAGCACTCTACCAAGTGCGCCACGGGCTCGGCCCTTTCCTGGCTAGTTTAGCTCATGGTATCTTGAAGATATCACAGGTAGTGAAATTTTAAAGTTTAATATCCAGAACATAAAGTCAAAATTATGTAATATTTTAGCAATGTTGCAAGTTAGGCTACATTTTGAACCTGACAAAATTTTACCAAATCAGCAGTAAATGCATAATAACAAAAGATAAAATTCCACATTTGATTGAGGTAATAATTTTTCTTCATATATTGGAAATTGGCTAAAAGGGGCCATGTAGAATAAAAGGCAAAGTGAAATGCATTACTCTATTATCAAATATTTTTAAGATGCAGAGAAATGTTAAGGATTTAAAGATACAATGATTAGAGCTGATCATGTAGTGTTTGCTCTATAGTTGGATGAAGGTTCAGGTTTTAAAATGTCTTAGCTTATGATGTTTGCTTGATACTATTTTAATAGTAAAAAACTTAAAAGCTCACCCTTTTCAAACTACTAAAATAAAAGTTCACTAAGCAAAATATGTTCTCATCAAAAAATAACTATTCTAAGGAAAATAAAATTTATGATTCAGGGGGAAAAATCTAAGGGTAATCTCTTATAGAATGGCTGTTTTGACAGAATTAAAGCAAACTAACAAAGAGTTTGAGAATTAGTTTACAGAAATAGCATCATATCTAAAATACATTTAATTGCAATATTTATGGGCAAGTTATTACAGCAGAGATATAGAAGTTAATGCCAGAAGTGGACAGCAGTCATCAAAAACAGATTTCTAGGAATCACAGTGTTTTGTAAAATGGTAAGGCATAATAATGAAAATGTTTCATACTTTACATGTTAATTCATGAACCCATAGCACAGTGTTTAAAGTACCGTCAAATTTAAGGATGAGCTACGTATTTTTTCCTTACAGAAGAACAAGTCTTTCAAATTTTGTTAGATTATTGTTAAACAAGTACCATTAAATAATATAATAATAAGCATAATAAAATATATTATTTGTAACATTTTCTATAATATGCAAGTACTTCATGGAAGATAATAATAATAAAAAATACTCTATTAGTCCCTTAAAGGTAAATGTGACATTTAATAATGAATAAGAAAGCAACTGTTTTCTGAAAGAAACTCAGAGCAATGTATTTGGAAGTGGTTCTATCATTCAGTACTATACAGACTGTTGCAAGTGTGTCACTTGCACAAGCTCTTATGTTAGCCTGCTTGTACCAGAAAACAGAATTTTCTTATCAGGTTAAAAATATTCTACATGAAAATTATCAGTGACGCTGCTAAAAACATAAAATAAAATGCCTTCCAATGATCTGAAATATAATCTGACTGACACCAAGGATCAAAGATATTTTATAGCTGTTGATGCTCAATACTTTTGGGTATTGGTAGATAAATCTGAAAGATGAGCTCATAATTAACTAAGTAGAAAATAATACACTTATTCCATTTAGTTCTATACATATTTGTGAGGGATCTTTGGGATCATTTTAATTTTTAACAGCCACCAAGTATGCACAAAAACTGAACTTTGGGACTGGAGAGACCCTGCACTGCTGGGAAAGACATAATCTGGTCAGGCAGTTGATTCTTCAAATTTTTGGAGTAGTTTTTAAAGGAAGAAACCCTTTCCTGTAGAAGTGTTTTATACTGATAGGGTGAGTGTGGTACTGTAGTCATGTGACTTCTTTTGGCACTTCCACCACAGACACCTACAACTCTACAAGGTAGCCTTGTGGCCGTTGTGGGCAATGAGCCCAGTGTAGGGAGTTTCTAGGAGTCCACACGACTGCATTTTTCCAGAGGATGAGTGCATGCTGAGTTCCCCCATGCTGGGAACCTCTGGGTTCCCCTCAGCATTTTGAGATTACGGTACCCAGGTCTATGAGGCACCTTACACCCCTGGGAGCAGCTAGTCCAAAGCAGTGTAGAGGCCACTCCCAAGACAAAAGAAGCCAGTGCCTGCATTCTATAGAGGCTGAGAGCTAATCAAAGTAGGGCCTTTTGTAACTGGCAGCCCTACTGTCCTTGACATGGCACTGCCATGGGGGAACAGAGTTCTTTCTGGCTATGGCTGGCCTATCAGGTACCACACACTCCGGCTCAGCAGCTGCGGGGAGCATATGCTCCCCTGGTATGTGAAGTCCCACATGGTATCAATGGAGTCTCCTGGACCCACCCACTCTGGTCAGGAAGCCTTGAGGAGTCCATCAACCTCCCCCAAGGGACACGCTGACCTGCCCAACTCTAGTGAGTCTGCTGGAGCCTCCCACTCCACTGGGGAGGTCGCAGGAAGTGCACTGGTCATTCACGGGTATGTTCAGTCCTGTGCAACCTGATAAACTTGCCTAGACCCGTCACTCCAGCTGGAAAGCTAAGGAGAGCCTGCCTACCTCCCCCTTGAGGGCACAGAGCCCTGCCTGACTTTGATGAACCCTCCAGACCTTCCCAGTATCTCAACACAATAAAAGCCATATATGACAAACCCAGAGCTAATATCATCCTGAGTGGTTAAAACCTTTTCTCTAAGAACAGGAACAAGGCAAGGATGCCCACTCTCGCTACTCCCATTTAACAGAGTACTGGAAGTTCTAGCCACAGTAATTAGGCAAGAGAAAGGAATAAAGGACATTCAAATTGGAAAAGAGGAAGTCAAATTGTCCCTGTTTTAAGAGAACATGATCTTATATATAGAAAAACTAAAGACTCCACCATAAAACTCTTAGAACTGGTACACAACGAATTTAGTACAGATGCAGGATACAAAATCAACATACAAACATCAGTTGTATTTCTAAAGACCAACAATGAACTAGTAGAAAAAGAAATCAGGAAAGCTGTCTATTTACAATAGCTACCAAAAAGATAAAATATCTAGGAATAAATTTAACCAAGGAGGTGAAAGATATCTTTAATGGAAACTACAAAATACTCATGAAAGGAATTTAAAGAGGATACAAAAAATGGAAAGACATTCCATGTTCATGAATTATAGAATTAATGTTGTGAAAATGATCACACTACCCAAGGCAATCTACAGATTCAAAACAATCCTTATCAAAATACCAACGACATTCTTGAGAAAAATAGAAAAAAGCAATCCTAACATTCACTTGGAGCAACAAAAGATCCTGAATAGACAAAGCAATCCTGAGTGAAAAGAATAAAGTGGGAGGAATTACACTACCTTATTTCAAAATACACTACAAATTTATATTAACCAAAACAGCATGGAACTGGCATAAAAGCAGACACAGATGCAGGGAACAATGCAACAGAATAGAGAACCCAGAGATAAATCCACATATATTTACAGCAAACTGATCTATGACAAAGGCACCAAGAACACACATTGGGGAAAGAACAGACTTTTCAACAAATGGTGCTGGGAAAACTGGATATCTATGTGTAGAAGAATGAAAATAGAAACAAACCTCTCACCATATACCAAAATCAACTCAAAATGGATTACAGACTTAACTGTAAGACCTAAAACTACAAAACTTCTAGAAGAAAACACCGGGGGAAACTCTCCAGGATGTAGGACTGTGCAAAGATTTTATGAATAGGATGTCAAAGCACAGGCAACAAAAGCAAAGATAAACAAATGGGATTTTATCAAACTAAAAAGGAAACACTAAAAAAGGAAGCACAACAAAGGAAACAATGGAGTGAAAAGACAACCTGCAGAATTGGACAAAATATTTGCAAACTATGCATCTGACAAGGGAGTAATATTCAGAATATATAAGGAAAGCAACTCAATAGTAAAAAACAATCTGATTAAAAAATGGGCAATGGAGCTGAATAGACATTTTTCAAAAGAAGACTTACAAATGGCCAAGCGATATATACAAAAATGCTCAACATCACTAATCATCAGGGAAATGCAAATGAACCACACTGAGATATCATCTCACCACAGTTAGATTGGCTGTTATCACAAACACCTAAAATAACAAATGCTGGTGAGCATGTGGAGAAAGGGGAACTCTTACACATTTTTGGTGAGATTATAAATTAGTACAGCCATTATGGAAAACAGTATGGAAGTTCCTCACACAACTACAGATAGAACTACCATAGGATCCAGCAATCCCACTACTGGGTGTATACTCAAAGGAATGGAAATCATCATGTTGAATGGATACGTGCACTCCCATGTTTATCACAGCTCTATTCACAGTAGCCAAAATATGGAACCAACCTGTTAAATGATGACTGGATAAAGAAAATGTGGTATATATACACAATGGAATACTACTCAACTATAAAAAAAGAATGAAATTCTGCCACTTTGCAGTAGCATGGATGAGCTTGGAGAAAATTATGCTAAGTGAAATAAGCCAGGCACAGAAAGAGAAATAACACATGTTCCCACTCATATGTGGGAGCTAATAAGGTGAACTTTTAGAAAGGAAGAGAACTGTGATTACTAGAGGCAGGGAAATGGAGGGGGGAGAAAGTATAGTGAGGGGCTGGTTAATGTACACAAAATTACATCCAGATAGGAAAAATAATTTCTATTGGTATGTGGTCGAGCCAGGCATCTATAATTAATGACAATTTATTGCGTGTTATCAAATGGCTAAAAGAGAGGAAATCAAATGTTCACATCACAAAGAAATGATTAAGTTTTGTAATGAATTGCTAACTACCCTGCTTTGACCACCACATGCTGTATATATGTGCTGAAATAAAACTATATCCCATAAATATGTACAATCTGTACATTTCAATGAAAAAATCCTGAACTTTGACCCTACCTATAAATATATAATATCACACAATGTTAAATCATATTTTCAATAATGAAGCATATTGATTTGTTCTCAATCTAAGTATTATGAAATAATAGAGCAATAAATACTATATTCATATAACTTACTATATAAATATATTCATATTGAGTTTAATATGTAAAACACTTCTTGTATAATTTATGAATAAAACAGTTTTAAAGACTTATTTTATCTTTAGTTGATTAATCTCATCATAAAATATTATTTACTAATGTAATAATAAACACTATAAAATGTTGTTTGTAGTATTTTAGAGACAGAAAAACATTATACTGTAGTATATATCATTTTTGCAACATATTTTTGATAATTGTAATACAATATGTATAACATAATGCAATACATTTTCCATTTTATATCATTCTTTTAAATTTATTCTTCTTTTATGTATATTTTATAAGCATACAATAATACATTATGCTGTGTTGCATATAAATATTTTTAAATATATAAATATAAATGTACGTGTTTTGGGGGAAACACATTGAAACCTGTTTCTCTAATAGGACACCTATCAAAAGACTTTGGTGCTATAAAGTCTCATTTAAAAAAGTCGACACATCCTTGAAGGTTTCTCTTTCCCCTTTTTTGAAAGTGTTTCTTCTCTGTCCTGAACTTTCATGTAATTTTACCAAAACATGTCACTCACTCTGTTGTAGTCTAGTTATTTCTATCCATTCATTATCTTTGCTAGGTTACAAACTATGTAAGAGTGGTTCCTGCTCACCTTTGGAGCTCCCCGGTCATCACTACAGTGGTGAGTGCACAGCTGATGGCAACTCAGAAGTGTATGTTGACTGAATCATCTCAGAGTTTGTAAATACATATGGAGTTGTGTTAAAAATAACTCTTTATCCTACTTAAAGAGCACCTTCTATTAAGTAAACAAGGATTAAAGAGTGAATCACCTAGACTTCTTGCCAAAAATTTTCCATGGTATACCCACCACCACCTCTAAAGACATGTGATTTTAATTGTTGTAATATAATGATCCTGACTTTGCTGAAAATCTTCTCAACAGATATATATGGGAAAGAGACATAGAAACTGAAATATGACCTATGCGCATAATCACCCAATTAAACAGAATAGAATGATTGGCTTCAATGCTGAATAACAATTTGTTGAGCTGTTGGCTTAATTTGTATAAAGACTGAATTTGTATAAAGAGCCAAAGCCATGCATTTGTTGGTAGGCATTGCTATGAGCATTACGAAAGCTGGTCAAAATATGAACATCAACATTTTATTAATATGCACAGGTTTGTTTAAATTTAGTGTCTCATTTGCTTTTATTAAACTTGTTTAAGTTTTAGTTAAGGAATCTGAATTCCTGCTGAGACCCTTTTAATTCATTGAATATTTCTCTCTAATTTTCATTCTTGCTCTCTTTATGTGTGTGTGTTTGTGTGCATGTGTGACTAAATGAAGAACAAAAATTTAACACTTAATCTTCGATGATTTCAAACAGGATGAGATTTCAAAATAAATTCTTTATTTGGGGATTTTTTTTATAGGGTCCTCTTTTTCATAGAGTAATCTGCTATATAAAATATTTCTCTAATATGTAATGAAAAGTCATATGAATTATGATTTATTAATTTATGACTATTTTTAATATTAGACCATTGATTTAGATATTATTCAGATATATTATTTCCTTTTAATCATGTTACATAGTCTAGGAGTGACTTTCAAGATATGCCTATTTCTGCTTTTCACTATAGAGGTGCAGCATAATGCAATTTACAATGAGTCACAACTAAACCAAAATTAGAGCCTTTTTTCTTTCTAATAAAAAGAAAAACAATGAAAATAATTGAGTCAGTTAACACAGACAATAATTTTTTCTTAATTTTTCAACTATCATTTCAAATTGTAAACAATAAACTTTGTTAAAAATATAGCTTATGTCAACATACAAAATGATTTGACTGAAATGATCAATAAAGTGGAGGAAATTAGTGAAACTTGCTTTTGACTTCAATACCATTATATATGGTGATTGTTGAATATATATGCTGAAAAAAGGAGTAAACTAAATATATAGTGAAGCTGGGCTCTTGTCCTTTCTTCCAGGTTTGTTCTGCACAGAAAACTATATTAAAATATAAGTGAAATAAAAAACATTGATTCAGTTTTAGATAAAACTTTTATCCCTGTTACAATTTCAGCTACGGCTGTAATTTATGGGGAACATATGGACTGATTATGGATAAAATTGTTCATTTTTATATATTTTTTGATGTTACTTAAAAAGGTTTTCCATGTTATCTCTTCAGTGTTTTCACACATTGAAGCAGAAATTCAGATGTTAATTAACCCAGTGAATTTGCCTGAAAACATGCTTCCTGGGACTCAACTAAGTCGAGTTTATGATAAAGACTTGGCTGGAAAAGCAGATGTCTATAGCTTTCTGAAGAAAACAAAGAATTTTATCATTGATGCAAGTAAATGAAGTTTAGCATTTATATTTTTTATTTATTTTATACCTGTTACTTTTATAGAAAATTTAGTTAAACCCAAGGGCTATACCAGATTTCTTGCTCAAAACGTGTTGCAGGTAGTTACATAAATAACACACAGTTTCTAAAAAGATTCCCTATTCTTGCCTTGCTCCACATTTGTGATATTTCAACGTTGCCACAAGTGTTGTTTACCAAGAAAATAAAATTTTTTGTTCATTAAATTGGCATGACAGCCACCCCATCCTTTTCAGAGAAAAAAAAAAAATCCACTGGATAATGGAAAAGATGATCCAGAATATGTCCTTTTGTACTTATTTTAAGAAAACTAATTTTAAAATATTTTGTTTTTAAATGTTTTATTTTGGTACAGTTAAGATAGGGACCACAGATGATATTATTTATCAAGTTTTACACCCATTTGAGTTCAAAACTTGACTAGTGTTACTAAATAAAATCAAGACATGGTAGTTTTGTTATACATTGCATTGTTCATCATTCTTGGTTCATAATCTGTTTGAAATTACATTAAATAAATCATCAGCTTAATAAATACTAAACTTTTGCTCCTTTTTTAAGGACCTAAATGCAAAATTTCCCCGAGCCAAAAGTTCTGAAGGCAATTTTAGGCTGACTTTATCTGTTTTCTTCCAAAGTGCTTGTGAGGAATCAGAGTTCCCCAGTGCAGTGACAGACAGCACTCGAGGACCAGCAGTCACATCTACCACTGGTTTGAGCTGTGAAGGCAGTGACACGTGGTGAAGTTCTTTATGGCCCTGATCCTGGTTTGGTATTTACTAATCCTGATACCCCTGTCAGTGCTTGAGAACTGAAATTTCTGGGTGGATTGAAAATATTCCCAAAAGGAAGTATTAACAAATTAGTTAAGGCATCTTTGGGCTTCTCACAGCACTGCATACCTAACCTAAAAAATGTGGCACAGTATCTGTCACTTAAAACAATAAACAAACAAAAAAAGTCTTTGTTTTCACAACCAAGAATCTAACCAAGAGACTAGTTACAAATAGGAGTACAAATGATGTTTCTGAAGTCCTCTGAAATGGAGTCAACCTATTTTTTTTTTTTTTACCATAATGCTTTTTACACAGTGTATGATTTGTACAGTTATATACAATTAACTAGATGGTAATTCTAAACTGAGATGTAAGATAGTATAGCTGTTTTATTTACATTTCAGGTAGCTGTCAAACTGTACATGCATTTATTTGTGTAGTGTGCTCAGGAAATGTCAAAATTTAGCCTAACATGATTTTTATAAATTTAGGAAAAGGGTTCTGAAGACAAGAAGAGACGGTTTTGTGTCTCACTCGCCACCCAGCATTACTTACTTGAATACTTTACCAGTGGCTGAGCGCACGCCATCCTCTTAGAACAAGCAGAAGTCAACTCCAATCTCTGTTGATTCACCTGCTCCCCTTCCTCTCAGTCCCTAGGACTGTTCTCCACACTTCAAATTCCAAATAAAATCTAAACCTTAATCTGGGGGGAGAGTTTCTGATTCTTGGTAGTCAGACCGCAGTAATGACCCCCAAATGCCTGCCATTTAGACCCATGGCATTTGTTTCTACTTGACCTCTGCTAGACCCTATAGCACAAACCTTGGCTTGAATCCCAGGTGAGTCCTCATCTTCTTCGCACACAGCTTACCTAATAATATGGAAATATCTGAATCTAATTAAATGGAAAATGTGTGCCTACCTAAACTCACAATCTCTCATATCTCTGTTATCCTTGGTAGTTGCCAAAATGAAAGCTCCTACAAGCACATATTCATCCTCTCCTCTATTCACATTGCCATACTACTCCACCTTCCTCTCCCTAACCTAACCTCACACTTTTCTTGCATTTCCATACTTTTCAATTATGTCCCGTGCACAGGCTGGCTGGTTAGCACAGTTGGTTAGAGAGCCACCTTTTAACACCAAGGTCAAGGGCTCAGATTCCAGGAGTGGCCATCTGCCAAAAAAAAATTATGCCCCGTGAAGTATTCCTTGTATGGTAAATAAGTAAATAAAATTCCTTACTTTCTCAATCTATTTTGTGACATTTTCCTACCTCTTGGCTTTTACTGAAACTTGCTGTCCCGGGGGACAACCTCAGCATGCCTCCAGCTGCTGTTACTCATTCTCCCACACATCTCATATCTCTGGGTCAGGAAGTGGGGAGTCAGCATTCTTCTCACTCCACAAAGCTGAGTCCTGACCATTACTCTGATCCTTTTTGGAAACTCCCTTGCTCATTTCGAGCACAGGAGAATTGGCTCCTTACCAAATCATACTAATCACTCCCCCTCAGGCCCTGGGGACTTGAATATGTCACTCACAGTGTTCCTCCTCGTCTCAAGCCTTCCACCATCTCCTAGGTTTCTTCAATGTTCACATTATGGCCTATCCAGAGCTCCAGATGCTCAGCCGTTCACCTTATCTGGTGTAAATCTCTGCACCTAAATCTCTGTGACTTTAAAACCTACTTCCATCCACACACTCCCATGGCTGCAGCCAGAACTTCACCAGCACCCAGAACAATTCTACTGCTGCACTCTAAATTTCAGACTCTCACTTTTATGCTTTATTCAGCTCTTTTTTCACATTAACATTTTTTCTTTTGTTTAATTGACGCATTATAATTGTATATATTTATGCAATACTGTTTGATGTCTCAGTACACATAGGTCGTATGATGATCGAATCGGGGTAGTGTATCCATCACCTCATGTGCTTCTCATTTCTTTATGGTGAGAACATTCAAATGTCTCTCTTGTAGCTGGGTGGGGAGAAGGGACAAAGGGGAGAGGTTGGTCAACAAGTACAAAACTACAATTAACAGGAGGAATAAGTTCTGGTGTTTTTTCAGCTCTTTTATTCAGTATCAAAACTGTATTGTTTTGTCATTATCACTAGGGCCACCAATCCAATGATTTATTTTCTTTGTCTCTAATCATTCACCTCTTCTCTTTACTTCCCTATCTAGCATTATAATCCATCTTTAATTCCACCCTGACAGTATCCTCAGATAACTTACCCTCTGGTTCTTCAATAACTTTTACCCAGGAAAACTTTAATGTTAGATTAACCCTATTGTTGATGTTTCCTTCTCTCCCTGGATATTGATGGATATTGTTGCAGAAAATCACATGAACCAGCATATTAACTAAATTTTGCTTGGTCCAAAATGCTTTCAAAATTTCTCTAGTCAGATATCTCTTTCATTTGTCAACATGGTTATTTTAAATTTTCTCCAGTCTTATCTCAAATCACCTATTCAACTAAAACTTTTTCTTTTGTCAGATGAAATCAACTCACATATTTGAGGAAAAATATGAACAATCGGGAGGAATTTTCTTCTGCTATTTCCTGTAGACAGTCGGTTCTTTTCAATATACTCCCTTCTGCTTTCTTGTTGCAGAAGAGGATGCATGCTTTCTTTTGTCTACTTCCATTCTTTTCAACTTTGTTCTAAGTTCCATATGTTTTCCCAGCCTCTGTGATCTTCCTGCACTAAATTTGCCCATTTTCCTTTATTTTCTCTTCTTCTCTACTGGTTCCCTTCTATTAACTTTTAGGTAGTCTTTGAAGCCTTTCCTACCTTAAAATCCACTCTTGCCCCATGTCTCTCTCCTTTTACTGTCTTCTTTTTGATCTTTTATAGTAAAGTTTTGCTTCTCGTCTAATTGCCCAAATATTTTTAAAGTTTCTCTGCAATATTTTTCCCACTCCTGCACCTTCCATTTATTCTTTTTTATATTTTTTAAAGAAATTTATTTATTTTTTAGTTGAAACATACTGATTGTACATATTTATGGGGTACAGAGTTATATTTCAACACATGTATACAGTGTGTAATGATCTAATCAGGGTGATTAGCATATTCATTATCACAAACATTTCTCGTTTCTTTGTGGTGAGAATATTTGAGGCCCTCTCTTCTAGCCATATAATAACACACAATAAATTATTATCAATTACACATGCCTAGCACTACTGTACACCACTAGAACTTATTTTTCCTAAATAGCTGTAGTTTTGTGTCCATTAACCAACCCCTCACTAACCCCCACCCCCCGTCCCAGCCTCTAGTAACCACAATTCTACTCTCTACTTCTGCAAGTTCAACTTATTATCTTTTTACTTCCCACATATGAGTAAGAACATGTGCAATTTATCTTTCTGTGCCTGACTTATTACACCTTTTTTATTTATTCTTGAACAAAGGTCAGCACGAATTGTGACAGATCACTCTACAAGACATGTCACCATACATAGCAATTTTCTTTACTGTTAAATACAATGCCCTATTTGGGTCCTCATTTCATATATAATCTCTCTTTAACTTTTAGAAGTGAAGACAATTCCTTGCTTTTTGAGACATGCTCACCTTTTGATTGCTTTGACACTGTGTTGATTGGTTTTCTGCATGTACTTGTTCCTCCTCCTCCTCTTGCTCCTCCTCCTCCTTATTCTGCTTTCCTCCTAAATTCTTCCTCTGTTTATTCTGTACGTGTTTGAGTGTGTTATTCGAGGTTATTTAGGTTTCCTTCTCTTCTCACTGCACATTCTACCTTGCATCTATCCCTTGATTACAATTTCATTCATCTATCTCTTGTCTACAATTACAACATGTATTTTTATGATCCCAAATATATATGAAAAGCTCAAATGCTATGACTGAACTCCAGACCAATATAACTTCTTCATAGATATATTCACAAATATCTTAAATATAATTATTCAAAACTGCAGTGATTATCTTCTCCAAAAACCTGTTTCTACTTTAACCTTTGAGTGAGTTGCATAAAACAACCCTCTCTGGGGCAAGCAAGTACAGCCAAGCACTAGGGAATGTAACTCTCAACTACCTGCACACCCAGTCGCCATCTGCTATTTTTCAGGACATCACAAACGTCATCATGTGTGGTAGCCTTGCTTCCATCTACCCTTCAGAAAACTGTGTGACAATCATGCATTACTGACTCCTTCCATTGCATTTTCCACCTCAGGTCCAAATCCGGTGAGGTCTAAATCCTCATGTATTTATCTCACCTCGGTTATCACTATCTCAAGTTACCTCCCCATGACCTCTCTAGATTTTTGCACTAACTTCACTTGATTCCTTGCCTCCAGGTTTTCTTCATAATTTCCTTTTCTCTGACAGTAATTTTCTTCATTTACAAATGTGATCATATAGCTATAATTATTTGATATCTACCTACCTACCTATACAGTCATATCACCTATAACTCTTTGATAGCTTTCTACTTTTCCCAAGTTAAAATCTAAACTCTTTATACAGACACACAAATCTCTTTAAAATGTGGCTCCGATTTATCTTTCCAGACTGAAAAGACACCTATCTTCATTGCATGTTCTGTATTTTAGTCAAAATATACATTTCCTAATGTAAAACTTTCTTCTCTCTGGGGGCCTTTGCACAAATCATGTCTTTTGCTTTCTCTATTCCCCTTTTCCTGTCCAACTCCATTCACATCTTTTATGTGTTAATTCAGAAGTAATTCCCCCAGGGCAGTAATTTCAGTATCCACCCAGCTCCCAGCAGAAGGTAAAATGCTCCTCTTATGAATTTTTAAACCACCCTTTCTTTAGCAGTTTTATTTCCTTGATTGTATCTCTTGAGAGCAAGGATTGTGCCTGAGTCAGTTGTTTTTCCTCTTGGTTTTATACGTCCATGCACATATCCATACTGATAAATTCTTGCTTGTATTTCTAATTCTTCACCCAACTCCAAGTCTGCATGCCTCCTGTATCTGATTTTTGCATAACAAATGACCTCAAAGCATAGTTGCTTCAAAGAACACAGTTTTATTTTTTAAAATTCTGAGGGCAGACTGAATGATTCTTCTGCTATTTGCTTGGGTTCATTCATAGGTCTGAATTCTAAAGGTTTACTCATACCTATTTCAAAGGAAAGTTCATATCTGAAACCTAGTCTACCAATGTCTTCTAGGTTAATCAAAGTCTCTCTTGGCTTCTCTAAGATGCCAAAGCCTTCTAATGCTATTTCTGGTGACTCATCTACAAAATTCTGGAGCTTCATTAACACTGGAGCGACAGGTTCCACTTAATATCACCTTGTAGAAAATACTTCCTTTGATAGCCACCAGACGAATCCAGCTGTTTCTAATGAGCCACCACAAGTTGTATGATACATTGTCAATGCTGGTACTAGAACTCTTCTTCCCTTGTATCCTTGACACCGAAGATAAGGGGTGAAAAACACTGCTTGGGAGTTAAGGAAAACACACAGGATCATTCAATCAAGTTTTAATTCCCTCAGTCTGGCTGCAGGAAACCCATTAGGAGACACCATAATAAACAACCATTTGTAGAGAAAGTGAAAGAAAATGTTCAGGGTCCCTCAGATGTTCAGAATCTTGCTGAACATTTGCTGTAAATATGCACTTGCACCCAGGTGTTCCTTGGTTATTGTCCAATGTAATTACAAATGTGCACCCAGGTGTCCTGGGTTATGGACTTAAGTATAAAGGACTAATGTCTCTGATCCACAGTGACTCCCACTCCTGGGATGTCCCAGGGTGGGTGGTGGGCACGGGGAGGCTGCTACTGCTGCTGGAGGTTATTGCTACAAGCTGTTGCTGCCAGGGCCCCTGGGACCCTCTGGGAGGCCACCACCACTGCTGCTGGATCTGTTGTAAGCTGCCACCATTGCTGCCACTGCCAAAGAAGCTGAGGACTGAGTACTGAGCTCATGTCATCTGTCAATGGCTCCCAGGATCCTTCCCAATTACCTAGCTTGTGAACCTGCATGTGAGGAGTCTGGTGACCCAGCCTGGCATGTAAGGGGTCTACTGACCCAGCCTGATGTATGAGGGGTCTTTGACACAGTCTGTACAATGGGTTTGAAGGGTCTGTGGGCCTTAACACCTAACCCAGATAATACAAATGGGAACCTTAGTGTAACTAAAATAATGAAACATTTTGGCCTTAGTTATGAGTTGCGCTAGCCATACAATTGGCATAGGCACTTAGCACTAACCTGACACCATTTAATAGTTGAACCTATTAAAATTTGCTCCAGGTTTGACCCAACACCTGAGATTGTTTCTTGTCCTATTTAGAAGGGTTATATGAGCTCCACTTCAGTTTGAAAGTTCAGCCTTCAGTTATGCTTGTTTCTTGTCATGATCTAAATTTGCTTGACTCATTATTCCATAAAGTTGAAAAAGAAACTCTACAAAAACTTATAGGAAATGTATTTGTTCAGAAAAACTCACTTTTCGTCATTATTAAATTCTTTAGCTAAGATTAGTTAGTATATATTTTTTAAAAGGTATTACCTATTGACAAGAGTGACTTTCCCAAAATGTAGAGTAATTTTTTCTCCCTTTAATTCAATATCTTTTTTTGACTCAGGACTTTCTAAATATTTTCTAAATATTTCCAAATATAACGTTAATTTTTAATATTTTATTTGCCAAAAATTGATTATATATTTTTTTAAATGCCCAGACTTAATGAAAGTAACTTTGCTGATAATAGCAAAATAAAAATTATTGTTTTTATTAGTGTCTGTATTTTTCTTCTTTATCTGTACTTAATTTTCTTGTCTTTACTTAGACAGCTCCCAGGTCTTAGGCTAGTCTCCTAGGAAACTGGTTACTGTTGTAATAATAGCATATGAAGGTATCTTTTCTGAAAGAAAGAAACAATAATCACAATAAGGCGTTGGACTTTCAGAAGGAGAGAACAGACTGTGGTTAGAGGTGGGAAAGTGGGAGGTGGAGTTGGGGTTAGTGAGAAATTGGTTAATGGATGTAAAGAATGATTAGGTTTTCTAATGATGAAAATTCTAATTATCCTGATTGGATCATCACATATTGCACATAAGTATTGATAGTCAACTTTGTACCCCACAAATACATATAATCAATTATATTTCAAAAGAATAAATAAAATAAAATAAAATAAACTTATCTTTTCTGAGGCATTATGCCTCCTTTGACAACAGAATTCTTGGTGCAAGCTCAAAATCATTTCAGCCAAATCTATCTTATGATTTTAGAGTAACTCATAATAACCACCAAGGCTGAATAGGAGCAAACCACAGATATTTTTTTCCCCGTTAATAAAATGTAAACATGTACTGTGATGACAATATGTCCTCTGTCACTGACAGTCCTGTACTCTTTGGAAATAATTTTCAACAAAACTGTTCAAGAGCAAAATGTGGTTTACTAGAACCGGAAGTCTGAATTGTGAAACATTTTGAAAAGGAAATACATCAACTATCAGCACTTGCTACCCATTTGCACATTTTAAATCTTTTCCTTGTGAGGTGGCTAACAAAAATGAATTTGGGTCTACTTTCATTTCTGGGTTTTTTCCCCCCTTCTTCTAATAAAGAGTCTGTCGGGAAACTATAGGAAAACCATCAGGGCCCCTCAGATGTTCAGAATCTTGCCAAGCATTTGCTGTGAATAGGTCGTGTGTGGGTGGAATTAGTGAACCTGTGTGGCACCACCACCTTGGCTGGAGTTTACTGTCTTGGGTGGCTGCAGTATGTGCAGCCATGCTTTTGAACTTATGACTTCCAAGGACCTGTTTGCCTGTTACCTAGCTCATAGACCTGTGTGTGAGGGGTCTGAGGACCCAGCCTGGCGTGTGAGGGGTCTGGTGACCCAGGCTGGCATGTGAAAAGTTTGTGAACAGGCTTGAGGGGTCTGTGAACTGCAGACCCAGCCTGAGCTCAATATTTGGTGTAGTCAGCAGGATTCTAAGCAGGTACAGGAGCCTAAAGCCCTTGGAAGAAGGTGGACATGTGGCTACTTTTGAATATGTTGTGCCCTATGGCAACTTTCCTGTTGACCAGGATCTTGTTGCTGCACACCGTATTGCAAGGCAGCATAGGCTAGGTACTACAACAGAAAACCCCTTGGGAGGGGGAGGAAATGTGGCTGTCCTTGAGTATGTGGTGCCTGGTGGCCACATTTCTGCTGACTGGAGCCTGGCTCTTGTTACCTATGTTGCAAACTGATTGAGATTTGTGGCAGAAAGCAGAGTTGTTGGAAGCATGGATAAATGCCTTGGAGGATGATATGCAGCAACTGTCACTCCTGCCTCTCACACCAGGGTGACAACCAGCCCAGTGGTGAGTTGAGGAAGACTGTGCATCTCCAGGCACAACCTGTTGTACATGAGAAATTGATACAGTAAAGCAGCAGAAACAGGGAGAGCCCCTGGCTACTGCAACTATGAGACCTAGGGGTGGATGATGTAACATGCTTTAGAGACAATATAGTAAGCACATGTCATGTTTGTCCAAAGGCAGAAGGCTTGGAGGGTGCCACTTAAACCCGATGGCCAGCTGGGTGCCATACAAACCCAGGAAAAGAGTATCACATACATATGGGCAGATGACCCGAGGATGGGTGCCCCTGCAGAATTTCAAGTATGTTTTCACCTGGTGAAAAGCTGGAAAAGTTAGTCTCCATTACTACTTGCCTATCTCAGTGGCAGTGGTTACAGGAGAGCCACAGATATGCACAGGGGCAGGGCAGCCCCTCCTTGATGGACTGGGCTAATGCAGCTGTTTGAACTGTGGGAGAATGCTGCAAAAACTGCCTGGGACTGAGTGAATAGCTGGTATAAGCTGAGCTGATTGAAGTAATTCAGGAGCCAGGGATGAGGCAGTCAGATGCTAAGAACCAGGACAATGGGGAAAATGCCGTAAAGGCATTTGAGAAGTCTGGAAGGGTGCCCCACTCATCACAGGCCCTGAGGGCATTTGAGAAGTTTGGGAGAGTGCCTCTCCCATCTTAGAAGGACCTAGTTGTCCAGGAGGACAGACCTGAGGTGTCATTGTCCTCAGCAAACTGCTCCCTGCATCCCAGCTGCTCTGGCGGGAGCAATCCTGCCTCAGCACCTCCGAAGAGCAAAAGCTGAAAACCTTTGTGGTATTCACGTTGTGTTAAGTTTGCAGGCCAGCAGTATGTAAGAACAGTGGAGGTGTGGCAGCCTCTACCTAGATTTTGGAAGATGTTTGAAAAAACTGGGGGACTCAGGTGGAGACCTGCTGCAGGGGTGGAGCCACTGCAGAGGTCATCTACGGAGCAATGCGGAGCAGAAAAGTGGGGTCGGAGCCCCCCCACAGAGAACCCACACTGAGGAAATGTCTAGTGGAGCCAGGATGGCAGGACTGCCACCAGGAGCCCAGAACTGTGTTGCTGCTGGCAATGTGCAGTGCCAACCTGGAAAAGCTGTAGGCACCCGGCAGCTCAATGGGTTGCACTTGGCAGAGCTGTAGGAGTGAGGTTGCCCAACGCTTTGGGGATCCAGGTGCCCCAGTGTGCTTAAAGTTTGCCCTGATTGGGTTTCAGATTTGTTTGGGGACTGTTTTTCCTTTCTATTCCCTACTTCTGGAATGGGAATGTATACACAATGTCTGTCCCACTGCATTTTGGAAGTAGATAAACTTGTTTTTGCCTCTTTACAGGTTCATGGCTGGAAGGACTCTTGCTTTTGGTCTCAGGGGAGACTTTGGACTTTTGAGTTGGTGCTGCAACAAGCTAAAGACTTTTGGGACTGGGATGGAATGTGTAATGTGTGAATGTAAGGGTCATCTTCTGAATGTGTAGATAATATGGTGAGGAACCCTGAAGGGGTGGATTGTTGGGAAAATATAGGAAAATGGTCAGGGCCCCCTCAGATGTTCAGAATCTTGCCGAGCATTTGCTGTGAATAGGTTGTGTGTGGGCAGATTTAGTGTGCCTGAGCAGCACACCACCTTGGCTGGAGTTTACTGCCTCTGGTGGTTGTGGCACGTGCAGCCATGCTTTTGAACCTACAGCTTCCAAGGACCTGTTTTCCTGTTGCCTAGCTCATAGACCTGCATGTGAGGGGTCTGGGGACCCAGCCTGGCGTGTGAAGGGTCTGGGGACCCAGCCTGGTGTGTGAAGGGTCTGCGAATGGGCTTGAGGAGTCTGTGAGCTCCAGACCCAGCCTGAGCTCTACAACTGGCGACGTTGGCAGGATTCCAACATTAGCCCTAGCGCTACAGATTCATATGATTCTTTTTAATCTTGTGACTGAGTTAGATCATGTCATTTCCAACTTAGGTTCTCTATAAAAGAGTTAAAGTATATAATTCTAAAATCTTTGAAGGCACAAAAGATATGTTTCTATATACTGATAGTATTTATCATTTGTGAATTATCTCTTTACTAGGTTCTGGTGTAATCATTTCTACCAAAACTTTTGATTCTGAAACCAATCCAGTAAGTTTTCTGCTGATAGTGGATACCAGAGGGCTCTCCAGATGTGTTTTGACCATTAATATTATTGATGTTCCCAAACCTTCAGACTGTACTGCTGATCCTCAGTTTTCTTCAGGCACAGGTATGATTCATTATTTTCCTATGGTTTGCTTTCAAAAGCTATCTATAATGAAAGAGCCCAGGTGTACTTCCTCAGTTAGAGATGTCCAGTGATTTTTAAAAATTATGCATATAATGCATGTTTATTTACATATATGAAAATATATGTAAACATTAACAGATATGAGAAAACATATAACCTCTCTAAGAAATATTTTGAAAAACAAACAAAAAAACCTACCATGCAAAAATTTTCACTCCACAATTATGAGGATGGAGAACAAATACATTAAAAATACCAATAAAATTCTTCAAAAGGGGCTGGCTGGTTAGCCCAGTTAGTTAAAACATGGTGTTATAACACTGAGGTCGAGGCTTTTATCCCCACACCAACCAGTGGACAAAAAAGAAAAAAAGAAAAGATTCTTGAAAAACTTATTGAAAGAAAAGTGAGACAAGAGAAAAATAAATAAATGTAAGGCTTTGATAACTTAATATACAAATTTAAACTTTCACTTGTGAAAATACCACAAAGAATAATTTGTTTTTAGTACTTTCAAGGTTCAAATAGTATTTTAATTTTCCAAAAAAGGAGAGAGACAGTCATCAGTTAAATACAACAATAAATGTAAATTTTAAAATTTTATTTATCTTTTATTATATTTATTTAGTAATATTATTTTTTTACATCCTAAGGTGTTGTTGCTGAGCAGTTGGGGGAAAGGGGAGAGGGGAAGGGGAAGGAAATAGAGTGGGAGAAAGAGAAAGGAGGGGGGGCCTGGCCGAGGCCCGTGGCACCCCCCTCATTCCTGCAGGGGAGACCAGGAGATTTCCAGTGGTGATAAATGTAAATTTGAATTGTGATATGATAATATACATAAGAGATAGTTGTATTATGAAAGCAAATAATGTATATGTGTGTGGGGTTGACAAACTCAGAGACATAAGGGAAGTTTTCACTACAGAACTAACAGTTTACTTTAGATGTAAGCCTTGATATGAGTAAATAAGCAGCGAGAGGAGAGGGAATAGCATAGATGCTATGGGCGCTCCTTGCCCAGCAATTACTTAGTAGCCAGTAGCCATCTGGGTTGTGAGATCCACTGCTGAGGTATCACAATGCTTGCTGTGTTCAAGTAACCCTTATTTTACTTTTATTAAGTACATTGATATAATCATTCTATTTTATTATTAGTTATTGTTATTAATCTCTTACTGTGTGTAATTTATAAATTATACTTTATCATAGGTATGTATGTATAGGAAAAAACATAGTATATGTTGGGTTCAATGCTATCCACAGTTTCAAGCACCCACTGGGGTCTCAGAACATATCCCCAGACGATAAGGGTGGGCTATCATCATAGCATTTTAGGCTTTGCAGGCCAAAAGGCAAAATAGAAGATATTATTTATGCAGTACTTACATAATAAGGGAAAAAAACAAATATTTACAAATTTTCATTGACAGATTAAAAAAGAATAATAATAATAGTAACAATTGGGTATAACTTCTTTTTTTTTTTTTTTGTCTTTTTCGTGACCGGCACTCAGCCAGTGAGTGCACCAGCCATTCCCATATAGGATCTGAACCTGCGGCGGGAGTGTCACTGCGCTCCCGGCGCTGCACTCTCCTGAGTGCGCCACGGGCTCGGCCCTGGGTATAACTTTCTATGACAGCTCTAATGAGCAGAATACATTTTCCTTCTTGGAGGGTTAGAATTTTCTTTTATTGGGTGAGGCATTAAATAACATAGCATCAGTGAATGGCTTTCCTTGCTTAGCTAACAGATGAGCCACTCAGAATCTTTAGTTGCAGCCCAATTTTTATTTATTTTTGCGAAGAAAATCTGTCATCATAAAGTATTTTACTTTAAATTTTCTTCTTTTCCTGACCACTGTTTCCTAGTCAATTGAGGATATTGTGATGAGTGCTTTGTCTTGTTTTTCCCACATGTGTTGTATTTTTTTTTAATCACAGCTATAATGTCATTGTATGATAAACCAGTAACAAAATAACACATGCTCTGTCATACCTTAAAATATGTCATTCAAGTTTCACTTTTTCTTGTTTTGCCATGATGAGTAGGCATGGTCATTAAAAATAATATTGGTACTCAGAATGCTGTTATGACTGGATTACTTTATTAATTTACGGTACTTGAAGTGATGAGAGCACCATATATGTGGTCTCTATCTCCATTACTCAATTCTGCCATTGTAGCAAGAAAGCAGCAGTAGATAGCTTAGAAATAAGTAGGTGTATAAGTGTTCTGCTAGCACCTTATTTATGAACACTGTAATGTGGATTCCATATAAATTTCACGTCACAAAACAGTAACATCCTTTTGATTTTTTTTAGCCATTTTTATTCAAAAGTGTAAAATTTTTATTCAAAAGTGTACAATTCTTAACTCAGAACATGCAGAAACATTCAGCAGTCTAAATTTGACTCATGGGTCCTAGAGTAGAAAGAAGAAGACTAGTTACCAGGTTATTTCAGTAATCCAGGCAAGAAATGGTATAGTTTGGCCGCGGAAGGTCATGGAGATAAAGAGAAAAGGTTTTCGATATTTAAATAGTAAATGAATCTGGTGATGAATTAAATATAAAGGAAGAGAGAATGACTCTCAGGTTTCTGATTTGCATAACTGGTGTGGAGATCCTCAAGTAAGATAGGAAAACCTAGAAATAGGCCAAATTTGGAGAAAAACATCATGAGTTCACTTTTGAATGTGTTGTGTTTGATACGCCTTTGTTATATCAAGGAGAGATTTAAGAAAGCAGTTGAGCTCAGAGATCTTGCCTAAGACTATAAATGTTTTGTAATTAAAACCATGGACTTGGATGAGTTTACTCAGTCAGAGAGTAGAGAATTAAAAGAAAGGAGGGCATAGGGCCAAACCCTGAGGAACTCCTACACTTAATGACATGGAGAAGAGACATAGCCTGCCAAGGAGTCTAAGAAGGAGTGGCTGAAATGGTAGTAGAAAAAGGAGAAAATTATACCATGAATGGCAAAGGAAGAGAGTGTTTCAGGAGAATGCGTGTGATTAGTAGCCTTGAATTCCACAGTCAAATGAGATGAGGAATTAAAATGCCCATTGCGTTTAGGTAGCGATGTGGGGCAATGATAATGAATGAGTCTGAGAACTATTTTACGGGTGTTATAGGGGTGAAAGCCAGAATGGAGCAGATTGATTGCAGAGATTGTGAAAACAGAAAACATTGTTTTACAAATTTCAATGTGAACTTGGAGAGAACAATGGCAGAACTATATGGGACTGTAAGAGTTGTTTCTGGTATACATCTTTTTACAGGGAGACATTTAGTAATTTTAGAAACAAAGGGGGCGAATCCATTTGACTGGAAGTTTGAAGACACATGGAAGAAAAAATAGGAGAGAGATGGAATTTTGATCAATCATCTATCAATCTAGTTTACCCATTTATCTAGCTTCTTAACATTTATGTGTCGATATTTACAATTTTAATTTATTTTCATGCTTAACAAATTCAAAATGCCTTGAAACTTTAAATTATTTCCTTTTGGATTATACTTGCCACCCAGTTTCTGAAAAAGTACTAGTGAGTTGGGCATCCCAGTTTATTTGGGTGTGTGCTTGAAAGAAATTTTCTTTATCATTGCAATTAAAATATAGTACCTGAAAACATGTTTTATTATCCCTTTAACTGAAAAATCACAAATCTAAACTACAAATTTCTTTAAAAATTATGAAAAGAAATAAAAAATTTACCACTTGGAAGTTTGAATCCTATAGACCAAAATCAGTTATTCATTTCTTTAAATGTGACATGAAAGGGTAAAAGCACCTTTTAAATTTTATAAAAATAAACTACGATTTTTGTCTATGCATCTCTATTATATTGTACAATATCTCATTCATTTTCGTAAAAGCTGTAGAAGAAACATTGTTGACATTCAGAAAAGTAGTTTTTTACTTCATTTTGATGACACAGAAGCATTATTTTTCTAATTTTCACTACTAAAGGCAGTGTTCTCTGATAACCACGTGCAGTTGTTCTTCAGAGCAAACACAGACACGTGCACACCTGCTTTCAATCATGATATTGGCTGTGAATGTGAATAAGTAACTCGAATCCCTTCGTGGTTTGTTCTTTCTCTCTTGGTCAAGGGGTGAGTCTCCAAGTCATCTCTCCCGAGCTCTCCTGGGCTCTCTGACTTCCTGGGTCTCAAACCTCTATGATCATTGAGAATCATCATGTCTTATTAACCACCTACTTTCTGTTTTTTATTCCCAGTGCTGACCGTCCATGAGGAGATAAAAGATGTGCACTCAAGGATGACAGAACAGGGAGGTAGCTAGAGGAGACTGCAGATTATTGAGTTGTTGGTTAAGTTTGGAAAGCTATGATAAGGATTTTGCCTGACCCAAGAAACTTGTCAACTTTGATTTTTCCAGAGATATTCAAAAGGTTTAGAGTGATTCCTATAGATGTGCAATGCTCTTTTTCTGCCAAGAGAAGAAGGAAGAGTGAACTGGGCAAATGCAGAAGAGAAGTCGAGTAAGATGGACACTGAGTGTCCATTGGGTCTGGCAGCATGAAGGCCTTTGATGACTTTTTGGAAACTGCTTCTGTTAGTAGAGGTGGAAACTGAAGTAGAGTAGACTAAAGACTGAGTGGGAGGTGAAGAAATATACAAACTCTGGCCCTGCAGGGTAGGAGAGAGACAGGGCCACAGTTAAGGTATGCTTGGGGTCAAGGGGGCTTTTGTTCAATGGAAGGGACTTGAACATGTTTAAATGCTAAGGGAAAGTAGCCAGAAGTGAGGGAGTGATTGGAGAAGGGAGGTGAAGTCAGGCAACTCCCAAAGAACGGGGATTATCCTTAGTGACAAGAAGGTGAAAATTGTAAGTGGGTTTGTAGACCTTATAGCAAAAGGTCAGCTGTCACTAGTCTAATGATTTTATTTACTCTGTGCAGTAAGAGGAGAGATCCTCTATGGAGAGTGGGATAGAAGGGAGGGGAAGGGGGAAGAGATTTGGGGCAAAAGGCAAGTTTTGAAACAACAGTTATAAAAAATTGAAGAGTAATAGAACAGAGACTCGCTTAAGAGCAGTGAGGGTCTAATACAGTAATTCCTCCAATAATTCTTATTGCAATCAAAAGCTCAGGCTTATACTTATGAAGTATCACAAAATCTGACATTTATCCAAATGCTGAAAAATTTTTAAAAAATTAAGTTCAGTGTTCTGTTTATTTGAGTCAAAACAAGTTCCAGATGCCTGTATGCCTTTAGCACTCATTTTTCTTCATTCAGTATTCTGTTTAAGAACTTTATCATTTTTAAATAACTATAATCCTTTCACTTAGAGACAGCCTCTGTCAATACTTTGACATATTTCCTTTTGTTATGTTGGGATCATACCCTATGTACTCATTAGCGTGTGGTATTTTCATTTTAACAGTATAATAATTGTGTCTTTTAAAATAAAGCTTTGTAAACATCAAAAGAAAGAATACCTATTATTTTAAAATAAATTTTGCTTTTATTTATTTTTCTTTAAGGAAAGACTTAAATTTGGAGATGTGAAACTTGTTTTTATTCATTTGTGTATCTCCCTGCAGTACTAAGCATGCACGCTACTTTTATGTTAAAAGAATTATATTAATAGAATTTTCTGTTTTTTTATACTTTGGGTAGACTTACTCTTTCTGACAGTAATTTTACATCAATCTTAGGTCTGTCGTTAGGTTTTTCTTTTTCTGTTGCCTATAGTTTTTCTGGGTCATTCCTTGCTTGACACAAGGTCTTATAGTAGGATGGAAACTTGAGACATTATTTGCAAGGATTTGTTGAATTTCTTAATTTTTTAAAAAATTACTTAAAGTTGTTATAAAATTTGGTCATGTTCTCTCTTCAAGTCATGCTGAGAGCATGGCTTTTGTATAATTTTATTTCTTCTTTTTTTTCTGTATTGTTTTTGGAGAAAATATTGGAAGACATGGTTCTAGGTAGCCACCTTTATCCTCAGCTACCCAAAAATCTTCTGGTCACTCACTTTAAATGTAACTACATTAGAAAAAATTAAATTTAGTTGGGAAACTTGTTGAAATTTAAATTTATTATAACACATAAATTTGGTCCACAGATTTGTGTGTAAGAAATAGAAAAAATTAAATATTACTCAACTTGAGTTAAACTTTATTTCAAATTCATATACCGATAGGCTGTAATGAAACACACACACGCACACACACATTATACACAAACACACTCACAGACAAACAATACATCAAAAATCAATAAAACAATTAATTTAGGCTGAGTCTTCCGTGAGGTTACTCTATCCATGTTGTGTTATAGATTGGGATTTTTTTTTTAACCCATGGTCAAGGCTGTGGGGAGATGTTAGATGTGTGAGAACTGGGTGCTCATCAGTTGTGCATACATTTGCTTCTGGAAGAAACAGAGTTCCTCCTTGCATAGCTTATAAGATCTAGAAGCTATCCACGGGCTCCCCACAGGACAGTTTGTTAGCATGTCTGTTATATACGCTCTTTTTCATTAAGCTATAGTTGCCACAGACAGTGCTAGGAAGAAAGAAAAAGGCACTCTGTAGGGCAGGAAGGCTGATAAGAAGCCAAAGGAAAAAATACAATAGTGAGAAAAAATAGACTGCTATCTTAAAATATTATCCCTGCTCCACAATCCCATCTGAAATTAAATTGTTCAATTTCAATTATATAAAGAGGTAGTGAATGCATAGTATACTTTCCTATTTGATACAACATGTTGATTTTTGCTTTACACCTACCTTAGAAATTGATGAGGACTATCCATTATTTCAGTCCATTTACAGAGTGACGGCCACAGATGAGGACTTTGCAAATGGGAATAGGCTGACGGTAGGTGGGGATCACTGTGTGAGATGCATAGATTGCTTCAGTACACAGTGCAACGCTTCAGAGATATTTCTGAAGAGTAGTTAACATAGTTTAATAATTTAAAAGAGCATAATGAAGTTAACCACTATAATGCAATATTTGTGTTAACATTGAAAATAGCATTGTTAGAAGATATTTTCTTGAAGTGTACAGGAAAATTATATGATGACTTCTAATGGAGTTGGGGCTGGGAGGAAAATGTCAATGCTGAGACAAAACTGGGTCTTTGCTTTCAGGATGCTAATCAGAACTATTTCACTTTTCTAGCTATTTCAATGGAACACTATTTCAACGTCACTATATATATAATATATATAATGTTTTGGTATCCTAATTACCAAGTATCTAACTGTAAGAGACTTGCTTTTCTCATAATTGATTCATGGTTGTAAAGTCTCTTAGAGATTTGGTAAAATAAAAAGAACCTATAAAGTTCTATCTGGAGAGTTTAGCAGTGCATTGGACTACAAAAGTCAGCATGCTTGCTCTGCAGCTGTTCTTTTTAAATGTATATTGAGATAGTTTACTACTTCTAATTTAATAACTCACAGTATGAAGTAATAGAGCACCAAATGGTGGAGGGATTGGTGGGTGACATGGTCTATGTTATGGCTTTATCACTAACTAGTGGTATGATCCTCCGGGAGTCATTTAACCCCTCCTGCCCTTGATATCCAGAACTAAAGAGATTTTTTTCTTTACTTAACTTTCAGTGATATATGTGCTGTTGTCAATCACAGCACTCAAAATCTCAGTGGAGTGCTCCAAAAATATGTTGTCATAGATCAGCCAGTATGAAATTGTTAAGGAACACGAGAACTTTCTTATTAGATGATGTATTTTCAATAGATTAAAAAAATAACCTATAGCCAGCTGAAAATAGTTATTGCCAGTTCTGCCTTTTGCAGGAACATGATAGGGACTAGGCAGGTGATTGTTTTAAAATTTAGTGTTTTGAGAAATAGTACTGTTAGAGGTTAGAATGAGCATCAGATTGAAATAAATTATACAGAGGTAACTGAGCTTTTCTTTAAGGAAATTTCACCTCATTTCAAACTAAATTGTTTTCACATACTCTTGAGAATAGATTTGTCAACTTTCACCTCTTCTCAAAGGTGGTGGCAAATAGGTAGAAAGTGAAATGAAGAATGTAAGATAACTTACAAACTACATATTCAACTGTATTAATATTTAAAATTAGTTTATACTCATTATAATTCTTGTTTTCCTTCTCAAAATTCAAACTCAGTGGCAGTAAGTTATTTTGTATATTTTTTCAGAGTTGTATTAATTTGTAGAATCAAAATTGTTTTTTGAAAATTCTAAAAAGTGAAGTGTTGTGCAGCTCTATTTTTTTTTAAAAAAAGCAAATCTTTTGGTTGTGTTAATAGGCTAAAAAAATATGTTGGTGGTTCTAATACTAGCTACATCGAAAAGAAAAACTGAAATTAATTAGTGTGAAAAATAGGGAACTTTCTACATATTTGCTTCCTTCATACATCTTAATGATCTTCCATACCTCCTCATTTATTTTGGTGTGAGTAATGTATATTTTATTTTTCTAGCACACCATTGAGTCACAGTTATCTGGGACAAAGAAAGGAAGAAATTCTTTTGGAGTGGATCCTGTAAGTGGTGTTATTAGCTTGAGAGGTGAAGATTCGTTGGACTTTGATGCTGGGTATCATGTAATTAACACATTAATTTATTTTGTACACAGAGTGGAAGGGAGTTTTTACAATTTTAAACACTTCATGAAAAATTAAGTATATTGTTACCTTAAAGAAAGAGTAATATTTTGTGTGATTTATTTGTATTTGTGCAGTTAACCAAAAATCTCGATATAATCTTTATGGTTACTCAGAGCATAAGCATCATGTCTTAACTTTTTAGATCTACTTGAAGAAGTTTAAGAAAAAAGAAAAAGATTTTTAGTGTCTTTTTAATAAGGGAAAGCCAAGTCAGTAAACCATTAAAATTTAAATCTTTTTGAACATAAAAGAATGGAAGAAAACACAGTTAAGTTTCCAAATTGAAACTGACCATTTATACCCAGCCCCACTTAGAATGTTAAAACACTTAGACAGTCAAGGTGAGATCATGTTGAATGTTAGAGAATGATGCAGAGACCAATGATACAAATATTTTACACAACTGATTCTTAGGGCTACAATATGAGATTAAAGTTAGGTGGAAAAAAAATGGATGTTATGCATGTAAGCCCTGTATTTAGGCAGTTTGGTTCCATACCTCTGACCCTTCCCTACCTCAGTTCCCTGCTGCCTTGACTTACATGTGTAACCAAACTTCTACTAAGTCCTTTAAGACCTGCTTCATCTTTCCACCATTTATTTTATGGCATTTGGCATGTTATTAACCATCCATAAAGTTGAAGTTTGGTGCAATCATGTCAGCTCTTCACTCAGCATGGAGCCAGTACATTGTAGATGTTTATTGAATGTTGTTCATGAAAGGTTTGTAGTGGGTATCTTATGCCTTATTGCCTCAGTGGCCCTTTTTTTTCCCCAAAAGAATGCTTATTGATATGAATACAATGATATCTAAAGGGTGAGATGTGTGACAGGCTGATAAGGAAAATATTTGAGGTCTGATGCCGTTCTCACCTTTTTAAAAATTACAAAATGTCCTTGATTTCAAAGAGTAGCTTATGGTCCTGTTTCTAGGAGTTAGTATCAAACAGCCTGCTTTGTCAATAGTTTCAGTCTACTGTATTTTGGGTTTATGATTCAATCTGGAATTTGTTCTTTTTGTGTGTGTTCAATTTCATGTATATTTAGTCTTAGCCATACAGCCAAGTTTGAGTGAAATTTAATGACATATAAAATGAAGCTATTTTAAAATTTACAACTAATCTAGCTAAGTAAGGACACACTTATATTTCTCTTAACTACCTAAAAGAAAAATAAAAAGCTTTCTGTCATTGGAGAAAACCCCCCCAAAACAAGCAAAAAAAAAACAAACAAAAAAAACCTAATAGGAGACATTGTAAAAGTAAATATGTGTTACCAAATAGTATATTACAAAGTTTTAAAAACTCTTGTCCAGGTTTTCCAGCTTACACTGAGAGCAGCAGATACAGCAGGTCTGTTCCATCAAGGGACACTAATTATCGTGATTAGAGACGTAAATGATGAGGAGCCTCAATTTGAGTAAGCACATTTATTTCAAAGTAAAACTGTAGAAAAATGGTTAAACCTTTCACATATATCATAAATAATGATAATAAAGATTATGTAGCTACATTGAAAATTTTTTATGATGTTATGTTAAAAATATATGACCATTATACATAATTTATGAATATGCTGATGGAAAATAAAACATACTAGATGATACTGGAAAGCAATTTTAAAAGTGACTAATATTGTATGTAATATGGTACAGAGATTTTGGTGTGTCTTATTTTTTTTCCCTCTCCCAAAGGTTTTGTAAAGCTGTTGCATTGCTTTTTAATAGCCACATTAATTTTAAATAAAACAAAAAGTAGATCTTAGAATATAACTTAAAATATTTATTTTAAACTATTTTATTTTCATACTCGATGTATAATTGTAGCATTCAAAAATGTTTGCAGCTTATGAATGCAAATGCATCTTTGATGTTTTTATATACTTCAAAGTGTAGTAATCAAATATATTACTACGATCTAAGAGAAATCAAATACTTCTTAGATTGGTGAAAAGAAAAAGAAAAATAGTAGTGTTCAAGTTACCTTCCTTACATCACTATGTTATATCTCTACAGATAACTAAGGAGAGTCATTCATTGTTTGAGTCCCCAAAGTCGCTTTAAGTTGTATTATCTGAGCAATTGAAGCAAATTTGGAGTTTCACTATCCCTTATCTGTGGGAAGAATTACCCTAACCGTCCACCTGTGTTTGCAATAGTTGCCATCAACTTTTTTTGGAAAAATTTTCTTGCCTTCATACCTTCAATAAGTACGAACTTGTTGCTTTTACTTATTTAGTAGAATTTAGTACTAGATATTATAAGCAATACCCAAATTACCAAAATATTGCCCCAATAATTTTTTCATCTTTTAAGAAACATAGTATATTAAATAATGATTAATGAAACACAGAAAGAAATGATTTAAAGTGGCCCAGATACAAATATTATGAGTAATGTTAGGGGGTAAAGGAAAAAAAAAACACTGTAGAGGAGAAACCACATTAGAGTGTGATGATCAAGAGGGTTGGTCATAAAAATAGCGTAACCGCTCACTTCCCTTCTCCTTGGACGTTACGTTCCTTTGAGGACTTCCTTGAACCTCTCTCCCATCCCCAGAATCAGTCTTCCTTCTTTAAACCTGCAGCAAAGTTATGCCATCTATTACACAGCATTATAGTTATTTATATATACCCGTGTTCCCCATTAACAGTGGGGTCCTGCAGAGCAGGAGCTAAAAGCTTAGTCATATGTGCAGAAACTGTAGTGACACATGCTAGGTAATTGACTTATTGATAAATGTATGATGCCTGAATAGAAGGCTGAATAAGAACTAAATTTTAATTTCAGAAATGTTCTGAAAATTGACCAGGGATTTTAAGCATGATTTAGAGAGGTGAGCAATAAATTCACAGGAACTATCTTGATAGCTTGCTCTGGTAAGTTATGACTTTAGACAGCATTTCATCATTCCATATAACAAGATGAAAATGAATATATTTATTCCCTTATGTTCGGTTGCCAACTAGTCCATACATTGGATATATGGAATAACAGAAGTGCACTATTCCATTCCATTTTCCATTTTTTATATCTGGCATAGTGCCAGAGACAATATGATTAAAAATTAATGCTTACACAAAGAATTAAGTAGCTTTGTGCCACAAATGAATTTCTTTAACATGCAAATAGCTTTGGAACTCAAATTCTTGACAAGAGGAAGGTGGTATCATCACTAATCTAAAAGATTCTTTGCAGGTTATCATAACTTGTCAATTATTTGTGAAAGAATTTGCAGATTTGCCTCTTCAACATTTTTTCATCATCATTTTTTTTCTTTAGGCCATTTCCTTTCAATTCTATTAATGTGACTGAAAAGAAACCTGTTGGAGAAATTATAGCAAGAGTAAAAGCAACAGATCCAGATGAAGATAGCAGCATCACTTATTCCTTTAAAACTCAGCAGGAAATGTTTGGTTTGGACCCTTGTAAATTTTAAGTAAATACTTCTAGCCTACTTTGGATAAACATTCACTATCTAATCTCTGCACTTCCTTTAGAACTTAGACTGGTAAAACTACCCTTTCAAAATTAAATTATGCACGGAGAAGGAAACTTACCAAAAACATGTGGTATTTGACAGTTGCTATTTTCCTGTTTGTTAAAATGACATTCTTGTGAAATAATGAATGATATAGTACCTTACTTTTATGACTGGCCATTATTTTTCAGATAAAAATATTTCTGTGAAATTCTTATAAACTATAAGACAAATAAGTCGTGTCTTTCTCCTCAATTTCATTTGTGTAAATCAGGACTTTTCCTGAAAAACTTGATTTTGGATATTTGATTATGGGTAGACTTCTGCCTATGTGAACAGGAATATTGTTCTTTCTTATGGGCTGTCATACTACCTGATTTTAACTGTCAGGGTTCGTCAGAGAAAGAACTACCGAGAGTACACTGTGGGAGCTCGTTAAGTAGTGTTGGTGAAACTGTTATCTCTATGTCTGATGCTGGAGTTTGACATCCACAAGTCAGGAAGTCAGGAAGAGAAGATGGATATAAAGTATGGGACATTAAGAATAGACTGGAGCACACAAGCATACATTGGACCCCACAAAGATGGACTGAAACCCATTTTAATTCTTACTGCCTCTGACCTTGGTGGTGTGGGTGTCCTGCAGAAGCTGGGGTCTTTCATCACAGGGCTGAGTACTCACAATTATTCTAGGAGTCAAAGAAGCTGAAAGAAGATTCAGAGGTAGGTAAAGCAGTTGCAGGCCCAGCTGCAGCTAGTTCACACCAAGAGTGACAGAGCCCGCCAACAAAAACATATGTAAGGAACAAAATGGCTCCTGTTATCTTTCCACTCTCCACATTGGCCAATAATCTCCCTTGTGGCCCACCAAAACCAGCAACGCACAAAAAATAATAATTCTGGGAAATATAGTTTGGCTTAGCAACGTTGACACATTACAGAGCCATCATACTGATCATCCAATACTTGAAATAATTTACTTGAATCCTGAAAGTTGTTGGCAATTTATGCATCTGTCTTCAATATTCAAATGTCAATGGGAGAAAAAGTACATTAATAAAGAAAAAGTTACTAGCTAAGGACAATTTAGAAGAGACCAAAACGTTGTGGAAATCATAAAAACTTTCAGAGACAGGTCAAAGTAGGTGCTTCTACAACAAAAAGCAGAAATTCTCTGAAGGAAGGTAGGTAGTGGCACCAGGGATAAATCAAAATTTATGTATTGCAAATTTTCTTAAGTTTGACCCTTGAACTCATTGTTTATCTTTGCATGCAATAAGACTGAGTGAAATTGTAAGACAGAGCAATAAATGATTAGAATTTTAATATGGTTTGGCTAGTTTCTCAGGCTCAAAAACATTAATAACTTTTTATTGTTCCTATTAAAATAAAATATAACTTTTTTTTATTTTTTCATTTTTTAAAAGTAGGGATGCTACCTATGCTTGGCAAATCAAAAGGCAATTTAGAGACTTGGAGGAAAATATGTTGGAACTATTTTTAATATTTTATTATATTTAAAATGTGAGCATAAAGCAAACAGAAGCTTTTAAAGAAATATTTCTAATGGGTGTAGACTTGCTAACACCACTTGTCTCATGCATGAAAAAGTATATTATTAAGTGAATTAAACATCATTAATATAAATAAATTATCATAGGCTTAATTATTTGAGTTTGGTAATGTTTCTTTTTATTGGTCACAGGCATAATCACTCTTCTTCAATCTTTGAATCTTGACAACCTGCATAATTCCAAAATCTACTCTTTGGAAATTGAGGCCAGAGATAGTGGAAATAATGTCCCCAGCACCTATATGTTTACAGTTTTCGTTGAGAATGGAGAAGATCCCATTTTCTGTGATCCAAGCTTTTCAATAGGTGCAGGTACATTACAAATCAATTTTATCAGTAAAATTCATAAAGCAATGATAGAGTAAGAAAATTTAAAAATTAAACTTGGGATTATAGTTTAAGGGTTTTTTTTGGTTTTATAAAGGAGAAATAAAAGAACTGAATAAAGTGAGATATAATAGCTGCAAAAAAAGAAAAAAAAATTAGAGTTAGTATGATTCAAATTCAAATTCAAATGGTTTCTTTGTGTGGTGTGTAGGGGATAGAAATAATGACAAAATTATTCTAAGTTTATCTACACCATGTGAATTAACATATTGCCTTACAAGTTAAAAATACATGAAAATCTAAACAGTAAATGTAATTTTTACCTACTGAGTTGGCCAAGGTCTAAGAATGATAGGGGGAAAAAAAGCAACATTGGCTAACATAAAAAAATTAATGCTTTCACAAATTGGGAATTTTGAATAACCATCCAGAATACTATTTTGGTAAACATCTATTTAAGAAAATGATTATAATATTTATTACAGTGTGTCTGTTTCTTAGAGTTCATCTTTACAGTAATATTGGTGATATGGTCAAGATTAATGTGCAAAATTTGTAATAGCATAATGTTTGAAATAACCAAAATGTCAAACAATAGGCAATTAATTAAAAGATGGTTTAATCATTTGATGAATTGCTCCCTAGCTATTAAAAATTATCTTTTCAAAGAATAATAAGCATGAGATGACTTATGATACAAACAGTAAATACAGTTTTCTTAATTTTGTGTATACAGTGATGTGATATCGAAAGATAATTATAAACACACACCATTTTATATGTAAACATTATTTATTTTTGTATGATTGCAGTAAGTTATTTTTCCAACATTTTTAATAAACATGCTCTGTTCATTTTTAATGTTTCTTAAATTAACAATTCTAGTTATGAAATTTCAGCTTCTTAAATAAGAACCATCATTACTCTTTATAGTAAGTGGTTATTCCATCCTGATATTCTTGCTTCCCAAGGAGCATCTGCTTATAATAGGTTTTCAGTTATATAAATTAGAATAGATTTAAAGTAATATATAGAGGTAGCCTTCAGCATGATTATAACAGATGTGTTCCTAAAAAGTTTAGTATAAATTAAAATTTTGTAAATCAAATTTTATTTTTTTACTCCAGTCATAAGGAAATCATTCATAATGTATTAATTGGAATCAGGATGTCTTTGTGTATAAAATAATGAATATGCTCTTTTTATTTATGCCACACAAATCACAACCTCATATACTCTTCCCTAACTTCACCGGGTGTTTGTGTTTTTCATGAAGATCTCCTGAAAATACAATCTTTAAAACATTTGAGTGTACTAGGACTTTGCACATAATTGGATCTCAAGAAATATACATTGGCTTGATTTAATCTTGGTTGGGTCAACTGGGTTGGGTCATCAGTTATACCTATTCCGGAAGTTAGTCTCTCCATTCTTTTCTCTCCATTTATTTCTAAACTTTCTTACTTATCTGTCATATAAAACCCTCTTTACTCCTGACACCTTTTCTGTTTGACTGTTTTATTTCCTCTCTCTGTTTCTATTAAAAGAAACTATTCAAATAACCAGGAGACAATAAGAAGAAGACAAAGTCAAGGGCACATGGAACTAAGCAAACGTTACTAAAATAGTATTTTATTTTCCATCGATTCTATTGCTGCTCTCTGTTCTTTTCTCACCACTAGCATGATCTCTTCTCCATCTTTAGAAACATCACTCCTATGGAATCCCAAAAGTTCTGAAATACATCTGCACATATATTTTACTTTGAACCAAAACATAACTTCAGATATGTGTAATAATAAATTTATCTAAAATAAGAATTCATTTTAAAGTGGCCTGATCACAGAGGCTAAACTTAGAAAAGTCTCCTAGGTGAGCATTGGCAGTGAACCATTTGTGAAGACATCATCTTTTAGCTCACTTAGAAAAAATTTAACTGATGCTCTTTGTATTTTCCTTTCAGTTTTCCCAAATTATAGTAAGGTTTAAAAAGATACACATGGATCCCCAGGAGGTCATTCTGACCTGATTTCTGCAACAGACTTGGCTGAACTAAAATAAACTGCTAAGGCAGCATCAAGATCAGGGTGCCCTTCTCTTCCATCATGTGGGCTGTGGTCCTTGGGACAAGAGTAGTGAGGAAAGAAATTACTTTCTACTAAAAACAGTATAACTGTTGATCTCTGCGAGGTTACCCATAAAAGGATATTGACCCACTTTCAAGATGCTGATTTAATGCCACATATTCAATTCACTTACTAAATTTAATTATCTAGATGCTGTAATTAACTAAAGAAAATCACTGAATTAGGGAATGCATTTAGTTTGAAACAAAAATTCAAAATAAACAGATCTTATTTGAACAAAAATTGTTCCATAACAGTCTTAGAAATAGTCAAACGATAGAGGCTTTTGCAGAACTACCTAGTCTAGATTATAACACAATATTTATTGGACTTGAGATCCAAGACTCAAGTGCACAGTAATCAGAAATCCTTTTTTTTTTTCCTTAAGGGGTATCATTTGTAAGATCACATAACAGGTGAAGAAACTGTCAGTGGTTTAAATGTGTGTGCTTTTGGGTTATTTGGTTTTGAGATGAGACAGAATCATCACAATTGGTAACACTGGGAGTTAAGATGAGGAGCAGTGGTTGGTGAAAGGAAAGTAGCATTTGTTGAGCCTTTGTGAGATGTGTTGTGTATGATATTTTATTTAATCCTCAGAGCTACTCTAAGATTGAAAATGTACTTTATCCCCCTTGTGCAGATGACAATATTGATGGAACATGAGTTCAAATTCATTTCTTCCTGACTTCACATCTTTTGCTTTATCTTTTGTACATCAATGTGGAAGGAGATAAAAAGCTTCAATATTCTAACATAAAAGAATCAAAAGTTTAAATCACCTTAATGACCAGTGACTTTGTGCCAGACATTGAGCAATTAAATTATATCTCATTCCAATCACTGTCTCAAAATTTAAATGTAGAACTATAAAACTGAGTTATACTGGCTCTTTTTAATATGGATGTTAATGGGAATAAATATTTGTAGTGTTTTTATTTCTGAAACAAACATCATTAAGAAATCTGCTTTAAGGAGTAATACTCACAGCATGATAACTTATAGCACCAGTGTAAAGCAAGAAGGGGTAGGAGAATGTTTGAATTTAAATTATTATTCATCAGTTATGTGATCATATAGGTGTTTCAGTGTCTGTTCCTGAAAATGTTCCTGCATCTGCTTCTATATATATGATTCTATCAAGAGATCCAGATCTAGGACAAGAAGCTGATGTAAGTTTTTTTCATTATCGTGTATTTTTTTTTTCCAATTTTGATGAAAAACATGAAAAGCCAACAGTGCTCAATTTTCAATAGGCAAAAAATATTTTATTAGACTTTTAATTAAAGTATTCTTTGAATCTTATGATAGTCCTTGAAGTGAGAAAAGGAATTTAAACGTTTGAATATTGTAACATAGAGTAAACGGCATGCCTTGAAAATGAAACAATAGACCTAAAATGGACTGAAATCATTTTGAGAAACTGGAGCATACATTCATTGGCATTTATCTGATGACATCTGCACACACGAATAGAATGTCCTTTCTTTGTTCACTGCATTTTATTCATCACGGTTACACACATTTTTTATTATATGCACAATTTGAATAAAGGATATTCTAGATCTTCATATTATTTATGGTTTCAGCAATAATTCATAAGGAATAGAGAATTAATGAGTAATAGATGACAAAATGGTTACAGCTTAAGAGCGGGTAAAGAAAAAATTTAAGATAATTCATCACACTATATTTTCTCATAAATGTTTATGGTTTATATATAACCTATAACCTAATTATATTTGTAACAAAGAATTTGATTTCATTTTTTGATTGCACAATATATTATAAATTTTATTAATATACTGAAATATTCTTCCCTAAATTTAGTGACTCAGTAAAATTCTCCATAGAATAGAATAAGGTTTTTTCCATTTATTCATGCTTGCTATAACAACTGGCTTATAAACATCACTTGGGAATATAGTTGAAGCTAAAGTTTGGGGGAGCAGCTCTCTGCAGAATTTAATCTATATGTAATTTTTCTGGTGACCGGGTTAAAATGAGGCATTGATCATCACACTTGGGTACATTTTTTGCTCATGTGAATTTTATACTAAGTACAGAAGATAACACAGGAAAAATGTAGTTACTGATTTACCAGGTTCAGAACCTCCATTTCTGTAAGTGTGTGAGTGGGTGTTGCGGGGGATAGGTTGGGAATAAAGGGGATATGTGTTTGGGGTGTGTGGGTATATGTGTGGGTTTAGATGAGGTTATGTGCATGTGTGTGGAGGATGGGTTTCTACATAAATATCAATCCTAATTATGTGCTTATGTGTATATTCTGCATAACTAAAAGTTATTATAATATCTGAATTTTATTGTAACATTGTTAAGAAAGAGAAACAATACAAAGACTTGAAAAATGACAATTATTAACAAATCCAAAACTGTAATAACAAGGGTAGAAACAAAGAAAAGGAGATTCTCCCATAAGAAACTTAAAGTGAATTTTAGTCTACATAAGCCAACTTTGGCTCTTCACTTATAGACAAATAAAAGTCCCTTAATATGCCCATCAAAATGGCTAAAATGTCTTTTTGAACATGGCATTAGATATCACATCTCCAAGGTTTTATTGTTTTTCTTTGAGCCAGAATTGAGATGTAAATTTTCTACAATTTAATCCTTCTCAAAATCTTTAATATTCATCTTGAAACTCGGCCCAGTTATAAGCATGGGTGATAACAATTAAGAGGAATATGCTGATACCCATAAAACAATATCTTTGTCCGAAACAATATTTAATTTTTGCCATACAGAAAATCAATACAGAGATGCGATCAAATGGCTTCTTCCAAATAATTCAGTGCATGTGCCTCCTTTAGATACACTTCCTGAATATACAAGAGGGAATGAATTTTTTTTACATTGGAAAAATCTGTAAATGCAACACTAGAAAGTAAACTAATTATGAAACCAATGACAGCTATTTACGAAAAATGTTCTAATACTTAAGTATAAAAACCATTGGAAAAAGTACAACTAAAAATGCGAAAGAATGTTCAGATTATTTTTGAAGTCTGGAACTGTAAGTAAGTTCAGATTTTATTTTATGGGCACTGTCTTCACAAAATTAATTTTGGGGTAGGTCTTGCCAAATAATTGAATCAAAACTGTCAGTTCAAAATTCACGCTTTTTCGGTAATGTATTAACCGTGTGTGTGTGTGTGTGTGTGTGTGTGTGTGTGTGTGTTTAAAATTTATAATATTAAATTCTTCAACTAATGCCACTTCTTACTTTGCTTTGGATTCACGTAATGGTGTTTCTAAAACCATGGAACCTCTTTTGGACTATGAAACAGATCCTAAGGAGAGACTAAATATAAAATTAATATTCAAAAATGAATAAATGCTCTTTAATGAAAGTACTTTTGAAAACTTACCTAAATTGAAATAAAAAATTACCAGATTTGTGTCATTGCATTTTCATATTCATCTAGATCAAGTAGAAATTCACTTTAAGGAAGTAAATTTAGAAGTTTCTTCATTTCATTTGACCTTTTCATTAGATTTTATCAAAATATTGTTTCATTTTTGTGGGTGCTTCTGTGGGTGTGTATAAAAGTTGGAGAAGAGATTGTCTTCATTTTCAACAGCATAGAACTGAGGTAATTAAATAAGATTATACTTTTATAGTCTTCACTGGAGAATTGTCTCTGTCTTTGGCTTTACCTGACTGTACAGACCTGGCCTCTCTTATTTATTTATTTATTTTTTGCCCCAATGTCTCCAAAAAATTTTAAATTTGTAAATATTTGGAAAGAAGAGAGAGATATAAGAGAGATTTGTTATGTTTACAAAAAAACATAACAAATCACTGTCTTCTCCCAAATTGATCCAGGAAATGGGACCATTTAAATTTCAAATGTTTTCTAGGTTCTTTAAAGATTTCTCAGTGTTTCCAGTAGTAGACTTATCAGGCTTTTTTTCTTTGGTTTTGTTTAAATTATCTTTCTAAACTGCAAGTATTTTGGCCAGAACTTTTCTCACTGTGTGAGAGTTAAAGAAAAAATAAAAAGCAACAAATATTTTTCTAGGACAGCTGGCTAGTCACATACAATATTACTTTTCCCCTTGTATTACAGTATCATCTCATATAATCAACTTTGCTGTTTTCCATTCACTCCTAAACAAATTGCCTTTGTTCTTTTTGTTCCTTTATTCTTTCATGTAATGCTCAGGAATAACTTTATGAAAAAGTTCAGCTGACATTTTGATTTTAATTATATTGAATTTACAAGTTATACAGTAGAGAACTGGCATCTTTAACATTCATAAATCTAGCAGATTCATTCATTTAAGAACTTGACTTAAGTCCTTCAATAACATTTTTTATTTTTCTTCATAAAGTTTTTACATATCAAATGTATAACATTCCTAGGCATTTTGAATTTCATTGCTAAATATGCATTTTCTAATTGTTCTTCACAGTTACATAGGAAATTATTGATTTTTGTATCTTAATCTTGAAAATAGAAACTGCTATCCTTATACTGATTCTAATAACTTCTAGATTATCTTTCATTTTCTATAAATTAACATTCATAAAATATCTGGAAAATGACAGCTATTTCTCTTTAATTCTTATAATTTCTATTGATAGTATACGTTATTTTTTCTATTTTTCTTTTTTTAAAATATATTTTGTGCCTTATTTTTCTGTTCAGGACTTCCAGAACAATGTTCAGTAGAAATGGTAAAATAACAGGCATCCTTGTCTTGCCATGATTATAAATATCTTGTTTAAATGTTTCAGATAAGAATGATATTTTTTGTAGGGTTTTGGTAGGTAATGACTATTAAGCAAAGAAAATTTTCTTTGTTTCCAGTTTGTTAAGAGTTTTTATTAGGAATTTGATGTTGACTTTTATAATTTTTTTCTCCATCTGTTCAGCTGATTATATAGTTTCTTTTTTTTTTTTTTCTTTATTAATGTTCTGAGTTGTTGGTACATTTTCTATTATTGTATCATCCTTGTGTTCTGGCATATAACCAAACCCATATGAAATAGTTTTCAATATATATTGTTGGATTAAATTTACTAATATTTTAATTTAACTTTGATAATTGAATCTTGATTTTAATTTTTTTTCTCTTTGCTGACTAAGAATCATGATGGTTTGTTTACTACTCATTTATTCATTTAAATTTTTCCCACATGTGAGCTTTTCTTTAGAAGGACTCTACATGGAGAAAATCTATTTGAACAATGTTGAGAAATTGTCCCTGGAAGTGTTTTACCTTTTGATTCTGCCAGGCATTCCTAGGGCATCATTGGCCTCAGGCAAGTCTATATATTAATTTCATGCCTTGGAAATTTTTGGACCAACTGTGTAGTATGATCTTTATTATGAATTTATTTCTCTTTTCTCTCTTTTCCTCCCTCCTTCCTCCCCCCACCCCTTTTCTCCTATAACTTTATTTCAGTGATATTCTGAAAGGACTGTGGCAAATTATTTTACTCTGTCCACCAATTCATCTGAAAGCAAACCTTCACTTGATAAACTTTCACTCTCCTTAGTTTATATGTCAGTCTTCTCCATCTTCCCCATGGTAAGTTATTTTTAATATAGTTTGTATACCTAGTGTACCACACAGTTCATCAGTCATTGCTCAAGAAGTATTTCTTGAATAAAAGCATGAAATCTAGCTAACAATTTTAAGTGCTTTGTTAAGACTCAAAACATCAAGAAACAATCGATTCATTGGTTCAAAACACTTTAATATATTCTATATGACAACTACTGTGTTGTCACTCTGACCCTAACTTCTAAGCCACTGCACACTTAAATTTTCACTTTTTCTAAACAGCTTATACATTTTTAAAAATAATAGTTTACTTACATGGTAATATGTACTTGGTCACATCAAATTTTAGTTAAATACTCTTTGTGATACTCAGTTTCTTATTTATTTAAAACATTTCTGAAATAGAAGGCTGAATAAGGTACAAACTGGTAGAATTAAATGCTCTTTGAAGTGATTTTTGTGTATACACAAAATTTACTTACAATGATAAAATTAAATTTAATAAAACAAAAAATTAAAGTTATTCTTTGATTTTATCAAACTTATTAACTATTACCTTATAAAATTTCTTTATTTTTTGTACATTTCTTAATACTTGGGGCATTGGAGTATCAACCCTTTAAATGAAATAATACATATTTTGAGGTTTCTAAAAAAATCCATGATTTTTGAAGTTTTTCCAGAAGGTAGGTGTTTAGCTTCTCAGATTTTTTCCTAAACAGTGAAACTTAAGTTACTCTTTTATTTTGTTATTTAAACAAATTCAAATCCAATATGTTGTCTTAACTGTAGTATGCCAGAAAAGCAGTATTTGAAAATATGATCTAAGTTCCATGATAACTGAAAGGTAGAATTCATTGCAGAAATCTGTATGAGAGTACAAAAATATTTCTTTTGACAAATAGTCTTAAGGTGTTTTGTGAATGGTTCTATATTATTATGCTTCCATTTTTTAAAGTGTTTTCAATTTTATTTTTGAAGTACTTTTTATGTAAATGAAAATTGCATATTTTAAGCACTCACCGCCCCCCCCATTCTCTTTTCTCTTATTTATTTTAACATTTCCAGTTAGTGATTGCTGTGGAAATAGGGAGAACCTGTCCCTGGAGTCCTGCACCAGCACCATCAATATAAACATCCAGAATGTCAATGACGAGAGTCCTGTTTTTATGTAAGCAACAAGTAATCTAAATATTTAAATGCTAAGATTTAACAACTGAACCTTTTTTTTTTTTTGCAATTTTCAAAATTGATTTTATTCTTTCTTTTATAAATTGCATTCAGTGCTTGCCAGCTTTTTTTTTTTCCACTTTCATGTCTCTATTTTTTAAATTTTTATTATTTTTTAAATTTTATTTTGTCGATATACATTGTGGGTGATTATTGCTCCCCATCACCAAAACCTCCCTCCCTCCTCCCTCCCCCCCTCCCCTCCAACAATGTCCAACTGAACCTTTTTTTAAAGCAAGATAAATATCAGTATTTTACTATTATTCCCATTGTCCATTAAAAAATATATTCAAAGCAAACTTCTATGAGCCTTTACCTTATTCTCATTTTACATGCACTGGTGGTCAACTCCATTTATATTTTGCTCTTGCAACTACAGAAAAAAGAAGATTTTTGGCGGGATAATTCAAAGCTTCTGTGTTCCTGCCGTTTATCTTTAATAAGCCAAGTATTAAAGAAAATGCACATTTATATATTCATATTGTGAAATCTGTGTAGCCATTCTAGAGAACTTGGGCAGTAAGTACTTGCTGATATAAAAGTACTTATAAACATATATGAAATTAAGGGCTGAGCCCGTGGCGCACTCGGGAGAGTGTGGCGCTGGGAGCGCAGCGACGCACCCGCCGCGGGTTCGGATCCTATATAGGAATGGCCGGTGCACTCACTGGCTGAGTGCTGGTCACGAAAAAGACAGAAAAAAAAAAAAAAATTAAACATATATGAAATTAAAAAGTAATTGCAGAAGTGTTTGTAGTATTTTGTTATCTGGAATAAAGTATGGTTTTCTAGTCAGTAGAAGGACTAAAGCAAAGACAAAGGTAAGATAATACATATATATGTACATATATAATACATATTTATATATAAAACAATTTACAAGGAAAGATTTTTTTTTAAGGCCAGGGGCTTGAAACTGTTACAAAATATGTATCACATGAAATTTAAAATATTTGCTGTGTAACACAGATGAAAAGAGACATTTGTTTATACTGAGTGATAAAAAAAAATCTCTTTTGTCCCACAGATACATACCAGATGCGCCTATAAATATTTATGAAAATCTGCCTGTTAGAACAAAGCTGGTCAAGTTGACAGCAACTGATAGAGATGTAGGGGACTTGGTACATTATGAATTTATAGGTACACAAAAAGAATTTTCTATAAATGAAGGTACAGTAACTTTTTCTGGCTCATCATTTTGTAAAGTGTAATATAAAGTAATTTTCACTAGTAAAAAATAAGCCTGGTTACCATTCTATTGGGATGAAGCAATCTTTTAAGTATTTAGCAGGATATTTAGCATATTTTTATGAGGTAAAAAACAATCATTTCTTCCTTCTCAGAAGTACGGAAATAGTCTGCAGAATCTGTCTTCTTCAGTAGAATTCATACAATTCAGACCCAGAATAGTGTTTCTTGGGATTTTATTGTGTGATTTTTTTCTGAGAAGTGAATTTTCCCATGGAAACCAGAATGCTAATTAAAATAAATTGAATATTTATTCTACATTATACATTCTCATAAGCACTTTGCACGCATAATAACTCCTTTGGGTTTTTACTATCCAAGTCCCCATTTAACATATATCACCTGGAGAGGAATTTTAATTTACTCTAGCTTATACAACTAATTTCCGTGGCAGAACCTGCCCTTGAATTCAGTCTGCTGAATAATGACACTTGTAACTCTAAATATACATGACCAAAAGTTAGGAGTTCATGCTTCTAAAAACTTAAGCAAAAAGCAAGGGGAAAAGAAAAGTGTCTCCTCTTTGAAAAGGTGATGTACTTTTTCAGACATGAAAAGAGCAGGATTAACCCATACTGATGATCATATCAATAAAAGCAGCCCTATGTAGAGAGTCAGAATCTGAGAGGGGTGGGGAAGGTGACCCGTGGAGGGGACACTTGGTGTGGCAAGTCAGAGCTTAAGCAGGGAGAGTGAAGGGTGCTCAAGCCAATGGGGAGGAGAAGGGGATGGCAGCAGAGACAAGATCAGTTACACATAGGAAGATTGGTAAAATAACTCTGTTAGAGATCAATGAAGGCTGGTTTCTTTTGTCAGAGATTTGAGTTACAAATATAGCAAATGAGAAAACTAGAATGAACCATATGGGGATGATATAAGATTGAAGGTATAAGAATGAACTTATGTTTTTCAATGTATATATCTGTACATGTATATGTGTATGTGTAGTTGCATAAATATTGATGTTAACTGCATGTGTACATACACACACACAGACACAAATGCATACATTCTATATCTATGTCTACTAAAAGAGTGAAAGAGTTTAGGAACATATCACAACAGCAATGAGCACACCTTGTACTCAGATACTGACTTCTAAATACCATTTTTCCTACAAGAACTCCTTAAATAAATGGCTCTTTTTTTAGGCTGCAGCAGTTAAAATGGAGGATGAACCAGAAAACAAGAACATGCTCAAAAAAGGATGAGATTATGTCCAAAAGACACAGAGATCAGATTGAATTGGTTCCCCCTAGCCAATTCTAGGGCAATTTGAATATTAAAATAGTAATAGTTGCATATTATAACCCACTAAATAAAATGGGACACTGTGAGTCCACAGAGATATTATACCTAAATATATAGAAATAAACACATAATACGTATATATTGTTTATAATATATATAAATCTATAATACATAAATATATAGACATAATACATACATCCTGTTTCTCATCATCTTGTAAAGGATGATGAGGAACAGGATGTTTATGCAGTTTCATAGTACCTCTCCACAAAATGTTTACTGATGGCAAAGGATAAAATATCAATTTGGGAGTGGAGAAAACTGGCAAACCCTCAGTTAAGTAATTAAAGTGCACATCATCAGTGATGAGACAAACTGACAACACGCAACAAGAATATAGTATAACTTCTGTCATATTTAATCAAGAGCTACAAAACCCGAATCTAATCATTAGCAAATATCAGGCAAACCTCAGTTCAAGGAAATTCTCTGAAATTACTAGTCTTTAATCTTCGAGAGGGTGAAGGTCATAGAAATCAAGGGAAAAATTGAAGGACTTTTCCAAATTGAAGGAGACTAAAGGGATGTGACAATGTGAGATTCTGAACTGGATCTTCAGTTCAGACGTGAGACAATTGATGAAATTTGATTGGGAGTCTTAGTATTAGATGTATTGATGTTAACTTTCTCATTTTGAGGTTTGAATCGTGACTATGTTAGCGAATTCCCTTGATTTAACACATTAAAGGATTACGGGAATATGAGTCATCAGGTCAGCAAGTGGTTCAGGGAAAAAAAATGCTTTCCACAAGTTTGTGATTATTTAAAAATTTAATAATTAGACTGAAAAATAGGAAAGAAAAAGAAAAAAGATGATAGCTCTAGAGATAGGCAGGGAAGAGCCAACACTTTACATATTCTAAAAATTCTTGAAGCAAATAAAAGCAATGGAACATAACAAATATTCAAAAGTATCATTCAAGAAAACCTTACCACAGTAACGGAAGATTTGAAACTGCATATTTAAAAAGCAAACTAGATTTTTAGGAAAACCAATCTAGGGTGGCTGAATCTAAGACTTATTGTATTAAACTATTAGAAGTTAATTTAAAAAATTATTTGAGCCCCTAGGCAAAAGGACTAAGTCACTTTTAAGAGAGTGACAATAAAATTATAAACAGACTTTTCTACAATACTTTCTCCGTAAGTTAATGGAGTAACATATTTAGGAAACACGAGGACATGAAATGTGAGTTAAGAAATTTGTATTCAGCACAATGACCTCATAAATAAAGATAGCAGATAAAATTTTAGGAATATAGAAGCACTAAAGAAATATTGTTTCTATGAGTTTTTCCTGAGAAATCCACTAGAGAATGCACTCTAGACAACCAAAACACCTGGAGGGATATCAACATAAGAAATGATGGTGAACTTCAATTATATATTTGTCTACAGAATGAAAATGGCATTGGGCCGATCCCGTGGCGCACTCGGTAGAGTGCTGCGCTGGGAGCGCGGCGGCGCTCCCGCCGTGGGTACGGATCCTATATAGGAATGACCGGTGCACTCACTGGCTGAGTGCCGGTCACGGGGGAAAAAAAAAAAAAAAAAAAAAAAAGAATAAAAATGGCATTTATGAAGGAGAGAGTGTATTACACACAACGGTTACATGCTCTGCAGATATAAATACAATAAAATTCTTTAAAAAGCAATTCTCAGTTAAAATATCAATTTTTCTTTATGTTGATTTTAGTTATTGCTGGTTTTCTCTTTGTATATGTCCCCCTGCCCCACCCACACTTCTCTGCCTGGATTTCCTGTTCTCATTTTTCAACACTCCGCCTAGGCTTCATGTGTGCTCCCCACCCCACCTGCCATGACCTTCCCATGAAATATGTTCTCATCTATGCAGTTTAGGAGGCTTCTCTCTTCCCTTCACTTACCTCACCCATCGTTCCTTACTGATCCACTTTTGTGACTAGCTTGTGAGTGTCTTCAGGTCAGCAATTGAGCTGTACTTTATCCCTAGAACTATTTTATCCATGCCACTATTTTAATTCATAACTTATTTATCTTATGAATGCTGAACAAATTTGCATCTGCCTTCCCTTTAGATTCAGTAGAGGTTACAATCACCTATCCTTTGGATTATGAAGATGTAGCCACGCCATAGTCTTGGGTATTATATTTTAGAGCATACGACAATGAGTGAATGCATTCAACAACTGGGACACTTACAGTGGTTCTACAAGATGTAAATGACAATCCACCAAAATGCTCCCAGGATGTTTACATGTAAGTTATGGTAACAATTGTTTGGTCTTCAGATTTTGGCATTAGAAGAAACAGGAGAGAAATAAATAAATATACATTATACCATCCTGGAATAAAGCAGAAGCTTTCATTGTTTCTGTTCTGTATTTTCAGATCATATGCAGCTTCTTTTTCTTTTTCTGCTGATTCAAGTGGACTTGTTTTATTTGTTCTCATAAAACTATAAAAATTAAAGGTAGAAAGAATTCCAAAGGATGACTTTGTCTAACTTCATGCTTTCAGAGAGGTAAAACAACTATTACAATAAAAGTTCATGTTTGTATATGTAGCAAAGTTATAATTCATTTTATATTTTACTAACATTTATAAAAGATAGTTCTAAAGCCACATGCAAAGTTATCTTTCTTGTTCTGGCTTTCAAATAACATAGAGATTTAAAATGCAGGTATGATATGTTATTCCCATCATAAAAATGGAGTCCCAAATCTGTAAGAGTTCATTAACTTATTTACTGTGTAAGAGTTACACAGTAAATACATAGTAGGCTGGATCCTGAAACCCAGATTTCCGGATCCTTAGTGTGTTGTTCTCTAAAGAATACCAGAGTGCTCAGAAAAGTCTTAACCTAGTCTGGGAGTATTCTGGTAACACACTCTTCTTGGTATTCTAGAAATGATGGTATTATATGTTGGTATTATATCCAACAGTGTATATAATAATTAATCTATTATTGAGTATTATTAGTAAATATTTTAGTAATTATTACTAATAATTATTATCAGTAATAATAAATAAGTAATATAATTAATATATAGTTTAATATTCCATATTATATTAAAAATTGAGAAAAGCAATAGAAATTGTGTGCTTGCAGCAACAAAAGATTACCTAGATTGAACTAAAATCAATTATATGTGGTAGAATTTCAATAGCTCTGCATGTTGAGCAATGGAAGCTACTGTTTAATCAGAATGTTCTCTTTCATAGCAAAAACAATGTTTTATAATGCATTAAAAGGTTTTTGGTGGTCTGCCCTTGAATAACTTATTTCCCACTTAAGACAACATTTTACAAATACAAATGCAGGCATGTATTTGATCACTTTATGGTAATAAAATATAGCCCAAAATCCACACATAAAAATAGAGCCATTTCTCTGCTTTACTTCAAAAATCAAATTTTAGTTTGTAAACTTTTTGCTAGAAATGTTTGGCTAAAAACCCAAAAGGCCAAAAGAAGAAAGAATAATCCTGTAGCCACTTCAATAATAATTTGCAACAAGAAAACAAAAACGCTATCTACGACCTAAGGAACCAACAAACACAGAAACCAAACAGTAAATCAGAAAGCAAGGAACAAAAGACACCTAAGACAACCAAACAACCAAGAAAATGCTAGGAATAAATCAACACCTTTCAATAACAACTCTTAATGTAAAAGGCTTAAATTCCCCAATTAAAAGATACAGACTGGCTGACTGGATCAAAAAGGAGGACCCAACTATATGCTGCCTACAAGAGACCCACCTCACACATGAAGATTCACACAGACTAAGAGTGAAAGGATGGAAAAAGATTTACCATGCAAACAGAAAAGAAAAACGAGCTGGAGTAGCTATTCTTATATCTGACAAAGTAGACTTTAAACTAAAAACCATAAAAAGAGACAATGAGGGACACTACTTAATGATAAAAGGACTGATCCATCAAGAAGACATAACAATCATAAATATGTACGCACCCAATGTTGGAGCAGCCAGATTTATAAAACAAACTCTATTAGACCTAAAGAAGGAAATAGACACTAATACCATAATAGCAGGGGACCTGAACACCCCACTGTCAATATTAGACAGATCATCTAGGCAAAGAATCAGTAGAGAAACACAAGATCTAAACAAGACTCTAGACCAATTGGAATTGGCAGATATCTACAGAACATCCCACCCAACAACCTCAGAATATTCATTCTTCTCATCAGCACATGGATCATTCTCCAGGATAGATCACATATTAGGTCACAAATCAAGTCTCAATAAATTCAAAAAAATTGGAATTATCTCATGTATCTTCTCAGACCACAATGGATTAAAACTAGAAATTAATAACAAACGAAACTCTGGAAACTATACAAACACATGGAAATTAAACAGCATTCTACTCAATGACATATGGGTCCAAGAAGAAATCAAGCAGGAAATCAAAAAATTTATTGAAACTAATGAAAACAATGATACATCATACCAAAACCTGTGGGATACTGCAAAAGCAGTATTGAGGGGGAAATTTATCGCATTAAACACTCACTTCAGAAGAATGGAAAGATAGCAAGTGAACAACCTAACACTTCACCTTAAAGAACTAGAAAAACAAGAACAATCCAAACCTAAAGTTAGCAGACGGAAAGAAATCATTAAGATCAGAGCAGAACTGAATGAAATTGAAAACCAAAAAACAATTCAAAAGATCAACGAATCAAAAAGTTGGTTTTTTGAAAAGATAAATAAAATTGACAAACCATTAGCATGGCTAACTAAAAAAGAAGAGAGAAGACTCAAATAACAAAAATTAGAAATGAAAAAGGCGATATTACAACTGATTCATCTGAAATACAAGGAATCATTCGAGACTACTATAAACAACTATATGCCAACAAATTTGAAAATCTGGAGGAAATGGATAAATTTCTGGACACACACAAGCTCCCAAAACTGAACCGTGAAGACATAGAAAATTTGAACAGACCAATAACAATAAAGGAGATTGAAGCTGTTATCAGAAGGCTCCCAACAAAGAAAAGCCCAGGACCAGATGGATTCACAGCAGAATTTTACCAAACATTCAAAGAGGAATTGACACCGATTCTTTACAAACTATTCCAAAAGATTGAAACGGACGCAAATCTCCCAAACTCATTCTAAGAAGCAAACATCATCCTGATACCAAAACCAGGTAAAGATATAACCAAAAAAGAAAACTACAGGCCGATATCCTTGATGAATATAGATGCAAAAATCCTCACTAAAATACTAGCAAACAGAATACAGCAACACATACGAAAAATTATTCACCACGATCAAGTGGGATTCATCCCAGGGATGCAAGGTTGGTTCAACATACGCAAATCAATAAATGTGATACACCATATTAATAAAGTCAAACACAAGGACCATATGATCATCTCTATAGATGCTGAAAAAGCATTTGATAAAGTTCAGCACTCATTCATGACAAAGACCCTCTATAAGTTAGGTATAGAGGGAAAGTATCTCAACATAATTAAAGCCATATATGACAAACCCACTGCCAATATCATCCTGAATGGGGAAAAGCTGAAAGCTTTTCCTTCAAGAACAGGAACTAGACAAGGATGCCCACTCTCACCACTCCTATTCAACATAGTGTTGGAAGTACTAGCCAGAGCAATCAGAGAAGAGAAGGAAATAAAGGGCATCCAGATTGGAAAAGAGGAAGTCAAACTGTCCCTGTTTGCAGATGACATGATCCTATATATCGAACAGCCTAAAACCTCTACAAAAAAACTCTTGGAAATGATAAATGATTTCAGCACAGTAGCAAGATACAAAATCAACACACAAAAATCAGTAGCATTTCTTTTCTCCAATAGAGAACATGCAGAACGAGAAATCAAGAAAGCCTGCCCATTTACAATAGCCACCAAAAAAATAAAATACTTAGGAATTGAGTTAACCAAGGAGGTGAAAAATCTCTATAATGAGAACTACAAACCACTGCTGAGAGAAATTAGAGAGGATACAAGAAGATGGAAAGATATGCCATGCTCTTGGATTGGAAGAATCAATATAGTGAAAATGTCCATACTACCCAAAGTGATATACAAATTCAATGCAATCCCCATCAAAATTCCAAAGACATTTTTCTCAGAAATGGAAAAAACTATCCAGTCATTTATATGGAAAAATAAAAGACCATGCATAGCCAAAGCAATGCTGAGCAAAAAAAAAATAAAGCTGGAGGCATAACACTACCTGACTTTAAGCTATACTACAAGGCTATAATAACCAAAACAGTATGGTACTGGAATAAAAACAGACACACTGACCAATGGAATAGAATAGAGAATCCAGAAATCAACCCACACACTTACTGCCATCTGATCTTTGACAAAGGCACCAAGCCTATTCACTAGGGAAGGGACTGCCTCTTCAGCAAATGGTGCTGGGATAACTGGATATTCATATGCAGGAGAATGAAACTAGATCCATACCTCTCACCGTATACTAAAATCAACTCAAAATGGATTAAGGATTTAAATATACACCCTGAGACAATAAAACTTCTTAAAGAAAACATAGGGGAAACACTTCAGGAAATAGGACTGGGCACAGACTTCATGAATACGACCCCAAAAGCACGGGCAACCAAAGGAAAAATAAACAAATGGGATTATATCAAACTAAAAAGCTTCTGCACAGCAAAAGAAACAATTAACAGAGTTAAAAGACAACCAACAGAGTGGGAGAAAATATTTGCAAAATATACATCTGACAAAGGATTAATATCCAGAATATATAAGGAACTCAAACAACTTTACAAGAAGAAAACAAGCAACCCAATTAAAAAATGGGCAAAAGAGCTAAGTAGGCATTTCTCTAAGATATACAAATGGCCAACAGACATATGAAAAAAATGCTCAACATCACTCAGCGTCCGGGAAATGCAAATCAAAACCACATTGAGATACCGTCTAACCCCAGTTAGGATGGCTAAAATCCAAAAGACTCTGAACGATAAATGCTGGCGAGGTTGCGGAGAAAAAGGAACTCTCATACATTGTTGGTGGGACTGCAAAATGGTGCAGCCTCTATGGAAAATGGTATGGAGGTTCCTCAAACAATTGCAGATAGATCTACCATATGACCCAGCTATCCCACTGTTGGGAATATACCCAGAGGAATGGAAATCATCAAGTCGAAGGTATACCTGTTCCCCAATGTTCATCGCAGCACTCTTTACAATAGCCAAGAGTTGGAACCAGCCCAAATGTCCATCATGAGATGAGTGGATACGGAAAATGTGGTACATCTACACAATGGAATACTACTCAGCTATAAAAACGAATGAAATACTGCCATTTGCAACAACATGGATGGACCTCGAGAGAATTATATTAAGTGAAACAAGTCAGGCACAGAAAGAGAAATACCACATGTTCTCACTTATTGGTGGGAGCTAAAAATTAATATATAAATTCACACACACACACACACACACAGACACACACACACACACACACACAAAAAAAGAACCACAAAACCGGGGTGTGGGGAAGAAGGTATAACAATCACAATTATTTGAAGTTGATACGACAAGCAAACAGAAAGGACATTGTTGGGGTGGAGGGGGGAAGGAAGAAGGGAGGGAGGTTTTGGTGATGGGGAGCAATAATCAGCCAAAATGTATATCGACAAAATAAAATAAATAAATAAATAAATAAATAAATAAATAAATAAATGTTAATGTACTATTAAAAATAAATAAATAAATAAATAAAAATACGAAAAAAAAAACCAATAATAATTTGCTTTCACTTTCTATTCCAGCTAGTAGTTTTCAGATTCTTATTGGAGGAATATTAGAAAATTTTGATTTTAGAGCATTCATGTTAACCAATTAGACAACTCAACTTTTATTTCACTATTTTTTAATCCTAAGATAGTTTAAATGATTAATATTAAAAATTTTCTTTTAAAACTGAGAAAAAATACAATTCTAACTGTTGATACCAGTCAAGATACTGACCACTAATTTCTGTAAAAGAAATTAAAAGATATGTCTCATTGGATAAACTCTATAAGCATTTCTTTGTCCTTTATGCAAAGAGCAAGGTAGGTTGGGTGGCTGTACTATGTGGCACTCCCCTGTGTTGTGACTCAGTGTTCCTAGTTTATTCAATTGTCTGGCTTTCCCCTTTGGTTGCATTTTGCCCCCAACCACATGGAGAGAAGAGAGAGAGAACATGAGGAAGGTACCTCAAATATCTAATCACCTTATTTAGAACTGATATATATATAGCTTTTCCACTACATATCATCTGCCAGAATGTCTCACAGCCAACTGCAGAAGTCGTAGGGAAGCTGGCACATACAGAGGGACATAGGAATATTGGTAAGAGTCAACAGTCCCTGCTAACTGTTAAGTACATTTAATAAACGGTCTGTAGTTCTCAGTTTCCTTATTTTTAAAATGGAGACAATGATAAATTATCTGCCTAAAGGAAAAAGCATGGACAATTAATTTCAGGAAATCACATAGAGCTCTAGAATTTATAAATATAAAATTATGAATCTGAGGTACAAATTGCTATTTTGTTCAGTGATAACATGTATTTCTTAGTAAATTTACTGCTTATTAATCCAACATAATAGAAGTTATTGTCCTTGGCCTCAGCAGGGATGCCAAATAGTTTCTTATCTTACACAATTTTTCACCAACACTGTGATTTTCTTATTGGCAGGAGTAGTTATTTAAAATATGAGCGGATTTCAAATCATTTTTTAAATTAAATATTATTATCTGCATAAATCTAGATTAACATGTTATCACACGTTTTTTCTCATATTTTACTCATTACAGCATTGAACTTCCTGAAAACATCCCTGCTGTAACTCTTTTCCTATCTTTAACTTGTACAGATAAGGATAGAACTGTTCCCAATAACTATATAACTTATCATTTGATTACGTATACTTTTATAAGCAAAACCTTTACCCTCACAAACAATGAACTGAGAATAAGTATTTTAAAATTGCTCTTTGATTATGGCCCTGTGATTAACCTTAGATAGAAAAACATTTTATTTTTATTATTATAAAATTTTTAATGAACTACAGTAGTTCAAATAGCTGATGGCAGAATTTGTTCCTGGATTTTCAACTGAACCTTAAATTGCCAACAACATATTTTAAATTTGTGATGAATGCTGGAATGCAATTTTGATCTTAGGAACTGAACTAGGAAGGTTATAAGTTTCCAAGAACATGTGGTTCTCTGATTAAATATTGCCTAGTCCTTTGGAATGTGCTGAGATTACCATAATTACCTTTAATAAATATATTAAATGACTATTAAACATAGTATGTGAATAGAATTAATATGCATATTTTGTTACTGTATCCTAAAATATGCAATAGTACAAAATTTTACTAACTCAGGAAATCTAGATTTTATTTCCAATCAGTTTTCAGTCCTATGTCAAGCTATATGTTGCTATATTCACCTATTTTTAAAAAGAATAGGCAGGATTAGATTAGGCATTGTGTTTAAGAAGGAATTGTGGATAATGTCTGGACATTGATATGATAAAATGTTGCTCATCTGATCAATTAGTTGAAAAGAAACTCGACATGGTCTGGATGAGTATGACATAGGTAAGATGGACTTTTTTTACCTTGTTTGATACTGAAGCCACTGTAATGGTACTGCCCCGCAAGTAGCATTTCACACAGTTCCCTATTACCACTCTGTGATCGAAGTGCACAGAATCACTTTCACAACTTTAAAATACTGCGATGTCTTTCAGCTCTGCCTTTTAGTTCTGCTGTTCGTGCTGTCGAGACTGTTAGAAAATCCTCCCTGTTTTGGGTCTCTGTTACCCACACACTTTTGCACAACCTTCATAATTTTGTTTAGACATTATTTCTTTTAGGAAGCCATCCCTGATAATTCTTCTCCTTCTTGTCTGATTTAAGTATTTTTTCTTGGGTTCTTACAGCATTTGGAGTCTCTACCACTATGACAGTAATCACACATTCCACCTTTGTTCCCCCAATTAGGCAGTGAAAGAAAAAATCTGTTATTAAGCTAGTGTCTGACACATGTTCAGTGCTTATTAGATATATATTAATCGATGACTGAATGAATGAGCAATGAATGAGCAAAATTAAACTGTGAAATCATTTTGTAAGGCACTGACAAGATTTAGTAATAAATTACTGCCAAATACCTCAATGACACATTTTCATAATTCTTTGCTACTAGAAGATATTGTTGATATAACCAGAATATTAAAACAGATCCTTATAAACTACATATATGTGTGTGTGTGTGTGTGTGTGTGTGTGTGCATGTGCAATGTTTCTAACCTAATAATGTTGGGAAATAATACAATATTAAAAATATCCTCAGTTAAGAATACAAATATCATGGCACTGTATAACATTTCTTTGAATCTTCCTTGTTCAAGCAACTCTAACAAGAATAAAACAAATAAAAACAAGCACACAAAACACATGAACAAGCAACCAAATTGTTGTATTGAACCTGTTCTAATTATGGCTAAAGTCATAAAGCCAGCCACGTAAACTTCCTGAAGGCAAAACCACTGAACCAGAGTACTCCATGATGGCTTTGGAAATTATACCTTTGCCTGGAAATTAAAGAATATTAACCTCATATTATGGAATACAATTTAATTTAAGTTTAATTATGGAATATTAAACTCATTCGTATATGGTATAACCCCCTTTAACCCCATTTTCTTTTTTTTCAATTATTATATTATTGAAATGAGATCTATAGCATTTTTCTCAACAGGTGGTTAAGTTCAGAAAGGGTTGTAAAAGTGTCAACATCCTTATCTTGCTACAGCAGCCAGGGAAGAGAAGCCCGTTTGTAGAAAAAGAAACTGACACAATTTTTATGTTTCGTGAATAACATTTATTAGAAGAACACAGAAAGAACATGTGTTTGGCTTTCCAACAATGAGTTGTAAATTCACAATAGGGCATAAATAAGATACAGATTTTTTTAAAAATGAAAAATTAAATCGGTATGTTCTTAGATAATCATACATTGGTATGCGTATTGTAATTTGGAGAGAAAAAAACAAGTTTTAGCAGCTGCACAAAACTAGGATTTATAATAAGCAACAACAATTTTATGTTAAAAAATTATAAAAGCTCTAGTAGACTAGTAGATATTAATTCTAAATTTATCTTAACTCATTGAGGAGTGATGTCAACCAGGGTACCAGCGATAGCTATGAAATCTTAATGTTTAACAATGAGTTATTATTTAACGAATCCAAATGATTTCATATGCAATATATTTAACTTATTAATTAAATAATAAAAATGAATACTTCTTTAAATCAGTATTGCTAATCATGCATTTGAACAGGTTATTTCTCTCTAGTGATCATTGACCTGAAAAATCACCCCAATACATTTTTATTAGTCAATTCATTTTAAAATTATTATTTTATAAGGTAATATCTAATATTTACAAGTTAACATAACTAATGTACTTGTAAGTTATGAAACGCAGCAATAAAATGAACCCCTGAACCCATCACCTCACATCAGAATTAGAATATTACTAACAGCTGTGCCACCACCCACTCCCATCCTTCTGCTTGTCCTCTACAGGCAACCATTATCCTTGTGCTTGTCATTGCCTTGGGGATTTTATACTTTTCTCATCTATCTAGATATTTCTAGACAATATTCTGTTTGGTTAGCTCGTGAGCTTCAAAGAAACTAGTATCATAATCTATGCTGTCTCCTGTGACTTGATATTTAACTTATGTTTCTGAGACTCATCAATGCATAGGAAGTACATATTCATTATCCACCCATCTATCTATCTATCTATCTATCTATCTATCTATCTATCTATCTATCTATCTATCTATCTATCTATCTATCTATCTATCTATCTATCTATCTTTCTATCTATATGTCTGTCTATCTGTCATTTAGTTGCTGCAATATTCCATGTCATTCCTTAATATTCCATTGTGCAACATTAACCCTTCTCCCTTAATATGGGTTTGAATTTCCTTCTGGTTTTTTCTTATTATGCATAAAATTATAATGATCATTTTTGTGTGTTTCTCTTGGTGCCCACATGCAACCTTCTATAGTGTGTGTACATGAGAACAGAATTGCCATGTCATAGTGTATGTAAATGTTCAATGACATGAGGTGGTGCCAGGTTGCTTTTCCAAATGGCGTTATCAGCTTATACTTTCACTAGAGAGTATAATCATTGCTCTTGATCAATGTCCTTATGATAATCCTACTCCCACACAGTTTAACATGCTTTTGCCCGATTGGTAATGATATTGCACACTTTTCATATATTCACCAATTGTGTTTCCCTTGTGTGAAATGCATAAGCATTCTTGCTTTGTTTTTCTTGTTGATTTGTATGATATATTCAAATATTCTGGAAAATATCCTATATTTTCCTAGAAATACTTTTACAAATGGCCTTTCATATGTAAGTTTTTCTAAATGTAAAGGAACTGATTTTGTGGTTTGGAGTGAAGTAGGAATTCAATTAATTTTTTTACACCTTTTGGAATACCAACTGTCACAGTGATATTTCTGCAGTGACCTGCTATGCCATTTCTGACATATATAGAATTTCTATATACACCTCCCTCTGGTTATTTTTTTATTCTAGTTGTAGTTCTTTTCAATGCTCAATTGATTTCTATTTTTTCATATTATTTTAATGTAAGTGGGTTAGAAAAGGCATACAGTAAATTACAGGAGCGCTGCTCCTGTGACCTTAACTTCCTGACTGACATCCAGTTCAGAGCTATTGGTGTACTTTATGTGACCTCTCTTTATCTACTTAGAATACAGACTGCAGAATATTAGGATTAAAAAGTACTTTTTTCTACTTTATTTGTGTAGATGCTATTTTCTTCCATATGACTAATTCATTTACAGTCTCCAATTTCTGTAATTCTTGGAACATTGTAGAATCTTAAGAAAATGATGTTATTCACCTGTGCTTTTCTGCATCAACTCATCACCTAGTTGCTACACATAACTTCCCTCCCTAATAGGTATTGGCTGTTTGTTGAGAAAAATAGTTAATGTGAATGTGGCTGAGGCACAAAAAAAACCTGGGAAGAGCCAGAGACACAGCACGCCATTGCATTTTTTCCACTCCTCCCCTTGGATGCCCTGAGAAATAGTCTAGGCTATGAGCATCCTGAGAATTGTGTGATTATGATGAGCTGTGCAGGGGAAGACTCTTACCATTGTCCCTTTTACTTAATATTATTAAAGATCCTGAAAGCATTATGCCTGCCGTGCACATCTTTCCCTGGAGAGTACCGTGAAAGAACAAAAATATGAGCTGCTTTGACCTCTCTCAGTGAACGGAACTCAAGTTTGTTTTTTGCATGATTTTGAAGCTTGCAATTCAACTTGCTTCTAAGAGATTATTCCCGTAATACTAACCCAGACCTAACTTATTTTGAAAAAATGCAAATAAATTCATGACAACTACGTGCAAATAAATTTACAACTACTTTTATAAATCTTAAATACACATCATAGTAACTATGAAGAGAATGGATGGAATAAGAAAAAGACAACCTATGGCAAATGAATCAGTGTGAACAAATGCACATAAAATATGAAACCTTAGTTTTGCTACTACAGTGGTATACTTTTACAATATAACGTAATAATTACAAAGTGCCAGAATATACAGTATTATCTTAGCTTTGCAATAGATTTTTGGTATGTGTATTATAGAACTTTGCCATACACCATGGAAACAGCTAACAACATGTGCCTTTGAGCACCTGAAATGTAACTTGTCCGAATTAAGATATGCTGCAATTGTGAAATGAGCAATAGATTACTCAGAATTAGTGTGAATAAATAAATATAAGCATCTCATCAATATTTTTTGATGTAGACTGCACGTTGAAATGATAGTATTTTTGATATGTTTGATTAAATAAAATACTTTGTTAAAATTAATTTCATCTTTTAAAGATTTTTTTAAAAATGTGGCTACTAGAAAAGTTAAAATTATATATTTGCCTCCATTTGTGATTCACATTATATTCCTGGTGGACAGCACTGTTACAGAATATCACCTTCACTTATTTGTTACCAATTTGTTTCACATGTCTTAAGTTTGGATTCATGTAAATGACAAAATAAATGTTTAATCAAATCAAAACAAAACTACCAGTGTATTATTTTTCATCTACAGATTGGACCTACACATCTAAATTTTGATAATGCAATTTTTGCAGGAATGCACTTCAAATATAAATTGTCTGTGAGAGTGTCTGACCAAGGAAATCCTATACTATCGAGTAAGAAGTAATTAATTTGAAATATTAAAATAGTTTGAGTTATATAAGATACTAGTGTATTTAAAAATTAATTCTTAGGAGTTTATCACATTTGCAAATATTTCAATGGTCTGTTATAATAAGTTATGTAATTATTTGTATATTAACTAATTTAGTGCATATGTATTGCTATTTAAAAACTGAAAGCCTAAACAAAAACTGAAACTAGAGTGAATGATTCCCAAATGTTTAATATAGCACTTTGTAGTTATTTAAAGACAATGTCAAAGGTGAACGTTTCTAAAATTTTTGAGTGCTGATTAAAATTAGTTTATTCTGCATTAGAGAAAATACTAATATTTGGAGTCTCATAGTAAATTACATTTCCTTCATTGTTTCTTTATTATATTGTCATGGTGAAGTATTTTAATCATATTTCGACAACTGAACACTATGTCTGCTCTTGGAAACTATGATGTTTAATTCATGATAGTAGTATTTATGTATAAACATATTTTAAAAGGCAATTGCTTTGACAGGTATTTAAAATCAGTTAATAGAGTGCTTTAATCCTAAACTTATTTTTAAATGCTCTATGATTGAAAAGGTAATAACAATAATAATTATTAATATAAATGTTCGTATAATTTATACACCTAAAATTTAACATATAATGTGAAGCGTTAATTAAAAAGAAAAAGGAAAAGTAATTATTATTGGAGAAGACATATGATCATCCTAACTACATTTTTTATGTACTTTTTTCTTCACAGCAGTTATTAAAATCATTGTAAGGATGAGTCGCATAAATGAACTGAATCCGGTTGGAAGTACATCGTCATTTACCCTCAGTGTATTTGAATATACTCCAGTTGATACACTCGTTGGAAAAATTACATTTACAGATGCAGACTGGCCATTTAATAATATAAAATATACCATTGTTGGAGGCAATTTGGGAACACCTCCCAAATTTTACATTGAACCAGATACAGGTATTGTAAAAACTCAGATATCAATTAATAATAAAAATAAAGAGTTCACATGTACTCATTTGCAATTTATTTTATTTAGAAACTGTGAACATGGGAACTTTTTTTTAAGATTAAAAACATCTTGCTCTTGAACCATGTAATGGTCATCTTAGTTAGTTAGCTGTGTCCATAAATTCTCAGTGACTACAGAAAAAGCTCTTCAGAAAGCCTATGCACATGTTTGTTCTTCCATATATCTAAGAATGTGTAACAAGTGAACAAAATAATGTATGAATTAATATTGGCCTTGATTTTGCTGCTGATTTCCACCTTAGGAATATGAATATATAACCCAAGTTGATTTTGCATAACCAAAGTTAATTTCCATTTGTTCTTGCAATGATTATTTCATCTATATAGGCTATAATTTAGTATAAATTGAAGATATTTAGTAGTCCTGGGATAACATATCTCCCTTTATTTTTGTGTCAGGAATGTTAAAGCTATTGGATTCACTAGATAGGGAAACTGAATCATGGTACAAGATAGCTGTGAGAATAACCGACTTGGACAACAACGCTGTCCCTGACCCCCTCAGACAGAGAAGTAGTACTGCTCGGGTGACTATCAATGTTCTGATAAGAATTAGTCACTACTTGTCATATTGTTATTCCTTAGGAGGCAAATTCTTGAGAAATAAAAATGAAGGAAAGTTGTGAATGATTAAAGTTCAATTCCCTTAACATGCACCTAAATTCAGAGAGTAGCACGTTGAGTCCAAAAATCTTCTAATTGTAACATACAATGACAAAATTTTCATTATATGCAAACTAATCTGTGTGATTTCTGAATTAATTTGACTCCTTACAAATTTGAACTTAGATGAAGAGTGTTACCTCTGGTTGTATTTAAGAAGTTGCTGGAAGAATCATTTTGGGTTAAACATATTTTCATAAACAATCAAACACATGCTCTAGAGTGTTAGGAGGTTATGCTGTTTGATACATTTTAATTTGTGTCTCTGTCTGACTGTTCCCTCCCTCTCTAGCTTTCACTGAAGAAATATCTTAATGTTTTCACTAGTAAAGATCCTGAGAGATCAGCCACAGAGTCTCAGAAACATGAAGTATAGAGGCAAGAACTATTTATAGAATATTTAATGCAAGGATATATTTGACTTGGCTTGTTAAAGACTTACATCAATACAATTCTGTATATTATGTTCATTGGCAGAACTATGCAGAAAGAGAAATTTCCTTTAGAGAGAGTGCCAAATTTTCTTTATCTATGACTTTGTTTTCACTCTTTTGTGCTACTTGAGAGCAGTAAGAATTCTCACACTGGGTCATATGAAAAAGGCAATAACTTCTAATAATAAAAAGAAAGTTTTAAAACCACAAATATTGGTTAGAGCCTGTGCATACTCTTGCATGGTGAACACTTTCATATGTGCTCTTGGTGAGCTAAAATAGTTAGCAGTGTCCATGACTCAGTGTTACAATCCCCAGTATAGGCTTATTATGTCTGGAGAACACAATAAACCAGGCCAAAAATCTTGGTGGAGAGAAATTTAATAAAGTGACTTGAATGGTTTCAACCATTACTCAGAGTATGTCATAAGCTAATGAGCCTGCTGTCCTTATGCAAGCTTTCAATAATACACCCCAAGGACACTCTGAGTTACAGTTTAAGTATCAGTAGATGTCCTTCCTATTTGCACTTCTATAAACTGATCATGACCATTTTCAACTTTTGTGTGTGAGCTCTTATGTTGCACTAGGTATGAGAACAAAAGATCTCTTTGTCCTTCATCCATAAAAGCATTCACATTTTTTTCTCCTATGGGACTAGAAGGATCTATTCAGAAATGAATACAAATTTCTCGAGATTAGGCAATAGGCTATGTGAGTAAATTTCCCGCCGGCAGATGGGTGGGCTTATCCTTTGCCTAAAACATTGTTACTAAATTTAAAAACTTCTTCTCTAAAAATATGTCCAACCAAACTTTGGTTTAGGCCCAAATTCTCCAGTACAATTATTTTTTTTATATTACACCTTGTTCCAAAGACTATTGATGTTTACATATGAAGATAAACACAATATGCAATACCACGTAAATCAGAGGTAGATGAAGAAATCTAAATTTCATCTGTAAGAATGAACAAAAAACAAATATCTGTGTCTTTATAAAATGAACGATTAATACTATAGGGACTGAACGATTGTAACCTCCTCCCTCCCATATCCATATGTTGAAGCCCTGACCCCCAGTGTGACCATGTTTGGAGGTTATATGTATTTGCATTAAGTAGTAGTAAGGATTAGATGAAAAAATGAAGGTGAGGCCCTGGTCTGATGGGATTAGTGTCCTTATAAGAAGTCTCACCAGAAAGCTTGCTCTCTCTCCTCACCATGTGAGGACAAAGTGAGAAGATGGCTGCCTGCAAACCAGGAAGAGAGCCCTCATCAGAAATGGAATGTTGCCGGCCTTGATCTTGGACTTCTTAGCCTCTAGAACTGCAAGAAAATAAATTTCTGTTGTTTAAGACACAACAGTCTATGGTATTTTGTTATGGCAACTCAAGTAAACTAAGACAAACACTAATTTATTGCAGCAAACATAAAAATGTTTAAAAAACTATAACATTAAAAATATATTCCTAGTAAAATGATAGATGCACATATAGATCATTGGAACATAATAGTAATCCAGGATCCAAGATATAAGATAATGGGTAAATGATAAATTATGACATAAATGGGGTTAGAGTAACTAACAACCCATTTTGGAAAACAATGAGCATTATTTCCTACTTTAACTAGGAAGATTAAAAATGTACATGTATAATAATAAATTCTAATATGGAGAAACATAACTAAATACTTATAAAGTCTTAAATTTGAGGAGAAACTTCCAGCATCATCACAAGGCAGGCATCATCGAGGACATGATTGCTAGATCTAACTACAAAGAGAGTTAAACTGTTTGAAATTCAAAAATAAAAGAGAATAAACTGAAAGGCAAACTTTAAAAATGGCAAAAATATATTGACAGCATTTATAACAGAATTTTGAGTAGTAATAACTTTAGTCAATAAAGCATTTTTTATAATCAGAAAGAAAAAAATCTCGATAGGAACTGCAAGACATAAGAAAAATATTAGCAATTTTACTAGTAAGCAAAAAAAAAAGAAAAAAAAAGAAAAAAAGAAAAGAAAAGAAAAAACAACCCAATTTATGTTTGCATATTAAAGGAGCAAAAAAAAAAAAAAAAGCAAATAATATTTGGTGTTCAAAATATATGGGGAATGGACAACTCATTTCTCTGGGAATTTAAATTGGCCTAGTTTTTCTGAAGATTTTTTTGGCAATGCATACAAATTAACATTCAAGTTTTATATGTGAATCTGTTGTTTACAGATCTTAAATAGCCAGCCTAGCATGGTTATCAAAAGCAGAGCCAATCTTTTGTGTCAGCCCTTTAATCCCTATACCCTTCTATTATTTAATAAAAGCATAACCACAAAGACAACTCACCCAGTTCCTGCGGTGGAAATTTATTTCAGATTGTAGCAAACATTTTCTAAACATAAAAATATGAAAATATGTCATGGATATTTTTCCATGTGATTAAATATTTTTCTTCACATCATCTCTATGTCTTTTGAAAATATTAATGGAAGCAATTCTAGTGTAGAATATCTATTTTTGCTTTTAAAACAGCAACAACAAAAGAACAACAAAAAACCCTTTTAGTACAGCATCCAAAAAGCACATATATGATCTCCTGCTATATCCTCCAAGATAAGCTAGTTTCAAAATGTATGTCAAAATTTTTTAATGAGATAAATTTTATAAATGTCATTAGCTACTGCCAAATTCAAATTTGTTATTGCCAATTGATTAGTTGATCTCATCTCTCCTTTCTGTAGTGATTATCGAGGGTCATATGTTTATGAGACAACTTTTAGGTCATGATAGTAAACTTCATCCATCATGGCAATAAACTGGTATGTTAGAAAATGCATATTCTATAGAAGCAGGAATTGGGGAACATGCCTTTGCTTTGACAAACTTGGGCACTAGATTTTCAAGGACCATTTTTAACAGAAGTAAAGTTCAGAACACATCTCATTTTCACCTTACAGGGAATCATTACCTGTTTTATAAAAAGACAATTCCTAACCACCATGACTTCATGAAAATATGAAAATCTCTCTTGGCTACTCCTGACATCTACTCATCCACTCTTGTTCTTGGACTATACATATGCTTTCAGACCTCTGGATTTTGCTCTCAATTTAATGTGTCCTTTACTGCCTTCTGCATCTATTTGTATTCTAATGACCCTTCAAAGCCCAGTGTATTCCTTCTGAAGTCTCACATTTTAAATACAATTAAGGAAACTATATGGCAGGGCCTAGGTTCTTAACATGAACTAGTTTCTGTGCTCACCAAAAGCCTGAAGCCTGCTGCAGTCATTCCCACCCAAGATGCACGTCACCCTCTGAGGTACTAGTATGAAAATGCTCCTTTCGTGCTTTGAGATCTACACATTTGTTTAGAATATAAATTATAAAAAACTCAAATTAAGTCACAAAAGAATAAATAGATGCTGCCTCCTGCTGCTGCTGAGCCCAGAAGTACCCTAATCAGCAGCATTACATTGTATACAATTTATAGTTTGTTTTCATTTTCACCTGGAAAGTAAAATAAATATCCCAAAGAATCTCCTGGCACAAAACACCTTGAAATGTGTGATAAAATATAACAAGACCTGAAAGTAGAAAGTTGACCTCAAAAACAAAACAAAAAATAATTAAAGGAAAATTTCAGAGACCAAAATAAAGAGGCAGCTGAAAGCTGCCAAGTGTCCTGGGAGCCTCTCTTCTTTTCTGTGAAGAGGCTTGGGTTTTCACAGCTTCTTGGAAATGAGATGTTTCAGTGCAATAAAGTCAGGGAGTTGGAACCTTATATAATAAAGGGGCCTTCATATTTATAATTATAATTTATCATTGTAAACTGGAAAGAGCATCTTCACATACTGGCCTAAGAAGGCAACAAGAAAGCTTATGCATCCAGACCTAGGCTCTGAATTAAGGGAAAAAAGTGTCCCCCTGAGATTCAAAGCAAATATATTGGGATTGAATTAAAAACACTTGGAAACAATGGAAAGACAAAAACCAGATTTTTTTTAAAAAAGTGATCTTTAGTATTTTGTTTTGTTTTGAGAAGTTCCCGGCAGAAATGGAAGCAAAATTTCACTAAGGAAGCCTAATTTCCTCCTAAGTTGTAGAAGATTCCTAAAGATGAAACTTGGTTGAATACAAGCTCAGAATCTAAAATCATGAACTCTTAGGAAAAAGCCACAACTTGCAGAGTTCTAAATTCACCAATGCAATTATTTCATTCCCTGTTCACTGGTTGTAATATGAAATGGCAGGGGGAGATGGCTTGTTGCACCTTTGTGAGGTGACCTGGTGAGCAGGAATGGTTTGCTTCCTTGTGTTGTGAGGTTCATTTCTAACTGCAGCACAGATGATGACATGACAATGCTATGACTTTATTTTGTATTAGTGGCTAATTGTTAAATCATTTAGCTGCCAGTTATTAACATATTACATACTCTTTACTTCATAATAAATCTGCACAACATCTCTAGGTAGTATTGGCATATTCGGGGTTGCCACAAATTGGAAGAAATGTAGAAAAATAACCATATTGTTAATAGATAATTTGTACAGTAGAAATGGATAGAAATTAGTGACTACAATGTTTACATTGTACCTATTTTCAAATCATCAAGGTATTCTGAAAATTTGAACAAAGTGCACAGAAGTGAAAATTAGATGTCTTAATGGTTTAGAAGGGCACTATTTTATGGTAAGAAAAGAAGCTGGACATCATTTACTATATAGTCTGGGTTGAGAAATTGTAATTACCAGCATCCAACCAAGTTGCATTTTACACAATAAGGAGCTTATGTCACCCCTAAAAAGCTAGAAAAAAGAATGCATTGGAAATTGAAAAATAGTGCCAAGACCAGATGCACCAAAGAAGTTTCAAAAGGCTTTCTTACCAAATGATAATTTGTGAGTTGAATCATGATATCTGAAACAAGCTTTTAAAAAAGATATAAAACTTGTCCTTTTAAGTGGATATGACCTTGGCTTCAGTCAGCTGTTAGTGTTGTGCTTGTGTAAATTAGAAAGACAGCATAGAAGGAGGCCTGTCCTGTGAAACAAGCAAATAACTAAAAGGAAATGTGCTTTCATCTAGTAAGAGATAAAATTTTTGTATTCGCAATACTCAAGGTGAGTAAATGAATATTCACCAATAATGCTTTTGTCTGGATCTGAAGAAAAACACATCAGGAATTTCCTTACTAATGTAAAAACAATTTATAGCATGATTATATATTGTCTGTTACACCATCACGTACTTGCTAACAAGAATTTGCGTACAAAATTAAAGATTGTTTTGTCTCCTGCAGAGAGCATGATACATTTCCTTAGAGGATAGTTTCTAAATCATGGCTGTTTCTTCAGTGATTCTTTTGAAGAAATTGTTACCAAACACATGCTCTTCATTTCCAAACTGTAGTATGGTGGCTCTACCATGGCCAGATGCTTACTGCATTTCTAAATCAAGGAAAATATGTTATTTTCTTTACCTCTTAAATAGTGTGTAGTATGAGGTACTTTGAAAAGTTCACAGAAAGATTTCTATTATCTTTTAATTCTATTTTTCCATGAACGTTTTGAAGTACCTCCTATATAGTAGAGTCAATGATGTATAAGTTGTTTGTCATTCCTTGAATGTCTTTAGGAGAGTAGTCAAAACTCTTAAAACTCATTCCCGTTCTGAGAAACTAGTCTGAAACAGTATGGTAATATCCACACTAAATTTATCTAGTTTTATAAGGAAACTGCCTATTTGTAAAGGAAATTTTAGAAACTTTGCTTTCTAACAGAGAGGTATTAGAAAGAATAAGAATAACCATCTGAAATGAGAAGGCTTTACCAAGAGTTGAGTGTCTCTCTGTGGCTATTTTTCTTTTAGAGAGCTTTTTGTGCCAAAGAAATGGATGCTGGATCTTTTTATCTTTAACCTGGATGCCTATTAACCAGAAGAGCCATTAACTACATCCACATGTATTTAGTGACAATAGCATGGCCAAATTTCTTTCATACCATTGCATGGTATTTAGAGCACAGATTCTTTAGCCAGACTGGCTGGATAAGAATTTCAGTTTCACCACTTACTATTTTTGTGATATTAGGCAAGTTATTGAACCTTTCTTGCTTTGTTTCCTCATTATAAAATGATGGCAGTAGTGTTTACCTCTGAAAGTAGAATGAGGTTTAAAAAAAGCAAATGTTTGTAAAGCACTGAGTGGCTCAGAGTAAGAATTATACAAGTGCTCCATAGATGAATAAACTAGAACCATTTTCACAACTGGAGAAGAAAGTGATGAAAATTGTTTTTCTATTGAATCTACATACTTGAATAACATTGGATTTTCATCATGTCCTCATCAAAACAAAACTAGAAACCACTTAAGTGTGACTGATAAGATAAACACTTCAAAAATGTTCATTTTTGAAGATTATGGAATAAAAGCTACAGCATAAAAGTGACTAAGCTTGGATATTTTTAAAAAGCATGTTTCTTGAATTGTTTACATTAATATGAAACTGAAATGGTAAATCAATTTCTTTCATGCACTAAATATGGCATAGCTTAAAGAATTTTAAAATATAGCATAAAGAACTAACCTACTACAGATTTTATTTATTAGATGTGTGAGATCACACTTTGAGAAAAAATAATAAAGAATGCAAGTTGAAGGAAACAAAAGAAGAAGAAATCTCACCATGGTTCTAGTAGATGTCTGATTGGAAATTAATTGCTCTTTTCCAGTGTCCCAATATTTTCTTATATATGTATAGGAATATTTTGTCACTTAGATCTCTCTGGCTTATACTCATATTATAATAAACATTTTTTATTCTATTAAGTTGTTAAGCCTTAGAAAGCAGGGTTCTTTCTTATGTATCATTTATGTCAGTGTAATAAGCACAGGATTTCAGTAGATAATTACTGAATATACATATATAATTTCATAGGAACTCTGAGTAGAAAAACATGCATTAGGGCCTAAGTACTAATTATCATTGAGTACTGAGTATGAAAATTTTAGAGCTGGAGGAAACCTAAGAGAAACCCATATTTCTCCTTCCCACATTTCACAGAGAAGAAATTTACACTTTTCTCATTGATGTTCAAAGCAATGTGATTATCAATGTTTCCCCAAGTGTGTAGCTTTGAAGTTGAAGTTATGGCACATACATTATTTTGTGCTCTCCAGATCCTGTTTTATTTTCTGGGTACACAGGAATACTACATTTTCTGAGTACTTTTTAGTGAGATTAGGCCATGTGATAGGGATGGATATAGAAGCCCTTTCCTAAGCTTGGCCATAAAAACCCTAAAGCATTTGTCCACTTTGCCTTTGTAAAGTAATTTTTGAAGACCATCTTTTAAAGACAGGAACATTACAAGATGAAAGAAACTTGTATTTCTAAGTCACTACTTGAAAAAGAGCCTTCAAGGAGAGCTTTCTACCATGTCTGTGACAAAGGCAAGAATTAACCTTGTTCCAAGTTAAGTGAATCAGATTTCATGTTTATTTGTTACTGCTTAATGGTCCAGTCTATATCCTGATGCAAAATTTTCTTGAGTGATAGTTCTTACCCCAAATAATTGGAATTCTTACAAATTTCTTCCCATCTTTATATTTTCATACTTTGAAAATAACCAACAATATCTTTCTAAGGTCACTTCTTGTATACTTTTAAAGTTTTATTTAGATTATAAGAGTATGTAAAAATATATATAAGAAATTTGATCTTGGATAAATCATTACTATCAATTTTTATCAGCTACTTTTCTCTAAAACTATGTGCTTTTCTAATTGTTTGACAATTTTTTAGTATCAGTGAATGATAAAATATAGAGCAGCCCAGAGGCTTTTTGGTAAAATTTAATACTTATTTTAAGAAAAATTTTATTTCAGCTCCAACAATAATAAAAGATAATGTGTTTTTAAAATCCCAAAATTGGTACTGAAATATCAGTACAATTCTAAAATTTATCTATATTGGCATTTTAATTCCAGTGTTAAGTAATTTATGGAATCAACTTCTTGAGATGAACGTTGTCTCTATTTGTCCTCATCTTTTATTTTTACTGGAATGTGATTGTCTTAGTGGTAATGACTCAACGTTACAAAACGTTATAATATATGATTATAAGAAAACAGTATACTTCTTGGAAAACACACAAAAAATATGTTCACATATGCACATATATAGATGTATGTGTATATTTACAGTATACATGTATGTATTGAAAAACATATGTATTTACCTATTTTTATGTATTACCTATTTATCTATATCTGCATGTACAGAGAGAGAGAGAGAGAGAGAGAGAGAGAGAAATAGAGAGAGATAAGAGGAATTTGATGATTACTTTAAGCAAAAACCAAGACATAAAAATAAACATTAAATGGCATTGCCTGTCTTGACAATTAAAAATTCTTCCCTAAATTATTCCATTGACAAGCAAGGGAAAACTAAAACACAGGACTTATTTCCCATAATATATTGTTAACCAGAAATTCAGAATCTTTTATTTAATTTAAACTTGAACGAAATTGATAAAAAGCAAACATATATAACACATTTAAAAATAAAATCATGTATATTTTTTTGCTCCACAAGAATTCATAAAGCATTATTATTATTTTAGATGCATAAACTTGAAAATAATTTTAATTATTTAAGTGACATCATAATCTTGGGGATAAGATTCTTATTTTATATCAACAATTTCCTAATAATCTGTAAACATTTCTGTAAATATGAGAAATATGCACATCCTATTAACTTTAAATAATGAATTTAATTGATCGTTGTTACTAGTTTTCTGGAGCTGCCATAACAACGTAAAACACCTGGGTGGCTTAAATCAGCAGAAATGTATTCTGTCACTGTTCTGGAGGCTAGAAATCTAAAATCAAGGTGTCAGCAAAGCCATGTTCTCTCTGAATGCTCCATGGGATAATGTGTTCCATGCCTTTCTCTCAGCTTCTGCTGTTGCCAGAAATCCTTGGCATTCCTTACTTTGTAGATGCACTGCTTCAATCTCTGCTTTTGTCATTGTATGCTGTCCTCCCTGTGTGTCTGACTCTGTCTCTTCTCCTTTTCTAATAAGGATGCCATGTTATATTAAAAGCCCACTCTACTTCAATATGACTTCATCTTAACACGATTACATATGCAAAGAATCTATTTCCAAAAAAATATGGAATTTATAGGTATCAGAGGATAGGACTTCAACATATCTTTTGCTGGGTGGGGGGGGGGCACAATTCAACCCATGACAAACACATATGTCATCATGGCCAATTTCTATTTTGGAAAGGGAATTTAAAATAATGGTTGGAAGCATGGATTCTGGCATTAGATAAACCTGGTAGAAATCACCATTCTTCCCTTATGCACTGGAAAGCTTAAGAAAGTTCATTCACTCTGTGGACCTCAGCTTCCTCACAAGCAACATCTGCTAGTCATCGTACTCACTTCCCAGGGTTTGGCGAATGATTAAATGAAAATGTGAGTCCTCCAGAGTGCTAGGACACAGTAAATACTAAGTAAATTTTAGTCTTTATTATTGCCTTTTGCTATTACTACCACTACTTGAGTTTTACCCAACTTTGATTGAATGATTCTATATGGGGACTGAAATTCTCTCTAATTTATACATGAGCATTTACCTATTTAATATAATAAAAATACTTTTCAGTTGAAAGTTATTTGGGAAAGTTGGCCAAAATTTAGTAATATTGATCAATGTAAGCCTACCTATAATATGGATATATCTATTTACATTTATCTAGATAAATGTGGACGTATAGGAAGTAATGGAACCAATAGCATTAATTTTTAAATTCTCTGTTCAGATTCTTAGGGTTTTAATAGGCATGCACTATGAATCTCATAGAAGATAGGTAGCACTGGTTTATTGAAAAATAATGGAAAAAATTTTTGTGGCATATCTTTGGAAAGTAATATTCCTTAGAACATGCATTGAATCTAGTCAAAGACTTTACTCCCTTCACAAAACTTAACTCAGAATAAATCACGGACCTAAATGTAAAATGTAAAACTATGAAACTCCTGGAAGATAACATAGTAGAAAACCCTGATGACTTTGGATGTAAAAATAACTTTTTAGATATGACGTGAAAGGCACAATACATGAAAGAAAGAATTGATAACCTGGACTTCATTGAAATTAAAAATTTTTGTTCTGTGAAAAGCAATACCAAGAGAATGTGAAGACAAGCTACATGGGGAGAAAATATTTGCAAGGACATATCTGACAAAAGACTGTTATCCAAAATATACAAAGTACTCTAAAAACTCAACAATAAGAAAACAAACAACATGATTGAAAAATGGGAGAAAAGAGCACTTTATCATAGAGGATATAGAGATGGCAGGTAAGAACATGAAAAGATATTCAACATCATATATTCTTAGGGAATTGCAGATTAAAATAATAATAAAATACCACTACAAACCTATTAGAATAGTGAAAAGCCAAAACACTGACAACACCAAATGCTGGCAAAGGTGTGAAGCAACAGGAACTCTCATTCATTGATGGTGGAAATGCGAAATGGTACAGAGCCACTTTGGAAGAGATTGGTAGTTTCTTCCAAAATTAAACATACTCTTACCATACAATCCAGGAATTGCACTCCTTGATAGTTACCCAAATGAGCTGAAAGCTTATGCCCATACCAAAACCTGTACACAGATGTTTATAGAAGCTTTATTCATAATTGCTAAAACTTGGAAGCAACGAGGATGTCCTTCAGTAGGTGAATAGATAAATAAGCCGTGGTAATCCAGACAATGGAATATTATTCAGCACTAAGAAGAAATGAGATATCAAGCCGTGAATGACATGGAAGAAACTTAAATGCATATTACTACATGAAAAAACAGCCAGTCCAAAAAGGCTATGATTTCAATCATATAACAATATGGAAAAGCAAAACTATGGAGACAGTAAAAAGATCAGTGATTGCCAAGGGTTAGAGGGAAGGGAGGGATGAGTAGGTGGAGTACTGGGGATTTTTAGGGCAATGAAACTATTCTGTATGGTACTGCAGTGGTGGATAAATGTCATCATGCATTTGTCCAAAGCCATAGAATGTACAACACCAAGGGTGAACTGCCGGAGACCAGCTCCACAGGATTCGTTGGACCTGAATAGGTGGTGTGGTGTCGGCGAGGAAAAAAGAGAAAGGTGGACCACAAATGTCTAGTGCAAGTGTGGACAACGACCACATGAATCTTGCTTTATTTATATTATTTTACTTAATTTTTTATATGATGATTTATCTTTTAATCAAAACATTTTAATTTTGTTTCTATTGAAAAGGAAAGGTCAAAATGTTCTAAAGCACTCATGCTGTGACAAAAACACCTACTCATGCATCAATAGTTCACCCCAAAGCCTGTGGCTTGTGGCCAGGAAACCATACAATAGCAGCATGCTTGGCTTAAAGGCTCAGACTTTTGGTTTGAATCATAAATCCTAACCTTTTAAACTTACACCTAAACTTATATTCTAAACTCCTATTAAATCTTACTTATACTTATATTTAACAATTTAATGTTTTATGTTTTATATTAATTATTCTAATTCTTAACCAAAATCACAATGTCTATAACATGATTTTTTATAATGAAACTTAACTATAATGTCCTATTATATTTTGTACTACTATTTAAAACAATTACACTTTAAACTAATCTAAAAAAATCTGTTGATATCAAAACCTTTTTATGTATCTCTACTATTTTACCTATCCATCTCTATAACAAAATTTTCTGTTTCCTTGCCAATTGACTCTGGGAACAGTACAAGGAACAAAGTGAAAAATTAAATGATCCTACTCAAGCTAACAAAAATACACTATATCATTCTTATTATTACTAAGCAAACAACATGTTCTTGGTAAATCAAATGAAACTGTGGGAATGGGGAAAAAACAAAGAAATCTGTAACTAGTTGTGATCAATTAGTTGTAAACACCACTGCACTGGGACCCACTGACTCCCTGGGGGACGCCGATAAAATTCCAACATAAAAACTTCATTCCACACGTAGAAGAGCATGACCACAGCCACAATGGGTCAATGCATACATCACTAATAGGAAAGATCAATAACAAAATTAAATCGAGCCAACCTATACCAGGAACATGCATCAAAAGCACCTTTAGGACTGACAATGTCTTTAAAATAAACCAGTTAATTTTGATATATTATTAACATGTCCTTTGAGCAACCCCAGGGCCCTCGGAACCTCCCAAAGCCATATTAAGCCAAAAGGTGAGGCCTTCTAATTCTGGGAAGCCTTGTCAAGTAACCAAAGGTGAACAAACAGGAAATTCCACGGAGCCATGCCACACATGCGGGATCCCCCTGTGGCCTAGCTGAGCAAGGGGTGTCGCTCCTCAGGCTCCCAAGCCATTCCCTATAGCAGGACAGCTCTTGACAGTGAACCCTAATGTAAACTATGGACTTTGGTTGATGATAACGTGTCAATGTTGGGTTAGCAGTTGTAACAAATGTACCACTGTGGTGAGGATATTGATAGTGGGGGAGGCTGTGTGTATGGGAACAGGGGGTGTATGGTAATTCTCTATCATTTCTGCTCAGTTTTGCTCGGAACCTAAAACTCCTCTTGAAAAGTACAATAATTTTAAAAAGGTACACACAGATCTAAGGATGACTTACTTTTAAATAATATTTCTAGCAACAATTGTATAATTTTTCTAATTTAGTTTTTTTTTTTTTTGAAAAGAGGGAAAAAACAGTGTATGATGGGTACTGTGAAAATTTAGGAGCAGATAATGGAAAAATTAACCTATGTTCCTGGTGAATACTTGTGAAAGAAGTCAAAGGTGGATTAGCATTTATGTAGTTTGTGAGTATTTATTTATCTGGGTTTTTACATATAATGTTTATAAGTTCACTGATTTGCTGGAGACAGCTCATACTGGCTTGCAAGTGCCCTTTGCCAGTGTCTCGTTCCAACTTTTCGTTGAGTAACATTTTGGTAGCTTGAATATTTTCAAAGAATTTACACCATGGAATTGTGCAAACTCTATAAATTAGAGATATTTTTTCTTCGGGTGGAGGGGAGAGCCAGTTGTTAAGGAGCAGCACACCTATGAGTCACCCATCAGTCTGTAAGGTCTCTGAGTCCTGAGATTAACCAGATCTTCTTTCTTCTCATTCAGTGTGTGGTGCAGGGCCTGCTTCGTAGGTGGGGTATAAAAAATACAGGTTGCATTGATTAATCAATTTTGAAATGATTTGCAGTGATGCTGTGATTGAAGCAAAATGAGAATTGAGTCACCAAAGGTGGAAGGAAGTGCAGTGAGGAAATGAGGCTGAAATGAGAGTTTAGTAGAGCAACTGTCTTAGGTAATGAGAAAAAAAAAAATAGTGGATTTTAAAAGGAGAATTAAATTAGGAAACTCAATATTGTGCATTGTTTTAGAAGGTAGAGATATCAAAAAATAAAATTAAAGAAGCAAGAGTTTTACGTACTGAAGAGAGTGAGCAAAAGTTGCCATTTTTAGAAGACAGTGGAGGAAAAAATCCAAAAGGCGGAAAATTGATGGGTAATTGGGGTGGAGGAGTGGAGGCAGGAAGAGTGTGAGAGTGCAAAAGAGCACACTGTTCCCTCGCATCAAAAGGCCTGACAGGGTTTCAGGGCTTCATTGTGTCTCTTACGTAGGTGACTTCTTCCTTGCACAAAGTGCTAGCTTCTTTGCACTCTGTGTGCCTAGTCAGTGAAACAGAAGGGATGAATTAGAAGTTCATTTCCAGCTGGAAAGTTAAATGATCCATGGTTCTTTGAAAAAAATTAAAGTAAGAGAGGGAGAGAAAAAAAATGATACTTAGAGTAACAATGATCATTTTTGCAGGTATAGGAAAGAATCCTAAGGATGATGGTAGTCAGAAAGTAAAGATACAAGGTAAAGAGTGCATTAGAGTGAATGTCTATAGACCCAAATGAGAAAAGGAATACAAGTAAGGGTACTAAGGTTACAAAAGAGTGAAAAAAATCAGGAAAAAATAATAATAATTTATATTTTTTAAGGCTGACCGCATAGTTGCTGTTGTAAATACTTTGTATGCAATATATCTTTAAATTCTCATAAAAATCTGAAGATAGGAAGTTTTCATTCCTATTTTATAAGTAAGGAACTGTGAGGTTTCTTGCCCAGGAATTTGTCATAAAAATAGGGTTTGAACACAAAATCTGAGTCCAGAATGTGTAGGCAGAAGCCTGTGGCTAGAGACCTGTTTGATTACTTGCCAGATTGGTAACTAAGCCAGGTCATTTACTACTCTGTGCCTTTTCCTTATTCACTAAATAGGCACCATGCTTTCTTTCCTATCTAACTTCTAGAGATATTATGGGACTTATTTGAGAAATTTTGCTTCATAAAGGGTAACATAGGATAGATATGTAGCATATTTTTATAAAAAATGGACAAAAAATTAAAATTTTATTTTAGGTGATTAAAACTAAGGAACTCAGTCTTGAATGCCCTTAATTACTTCATTAAAGTAGATAGGGCCATATACTGAAAATGAAGAAACAAATAGTACTGGAAGCTTAAGGCACACAAAAAAATTTCGGACAAATTAACACTAGATAATCCCCAGTACAACTACTGTTTTTGCTCCAGTTTGATAATGAGAAATTTGCCAGACCGTAACAAAGAAAATTCCAGATTATGATTTAGCAGATATTCTTATGCTGGCTTCAGTGCCATTGTGCTTTCTGTCGGCATTCATACCATCTTATATTAGTGCCGTGTGTCAGACATACAATTGCACTTGCTATGGAAACTGAGCTTTCTCCTGAGATTCTGAACATTACAATGACAACAACATTGGACGCACATACCCATCCAAGAGCTTTTCTTTCAGAATTTTCTCTTTTTCTTTGGCCAAAATAAGAAAACACAGAAATAAAGCCTGAGGGGGTTTGGCTTTTATTTTTGTCATTTGTTTGAACCTACATATGAGTTTGCTTCTACTTTCAATGCTGTTCTGTTTAATCCAAACTACTTATTTGTCTTTTTACAAGGCAGCAAATCTTAGCCATGATGAAAGCAAGGGTGGGAAGCATTATTACTGCTTTTTTGTTTGTTTGTTATCTTGGCACAAAGAAGAGTCTGTGTGGTGAAAAAAAGACAGTGGGAAAATTATGTCTATGCCCACACACAACTGGAAAGCCCTGCTAATGTAAAGTCAAGTCCAGCCTCCGGCTCGAGGCTGTGTGTGCAGAAACCCCACAGATAACATAAAAATGGTCTCTGGGCATCCTCTGAGGCAGACGATGTTCAACTAGATTCCAAAAACTCAAGAACATGTGTTTTACAAGGGAGAGAGCCAAAATACAAACTTTCCTGTAAGTACTACAAATACCATATGGAAAATTGATTCCATAAACTAAGCTGAAAAACATAATAAAGGAATGAATTTTGAATCCCACTATGCCAGTTAAGGGATATATTCCAGTCTTTTATCCTAATTTCCAGAAAATATGATTGAATTAAAGGGGAAGATTTGACTAGTAATTCAAGTACCATTTCTGGTTCTCTTAACAAACCTTGTGCAGATGGCTATTTTGTCTTGTTACTTGCAAAATAAACCAGTTATTAAGAAAGAGAGAAATTATTAGGTTCATTGGTTTCCTTTATTACATGTATTTTGGATTAGTGGTTGTTTTCCTTCAAGTAAAGCTCTTGAATGGTAGCAAATTTATCTTGTTTAAGTTGGAGAGACCCTCCCAATATATAAGGATACTAGAGAGATCATGGTTTTATATTTGGTATAGAAATTACTTATTGCAGTTGTTTATAGTTATTAAGGCAGAGTAGAGTTCAGTTATGAGATTATAAACTACAATTAGCATAAGATCTGTCCTTACATAAACATGATATTTTTACATGTTTTTTTTTACTATTATTTCCAAATTATGAATGGGAATAATGGTATTTTATCAAATATTTTATTTTTTGTATGGTATATGCATTACTTATGGCTTATAATACTTAAAATTTTACTTTAGCCAGTTAAAGTATACTTATTTTTATATTGTTCCTTTTGGATAATACTATCATTTTCTGGAGGTCTATTTGTGTTTTACAATATTTTGGACTTATCTTTTGCAGAGATTTTTTTTAAATGGAAAGCTAGCTCATAAAATTATCCCTCTAGAACAGATTTGCTCATAAAATTATCCCTCTAGATCAGATTTGCCTTTATTTTTGCTCTTTATTCTATGAATAATATGTGCTGTGGATCAAATTTTATATTAATCTTTTCATTGGGTTTCCCACGGTATAAGAAAAGGGTAAATTTGAACTCTATACCAGAACAAACACAGGGCTATGGTTTTTATTTATCCTATGAAACTTTCGAGTTTCTTTTCCAGAGCCCTGGGCAGAGAACAGCTTTTGTGTTGTGGACACATGTTTGTAGTTCTACTCCCAAAGAGAGTACCAGCTTTCATGAGTTCTGACTCTGCAGACTTGTCTTTTTAACTTCTTGTCTCCCTTGGTCTCAAGGCCTAGCTTCTCCTTGTCCTTGTGCAAGCAATTAATTAATGCCAAGCTTTTCATTATTCGGACCCTGTGAAAATCTAATGATCTTCCAGTGCCCGTGCAAAGTGCATCCTATTGCTCCGGATTTTAGTTTCCTTCCCATTGGTGACATGTATGGATTTCCCTTTCCTATAAATTCAATTCAGTGAGCTCAAATTTAGCATTTTCGGTATTTTGTAGTAGAAGATTATGATGGTTAATTTTATGTGTCAACTTGATTTGTCCAAGGGATGCCCAGATTGCTGGTAAAACAGTATTTCTGAGTGTGTCTGTGAAGATGTTTCTAGAAGAGATTAGCATTTGAATCAGTAGACCAAGTAAAAAAGATCTGCCCTCACCAAGGTGGGTGCACACTATTCACTTCATTGAGGGCACAGATAGAATAAAAAGGCAAAAGAACGGTGAATTTTTGTTCTCTCTTGTTGAGCCAGGACATCCATTATCTCCTCATCTTGGACACCAGAATTCCTGTTCCTCAGGCCTTCCGACTCCAGAAATTATTCCTGTGGGTTCCCCCCCTGCTCTCCCTGCCCCACCTCTGGTTCTCAGGCCTTTGGATTGGTACTGAATTATACCACTGACTTTCCTAATTCTCCTGGTGGTAGATAGCAGAGAGTGGGACTTCTTGGCCTCCAAAATCATGTGAGCCAATTTTCATAATTATCTATCTATCTATCGCTTATTGGTTCTATTTTTCTGTAGAACTTTTACTCATGCAAAGAGTTCCCTGTCAATTTTTTAAGAAATGAAAATCTATAAGGACATACTCATTTATTTTATAAAGTTCACTACAGGTCCACAAAATTGCACATTTTTCTAATCCTCGATCATAACTCACTCTCACCATTGTCTTTCCATGGCCTGATTTTATTAAGTAGTCATCTTTAATAATATAATTAGCACCTCCAAGACTACCACACAAAGTACTACACAGAATCTTGATGTTGAGGCAGAACATTGACTAAAGAGGCAGAACATCAACTATAGAGCATGCAGGTGGCAAAATGTAGCACTTACTGTGAAATGATTCAAAGTAGCACCCAGCAATACTCACTGTTCCTAGCAATATGCTATTAAGTGTTAATAAGTCCCCAAAGATTACAAACACCAATATACTAACATTATAAAGTATAGAAACAAAACAAAGCAAGAAAATATTGGATACAAGTATCAAGATGAAGATGATCTCTGGTGATGGTATTTGAAGGCAGGTATATAAATAGAACAAAGGGGGGTAGGAAAAACTGCACGGTTAGATGTATACTATTTTCAAATCTCTTTATTTTCAACTCAAAACAATATTTTATATGAAATTTAAATATTACACTGTGTTCAACCCTCTGATTGTAGAATTTTTTAATTTGTATCTCTAAACATTTCAGGAGTGCCTAGCATTTGTGAGATTACACACAAAAATGTCTTCTTCAAAGTAAGATGTATTCATGTCCTTTTCATAGCCTGTTTATGACAGAAATGACTAGTAACGATGAGATTAATTAATATCTCCACTATTTCATTTGAAATTCACTGGTTAGTGCAGACATTTTGCATTACTATACAAAATTAACTGACAATATTTGGACAAAGATGTCTCACCAAAACTTGGTAAGCACAGCATACACCATTTGTCACAATAATGTAAAATTAAAATTTTTGAAGAAAAATCTTAGTGTGAACTTATAGAGAAAAAATAATTAACAGGAAGAATTTTTTATTTTCACCTTTTTTACTAGAGATAGGAAAAATATTTGAGTATTTGATGAATGTCTGGGGAAGTTAAGATTATTAACTGGATAAAAAGTTACCTGGAACTGATGGCAAATTAATATACTCTACCTAACTTCCAGAATGTTCTATAAACTTTGCCTTCTCCCTGGTCTTGGAATTTTCAGGAATAGGCTAATTAATAGATGCATTTTCAACAGAAGGTTAACTTGTAGCACGTTTGGCTCTTCCCTGCTAAACACAGCGATAAACTCTGGACATAACAAGAGGCAACCAAAGGAGAGCTCTGAAAAGTTCTAAGAAAAAGACAAACCTGTGTGGAACCCCAGGATTTGAAGAACATATAGGCAGAGCATCTCATTTCCCCACCCAACATGATACACATGATATGTACTGATAGCCTGATATACATGATATACATGATACATACTGATAGCATGTAGTTGTTTGTATGTTAATAGCACTGTTTACTTATTTTTGTTGTCAATGATTTTACATAGAAATAAAAAGTTGTGTGCTTAGATTTACGTTCACATTACCCAATTTCTTTGTTTTCCATCTTTTTTTCTAGTGTAGACCTTCTTATGCGATGTTTTTTTTTCTGTTCTTGAAATAAATATTTACAAATGCCTTTAAAACATAGGAATATTAATGATAAACCCTGTTTTTTATATTAATATTTTATTTTAAAAATTCTTTAGAAATAATTCAATAGACACAAATTGGCAGCAGTTATGGTTTAGAATGGTTTAGAAATCCTTAAATATTACTTCTGTCAACATATTTTCTTCTTTAGTGTTAGTTTCATGATAATATGTCCTGATATAGATTCTTTTATTTATATACTGCTTAAACTATATTCTGCGTTCTGTATCTGTGGATACATCTGTGCTTGAAAATGTGTGGTTGTTATATTTTCAAATGTTGCATCTTTTCCTTTCTTTTTATTTTCTACATCTTGGGTATTAATTAGATATAATGTGAGACAATCTCATTTTACTCTCCATTTCTCTTAATCTCCTTTTTATTTTCTATTTTGTTTGTAGTTCATACTATATAGTTCTTCATATCTACATTCCAGTTCACAAATTATTTCATCAACTGTGGCTTGTCTGCTGTTGAAATATTCATTGTGTTTCAAAATACAGTTAGTACTATTTTTACTTCTAAAAGTTATGGGCCGAGCCTGTGGCGCACTCGGTAGAGTGCTGCGCTGGGAGCGTGGCGACGCTCCCGCCGCAGGTTCGGATCCTATATAGGAGTGACCGGTGCACTCACTGGCTGAGTGCTGGTCACGAAAAAACGACAAAAAAAAAAAAAAAAAAAAAAAATAAAAGTTATATTTAGTTCTTTTCAAATATGCTTGGATTCATTTTTATAGTCTCTGGTTGCTGCCTTATTTCTGATAGTCTGTGGGTTTTTTAATATTTTATATTTTTCACTTAATAATTCACATATGTAAAGCACTTAGAGGTCTAAACTCTTGTAGGTTGTATCAGCGAATGCTCATTTAATGGGTCATTTTCCTCCATGTGATCTTTGGTCTTGACTTATGATTGAGTGATAGCAACCTAATGGAATCCTGGAGTAAAAATTGAGGGTGCTTTTTCCCGAAGATAATTTACCTTTTGCCTCTGCTTTTGAGAAATGACTCACTACTCATTAAAAACCAGTAAATCTTCTTCAAGCAACCTTTTGTATCTGAGGTTTAGCTCCTTAACTTCTTGCTGCTTCAAGTCTGAGTCTCAGAATCCAAGTGCTAACATGGTCACTGGCCAGCTTTACCATTTACTTACAAATTTGAGTTCCAATTTCTTTCTCTCTTTCTTATTTTTAGGTTTATTTTTTTACCATAATGGATTAATCCTGTAGATCCTGTAAATGCCTTAATCGTTGTATTTTATCTAGGATGTATTTATTTGTAGCAGTATAGCCCTTCAGAGCAACTGGTCTGATTACTACTTAAAGCAAAATTCTCAAATAGACTTTTTAATTACTTAAGCTCAATTAATATATGCTGACGATTCTGCTATAACCTGCTGTTTGGGAATTACTAGAGTACACAGTCAAGGCATTTAAGAATATTTTAGGATAAAAATTATGCATTTTGACCAGAATTTTTAAAAAATTATTTACCACTTTTCTTAACTTTACCTGGATGAGCATCATTTCCTCTTGAATTTCCATTTGAGTGTTTAAAAGTTATTTTTATATATTGATAAAATATTAGAGAGATATTTTAACGCACAATCCAGATTATTTGTTTTAAAAGCTATCTAAACATTTTAGCATGCAAATAAAAAAATTATTTCACATTAAACTTTAGAATTGGAGCTCAAGTTCAAGAGCACACATTTATGAGGACAATAAATCATTCACTGTAGAGCTCTACTGAAATTTTATTTAAACTAAGTGAAAGGTGTCATATGAATAGTAGGCCTGCTTTTACAGCTCTTCTTGATTTAGGCTATTAATGTGAAAAATTCAGTCTTGATTTACATCACATAATGTATCATGTCATCCATTATAATAGTACTACAAAAAATAAAGCCATAAAGCACTCACAAACTATGGCTTATATTGGAAATTTTGTCACTTTACAAAAGGCAAATACAAAGTATACATAAACAACAAATAGAAGAAAGTCATAAACCTAAAATATAATTTGGGAAGTAAAAATATTTTAGGACTCCATAACTATCATTTTGAATCTCCCTAGCATAAAGGGGTAGAATCTCCCATAAAATGTTTTCTGGAATTTGTTGAACAATTTATTGAATCGATGATCTCATACATGGTGAACATAATAATCATATGAGTAGCTTCCTCAGAATAGAAATGATTGGAACTCACAAAGTTAGAATCCTTGGGAGGGAGACTGGGTATTTGTAATTTTTAAGAATTTCAGGTAATTTCAGAACAGACAAAGGACTATCTTATCTCTAACTTACTTCTCACTCTCAAATGATATGAAATAATTTGGATTCTGCATTAACCAGTAATTGGACATACATTTATTTTTAATAAAATTAAAATCAAGTTATAGTAATGGAGATAATTTTGAGGATTTCTAATCTGGTCATTCATAATGGTAAAAAAAGAAAAGAATGAAAAGCCATAATTTTTCTTGGTATTAGATAAATTTCTCTACTGTATTTCCCCCCCGACTTCCTGTAAGAGTTCTTTTCTAACTACTATCTCCTTGTCTTCTGAAAGCCTATAAAAATCCCAGAAGATTGATTAAGTATACTTAATTTCTAAAGGCTTAATGTGTAATATTAATTAACTAACACAATTCATTAATATATCAATGTTTTATAATTATCAATTAATAAATACATGTTTTGTCTCACAGCTGGAATGTTAGTTTCTTGGGATTAGGCACTAATGTTATATAGCATTATGTTTTCCCATCATTTCTTCAAAAATATTTAAAAGGTATATAAACACATGATTTTCTTAATTGTAGTCCTATATGATTGCTTATATGTATAATTACATACAAAATCATACAGCAGTTATATTTAAAACTGATTTTTTTATTTAGCAGAAAGCATGTTACATTAAACAAACAGAAACAATCACACTATTATTGTCTGATTTAGGTGCTTGGAAATTAGTTGGTTTGATCCACCATGCACCACTACATCAGGGATGCCTTCTGGGGTCTCCTTCCTTTCCAAATCACACTTTATGCTCTTTTCTAGAGTTCACAGCTATCCTCACCTGTTGTTATACTAAATGTAATACATTGTCCCGTGTTTGTTTTTAAACAAGAAAAGGTACCTACTTTGTCTTTGCACTAAAGCATCTTTTTCATTCTACTTTTTCATGTCTTAAAAAGACAAAATCAGTGGTTTTTTAAACTGCATTTATGCTCTGGTATCCCCAGGTGCCTCTCTCTCTCTCTGCCTTTTCTATCTCTTAGTCTTTCCACTTCTTTGTCTCTATCTCTACACAAATACACAATTATAAATATATTTACAATTATATATATACAAAAATACAAATATATATACAAATTATAAAAATTATATATACAATTATTTATACCTATATATATTATTATATAGTTATATAATATAACACATATATATTTATAAATTATTATATATAAAATATGTGTACAAATATATATATACGAGAGTACTCCCAAGATTTTATGGAAGATTCCTATTATGTTTTAATTCTATTTTCCCACAAACTGTTTGAAGTACCCTTGTATATATAAGTATGTGTGTATATGTGTAGGTGTATATATGTATACCAAAAAAAATGTATTTAGATATCTATAGATATCAGAACATAAATGCCAATAGAAAAAAAAACCTCTTTAACACCCTTCAATGTTTAACACATCTACTTGAATTGTATTTTGAAATGACAAGGTTTTATTAGCATACATACAAATTTAATGGGGGAGAAGACATGAATAGATAGAAGAGATTTGAGAAGCTATATTTTAAAAGCACATCATGGATTTTGCTGTGTAGATCAGTTAATGACTTCTGATCTAGATAATCTCTAAGTTTCTTCTAACTTTTAAAGTCAATGAAATAATTTGGGTTTGCATTAACTAATAACTGCATATGCATTTATTTTCTAATTATCAAATCCTAATTTTTAGGAGGATTTTTGGTCTGATTATTCAAAATGCCAACAAACCACAAATATTTCTGACATCGTGGCATACATTTCTGAACCGTACTGTTCCTCTTCTTCTTCTATAAAGTGTTTTCCAACTGTTATCACTGTGTCTTTTGAACTTTAATGATAACACATGGTTTAGCACATAGTTCTGTTTCATGTTTCCAGTTCCATGGCATCAAATAGAAACTAGCTCCTTGAGTTTAGCCACTATGTCATACATAAATTCTTATTATTAAAGTTCGAGTTAAAACTAATTAATACCTTATGTCACTATAAATAATAGAAATTGTCCACTTAAGCAATAATTGCAATAAGAATGAAAGTAGACTTATGTTAACCCAAATTTAAAGAATCATTTGTCTTAAATTAGTAATGCATAAATGTAAAAATGCTTACGTTTGTAACCATTATAAGATATAAGTATTCTTCACTTTTGAAGATGGATTTATTGCTGAGAGGTTTTTATAAGACATAATTAAAATGACAAGAAACAGTGTGATTCTTCAGTAGAATTGCTCATTTTATGAAATGGAAAATATGCAAATCATTTTGCCCCATTTGGCAAATTCAGAATTTCATTTTGTTTTTTATTTTAGGTAAATGTATAGGGACCGAAACAAAAACTTCAAGAACTTGTCAGAAACTTTCACGTGATATAATTTTGTTGAGTGTCATATTCAAAAGGCCTCTGCCATTTCCTGAATATTCTTACTATTTTGTTTATCAATCTTTGAGACCCAAGATTTCTAAAACACTATGGGAAATACATAACTCCCTTGTCTTTCCATGAATTCCCTACAGGCACTGAATATTCATGCAAATAATTGGCAATCCCTTCAAATTAGATACTAAAGACTCACATTCTCTCTAAACATTTCTGTGAGAAATGCCCTGTCTACAGATACCCAAGCACTTAATTTCTTCTTGTAGAATAAGTTCTCAGCTTCATTATTTTATATGTACTACTCTGCTTTGGATAATGAATATCAGTGTACAGTATCCATATTAGTATAGCATGTTACTATTAGAAAATTAGAAAATTTAAGATTTTTTTATTTAACTGTAATTTTTATTAAGGAGACGAAATGTCTCATAGCTGCCCAAATTGCCTAAGAGTTTATCTTTACCATTGTTACACCTTCTACACTTAATAAAAATCTATTCCATCTCCAGAATATAAAATAAAAATGGTGGGAAATAATATTAAAATGTATAATTTCTATATTGAGAATAATAATAATTTACTAATTAAGAAATAAGAAAATATAGACAGCTTTGGTTTCTTTACTGATTATTTTAGCTAGGTATTTAACAATATAGAAATGGAAAATGTATTTTCCTTATTACTTAAAGATAGTCCTAACTTAATGCATTTTTCTTTAATTGGGAGCAGGTTTAAAAGAACATCCCAGACAAATTGGGTATTTGTTTTTAGTTTTTAACATTTACTTAATAATTGTACAATAAAATTGTAGAGTATGAGTACTTCAGAAGTTTAATGATTCTAAATTTTTAATGTTTATAAACAGCTAAAAACTATTTCTCTCTCTCTTGTAGACTTTATACTGAACAAATTTCCATAAACCAATAGTTACACTTCTAATATTTTAATTGGGAACATTTAGAGACATGAATGTGCTTGATTATACTGTAATTGGAGATTCAGTTAGTCAGATGGTCTTTTGCCAAAATTAATTCTGGCAAGCAACGTTGGCATAATATATTAAATTCCAAGCCATAGAAACAGCACCTCAGAAATAAGGAACTGATGATTCAAGGTTGGCAGGGTCTCCTTGTACTTAATGTTAAGAACTAGCTTAGAGGCTGGTCATAATGATGCTGGAGAAAGAAGAATTCCTCCTTCCAACATGTTCCCAGAGTTCAAAAACATAATGGAGATTTCAGAAAGATTGTTGAAAATTAAAGCTCCAGAAAATTAGATCAAGAGATGAACTTGGAAGCCAATAATAAAGTCACAAATGATCATATAAATATTTTTTGAAAGCCTTTAGACAACTTCTTTCTGAGAAATGTTTGCTTGTCCTTATCTGCTCTCCTTTTCAATAAAGCTTTTATTCTCTGTATTAGTCCCTTTGTTGTTGCTATAACAGAAATACCTGGAACTGGGTAATTTATAAAGAAAACAAAATTCATTGCTTACAGTTTCTGAGGCTGGAAAGTCCAAAGTCCATCTGGTGGTGGTGACAGTGACCCAGGCGTCTCACATTGCAAGACAGTAGAAGCAGAGAGAGCAGAGAGAAAGACAGACTCTCCTCTTCTTTTAAAGCCCTCGGAACCACACCCCAGACCACCATTCTTAATCCATTCACTACCACATGGTCCTACAATCCAATCACCTTTTCAATGTTCCACCTTTCAGTTACCGTAATAGGATTTCCCACCCTCTTAACAGTCAGTGGGAGCCAAGTTTCTAATACATAAAACTTGATGGACACAATTAAAGCTTCAGTGAGTTTAGGGGGGACATAATTCAATCCACTACAATCTCTTTCAGGCTTGTTAATTCCTCATTGAAGAGATGGATTAATTTTTAAAGAAAATTCACGAGCAATTTCAACTCAATTAAACTCATGTGTTTACTATTTAATTCATGTCTTTATAAACATAAAGCGTTTGTTCTTAAACAATTCTGGTTGTCTATTCATAAAATTCACACTATCCTTGCAGGGATGGTCCTATGATAGATCCTTCATAATAAAGCTGTTAGAGATCCTAAGTGTTATTTTATGTCTTTTTAGAGTGAGATGCTTGAAAGATAAGTAATATATTTTCCTGTATATTATTTATGAAAGAGCTACCACATATTAAAATCAGTAGTATTAATAGTCCAGTATATCCATTTTATTTCACAAATGAGCAACTTGAGGAGAGAAGAAAATGTAAATGAATGAATAAGTCCAAAAGAAAATAGGTGGCAAAATGAATTTCATATGATGAGACACAATGTGCTATGTTGCAGAGGTCAAGAGCCCTGACAACATCATGTTTTGAATATTTAAACAAGCTTGGTTATTCTGGAATCATACGATCTGAGTCCCTGGATATAGATGTGTGTGTGTGCATATGTGTTTGTGTGTGTGAGAGATGTATTTCTGTAGTTTGCATGAAAGCATGAACAACATAATTTATCAAACTTACTCTCCAAAGCAAGAGAGCTGCATAGACCAGACCACTTGGTCCAGATAATATAGTACCCTGAAGGACTCTCTCAGCTTACTTCCTGTTAAGTTAGTAAGCACTCATTGTATGAAAGAAATTTGATTTTCCTGGTGGGACATTTAAAGTAATATGAAATTAAATAACAGTATTATTGCACATGAGAGTTCTAGATAACTGAGTTGTACCTGAATATTAATATGATAGTCTCTCTAACCCAAAGGAAAGCAGTTTTTCTAAAATCACTTATTGTACATCAAGGAAAATGAGAATATATGAACATACAATAACAGATAATATTGAGAGGGAATTTATTTTTAACTTAATAATTTTCACCTACATCTTGCCATAACTATTGATTATCCATTTCTGCAATGTTTTCTGTTTGTGCCTCCAGTATCCTTTCTATATCTGGTTTTATACATGTACTTTCTCCAAATATATCTCTCTATATTTTTCCTTTTTACTAAAATGGAAAAAACAACTAATAAAAAAAAAATCAAAATTTAGGTTGAGAACTGGGCAATGGTTTTTCTTTTCACAGAGAAACCTTAATGCCCATGTTTAATTCTAAAATGTTTTATAACCAACATTTTGCTTAAACTGTTTAAAATATGTTTGGCTAATTAAGAATAATAATATTGGATTAGCAAGAAAAAGGTGTTTGGAATTTTATTAAAAATTTAAGCTCAAATCTGACAAAGTTATAAATCATGCAAGCCATAACTTCTTAGAACCTGAGAGATTTAAGAGTGCATACATGATACTGGGGGCATTAGCCAGAGCAATCAGGCAAAAGAAAGAAATAAAGGACATCCAGATTGGAAAAGATCTAGTCAAACTGTCCCTATTTGCAGATAGCATGGTATATAGAAAAACCTAAGGACTCTATCAAAAAACTCCTAGAGCTCGTTAATAATTTCAGAAATGTTGTAGAATACAAAAAAAGTCCCCAAATCAGTTGCATTTATATTCTCCAATAATGAGATAATAGAAAGAGAAATCAAGAAAGTAGGCCTATTTACAACAGTCACACACACACAAAATACCTAGGAATCAATTTAACCAATGTTGTAAAAGATCTCTACAATGAGAACTACAAACCACTACTGAGAGAAATTAAAGAAGACACAAAAAGATGGAAAGATATTCCATGCTCTTGAATTGGAAGAATTAACATTGTGAAAATGTCTATGCTACCCAAAGCAATCTACAGATTCAATGTGGTCCCCATCAAAATACCAATGACATTCTTCACAGAAATGGAAAAAAAAAATTCAACATTCATATGGAACAACAAAAGACCCCGAATAGCGAAAGCAATCCTGAGCAAAAAAAATAAAATAAAGCCAGAGGCATAACACTACTTGACTTCAAATTATAGTACAAAGCTATAGTAACCAAAACAGCATGATACTGGCATAAAAATAGACACTCGGACCAGTGGAGCAGAATAGACAAGCTAGAAATCACCCTTCAGGATTACAGCCATCTGATATTTGACAAAGGTAACAAATATCAAAAACTAAACAAAAACCAAACAACCCCCCCCCCCTGAAAAAAAACCCAGACATTGAGGAAAAGACTGCCTTTTCAATAAGTGGTGCTGGGAAAACTGGATATCCATATGCAGAAGAATGAAACTAGACATGCACCTCTCACCATATACTAAAATCAACTCAAAATGGATTAAAGACTTAAGTATAAGACCTGAAACTGTAAAATTACTAAGGAAAAATATAGGTGAAACACTTCAGGAACTAGATCTTGGCACCGACTTTATGAACATGAGCCCCAAAGCACAGGCAACAAAAGAAAAAATCAACAAATGGGAATATGTCAAAATAAAAAGCTTCTGCACAGCAAAGGAAACAATCAACAGAGTGAAAGAACAACCTAGAGTGGGAGAAAATTTTTATTAACTATGCATCTGATAATGGATTAATGTCCATAATATACAAGGAACTCAAGCAATTACACAGTTAAAAAAAAAACCAATAGCCCATTTAAAAATGGGCAAAGGAACTGAATAGACATTTTTCAAAGGAAGACATACAAATGGGCAACAGGTACATGAAAAAATGCTCAATATCACTAGTCATCAGGGAAATGCAAATTAAAACTACATTGAGATATCACCTCACCCCAGTTAGACTGGCTATAATCAAAAAGGTGGAGAATAACAAATGCTGGCGAGGGTGTGGAGAGAAGGGAACACTCCTATACTGTTGGTGGGACTATAAATTAGTACAACCATTATGGAAAACAGTATGGAGGTTCGTCAAACAAGTACAGATAGATCTTCCATATGATCCAGTGATCCCACTTCTGCGTGTATACCCAGAGGAATGGAAATCATCATGTTGAAGGGATACCTGCACTCCCATGTTCAGCACAGCTCTATTCACAACAGCCAAGATATGGAACCAACCTAAACATCCATTAATGGATGACTGGATAAGGAAACTGTGGTATATATACACCATGGATGGTACTCTGCTGTAAAAAAAAAAAAAAAAAAAAAAAAAAATGAAATTCTACTATTTACAGCAGCATGGATGAGCTTGGAGAAACTTATGTTTTGTGAAATGAGCAAAGCACAGAGGGATAAATACCACATGTACTCACTCGTAAGTGGGAGCTAAGAAAGAAAGAAGGAAGGAAAGACAGACCATGTTAGAGTTGCAGAGGGAGAGAGCACACCTAGGGATACAAAGCAGAGTGGAGGAAAGTGGGATGGGGAGGGAGGTTTGGGGTAATTGGGTGGTGCACAGGGGGTATAATCACAATTTGTGGTAATGGCCATGCTGCCAGTATGGATGTGGCCGTCACATCTTAGGCATGAGTTGCGACAATCAGCTTTGTACCCCATGAATATTCATAACCAATAATAAAATAAAAAAGAGTGCATATAAACTGAGCTCCCATTTAAAAGATGAAGAAATGTTCTTTCAATGAATTGACACCATTCAGAATATCTCTTAAGGAGTAGAAGGAACTTTTTATGAGAACACAAGACAGAAGTAGGCTAGTGTGGTAACAGTATAAATGCTGATTATGATTAAGCAGAAAGCAATATTAAGTAGAGAGACAGTTTAGCATGTGAGTGCAGCGCTTGGGAGCGCAGTGGTGCTCCTGCTGCGGGTACGGATCCTATATAGGAATGGCCAGTGCGCTCACTGGCTGAGCGCGGTGCGGACGACACCAAGCCAAGGGTTGCGATCCCCTTACTGGTCACAAAAAAGACAAAAAATAAAATAAAATAAAATAAAATTATGGACTCTGGAGTCATGTGTTTTTGGCTTCTGGTTCTACCACTTAATATTGCCTGAGCTTGAAAATTTTATATCACCTGTTTTCACTTTCCTATATAGGATAACAGTACTACATTTTTCATGCGGTTGTTGTGTGGCATATATGAAGGTACTTCAAAAAGTTCATGGACAAATAGAATTGAAAGATAATGCAAACCTTTCATAAACTTTTTGAAGATCCCTAGTACATTAATGTAGGAAAATTAGAGTCTAGCACATATTATACATTCAATAAAATTAGTTGTAGTTACTGTTATTTACCATTACTAACATATCTACGAAAAAAACTGAAAGAACAGACACCATCTTTCCTTTTTTTGAGCTATACTTGGAGGGAGAGAAGGAGACTAATAATGATTCATTTTCAGGGAGTAATGATTACCAAGGCTTTAATTTTAAAGGCATTAGTGCTTAATTAGGAAAATGGGGCTTAAATCTTAGTAAGTGCCACTTTATGGCCTCCAGCAGGCAATCCAGCAAGCCAATCTGCAATGAAGAGGGGGAAAAAAGACAGTGGCATTTCCTCTGCACTCTCAGGTGTTTTATTCTACCAAACTGACTGTCCAAAGCAGAGGAGCCCACCACATTTCAGTTTTAGTGAGGAAAGTAAGAAAAGTATACTTTGAATTAGGTACTCAGTTTTCCTAAATCAAGACATACATGGGTTTCAGGTCACATTCCATTCTGAAAATCTGGTATGTAGTGTCTTTTTTGAGTGCTACTTTGAAAATAACACTGGGACTGTGTCTGTATCCTTCAGGAGCTTCAACTTCAGTCAAGTACTTAGCACCTGTATTAGTCAGTGTTCTCCAGAGAGACAGAATCAATAGGATAGGCTATAAATATATGAAAGGAGATTTGTTAGGGGAATTGGCTCACACAATTGTGAAGAAGAGTCCCACAAAAGACCTGCAAACTGGATGTCGGTTACACAATTCAGTCCAAGTCTGGAAGGGTCGGATCAGGGAAGCCAACGGTGCCATCAACATAAGTTCTGGAACCCAAAACCTGAAGGGTCTCGAGCTCTGATGTCTACAGACAGGAGAGCTCCGTATATCCTGGTGCCAACATTTATGTAGAGAGATTCACCTTTATTCTCCATTTTTGTTCTCTCTGGGCCCCACAGTGGATTGGATGGTGCCAGCCCATATTGAGGGCAGATCTCTCCCACCCTGTCCACTCAGGCTCACGTGCTCATCTCTTGTGGAAACACCCTGAAGGATAAACCTCAAAAGACAACTTTACCAGGTTTCTAGGTATTCCTTAATCTAATCAAACTGACACCTAGCATTAACCATCCTAGCAATGAAACATAATTCTAACATAGTCTGAATTAGTCATAAACCTAGAAAGTGCTTGGGAACTCTCACAGGATTATCCTTATGTTTCGGCAGGGAGGACATCAATAAAACAGTTACTTTAACAGCTTACAGGTGAGAAGGTGAAGAGAGATGGTGGCAAGGGGCTTATCAGATAGTTTGTATCCTAGGTTATAGCGTCATAGACCTCAGAACTGAAACATTCCCAGAGATAATATGATTTTCCTCTCAATCTAATTGTTGAAATCACCTGTATATTTGAAATGTAAGTCATACATTCTACTAGATTGTGAATTTCTTCAATGCAGAAACTAGGCTGAATTTACAGGCAAAAAAATACTTAAGATCAAGAAAAGTGAGTGTTTCTAACAAGTAAAACTATCCAATAGTGAAATATGCTTTCTATTAGGTAGTGAGTACCCTTTCTGAAGAATTGTTCAAGAGACTTGATGACATACATATTCTGGAATAAAGGGAAATAATTAGAATAGATAACATGGAGTTTCCAGTTTATTGAAATTCAATAATCTCATGTCATGAATACCTGTCCTAACAATATTATGTAGGAAATAGACATCTATTAAATGAAACTTAATTCCTCATTTATGAAATTTTTAAAAAATGAACTTTACTGTTGTGTAACCCCAAACAAAAAAGCTTCTATGATGACAAAACATAAGAATTTATTCTTCAAATGTAAAGTTATCAAAGTGAATTGTAAAAGCATGCTTGAGAAATACTGTCAAGGTGAAGCTAATGCATCATAAAAGTTAGATAAGTAATCGAGTAAATATGGCAAGATTTTTAAGACATAACCTAAAATAGATAATAGTCTTGTGTTACAGAATATGAATGATGAACCTCCTGTATGCAATCCACCACATTCAGAAACTTGGATTTATTCCACTGTTAAGATTCCTTTCATTCAGCTCAACTGTTTGGACAAAGATTCTCCACAGGAACAACTGAGCTATTCAATTGTAGGAGGTAAGACGTATGATTTCAAATAAGTCACTTCTATGCTATTTTACAAGATACCCATGTGGAAACATATTATCATGAAACACATTTTGAAATAAAAACTTAAGACAATATGGATACTAATACCTAATGTATTTCTGTTTCTGTTTTATTACCTCATCAGTCTCAGGAAATACAAATAACCACTTCACACTTCGGAGACTAGGTGTTGACCGTCCTTCTCTGGCCATCATGCAGAATTTCCAGTATGCTATATTTCAAGGGACTCAGGACCCTGTGACTTTCCAGATACTTATCGAAGTTACTGATGAATTAGGTGGTAATAAAGCTAGTCAGCTGTCATCCACTACAACAGTCATAATTCATATGCCGTCCTGGACCACAGCACAGCCAACTTCTTCCACAAAAAAAGCTACAACTACAGTAAGTACTTAGTGATGAAATATAATTCTAAAATAGTCTGAATTAGTCATAAACATAGAAAGTGCTTGAGAACTCTCACAGGAGTTTTTCTTATGTTTTGGCAATGAAAGGTATCAATGAAACAGTTACTTCAACACATTCAAATTCCCATCATCAAAATAAGCAGAAATTAGCTGTTAACCATTAATTTTGAATCAAGGGAAATGTATGAGTGTTAATCATTTTTATAGGCCCTCTTAGCATTTAGTTTAGAATTCTTAGTAATACTGTTGATTCTCATTATAGTATACTTTATTTAAATTAATACTTATAGAGGTTTATACATAGCACTGCATTAGGCTTATAAAAGTATTTGACAAGCTTCTGTTCTTAAAAAACATACAGACCCCTGGAAGACAAGATATACACCTAGCATCAGACAGTTTAAACTACTATAACAAAAATATTCTAGACTGGATGGCTTAAATGACAAATATTTATTCTCACAGTTTGGAAGCTGGGAAGTCTAAGATTAAGGCAATGGCAGATTTCAGTGCCTGGTTAGGGCCCATTTTCTGGTTCACAGATAGCCATCCGCTTACTGTGCTTCACTTGGCACAGAGTCTCTTCAGTCTCTTTTGTAAGGTCACTAATTCTAATGATGAGGTACTCACCTTCATATACTAATCACTTCCCAAGCCCCCACTTCCTAGTATTATTACATTGGGTGCTAAGTTTTTAACAGGTTAAATTTGAAGGAAGACAAATATTCAGTCCATAACAGATTTTGAACAATTTAAGTGTTTATTAGACAAATAATGCCAAATGATAGTGCGATAGTTATTTAAATTTGAGGTTGAAAATAAGTTCTTTCAACAACTTGAACATTTCAATTCTTCTGACTTTCATTATTTCCATTATAAAGTCATATGTTATATAAACACTCCTTTGAAGGAAATTTTTCTCTTTTTTCCTGACTGATGTTAATATTTCTCCTTATATTTGGATTATATGTGGCTTTTCTATGTTGTGTTTAAGTATAGATTTCTCTTTATTTTTCCATCTGGAGAACTGTGGGACTTCCTTAATCTATAGTTTGATATCTTTCATCAATTTTGAAAAGCATTACCCTCCACCCAGAAGCAGGCAAGAGAGCACGCCCAGGGTACTAGGCAAAGAGCTGAAGGCTGCAGCCTCTTCCACCTGGAAGCAGGCAAGAAAGCATGTCTGGGGTCCTAGGCAAGGACCCAAGGGCAGTACCACCTGCTCAAAAGCAGACTAGAGAGCATGCCAAAAGCACCACTTCCATGTGGGTGGCCCATCACAGCCGTCATCACAGCCATGGCAGCTGAAAAAGCAGCTCGACACCACACCAGCAGCCACAGCCACCACACAGGTGGTCTGCTGGACACTCAACTGCATTGACACAAGGAGAGTCACCAGCAGAGACCAGAAAAAGAAGAGGACATCTCTCTCCTCAAAGCCCACTCTACAGTAATAGAAGAAGCAACTGCTCTAATTCACATCAATATAGAGATACTAAAAATATGAAAACCCAAGAAAATATGACATGACCAAAAGAATACAGTAATTTTCAAATACCAGACCCTATAGAGCAGAAAATCCTTGAAATGACTGAAAAGGAATTCCAAGCAACAATCTTAAGGAAACTTACTGAGATATGAGAAGACTCAGTTAGACACCATCATGAAATTAGAAAAAAAAAATCCAGGATATGAAGATGGAAATTTACAAAGAAATTAATACCTTAAAATATAATGTAGTAGAATTCATGCAACTGAAAGATTTACTCAACAAAATAAAAAACAACCCATAGCTTAAGCAGTAGGCTAGAACAAGCAGATGAAAGAATTTCTGTTCTTGAAGATAGTCTTTTTGAAATGACACACATGGACCAAAAAGAAAAAGGAAAAAAGAATTTTAAAAAGTGAAGAAAAATCTAAAAAAGCTAACAGAAAACCTTAAGTGCAAAAACTTCAGATCATGGGTGTTCTGGAAGGGTAGGAGAAAGGAAAAGGAATGAAAACATTCACTGTAATAATAACTGAAAACTTCCCAGGTTGAGGGAGAGATGTGGACCTTCAGATCCAGGAGGCTCAAAGATCCCCAAACAGATTCACCCCCCAAAGATCCTTTCCAAGATACATTATAGTCAAACTGGTAAAGCTCAAAGACAAACAGAAAATCTTAAAAGAAGCAAGAGAAAAGTGTCAAGTCACCTATAAGGGAGCCCTTATCAGACTAACAGCAGACTTCTCAACAGAAACTCTACAGGCTAGAAGAAAATGGGATTATATATGCAAAATACTAAAAGGAAAAAAAAAAAAAACCGAACTCCCAGCCAAGAATATTATACCCAGCAAGTCTACCCTTCAGAAATGAGGGGAAAATAGTGTATTTTCCAGACAAACAAAAGCTGTGGGAGTTCACCACCATATGACCAGCCCTACAAGAAATCCTCAACAAGTCCTGCATCTGGAATCCAGAAAATGATAATCACGAGCACAAATACACAAGAAAGAACAAAACCCACTGGTAGGACAAAAATGTGAATGAGAAAGAGAAGGAAGCTAAATATTACCACCACAAAAAGACATAGTGACATGTAATAATGTCCCTACTTTATTTCTGATTTTAGTAATTTCATTCTCTCTTTTTTGTTGATCAGTCTAATTAAATGTTTGCCAATTTATTCATCTTTTTAAAGAATCAATTTATGTTTTTGTTGATTTTCTCTATTGTTTTTTAATTCCCTGTTTCATGTATTTCTGTTGTAATCTTTGTTATCTCCTACTTATATTTGCTCTTGGTTTAATTTGCTCTAATTTTTCTATTTTCTTAAGATAGAAGTTTACATTACTGAGTTGAGATCTTTCTTAATTTTAATATAGGGGTTTACTAGTATAAATTTACTCTAAGCACTTTGTGCATCCTGCATCGTATAAATTTTGATATGTTGCACTTTGATGTTTATCTCAAAGCACTCTCTAATTTCCCTGTGATTTTTCTTTTTACCCATAGTTTATCTAGGACAGTGCAGTTTAATTTTCACACATTTGTGAGTTTTCTAAATTCCTTCTGTTACTGTGGTCAGAGAACATATTTTCAATGATCTTAGTCTTTTTATTTTCTAAAATAAAATTAAACAACAACAATAACAAAAAGTAACAAAAAGAAGAAGAAAAGCCAACAGTATCAGAACTGGAAGGTCTATGAATGTCCATTTTGACCAAATCAATGGTCTCCAAAATATGTGTCATGTGCCACCCTATTTAATCCACAGCAATATGGCAATATGGGCAGAGAGGAAGACACTGATATAGGATAAATATTAAATCTTATTGTGAAACACACGAACAAACAAAAAGATAATATGAATCCTTTCATGAACTTTTTGAAATCCCCTGTATTTGTCTGTCCTTGTGCCCGTACCACCCTGTTCCTCTTCATCAATGGTGTTTAAGCTTTCTTGGCCCTTGGCATTTCCATAAAAATGCTAGAATCAGCTTGTAAATTTCTACAGAGGAAATCTTGTGGTATTTGGAGATCTTGATTGAGATTACTTTGAATCTATAGATCAATTTGAGAAGAATTTACATCTTTATTGAGTTTTCTATTCCATGTACATGTTATATCTTTCTATTCATGTAGATCTTTTTTAATGTTTCTCAACAAAGATTTGTTATTTTCTCCACATAACAATAATAATAATAATAATAAAGTATGTGTACCTAGCTTGCTAAAAAAAGAAAAAAGAAAAGAAAAGCATTTAGATGCTGCCCCTCTTTCTCCCTCTCTCATCTCCTAAATTAAAATAAGCTATCTATTTTCATTCTTGTTTTTATGTCCTCCTGCTCTTTAAATATTTTCTATCATTTTTGTCTGTTCATGTCTTATTCTGGATAGTTTCTTCTGACCAATCTTCAGTTCCTAATTGTCTTCAGCGGTTTCTAATCAGCCATTAAATCCATGTATAAAGTTGTAATTCCAGTTATTGTATTTTTAATTTCTAGACATATTTTCAGATATTCTGTTATTTTTACAGGTTCCAATACCTAAAAAAGATATGTTTAGGGGCAAATGTATAGCCTTCAATTCTGCTTAAACTGCATCTCCCAGTTTTGTTACATAGTATTTTCATTCATTTCAAAATATTCTCTATTTTCTTAACTTGTAAAGATATAGGAAATTTTCTAGTCATCCGTTTGGTTTCTAATACAATTATCATCACAGTAATACTCTGCATACTTTCAATCTACTTAAATCTGTTGAGACTTGCTTTATACTCTAATATATGATTAAATCTTATAAATGTTCATATGGACCTATGATTTATGTCAAAAGTGGTAATTTAGAGCAATAGTAAAAGGCTGATAATTTCAATAAATTATATTGCACAATTGATATACATAGAGACAAAGGAGGAATGATCCCCTACTTAAATCAAGTCTAGATGAATTATAGACTTAAATGACAAAAATAAACAAAGGAACAAAACTCTAGAAAGAATATAATAGACTGCCTTTCTAATTTGGGGATAGGGAAAGAGTTCATAAATAGAACAAAAAAAATCATAAAAAATTGTGAAAAATTGAACACATTAGAATTAAAAACTTCATTTATGGATGAAATGATATGATATCTGCCTTTCGCATCAGAATAATCTGAGGTGTGTAGAAGAGTAAGAAAGAAGAAATATTAAAAAATAATTGTATAATAATTGAAAGGGAAATAATTTGAGATGCCCATGTACTTTGCTAAGCTGTTAGTATTTAATATTGTAAATTGTTCCCCAGATAATACTCACAAATAAAATAGCCTCACTTGTTTAGAGCTTCATTAAAACTTTATCTGCTTTGGAGCTTTTAGTCAACATTTTCTATAGTCAATCTCTATAATTTACTATTTAAGCATGAATATTCTCCTGGTCATCAGTAAATTAGTTCTTAGTTCCTCTCCCTACCCAAGGGTATGTGACCATAGAACTTTGTTTTACATTCTACAAATATGTATTGAAATCATTTTTTAAGTCAGGTAAATATTGCCTAAGACCCAGTAATATTGTCCGTAATATTGTAAGATGTTATAGTAGCATTCCAAGCGCTTAAAAAGTATTGTTTTTCATTTCTGGCTCAACTTGAACCTCACCTCCCTTTTCTGAGTCAAGCTTCTTTGCTAGATCTTGCTCCTTTGGGAGAGATCATTTTAGCTTGTACTGCTATGGAAAAAAAAATCTCTTATGTTAACACATGGATTTCTATCATTCAAATTCCTGATTAATAAAGGAAAACCTAGCAAAGCAGAGGCATTGCAATAAAACATAATAGGCAAAATAGACAAATTCTGCAGCAAAATAGACAAATTCTGCAGCAAAATGTGAAAGGATTTTTAAATTTGTAGTTTAGCTAAGCAGTATTGTAATCCATATACTTCCTTTGGTAAACCACATTAGGTTTGCTAAAAAAGGCAGACCAATTAATACTGTCTGGAAATGATTACCAACATGCAACTTTTGAATATATTCCCAAGGACTGTACCGAATGGTCTTTGCTTTCCTCCATAAGCTGTATCAACTTTTATGTTTATATGGGTACTTATATAATACACACATCTCTGCAGGGAGATATATGAGTATGTGCCTCTCTTTGCAAAAGTATTACCAAACCAGAAGTAACCTTAGAAATTCTGTAGTTTAACTTACCCATTGTGCAGGAAGAGGAAATGATACCCAAATATCTTACAACTTTCACTTGCTTAAGAGTGAATAAACAGACTCACAAACACCCCTATATATTTTAAGACAGCTTTTAAAAAGCTAATAATTCTTAAGGTTTATTAAAGGTATCACTGACTAGCTATCATGTATTTTTTGGTTTGTTACAAAATTATTCAGTAAAGATCACCTGTGTCTCCAGCTTTGTGCTAGTTGTTGATATACAAAGTTGAGTAAATCAGAGAAAAATCTTCTAGCTATAAGTAATAAAATATCCAACTAGAAGTGGCTTAGAAATAAACATTTATGTGCAGAAAAGTGGAGGACTAGTAGGGCAAAAATTTGAAGGTGTTAGTACACCATACTAAGAAAGATAAACTTTATCTTCCAATTAGGGAGAATAAAAAGAGGTATTACAAGAGAAGGATAACAGCATCAAATATTTTTAAGTGTTAATGACTTTAGAATAAAGGCAAGAAAACATGAGGGGGAAATTTGTGGATAGAGAAAGGAATGCCCACAAAACCAGTTAGGGGCTTGTTTTAATAATCCAGATAAAAGAAGTGCTGAAGTAAGGCAATGGTACTTTATATGGAGATGAACTGCTGCATCTGAAATAGAATAAGCAATAGAATTAATCGTCTGCTTTGTTTGAAATTGATGTATTACAATATGCGTGTTTTTAATGTATCATGGGAAAGAGAATTCCTTTTAGAATTTAGTCATTATTATTATAGACTATCTTTTTTATTATTATTATAAAAAGGCAGATATTTCTATTTAGAATGTTGAATGGGATATGAAAACATAAAAACATTTCTAAGTGGTTAGAGTATACTGCCAGAATTTTATCTGTTCCTAAAATATAACTATAAAAGCCTCTTAACGAAAATGGAACATTCTTAAAGCCAGATTGCTAACCATGTGTGTCTGAGTTTTAGAGAAGTAAGGACCTGATAACAAAAAGCTCAAAGTCATTAAAAATTAATGCAATTACATTATGAATATTACAGGAGACATCTTCAGTATGAAATTTACTATTAATGAAGAGTTTTAAACAAAAATTTCTCCAGGTTTTTGAAAAAATATATATAAGGCATCCCATAAATTGTAACCTACTGTAGACATTCAGTAAAGACCTCTGCATCTTTTACAATGCCAAGTATGGTACTTGATAAGTTAAAGGGCCAGTGCTATATGTTGTAAGAAAGGTACTGTATGGTTCTTAATTGGAAGAGGGAGGGTTCATGAACTGTTGCAGAATCTGACGAAAGCTGTGACCCCTCTCTCCAGCACAATAAACATATATATGTGCACACACTTCTAAATTCAATTTTAAAGACTCATAAAAGCCATTCATGAAACCCAGGTTATGAAACCTTGAGTAAAAACAAGGGTTCATCACTGCTTCTGAATTTGTAAAAAAATGTTTTCATAAGCAAAATATATTTCTATTGGTATAAAGTAAACAAAGCAAGACATGCCACTAATACATAGCTATAGAGAAAACTTTACATATCTTCTTTAAGTATGTTGACACTTGGCATGCTCTTGTAGACATTAAAGTAAGTAAAATCATACCTTGAGTCTTAGAAAGGAAAATAAGAAGAACTCCTTTTATCTTAAGTGTACAACAACTTAGTTAAATAGGCTAATAATAAATAAATCCAGCCCTAGGCTAAGTAAAATAAACAGAACTGTTGTAGATTGTCTTCTGATTAACCTTAGTCTTTGAACCCACATCTACTTATTCAGAGGTCCTTCTCAGGGCAGGTAGAAAAGAGGAAAGAAACTAAGTTATGTTTTATAAACTGAATTAAACCCTTCCAATTTATGTCCAGATTGGCTAAAGAGACAATGAAGTAACTGGCTAGACACCATTTCCTGCAAATATAATCCCCAAAGAATTATGAATCAAAATTCCTGAAAGTATCTGCATGCAGTAAATTAAATTCATAATAAAAATCTCAGAACTAATGTCCATTTTGACAATACAGATGATGGCTAAAGCTTTAAGTCATCCTAGTTTATAACTATGGCTTTTTACTCTGATTTCAACATAAACAGTGCATGGGTAAAAAAGAGAAAATCTGTAAATAACTTAAGTTTCATCCTGATAGCCCATCTATGTTTTATGATGGATATCAGTAAAATGAAAATGTTTTTAATCCATCAGTGAAAAACTGAGAAAAGGCATTAGGTGCATAGAGTGACAAAATTGGAATTTTTCATCACTTTTCACTTAATTTGAGCTTTAAAGGCTAATCCTAAGGATATTATGGCTGCTGAGATACTGGGGGCTTATATCTTTGTAACCTTACATGTTTTCTCCACTATTGTGCTCATTGCACTGGCACATTACTTTTCCAAGGCTGATTTCGACTTAGTAAAGACCAGTTCTTCACTGACATATACCTCATTAGGTAATGTGCAATCAAATATTCCCGGACCTTTTTTTTCAGCTGATCATTTGGAAGAGTGGTGTGCTGCAGCTGCCTCACTCCAGCTAATGAGAGCCTATTGTTAAATAGTCAGATATTCTGTAGTCTGGTTATTAAGCTTTTGGTAGTTGGAAATAAGTCATAGTGGGAGTATTTACCTTATGTAAACTGGCAAATATGTCATACCAAGACATTTTGGTTTTGCCTTTTAAGAGTTTGTTTACTAGCACACTGTTGGACTTGTGTACCTTATTCCACAGTAGCCTAAGAAAGGTAGGAAAAATAGGTGGGTATTAAAACGATTAAGAATGATTAGCAAATACTTACGTATGATAAGCAAAAGTTAAGCCACCAAAAAATGAAAAAGCATGCACTTTATATTCTGACCCCTCATTTCAAAGAATAATACAGCACTATGGCTCTATTTTAAGAGGTCAGAGTGCCCATGGAAGCCACTGGCACTTTTGGCTGACTTGAGTCTAATCTTCACTTTTTATATTGATCCGAAACTATAGCAGAGATTAAAGAAATCCATCATTTGCTGTGAGCTGTGCTTTAACATCCACTCTGCCTTGTCAGCCTAGAAAGTGGAGCTCATCATGATATTTCTACGATCATCCAATGTCTCCAACCCTTGAATTAAATTTTTCTTGTTTTTTTGTTTTTTCCTAAGGGAAAGATTGAAATAGCAACATAGTAGTAGTGGTAACAGTGGTCACAAATTGATTGCCTACTAAATGCTATAGTTAGTAGGGTTGCTATGAAAAATAAAAATACTTTATGCAACCCTACTAAGCAGCATTGTCCCAAATAGAAATTACTTTGCCAAAATTAAGTGACAGTCATAATTTCAGCTCAGATAGGTCTATTTCCAGAGGCCATGTTTGTTCCACTATACCACTATTTCTATATTTTTTAAATTTGATTAATTCATGCATCCTTTTTAAAGAAAAATAAATCTCCCAGACATCCAGCATTGATGTGCATTATTTTTGCAAGAGGGATTAAAAAAAGATATTAAATTACAGCTTTTTAAATGTAGTAGCAGAATTATAACAAACTTGCCTCTCTTACCTCCAATGATTTCTAAGAATAAATCAGTAAAGAATCATTGGTTGATGATGATAAATACAGCATCTTTATGGCAGGTCAGAAACTGTGGAGGCTGTGAAGAAATGCATTAAAGTGAAGCATGACCATTTTTATCTACTCTAAAAGAGTGTGCAGGACAGAGTATGACAGGGCATGATGTATGTGTTTACCCCTGTGTGAAGCAACAATAAAAGGTCCCTTGGGTCTATGGTGGGGGATGGAAATCTTTGCTGCACATCTTGGGCCACTCTGCTGTCTAACCTTTATATAGTATGTGATTATTCTTCTTAAATTGAAGACATGGGAACTAAGTGGCAAAGTCACTCTTCTTGCTTCAGGTGTGACTTGGGAGTAAAGTTTCATGGTGACCCTGAAAACATTTCACTTTCTATGTTGCAAAGGGACATTAGTTATGCAACTGTTTGAGCATTTATTTCTATATGTGTTATGTGTCACATTTAATGATGCTATAAAAAACAGGCTGCATAAATAAGTAGTGAGAATCACATTTTACATTCATTTTTTTCTTGGTCTTTGTGTCCATCCGATTGCCAGTAGAAAATAGATATAGAATAACTGAGAAGAGTTATGAAAGGAGCTATTCAAAAATGTGTGGACAGCATTAAGGAAAAGCAACATGGCATATATCTGCCTGTCATTTCATAAGCAAATTGCATCCTGGACAACTGATGCAAACTTACTTCAAAATGTTCATGAAAAAATAGAATTAAAAGATAATACAAATCTTTCCATGAACTTTTTGAAGTACCCTTGGGTACAATTTCCTTTTATGATTCTTCTTGATTATTCTAATACCTAAAAGTACACAATTAAGTCTGCATGGGCTACTCAACAGAATGCTAGAGTTTATTTTTTTAAAAAAATAGTGTCTTACCTAATTAAAAAGAGAAAGTGACTTACATTTGTCTTTTGATTGATGGATTATATGCTTTTGGAAATAACACTTTTATGAATAAATGTCCTTCCTTAGCAGTACAAATTAAGATTGTGTTTGGTCACATATACTGAATTTCCTACAGGTCCCAAAATTTGCGAGACCTTCTCCAGTTTAAAATATTTATAACTGTCAGCTACATATAAGTTTCCATGTGCAAGAAGAATCATGAGTCAAACTTTAAGAACAAAAAAAGGCTAGAAAAAAGTACAAGTGTAAAGCAATGCTCAGTTCATAATGTGGATTCTGAATTTTTATGATACAACTTCATACATATTTGTATGTTTAAGTACATAAATATTAAATTTAATTGGAAATTCAGTATTTCCTTCCGAGATAGAATTCAACTTTTTGGAACCTGGTTTCAGTATAGTTGATTTATTTTAAAAAGTTGTTTATAAATTAGAAGCCAATAGTGTATTTAACATTTTACAAAATATAAAGAAAACCCCATGGTCTTCAAGGGTAATAATATGGATAATCAAAGTGAGACTAACCACTGATTAAAGAGACTTAAGAATTTATTTGATTTTTTGGTCATTTTAATTTGCTTTTCTAAATAATGTCTTCTTGCTAATGGCCTTGTTTTTCATTCTAGAAGAGTGATAGTTGTGCAATTAATTACTTTAAAGTTCTGTCGTTATATTTTTTAATATTTTTTCTTTTTGTACATTCATTTTTATTTATATGACATATATTAATTGAATTAGCACCTAGGATATGAAAATGAATAATAAGCTCTAGAAGTAATATCATAGTTAAGAAAAAAAGGGAGTTAACTTTTTAAATAATATTATAACTTAATGTTCAGAAAATACTTTTGGCAGCATTAATATTTTTAAATTCTCATCATATTCATTCATTCATGGTATGACCAAGGCCTAATCAAAGTTAAGTGAAGTTTTCAAATGAAAACTTGAAATAAAAGAAATGGTAACAATGTAATATCACACAGACGCTGTCAAAACAATTTTTACACCCATGCTAAGCAAACTTAAGGCCCAAGTACAGTAACAGGAAGAGTGTGGCCATAAGAATAAGACAGGTCTTGGTTTGAATCCCAGCTCTTCCCCTGTGTCTCTAAAGCTGGGTCAAGTTATTTACAACCTTTGAGCCTCAGTTTCAATTTGTCCATGTAGACTATTAAAAGCTATTTCAGAAACCACTACTTGTACAGTTCCCAGAACATAGGAGGTGATTAACAATTAATAGCATTATACTAGTTATTTTATAAATATTTATTAATTGATTGAAAATGCAGAAACAGATTGTTTGAAAGCATTCAGCATAAGTGATTCCTGACATGTTTATCAAATCTCTAGTTCTCATTCACAGTCACCACTAAGGAAAAAAAGTTATGTTTTCTTTACAATACTAATATTTTCTAAAATTTTCTTTATAATATTCATTAATTTTTTATAGTAATTTTCTTGGCAAATGGGCAAACCAGCATTTCTTCTTAAATTCTTAGTGTTTTACCACTAAAAATTACTTAACATTTTCTACAGAGGTCTGGTCTGTATTTAAATTGAAGTATTTGAGACACAGCACGAAAAGCAGTAATTATACAAGCTTGAATTAGAATTTCCTATTGTTAATCTTTAAAAAAAATCTTCTTCAGTGAGAGTTAAATGAAATAATTTGAGAGCTACTAGAAATAATGTGAATTGTACTCTGCTAGGTTATAGCCTTGCACATCTGCTGTGACTCTAATACCCACTGACGAAAGATTTCATGACAAGGGAGATTATTATTATTGTCTTTTCTGTAAAATATAACAAGTTAAGTAATTAAGGTTATGAATCAAACCAAATTAACTGCACACAGCTGTAAGAAGCTTAGTGCATGACCAAATGACAAATGAGAAATTCTTTTGTTTTCACTGCTGATTTACCTAATGGTGAGATAAATGTCTGATGACATACAAAGTCCAGTGTCCTGTCAATCCTTAGCCATTTATGTCATCACTCCTTATGTTCATGACAGGGAGGAGTAACCGCTCAATTATCCAATTATAACAGTGTCTTTGTGTTTTCTGCTTAGAAAAACCTATAAGCCATAAGAAAAAAAATTTCAACCTTCACTTAAAAAGTAAATATAAAAAGTATACTTTGTACACATAAAAATATATGATCTAAAATCATTTCCAGAAATTTTAGGATATAATAATTATATCAGATTTTAATAATTTTACTTAAGAGAAAATATTTCAATTAATATTTTCTTAAAGTAAAAAACTTTTTACATAGTTATGGAATTTATGTTTGTAAATCTATGTAGACACAAAATTTTCACATTAAAAAAAGCCATCATTTGATTTAATCGACTTAAAAGTTTTAACTAATTTTTTTGTCCAGGTTACAAAGGAGAAAACTGAGGGCCGAGCCCGTGGCGCACTTGGTAGAGTGCTGCGCTGGCAGTGCGGCGACGCTCCTGCCGCGGGTTCGGATCCTATATAGGACTGACCGGTGCACTCACTGGCTGAGTGCCGGTCACGAAAAAACGACAAAAAAAAAAAAAAAAAGAAAAGAAAACTGAGACACCAGTGGTTTAAATAACTTTCTCGAGGTCACAGACTTAGTAAGTGGTAGAACCAGGAAGATGGGCACAGAGAAATGGGTGAGATTTGAAGCATCTTCTGGCCAGTATAGTGAGTGAGCTGGGAAAAAATGAGTAAAATAAGGCTAAGAGATTGGCAGGGGTCATATCATGTGAAGACTTATAAGCCACAGTGTGCATAGAGATTTATTTCCAATTAAGCAAATTATAAGTCATTTTGACAAATGCTGTTGAAGGAAAGTAAACAAATGTAGGACAGACACATGGCAAATTCTGGCTGGAAGAATATGAGAAACTCCAGGAAGAAAGATTTGAATTTAATGTAGGCCTTTGATGAATAGAATGAGAAGCAAAGACATTTAGAAATGGTGGAAATTGAGAAACATCAATGTGAGAGCACAAGGTCTGTACTTGAAAGGAGAGAAACCAAGTGTGTCTCACTCAGAATGGCCAGAGGCAAATCCAGAAAGGGAGATATTAGGTAGATTGATTAAAGTCCAGAGTCAATACTGTGGAGTTTGGACTTTATTGTATAGACAATGCAAAACCAACTTAGGTTCCTGGGAAGTGTTAATGAATAATTTTATAATTAAAACTAGGCCAGCAGAGTGGAGGGTAGATGTAAAAGAAAAGATTGGAGGCAGCAAGTGCAGTCAGGCTGCAGTTGCAAAAGGTAAGGAAGGAGTGAATGCTCTGCACCTCCTGATTACTATCTACTGGAGGCTCCAAAGAGTTTAAAACAATTGAAACATAAGGGGAGCATGTAATAAGATATGGAAGCACTGAAAGTACCAAATGCTAACCCCCAAATTTGGTTCTTTAAAATTGTTTTGAATAATCAACTGAAAAAAGATATAATTGAGAGAGCCAAGCCTACACATAATACACACTTAAATATTTACTCTGTGTACATGAGTTACTAAAGGGATTAGAATAGCCATATGTATTGTGCAAGAGATGTTGAAAGGATCAAATGAAACAAGAGGCATGAAAACTCTCATAATAAACATGTTATATAAATACAAGCTATTAATATTAAATTTAATCTGCAGAAATATTTTTCTCTTTTTAATCATTACTGAAAAAATGTAATATTCCAAGTCATCATAGACTTTGAATTATTTTTAAAAAGTCAATTTACTTTTTTATAAAAGCTTTAGATATTCGTGTGTGTGCATGAGGGAGAGAAGAAAAATATATGCAGAATAAAGCAACTTGGAAATCTACTCTTTTTTTTTTTTTGGCTGGTTGGGGATCTACTGCTGTTTGTCAGGCAATGAAGTCCAAGAAGCGAGGATGATCCAGCTAACCTTTAACGAACTTTCAGATGCCTTTAATTGGAGCTGCACTGCTCAATTCCCACGGACAAAAATTTATAATTACGTTTGTGTAAAAGCTATGGTGATTTGCAAAATGGTGCCTTGACCCCTTGATATAGGAATTGGAATTTTTTTTTTTCTCAAAACTCTCATAATATCCTCATTTTGGAGGAAGTAGCATACTCTACTGAAGAACATGGTTTTTGGAGATACAAAAATCTACATGTAAACACCAATTGTGTGTCACTTAGTGACTGTGGAACTTTAGGTAACATACAGAGCCTTCCTTAGTTCCTCCTGTGTATGCTGGTGGTAGTGAACACCTCTTTCTTTTAGGATGAGCATTATGGGGAACTAAGGTAACATCGCTAAAAGGCTTAGCCCAATCATCCCACACAGTGACTGTTAAATAAATTCTAATCCTACACTTTTTGGTTTTAGGTTCTATATTTCCTTTGTATGGTGATTTTTGGAATATAGTAAGTGTTCAATAAGTATTTAAAGGAAAAAGGAAGAGAGGGAGGTAAGGAGGAAGGAAGGAAGGGAGAGAGGAAGAAAAGACAATATTGTAGCTATAGGCTGGGATTTCTTTTCTTATATTAGCGGTGGCATTCTTCTCAAATGTGCTTGGTAGGGGTATTGTTTCTTAATGAGCTGAAAATAGAGCTAGATGATTAAGTGACATATTCAAATTGTCCATCATCCTTTTAGTCTATTTCACATTCGGAAATATAGTATAGTATTATTTACTTAGAACAAGGCCACAATATTTCAACTTACACTGTTGGAGCCTAATCTGGTTTCTTCATCTTTCTGTGTCCAGACATGCCCATATTGCTGTAGTATAAAATCGAATGTTTAGTTATACACTACTTAACAACTACCAAAATTCAACAAAGTGATCAGGATTTCTCTCACTGAATTATATAAAGAGTGCTACTTCTGCTACCACCATTGTTGATTGATCCTTTTTTGCAAGGTCTTTTTTCTCCCTTTTTTATTTCTATGAAATCAGCCTCATGAAATATGTTGCCTTAAGAAGTGGCACACTTCATGCCGAGGTGTTCACAACTTATCCTATCTTTTGCTGCCATCTGCTGGGCATGTAAACTTGCTTAGTCATGGATGTCAAATTACATTAAAATTATTAGTACTAGCTTCTTAAATAGTAACACTTTATATGGTAATGGGACCTCATCTGGGGAAAAAAAACTTTCTGTACTTTTATAACAGGAAGCAGGAAAGGGCAACAGTGATCTGACCCATTTTTGAAATAATACTTTGCCCTGTAATCAACTTGCTGATTCATTCCATCTGTCATTCAGCCAACACTCATTTATGTCTTCTCTGTGCCAAGGACTGCATGAAATCCACAAAGATGATCAAGGAATGGTCCTTATTAAATAGGAGTTCCTTTCCCAATATGAAAAATTAAAACCAAAGGAAATAAAGGTGGCAAAGTACTCTAAATGTTACAGTAGAAATATGAGCAAAGAGGGTGTGGGTATGACAATTTCTACCCAAAAGTTAGGCTTCTTAAAAAACAATGGTGGAGGATAGCCCTGGTAGTGAAATAATGTTCACCAAGAGGGCAAGGCAGGAAAGAGGATTCTGGCCAGAAGCAATATTTAAAAGCAAAAGACATTTGCTTTTAATGAAAAACATTGGTTTGTTTTTGGTGGTGGAATGAATTGTTAATTTATTATGCCCTGTCATTTTTTGTATTTGTGTTTTTAATTTTTCAAGTAAATATCAGATGATAATCTTATTTTTTTATAGTATTATTTTAATAATATAAAAAGAACAAAGAAAAATGTGCAAGAACTCTACTCAGTATATACTATACTTCATATTTTTGTCAATTGCGCTATTAATGCTTAATAAATATATATCATATTTCTCAGATTACTACTTGTGTCTTAATGAAGATTTTATATTATTGAAGCTCTGCTAACTGGATGCCTGCAGTGCTAACTCTAACAGGAGTTCTTTTTGTGATGTGTCTCTACGCTGTTGTATGGTGCCTCTTCAAAGAGTAAGCCTTGAATTGCTGCTTCTATTTGATTTTGTTCATTGCTCATAAGTTCCATCAAGAGTGCCTTCAAAAGATCATGGTGTAACTGGAGAGAAGAGGCTTGGGAAATGTATTGAGCACCTATGAGTACTACTTTTAGTGCTTTACAAATGTTATCCTTGCTGATAATTACAAAAAAGCATAACAGCATAACTGTTTTAGATTTAGATATAGGATACTAACCAAGATCTCCTGGTCCTAAAGCTAATGCTCTTTCCCTAAGTGATCAATCAAACAATTCAAGCTAATAACTATGTGTGGGGGAGAGGGGAGAAAGAAATGAGATTATAAATTTTCCTACAACAAAGGAAGAGATGACATTTAATTGGTACATACATAAAAAAGATCAAGACCTCTGTTTATATTTTCCTATCAAAGGATATACAGAGGTCCCAAAAATGTAAGATGAAAGAATTATAGGAGGATTGAGTTAATTCAAGAAATATCTCCTGAGCTCTATGGCTCAGACATTGTTCCAGGAGACTAGAATACAGAGATGATAGTTGACAGCACCTGCCCTCCAGGAGCACAGTCTTTAGTAGAAAGGGCATGGGAGAATGAATGTTATAATAGATTATAAGGGAGAGTGATAAAAGAGGTAATCGAAATTGAAATATCTTTCTGTGGGGTACTTAACTCTTGCCCAGAGGGCTTGGGAAGAGATAATTTCACTAGGAAGTATCTCCAAAGCTGGCATTTGAAGAAGAAATGAAAGAATATATAAAAGAAAGACAAAATATAATTTAGCTTATATTTAAGGGTCATTTTATTTCCTTTTGAGAGGCATAAAAATGGAAACCATGTTTATTCACTAACATAAGGTTGACTCTTATCCTGGAAGATGGAGTATAGATTCCACAAGGTAAAGTAATGCAACCCAAAGTTAACAGAAGTACAATCATACATCACTTGATGACAGGGATGGGTTCTGAGAAATACGTTGTTAGGTGATTTCATTGTTGTGTGATCATAGAGTGTCCTTCCACAAACCTAGATGGTATAATCTACTACACATCTAGGCTATGTGGTATGTAGCCTATTGCTCCTAGGCTACAAACCTGTACAGCATGTTACTGTGCTGAATACTGTAGGCAGTTGTAACACAATAGTGTTTGTGTACCTAAGCATACCTAAATACAGAAAAGGTACAGGAAAAGTACAATGTTGTCATCTTATGTGACCAATATCCTATACGCAGTCCATCTTTGACTAAAATACCACTATGCGGTAAATGACTGTATTAGCATGAAAGTGAAAACTTATTAAGGACAACAGAGAGGCTGCCACTTTTATATGAAGTGGATTCAGTATAATGAATTTTAATTTTTGTTTAGAAGGTGACATATACCCTTGCACAATATTAGGATTTGTGATGGTGATATCAAGTACCTCAATAAATAAGTAGTTTATTATTATTTTTTTAAAGCAACCATTTGTCTAAAAAAATATAGTGAATTAAAAAGTGTAGTAAATGGATTTAAAAGTCTGTGTTGCACCCAAATTCCACACTTGTCTATAATGAATTTTTGATCCAAAACCTAGCCAAAGAGCAACAGGACACCTAGTTGCTTCTCCCAAGAACTCAAGAACTCACCCGTGTCCTCAACAAACCAATACAGTGTCACTAACCTGAGCAAGGAATCACTAAGTACCCCAGTGCCTAGGCTCTGAGGAACTCGCATGCAACTCCTACACAGAATTCAGCTGAAGTACTAACACAAAGACTACAGTACTGTGCCTACCCATAAAAAATACTCAAACACCCTACTCAGAGGTCAATATAAAACACATCTACAAAAGGAAGTCTCTTTCCTCAAAGCCCACTCCAAAATAAGAGAAGCAATTGCTCTACCAGATGACCAGACACCAACATAGAGATACTAGAAATATGAAAAAACAAGAAAATATGACACTACTATAGGAACATAGTAATTCTCAAGTACCAGGCCCCATAGAACAGGAAAACTTTGAAATAGCTGAAAAGGAATTCTGATTCTGAACAACAATCTTAAAGAAAATAAATGAAATACAAGAAGAATCAGTTAGACAACACAACAAAATGGGAAAAAATATCCAAGTTATAAAGGAGGAAATTTACAAAGAAATTAATACTTTAAAAAAGAATGTGGCAGAATTCCTGGAACTAAAGGATTTATTCAATGAAATAAAGACAGAAATGAGAGCTTAAGCGCAGATTAAAGCAAGCAGAAGGAACATTTTTTGATCTTGAAGGTGGTCTTTTCTAAATAACCCAGGCAGACAAAAAAAAAAAAAAAAGAATAAAGAATAAAAAGAAATTGAAGAAAATCAAAGAGAACTAGCAGAAAACCTTAAGCTCACAAACATCCAGATCATGGGTTTTCTGGAAAGGGAAGAGAAAGGAAAAGGTTGGAAAACTAGTCAACAAAACAATGGCAGAAAACTTACCAGGTATTAGGAGATACATGGACCGTAAGATCCAGGAGGCTCAAAGATCTGCAAACTGATTCAATCCTAAAAGGTCCTCTCTGAGATACATTATAGTCAGACTGGCAAAGCTCAAAGACAAAGAGAGAATCTTTAAAACATCAAGAAAAAAGTGCCAAGTTACCTATAAGGGAATTCCCATCAGACTAACAGCAGACTTCTCAACAGACACTCTACAGGCCAGAAGAGAACGGGGTGATATATTCAAAATATTAAAAGGAAAAATCTGCTGGACAACAGTACTATACCCAGCAAGGCAATCCTTCAGATTGTGTTTCCCAGACAAATAAAAACTGTGGGAGTTAACCACCACAGAACCAGCCGTACAATAAATCCTCAAGGGAGTACTACACTGGGGATATGAAAAATAATAATCATGACCATGAATAAACAAGAAAGAATGAAAATCACTGGTAGAATAAAAATGCAAACAATAAAGAGAAAGATAGTATATCTTACCACCTCAAAAAACCAACAAACACCAAAAACAAACAATAAAAAGGAAAGAAAGGAACAAACGATATTTAAAACATCCAAACAAAAATTGATAAAATGCTGAGAGTAAAACAGTGTGTTTCAATAATAACCATAAATGTAAATAGATTAATTTCCCCACTCAAAAGGCACAAAATGACTGATTTGATTAAAAAGCTAGACCAAACTATATGCCATCTTCGAGATTCACCTCACCTGTAAAGACACAAACAGACTAATAGTGAAGGGATGAAAAAAGATGACTACACAAATAGAAACCCCAAACAAGCAAGAGTAGTTATTCTTATATCAGATAAAACAGACTTTAAAACAAAACCCATAAAAAGAGAAAAGAAGGCCATTGTATAATGATAAAGGGATTATCCAGAAAGAAGACATAACAGTCATAAATATATATGTACTCCAAACCAGAGCACCAGATATATAAAGCAAGCACTATTAGACCTAAAGAATGAGATAGACTCCAATATGATAAGAGCTGGGGAACTGAACACCACCCGCTCAGCATTGTACAGATCATCTAGGCAAAACATCAACAGAGAAACACAAGATTTAAATGACACTTTAGACCAATTGGACCTGACAGATAATATACAGAACATTTTATCCAACAACTACAGAACATTCATTTTTCTCATAGCACATAGAACATTCTCCAGCATAGATCACATATTAGGTCACAAGTCAAGCCTTAACAAATTTTAAAAAGTTGAAATCATCTCAAGTTTCTTTTAAGATCAGAACAGATTAAAACTAGAAATCAATAGCAAGTGAAACTCAGGAAACTATATAAATAAATGGAAATTATAAAACATGCTCCTGAATGACCTATAGTTCCAAGAAGAAATTAAACAGGAAATCAAAAAGGTCTTAGAACAAATAAAAATAAAGACACATCATACCAAAACCTGTGGGACACTGCAAAAGCAGTACTAAGAGGGAAGTTTATTGCAATAAAAGCTCATATCAAAAGAAGAGAATGATTTTAAACAAACTGACTAAGGCTATACTTCAAAGACTAGAAAAACAAGAACAATCTAATACCAAAGTCAGTAGATGGAAAGAAATGATAAAGATCAAAGAAGAACTAAATGAAGTAGAGACCAAAAAAGGATACAAAAGATCAATGAAATGAAAAGTTGTGCTTTTTTTTTTTTTTTTTTTGAGAAGGTAAACAAAATACACAAACCATTAGCTAGGCTAACTGAAAAAAGAAGAGAGAAGACCCAAATAACAAAAATCAGAAATAAAAAGCAGACCTTATAACCAATACTTTAGAATACAAAGAATCATTACAGACTATTATAAACAACTATATGCTAACAAATTTGAAAACCTGTAGGAAATAGATAAATTTCTGGACACATACGAACTACCAAGATTTAACCAAGAAGAAATAGAAAACCTGGACAGACTGATACCAGCAATGAGATTGAAGAAGTAATTAGCAGTCTCCCCAAAAAGAAAATCCAAGGATTGGATGGCTTTACTTCTGAATTCTACCAAACCTATATGGAGGAATTAATACCAATTCCCTTCAAACTACTCAAAAAAATTCAAACAAATACCATTCTCCCAAACTCATTCTGAGGCCAGCGTCACCCTGATACCAAAACCAGACAAAGATACAAAAAGTAAGAAAACTACAGGCCAATATCTCAAATGAACATAGATGCAAAAATCCTCAACAAAATATTAGCAAACAGAATACTGCAACAAAGTAAAAAAAGTATACAACATGATCAAGTGAGATTCATTGCAAAGATGCAAGAATGGTTCAACATATGCCAATCAATAAATATGATACACCACATCAATAAAATCAAGGACAAAAACCATATGATTATCTCAATAGACACAGAAAACTTATTTGACAAAATTCAACATGTCTTGGTGATAAAGATTCTCAGCAAATTAGGTGTAGAAGGAAAGTATCTCAACACACAAAAAAGCTGTATACAACAAACCCACTGCCAATATCATCCTATGAACAGGAACGAGACAAGAATGCCCACTCTCACCACTCCTATTTGACATAGTATTGGAAGCACTAGCTAGAGCAATCAGGCAAGAGAAAGAAATAAAAGGCATCCAGATTAAAAATGATAAAGTCAAATTGTCGCTGTTTGCAGATGACATGATCCTATATATAGAAAAACCTAAAGACTCTATACAAAAGCTCTTAGAGCTGGTAAGTGATTTCAGAAAAGTTGCAGGATACAATATCAACTTCTTTATACTCCAATAATGAACTGGCAGAAAAAGAAATCAAGCCATTTACAATAGTCAGCAAAAAAATAAAATACCTAGGAATAAATTTAACCAAGGAGGTGAAAGATTTCTACAACCAGAACTACAAATCACTGCTAAAAAAAAATTAAAGAGGACACAAAAAAATGGAAAGACATTCCATGCTCTTGGATCAGAAGAATTAACATTGCGAAAAGTCCATGCTACCTAAAACGATCCACAGATTCAATGCAATCCCCATCAAAATACTAATAACATTCCTCACAGAAGTAGAAAAACTATCGTAGTGTTCATATAGAACAACAAAAGACCCAGACAGCCAAAGCAATCCTCAGGAAAGAAAACAAAAACAAACAAACAAACAAACAACAACAACAACAAAAACATAGGTATAACACTACCCGGTTTGAAATTGTACTACAAAGTTATGGTAACCAAAAGAACATCATATTGGCATAAAAACAGGCACATGGACCAAGGGAACAGAATAGAAAACCTAAAAATCAACCTACAGACTTAGGCCAACCGATCTTTGACAAAGGTACCAAGAACATACATTGGGGAAAGACTGCTTCTTCAATAAATTGTGCTGGGAAAACTGCACATCCATATGTAGAAGAATGAAGCTAGAGCTGTACCTCTCACCATATACCAAAATCAACTCAAAATGAATTAAAGACTTAAATATAAGACCCGAAACTATAAAACTCCTAGAAAAAGATATGGGGGAAAGAGTTCAGGAAGTAGGACTGGGCAAAGACTTTATGAATAAGACCCCAATAGTACAGGTAACAAAAGAAAAAATAAACAAATGGGATTATATTGAACTAAAAAGCTTCTGCACAGCAAAAGAAACAATCAACAGAGTGCAAATACAATCTACAGAATGGGAGAAAATATTTGCAAACTATGCATATGACAAGGGATTAGTATTCAGAATCTATAAGGAATTCAACAACTTAAAAGTATAAAAACAAGGAACCTGATTTTAAAATGTGCAATGGAGATGAATAGGCATTTCTCAAGGAAGATATACAAATGGCCAACAGACACATGAAATAATGCTCAACATCAGAAAGCATCAATGAAATGCAAATTAAAACCACATTGCAATATCATCTCACTCCAGTTAGACTGGACATTATCCAAGAGACAGAGAATAAGAAATGCTGATGAGGATGCAGAGAAAGAGGTTCCCTCCTATACTGTTGGTGGGACTATAAATTAGTGCAGCCATTATGGAAAACAGTATGGAGTTTCCTCAAACAACTACAGGTAGAACTGCCATATGGTCCAGCAATCCCACTGCTGGGTTCATACCCAAAGGAGTAGAAATAATCATGTCAAAGGGATACCTGCACCCATGTTTATTGCAGCTCTATTCATAATAGCCAAGAGTTGGAACCAACCTAAATGTCCATTGATGAACAATTGGATAAGGAAAATTTAGTATATATGTACAATGGAATACAACTCTGCCATATAGATAGAATGAAATCCTGCCATTCACAGAAACATAGATGAACTTAGAGAAAATGATGTTAAGTGAAATAAGCCAGGCAGAGAAAGAGAAACATAACATGTCATCACTCATAAGTAGAAGCTAAAAAAATAAACAAATAAATAGAAGAAAGAAAGATACAACGATCACAACAATTCACTGAAATTTCTAAAGGAGAGAACAGATCTGAGGCCACCAGAGGTGGAAAAGGGGGCAGGGGGTGAGTGAGAAATTGGTAAAGGGTTACAAAAAATGATTACATTGTGCAATGGTGAATACACTAATTATCTGATTTGAGCATCACATATTCCACACAGGTATTGATATTCAACACTGTACCCCACAGATATGTACAATTATGTTTCAACAAATAAAAAAAAAAGAAAAAAAAAAGAATTGTAGAAGAATCAGAGTGCTACAGCACAATATCTGTTACACTAGAAACTTCTCCCCCATGTCATCTACAATATTTACAGTTTTTTTTTCTGAATGTAGAAATGGCAGAGTAATCTGACATATTTTTATCATCTAAGAAGCTGATCTTTTCTTATAGAAATTTTATTAAAATGGTTTGAGTATGACTTTCACTTTCATATTCAAAGAAATACTTACTAATTGGTATTATATTTAGATTAAAAAATTATTATTTTTTGTGGGGGTAGTGTCAACTGGGAAGCTTAATGCTATTTGATTAAAATCAAAAGAATGAATATTTTGATAATTTTGACAACTTTGATCAAAAAATAAGCACTTGGTTTCTTTTTAAAAAATTTCTTCCTTCCCTCCCCCATTTGTTCTGTTACCTATAGTGTTCCTGCCTGTTCAAGATTATTTCCCCACTGTCTCAAACATCAGCAGAGCCAACCAAGTCTCACCCCCTCAGAGGCTGGGCAGGTACCAAGGTAGAAGCAGACCTGATGCTTTAAAGAAAGAAATTTTAAGCTTTAAGATTTTGTTCTTAATGCTTCATTAATCTTTAAATTTAGAGCCGTAAAATGTTGATTGGTGTTTTTGTTTGTGTTGCATAACAAAATACCTGAGACTGGATAATTTAAAAGAACAGAAATTTATTTTCTCACAGTTCTGGAGGCTGGGAAGTCCAAAATTAAGGCACCAGCAGATTTGGTGTCTTTTGAGAGCCTGCTGCCTCATATATGGTGCCTTCTCTCTCTGTTCTCACAGAGCAAAAGGGGTGAGGAGACTCTCTCAGGCTTCTTTTATAGGGGCACTAATCCTAAAAATTTCCCCAAAGGCCTCACCTTGGGGGTTAAGATTTCAACATAGGAATTTGGGGAGGACACAAACATTCAGACCATAGAAATTGGCATTTAAATATGTTAAATTTCACTCCTTAATTCTTTATCAGAGGAATTTCAAAAACTCTTTATTGACCATTTAATATTCTTGTTAGGCATGGGACAAAGCAGAGAGCAAAATCAGAATTACAAATGAGCATTAAGATCTATTACTGGTATTCAGCTGCCAACTGTATAAGGTTATTACTATTTTCAAGTGAAGTTGTTTATTTAGTGATGAGGGGTTATAAATGCCACAGAAATAAAAAAAACTACGTATTTTTCAAGAATCTAAAATGAAACATATACATTTTTTACACAGAACAGCAGCAAGATCCATTATCTCTGTCTCAAAAAAGAGATGCTAACTGGGATTATTAATAATAAAAAGACTTCTATTAATCTGAATTTAAGAATGCCAGATTATTATAATTTATTACATAATAAATTATGCTATGAGAGGCTATCAAGTGACAATTTAAAGACTACGTAAATATAGCATTATGTAATGCTTGTTTACCTGTTTCTTTATAAAAAATAAGCTATTAATTCATTTATCACTTATGTAAAAAACATGAAAATATATCTTTGGTATTTAAAGATAAAACGAATATTTTCGTTATTCTCTAATGGTTTTTATAGGCATGGAAAATTATTGAATAGTGATCCCAGACCAAACACAAAGCCAAACTTGCTGCCTGGAAATCATCAGGTAAGGGCAAAGAGAAAAAATATATCACAGATATTTCAGTAGTTAATCTTTTATTTTTTCATAGTGTCCAGACAATAAAAAGCGCTTGCAAGTAAGTTATACTGAATGGTAACTTATAAATAGAAATGAGAGAGTTTTTATGCATATCAGTTGAAAGTGGAAGTAGGAATTTAAGGAGAAAGAGCTAACATTCAATTTTAAGTGATTGACATTGGTGATATCAGGGATACGGAAAATAATACACTGCACACTAATGGTGAGACATCTGTAGAAGCCCAAGCTGATGGTGTGTATTGGTGAAATGATATTCAAATTGCTATTGCTCTTTCTTTTCTCCCTTTTGAAGGCTTAAAAAAATTAGGTGAAGTTAATTTACATAGATAATCTGGTGGGGCATGGCTAAGAGTGCCTGTGATACCCATTCATCCTTATTCTGCTCAGGTATTCACCGATATTTTTCTACATGTCAAATTTTCTGATAGTGGTTCTTTCATTGAGGTATCTATTTGGCATATATTTTCTTTCAAATTGTAGTTAAAACATTAACTCCAAGCCACAATGTTTTGCTGAATTACAGAATTAATTTTTATGTAAAACTGTATTTGGCTCAATGTCTTTGGATATGTAAAATATTTTCCAGTCATTATCAAAGTAATTGACACTTAAGTTAGTTTAATCAATAAGATTCATTCAACAGGTATTTATGCAACACTTAACTGTAAAGCTCATTTGGAATTACTTGAGAAAATTTGAAGAAATACGAAACGGGGTTTTCACTCTTCAAGAGCCCATATTTCATCTGGGACAATATAGACATGAAATATTGCAGAGATTAATGAATTGTAATTTATTAATCCCTGTCAATATGCACAGTGTATATAATAAGCTCCGTAGGAATTCAGAGAATAGCAAGGTCCTTGTGAGCTAGATCAGTCAGAGGAAATTTTGTAGAAGAATTAGCACTTGGGAGTCACATGAAGAACATGTCTTTTTATAGATGGAGAACAGTGGGAAAGAGGTTGCACCGTCTTGATGTTCCGCTTGGTGTACAGATTCCAAAATGTTTCACAAGCTTTCCTTCCACCTGGGCCAATTTTCCCTTCTTGCTTTTCTCATACCTTGAAATTGGACTCAGACATCTATACTGCCACCGTGCCACCCTCTCCAGTCTCACCATCTAGTCCAAGTAAAATACAGCTCTAGAAATCTATACATGCTTCATTGCACTTATCATACTATATATATATATATATATATATATATATATATACACCCGTACATATATACATATTTATATACACACACATGTAAGTGTGTGTGTGCATGTAGACCACCTTATTATTCCTTTTGTTTTCTTGAACTAATGGATTTTTTTTTCTTTGAAGAATACTACTGTAAAGGTAGTATTTGCACACACATCCTAATATTTCAGAGCCTAGAAATGTAGTAAGTGACTTTCTTCTTCCCCATTTCTTCCTTTTCTGGTGTGTATCTGTTTCCTCCTTTACAAATTATCACCTTTTGACATGTATAACATCCAATTTTTGCAGTCATTAACTGTTATTATTGTTATCCCCAAGTTCATCAATGACTTTAATGCCTCACTCACAGGATTTTTTCCCCACCACATTTCCTTTCATTTTCATGGCATACTGAACCTCCACAAAAAAGATCAAATAACATGATGATTGATCAGTGCTTTTAATTCTTTGGTCCTACTCTTTGATCCTTCTCCCTATTCCAGATACCCACCCACTCCCATGGTCACCATCAAGACCTTATCATCATCAATAATTGTAATACTGTCAAAAATCTAGGTTACAGGTATCTCATTCTCTAGTTATTATCTAACTTAACCAAAATATTTATTTATTTATTTATTTATTTATTTATTTTTTGAGTTATTCAACACTTTATTATAAAACAGGGTTTGTGTTAGATGATTTTGTCCAACTGTTGGACAATGTGTTTGTTTTTTTAAAAAATTTTATTTTGTCGACATACATTGTGGCTGATTATTGTTCCCCATCACCAAAACCTCCCTCCCTCCCCCCAACAATGTCCTTTCTGTTTGCTTGTCGTATCAACTTCAAGTAATTGTGGTTGTTATATCTTCTTCCCCCCCCCCGGATTTTTCTTTTGTGTGTGTGTGTGTGTGAATTATATATTAATTTTTAGCTCCAACCAATATGTGAGAACATGTGGTATTTCTCTTTCTGTGCCTGACTTGTTTCACTTAATATAATTCTCTCAAGGTCCATCCATGTTGTTGCAAATGGCAGTATTTCATTCGTTTTTATAGCTGAGTAGTATTCCATTGTGTAGATGTACCACATTTTCCATATCCACTCATCTGATGATGGACATTTGGGCTGATTCCAACTCTTGGCTATTGTAAAGAGTGCTGCGATGAACATTGGGGAACAGGTATACCTTCGACTTGATGATTTCCACTCCTCTGGGTATATTCCCAACAGTGGGATAGCTGGGTCGTATGGTAGATCTATCTGCAATTGTTTGAGGAACCTCCATACCATTTTCCATAGAGGCTGCACCATTTTGCAGTCCCACCAACAATGTATGAGAGTTGCTTTTTCTCCACAACCTCGCCAGCATTTATCGTTCAGAGTCTTTTGGATTTTAGCCACCCTAACTGGGGTTAGATGGTATCTCAGTGTGGTTTTGATTTGCATTTCCCAAATGCTGAGTGATATTGAGCATTTTTTCATATGTCTGTTGGCCATTTGTATATCTTCCTTAGAGAAATGCCTACTTAGCTCTTTTGCCCATTTTTTAATTGGGTTGCTTGTTTTCTTCTTGTAAAGTTGTTTGAGTTCCTTATATATCCTGGATATTAATCCTTTGTCAGATGGATATTTTGCAAATATTTTCTCCCACTCTGTTGGTTGTCTTTTAACTCTGTTAATTGTTTCTTTTGCTGTGCAGAAGCTTTTTAGTTTGATATAATCCCATTTGTTTATTTTTCCTTTGGTTGCTTGTGCTTTGGGGGTCGTATTCATGAAGTCTGTGGCCAGTCCTATTTCCTGAAGTGTTTCTCCTATGTTTTCTTTAAGAAGTTTTATTGTTTCAGGGTGTATATTTAAATCCTTAATCCATTTTGAGTTGATTTTAGTACACGGTGAGAGGTATGGATCTAGTTTCATTCTCCTGCATATGGATATCCAGTTATCCGAGCACCATTTGCTGAAGAGGCAGTCCCTTCCCCAGTGTATAGGCTTGGTGCCTTTGTCAAAGATCAGATGGCAGTAAGTGTGTGGGTTGATTTCTGGATTCTCTATTCTATTCCATTGGTCAGTGTGTCTGTTTTTATGCCAGTACCATACTGTTTTGGTTATTATAGCTTTGTAGTATAGCTTAAAGTCAGGTAGTGTTATGCCTCCAGCTTTATTTTTTTTGCTCAGCATTGCTTTGGCTATGCGTGGTCTTTTATTATTCCATATAAATATCTGGATAGTTCTTTCCATTTCTGAGAAAAATGTCTTTGGAATTTTGATAGGGATTGCATTGAATTTGTATATCACTTTGGGTAGTATGGACATTTTCACTATGTTGATTCTTCCAATCGAAGAGCATGGGATATCTTTCCATCTTCTTGTATCCTCTCTAATTTCTCTCAGCAGTGGTTTGTAGTTCTCATTATAGAGATTTTTCACCTCCTTGGTTAACTCAATTCCTAAGTATTTTATTTTTTTGGTGGCTATTGTAAATGGGCAGGCTTTCTTGATTTCTCGTTCTGCATGTTCACTATTGGAGAAAAGAAATGCTACTGATTTTTGCGTGTTGATTTTGTATCCTGCTACTGTGCTGAAATCATTTATCAATTCCAACAGTTTTATTGTAGAGGTTTTAGGCTGTTCGATATATAGGATCATGTCATCTGCAAACAGGGACAGTTTGACTTCCTCTTTTCCAATCTGGATGCCCTTTATTTCCTTCTCTTCTCTGATTGCTCTGGCTAATACTTCCAACACTATGTTGAATAGGAGTGGTGAGAGTGGGCATCCTTGTCTAGTTCCTGTTCTTAAAGGAAAATCTTACAGCTTTTCCCCATTCAGGATGATATTGGCAGTGGGTTTGTCATATATGGCTTTAATTATGTTGAGATACTTTCCCTCCATACCTAACTTATAGAGGGTGTTTGTCATGAATGAGTGCTGAACTTTATCAAATGCTTTTTCAGCATCTATAGAGATGACCATATGGTCCTTGTGTTTGAGTTTATTAATATGGTGTATCACATTTATTAATTTGCATATGTTGAACCAACCTTGCATCCCTGGGATGAATCCCACTTGATCATGGTGAATAATTTTACATATGTGTTGCTGTATTCTGTTTGCTAGTTTTTAGTGAGGATTTTTGCATCTATATTCATCAAGGATATCGGCCTGTAGTTTTCTTTTTTGGTTATATCTTTACCTGATTTTGGTATCAGGATGATGTTTGCTTCACAGAATGAGTTTGGGAGATTTGCGTCTGTTTCAATCTTTTGGAATAGTTTGTAAAGAATCGGTGTCAATTCCTCTTTGAATGTTTGGTAAAATTCTGCTGTGAATCCATCTGGTCCTGGGCTTTTCTTTGTTGGGAGCCTTCTGATAACAGCTTCAATCTCCTTTCTTGTTATTGGTCTGCTCAAATTTTCTATGTCTTCATGGTTCAGTTTTGGGAGCTTGTGTGTGTCCAGAAATTTATCCATTTCCTCCAGATTTTCAAATTTGTTGGCGTATAGTTGTTTATAGTAGTCTCGAATGATTCCTTGTATTTCAGATGAATCAGTTGTAATATCGCCTTTTTCATTTCTAGTTTTTGTTATTTGAGTCTTCTCTCTTCTTTTTTAGTTAGCCATACTAATGGTTTGTCAATTTTATTTATCTTTTCAAAAAACCAACTTTTCGATTCGTTGATCTTTTGAATTGTTTTTTGGGTTTCAATTTCATTCAGTTCTGCTCTGATCTTAATGATTTCTTTCCATCTGCTAACTTTAGGTTTGGATTGTTCTTGTTTTTCTAGTTCTTTAAGGTGAAGTGTTAGGTTGTTCACTTGCCATCTTTCCATTCTTCTGAGGTGAGCATTTAATGCAATAAATTTCCCCCTTAATACTGCTTTTGCAGTATCCCACAGGTTTTGGTATGATGTATCATTATTTTCATTTGTTTCAATAATTTTTTTGATTTCCTGCTTGATTTCTTCTTGGACCCATATGTCATTAAGTAGAATGCTGTTTAATTTCCATGTGTTTGTATAGTTTCCAGAGTTTTGTTTGTTATTAATTTCTAGTTTTAATCCATTGTGGTCTGAGAAAATACATGGGATAATTGCAATTTTTTTGAATTTATTGAGACTTGATTTGTGACCTAATATGTGATCTATCCTGGAGAATGATCCATGTGCTGATGAGAAGAATGAATATTCTGAGGTTGTTGGGTGGAATGTTCTGTAGATATCTGCAATTCCAATTGGTCTAGAGTATTGTTTAGATCTTGTGTTTCTCTACTGATTCTTTGCCCAGATGATCTGTCTAATATTGACAGTGGGGTGTTCAGGTCCCCTGCTATTATGGTATTAGTGTCTATTTCCTTCTTTAGGTCTAATAGAGTTTGTTTTATAAATCTGGCTGCTCCAACATTGGGTGCATACATATTTATGATTGTTATGTCTTCTTGATGGATCAGTCCTTTTATCATTAAGTAGTGTCCCTCATTGTCTCTTTTTATGGTTTTTAGTTTAAAGTCTATTTTGTCAGATATAAGAATAGCTACTCCCGCTCGTTTTTCTTTTCTGTTTGCATGGTAAATCTTTTTCCATCCTTTCACTCTTAGTCTATGTGAATCTTTATGGGTGAGGTGGGTCTCTTGTAGGCAGCATATAGTTGGGTCTTCCTTTTTGATCCAGTCAGCCAGTCTGTGTCTTTTGATTGGGGAATTTAAGCCTTTTACATTAAGAGTTGTTATTGAAAGGTGTTGATTTATTCCTAGCATTTTATTGGTTGTTTGGTTGTCTTAGGTGTCTTTTGTTCCTTGCTTTCTGATTTACTGTTTGGTTTCTGTGTTTGTTGGTTCCTTGGGTTGTAGATAGTGTTTTTGTTTGTTTGTTTCTTCAAGTTCAGAGGTTCTCTCTTCAACTTCGACAAGCCTGCTGGTTAAACTCTCCATTGTGTTTTTTATTTCGCTGAATAACTTCTTCAGTTCAGCAAGTTCTGCTACATTTTTTTTTCAGGACATTGATTTCCTTGTACATTTCCTCTTTCAGGTCCTGTATACTTTTCCTTGTTTCATCATGATGTCTAGCTGAGTTTTCTTGTATCTCATTCAGTTTCCTTAGAATTATCACTTGAAATTCCTTGTCAGTCATTTCAAGGGCTTCTTGTTCTATAGGATCTAGAGTTTGAGATTTATTAACTTTTGGTGGTGTACTTTCTTGATTTTTTGTATTTCTGGTATCTTTTTTTTGGTGTTTATTCATTGTGGCAGGGGGTTTCACAGTCAAAAATATGGAATGCTTCACAAATTTGCGTGTGATCCTTGCACAGGGGCCATGCTAATCTTCTCTGTATTGTTCCAATTTTAGTATATGTGCTGCCGAAGCGAGCACTAATCCAAAATATTTAGATATTTATTTATTTATCCCGAATCCTCCATGTGATGACCCTATTACTTTTTCTTCATACATTAATTCTCTCATGTGTCACCTTTCTTCTTATCTGTCTTGGATTCCATTATTCGGCATTATTACTCTGATTGTAAACACTTAACTCCTTTGTCCCAACAGTCTTCTTCAAACTTACTTAGGAAAAAACCTCAATCCTGATTAAATCCAACTATCACCTACTCTATGACTGCAATTAGGCAGCAGTGTGTTCTTTTTTAAAATAACACAGTTATAAACTATGGACTCATTTCAGATTCATGACCGTGCTTTCAAATGGTCAAATGGTAGCTCAGTACAGCCATACCCAACTATACATTCTTAGTAAATTTACTTTAGCAATTTCACTGGTGATGACTTCACAGCTTTCCTGTTTTTCTCAAATCTCCACTTCCATCTCTTCTTATTCTGAACTGTGATATCTTCACATTTCATAAATAAAACAAAGTTAGATATAAAAACTCTTCCGGACTCCTAAAACCAACTCCAAAAAACTGTCTGCATCAGTACTATGAAGACTGACTTTTTTCCAAATCCAAAAGAAATGTCCCTGCTCTGATCTAAGCCCACCCCCTCCAGTTGTGCTTTGGGTGCTCATGTCTCTGGTCTTTACTCTGTCACTACTAAATTATTCACATTGCCTGACATGACTTAAAATATTCTACTTTCAAAGTACTTCCCCTGACCTCATTTTCCTCTTCAGCAACCACATTATTTCTGTTGTTTCCATAGTAATACCCTTTAGAAGAGTTATCTAGAATGGCTACATACAATTTTTGTCTTCTAAATATCTACTAAACTCACTCCAAAGGTGGATGTGAGTCTCCAACATTCCACTGAGATGACCCTGATCCATGTCTTCAATAACCTACAATTTAGGGGAGATATGGCCTGAATTTGATTTCTCTAAACCTATTGTTACAATGTCAATAAAAAGGTGACAGTGCATTTGCTTTCTAGCTGCCTGGAGACATAGTGTAATAGTGATCAATGTCCTGGATATGGCCTGGGTAGAATTTTAATATAAAGAAGTAAATTGCTATGAAACTAAAAGGAAGCTTTAGATACGTTTTAAGTATTTACATAATGCATGAGTAATAGGAGTAAACAAGACAATCATTTTAATCAGTTGTTAGATTTCTTGTTGTATAAATGACTCTAGTATTGTAAGCCTGTGAATTGCAAGTAGTGATCAGATTAGTAATTATAAGGCCATTGATAATGTCAGCATCTATATATGAGTATAGAAATATAAATTTAGAATGGGGTAATAATTGTAAATTATTTCTTCCAGCTATTGGTAGTTTATGATGGACATGCAATTGATCCTGGTAAGAAACAGAATACAGTATCAATGTTTCTATGTCTAAAAAGTATTCTAAAAGCAGGCAAAAGGTTTCACAATACTGAGAGAAGCTTTATGCTGTGATTAATTAATGTACTGTTAAGTTTTGATCGTGTGAAAGATGTTTAATTAAGGGAATTATAAATGCTTAATTTCGCTTAAAGGTCCAATAAGTTGTTCTACTATTCAAAAAATTCATTATTTAATTTTTCTTAATCACAATGATTTATAAATTCTTGGGATACTTTTACTTGAAACCTATATTCTGAAAATTCACAACCCCCATCCTAAGTCATTTCAAATGCCACCTTTTATCTACCATTAATCTCCATTGCTACCTGAATGGCCTTAATTAATCACTTTTACCTGCCAAGGCAATAGCTTCCTAATTGGCTTCACTGTTTCTATTCTACATTTTCTTAAACACCTTCAAATACTGCCTCCACTGCTCCTACACAGATCACAAAATATCTATGGATGACATTGTGTGAGCGTGTACTCAGTGCCAGCCCCAGTGAGCAAAAAGCATCCTAATAAGCAATCTTCCTGAAGCCATCAAGAAGAATGTAATATTATTCCAGTTTTTACCTTTAAGGAAACAGAAAATTAGGGCCTACTTCATATTGCCAAAATTCTAAATCCTTAGCTAATAAAAACGAGCATATTCTGCACTATCCGTAGACATATACAAGCCTAGATATATACCATTACTTCTGGGAATACAGCACCATTTGTAGTTCATTCAGTCCATCAGAGTGTGTTATACATTTATTCTTTTGCATAGGACTTCATTGCAAATGCTTTGTTTATACTACCTCTTCTCTTTTTTCCTCTTCTGTCTCCCTTCTCTCTTCTTCAACTAGCTAACTTCTACTTGCAAAGCAAGACAGCTCAGACATTACACTTCCTGGATAACCCTCCTTGACTGGATATGTCTCCACTGTGCTCCTAAAACACTTACCGCTATACATAATCTCATCAGCTTCTCTCTCTGTCTTTCTTACTATAAACTTCTTAGAAGACAGTAAGAAATATTAATTGAATGTTTATCCCTAGTGCCAGGCAAATACTGGGCACTCAACTCGTGTTTGCTTAAGAAGGGATTTGCTGTTTAAGAGATTGCTGGTAACCTTTAAGTAAAAGTGACCTAAAAGGTAAATATCATAGTACAAAGGATTAATGACTTAATGGAAATGAGTAGTCAGGTGTAAGCTATTCTTTCCAGAACTTTTCTAGCAGAAGGGAAGAGAGAAATGGGATTTAAAGAGATAAATAACTTCAAGTGATAGTTATAAAATATTTTTGTTCTAGGAATAGTGTAGAGATGTGTATATATTCTCTCTCTCTCTCTCTCTCTCTCTCTCTCTCTCTCTCTCTCTCTCTCTCTCTCTCTCTCTCTCTCGTGTGTGTGTGTGTGTGTGTGTGTGCATAATGATAAGCTAAGGGGAAAATTTTTTACTCAATTCAGAAATAAACAGTAAATAAATTTTGGTTCAGGTATGAAAGAGGGAAGAATTTGGGTTTGGGAATGAGACAGAACTAAATTGGAGTCACAACTTCATCACTTAATTTCCATACAGTCTTGGGGCAGCCACTTTGTCTGAACTTTGGTTTCCTCATCTGTAAATTGGAGGTATCATTCTTATTTTTAAAAATTCTGATGCCTGTGTCCCGCTCACAGAAGTTCTTGTTGATTAGGGGCTGGGATGTGTTAAAAGCCTGTTGCCTCTCAGATAATTCTAATGAGCAGTCAAGGTGGAAAAACACTGCATTAAGCAGAGGGGCTGACACTTAATATTCTTCTCTTTCAAGTGCTGATTTTGGGGTTTTGATTGGAATGGGTGGACCCCATCCACCTAAGGGACAAGTGAGGGAAAATCTAGAAGGTGAAGGTAAAAGAAGCAGAGCAGGAGCTGATAGATAAGGATGAGGTAAAAGAGCCAAAAAAAAAAGTGAGATGTTTGTTCCTAGGGTGGTAACTGTCACTGACGTGAGGCATCAAAAAGTTGGCATAAAGTTAAAGAGAAGTATTATGTTGGCTGAGTTTCGAATAAAACATAAGTAGAACAAAAGAAAAACACATAAATCATATCTATTACTTATTTTTCATGGTATAGCTTAAATATAACATGCATAAAATATCATGTTAATTTTAAATTTAATAATTTACCAAACGAATCTAGATAGACATCCTGAATGCCACAGAAAATTTGTCAAAATGACAATTCCATGTCTTCATTCAAAATTCATTAAATGTATTAAGGAGCAATGTTTTCCAAGGTTGCCTATTCACATGAATTATCTAAGACTCTTATGAACTGATAGGTTTGTGGGTCCCACCTCATCTAAATACACGGACACTTCAAAAAGTTCATAGATTTGAATTATATTTTAATTCTATTTTTCCATGAACTTTTTGAAGTACCCTCACAAATATCTTTGGGTGGAGGGACTAAGACATGTTTATTTTTAACAAATATTTTGTGTTATAGTAATGGCAGAGTAGTTGGGAAGTGCCAATCTGAATTACTGTCTAGTTTCTTGATTAATGTACCACATGATTAATATAACACATGCCATCACTGTCAGAGCAGAAAAAGCTAATCTTAAACTCAATTTAAGAAAATAATATGGTTTGCTTTGAAGTGCCCCAGTAATATAAGAACATGGTAAAAATAAAAGAGAAAGGCTTATAATGAAAAGCAACTGTCTTCTACCTCACCCATGTGGTCCACCACTCACCTCAGTCTCAGTGTCCAGTCCCCAGAAGCACCTACAACTTGATTTGAAAAGTTAATAAATGACAATATTGTGATTATACAAATGTCCCTCATGGAAGGGCCAAGTAATATATAAGTGTGCCAGTTTATTTCTTACATTATTGCTCTCCAAATCTTTTCCATATAGCAGTCTTATCAGAAAATAAATTTTCAGCAATCCTGATAAATCTTTGTGTTTTTAACACATTATATACGGGTGTTTGTCTGCAAAATTTTGTACTATCTTATATGTACATAAAAAACTCAGACAGAATATAATTTTTAAAAATGAGAAGAAATAAAAATATATCTCCTAACATAATTTCTATGATCATTGGATTGTCTTATACACCCTCTGTCATACATGTCCCCAGCCTTGAGGATCATTGCTCTACAGACCCGGTGTCATGAGTCCTGTACCACATGAAGGAGGACATTGTTATTGTCAAGGTCTAAACATTCTTTTTCATACTTTCTATTCATTGCTGTAATTAAGGCATGTTTTAGTGTGCTTCACATTCGAAACATAACTTTGTGAGATAACTTTTGTTTTTTCGGGGACTCCAAGTGATTTTGCCAAAATAAAACATGCTTTTACCAATTTATCAAATTAGTTTTATCTCTAGTTGCACCTGTTGTACGGAATCCAACTCCAGTACCAACCACTACCTCTTCCTCCCAAATATTTCCCTTCCAGAGCTTTCCATTTCTCCTCCTGTGCAACCTGGAACAACTGTTATAGTAATCTTGTTTCCATCCAGATACTTTTCTTCACTATACATTTGATATGGAATAATGCTGTCCGGTTAAGAATCAGTGGTTATTTCACATTTGTTTGTGTGTGTGTGTGTATGTGAGTGCGTGTGTGTATTAGTACCCACCAAAGGAGTTTCTATACAGTTTTTCCATAGCCAATAAAGTAGAGTGAGTATTCTCAGTCAATGAGTGGTGCCAACTCACCACATGGTGTTTTTCTTAGTTACAAAACAACTCACTTATCTCTGTATTTATTCACCAAGGTCCCTCTTCCATTGTTTTCTGTCTTTGTGAATAGTTGTGACCTTTATGTCAGAAAAAAAAAAAATAGAGCAAGTAAAAGTGTATTAAATATACAAGGTTTTCTATTAAAATGTATCATTTAACTCCAAATTCAAGAGAGAGGAAGAAGAGTGACTTCCAATGTTAAACGCCAGAGTATATTCCATATAGAAATTGAGCCACTCCAACCTATGTTGTGTTCATTCATTGAGTACGTGAGTGTTACCAATAGAAGGAATGAGTCTTCATATTAAATTTAAATTTACTGATTTCTCAATCTCAGTCTTGTTCTTTCTTGGTCCCCTACCCCCTCATTCTGCTGCTTGAATCATTTCTTCATTAAGAGTCTATGTGAGTTAAACCTTGCAAATCTTGCAGTCCAGTAGCTGCATATGCTATTGCACACAAGAGGAGAGAACTTCCTTTCTATCAGCAGTTGACAAAAATTCCTATTGAGCACTCTTTGTGTATCAGGCATATTATAAACTTATTTAATGTTCACACCCACCCTAGGAGATAAATACTATATTTACCAGTCCCATTTTGTGTATAAGGAAATGAGGCAGACGAAAGTTAAGTAATTTGTATACAGTTACATAGCTTGTAAATGTAGAGACAGTATTCAAATCCCAGTGTTTGGCTCCAGAGCCTGAAATCCCAACCTCTCCAAGAGGATATTCATAAATATATATTGAATAAATGAGTGAATGGAAATTATGCTGTTCTAAATAATGCATAGCATTGTTTGAATGTGCGTGTGTGTGTTCCTACTATGTGTTTTTCATCGTCTTGAAGATCTCAACTCTCTCCTAATCTTTCAACGAGAAATTTCTTGAGTCTTGGGCGATGAGTCAGCAGATGTTAGTGGCAGTTGAGAGAGAAATGCCCCAAAAAGATAAGCTAAGCATTCAAGATCACAGGGTAACTCTGTCAAGTTTACTAGGAGAGGGTCGAGACTTCATTAGTGCAGTGATAAGCAGCATTCAATATATGCATTTATTATGATGTTTTTTAAAGAGAGACAAACTTATTAATCCAAACCCCACCTTCTCTTCTTGTTCTTAGGTTATAAAGAATTTGAGATATTGTTGAATATTGGTAATCCTGGTGCCAAGAAATTGATTCTGTTTTTTACCATAATAGATAAGATTTGTTTGGAGCATATATACAGCTACTGACTCAATGATTAATTATTAAAGTTATCTCCCTTAAATATTAACTTTATAAAATATTTTCATGTCTATTACCATTTATTGATCAACTTTATACTTCTAATATATAACAGATATTCAAGTCTTTATAAACATTCTAACAGAGTTTTTTTTTTCTTGTTCTTCTGTGTCAGAAATGCAATATCTATTCAACAGTCAGACAGGGGAAGTCAAGATGTTGAACAATTAGGAAAAGAACGTGATTCCAGTGGAAGACATTTGACTTTAACCAGCATAAAGGTCACCATATTTTCATGTCACTTGCTTTATTTGAAAAGGTCTTTTAAAAACACAGTTTTTAAGAATAAAACTATCCATTTTTTTCCAACATAGCTGGATACTTTTGTGTAACCTGTCACATATTTTGATAGGTTTGAATTTTACTGCTGCAATTATGCTAAAGTTTATATGTTGTAGAGGTGCATTTGTTTTTAGTTAAAAAATGTACAGTGGCAGGCTAATCACCAAAAAATAAAGTAAATTGAGGATTCTAGCACTGTTATGATTGTGATTGTATTTTAATAACTAATATTAAATCAAGGCATTTAAATATAAATTATTCATATAAAATAACACAAAATAAAAAAATATGAAATAAGGCTACATTCTTTATTAGACTACTCAGAAACCAGATCTGACTCTTTTTCAAAAGAAAAATCAAACATTTCAGTGGTAAACAATTTCATACCAGTTCAATGATAAACTTGTCTGATAAGTTTTGAGACTATCCTATGTGCTTACTTAATTCCAATTTCCTAACATGCTTTAAAAACTTTAGGGTTACACTGCAAAAAAATTAGTGTTATTTTATAAGAACAGCAATAACAAAAAGAAAAAAGAAAAGAAAAGAAAAGAAAAAGGAGCAATTTTGCACTTGCTCAGGTTTTTCGTGAGGGTATGTCCTAAGGCAGCATCTTAGATCAGGTTCCCTAAAAATACAGTTCTTAGGCAGAGATTTGCTTGCAGAAGTTTTAATGAACAAATGCTTTGGGGAACAACACCTAAGGCAGTGAGAGAAGGAGGACTGGGCAGAAACAGAATTGAGATACAGTTCCAACAGAGGACACAGCAGGGGTTGCAGCCTAGAGTAAAGGTAATCTAAAATGGATAGTAGAAAAAGGAGATACTAAACAGCAGCTGTGGCTTTTAGACCAGCCGTAGCAGCAGAAGTCCATCTTCTTCTTGCATCCATAGACTGAACCTGCTTACCCATTAAACAGACTCAGCTTTTTCCCTGCTCCCACAACTAGGACACCCCAAGTAACTTTAGGTGTGAGCAGAGGGAGAGGTATCAGTGCAAGAAGCCATGGAAGTCAGAGCCACCAGTTCATGTGGCTAATTTGTGCCCTCTGGCACTGCTCATGCCTGATCTCAGATGTATTTATGTTTTATCAATTGCTGTTGGCTCTGTCCGACTATGGCTGCACTGTGATCAGATACTTAATTTCCAGCACAGTAGGAACTTTTTTTTTTGTAATGTATGTCTTTCTGTTGCAGATGCTATGGATTTGCCATTAAGCCTTATGGGTTTACATTGTCATTCTTTTTTGGGGGGGGGGTGTTCATAAATTCCCCATGATACCTTTCTCACCACAGATTCCTCCAGTATTATAAAGTTTTGCTGGATCACATGGCCCAAGAGGCAAGACTGCTTAGACTATAGCATAGACGTGCTGCAGAGAGCTTTCCTGCTCTGAGCCCTTAAATTAGTTAGCTCTTAATGTCACCTAGTAAATAGATTGATGCATATTACTAGGTGTGTTTCCATCTTAGTGGGCGGGAAGAACACAGTGAAACAATTTTCCTGTACTTTAGAAGGAACGTCACAGCATATCCCAAACCATTGGAACTAAAAAAAAAAATTTAAAAAAATTACTAAGGTGGCAAGCCTCTGAATCTTCGTAGGCTTCATCTCCCACCCTCTGATGAACATGTGTCTTATCAAGTCCTCCAACTTCCTTACCATGTTTGTTCATCTGTACAATTAATATCATGGCATAGATATAATAGGGCAATGTGGTGTTAAGTCCAGACAATCATGATCCCTCTGGGCTCTGTTATGATGGAAGGTGAGAGAATTAACCTAAACCTGAGCAAAACCATAAATATATATATATATGTCTATTCCTTGAATACAAACCCATTTCTCATATGGATAAAAATAACATACTCACCAAATCAATGTCCTTATTTCACTTACCTGAGGCAGTGTTGATCTGCTCTCTGCTCCAGTAAAGTTACCTTACCCAGCCCAGCAGCTGAAATTGGGGCTACTTCTTGAAAATTTTTGTAGAGGAAAGACTTGCAATTTAAATGAAGCTTGAATGGGGACCACCGCCATCCTTTATGCCTTTAAAGGTAGCACTAATCCCTGTCATGTCCTGTATATCCCCAGACTGGGATACCAGTTTTGATTTACTGTCTTTTCTAGAAAGGGGGCAGTTTCAAAGACTATATTTGGCTTTTGCCACAGGCCAAGGAAATAATGTTGCATTTCCTGCCAGCAGCTAAGTAAGTCCATCTCGATTATAAATGATTATACATCTGGACACCATGGAAATATTCACCAGCTGCAGCATGAGCTGTGTAGACCAACAGTGAGCTGGACTTGGACTAGGACTCCATTATTTTACCTGGCCTCCAAGAGCTCTAAATCCGAGGCCATGGCAATGCCTCAGACCTTATGAATCGATTTCAACTTGAACCTGAGTCCAATAATTCTCAAAGTGACAGATATTAACCTTTTGCCCTTGATCAATTACAGAAGTAAATGCCCGAAATTTCCCCTGGAGGAAGGGCTACTAGGAGAATTATTGCCATTTACTATGCTGTGGGGTTGAAATGCTTCCCCCCCCCTCCCCCAAGGAGGACCCAGCTGCTTCTTCAGATAGTAAATTCTCAGCCTGAAAATTATCCCAGCTCTTGGTACTGGGAACGGGATCATGAGTGTTTATTGAGGTGACTGCTCTATATCTCCAGATATAAATATTTGAATTGTTTTAGTTGTGTAAATTATGAAATATCCTAATTGGCTGTCCATCAATCTTGTACACAGAAGAATGAGTCCAGTAACAATCTCCATAACTCTCTGGGCCAGGCATTTTCAGCTGCTATTCTGATCGTGTTGCTTATTATGATGTTTTTTGGTATTGACCCTTAAGTGCATGGCTTCCCTCATTTCAGTATCCTATTATCCCCATTGCAATGAGAGCGCCCAGTTTCTGTACCAGCTCCTATTATCAGCTTTGGCCTGCAGAAAACAGCTACCACTGCAGTTCTCAATGGTGATACCACTCTCAACAGCAAATTCCTTATGGGTTAAATAAATGCAGCATTCTCTGGGGTCTCAAGTGGTGTGTAGCTGGATGGTGAGTTTTCTGCCCTTAAAGTAGCCCTATCCTATCTGTGGGGGATATTTTCCAGGGAGCCCAGTGTAGGCCTGAAACTGTGGATAGTACCAAACCCTATAAATACTATGCACAAATGATTTTTTCCTTCTTCACAATTTCACTGATAAATTTATTTTATTATAGATCTTAGCAACTTCACCATACAATTTTTAAAATTTCTTATTAAGTCGAGAACTTTAATCTTTTCACTTGAAAGAAACCCTTTGAGGCTTCTCTTTGGCAAATCCAAATTGCCAGCATCACTCTTCTTAGCTTTGGGGTCATTGTGATGTGAAATAAGGGTTACTTGAACACAGGCACTGAGAGACCATGACAGTAAATGTGGTAACTCAGATGGCTAAGTGACTAATTGGTAGGTAGACAACACAGATCCCCCAGAGGAAGAGATGATTCATGTCCCAATCAGGCCAACACGAGATTTCATCACACTACTCAGAACAGTGCAGAATTTAAAACGTATGATTGTTTATTTCTGGAATTTTCCATTTATTATTTTCAGACCATGGTTGACCACAGGTAACTAAAACTGAGGAAAGTAAAACCACGGATAAAGGGAAGAACTGTATATAGTATGTCTACTCAAGAATGCCATTTCTGTGAGCTATTTGATCCCTTTCTGACCATATGCTATGAAAATTCTGCAATTCTGACTTCACTTTGTGTGGTACTTTAATTTTTCCAAGCTTTTAGGAAAATGCTAGTGTTGTTTCTTCAGTTTATGTCAGGATATAAATCTCTTCTATCTTACTGATAAGTTCTCCATTATCAATGTTACGTTTTAGAACTCTGGATCCATCAACCTTAACACCCTCAGGATTTAATATCATACATAGTATCACAGCTTCTGCTGGTACACACGAGCTAGGTTCTACCGTTTCTTTGGTGCCTAGTCCTTTTCCTTACATGGCAGAATCAGCTTTTCCCCAGTTGGGTTATATTTTTGACTTGACCGTAGTTATTGGTCTTGTAGCTGGGAGAAGAGGTGGAGATTGATACTGAATCACCTGCAAAGTAAATTGCAAGGTGGTGTTTTTAAGCCAATGGGGAGCATTATTCTGTAACAAAAAGGAATGGGCCACTTTTATGAGCCCACAGTGTTCAGAGATTACCAAGTTTCAAATTTATTAAGTGTTATCATTTGTGATTTCTTGATTACAAGTTTTCCTTCTTTCCAACCTCACTCCTGATCTTGGTGAAATAAAGACTTGCCCAGGTTGAGAATTAAATTTTCACTGGAGAGCCACCTCCTTTATAATTACGTCCTGAGAATGAACCTGTCTTTCTGGTCTCTGACTGATGGAGATGAGAGATGAGAGTCTCTTAGAAATTTAGGTGACTGAATTCCTAAACCCTCAAATAGTGCACCATCTATCTTTGCAAAGTAAACCCCTAAGCTCTGGCTTGGTTTTTTTCTCTTTATCATCTTCCCTCTTTTCTGAGGATTGGTAAGAATGACCCATTCAATGCTTGCATATGTGTTAGTATTCATTACTAAGGTTAGCCCCTTTCAGATTATGTGTTTTTATAGTTGTGATCACCTAGGGACACTGCATTCAAAGTAGCTAATCATCAAGAAGATTTATTGCTGATTATTACCAAAATAGCGATCTTTTAAACTGATTACCTCAAAAAGGAAAATCATGTCTTCTTTGGGGAAATGCCTGTTCAAGTCCTTAGCCCATTTTTAAATTGGGTTATTAGTTTCTTTGCTATTGAGTTGTGGGAGTTTCTTATGTATTTCGGAGATTATCCCCTTATCAGATATATGTTTTGTTTTGTTATTTCTCCCATTCTATAAGTTTCCTTCCCACTGTTTCCTTTGATGTAGTCCCATTTGTCTAGTTTTTTATTGCTTGTGCTTTTGGCGTCCAAGAATCATTGCCAAGATTAATGTCAGAAAGCTATTCCCCTAAGAATTTTATAGTGTGGGATCTTACATTGAAGTTTTTAATCCATTTTGAGATGACTTTTGTTTATGGTGTAAGAAAAGAATCCAATTTTGTTCCTTCACATGTGCATATGCAATTTCCCAACACCTTTTGTTGAAGAGAGTATCCTTTCTCCATTAAGTGCACTTGGTACCCTGGCCCAAGGGCAGTTGACCATATATGTGTGGATTTATTTCTGGGCTCTCTATTTTATTCCATTGGTCTATATGTCTGTCTTTATGCCAGTACCACACTCTTTCAATTACTGTGGCTTTGTGATATATTTTTAAACTAGGAAGCATGAAGCCTCTAGCTTCGTTCTTCTTCCTCTACATTGCGTTGGCTAGCTGAGGTCCTTTGTGATTCTACATAATTTTTAGAATTGTTTTTTTCTACTTTTGTAAAAAATACTGTTGGAATTTTGATGGGGATAATTTTGACTCTGTAGATTACTTTGGGTAATATGGCCATTTTAACAGTACTAAGTCCTCCGTTCCATGAAAACAAGATGACTTTCCACTTATTTGTGTCCTTTTTACATTCTTTCATCAATGTTTTGTAGTTTTCAGTGTATAAGTCATCCACAACCTTGATTCAGTCTATTCCTAAGTATTTTATTCTTTTTCATGTTACCATAAATGGGATTGCTTCTTAATTTCCTTTTTGGATAGTTCATTTTTAGTGTACAGAAATACAGCTAATTGTAGTGTGTTGATTTGGCATCCTGCAGCTTTACTGAATTTGTTTATTAACTCTCATGTTTCTTTGTATGTGTGGAGTTTTTACGGTTTTCTATATATAAAATTGTATCATATGAAAACAATAGAAAAATCAATAAAACTAACAGTTGATTTTTTGAAAGGTAAACAAAATTGATAAACCTTTAGCTAGACTAAGAAAAAAGGAGTGAAGATACAAATAATTAAAATCGGAAGTGAAAGGAGATAATACAACTGATGCCACAGAAATAAAGAAGATCATGAGAAATGACTGTGAACAACTATACACCACAAATTAGATAACTGAGAAGAAATGGATAAATTCTTAGAAGCATACAACACACCAAGCATGAATCATTAGGAAATAGAAATTCTATGCAGACCAATAATGAGTAAGGATGTTGAAGTAAACAAAACCTTTCCAACAAAGAAAACCCCAGGACCAACTGGTGTCAATGGAAAATTCTACCAAACTTTTAAAGAAGAATTAATACCAAGACTTCTCAATCTCTCCCAAAAAACTGATGGGAAGAGAACACTTCCAACTCATTTTATGAGGCAGGCATTACACTGATACTGAAACTGGACAAAAACACTACAAGAAAATAAAAACTATAGGCCAATACCGGTGAACATTGATCTGAAAATCCTCAACAAAATACAAACAAACAATTCAACAGCACACATAAAGGATTATACACCATAATCAAATCAGATTTGTTCTTGAAATGCAAAGATGACTTTTAACATATGCAAGTCAATTAATATAATAGTGCATTAACAGAAAGATGGATAAAGTAGCATACTCATCTCAATAGATGCAGAAATTGCATTTGACACAATTTAACACACTTAAAAACTCTTAACAAAATAGGTACAGAAGGAATTTACCTTAACATAATAAAGGCTTTAGTTGACAAGCCCCAACTAATATCATATTCAATGTTTAAAAACTGAAAGCTCTTTCTCTAAGGTTAGGAAAAATACAAAAATGCCCACTCTTGCGACTTCTATTCAGTGCAGTACTAAAAGTCCTGGCCGGAGTGATTAGTCAAGAAAAAGAAATAAAGAAATAACCAAATTGGAGAGGAAGACATAAAACAATCTCTGTTTGCAGATAAAATTATCCCTCTTTATTTTAACTTGATATGAAATAATCATCTGATGTTATTTCAATTAATAAATAATTCCACTCAAATGTATCATCTTTGAGAAAATATATAAAAGTGTGTTAATATTTAAAACAACAGCACAAAATTGTGAAGTAAAAATGAGATGTGGGAAAAATATGTTGGATATGCTAGGGAAATAGGTCATGTTAAATCTTTTTTTTTTTTTTTTAACCCATTTACCTGCTGTGTGACAGGTACTGTGCTGGGGAGGTTCTGTGTATACCATAATGACCATTACACACACCGTTACTATTCTAAATTATCTCACAAGTTTTTCTTTCTCTGACTTTAATTTTAATTTTAAAAAATTTCTTACATATACATACTTTCTTTTATTAATATTTTTAATTGACAAATTATAATTGTAGCATTTATGGAGATTAAGTGATGTTTTGACATATGTATACAATGTGGAATGATTATATCTTGTTATTCAAGTGAGATTCACAGCTAACTTTTGCCATCTAGTGGCAGTAAAAGAATTATCATCTACGAATTCTTGATAACACATTCTCCATTTCTTAGTGTTCTATGCGTCTTAGTGTACTCTTATGAAATTTACAACTCCCTGGGAGTAAAATTGAATTGAATTGAAGTTTCAGAGTTTTCTTTTCCCTAGACCTCTCACAAAGCACTTTTTTAAGCATAAAATATTGTAAGAAAATTAAAATTGTGTTGTCATTAAATCATAATGTAATCTATTTAAGTCTGAATTTCATTTATCCCTCATATAACTGCTTAACTACAAGAATATCAAGCAAGATTTATTTTGCTTCTATTATACATTAACATAAGTATGCACTTAGACTGATACATTAATTAAATTGTCTTGAAAATGTTATATTAAAAAAAATAAAAGCTAGTTCACTTTATACATTATACGTGGTTCTATTTTAAAAACAGAATGTTAAAAAGCTTTCAAGTTTTATTTACATGAAACTTCTTGCCATGCCTTCCTTTACAACCTGTCCAATTACCTTTATTGTCTAACACATATCACATTTTTGAATTAAGACATGAATCAAGACCATTCCTTAGGCCTCACATTTGTAATGGGAAAATTCTGTGCTCCGCTGACAGAATAGAAGCCTTCAGAAACTTGGTACTGTATTCTGCCATAAGGATCTAATGCCAAGGAACATGAGGATTTTAGTCCTTACCTTGCTGTGACCAGGTTGCCTAAGTCAGTGACTAATTCCATAATAAGAAAATCACCTCTGCAGAGAAATAACTAAAGTGGAAGAGGGAGTTGTACTTGTCCCCCAAATAAATCTAGAGTGAAACCTTATTTCTAAATACGTTTTAAAACTCTCACAGTCATTTCTAAAGACTGGTACTAAAGAAATCGTGAATTACTTTTTAATAGGTAATAAGAAGTATGCTTAATTTTGTAATATTGTGACATTGGAATTGCAATTGGAATTCTGTTGTCCTTCTTACCCCAGATACATTACACGGAGTTACAGTCAGATGAAGTGCCTTGCAGGTAGCAGCCACTCAAGCAATGTTTGCTGATTATAGCCAGTTGCAAATGACAGTGTCAGGGAAGACAGCATTTGGAGAAAGCTAGAACAGGATTTTCTCCCCAACTCAAATGGGCTTGTGTAAGTAGAGCTAACAACATGAAAATAAACTAATTTTGATTTGGATAATATGAATTATTATTTTATTATAGCCAATATAATTTAAAAACAGAATATAAGAAATGAGTAAAACTGTTCTGTTTTACCATTTGGATGTCTAAAAATCATAACTAAAAACACAAACGTTTAAAGATTTCAGTAAACGTAAGCATATTTTTAAAGTTTATTTTTATTAGAGATTATGACAATGCATATTCAAACATCAATTAGGTTCTAATATCACTTAATATTTTACCAACATATAAATAGTATTCCATGTTTTATGGGTGCGATAAGATCGATTTTCTAAAATCCTTTTAGCGAGAGCTCAAATTGACACTATATGAAAAGTGATTTAATTAAGAATCTGGATAACCATTAAGCAGTTATATGCAAGAGTGACTCATAAAAGTATCACTGACAATAGCAAAAATATTGTAAACAACCTAAACATTCAACATTATATCTGTTAGTGGAATATTTTCTAACTACTTAGTGGCTTCAGTATGCCCAAGGATACTTCAAGGAGATACTAATATTTTATGGAATAGAAATCGTGTTTTGTAATGTTATTTTTTTATTTTTATTTTTAATTTTAATTTTTTTTTTAATAAAAAATGATCCGAACCCGGGGCCTTGGTGTTCTCAACACCGCACTCTCCCGAGTGAGCCACGGGCCAGCCCGTGTTTTGTAGGTTAAGTAACATACAACATAATCTCAACTCTATAAGATGAAAATGAGTCTGTAAAAACATATTTAAATATTTTTAGTGATTATAACTAAAAGATAAAATTACTGCAAAACTTTTTTTCTGTGTGTCTTTATTTTCCCAATTTTGTACAATGGACTTGTATTATCAGATTGAAACCTATGGAATTGCCCCTTTTTGTAGGCCAAAATGTGTTAATTACTAGCAACTTCCATAGGGTTCAAGCTAATGTTTTATAAACTAAATTTTTTAAGTAAAAAACTCATATCTCAATAGCAATTTTGTTTTTGATAGATGAACATAGAAGTGGTTTGGCAGAATCAGAAGCAAAGAAGTAATATGTAAGGAATATTTTATCCAAAACAGTGGAAACAGTGTATTAGGAGTTAGAGGATATATAAACTCCATTATGGACTGAATGTTTGTACCCCCCTACAATTTATATAGTTGAAACTCTGCTTCCTAGTGTGATTATATTAGAAGGTGGGCCTTTTGGGAGGTAATTAGGATTAGATGAGGTCTTGAAGGTAGAGCCCTCACGAATGGGATTAGTGCCCTTTTAAGAGTCACCAGAGAGCTTAGTGCACCCTGCACTCTGTCTATGAGGAGTAAGTAGAAGTTGACAGTGTGCAACCTGGAAGAGGACCCTCACCAGAACTCCAAAATGCTGGCACCATGCCTGTCTTGTGGGGACTGTGACATCACATTTCTGTTTTCCAAACTATCTGTATGAACGAGTCGATGCTTCATTTTACCTAGACAGCATAAAGCCAGTTAGTCTGTATTTCCTTAGCTCTATACTCAAATTAATCATCTAGTTTTGACATTCATACAAAAATATTTGTTCTATTTTCCCCTAATGATAGCATTTAAAGGCTCATTACAAACATTTAAGCTCTTTATACATGGTAAGCACCCAATACAGAACATTTTATTACAATATAAAATCATAATACTTTATTTAACTATTAAATACCCTTGAAAATGTTATATGGACTAACTTTGAAGAAAAACTTATATTCCCCTTATTGGTCATAAACAGTACATATATCGGTCATTGGATTAAATTTTACACTCATGCATAAATTACCCTTGCAGCAAATGCTGTTAATGCTCCCCCATGTCTCTTTGCCCTTACCAGTGACAAAGACTTGGTCCTCGAACAAAGTCGAGTCAGCTCCTCTGAGCTCCCTTATCAACTAGACTCAGACCTTGGGTTCTGTCTTTGGCAGAATTAGTCCATTTTTAGCAAGAGTCCTGCAGGGTCAGTTTAGCAAATATCCCCCACCCTCAATATCTGATCAAATTCATCATCCCTCACCCTCAATATCTTATCACCCAAGCCTGCCTTCAATGAGAATCCTGTCGAGTCAGTTTGGCTAGAATCTCTCCTTACCCTTGATGTTTAATTTTCCATCCTTTGACCCCCTATCCTGCTCCTTGGCTATACATTTTCACTTTTTTTTGTTGTTGTTGTATTCAGAGTTAAATCCAATCTCTCCTACTGCAAAACTCCACATTGCAGAAGCCCCACTTGGGTAAAGTCTTCCTCACCATCTTTAACAAGTGTCATGAGCAATTTTTCTTTAACACCACTTCAGTATACACCACCCAGCTTTCAACTGACAGCACCTACATTTGTTTGCCTGAGGCCTTTGTCACCAGAGCTCTTTTACTGCCACCCGGCAAACCAAGATTTAATATCTCTCAAGAGCTGTCCTAACCTATGACTAGCGGAAATTATGTATAAAGACTTCAGCTCTCCCAAGCTTGGCTTGGATCACTCCGGTGCACGTTTTGCTGTACTCCTAGTTCCTCAGAAGGATGAGCTCTAGTTATCCACTGTGGTTACTTCCTTGATAAGGAGCTTTTTACTGACTGCCTTTCCTTTCCTGTCTTACTTTCCCTGTATTCATGGAGGTTACCTCAAAATAAACTACAGCAGCTACCCTTGAATCATTGTCTCTGTCTTCTTCTCAGGTCTCCTGCATTTTATAAAAGAAAATATATTCTGTATTTTAACTTCTGAAAATGAAATGTTATTAATAAAATTATGGCTTGCGTTAAAATTTCAGAGGAACTCTCTGATGTGCTTTAATATTTCACAAAGACTGAGATAAATAACTTCCAACTCAATGCTGGTCACCTTGCTAAGTGTTTTACAGCCGTTATCTTATTCAGTTCTTTAAAACTGCTATGAAATAAGTAATATTATTACCTTTATTTGATGAAGAAGAAAGTGAAGTCTTGAGAGATCAAATAACTTTAACAAATTCACAAAACTTTGGATTCAAATTCAGGTAAGTTGGATCCCCACACTTGAAGCGCTCAATGGCTTTGCTGTGCTAACACTTCGGTTTAATCTGTGAAACCAACCTAACAGTAATGGCTTCCCCTAAGGTAGTTACCAAGCAGGACAATGCTGATTCTCCTCAGGATCCACCTCCACCACTGTCTTTGATTCTAGACTTATAACTAGACTCAAGACCCAGAAGACCCCTAATGGTGAGGTACAAAACGTGATACGTGAAGAGGTGGGTTACATTCCAAAAGAACTGCTTGAGTTTTCCAATTCATAGAAGCAGAAACCAGGGGCATATGTATGGGAATGGATATTAAGGGTGTGAGATAATGGTGAAAGAAACATAAAATTGGATCAGGCTGAATTTATTGATATGGGCCCACTATGCAGAGATTCTGCATTTAATGTTGCAGCTCTAGAAGTTAAGAAAGGTGCTACAAGTTTGTTTGGTTGGTTTGCTAAAATATGGATCAAAGATGGCCCACTGTGAGTGAGTTAGAGAGGCCTGATCTCCCTTGGTTAACTGTAGAGGAAGAAATTTCTAAGCAGCAAAACATTCAGGAAGCTGCCTGGCTACTTGAAATAGTCCGCACTGAGTTATGGCAGAAAAGGCATGTTGCAAGGTCAGAATTTGAAAGGGAAGCAGAGTATAAAGACTTAGAGAATTTGTAGCCTTGTCATGTGGTAGAGAAGCAAAGAGTATTTTCAAAAAGAAAAAGGCAATGATGTAGTCCAGCAACCATTTGCTAAGCAGATTAGTACAGAAGAAAGGGATTATCAAGACAAGGGGGAAAAAAGCCCTGAAGGCATTGCAGAAGTCTCTGGGACCAACCCTTCCATCACAATCCCAGAGGCCTAGGGAGACAGAATGTCTCAGAGAACAGGCCTGAGATGCCCTCCACAGGCTTGGCTGCCTAGGGCTTCCTTGGGAAGCTGCTTCCTACAGCAGGACCCCAGCTGCTTTGGTTACTCTGGCAGTAGCTAAATTGGTCCCAAGTGTGGCTGGACCTGCAGCTTTGGAAAAGACAAGCCAAAAGTCTTGGTGGTGTCCATACCCATGTGGTGTTAGGTCTGTAGGCTTGCAGAATGCCAGAGCTGAGGAGGCTTGGGAGCCTCCACCCTGATTTCAAAAGATGAATGGGAAAACCTGGGTGCCCAGGAAGAGATCTGTTGCAGGGGTGGAGTGACTACATACAGCATTCACTATAGCAATGCTGAGTGGAAACGTAGGGTCAGAGTTGCAGCAGAGAAACCCCATCAGCGTCATGTCTAGTGGAGCTGTGAGAGTGAGACCACCACAGAGACCCCAGATCTGTGAAGCTACCAGTGTGCAACACCAGTCTGGGAGAGCTAAATCATAGCCTCAGACCAGGAAAGCCATAGGAGCTGAGCTGCTTGAGGACTTAGGGACCCAACTCCCACACCAATGTGCAGAGGACATTGAACATGCAGTCAAGTTACATGACATGCCAGCTTTGAGATTTGATACCTGCCCTGCAGCATTTTGGACTTGCTTGGGACTTGTTACCTGTTGCTTTTGGCCTATTTCTCCCTTTTTGAATGGGAATATGTACCCCATGCTTGTCCCAATATTGTATTTTGGAGGTAGATGACTCGTTTTGATTTCACAGATGGGACTTTGAGACTTTGGACTTTTGAGCTGAAACAAGTTAAAGGTATGGGGATGAAATGAATGTATTTGTATGTGAAAAGGACATGAGTTTCGTGGGGGGGGGCCATGGGTGGAATGCACTGGATTGAGTGTCCCCTCCACCCCAATGTCACTGAAGCTTAATCCCCACTGTAACTGTTGAGGATGGGAAATCCTATTATGGTAATTGAAAGGTGGGGCCTTGAAGAAGCAATTAGATTGTAGGACCATGCTTTAGTGAATGAATGGATTAATAATGGTGGTCATGGGTGTGGTTCGGAGAGCTTTAAAAGGAGAGCACACAAGAGTCTCTCTCTCTCTCTCTCTGCTCCACCATCTTCTGCCATGTGAGACTCCTGCATTGCTGTAAAGCCTCCACCAAACAGGACCCTCACCAGATGTGTTCCCACAACTTTGCACTTCTCAGGGTCCAAAACTGTAAGCAATAAATTTTCATTTTCTTACAAGTTATATAGTTCCAGGTATTTTGTTATAAGCAACAGAAATGGACTGATACATCAATCTACTTATTCCCAATGGGGGGAAATATGTTTCTTGATATCTTATCCTGGAATTACTCAACCTGGGAACCCTCTCCTGTGCCTCACAGTACTCTCCCTTCCTACAGATTTTACTTATCGTTCTCTTGAAACCTTCCCGGGACTCACCATACCACCAGTACCAAGGTTTCCAAGCACACTAGGATACTCTTTTCATCTATGTATGTTCCTATAATTATGTAACTCCTTGTTTATGAATGGTTTACTAAGCTTTCTGTCCCCATATTTCATTGCAATCATAAATTCTTTGAGGTCAGGGAGTTCCTAATTTTTGGCTACTCTAGTCCTCATGTTCAGTAAGGATCACTGCTAAGCAAAAAATCTCTGAACTCTTCATTGTAACCAGGGTGCTTTACATTCAACTTAAGACCAGGTACAGCATAAAACAGAAAAGTACATGCATTCTTTCTTTTCCCACCAAATCTGTCTATAAAAGTTTCTGAAGGGTAAGTAGAAAGTAGAATTTAATAAGGGGTGTGTGTGTGTAAACTTTGAGTAAAACTTTGACGATGTCCGTCTTCTACTAGAGGAAACTGTAGTGCTAGGCAACACTGTCTCTCATCTTACTCTCTTGTCTTTGCCCAGAAATTTCTCGACCTATCTTCCCTTTTTTCCCTTTGGCCATGTTCTTCTCTTCTTCCCCATTCTTGTGCTCCCATTGTGAGCTGTCCATTACTTTTTTTTCAGAGAAATTTAGCTTTCTCTTGGTTTCTACAATTCATGTTCTTATCCATGACTCCAATGGGAAAAGAAAAAAATTATTTATTTATAATCTACTCTTGAATCATTTTCTCATTGTCTTCTGGGAACCCATGCACTATGACACTACTGATGTTCAGATATTAGAAAAGGCCTTGTGTGTTTTAGCTGTAGAGTCTATAGCAGAATTACAGCTAAGCAATATGGGTAATGGTAGGTTCATCAGGATTATTCTTTAAGGAAAACATAAAATTATGACATCACACATAGGTATAAAATTGGAAGGTGTGTATGCGTGTGAAGGAACTTGAAGCTGAAATGTCATTGGCTTTCTGGCAAATCTGGTTCTGAGAATCCTGTACTGTAACAGAATATTTTCTTTGGAAGACTTGCCTAGATTTGAGGTTCTGTTTTCTTATTGTCAGCTTTTTAAACTTAACTATTTGAGTTTCAGTTGTTCAGGTAATTTAATGAGAATATATTTGTGAAAATACCTGACAAGAGAAGGTCAATTGATGCTAGTTGTGCTTAAATAAAATAAATTTATTACTTTTTATATTTGTAAACAAAATATAAGTATATTTTAAATATAAATATATTCATATCAGAGGAAATGTTAATACATGGTAATTTTGAGAGTTTTTATATATATATTTTGTAATTTTTCTATTAAAAATCATTTTTCAAATTCAGTGTCGTCATAACAGGAATGATGGACAGAATGAGTTATACTACATGGACTAAAAGAAAGTAAAAAATTAAAACAAAATTATTGTTATGACATTCAAATATAATCTTTCTTACTTAAATCTGTGTTCTTTGAAAGAATATTCCAAAGCTTCCTTTTTTAGCACAACTCAAAACTGCTCATATCTGCCATTATTTTCCTTACAAAATAAAATATGAAAGTTTCATAAAGTTTGCTTTTATATACAGCAAAATCATTATAAATAATTCAAAGAAAAAATATTAAATTAAATTTATATCTCAAGATTGTTTTAAATGAAATGTAAAATGGAGATGATTTTTTTTACAATAGATTCTGTGCCAAATTAAATCTTACACAAGAAGCCAAATATACTCATATAAGAAATTGCCTCATTTAAATAGAAGACCAAAGCCCCATCTACTTAGCTTCTTCAAAAAACCCTGGCACTCACTGTAACCGAACTTGCCACTGGGTGAGCATTGCGTTTGACAGCTTTGAGAGCACTATATGCTTGGAAACATTAAAAACTTTCTCCTTTGACTTACTTTAGTATATCCAATACCCAACTTAGTCAGTCATTTGAATTAAGGCATTGAAAGGACTGATGGCATATCCCTTGGAAATTTAGGGATTTTGGAGAGACTTCTGATTGGGACCTGTCTACACTCATATTTGGGTCTTAGCTGGAGTTAAGTTCACAACACTCTTTGGTTCATAAGAAACAATAATCATTGGTCTGTACTAGGCACTTTTATTATTTTACATCATTTTATTTCCACCCATTGCTTATAATGATTTTATATCATACCATTCCCCGAAAAGTAAGAGGTAAGGAAACAACTATTTTCTATCACATTATAAATATTTTTCATCATATTGTTTTTAAGAGTTGTTTTTCTTAGTGAATTCGATTTTTCATGCCACATATATACTAAGTTCTCATATCTACTGCTGGCCCAAGGCTCAGCATTGTAATAGTTGTACTTCTGGGGACTTAGACCCTCAGTGATATCCTGTCTAGGACTCAGCTTTCTGCTGTTTTTTCCCCTAACTATTTTTTTAAGAGGTTGCTTGGAGACAGCAGTGGCTCAAAGAGCATGTCTTGCTCCAAAGAAGAGGTTCCCTCAGAAATTCTAATCAACAGTAATGCCAGAAGGGAGAAAACTAATGTCTTTTTAAAAATCCCCATGAATCATTTTGCCCCACAGTTCTCCATCAGTGAATCAATGATTTACTTTACGCCTTAAAAGGTTTTCTTAACTTCACAGAATAGTGAATACCATGGTAGAACAAAGAAGTAAATATTCAACTCTGATTTTCAAATTAGATTTCTGAAAATACTAGATTTGAATGCAAGGCCTTTCTTTTTTCTTTTCTTTTTTTTAAAGATAAAAGTATTTTACCTATTAAGACTTGGATGCATGTCAAGAATTAGACCTGGAAACAATAAGGTTCATACTATGAAGTCTTAGGGGAAGAGATACAGAATGTGATATAAGAGAAGTCTCAGCACTTGCAAACATATGCAAGGGACTTAGACTGACCTGCTGCTAATCTTTGCTGTCATTGCCAATAATCACAGCAGGCAATGAGGGGTCAAAAAGCTACCCCCATGGAGACATGCCATTGCCATTCTCCCTAGCATATAAACATTACCCTAAGGGGCACAGGTCATTGAAGTTCAGGATTTGTTTTTAAACTTGCCTTGGATCACATCACAATGGTTTGGGTAAGTAAATGGGCAGAATCACTGAGCAGTTTCAGTCTTGACTATCATGCTTGGTGATATCCAAAGCTGTTTTGGCCTCAGTAGAAGCATATGGATTTCTATCATTCAGATTGAAACAAATTTGCACAGGTCCATATGATTGTGTATATGCGATGAGGTTCCATGTTCAGGATCTACTATTGAGGGCTTCAGGAACAGAATAGTTGAGGACCAACCATGTCCACATGAGTTTTTCTGTTTTCATAACACATAATGGCCTTGACAAATGCAGCAGTGGGTCAGATTGTCAAGTGCAGCTCCCATTTGACTAAGGCAGACCAAATGATCGTGTAACTGTGCTACAGTGTTAGAGCTATGGGGAAAAAGGACCATGAATTAGTCTCTCTTCCCTGAATCTTCTGGAATCTGAGGTGTTCTGTATCTGTGTGCCTGGGTTGCTGCTCTCCCTCCACTGCTGAAAAATCCAGGTGTTCAATGGCTGTAACTTCACTTTTTCTCCAGTCATACCGTAGTCACATCAAGATCTTCATCTGGAATGGTCAGGCACATGTAGGACAAGGGCATTTTTACTAAATTTATAGAAACACATTATATTTTCCACCTTGGCTTGCATGGACCACTACAAGGAGACTCAATCACCAGGCTACTCAATCAAGTGGTCATACTTGACTTGTAACAGTAATCTAAATTGCTCAGGGCCAGCCCGTGGCTCACTTGGGAGAGTGTAGTGCTGATAACACCAAGGCCACGGGTTCGGATCCCTATATAGGGATGGCTGGTTAGCTCACTTGGTAGAGCATGGTGCTGACAACAACAAGTCAAGGGTTAAAATCTCCTTACTGGTCATCTTAGAAAAATATAAATAAAATAATCTAAATAGCTCAACTAGAATTAAATTTGTGTCCTCGAACCCGCTTTTGGCCCAGCTGCCACCCAGAAGTGTACCAACCCTAAGAGGTAGATAGCAAGGGAAAGAAGGAGGCATCAAACACAAGTACAGTCAGGGCAGAATCCTCAGTTCGTAAACTAGGTCTATATATCTGTCCACCCCATCTGTCCTAAATACTACTCAGGAAATGGCTAAGAGGAGATGATCCTTTTCAGAAGATGACTGCATTTCATAAATGTCTTACTAAATGTTTGAACCAGGAGAAGAAGAGGAAGGTATAGTCAGAAATTGAGTTGAACTTTAAGAAGGATGTTCCTGCACCTGGCAATACCGGATGCCTATGTATGTTGGGAATATGGAATGTCTGTGACATCCTTGACTAATGGCCCATGGTCAAGTGGCTTTGTGATAAAAGGCACACTATTTTCTGGCTGCAAATGGCCCAGAAACGTAAAAACATGAAACATATTAGTTTCAAGGACTGCAATAGTATGGCTGAAGCTGGCCAATTGGACTGGAAGAGCAACAGGGTAACTTGATCTTGTGTTAACAGCCATGAGTGAGGCACCATCGATAATCCTGAGAGGTCAAAAGTCCAACTTGGCCCATCCATCAAGAGTAGGTGGAGTCAATGCCGTGTTGTGTAGCCTCCCTCACGGTTGGACAGACCAACTTTCATCAGGACTCATAAGTCTGATAACCAATAGTAGCCTTTACATCAGAAACAGGAAGTCTTTATTTTGTGCCCAGTCTCTAATATTGCATGAATTGCAGGTCTGATTCACTGCTGGATCTAGTTGGCAGGGGTGGTAATCTGAGAAGTGCAGTCTTGATCAGGAGCTGTATTTCAGTGGGTCTTATAAGAGAACAGATTATTACCATGGGCATTTGCATGAGCGACTCCAACTGCTTGATGGGCAACTATGGTTTATTGCCACAGTTTACTAATTTTCCATCTGTGTTTTTTTCCAAGTGGCAGAGCAGATGGAGTATACTATTGTTAGCAACATTCTAACAGTCAGTCAAAATCTACTATATCTGGTCCATGTAGGTATTATCTAGGACAAGAGCAGCAGCTTTCAATTCAGTCCACCATGTTGGTCGACACTGCATTTGGTCCTCCAGAGTTACTGCTGGGGCAAGACTGCTGCTGCTGCCCTGTGGGTGCATGGACACTGTCAGCTTCTAACTTAGGTGAATCATCAGGGAATCAGGTCCAGGCCTTTGGGGGAACCTCTATGAAACAAGAACTCTGTCAAGCCAGCAGCTTTTCTTCAGGCAGCAGAATAAGAGAATTTCCCCTAAAAGGGCAGCTGCTACACTTCCTGTCAAACCAAGATGACACTAGGGCCAGGTCAGCTGTATCATTTGCATTTGATTAGTAAGGCTTGCTAGGCCCTTTCCTTGTTAGTCATGGAGTCTTACTTCACCCACCCTAAAATGGGGACATCAGTTAGGTCTGGAGGCTCAAAACCTCCAACTTTTAGGTGCTCAGTTTCAGCAGGACAAAACTCCCTCCCTTTTAGAAGGAATTTACTTGCTTCAGGCAGGTGGCGCCTTTGTATTGGGAAATTGCCTCTGTTAGTGTTCAGGCAACTGCTGTCATCACTAAAACTGTGATTTTTTCTTTTTTTCTCCTGGATTCTATACTGTTTTTGCTAGGCCACACATGGGAAGAAACAGGGGTCTCTTCTCTCCGTGGGGTAGTACCTGAATGGAAAAATTAACTTTAGACTTTAGGAGCATTTATAGTACAAGTATATAACACATCAATTCCAATTATACATCCAACAGTGGAAACTTCAACAGCAGTATACTGAATGATCCCAAAGTTTTCAGTCACAAGGTCGTTTTAATTTCCCTTCTCCACTGCAATTTGCCCAAATCCTATCAGTCGAATTGAAGTGTGTTTTTCCACCTCAGGCACACAGATCAAAGGGTTTAACTCATATTTGTCAGGGGCTATAAGCATGGCCACAAGGAGATCATGCTGTTCTCTGACTGGAAGCATGCCAAGTGCAGGGGTTGGGGAGGCTAGTCCACAGGGGACTGAGAGCAGAAGGGGGTCAGTGGGGCAGATATTTTCTCTCCCTCGGGCCCTAGCTGCAGGATTAGCATTTCCTACTCTCTCATGCATCTCCAGACTCTAGTACGGGGAAGCTTTTCTGCCATCCCTTCCCATACCCCACCTCCCCACTATGGTTCCTCCCCGCAGGTCTTGGCTCTTTCGCCACCTCTGTGCTTAGCAGCCCCCCTCTGAGTGACTTGGGTGTGTATACTCAACAGAGCTATAAAAGTTTGCAAAGTTCCCTCGCATACTCAGCCTTTCTTCTAAAGCAGAAGAGGTCAGTAGAAAGGGGAGACAGGGAGGGACAAGAGCACGTGGAAAGGGAGAACAGCTACTCCAGTCCATTACACTTTGCATTTGCTTTCAGTTTCAAGGGACCACAGGTCCCTTGGTCTCGTGGGCTCGACAATCTTTTAGTATACATTTAAAGTTCTGTATCCTCTTTGCTGACACCATTTACTTCAACTACAAAATCCCCCTACTGCCCTGTTGTGATAACTTTCCTTCTGCCAGGAGAAGCGTGAGCCATTTGTTTCAGTCCTATCTGTTGCTGCTCAGACTCATTCACACAAAGGAGAGTGGAGGACATTACTCTTCCGTTTCACCCACTTCTTTGGTAAAAGCATTTATTAACACTAGGGAGTCTTCTCATAGCCCCAAACCTAGTCCAGGCAGGCCCTTGTCTTTCCACTTCCAGAAAGTTATATCTGTGCCAGAATTTCATACTTATCAAAATGGTCAGTCTGGGGTATAACCTTACTTACAAGCTAAAAGTTAGGTTAGCTGGTTATTGTTTCATGGATGCTGGCGGAAGACACAAGACTCCAGGGTCAAAGGCAAAGACTTTATTAGGCATAACATAGCGAGAAGCATATGCATCTTATTTGCAAAGATTCATCTTGTTACCCTCACCTCCACCCAAGCCCCAAGTCCCCACTGGGGTGATGTGGAGGGGCCTCGTAGATACTGTGCATTCAATGGATTTTAATTGCAGCTGAGGAACACTGAGCTTGAGGAATTCACTGCTCTTATAGGAAGCAGTAGGCAGCCTGTTCTTTGGGTAAAGGTAAATAGGTTGCCTCATTACTCAAAGTTGCTGGATGCAAACACAACCCTGAAAAAGGCATAGATAAAGAGTGGTCAAAGCCTTATATTCTTGGCATACCTGGCAAGAACTACAGGAAGTGCAGGGCCCATAGAAGGTCAGCTCTTACAATGAAACTTATTTATTAATAAGTAATGAGTACATTTTAACCTTAAAAGCCTCAGAAGATATTACAGATGAAAATAGTAATAGTTTGAGTACATAAACATTTAATGTTTTTATATGTTCCAACCAGCTGAATTTACTTGAATATAATCACAAAATATATGGGATAAAGATTTTAATAATGTTAATTTATTTGGATCTAATTCAAATTGGTAATGATAAGCCCCTAATATCATAATAGATAAACGAGTAAAAGGTATAAATGGGTAGTTTAAAAAAGAGGACTTCTAATGGCTAGAAATAATTGAAAATATTTCAATGTTAATTTCAACCATGCAAAAGTTAATGATTTTTGTTTATAAAACTAATTTTTTTTTGATGAAAATGCCCAGTGTTGGAGAGAGTTCTGAGAAAACACTCTCACACAGTGCTTTTCAGTAAAACCTTTCTGGAACTTGTCAATGGTTATCAAAAGCCTTATAATGATCACATTTTTAGTAATTAATTTCTAGTAATATACCCTGACATCTTATTACAGAGTAAATATTAAATGTACTATATACCTTTTTGGTAACACTCTCAAATTCTGTTTGGAAAATAACCAAAAATAAAGAAATGCATGGCTCCCAAAGAAATGTGAAAACAAGATAAAGATTTATTGTCAAAGATACTTATTCAGAAATTATACATAAAGAAAAAAATTTTCTTAATGATTTAAATTATTACCAGTAGGAAAATTAATTTTAAAATAAAGGATTATAAAGGAATAGAATATTTCTGTCATCAAGAAAACACTTTTAGAAAATAATGTACATAATGAATAGGAAAAAGCGGTATATAATATGATCTTTGTGTATACAATATCATCTTTGGTTTTTAAGAAAAATGTACCTAGATAAAAACAACACAAGAGCTATGATCAAATGTTAAAAGTTACTGCCTCTGCACAGTGGGAATTTACAGAGGTTTCTTTCGTTACCTTATGCTTTCCAGATAGTCCAACAACATGATGTGATATAAGATGATATATGTATTAATATGATCAATAGCACAATGTGATATAACAACATGATAGCTAATATTTGATGTTATAATTATTTTTCTAAATTTTTAATAAAATTGTTTTAAAATTATTAATTTAAAAATCATATTAATTCTTATTTAAAAAGCACTCTTTAAATGTTAAAATAATTTTAAAAAATATATTAGAATGTTACCCAATTCCAAAAAATTTTATACTTAATTCTATTTTGATAGACATTGAAAAAATTGAAAAGTAATAGTTGAAATATGCTTCCAAGGTCATGACAACTAAATTTAGTGTCCTTTCCTTGATGGGATTCTGGAACAGAAAAATAACATTATGTAGAAATAAAGAAAATCTGAATGAAGTGTGGACTTTCATTTATGACAATGCATCAATATTGTTCTATTAGTTGTGACTAACATGCCATACTAACATAAGATGTTAAAAACAGAGAAAATTGAGTATGGAGTATTTGGGAACTCTTGGCACTATTTTTACAACTTTTTTTTGTCAATTTACAACTATTATAAAATAAATAATTTCATTAAAAAAATATTTCCAAGGTGTATTGTACACTTTGTGATGCTATAACAGAATACAATAGACTGGGTAATTTACAAAGAACAGGAATTTATTCTTTCACAGTCTGGAGGCTGGGAAGTCCAAGATCAAGACACCAGCATCTGAGGAGGGCCTTCTTGCTGTTTCTGACATGAGCGAAGGTGGAAGGGCAAGGGAGCAACTCTGTGTCCTCACATGGAAGAACAGCAGAAAGAGAGAATTCACTCCTCCAAGCCTCTTTTCAGAGCAGTGTTAATCCATTATTAAGAGCCCTCATGACCTCAACACCTTCCATTAGGCCCCACCTCACAACAGTGTTGTTTTGGGGATTTAGTTTCCAACACTTGGGGACACAGTCAGACCACAGCACAAGGAATTTTTCAACATTCATAAAAATTTTCAATGGATTATTTAACTTTGAAAAAAGTAATGCATGCATGTGGTGTATATACAAATAAGATGTTTTTACTTACAAATTACTCTGTCGTCTATGTACGTGAAAGACCAATTTTATGTTAATTTATGTGTACCTAGCTGAATTACACAAAGGCTCTGGAGAATATTGATGCTTTGAATATGCTAAAAGCATAACTTGGCAAGCAGTCCTTCGCCTGATCTCAAAGTTTGATGTGTTGAGGACTTGCAGGCTCTGTACAATCACATGCACTTGTTGAGAACTTGGATGCCTGCCTGTGACTACTCACTTCTGAAGGATAGTATTGGCTAGTGTGGAAAGATGAGGAAAACAAATGAAGAAGATGGCTAACTACATGGAATAAACAGCAGAGACAAAAGTGATCTGATCTCAGACTAGATATTGTGGCCATCTTTAGATGTATCATTTGATGACTACAGAGATCATGTCTATGGAAGCTATTAATGTTAGGTCTAATTGAAATAAGGTAGTAACCACTAAGGAAGACTGAATGTGAACACAGAGATGCCATTACACATAGAGGGAACATGTACAAGAAACGGTTAGTTCCTCCTCCAAAGCTAGTGATCAGTTATCAGCCCCATGAAGATTCAGCTATTGAGGGCCACACTACCACTACAATAAAGATTGTTGTTTAACAGCTCTCCTGAGCATTCATAGGAGACTGTGTCAAACAACCAAGATTTGGAAGTTGAACTCAAGCTTATTCAGCAGTGTGGACTGCATTAAAATTTGATTCTATCTAATATCACTATGATATATTAAAAGTCTCATTTGACTCTGTCCTTTTTCTTGAACTTCTGTGTTTTTGTTTTTTGTGGGTTTTTTTTTTCTGTATGTATTCTCTTTAATTGAAAGAATTCTTAATAAATTTTGAGTACATAAAATACACTAATTTTAAATGTACAATGTTTTTACAATATGTTTATATCAGTTTAATATCAGTAAAACTACCAACCACATCAAGACATAAAACATTTATTTTACATATGAACACCATGTTATTTACCACATGAAAGTCTCTTAAATGTTACATTCTGTATTGTGTTTTGTAAATATAAAATAACTTGTTATACACTTGGATTCTGTCTAATAAAAATGTTGCTCTCTACTTCTATGACTTATAATCTCCATTAGATTCATATTATCTTTCAATTCTATTTTTCCATGAACTTTCTGAAGTACCCTAGTGTCTTTAAACCCTTTTATCCTTTGTTTTATACAAATGTATTACAGATTAGAGACTGATTTTTGATCCAATTTGAATCTTTTTAGTAAGAATAGAATATTTAACTAGTATGTGTGTGATGACTCATCTGTACCTCTGTCAATCTATTTTATGTAAATTTTAATGTTTCCTTGAAGTTTTTCTTTTGCTATGTTTTGTTTTTTTACAACTTCCTCTCCAATCCAAAATATTGTACTATATATGTTTTATTTTTGTCTGTAACACTTATCTCAATATCAAATTTATTTATGAACTACTATACGATGCAATAACTATTGTTTTTCCTCATGCAAAATGTACATAAAACAAGATTATATCCACCTCATCCCAACTCCCCTGCCAACCAGTGATTTGGAAGATTTCTTTTTACACTGTCAGTATTTATATTACAGAAAAACTTCCTAATTTTTTCCTCTTCATAAAGTACATAAAATAAATTTATTTTTTATAAAGTAAAACTACTGTTTTCAATTTTGTCAGATTAAGATTTAGAATGCCTTTATTTGTCCTCTCCACAGTGACAAAGCACTTTTATTTTACTTAGGTTTAGTTTAAGAATACACATATCTTCATCTACCTTACTATATGATAAAAATAAAACAGTACTTATTTGCCCAGTATATTGAATATTTCAGAGTTTAAAACTATGTAAACTGAAATTTTAGACCCAGCTTACACATTTGTTTTTGTATTTATTTTTATTACCCTGTATATATAACGATTTAAACTTAATGCTCCTTATCTAGTTCTAAAGCTTGCCATTAATTCTTTCATATAACTGCCTCCCTACTCCTGAGTTAGTTTAGTTCGTGTTCAATGTTGGCTGCACTAAATCGTTCAGCACATTTTTTAGGGAAGGTTCTTGATTGACATACTTTCTTAATCCCTGCATATTTGAGAATGTGTTTCAGTTGCCTTTGTACAGAAATGATAACGTGGCAGAGTATATAATTCTTGGTTCAAAATTATTTTCCCTTAAAACTCTGTAGATATTGTTCCATTGTCTTCTGACATTTAGAATGCAAGAGAAGTATCTGAGGTCAGCCTGTTTTTTTTCCTCTTTATAGGTGACTTGCTTTCGCTATCTGGATCTTTGTAGAATTTTTTCTTTACCCTTTGATGGAGTCTGGATGTGTTGTCCCCCCAAAACTCATGTGGAAATTTGATCCCCAATGTGGCAGTGTTGGAAACTGATTGAGTCATGGGGGTGGATCCCTCATGAATGTATTAATGTTCTCCCTGGGAGAGCGGGGAGTAATGAGTGAGTCTCACTCTATTAGTTCCCATGAGAGCTTATTGTTTATAGTACCCTGGCACTTCCCCTCTCTCTCTCTTGCTTCCGCTTTCCATGTGATCTGCTTGTGCCCACTGGCTGCCTGCCACTTTCCACCATGAGTAGAAGCAGCCTTAGGGCCGTGCCAGATGCAGCTGTCCCAGAATCGTAAGCCAAATAAACCTCTCTTCTTTATAAATTACCCAGTCTCAGGTAATTCTGTTATAGCAACACAAAACGGACTAAAGCATCTTTGAAATTTAAAAACATTTAAAAACCAGAATATGCATAGGCGTTGCTTTCTTTTCATCAAATTTTGAAGGTAACCTGTGTGTTTTTTCCCTTTGTAGATCTAGTTTGCTCTTCAATTTCAGATAATTTTCTTCAATTAGTTCCTTAATTATTGTTCCAGCTACATTTACCTTGACCTCTGTTTCAGGTATTTCTATTATGCATGTTCTCTCTTTCTCTCTTCTTTTCTTATCTTGATTTCTTTTCCCTTTTTCTCAGCATTCAGTGAGAGTTTCTCTTGTTTTGCATTTACTTTAGTAATTCAATTTGTAGACAATCCAACTCATATCTCAATTAACTCGCTCAACTCTCTGATACTTTTCAAGCTCTCTAACTTTCCCTTCTTTATCACTGCCTATAGGTTGTTAAACCGCTGTACTATATGATTCTTAAACCTTTCTATAGCTTCTGTTTTCACAGCTGTATCCATTTCAGGAGGAAGCATTTTCTCGATCACTTATCTCTGTTCCTTTCTTCTGAACTGCAGTATTATGACCTCTTCAATAGCTCTTCTTAGCAATGGGGACCAAAGGCAAAAATTAAGCTATATTCCCCTATCCCTTGGCTTAAGTATTTGCTTTATAAATCAAAGAATCACAATACATAGTACACATTATCTCTAGAATCATAACACATATAATCTCCAGTATCATCATACACATCATCCCCAGTACCATAATATACATCAACCCCCAGAATCTGTAATGTGTTCTTAGCCCACTCTGTGATAGTTCTGTAGAATTACTATTGCAGAATCATCATTCACCTGCAATATTTGGAACATAACTTGGCCTTTTTCTGCTTTACAGAAAAAAGTTGGTTGAATGTTGCATCATATATGGTAGTATGTTTTGCTGGTTTGAAAGAGACTTGAAGGACTCTGTAGTTGAGCATCATGTTCTGTTTTGAAATAGTCTCAGAAAAGGGTGTTCAGCTCTGCCTTTTCTCTGCTGCTCTCTGGTTCTGTGTCTTCTGAATTCTAGCCACATTGATCTCTCCAGTTCTCAACCATCTCGTCTCTAACTCTGACAGATCACCAGGCTTTGTTCGGGTTCCACCTCTCTGCACTGTGGACTGAAATTCCACACAGTGAGCCATGGCAATCACAGAGCCGACCTTGTTTGTTCCCCTTCCCTCGGGCATCTCCATCCTGTGCCGCCTGTCGTCAGTGGGTCAGGCAACAATTGTATCACGTACTTGGTTTCATTCTTTTAGCTTTTTAAAGCCAGGTATGTAAAACCATTCCTGACCACTCCTTCATGAACAGAAGTGACTTGAGAATGGACATCTTTTAACTACTCTAATTAGTCTAACATAAGTGAGGATTATAAATACAGGAGAGACTATACATGTTGGAAGTCTTGATCATGTAGAAATTATATTGGTAAAAGAAGAAAGGGATATGAAGGCTATTTCCTTTATGTTTTATTGCAAGGGTTGAACATCAATTAATATGTCACATAATGAAGGTATAAAGGTAACCACTAAGAAATCAACATAATTAATTAAAATTGGAGGGTACAGAGGTGAGAGGGGAAGGGAAAGTAAAATATATCAGTTTTCTAGAAATTTTTATAGCATTAGTTTAGTTGCACTCAATTTCTAATAATTTGTAGTGCTTTTCTTTTCTGATTTTTGTTTTTGCTTTACCCCCCCCCTCATATAACATTGGTGAAGGATCAAAGAGTATGAGGAGAAGCTGTGATGAACACAAATTTTGTGCTCTCCCTTCCAAAAAAAATCAAAGCCCACTATTCTTCATGTCTGCCTATTCTGGCTATTTATCTATGATAAATAAACAACCAAATAGACCAACAGACAGATAAAAAGTAACTTTATTGATTTACGTAGATTATAAGCAGTAAAATAAATAATAAAACATGCCATTAGGGAATAATAAAGCACTATTAAGTTTCTGACGATGAATCATCACATCCTCATGAAATGATCTGTGGTTTATGGAGGTTAATTTTAGTTAGTTGTATAGTCTTGAATAGTATTTTGGTGTTTTGTTTTTGCTTTTGTTTTTATTTCAATCTCTAACACAATACTTCTTTAAGGTGACCTTAAATGGGCCTGTACACCTCCAATAGTGGGAGGATAATAGCCCATGGGTCCATGTCTTATTCTGAAACCTACAGCTAAGTTATGTGCCTAGAATACATGGCCCATGGACAGCCCCAGCTAATGACCGAAGACAGCAGGATCCTAAGAGAGGCGCATTCCTGGGATACAAGGGACTCCTTGGACCAGCGACATGCCTCAGGGACTCCCTCAACGCCTTGCTGAACTTTCCTTCCACTGCACTGCATTTTACTTTATGATTCAGTGAAAGACTTTTTCTTTCAATTTATGATTTTAGTCAATTAATATTTACTGATATTATGGACATATTTGGTTTGGGTTTTGACATCATATTCTATGTAATGATTTTTGTTTTTCTGTTTTCCTTCTCAATTTTTTATTGCATAATCCCTGAGTATATGTGTGTGTGCTTTGATAAATGAAAAGTTTATATATTCATTTTAGTAGCTTATATATTTTATAAGTTTATATATTCATTTTAGTAGCTTATATAGTTTATATATTCATTTTATAGCTGCAAGCTGTAATACACTTAGTTTTCTATTTATTTCTATACTATTGACTGAGTCCCTGCTACGAACAATGATGAAACTGATATATTTTACTTTCCCTTCCCCTCTCACCTCTGTACCCTCCAATTTTAATTAATTATGTTGATTTCTTGGTGGTTACCTTTATACCTTCATTATGTGACATATTAATTGATGTTTAACCCTTGCAATAAAACATAAAGGAAATAGCCTTCATATCCCTTTCTTCTTTTTCCAGTATAATTTCTACATGATCAAGACTTCCAACATGTATAGTCTCTCCTGTATTTATAATCCTCACTTATGTTAGACTAATTAGAGTAGTTAAAAGATGTCCATTCTCAAGTCACTTCTGTTCATGAAGGAGTGGTCAGGAATGGTTTTACATACCTGGCTTTAAAAAGCTAAAAGAATGAAACCAAGTACGTGATACAATTGTTGCCTGACCTACTGACGACAGGCAGCACAGGATGGAGATGCCCGAGGGAAGGGGAACAAACAAGGTCAGCTCTGTGATTGCCATGGCTCACTGCGTGGAATTTCAGTCCACGGTGCAGAGAGGTGGAACCCGAACAAAGCCTGGTGATCTGTCGGAGTTAGAGACGAGATGGTTGAGAACTGGAGAGATCAATGTGGCTAGAATTCAGAAGACACAGAACCAGAGAGCAGCAGAGAAAAGGCAGAGCTGAACACCCTTTTCTGAGACTATTTCAAAACAGAACATGATGCTCAACTACAGAGTCCTTCAAGCTCATTAAACTATTGCACGATTTTATTAGAATGTAGTGTAATGATATGTTTGAATTGCAAGAGAATTTGAATCAGACTTAAAATTTAATTTTCTTCCTCTTCTTTATACAACATCATATTGAAGGGCTCTTACAGGACGGCTACAACCACGGAAAGAGGTTGTCTTTTCTGGGAGGATAGACAGTGCAGTCCTCAGATAGGAGGGTAGAAGGAATGGGATTAGGGACAGGAGTGAAGCCATCTTAAGGGTGACTTGAAACTGTCTGTCTGATCATTAACTTTAAAAATAATAGCCTGGTCAGATGAGGATCATGAGACTTAGCCCCTTCCTCAAAGAATGAGGAACTTCTAAAAAGGGGCTCATTAATCATCCATAGGCCTCCAGGATATGAGGGCTCATTGTGTAGCTGATCAATGCAAATGATAAATTGCTTCATAGAAATATTATTTTTCTATATGGTTGAGTAAAACTTAAAGGACTATAAAAGCTTCCATGTGACAAATAGAGGGTCTTATCCTCAACTCAGTGGAGAGACCTCTGCCTTGTCTGTGAAGTAGCTCTCTTTTAATAAACTTTTGTTTACTTTCACTATTTGGCTTGCTCTTGAATTCTTTCTCGTGCAAAACCAAGGACACTTTTGGTGAAGCGCTTGAGCACCTCCCTCTTCAGGGGTCTTGCTCTGTCCAGCAACAGTCCTGACAGGTAAGAATAGAAAGAGGAAGTAGAGTTTAAGCATATGATGGCCAGGCATGGCTGTGTGGTGTTAGAAGCGATTTCATCGGTATTAGCAGCCTTCTGTTCTGGAGCAGAAGATTGTTTGAGGTTTGATCATGTAAGGAAGTTTGTTCAAAGCTATGAAGCTAATGAAAATCTGCTTGAGTATCATAACTTCACTAGCTGTACACAGTTGGACATTTTCATTTTGACAGAAGAAAGGACTTCAACAAAAGAAGGGTCTAGGTAGATGCCAACCATACAGACCTCTCTTACCAAGTATGCATGAGATCATTTTTTAAAAAAATGAATGCTTGAGATCTTAGACATACGTATGAGTCCGTTTTGTGTTGCAATAACAGAACTACCTGAGACTGGGTAATTTATAAAGAACAGAGGTTTATTTGGCTCACGGTTCTGGGACAGCTGCATCTGGCACAGGCTTCGGGCTGCTTCTACTCATGGTGGAAGGTGGCAGCAGCCAGCTGCAAGAACAAGCAGATCACATGGTGAGAGGAAGCAAGAGAGAGAGAGGAGGTGCCAGGGTCTTTTTAAACAACCAGTTCTTGCGGGAACTAATAGAGCGAGAACTCACTCATTAATCCGCCCTCCCCCAGGGAGAGCATTAATCCATTCATGAGGGACCCATCCCCATGACTCAATCAGTTTCCAACAGTGCCACATTGGAGATCAAATTTCCACATGAGTTTCGGGGGGACAACACATTCAAACTCCATCAACATATTTAGTTACTTTTGCACATTTCTCCAGTTCCAAGATTTTTGCAGTGTTGTAATTGATTAGATAAAGATGTACTCAGAACAGTTCAAAGCCATTCACATAATAATGAATAAATCTTCTAAAATTAAAAATATTTTGCATTCCCTATACCTGGTAGAAATTTGTAAGAGATTCAGATTACGAATTCTTTAAAATTGCATTTGGTATGGAATACTTTGCTTAATTATTCTCTAACTATGATATGAACAGAAGGAAAAAAAAAAAAAGAGTCTCCTTTAGTTGAGCATTTTACCAAGAACCTTATGTACATTACCACTTAATTTTCTCAATAACCATGAGAGAGGTAGGTATCTTTATCTCCATTTTTCATATGAAAAAACTAAAGTTTAAATACATCAAGAAACCTACTTGATTAAGGCTGTAGTGCAATAAGTGTTAAAAACAAGACATAAACCTGGATTTAAAATGTAGGATGAGAAACATAAATGAGAAAGGCCAGATTAATCAAAAGACTTGGGCTTTAAGGAGTGATGGGGTCAGCCATTCCAAGAGAGGCAAGGAGATCCAGAACGGTAGGGACCGAACAGCGTTCATTGAATTAGAATATGGAAGTCATTGGTGTTATGTCAAAGACGTTACTGTAGATTCTGAGAACAGAAGCAGAAGTGGGAATGGATAGTGAAGAAATCGAGAGTTAAGCAATAGCTGCTTTGAAAAGCTGGTTTGAAAATGAGAGGAGAAAGATAGGGCCAGTATTAGAGAAATGAGCAGGTTCAAAGGAGAGGTTTTCTGTGTTTGGTTTGGATTTAAAAATTTTTTTTTAACTAAGATGGGAAGACCTTAGCCATGTTTATATAGCACTTTAGAAAATATTTAATCAACATGTGGAGTTTTAAAAAAGTTTCCAAGTCAAATCTGTATGCTAAGAAAAGTTTCTTCTTATAGTAAAACATTTGAAAGGAAGTTCAGCTTTAAGATTAATTGACTCACTGGAAAAGAGAAAAGAAAATATTGATAGTTCAAATTTTTATATGGCAGTTAAAATTCTTATTAGATAATGATTAGGTCAGTTATAATAAAAATCAGATATTCATGTTTTGGGAAACATGATGTGCTGGCTTAGCCATAAATTCAGAAATATCTAGGTAGGAACAAAATGTATAAGAGAGAGTATAAGACAGAGAAGAAATAAATAATTGGCACATTCTGAGGGGTGACTTAGGTTCCTGTGGGAAGTACAAACCCATCCTGGCTGCCAAGCCTGCCTGGGGGTTGGGGAGGTGGCATTGGTGACACCAGGGGAAGTCCGGGAGCCCTGAATTGGAGGAGGGGTGTGTAGGGATGTGGTTGAGAGTTAACCTTTTGGTGGACAAAAAATTGTGTCTCAGAAAAGTCAAAGAACATGCCCAAGTTCAGGTCTGCTTACTCCAATAAACTAGTTTTTCATGGCATAGCACATCATCTGGCAATATGAAAGATGTAATGCATTGTACATATGTCATATACTGGGCATAACATGCATTATTTCATTTTTCTCCACAACCACACTGAGAATCAAAGTGTGATCATCTCTGAGGGGAGGTGGAAAAGTAAGTGACAAACTGAGCTTGCAAGAATTAAGTGACTTTCTGAAGTGTCACAGAAAAATTAAAAAAGCAGCAACAGACCTTAAATTCACAACATGTAGACGTTTTTTCATTTCCTGACCATTGCCACCCTTCTTCCATTTAAATCTTACATAATTTCATCTTTTATCCCATCAAAAGGATACAAACTGTACTTCCTCCCTCCAGAAATCCTACTCCCAATAATATCACACGCATGCTCAGACACGTAATCAACTGTCCCAACTGAAAACTTTGATGAGTACTTTTTTTCTCCATAAAATGAACTTATGCCTTGGTTAGACATTTAGGACCCTTCAGATATACACTGTCTCTTCTTTTCTACTTTCTCCCTGCTTTCTAGCACAAACAAAGTGCTTTAGCTGCTCTAAATTGCTTGCTGAAAGAATATTATGTACACCCATTTTCATATCTTGCTTAATCAATTCTCCTCGCGTGGCATGTTTCTTCTACTCAAAAACGACACAAAATACATACTACTAGAATTCCTCTTTATACTTTGAACTATTCTCTCATTTAGACAGCATGACTTAAAATCTAACCAAAAAAGCACGGAGTGTATGCTGACTTAGAAAAGGAAAATGTGTATGCATATGTATAAATCTATATATTTACAAAATATACAGGTTTTATCTATATATGTCTATATAAATATATAGTATATATCAAATATATACATATTTATTTTATCAATAAAATGTATTAAACTACATAATCATGAATTGTTTTTAATAATTATATTTTATATTTGAGCATTCTCTGACAAGTGGAGTGCCAACTTCCATGATTTACTTTTAAGATTAAAAATTCTTTAAAAAATTTCCAGATTTAAGCTTTATGTGTTTTTTGAGAATATTCATTTACTTATGTTAATACATTGCTACTAAACTCACCTTGCAACATTTAGTAAATTCTGACTTTTTCCTGCCCCAAACTGAAATGTTAATAAATTCATGCTATTTATAAAAAGCAATGTGTAATAATAAGATACAGCAGCAGGTGGAGCTATAGAACTTACTAGTACTCATCACTCTTCCTTCAGTCACTTTCCATCGTCGCCTCTGTAGTAATTGGGGATCCCAGATACATACACGGGCACACTTATTTTTCTTATTCCCTGAGACTTCTGTTTATATGTGTATTATGCATGCATTATAGGATTCTGGCATTACCAAAATTAATAGGTTCTATTTATCCAATATTTAGAAGAGTAACTACATATTAATAGATTGTTAGCAATTATCTGTATTTTATTAAAGAAAATATTATTCAATGACACTTGTTCAAACACAGTAAAGATGATTGCATTCAGGAGAATCACCATAGATACAGAAACCACTGCAATGGGATTTTGCACTGGGTCGGGGGGAGACATTTGGCTCAACGCTAAATACAGCATGGGCAAGCGGGAATTTATAGCTAAGGATCAGGGTGTGGGTCAGTGGAAGGAAAATTACTAAGAGGAAACAGGAGAGGTGAGGGGGATAGTGGCTAAGCTTACTAACAGACTTCTTGCCGAAGACAGGCCAGGGTGATTGGACATCACCTGGAGGATGGTGAAGGATGAGGAACCTGTTCAGATACAAGCGTACTTGAAAAGTTCGTGGTAAAAATAGAATTCAAAGATAATACAAATCTTTCTGTGAGCTTTTTGAAGTATACTCAAATTGAGGATGATCAGATATTGAGAGTGGGGGATTCTTGATAAGCTGACTTATCAGGTGTCTTTGCTAAAACTGAAGTTTACAAGGAAGTACAGATGGAGCTCAGAGAAGTTTCAGGAGCCTGGCTGAACTTTGGCCAAAGAATATTTAAACATTTATGCCTTAATGATGTTCATTTGTTATCTTGTGTATTTTAAAAATGAAACATATTGAAAACATGTTCAATGGTTGCTTGACCTTTTAATGTTCCTTTTTAAATTATACCTAATATTTACATGATCAGGCATCACTCAAGAGAAAGTTAATCCATATATTTTGAATATCATATCCTCAGCTCACATCCTAACTTATGTTTAATGAGTCATTCTTGAATAATTTCATCCCATCCTCACTAAGCCTTCTTTGACTTACCCTCTCAAGGTAAAGTTATTTGGTTTTCTTAAGTGCTATATTGCCATCAATTATAGCATTGTAGTTGCAATTAATAATTCAATTTTCTATCCTCTTGCTGGCCTATGAACTCAATATCCTATGTCTATATCTGGGCCCAGAACCTGGCACATGGCTTGTATTCAGTAAACGTTAACTTCATCAAATGATTGGAGATGTGCATTTGGAGCCTAGAAATTAAAAGAACAGGAACTGTAGATAAAGCAAGAGATACATAGGAAAATAAAGTGATGAAAAAGAGATGGTGGCAGTTTTGCAAGTGCCTCATTTAAACCCAAGTGTGGCATGATCTTCGGTTAATAGAAATAGGATTGGCAGCTTGAAGTAACTACAGAACAGTTTGGAGGCCATCATCATACTTGAAAGAGACCCATCTGTGACAGTCAATGTCAATGACCAGTCCATATCAGTGATCAATGAGTGAAACAAGCCTGATGAGGACTATGGAAAACTGAGAGTACATGCCATATCTAAAGAAGATGTCATCTACTCAGTTCCTGAAGCTAATTGCTGTGTGTATGTGGACTCAGTATTATAGATCTTATAATCCTATAAAAGAAACTAAAAATAATAAATCACACAATTATATAAACTGGTAATTAATTTCAAATTTAAAAAACTATATCTGGTTTAAACAAATTGTGCCTGTGCAGTTGATCTGTCTCAAAGGCAATCAGTTTGCCTTTCCTTGACTCCACCAGGGCAATAGCAGCAATGATGCAGAGATGCAGTGGCGGATTTCAGGAACAACTGGGAAGCAGGAAGGACAGGAATTAACAACTAGAAATACGCATTTATAGCTTCAGTTATACAATATTTGAATGTTATTTGTTTGAGCTATGGCATTATTTTTCTGTCTTGTTGCCCTGCCTTTACCTACTTGCTAACTTGTTTTAAGCCAAATGATAAAAAAAGAATGCTCCTAAAGTTTTTTAATTGTCAGTTTCTCTTTTTATTCCATTTATTTAACATGTATATGTGATTTCATTACAAAATTAACACAAGCATAGTGAACATTCAAAGATTAAAAAATACCCTCCTTCTATCCAATTTTATTCCACAGAAATAACCACAATTAACAACTTAATTTATGCCATTTCAAACTCTCTTTTACAAATGTGTAACCCCTTAAATATAGAAACACATGTTTTATACTCTTTATAGTTTGCTCTATTTTTATAAAATTGAAAACATTGGTGTGTGTGTGCATTATTATAATAGCATATTATAAAATATTTCAGCATCTTGTTTTGTCATGGACTCCTCTCCACTATACATGGATTTAACTGATTGAAAGTGAAATATACATAATCTGAAAAGAAAGTCAGGAAAAGATATATAAACAGTACAGGCATCTCTGCTCAATAAGCAAAATGTCCCTGAATCAGTGAAGAAAAGAAATATCCTTTCATTTTCTTTGCTCTCTAGTTGGTATCAGTTCTTAAGGCTACTCAGTGCCTTTTTTAGTGAGCTCTTGCAGCAACAAGTTCGATCTAGTAGTTGAAGCATGCATGCTTTTTAAAACACTGTCCTTATATAGAAATCAATTAATTTACTCAGGGCTGTTGTCTCCAAGGTGACATCTTCCTAAGATATTTTAAAGAATAATTTTGATTATAAGTAAATTTAGCTCTACACACTGGTTTTGGAACCTAACTCACTGCTGAGATACAACCGTTTTGTATGTTTCCATTTAATTATTTTTATCGGCAAGATACTATTCCATTTCATAGATATACAGATACATTTGTTGGTTCTTTACAGATATACATTTACTGGAGAAGACTAGATTCCCTCATTTTTGTTCTTTTTCAGGAATATCTTACCTATACTAACTACTTATTCTTCCAAGTGAATTTTACTATTAATTTCCAAGAAAACAAATTAGTTTTGTTAGAATTCTAAATGGAAATGAATTGAAATTAATAAATATTTTGTCTACTGTTTATTGCATGTCTCCTTTGTGCCAAGCACTCCTGGCATCATTTAAATCTCACAGCTCTCTGAAGTAGACACTGCATTGTTATTATCAATATTATACAAATGAAAACATTAAGACTTAGAGGTGTTAAGTAATACTGCTAGAGTTATACAGCAAGTGGGCATTAAAGCTAAGATTTCAAATCAGACGTTAAAGCCTCCAACCTAAATCTTGCCTACTACTAGATTTTTATATGGTATATGAGATACTTTCTTTGGATTTGGGGGGTCATTCATATCTTTATAATAGACATCTTCCCAATATGGCATAAGGAGAGACACAGGAATATGATTCTGTGTCTCTCCTTGTGTTCAAATAATTACATTAATAACAATACCATCTGTTATTAAGTATTGTGGGTTTACACAATATACACATGCATTTATTCACCATATAGATATCTTTATGTATTAAAAAAATCACTTTCTGTGTCACTTCATGACCCTTTTCATCATTACATTTACCAATTTTTAGCCTCAAAGACAGATTAGTTTCAGGAATAAAGCACATCAATTAAATGGCATTAAATTTAGGTCATGTAATCAAAGGCTAAATTTCCCTCTATAAAATCCTCAAAACAAAGATGTGATTAAAATGTAGCAGTAAAATAAAGAGAGAAATAAGTACAATTTTCAAATATTGCTAAATATCCATATATAAATGGATTAATCTGATTTTAAATTTTCCCCAGAGAGGGATACAAGTGTTCAAAACAACTCAAACTCTAATTAGAAATCATGGCCAATTCATCCTGGTGTTCTGATGCCCAGTTCCTTCCCACCGCCAACAAATAGCAGATAAAAGTAAATAAGAATCCGTCACAGGAAATAGATGCCACAGAGAACTTTTAAAACATATCGATCACTAGGGGGCGTCTCCAGCTTTCTTATCAAAGAGAATGCACTTAGTTCTGCTCTCATTTTGAGTTTTTAGCATCTCTTGTTGACAGGTGAAGAATTTTGAAATTAGTAATGATTACAAAAATAGTTAAAATGTTTACATTTATTATTAGAAGAAAATCCCATGCTTTTAATAGACAATTTAACGTATAGAAAAGATAAAGTGGCAAAATCCCAAAGCAATTTTTATTAATTCTTGACAAATTTTGTCAAAGTCTCATATAAAATTATGTTCACATTACACATAAAATTTTGAGTTTGTTTTATACACTTAATTTCATATCCTAAGAATTTCCACAGCATTAAAATATTTGATTAAATCAATTTTTGTCTTTCTTACATTCTGCCTCATATCAATAATTGTGTGGTGCGGTGCTTAAATTTCCAATTATTATTGGACATTAAGGCTGCTTCTGATTTTTTATTATATAAGCCATTCTCTGAAAATGGTTTTACACCAGTAAAACCATAAGCACAAGATTCATGTCTCCACTATGCCGTTTACTATCTGAAATGTAGTGTTAGTTATTAACAGCTCTAAGCTTCAGGTTTTTTTTCCCTCTTAAAATGGTGGGTAATAGTATCTATATGGAAATCACTAGTAGGACTAAATGGCTTAAAACACATAGAAAAGAAAGAGCTCAGCATATAGGAAGCACTACATACATGCTAGCTGGTATTGCAATGTATTAGGTTACAACTTTTGTACATGGATTTGCTTTTAGGATTATTTCTCTGAAACAAATTTCTGAAAGCAGAATGCCCATTTAAAAGTCATTGATCCTTACTTCCAAATTGCTTTCCAAAATAGTTGACCCAATTTGTAAACTTTAAAGTTATTTAAAAATGTTAAGCTTCTTTATTAATATGAAAAAAATAAATAGCTCATTCAGAGAATAATATGATTTTGAGAACTGCACAAATTCACATGATCCTTTGATGCAAAAATGGAGCACGTGCATCAGAAAGCATTACATGTGTCTAATTCTGACTTCATCATCTTTCTAAAATGGATATTCTGAGTTTCACAAGGTCTTTCAAACATTTTATGTGTATGTACATATGTCCCCTTTTCTCGAGTAGGAAGAAAAACGCTCCTTAAAAATTTCATGAATCTCTTTGTCTCAAGAAAAGTAGAGCCCAAAGCTTAAACCCAGCCTTCCTAAAATATTCAACCTGCTGATCTGCTTGAAAAATTTCAAATATGTCATGTTTTTCTGGGTCAGGTATGTTAATCAGTGTAAACATATGGTGTTAACTTTTGTCCTCTTTCCTCTGACTGATATTATCTACAACCTTTTCTAAAACCTAAAAAAAAAAAAAAAAAAAATCATTAAAGTGTCTATTAAGTAATATGTTGTGTAGTGACTATATTACTACTTTAATGTTTACTTCAAATATAACTAATTGAAGGCTTTAAAATAAATTTCAGCTACACGTCCTTTTGGTACACATGCATTCATTTCATAAATGTGTTAAAAATGTTTTATTTGTTTATGTTGGAGACATATCTGAAATTTTTTGGCTTTTTGACCAATTACATCTAATTAGAAGACACATTGAAATATATAGTACAACATAGCTTACATTTATCTACCCTCTTTTGGGGAGCTGCCAGCTATGTATTTGCAAACAGCTAATCAAGAACCAATTTCTTTCAGGTGCAATTTATTTGCTATTCTATTTCTCTGTATACCTATATGTCCAGAAAGCAGAAAGCCTTGAAAGGTGAATATATTTTGGGCACTTAGAAAACCAAAGGAAAACAGGTAAATGAAAATAAACAAACTTAATGAAGTTAATCTTACATTTGTGCCTTGGAGGGGGAAAAAAAAACTCAAATAGGTGAGCTTTTGACTGAGATATTTATATAAAACTCTTAAAGGTACAATTACGTTCAAGAGAAAGATGTGGTTTCTCCTAAAACGGTTTTTCTTAACCTTCACTCTCCCAGCAGCTTTCTGGATTTTAGATAAGAATCTCAGCTATGCTGATGTGAAAGCTGCTTATGAAAGGATCAGATTAAAAGTTTGAAATACAAATAACTATTGAGAACTAAATTACTGGACACTTACCCTACTTATCTGTTTTAACTTTGCGTTGAACACCAACATCAATGGTATGAGACATTAGACTCTTATCTATTCAATGTGAAGTTCCTGCTGAATTTGATAACTTGTTTCTAATCTCATTCAGTTGATATTATAAAGATACAGCCCAAGGAAAAAGACTGTAAGTGGAAAACAGACAAAATGGATGGGTGTCAGGAGAGACTTATAGAATGCCAGATGAAGAAAACACACATGTGTCCCAAGTCCTTGTTTTTTACCAATGTGAAAAAGAATATGAAATAATAGAACCAAAGGTTATTTCCATGAAATCAGCAGCAAGTTGTTCAAATTTTTGGATCTCTTTCACCAATGCAAGAATTTGGAGCAAACACTCTAAATCCCCAACAGTGGCTTAGCAGTGAACTTTTGAATGTAACATGGAGTCTTAAAAAATGAAAATTACTTCTCACCCTATCTGTTAAGATATATTAATTCAAGTAAAAATGAATGACCATATTACTTGGGAATCACAGAGTGAGTCACTTGCAAGTGTTTTAGCTCCATTCTAATATTTCTGCTGATAGCCAGGAAGTTTCTTATGAAAGGTGCTTAGCAAGTCAGGTTTCCTGCCTTTTTAATGCTATCAGGGTAACTCCATGGAGATGAATCCAAGTGGAGGTGAAAGAAGGCTTCTATTCAGTATTTTCTTATAATTTCTCCTGTTTTAAAATTAAGATCCCCCCCCCAAAGAAATGTTTGTTTACTAATGAGCAGAAGTTATCATAGAATCTTGGAAATGAATCACCTAAATGTAAGCAGTAATTTCTTCAAAATGATGTTATTAATGTGGCCCTGTGGCAGTTCTAGAGTCTAAGCTCCTTATGCATAAGAACCACAACTGTCTTATTTATTGTATTTTTAGTGCTAGGGGTACTCAACAAATATTGTTCAACTAATGAATAAATGTTCACAAACCTAAGACCCTGCCCAAGTAGATTAACAACATTTGTCTCAAATATAATTGGTTAAAAACTAGTGATCACATGCCCTTATTAGATGATTCCTATCAAATTTACACGGTTCCATACATAGTTTCATATCTTCATATCATCAAATAGACATGTAAACTTGCTCCCTCCCCACTTAGTCCTGTAGAAATACTCTTTTAAAAATATTTGAAAAATATTAATTTTTCGCTGTTCTAGGTAGCACTCACAGAGCATATATTTTTCAACATAATTCAGTAATTAAGCTTGTTTTCCCCTTTTTCTCTTCATCAGAATGATGCCTTAACCCTCCCCCCAAACACACACACCCACACACCCACACACAATTTTTGAAGAAATACTTTCTTTACATGTGGGGGAAATTTAAAGATTATGTGTACTCTACCTTCAAGGAAAGATAAACCATAGGTTTGAACATTTACATACACATTGATCTAACGTTTTCTAATCAGCATAAATTTGTTTAGGATACCTCTAGTAATCCAGAAAGGGGATAGAAGATCTAATATTGGCTAAAGGAAGAACTTCATGAGGTCTAATATATGCTATAATGTTCCCTAATCCTATTAATCCATGCTTCAACATCCCATAAAACTCCAAAGGTAACAACTGTCTAGGTATGAAAACTGGGTCATGATTATAGGGATGACGTTGGTCAAGGCTTGGGACATAAATATTAACTCTCATTTACCTTATGTCAGTCAAAGAAAGTAAAATATTACATGCACCATAACACTACTTATAATTTACATAATTTTCAGTCTTTCATTTTGCAGAGGAGAAAAGCTAAATATAAAGTAGGAAGTTTTCAATTGTTAAGAGAATTATAAGGCTCTTCAGAACGATTATTCAGGATAAGAATTATAGCAGAGTATAAGTATAGAACTTTAATAAACCTCTTTTAACCCAACATGTGAACATTCATGAGGCATTCTAATTCAGATATGAGTTTTGGGTTTTCAAAAATATTTTCCATATTTGCAAAAACCACCATGCCTACAGTTTACCTTATCAGTAATAATTGTATGTCAAGGTCTTATTCTATGTTAAAAATAAAAGGAAAGCTTTCTAGTTGTAGATGTCTGAGACATTTATTTTCTGTACAGAGGCCAGATCTACTGTGTGTGTTATTGGAGCAGTCTTGAGTTTCATTTGATTATCCCATCATTATTGTCACTAAATCACCATGAAGTCCTCATAATGTACTTCCATGCATTCCAAAAAGAATTAGCCTCAGTAAAGAGGTTTCTTTGCTTTGGGGATTTAATCACTGTGCATGTTGAGGAAAATGCATGTCTTTGTAGATATCATTCTAAGAGACTTTTAATTCTGATTTTTCCCCCAAATTAGATTGCTTCTTTTACATCTTTAAGTTAACGTCTGAAAAATAGTTATTTTATATTTGAAGACTGAAGAATTTTTTTTTCAAATGTCACAGGAACTTCTTTTTTAATAATTAAAATTTTAATTTATTTTTATTTTTTTAAAGGATGACTGGTACGGTGATTTTAACCCTTGACTTGGTGTTGTCAGCACCACGCTCTCCCACGTGAGCTAACCGGCCATCCCTACATAGGGATCCAAACCCGTGGCCTTGGTGTTAACTGACACCACACTCTCCCAAGTGAGCCACGGGCCAGCCCAGGAACTTCTTTTTTAAAAGTCATTTTTTGTTTCTATCTCTTTTTGTAAGACTTATAAACTAATTTATTTATTTATTTTTAGAGCAGTTTTAGGTTCAAAGCAAAATTGAGAGGAAGGTACATAGATTTCCTGTGTACCTCCATCCCTATTATATGCGTAGCCTTCCCCATTATAAACATTCCTTACCGGAGTGGTGAATTTGTTACAATTGATAAACCTACACTGACACATCATTATTACCAAAAGTCCATAGTTTACATTAGGGTTCACTTTTGGTGTTGTACATTCTATGGGTTCAGACAAATGTGTGATGACATGTACCCACCATTATAGTATCATACAGAGTAGTTTCACTGCCCTAAAAATTATTTGTGTTCCCCCTACTTATCCCTCCCTCACCCCAATCCCTGGCAACCACTGATCTTTTTATTGTCTCCATAGTTTTGTCTTTTCCACAATGTCATATAGTTGGTGTCGTACAGTGTGCAGCTGTATTAGTCCATTTCTGTTACAACAAAATACACAAAACTGTATAATTTGTAAGTAAATGAAAGTTATTGCTTACAGTTTCAGAGGCTAGAAATCTGAAGTCTAGGGAACACATGTGGTGGAGGTTTTCTTTGGTGGTAACTTCAGTGACAGCAGGAGAGAGAGAGAGAGAGAGAGAGAGCGCCTCATGCTCTCTCCATTTTTTTTTTTGTCATTTTTGTGACCAGCTGCACCGCACTCAGCCAGTGAGCGCACCAGCCATCCTTATATAGGATCCAAACCCGCGGCGGGAGCACTGCTGCGCTCCCAGCGCCACACTCTCCTGAGTGCACCACGGGGTCGGACCATGCTCTCTCCTTTTAAGGCCTTCAGAACCACACCGAAGACCATTATTTTTAATCCATTCACCAGGGCATTGTCCTCAGAATTTAATCACTTCCTCAAGGCCCCACCTTGCAATTACCATAATAGTCACTGTGGAGGTCAAGCTACTAATACATAAAATTTGGGGGACACAATCCATATCATAATAGTCACTGTCAGACTCAAGCTACTAATACATAAAACTTGGGGGACAAAATCGATATTCAACCCCTGACCCCCCAAATTTATATCCTTTTCACAGATAAGTACATTCACCCCCAAAGTCTTAACTTATTTCAGCTCAAAAGTCCAAAGTTTAAAGTCCCATCTGTAAAATCAAAAATAAGTTCTCTACTTCCAAGATACAATGATGGGACAAACATAGGGTACATATTCCCATTCAAAATGGGAGAAATAGGCCAAAATAAAGGGATAACTGGTCCTAAGCAAGTCAAAAACCTAATAGGGCAGGCATCAAATCTCAAAGCTGGTGAATCATGTCTTTGACTCCATGTTTGACATCCTCTGTATGCTGGTGTGGGGGTTAGGTCCCCAAGTTTTTAGGCAGCTCCACTCCTATGGCTTTCCTGGTCTTGGGCCACACTTAGCTCTCGCAGGCTGGTGTTCCATTCTGGTAGCTTCACAGGTCTGGTGGTCCCATTCTCATGGCTCCACTAGGCGTGGTGCTATTGGGGTTTTTCTGCTACAACTCTGACTCCATGTTTCCTCTCAGCGTTGCTCTAGTGAAGGCTGTCTGTGGTGAATCCGCCCCTGTAACAGATCTCTTCCTGGGCTCCCAGCCTTTTCCATACATCCTTTGAAATCAGGGTGGAGGCTCCCAAGCCTTCACAGCTCTGGCATTCTTTGGGCCTGCAAACTTAATACCACGTGGATGCCACCAAGCCTTCTGGCTTATATCCTCCAAAGCTGCAGGTCCAGCCATACCTGGGGCCAATCTAGCCATAGCTGGAGCAGCCAGAGCAGCCAGAATGCTGGTGCTGGAAGCAGATTTCCAAAGTAGCCCTGGGCAGCAATCCCATGGAGAGAACCTCAGGCCTGTTCCCTGAGACCATTCTGTCTCTCTAGGCCTCTGGGCTTGTAGGAGAAGATTCAGCCTCCAAGATCTCTGAAATGCCTTCAAGGTATTCTTTCCCTTCTTTTCATAATCCCTTTCTTCTGTACTAATCTCTTTAGCAAATGATCACTGGGCTGCACCATTACATTTTTCTCCTGAAAATTCTCTATGCTTCTCTACCACATGACCAGACTGCAAATTTCCTAAATCTTTACACTCTGCTTCCCTTTTAGATTGGCTTTATATCATGTCTTTGCTGCTGTAACTCAGCATAGGCTGTTACAAGTAGCCATGAAGCTTGCTTAGTGCTTTGCTGCTTAGAAATTTCTTCTGCCAAATACTCTGGGTTAGCACCTTGAAGTTCCACATTCCATAAAAGTTTTGGGTATGAACAGAATCAGTCAAGTTCCTTGCCAGTTCATAGCAAGGGTGATCTTTGCTTCAGTTTCCAAAAAAACTCCTTCTTATTTCTATCTGAGACCTCCTTAGAATGGTCTTTACAGTCCATATTTCCATAAGCATTCTGGTCACCACCATTTAACCAGTCTCTAAAACATTACAAACTTTCCCTGGTTTTCTTGTCTTCTAAACTACCACCAGCGGCTAGGCTTTTTCTAGCCTGCTTCTTCAAGTTCTTCCAGCTTTTCCTCAACAACCAGTTCCAAAGCCATTTCCATATTTTCAAGTATTTGTTATAGGCAATGCCCCACTTTTCTGGTAACAATTTCCTGTATTTGTCCATTTCTGTTGCTATGACAAATTACACAGAACTTGGTAATTTGTAAGAAAATGAAATTTATTGCTTACAGTTTCAGAGGCTGGAAGTCCAAAATCCAAGGAACACATCTGGTGAAAGTTTTCTTTGGTGATAACTTCAGTGACTGCAGGATATCACATTGTGAGATGGTGGAGCAGAGAGAGGTAGCACCTCACGCTTTCTCCTTTTAAAGCCCTCTGAACCATGCCCATGACCACCATTGTTAATCCATTCAGTATGGCATGGTCCTCAGAGTTTAATCACCTCTTCAAGATCTCACCTTGCAATTACCATAATAGGATTTCCTACCCTCTTAACAGTCACAATGGGGATCAAAGTACTAATACATAAATCTTTGGGGACATAATCCATATTGGTGGGCTTTTTAGATGTCTTATTTCACTTAGTAATATGCATTTAAGTTTCCTCGTATTTTCATGGCTTGATGTTCATTTATTTTTAGAGCTAAATAACATTTCATTGTCTGTATGTATCACAGCTTACTTATTCACTCACCTACCAAAGAACATCATGGTTTCTTTCAAATTTTGGTAATGGTGAATAAAGCTGCTATAAACATCTGTATGCAAGTTCTGTTTTTTAGTTTTACTTTTGGGGTTTTCTTATAGCAGGATTTATACTTGTCTTTAAAAGTAATGAATTAATATAAATTAGTAATACATTCAATTAATTCTAGAGTATGAAGGGTAAAGTATGAGAGTCCTTTTACCCTTCAACTGCCCTCCACCCACAGTTCCCCAGCCCTAAAGTTAACTACGGCTAAAATTTGCATTATATGTGGGTCAAACATATGATTAGATATTTTTAATGGGGCAGTTAATTCAAGAATAAACGAGAAAAAAGATATTAGAATTTTAAGAATTTCTTTCAAAGTGGAAAAGAAACACATTTAAACTGTTTGAAGTAAAGATAAATATATGAATTATTCACATTCATTGTGTAGATATATCTAGTTTGTCTTGCTGTATTCTAATTTATATGGATATATCTTAGACAAATATGAGCTGTTGAACAATATTGTCTAGACATATATAGTTTGGTCTTTTTTAAAGATATGTTATATTATAATACTAAATTTATGAGAAAATTAGACTAGAAAACTTTCATACATAGATTACCATCAGAAAAAATTAAATGATGTCTTTTTTGTTTTTTGAAGAGCTAAATTACAGATTTGAAATAGTTAGACACCAACATACTGTTTTTTAAAAAAGTCCCATTTATCTTATCATTTTTAATAATAATAAATGTTTTATAACCCAAGATAATGTTTTAGGAAATAAAGTGCCATCAACAAAATATTTTTAAAATACTTTGATCATCTTGTATAATTTAATAATATTGAGAACCAGAAGTTTATTTTTAAAGTTGTTTTAAAACATTTAATTTTGCGTTATATTTTTAAAGAACAAGGGGTAAAAAGGCCTGTATGTTTTTATATTCAGTGATTAAATAGGTTCACAATTTTCCTTCTCTCCTACAGTCTAACATGGTTCTTAACTCCAACTTTCCAGGCCTGAAGAGAATTCTTAGTTCTTTTCTACAGTCTACCTCATCACTTGCTAACCATATTTCAGCAAGCTACTGTGTTTACTTTTCATCTCCTGCTTCAAAAATTTCTGTGGTTTCCCTTCCTTCCTTGTTGGAGTTTTACAAATAAATCTTCAGGGTATAAGAGAATAATGTCTTCTTTTGAAACCTCAGAAAAATAGTTATATACAGTAAAGGATTGGCTTTCTTAATATATTTGGGCAGAAAATATCAAATAAAGGAGAACATTTTGGCCCCAGAAAAGCAAATTTACCTTAAGAAAAAATATTTAAAGTTGAGAGAGTCTATTTTATTTCAGAAGTGAAGAAAAACACACGTCACGTCAAAAATAAAAGTCTAACAAGAAAATACTAATTATACCTAAGCTTCATAATGGCTGCAAGTGTGGTATTAAGCATATATAGTTATCCAAATAAAGTCTTTTTTTAATAAATGCAAAGAACAATTATCAAAAAGTACTGAGACACCTACAGTGACCTCCATGTCCTGAGCCTTGCCTGGCTCCTCGAAACTTTGCCCTGTTCCTCACTCTTGCCACAGGCATTCCCTTTTCCTCGAATAGGCCAGGTTACTCTCAGGACCTTCGTGTACTTGCTGTCCTTTCCTCCTTTGACTCTTCCCAGGTATTTGCACTGGTGACTTCTTTTCCTAATTCAGGATTTAACTCAAATTTCACATCCTGACCACACTATCTAGATAGTTTCATTAGTGCTGGTCTGCTTTCTATCATCTCACTCTGTGTTACTGTTTTAATAGCAATTATACCTTCCTGAAATTGTCGTGTACATTTAATTTTCTATTTCTTTTCTTCTCCCTAAATTTAATCTTTATGTGAGTAGGATCTTTTTGTCTTGTGTCCTTTCAATAGTTCAATTCCAAAAGACTAAATGGCACATAATAGTTATTGAATAAACATTTTTACAATTATTTTATTCTATTAATGCTTTAGCATCTTTAAAACATCAACTCTCCTTGATTGGGAATCAATAACTGTAAAATTTAAAAATGGTAAGACTTTATAGTCATGGAGTCCAACTATCTTTTCAATGTTAACTTTACCAAAAATTGTGTCAAATTTGAGTAACTTGGCCAGGTTGAATTCTCTATCATGGAAATTCAATACCTCCTAAAGAATTTCTTTTTAAAATTATTGTAAAGTTATGTCAGAGAGTAAATCTGCATTAATTTATTAGTTCCACAAATATTTATTAAGCTAAGACCTGTTACATGCTAGGGAATGCTCTAGAGGTTTAGCATGTATCACTGAACAGAACAATAAAAACAAAAATTTTTGTTCTCATGGGCCTTTTCCTTGGATTGAGTGTCTTCCCCAAACTTGACCCCCGGTGTGACAGTGTTAAGAGGGTGGGCAATTCTGTTATAGTAATTGAAAGGTGGGGCCTTGAAGAGATGATTAGATTTCAGGACCTTGCCATAATAAATGGATTAAAAATGGTGGTCAGGGGCATGGTTTGGAGGGCTTTAAGAAGAGGGTGAATGAGGAGGTCAGTCTCTCTTTCTCTCTCTGCTCCACTATTTTAACAACGTGATACTCTGTCATCGCTGTTGTCACCACCACATGTGTTCCTTGGACTTCCGACTTCCCAGCCTCAGCAACTGTAAGCAATAAATTTCATTTTCTTTATAAATTACTCAGTCCCATGTATTTTGTTACAAGCAACAGAAATGGAATAATACAAAAAATTGGTACCAGAGAAGTGAGATGTTGCTTATAACAAATACTTGAAAATGTGGAAACAGCTTTGGAACTGGGTATTGAGCAGAGGCTGGAGAAATTTGGTGGAGCAGACTAGAAAAAGCCTAGATGTTGGTGAAAGTTTCGAAGACAAGAAAATCAGGGAAAGTTTGGAACTTCTTAAAGACTGGTTAAATGGTGGTGAGCAGAATGCTGATAGAAATTGGGACAGTAACAGCCATACTGAGAAGGTCTCAGATAGAAATGGGAAGGACCTTTATGAAAACTGGGGCAAAGATCACGCTTCCTATGAACTGGTGAGGAACTTGGCTCCATTGCGTCCATGCCCTAGGACTTTGTGGAAGTTGGCACTTAAGAGTTTTGAGCCACAGTATTTGGCAGAAAAAATTTCTAAGCAGCAAAGCATTCAGGAAGCTGCATGGCTGCTTGTAATAGCCTATGCTGAGTTATGGAGGCAAAGGAACAACATTAAGCCAGAATTTAAAAGGAAAGCAGAGCATAAAGATTTGGACATTTTACAGACTGGCCATGTGGTAGAGAAACAGCGCTTTCAGAAGAAATGGTGCTAAAGAGATTAGTACAAAAGAAAGGGATTGGCAAGAGAAGGGAGAAAAGGCCCTAGGGCATTGCAGAAGCTTCTGGGGCCAACCCTTCCATTTCAGGCCCAAAGACCTAGGAAGACGGAATGGTCTTGGGGAACAGCCTGAAGGCGCCCTCTATGGGCTTGTGGCCCAGGGCCTTCTCTGGATGCTGCTCCCCACACCAGCACCCCAGCTGCTTTGGCTGCTCCAGCCATGGCTAAGGTGACCCCAGGTGTGGCTGGACCTGCAGCTTTGGAAAATACAAGCTGGAAGCCTTGGCAGTGTCCATATGTTGTTAGGTCTGCAGTCCCACAGAATGCCAGAGCTGTGGAGGCTTGGGAGCCTTCACCCTGATTTCAGAGGAAAAGTCTGGGGGCCTAGGAAGAGATCTGTTGCAGGAGCAGATTCACTGCATACAGTCTTCCATAGAGTAGTGCTAAGAGGAAATGTGCGGTCGGAGTTGCAGAAGAAAAGCCCCACCAAGGCCATACCTACTAGAGCCATGAGAGCAGGACTGCCATGGAGACCCCAGAATTGTAGAGCTAACAGCATATAATGCTAGCCTGTGAGAGCTAAAGCATTGCCTGAGACAAGGAAAGCCATAGGAGTGCAGCTGCCTGAGGACTTGGGGACCCCACCCCCACACCAATGTGCAGAGGATGTGGAACATGGAGTCAAGGTACATGATTCACCAGCTTTGAGATTGGATGCCTGCCCTGCTGGGTTTTGTACTTGTTTGGGACCTGTTACACCTTTTTTTGGCCTATTTCTCCCTTTTGGAATGGGAATTGGTGTACTTTGCTTGTCCCACCATTCTATCTTGGAAGTAGATAACTTGGTTTAAAGTCACAGATGGGACTTTGAACTTTCGAGTTGAAACAAGTTATGACTTTGGGGATGGAATGAATGTAGTATGTGAAAAGGACATGAGTTTTGGTGAATCGGGGGCAGAATGCCTTGGGTTGATTGTCCCCCCAAAACTTGACCTCCACTGTGATAGTGTTAAGAGGGTGGGAAATTCTATTATGGTAATTGAAAGGTGGGATCTTAAAGAGATAATTAGAATCTAGGACCATGCCATAGTGAATGGATTAATAATGGTGGTCATAGGTGTGGTTCAGAGGGCTTTAAAAGGAGGGTGAATAAGGAGGTCAGTCTCTATTTCTCTCTCTGCTCCACCATTTTCACAATGTGATACTCTGCCATCATTGCTGCCACCACCACATGTGCTCTTTGGACTTTGGGCTTCCCAGCCTCAGCAACTGTAAGCAATGAATTTCATTTTCTTTATAAATTACCCAGTTCCAGGTATTTTGTTATAAGCAACAGAAATGACTAATACAGCCTTACATTCTAGAGGAAAGAGATAAACAGTTACACATAATAAATTTTTATATATTTCACTATATTAGAAGGTGATAAATAAAACAGGATGAGGGTGATCAGTAGTTACAAGGTCAGGGCAGGTTGAAATTTTAAAGAAGGTGTTCAAAGTGGACCTTGTAAAGGTGAAGGAGATATGTAGTGATATGTGTGGGCAATTGCAGGCAGAGAGAGCTGAGGGGATGAAGGTTTTAACAGGCTCTGTAGAGAAAAATCAAGGAGGCTAGTATGACCAGAGCACATCAGCAAGGTGGAGACAGGAGGAGGAAGCTATGTGTGGGGTGGGGTGAGGGGGGGGGGTCATCAGGGTGTTGTAGGATATTGTTGGCCATTGTGAGAACTTTAGCTTTTCTTGTTAGTGAAAAGGAGAGCTTTTGCACTACACAAAATAATGATATTATCTGACGACTTAAAAAGATGCATCCTCCTGTTATGTTGAAAATAGCCTGTGTGGGGCACAGGTTTAAAGCAGAGCAATCAATTAGGAGGAGCACATCACAGTTGTACTGGATGAACATGATGGTTCCCACCACAGTGGTTGTGGTTCGGTTGGTGAGAGATAGCTTAATTACAGATATGTTTCGGTAATAGAATCAGAGGAACTTTTAGGCACGTAGGATGTGGAGCAGAAAAGAAAAAAGAGAAGTCGAGGATGACACTAAATTCTTGGTCTTGGATTCTGGTGTAGAGGATAGACTGAGAGGTCAGGATTAGGCTCAGAAGAACCGCTAGGGAGGGAAGTGCACCAGATCCTCTTAAAGGAGACAAGAATTAAAACTAAGGGCACAGTAGTAGAAATAAGGAAGAGGACTATCTAAGCTTTATTTTGAAGGGTAGGACAATAAGAAAAACACTAACAGTTGTTTGTTCGACAGAAGAAATGCCAAGAATTATGTGTGTGTGTGTGTGTGTGTGTGTGTGTGTGTGTGTGTGTGTGTGTAGAAGGAGACGAAGGTGGTGATTTTGTCTGACTCACAGAATCCCTGTGAAGGAAACTTTGGAGTAGGAACATGTACGTAAAAAAAGATATTCCCTCTGTTTTGGACAATTCCATTCTTCTTAATCATCACTATCAGATGAATGTTTCTGGAGTGCAACTCTGGTCCTGTCTACCCTTCAAGAGACACGTGAGAAACGTTATCACCTATAGGATGAAGGTCAACCTTGTTAAACTAGAACCCACAGCTTTGGATTTAAATAATCTTTCCAAATTCATTTCCTCTACTCTTTTCCTTATATCTTGCAATTCAGTGAAAATAATCTTTTCATTTTATAAACCCAGAGTTTCCTATTTCACAGTATTTTTCTCTAGTTGGAAATCTCTTTTTTATTAACTTCTATTTTTATTTTAACTTATCTTTTTCATTGTACATGTTTGTGAGGTACAGTTTGTTTCAACATTTGCATATGTAGTAAAATGATCTCATCCGGATACCCTTCTCCTCACTTTCTACACCCCTTTCAGGCCCAATCTATGTGGCCCCTCTTTCCTGAAGTCTTCTCTGATCACCCTGATGCCTTTGAACAACCACTGTATTTTAGGAATAACTGTTTTCTGACTCATTATTTTTCATACTATAGTATCATTATTCATTCAGTATGCTTACTTGATGCATATTTAGGAATTTTCAACAAGCAAAAGGAGGCAATGAGGATTCTAATCAAAGGAAATCTGATGAAATTAAACAAGCATAAGATAATGATAATGAAATTACATGACATTAAACTAAAATGAGGCTTAGGTTACATGTTCAAGGTCACATGGCTAGTATGTGATGGAGCTGGGACTTAATAATACTCACTTCCATCTCACTACACTATTTCAAAGCAACCCATGGTGATCTGAATATCATCCCTCATGACTGGAACTTGCTTTGTACATGGGATGAGACCGTGGCTGTATGTAGAAACCAAACCCTCAAATAACTTCAATGCCATAAGTTGTTTGGATTTATCTTACTGTTGGATGGGGAGAAACGGAAGGGTGACATAGAAACTTTGCCCGTGCATGCTCAAGTTGTGCCCCACATCACAAGTCTTGGTGAGTTCATGTGCTAGAAATGTACTACCTTTGTGAGAGCTTAAAGTAAGGGTGGACAGTTTTAGCCCTCACAACTGAGTTAGTGAAGGAGGATCCTGCTCTAAATAACCCCATACCATTCACAGGCCACTCACAGCCTCAGGAGAACATGGACCCACATGTTCATCAGCACAACTGTATGAACTCAGCTGCTCCCTGTGCCGACCATGCTCTGGGTATCCCCAAGGTCACTTTTATTTCCTACCTGTTTGCATTATATGGTCCCAGAGCTGGAGGGCATGATGTAGAGTGTGCTGGCTGCTGACAGCGTGTGCTCCTGCATGGGTGGGACATGCAGAGCAGGCACATGCGACTTGAGGGCTCTGGAAAGATCCCCAGAGGCAAGATATCATGCTGTGCAATAATATTCTAAATTTATGTATTTCATTCTTAAAAATATGTTTATTAGTATTTATGTATCTATACTTGAAGAAGGGAAGCTTTTTCTAATTTTCACAAAGGCACCATATATGTTCAAGAGGTATTTCTGGTAGCACAACCTATTAACTTTATTCAGGTCCTTATGTATTGAGTGTGTGTTATGAGTCTGAACAATCACTTTGGAGGTGATGTGAAAGATGGAGTATGCGGAGCTTACAACATGGGCAGGAATAGAAGTGAAAGGCTATCATAGAATGTAGGTGGACAGGGGAAGAAAAACAATGGGAACAAAGAAGAGGATCAGATTCCACAATTCCCCAGACAGCTCAGAGCTAGACTTGACAGACCTTGATGATGATTTGAAAGAATGTGTGGTTGGGAATGGGTGGGTACAGGGAAGGCAGGGGATGAAAGAGAGAGAAGGCAAGGGATTACTGAAATTCCAATTTCCTGTTTGCAGTCTCTGGGGAGATGATGGCAAATCAAGAAAAAGCAGGTTTGGTGGGTAAAAGCATAACATCACTTTTAGACATATTGTGTTCATAAATATGTATTATGTATGGATTGGCATATGTGTGTCTGTGGGTATAATCAAGGCATAAGCTTTCTCTGCATTAAACATTATACTTTGCATATAAAAACTATTCAATAAATACTGCTGAATTTATTAAATGTCGTAAATGGTTAAATTATATGCTGTCATGAGTATTTTCTGAACGTCTTTTTTTTTTTGGAAGGTTTTTTTTGCAAAGAAGCTCATATATCGAGTGCAACAGCTCTGAGGCCTCTATATAAATAATACACAAAACTCAACAGCTCAAAGCCTCACTGTTGGGGCGTTGAGGCCACACACTTCCTCCCGGGGCAGAGAACTAGCCATGACCCTACCCACATACGCGTATGTAATCTGTTGAAAACATTCGCCTGGACAGGAGAGATAAAGATGGCGCCTGACGGAAGCTGCCAGGGAGTGGCCAAGGAAAGACATAGTTTAAAATTATTGGATAAAAGATATTTCCACGCTCGTGCTCACCGCATGATTGCAATAGCAAAGCATTAGAGCAAGATGCATGTTCACATGACCTTTAAGATGATAGGTTGAAGTTAGAAAATCCCCTTGCCATAGGCTTATAAAAGCAGGTGCTTGTGTGAGAATAAACGGAACTGCTTGATGGAATCCCTGCCGCATCTGAGTGTCTCTCTGTGGGGCTGAATAGGCGGGCAGCAGACTCACCTTCCTCCCGGGCTCTCCTGGCCACTAGGGTGGCAGGAGTAATCCTACCGGTTCCCTCTCTTGCTCATCCCTTGGTGGGGGGATAAAAGGGGCTACTGGGAGGTTCGGGGCCCGCCGCCCCTGAGCGCCCGCACCTCACACTAACAAAAGTACTAAAAACTCACTCAAAATGGAGCCTGAGGGAAGTGCCCCAACTACAACTAGTGCTAGCCTGCGAAGGGGATTGGTGGGGTCACATCCAGTGCACAAGCAGTTCTTCCACGTGGCTCAGTAATGTCCAAATATGTTGGTTCTGGTGTGCAGGTGTGTGTATTGGAGAGCTGTTGTTGGAGTGGCTAGACCAAAGCTGTTGTCTGTTGCTGCTGCTGGGTCTGCTGAGTCGCTGGTAACTGCGTCTGGGGCTGGAGTTGGAAAGGAGCTGCCTGTTGCTCCTGTTGCTGCTGCTATTGCTACCAGATATGGTGGTGCTTCTACTGCTGTTGTTGCTGCTGCTCAGATGGATGGAAGTTGATCAAATGCCTGCCTGGATGCCCTGGCACTCAGAGGAGTCATGGGACCATTCATGAGTGTTTGCTGTAAGGTCTGGGGTAAAATCCTTTGAGTGGAGGTCAGTCCACGTCAGTGGGATGGGGCCTGCTGGTGCCCATGGTAGTCACTGGGCTGCTGGGGCTGCTGGCAAGTAAGATCTACAAGAGTAGAGTTGGTAGAAGGGTGGGTGTTCTGATAAGGCTGGCTGGAGTAGCTGGCGGGCACCACAGTACTTGGGGGGCTTGTGTTTGCTGAAGTCACAAGAGAAACATAAGAGGTATAGCCCAGGAAGGTCTGCAAACTAGGAAGAGATAGGCATCACCTGATGGACAGATGACTGTCCCTTCATCCCCCAATTATGTACCTTTGACTGCATATTGGGATCTGTGAGGCTACAGAAAATCATCACATTTCCTTTCAGAAGAAAGGGAAAAGTTAAACAGCATAATACTAATAATGATGACAGTAATAAACAACTCAGCATGTACTGAGCATTCATCATGTCTGAAACATTCAGTCAGCTCTTACACACACATTTTCTCCATTGCTTTTCACAAAGAAGTTATTTTACAGGTGAGGAAATTGAGACACAAGAGGTTTAAAAAGATACCAATGTTACCAACTTGAAACAGGGCCTAAGTCATGTACTAAATTAGGAAATTATCTTCTGAGCCTTGGCTCTTAAACATTAACATATAATACTAAACATACAATAAAAAGAAAAGTTGTAATACTGCCAAATCAATGGTAAACAGAATAAACGCTATTTAAATTAGAAGTAGGAGATGCATAGAAAACAGTCTAGGTAGACTTCTCAGAATATAAGGTACTTGAACGGTCAGCCTGTTGTATAACTGGTCAGTACTGAGGCTCCATTCCAAACTGAGGAAAAGCATGACAACAGCAGGGAAGTACAAATACACAAGGAGATTTGGATAGAAAGAATAGATATTTTGCTGTTGAAATTGCCAATCTGGTTGGTATTAGTTGGACATAAATTGTTACAAGTAGTTTGAGGCCAATAGTAAAGAGCTTTGTATTTCACGATAAGAGATTGGATTTTATCCTGTCAGCACGGGGAAACAATGAAAGTTTTAGCAAAGGAAATGACAAGTTGACACAGTGTTTTCTTAATCTGCCAACTCTGCAGGGAGTGACGGGAAAGAAGGGGAGCTGTTAAGACCAAGTGGGAGGCTTTCCCAATGAGATGGGGATTGTATTGATCATGGATGTAGCACCAGTATGGTACAAGGGAAATGAGCAATGATATGCAAGACATAGGGAAGGAAGAGTCCACGTGACTGGCAACTTCGTGGATGGGTTAGCAGTGAGCAGGAAATAGAAAAAGTGAGAGAAAGGACTGGAAAAAAGCTAGAGAACCAGAAAAATTAACAGACCATGACAGAAAGAGCAGAGGTAAAAGAAAAAAAAAAAAAAGATCATTTGAAGTAAAAGATTGCTGGATAAACAAATTTCAAATGATAACCCTAGAATTATTCTTTATATTACATAATGTAAAGCAATTTCTCACCCATTGTCTTTGGAGAAAACTGTGAAGTCTCTATTAATCTCAAACTTAATTAATGACTAATACTTAAAACTTACTGAAATAGTGGTTATTTTCTAACACGGGTGTTTGTTTAGCAGAACTACTTCCTTGCAGAGTGAGAGAAACATTTACTGTTTTTGGATTATGGGGATTTGTTTTTTCTTTCTTAATTCAAAATATATTTTTTGATGGTACTTTCTCTGAAAACTGTTATTCATGGAAGAAGTGAGAGATATGTGTGTGTGTTTGCACACATACATGGGTGCTGGTGCATGGACATGTGAATGTGTGGGTGTGTGTATCACAGCTAAGAGTTATCTAGAGGAGACAAGAAGCAGAAATGTAATGACTGCAGGTGGAGAAACATCTTCAACCCAGGAAGGTGGTGTAACCTCATGTGAGAGAACCATATCCACTCCTAGAATTAAGTCATGTCTCCTTATTTCACATGGAGAAGGGCCAAAGTTCTTTGCTTAAGAGGCCCACACACTTGGGATTTTACCAATAAATGTTTTTCTCTACTGTCTTAATCAGTGTGGGCTGCTAAAACACAATACTGTAGACTGGGTAGCTTAAACAGAAAACATTTATTTCTCACAGTTCTGGAGGATAAAAGTCTGAGATCAGAAGGCCAGTGTGATTGAGTTCCTTGTGAGGACCCTCCTCCTGGTTCACAGACTGCTACCTTCTCACTGTGTTCTCACGTGGAATATGGGAAAGAAAGCTCCTGTCCCTTCATCTCCTTCTAAGAGCGCTAATTCCATAATTGGGCTCCGTTCTCATGACCTAATCTAAGCCTAATTACTTCCCAAAGACCCCACCTCCAAATATCATCACACTGCAAATAAGAGTTTCCACATATGAATTTTGGGAGTACCGAAACATTCAGTCCATAGCACCTACCATTTTTAATGGCAGCACAATAGTCAGGAAAAGAAACCTTTCTTAATTAGGACACCCTCTATTTAAGCATTTTTATCTTTGGTGAAGTTATATTGACATTTCCACTCAACTGTTCTGGAAATTCAATCAATGGTATTTTGCAGTTATAGACAGAAGATCTATGTTCCAATGAAGGTTCTGTCGCTAAGTAGATAAGAGCCACTGAGTAAGTAATTCAACTTTTTTATGCTTTAGTTTCCTCCTCTACAAAATGAGACTATTTAGCTGGTTGAGTTCTAAGAAATCCTTCATTTTAAAAGTTCTGAATATATGAATAAAAAATATGGAGTATAACATCAAATGGCTGGTAAACTAGTTTGCTTTATCAGTGCAGTTACTTCACTGTAACGCTCTCCAGAATAGTTTTAGCAGTAAGTATTCAAAAAGCAACATCATTTCTAAGACAACAATATTTTAAAAGGAATTTTGAATAAAAGATCTTAAAGTGGAGAAGTAAGGATGAGGTTTTTCACATGTACTAATTACTCTTCAAAATATTGGAAACTCTCCTCTTGCCAGAGCCAGGAGTCCTGCAGGCTACAACATTAGCCCAGTCTATGCTGTGAAATAATCCCAGTAAGCACAGAGCTGATAGGAGGTTTGTATGCCTCTTTATGATGTGGCTCTGGAAATCTTATCAGATTCTAAGACTGAGAAATAATTGCCTTTTAATGCCAGTGCAGTCTTTGGCAGGAATGTCAAGTAGAGAAAATGGCACGAGGCAACTTGATAAGGATGAATATCTTCTTAGACAGGGACATATGATCACTTCAGCATTCCTTCCCCCCAAATGACTTCCAGACAAAACAAAAAAATCCCTCTAAATATTACCAAATCCTGTAAGTCAACAATTCAGACTCAAACCAGAAATACATGAAATCTAAGTTAATGCATTTTTTCCTACTCTATGTATTCTCAAACTGTGCAAAGAAACAAAAATTTTCCTAATCGAAAAGAAGTTCCTCAGCCTACAGCCTATAAACTTAACAAGCAAATCCAGACACTTTGTGCTCATAAGCCATGTTTCCCCTCGCAAGATACCCAAGTCATGCTTTCCAAAGCACACTTTATAAACGTTTTGCAATAAAAACTGACAAAGATATTAAGATGCCTTAGTGGCTTTGCTAAAGGCTTTTACATGAATAAGTAGACTACACAGAAATCAAGTGGAATCTGAGATTGTTAGCATTAATCTAAACTGTCCATTTTGTCAGTAAATGTCTAATTTGCTTTGTAGCTTGGTACAGTATCAAGGTTCCTAAAACTCAGTTTTAAAAATTACAGACTTCATGGTACATATGCAGACAAACATAAACACTGATTTTGACATTTTAAATTAGCAAATCCTTGACGCTATACAGGTATATAGGGAAAAGACTGTTTGCGGGACAGTGGGGACTAGGGAGAGACTGTGGAGGCATTCATCTTGGGTGTGAAATTTAAGGAGGTGTAAAAATCCTCAATAAGATTTTTAAAAATCAAAATTAATGGCATAATAAAATGTAGAAAAATTAAATAAATACAGGATCAGTATTACTGAATTTTCCTTTAGCCTCAGGCTCCAGTATGGCTTGGCTTGGCACTGTTAAGTATCCAGATTTTTTTTTTTTGACACATAATAAACACATTGCAGCACAAAGTAGTTTTTTTTGGAACCTTTTCACACAAACAAATACACATCCAAGTGTCCTTGATGTAACAGGCAGGTAGGGGTAATGATTTCAGAAGGAATACATTAACCGTTATGCTTAATGCTGTAGCAGTATAGGTTCATTTGCACTCAAACAGATTTCCTTTAATCTTGAAATAGATATTATGAGGAATTATAAAACTCAGAAGAAGAAGAGTTTTATATAGAAAATCTCCTCTCAAGAGAAACACTCTATATTAAGATTTTATTACATGTACAATTTATTTCAATAAAAATTGGTGAGTATGTAACTATAGGTGAAGTATTGTGATGGACACTTCATCCAAAGGTGAAATATAGTTACCCTGACTTCAAGAAACTCACTTTCTAATGAGTGGCTGCATTTTAAAAAATGATTACAATATAGTATAGTGAGGATATCAGTAAAATTATGTTCAAGCAGGAGATTAAGTGTAGAAGAAAGTGATTGCTTATATTTAATGTGGGATCAGAAAAGTAAAAGTTTAATAAGGATGAAAACTAAGTATTCTTTGGGTGGACAAGAGTGAAGCCAGCATTTCAGGCAGAGTAACATATACAACAGAGGCAAGAACCATAGTAATTTATTGAGAGGACTCAGAGTAATTTGTTAAGGCCATAGCATAATATATCTTGAGTGGATGAGACTGGTTAACCAATAGGCAGTGGTAAGAATTATATTCTATAAAGAGTCACTGAGAGATATATATTAGGGGAGCTGTAAGCACAATTATTTTTAAATAATAAACTCTAAAGGAGGATTGGGAATAGATAAGACCAGAGTAGAGGCATCAGTAATTACTGTTGTTATTACAGTCATCGTGTATACCTGCCTAGGTTCTGTCTGTACAGCTCTATGGGCACTGCTGTCATGGACTCAAATGTTCACTGCTGCAGCCCTGCAGGCAGTACTTATGGGCAGAGACAGTAAGGCTGTAAACCAGTAATAAGGCTACACTGAAAGGAAATAGAATTGAAATAAAGTAGAGAGTGATTGGTTACGGGGGTTTAGGTAGTAGAAAGACTCTAAATGATTTTTGGTATTTTATCTTTGACTACTAGGAAGATCCTAAACAAGACAGGAAATAAAATAGAAAAAATGGTTTTGGTGGGAGGCTGCAGAAGACATATATATTCTGTTTTACTTTCTTTTTTCCCCAATACTCAAAAATTAATCTTTAAATGACTATGTAAAAATGCACACATACACACATTGTGTACAAACTGATTTTGAATCTAAATACTGATCCATTTTTAAAATCATCATGGCATATGGCATGCAACTGTCAGCTCTAAAATGTTTACACCATTGGCCCTTGTCTCTTTCAAAAATTTTGGAATGTTTAACTGTTTAGAACAAAGGAAAATGGAGTCTAGCAGTCCACTCAACAAATTTCTGGTTTTGGATATTGCTTAAACCAAAGTTAATGCATTTCACTATAAAGGTCCATTCTGTAACTAACTTGTGATCTTTTACTGTTGGTGATAATTTAGCTGCTGAAATGGTTTTTTGTTTTTAATATTTTATTCTGTTAATCTATTCCAGGTATCCTTTTATTAAAAGAATAAAAGAATAAATAAAAGGGATAGTTGGGTATATGGCAATACTATAGCTATAATAAATGCAAATACAATAGCTAAGAGCTTTGTAAAGAGTTTATATTACTAAGTCAGCAAAGTGTCTGGCCATATTTTCATAAACGCATTGTTAAAAATATTCAGATTAAAACTGAGCTTCTTATGTATTAAATAGTTAAGTAATTTTGCAGAGGGAAATAAAAAGAGAAAAGCAGGCAGATAGAGAGAAGTAGATTTAACACACAATAAGAATGTGAAGTTGTCTGGATGGTAAAAACATTGATAAAAAAGTCTGGTTCTTCTCTCATTTATGAGACCCTGTTAAGAAAATGTGGGTTTTTTTGAAAAGTTGGTAGGCCAGTGGGATTGAGTGCTACACTTGGAACAGTTTTCTTACAACAGTGCCAGATGAGAAAATGGCCCCAGGTTTCAGGAACCCATCCAGTTCGGTGGTAACGTTTTCCAAAGTTAACATGAAATACTTTCTTTAGTTTTGTTTTTACTGGATCAGACCTGAATGAATTTACTCTGTCGTTTCATTCAGTTGGTTTGAGTCTTGTTGATATGGCACATAAACAAAATCTCTTTCCCTTGTATAGGAAAACAGATTAAAAGCATAGTCTTTAATTTGAAAAACGCCTTCCTGCTATTACTGCTTCTTTCCTTCACCTCCATAACAGATTTCATTGTAAAAGTATATATTTATATATATGCTTTATCCTAGGGTTGGAATTTATCCCAAGATTATCATTATTTATATGGAAATAACAAGCATAAATATCACCTGGACTCTATTACAATATACTTTTAGTTTATGGTGTCAGAGAAAACTCATTTAGATCCATATGAGTTTTTGCATTTAAATTGCAGTTGACACCGAACAACATAAATATTAGGTACTGAGTTTTTCACTATAACTATAACTCACCTTTTCTTTTTTTTTTAATCTTTCAAAATCTCCTTATAGTTTATCTCTTTTAATATTCTTTGTATACAGAAATTTTTCATAACTGTTTAACCAGCACAGTGTTGAGAATTTAAAATACTGACAAAAGTACTTTTAAAAAAGGCTTAGATGGGTGAAAGGCATTATTTCACATATCTTCAGCTTACTGCCTTCAGTCTTCCTTCTCCTTAAAAGCTCTAGCTTTAAAAAAAAAGCTTACCAGTAGAACCAGTTGAACCAGTTAAACCAGTTGAACTAAGCACTGTCTGTCCTGTCCTCCTCAGTACCATGGACAAATGGGAAATGACTGACCGCACATTCTGTTCACATGTGTAAGACTTGACAAATCAAATGAAAGACTCATCTTATTCCTCCCTTGAATATTTTACCACAATTTGCTAACTCCAATGAGATATTTCAATAATTTCAAACGTGATATAATGAAGAATATTTAATCAATAATTAATTTTTTCATTGATAAATTTTAAGTTTCCTTTTCTATTGCCAGGCTCAGAAATTAGATATAATTGTTAAACTTGAAATTTTACAAATATCATATCTGCTGTACTACTCTTTGGCCTAAAGACATATTGCAACTGCAAGAGCATGTGGTTGACAATGCTGTGTAGCAGCTGGTACAGAAGAAAGCTGGCAGAGCTCAACTTGGAATGAGAATAAAACAAGACACTGCTAGTTGCCATTGCAAGATTTCTTGTCTTGAATACGAATTGTTATTAGAGCTGTTTTATGAGCAACTATATCTATTATAATATTATGAATGTTTATATTTTTTAAATAAAAATACCCCTGGTATAGTTTTTAATTGACAGATAAAATTGCATATATGGCATACAACATAATGCTTTGATATATGTGCATATTGTGGAATAACTAAATCAAGCTCATTAACATATGTATTACTTCACAAACTTATTTTTCTGTGGTGCGAACATTAGAATCTTTTCACTTAAATTTTCAAATATAAAATATATTGCTATTAACTATAGTCACCATTTTATACCATAGATCTATTGAACTTTTCCTCCTGTTTAACTGAAATTTTATATCCCTTGGCCAACATCTCCCCAATCTCGTGCTCCCACCCCCAGCCCCTGGTAACCACTATTTTACTCTCTGCTTCTGTGAGTTCAACTATTTTAGATTCCACATATAAGTAAAATCATGTGGTATTTCTATGCCTGACTGATTTCACTTAATCCTTCGGGTTCATCCATGTTGTCACAAATGACAAGATTTCCTTCGTTTTTAAGGATAAGTAGTACTCCACTGTGTATATCTACCACATCTTCTTTAACCAGTTCATCCATTGATGGTCACTTAGGTTGTTCCATATCTTGGCTACTATGTATAATGCTACAGTGAACAGGGGAGTGCGGATATCTCTCCAACACACTAATTTCACTTCCCTTAGATATATACTTGAGGTGGAACTGCTGGATCATAAGGTAGTTCTATTTAAAAATTATTTTAGAAACTTCCATACTGTTTTCAATTATGGCTGTACTGATTTACACTCCCACTAACAGTGTTCAAGTTTCCTTTTTCTCCACATCCTCACCAACAATTTTCATCTTTTTTTTTGATAATAGCCCTTCTAACATGTGTGAGGTAATACCTCATTTTAGTTTGTTTGCTTTTCCCTGATGATTACCAATGCTGAACATTTTTTCACATACCTATTGTTTATTTGTATGTCTTCTTTTGAGGAAAGCCTATTCAGGTCCTTTGCCTATTTTTAAATTAGGTTATTTGTATTCTTGCTATTGAGTTGTAAGGGTCCCTTATATATTTTGGATATTAACCCCTTCTCAGATGTATGGTCTGCAAATATTTTCTACCATCTTGTAGTGTCTCTTCACTCTGTTGATTGTTCCCTTTGTTGTGCAGAAGCCTTTCAGTTTGATGCAATACTATTTGTCTATTTTTGTTTTTGTTACCTGTGCTTTTAGGGTCATATTCAAAATATCTTTGCCCAGATCACTGTCAAAAACTGTTTTCCCTGTGTGTTCCTAATAGCAGTTTTACAGTTTCAGGTCTTACATTTAACTCCTAATTCATTTGAGTTGATTTTTGTATATGAGGTGAGACAAGGGTCCAATTTTATTTTTCTGCATGTGGACACGTAATTTTGCCAGCACCATTTTTAAAGAGACTGTTCTTTCCACAGTGTGTGCTCTTGGCACCCTTATTGAAGATCGGTTGACAGTAAATGCATGGATTTGTGATTCGTCTGTATGTCTCTTATGCCAGTATCATTCTATTTTGATTATGATAGCTTTGTAGTAGATTTTGAAATCAGGTAGTTTGATGGCTTCAGTTCTTCGGGATTTCTTTGGCTACTCAGGATCTTTTGTGCCACCATACAAATTTTAGGATTTTTTTTCTATTTCTGTGAAAAATATGATTGAAATTTCGATGGGATTGCATTGCATCTACAGATTGCTTTGGGTAGAATGGACATTTTAACAGTATTAACTCATCCAATCAGTGAACATGGGATACGTTTCCATTTATTTGTGTTTTCTTCAATTTCTTTCATGAATGTTTTATAGTTTCCAGCGTACAGCTCTTTCACCTATTCGGTTAAATTTATTCCTAAGTATTTTATATGCTGTTGTAAATGGCATTATTTGCCTTTTTGGGATGATAAGTTGTTATTCATGTTTAGAAATGCTATTGACTGCTGTATATTGGTTTTGTGTCTTGTAGCTTTACTAAATCTCTATTATATTTAGATAAATGGTTCTTCCATTGATCCAATCTTCCATGTAACCATATATACCTTCTAGAAAGCACTATCAAACTGGACACTATGTTGAAACTTCTGAAAAAAGTAAAATAAATGAAAATAACAATTTATTTAATATTAGCTACCCAATGCTCAACTTAATGCTGACAGATTTTAATCTTCAAATAAATTACTTAAATTACCATATTTAAATTAACATAATTTTAGTTATACAGACATACACTCAAACATTTACCCATTGAGTGGTTGAAAATTCAAGTACCTTAGAGTAATACTTTCAAGAAGATTCTAACTAATATCAGTATGGTATTCTTATTTATTTCACAGACTATATGTGTTGTATTATGAAAAGCAAAGAAATGAGATATATCATATTGTTTTATATTTAAGTTACTTTATCATGTGTTAAGTAGCCTCTAATTGTAAAATTTTATGTTAATCTCCTTTCAAGTCTATTAAAATTTTTTAATAGGTTAATCTGATTTGGCAAGACTTGTTATATCAGAAGTTATTGAGGCTATCCACCCTTTGTCCAGCTTTTGTGAATTGGTTATATCCAGAACAATCTCTTCTTTACTTTTATTGCAAATTGTATTTCCCTGTATCTTTATTATCTGTGTACTTACCTCTATCACTCATTAAATGCAAAGTTATTCCTTAGGAAAAAACATATAAATATATATATTTAATTCCCAGTGCCTAGTATGGTATGCATTAAATAAATGTTGTTGAATGATCATTTATTAAAATATTGTACACCTTCAAATAGCTCATCCTTTTCCTGTCACCACCTTCTCTAGTGGCCATGTAGCATCAACAAGAATTGCTGCACATGTGTAATCTCAAATTCATACACATTTTGAACTTCATCTTTTATTTTCCACCATCGGTCATTTCTAAATGCTAGTTGTCTGGCTTTATCAGGACTCCTTTCACTCCTAGCAGTCCTTATTTCATACATGACTCCTGTTTTTATATTTTTTCCTACCCAACTTGACAGCCTGTGATTAGCATTTTAATTTTTATTTTTCTAATATCCTCTACTGCTACTTATTCGTTTCTAAATTTCTCACACATTACCACAATTACTATTTCAACCATTTCCCCTCTTCCCTAAACTTTACACTAACCCATCACCTGGCCTCTGCTCTTAGTTCACAGACAAAATTAAAGCTAACACAAGTGGGGTCCTATAACTTCCTGCCTTTAAGCTTCAACTCTTATCTATGTCCTCCACCTCCTGTTGTAAGGGAATACTACTCATTTAGCTAATCATAAAATACAAATTAATGTAGGCATATATATTTTTGCTAGTTGCTGTTTTTGGAAACCTCATCAATTTTCACCTTTTGTCCTGCAACAACCTCTTAATTGACAACAATTAGCGATTTTCGTGACCCTGAAATATTTATATTATATGGAAGATAACAGATATCCAATGTACGATTTCCATACAACAAAATGTTATTCATTAAGACAGTAATGTTTAGAGAGTACATACTAGTTGTTAAACATTGTTTACTTACAGGAAATACAACAGTTAAAGCAGACACAAACACTTTTCTTTCTAGAGGTCCAGTCTAGTGGGAAGAAATTGAAAAAAATAAAATAAAATGAGTAGAATGTATACCATGTCAAAATACTAAGTACTTAGTGGGAAAACAGCAAGGTAGAAAGGTGATAGGCAGTCCAGAAGTGAGGTAGTACAGTTTTGAATAGAGTCATGTCTGAAGGTCTTGCTAAAAATGGTGACATTTGAGTCAAGTCCTGAAAGTGGTCAGGAAGAAAGGCAATGCAGATGTTCAGAAGTGCTTCCCAGAGAGACAGAACAGCAAATGAAAAGCCCTGAAGTGGGAGAGAGCTTGGCGTGTTTAGGAAACAGCAAAGGAGTTAGGGCTTAGGTCTCAGAAGGAATGATACTCCATTGAGGGGAAGAGTGACATGATCTGACTTGGGTTTTTAAAGTACAGCATTGTCTACTGTGTCAAGAAAGCACCGAAGGGAGCAAGGAACAGGTCTTGCAGTTACTGTAGTCATTCTTGTATGAACAGTGACTTGGACCACAAGAGGAGTGGTGGCAGCAGAAAGATGTTGCTGAGATCTGGATATACCATAAAGACATAACCACCATTGATGTGTGTGGTATAGGGAAGAAAGATTCAAGGATGGGCCTAAGATATTTAACATAGATTTGCCACTTACTTTGTGGGGGAAACTCCATGAGGAGTAGGTTCTGAGATGAGTTTTGATTTTGGCTTATTAGTTATTAGATGCCTTTGCAACATCTAAGTGAAAGTATCAAACAGAAAGCAGAAGATATGACTGGAGTTCAGGGGACTATTTAGAAGTCCAAATGCAGGGTGAAAAAGGAGCATAAAACCTGTGAATTCAATTTGCCTGAATAATTAGTGTGATCTTCCCAGAGGAAATTATTTTAAAGCTAAAACATAAATAAAAAGTAAGGATTAATTAAATGAAGAGCTAATTGGGGATAGTTGGGATTATTCTAGGGAGAAAGAATTCATGGGAACGTATGATATCCTGACATAAAAAAAAAAAGAGACTGGTACAACTGAGAAATTAAAACATGGCTGGAGAATCAAGAACGCACTTTGAAGAGTTATGACATAAACTAGGAAATTTATTATTTTATAGACAATACAAATTTTGCTCTTCATCTTAAAGCTAATAAGAAGTCTTAAAGAGTTTCACACACACTTAAAGAGGTTCACATACACTTCAGATTTGCATTTTTGCAAAGCTAAGCCTGCTTGCATTTTTGGAAATGGATTGAAGAGAACACGACTAGAAGCAAAGTGGCTAGTTAGAAAGGTCTCGCAGAACACTAAGAGGAGATAATGGCTAATAAAGTAGGGGGAGTACTGATAAAGAGAAATTTATGAATCTAAGAGATTTTTAGAGCTTCATTTTTGTTGTGGCTGTAGAATTAGTAGATAATTGAATTCATTTAGACAGGGAAGAATGAAGGTTGGTGCCAAAATATTTGACCTGGGAACTGGTTAAATGATCATTCTATTTATTCAGTTGGCATATACTTTTGTTAGTTGAAGAGATGAGTGCTGGACAGGATGCCTTTTAACAGTGTTGAATAGTAACTATACGCCTACTCCAGAGATCAGAAGAGTTATCTAGGCAGTTGTTTAAGGAAAACTTATAAACAGGTCCATAAATGGCATTTCAAAGTATGATAGAAAATTTTAAGTGAGAAAAGAAGAGGGCCTAAAATAGAAGCCTGAGAAAATCCAATTTAAATGGCATGTAGGGGAAACAAAGTGTGCAAAGGAGACTAAGAAGGAACATCCCAATAGATGGGAAGAAAAGCAGGGAACCATGTGATAGACAAGCAAGAAAAGAGAACAGCTCAAGAGAAAAGCATGGCTCATCAATGCCCAATGCTGTGGAGAGGCTGGATGACATAAACACTGAAAAGGCCCTTTCCACTTAGGTACAAGGGGGCAACAAGTTAGTTTAGCAAGCACAGTTCTCAGTGGAGTGGTGGACATGGAAAGTGCTTAGTCTTAGGTTGAAAAATGGCAACGAGGTGAGGACATGGAAAGAATGATTAAAATCAGAGCTGTCAAGAAGTTTGCTCATGTTGTAGACAAGAGCTATGGGGTGGTAGTTAAAAGCTGGGAGATAAATTTCAGTAACGTTTAGTATGGAATAGAATTAACCATAATTAAATGCTGATAACAAGATAGTAGAGGGAGAGAAGTGAAGATTCAGGAGAGAAAGACCATCTTTGGTGGCTAAAGGTTTCTGAGAAGAAAGGAAGAGATAAATGGACTCCAGGGCCCTTGGTTGGAAAATGAAACATAAAATGAATGAAAAATGCCACTTCCAAACCACATTGCATGCCCAGCAATTCTATAATGTTTATTTAATTAGCTCTTTCTGTATTAGTCAAGTAGTCAACTCTATGGTTTTTTGTTATAGCAGCCTGAGTTGACTAATACAGAAAGAATGAGAAAGAGATAGAGGTAGAGATGAGACACACACACACACACACACACACACACACACAGACACAGACACACACACACAGAGAGAGAGAGAGAGACAGAGAGAGAGAGAGCACTAATTAAATAAACATTGTAGAATTCCTGGGCATGTAAAGAGCCACCTGAGGTTGATAAGCTTGAGTTTATTAATCTGTTTACTAGTTGGTTTGGAAGCTGTACTTTTCATTCATTTTATGTTTAAACCTGGTACTGTAAAATGCCAGTATGCTAATTTGTTTGGTAGGAAATATGATAATAAATAATGTTAAAATTTCCCACCAGAAACTCAAACTTCTGTGATTATAATGTTTTAGTTAAAAAAAAAAAAATCTCCACTATAGTACCTTGTTTGGATGCTAATTCAGGTTAAATTTTGGGGCAAATAATTTTCAAAATATTACTTTGTGATTATTTTTATTCAAGATCTTTGTTTTCTTTTTAATATCTTGGTCACTGGGAGTTGAATTTTCATATTAGAAAAGAGTGGAATTTTTATTTTTACAATATTTATAATATAAATGATATCTTGAATTGAAGAAATGGTCAATGATTTTTTACTGATAAAACTTTTTATAAATGTTTTTATGAAGTTATATTCAGGCAAGTAATGACCATGTACGTGCATAATAGAAAATATCATATTCTTGATTGCTTTGTTTGACATGATTTCATCCATAGAAATGATGAAATACATACATATACATACATATGTATACATACACATCCATACCCACTATATGAAAGGCATTAATTCTATAAATTATGGAGAATCTCTCTTATAATTTAAGAACAGGTATACATAACTTGTATACAGATTGCTTGTAAACTATTAAACATGCTGACCATGACCTTGAACATGAATAAAGCTCCATGGCAACCATAAGAGTTTCTTCTATGGAGCAGGAATATACAAACACCAGCACATTTAGAAACTCTTGCTGCTATTAGGGTTACTAATATTTGCAATCTGAATATCTTTTAAAGGATAATACTAAATAATTGTTTTTGCCTTCCTCCATGAATGCAATCTTATAGCTGTAAGGAAGCATATTGAAGAAGCAATTCAATGACTCTTGACAGAATTGTTGTTAAGAAAAAGAAAGATCATCAAAATATCTATAGCCAGTACAGTTATATTAGTCCTTTTCTGTTGCTTGTAACAAAATTCTTGAAACTGGGTTTTTTACAAAGGAAATGAAATTTATTGCTTACAGCTTTGAAGGCTGAGAAGTCCAAAGTCCAAGGAACATATCTGATGAGGGTCTTCTTTGGTGGTGGCTGTAAAGCAATGCAGGGGTCTCACATGACAGAAAATGGCAGAGCAGAGAAAGAGAGAGCTCCTCATGTGCTCTCCTTTTAAAGCCCTCAGATCCACACCCACAAGCACCATTAACCTATCAACTTAATCACTCCCTCATGAACCCACCTTTCAATTCTATAATAGGACTTCCCACCCTTAGCAGTTTCAATGGGGATCAAGCTTCTAATACATAAAACTTGGGAGACACAATTCAATCTTTATCAACAGTTAATGAAATATCATTTCTGTTGAATGGAACAGATGATAATATGATCTTTGTACTTGGTACAAAATTAAAAATGTAACATTTATTATGATTTTTTGACAGCAAGAAGAGATACCTACAAATATGTCAAGTGAGCTGGGAGCAAATTCTTTGAGAGTGTTTATAAAACTTCATTGTAAGAAGAGCATCACTTTCTTTGCAAGTAATATATAAAGTTATTTTGATGTAAAAGTTCTTGGTAAGTAGTAAGTTAGGCAAATATTTTCATAAAGTGGCATATTGATCTTGTAACAAATTAATATTAAAAAATTCATCAAGGGCCAGAACAACTTTTTCTAATATTGCCAGAAGTCTTCAGTCATTTTCACCATCATAGCACATAGTACAGTACAGGTTTTGAAAAAGCCTACTGTATGAAGGCTTGCATTATTCTAATCATCAGAAATAATCCCTTAAATCAATTACATTGAAAAAGAAGATGTATGATCCAATCTGTGGTGGATTGAATTATGTCCCCCCCAAAACTCACTGGAACTTGAATTGTGTCCCCCAAATTTTATGTATTAGAAACTTAGCCCCCATTGTGACTTTTAAGAGGGTGGGAAATCCTATTACAGTATTGAAAGATGAAGCCCTGAAAAGGGGTTATTGGATTGTAGGACCATGCAGTAGTGAATGGATTAAAAATGGTGGTCTGGGGTATGGTTATGAGGGCTTTACAACAGCAGGAGAGTCTGTCTTTCTCTCTCTCTTGTTCTCTCTGCTTCCACCATCTTGCAATATGAGACCCCTGGGTCACTGTCACCACCGTCAGATGGACTTTGGACTTCCCAGCCTCAGAAATTGTAAGAAATAAATTTTATTTTCTTTATAAATCACCCAGTTTCAAGTACTCTGACACCAGTGGAAAAGATAGATGACCATTTAAAACATAATGAGAAAAAAGCCATGTGAATATGGTGCATGATGCTTGAGAAATAAACTGAAATATAACAGAGGGACAGAAGGATAGGAACGTCATCCTGAAAGAAATGCTGACTAAGCTAAGATTGGAAATCTCTGTGATATTTGCAGTGAAAAGTGAATTGTAGGAGGAAAGAACAGTTTGCTAGACCTATATCAAGAGAGTACAGAATGCTCATGAAAATGATAGTAATTCAAAATAGAATTTTGAATGGACTGGATGGGTTTTTGGAAATCCTAACTCTTTCTTTTCTCTAGGGATTCTACTGAGAAAGAAATTAGACAAAGTATGGTATTAATGATATCCCATTTTACTAATAACTGGGCATGTCACCAATAGCACTGAGAAATAGAGCTAGAACAAATTAACATAAACATGACATAACATGGAAGGACAAAGAATAGTTTTTATGCCCTCCCAATTAACCAAAAAATGACTAAACTCACCAATTAAATTTTATCCGAGTTGCCCTACAGATCCGATGTGTGCTTTCTTAAATTAAAATTTCAAACAAGCGCATTTCAAGATGAGAAAGTACAGATAATAGAAAATAAATAACCAGAACATATTTCTTTCCATTTTATAGCCATTTGATTTAAATTAGATTAATTCACCTTTTTCTTCTAAATTTACTACTTATTTCTTGCCTTTGAGTTTCTAATAAAACAGGAAACAAAATGGATGATATAATATTGGCAATATTATGAGCAGATTATTCAACAGAGGTTGTATGCTTGTTCACTGTCACATGTAATTGCTGGAGGTGAATGGGTTTCCAGCCCTCTTTTGAAATCACTGGCACTAGTGGTTCCACCCTGAATAAAACTTGTGCACTAGTGAGGTGAGCACATGCAAACTAAACACAGGAGAATTGTTTATTGTGATTTGGGCTATTATGGCTCAAGAGTCTGCTTGGAATCAGCTCCATCTTTTGTCCATTATAGAACAGAGCCATTACCCTAGATGTTATAGCTTGATTTATTGGTGTATTCTGTTGAGCTCAATGAAGGAGAAATATGGGGGTTTTGAACAGGTAGAGAAAGTCAAAATAAAAAGAACGTCTGGGGAAAATCCCCAAACCAATGGCTTTGAGGAGGAAAGAAGTAAGGTTAAATACCTTTGAGAAAAGAAAAAATATTCCCATTTCTAGTAAATTGCAAAATTTTTAAGTCCAATTAGTAATAAGTCCAATATATCTTATTTTTCTAAAATCACATAATACAAAATAATTTATACTTTTAAAGGACTAAAGCATTATAACTCAATATAATCTCCATTATTCTTTAGAGCATATGCTTAACATTCTTTAACAGTTTTATTAGGATGTAATTGATATACAAAGAGCTGCACATTTACTGTGTACAATTTGATGAGTTTGGACATATGCAAACACCAAACACTTGTCATACTATCAGCACAATCAAGGTAATAGACATATACAACACATCCCAAAGTTTTCTTGTATCCTTTCTTTTTATGGCAGTAAGAACATTTAACAAAAGGACTACCCTCTTAACAAATTTTAAAGTGAGTAATGCTGTATTATTAATTACAGGCGTTTTGTTGTACAGCAGATATCTGGAATTCATTCAGCTAGCGTAACTGAAACTGTACAGCCATTGAACAATTTCCTCTTTCCTTCAACCCCTGGCAACCACTATTGCATTCTCTGTTTCTATGAGTTTGACTATTATAAATACCTATGTAAGTGGAATCACTCAGTATTTATCCTTCTGTGACTGGCTTGTTTCACTTATTCTCCTGGTTCATCCATGTTGTCACAAATGGCAGGATTTTCTTCTTTTTTAAGGCTGAATAGTATTCCATTGTGTATGTATACATCACACTTTCTTTATCTGTTCATCTGTTGATGTATGATTCAGTTGTTTCTGTATCTCAGCTCTTGTGAATAATGCTGCAATGAACATGCGTGCAGCTATCTCTTTGAGATTTTGATTTTAATTCTTTTGGATATATACCGGAAATGAGATTGTTGGATCATACGGTACGTCTATTTTTAATTTTTTGAAGACCCTCAAAACTGTTTTCCATAGCTGCTGCACCATTTTACATTTCTACCAAGAGTGTAACAGAGTTCCAATTTTTTCACAATCCTCATCAACACTTTTTTTTTGATAATAGCCATAGTAACAAGTGTGAAGTGATACCTCACTGTAGTTTTGATTTGCATTTCCCTGATAATGATATGTATATAAATATTCCTTTGTACAGGTTATATATGCTATGTAGTATGTATAGTGAGTATGCATATATGTACACATAGAGTATATACACACATATATACACATATGTGGTATGTATAATGCACACAAATACACACACACTGACTCAAAATGTTCTGAAAACGTCATTGGCTCTCTCTTTAGACCAACGAATCTGGACAACTTCTCAAACAACCTAGGAAACAGCTGAATCCCTTTAGAGATGCTTCTTGCTCCTGGCCTCCCCCACTTCCTACCCTCCACCCTGAACCACCCTCCATGTTTCTCTTGAAAAAAGCTGAAAAGTGTAATGCTAGGATTGTGTTATAGAACAGTGTTTTAAACTTCTTGGTGCTATATTAAAATTACCACATTAAGAACTTATTTGAAAGGGTAATGAAAAGTTACAAGCGTTTACTAGGTCTGTAAGTTCACATTGTGTGAATGAGTATCACAGTAAATTGAATATATCTTTCCACAACTCATACTGAAATAATTACATATGTGTTAATGTTTCCCGGAGGTGGACACAGATCTTTTTCTTCTTAGTTTTCATTTTGCTGCCTTTTATTAATAAGTGAGAAACTAAAAGTCAGATCAAAGTAGGTTTAGATTAAGGCTGCCCATTTGAGTGAATGGATAAAATTTATATTTCCAAAGAGTCATACACATTGAATATCAAACCTAATGTTGAAATGTCTAAGGTAAATGAAAACGTAGCATTTTTTTCAGTCTCGGAGAGAGAGATTGATTTTCCGAAGACAATAGTTTGAATTGTTATTTTCACGTACAAATGTTTTACAATAATTGAAAGTAATGTGAAACTCCCTCATCAGCAGACCGGTGTTTTGTATTTCCTGAAACAATTGGAACCACAGTCATAAACAATATTTCACCTCTTGCCTGGCATGTCTCCATTTAGAGACACAGACAGGTATTCATAAGACTCTGAGATCTGGAAAGCTGAGCAGCAAACCTGTTTGGCAGAATCTCAAATTCTCTTTTTATTGTTTTTTGAGGAGCTGAACCTTGATTGTAAAGCTATATTTGTGGAAAAAAGAGTTTAATCTATACCACATAGAATTGTTTATCCTAATCTCAACCAAATATCATTTTATAGTAAAATTATTATATCCAAAATACCAAACATTTCATTTTCTTAAAACTTTGGTTTTGTAAACAGCAAAATTATTTCTTTAGTTCTTTTCTTTTTTTGCAAGGACTTCTGACACTTTTTTTTTTTTTTGAAACCAAGCAAAAATTTTCTGAAATAAAAAGTTCAGCTGTTCATCTGTTTCTCCTGTTAGATTTTTTTGGTGGGGGGGATAATAAGCATTTTCTGTACTTCAAAAGTAAAGGTGCGAGTTATGTCATCTTTATTTGTTTTTGTGTTTGTTTTTTTTTTAAAAAAGAAGATGACCGGTAATGAGATCTTAACTCTTGACTTGGTGTTGTCAGCACCACGCTCTTTGAATTGAGCTAACCAGCCATCCCTATATAGGGATCCGAACCCGTGGCCTTGATGTTATCAACACCACACTCTCCCAAGTGAGCCACAGGCCGGCCCGTCAACTTTATTTTGATTTAAAATCTAAATTCTATATCCATTTTTTCAGCTCAGGATTTTGATACTAAAAATATTAACTCTTGTTTTGAAACAGTATTGACACGTTCTTTGAGCAACTTTCTTAGAACTTGCTTTTGAAGCTCCCTCAAACTTTCTTGGCATTTGAGTTTTCCATTTCCCTCCAATTCTTTTATTTTATAAGTGTCAGCTGGCTTTGCTACCTGGTAAGGAACCAGTAAAATCCAGCAGGCTTTTTTAGCCAAGTTCATCTCATTCATTCATTAGCACTTGGCAATATTTAGGCACAAGAATCAAATTGATTGGAAAATTTTTGTAATGTTACAGGTTTTAAACACTTTGTCATAAACAAATAGTTGCTAATATTCAAATCAGACAATGAGAAAAAGAAGAAAAATATGAAAATAATGCAATGAACACACAGAATAATCCAAGTTTTGCATTGCATGGCTATTCAGTTTAGGTTTACGTGCTAATTTTTGGGGTCCTTGCCAATAATTTTTTTTTTTTTTTAGTGGACTATGTAGATCGGAACCACGTTTTCATCAGAAAAAAATCTTTGCAGATCATTTTTCCTCTTAGCAGTACCCTTAGATTACACTTTCTATAGCCAATCTTCAAATAATGGGGATTTAGTGAATTTCACTATTTCCTTATTTTGTTGTGTATTTCTCCTCTCTGTTTTCCTTCGGCCCATTTATTCCTCAAATCTTTGACTGATTTTCCTTAGTCCATTTGCTTGCTACTTTTCCTATGCCTGTAACAAAAGGCTGACCTTCAACTGGGTTACAAGATACACTTAGATACATCAAACTCTTAAAAAGAGTTTATTTGAGCAGACAGTGATTCATAAATGAGGGAGTACAAAACTGCAAGTGGTTTGGGTGCACAGAAGGGGTGTGAGGGGAAAACTTTCGAAAGGTATTCAGGGAAGCAGGACAAAGAAATCATCGTGGAGCAGTAGCCTTGAAATTCCTAGTTAAAGGTTAGTTGGTGATTCTGGTTGCTTAATAACTTAATCTAAGTTTTGTTTCCTAGGACATGATGGCTTGTTCTGAGTTGGTTTTTGATTTGCTTACACAGAACCCAGGATACTGGAGCCGCCTCTACCTACAAGTTTAATGGCCTCCCTACTAACTATTTTATTTTATTTTATTTTTTTATTTTATTTATTTATTTTATTTATTTATTTATTTTTTTAATTTTATCTTTTTTTTTAAAATTTTATTTTGTCGATATACATTGTAGCTGATTAATGCTCCCCATCACCAAAACCTCCCTCCCTTCTCCCTCCCCCCCTACCCCCCAACAATGTCCTTTCTGTTTGCTTGTTGTATCAACTTCAAGTAATTGTGGTTGTTATATCTTCTTCCCTCCCCCCCCCCGATTTGTGTGTGTGTGTGTGTATGTGTGTGTGTGAATTTATATATTAATGTTTAGCTCCCTCCAATAAGTGAGAACATGTGGTATTTCTCTTTCTGTGCCTGACTTGTTTCACTTAATATAATTCTCTCAAGGTCCATCCATGTTGTTGCAAATGGCAGTATTTCATTCGTTTTTATAGCTGAGTAGTATTCCATTGTGTAGATGTACCACATTTTCCGTATCCACTCATCTGGTGATGGGCATTTGGGCTGGTTCCAACTCTTGGCTATTGTAAAGAGTGCTGCGATGAACATTGGGGAACAGGTATACCTTCGACTTGATGATTTCCATTCCTCTGGGTATATTCCCAACAGTGGGATGGCTGGGTCGTATGGTAGATCTATTTGCAATTGTTTAAGGAACCTCCATACCATTTTCCATAGAGGCTGCACCATTTTGCAGTCCCACCAACAATGTATGAGAGTTCCTTTTTCTCCGCAGCCTCGCCAGCATTTATCGTTCATAGTCTTTTGGATTTTAGCCATCCTAACTGGGGTTAGATGGTATCTCAATGTGGTTTTGATTTGCATTTCCCGGATGCTGAGTGATGTTGAGCATTTTTTCATATGTCTGTTGGCCATTTGGATATCTTCCTTAGAGAAATGCCTACTTAGCTCTTTTGCCCATTTTTTAATTGGGTTGCTTGTTTTCTTCTTGTAAAGTTGTTTGAGTTCCTTATATATTCTGGATATTAATCCTTTGTCAGATGTATATTTTGCAAATATTTTCTCCCACTCTGTTGGTTGTCTTTTAACTCTGTTAATTGTTTCTTTTGCTGTGCAGAAGCTTTTTAGTTTGATATAATCCCATTTGTTTATTTTTCCTTTGGTTGCCCGTGCTTTTGGGGTCGTATTCATGAAGTCTGTGCCCAGTCCTATTTCCTGAAGTGTTTCCCCTATGTTTTCTTTAAGAAGTTTTATTGTCTCAGGGTGTATATTTAAATCCTTAATCCATTTTGAGTTGATTTTAGTATACGGTGAGAGGTATGGATCTAGTTTCATTCTCCTGCATATCGATATCCAGTTATCCCAACACCACTTGCTGAAGAGGCAGTCCCTTCCCCAGTGAATAGGCTTGGTGCCTTTGTCAAAGATCAGATGGCAGTAAGTGTGTGGGTTGATTTCTGGATTCTCTATTCTATTCCATTGGTCAGTGTGTCTGTTTTTATGCCAGTACCATACTGTTTTGGTTATTATAGCTTTGTAGTATAGCTTAAAGTCAGGTAGTGTTATGCCTCCAGCTTTATTTTTTTTGCTGAGCATTGCTTTGGCTATTCGTGGTCTTTTATTGTTCCATATAAATGTCTGAATAGTTTTTTCCATTTCTGAGAAAAATGTCTCTGGAATTTTGATGGGGATTGCATTGAATTTGTATATCACTTTGGGTAGTATGGACATTTTCACTATGTTGATTCTTCCAATCCAAGAGCATGGAATATCTTTCCATCTTCTTGTATCCTCTCTAATTTCTCTCAGCAGTGGCTTGTAGTTCTCATTATAGAGATTTTTCACCTCCTTGGTTAACTCAATTCCTAAGTATTTTATTTTTTTGGTGGCTATTGTAAATGGGCAGGCTTTCTTGATTTCTCCTTCTGCATGTTCACTATTGGAGAAAAGAAATGCTACTGATTTTTGTGTGTTGATTTTGTATCCTGCTACTGTGCTGAAATCATTTATCAATTCCAACAGTTTTTTTGTAGAGGTTTTAGGCTGTTCGATATATAGGATCATGTCATCTGCAAACAGGGACAGTTTGACTTCATCTTTTCCAATCTGGATGCCCTTTATTTCCTTCTCTTCTCTGATTGCTCTGGCTAGTACTTCCAACACTATGTTGAATAGGAGTGGTGAGAGTGGGCATCCTTGTCTAGTGCCTGTTCTTAAAGGAAAAGCTTTCAGCTTTTCCCCATTCAGGATGATATTGGCAGTGGGTTTGTCATATATGGCTTTAATTATGTTGAGATACTTTCCCTCTATACCTAACTTATAGAGGGTCTTTGTCATGAATGAGTGCTGAACTTTATCAAACAATGATACATCATACCAAAACCTGTGGGATACTGCAAAAGCAGTATTGAGGGGAAAATTTATTGCATTAAATGCTCACTTCAGAAGAATGGAAAGATGGCAAGTGAACAACCTAACACTTCACCTTAAAGAACTAGAAAAACAAGAACAATCCAATCCTAAAGTTAGCAGACGGAAAGAAATCATTAAGATCAGAGCAGAACTGAATGAAATTGAAAACCAAAAAACAATTCAAAAGATCAACGAATCAAAAAGTTGGTTTTTTGAAAAGATAAATAAAATTGACAAACCATTAGCATGGCTAACAAAAAAAAGAAGAGAGAAGACTCAAATAACAAAAATTAGAAATGAAAAAGGCGATATTACAACTGATTCATCTGAAATACAAGGAATCATTCGAGACTACTATAAACAACTATACGCCAACAAATTTGAAAATCTGGAGGAAATGGATAAATTTCTGGACACACACAAGCTCCCAAAACTGAACCGTGAAGACGTAGAAAATCTAAACAGACCAATAACAATAAAGGAGATTGAAGCTGTTATCAGAAGGCTCCCAACAAAGAAAAGCCCAGGACCAGATGGATTCACAGCAGAATTTTACCAAACATTCAAAGAGGAATTGACACCAATTCTTTACAAACTATTCCAAAAGATTGAAACGGACACAAATCTGCCAAACTCATTCTATGAAGCAAACATTATCCTGATACCAAAACCAGGTAAAGATATAACCAAAAAAGAAAACTACAGGCCAATATCCTTGATGAATATAGATGCAAAAATCCTCACTAAAATACTAGCAAACAGAATACAGCAACACATACGAAAAATTATTCATCATGATCAAGTGGGATTCATCCCAGGGATGCAAGGTTGGTTCAACATACGCAAATCAATAAATGTGATACACCATATTAATAAACTCAAACACCAGGACCATATGATCATCCCTACTAACTATTTTAACACCTGTTTAGCTTGCATTTTTACACTTTTCTGAGACCATATTATCCACCTTGGCTTTCTCTTTTACCTGTAGGTTCAAAATGTCCAAATTCCAACTTCCAGCATGAATTGGAGCTCTCCTACAAGCTCTCTGTATCAACTTCGAGCACCATAATCATTTCTTACTGAACTCCTTTCTCATTTTCCCCTCCAAGTTCACTCCACACACCATATTCTCTTGGAACAGAAAAATTGCTGCTTTTTTCTGGGTTACCTTAAAAAATCAACGGGTGCTTGCCCACCTCTGGGAAGAAACTTATGTTCAAAGCACACAAGAGTAACATCACAATTTCATAGTACCTTTATACAAACCACAGCAGAAATGCAGGTTTATTGCTTGCTCGATAGAATTCAACTTGAGGAGAGGAGCCAGTTCATTTCTACATTTGAAACTTTTAACTCATGGCAGATATTAAGTGCAAAATAAATATTTGTGAAACAAATGGATACATTTATATGTTTACTTATCATCATTTGGATTGGTCAGACCCATACTAATTCCAAGCTCAGCTAATAAAATGTATCATTTATTTCCAAGTATATGGAAAACTAACCAAAATTTTGGAAAACTAGAAATGATTATCATCTATTTTTGTTATTATAATTGTTGATGTGCAGCAAATTATTTATTAAACTATTGAGGAAATATTTAACAACTTTATTGAAGTATAATTGGCTATGTCTCAGCCTGTTTGGGCTGCTATAACAAAAAACCGTAGACTGGGTTGCTTATAAACAACAGAAATTTATTTGTCACAGTTCTGGAGGCTGAGAATCCCCAAATCAAGGCACCTGCAGGTTCAGGATATGGTAAGGTTTTGTTTTTTCATCGAAGGTGCCTTCTAGCTGTTTCCTCACATGGTGGAAGGAGCAGAGATCTCCTGGGCTGCTTTTATAAGGGCACTAATCTTACTCGTGAGAGCAGAGCTAATCACCTGCCAAAGGCCTCACCTCTTATTACTAGTTCATTGGTGATCAAGTTTCAGTATATGAATTTGGTGGGGAGGGGAAAACAAACTTTCAGCCATGAATACAACAAACTGCACAGAATTAAAATGTTTATTTGATAAGCTTTGACATGTTTATACATCTGTGGACTTATCACATCAAAATTTTGAAAATATCCATTACCCTCAAAAGTTCCTTATGCCCTTTTGTAATCTCTGCCTTATGCAGCTCCCCACTGTAGTCTCCCAGGAAACCCCTATTATACTTCCTCTCACTATATATTAGTTTGCATTTTGTAGAATTTAGTATAAATGAAATCATGTAGCATGTGTACATTTTTAGTCTGATTTCTTTCAGTCAGTACGACTATGTTGAAATTCTATGTTATTGCGTAAAGCAATAGTACTTTTTTTATTGCTTCATAATACTCCATTGTAGGGGTGATCCATTCACTTGTTGATGGACATTTGGATTGTTTCCAGTTTGGAGCTGTTGTAAATAGATCTGCTAAGACCAGTCTTGTATAAGCCTTTATATTGGTGTATGTTTTCATGGCTCTAGGAAAATTCCTAGGATTGGAATGGCAGGATCATACGGTATGTGTATGTTGAATCTTTTAAGAAGGTGTCAGAATGTTTTCCAAAGTGTTTGTAGCATTCTGAATTCCAGCAGTGCATGAGAGTTCCAGTTGCTTCACATCCTCAGCAATACTTGGTTTGGTCAATCTTTATAATTTTAACATTCTAATAGGTATATATTGGTAACATTGTGCTTTGAGTTTGCATTTGTGTAATGACTAAAGATTTGAGCATTTTTTCATGTGCTTATTTGCTGTACATACTTGTACATCATCTTTGATGAAGTGTCTGAACACTATAAAGAAATTCAAACAAATGAATTACTGATACACATGGCAATGTGAATCTCAGAAGGTTGAATAATATCAGTCATACAAGACAAGGAGAGTGTCTGCATAATTCTATTTATCTCAAGTTTAAAAACAAGAAAGCTTGCTTAAGGTGATAAAAAATCAGAATAATAGTTATCTTTGGCTGTATTTACTAAAAAAGGAGCTACTCTTATGTTCTATTTCTTGATCTGGGTTAGAGTTACAAGGAACTTTTTTTTCACTATTGAAAGTTTATCAAACTTTTCACCCATGATTGCTAACTTTTACATACGTAAGCTATATTTATTAGTTTAACAAATAAATAAAATAATAACTTAGTTTATGTTAACAACAGAGCAACTAGCAACTGTGGTGCCAGGTACTGCACTAAATGAAAAGCTGAGAAAACAGAATGAGAAGTGGTAGAGTCAACAGTATCCTTATGCACAGAAAATATTTAGATCCGATGTTTATAACTCAGTAACTTAATATCGCTGTCATCAGTACCTTGCATTGAAAACATTGTTTTGAAATCCATTGCACCATGTGATCAAGAGACACAATGGTTAACTCTATTACGGTGTGCAGGTAGGAATAGAAATAAAGATAGGAAAATAAACTAGAAATTTTAATAAATTTGTTTGTGGGAAATTATTTGGCTCTTTGAAGTATGAGGGTTTTTTTTGTTTGTTTTTTGGATGTTGTCAGAAGTTTTACATCACTCTGATAGCCAGGACACAATGAACCTATTTACAAGCATCATTCTGCTTTTCTAGTTTTCTCTTATAAAGCTAACAAACAAGTTGTCAGTAAGTGAAGGATGAAATGACAAATGATTTCCACATTTTTGGTTTGAAAAATGATTTCAGACTTGAAATCTTTACAGAAATAATCGATCATATGTTAAATTGTCAGATTAAAACTGGACATGTAAAATACACACCTTTCAAATTCATCTAATTTTCAACATTAAAAGGATTGAAAAAACAAAGCAAACAGCCATGATTTATCACTAGAAACAGGGACCATTTTGTTAATATATCATATGATCTGGGGATGGTACTCAAAATCCATACTTTAAAAATTTTTATGTCATGAATAAAATGTAGATCACACTAAAAGTACTTATTGAATGTCATCTAGTTGGGAATATTCTTGTACAAATCTATTAGTGCATACATGTATGCAATTCTGTTGGGTGTATACCAAGGAATAAAATTTCTTGGTCAGAGTATATGTATATTCACCTTTAGTAGATATTGCCAAACAATTTTACCAAATTGGTTATACTGTTGAGAAAATGCTGAACAACTACAGTTCCTGCCTGTTTTTAATGACTCTAGAATCTGGGGGGAAGCAGAAAAAAACAAAAAACCCCAACAATTTCAAAGTACATTGATAAGCTCTATTATAGAGGTTTAAAGCAGAGTGCTAAGTACTATCATGTGTGTATGTATACATATATACACATAAATATATGCTAAAAGTTGTAAAATAATAATATATTATTATTACTATCATCTTAGACTATTACTGCTTCTGCATTATAAAAGAACTGAAATCTAAAACTTATTTCAAACAATTAACTCCCATGGGATAAGTAGTGATTTGGTTTTATTTAGGAATTTGCCAAACAATACCCTAAGTGCTTGAAGTCTAGAAAAACTAGTAAAGTTCAGTTCAAGTTGATTCCAGATGTTCAGCCTTATTGAATTATTTTCAGATTTCTTAAAGTGATAAGCTATTTCTTTCCCCTTCATCTGATTTAGAGACTAATTCTCTGGGCATCCCTGATTATAGAAATGATCACACTCATCAGCAGAACAAACTATATCAGAACTTAGTGTGTGCTGATTAGAAAATATTCCTCCTAATCCAGCCATCTGTCATTGACACACCTCAGGAAAAATGGCTTTGGGTGGGAGTATTGAAAGGTGGACTACTAAAACTATAATTTTTGGGACATAGGAAAGTTTTGCTGTTTGATATTTCTTAATGACAGTTATATTTGAAAAATTACTCCAGTTATATTGTAATAAGCCACAAAGACTTAGAAAATCAACGAGACCTGGAGGTGATGAGTAAGGTTGGCTGTATAGCAGACAACAGCCAGAGTGGTTATAAACCATGTTTCTTTGAGCTGCTATGACTATCTGGATTCCAGCCAGGGATGGCGAGCCTCTGTTTTAGCACTGGTAACAAGGACAAACTAGATGCACTCCAGTCAAAGAAGAGGGGTTACTCGAAGGTAAGCAGTTCCTGAGATTTGCCATGAGGGACACATCTGAGAATCACCAGCAAGAAGCTGTATGCAAACATAAGAGTTACCGATTCAAGGAACAACATATTCAGCTTTAGTCATGAAGGCCGGGACCACATTTTGCTTGCCATTGTATTCCAACATTTTAAATAATGTTGCATGGTAGTTACTTGATAGATATATTTGATGAAGAACAGAGTGAATGTATTTCCCAGTGAAAGAAAAAAAAATCCCAGATAAAATAAATATCAAGTTGAATGAACTAAAGTGGAGGGGATGTATTGGAGTTATGTATAGGTAAGGGTTGTTTTTGGGTGGAGGAATGTGTCTGTATGTGTGTGTAAAAATCACTTTGCAAATAAACTCATGTTTCAGAGCCGGAAGGTCTTTTGAAGCCATCTAGCTCATGTCATGGATCTGAGACCCAGAGAATAATGTGCCTGGCCCCAGGTTATTCAACTAACAGGTGATGAGATGGCAAGTTAAGTTCAGAATTTTTGGCCTCTAGTTCAGTTCTTTTTTCAACTAGACAATGATGTTTCCCTGGGGTTATAATAGCAAGTACTGGGAAATGTAATATTCTAGTATTTTAATATTTTGTCTACATCTGGATATACAATAGAAATTTGGGGGAAAATAAAAAAAATACTTAGTAAAGATTCATAAAGATAGCAAAAATTCTATTATGACATGTATGTCTAAATATATTCTTTATAAAATAGGCTAAGAATAATTTGTAAAAATTACACATTTTCAATGTAATATCATGCCAAAGTAAAATGTATTTACTATACCACATCATATGTTTATCCTTTGTTTATATACACTCTTAAAACATCATTCACATTTTTAAATAATGCAATAGTTTTTGAGTGTGTGTGTTTTGTTCTGTTAAGTATAGAATTTATTGCACTGCAGACATATTTTTAAGTATGGACACGTCTTAGCCTGGGTTCATAGAAAACAGTCTCAAGCAAATCTTGTGTGCTAAATTTTTACTGGAAGGTGTAATCCCAGTGCAGCAAGAGTGAAGTCAATAGGAAAATGAGACAACAAAGGAGGGAAAGCAAACGGAGCTGGTGGCTGTCATTACTGAGTTGGTCCTGGCTTTGCAAGAAAACTAGCTGATTGTTCAGTCAAGGGGGATGTCTTCCAGATAGACCATGCCATCATTGGTGGAAGACTTTAAAACAGTCCTTGGGTGAAGGAAGGGAAAGGAATTTATCTGCTACCTCCTTCCACCTCTTATTTGTCACTGGTCACTTCTTCCTCTGGGAGAGAAAGCTTCTGCTCTTCAAGGTACCCTGATTCATCTGAGCCTGAAAGTAGTGGGAGGAGCCCAGACCTCCTCCATGGCTCCTGCTTAGATGAATCTTAGTGTTGGGTAAGCTGTGGTTTCAAACACAACTAGAATAATGGGGGCAGTTTTGTAGCCTCCGTGGCTACTCCAAAGAAAGAAGGAATGGCCAGCAGTGCTAAGACAGGAGGAGATGCTCGGAGAGTAGGGGACAAAATAAATGTGGAAAAGGGGAAAATTGGTCCAGTCTGAGCAGGGACCTTTTTATGCAAATGAGGAAACGTGACATCCTAAGTACATGGCTAAGTTCATAAAGCTAAAAAATGGCCGAGCTAGGACCTGAGCCCAGATTTTCCGACACTGAAGCCAGTGCTCTTAACTGTACAGTAAAATGCCTCTAGTTCAGCTTAAATAGCATGTGGCATAAAACAATAATAAACATTTATGGAGCACTTTCCATATGTGCAGCAAATTATGAGAAATCATAAAGAATGTTACAAGGGAAATAAAAGTGAAAATAATTCTAAAATAATAATTGTCTAGAAAATAAACATACAGTAAATCAAACAAACACTAAAATTACTTCTTCACATCCTTTGGTGCAGTGATGTGGACATGGATTAAGTTGGGTTGAACTTTAAAGAATTTGAGTCATTAAAGGAACAGGTAAAAGTATATGCCACATGTAAAATATAGCATCTCTGTGCTTTCAAAATGAGCAATGCAAATTGTACAACAATAATTTTAGCAATATCATCTATTTAAGAAAGAAATATTGTGAGGCACAGAAACCAGTCAGACTGAATCACATGAAAGAGTTAGAAGAGGTTACTTCTGCATTAGCAAGAGTGAGGGCAGAGTTCATTTTTTGTACTGTAAAATTTTGTACTGTCCATTTAAAAAAAAAATAACATTTTATATAGTTATTTTTTGATTTCAGAAATTAATATGCATTACTAAAAATTAAACAGCTATTTTCTATTAAAAAAATGTCTTCGGTGTATTCCTAGGTTTGTTTACTGGAGGATTTATAAAAGAAAGTGTGGTATCTTATTTCTCCCTTATGAATCTGAAATAGATTTTTGGAAAGGATGAGTAATGATCTAGATGCCTTCTTATCTGTCTTCAATTGAACTCTTTTTCACTTTATTTAGTAAGTCTATCATTAAATATTTATCATTCCTGTATCTAGAAAGTCTAAACATGCTGGAGAAATATAAAGGATATGGAAAGTCAGAGAAATATTTAGGCTACACATGTGGAGTATTAAAGCAATTATTTACACTAATCTTTTTCTTCACAAGACCTCAAATGCAGCAAAACAAAACAAATGTGCTCTCAGAGGAAAGGCCGCTTTTTGCAACGTCTGTGTTTGTATTTTGTAGGTTCAGTCAAATTGGGAGCACAATCAGGGAATGCTATCTCTGAGAAGACTATCTCTAAGAAAATCTCTCTCAGCTCTCATTGGCCAAATTTGCAAAATCTCAGACTCCTCAAATGCCTTCAGGGTCATTGAAGAACTTCACTGTTTCCTGGGATTTCTCAAACAAGCTTGCACTCTCTTGTTCTTGGAAGCTGTAGGTGTGTGTATTAGTCTGTTTCTGTTGCTTATAACAAAATACTCAAAATTGGGTGATTTATAAAGAAAACAAAATTTATTGCTTACAGTTTCTGAGGTTGGGAAATCTAAAATCCATGTGGCGGTGGCAATAGTGACCCAGGGGTCTTACATTGCAAGATAGTGGAAGCAGAGAGAGCAGAGAGGGACAGTTCCGCATGCAATGTCCTTTTAAAGTCCTCAGAACCACGCCTATGATCACCATTTTTTTTTTTTTTTTTTTTTTGGAGGCAGGAAACTGATGAGGAAGACAAATTGCATAGGAAACTGAAAAAGAAATGAGCAGAATGAGGTGTTAATGGTAAACAATATAAAGAACATACAACTGTATCTTCAAGAGTTTTCATGGAATATTATCACTCATAAAATTAAGGCATCAACACTATTTAACAACAAAATTGATCTGAGGAAGAGCAGTATGGAAATATTCTAATGCAGTGTTGACAAGCAGAACATTGTGTGGAAATGATGGAAATGTTCCAGTAAGGAATCTGCTAGCCACATGAATACTTGAAATGCTGCTAATGCAATTAAAAATTTTTCATATAAATTAAATTTAAATAGCCACTAGTGACTACCAGTTGAACTGTTCTAATGCCTCATGGGTCAAAATCAGTGATTTCTTTGGGGGATTTCTCATCACTGCTAAGGGACTGAGGGTTGAGTGTGGAAAGAGAGGAAAGCTCTCAACAGATGTATGTGGTCACGTAACCCAAATTACCCACTGCTTCTGAAAGCAGGGGATAATAGCACGACCTGCTGTGAGGGGTATGAAGGAAGGACTCTTGGGGAGACCTCTGTGTGCCCTTCCAACTCCTGAGTATGCCGTCCAATTCCTGTCAGAGGGAGTAAAAGGCCGAGGATTTTGGTCACTCATATAGGAAGAGGCCTATGGTTCCACACAAAGAATCTGAGGTTGCAGCTACCCCCAGGGCCGTCTGTGCATGGACATCACCACTGTGGGGCTGGTGGGCTGCTCATTTCTGGATGGGGGTTTCAGAGCCAGAGAAAGATGTGGAGTTGGAGGGGCCTGAAGGTCCTTTCTGTCCACCTACAGGCTGCACATTCCCTTTCTTTTTGGAATTAAGGTCTTATTCTTGCTCTTAAACACTTTTTTGGGATCCAGCTTGTTTACAAAAGAATCAGTCTCTTCCGTGAGCAGATCTGTGTTGTAGATGATGGGTTTATACATTCTGAACTATTGCTTGGCCTGAGGGCTCATGCCATAGCTGGTGAAGGCATACTGCCACTGGGCCCAGGTGGGTGATGAGCAAGCGGTAATAGGTGGTAAAGGTATTTGTGAGAAAATGCCAATATAATGCTCTGTCCAGGAACCACATCTCAGTGTCTTGTGCTAATCCTGGTTTCCCACTCTTGCAAACAAGGCAAACCTTCCCATTCCCGTTGCACTAATCCAGCTCAAATATCACACTGCAAGAGTCAAAATGAGGCTTCTCTGGCTAGTCCTCCCGGGCTTCATGGCTATCGTCCTCCAGGTCTGCCAGAGTTGATGCATTAGGAAGTGAATTACATGGAAGACTGGGTGGGTTGAGTCAGTTTTGAGATGCTGTTAATTGCCATGCTGCCCAATGGAATGATGTGCTCATCCAATTTCATACTCCAAGTCACATGGAAGCCGCTGGTAATCAGGTAAAAAGTTCTTCATATCCTCAGGCATCACACAGTTATTTTTTGTTCCCATGAAGAAACCATATGACATTTAACAGGCACCTTTTCTGTGATGGTCACCTCTGTCACACCTGGGGAAGATTCTAGGATGTGGGTAATGCCGAGGGTCAGCTTCTCCATATGCAGCTTGCTGCAGCCCAGCAGTGGGGGTGACGCCTCCTCCATGGCCATGTCCCTGCTCCTATGACCACCATTTTTAATCCATTCACTACCACAGGGTCCTTCAATCTAATCATCTTCAAGGCCCCACCTTTCAATTACCATAATAGGATTTCCCACCCTCTTAACAGTCACAGTGGGGGCTATGTTTCTAATACAGAAAACTTAGGGGACACAATTCCATCTTCAAGGAGTTTTTGTGGCACATTATTCAATGAACTACAGTATGACTCTCCTGCTCCCTGAAATAGCTGCCCAGTTCTTAGCGGGCTATGATGAGAGTTATGTGGCTATAGCAACTGTCTTCTAGATTTCAGAATTGCTGTTGACCAAATGACTCCAGTATGTCTCTCATATTCTTTCTTTTTCACCAGGACTGTTGGTGCGGTTTTGCTATGCCAGTCCTATTGTACACAGGTACTTCAAAAAATTCGTGGAAAGATTTGTATTATCTTTCAATTATATTTTTCCAGGAACTTTTTAAAGCGCCCTCATACGTAGATTACATGAGGACCAGATAACCAGGTCCCTTTAGTTCACCATGTCTTCGGATCAGGAAGTACAACCCAAGGGGCTTCATCCACACCTGACACTATCCAAGAAGATAAGACCCTTGAATTTGAGCTAATGCTTTGTAGGGAGGAGACTCTGGGACCTTGAGATGGGGTTTATTTTTTACATGAGAGAGATATGAACATTTGAGGACAAGAGAGTGGCTTTAGTAGTCAGCCTCATGGTCAGAGGTTAGCTGAGGATGTAATCGGGCTCCAGTCAAGCCTTCCCGTTACTACATTCTCAACCAACACCTGATTGTAACCACATGAGAGAGCCCAAAGCAGAACCAACCAATTGAGATGTTCTGGAATTCCTGACTGACAGAAACCATGAAAGATAACACAACATTCTCACTCTTTTAGGATAGGAGTCAGCAAATCTTTTTCTATAAATGGCGAGATAATAAAAATTTTAGGCTTTGCAGGAGGAATGGTTTCTGTTGAAAATCCTCAACTGTGCTGTATTAACACAAAAGTAGCCTACTAGACAGTAGTTAAACAAGTGAGCATGGATATGCTACAATAAAAACTTATTTATGGATACTGAAATTTAAATTTTATATAAAGCTTACACATCAGGAAATATTATACAGTAGTTCGTCAGTATCTGTGGGGCATTGGGTCCAGGGCCTCCTGCGGATACCAAAATCTGAGAATTTTCAAGTCTTGTCTATAAAATGTATATTTTAAATCATCTAGATTTCTTATAGCGCCTAATGCAATGTAAACATTATGTGAATAGCTGTTATTCAGTACTGTTCAGAGAATAATGGCAAGGAAAAACGTTTGCACGTGTTCAGTAGAAATGCATTTTTTAAAAAAAAACATTTTTGATAAGTGGTTGGTTGAATCCACGAATGTACAACCCAGGGGTATAGAGGGCTGGCCAAACTTATTTTGATTTTTTTCAACCACTTAAAAATAGAAGTACCATTTTTAGCTCACAGGCTGTACAAAAATAGTTGTCAGGCTGAATTTGGCATGTAGGATAGAGCTTGCTGATCTTTGTTTTAAGCCATTAAGTTTTGGGGTGATTTGTTATAAAGCAATGGATAACGAATAAAAGGACAATCAAATACCCTCAATATGAAAAACTCCAGACAGCAAAAAGAGCAAAGACAAAATCTTTGAAATGAGATAGGTACCTGTGAGGGCTTGAATGTAGGAGTGCAGAATGTAGGACTGCCGCCCCAAATAGTTTCTCCCCTCTGTCGTTAATTGGATCAAGCCTTACCACTGCAGTTCCTACACATGTCTCAGGTACATTCTCCTTCATAATAATCCCCCTAAGTGAGGCCCAGAATTGAAAAGACTATTCAGCTTCCCTCAATCTAAGAAACTCAAAGCTCCTTCTTCAATAACATATTGCTTTCAAAATGTAAATTTGAATGATTAATTTTACAATCTGTATTTCCCAATGTATTAGTTGTGAATACAAAACTCCAGCAGTCTGGTGCCTGATTCTGTCCACTGCAGGCAGCACCGGGGTAATAGAGGTTACATCAGGACCAACAAAGCAGTGAGTGCAAGAGTCCAGCATTGACTCTCCTCTCTTGGGACATACTTCAGAAGCTGGTCCTGCTTCCAAAAGCCATGAGTTAAGGTGGTCCAGTTCAGTTCCGAAGCATGACAACTACTGAAGGCTTCTCTAAGAAGGACAGCAATATCATGATTACTTCCCCATGACCAGGCCAGTCCAGAGGAGTCCCTTTGAACTAGGAAGGACATAGGATTTGAATGTGTCTTCTCTGAAATTCAGGTGTTGAAACAATGGCTGATGTGATGGTATTAAGAGATGGTGCCCTTAAGAAGTGATTAGGTCACGAGGACCCCCTCCTTAGTGAGAGTGATTAAGGCCCTTATCAAAGAGGATTCATGTAGCTTTCAGGTCTCTAGCCCTTCATCTTTCACCACGGGAAGGCACAGCACTCCTCCCCTCCAGAAAATGCAGCAACAAGGCGCCATTGAGGAAGGAGAAAGCAGCCCTCACCAGAAAACCAAATGTTCTGGCACCTCGATCTTGGACTTTCTGGACTCCAGAACTGTGAGAAAATAAATTTCTTTTCTTCATCAATTACCCTGTCTCAAGTATTTTGTTATAGTGGCACAAAAGGACTAAGGTGGCAGGGGGCAGGGAGGAAACAGTTTTTACCAGTGTTACAATCAACTGTGGTTGTTCTCAGGCCAAGTGCAAGCAGTCTTTTCTTCACAGCTTAAGGACAGAGCCAAGTTGCACGTTCAGAAGATATTTCAGCATTAGCCACTTGGTACGATCAGAGCTAGCTCTTTCTCACAACCACCTGGGCTCTGATCTTGAAAGCCCTGACAACTGGTTCACCTTCTCCCTTTGAAGTGAGCTTCTCCTCACGGTCTTACTTTCTTTCCAGTGTGATTACCTGGGACCAATCTATTACAGTAGAGATTAAGTAATGAATTAGAAATTCAAAGGGAAGGGGTGAATAACCTCAAACTCTTTCCTGAAATCTTTTTGGTCACTTTGTAAAATTTCTCACTACTTTTTTAGTATTTTTACAAATTTCCTAAACCCCTGTGGATGTGCGAACTGGCTATCAAGACTATATTTGTGGACCTAGTCTGAGGTCCATTCATTGACTTTGCCAAAAACAAGATACGGTAACAATAAAATGTGTCTTGTTACGTGATTCTCAAGGATAACAGATCAATTCTTACCTTGAAAATTGCATAATTAAAGCGGCCACCAAAGTTGTTCTTCTCAGAAAATAAATTAAGTTCTGTACTAAGGTAACTACTCTGGAAATACATTCAGCTAGGGGTTATTAAATGCCCATTTGCCTGGCAGCAGTCAATTTAAGAAATCAAGTAGTAGTCATTAATTCTTTAATTTACCAGATATTTACAGAGCACCTAATATTTGACAGACAATTTACCAAGTGGTAAAAAAAAAAAAGAGCAACATGGTTTAAAAGTGAGGTGTAGAAGTTTAAGCCTAAGATGAACTAAATACAGTGACTGTAGGGCCCCTCCTGACCTGGTTGTGGGGTGGATGCCGCAGCTTCTAGCTGCCTCCAGGAAGACTTAGTGTTGGGGTCTCCCAGGCTGGCACGGGGGCCTGGGTAGAGGCTGGGTTTGCCTGTGGTCATGGTGTAGCATTTTACTGATCCTGAGTTTCAGGGTTTGACCTGGTCAGCCATTGCCGCTGGAAATCAATCTTTCCCAGTTCCAGAATTTCCAACTCTGGACAGCATGGTAGCTGTGAGCCCCATTGAAGCTCCTCCCAACTAGAATAGCTTCAGCTGCACCTTCTATGGCACTGTGGCGAGTCCCAGGAGAGTCAGCAGGACATGGGCAAGGGAGGGGAGCTGAACTGGGCATGGGAATCCTCCGTCAGAGTGGAAGGGCCTACGGGGCCCCGAGACCACTTGCAGCTGCGTTAGTTCCTCTGGGCCTGGGCTAGTGTTCCGAGGATGCTTTTATATCAGAAGTGGAGACAAATAAATTATTCTGGATTTTTAAAAAACTGACAGAAAGGTAATGGAATTGTTTTTTTCTAATACAAAGATAGTATGATTAGGTTTTCCATCTAAAAGTATGTATTTGGTTGGACAAATAGGGCGGTTCAAGATGGCGGCGGCTGCGGAGGCTGGCGTGGAGTAGCTGAGGTGGAAAAGGAGGCCACTGGGCCTCAGGCAGCCGGGAAACTTGTGGACATTCCTCTCGCCATCTCTTAAGGGAGGACCGCTGCTGCTGGACGGTCGTGGGGGGTGACCGCCACTTTGCCCCTGGCGGGAGAGGCTGCCTCATTTACAGGCAACAGCTTTGAAGTGTGGAGCAGGAAAAGAACTGTTTCTTAGCTGCAAAAGCGAGTCTCGAAACAGGGAACACGGCGCCAGGGCTGCTGTGGATGCAGCCAGGATCCCGGAGACCGGGGCCGCGCTGAAGGCGGCCAGCTGCCCTATTCAGGATTCGAGGTTTCAGGCCGGCATTGAAGAAGATTCCTGGGAGCGCCCGAGCCTCGCTGCGACTGAACAGCCCGAGGCGGCAGCGGCTGAGATTGGGGAAGGCGGCAAACCAGAGACAGAGTGAGCGCCCGACCTGGCACAGCACTGTGAGTGATACCTGGCACAGCTTTGTTCGGGGGGGTGGATGCCCACGCGGCTCCCGCCTGCACCACCAGCCCACTCACCGCACGGTGCTGCCTCCATTTTCCCAGGTGCGGGCAGCCCCGCCCCCTCGGCCATCACTGAGCCCTCAAACTTGCTTGGCCTGGCGCGGGGCTTTCTGGAGCCTGCGGACCGGTCTCCCCTCCCACTCCCTCCGCGGTTCTCTGGCGGGGCTGGTGGCGGGGGGTGTCCCAGACCAGTGTCGGGAGGGCAAGAAAGTACGGGCGGGCCGACTGTCACTCCACCACACCCTGGACTCCAGCCCCAGGTAAACTCCCTGTTACTGGGAGGCAGATACCATCTCTGCGGCCTCCAGTTTGGAAAAAAGCCTAACGAATTTCTGGTTGGGAATAGTGTGGTAGGAGAGTTCCCAGGTCCACTTGAACCTGCTGGAGAGCAGGCTGCAGGTGGGCGCTAGACTCGGTTTATACCGGGGGTGATACAAAGGTGAACAAGACTCGAGAAAGATCTACATAGTGCTACAAAGGCACCCAGAGAGACCGGTCGTCTGTGCCTAGCAGAAACCTGGTAGACTTCCTGGGCGAGGCGGTGCCGAGCAAGGTCTTGAAGACCCAGCTGATAGACGAGGGGTGCAGAAGACACGCCCCAGCCCAGCACAGTGCGCACAGAGTGGGGAGACGTGCGGCCAGGGAGGCGGAGACTCGACAGAAACGACACACCTGGTGGGGTCGCCACTGCACGATCCAACAGCCTGGTCCAGAGCACACGGAACAGGGAGAAGTCCTGCACGGGAAGTGAAAGCTCAACAGAGATCACACACCCTGTGGTGCGTGATCCACCAGCCCAGCAGAGTACAAGCTGACCAGAAAGGCGGCTCCCCGGAGAAGCCCAAGACCCGAGGCAACCACACACACAAGGCACTAGAGGCCAACTGAGCAGTCACGGAGGCAGTCATACGAAATTGGCAACCACAGCAACATCCTAGTTAGTCATTAGTCTCAAACCGGTGGACTATGAAACTCCCTGCCACAATGAATAAACACCAAAAAAAAGATACCAGAAATACAAAAAATCAAGAAAGTACACCACCAAAAGTTAATAAATCTCAAATGCTAGATCCTATAGAACAAGAAGCCCTTGAAATGACTGACAAGGAATTTCGAGTGATAATTCTAAGGAAACTGAATGAGATACAAGAAAACTCAGCTAGACATCATGATGAAATGAGGAAAAGTATACAGGATCTGAAAGAGGAAATGTACAAGGAAATCAATGTCCTGAAAAAAAATGTAGCAGAACTTGCTGAACTAAAGAAGTTATTCAGCGAAATAAAAAACACAACGGAGAGTTTAACCAGCAGGCTTGTCGAAGTTGAAGAGAGAACCTCTGAACTTGAAGATGGGCTATTTGAAATAACACAAGCAGACAAAAAGAAAGAAAAAAGAATCAAGGACATGGAAGAAAATCTGAGAGAGATATCAGACAACCTTAAGCGATCAAATATCCGAGTCATGGGTATTCCAGAAGGGGAGGAAAATGGAGATTCCATTGAAAACATATTCAACAAAATAGTGGCAGAAAACTTCCCAGGTATAGGAAAAATCACAGATCTTCAGATCCAGGAAGCTCAACGATCTCCAAATGCATTCAACCCAAAAAGACCTTCTCCAAGACATGTCATAGTCAAATTGGCAAAACTCAGAGACAAAGAGAGAATCTTAAAAGCTGCAAGAGAGAAGCGTCAAATCACCTATAAGGGAGCCCCAATCAGGTTAACATCAGACTTTTCATCACAAACCCTAAAAGCTAGAAAGGAATGGGATGATATTTTCAAAATACTAAAAGACAAAGATTGCCAGCCAAGAATACTCTACCCTGCAAGGCTATCCTTCCGAAATGAGGGGCAAATAGTATATTTCTCAGACAAACAAAAACTGCGAGAGTTCACTACCACACGACCACCCTTACAAGAAATCCTCAAGGGAGTACTGGCTTTGGTTCCTGAAAAATAACTACCACTGCCATAAAAACCTAAGAAAAATCTAAACCCGCTAGTACAATAAAAATGGCATTCATGAAGAGAAAACAAGCTAACAAAAACACTATCTACAACCTAAGGAACCAACAAACAAAGAAACCAAACAGTAAATCAGAAAGCAAGGAACAAAAGACACCTAAGACAACCAAACAACCAATAAAATGCTAGGAATAAATCAACACCTTTCAATAACAACTCTTAATGTTAAAGGCTTAAATTCCCCAATTAAAAGACACAGACTGGCTCACTGGATCAAAAAGCAGGACCCAACTATTTGCTGCCTACAAGAGACCCACCTCACCCATAAAGATTCACACAGACTAAGAGTGAAAGGATGGAAAAAGATTTACCATGCAAACAGAAAAGAAAAACGTGCTGGAGTAGCTATTCTTATATCTGACAAATAGACTTTAAACTAAAAACCATAAAAAGAGACAATGAGGGACACTACTTAATGATAAAAGGACTGATCCATCAAGAAGACATAACAATCATAAATATGTACGCACCCAATGTTGGAGCAGCCAGATTTATAAAACAAACTCTATTAGACCTAAAGAAGGAAATAGACACTAATACCATAATAGCAGGGGACCTGAACACCCCACTGTCAATATTAGACAGATCATCTAGGCAAAGAATCAGTAGAGAAACACAAGATCTAAACAAGACTCTAGACCAATTGGAATTGGCAGATATCTACAGAACATTCCACCCAACAACCTCAGAATATTCATTCTTCTCATCAGCACATGGATCATTCTCCAGGATAGATCACATATTAGGTCACAAATCAAGTCTCAATAAATTCAAAAAAATTGGAATTATCCCATGTATCTTCTCAGACCACAATGGATTAAAACTAGAAATTAATAACAAGCGAAACTCTGGAAACTATACAAACACATGGAAATTAAACAGCATTCTACTTAATGACATATGGGTCCAAGAAGAAATCAAGCAGGAAATCAAAAAGTTTATTGAAACTAATGAAAACAATGATACATCATACCAAAACCTGTGGGATACTGCAAAAGCAGTATTGAGGGGGAAATTTATTGCATTAAACGCTCACTTCAGAAGACAGGAAAGATGGCAAATGAACAACCTAACACTTCACCTTAAAGAACTAGAAAAACAAGAACAATCCAAACCTAAAATTAGCAGACGGAAAGAAATCATTAAGATCAGAGCAGAAATGAATGAAATTGAAAACCAAAAAACAATTCAAAAGATCAACGAATCAAAAAGTTGGTTTTTTGAAAAGATAAATAAAATTGACAAACCATTAGCATGGCTAACAAAAAAAAGAAGAGAGAAGACTCAAATAACAAAAATTAGAAATGAAAAAGGCGATATTACAACTGATTCATCTGAAATACAAGGAATCATTCGAGACTACTATAAACAACTATACGCCAACAAATTTGAAAATCTGGAGGAAATGGATAAATTTCTGGACACACACAAGCTCCCAAAACTGAACCGTGAAGACGTAGAAAATTTGAACAGACCAATAACAATAAAGGAGATTGAAGCTGTTATCAGAAGGCTCCCAACAAAGAAAAGCCCAGGACCAGATGGATTCACAGCAGAATTTTACCAAACATTCAAAGAGGAATTGACACCAATTCTTTACAAACTATTCCAAAAGATTGAAATGGACACAAATCTGCCAAACTCATTCTATGAAGCAAACATTATCCTGATACCAAAACCAGGTAAAGATATAACCAAAAAAGAAAACTACAGGCCAATATCCTTGATGAATATAGATGCAAAAATCCTCACTAAAATACTAGCAAACAGATTACAGCAACACATACGTAAAATTATTCATCACGATCAAGTGGGATTCATCCCAGGGATGCAAGGTTGGTTCAACATACGCAAATCAATAAATGTGATACACCATATTAATAAACTCAAACACAAGGACCATATGATCATATCTATAGATGCTGAAAAAGCATTCGATAAAGTTCAGCACTCATTCATGACAAAGACCCTCTATAAGTTAGGTATAGAGGGAAAGTATCTCAACATAATTAAAGCCATATATGCCAAGCCCACTGCCAATATCATCCTGAATGGGGAAAAGCTGAAAGCTTTTCCTTTAAGAACAGGAACTAGACAAGGATGCCCACTCTCACCACTCCTATTCAACATAGTGTTGGAAGTACTAGCCAGAGCAATCAGAGAAGAGAAGGAAATAAAGGGCATCCAGATTGGAAAAGATGAAGTCAAACTGTCCCTCTTTGCAGATGACATGATCCTATATATCGAACAGCCTAAAACCTCTACAAAAAAACTGTTGGAATTGATAAATGATTTCAGCACAGTAGCAGGATACAAAATCAACACTCAAAAATCAGTAGCATTTCTTTTCTCCAATAGTGAACATGCAGAAAGAGAAATCAAGAAAGCCTGCCCATTTACAATAGCCACCAAAAATTAAAATACTTAGGAATTGAGTTAACCAAGGAGGTGAAAAATCTCTATAACGAGAACTACAAACCACTGCTGAGAGAAATTAGAGAGGATACAAGAAGATGGAAAGATATCCCATGCTCTTGGATTGGAAGAATCAACATAGTGAAAATGTCCATACTACCCAAAGTGATATACAAATTCAATGCAATCCCCATCAAAATTCCAAAGACATTTTTCTCAGAAATGGAAAAAACTATTCAGACATTTATATGGAACAATAAAAGACCACGCATAGCCAAAACAATGCTGAGCAAAAAAAATAAAGCTGGAGGCATAACACTACCTGACTTTAAGCTATACTACAAAGCTATAATAACCAAAACAGTATGGTACTGGCATAAAAACAGACACACTGACCAATGGAATAGAATAGAGAATCCAGAAATCAACCCACACACTTACTGCCATCTGATCTTTGACAAAGGCACCAAGCCTATTCACTGGGGAAGGGACTGCCTCTTCAGCAAATGGTGCTGGGATAACTGGATATCCATATGCAGGAGAATGAAACTAGATCCATACCTGTCACCATATACTAAAATCAACTCAAAATGGATTAAGGATTTAAATATACACCCTGAAACAATAAAACTTCTTAAAGAAAACATAGGAGAAACACTTCAGGAAATAGGACCGGGCACAGACTTCATGAATACGACCCCAAAAGCACGGGCAACCAAAGGAAAAATAAACAAATGGGATTATATCAAACTAAAAAGCTTCTGCACAGCAAAAGAAACAATTAAAAGAGTTAAAAGACAACCAACAGAGTGGGAGAAAATATTTGCAAAATATACATCTGACAAAGGATTAATATCCAGAATATATAAGGAACTCAAACAACTTTACAAGAAGAAAACAAGCAACCCAATTAAAAAATGGGCAAAAGAGCTAAGTAGGCATTTCTCTAAGGAAGATATACAAATGGCCAACAGACATATGAAAAAATGCTCCACATCACTCAGCATCCGGGAAATGCAAATCAAAACCACATTGAGATACCATCTAACCCCAGTTAGGATGGCTAAAATCCAAAAGACTATGAACGATAAATGCTGGCGAGGCTGCGGAGAAAAAGGAACTCTCATACATTGTTGGTGGGACTGCAAAATGGTGCAGCCTCTATGGAAAATGGTATGGAGGTTCCTTAAACAATTGCAAATAGATCTACCATACGACCCAGCTATCCCACTGTTGGGAATATACCCAGAGGAATGGAAATCATCAAGTCGAAGGTATACCTGTTCCCCAATGTTTATCGCAGCACTCTTTACAATAGCCAAGAGTTGGAACCAGCCCAAATGCCCATCATCAGATGAGTGGATACGGAAAATGTGGTACATCTACACAATGGAATACTACTCAGCTATAAAAACGAATGAAATACTGCCATTTGCAACAACATGGATGGACCTTGAGAGAATTATATTAAGTGAAACAAGTCAGGCACAGAAAGAGAAATACCACATGTTCTCACTTATTGGTGGGAGCTAAAAATTAATATATAAATTCACACACACACACACACACACACACACACACACACAAAACCGGGGGGGGGGGGGAAGAAGATATAACAACCACAATTATTTGAAGTTGATACGACAAGCAAACAGAAAGGACATTGTTGGGGGGGGGGAGGGAGAAGGGAGGGAGGTTTTGGTGACGGGGAGCAATAATCAGCCACAATGTATATCAACAAAATAAAAATTAAAAAATAAAAATAAAAAATAAAAAATAAAAAAAAAACTTAGTGATCGCCACTTTGGTTGGGTGTCATGTTGATTCCAGGAATCATATCACTTTTCAGAGGCACATGGGACATTTTCTTCTTTGCTCCCCTTTTGGTCAGCCTGTTGCAGCTTGGGCTCACACTGTACCCCCACTTTCTTTCATTCCTGCCACAAAAAGAACAGAGGGAACTATGCTCTCAAGTTGGAGGTGGAGGGATATAGGAGAATTATACCACTGAGTATTTATTAGGTTTTATAATAAAATTTCTACCATATTTTAGCTACATTTAATCTAATTTGGTTTAGTAGGCAGATTCCTTTTTTCTTATGGGAAAATATTTTTGGAGTACCACAACCCATCACAAATTAATGTTTGTAAATCAGTCCCTGAGTGTATTAGAGATTGCCAAAATACCTAATTATCTTTCGTGGTTCTAAAACTCTATTTTCCATATTGTTCCAATGATTTTGCTTTAAGTTTTGCAAAAACCACTTATTATAAAGTAGCCTTCCAGCTAGCCCTTAATATAAAGGCTATTTGAATAAAATGAGTGAGCACATAATATTTTCTAACAATAACTGCTCATAATTTTCAATAATAGCATTTCTACTATTATAGTCCCTATGCTATACAAATGATTTGACGTACACTTTTTACTAATATACTGTAAAACCACATTGATCTACTTCTTATAAGCTGTTTCAGAATTACCATAATTTTACACTTGAAGATTGATCCAAGAAGGTTTGTTACTGTATGTAGATAATTTCTAAATGTTGTAATGTCAGACACCATATTTACATTAAAATGTTCTGCTAAAAAGGCAAAAAAAAATAAAATAAAATAAAATAAAAGTATGTATTTAAACAAAACAGGAAAGTTCATCTTTGAACTATGAATGTACCAAGAATAAAAGACACATGAAGCTACAAGAATTAGAAAACTCTAAAATAAGAAGCTATTTGCATGGTCAGAATTTGTGTCTACCTGAGTGATTTCATGTCTCATTTTTAGAAAGAATGAATAAAAGGAGTGTTGTCAAGTTCATTCACATTTACCTACTATCATCTGTCTCTCTCACACACACCCAATGCTTATATATCTGAAAATAGCAACATATTGCTAAACAATTAAAGAATATATATTTTTAAAATCCAAGGTTATAACACCAAGGTCAAGGGTTTGGATCCCCATAGTACCAGCCAGCCAAAAAATAAAATGAAAAACAAAACATAAAGTATCCCTTTTGCTATGAAGTAAATGTATCCCAGCTAAATCTAAGTATTCTACCTGCCTCCTCTTCCAGGTTCTAACCTGAGAGCATTGTTTTACTGGCCAGCAGCTGAAAAAAGAAAAAAATTAATAAAAATAAAATATCCCTTTAACCACATGCAAATATTTTTAGTAATAATTTAACCAATCTCTCTTGGAAGATTTATCCCTCATACAAGGGAGCATTCAAGTCAAGAATTGGAAATGTTTTGACATTGAAATGTCATTAGACCAACAATAACAAATTTTAGTAAAAGTATTTCATTTGATCAAACTTTTGTTTCAGTTTATGAATATATTAAATGTGTGTGTGTTTAGGTGCGTATCTGAGATTACATACACATGAAGAAGTGTGGGCTTCAAATGAGTGTATATGGGAATGAGTGCTGGGTCTGGATTATTCTATAGAATAAACTCATGATGTGCAATAGTAGAAAAAATGGTCAAAAGCTTTCCTTGGCAAATTTTTTTGGGGGGTTGCACGCTAATTGAAATCCAGTTTTTTAGAACATTAAGTGTGTTATTTTCAATTCATAGAACATATTCTAAGAGTATCATGGACAAGAGGATGGGGCAGAAGAAATAGCAGAATAATGGAGGAAAAGTAATAGAATTAATATAACATTAATACGATTTTTAATTTCACTTTGCCATCATCAGAGTCCAGTCATCACAGATAATTTTATGGCTTTAGTTTTAGTAGCAATTCAGATCCAAAAAAGCATAATTTCTAACACTTTAATTAACTCACTAGTAAACTTTGACAAAGAAAAAGGACATTTCAGGAATGCATTTGGTGAATATGAAAAGATCTGAATCCATCTATCTATTTGATTGCATCTTCCATTATATACATAAAACCATGCTTACCAAGCTTATCGATAACAACATAAAACACAAACTTGGGTTTGGCTGCAATCAATCCGTATTTTCCTTAAATCACCAAAGGTGTAGCAGGGGCTAAATATGGCAAAAAAGTTTTTCCTTATTCATAACTAATACCATTTAAAAATTTCAGAGCTTTCATAAGATATTTTTGAAAATCTCAAACTGTCTAGAAAGAAGCTGACAATGTGCTTGCAGACTTAATGCAAGACTAAAGTTAAACTCTCAGCTGTGGGGTCGTGATTGGGAGAGAAGAGAAATGACTGATTTTAAGATTTCAGTATTCTTTAATAGAAGAGAGCCTCCATCTCTAGGGATCCTGATTCAGATGAAATTTATCTAGAATAGAATGCAAAGTTTGGAAAAGGAAGTTACCAGCAATACTGTAACAGAAAACAAAAGACTGCTTGCCAGCTGCAAAGTTTTCAAAATGTGGCTTAGTGAGTGATGAAAAATAGCTCCCCAGTTGCATTGTGGAAAAATAATAAGAAAGTAACATTAAGACAGACATGCATAATAGAGCTGGCCCCAAAGCCCAGGATATGAATACAATTAGGCCAAAGGTAATAGAAATACCATTCATTCATTTCCCCGCTTTTTCTCAAGTCTTGGCTCAGATGTCGGGTTTTCAATGAGTTGCCCTCCTTCCCTTTTGAAAATAATTCTTTCTTATATCCCTTTCTTTCAATTTATGTCTCTTTGCCAAACTATTTATTTGTTTATTTGATTACTGTTGGTCCTCCTTTCTATAATAAAATTTCAACTAAGAGAGAGACTTGGTCTGTCTAGCTTATTGCACTATCACCAACATCTGGAACAGTCTTGGTGCACAGCAGACACTTAATAAATACTTTAAAAATAAAAGACACTGATCCTTTTAATTCAAAATCGGAAGCACGTGAGTGTGGAACAATGCCTCCCTCATCTTTGCCTTCCCTGTATCCTTACTTTCTAAATCCTCATCTGAAGCAACACAATTTTGCTGCTAATCGGCTGCAGCCACGTAGCACTCAACACAGTAATATGAAAATATGAGGGAATTGATTTTATTTTAAAATTACCAAATAGGCTGTACAGCAGAACTCTCTGACCCTATCCTTTCCAGGAGGCAAAGCTTTTCCCATTCCTCTCTACCCATTTTCTTCTGGCCAGTAGAGTTTGTGTTGAGAAGTCTGCTGTTAGTCTGATAGGGGCTCCATTTTAGGTAACAACACTTTTCTCTTGCTTCTTTTAAGATTCTCTCTTTGCTTTGAGCTTTGCCAGTTTAAAATATAATGTGTCTTGGAGGGCATCTTTTTGAGTTGGATCTGTTTGGGGATCTTTGAGTCCCCTGGATCTGAATGTCTGTGTATCTCCCTATACCTGGGAAGTTTTCCATTATTATTTAGTTGAATAGGTTTTTCATGCCTTTTCCTTTCTCTTCCTCTTCTGGAACAACCATGATTTGGATGTGTGTGCATTTAAGGTTGTCTGCTAGCTCTCTTAGATTTTCTTCATTTTTTAAAATTCTTTTTTCCTTTTTTTTAAATCTACCTGGGTTATTTCAAAAAGACTATCTTCAAGATCAGAAATTCTTTCTCCGGCTTGTTTTAGCCTGCTGCTTAAGCCTCAATTGTGTTTTTTTATTTTGTTGAGTGAATCTTTCAGTTCCATGAGTTCTGCTACATTCTTTTTTAAGGTATTAAACTTTTTGTAAATTTCCTCCTTCTTATCCTGGATTTTTTTCTCATTTCATTATATTATCTAATTGAGTCTTCTCACATCTCAGTGAGTTTCCTTCAGATTGTTGCTCAAAATTCCTGTTCAGTTATTTCAAGGGTTTCCTGCTCTGTAGGATCTGGTATTTGAGAATTACTGTATTCTTTTTGGTGGTGCCATATTTTCTGGATTTTCCTATTTCTAGTATCCCTACGCTGATTTCTGGTCATCTGGAAGAATGGTTGCTTCTTGTGGTATACTAGAGCAGGCTTTGAGGAAAGAGATGTCCTTTTCTTTTTCCAGTCTCTGCCAATGACCCTCCTTGTATCACTGCAGTTGAGTGTCTGGCAGGCTGCATGCATGGATACTGTTGTGGTGCTGAGCTACTTTTGTGGCAGCTGTGGATATGGCAATGGGTGTGGCGGGCCACCAGTGTGGAGGTGTTGTTTTAAGCATGCTCCTTGCCTGCTTCTGGGAGAGGGATACTGCCCTCAGCTCCTGCCTAGGACTCTGGGCATATTCTTGTTTCTTGCCTGCTTCCAGGCAGCTGAGTGTGCTATATTTTGATATGAAAACATAGTTATTAAGTAAATGGCATGAGTTTGAGGGTTGACAGATGTGTACAAATTATGGTCATAAAAAACATTCCTATAAAATGAGATGGACCAGGAGAGGGAAGGATGGTATGACTTAAAGTTTTGTGTCTACTTATCTGTCTATCTGTCTATAGATCTTTCTATACATATATATGTATATGTATATGTAATCTATAAAGATTGATGTAGAATCTTAATTCCAATTCCTTTCTCATGTGTATATGTGTGTGTATATATAGATATCTTCAAGAAGTTCATGGAAAGATTCATATTATCTCTTGATTTAATCTTTCCACAAACTTTTTGAAATATATGCATATATATTTGATGCTAGGGCATTTGGATTAGTCATATATTTCCAATACACATGTATGACTAAGCCAAATGCCGTAGCATCAAACAAACTGTGTCAAGTATGCCTCACCAAAATGTCATATATCAACCTATTCTCAAGCAGGAACTCTTAGAGTAGTTTCTAATTTACTTCTGTTTCTCAAAATGTTACTTCTCTGAAACTAATCTCTCCCCTACCAGAGTGACATAGCAAAAAGAAAATCTGAAATCTCGCTTTCTATTAGAAATCTTCCAGTAGCTCTGCACTGTCTACTGGATAAAGCAGAAATATTTAGCATATTTGTCAAAGTTTACCATCCCTAAACCCGTATTTCCTTTTCTAGCTTTGTCTCCTGCTGTTTCCCTGGTCAGATGTCCTACCCATAAAAAAAAACCTCCTCTATTTTCTGAAATGACTGTGTTGTTTTATACTTATAAACGTGTGGTATAGTCTGTTTACTGTTAGTAGATGCAGAAGGTTGAAGAATAAAAATTCAAGCTTCTGCAGAAAGAGGGACTATTTAATAGGAAACACAATGGCTTCCATATTTCTTTGCAATTGGGGATCCATTTTCAACTCAATGTCTGGAAATTACTGTTTTTATACCAAAAGCTAGGAATAACAACCCTCTTCCACCTGTAACAAGCATAAAACAGACAAAAAGGGAATCAGGTAATAGGCTACGTTCAAAAGAGACATAAAGCTACAGGTCCATATGTAAAGATGGAAACCATTTCTAGATAATGAATAAAAGGGGGCAGCATTTAACAGAATGCATTTGAGGAAAACAATATGCTTAACATATATTAGATTATGCTTCTATATATAAAATTAAAATATTTAATAGAACCCCCCAAAAGAACAATAGTTTTCTAAAATTAGGAATTAGTGTTCTGATATGAGAAATTGACCATTCCAGTTCAGAACTGACTAGACCAATAAAGGACTAAGAATCAAGAGAATGGAGCAGCAGCACAAAAATAATGCAGGATGAGAAATTAGCAGAAGACGAGAAAATGGAAGTTCTTATAGTAGGACTTGACAATTCGTTTTCATTAATTCTAGTTAAAAAAATTTGAAGCCCATTGTTTACTATTTGTAGTTGTTGAAATAACTATGGTTTAATAAGCTGTCTTATAAACATATGTTATTCTTATTCTTTAATATGGCAATATTATTTTTCCATTAGTTTTTCTTTGTTTTTAGTCTTTGAAAATTCTTAACTAAAGAATTAACTCCCTGTCTACTCCAGATATTGTTCCACTAATTATTTTAGTACTCTAAGTCACCCACATGGACGTGAAAATCCCTCTCACAAAATGTTGACTTAGCAGTTCATTCTTAGCTATTTATGCTACTTGGCACTTCTGCATGTGGTATTTATTGGAAATGGCCCCTTGTTCTTTGCTTGGTAAATTGTTATTTCTTCTTTTAAACTATATCAAGCAGATTTTCTGCTCTGTGAAGTTTTATCTGCTCAACACTCTCCAAACTCTTTCCTAGAATGTGTTACAATTATACTCTGTCGTAGTAATGCTGTTATGTTTTTTATATGTATTTTTTTTTCATTAGATAGAGCACACTGATATCAGGGATGATGTAATCATTTCTTCATCTCCATCTTTCAGAACACAGTAATTTACTCACAGAAAGTACACCAATACAGATGCATAAAAGATGGGGGAAGGAGGAGAGAAAAGAAGGAAAGAAGAAAACAAGAAAAAGAGAAGAAGGGGGAAAAAGTGGATAAATAAAAGGAGAGAGGAAGGATACAAAAGAGTATTAAGTGTTTGAAGTCAACGCCCACCTCAAAAGTTGTCCCTTTAACTTCCACAGCCAAAATTACTGACTACATAATGAAAATGAAAGTGAAAAATGAAAACCCAAAACTTTCCCATTGAAGCCAACTTCTTTATTTCAAATAAAACAAGATACAAAAGTATTATCTTTTTGTTTAATCTTGTTTTATTAGTTTGTGAATACTATGCCCTGTATACATTAAGTACTTAAAAACATTAAAAGATTAGTTTATCATGCCTTAGGATATATTGTACCATATCCAATGCCTTTTAAAAACTTGATAAATAATAATAATAACATGACATAAATATACTTCATAATCCTTAAAAGTTCTACTAACTTTGTATAAAAAGTAGATATACATTCAAACTTTTATAATTTGTTTAAATTTTACTGTATTTACATACCAAATAGATTAATAGATTTTTCACAAAGAAAATGTCAACAATAATAAGAATGGTGTGTGGATTGCTTTTTATTGAGTCTCTCTCATATGTAATTTTCTCCATTCTGTTACCATAAAGATGCACTATCACTAATAGAAACACTTTTTGCTTTTTTATAATAAATTTTAAAATACACAAAATTACATTTGACCATTTAAACTATTATTAGGAGGCACAAATTTTACTCTTTTAAAACAAGAAAACACATCACTTAAGTAATTTATTAAAACCCTGGTAAAATTCATCATTATATCTTTAGTACCAAACTAACATTACAGAAGCATTTTGGAAGGGGAGTATACACTAATAGTAACATATATTTTACCGAGATTGTTTGCTCTAATGCATAGATTTTAGAATCATGAACTCTGTCTAGATGCATTGAAACAAACCTCTGAACAGAACTCCCTGATAGTTTGCCAAATGTTAATATTAATTACCAGTTTTTGCTGAAGAAATCTATTGGACTAGCCATATTAAAAATGTTTTCCAATTTTTATACTCAACCTTTGATCATTTATAATGTAAGCTCCTTTTTCAAGTCGATCTTGTTAATGTGGCTCTATGATTTTACCAAATGAATTGCAACATCTTTTGTTTGTAGTACAAATAGCATTGCAAGACTCTAAAATATATTAAAATAGAATTCATTAAAAAGTATATTAATTTTAAATTTGGGGGATTAGAAAGTTTTATCAAAGTAATAAGAAGACTTACACTGTAAAAATTTAAAGAACCCAATTATCATGGAGTCAGAAGGAAGGTATAAAAGTATTTTGCACACATGTAATTTAGATATTTGTTTTCTTTTTCTCGTTTTCAAAAGAAGGAGGGAAGAAACTGTTTGAAGTGGTTAAATAGTTACCCAAAGTCACAGAGCTAGAAAATGTAAGACATCTATTATCCATTTTCAGATATAAATGACTTAGAAATTGGCACTCTTTTTATTTCACCAAATGGTCCTGAATGTCTAAAAAAAAAAAAAAAAGATGCCTATAATCAGGAAAACATAAGGCATAATTGGAAAAATAGTGAATAGTCACTTGTGGGTGGATCCTGGCATATACTTTGCTATAACTTCAGAAAGTTTTTTAAAGACAAGATACCAGATGGCAAGAGTGACACCCTAGATTTTATGCAGCACCTTGTGAAAGTTATTGAATATTGTGGGGCAGTGAAGCAACAAAATTTATTCCATGCTTTGCACACATTAAACTAGTGTCAGAGTTCAGGAATGAGGCTGAATGTAGGCAGACATGTTAAAGAGATAGTTGTAACAATCTGTATCACAATAATTGCCTGACATGTGGAGGTAACAAAGGAAGTAAAATGGTGGGGTTAGATGTGAAAGATATATTAGAGATAATGGAGATAATGTATTGGCAGGGCTCACTCAGAAGTTGATCTGAGCGACCAAGCATGGCTGTGCTCAGAAAAATAGAAGTCATGAGTAAATTTGGAATAGTAAATGATGACTTTGGCTCCGGAAAGTTTGAGTTTGTCATGTAAGAGGGACACGTGTATAAAGATTTCCTGCAGTAATAATTGTGAATCTGAACCTGCAGCGAGTTTGAGACTAGGAATATAAATGATGGTGCCAATATTAATAGAACTATTGTAGAAATTGTAAGAGGTGATAATATTGACCAAAATGGGGACATAAGACCAAAAGACACGAGAAAGAGAAAGACCTTTATAGAGGAGAAAGGAAAAGAGAAGAGAGAAACTTGGAAACATCCATTTTTAGAGAACAGGAATGAAAACCAAGAGCTAAAGGAGCAGGAGTCAGCAAGACAACAGACAAACCTAGAAAGCACAGCAGCATAAAAGCGGAGGGGGTGTTATGGGTGGAACTGTGGCCACGTCTTTCTCCTCTCAAATTTGTATGTTGAAGCTCTAACCCCCAGTGTGACTATATTTAGAGACAGAGCCTTTAAAGAGGTAATTAAGGTTAAATGAGGTCATGAGGATGGGTCCCTAATCCAACAGGACTGATGAATTTACAAGAAGAGACAGCAGGGGTGGATGTACTCAGAGAGAAGGCCAGGTAAGGACACAGCAAGATGGCACCATCTGCAAGCCAAGGACAGAGCCCTCAGGAGAAACCAAATCTGCAGACGTCTTGATCTTGGACCTTCAGCCTCCAGAACTGTGAGAAAATAAGTTTCTGTTGTTTAATCACCCAGTCTGTGGTATTTTGTTATGGTAGTCTCGGTAAATTAATACAGGGGAAAAAGGCATTCTAGAATAAAAATGTTGCACAGAAGTAAAGGAAGGAGTGAGATAGGAAACAAAACTCATTTACTTAATAGAAAGTCACCTCTGACATTCTGTAGAACTTCCAAGCTGTGGCCTGAGTGGATGATGAGAACACACAGACAGTGAATGGAAAATGATTTCATAAAAGTTTAGCAGAGATAACTGGAAAATAAAGTACAGAACATTGGTCAAGAGATACTTCCAGAGTATTTGTGAATACATAGACTTATGACTACTAATAAGAGTAGAATTTGAAAAATGTTGGCATTTTTGAAGTTTTAATGGGTTCTTACAAGAATATAAAGTACACACGTTGCACAAATTTATATTCTTGTTAGTCTCACTCAAATGCAATCTTATTAGATCTCAAAACCCAGGTGAAACAAAACACATTAGCAAAAATCTACAATAATCCATTCCTTTCTAAATGAGATTTATTTTTATTAGACAACAATTTAAAATTTAATATAGTCATGTCAAATGGTTCTAATTTTAGGAATTAGTGTACTTGCAAAGTCATAAATTTTATTTCTCTTAGATGTGTTTTGAAAATAAATGTAAAAGTCTTTGTCAGTATAAAAAAACCTAAAATAAAAATAATATCCTCATTTGTATAGTAGTGAGTAAAAAATAAACTTTTGAAAATATGAGTACATACAATTTTATCACTTTTCAAAAATCACTAAATTGAAGATGACTGCATTGCTGCAAGCAGAATGTAGAATTTTGTAGCCATTAGTCATAACCATTCATCAGTTCATTGTTTTGCCCTTAAGGTTACATTACTTAACCATAAACATAAAATTTAAATAAAGCTAGTGTCATTCCTTTTTTGTAATTTTGACATTTAGTGTAAGCTTTGAGATAAAATAGATTATGCTTTTCTTCCCCATTTCATAAATTTACTAAATATAAATTTAGCGGAAAAATTGTTAAAGTCTTTGAAACCAAAATGTTATTGAGTATCTTCAATGGAAACCTGTAAGTGGTCTAAAAGCACACCCTTCTGGTTTATCTGGTTTCAGGGCATTTGCACCATTATTTTCTTTGTAAGATTTCACAGCCCTGTGAGTAATAAATGACTAATAGCAGTGGAAAGGATTCTTATCCACAGACATGAAAACAGTTCTGTCAAGTGGAGAGCAATTGATTTTTCACCATTCCCTATGGAAAAAGCTGATTTTGCATCTATTTGTAAATTAATTTCAGCATTACTGATTGAATTAGTGTGGTGTTTTGAATTCTTTGAAATAATTCTGACATTTTATTGGTTCCCTCATTAACTAATGAGTTAAATAACAACTTTGTCATGTGTTCATTTTAAATTTGTGTGAGAGTCATTACTGTACCTTTTGAAAATTACCTTTTAATAATGTTTAGTACCTTCCTAGGCAATAAAAATAATATGCAAAAACTGAGCCTAAATATGCAATGATTGTAAATGTTCATATGTCATCTAAACAATTATCTACTTTTTTAGGAGGATAAATACAAGGAAATAATATGAGCATATGACCTCCCAAAGATATCTATATCCTATTCCTTGTAACCTGTGAATATATTAGCTCAAATGGCAAAAAGGACTTAGCAAATATGATGATTATTGTTAAGGATATTGAGATGGAAAGATTATCCTCCTGTTATGCCCACTGTGATCAAAAAAAAAGGTCCTTATAAAAGGAAGGCAGGAGGATCAGAGTCAGAGGAGATGTGCTGATGGAAGCAGAGGTCAGAGAGGAGATAAATTTTAAGATGCTACACTGCGGGTTTTGAAAATGGAGGAAGGGGCCACAAGCCAGGAAATTTAGGAAGACTCCAGAAGCTGGAAAAGTCAAGGAACAGATACTCCTCAGGGCCTCCAGATGGAATGTAGTTCTACCGACACATTCATTTTAGCCCATAAGATCCATTTCAGAATTCTGACCTCCAAAACTGTAAAATAGTACATTTGTGTTGTAAAAATGATGTATTTTTTTTAAGCTGCTAAATTCGTGATAATTTTTTACAGCAGCAATAAGAAACTAACACAAAGCATTAGAAGTTCACACAAAGGCCCAATTCCATTAAGTGTTTGTATAAGCATTAAAGTTATTAAAATAATAAATTATGCAAGTAGCATTGCTTGAATAATATAGCTATAGAAAATGTTCATAAAGGACATACAATATATTTCATGATTTAGTAAGGTTATAGAATTCAGTGTCTGGTCATTATATATTCTAATTATTGAAATGTGTAAGTCCTTGTGATGGTTAGTTTTACTTGTCGATTTGGCTAGGTTACAGTATTCAGTTATTTAATCACATACTAATCTAGGTGTTCCTGGGAAAGTATTTTGTAGATATGGTTAACATCTAGAATCAGTTGACTTTAAGTAAAAGAGATTACTCTTAATCTCCGGATGAAGTATAATGCAATCAGTTGAGGGCCTTATGAGCAAAAACGGAGGTTTCCTGGATTAGAAATTCTGCCTCAAGACTGCGGTGTTAACTCCTGCCTGAGTATTCAGGCTGCTGCCTACCCTTTGAGATTTCTGACATGCCAGCTCTTACAATGCTAAAGTGAAGATAATTATCCTGATTCCTATGAGTACACTTTTCCTACCTGTCGCTGCCACACACCCTCACTGAAATGTGTCAAAAAATTTAAATGTAAAATCAGACTGTGACAATGCTGAGAGAACAGTCAAATTAAAGTCAGTACTTACTAGAATGCATTGCTGGTATTGTATATCCTGCCTGACTTTGGTTCTTATACTCTCTAATTTTATAAAAGATAATCAGTTTCTACTTGATGTTGAAACATCTGATATAAATCTGACATTAATTTATAAATTATCTGAGATGACTAGCAATATTAACTAATGAAATATATTGCTGTGTGTGTCAAAGAGTTGTAAATTGTTGAATCTTTTCGATCATTTCTACAAACTTATCTAAAGGAAGCAATCCTATCATATGTGTGATGGTTGTGTTTAGTTGTCAACTTGACCCGATTAAGGGATACTCAGGTAGCTGGTAAAGCTTTATTTATTCTCATTGCTTCAGTAGCCACTGAACCTGTCCCTCTTTTGCTTAAAGGGAAACCAGGTGGTTTTGCTTTTAATTAGGATAATTAGACTTCCCCAAGTGTCTGTAAAGTCGTCTCCAAAGGAGAATGGTGTGTAAGTGGATGATCTGAGTGGGGAAGATTAGCTCTCAGTGTGGGAAGGCACCATCCAGTCAGCTGAGGGCATGGACGGAACAAAAAAGGGACGTGTGAATTTGCACTCTCTCTTCTGGAGCTGGGACACCCTTCTTTTCCTGTCTTTGGACATCAGAACTTCAGGTTCTCTAGATCTTGGATTCTGGAACATGAGCTGGTCCCTCCCCACCCCCAGGCCCTTGGGCCTTGGCTTCAGCTTAGAGGTCAGCACCGGCTTCCTTGGTTTTGAGGCTTCAGACGTGGACCGAGCCACACCACCCGCTTCCCTGGTTCTGTGGCTTGCAAATGCCTATCTTAGGACTTATCCTCTATAATCAAGTGAGCCAATTCCTCTAATAAATCCCTTTTCATGTATCTTTCTCTATATTCTATTGGTTCTTTCTTTGTGGAGAACCCTGACTAAAACAAGATGTCTAAATATTTATCTGTAAGACTGTTTACCAAAATATTATATATATATGTTTTAACGTCCCAGCAGTAGGGGGTTGGTTAAATAAACAATAGTACAGCTATCTGATGGGAAATTTTGCAGCCAATAAAGCAAGTTCATAGTAAAATATCTAATGATGTGGATATATATTTATGATATAGTGCTAAGGGATAAAAGTATATTAAAAAAACAAATATATGTATCCAACCAATTTTTCAAGAAAAATAGTACATTTTATATTCATCTAAAAAATAATAGTGAAAGAATTGTCTGCAACATGTTAACCTTTTATGTCTCTAAATGGTGGGGAAATAGATTTTTGTATTGTGTTTTTAACTATGAACAAGCTTTTTGAAGAAAACTAACAATTTTAAACTAAAAGTAATTTATCAAAATATAATGAGTTAGCACTATTTTGAGGCATGAATTTTTCTATTTCCAAATTATTTCCAGAGAGCCTACACCTTAAGATTCTCCTTAATATCTTTTAATATCCATAGATCTTTCTAGGAAAGAAATGCCTTCATGAAAAAACCATTAGTAATTAAAATAGTCTGATTAACCAAATACTCCTTAAGCTATATGTGGTATTTTTGTTCCCTCAGGATATGAGGTGCCCCATTATCTGTCTAGTAAATCTCCTTTTTGCTTAAGCAGTTCTAATAGTTATATCAAATTTAAATGTACATTAAAATGTTAAAATTAAGATCTACTTCATAATATTTCTAAACCGAAGAATAATACACAATCATTGAAAATTACCTATTAAATAGTGAAAAACCATAACTGCTTGATTATATAGCATGTACAAACTTCTTCCCCATTTTATTCTATAAAATTAGAAATTGAGAAATGGCAAACAAAATACACAATAAACAATTTACGTTTAAGTTAGCTAATTCAACATTTGCCTGTTTCCTCTTCCCATTTTGGGGGTTCAGAAAAACACTACTTCAAAGACTTTGAACTGAAGGAGATTGGGAGGGCATCAGAGGCAGGAAGGTCACAGCCTGATCTTCCCTCTCCACCCTCTGTGAGAGAGCTGGCCATAAAGGAATTCTCTGACCTATGTTGTCTACAAGTACATCATAAGACCCTCATTCCCGAGGGGTCCTGCTCTGTATTGGGAAGCCAAGAAGAATCCGAACAGACAGGCCTTGCTGAGTCCTCCTACTCCAATTTATTACCATTAATTAGGTCGTACTTTTTCCGTCCAATCATATTTCCAAATCACTGCTCATTTTTCATCAAACCTAAGCAAAAAATTACATTTTTCCCTGGGTCTTCGTGATCTTCATTTCTGACGGTTCCTGTGTCACATAAAACATTGGTTACACAAATGTGTTATGTTTTTCTCTTGTTAATCTGTCTTTTGTCAGCCTTGAACTTTGGGATGGCTGAGGAAAAGTATTACTTTTTCCTCCCCTATAGCATTCCAATGTTTAGCCAAACACCTGAGGGGCGTTCTTTTGTGGCCAAAAATATCAGTCACTAGTTCTGGAAAGATACTTAAACGCAGTCAAAAAAAATGTGTAATTCAAACTTCAAATATTACAGTTAAAATACACCATTTAAAAAGTCTAGCATAAAAGATTATAAAGAAATAGATTTTTTTTTTTTAGTATTTAAAAATAAACTCTGAGTTAACATACATTGGTTGACATAATTTGCTAATCAACAAACAAAAATAAGAGCACTTTTTTTTGTTTTAATTAGACAACAGCTGTTGTAAATCTGTGTTCTTCACTCAAACTCAGTTTCTAACATGGTAAAATTAAAAAGAGCATAAAATAGTTCCAAATTATGTACAAGTAAGGTTATATTTTCTTACACTAAATGACTATTACGATATTTTCCATAAACAATAAAATAAATATCCTTGGTTTTCACCATGAGCATTTGCAAAGAATATAGAATCTGTGTTAGAGTCCCAAATTATGAGGAGAGATTGTCTGAAAAGGTCATGCTATATTCTGAAAAAGCAAAAAGCCCTAAACCTCAAAACTCAACAAGAAAGTAAGAAATGGAAATAGCAAACCAAGTCAAATTAGTGTGGAATAAAAAGCCAACATCGGAAGACATACCTCAAGTTGATCTGGCCCAAACCTCATTACAGTGTTTTTTCTGGGTGGTCTGAGACCCATGACACTTTATAATGAGGTGCTGTAGTTCATTCAAGTAAAGATGAGCATACAGAGTCAGGTATATTTCTTCTTTGGTTTAATTTAGAAATTGTAGTCCATAAATATGTCAGCCATATTCCTGAAACCTCATAAATATATTGATAAGCAAAGTTTCTTACTAAGTGAATGGAAATATAGCCACCCAAGTACATGTATATCTAGAGAATATTTTATCTTAGAATAGATCAGAAGCTAAATACCAGATAACAGGTTGGTGAGAGAAGAACTAGCTCCATTGAACTCAGCATCAGGTCTAGGGGCTGAAAGGCAAGAGATCTTTACTTATATATACAGTTTGACAAAACAAAAAATTGTCTATTGGGTAGGAAGATACACACATACCCAGTGATCTGCTTAGAACTGAGTGTGAATGTGAAACTAAGACAAACCTTATATCATGGACCTTCATTTTCTGAAAAAGTAACCTTGAGTGGCCTCCTCAAGGCAACTGCCTTTGACTATCTTTTTACCTTGTTACCTTTACCAATTCTTCATATTTTACTCTCAAATACAATTATTAAATCTCCTATTTAGGTCTTAAATTTCCCTCCTCAGTCCTTTGTCATTTCACAGTGGAGGTCTTGGAAGTGATTATCCCTAAGTATTTTGTCTTTTTTGATGCTATCAAAAATAGCAAATATTTTGTTTCATTTTCCAATTGTTTGTTGCTAGTATATAAAAATAAAATTGAGTTTTGTATATTGACCTTGTGTTCTGTGACCGTTCCAAATTTAATTACTTGTTTAGTGTTTTTTGACAAATTTTTTTAAGCTTGCACTGTTAAATTTCTTGAATATTTTACACTTATTCTGACCTCCAGTAAAATGCGTATAAAAGTAGTGAAAGCAACATCTTTTTACTATTCCAATCTTTGGAGGAAAGTTTTCAGTCCTTTGCTTTTGTGTACGATACTAGCTGCAAGTTTTCTTCAGTTGCTCTTTATCTTATTGAGAAATATTTCTTCTAGTTTCATCTTGTGAGAGTTTTTAACATCAGTGGATATCATTTTGTTTCAACACCTTTCCTGTGATTATTAAGATGACCATATAATTTTTCTCTTTTTTTAATGTATTAAATTGCATTTATCAAGTTTTAAATGTTAAGCCAAATTTGCATTCCTAAGATAAACCCTCCTTGGTAATAGTGTATTTCCCACTTTTATATTTCTGAAATAAATTTACTAATATTTTAGGCATATTTTTGTCTCAGTTCATGAAGACTATTTGTCATAGTTTTTTTGTAAGGACATTTACTAATTTTGGTATTAAAATTATCTGGACTCAAAGAGTTGGAATGTGTTTACCCTTTCTCTAGTTTATTAAAGCAATTTGATAAAATTGATACTATATCTTCCTTAAATATGTGAAAAATTTCAACAGTGAAGTCACCTGAGCAGGGGGTTTTCTTTTTGGAAAGCTTTTTAATTGCAATTTCAATTTCTCTCTCAGATAGGAGTATTCAGATTGTCTATTTCTTATGTTAGTTTTAGTAAATTGTGTTTTCAAAGAATCAGTCCATTAATTGTCAGACATGTTACTACAAAATTGTTCAATAGATACCTTATTATCCTTTTAATTTCTGTATTATCTGTGATGCTGCCCCTTTTTATTAACTGAATTGGTAACTTTTTATTTCTTTCTTTCTTTTTGATCCATAGTGCTAAATGTTTACTAATTTTATTAATATTCTTAATTAATTGGCTTTTGATCTCGTTGTGGTTTTTTTTCCCTATTGTTTTCGTATTTTCTAATTTCATTGATTTCTTCTTTGTCTTTTCTATTTCCTTCCTTTTGCCTCCTTGAACTTAGTTTCTTTTTTTTCCTAGCATTTAGATCTATTTATACTCATATGCATGGCTTTAGATGTATTCTACACATTTGGATATGTTGTGTTTTTATTTTTATTCAGTTCAAAATACTAATAAATTTTTCTTACCTTTCTTTGACTTTGTGTTATTTGATATTCTGTTGCCTAAATTTCAAATATTTATATATATTCTAGATATCCTTTTATTATTATTATTATTTTTAATTATTATTATTATTATTATTTTGACCAGTAAGGGGATTGCAACCCTTGGTGTGGTGTTGTCTGCACCACACTCAGCCAGTGAGCACACCGGCCATCCCAATACAGGATCCGAACCCACGGCCTCTGCGCTACCAGCGCCACACTCTCCCGAGTGAGCCACGGGTCCTTTGCTAACAATTTCTAAATTAATTATATTATGCTCAGAGACTGTATTCTGGATGATCTCAAACTATATACTTGTTCTTGGGATTTTTTCTGTGGCCCAGTATGTGATCTATCTTAGTGAATGTTCAATATGCACTTGAAAAAGAATGTATATTTTTATGTTTTGGGATGCAGTGTTCTGTAAATGTCTATTTATTCCAATAGACTGAGAATGTTTTTCAAGACTTCTATATTCTTACTAATTTTATGCTCACTTTTTTCATTAATTACTGAGGCAATAGTATTATACTCTCCAATGACAGTTGTGGGTTTCTGTAACTTTCGTCTTTAGTTCTGTCAGTTTTTTCTCTATGTATTTGAAGCGGTTATTATAGGACATGTATATTTAGGAATGTCATGTATTGTTGATATAACTTTACTCTTTTATCATTATAAAATGTCTATTTCTAGAGGCACTCCTTGTACAGAGTCTCCTTAGATATTACTGTGCTATTCCAGCTCTCTTACTGTTGGCATTTGCATGACGTTTATTTTTACATCATTTTATTTTTTAAATGAATTTCTTGAAAATTCGTTTAAAAATATAATTGTGCCATATTTATTTTTTTATCCAGACTAAGAGCTGGAAGTTTTAATCAATTGATATACAATTTAATAATAGATATACTTGAGTTTATTGAAATACCGGTACACATAATTATTTATACCTTTAAAATTATTGTCTTCTTTTCCATTATATCTGGTATTTCTGGTTCTATTTTTATTATTGATTTTTTTCTACTGGTTACATATCACATTTTCCTGCGTTTTTACATGTCTAACAATTATTTATTATATATGGTTGAATATAGCTACGTGTGCTGCATTATTAAATATTTGGGTTTTATTGTCAATAGAATGCTGAGTTTCATTTTTACTTTTATTTTTTTCCTGGAAGGCAGTTAATTTACTTGTGAATAAGCTTAATTCTCTTGAGGCTTGCTTTTAACCTTGGTTACGGTGGCTCTTCAGATTATTTCTACTCTTAAGGCATGGACTTTCTGAGATCACTACTTAATGCTCTAAATTTTCAATGAGGTCTCTCCACACTGAAAGGTTGCTATTAAACATTGCCAGCCTTATGGAATCTCAGGTAGTTATTCAGCTTACAGTTCCATATGATCTTTGTTTTGGTTAAAACAAACATTTTTTGATAAGTTTTTCCCAGCAGTTTTTCCTTATAAGGCCTTGTGAAGTCTCTCCCTATACATATATAATCTACTATTTAGCAAAATACTCAAAGGGAGCTTTATATAGAATATTGGGACTCCATCTCTACACAGCTCCTTTTTCTTTGGAAAATCTAGCTAGCAAGTAGTCACGATCTCTCTTTCTTTCCAGCTCAGAAATACTGTGTACTCTTAAGCTACCCGCTCCTTACATTATGTCTGGAAAGTGAGTCCATGCACAAGGCCAAGGGAATGTTGTGGCTTAACTCATGTGTTTACCTTCTCTCAGACATCAAAGTTCTGTACTACCCATTTTTCTTGTTCCTCCCAACCTTCGTTTTACCTGTCACCCAACTTAATTTCACAGACCAATTTTGTAGAAGCATTTTTAATAACACTGCTAACATCACCCTGAATGAGGAAAAATGGAAAGCTTTTCCTTTGAGAAAAGGAACAAGACAAGGATGCTCACTCTCACCACTACTAGTCAACATGGTACTGGAAGTATTAGCCAGAGCAATCAGACATGAACATCAAAAATGATCAAACAGAAAAGGAAATCAAGAAAGCAAGTCCATTTCCAATAGCTACCAAAAGAATAAAATACCTAGGAATAATTTTAACCAAAGAGGTGAAAGATCTCTACAAAAAGAACTGTAAAACACTGCTGAAAGAAATTAAAGAGGAACCAAAAGATAGAAAGACATTCCAGGTCCATGGATTGGAAGGATTAACATTGTTAAAATGTTCATACCACCAAGATTCAATGCAATCCCCACCAAAATACCAACGACTTTCTTCACAGAAATTGAAAAAAAAATCCTAAAATTGAAATAGAACAACAGAAGACCCTGAATAACCAAAGCAACCTGAGTAAAAAAAGAAAAAAGAAAACTAGAGGCATTATACTTCCTGGCTTCAAACTATACTACAAAGCTATAGCAACCAAAACAGCATGGTAACTGTCATAATAACAGACACATGGATCAATGGGACAGAATAGAAGATCCAGAAATAAACCCAGGTACTTACAGCCAATTTATCTTCAACAAAGCCACCATGAACATACATTGCAGAAAGAACAGCCTGTTCAGTAAATGGTGCTTGAATATCCATGTGTGGAAGATTGAAACTAGATCCCTATACTCATTATACACAAAAACTAAATCAAAATGGATTAAAGACTTAAGTTTAAGACCTGAAACTCTAAAACTCCTAGAAGAAAACATAGCTGAAACACTTTAGGATGTAAGACTGGGCAAACACTTTATGAATAAGATCCCAAAAGCACAAGCAACAAAAGAAACAAACAAACAAATGAGATTATATCAAAGAAAAAGCTTCTGCACAGCAAAGGAAACAATCAACAAAGTGGAAAGATAGCCTACAGAATGGGAGAAAATATTTGCAAACTATACATCTGATAAGGGATTCATATCCAGAATATATAAGGAACTCAAACAACTTCACAGTAAAGAAACAAATAATCCAATTAATAAGTGGGCAAAGGAGCTTAATAGACTTTTTTCAAAAAAAGATATACTACTGGCCAACAGGTACATGAAAAAAATTCTCAACGTTACTAATCATCAGGGAAACACAAATCAAAACCACATTGAGATATCATCTCACCCCAGCTAGACTGGATATTATCGAAATGACTGAGAATTACAAATGCTGGTGAAGATGTGGAGAAAGGAGAACTCTTCTACACTATTGGTGGGACTGTAAACTAATATAGCCATTATGGAAAACAGTATGGCATTTCCTCAAACAACTACAGATAGAACTGCCATATGATCCCACTTCTGGGTATATATCCAAAGGAATGGAAATCATCATGTTGAAGTTATGAAAGGGATACCTGCATTGCCATGTTCATCAAAGCTCCATTTACAATAGCCAAGATATGGAAAAAATCTAAACGTCCATCAGTGGATGACTGGATAGGGAAAATGTTGCGTATATATATCATGGAATACTAATCAGTTATAAAAAAAATGAAATTCTGTTGTTCACAAAAACATGGATGAGCTTGGAGAAAATTCTGTTAAGTGAAATAAGCCAGGCACAGAAAGAGAAATATTGTATGTCCTCACTCATAAATGGGAGCAAAGAAGGGAAAAAAGAAAGAATGATCACAATAAAACATTGAACTTTCAGAAGAAGAGGACAGACTTATAAGTACTAGAAGTGAGAAAGTGGGGAGAGGGGTTAGGGAATAATTGGGTAAGGGACGCAAGGAATAATTAAGATTTGTAATGATGAACATGCTAATAATATTAATTTGATCATCACATACTGTACACAAGTACTGATAGTCAAATCTGTATCTCATAAATATGTATAATTAATTGTTTCAATTAAAAAATAAATCAAAAATAAAATTTTAATTTCAGCAATGTAAAAAACAAAGAAAAAATAATAAAATGTCCCTCTAAACAATACTTTTGCCAGCTTTTGAAACAATTTTAATTTTAGATTAATTAAAATTTTAAAAATAAATTACTAAATTATGCCAAAAGGTGGAATGTTAACAAGATCTTATTTCGTGATATAAATTTCCATGGTAAAATGTTAAACAAAATCCAGAGAACAGTAAAAAAATTTTCCATGTAGTGGTTTTATCTGAGGGGGTTTTCTTAAAATTGATGATGAGCATATAGCTTTTCATTGTGTAATAATGATTAATACTTTTCACATATTTGATAAATATTCCTTTGATTCCACTCAATATTTAGTAAAACATACTAAAAATAAGAAGAAAGACATATAAATCATAGTAAGCCAAATTTACATTAGTGAATTGATAATTGATGATTTCAATTAGGTATACTAGCATATATTGGAAGTGGACTGGAGGCAGCGAACTCCCCTCCCACCTCCCTACCACCCAGATAGGTTTTCTAAGCTCTATAGTTCAGCTCCGAAGTATAGTATAATAGAAAAAGCTCTGGTATCTAAACCTAATACTTAACCCTGACTACATCCCTTTAGATGAGTCACATAAGATTTCTAGGTTTCCTGATCTGTAAATCTAAGATGTTAGATTACCTCTTAAATTCAATTCTAGAAAAACAAAGAAAGTTGAGCTTGATAACAAAATAGGAAAATATATTATCACAAATATTTGTGGTTAAAAACAAACTATTTGGTAAAAAAACAAAACATATATATGGGAAAAATGATGAGTATAATATAGCACAGTAGTTTGTGTTTATGAAGTAACCTATGATTTTTTTTTGTTTCTTTGTAGCATTTTAATAATTATCCATAAATTTATTATACTAAGAAAAGAATGTACTTTAACATGTCTTAATGAGACTTTTTTGAGTGTACTTCTAATAAAGAACTGGACAGGAATGAACAATGATATTTATAAGATTTGCCAACAAATTTCTTTTTCTCTTTGTTGGCATTTTGGATTCTGTAGAAGTATTCATGAAGATTTTCTGGTTCAAAGTAGGCATAAAAGACCTTCAAGAACTGGTTAGTTTCAGCTATGATAGACAGCATTAGAGATAAACAGGATGTTATTAGAAGATTGGTAAATGAAATGCCTGTGCATCCAAATAAGCTTAACTTAATGCCTTGTTAAAATACCCACATAAAGAGAATATTTGCTCCATCACTGTTAGTCACTGTGGACATTAGGAAGCTGTTGTTTGTGGCGATGCTGAAGCAGAACAATGAAGCCTACTCAAGGACACCTGAGTGATGGTAAAGTGTCAGGGGAAGAAGAATAGATATTTAAGTCATTTGCAGAAACTGGAGCAATATGACCTTTGTGCCCATCTGGGGAAAATTCAATTTCCTCTACATTGAAGTAGTTCCTACATCCCAGGGGACAGCCATGGTCTTGGGCAGGCAACCATGAGATGTGTCTTAATCCAGAGGAGAGGCAGTCAGCTGAGCCCTGATATTGGATTTGGAAGATACCTTCAATTGTCAACCCTCTTGCCAATATATTTTTGAGTAAAGTCATGTATTAAAACTCAAGACAATAATTTATTAAAATGATTGCCTTATGAACTGAGACCATTCAGGACCAGGGTATAGGGCCAAATTACAATATTGAGATGAACAGCATATATCTTGTGATTAAATAACACCACAGAAATGACATACAGGTTAATCTCTGATTCAGTATCTTAAAATAACATGTATGTAGTGATGAAGTATCAATAACAGAAAAAAAACCACTTATTTGACTTATTTCATGATAGAAATAGAATACTAGTATTTGTATTGGGCACTATAAAAGTGACAACCTCTATATACACTATCTTGATATTTCACCTTCATACCCAGACATTCAAAATAGGCACACATATGCCTATAGATGCACTCTGTTACACTATTTACATGTCCTGTTAACAGGTAGATTTACCTTTATCCTGTCATTCCTGCAGTATGTACTTTAATATCTGAAGTAGATTTCTTCTTTAAATAAAGAATGTTTTAGATTTTCATTTTCAAAATCAGTTCACAGCCTGCTCTATATTTGCCAGGGGCACTGTGGTTCAATGATAATATTTTTATCCTTCTTATAGCTTGTTAGAATTTAGTTGCTCATAGATATTTATAGTACTCTGCTTTTTTTTTTTTTTTCCATTCATGGTAAGAACATCCCTAAGTGAATTTATAGCAGAAAAATACTATCTGCTGATGGCCTGCTTATGACTTGCCAGTTTATTGATGCTAGCCAATAAGAAGCACTTTGGTATTAAGAGTATATATATGTGAAAGTATTCTGTGTAATTCACTGTAAATTACTTACTGAGTTACTGAAACATTTTTTTTTTTTACTCTGAAACATAAACAGGCTCTTTGATTAATATAAATACTTAGGAGCATATTGAAGTGTTAGAGATCTGATTACTTTTTAGCATTCATATGCTAAGAGGCTTTTGTCTTATTGTTAAATAAACTAAACTGTGAGTTTTAAATTATAGTATCCTGATTATAGGCTCAACAAAGCATTAACCCAGCTTTTTCCTACCTTCTTACATCAAATACTCCATTGGTATAAAAACAAGGCAAAGATTAAAGTAGAACATTGAAAATTACATTTCTGATCTCTACCTTAATACCATTGCTATTTGTCTTGTCTGAAGAGTGTAAGTTAATGCTAATGCAACACTTCAGGACTCTCTAATATTTTTTTTCCACAAAAAAAGTACTGAATTCCTGAGTTGCCATTATTGCTTGGGTGACTGGGTGTTCTTTGGTTGTGGACTTTGCATTAGATGGGTACCTCTGTAATACAAAGTATTAGTTTCCAAATTCTGAGCCTCCACTGATGACTATAATCACCATTATGTCTAACTAACAGTACACATCTTAGTTTGCGAGCTAGTCTTGGCCACTAGATATGAAATATTATTCAGTTGAATACTGGGGATTGATCAGGTCAATTTCTAAAGTAGCCTCCTTTAGAGTGCCTGTCTGTTCTAGAGATGAAAATTCATCTCCCATAATCTCTTACAGTTAGGATTCAGGAGGAATAGATTACTCCAATTAGATATGTTCTTACAAGATTTGGAAATGAGTTGAAAATATCTGTTGATGTCTTTTGATACATTCATTGTCTAGTAGTTATTTGATTAGATAATGATGTGTGGAAATTGTCTGCTACTCAGCCATAATTATAGCAACACAAACTTGCAGGTAATTTAAGAGTATATTCTTTCAAAATAATCATATTCTTTATGGTGTTTTAATTCACATAAAAACTAACTTTAATAATTTACCCATGGAAGTGCAGATAATGCTATTCTGTGAATCTTATTCTTTCTAAGTCATAAGGCATGAATTCATCAAAGCCATGGTTTACAATTTTAGCTAAGATTATGCAGTCTGTGCATACAGGACCCTGAGTGAATCTAGGCCAGAATGTAATAATTATGATGATTATATTTTAACCTTATGCCTCCAGAAGTAATTTTCCAACCCTAATACACTTAGAAGACATATCTCCTTAAGGTCATAAGGCATCAAGTTTCACACACAATATCTGCTAAGGAGTCACCAGAGTCAGCATGTAATATTCCAATATGTGGTCCTCTTCAATTTTTTTTTTTTTTTTTTTTTGGTTAAAACTAAAATAGTAAAGATATGACTTTGAAAAGAGGAATTGTGTTACTAATACATGTTAGCTAAACATGTTGGGAAGGTTGTATGCACTGTGATGGTGGGTGAGGCAAAGCTGGGAGAAGGAAATTGTGTTGTCTCATTAGTCTCTGTATCCTTTAGACTCCCTACAGATGATTGCTGCAGTATAAGGATCTTCTAGCCCTCCTCTAGTTTTGCAGTGATTAACAACCTTGTCAAAATCCAGTTCATTCATTTCTTATTTACACTAGTACAAACATGACCTGGTCATAGTCATAATCCGATCAGGTTGATTCGATAGATTATTTGTGCACCGAAAACGGAAGTGTTTGCTCTTTATGGGAATCTGACCCAGGGAGAGAAACAGAGTATCACTGAATAAAGAGGAAAAACTGGGTGTGTTTCTTATCAAGATTGACTGGGCATTCATGGCAAATGTGCTTATATGCAAACAACTTGCCAAACTTTTTAGATCACATTGGTAGTTAAGGACTAATCCCATCTTTTCAACTGAAGTAACAATTATGTCTAAATTCAAAATGTTCCATAAAAGTGCTATATTATCCTGTTTATAACATAAGATATACAGGATTCAACTTTTGTAGAAAAGAGTTTTGGTGGCCAAAGAGAGAAAATAATTTCAATGTAAATAGGCACCTGTTTAGAGAAACTAGTTCTCAAAGGAAGGGGATTTCTCTGGGCATCTATGCCTATATACAGTCGTCTCTGGATGTCCACAGGGGATTGGTTTTAGAACCCCACAGATACCAAAATCTGTAGATACTCAAGTCCCCTATTATGATGGCACAGTATTTGCATATAACCTACATTCATCCTCCCATATATTTAAAATCATCTCTAGATTACTTATATACCTAATACAAGGTAAATGCTGTGTTAATAGTTGTTATACTGTATTTTATTTTATTTGTACTACTTTTTATTGTCCCCCCCCCCCCCAATATTTTCAATCCATCATTGGTTGAATCTGGGAATGTGGAACACATGGATATGGAGGGCTGACTATATTGAGTTAAAAAGCAAATTAGAATCAAAAGTTTGGTCTGTGACTGGCACTAAATTCAATAATTGGATAATTCTGAGTGATTCCACCATTTGACGGAATAGGCTTGAGAGCAGGTGACTTTAAATCCTGCCTCTTTTCAGGTAAAATGCTGTTGAAAAAACCTGTGTGACTATATTTGGCTAAGTCTGAACACATAGTCAAGGCTGTGTTAGTGGGCAAGATCACTTAAAAGACAGATAGTCCAGCTGGTGGAAAAGGTTTCTGCTAGAGACAGCCCCAGTCAAAATGCAACTCAATCTAGACTATTTCAGAGCAATCCTACTGGCATGTATTGCTGGGGCATCTTCTCAAGTTGCTAAAGTATTTAAGTAGGACTGGTTACCCAAACATCTTTAGCGGACTCTTTGGTTAGGATTTTGAAATGTAGACAACAGAATTCATTCTATTTTAAGTAGAAAGAAATTTACTGAAGGATTATTTGTGGCTTATAGAATCCTTGGAGGAGTTGGAGGTGGTGGGGTGGTTAGATATAGCCCTGAAAAAGGCAGCCAAGGGAAACACTCAACTGCAAGGCTCTTCTGGTGGAAACCCCAGGGACACTGGCTTATGCCACTTGGCACCTATCACAATAGAAACCAGATGATAAAATCTCTGCCAGGGCTGTTTCTGAAGAACAAAATTCCCCCTTTTATGTGTTTATACAGAATGCCCATCTCCTCCTGTAGCCTTAAGTTATTTTCTCTCTCCTAATTCTCTACTGGAGTTTCTGCCTGGAAGATTCTAGAACCCTGGCTGCAAAGGAGTCTCTCACATTTATGTTTTAGTTTTTCAGGCATTGCCATTTAGGAAGGCATGCTAGAAGGAGGTTGTATGGATACTGAGTAATCCAATCTACAATATCTTCCAGAGAAACTTATTCCATGTCAGCTATTCTGCTTACATAGAGTGGTCTAAGTAGGGGAAATGTAATCAAAATGGCCCAAATACTTGAATATTAGAAGTAATTTCCAGTGGGAATAAGAACACAGCAATATAAACTGATAAATTATTGTCCGTTTTCTGTTGCTATAGCAGAACACCTGAGACTGGGTAATTTATAAATTTATTTGGCTCCCGATTCTGGGACAGCTGCATCTGGTACAGGCCTCAGGCTGCTTCTACTCATGGCAGAAAGTGGCAGGCAGCCGGCGGGTACAAGCAGATCACATGGTGAGAGGAAGCAAGAGAGAGAGACAAGAGGTGCTAGGGTCCTTTAAACAACCAGCTCTTGTGGGAACTAATAGAGTGAGACTCACTCACTTCCCTCACCCTGCAGGGAGAGCATTAACCCATTGATGAAGGACCCACCCCCATGATTCGAATGGCTTCCACCACTGCCACATTGGGGATCGAATTTCCACATGAGTTCTGGGAGGACAATACATCCAAATTCCATCAGTTATCAAAGCTCAAAAAGACTTATTTGTTAATATTAAAGCTTAATAATTGTTTTGGGGGGTGTGGGTTATATTGAATAGATCAAGCTATATTGAGATGTAGGTACTATTCAAACTGGGCTGTTAAAAATTTTCAGGTTTATAGATATAACAGTGGCTGAAAACATATATAAGCCAAATGTTAAGAAAAAGCATGAGATGTAGGGATTACTTTCATTGTTTTCTTTAAAATTACAAATTGCTGAAAAGGTTATTTAAATGCACTATATTAATATTTCTAGTTTTTACCTATTGACAATGTACCATTCTTAACAGTTTTTACAATTTTTACAATTTTTAATCTTTTCTTTTTGCCTTTTCACTTGTACATTTTGAAAGCTTTATTAAATAAAATAATTGAGAGGTCAATATCTATAAAATCCAACTGAGACATCTGATGAACTATGAAGGAATGCTGAAAAATACGAAGAATGCAACTCCACCCTGGAAAACTACTTAATACTTTGTGAAAACACTCTTTGGTTTAAGTAAAAAGAATTACATAAAGATGAGTAATGTGCTGATTCTCACTTGATAGTGATTATTTTTTTCCCTTGATGGATACTGCCAGTATGAATCAACTAAAAATAAAATTATTAAATGTTATAGTGTGCAATACACTGTGCTAAATGCTGAAAGAATTTTAGAAGAAATCATATATAGTTTTTGCAAAATGTTAAGAATTTTCTTAGGTATTGGGTCATAATGAATTCTAGAATATATATTTATATTTAATATACTATAACTAAAAGATACCTGGAAGAATATATAGCTTTAATATCTATATACACCCTATTTTTAACAGGTAGTATCCTATGAATTATGTAAAAACTTTTTCTTAAATCTCCAAAGTTAGTATTTTTAGTTTTCTTTACAGTGTGATGCCTTTTGTCAAAAGAAATGCATAAATTAGTCTATGCAAAATAAAATTTAAAATTTTTCTTTTAATTTGTATAACAATTTTTTAACTGACATGTATTGATTATATATATTTATGGGGTATGGAGTTATATTTCAACACATTTATGCAATGTGTGATTATCAAATCAAGGTAATTAGCATATTAGTCATCACAAAAATCCATCATTTCTTTGTGATGAGAGCACTTGAGTTTTTCTCTTCTAGCCCTTTGAGAGCGTCTAACAAATTGTTATTAATTATAGATGCCTAGCACTGCTCTAGACCACTAGAACTTATTTTTCCTATCTAGCTGTAATTTTGTGTCCATTAACCAATCTCTCCCTACCCTTCTTTCCCCCTCCACCTTCTAGTAACCACAAGTCTACTCTGTACTTTTATAGGCTTAACTTTTTTTTTAGCTCCTATGTATGAGTGAGAACTTGTTGTATTTATTTTTCTGTGCCTGACATTTCATTTCGCTTAATGTCTTTCAGGATTATCCACGTTGCCACAAATGACAGGGTTTCATTATTATTTTTTGTTATGGCTGAGTAGTATTCCATTGTGTATTTATACCTTGTTGACTTTATCCATACATCTGTTGATAGACACCTAGGTTGTCCTATTGGCCTAGTTTGGCTATTATGAACAGTACTGCAATAAACATGGGGGGTGCAAATAACTCTTCCATATGCTATTTTCCATTCTTTTGGATAAATACCTAGTGGGATTGCTGAATCACATGTTAGTTCTAATTTTAGCTTTATGAGGAATTTTCATACTGTTTTCCATAATGGCTGTACTAATTTACATTCTCATCCACAGTGTATAAAAGTTCCCTTTTCTCTGCATCCTTGCAAGCATTTGTTATTTTTGTCTTTTTGATGATAGCCATTCTAACTGGGGTGAAATGATATCTCACTGTGGTTTTGACTTGCATTTCCTGAATGGTTAGTGATGTTGAGCATGTTTTCATATAACTGATGGCCACTTGTCTTTTGAGAAATATCTATTCAGGTCATTTGCCCATTTTTTAATGTATTTTATTTATTTTATTTTATTTTATTTTATTTATTTATTTTTGCTGTTGAGTTGTTTGAGTTCCTTGTATATTCTGGATATTATTAATTCCTTGTTGGATGAATTATTTGCAAATATTTTTTCCCATTCTGCCAGTTGCCTTTTTGCTTTGTTGTTTGTTTCCACTGCTGTGAAGGTTTTTAGTTTAATGTGATCTCATTTGTCTGTTTTTGCTTTTTTTGCCTGTGCTTTAGAAGACTTCTCCATAAAGTGTTTGTCCAGAACAATGTCTTGGAGTGTTTCTCCTATGTTTTCTTTTAGTAATTGTATAGTATAGTATCAGAACTTACATTTGTCTTTAATCCGTTTAGAGTTAGTTTTGATTTATGATGAAAAATAGGGGTCTAGTTTCTTTCTTCTGCATATGGATACAGTTTTCTCAAAACTATTTATTGAAGAGGCTCTTCTTTCCCCAGTGCATGTTCTTGGCACCTTTGTCAAAAATCAGCTGGTTGTAGATATGTGGATTTATTTCTGGGTTCTCTATTCTGTTCCATTCATCTATGTATGTGTTTTAATGACAGTACAATGCTATCTTGATTACAATAGCTTTGTAGTATAATTTGAATTCACAGTGTAATGCCTCCAGCTTCGTTTTTTGTTTTCGTTTTTGCTCAGGATTGCTTTGGCTATTCAAGATCTTTTTTGGTCCCATAAGAATATTAGGATTTATTTTTTCTATTTCTGTGAAGAATGTCATTGTATTTTGATAGGGATTGCATTGAATCTGTAGATCACTTTGCATAGTACGGTTAATTTGGCAATATGAATTCTTCCATTCCATGAGTATAGGAAGTCTTTCCATTTTTTGTGTCCTCTTTAATGTCTTTCATTAGTGTTTCATAGTTTTCATTGTAATGATTTTTTACCTCCTTGGTTAAATTTACTCCTAGGTATTTTTTTATTTTATTAGTAGCTATTGTAAATGAGATTGATTTTCAGCTTTCTACTTTAGTTCATTGTTGGTGTAAAAACACTACTGATTGCTGTATGTTGATTTTGTATCCTGTAACTTTACTGAATTCATTTATCAGTTCTCAGTTTTTTTTGGTAGAATCTTTAAGTTTTTCTGTATATTAGATCATGTCATCTGCAAACAGGGATTATTTGACTTCCACTTTTCCAATTTGGATGTCCTTTTATTTCTTTTTCTTGCTAATTGCTCTGTATAGAACTTCTAGTAATATATTGAATAGAAGTGTTAAAAGTGGGCATCCTTGTCTTCTTCCACTTGTTAAGGGGAAAGTTTTGAGTTTTTTTCCCATTTAGCATAATGTTAGCTGTGGGTTTATAATATATAGCCTTCAGTGTATTACGATACTTTCCTTTCATAAACTTTGTTGAGAATATTTATCATCATCGCTTCTCGGCCTTTTGGCTAAGATCAAGTGAGAATATTTATCATGAAGGGATGTTGAATTTTACCAAATACTTTTCCTGCATCTATTGAGATGAAAATGATTTTTTTTCCTTTCATTCTGTTGATGTGATGCATCACATTTATTGATTTGCGTGTATTGAAACTTCCTTGCATCCCTGGAATAGATCTCACTTGATCATGCTGTATAAGCTCTTTGATGTATTGTTCAATTCAGTTTCCTAGTATTTTGTTGATAATTTTTTACATCTACATTCATCAGGGATATTGACCTGTAGTGTTATTGGTTGTTGCTGTGTCCTTCCCTGATTTTGGTATCAGAAATATATTCGCCTCATGGAATGAGTTTGGAAGAATTCCCTTTTCTTTGAATTTTTTAAATGGTTTGAGAAGAATTGGTATTAGTTCATCTTTAAAAGTTTGGTAGAATTCAGCAGTGAAGCCATCCATTTCTGGCTTTTTCTTTGTTGGAAGATAGATGATTACTGAATCAATCTCATTATCATTTATTGGTCTGTTTAGGTTTTCTATTTCTTCTAGGTTCAGTCTTTGTAGGGGGTATGTGTCCAGAAATTTATCCATTTCCTCTAGATTTTCCAATTTGTTGGCATATAATTGTTCATACAGTCTCGAACGATTCTTTTTTTGTGGTATTAGTTGTAAAATCTCATTTTTCATTTTTGATTTTATTTATTTGGGACTTCTCTCTTTTTTGCTTAATTAGTCTAGCTAATAGTTGGCAATTTTATCTTTTAAAAAAACTAACATTTTGCTTCATCAATCTCTTGTATTTTTTTTGTCTTTCATTTTGTTTTGCTGTGATATTTATTATTTCTTTTCATCTGCTGATTTTGGGATTGGATTGTTTTTGTTTTTACATTTTCTTGAGGTGAAATAATAGATTGTTTATTTTAAATCTACATCTTTGATGTAAGCTCTTATTGCTGTAAACGTCCCTCTTACTACTGTTCTTGCAGAATCCTATAGGCTTTCATGGGCTGTGTTTCTATTTTCATTTATTTTAAGGAATTTTTTCATTTCCTGCTTAGTTTATTCTTTGACCCATTGGTTGTGTAAAGAGCACGTAGTTTAATTTCTGTGTATTTGTACAGTTTTCAATTTTGCTTGATATTGATTTCTAGTTTTATTTTGCTATAGATTGAAAGGATATTGCATATATTTTCAATTTTTAAACAATTGTTGAGACTTGATCTCTGGCCTAACATGTGGTCTGTTCTGGAGAATGTTCGATAAGTTGATAAGAAGAATGTGTATTCTGTGTTGTTTGATAAAATATTCTGTAAATGCCTATTAGTTCCATTTAGTCTATTGTATGGCTTAAATACAAAGTTTCTTTGTTGAGTTTTTGTCTACATGATCAGTCCAGTGCTGAGAGAAGGGTATTGAAGTCTCCAACTATTATATTAGGACCCATCTCTCTCTTTAGATCCAGTAATATATCTTTATATATCTCTCTGCTCCAATGTTGAGTGTATATATACTCATAATCATTTTATCCTGTTGCTGAACTGATCCCTTTATCATTATATAATATCCTTCTTTTTCTCTTTATGTAGTTTTTGATATAAAGTCTATTTTGTTGGATATAAGTATAATTACTGCTTGTTTTTGGTTTTCATTTGCATGAGATGTCTTTTTCCTTTCCCTCTCTCTCAGTCTATATGTGTAATATATAGTTGTCTTGGTTTTTAATCCATTTAGCCAGTTTTTACTTCATTTAGCTAATTTATATCTTTTAAATAGGGATTTTAATCTATTTACATTGCAGGTTGTTATTGAAAGGTGTAATCTTACACCTGACATGTTGTTAATTGTTTTATGGTGTTTTATATGTCTTTTGTCTCTTTCTTGCTCTTGTTGTTTGTCTTTGATGTTTGGTGATTTTCTGTAATGATAACATACAATTTCTTTCTTTTTATGCTTTCTACATCTTCTCTACAGTGAGTTTTATTCTTTCATGTGTTTTCATGATGGTAGTTCTCATCCTTTTGCTTCCAGAAGTAGGACTGCCTTAAGGGTCATTCTGGTGGTGAATTCCCTCAGTTTTTGTTTTCCTGGGAAAGGCACTGTTTCTTCTTCATTTCTGGAGGATAGCTTTGCTGAGTATAATATTCTTGTATGGAAGTTAATTCTTTCAGCCTTGTGAATATATAATTCCATTTTCTCCTGGTCTGTAATGCTTCTGCTGAGAAATATGTTGTTAGTCTGATGGGGATTCCCTTATAAGTGGCTTGACACTTTTATTTTGCTGTTTTTAGAATTCTTTCTTGTCTTTGATTTCTGACAATTTGACTACAATGTGCCTCACATAGGATCATTTTGGGTTAAATCTGTTTAGAGATATTTGATCCTCTCAGACCTGGGAATCCGTGTGTCTCCCAGAATTTGGAAAGTTTTTATCTGTTATTTAATTAACTTGATTTTTGATGCCTTTTCCTTTCTCTTCTCCTTTGGACACCTGTAATGCAAATGTTTGTATGCTTAAAATTGTCCCATAAATCTTATAGATATTCTTAATTCTTTTCTTTCTTTCTTTCTTTCTTTCTTTCTTTCTTTCTTTCTTTCTTTCTTTCTTTCTTTCTTTCTTTCTTTCTTTCTTTCTTTCTTTCTTTCTTTCTTTCTTTCTTTCTTTCTTTCTTTCTTTCTTTCTTTCTTTCTTTCTTTCTTTCTTTCTTTCTTTCTTTCTTTCTTTCTTTCTTTCTTTCTTTCTTTCTTTCTTTCTTTCTTTCTTTCTTTCTTTCGTTTGACTAGATTATTTCAAGAAGCTTGTCTTCAAGTCTAGAAATTCCTTCTTCAGCCTGATCTAGCCTGTGGCCTGTGCTCAGAGTTGAACTTTATATTTCATTTAATGAATTCTTCAGTTCCAAGATATCTGTTTGGTTCTTTCTTATGACGTCTATCTCTTCATTGAAATTCTCATTCAGATTATGAATTGTTTTGCTGATTTTATTGAATTGTCTATCTTTATTCTCCTTCATCTTGCTGAGTTTCAAAACTATACTATTTTTTATTGCTTTTCAGGCATTTTATAGATTTCCATTTCCTTAGGATCTAATACTGAAGAATTATTGTGTTCCTTTGGGGGTGTCGTGTTTCCTGTATTTCTACATTGATGTCTGGGCATCTGGTAGAAAATCACTTATTCTAATTTTATGGAATAGCTCTCAAAGGAAGATACTCTTTATTGTAGATGTGTTCTATAGTGTTAGTTGGGTAGGGTGTTTTAGGTTTGGTTCTGTTTCAGCACAGTAGTGTAGTCTTGGTGTAATTTCTTTGGCTATATTCAATTTCAAAATTGTCTGTGAGTGCCTCTGTGGTTGAGGCTCTGTGGAACTCAGCAGCTTCTTGGTGAAGTTAGTTAATCTGTGCAAATTTCCTAGGGCTGAAGGCAGGACCTTCAGCCTTTGGGAGATGTGCTTGTGTGCTCAGTGACTCATCAGCTGAAGTGTTTGATCCTGGATGTGGTCACTGGGATCACAGTTGACACTTTGAGGTTCTGATAGAGGTACTGTGGCAATCAGCTTCTCCTCCATTAAAGTGCACGGGGCTGCCAGGGAAATGAGTGGGGCCTCAGGTACCTGGGAGCACCACTGGGGTGCTCTGAAGTTCTTCAGCTAAAGTGGCCAACCCCAAGGGGAGGTAACTGGGGCTGCAGTTTGGACCTTAGACTCCTGGGAGAGGTGCTGGGGCATTCTTTAGCTCCTTTGCTAGAGTAGGCCACACTGAGCAAGATTGCTTATTTCATGGCTGAGATCTTGGCCTCCTCACAAAGCCTTTAGGGTGCTCTGCAGCTTCTCAGCTGGAGTGGGTGGCTCTTGGCAGGCTCACTGAGGCTGCAGTCAGAACCTTAGACTACTGAGATAGAAGCTGAGGTGCTCTGTGTCACCTCAGCTGATGTTAATGACTCTTGGTAGGATTGCTAGGGCTGTGAACAGGACCCTGCACCCCCAGGAGAGGCTCTGCAACTCCTCAGCTAGATTTAGCAAACTTAGTCAGCATCACTGAGGTTGTGGCCAATATCTTCAACTCCTGAGAGAGATTTTGGGGTGCTCTGAATCTCCTAAGCGGGGGTGGGCCATAGTAGACAGGGTTGCTGGGATTGCAAGTGGGACTCTGCACTCCATGAGAGGCACTAGAGCACTCTGCAGCTCCTAAGCAGAAGTGGGAGACTCTGGACAAGGTCACTGATGCCATGGGACTGTACTTCCAGGTGATGTGCTGGGGAACTCCAGCTTTTCAGCTTCTTGGCGGGAGTTGGCAACTCGGTGAGGTCACTGGGGCCATGGGTGGAACCTTGTGCCCCCATGAGTCACACTGGGGCACTTTTCACTGGAGATGAGTGGGCAACTCTGGGCAAGGTTACTAGAGCTATAAGAAAGACTTTGAACCCCCAAGAAAGATACTGGGAAACTCTGAAGCTCTCTACCTGGAGTAAGCCACCCTCGACAAAGGTTCTGGAGACTTGGGTGGATCACTGTCCTCCCAGGAGAGTTGCTGGGGTATATAGCTCAGCTGGAGTATGTAGCTCTGGGTGGGTTTGCTGAAGCAGAACTCTCTGCACCTAGAAAGGCACACAGGTGCTCCACTGAGGAGAGCAGGGCTACTAGTCATGGCAGAAGGCCTTGATCAGTTGGCTCTCAGGCTCTGGAAAGTGCAAGCATTGGCTTTCTTTGTCTTGGGAGAAGCCTTCTCACTGTGGTGAAACCCCCGTTTCCAGGGTGCAGGGCACTACATGGGCTCAAGTGCCATAGTTGTGGTATAGTAGGATGTCTGCTGGTCTGTAGAAATGTGAATATGCTGGGGCTATTGGTCCCCAGGGCAGAATGCACTCTGGTGTTGGCTGATATCAAAATGGGGAGTGTGCCACAGGAGTCTAGGTCTCAAGGGACTAGGAGGCTCAGCATGAATTCCTTCTCAGGAATAAAGCAGTCATGTGAGCTTCAAGCAGCTCCCTGTATTGGGCTCATGGCCTGAAGGGCTATGTGGCTCTCTTGTTGCTATGATTGCACATGTCTGTGTTGGGAGTGTAGACTGCTGGGGATTTTTCACTTATCTTTTCCCCACAGTAAGGAGTTTCTCCTGGTTCTGAGCTTATCCTAATTGGGCACTTCACTTGTCTTCTATGCTGCAGTCCTGAGCTTCTGAGACTCAAGGGGTCTTCTTAACTGTTTTGCTGAATTCTGATGTTTTCTATTAGTCACTCTATCCAATGCGTGATTATCTATTTGTTGTTTTGGACTTTCTTTGTGTCAGAGGTGAACACTGGGCACCTCTAGTCAACGATCTTGAATTCCTGCTCCAAAATAATGATTTTAATATCTAAAATTTTTCAAGCCGAGCCTAGTTTGTGATTGTAAAAGACTGTTATGTCGCATCTATAATTTAATTTGTCCTTTTCTTACCTTTTAAAAACATTATTTGTTTGTATTAGATAATCAGAGGATCTCTTTTTCTTCCCAAATGAATAAAGTTGTCCAAGTCAAATTTTCATGTTATCAAAATAACAGTTAGACTATTTTCCTAGTGACATTGTACCAAACTAACACAATATTTTCATATATACTCCATTTTTAATAATCATAATAAATGCTATTCCAGGTCAGACCCATAGGTTCATCAGTCCTCAAATTTTGATTGAACAGAGTTACGATTCCAGAAGGACTCATTTTTATGCTAAACTAATGATGCTCAAACAGGATGCATACTATATTCACTCTGAGGTATTTGGGCACACAGAAATTCATATTGGATTGGACTAGGACTTAGCCAGGGCATCAATATTTTTTCCAGTGTTCCTGAAATGATTATATTGAGAATCCAGAGAGAAGAGACACTCTACTAGATGTTAATTTTAAAAGTATGAACAAAAAACCTAAAATATCCTATTTCTATTTATAAACTGTATCACATACCATGAATGCATCTGAACAGTTCTTGAAGCTTTAGATTTCCAATCTGCATTGGTTTTTAGCATCTGTCACATCAAATTAACGAAATTACTATTTACATTACTTAAGATCATTTTATTTAATGTCAGTGTTTTGCAATTAGGTGGCTGTTGTATTTGATATTGACCAAAAAAAAAAAAAAAAAAAAAAAAAAAAAGCATTGGTCTGGTTACAGCACCTAAAATGGAGCCAAAAGGCCACCTCAGCTTGAGCTTCAGGTACATTTTTTTTTTTTTTTTTTTTTTTTTTTTACATTTTTAACTGAAATGCTCTGAAATAAGTTTGGCCTAAAGCTGCTTCCATACAGTTTTTGAGTTTGACCTATAGATTTCTTCTCACAAGGCGAAATGTAACCCAACTTGATCTGTAAACAGTCTGTAACCTAACCTAAGAGTATACCCTTGTAACCAAGCAACTAAGTCTCAGCCAATCATAGTAACGGAACCTCCACATAATCAGAGTCTAAAAGCTGTCAAAACATGACCATGTAAGGAAAATGCTGACTATAGCCAATCAGGTGATGCTGAATGTCACTTCCTTTTCTCTGGCTATAAATATGACCTGCACATGTGGTGGGGTGGAACATTCTGAACCATTTTGGTCAGGAGTGCTCCCTGATTTCAGAATCATTTAGCATTCTCAAATAAATTTTCTTTGTTTATCCTCCACCAGGCGGTTATTTTAATTTGGTTAATAAAATAGACATATGCTTTTAGTTTTTTTAATAATATATTATGGCTTCCTATACGAGTAATGGTAGATTGGCACTCAATAAATATTCTATTCTCCTCATAGTACCTTGTACTAGGCAAGGTTCTCCAGAGAGACAGAATCAATAGGATATGTGTTTTATATATATATATATATATATATATATATATATATGAGAGGGGCTTTATTAGGGGGATTAGCTCATGCAGTTGTGAAGAGAAGTCCCACAATAGGCTGTCTGCAAACTGGATGCCAGTAGCATGGCTCAGTACAAGCCTGAAGGCCTCAGAACCAGGGAAGCCATTGGCATCCTGGATGTAAACCCTTGAACACAAAAGCTGAAGTGTCTTGAGCTCTGATGTCGATGGAGAGAAGAGCATATCCCAGCTCCAGTGGGGAAAAGAGAGATTAACCGTTTTTCTCCATGTTTTTGTTCTCTGTGGGCCTCCAGCTGACTGGATGGTTCCTATGCATATTGAGGGTGGATCTTTCCCACCCAGTCCACTCATGCTAATCTCTTCTGGGAACACCCTCATGGACACACCTAAAAAGATAGCTTTACCAGGTTTCTCAGCATTCCTCAACATAATCAAGTTGACACCTAGAATTTACCTTTACATATCTCTTTCATTTAGATGTTGGAAAACTATAGATCACACTTCCCAGACCGCTTTGGAACTGGGGTTCCAGATGGTATTTAAGTTCAGGCAATAAGATTGGCTTTGCCTCATAATTGGAAATGGACATGAGCAAGATAACAAGCTTTTGATGCAGCTGCCATTTATGCTGCCAAGTACAAATATGGAAGTATTGAGTTTTCTGAAACAAATGAGCAGTAGTTTCAGTTCTTAATCTCATCTTAAATTCTGGGGTTGTTAAGAGGCAAGGCCTGGGACATTCATTTTGCCAGTGTGGTTTATTATAACCGAGGTGTAGTTATGCCAGTGGCAGCAGTAGTAACTAAATATTCTTGATTATGGAACATGCCTGAATGTGTCAGGTTCCTGATTCTGACAGTGAGGGTATGATTCTGGATGTGGTCACTTCCTGACAGTAGAAGTGGCACTGGCTCCCATGGTAGCCTAACTGAGTGGTGGGTCTTTGGAAGTTACTGCTGAAGGTATGTGATGTGTTTAAATCTGTTCTTAGATGTTCTAAACAGGAAAGAAGTGTTTTGCTTTCCTTTATTTGAAACTTCCTTTAGTTTTATCATATTTTTACTGAGGTACTGCAACCAAAAACGAATACAGAATTCATGTTTTGGTTATACCTTATAACTTTATTAAATTATAATAATATAATATCTCTCACCCTTATGGCATTAAGCCAGGAGTGGTGAGGGAAACAAGCAAATTAGGACAAAGTTATGTCTTCAGATAATAGATGATAGGAATTCTAATGACCCTGTCTTGACTATAATCTGTCTTTAAGATAAATTGTTCCAACAACTTCATTATTGATCTGGGAGGTTTATTGATTGCCTGTACTGGGAAGACCATCAGAGCTACCTGCCACTTCAATCCAAAGTACTTTTAACATGAAGTTTGGTTATGAGTCAGACCAGGACTATGATAAGATGTATCACCATAGAAGATCCCAGGAAAAGCCACTAGAGATATAGTACAATGACTCTGATGATGACATTCAGGAGAAGTTGACTGGCACTAATTGACTTGGCCCAGTAAGTGAGCTCTGGGTAATAAGCTGAGGACGAGGCTAGCAGTCAGTACCAGAAAGCCCTGATGGTAGGAGTGTCGGATTCAGCAAATAAAAAGTCAGAACATCCAGTTACATTTGACTATTGCATAAACAAGAAACAATTTTTAGTATAAACAACATTTGGGTTGCAACACTTGGGACATTACAATTAAAAAAAAATTGTTGTTTATCTGAATTCAAGTTTAACTGGGTGCGTACTGTGTGTTATCTGGCAACCCACATTGCAGTTGTGACAACAAACAAGCTGTAAGGAGAAGGTTCAGATGCAATGTCCCCATCTCTAAAGAAAACAAAGCAGGGCTGCAGTTCTATAGAAAATAGAAGTACTCATCAGAATTTCAAGACAGAGACTAAATTTTTTGAAGCAGGTCTCAAAATATTTTTCTGTTCTCATGCAAGACAGAACCTATATACTCATACTTGCGCTGTTGGAGGAACAGAGGACCCTGGCATGACGTTGAACCATTGAGTTTCTCACTCCTTAATCACCTTTGGCTCTAAGTAATATAAATTTTAAATTCTAGGACTGGAATACAACTTAGGAGATTCAAAGTGTGCTCAGTACCAAAGCTTGGACACTAATGAAAGCAGGAAACATGGATTCTCATTGCATTTAAAAATGCTAAATCTATTTACCTGTTTTTGTTTTTATTTTTATTTTTGATTTTGTCTGTTGCCCTTTATTGATTTCTCCATATACCTTGGGTACCAACTCTCTTTGACTATCTCTTATTTGTTATTTTCACTCTTTGCCTTGCTGAGTCCTATCTTGAATTTTCACCTTTCCTACTTACCATTACCAACTGTCTGGTGTGACATCTAGGATGTATCCGAGAAATCAAAGCCCATTATTTTATAAGTACAGAACTGGCACTGCTCCCCAGTTGCACTATTTCTGCTATTTTCTACCTGAAAGCTAATTTACCACCCTATCATCTCCCTTCATCTCATATAGAAAGATTTGAAAGATCCTGGGTAATATATCTTTCTGTACTACACTTAAGAACATTTACTGCCATTATGTTTCATTTTTCACCTTGTCTTATGCATCACGTATAAGACTTCTAAATACAACTATGACAAATAGGACTATTGTTAACTGCAGACCTTAGGGTGTTCTACAGCTTGACACTGCTCTGTGCATACCATTGCTTTGATTTTGCCATTGTCCTCCATTCCTTTAAGATTCAAAGTTTAAAATAGTTTTCATATGGAAATTTGCTAAATTTTTTAAAAGTTGAAATATATTTTCTCTTTTCACATAATTATTATTTTTTAGTAAAAATGAAGTCAGTTATTCAAATTAGTCTGGATCAAAAAAAATTCAATTTCCATGTAATGTCCATGAAGGCAGGAATTTTTTGCCTTTGTCATAGTAAGCTGAGAATATCTGTCTTTTGAATGAATTAATATATGTGACATTAAAAATTCTAAGCCGTTTTTAGATCTTAAATAAATCTCCCACTTACTTCCAATTCTATATCTCCTGCCTACACCTCTCCATTAACTTCTAGATTCATATATAAAACTACTGGACAACTTCTTTTAGATTAAAACAGAAATCTCAAATTTAAGATGTCTAAAACTGAGTTCTTGATATTCTTTCACATCTTGTCCTTTGAGTTACTCAAGGTTAAAATATAAAAAAAAGTATTTTCCCTTTCTCCAAAATCCCATCTATAACCAAATCCTTTTACTGCTTCCTTGTCTAAATAATTTATCATATCTGCCCAAATTGTTCTGTCTCTACTATTACCCCAGCTTGATTCATACTCCACACCCCTCATGCCCAAAATCCATTCTGTATTCATCATCCACAGGAGTCTTCCAAAAATGCAATAAGTTAATGACCACCCACTCCCACTTCCCACAAAGACTTCAGTGACTTTCCACTGCACTTGAACTCCTTACCAAAACTGTGCATGAGCTGCCTCTGGTATCTTCTCCATTGTCAGCAGATGCCATTTTACCTCATTTGCTCATGCTGTTTCAGCCACATTGCCCTCTTTCTGGTCCTTAAACATGCGGATCTTTTTACCACTTCCCAGACTTGAAACTTATTGTCCCTTAAGCACAGGATACTATTCTCCCATGTGTTTGTGTGACTTGCTGATTTCTTCACATCTTAACACAAATGTCATTTCTTTAAAGAGTATCTCTCTGTTTATTTCCTCCATTGTCTATATTACAACTCATAATTGTCTTATTTGCTTATTTCCTTGGTTATTATCTCTCTTACCAAGAGAACATATGCTCTGTGTGGACAGGAAATCATATCTGTCGCATTTACCATAGTGTGCTTGGCTTCTAGGATCCTACCTGGAACATAACAGGAAATCAATAAATACTTATTCAGGAAGTGAGTGAATCAGTTTCTAAAAATTAAACTACTCTAATGAGTTCAGTCCTCGAATGGTTTATATATTTTCTTGAAAATACTATGGAACAAGATATTGCAACGTTGATAGGTTTACAGTCAATAGATTGCTAACTATTTAACTGAAAATGTATTATGTGTAAGTTGCCTTTTATTGTGACTACCATGAAAAAATAATCATTTTTAAAATAAAAATGAAAAATTAATAATAATTATTTTCTTAGAAGTTGACTTTGAGTGTGTAACATTACATTTAATTAATTTATTTTTTTGGCTAACTATATGTAAAATAAAGGCTTGAAATTTTTTTTTCTCTATACAAATCATATTTTTTGAAACATCAACTATGTGTAGGATAAAAATGCTTGAAATTCTTTTGGGATTTTTACACAAATATAAAAGGGCTTGTGAGAAACATACAAAAATATTTTTTATTAAACATTCTGTGCACAATTTTAAAACCAGTTTAAATAACATCCAAATATGGTAATATTTTAAATTGTTTTCTTTGAAAAGAAGTATATTTGGAATTACATTAGAAATATGACACCTCTAATTTGTATCATGAAAGATAGCATTGTGTTTTGGTGTTATTTACATAAAATTCATAACACAAAAAATATGTTTCTTACAGCTATAATAGATGACTACTGAGAATCAAATTAAAGACACAACATATCCAATCTCAGTATTTGATAATTCTCTTATAGACCTAAGACTACACAGATTAGATTATTGGATTTTGTGGAGCCAAAGAAGAGTATTAAGAAATGTCATTCACATGTTTCCATGAAAACTATTTTATAATTAATTATTCAATTGCTAACAATTATGCCATTTTTCTAAGTTATATTAAATTTGAACAAGAGAGGATGTTTAAAAGTGAAAAATAAAATAGAACCCTCTTTTGGAATAAAAAGTTTCTCTCTTTTTTTTGAGTATTTATTACAAGAAACTTGGCTGCTTTCTCCTTAGGTCTCATTGTATTATATCATAGTTAGGTGTGGTTCTGAGAAATGGTTTACTCTGTAGCCATTTGGGTTTTTTTATTAGAAAAATCCCAAGTGAACCATTATCCTTGAGATGAGAGAAATGCCATATGGTTATAATGTATGTTACTAGTATTCCTTTTAGTGAAGCAAGGAAATGCTGACAACATTTAACCTGGCATTTGAAAAAAGCTAAGAAATGTGTTTCAATTAATGCATTTTTCATGATGAGCAAAATTTTAAGGATAGATATTACATGGAGATAAATACTAATCTTCACTTTTTCTAGTGGTTTGCCAATGACCTTCACGACAAATTTAGGGAGCATTTTTAAGTACTATATCTTTTCTGTAGTTTTATTTTTTAAACGTTTAAGTAAAATTATCAGAAATGCAAGAAAAATAAGAAGCATAATGAAACAATTCCATTTTGAACTGAACTCTATCTGCAGATAGAGTTGATTAGTGCTTTCTCTTGTGCTACACCTAAATACCTTACATATACATGTATACACATGTATATATTTATATTTTGTATTGATGAACTTTAATTGCAATTCACTTGTCTACTTGCAAATCTCCTCTGTTAAACTGTGTACTCTTTGAAGACCATTGATATACATTTTTATTTATGTTCAGAATTGTGACTAGCATGTAGAAAACATTCAATAAATGTTTGTTGACTTATGAAACATAGTGTTTAATTGATTGTTAATCTTGATTTCTTTCCTGAGCTCTAGATTTGTATTTCTAATTTTCTCCTAGAAATCTCTACCTAATGATTTTACAGATTCTTCCGTCTCAACCTCAACATTTTAAAAATTGAATTTACCATCTACATCCCAATTTTGATCCTCCTCCTATGTATTTCTTTTTTGAGAAATACAGCCACTATTTAGGATCTTCATTCCCCACCAGAGTTCTGAGAGTCATCTTTAACAAGTTCATTTTACTCTGCTTCCTTAAGATCTCTTTTATCTCTCCTTTCTCCATATTTCTTGAATTTGCCTTAATTCAGGTGTTATCATTTCTTGCTTAGCTTATTTCCAAACTGTCCTCTTGCTTCAGGTTATGATAACTCCCTAATCCCTTCACAGGGTCAGCACAAGAGTAATCTTTCTGAAGGTCAAATGTAACTCTACTTAAAACTTTCCCCACCACGTTCAGTAAAATCCCAGATTCTATAGGATGGCATACACCTCTCATGGCATCACCTTTGCAGCTATCTTGAGCCTTATACTATCTTCAAACACATACTGTTTGCCACAGTCTTAAATAAAGGAACACTTTTGCTCTAGCATATTCTGCGCATTTTCAGGGAAGTCAGCAACTCTGCATTCTTTCCTCCACCCCTCCTTCATCTAAATTCAGCAAAACCATTCCTGAAACATCTCCCCAGCTTCTGAAGACACGATTTTCCCCTGACATATGCTTGTATAGAGCTTTATGGATGCCTATTATTGCACTTATAATTTATCTAAATATTTGATTTATTTTTTTGGTTTCCTTACTGGAGTGAGCCTTCCGAGGACAATGAATGAAATGTGATCTTTGCATCCACAGTACACAGCATAGTGCTTGGTACTACAAAGGCTGATGCAGTAACTTTCACCTCCTTATTAATAACACACTTGCTTTTCTTAACCTGTAAATCCTCACTTCTTTTAATTTCCTCTACAGTTTTATTCTCTACCAGAACCAGAATCTCTAACATTTTAATATATGGCTCTGGAAATCTGAAAATGCAACTGCTCATATCTATTACCTGTGAGAACATATATACAATGCAACACATTTAGCTCTCAAGCAAACACACTACTTGATAATATTTTTGAGTTTTTTGTATATATTTTATTTTTACAACTTAAATATTTCAGATAGGGTCTATGTATTTTTCCTTCCACTGGATTCCACATAATTAAGGTAATTAAGGTGACCCTAAAAGCTGCCAGTTTGCCTAGGGAAAAAAAAAAAAATCCCAGTTTACTTCTGAGGCAAGTATTTATTACCTGACCATTTCACTCTTAAAATTGTTCAAGTTTACATAAAAAGTGATTTGGTAACACAACAATTAATACCCATTTCACTGTTATTTATTTATTTTTGTTAATTTTGAATATACATATCTGTAAAATAGGTGGAGAAATAACTAAATCTGTTGGTCTTGGGATGATACAAATTGTAAGCAACAATAGAGAAAAAACATTCAGGGAAGAAATGGATATTAAATGGACTGAGCTAGTAACGTAAATCGTGGATAAATATTCTTTAGGTGACAGTAATCAGCTTTAGTGAAAGAATTTAGAAGAGTAGAAATGCCATGACGAAAACCTGTAATGTTGAAGAATCTCAAATTTTGATCATATTTTTTGTGATTTTTATGACTAAATAGATGTATATAATCATATACAAAAACTTAATTTTATTTTACTAAAATTGCTTGGGTTTAAATCAGAGTTTATAATACGCTCATAGTAAGAAATAATTGTCTTATATAACGAAAGTAAAATTCAGACTCAGAATGTTACCTTTATATTATATCTGGACTGTCTGAACATCCATTTATTACTTCTGGGCCTTATATTCTTTTCCATGTTATATAAGTTTTGACATAACTAGGGAATAAAGAATACAAGTTGTATAAACTTAACATGGAGCAAAAGCAAATAATCAAATTATATAATAATATTTTTTATGAAAGGTGTAAAGGATACAGTATATGATTGTTGCCTTCAGTCTTTGGCTTCCATATTGCTAAGAAAATATTTTGAGGCTTTTAAACTGAATAACTTTTTAGATCAGAGCTTTATACAAAGCCAGAACCAGCTGATACATCAGAAAAATCAGTTAACCACAGGATGGATATTTATTTTTAAATAAGCTATTTTCTATGGATCTAAGCCATAAAATGAAGCAGAATTGTGGCTCCAGAGGTAACTCCCTTTTAGGATAGCCCAGTATCCTGCATTCAGTAGAAATATTTTTCCTTTTTAGCAATTTGCCGAAATTTTTTAAGTCAAAGTTTTCTTCTAATTTAAGGAATTCATAAATGTATAGAAATATATAATTTTGTCCTGGCATGGACTGTTTACTTTCTGAGAGAAATATCTGCATTTTTTCCTGTCATCACATACATATACACAAATGCACACAAACACAATATTTTAAATCACTTTGGGGATTATTCACTGTAAATTCTACTCTATTTCTCTTTAAGGCGTGCCCAGCTTGAAAGCAATAAAAATAATATTTGAAAGTAAATAATAAATATCTTTTACAATCAATGTAAACCGTGCACCAAGGTAACGACTAGTAATTTGTAAAAAATCTGAACAATTCTATTTAATCATCTTGGCACCAAATGTGTATGTGTGCACATGTCCGTTTGTGCACTCACATGTGTAGGTATAGTCTAGTAGTTAACTAACCAATGGAAGCCTAAGGAGAGAGTGCAGAGGCCTGACTTTTCTTCAGAATTGAGATTGTCACGTCAAAGCCCACAGTAGACTCGGAAGCTTCTTTTAGGGTTATTCTAAATTCAAGGTGACATGTACTCTTGATGATTTTTGGTGCCCAAAATTTTCTTCCTGGTAGGTAGAGGAGTATTCTTAAGACTAGATATCATAAGTTGACATAAAGTTTTCCAAAAATATCAAGATGGAGTTTTAAATTGAGAAGTGCTCAATTCTTCTCAGTGCAGAAAGAAATGTTGCATCTTAGCATTCTGAAAGATAAATACAATTCTTAAATTTCTCAATTCAAATTAATAATTTAAAGTTTGTTTGTTTATTCACATATCATTTATAAATCTTGAGGGCACAATACAATCCCAAAGAGACAAGTCAACTCTATGGACAAAATGACAATGTTAGGTATATAAGGCTAGTCCAAATTCACTCAGGGTGGCAACGTTTCTCAGCTGATATTCCTTTCCCATCTCCTAATCATTATTACAGTCTATCTTTGGAGCAAGACATGTTTGAATTTCAGACTTAAAAAAAAATCACTATTGAGATATTAATTTATTGACATTTAATTATATGCCATCACTGTACCACTCTTGTATGTACATTGTCTTATTTAACAATCATGGCTGTACCCCACAGATACGTACAATCAATTATGCTAAAAGTAATAATAAAGACAAACACAGCAATCCTGTCAATTCTATTAGCAAAGAAAAAACTGAGTCTCTAAGTTAGAAATCTTGCCCAAGATAACAACTATTTTGTGGCAGATTCAAAATTATATAATAGGCCTGTCTAGCTTGAAGGCGTAAGATCTTTATGCAGTAGTATATACCCCTCTTCCAAAGAAATGAAATTGAAAACTGGCTATTGCCTATGGAAATTTTGACTTATTCGATAATCATGAGTCAAACCCAATTAAGCATTGTTCACTACAATTAATTTGATTTCTAATGTAGTTTGTTTCTCCATGACCTACAAGTAACAGTCCTTTAGAAGTGTGTGTGTGTGTTCTGTTTATGTGTTACATATGAAGACATGAACCAAGGTGCCTTTTTTTGCTTTGATTCCCTGTGAATTTATGAGTCACTTGGGCATAAGTAGACAAACCATACCCTTTCTTTTCCATAACTACTAGAATGGACATGACAACTACGGTACCGATAGGGATTAATATTTGTGCCAACTTTTAATCTATCTTCAGAATCCTTAGGGATGTGACATTTAACTGTATAAGGTTAGGGAGGGGAGCACCCAGCTCATTAAAAGCAAAAATGTAATATGCCAGTAATACATTCCAGCACATGCAACAAAATTAGCCAGTTCTTAAAATATGCATCCATTTAGGTGGAGTTTTGATGCAAATGCATCCCTAAGGTACTATTAGGCAGAAGGTGATGCCAAAAGTCTCTTCACTTAATTAACTCACTCTTTATGGTTTCAATTTGTTATCATAAAATATTCTTCAAAAGAAAAAGAAACATGACTTTTCTGTGCTAGGGTAAGACTGAGATCAGCATAGAATGCATGAGTCAGACTTTTATATCTAAGATTAATATTGTTTTCTTGGTGTTTTATAGCCAAATGGAATACTCCCTCCACGTGAGCTTTTGGCCTGTATCCACAAACTATAATTGTGAGAATTGAGAGAAACATTCAGATATCTCAGATATATTTCTCAACATATTATAAATTTTTTAACATTTAACTTAATAGGCTAAATATCTTTACTGTGAGTTTTCTTTTATTATTTGTTAGAGCATGCACGCACACCCCCACCCACATGTACACACACACAAACAGATCATTAAGTCCAACTTTCCAAAACTCCAAATAAGGTTGGAGAGCATTGAGGATTGATATTTAATTATTTTAATTAAATCCAGTGCTTTTTGAAGACCAGTAAATTAAAAAAAAATTTTTTTTAAGTAACAAATAATAGTTGTACATATTTATGGGGTACACTGTAATGTTTAAGTACATGTGTATAATGTACAGTTAACATATCCATCACTTCAGACATTTATTATTTCTTTGTGGTGAAAATATTCAAATCCTCTCTTCTAGCTCTTTTAAAATATACAGTACATTATTGTTAACTATAGTCACCTTACTATGTGAGGGAACACTAGAATTTATTCCTCCTATCCAATTGTAACAATGAATAAAGAAAATGTGGTATATTTACACAAAGGGATACTATTCAGCCATAGGAAAAATGAAATCCTGTCATTTACAGCAACATGGATGAAACTGGAGGACATTATGTTAAGTGAAATAAACCAGGCACAGAAAGACAAATACTGCATGATCTCACTTATATGTGGAATCTAAAAAAGTTGATTTCATAGAACACTGGTAAAATTTTAAATAAACATACCAAAACAGTAAATGTACACACTCTAGGGAATTGTAGATTAATCCCCCTTTATGACTAAGACCAATTTTGAGAGTGGACACGAGTGAACAGTTATCATCAGTACCTGATATTTTGCAATGGAAGTCTGTCAACTATAGCTTTTTTACTGTAATATAAAAATAACATAGTCCAAATCACATACACAAACAGCATATATACAAATTTGGTACACATTTAAAGAATGTATTTGTATTTCTATTCTAGGAATTAAACTACATGACTATAAATATAAAACTAGCATCTGTGTAAATTATTTACAAACAGCAGTCTGGAAGAAAATGTCACATCTGTTGCTGTGTGATATTTGCATGTATGTTACTGTAAATGTGTGTGTGTGAGGGTGTGAGAGAGAGAGAGAATTTTAATACTTTTATTAATTACCTAGAAATAATGCAAATGTTCAGGAAAAGCACTGGGCCAGGAGTTGAAACCAGATTCCATGTTTCAAACTTGCAGTTTTACGTATTTGGGTAACTACTTTATCTCTGTGGGACTCTATTCTCCAATTTGTAAAATAAAGGAATTGGAATAAGTTATGTCGGAAATTCTCTTGCCTTCTAAAATCCCAACTACATAAATTTTACACCAGTTCTTTTTCTTCTTCCTAGTTGTTTTTGAAGGCACTACTGAACAGAACAAAAGGTGCAACAAAGAATTTCAGTAGGGGTAAAAGACAAAAAAAAAAAAAAAAAAAAAAAAAAGAAGAAGAAGAAGAAGAAAAGAAAAGAAACAAATAAACAAGAATTATTCATATCCTACAGGATGGTTGCAAAGTAGTTTCAAATATATGTTCCAGTAAAGTTATATTACCACTTAAAAATGCCACCACTGTTCTAAAATAAAATTATTTAAAAACTCCATGACTCTACCTAGGATGTATTTTGATTGAGTAGGAATCAATCATGGAGAATTGGGAGAAGTTTTAAACTTATTTAAAGTAAATCAGAGCCAAATTTAAACAATTATTTTCATAACATTATGCCACACAGAAACTTAAAAGTTTGGTGAAGTTTTATCAGAAATTTTACCTAATTAAGAGTTGCCATACACATCTGAATCCACCAAGTTAGTTTCTTGTCAGGTATTTCTGAGTAAATTTCACAATGATCACATGGAACAAGAAAGAGTGCTAGTTTGGAAATCAAGTGCCTGGGATTTGGGCCTGATCTCAGCATTTTCTAGTTGTGTGATCTTCTATAAGTCCCTGAACCTCCAGGACTTTAGTTTCCTCTCTAAAGTGAAGGGGTTGAACCAGATGGTCTAAAAGTCCTCTTTCACTTCTTAAATCCTATGATACCATTTTCTCAAAAATTTGCTAGACGTTAAATATGCCATTTTATTAACCACATGGAAAGTCACAAAATCATACACACATAAACATGTGTTTTGCATTTTTCCTATCTTAATATCTCACTCCATTTTTGACATTTGATTGTTGAGCCATTGATAACAGCATTTAGGCTTCCACTCTTTCCTTCCCCACCACCATACAACTGGTACTTTCTTTATATCAGGAAAACCTGTGCTCCTCTTGAGGTCTTGGCACTGATGGCGAGTTTGAATCCTGCAGCCCTGACTCTGCTGGGAACCCTTGCCCAGCCCCACTCCCCAGCTACCATAAAGGCTCATCCCACTCTCTACTCTTTGTACTTGCCATTCTACACTGGCTTGCACCTGCTCTGCTCTCCCCAGAAGTCTCTTGTGTAATAAACCTTTCAAATTCTCTTGATGTGTGACGTGACATCAGTCTCTACATCTGATCTATTAATTGGGAGAAAGTTAATTCCATTTCTGTGGAGAGATCACAAAACACTTGTTAATAAATATTACTTCATTTGTGATACAAGAACAGTTATACTAATCTACATTATGTTTTCAAATGATGACCTTGGAGGGAGAGGGGGTTGAGGAGAGATTGGACAAGAGGCATAAAAGATAATTATGATTTGTAACAATATATATGCTAGTAATATTGAATTGATCAACACATCTCAATGTTGAACCCCAAAAATATGCATAATCAATTTTGATTCAATACAAATTTTTTAAAAAATGATGATCTTGTCTCAGCAACTTGAAATGAAACATAAACTTGACTATCTTTTCTATTTCAGAAAAAGAAGTAATTACTTTGTTGTTGTGTCCTATTACTTTTGAGAATATTATTCTATTTGTTCTATTTTGCCTGTAGATTACCCTTTTTAACAAATTTTCTGTCATTAATAAATGAAAAAAAAATTACACTCCGAAGAAGATTCTCTAAATTGAACACCATCTGGGAAATTGCCCATGATCTTAGAGACCACTGAACAGGGTTTAATAGACACATTCTTTGATGCTTTTATTCAAGGTAAGAGCACAAGGGCAAGAGAGAAGTTATGTCACATTGCACTGATATGGTTTTTCTGCTCTTAAAATGTTATTTCTTAGAAACAGGAGAAGTACCACCATCTAGTTAAATTTCAATTCCTTAAAACCAAAAGCAAGGAATTATGCTAAATTTTGAGCAACACTGGGAATTTGCCAGGACTTTGATAGATAAGAAACAGTTAGTGTAATCAAAGATTTCACACAACAATTTGTATCTTCATGGTTCATGTAAAATTCTGATACTCAACGTGCAAGTCAGAACTAGACAATAGAAATAGCAGAAGCCTCATAGGAATTTTGATTAAATGCCACAGAGAATAAAGCACAGTGGGATAACTTTAAGAGAGTGTGAAAAAAAATTCTATATACCCTGGTCTGTGAATCCAGGGTAAATTGAAATTCAGTAATGACAGATGATGGGTAGATAAAGTATGACATCTGATGACAGTATTCCTTCCAGCTCCTCATCTGCAAAAATACATGGTGGAACACATGAGTCTTAAAATGCTAAAAGTTTTTATATGTTATTGTTTTGTTGTATAAGCATTGCTATTATAATTATTTAATTTATACTAGTAATTATAAATTCAATGTTTACATAAATGAGTCTAAGTAATATGACTAGATCATATTAATACTTTTTTTTAATCCACTACTATGATTAGTTCATTATTTAGTCAAAGCACAACTGCTTTATGGTTATAGTGTTCCAAATTACAGGTTTGAGGCCTAAGAAGAGTAATCTACTTCAGTCTCGAAGTAATGGATTTAAAACATATTTTTAAGTCAATTCTTCTTGTTTATAAACCTATAATCAAAGCTCAGAGTCTAGTTTCTGGTATGTATCATTATCTTCTATTTCAATGTATTCCTTTAGACTCTCTTACTACACATGATTGTAGAACCTTACAATTAGTTAGTTGGCACTTACAAACTCCAGTCTTTACCTGTGGCTGTATTACCTGACTTACTTTCTTTAAGATCAAAAAATTCAGGGTTTACTGTCCTTAAGCACTTCGTAATATTTACTCCCACATTTAATTTGTACTTGTAATTCGATGTTTCCAAGAAATGAAGAAGAAAAACTTAAGTAAAAGATGTTTTATTTTGAAATCATTGCGAATGTTCATTTGGGTTATGTCTACTGTGACCAATATTACGCAAAAGGAAAATGGGATTAATTAAATCTCTTGTTCTCTCCCTTGGGTTCAATTAAATCATTCTTTCCTGGCTCTTGATGTTTATGCCTTTGAATAACATTAATTGGCTTACAGACCAACCTTTAGTGCCCTTAGTCTTGGCACTTCAACCAACCCAAGAGGTGTCTTACATCATATTCTAATTCCCCATGGCTAGGTTCCAAAATAATCTAAAATATTTCAAAGTGCATTTGAGTGTTGGGTAAAATGTGGTTCTTTATGAAAATGAGTGAATGATCTTTACCCCACTGGTTTACAAGCTAAAAGAGAAGGACAAGACACAAGCCACAAAAGCAGGTTAGTGAGACAGAACCAGATGTTCATGTTTGGAGTGGGAGTAGGTATGGTGTCATGGGCAGATCAATATTGTATCAGTAGTTTCTGACATCAGCTTAAAAACACTTCATTAAACAAATGGCCTAGCATGATTTAGTGAATTTTAAATGGCTTAAGAAAAGTTAGAAAGCAATAGAGAGAGCTTATTCATATAGAGCATCATTGAAGAGGGAAGGGAAAAATCAAAGGAAATACATTACATTTAAAAAAGAAACAAAAACTCTTTCCCTGTCAACAGAGAGTAGTAAGTGTACTATGGCTTCTCCCCTTGGACAGGTCCCAAGCCAAATAGTCTTGCATCAATAAATGGTAATTAACGATTGTACTAAAGTGGTTTATGGTGTTCTAGTGTTGTTCATGAATTTTGTTAGCTGAGTGAGTATCAAACAAAGCTCATAGAGTTTGGACCTGCCATTGAGGCCACCTGACTGGAATTCAGAGAAAAGAAAAAACAAACTAGACAAAAAGCTTCAGGTTTAAAGTTTAGGGATCTTTCTTACAAAATCAAATGTTCTCAAATCTATTTTAATTATTTTGGATGTACTCTTATTTTTGGCCTCCTAGAGAAAAATATATTCTACTAGACTTATATGAAACTTCTGTTTCCAGACCACATGAAGGTCAATGAATGTAATAGACAATAATCTCTGGTTTTAGTAGAACTTACATAGTCTGGGTAAATGAAGATAACTATAAAACAAATAATTTAATTCTTGCAAACTTTTGAGTGTTGTAAAGTACTATAAAAACTTAAGGTACTGTCAGTAGAAATTGATCATAGATTTCATAGATTTTCTTTTTCAAATTATGAAGGATTTCATTATATCATAGTACCTCAAGGACGTGCCCTAGAAACTTCAGCTGCGATATTCAGACAATTAAGTGTAGTAAATTTAAATTAGAGCAGGAGATACATTTTCTCACTTAAGGTCAGTATGGTTCATAAATATGAGTTCATGGAAAGATTCATGTTATCTTTCAATTGTATTTTTCCACAAACTTTTTGAAGTACCCTCATTCATATACTTCATGTTTACTAAAGCATTCATTAAAAACTAAACTGGTTTTTAATGAATAACTAACAAATAGCTTATCATTTGTAAATTGGGCATTCATTATGAATTTATTTCTCCAAAACAGTAATCCACTCAGTTGATTTACTGTTACTATTTTATAATTCCTTCTTTACTATGAGGCCAATTATTTTCTTCCAAACCATGTTGCCTTCCTGGAGAACTTGTCCCCCACACAGTCCGGAATCAGTAAGACTGTATACTGAACAACTTCTTTATCAACTCCTCCTTTCATCAGCAACCCCGATCCCTCTAGATCCAGGTGATTAGTTTATGGTAAAAAAGCACCCAAACAGATTTTCTAACCTAAGCATTTGGATATGGGACAAAAAAATTAGTTGGCTATGATGAGTTTACTATGAGGAAAATCAGTGTCAAGGGCTACCACTCTTGAGCAGAAATAATGAGCTGGTCTGCAAAAAAGAGGACAGTAAATAAAGAATGGTCATGAAGGAACAGTTTGAGGTCAGACAGAGCATTAAGCCTAGAGTGAGAGCTGTTGGAAAGAAAACTGCTCCATGGTATTCCAATTTCCATTAGGGTCCGCTATACTTTCGATAATTGTGTTTCATTACATTCTTTGTATCCTTAAAATAAAATCACTTTTTTAGACCTTCACTGAAAGTTTGTACTCCTTGTAATTGAACTAAGATGAAAATACCAAGATAGCTTCAGAGTAACAGTAAGCTGTTTGGCTATTGTGAGGGTCATCTGTATATTGGATGCTTGTAGTCTAATGCGAGTTACACAATCCATAGAAAAAGTAAAACCCCTTTTTTTATCTTTTTTTTTAGTATTTAAAAATGTTGTTCACAACTTGTTTCTGTTTGATTAGAAATATGTAAAGAATTACAAAGTTGATTTAATGAGGGATTTCTATCACACATTTTGGGGGAAATAAAATTAAAGAGCGAAAATTGGAATATGGATCAATCTGTATACTAATATTTATATTTATAATTATAGCTCTTATAATTTAAGTGTTTTTATGTAGATGCTCATGCTCCCAGTGCTGCCCTCTCTCCACAGGCCTCAGCTCTGTCGTCGGATTGTTCTTGAAGCAGGGACCCTCAGAGCCCTCCATTCTCCTGGAAAGCCACATATTTATAGCAACAATTATTTTCTCTCTCTTAATCATCCTGTAAATGCTCTTGGTGATTTCTATCTGCACGGAAATGATGGATCCGATCCTGTTGTATCACCACTTCCTGCCTCCTCCCTGCCAGTGACCTTATCCCCAGTCCTTTCTCAGCTGTCAGTCCCAGGGTCAGAAGAAAGGTTTTGCTAAAAATTCCCTGAACTCTTTTAGGACCTAGAGAGTTTTTGCTCTTTCTCACCCCTGTTTTGTTCTTAAGCACTGTGGACATGGCTGAGATCCACGGCGCATTTTTCTAATTACGTCTTTGTAGGCCTCCTCAACTCCCTCACCAATCCCTTTCTCCATATCATCATGCCGACTCTAAAGTCATGACTATCTAACTTCCATTTAGCTCTTAAGGCTATCAGCAATCAGCTAAATTTCCTCAGTCATTTCACTCTCTGACTCTGGGGATTTAATTTCACAGCTTCTTCTTTTCCATCAAACATCTGCCAGTCCTTCCCCTCTCTTTGCTTTCAGCCCATGAACTAGCCTCAGAAGCAATCAGAAGAGGATCGCTACATACTCCCACCACCATCCTCTGTGAAAATTCTTCAGTCCAATCTAAGGACAACCTCTCCAATTAGATCTCACTCCTCTCCTGACTACCTAAAGATAGCAGTCTTGCAGGTGTCTCCTCTGTCTTCTGAAACATCAGATTTTCTCTCTACTGGATCTTTTCCATCAGCATACTAATATGCTGTAACGTTTTTCATCTTAAATTTAAAAACAAAAAGTGGCCCCTCAAAAGTGGCATGTGAAAGAGCCCAAAGCCAATTTAATATTATATTTCCAAGGAGTAAGTTGAATTGAATTCTTCAAATAATAAAAAATAAGTTCCAGGGAAATAAAGACTAGCAGTCTGTAAAAATTATTCATAACCCATCTTATCCCATGAACACATGTTTTACATTTCATTTACATACCAGTAAAAATTTTACCAGAACTAGCAGAGAGTGATTTCAAAATTAGTATTTTGTGGAAATACAAAGATAACATAAAAGTGAGGAACCAATGTGATAGGCACAATTTACTGGCTCTATTGGTCCATTCTCTGCTGCTTATAACAGAATACCTGAAGCTGCATAATTTATAAAGAAATAAATTTCTTACAATTTCAGACCCTGGGAAGTCTACAGTCCAGGGGCACATCTGATAAGGGCATTCTTCTGGGTGGTCACTCTCTACAGGGTCCTGGTAGTGACACAGGCAATCACATGGTGAGGATGGCAAGAGCTCTTTACTTTGTTCATTTGCTGTCCTTATAAAAAGCCACAAGTGCCACTCCAATGACGACCCAGTAAACCATTAACCCATTACTCCACAGATGGATTAACCCATTCATGACGGCACAGTTGTCATGATCCAATCACCTCTTAAAGGCACAGCCTTTCCCCACTGCCAGTGTCTGATTTCCCACTCTCTTAAAACTGTTACAATGGAGATCAAGCTTCAATGAGTTTTGAGGGGACATTCAGTCCCCAGCACCAGTCATATGAGGAAATCACCGTATTCTGTGCCAATGCCTCTCTTTCTACCTTGAGCTAAACTAAAATTAAAGTGTTTTTGTTTTTTTTTTTTTTTTTTTTTTTTGTATTTAGAACTTTTAGATGTCCTTACAGTGATCTGTGGTGTTGGTCCAATAAATTGACAGTCTTGGTGAAGCAGGTTTTTTTTTTTTTTTTTTTTTTTTTTTTTTTTTTTGTGTGTGACCGGTAAGGGACTCGTAACCCTTGGCTTGGTGTCGCCCACACTGTGCTCAGCCAGTGAGCACACCGGCCATCCCTATATAGGATCCGAACCCGCGCCCTCAGTGCTCCCAGCATCGCACTCTCCCGAGTGAGCCACAGGGTCGGCCCTGGTTAAGCAGTTTTTATTCTTTAAGAGCTGGTGACCTGTGTAAATAGCATATTTTTATATGTCCCAATGAGATTTCACAGGTAAAATTTTGTGAAAATTGATTATGGAAATAAATAGATCAAATAGATATGAACCATAATTCAGCTTGTACAACCTGAATCCAGAGTTTACACTCTGTCTCTGGTATTTCTCTTGTTTACTTTATTTTATTTACATACATAGTCTTTCTGTACCAAGTATAGTTAAGAGGGGAGATAGATATGCTTGGGAATTATGCAGCTAGGATATTGTTAAGACACTAATCAAATCTTGACAAGTCAAATTCTCTCCAGTGATATTTGAACTTTAAATAAAGAATGTAGGCAATTCTTCTTACTCATTTACAGGAACTGTCAATTTTAACCTTGACTTCAACATTCTGTTTAGCGAATAGAATATGTCAAAATATGCAACATAGTGTCACTTCTTTGAGGCATAGATTACCATTAAATGTAAAACAAAACAAAATAAGCAAATTAAAAAAAACTTTCTGAAACATCAATTTATACATTCACATAATCATCCTAACAACATATATGAGGGCACTTCAAAAAATTCGTGGAAAAATAAAATGAAAAGATAATATGAATTTTTCCACAAACTTTTTGAAGATCATTCATACAGGTTATTTAGGATAAATGTTTGTCATTTTGAATTGCGTAAATTCATTTCCTCATAAAAACTTAAATAAAATCATCTTTCATGGCATCTTGCCACTGTAAGTATCCACAGAACAACCTAACAGAGTGCACAACTTATGCCAGAAAGCAAAAAGTTTCTGAGAAAAACTAAATATTAAAATTTAAAAAGGTTAAACATATAAATCTTAACTTGAACAGCTAAAAGAGACATTTGATGTTTATAAGCATTTAAAAAAACATTAATTATTGAATCCCTAATTTAAAACTTTAAATCTCTTTCTGAAGAATAACCACAGAATGACTATTTATATTTAAAATAGCATTTCTTTTAAGGTTTCCACCTGATCCTGGGAGGGAAAAGGGAGCCCAGGAATAAAAAAACTTTCAAAAAATGGAACAGTGGGAAATTACAATTCTTTGAGATATGTTGTCTTTTTAAAATGACTTAAAGATAAAATTTTATCTTTTTTACTTTTTATTCTATAATTTTTATTTTATTTTGTGTATTTGACATTTTTATTTTAGTCTGCACAATTAAAAACAAGCAAACAAATAAAAAACTTGAAATAGGATTGTCAACTGACGTACGTATTGCTAGAGCTATTGTCAGAATCCTGCAGAAGTAGCAAATTGTATGGTTAGAACTAGTACTAGAGTGCACAGACCCTCCAAACCCATTGTACAGACTGGGTCATTAGACCCCTCACATGCCAGGCTGGGTCACCAGACCACCCACATGCAGGTCCACAAGGTAGGTAATTGGGAAAGATCCCAAAGCTGTTGGCTAGACGACATGAGCTCAGTCCTCAGCTTCCTCAGCAGCAATGGCAGCTTACAGCTGCCTCCAGCAGATCTGGCAGCAGCAGCAGCAGCAGTCAGCAGTCAGCAGCCTCCAGCAGCAATAGCAGCCTCCCTGTGGCCCACCCGGGGCATCCCCAGGGGCAGAGGGCACTGTGAACCAGAGCCACTCATCCTTTATACTTAAGTCCAATAACCCAGACACCTGGGTGTGAGTCAGACAACCCAGGAACACCTGGATGCACATGCACAATTACATTAGACAACAACCAAGGAACACCTGGGTGCAGGTGCATATTTACATCAAATGCTCGGCAAGACTCTGAACCCTTGAATGACCCTGGCCATTTATCTCCACTTTCCCTACAATGTAAATTCATCTTTAAAAAAAATTAAACCTATTTGGGGGCTTTATATATAGAAAATAAAATGCATATTCATTATATAAATAATCATGTGTATGCCAAATAATCTAATAAAAGTATTATATGACATTACAATAAAGCAAAGTTTATGAATAATAAAATTTGAACATATTTAAATCATTGTTATGATTTTCTAAAGGAAAGACTCCTTCCAATCAGAAAATATTAAAGATAAAGCCTTAGCAATCTCTGTTATCCAAATAAGGTAAATATGTACTACTTAGAAAGAAATCCATCCTTAATTAGGCTAATGTCTAATTCTAATAGTCTAGATGTAACATAACTTATACAATTTCCTTTCAAGCATTTTTATTTTGAATTTGTTGGTGACTTGAAAAGACTAATTATAATACACATTTGGACTTTATTTATTTATTTATTTATATTTTGGCAGCTGGCTGGTAAGGGGATGTGAACCCTTGGCCTTACTGTTATCAGCATCATGCTCGAACCAAATGACTAAATGGCCAGCCCCGGACATAATTTTAGTTATCTGTTTCATCTGGATTTCCTTGAAAGACATAACTTTTGCTTGAGAACAGTATTTTCATAAAAAATTATTTATAGCTCTGGTTTAAATTGATCTTACCTATGCATAAGATTTTAAGAACACTATTTTCTAAATTACCATTATAAAAATGAATTTAACATTAAATATTTAAAATATTTTTGAATATTAAAAATTACAGTACCACTTTAGTACTTAATTTCATTCACTTCATTTTTCAATGTATAAATGTTATTATTTATGGTAACAGATTAATTAAAGAATACTTCGATTGTAGTATTTTTATGATCAACTACTGGTTCCCTATTGTCTACAAAATTAAGTTTAACCGTAGTCTGTCATTTCAGGTCTCAAATACTCTCTGCTTCTAACTGAATCAAGCTTCAGAAGAAAATGGTATCAGCTTTAACCACATATTGGCTTCATACTTTTGCTCTTACCATTTCCCCATGTTAGGTCTTTCTCTGTTATCTTAACCAGATCCATTCTTGAAACAAACGCAGTTTGCATCCTCTTTATGAAGTACCTTCTCTCTACCACAATATGCATTGCTTTCTTTTCTGAATTCTCAGAAACTTTGTGTAGATCCCAGAATATGCATTATCATTTTGTTAATTGTTTAAAATTTTTTTCATGTCTACCACTACCTAAATAAAAAGGCTTTGAGACCCATAATTTATCTTTCTTCCCTTCACATCTGCATTACTAAGCACAACTTAGGACATCAAAAATGTTAAATAATTTATCTAGGACTAGTTAATTATCTAATTAACCTGTAGTTCAATAAATTTACTTTGTAATACATAGTATTCCGTGTGATTTGACTTTTAATGCTATTAACGATATATTCATCTAAACATTTTAATTTGTGAAAAGTAGTTTAAGGGATAAAATATAATTCTAAAATTGAGACTCTTTACCTTGTGATGATATAAATTTCTTAGTTATTACAAAAGAGATAATTATTTGTATCAATCATTCATTACAACTGGGAACAATAAACAGATCTTAATTATAAGGATTATGCACGCCTTCAACAATTGTCAAAGTTGGAAAAGTTTTACTGAAGCAAACTAGATCTAAATGCATCCCATATGTCTTGATTCTAACATCAAATGAAAAGAATTCTTAAAAAAACATGTTTTATGTATGGATTCATGGTATAATATTGTTACCCCTTGAGAGTCTACTGGGACACTGAATAATGGTTTGACCTGAGGAATAGGGTGAAGTCATTATATTATTAAAAAATGTGTCTGAAAGATATTGAATTTCTTGATGGTTATAAATAGTTACAGCAAATAGATCTGTCTAGAGAAATACCCTTAAAAAGAGAAAAGTATTATCAATCCAATCATTAGTTCACTATTACCTCCATTATGAGTAAAAAAAAAAAAAAAAAAAAAAAAATGGATTCATTCATAAAGAAGCATGACGGCAAAATCCACTTTTAAATGCCCAGGCAGTCATTCTCAATGCTCAAGGGCTTGATATATGTACTCACTTTTCTCTGCTAGTTTTGCATGTGTCTTTGAGATAGTAAGTTGATTGTTTGATATGCCAAAACCATTGAAAAGTCAGGTAGTTTTAAACATAACATCTATTAACTTGAGATTTAAGTAGTTATGTAGTAGTTAGTACATCTGTGGCTATATTGTCTTCCAGCTATGTTTTCTTTACATTTTTTTTTTTATAAATAAGTCTCGAAAATAAGAGCATTTTCTGAAATACAGGAAACTACTCCATAATAAATGAATCAAGCCTATGCACATTTCATAGAAGAAACAGACAATACAGTGATGTCAACCAACAATTGAATCAATTAAATCCTAGCTATTTCTTAGGATGCTGGATAGATACATAAGACAAGACCAAACAAAAATTATGTTGAAATGATGTTCAGATTTCTTTTCTCAGGAGAAGTAATAGACATAGCAAATTTTACCATATATGTTATGGTATATTGTCATCAAAACATAGCTGTCAGTTTAGGATTACTGAAATTATTTTAAAGTCAAAGAAGCTGAATCTAAGGAATTTTGAATGATTCTGTTAACGACCACATATTTGGTAGTTTATCTGCTTCTAGAAATAAGGCAGCCTTCTATTGAAGAATGTGTTCAGCTTAAAGACTTCAACCTTCATTAAGTGGAAATGAACTTTAAGTTGAACATACTCAGATAATCAGAAAATCTGGTTTTTGAACATATCTTTTTGGTATCCTCTAAAATTTATTTTTTTAAACTGAGCTTGATACTATGCTATCATCCTACATCCTAAGGTGTTTTGATAACCAACCAAGAAAATCCTTGTAGTATTTAATATAGGCAAACATCATTAAATACATATATTATCCAACAAGATCATATTCCCTGTCATTTCCACTCACCCTCGGAGTATTTACATGTAGAATTCTTTGTCCTTATCCTTTAGTTTTCATGCTAGACTTGACTTTCTTTAATGATGATCTTAATGGCATTAAGAGAGAAGAGCCATGTATACCCATAGCATATTACTTCAATACTATGCCACACTGAAAAAGAAATATCTACTAGAATCAAGTGAGGGTTTTCCCCAAAATATACCTCAATGAAATTTCTGATAAATATTGCACTAGGAATCTTTCACTCCCCAAGCCCTCATCCCTTGCCCACCTTGATGGATATCATTGTTCCAGGAGGAATGTTATTGATGCAAACATGTTGTGTCCCCAAGATATGCTGGAGCAGATAATAAAATCGATAACTTCTCAAACTTCCTTGGTTCCACAGGCACATCTTTACCTTACAGGAATTCAGGATGGCCTTAATCCACGGACACATTCTGAAAACACATAATAGATGTTTTGTTTGGATATAGCATGACTGACTATCTTGTTTTGCACAAGTCAATCTCTGGGAACCTTGATTGGATTGAAAAGAAATTGTTTTATTTTCTTTTGTTTGAGTTTGATACAATTTTTAAAAACTAGATGATTTGATATTTTTTAAATTCAGAATTTTCAGTTTTCTTGAAAAAGCAGATCTGGCAACTGTGATGGGCAATTTTATGTTTCAAAGTGGCTAAACTGTCAATAAACACAAACTAGGTGTTGCTGTAAAGGTATTTGGTATATTTGATTAGCATCAACAATCAATTGACTTTAGGTAAAGGAGATCATTCTGGATAATCCAGGAGGGTCTGGTTCAATCAGTTGAAAGGATTTAAGAGCAGAACTGAGGTTTTCCTGAGGAAGAAGAAATTCTGTCTCAAGACTGAAGCATCAGCTCCCACTGGAGAGGTCCAGCCTGCCCTTCCAACTGACTACCCTACAGATTTTGAATTTACCTAGCCAGATCCCCACAATTATTTAAGTCAATTCCTTGCAGTAAATTTCTCATCCCCTATAGACAGATAGGTATGTAGATAGATAGGTAGACAGATAGATGATAGATAGGTAGATAGACAGATAGATGATAGATAGGTAGATAGATAGATAGATAGATAGATAGATAGATAGATAGATAGATAGATAGATAGATAGATCCTATTGGTTTTATTTTTATCTTGGCTGCCACCACAATACTGACTGAGCATTTTTGCATGATTATGAATTATCCTGGTGCTGGCAAAATATAGGAAAATGGTCAGGGCTCCTCAGATATTCAGAATTTGTTCAGAATTTTGCTGAGCATTTGCTGTATATATCCACAGGTGTTCCTTGTTATTATGCAATGTAATTGCATATGGGCACCCAGGTGTCCTGGGTTATGGACCTAAACATAAAGGACTAACAGCCAAGATCCATGGTGCTTCTCAGAACTCTCAGAGAAGCCACTAGGGTGGCTGCTCCTAGCTCTGAATAAAGCCTATTAATTTTTTACCTACAGCTCCCAGGACCTTTTCCTATTACCTAGCTTATAGACCTGAGTGTGGAGGGTTTGTGACCCAGTCTACGCAACAGGCTCGAGGGGTCTATGAGCCCTAGTCCTAGCTCTATACCCGGGCTTTGCCTCTTTAAATGGGATGCTAGCTCTGAAATCATCACAACTTGCACCTGGCCTGCTTTACCCATTTATCATACCTGCTGGATTCTTAGAGTCACTGTGACTCTACGGAAATGATGATATTTTGAGTTGAATACAATCATATCTCTGTTTTAAGATAGAGTATGCCTCCAAACTTTGTAACTAAATGCTGAAATAGTAAAAGAAGTAGTACATAAGAAATGTTGAAACATAAATACAAATTTTGAAATGCTAGGGTAGTAAAATAATATCACAAATATTATACCACTTCTGGCAATTTTTTGGAATCAGGTAAAAAGGAGAGGTTTGGGTTAATATTCAGGAATTTTCTAAGAAAGAGTGAGACTTTCTTGAAGAAAGATTCTTGCAGCAGTCATATAATCAGAAAGGGAGGTACTCTAAATTTAGAGAATATCGTATACATGTTTTTCTAGCCTTGAAAAACCAATAAAAACAGGTGGATTTAAAAAAATAAACAAATTTTTAAAATCACTTGGAAGAGAGACTATAATTTTTTTCTGGGTACCACATCACATTTTTTAAAAAATTGCTTTATATTCAGGGGCAGTGGCCTAATATTCAATAGACTATACGACCAACTCCAGGCCATTCTCTTTTCTATGAAATTGACCAGCCCCTCTCCCCTCTATATAAACTGTCTCATGAGCCTCCCTAATCAATTATCTTGCAATGCCACAAATGTCATGGTTTCCATTCCCCAACTATGATAAAAGCTAATAAATTTAATTTGGTAAAATTCTTTTATGTGACTTTCAGTCACGGTGCAGTTAGTAAATTAATAAAGTGTAAATGTCATATCCTCTATTTTAATAGGGAGGCAGAGGAGACCTATCTAAATTAAATAAGAGAAAGCTGGGAATACAGATACTCACAGGATTCACTACACAGAATACCATTAAATCAATTGATTTCAGCTGGTTTTGGCCTAGTGACAGCTTTGTGTGAGATTTTTCATTTCTAGAACTATAACTAGCTTTGTTTTCCACAATTTCCTTATATTTTTTGAGTAGTTGCCGAAATTTTCTTAACCATCACTATGTGAAAGAAGTGGGTTTTGTATGTTTTATTCACTTTTGCCCCATCATCTAATTCAGCTATCAGCTATCTCCTCAGTTATGTTTAAGACTTTGTTAGGAATTACCTAGCAAAAAAATTGGAATGTAAGAAGGCTATGTGATTAGATACAGAAAGTGCACCCTGGATGCAAGTGATCCAGAAGAGAAAAGATGGCTGTACCAGGAAAAGCACTGGTTGGTCCTAATGCTGGCCATGCCCTCCTGCTGCTGGCTCTGATATACATAAAACAAGATGGTGCTCCTCATCTGGGCATGTCTGACCTTCAAATTGCTAAAACCAGAGACTTTTCTATTGCTTTATGGATGAGGCTGTCAAGATCAGAGAGAGTTGAGAAAGAGGTTGTTTTGAAAAAAGTAGACTTGTTTGGCATGACAAGGCCATATTAGGCCAATACAAAAACTTAACACAGAAATAAGTCTCTTAGTGACTTACTGGTGAAAATGTACTTTGGCCTGCAGAAGACTGCCAGTAAGACAGAATATAAGGATAATGATATACAGCATATTCCAGGGAGCATAGTGGCATTCTATTTATGTAGATTATCCATTTCTTTGCTCATAAATTCTAGGCCACAATTGGTTGTGGTAGGGATCATATTTCAGTGACTTTAGTTTTCTACCATAACAAGTCACAGGATCAATTATGATAATGAAAAAAGAGTTTATCCATTGAACAATGAAAAATAATAAAAGAATCTACATCAATTTATGTTGAAATGATAGAATAATTATTGTATGCTTTGATTTGGGAGCGTGCAGTTCTCTGTTGTTAAGAAAATGGGAATTTTTGAAAAAATAGTAAATATAGTTAAAATTAGCCTACAAAGAAGTTTCCACAAAAGTTTATAATGTTTATAATTAAAACCAGACTTTATCCATTATTGTTGGTGTTATTTTTATTGCATGCTTATTTTTATTAGCAGATTTAAAAACCCATTCTTAGAAGACTCTAATTACATATAGAGCATTGGAAGCAACCATATTCCAAACATTTGCTTTTTAGTCTTTCCAAATATACTTATTAAAATCATTTTTATACATGCATGGTGTCCAGATGCTAATCACCATTGCATTTGAATATTTAATTAAACATGTCTTTTTTTTCTTCTTGTGGCAAATGACTTCTTTCTTTTCATATAATTTATGGCTTTCACATTTTATCCATCATTCAGGGTCAGAGGTGCAAAAACAAAATAGCTAAATATTATTTATTACATATTACAAAAAAATCTTATTAATCTAAATTGGGAGATCCAAAGAGAACAAATCTGAAACCTAATAGATAGTATTCTAGAGTGCAAATAAAAATCAAACATTTACTGAGTGTCAACTTTATGTCAAGCAATGTGCTAGAGGCTTTTTCACAATCAGTCACATTCAATACGTAAAACAATGTGGTGAATTCTCTTTATTCTCACATTTAAGATAAATGAGTTTAGCTTCAGAAAATAAATATCTTGGCTAATATCACAAAGCTATTGACTGGCAGTACTGGGATTGATAAAAACCTTTGTGATACTAAAGTTCCTCTTCATAAATAAAATATATTTAATCAAAATATTAATCTAAAAGGAACAAAGATAGTCAATAGACTACTCTGAGATGTTTATAGAACTCCCAGAAGTTTCTTCACCAACAGTTTTAATAGCATTAGTGTGTTGATCTTTCAAAATATAAAACACAATATTCCTGATATGATGTTTATTACATAAAAATGTTCTCCTCACACTCTTGCCAGAGTTTTAAAAAAATTATACACTTTAGGATGACAGCTATTTTTCTTTCTGCTGAAATATGCACAGCTTAGCTTTCTTTTAGCTTTCAAGAATTGGCCATGTTTTCTTGAGTTTTCTATTTGACTGACATCATGCTACATTTAAATAGATTTTTAAAATAGCTATGCATGCAAAACTTAGCTATGCAACTGGCTGTGTTTCCTAATGACTAATGTCAGAGTAATACATAATGGCACCCTAGAAAATGTGCCACCCTCTTGAGAAGTATATTTTAGAAATTAAAATGTTGAGAATAAGTAATTTTATATCTTAACCACCCTAATCCACTGAAATAGTATTTCACCTATAACTATATACAATGAAGAGCTTATTTTGAGCTCTGGATTGTGCCACTTGAAGTTCATTCATGTGTTAAAGTATTCTAAATCAACCAATATTTATTGTATCATATACTAAGCAAGTTGTTAGGGCTTCAAAAATGGATAAGGAGTGACATCAACAAACAAGGCAAAATAAGGAACTCCAAACACTATTCCTTCAAAAAATGCAATTAAAAAAATTCTTTTTATTGAAACATATTGATTGTACATATTTATGGGGCACATAGTTATATTTAAGTACATGTGTACAATGCAGATTGATCTATTCAGGGGAATTAGCCCATTCATCATTGCAAAACTTAATCATTTCTTTGTGATGTGCACATTTGATATTCTTCTAGTCATTTGGTTACATGCAGTAAAATATTATTGATTATAGATTTCTGGGTCGACTGTACACCAGTAGGGCTTGTTTTCTCTTTCTCACTCTACTTTTGTGTCCATTAGTCAGCCTTTAACTATTCCTCCTTCTTCCTCCCCTTTACAACCTCTAATAGCCATAGTTGTTCTCTCTCCTTTTAATAGTTCAACTTATTATTTTGTTTTGTTTTTGTTTGTTTGCTTCTTTTGTTGTTTTGTATTTTTTTTTTTTTTTTAGTTCCCCCATTTGAGTGAGGACATGAGGTATTTCTCTCTCTGTGCCTGGTTTATTTCATTTAACATAATTTTCTCCAAGTTCATCCATGTTGTTGTGAATGGCAAAATTTCTTTCTTTTTTATGGCTGAGTAGTATTCCATTTTGTACATATACCATATTTTTCTTATCCAGTCATCTGTCGATGGACATTTAGGTTGGTTCCATATCTTGGCTATTGTGAACGGAGCTGCAATAAACATGGGATCTCAGGTATCCTTCCATTCCTTTGGGCACATACTCAGTAGTGGAATTGCTGCATCAGATGGTAGTTCTATCTGTAGTAGTTTGAAAAACCTCCATACTGTTTCCCATAATTGCTCTAGTAATTTACAATACCACCAACAATGTATAAGTGTTCCCCTTTCTCTGCATCCTCACCAGCATTTCTTATTTTATCTTTTTAATAATAGCCGGTCTAACTGGGCTAAGATGGTATCTTAATGTGGTTTTGATTTGCATTTCCCTGATGATTAGAGATGTTGAGCATTTTTTCATATACCTGATGACCATTTGTCTGTTTTCTTTTGAAAAATGTCTATTGAACTCCTTATTCATTTTATAACTAGGTTATTAGGTTTTTTAGTGTTGAGTTGCTTGAGTTCCGTGTATATTCTGGAAATCAGCCCTTTGTCAGATGCATAGTTTGCTAATATTTTCTCCCCTCTGTTGATTGTCTCTTCACTCTGTTAATTGTTTCCTTTGCTATGCAGAAGCTTTTTTGTTTGCTGTAATCCCATTTGTTTATCTGTACTTTAGTTGCTTGTGCTTTTGAGGTCTTATTCACAAAGACTTTGCCTAGTCCTATGTCCTGGAATGTTTCCCCTATGTTTTCTTCTAGAAGTTTTATAGTTTTAGGTCTTAGTGTAAGTCTTTAGTCCATTTTGAGTTGATTTTTGTATATGGTGAGAGACTGGGGTCTAATTTCATTCTTCCACACATGGATATCCAGGATTCCCAGCACTATTAACTGAAGAGGGTGTCCTTTCACCAAATGCATAATTAACCATTAACAAAGTTAGTAAAGGTAACAGATAATTAGAACTTTGTTACTCTTAAAGAAGAAAATAAAAACACTAATGAGAACTTAACTATTACATATCAAGCCCTATCACCAAATTTGTAATTATAAGCAACCTCACCTTTAGTAATTTGCTTATTAATTTTTTCTTCATATCTTTTGTATTTTCCTACCCACTGTTCTTCCACTCTGTCACTAAATCCATTAATCTGCCCTGCTTTTTATTTAACAATATGATTTTTACGTCTCATTTGTGGAGGGTGGAAAATCTTTGGGAATTTCTCACGGTTCAACTACAAGCATTTCTCCACACACTGTGAAGCAATCTTCTTCATTCTCAGTATTTTCCAAAGTATTACTTTCCAGGTTGATAGCTTCTTCCTTATCTCACTTCATATTTATTATAAAATTACTCTGATAATGTGCATGCCACCTATTTAAAAAATCAAAGGTTATGCTCCAAGTGTTATTTACTTCTGTGTTAAATATTTATCAGTAATCTTTCTCTTTACACATGTCTCTCCCAGGCAGCACTTATTTATAAGCATTCACATTGCAGATATCCACATTACTTCCTATGGTCCCAGTGGTCAACTAAACACTGCACTATTCAAACTTTTTACATCCCATGCACTAGGATGCATTTTAAAATGGTAAATGTAGATATTTTAATATAATTTCAACAGGAGGATAAAAGGGTATATACATTTTGGTGGACAATTTGGAAGTTTTCTTACAGAATTTAGCATGCATATTCATTTTGATTTAGCAATCCCTATCGTAAAATGTACTTTACAAAAGTATGCACCTACATATTTATGTTCAAGATTTTCAACTTCAAATATTTTTGTAATGGTAAAAAATTAAAATGAACTAAGTATCCATCAAAAACAAAATGATTACACAAATTAAGTAAATTGTGGCACACCCAAATTTTATATATGTAACAATGAACCCAATAAAAACAGAAAGCTGAAAAGAGAAAAAAGATATATTTTTTAATGAAATGGTTTTAAAGTAACATGTATAATAAAATTATTTATGAAAAGCACTTGAGCTTAGGAATACGAACAGGTATTTAAATTATAGAATTTATACCAAATTCTTGACAATATATTCCTTTGGGGAAGATTGTAAAATTGTGATCAAATAGAGGTGAGTAAAAATTTAGTATATTTTAAAATTTATATATTCTTTGAATAGTTTTACAATATTCATAATTAATTAGACTGTAACATAAGGTTAATAATAAAATATGTTGAAGGAATAAACGTGCTTGTGGGTGACATTAAATTCTGCTAGAGAAATATAGGCTAATACGTGCAAGACATTCAGTGATTTTGGATATAAGTTCAGCTGGTAATCATCACCCTATCCATCTAAATTCAGAACAAATGGCTGATTCAGTAACTTTTCAAAATCAAGTCCATTTGTGTGACATCATATAGCCATGCTGACAGACTGATTATGACTTTTCAAATAGGTGTTTTGTTATAGTACCAAGGAAATTTTTTTCACGCTCTCAATTAATGATCCATATAATTCAAATCCAGTAGAGACTAGAATTCTGTGTGCACAATGAGCCCAACTGTCTCAGTCTCCATAGGTTACAAAAATGAATTTTCTAAAGCCATCGTAAGAACAAAGATCCAGTAGAGCATCAAAAAAAGGAATCAAATTCCCACAGTTCTGCCTAACTGGCTAATCACCATAGGTACTGGCTCTCAGGAGAACCTCTGATGCTTAGCTGTCACCTGACACTTTGGTGAGATAAGGGTAAGAAGGGCTAGAAAGTGGAGGAAAATAGGGAAAAAGAGGGAAAATGTGGTAACTGGAAAAGTAACAATCACTAAACAGAATCAAAGATGGGCTCAAGAAATTTATCCCAATTGTGGGCCAACGTGAGGTACAAGAAATAGAACTGTAGAAGTTCAGGCAGAGGGTATGATAATGTCAAGTGCAGTAAGGGTACAACGAAATAATTTTTTCCCACAAATGTGGGAAGTCAGGTCTGTAATCAAGGTTCTCAAAATTACGTTTTCAGCAGAAACCAGTTTGAGAAATCACACCTTAAAATAACTTTATTAGAGGGCAGGATCTTCCTGATCAACAGAGGCCCAATTGGGGACTCAAGGTAGGGACAGACATTAACATCCCACAATAGCCCATTTCAAGCTACAAACAATTTAATCACAATTTGATAAATTTCCTAAAAACTTAATAATCAGTTTTTGCAAACCGATATGAGCTGGATACAGCACACCATTTGGGATAGGTATAAGAAAAATCTTACATACCCAAGTGATCCAGGCAGAAGGTACCATTGAGGTTGGAATGTAATAAGGCTGCTGCCTGTTAACACAGCTGTGTAGACAACAAGCAATTCCATATCCTTCTAGAAAGGGAGTGTGACATGCAAATATTTTCTCTAATTTCCTTAGCAATTCAGGAAAGGGAGCAGAGAAGCTTGTAGACATTGAGTGCTAAGTGCAAATAGCTACGATGAGGCTCTGGTTTCAGCAAAGAGTGACAGCCACAGGGATAGGAAGGGCTAGAAAGTGTAGGAAATGATGTAAAATTATCATCAATTTTTCTTCCCTCCACTTTTTTAAGAAAAAAAATGCATCTGAGTGAATGAAATAGTCCAGTGTTTAGTTGGCCAGCAGGACCATAAGAAGGAATGTAAATATCTGCAATGTGAATGATTAGAAACAAGTGCTGCCTTGAAGAGACATGTGACTTGGGTCAGAAAGCATGCCGGAAAGTCTCTAGGTGCTACCAAAATAATATGGATATTTTCATGCTTTGAATGTACCATACAAAATTAGTATCATATCTAAAATTTAAAGTAGTTCTTCATGCTCACAGTATAGTACACATTTTACCTTCTATACTTAAATATATAATATAAACATTTAAAATACATATAAGCCCCAATTCAGCACTCAGTTGACGCTGCACTGTGTTGGTCTAGCTGCTCTAGGATACAGTTAAGCCAATTAGTATATTACTATTTTGTTGCTTTGAATAGGCCTTTTACTGAACATCAAATAACCAGTTCCTGGGTTTCCCCCAGTCTAAATTCTAACCTGAGTAATTCAGCATGAGAAGTCTTCCTTTCAAATTAACTTAAAACCAGGATTACTTTCTTCCCTTGGTTCAAGCCCATTTCTCAGTCCAGTGACCCTGCTGAAATACTTCTTCATACCCCCCTCTCTTCCTCCTAATTTTCCTAATATTTTATGTCATTAAATTTCCTAGTCTAATGTTCTGGCCAATATCTACTGGGACATCCTTTTCTGACAGTTGTGTATATCAATTGCTTGTATGTCCTCTGTCAGTATTCTCTGTGGATTTCGTATAAGGCTATTATTATCAAAGAGAAATAGATATGGCGATGAAAGGGAGTCATATGTGTGTAATGAAACCAACAACAACATCATGAGGTACTTTCCTAAGTTGGAAAGGAAAATAGTTAGTAAAATAGTTAACTACCTTTGCAATAAGCTAAATGCTACAAAGAAGAAAAAACTTTAGAAACAAGAGTATAAATTACTACATAAAAATATTCTCAGATAAAAATGTTAATTGAATTAGAGTTTTGTCTAATTCATGATATGTGTGAGAAACAATCCAATACGAAGGTTGTGGATAAGAAATGAATTATATAAATTTTAAATAAAATTGTAAATACCTACATTTTTGAAAATATAACTGACTTTTGGTAACTTTAAGATTCATTTTGGTTTTGATTAATTTCAGTTACCTTGTGCCCATGAATCAATATTAAAATATTGATTCCTTTCTAAATACATGAAATATCATACATATATATTTCCAAGTTAACTTTAAAATGTTAAAGATGAAATACAATTTCAGAATTATGATATAAATATCAAATATTTTCCAAAAATCTATTTTGATTGATGGGTAGAGATAAAAATAAAATTTAGTATTAAGAAAATTGCCTGAATCAAAATTGTATTATTTACATCTAATAGAAAATATTTATAAAGGCTGGATTTTCCATATTATTGTTTAACCAGTGATGTTGCAATGTACAAGTGGAATACGGTTCTTTATGTTGTTACATTATAGATTCATTATTGCCCACAGTTCCCTTATTTGAAGCTAGGAATTATGACATACTAAAGAAAAAAAGGATAACTCCATGGTTCTATTCTACAAATGAGGTGTTTCAAAACTATGTCCAAACTTCTTTGATATTCCATCATTCAAGAGGTGGAACTTCATTCTCCTTACCTGGAGCAGCAGCTGGATTCAGTGACTTGATTCTAATAGAATATGCCAGAAGTGATGGGGTATATCACTGTTGAGATTAGATTATAAGAAGACTGCAGCTTCCACCTTGTGTGCTCTCTTTCTTTCAGATCACTCTTTCTGGGGGAAGCCTGCCACCACCTTGCGAGGACATGCAGGTAATGATGTGGGGGAAATGGAGGCCTATGGCCAACAGCCAGGAGGATCTGAGGCTGGCCAATAACCACGTGAGTGAGCCTGGAAGCAGTTTCTCCAGACTCAGTTGAGCCTTGAGATGACTGCTGCCTCTGCTGACAGCTTGACTGCCACCTTGTGAGAGACAATGAGCCAAAACACCCAGCTAAACTGCTCCCAGATTCTTGGCCCACAAAAACTGTGAGATTAATGCTGATTTTTTAAGCTGCCAAATTTGGAGGGGTAAAGAAGTACAATTTTAAGTTCAGGAGGGATGAAAGCAAAGCATTGTTATTTATCAAAGTCGATGGATCATGTTTGGTGGGTTAATATAGGAAACCATGCTTTTTAAAAAAAGTTGTCATTTCTATGAATTACCTGGTTACTTACCAGAGGCTTTATCACACAAATAAAAAAGCAGAAAAAGAGGGTTAAATTTGCATGTAGCAGCAGATTATTACATTCACATGGGGCTTAATGCAAAATATTTATGAGGCTGTAAATTAGTGATTCAAAACAAAGAAAGTGTAGAAATGAGGCCGGTAACCACATTCTTATTTTGAATTAGACCCATGATGACAAATTGCAGAACAGACAATTGAAGGCCAAGGATAACAGATCAGATTAGATGACAGAAGGTGATTATTTAGTGAAAGATGTAGGCAAAGCACTTTGAATGTATTATGCTTAGAAAGAAAACAAGGTGACCACTATTACACAGGAAGTTTACTATCCACACTATTTTGAACATTGCTTTTTCTAAGTTTAAAACATACTTCAAAAACTTTCACCTCAGCAATGCAGATCTTCCTCCTTCTTTTAAACAGCAGAAAAATATTTAATCATAATAATGCAATCATTTTATTTCAACAAATATGCTTATTTAACCAAATATGTCTTATTTAGCATACTATTGTTGAATAGTTTGTTTGCTTTTTTTTTCTAGTAGTTTTATAAACAATACTTCAAAGCTCCTTCTTGAACATTTGTCTTTTGGGAATATATTCAACAGGCAAATTCCCAGCTGTAACAGATATTGCTGTGATCAAATGTGCATACACGTTTTAGAAAATTTGGTACATGTTATCAAAATGCCACGCAGAAAAATTGTAGCAATTCATATTCCCAGCACAGTGTGGGAGTGGCCAACCATTTTTTTCCAGTTTGTTATCACTTATTATCAAAAACTTTTAGCATATTGGCTAATCTGATAGATGAAACATACTCATATTGTAATTTGTATCTAATTATGAGTGAAGCGTTTTATTTTCCTAAAATATATGTATTAATGACTGAAATTTCTTCTATAAATTGCCTGCTTATTCCTTTGCTCATTTGTGGTATAAAATATTTGCATCTGTCATATCAAGTTATATAAGATTTTTGGTGGAATAGCTATTATCTGATTGACCAATCTTTTCCAAAGTGTTTTCTGAGTTTTGGTACCTTGCTTAGAAAAAATCTAGACTCTGAGATTATAAGTAAATAAATGATGAAAAAGAAGGGCTCAGGTTACACAGGACTAGGAAACCAGACCTGAATAACTCTTATGGATAGAAATTGAGTTAATACTGAGAAACTCTTTAGTCCCTATACAAGTAACTATTATTATCTCCAAGAACAAGAAGCCTTAAGGAAGTTTTTCTTGAACATGCAGATTATGCATTCAGCAGCCAACTAAGCACCATCCATCCCCCGTGACACTGAGTGTGTTAGTTCTACAGCCATTGGGGGAGGACCTCTCATCAGCAGTTGGCCAATGATTATCCAATAAGACTGATGATTGCCATCAGCCTAAGATTTTGCTCAATTTTCTTAAATTATTCTTTGTAGAAAACCATCTTTTTCAATAACTCAAGAAACTCAAATTTTCCCAAAATTTATTGTGGGGCCCTGAAAGGCACATCTAGAGAGACAATGAGGGTATTATAAAGAAAGCAGTGCCTGCATTTGAATGGGACTGAATGAAACCAGAATATGTCCAGCTCATTAAGTTAGGGTGTGGTGGAACACACACTCTTTTCATAAACTATTGTAAACTATCAAGTGTGCTAAAAATTATTTTTTCCCATGTTTCTTTTATTCTTTTAGACCTCTCTTTGTCAACTGCCTTCTTTCATTTTAATTTACCACAGTCATGTCTTTTGTATAATGCTCTCAAGCTCTAACTGGTGTGTCCGTGAGTCTCACTCTACCCGCTTCTTTCCTCCTTTGTTTCCTTTCTCCCTTCTTTCCTTTTTCCTTTCTTCCCTCTATTTTCTTTGCTCTGATTTTTTCTTCCAAGACAATATCTGTAAAATGTGTATTAAAGCAACTTCTAGACCTTTAGTGAGAATTAAATGAGATTATTTTATAACAAAGTGATAGCAGTTTTTGAGTTAGACCTTTTAATTTATAGTTCTGCATTTATACTGTGAAACACAGTCAAATAGTCTCAGAATAAACCTAGAATAATCCCTAATGTCTTTTGCTTCATTAAATTTCATGGGCTCAAATTATAAAAAATATAAAAATTGTCTCATTTGACACAATTATTTTTTTAAAAAGGGATAGTTTTCTAGTAAAATAGTAAAACAAAGAATCTTTAAAATAATGATTGCTGTTAATTAAAAATAGTTATGCATGTAATAGAAATCTTTGAATATAATATGAACAAGATTTTCACATTTGTTAATTCAAAAGTGAGCATTGATCTCAATTTTATATTATACTTATAGTGATATTGTAACTGAATTATTTTTCTAGATGACTTATTTTAAGTCATTTGGAAGTATGTACAATTTTTTAAAAGTCTAAGCATCCTCAGTTTCCGTAAAGTAAAGAGTATTAGTTTGGAGAAAAGGTAATTCCCTTTAAAACAGAAAAAATTGCCTTAGCAATTTTAAATTGTAGGAAGGTAAATTTATTTTCATTTTCAGCAATTTTGTTATCCAGCCAATTAATGATAAAGTTTATATGTAAAACATTACCAAGCAAATCCACTGAAACCTGCCTGGACACATTAGTAACTGAGTCATTTGTCCACGTTTCTGATCTGAAACCAACAGTTTTGAATTATGAAGCCTCATCTTTACTATATAAACCTTTACTGAGCACTTCCTGGCCAAAGACAAGGAAGGCCCACAGTTCATGTTTAATACACAGGTACGCTAGTCTTCATCTGTCATTTTGAAAATGGAATGAGAAGGTGATGACTTTTTGAAAGGAGTGGCCTTATCTAATATTATTTAAACTAAGGGAAATCCCTGTGGGTGTAATTGTTAGCCCTATTTTTCAAATGAAGAATGTAAAGTCAAATAACTTCGGCCAGTTGCTGTAGCTGCCTTCCAAAAAACTTTACGACGTGATCTAGTAACTGTGTTTTATATTTGTATTTGTTCCTCTTGATGACCATCATTATATGAGGCTGAAATTATGAGTTAATATAGATGTTGAATTTGAAGATATATAAGTTCTCTCTTTGTTGATAGAGATTTGTGCAGATATGCAGAGAAAAGAAAATGTTTTAATACTATAACCATGTTTGAGCTGTGATATTTTAGTGATTTGAAGAATTGTAAATGGCAGCATTTAAAGGTGATTTTTATATTCCATTTGTTTTTAAAATGTTCCATTTGACCCAGTATTTTCACTTCTGGAAATTTATTCTTATGAAACTAATTAACATCTTAAAATAAAAGTTATCCTTTATACATTAGAGCTATATTTGGAAGTTCTAAATGTACAATAATACAAAAATTGTTAATAAATAGCACTTATAGAATATTATATAACTATTTAAAAGGAATTAAAACAATTTATATTAACATAGAGATATTGTTCCATAATGCGAAGGGGAAAAATAGGATATTTATGTACACACACACACATATATGGAATCAATGATCACAACTATGTAAAATAGTTTTAAAAGACTGAAAGAAAATATTAACAGAACTTTTTCTGCTTTTCATCATTTTGTATTTCCTTAATTTTCTGTAATGGGATGTGCTACTTTTAAAAGTGGAATTTATTTTTTTTAATCAAAAGAAAAAGGTATCTCTATTGAAGATTTTACAAGATGTTTAGAATTTTTTTAGGGCCGACCCCGTGGCGCACTTGGGAGAGTGCGGCGCTGGGAGCGCAGCAGTGCTCCCGCCGCGGGTTTGGATCCTATATAGGACTGACCGGTGCACTCACTGGCTGAGTGCCGGTCATGAAAAAACGACAAAAAAAAAAAAAAAAAAAGAATGGCCGGTGCGCCCGCGGTGCGGCCGGTCACAAAAAAAAAAAAAGAATTTTTTAAAAAATTCTATTTTTATTTCATAGATATAAATTTCATCAGAATTATTTCTTTAAGACTCTAAGCAATATTATTTTCCCAACAATTTTCTAATACATCAAAATATGCCCCACCATAAAGTTTATTTTAACCTAATGATAAATTGAGAAATTCAACTCAGAACAAATTTTCTCATAATATAGGAGACTCTCTAGTCAAAGGTGCTCTTTTAAGAAGAGTCTACGACAATGTTCTTCAGTTAATCTTTGCCACCAGAAGAACACTTAAGTTATTAAGTTAAGGTACTGTGATGACTGTGATTTATAACATATATTATTATGTTATATACATACACACTTTGTATTCTATTTGTTTTTTTGTTTGTCCATGGTACTGTCATTTTTTGTTAAAGGAAGACTAAATCATTTTTCCTTTTCTTTTTAATATTTGGCCTATTATTGCTCTGTGTTTGAAACAAGATTGGCCAATCATATGTGAAATTAATTAAAATGCCAGTTGAGTCAGAAATATGTAAATTTTCTAATTTGGAAATCTTAAAAGTATAGGTCCCTGGAAATGGTTGTAGGTGTTTATGATTTCTACATAATACCTGTGGATTTAGGGATATAAGTAGATCAAGAAATTAAAAGAGATTTCTTACTAAAACTATTTTCAGTGCCATTTTAGATTCAAAAACAAATACTGTATTCAAAAAAGTAAAACTGAGTTTCAATATGGGGAATACTGGCATATGGAATTCAAGCGCCCTTTCTGTTGTTTTAGTTACATTCAGCCCCAGAAAATATTTTTTGTCATGTTTCGTAGTAACATTTAATGTGGTTTTAACATATTTAATATATATCATCAATATCTTTTTCTATAAAGAAAAGAAAATCAACTGTTGAGAAACATTGAACTACTTGCACATCATTCCATTATTAAAAATCATGAAGGCTAATCTTCAACTTAAAAATACAATATTTTGGCACTGAAGTACAAGATTCAGGTATCAATTTATTGGACATATCTCTATCTTATATAGTACCTGTTATTTCAAGCAGTGGAGTATATCTCACTAGAAAATATTTGCTTAAGATATAGTCACAGTACTGTGTTCCAAAATAATGCATCTGAAATAATGTATTCTCATGCATGGTTATGTTATTTGTTAGCCTATTTTTTTCTTTTAACTTTAAAATTTCAAATACGTAAAATTTATATGTTTCTAGAGTCAAACTTATATTTAAACATATAATATTCACAGAATCGTGCTCTCACCCACACTATTATATATCATTGTTTTTTTCTTTTCGAGTGCACATACACATTCGTGTGTGTGTATACACGTGCACAAGAAATAAACATATACATGCATAATCTTATTTTCTATTTTTTAACAGAAAAATAGCGTTCTTCTTTTTTCTGTTCTTCTTACACTGCCTTATATATTTTTTAAATAAGTGCCCTTTCCCTGAGTAAGGACTAGAATAATTATTGTCAAGCAAAAATAATACATCATTTGGGAAACTTGTGGAATTCACTAATGTTACAAATTTTGCTAGATAACATAAACTGTTTTGGTAACAAGGATCTACAGATGCACTTTATCTTAAAATATTTCATTCTCTAGGGACATTAAATACTTGCATCATGACAGAATACAAGCAATGTATTTGTACAGGTAAAATGATAATGGCAACTAACATTTTTGAGTGCTCAAATGCCGTCTACCATTCTAAATAGTTTATGTGTATTATCTCTTCTTACTTTTCCAGCTTTATCGAGGTGTAATTGGCAAGTAGAAATTGTATATAATAAAGCTATACAACATGATATTTTGATATATGTGTACATTTGCAAAGTGATTACCACAATCAAGCTAATTAACATACCCAGCACCTCACATAGCTATCTTTTTAATTTTTCTAGTGAGAACATTCAAAAATCTACGTTCTTAAATTTTAAGTGTGCAGTACAGTATTGTTAACCTTAGTCACCATGCTGTACATTAGACCTCGAGAACTTATTAATTCTGCATAACTAAAAGTTTGTACCTTTTGACAACTTCCCAGCCCTTGGCCACTGCCATTCTAGCTCTGATTCTGAGTTGGACTTTTTGAGATTCCACGCATGAGTGAGGTCATGCAGTATTGGTCCTTCTGTGCTTAGCTTATTTCACTTAGCATAGTGTCCCCTGGGTTCATCGTGTTGTTGCAAATATACTAAATTGATTTTTGGAGCGGGCAGATGGAATAGGAGCTTGCTCTGTCCTCTCCACGCATTTACCTGGTATTGTAGTGCATTATCGCTTTAAATCCTTATAATCACCCTATGAAGTAAATGCTCTGCTTAAACCCATTTTACAGCTATGTTAACTGGGTCAATGAGAGGTTTAGTTACTTGCACAGTCATAGATTACAGCAAAGTCCAAAGTCTTAACCTCTAAATATACTGCTTCCTGATCAGTACTAAGTAACATAAGTATATATATTTCAAATAAATATAGTAGTAAGTTAAAAAAAACAGCAATCAAGCAAACTAAAGTGAAATTCAGAATTAAAGTAACATTTTATAAGTTATACTCTGGTTTCTTTTCAGATTGTATAAATCTTTTGCCTTTTTTATAAGTTAATTAATTTACATTACACCATTTTACATTATACTGATAGATGTTTATTAAGACAATAGAAATAGCAATTATATTGTGTATAGATAATATACATACATGTGCATTTTATAGAATATCCACATTCTTTTTATTACAGATGGGTATTAATATTTACCTTATGTTTATACATTCTCTATAGCAAGTGCCAAATAGAACCAGATGTAGGAAAACTACATGATCAAAGTTTAAAGAAATAAAATTGTTAAATAATATACACAATAAAAAATAGAACCCAGCTGTATGCTATTGCAAAAAAAAATGAGCAGATAAGAATAGTTTTTTTCACTCTATTATTATTGTTAACTCTGTAAAGTGAGATTTAATACTCCACCTTAGTATTTATTTTCTTGCTAGAATTGTACCAGATGGAAGAATTTTGTATAATTGAAAACATTGATTCGTATGTTCTTCTGTTAAGATGTATTATCACCAATATAATTCTACTTTCTTTTGAATCTCGGCAAATATTTTTTTATGTCATGCCATGTAACCCTTTTCTTTTTTTCATTGTTATTATGTCATACTATGTAACCCTTTCAAAATAGCCCTTTCACATACAGTACTATTCTGCCTATCTTTACAAAATAAGTCACCTATGAGTCTTATGTCAACACTGAATACCAAAAAGGTTAACCCAAAATATAGCCACATAACATAACCAATCTACCAAGCAAGAAACTAAGAAAATAATAAAATGGAAAAGGCCTGCTATTGGATTCTTAAATAAATATTTATGAAAAACCATTTTGGGCAAGAAGATTCCAGAGGCTGGAAAGGAATGCTATAAGGAGGCACTAACTTTAACTTCTTTTAATAAAGAACAATGGAATATGGAAAATTAAGCAGTCAACGCATCAACCCAAGGGTGCAGAAACTAGAAGTGAGAATACATATGGGAGTGTCTCATGAAGCAAAAATGCAGAATCACAAATCACAGTTTCTTTAAACTTCAAAGGGGGAACACCTTTTGTACATTCAACAGTGTTGAAAGAACTGTTGGGCATGCATCATCTTTTATGTAAGCCCTATATACAAGGATAGCAGCAGACAAAGGATTTATATATGTGTTTGCAATTATGGAAGGCTACAGATAGATTTATAAAAACCTTTAACCTAAAAAAATGCCTCTCCAATGTTTTCCGATGGACAAGATATACTACACTTACTATCAACAAACAGAAACAACCTGTACAATATCAATGATGGCCAATGATGCTTTGTTTGTTTGTATTGTGTCTTCCCTTTTCTCACCAGGGTCATTGAAAAAATGAGAGAATACAGTAAGTAAAGAAAAAATTAAAGTCATTCATGTTAACACCCAAAGATAATACTGTTAGTTAAAAACCTGTTATGTGGGCACAAACATACATATGATTTGCTCCCATTTGTATGTATGTATGTCTGTATGCATACATGCATTATCTTATTTCTTCTAAGATCATTCTAAACACATTTTTGATGACTTAAAAATGAACAGTATAACAGTCACATATTTCCATGATAATAATACCAATCAAGAGCTTTATTCTTTAATAGTAATTATAAGCAATAATGCACAAATTATTCCTTTTGTTGAACATAATCTAAGCATACGTGTGTGGAATTAGGACTGTTAGATCAAGTGGCATTTTTATGGCTTTCAGCACATTTTGACATTTTGTTTTGCTCCTTGGAAGACTTTGCCTTCCATGTTAACCCCTCACTGGAAGTGTTGGAGGATAATCTTTCCTCTGCATCTTTGTTAAGTAGTTGACAATTTTGTTAATATAATACAAGTAAAAATTTAATTTTCATTTATATTATATTTCTTATGCATTTATTGACTTTGTAGTTTCTTTTTTTGAAATATTTTTAGTGCCTTTCATTTTTTAAAATGAAACATTTATCTTTTTTTGTTGTTTTGTGAGTTTTTTCAGAGACATAGGAATGTATTGTAGAAATAAATTTTGCAAGTGATTTTTCTGGTTAATTGTTTTGATTTCCTATTATTTGTGATTTCTTCACACACAGACAACCAATATTAATTTTTATGTAGTTAGAACTATCAATATTTTTCTTAATAGTTTCCACTTATGAAGTTATTCTTAGAAAAGCTTTGAAAGACAAATATACCTGTATATATGTATATATATATAAACATATATCTTATTAAATGCTTAATTTGCTTAATCATCAAAACTCTTCTCTCCTCAATAATTTGCTTTCAAGTTCAACTAAGTTTTTACATACACAGTGTTGCCACACTTTCAATTGTTTACTTACTTCAAATATATACAATTTTGCTGGACCTTGAACATAATATTATCATAGCTCTTATTTATTGAACACTAGTTTTAAACCAGGATCAAAATTGCTAATGCTCTAAAGTCAGTTAAAACTCCCCATAAACTATGACGTATGTAATAAAATCCCATTTCACAGCTGATAAGCATTGAATCAGATTAAATAGTTTAAATAGTTGAATGATGTTTTTATCCCAAGTTCATCTAATTTTGTTTTGCTCATCACCATGAAATACTGCCTTTTAAAGTATTTTAGACATTTAAAAAATATGTAAATGCATGAATAAATAACTGAAATAATGATATGTACTATATTTTACTAGAAAAATTCATTATATTTTTATAATCTAACACTCAGATTATCCCAAACAGAAAGAATTGCCTTGAATATCATAAGCCTAAAGTTCTAGGCTAATTTTTAACATTAATCAAATACCCCTGTCAATAATAAGTTATTGAATTAGAAAGCATTTCTCCATTGCATGATAATTTATGACATGCACAGCTATCAACCAATAATTTATAAAATTTAAAGGGAAAATTTTGTATGGAGCCTATTACACAATATCACATAGAATTACTAAGCAAACAAGATTTGTTAAAACAGTAAATATAAAAATTCACTTAGAATTGAATCACTTAGAAGGCACCATTCTGGGAAAACCAAACTCAGTTTGATCCTCTACCTTCAATGTGCACAAGCATTCTAAATAGATAAGTTAAAATAACTCAGGCTTAAATACCAGGAAATCACTTATTTATTGGAGACTATTGATACAATTCCTTTCTTCTTTGTATCTGCAAGGCACCATTTCAACCCCCCCCACCCCCCTTTTAAAGTTAACATGATGTAAACTGTCCACGTGGCAGGGATGTACAATAATGTGAAGCAGATGAAACTCAGCACAATGGGAATCTGCAGGGAGCGGAAAAGTGTTTCATTATCTATTGAGGCAACTGTGCAGTATGAATGACAGAATACCTGATTTGGGCTCATAAAGGAGAAAATCTAAAACAGTTTTATCCCCTGCCTCTTTCCAGTTATGGAGTAAACTTAAAATTATTTCATAGATTTGATGCTTTATATTATATGCCTACAATTGGAAGAGGAGAAAAAGGTATATTTTTTTATTTTCATTTATTATTATTTTTTAATTGAAGCATGATTGATCATACATATTTTGGGGAGTACAACATTGACAACCATCACCTGTGTACAATATGTGTCGATCAAATCAATATTAGCATTTTCATTATAACAAATTATAATTATTCTTTATGCCCCTTACCTAATCTCTCTCCAGTCCCCTCTCCCTACCCCAACTCTAGTAAGCATAGGTTTGTTCTCTCCTTCTGAAAGATCAACATATTGTGATTCTCTCTATATTTCTTTCCTTCTTTCTAAGCACCCACTTGTGAGAAAGGACATGCAGTATTTCTCTTTCCATGTCTGGCTTGTTTCACTTAAAATCATTTTCTCCAAGCTCATCCATGTTGCTGCAAATGGCAGAATTTCATTCTTTTTTATGGATGAGTAGTATTCCATTGTGTATATACAGCACATTTCCTTATCCAGTCATCTGTCAATGGATATTTAGGTTGGTTCTATATCTTGGCTATTGTAAATAGAGCAGCAATAAACACATGAGTCCATTTTTCCCATTACCGTTTATTGAAGAGGCAGTCTTTTCCCCAATGTATATTCTTGTTGCCTTTGTTAAAGATCAGCTGGCTGTAAGTATGTGGGTTGATTACTGGGTTCTCTATTCTGTTCCACTGTTCCAAGTGTTTTTATGCCAGTACCATGTTCTTTTGATTACAATAGATTTTTTTTCTTTTTTTAAAAAATATAAATCATATATCTATTTTTAAAGTATATTTTCTAAAAAGAAATGCAGGGAGAAGAGTGGCATTATTTTACATTTTTGCAAATCTCTTTAATATCTGTTTTAATGGATGACTGCTAGATTCTTATATCTGCTTACAATATCAATGTGTTGTGATATGTTTTGTTAGTTTTGTTTTCTGGTGTGATATATTGTTTTATTTGAAGTAAAGTAGTCACTTGGTATCCATGGGGATTGACCCCAGCAAATACCAAAATCTGAGGATGCTCAAGTTCCTTATATAAAATGGGATAGTATTTGCATAAAAGCTACATGCATCCTCCCTTACACTTTAAATCATCTCCAGATTTTTTATAATGCCTAATACCATGTTAATGCCATGTAAATAATTGTTATACTGTATTTTTTATTTGTATTATTTTCATTTTTGTATTATTTATTTATTTAACACTTTTGATCTGTGGTTGAAACCAGGGATACAGAACCCATGGACATAGAGGGCAAATAAACTTGTCAGATTCTGTCACAAACAAACATCAATTTCAGGTTAATCAAGAATTTAAGTGTGAAACCAGACTTCAAAAAATGAAAAAGACAGCTGGTTAGCTCAGTTGGTTAGAGTGCCACCTTATAACACCAGGATCAAGGGTTTGGATCCCCCAAACTGGCCAGCTGCCAAAAAAAAGAAAAAAAGAAAAAAAAAAAGAAAGAAAGAAAGAAAGGAAAGCAAAAAGAAGACATACTATAGCTTCATGGTGTAATTTGAAGTTGGGTAGTGTTATGTCTCTGGCTTTATTTCTTTTGCTCAGGATTGCTTTGACTATTTGTGGTCTTTTGTTATTTCATATGAATGTTAGGATTGTTTTCTCTATTTGTGAAGATTGCTGTTGGTATTTTGATGGACATTGAATCAAATCCGTAAATTGCTTTGGGTAGTATGGACATTTTCACGATGTTAATTCTTCCAATCCAAGAGCATGGAATGCCTTTCCACCTTTCTGTGTCCTCTTTAATTTCTTTCAGTAGTGTTTTATAGTCCTCATTGTAGAGATCTTTCACGTCCTTGGTTAGATTGATTCCTAGGTACTTTATTTTATTGTTGACAATTATAAATAGGCTTATTTTCTTGATTTCTTTTTCTGCTAGATCATTATCGAAGTATAAAAATACTGTTGATTTTTGGGTGTTGATTTTGTATCCTGCAACATTACTAAAATTATTAATCAGCTCTAAGGGTTTTTTGGTAGAGTCTTTAGGCTTTTCTATATACAGGATCATGTCATCTGCAAATAGGGACAGACTGACTTCAACCTTTCAAATCTGGATGCCCTTTATTTCTTTCTCTTGACTTATTGCTCTGGCTAGTACTTCTAGTACTATGTTAAATAGGAGTGGTGAGAGTGGGCATCCTTGTCTTGTTCCTATTCAGGATGATATTAGCAGCAACTTTGTCAAATATGGCTTTTATAAATTTCTGGACACATAAAAATGATCAAGACTGAACCAAGAAGAAATAGAAAGCCTGAACAGATCAATAGCACGTAATGAAATTGAAGCAGGAATCAGCAGTCTCCCAACAAAGAAAAGCCCAGGACAGGATGCTGAATTCTATCAAACCTATAAGGAGGAATAAATACCAATTATCTTCAAACTATTCCAAAAAATTGAAAAAGGCCATTCTCCCAAATTCATTCAACGAGGCCAGCATCACCCTGATACCCAAAACAGACAAAGATACAACAAATAAATAAAACTACAGGCCAATATCCTTGATGAACATAGATGAAAAATCCTTAACAAAATATTAGCCATCAGAATAGAGCAACACATCAGAAAAATTACACACCATGATCAAGTCAGATTCATCCCAGGGATGCAAGGATGGTGCAACATATGCAAATCAAGAAATGTGATACACCACATCAACAAAATCAAGGACAAAAACCTTATAATTATCTCAATAGACACAGAAAAAGCATTTGACAAAATTTGATATCCCTTCCTGATAAAGGCCCTCATTAAAATAGACATAGAAGGAAAGTATCTCAACACAATGAGACAGTTGTTTAAAATCAATGCTATAGTGAAGGATGAGCAAAGAAAATTAATGACTTGGTTATGACCATATGAATTTCTTAAATATATATCTGAGTAAGAAAAAGCCAAGAAGAGCCTGTGAAAGGAGCCTGCATAACACAGAAAGGAACGTCAGCTTATAATCTACTTGTTTTAGACTAGTCAGTCACTGCTACTTTGCTTCTTACCTATGGAGTAAAGATATGGAGAATAAGAAGTTTAAATGTAAGAATGTTTTAAAAATATTTTTACTATTTATTGATTAACAACAGAGGCTTATATGAGGACACTTCGAAAAGTTCATGGAGAGATTCTTATTATTGCCCATTTCTATTTTTTCATGAATTTTCTGAACTATCCTTATATTACAGTCTGTGATTCTGCAATTCTAAAGGGTTGATATTGTTTTTCCTATTCTTTTACTGATGAATAAACTGAAGTTCAAAGTCAAACAGCCATTAAGTGGCAAAAGTTCAGCTCATATACATGTTTGCTTAATTAAAAAATTTTTCTTCCACTAGGCCATGAGAATATTTACAGAAGATTTCATAAAAAATAGGACTATGAATATTTGCTAGCTACATAGTGTTCATTTTAATGACATTAAATGTACATAAAAGATAGGATGTCTTAAAAATATGTTAAAATAGATATGAACAACAAATTAGATATTTAAAAAGCATCAGACATTATGGCAACTTCTAGAATTTACAGTCCATCAATCTTGCATGCAACTGTTAGTTACTACTAACTACTGAATATAGTAATATAGGTCCACCCTTCCCTAAAGCACTTTATTCTCTAGGTGCCAAAAAAACAAACAAGCAAGCCAACAAACAAAATCCCTGATCTAATCTAAAAATTAAGATAAATATAAGCAAAGCATACAAGACACAAGGAGCTAGGATTGGTCTTCATCATTTAACTTGAATTTGTAAGATTTTAAAAACAAGCATTAAAATAACAATAGGAAATGTTTAGAGTTGAAATATCAACTATTAGGTTTTAATTTTTGGCTTTATGTTATTCTAGATTATAATGTTGGATTCTTATGAGGGTCACAGTAAGGGAAAATATATTGTATATACAGGAAGTATGTACTTGTGAATAAATCTCATAGAAGCATCCATATAGGACATAAATTATAATCAAAATGTAACTTTGTTTTTATCTCCCATTTTCTCTTAATTTTTTTATTCAAAATATTTTAACATTTACTTGTACATATTTGTGGGTACAGTGTGTTGTTCCAGTACATGCATACATCACACAATGATTCACTTCGTAGCACAGTTTTGTACCCATTAGTCCACCACTTCTGTTCTGCCTCTCCAACCGCCCCATCCTCTGGTAATCACTAACATCAGCTTCTAGAAACCTCCCTCCCCAAACCCCTGGTCTCTGGTAACCATTATTGTTCTTGCTACTTGATATCACTCATATGTAGAATCTAAAAAAAAAAAAAAAAAAAAGTAGCAGTTCTCTTCAAAATTTATTCTATTGATAAATCTCTTCCTAAGCCACTGGTTGAAATTTCGGCAGACCTCATGATCTTCCTGTTCGCTTTTTGGTAGTCAAGGTTTCTATTATCACTTTTAGTGAGAACACAGAGTGTTAAATCAGAAATTTAAAATATCCAGCCCAAAATATTTTTAATACTTAATTTCTTTTACAAGGAAAGACTTTATCTCAACCTTGCCAGCAGTTGGTATTCACTGACCTTTGGAAGAAGTGCTTGACTTCTCTCTTTTCCTGTTCTGCCTACTTCCAAGTATGGGAGAAGAGGATAGAAAGAATAAGAAAGATTTTACTTGAACTGATGACTAGTTGATCCTATTATAAACTAGGACTAGTCCTGGCAAGTGTTTAAAATCATCTCTTTCCAGTGGGACACTTCAAAGGTTCTTGAGAGATTCTTCTGGGGTTCTTCTACCTTGAGGCAGATAGATGCTCCGATTCAGGTTTTACACGCTTAATTTCATTAAGTGATGTGGGATTCAATGACCCAGTTCTAGAACATGTACTTCTAAGTTCTGTATTTTGACCTGGCACTTCATGCTGGAATGCAGAACCTACTTATCCTGGTGCTAGGTGGAAATTTCATTTATATCACTGGGTAACACCAAAGGCCCAGAACCTTAAGAAAGATATGATGTCTTAATAAATGAAGAAAATACACACTCCCAAAAATAGTTTCATTTTTTTTAAACGATGAGCTTCAAGCAATTAAATACTTAGACTTTCATGATGATTTGGTTATAGATCTCTATAGAAAGGGTACATCTATAAAATCTATACATACTTTTATACAAGATATTTGTAGTGAAAATTATAATATAAAGAACCAGACTTTGTAAAACCTGCATCAGTCCAATCTAATGGAATTATTTTAGCAAGAAACAGTTTAAGAATGCAAATGGCCAAAATATTAACTTACAAGTTCTAAGCAGCTTTGAGGATGACACAGACACATATTTTCTTGAAATGCTGTCACAGGTCGTGCATGGTAGCTGGTGCAGACGGACAGGTGCAAGTTGAGAGTATTTAGGTCTGCTGGATGTAATTTTATAATAGTGAGAAGATGATGATTGTCTAAGCAGAACTGAAATACAAACCAGCACCACTCCCTTTTCAAATTTTTCATTCCCCTTAGATTTTTTTCTTTCCTTGCCTGTTTCTCTCTCTCTCTCTCTCTCTTCCTCCTTTCTCTCTCTTCACATATGAACGCAAACATCTCTTTGTGCTAACTTTAATTTGTAAATGACTTTAATAAATGTCTACAAATTACAATCCTTAGATAAATTTGTGTCTGATGTTATGTCAGTAGGCTGATTTTGAAGTTTAATGGTAAGGGGATTGGCTGGTTAGCTCAGTTAGTTAGAGTGCAGCCTTGTAACACCAAGGTCAAGGGATCAGTCAGCTGCCAAGAAAAAAAAAAAGAAGCTTGATGGCAAAAGAATGGTCAAGATAGATGACCAAGACAATGTCCAAGTGATTAATCTGAAGTGAGAAGGTGGTTACAAAGTAAACAGAGATGTGACCAGTGTTACTAGAGCTAAAGAAAATGATGCCCAGAGACCATGTAACAGCAATTGTTCTAGTCATGGCATTAGTGAACAATGAAATAGTGTGTCTTACCTATACTGGTCACTTAGTCATACAATCTAACAAGGTTTCGAGCTCTTAGTAGAAAATGTGTATTTTTTATTTTCATAGGCCCAGCACACTTGTGTTTTCATTTATCCAGCAAATATCTATCAGACACCAATTTTTGCCATTCCCTTTTCTAGGCCCTAAAGAATATCACGCTGAGCTGTCTGAGGCAGTGCCTACTGTCATAGAACTTTTATTAATTGAATAAATAAATGATAGAAATGAGAACTAATATTTATTGGAAATTTGATAAGTGCACTGTGCATTTAATATGCACCATATATGTTTGGAACATCAATTACTAAGTATGTAGTATATCAAATTATGGCTTATAAAAAGTTAAGGGCCTGAGTCTAATGCTAGTCTGCTTCTCTTAAAATCCTAGTACCTTCACTTACTCTCTGTGTGATTTAAGCAAGTTAACTTCTATGTGTTTTAGTTTTTTTATTTTTAAAATTGGAATAACCATAGTGCCAACATCACAGATTTATTATCAGGACTAAAAATGATAATACCTGTAACGAGCTTAGAACATGCCAATTAATACTAAATTCTAGCTATGAGTTATCCTTTGGAAGTTTAAGAACAATACATACTTACAATATGTATCTTGAAAGAGGAGTCTATAAAATGCTAATTAAGGAGTTCAAGACAGTTGAAGAATGTACAGCAAAAGTCTGATTGTTTTTGCATTAGTTAAATTAGTTAAATTATAAGTTAAATTATTTTGGTGGCAGTCCTTGCTATTCCCCCAATTAATGGGCATTTTTTGAGTCTATAAATATTCATTTAGATATAACTGTATGTGTAGATAGGACAGAAAGATTCATGGGTGAGATTTTCTCTTTTCTTAAGCTCTTTCCCTATCTAGAGTTTTGAAAATTATTTTCAAATGGAATATATGTAACAAATAATTTCTGAATTTTTAAATTTCCTTAAACATGTCCTTGTTTACAAAGGAAATATAACTTGCCTGGCATATAAGTCTGGGTTTGCAACAGTGTAAAGATACTATTAATTGTCCTCTAATTTTCAGGGTTTCAGATGTGAAGTCTGATGTCAGAAAAAGAGAGTAGATATGATACCAATGTTTTCGGTTTAAGCAATCACGAGACAAATAGAATTGCCTTGCTGTTTATGGAAATGAAGAAATTCAGGAGGAGCAAGTTTGAGGGAAGGACTAGAGGTTTGTTTTTGGTTTTGGATGTAGTAAGTTTGAGATATCAATCAAACATTTTCATGGAAATATAAAGTCAGCAGTTAATTATCTGAGTCCAGAATTCATGAGAAAGATTAAGAAGGAAAGACTTGAAATGTATTAGCCTGTAGATAATATTTAAAGCTATAAGACCAGATGAAATGAGCTAATGAGTGAATGAAGATAGAAAAAAGTTGAGTTTTAAGGAGGACTGAACCTTGTGACACACCAACCCTTAGAGATTGGGATGAAGGGGAGGAAAGCTGAGGTCTGGGGACAAGAGAGAAGTAGAGGGAAACCAGGTTAGTGTTGTGTATCAAAAGCTAAGTGAAGAAAGATTTTTCAAGCACATAGAAATCATTAGTTTTTTCAACAAGAATAGTTTGAATGCAGTGCTAGCAAGGTGAAAGTCTAATTAGAATAGGTATAAGAGACAATGGTAGGAAAGAGCGTAGATAATTCTTTCCATAGGTTTTGATATTAAAGGAACCAAAAAGTGAGTCCTTCAGATTCCTACTCTTTGCTTCCCGTTCTCTGCTGTCATGTTTCATCATGCCTGGAATTCACCCATTGAGGAAGTTGGTGTTATTTCTCTTGTTCTTCTATTCCTAATTTTATCACAACCAATATTCAGGCCTCACTTATACCTAGGTGTCCTGAGGTGACCCAGAAATAAACATTTTAGAAAAATTTGAAAAAAAAATTTCAAAAATTTGAATTTTGAATTATATGTAGAATTTTAGAAGTAGTATTTAGAAATCATTTGTTCTAAACCAGTGATTTTCAATATTTTTTAATTGTAATGTATACATATAAATGAAATAATTGTACATCACTTTTGAAAACACCTTTTTATCCCACTCAAAAGAACATATAGAAAATTTGCTGATTTATTTGAAAATAAAAGCAAATGATTCCCAAACATGAGTAGATTCTGATTAGTGAAAAATTACTTCCTTCCTACTTCATAGTTAATCATGACACACTATGTAACACAATTTGAGAATTGCTGGTATTAGTGACTATAGTTAGAAGTCAGAAAATACAATCTTGAAGGAAAACGCAATTCACTAAAGCCACCTCACTGTAAAATGGAATGACTTGGACTAGACCCAGTTCTTATAGAGGACAGAGATAGCAGAAGTTGCAGGTAGATAAATTCTGAAGGAAACGAGATAGCTCAGAGCCATTTCCTGCCTGGAAATTCTTTTTCTCAGAGGGAATTGGGAGCCAAATTTTACTAAGTCAAAAAAGATTTTTCTGGGACCTTTAACACTTAAAAGTAAAGTAGCTAGCAAAAATGTGCTATACATGGAGAAGGAAATCAGGCCAAAGCTGCATGCTGTAATTTTGCCAGAAGCTGAAAAAATCAGAAGCTAATATAACATCACAGAGTTTCTTAAGTCCCAAGGGAGGATTCAATATAAAATTATAATAGCTAACAGTTTAATAATAACTAACTTTCCAAGGGCTTTCATATAAGCAATCTTGTTTGATGCCTATTACAAAACTGCAAAACCGATATATTTGCTTCATTTTAATAATGAGGAAATGAGACACAGAGAATATACATTTGTCCAAGATCATAATACCAGAAAATTATAAAACCAGTATTAAACTAGTTAGAAATAATTATAAGTCTAGCACTGTTTCCACTAAATAAAGTTGTAAGTCATTACAGAGAAACAAAAAGCTGCCAAGAGATTACATAATTTAAACACCAATTGGTAAAAGCGATCTAGTACACTATTTATGTCTAAAATGTAATTTTGTTAAACTTATAGCTATTCATCTTACCAACAAACTAAAATGAAAAATTAATTAAAATTACTGTGCTTTTTCTTTCACTTTAGAGGACAGGCTATGTCTGCCTAAGTAGATAACAGGGTGCTATGGGTTTCTGGGATTAATAGCATAGACTTGAAAGATCTCTCACTACCCTATTTCACACTGTTTTACAATTTAATAGTTGCATAGCCTTGAATGCATTAACCAGCATATTTTGAAGACTCTATCCTAATTTGGTCACACAAATGGCAAATCAGTTTGGAAAACTATAAAAGGATGGTATAGAATAATAAACTTTAAATAGAGAATTTGGGAAATTAATGTAGGGAAAATCAAATTTCAAAGCAGGAAAGAAAAGACAAACCAAACAACTCTAATGTTGAAATAAGTGAGAAATATAAAATACAGGAGAATGTAAAATAGATTGAGAAATAAAAGGAAAATCATATAATACCAAATAAGTCATTACATCTTATTAATAACTTTTTCTGATACTGTACCTTCAGTCAGAATTTCCAAAAATTCAATTAGATAATAAAGATATGTAGAGAACCAGGCCTCAATTGCATGTTACTCATGATTTACACAGGTAAATCCGAGTTTCTTATCAAAACCTTGGTCATCCTGGATTCCTCTCTTTTTCCTTACAACTTCCACCTAATTATCAGCAAAGTCTGTCAGGTGTAACTTCAAAGTACATCCATAACAGTGTCATGCCCATCTCCCACGTGCACAGCGAACAACCTGGCCCAAGCCACCATCGTCTCAGCTTTCCTGTTACCTACTGAATTCTGGCTGTCCTGGCCTCATTGCCCTTCCTCAACCCCCCCAGGCTCAGAGCTTCAGGCTTTGACTTGCCTTTGCCTGATCGTAGAATGCTCTTCCCTAGATGGTTACCTGTACTTACCCTCTCATTTTTTAGATCCTTGCTTCTCTGTGAGGCTTTCCTTAGCTCCCTGTTTAAAATTGCTACACCACATTCAGCTAAAAATCTATAAACCCATCTCTGCTTTAGTTTTTCTCCAGAGCCATTTGTAACCTATTTATGTATTTATCTTCTTCCCTTGCAAAGATGTAAAATTCTGTGAGGGCAGGGATTTTTGTCTGTGTTATAACTACTGTATTCCCAGGGTGTGAAACAGCACTTGCCCCACAGTAGACGGTCAATAGATTCCAAAATGTATTTTTTGAAATAAATTACCCTTTTGACAGAATTTGAAAAAGGAGATTTATAGAATAATATAGAGTTTTACATATCTAATGATTGATTTTATTGCTGAATTTTTATATGAAACAACTGTCCTACCATTAAGTAATTTGTGGAAATAATCTTAAAAGGGAGCTCTACAGAAAAAATTTGATTTTTAAGTAATATTTGTCTCATTATAATATGTTTAAATTTTTGTCTTCTATGTGGTAGTACTAGCTTGAGATGATAGATGATATCTTTTTTATTTCTGCTTTATCTGAACTTTAGAAAAAATTTTAATCTTATCTCAACATTGCTTACTAGTCCTAAACTAATAAACACTATCTAAACTATAAAACTATTAGGTTGATGTACAAGTATCTGTGGGGACATATCAAAAATTAAATACCAGTGAATCAATGTCCCAGCCTGAGGACATAATAGTATTTCATAAAGGCTGTATAATTTTTTCATTGATGATAGATTAGACATCATACACCTTCAGATTTCAGAACTATGAGCAATGATTGGCAGAAAACATGTTCAAAATTCAAATTGGTCTTGGTTGCCTGGAAAAGGATCATAACTGAATGTAATGGAATAAGTTACAAGGTCTTCACAATACAATTTAGAAGAAAAAACCAAACAAGAGGATAGAAATGCAATTCAACAAAAGCAGAAAATTGTTTAATCTGTACTAGATGTACTATTTATGAGACTAGACACAGAATAGGATTCAAAATGAGTAAGCCATGGTACCTACACTCTATAAAAGAATTTCTTTTATATTGCAGGGAGAAGAAATAAACAAAAGCAAATGGAAAATGCAAGGTATAAATGTTCTTAAGTGCTGAAATGGAGGCATGTAAACAATTGGAACACAGTGGGGAAAATAATTATGAGTGAGACTAGTGATCTTCCTCTTGGCTCCAGCACAAACAGCCATATAGTCATTATCCTTATGCCCTTATTCCAAACTGCCAGGAGAAGCAAACAGATCATATCTATTAATCCAAAGGGTTGGATACCCTGTCCAACTCTGCTCCAATTATTAGTGGGTGGGGAAGGGAAGAATAACAAAATAGCATACTTGTAGAGGTGAGTTCCTGGAGGTGGAGGATGTGCAATTGTAAAGCTACAGGACTAATGTCCGAATCCTGCCGAGACAGCCAATTGTCAAGCTACACGACTACGCCAGCTGTCAAATAAGGCAAATCATAACTAAAGCCAAAATGTTTTGTTATTTTAGTTAAACTAAGTTTCCATTTATATTGTCAGAGCTAGGGCTCAGACCCTCCAAACCCATTGTACAGACTGGGTTACCAGACCCCTCACACGCAGGTACATGCTAGGTAATTGGGAAAGATCCCACGAGCTGTCGGCAGACTACACGAGCTCAGTCCTCAGCAAGGGCAGCAGCAGCTTACAGGTCTAGCAGCTCACAGGTCTGCTGGTGGCAGCAGCCTCATGGAGGGTCCTGGGGGGCACTGGCAGCAACAGCTGGCAGCAACAGCCTCCAGCAGCAGTAGCGGCCTCCCCCCCAGGGGGCATCCCAGGGATAGGGGATACCTGGATCAGAGCCACTCATCCTTTATACTTAAGTCCCATAACCCAAGACACCTGGGTGCACATATGCAATTACATTAGACAATAACCAAGGAACACCTGGGTGCACGTACATATTTACAAGTGCTCGGCAAGATTCTGAACATCTGAGGGGCCCTGATCATTTTCTCTATTTTTGCAACAGCAATGATCCCTGAGAGGGGTTTGAGCCAAGCAGACCCCCAAGAACACTGAAGCTGGAAAAAGTGCTTCTATACATTATCTATAATGCTGAAAAAAAGGGACGAAGCCAGCGAAAGAACTCAAGCCACTTGCTTTTTCTCCCCTAATAGACACTTTAAAAATTTGTATTCATTACTTATTTAATCAGTACCCAACTTCAATTCTGCTACCCACCTGCACAATCAGCAGACTCCTGAGGATATTCTCAGACCTTGAGAATGGAAAGAAAGTGGTGTGCTTGAACCACGGAGAGTGTTGAAGGAGAAAACAAATTACAAACTTCAAGAGATTTTCTTGAAACTTGAGAATGACTTTAGTTCTGTTATTGGGCTAATTACTCAGTAAGAGAAGCTCAATGGTGAGGATTCCTGGTTTTGATGGGAACCTGTTATCTATGTAAGTAGATTTTACCTGAAATAAAGAGATATTTGTCCTATAAGATCAAACAAAATTCAAGTGACAGTCATAAAATCTAGTAGAACTAACAGAAAATGGAGCAAGTGGAAAATATTAGACCAGTATCTCTGACAAAAGGATCTGGGGTTAGTGGTTGTTGAGTATTCATAAAACAGGGATCAGGTAGAAGGAGGACCAGGCTCTAGCACTTATTTCAAATTCCCCTGTTAGCTTCAAGCAAGTGACTTGGAAAGCACAGCTGAGATGGTTTGTCATTCTGCTCCATCAGGAGGAAATGACTAGGATAATACCACAATGTCCCTACCAGAACTGTTGTTTCTGTGAAGAAAAATTAAATGTGTCAAATCAGTCCTTAGAGTAACAACTTATTCTTTATCATTGTTTTAGTTTTTGACTTTAAAATAGGAAGGTTCCCTTTATGCTTCCAAAAAAATTCTTACAAAGTCTATTTTCCATAAGCCGTTTGAAGACATTTATGGTCGGACAGTTAACAAGTCACTAGGGAGTTTGTGGGGAAGAAAAAGCACAACCCTAACAGTAAGCCCATGTTTTTATAAAGAACGCCTGCTGCCTGAAGGTCACAGGCTGTGAAGCTGTGGTTAGCAAAAGAAATTAGTCATGAAAACCCAGCATAGCCCAGCAGGGATTTATTATGCATGAACCACTTCCATTTTTTGTTTATTTGAAATAAGCTAGATTGTGAAAGTGTTGAAAGTTCCTCGTGGCACATAACTTTAGGGGAGTGCCCTCCTCTCCTCCTCAGCACATTGTGTTGATCAAGATGATTGGGAAGATATGATCACTGTCCAAAACTGAAAGTAAAGCAAGGATTTCAACACATGGGAAATTCTAAAAGTGTAAACAGGAAAGTCACCACACCCATTACTGAATATTCACTTTGCTTTTCTAAAGATCGTCCTACATGTATGTCCAAGTTTTAAGATAAAAGTGCATATGGCTCCCCAAATATAAATGAAAAATGCTGAATTTGGTAGAAATTGATTTACTCAGAATTACAAATCCTAAATAAGAGAACTTAGAAAACATGTTCAGTATTCTTCAGAGGAACAATTTTGAAGTCCCTGTAATTCCTTTAACATAATAATAAGGTTTGGAAAAATTTGACAAAGGGCTTAAAGTTTTTAGAACAAGTTTCAAATAACTCTCTTAAACTTGTAGTTCATTTGTTTTTCTCCTTCAACACACTCCGTGGTTTAAGCACAGCATCTCATTTCCAAGAGTACATGTGTACATCTCTGCTTTTTTATGTCAACATCATCTCAATAGTATACTGAAGGAATGAGCACCTGATTTTAGAGTGTTTTACTAAGGACTTGATATCACATTATCATCTCAAATTACAGTTCCATTTGGCATTCTGTAAAAAATTATATCTCAACTGTGACTAATGTGTGATAAGAATTTTGAAAGTCTACACAGCCAACTGATCTTTGACAAAGGCAACAAGAATGTGCAATGGGGAAAATACTGCCTCTTCAAGAAATGGGGCTAGGAAAACTGGATATCCATGTGCAGAAAATGAAACTAGACCTTCACCTCTTGCCATATACGGAAATCAACTCAAAATGGATTAAAGACTTAAGAATAAGACTTGAAACTATAAAACTGTTAACGGAAAACATATGGGAAACACTTCAGGAAGCAGGACTGGGCAAAGACCTTATAAGTAAGAGCCCCAAAGCACAAGCAACTAAAGAAAAAATAAATAAATGGGGTTATATCAAACTAAAAAGCTTCTGCACAGCAAAGGAAACAATAAACAGACTGAAACGACAACTTATAGAATGAGAGAAAATATTTGCGAACTATGTATCTGACAAGGGATTAACATCCAGAACATATGAAGAACTCAAACAACTATACAGTAAAAAACCAAATAACCCAATTAAAAAATGGGCAAAGGCACTGAATAGACATTTTTCGAAGGAAGATATACAAATGGCCAACAGGTACTTAAAAAAAATGTTCTACATCACTAATCATCAGGGAAATGCAAATTAAAACCACACTGAGATATCATCTCACTCCAGTTAGACTGGCCATAATCAAATAGACTGAGAATAAAAAATGCTCGGAAGGATGTGGAAAGAGGGGAACTCTTCTATACTTTTGGTGGGACTGTAAATTAGTATAGCCACTATGGAAAACAGTATGGAAGTTTCTCAAACAACTACAGATAGATCTACTATACCATCCATCAATCCCACTTCTAGGAATGGAAGTCATCATATCGAAAGTATACATGCACTCCCATGTTCATCACAGCTCTGTTTACAATAGCTAGGGTACGGAACCAATCTAAACATCCATTGATGGATGGCTGGGTAAGGAAAATGTGGTATATATGCACAATGAAATACCACTCAGCCATAAAAAAGAATGAAATTCTGCCATTCACAGCAATATGGATGAGCTTGGAGAAAATTATGTTGAGTGAAACAAGCCAGCCACAGAGAGAAAAATACCACATCTTCACTCATAAGTGGGAGCTAAGAGAGAAAGAAAGAAGTAAAGAAAGAACACAGTGGTGTATTGGACTTGCAGAGGGAGAGAGCATATCTAGGGTTGCTGGGAGTGAAGGGGGGAATGGGAAGGGAGGTCGGGGAGAGGTTGAGTGGAGGGCGTGGGGAATACTCACAATTTGTGGTCATGGGCATGTTGATAGTATTGATCTGACCATCACGTCTTGGGCACAGGTGGTGATGGTCAGCTTTGTACCCCATGAATATACATAATCAATTAAAAAATTTATAAATAAAATAAAATAAAAAGCATGTCTGATATTTTGAAACACTAACAGAGGTGAAGATAAAAGATTATTTAAACATTTGTTTGGGTACAAATTTTATGGATTATACTGCAAAGAATTATCTTTATTATAAATTGAACGATTATTTCATATTGTTTACTCTCTTTTTGATATAAAATTGCAATTCTTTTTTTATTAGAAAGGGAGTTTAATTATAGACTTAATGGACATATTTTTTCAATAAAAAATTAAAGAGCAAACCAACAAAGAAAACAAACATAAAAGAATTTAAAAAGTCTAACCTACCTTTACTTTAGATGTAGTGAGTGTGTTATGTTCCATGTGTTTTATCAGATAGCACCCCTACCCCACCACCAAATTCCTCTGTAACCTAAGAGGTGTCTTCTGTTAAAATACAGAGATTATTCTAACAATTCCTTTTTCATTTTAGAGAGTTCAAATTCTATAAATGTGATAACGTTATATCAAGAACATCAGTGGGAATAAGTTTATATGAATCTTTCCTTATGAGTCAAGGGTAGGATATCATAAGGATAGGAAAGAACTGGAAGGGAAAGAGGATTGAAGAGGGGAAAATGTTTAGCAAGGGAAATTGATATATAAAAGCTTATAATACAAGATGACTCATTGTAACATTTATCCTTTAATCGAGAAACAGTAGAATACATCAATAAATCATGATAATACAGTAATTACGGCAATGGAAAAGAATAAGTTGATGATATATATGCAATGTATATGAATCTCAAGGACAAAATGTTGACTAAAAGAAACTAGAAACAAAACAGTACTTACTCTGTGATTTCACTCTTATGAAACCAAAAAGAGATGAAAGTCATCTGTAGAGACAGAATTCAGAAATTTATGATTAACTCTGGGAATGAAAATAATGACTGGAAAGGAGCAGTGCTAGTAACATTCTATCTATCTATCTATCCATCCAACTAATTTTTCTTAAACTCTATGACAGCCAAGTGTGGCAAGACAATTTTAAGATGGCTTCCTTTGGTCCACATCTCCTGCTATTTATGTCCTTGTGTAATTTCCTCCTCAAGTGCAGGCTGAACCTAGTGACATTTTTTAATGAATAGAATACAGCAAATCAGTTTCATGATTAGGTACATAAGATTGTGACTTCTGTCTTACTAGCAGAATCACTCTCTTGCTGACTTTGATAAAGCAAATTGTGGTGGTGAGAAGGCCCATTTGACAGGGAATTGAGGACAACTTTCAACCACTTGCAATGATGGAACTGAGGCTTTCAGTCCAGCAGCCTTAAGTCATGCCCAAATTCCTGAATCTTAGAAACTGTGAGATAATAAATATGTGTTGTTTTGAGATGGTAAGTGTTGGGGCAATTTGAAATGTAGCAATAGATAGTATACCAAGCAAAACATGTCTGTAGGCCAAATTAGTCTATGAGCTGCCAGTTCTGTATAAGTAAATAACATTTAATAATATGAAACGGGTTATTTGAAGTCAAAATTTCAATAATGCAATAATGTTCTGGCTATTAGAGGTAGGTTTGCTGATAATCATATGTGGGGTGTGCCTTTGATTAAGGCAATTTCCAGGATGTGACACTTTCAATTTCAAATCCAGGACAGTCTTGGGCAAACTGGAAGAGTGAGTCACTTTACATATGGACTATTAAATCATTTTCACTGTGCATTTTGTTCAGTGTAATATTCATTATATGAAAGACTATTCAAAATAAATATTTCAAAAATAAGTACTAAATACTTCTGATATAAATTTGAGATTCAAGAAAAGGAAGCTATAAAGATTCGTTTCTCTTTTCTCTCTTTTTTTTCTTCTCTCTCTTTCTCTCTCTCTCTGCATGAAATCGATATGTGAGAGATCAGTTATATTTCAATAAAATAAAGGTTTGGGACCCTATTTTAGATGAGCTGTCTGAATACGTTGCTGCTAATGACAACAGAGACTTGCTGAGATGTCATGAATTGAGTGAGTAAAGGTCAGTTTTCAGTCTTACCACAAAATCTCCATGAAAATGACACTTAAAGGAGGAAGAAAGAAAAAAAAATTAGATCTCAGAACAACTGGCCTTATACAGGAAATGGCATCTTCTACTGTAAAACTTGTAGACAGAAGACTAAGTCATTTCTTTAGGATCGCCCTACTTTAACACACAATTCCTCTCCTTTCCCCCACTCCCCCTCTCTCTTTCTTCCTCTCTCTCTCTCCCTCTCTCTCTCCCTCACACACACACACACACACACACACACACACACACACACACACACACACACACACACACACACACACACAAAGCTTATTTTGAACTTCCCATACCTCTTTATTACACTTACAAATATTGTACATGTACTCCTGAAAAAGGTAGAAAGCAAAAGTTAATCATTCAATGATTGTTTCATATGCTTATTTAAGTTTAAAGAAAATACAAGGTAAATTACAAATTAATGACTAAATTTATTTCAATCTTTCATATATATATGGTTTCATCTATTTGTTAAAATGGTTGTGTTTATTATCACCTATGTCGAAGCTGATGAACATGTAGGAGAGGTACTAACTGACCTGATGATGACCATAAATGTGAAGTTGAAATCTCTATGCTTGAGGTGATTTGGATAGTACTCAGTCTAATTTTCTGAAGTTATTTATCCCATTAAATTGAAGACGTCTGTAATTACTACTGTTTTTATTACAATACCCTGGGTCATGGCATTAGAAACCCTAGAAAATTAGAAATTCCTGTTAAGATGTATTTAGATCACTTGGAAGAGAACACATATTTAGCCATTAGTATTTATTCACTCACTAGTATGAATAAATTAACCATACATTTTCTATTTATAGCATAGAAGAAAAAAAAGCTGGAAAATATCAGTGCATTTTGCTCAGGAGAAGAAAAATTTAAAGGATACATGGCTTCTTTGCCATAGGATTAGATGAGAAACACCAGGAATAGCCTAGGAACTGTTATGATGGCAGCTCCCAAGAGAAGGATAGTATTGAATACCCAAAATATTCTGTATTCATTGTATTATACCTGAATTTTAAGTTTTGTTAATAACTTTCTTCAGATTAGTTCTTCTGTGATATTTATGCACAAGTGAGAAAGAAGAAACATAGTCTTGAATGCTTATATAGAAGAGTTCACATGTTGAAGATGAGCTCTCCTCAAATATAGTTTAGTATTTCAACACATTTTCATAACACCTTGTAAATATGCATACAACCTGTGCTTTTCTTCAACAACCAGCAGATTCTCCTGTCTTTACGGCAATCTGGTGACAGAAAATCATTTCTCTGTCTGTACTAAATTTTTAGAACCCTGAAATGCTCAGAGTTAACATTTTACCTACATGTTTATATTCCTTGGATCTGAAGAAATTAAAAAGAACAGTTACATTCCAGTAGGAGCATATCTAAGATAACTCACAGTAAAGCTTTTGAGCAACTTCCTTGACAGATTGGGGTGCTTAGCTGTACCTAGTGTACAGACATCTATGTCGTTCACATCTGTCCTGCTTTATGGAAAGCAAATGATCACCCTCATCATTAAAGAAGCAGTAGAGGGCAATTTTTAATTGTGCAGCTTCTGGAGTCACTACCCAGGTTCAATGTCAGATCTGTCACTTAATAGCTTCGCGATCTTGGGCAAATTACTTAACCTCTTCATTTCCTTGGCCGTCAAAAGAACCACATTCATGGTTAAAACTCTCAATCAGTTAAGGTGGCATCTAGTAGGAGCTTTCAATTGGACAAAATGGTTGGGGGTGGTGGCTTGTGGAAACTAAAATAGCCTAATAGACAAAGAGAGACAAAAAAATATATAGCAGATTAGAGAATTATATTATGAAAAGAATAATGGGTATTCTTATAGCACATGGAACAGAGAAGAATTAAATAGATAAATCTATTAAATTTTCTAGAGAGCTGTACTACCATTGGAGTCACCAGTTGAGACTGTAAGAAACTGCAAATTAAAATATTTAAGATTTAAGATAACCATTGGGCCACCAACCCTCTGAGTACAGGAAGCAGGCTGAGAAAGCTGGTCAGTATCCTAAGAGCACATGTTACTGCATAGTCACTTCACACATGCCTAAAAATTACAATGGAAAAGAAAGAATCACCAAAACAGAATGATGAACAAAGCTACTTCCAGGTAGCAGAATCAGAAGCTTAACAAGAGGCATTCCTCATTCCCAGGATGGCAAACTATTAAAATACCTGTCCAACAAGATTTCAGCATATTGAAGGACCAGCGTCTGCTGTGTTTCTCTGATTCTTCCCCATTCCTAGTGAGAGTATTTGTTGCATTTCCCTGTCCCTGTTCCACCATTATATGTCAGGTGTGCTGGGGACAGCACAACTTGTCTTTTTAGCCCATATTCTGTGGCTTAGGAAGAGCTGTATCTTGGCATAACTTTCTGACTACTGAGCATTACCCCCTCAGGCAGGGGTAATGCTGTAAATTACCCAAGTACTGTAAATTACCCAGGGATCCTGGACTTCAATCTTGATACTGTGACTAAATGAGGCTATTGTCTTTTCTTTTTTTTTTTTTTTGTAGATTTATTTTTAATTGACAAATAAAAATTATATACACTTACAATGTTCGACGTGTCATTGCGAAATATGTATATGTTGTTGAATGGCTAAATTGAATTAATTAACACATGCATTATTTGAGGAGGCAGCAGTGTATCTGGCACAAAAGAAGGAAAAATTAATGCATTGATCAGCCAGAAAATATTGGTTCAGTGAGTTATACAGATCTTCCCATGATGACACATTTTCTCACACAACTTCACAAAATCACATTCTTTAATATCTCCACCAATCTCATCAGAAGTCTGTAAGTATTGAGAAGTTGTCAATCTCTCAGAGGCAGAACAAGTATCTCAAAATTTTAATTTTTGCTTAGAAGCTCAAATTTTATCATTGGCAATAATCACGGACAGTTGCTTCCCTTGAAATGACAGACTCATTCATTTTTAAGAAAATATCTGCCAAATAGTGAAGTCTAAATAACCATAGCTCTTTCTTTCAGGAAAAAAGTGATGTTTCATAAAAAGTGTCTACTTGAGCTCACAACTCAATCATACAAATGCATTTCCTCAAGACAGCATTTGAGATTTAATATGCAGAAGTAATTTCTGCATGTGGTTTTGAATTTCATCACACAGAAAACTAAAAAGATAGTATCAAAGGTCAAGATTTAATGATATTTTAAAATTTTGATGCTTTATCAAGGACTTTCTAAACTGAAATTGGCTTATTTGTTATCCTGCTCAATCCATTGTCTATACTTAATTATTTAGTATGAACTGGGAAACCTAAAATTCAGCCAGACAAGCTGTTAAAGCCAGGCATTAACTTTCCTCCCTCCAGAAAATTTGGCAATTTTCACATTAGGGATGGCCATAAAGACCATAAAAGAGCACAAGTCTTTACAGCAATACCATCCATTGATCTGTAACCCTTAGATAACTGAAGCTACCCTTGCTTACAAGGGGGAGCTTGCAGACAGGATAGCTGACTTGTTACTATTCCATATACTGCGGATAGCTATCCCTATTATGAGCATCCTCTAATTAGAATATGTGGTATAACATTTGTCCCTGAGTTTAGCTAATGTGATCAGTGATATCATCTACAATGTGGAAGACATTCAGGTCAGTCTCAACTCACTGGACAGGGTTGTTTTTGATTATAGAATTGGCCTAGACTTCTTTCTGGGCCAAGATAGTACTTGTGTAATCATTAACACAACATGTGGTACCTGGATTAAAGCCTTTGGCCAAGTGAAAAGTTCAATACAGGAAATTAAGCAAAAGCCATCTGGCTTTCTGAGGTAGACTGAGTGTTTGTGGCATTTGTTCAGCTCACTGAGTAAATGTTCCTGGGGGACATGATTGAAGTCAGCACTGCAGGTTCATCTCATCTTGGTTCTTGGAGTTATGTTGGGGGAAGCTTTAGTTAAATGCTGTATCCAACAGATTAAACAGATTTTGTCCTACCTCTTTGTTAATCAGATTAACTATTATGGCCAACAGAATAGCAGACTCATGGGGAAATCTACCAGAAGGCACAGAGGAAATAGGGTATAAAATCAAGGGGGCAATTGTTGGGAGCCATTATCCATGGGTCTCTCACTTTTCTTAACATTTTGAGTGTGAGACATTAGTGTCCCTTTGTTCCAAATTATTTTTTCAGGTATTTTTTTTTATAGTAAAAGGCCTCAGAAGACAGAGACAGTGACTCCCTTTGGACATAAAAGAACTGGGTTTCCTAAACTCTGGATTCCTCTCCTGTAACGTAAACCATGTGTGCGCAGGTGTCAACTGGCCTTCATTGCATTGCCTTGCAAGAACTGGGACAGGAGGAACCAGTCCAAGTAAATGCTAATACTATACTTACTGCTATTGCTGTGAGTATTAAACTGTACTTTGTTTCTGACCCATAAGTCTTGTGTCTTCTACTAAAAACTGTGGCTGACTAACATGTTAACTTTCAAGTAGGGTGAAAATCTCGGGCTTGATATAGATTATGACTGTTATTTGGTAGGGCAAAATTGTTGTTAACTGGTAGGGAAAAGCATAATCATCTCATAGTAAGTTATGTAACATGAAATTATGTTTGCTGATTTTTATCACACTGTTTATCACATATGAACAAATTCATACAGATTTGCATTGAAACAAAAGGGTCTACACTGCATATATATGTCAGTTCAAACTTCATCAGCTGTTTTAATCTTCTATATCTTTACTGATTTTAAAAATCACTCATCTGTTAATTATTAGAGAATTATGTTAAAATCTACCACTAAGGTAATGTATTTGCATAAAACTCTATGGTTCTGACTTCTTTTTTTTTTTTTTTTTTTTTGTTGCTTTATTTATGTTGAACCTGGTTTAATAGAGATATAATTCTCAGAACAAGAAAAAAATTATTCCAAGAAAAAACTAAAAACTAAGAAGGATTGTCACTAACAGACCCTGAATAATAGAAATACTAAAAGCTATAATTCAGGGGAGGAAAAAAATAAATAAAAAAAGAGCAATGTTGAGCAAACAATGAGCATGGAAATTGGTAAACACAGAGGCATATACAAATAAATATTTTCTGTATAAAATGGTTTGAAAATTCTATAAAATTCAGGAAATAACTAAAAAATGGGATGTGATTTGAGATAAAATGAACATAGCTTAAAATGTTCTAATATTCTCAAAGTGATATTATTAAGGGTAAAATTATTGTTTACTTTCAAATATTGATGAGTGAAGTATGAGTGTTAAATTTTTTAGGATAACCAAGAAAAGAATATAAATAGAATGTGTAAACTAGAAAAGGGAAAAAATGAAAGAAGAAAGAAATATTTAATCCATCACAAAGTAAGAAATAATTTTTAAAAAGAAATGGAAAAAGAGGTGTAATTAAAAAAAGCACACAAGAAGATTTTGAAAATTCAGATAAATGTGCTTATTTTTCTTCCAGTGCCTGGGGAAATTATCCGAATGAGAGTGATTTAAATAATTATTGGCTTAAAGAGTTTGAGGCCACTGAGGTGCTATCAACTGGGACTGAAATCCTGGGTGAAGATTGGCTTATGGTTACGAATTCTCAGGAAATTCTATTGCTTCTTGAGAAATACAAATATTTGAAAAACACAGTTTCTCACTATCTTTAGTACTATCCTGATGATGGGACAGGAAACAGAGTGAGGAAGATATAGTCCTAGTTTATCCTTACGAAGAGGATACAGCCTTTTAGCCTCCAAGTTTTATGGAAGAATGTCTATTTTATTCCTCACCTAGGATTTTTCCTGTCTGCCATGTTCTAACTTGGTAGTTTATGAAAACACAAGCTTAGTGTAAACAAATATGGGAGGGTGACAAAAGCCAAAATCTGAAACAGGCAATCACCCCAGGTGAATCCAGATGCACTGCTTTGTTTATTACTATAGATTCTCTTTCTGCATAGTTGCAAGCCTTTGAGGATTTCTCACTTTTCCTACTGCTTATATTCTTTAAAAGTATTTTGGATAGTGTTTTACTTCTTCTCAGAGACAGTTGGTTACTGTGTTTAATTCATCAAACTAACAGAAATGAAAGTCTCTGTTCTCTGTCTTACTTTTTAAAAAAATTTCTGTTCTCTGATACACTTTTTTTTCATAAATGAAACTAGATTTCTTTGAATATGTCACTATATTTCCAGATTTAAGCAAATCCAAAAGAAAACCATTTGTAAGATTTTTACTATAGAAATTGATTTAACATGCACACAAATCTTAACTGTGTATATATATGTATACTCATACATATATACAGCAATGCCTTGTAAAATTATATTGCTTCTCTAAAGCAATATATTTTAGACACTACTTGAAAGTAATAAGTATATCAAATATGTAATTAAAAACTGCAACCCAAAATTATTACCCAAACCAGTAATTGGCTAAAGATAGTCTTCTATCTAAAGATGGTAGGATATTGCATGTCAAATTGGTATTCCTGTATTTTAAAGGTGAAAATATAAAATAATTTTAATAAGAATAAAATTAAATTTAAATATGATCTTTATAAGCAAAATGAAATTGTGATTATCTTTAATTTTGAGGTCCTTCAGAAATATTTGTTCAATCACACTGTAATCACATATTTGAAAGCTGGAATGTGAAAGAAATGTCACCTGGAAGGTGGAAGAAATAAAGGCAAAATGTTAATACATGATTTTAAGGCATTCGTTTAGTTAAGCATAACTTAGTATTTATTACTTATTGTAGAATATTGCTAATGTAATTAAGTTATTACCTGTGAGATGGCTTTATTTTTCTTTTTTAGGGGAGTGGTCTCCAATTTGTTTACAATTAAAAGAATTAGACAATTAATATTTTGAACCATTAGTAACTATAGTCAAAATATGATGGGCCCTATTCTTACATAACTTTTGGGAAAGTACTATTTGACAATAGTAAGTTAATGATTTTGTTACTTCTAGATGATGATTTTATTGATAGAGTGTTGTACAATGCAGAAAAATTAGAAGAAACAAATAATTAACACCTGTAATAAGAAGTAATTAAAATATGAAACTATAGTTAAAATACAAGAGCCCTACTCCTACCTGTTTTTATAAAAATTATTTTTTGTATTTTCTCTACCTGGATGTTGTCTATGGCATTTGAGTGACAACACTTTTTTAACTAATGAACATCACCAAGCCGATTTTTATTACCCTAGTGATGAAAAAAGAGAAAAATTATTGGAAGGCACATCAAAACACTGGAAAAAAAAAAAAAAAAAAGAATAAATTTGCTTCATCCTTGACCAGAGGAGTCAAAACATCAGTCTCTAAATTTGCAAGGACATGGCAGTTAAGTGAGAGAAATTCTACCACAAGAATATACTTCTGGTCTTTAAATATCACCTTTGCTGATCAATGAGATATGAGAACCAGAGATCAGATAACAGTCTATGAACTAAGAATTCAGTTATAGGCTGGATGTGCTACAGACTGCTCCAAAGAGAAGAGCTATAAGTTAAGAGCATTGTTCAGAATTTTAGAAATGAATAATGTTGGGTAAAGAGGGAATCTAGCTGCTCTTGGCCTTTGTGATATCCTTAAGATGGGGACTTGTCGGGCCTTAAAAACTAATGCCACCTTAAGTGACATTACAAGCGGCGCCATTATGGGCCCAGAAGGGCATATTAACGTGGCAGCCTAAGGCGGGGCCAGGAGGAAGTAGGGTGGGAGTGTCTGGGGAACCTTGCCTTAGCCCTTATTGGCCAAATACATGCTTCTGCGCTTGTGAACACTGTGTGGTTGCAATAGCTAGGCATTGAGACAGGATGCATGCCCTTGACCTTTAAGCTGATAAGATTATGTAAAAAACCTCCCTTCCCCATTTGCCTTTAAAAGCAAGTGCTTGTGTGATAATAAGCAGAACTGCTCAACAGAACCCCTGCCGCGCGTCTGAGTGTCCTTTAAACTGGGCTGGTTGGGGCCGGTGGTGTGTTCACCTCTCTTCACGGTTCTCTTCCTCCGTCTCCTTCCAAAGGGGAAAGGAGGGAAAGAGTAATCCAGGCCATTTGCTTGCCCACCAAAGAACGAGGCTAGGGCTGTTCGGGTCGGCCAGCGGCGGACCCGACAGGGACTGTTTAGAAGGTCCTTTCTGGAATAGCTCAGACTCTGTTGATAGAACATAAAGACAGACAGAATGAAGAATTCTACAATTGCCATCACTAATCTGCTCAGGTGAAAGCAGTGAAATGGAAAAGATGAAAGAGAAGAGAAAGATCCTTCTTAAGATAGAAAGAGTTAAATGAAGAATTAATCAATTTTAGATTGTTTTAAGTTAGGAGGCCACAGTTAAAAATGAGGATTTTATTTTTTTCTCAGAACTCTAGAACTACTCTTGTAATTATCTAGATTTGTGTAATTTCTGTATTCCACTTCAATTTCTTTTGTGTGCATAGTCTAGGTAGGTGATAGATGGATAAAATAACAGATGGTAGAGAGAAAGAGACAGGAGATACGTAGATATAGACATAGATAAATTATACACATGAGGGTACTTCCAAAACTTCATAGAATGATTTGCATTATCTTTTAATTATATTTTTCCATGAACTTTTTGAAGTATCACCATCGGCACATACATTTATACAAAGGGAAAGAGTAGAAAAATTGAAAGTTTAAAAAGAGATATGAGAACTCTATAATTGTTTAAAATCTCAAAAGGAAATGAAATAAAAGACCAAGGACTTAGGCTTTCAAAGTTATAGAACAAATATCATTCTTAATATTAAAGGCCATCTGTCTCTTCCTTCCTACTCCCTCTCTGGGGGAAGTTTCAGAATCTTTAACATATTAAAAAGGCAGACTCAGACAGCATATCTGAATTTTATTTCCTCATGGTCTAGTGTTTTAAATTTAGTCTGATATCCTGCACTTGACTTTCATAACATAGAATATATCTATTTCCTGAATTATTTTTCCACAATTCTTTAACTAATACCATATAATTTGTGGATATTCAAGAAGTTTAATTCACAAATACAACAAAATTTAAACTAAATGAAAGAACTACTATCATTCCATATAATATCATCTAATTGAAGTGTCGGAAAGTAACAACATCTGATGATGGCTTTTAGAATAGTAATCTTTTGGAAATATCAGTGCACTATTAGCATTAGCATTCTAATGTTGCATATCAAAAGACAGACATCAACTGCCAAAGGGCATTTAAATACCTAACCACATAGCTAAAGTTATAATATTTTATCCACATGCTGCATTCCATCTACTTTTGGCTTTGTCTGTTGATAAAAATGTCTTCCAGATGCCATCATTATTGTTATAGATTCATTTCATGTTTTAGACTACCTAAATTGAGAACAAAAATGTTTTAAAAGCAAAAGTTAAAGGTATGAGTTAAAAGTTAAAGTTAAGAGAATGTTGTTCATTTATTCCCAATTTTATATTGACATATAAAATACAAATACATTCATTGCTTTATTGAATTTTTATGAGGCTGTGATGTATGTTTTCACTTTTTCTACCATTAAAAATAATTTTACAGGGTAAAAACAAAAATTCTTTTGATTTATATTTAAATCATCTAGGTGAAAAATAATAAAAAGTCCTGTCCATATAAAATTGAAAATAAAGTAAAGGGAACATTATATTGGTATTTTATGAAATAGAATGTCAAAGATTTGCTATTACGATATTCACTACAAACCACAGTTCAATTTATTAGCATTTACTCATAACAAAGTATATTTCAATCTAAAGAAAACACTAGACATTACAGTTATAATAAATATGTTAATACTTGTTTTTATTTAAATGTTACAACTTGAATTATTTCTCTTGTATCTTTTGGCAGATATACAATTCTTATAAAAAATAAAATGAGTCAGAATTACTTTTTATTGATTAGGACATATTCTTTTTAACATGATTTTTAATATTTAATAAAAATCAGAAACTAAAGTTAATTTTACTTTTAAAATAGTTAACTGAAATAAGTTCTTATTATGTACACATGAAGTGCCCAGTACTGTGCAAGTCTAGTACCACATTTAAATAATAATAAACTAGTTCACGTTTATTGAATATGTAATATTTTCCAGGTGCTGTTCTAAACCCTTTACATATACTAACTCATTTAATTGCCATAATAACCTTTCAAAGTAGAAACTATTATTTCTCTCATTTTACAGATGAAAAATTAATATTTAACTTTTTGTAATTGTTTATTAAGTAAAGAAAGTGAATTTACTCTTACATATTACATTTTTTTTTTTTTTTTTGCTTTGCTGTCTGAATGGTATTCCAGACCTACATTCGGTAGAAGAGATTAAGCTTGATGTACTGAGGATTTCAGTGAGAGATCAAGATTGTAACCATCATTTTTCTACAATCAGGCAAAATTATGCAAATCAAGTAGCAAATATTTTTTTACAAAATATATGCTTACTATTGTATATGGCAGTGTGGAAAACTGAGGAAACATAGACAATGTATATCCTTTGCCCTAGATGATGGTGGAGGGCAATTCAAAGCAAACAAATGGAGCAGAGAAGCTGGGATATGCGGTGGTCTGGTCAGGCAGCAGACTTGTTCAGAACACGGTAAAATCTGGGTATCTTTGCAAGTGAACTGTGACTGTAATAGAAAGTTCAGGACTAGATCATATATGGTGACACAGAAAAATAGTCAGTCTGTATTACGAAGAACAGGTATGATTTCAGTCCCTTAGAGCTCTGGGAAGAGTAAGACAAGGCCCCAATTTTGAAGGTAACTGAGTAAAGAGTCGTATAGTAAGGTAGGAACTAAAGCACTAGCATATGGGGAGAGAGGACTAAGACCCAGATACTATAGGAAGAGACTGTATCACCAGAAAAACAATTCCAAAACTAGTAATTAGACATAAGGTCTAAACTCATAGTTGGACACTGCATGGTGGATTTCCTTCTAGGTCCCCTAGGTACTGAATTAGAACCCCTTCATTACCCAGAAACTAAGAAAAATGATGGTGCTGAACCCTGTCTGGGTTTTCAGGTAATCCCAGATGTAGGTACCAGAGGGAGTCAAATTTATATTTATTTGGGTATATAGCAACTACAAAATTTAAACTAACAGAGAAATAATGATTTTCAATGAGAGTTTTTCTCATAATTTGACGTAAAACAAAATAATGTTTTATATAACCAACAGCTCTCTTGCATAGAAATTAAAAAGAACAGAGTTTTAGTAGAAGATAGGGTTCACATACATGAGATTACCCTTCTAACTTTTCCCATGGTCTTCCCACAGATGTGCAGTCTTAACTAGAGGGAATGATATGGGTGGATTATTGTGATTATTCAAGCTACCATTCATTTCTTCCACTTTCATTCACATATCGAACTGTCAGTTCAACTGAGCATTCATTTAGCAATAGCCGAATGTACTTTCAGAATATGAAGTGAATATCAGTATAAAAACCATGGGATATGAAGTCAGAGAGAAATGGGATTGAATCCTGATTCTGCCACTAACTAGGAAACTTTGGACAAGTTACATAATCTCTATAACACCCAACATTCTTATCTGTTTAATGTTAATACTAATATCTCTTTCACAGGGTTATTTTGAGAAGACTGAATGACATGATTTCCCCAAGCAAAAAGCATGCTTTTTAGTTATTAATACAGAGAGTGCTGACCTTGAGTTTCTAATTACACCTTGCCTTGTTTTGTCTTTCAACCTCTTCCGTTTGTCAGAGCAAACTATCTTGTTAGCTTCTTTTATTTGAAACATGGACTTTATCTCTGAAAAACACTGTCTCTAAACATCTCTCTTACCACAACCCACATATCCAGTTAGTTGCCAAAGTCAGTCAAATGCAACTTTTGCTTAACCGGTATTTGTTAGTTGAATCAGTGTCCCTTCTTTCTCTGCTTTCCATTCCCATTGCTTCTAACCAGATCACTTGATTAGCCTGTTTAGTGGGCATCTCCTATTTTTATATCTCCATTCTCTCATTGTGTTACTTTTTTAAAAACATAGCCCGAATCATTTCATTCCCACATATGAAAAAGTTCAATTCCACTGCCAAGACACCGGTCTTTGTCATGGTCTTTGTGGTTGTTCAAATTCTCTTTCAGTCTTAATTTCTCTGTATCCTACTATTAACCTACATTTCTTAAAATGCCACAATCACTCTCTGGCTTTAAATATACCTAAGTATTCTTATGTCCTTTTGCCATTATTTATCAGCCTTCTATTTCTAACTCAAATATTAGCTTATCTTAGGAGTTATCCCTGATCTCAGAGTCAATATTTATTTATTTTATATCTACATTTGAACAGGAAATTATTTGAATTAAGTCACTTTATTTTGCCTTAAATTATATTTATTTATTATTAATTATCTCTTACATATTATTTCATATGCTTCTTGGGACAGGAAGAATCTGAGTAAATTTTTAAACTTTGAAATTCCTCCTACATTTTGCATAATAGAGCATCTAACAATCATTTGTCAAATGAAGTTGTATAGCTGAGGTCAGTGCTTACACATACACCCTCATGAAATCTTGCAATAGCATTTAGGTCAATGCTTTTGTTAAAACAATAAAAATTAAATAAAAAATAAAAGTTTATCTTCGTGATCCTGATTAGGAAAACAATTCTTAAGCAAAATAAAATAATTAACCATAAATTCTACTTTATTAAAATTTAAAAACTTTGTTCACCAAAAGACACCATTAAGAGAGTAAAAAGGAAGAGACATATGAAACAAATATACAAAATATGGTAAGTTTACTTCTATATAAACATGTGTTTGTACATATAATCTCAATAAACAACAAAGGACACATATCCAGGACACACAAGAAGCCCTGACAAATCACTCATAAAAGACAAACAACATAAATAAAATATTGGGCAAAAGACTTGAACAGGAACTTCAGCAAAGAGGAAAACCAAATGGCCATTTAACATAGAAACATGAGTTCGTTATTTACTATGATTGTGATATATCATTACATCCCCAATAGGAGGCATAAAACCTAAAAGAATGACAATGCCAAGTGTTGATGAAGATATATAGCAACTAGAATGTTCATACACTGCTGATGATGATATCACATGGTACCGACCCTTTGGAAAACTATCTGGCAGCACCTACTAAACCTGAATATGCGCATACCCTATAACTCGACAATTGCACTCCTAGGTTTATACCAAATATAAATTAGTGAATATGCATACTAAAGTACATATGCAAGGATGCTCATTCATAATAACTCAAACCTGGAAATAATCCAAATGTTTTTCAATAATTTAATTAAAGAATAAATAGTATAAAAGTATGAGCATATTCACAAAATGGGATACTACACATCAATAAAAGAGAATGACATTGATGAATCTTTCAACATAAAAGTGAGTTAAATTATACATAGTTTGAGACCATTTCTATGAAGTTCAAGCACAGGGAGTACTAAACTATTGACAATATTATTAATAATTAAGCAAGAGATTATCTCTTACAAGTATCTTGGCTGAGATGCTGGAAACAGTTAATGTCATTCTAGCTTGTCGAGTACAGAGATGAATACATATATAAAAATTCATCAACCTATATGCTTAAGAAGTGTTCATATTATTATATACCTCAATTTAAAGATTTAACAGAAAAGACATCACACATCAATTGTATTTTAATTTTTCACTGTTATTCAGAACACTTTCAAAAGCAAAATCTACATCTTATGACAAAAATTTACTATCCTATTTATAAAATTCTTAGATAATACACCTAAACACAAAAATTTCAGAAAAAGATTTCCCTAATTTAATATTAAAAAGAAAGAAAATTAAATATATTTCAAAATGTTAATATTTTGGAATGGTTTAACTGGAAAACATAACTAAGTAGTCATACAACAATGTTTAAATCTACTCACCATAAATGCAAACACTACAAATTAATTTTATTTGTGTAGGCAGGCAAATACCATGACTATCATAGTCTTTAGAGATGTGATTTCTGAAATGGTAAGCCCTGGTGAAGTTTCAAACAATAAAAGAGCAATCTTTCCTTTATTTTACATGGCACTTATATTTCTGGAAATTTCAGTGAACATTCAAACTGTGCAAAAATATTTTGTGTTTAATGAAAAAGAAAAAAGATTCCAGGCTCTCATATAGTTGTAAATGATTTACCCACATAACAATGGCAATTAGAAAGTCATGAGGGATTGTGCCAAGCATTTTAGGACAATTAACAAACCTGGCCCATCCAAACTTAAACACCCTAATGGCCCTGTTCATGGTAACCACAAAATCCTCTCCATAGGTATTAAATAGCTTCCCCAGAGGGTAATGCACTCTGCTGAGAATGACTGCTTTACTAAGTCAAATGCCATGAGCACCTGGACATTTAAATATTACTGATAAGGAAAAGCTTACAAAAATTTTGTTTGTTGGCATAAGGACACCATATAACGTATCACACAATAAAGAGACTCAATGTCATAAAAATCCTTAATAAAAATTGGAAGTCCATAGTCATCCTATGATTGTACTCCCAAGCATAATCTTACTAATGAAATATATGACATCCAAAAAAAGAGTGACTTGAGGGTAGAATGATTTTCTACATCTGACAATTTACATTTTTATACTATCTGTAGTCTGATGATAAGTATATAAAAAATATGATTATGTTTGGCAGAAAAAGTAAAAAAGCATTGTGACAAGTAAAAATATCTTTCAAATTGTCTTCTTTGAAATTGTTACTTAATTGCTTAGTTCAAAACTCTATAACATAAAGTTTATCAAAAAGAAAAAATGAAATTAGATGATGATACTTTTAACATTCTTATATGAAATATATTTTACAATATTGATACATTTGAAAGCTTAAAATATACTACAGAACTTTTACTTGTATTTTCCAATAAACATTTTACATGACATATTTTAAAACCATTTAACTCAACAATGAAACATTCAAACCCATTTTGACAATAGTTGCATATCACAATAAATATAACAGCAATAAATGTTATGTGAAAGTAATGAAAAGAGCTACTGTATTTCAAACTGCGGCACTATAAAGAAATCAGTTACATAGTATGTTAGGAATTGGTTCGGACCCAAATATCCCTTTGAATAGGATCTAAAGGTATAACTTTCACTCCACATGTGCATGCCACATGAGCAGGTGAAAGAGTGAATGGGGAAATGTGATGACAGTTCTGTGCTCCAAATCAAATCACTCCAATATGCATTCCTGCAACTGTTATAAATCTAATATTTTCTTTTAACTAGCAGCATTCAAGATATTTAGACAAATTGCTGATATATCCAAAAGAAATGTGATTTCTCCATATCTTTTTGATACTCCATATAAAGGTGTATGCAAACACACTTTTACATAATATTTAATCTCTGTAACCCAAATAATTAATTTAATAACATACTAATGAAAAGCATAGATGATGTAAATATTAAAAGAAATGTATAAGAGTGTTTCACTTCTATATACCCTCCCTATCACTGTAACTACTTTTTACTTTATTTGCAGGTATGCTATGACATTAAACATGTACTTATTTCATTTTTTCACACAATTTTACTCTAAACCCATTCTATTAATTAATGAAGCTACTTAATGGTGCTGTTCCCCCCCCCCCTTAAAATAGAATAGATTTCTCTCTGCCTTACAAAATGTTGGTAAAGATTTGTTTAGCTGACACAGACAAATTAATCCCACGAAAGACTGCCTTACTCTTTTCTGCAAAAAAGATAATAAGCAGTGCCAGCTTGTTTTCTCTTGCATAAAAAGATCTTTAATTCTTCAGCAGGTCTTTTAAAAATCTCTAATTGTTAAGAACTCAGAGTACAGAGCTTTCAGTGTTTTAACAAGTGGAGTTATCCTTGAGTTTTATAAGTCCCATGAAAAGGAATTGTGATATATAAAACATGAAAAAAGTTTTGGGGTTTTTGGTTTGTTTGTTTGTTTGCAGTTATTAATTTAAGGGCAGGTCCCATTAGTTTTCATTAAGTAAAGTGAGAAATGGGTCACTTGTTTTCTATATATTACTTTGGAGTAATATATAGAAAAATACATTTATTTATAAAAAAAATTAATATTTTTCTCACTTCACTTTTTAAAATGTCCCCCTTGTTATAGACGCTACTTTATATGACCATATTGAGGAGTATTTCCTGTAGAATTGTCCATTTGAATAAGGCTATGTAGTGAACTTAAATTATATTAATTGATGTATGAATGTATACAAAATCACTCAAGTAGACCAATTTCAAACTAAATGAAATGTCATAAGTTTCACTGGCTTTTTATAAATATATTGGTAGTGATGATACTAAAGAAAAAAAACTATTATCAATGATAATCAGTAAAAAGTTGAGCTTTGTAACTATAATAAATAAAATGCATAAGAGTCTCATTGTGTCAGGCATGGAAAAATACCAACTACTTTGAGCAGTGTATAATCAATGTAATTTTTCAGCCTGAGTTCATAATTCTACTTGATAAGATACAGCTACTGATTAGGCAAATCTTTCAAACAGGTAAATTTCTCTCTCTCTGCATAGACACACACACACACACACAAACACACACACACACACACACAGATGTCCTGGTGTGTGTATGTGTGTATACATATATACGTAAATATAAATATATTTGTTTATATAAAATTATAAAAATATATGAAATATACATATTTTATATATTCTGGGATAAAGTAAATGAAGCTTTTTAGGTTGACTAAGCTATTTTCCTTATGCTGTTAATACTTAATTTACTTGCTATTATTTAAGACTCTAAAAAAATCTTTTTCAAGCCTACAGTTGGGGACTGAACTATACAAGATTCATAATAGATGGCTGTTGACAGAAAAGTGCTTCTGAGGATAAGAATTTTTTAAAAAATGTAACCAAATCAACACTATAAATTCAACATCAAAATTTAGAAATCTCAAACAAACTATATTTATCCCCCATTCACTTTATAAACTTGGTCTATCACCCCATATGCTGTAATATCCTTAGTTAAAATTTAAAGAAGATACCCTATAGCTAAAAGTGGAAGCCACATAACCTGAAAACTTTATGTAAAGAGACCAGCCTGACTGAGACAGGCAGATTCTCTGTTCTAGCACCACATTGCTCATGGTTGAAATTTTTAGAGAGAGTTGCAAAGAACTGACTAAAACACAAATGCAAATAAATATATTTGTTGCCAAACAGCACAATCTTATCAAGCTCAAAATCAGTGCATACAAATACATACACATTTGCTTTAAGGACTTGTTTCATAAAGAAAAGTAAAGAGAGGACCGGGATATACCAGTTCCTACTGCTCTCTTTTGTCAGTTGGCTAATGCACAAAGGAATGATGTCTCACTTTAAGGTGTTTATACCTGATAAATGCAGACTGGAAAATGAATCAGGCAAGCAAAACATCCCCATCTCTGCCCTTGGAACTACTGAAGCTTAAGCCAACTTGGATCCAGCCATACTTCTCTGATCCTACAGAAAACCAAAGGTCTCTTTTGAGTTGGAAATGAATTTCACAAGAGGCTTGTGGAAAATTCAGGACAATCTGATTTTATGATAGCAGTTATTTAATGTGTGTATATTTTAAAATTTAAAACTGCATAAAAGAAGAAACTAGGCCATTTTCACAATCTCCTCTCCCTTAAGAACCTAGCCCAGTAAATATTTGTTGAATAAATGAATAAATAACACACGAAACAGAGGAGCCAAAAAGAACCAATTCTCCTCTCATTGATCCCTTCTTTTTTCAATCCCCCCTCCAAATATCTCCAGAGTTCTAGTATCACATCTTGTCACTTCCAATTCTTTCCATGAGGGATTAAATTTGTGTCTATTGTTTCAGCTATCTTTTAATGGTGATTTCTCCTAAATTTATATATGAATCTTGACATTTATTTTATGTGTCAAACGCACTCAAGTGTTTCTGCTATAACACAGTACATGGGTTGCTAAACACACTTCATATTCCACAAAATCATGCATGAAAAGTAGCAGGACTCAAGGGAAAACTGTGGCTGGAGTGGACCACTAAAAAACTACATTACTTTGTACCAGAGCACTAGCAAAACAATAAAAAGAGCTAGAAGTTATAAAGAGATGTAAAATTCCCAATAAATAAAAATAATTTTCAGAAAATATAGGATTTGGCTTTAAAAACGGTCAAAGTAATTTTATGGTTGTGTAAGAAAGGGTTAAGTCTGCTCAATATGGAGACATGTCAAAACGCACAAAGGTGGTAGAGAAGCCTTAACTTAAACACTTAAATACTTCTAAGAAAGAGCATGTGGCCCCACGGAGCATAGAGTGAATGAAAATCATGTGTAGTACTGTATTTAGCTGTACTAGTGCATGGTATATTCAAGTGTATTTTCTTTGTGATGGAAACCATTAATACACCATGAAAATGTGCTTATGAACCAAAGTAAATTCTGCATTATAATGGCAAATAGCCTACTTAAGAAATAGAGTGAAAATTAATATGCATTAAAGTCATTGTAACAGAATAGATAGGATTTCTAACAGTTAATGAAAAAATTTTCCAGCTAGATATTCCATAGCTCCTCAACCTCAAATGAGCCCAGGGTGAAACTTACTATCATCCTTTCTTGACATCCTATTCCTCTTTTACCATTTGTCTGGGTTGATGACATTATTGTCATCTAGGCTTAAAATAGGGGATCAGCAATAATGGCAACCACTATTTGAGAATCTCTGGAGTTCGATTAGGTTTGACTCCCAGCAATAGCACTGTTCAGTCATGAACAAAATCGTTTAATGTTTGTAACCAATATCAACATATACTAAAATTAAATGATAACTTTATATCATTTTTATTGTTAGCGTTACATAAAATGATGTTTGAAAATACTTTGGCAAAATGTCCTATGCTTAAATGCTTGATAAATGGTAGCCATTATTAAGATTACCTTCAATTACACTTCATTCCTCATATGACTTAAAGTGTAATGTGTCATTCTCTCTACTACCATTATCACAACTACAATCCTAATACTCATTACAACTCCTGAACTTTTTACAATAAGTTTGTAGACTTTCTTGCCATAATGATTTTCACCCCTCCAACAATATGTTTTTATTTATTTATTTTTATTTTTTATTTTTTTGGCACCTGGCTGATACAAGGGTCTCAATCCTTGACCTTGTTATTATAACACCATACTCTAACCAACTGAGCTAACCAGCCAGACCTTAAACCAATCTAACCATGCTACTTCCTTGCTCATGTTTTTTTGACAATAGTCAGGTGATATATTTAACATAAAAAACTGAACTAAATTGAAAATGGTCTACCTAGATTATGATATTTATGTACATTACTTTCTACTTTGTGAAACCACTGAACATAAGAACAATAGTTTTTTCAAAATATATCCTTTCATGCTTTTAAAATTAGAGTAAAACAATAATTCCTTTTAAGAACAAGTTCTTAAAACATAATTAAGATTTCAAGATGTCTATTGAGATTTAAACCACATGGTTTTGAAATATATGCAGCTATCCTTAGCTACAAAGTACTCTTTTATCTTTTCATTAATAGTGTCAAATGACAAGACCCAATGCTTGAAAACACAGAATCAACAAGGGTGTTAAAAATGACTTACAGAAATGTATTCCACTTTTTCCTCTCCATGTTCCAATTTTGATTCTTTCTAACACATTCATATGCAAGCTCCTATAGACACATTGTTGCCATCTGGAAAAAATAATTCCTATTATAAGACCCAAGAGTATCGGCCCTCTATTGCATTAGAATTAACCAGGCAAAGTCTAATAAATTATAATGTGGGATACTGTCCATGAAAATAATTAGATAAAGGTGCCTATTTTCTATTTATCATCTAAGGGCCTATATGACTTTCAGAAATAATGTTAACCTATGCTCACTGAGGTTATGTTTTAGTAAACATTTAAGAAGAATTGGAAGAAATCAAGTGAAAAGAAGTAGTTTTTATAAGTTGGAAAATATATTTATGAGTGAATACTTATAATAATACAAATGGATAATATGGTTTAAATTAAACTTAGGTATTAATCTTTATCATATGTGGTTCTTGCAAATATTTGCTCTATTTTTATACAGATCTAACATAGAATTTACCATTATATATTATTTTAGTTTGTTAGTATGTGAATAATTACTAATAGGCTTTATCTTTAATACTAAAGAATATACTTTAATTATTTTTATAACTAAATCAGAACCTTGAGTAAAGCTGCTATTAAAGAAGTGCTTGCTGAATATGTGAGTATATGATTCAATGGAGAAAAATTATCCGCTTTCTTAAATGATTGTTATTACAGATTTCAGCACATATGAAACTTTGGCAGAGTTTTTATTTCTTATCTCTTAATATAACTTATCTCCTCATACTAGTACATTTATATCTACTTTTGGATGACTCACAGTTAAAGTAGAAGAGAAAATGGAAATAGGGATTCACAGTGTGCAAACTAAAGGAAGTGTGAACTTAAAATCCAAATATTTCTGGTACAAAATGAAGGCACTCCACATATATCTCCATTATTTTCTACCTTGGCGCTGTGTCGGGCCTTAAAAATTAACGCCACCTTAAGTGACATTACAAGCGGCGCCATTATGGGCCCACAAGGGCGTATTAACGTGGCAGCCTAAGAGGGCGCCGGGAGGAAGTAGGGTGGGGGTGTCTGCGGGAACCTTGCCTTAGCCCTTATTGGCCAAATACGCGCTTCCACGCTCGTGGGTGGTTGCAACAGCTAGGCATTGAGACAGGATGCATGCTCTCTTGACCTTTTAGTTGATAAGATTATGTAAAAAACCTCCCTTCCCCATTTGCCTTTAAAAGCAAGTGCTTGTGTGGTAATAAATGGAACCGGGGCTGGTTTGGGGCCGGCGGTTGTGCTCACCTCTCTTCACGGCTCTCTTCCCCTATCTCCTTCCAAAGGGGACAGGAGGGAAAGAGGAATCCGGGCCATTCGCTTGCCCACCGAAAGCAACGAGGCTAGGGCTGTTCGGGTCAGCTGGCGGCGGACCCGACAGAGTGGTGCCCCGTGTGAGGCATTTTTTAAAACTTGTGGGTGAAAGGTGAGCGAGTGAGGCCCCAGCTGCTCGGTCCTGAAAGAAGGTCGACGAAGGGTGATCAACCACGGAGTGGCCCCCGCAACCGCGGTAGTCGCTGTGAAGTAATCCGCCTGCGTGTCAGGGTGAGTACCAGAACAGGGGGAAGTCCCTGCACTTCTCTGCCCTGTTGCTCCATTTGTCCCTTCCTCGCGGGGCAACATGGGAGGTGTGTGTGTGTGGAAAGAGTGACGAGACAGCCTGCAAGGCTCTAAAGAACATGTTAAAAAGCAGAGGCCTAGAAATATCTGACTCCACGGCCACAATGCCTGGCGTCATGTGGTGCAGGTGGCCCCTTGGGCACCTTCTTCCGACTTGTTCTCGTATGAGACTTGGGACCGGGTTCAGACCCTGGCCAGAAAGAACGAGATTAGTCACGGGCTAGACGCCCCCCTAGGGTTCTACCCAACCATCTCTGCCCTAAAGCTTTGCTTCCATCCCGAGCATCAGGAAGGGGCAGAAAGGGATTGGGCGCAGTTCGATGAGGAGAGAAAAAAGGAAACAAAGCTGCCGATGCAAGGCCCTGAGCAAAGTTTAGCCAAAGGAGAGAAAGCGGCACCTGAAGAGGTGGAGGAGGCTAGTCCACCTTTAAAAACATCCCTGGCAGAGCCGCAGGTTTTCCCTGTTATGGCTCGCTGAGAACCCCCAGCGGTCCGCAGCCCACTGGGGGAAGCGGCCCCTCAGGCCTATCCGGTCAACGTTGTAAAAGAACCAAAAAAAAAAAAGGCTGTTGCCCAGGCGAGGACTTTATCCTCAGCCTTACAGGCTCAGACACAAAACTTAACCAAAGCCTTCAAGGCGTTTACCGCCCTTATCCATTCAGGAAACAATACTTCCCCACCCTTCAAGGGACAATGTTTTGGTTGCGGAAGACAAGGTCATTTTATTTTTTTATTTTTATTTATTTTTATTTTTATTTTATTTTATTTATTTTATTTTTTTAAGTTTTATTTTGTCGATATACATTGTGGCTGATTATTGCTCCCCATCACCAAAACCTCCCTCCCTTCTCCCTCCCCCCTCCCCCCCAACAATGTCCTTTCTGTTTCCTTGTTGTATCAACTTCAAGTAATTGTGGTTGTTATATCTTCTTCTCCCCCCCCCCCCCCCCCGGTTTTGTGTGTGTGTGTGTGTGTGTGTGTGTGTGTGTGTGTGTGTGTGTGTGTGAATTTATATATTAATTTTTAGCTCCCACCAATAAGTGAGAACATGTGGTATTTCTCTTTCTGTGCCTGACTTGTTTCACTTAATATAATTCTCTCGAGGTCCATCCATGTTGTTGCAAATGGCAGTATTTCATTTGTTTTTATAGCTGAGTAGTATTCCATTGTGTAGATGTACCACATTTTCCGTATCCACTCATCTGATGATGGACATTTGGGCTGGTTCCAGCTCTTGGCTATTGTAAAGAGTGCTGCGATGAACATTGGGGAACAGGTATACCTTCGACTTGATGATTTCCATTCCTCTGGGTATATTCCCAACAGTGGGATAGCTGGGTCATATGGTAGATCTATCTGCAATTGTTTGAGGAACCTCCATACCATTTTCCATAGAGGCTGCACCATTTTGCAGTCCCACCAACAATGTATGAGAGTTCCTTTTTCTCTGCAACCTCGCCAGCATTTATCGTTGAGAGTCTTTTGGATTTTAGCCATCCTAACTGGGGTTAGATGGTATCTCAGTGTGGTTTTGATTTGCATTTCCCGGATGCTGAGTGATGTTGAGCATTTTTTCATATGTCTGTTGGTCATCTGTATATCTTCCTTAGAGAAATGCCTACTTAGCTCTTTTGCCCATTTTTTAATTGGGTTGCTTGTTTTCTTCTTGTAAAGTTGTTTGAGTTCCTTATATATTCTGGATATTAATCCTTTGTCAGATGTATATTTTGTAAATATTTTCTCCCACTCTGTTTGTTGTCTTTTAACTCTGTTAATTGTTTCTTTTGCTGTGCAGAAGCTTTTTAGTTTGATATAATCCCATTTGTTTATTTTTCCTTTGGTTGCCCGTGCTTTTGGGGTTGTACCTCTCACCGTATACTAAAATCAACTCAAAATGGATTAAGGATTTAAATATACACCCTGAAACAATAAAACTTCTTAAAGAAAACATAGGAGAAACACTTCAGGAAATAGGACTGGGCACAGACTTCATGAAGACAAGGTCATTTTAAAAGCCAATGTCCCAAGGCTAAAGTCAAAAAACCCCTGCGCACCACTTCACAGGCACCCCTGCTACTTATTTTCACCCCTGTGATGGGTCGGTACAATACAAAGAGCTGCTCACTATACTCCTTGCCCTGCAAAAGGTGCCAGACCCCATCAACCTTTTTACAGACAGCTTATATGCGGCCAATCTTCTCCCTGGGCTTCCGGGAGCCCACATTCGCTTAGATTGTAATCCCATCTCCTCCCTTATGATACAAGTAAGGAGTACCTTACAAGGCCACAATAACCCTATTTTTGTTCAACACCTTCGGGGTCATCAAGGGATGCCAGGATTTCTAGCCACTGGAAATGCCTAGGCAGACACTCTTGCCTCTCAGGGCCCTAAAATACATACAATAGATAGTGCCAGCCAACTGCACACTTTAACTCATGTAAACTGGCAAGGTCTACATGCCAGGTTTCCAAATATACCTATTTCACAGCTAAAAAGGATTGTACACACATGCAAGTCATGCCTTCCTTATCTGCAAGTACCCCCCTTACAACCGCCAGGGGTCAATCCTAGGGGACCCAAGCCTAATGTGCTGTGGCAAACTGATGTAACTTACTTCCCGCCTTTTGGGAAACTCAAATATGTTTTTGTGTCCGTTGACACCTATTCACACGTGTGTTGGGCCACAGCACATGCAGGTGAAGCTGCCAAGCATGCAAAAAATCACCTGCTGCAGTGTTTTGCCACCTTAGGGCTGCCAGCACAAATTAAAATAGATAATGGGCCTTGTTTTTCTAGCAAAGCCTTACAAGAATTCTTAATACAATGGAGCATTAAACATACTACAGGAATTCCCTATAACACCCAAGGACAAGCCATTGTTGAACGGCATCACCAATGCCTAAAAAATCAATTATTAAAACAAAAAGAGGGAGTCACCAGCCCTCATCAGCAGTTGGGACAGGCACTCCTAACTTTAAACATCCTAAATTTTTCCAAAAATGAACCCCTGTCTGCCTTCCAGAAACACTGGTCAGCTCAACCACCGTGCCCAGAAGTCCAAGTGTGGTGGAAAGACCCCTTAACAGGCCAGTGGAGGGGCTCTGACCCGTTGCTAACTATGGGTCGAGGGTTTGGTTGTGTCTTCCCCCTCAGTGAGTCAACCCCTATGTGGGTCCCAGCCAAAAATCTTAAGTTCTTGCCAGACACCCAGAGTACTGAGGACCCTGAGGAGTTTATTGTTTGTATGTTTCAGACTGCATTATGAACCCTCTGTGGATGCTCCAAGTGGCCGCCATCCTTGGGTCAACAAGGACAAGGGCCTCTGCTACCGGGAAATGTCCCCAGGAGCCAGCCAACCAAACCTGGGAGGTCATACAAGCCGCTTGGAGGTGTCTGTATCACATTTAAAAAAATCACTAACATCACTTTTTGAAGCTGTTTTACAGAATTGATGTGGACTAGACCTGTTGTTCTTACAGCAAGGAGGATTATGTGCCTCCCTCAAAGAAGAGTGTTGCTTCTATGCCGGCCACTCTGGAGTGGTAAAAGATTCCCTAGCTAAGCTTAGAGAAGGATTAGAAAAGCGAAAAAAAGAACGTGAAGCTAATAGTAATTGGTTCCAAAGCTGGCTTTCAAGTTCCCTGTGGCTCACCACCCTGCTGTCCTCCCTGGCAGGTCCCCTAGCATCTTGGGGCCTTACGCCATTCACCAGGTTGTGTCCCTTATAAGGTGCAACACCACTTCTCTCGTAATGCTCACCCAGGTGGTAGAGGAGGTGGCCCACAATGATAGCCCTGACAGCCCTTGGGTCAATATGGCCCTTTAAAAATCAACGCCAATCTCTAAGGCTCCACCCCACCCCCACTTGGCTGGATAGTCAATGACAGGTAAGATTTCCAGAGGGAAACAACATAAGACAGGCACAGCCAGCAGAGGGAATGGAGACGAGGTTGGGAAGGTTAGCCGCCTCCAGCTGCCTTATTAAAACAAAAAGGGGGAATATGTTGGGCCTTAAAAACTAACGCCACCTTAAGTGACATTACACGCGGCGCCATTATGGGCCCACAAGGGCGTATTAATGTGGCAGCCTAAGACGGCGCCAGGATGAAGTAGGGTGGGAGTGTCTGCGGGAAACTTGCCTTAGCCCTTATTGGCCAAATACGCGCTTCTACGCTCGTGGTTGCAACAGCTAGGCATTGAGACAGGATGCATGCTCTCTTGACCTTTAAGCTGATAAGATTGTGTAAAAAACCTCCCTTCCCCATTTGCCTTTAAAAGCAAGTGCTTGTGTGGTAATAAACGGAACTGCTCGACAGAACCCCCGTGGCGTCTGAGTGTCCTTTAAACCGGGCTGGTTTGGGGCCAGCGGTTGTGCTCACCTCTCTTCACGGCTCTCTTCCCCCGTCTCCTTCCAAAAGGGACAGGAGGGAAAGAGGAATCCCGGGCTGTTCGCTCGCCCACCGAAAGCAACGAGGCTAGGGCTGTTCTGGTCGGCCGGCGGCAGACCTGACACAGCTGTGAGAAGGTTCTGTTTAAAAATGGTTGCTAAATTATATGCAATCAAGGGTTTCTGCAGTTATAATTTTTCTTTTTTAAAGCCCTAGTGAGATGAACAGGACTGAGGAGTGAAAGTTATAGTGAAGCAATATCTAATTTTAATCCAGTTGTGTCGGGCCCGCCACCAGCTGACCCGAACAGCCCTTGCCTAGCTATCAGTCCCTCCCTTGGTGTCCCTTCTGGTGGGTGGACGGATTGCCCAGTTTCCTCTTTCCCCAGACCCCGTTGGGAGGAGACGCAGGTAGAGAGCCCTGAAGAGGTGAGCACAGCCATCGGCCCCATCCAGCCCATTAAAGAACACTCAGACACGGTGGGGGGGGGGGGGTTCTGTCAAGCAGTTCCATTTATTATCACACAAGCACTTGCTTTTAAAGGCAAATGGGGAAGGGAGGTTTTAACATCCTCCAATCAGCTTAAAGGTTACGAGAGCATGCATCCTGTCTCAATGACTAGCTATTGCAATCACACAGTGTTCACGAGCGCGGAAGCACGTATTTGGCCAATAAAGGCTAAGGCAAGGTTCCCGCAGACACTCCCACCCTACTTCCTCCCGGTGCCATCTTAGGCTGCCACGTTAATACGCCCTTGCGGGCCCATAATGGCGCCGCGTGTAATGTCACTTAAGGTGGTGTTTGTTTTTAAAGCCTGACACAGTTGTGCTAAAGACTGTCAAACAACCAGAAGAGCAGATATTTGTAAGTGTGTTTTGTTGTTGTTCTTAAACAAAACTATGGGAGGCCACTGTTTTGGACTAAGCTCCTGCACTAGGCCCCAAACAACCAGACCAAATCAAATGGAGTCACTATGAACATATTTGGTTCCGGGGACTGCCCAATTTCCAAATTACTTTTTGCTCTGTTAAATTCTGTTAAATTAAATTTGTGTGAAATTTTTCTTTTAACGAGTAGTATAAGAAGTGTGATCCAAAGTGAAGATTTCAATGACCCCCGAGAAACATTGAGTGACCAAGCAATGTACCCACTGGCCGATTGTGTTCATTGGTCTTTCACAACTACGGATCATGGGTAAGTTCTCTCTCAGGTTCCAAAGCTCTACTGATTTTAGTTTTGAGCTATCTGAGTTTTTATGAGCAAATTTTTGATCCAAACTGGGTTCAGAAGTCTTGACAGAAAATGGATTGGGTCCAGGATTGAATTATATCTGACAATCAGCTGGATCAAATCCACTTAGGAGCCTCAGATGTCTGACTGGTTCAGACAGGAACTGGCAATAAATGGCAATTACTGCAAGAATGTAAAATCCAGCTTTCAAAAATTTGCAGTGATTTTGTGCTGTATCTACTTTTTTCTTTTTCTTGCATGTTTAGGTAGGAAAAAATTATTGGCTAGGTTGCTCAAAGGAATCTCAGAGCCAAAGCCAAGATTCAACATAAAAGTAGGATGCTTAATTTCTGAAGAACTGAATACTCCAGCTTCTGGCTATGCCTGCCTTTACCTGTGTAAGTATTAGGCCCTAGAAGTAGCAAATGCTTCCAAAAATGGCAAAATCTTACCCCAAAGATAATTTAAAATTATGGTGGAACATTCCAAAAGAACAACACTGCACTTTAAGAAATGTATTTAAATATGAGGACTCCCAAATTAGACTTAACCAGGAATGCCTATTGTGCAGAAGCTTCTTCTAAAAGGATTTCAAAATTTTAATTGCCTCTTTTAAAAGACTGTCTACACAAGGCAAATAAAAAGCTTAATTAATTAATTGAAAGGAAAAAAATGAATCTGCTAATCTTTTGGCTTAGTTAATATCCCCAAAAAGAAAGGTAGATAAAATGTTTACAAAAGGTAAACTCTGAAATGCAAATCAAAACCACACTGAGATACCATCTCACTCCAGTTAAGATAGCTAATATCCAAAAGACTGAGAATGATAAATGCTGGCAAAGTCACGGAGAAAAAGGAACCCTCCTACGCTATTGGTGGGACTGCAAAATGGTACAGCCTTTATGGAAAATGCTTTGAAGTTTCCTCGAACAATTTCAGATAGATCTACCATATGACCCAGATATCCCACTGCTGAGAATATATCCAGAGGAATGGAAATCATCGTGCTGAAGGGATACCTGTACTCCAGTGTTTATTGCAGCACCATTTACAATAGCCAAGAGTTGGAACCAGCCCAAATGTCCATTGTCAGATGAGTGGATAAGGAAACTGTGGTATATCTGCACAATGGAATTCTACTCTGCTATAATAAAGAATGAAATACTACCATTCGCAGCAACATGGATGGACTTAGAAAAAATTATAGTAAGTGAAATAAGTCAGGCACAGAAAGAGAAATACCACATGTTCTCACTTATTTGTGTGAGCTAAAAATAAATAAATAAATACACAAACAAATGGGGTGGGGTGGGGAAGAAGACACACAATCACATTTCCTTGAATGTGTTAAGACAAGTGAATGGATATGATGTTGATGGGTGAGAGGGGGGAGAGTGAAGGAGACGGGAGGAATTGGTAAAGGGACACAAAAACCAACTACATTGCATATTGATAAAATTTAAAAAAGAAAAATGTAAGCTCTCAGGTAAAAGTAAACAGTAAACTTGCTTCTCTTTTTTAGAACTGTCCATGCTGATTCCAGGCATAGGGAATGCTTTCTTTGCCCTACTCATTAATGGGCTCTGACCTAAACTCAGTAATTTTAGCTAAGAAACTGAAGTTACATTAAAAACATCACCTATTGAACTAAATTGGTCTCCAAAATATACCTTTTTGGCATTTAGCTGGCTATTTTGGAACTTTTCTATATAAAAAAAAATTACATCTATAAAGGAAATCACCATTTGTAAGGGTGTCTGCCTCCCTGCACCATGAAGAGAGGGAGAATGAAATCACTAGAAACTCTTTCAATGGAAAAGGCATTGGTTTAAATTTACATAACAAGCTGTACTTTTGTTTAAGATGCTTTTCCTGGCCATACCGGCTTAACTGGTCCTTTACCTACATACACCTTTCTTGGTTTAGGCAACTGTCATTTATGATGGTTTAGGTCTGAAGTCTCACCTCTGTGCTTTTGAGATGTGAATTTTTCTAACTTGTTTTACCTAAACCATCCCTTTGGAGATGCAAATTGAGTGTAAAAAAATTTAGATGGTTGTTAAAAATGGGATAAGTAAAGCAGACAGTAGAAAGAGATTAAAATAAAAGCTAAATTTATCAAAGGATGGATCTACCAAGAAACTCCTGCTGGTCCCCCAACAGTACAGGGCCCCATACTAGTTTTCACTATTTACCCCAATTTGGAGAAATTTTAAAAATTATACAAAAGAAATTGCAACCTAGCTAACCATCACCTATGACAGTAATCGGACAGGTCAATCAAGAAAAGGGAAAGGTTCTCTTGACTTAATTCTTTGTTAAAATGGGATAAAAATGTACACACGAACTTGTCATAGTTTTAAAATTCTTTATCAGTAACTTGAAGTCATAAGCTATGGTAAATTAAGTAATAGATACTCATTAAGCATCTGAGTCATTTGTAAGTATGTTAAAATAGTGAAACATTAATTGCTAAACACAGGCTTAGGGTATATATATTTCAACATCTTGATTTTTTATGGTATAGAGAAGCTAAACATAGTTGAATCTGTTATCAAACATGAAAGAATTGTGTTCTGAGAAAACACGTATTTAAAAATTATGAAATGGTTCTTATCTACAAAATTCTGATATAAAACAGTTAAAAATTGCTTACTTCCTAGGTTTCTACTAGAAATTAAGGTTACTAGAGTAAAAAAAAATTCTAATTAATATATGGTAATTAAAACAAAATCTTATGCAAGAAAACTAAGATGTATTTTTATGAAGCTTACATAAAAGGTGGGCTTTAGTTAAGGGAGGAAAAAAGGTCATTTTTGTTCTAAAGTAGTATGATAGGTTGTTCCAGAATTAGAAAGAGGAAAGGTTGTAAAATTTTATGTGTGATGAAGCTGCCTAAAATTAAAAAAAGAATTATTTATTTATGTTTTTAAAAAATTAAGTATTAACATCAAAAGTATACTGAAACAAAACTAGAATCTGATCCTCTTTTCAATAAGGTTCTGATAGGTTTTGAACATAACCAGCACCATTTTAGGCAAGGCCACCAGCCCCCACCCCTTTTTCCTTACCGTAAGCCTCATGACTTCTGTGAAATAGAAAACCCTTGGCTTCCGCATAGGTGCAGTTTCCCACCCCGGTTGTATCAGCCAGGTGGAGCTTCTGCACTAGCATAATGCTCCTCATTTGCATCAGCCAGCCCTGGCACCCTACAGCCTATATAAGCTCTCCCACCCCTACACCTGGTGCTGCTCTCCATTTTGAGTGCAACCCAGAAGATTCTATTCTTTAATAAAGCTTGATTGGTACCTGGCATTTCAGCACACTTTCTTTCAGGTTCTTGTGTAGTATTTCTAAGTAAAATATTTTTGTTCACCTTTTGAGTGAACTAGAAAAAAAAAAGAAACAGATTTTGTTTGTTTCATGTTGTATATATCGGGTCTTTTGAATACTTAGGAAAACTGAGTTAAAGACTTAAGGATTTTCTACAATTATGTAAGTTCCTATATTTACTTTTGAAATATTTTAGTTATCAGTCTGTAAAGTATTATTTCATAGTGACTAGTAATCCTGTTTTTATCAAGTGTTTTAAACCTTTGATATTTGAGAAACTTCTCAAAAATCAAAATTGAATCTTTTTGACTGCAGGCTAACTTTCAGATTTTGAGAAAGGCCCCTGGAAGTCCAAAAGAGAGATATTAAACCAATTAGGTTTATTTAATATGTTAAATTGTATGGGAAGTATTGTCAGATAATTAGTGATGCTAAACCTTCTTTAAGTTATATTTGTGAGTATTTTATCAGATTACTAAAAAAATCAAATATTTCATCAGTAATAATTTTTGGTTTTTATGTTAAAATGTTATATGCCACAGAAATAACAAACTTTCTTTCTCAATTGCAGGCTATAATGAACTCTCATTTGATCTTCAATTATGAGTATTTTAAGTCTTGTCCCTAGTCAATTGCTTTATTCTGATGCTTCTTCTAAAAGCATTTTACAATCAGTTACAGTCCAAAATTTGCTTCTTCTTCAAGAAAATTAATAGAAAAGACCCTGACAAGCATTCTTAAGTCAGGTTTCTGATTACTTTAGGACTATATTATTTGGATGGGGTAATAATTCCCAGAACACTAATAAAGAGACCGACACCAAGCAGAACAAGAATTAATTACATACAGAATACATACTTTGGCAGATTTTCATCCTAAGTCATTGAGTACTGAAATTATTAAGATATGCAATTTGAATAAACTCCACAATTCAAGTCAAATTACCTATTATAATACATTTAATATATAATGCTCTGCATCTGAATTAGAAAAACAAAATTGGAATTTTAGAGAATGTAAACCCAATGTTAAGTGTGGACTCATGGAGACCCAATATGGCTGACTGGTCTTTCTTGAGACCTTAAAGCTTCCATTATTTAAAGTTCTGCACTCTATGACTCATCATGTAAGAGATAAAATAATGAAAAGTATTTTTAAAAACTGGTGTGGTGACTGTTCTAAATTGCTGAAATGGTTTATGATCAATGTTTGGCTTGTCAAACCCATAAACCTTGGAAGACAATCAAAATTTCAGGCACATTTCTGCTACCTAATGGGCAATTTGAACATTTATAGAGGGATTTTATTCATTTGCCATTTTCAATGCCTGTTTTCTGATTGTATAGAACCTTTCTGATGAAGGAAGTCCAATGCTATAAAAGTAGCTAAAAAGATTATAAAATGTGTTTCCCTCATGGGGTATTCTTGGAGAAATCTCTAGCAATAGAGGTACTCATTTCAATAGACAAGTTGTAAAACAGTTAGATAAGGTATTACAAATGCAATAGCATTAGACAAAACTAATTGATCAACTGGATTGCTTTGGTAAAGGTATCGTGGACTGATGGTTATCAAACCCACTTCCACTGGAAAACATAAGTTGGCCCCTTATGAAATAGTCAGTGGGAAGCCTGTGCCCCTAATAATAGAACTTCATGTATCTCATGCTCTTCTAAATTCTGATGTGACTAAATGCTGCCAGGCTTCAGTGCATTTGCCAGAGTGAACTTTCACCAGTTAAAAGAAGCTTCCATGATCTACTGACCAAGGACCGTCAAACCTCTATCTAGAATCAGGAGACTGGGTTTTCTGGAAACAACATCAGAGAAAGACTGCCCTTGAATCCAATTGGAAGTGACAATACCAAGTTCTCACCACTGACACTGCAGCAAAACATTGGAGCCTCAAACCGTGGGTCTGCATTTCACAACTCTAATGGGTCCCTCTAGACTCTTAGGACTGTACTCTCTTTGGAGACCTTAAGGGAGAGGTCTTTACCCTTTAACTTCACGTTTAACTTAAGGTAAAGTTAACCATGGAAATTTCTCCCCAGAAGTAGACAGCATCCTAGACATGGACAGCTTTCCTAAGATCACTGATCAAGACTTCTCTGACATAATGAAAATTTTACTTCTCTTAATTTTTCCTTGCTTATACCTAGGTCTTTCACTTGGGAATATAATACTATTAGAAGCTTCTGCAGGTAACTTGACAGAGTGTCGGATCTGTTATACCAAACCTAGATCTTTACATGACCTAAGAGATTTTTTAGTTCACCCAGTAGGTAACTTCAGCAATATCTCTAATATAACTGTTGTTTAAATTGTATTAGTGGTAAGATTTCTAGACCCACTTGTTCTCACTCCCTATTTTAATCTAACCCAGTAATGGATACAAGAACCAGAACCAACAAGTGTATCACGACACTGGTTTGCACTAAAAGTCCAATTGAGTTTCCTACAAACTGATTTATGTGCCAGGGTACTACAGTGGATTTTTTGTTTGTTTGTTTGCTTGTTTGTTTTTGTTTTTGTTTTTTTAATTTATAAGGAAAGAGGTTTATTTCTTACAGTTTGATAGGCAGGAAAGTCCAAGGCCCAGGGGTATGTCTGGTGAGGGTCTTCTTCTTGGTGGGGATCCTACAGAGTCCCATGGCAATGCAGGCAATCACATGGTGAGAATGGCAAGAGGGCATTATATTCTCTTCTTATAAAACCACCAGTCTACACCCATGATAATCCATGAAACCATTAACCCATTACTCCATGAATGGATTGATCCATTCATGAGAGCCTACTCCTTACAATCAAATTACCTCTTATTTTCAGTGTTTTTAATTGAAACATATTGATTGTACATATTTATGGAGTACAGAATTATATTTCAATACATGCATACAATATGTAGTGATCTAATCAGGGGAGTTAGCAAATTCACCATCACAAAAATTTATCATTTCTTTGTGTTGAGAACATTTATCTTCTTTCTTCTAGCCATTTAAGAACGTATAATAAACTGTTGTTAATTACAGATGCTTAGCACTTCTGTATACCACTAGAACTTATTTTTTCTATGTAGCTCTAATATTGTGTCCATTAACCACCCTCTCACTGTCCCCTCTTCCCACTTCCCTTCCCATCCTCTAGTAAACATAGTTCTACTCTCTACTTCAAAGAGCTCAACTTCTTCTTTTTCCGTTGTTCTTGTTGTTTTTTAGCTTCCACATATGATTGAGGACATGTGGTATTTATCTTTCTGTGCCTAACTTATTTCACTTCATATAAGGTCTTCCAGGCTCATCCATGTTGCTGCAAATGGCAGAATTTCATTTTTTTTCTCATGGCTAAGTAGTATTTCATTGTGTATATATAACACCTTTTCTTTATCCATTCATCTGTCAACAGACACATAGGTCGATTCCATATCTTTGTTATTGTGACTAGTACCACAATAAACATGAAGGTAACAATGAGGTGCTCAGCAGCTGTTTGGCTGAAGTAGGTAAAACCCTGTGGACATGAGTAAAACACTGTGTCCCCAAGAGATGTCTGGGCCCTCTGTAGCTTCTCATCTGCAGTGGTCCACTCTGAGCAAGCCACTGTAGTAGTCAGAAGGACTCTACACCCTCAAGAGAGATGCTGGGGCACTCTACGGCTTCATTGTTGAAGTGGGTCACTCTGGGTGAGGTTACCAGGATCATGAGTGGGGTTCTGCACCCTCAAGAGAGATACTGCATTGCTCTGCAGCACCACTGTTAGAATATGCCACGGAGAATGAGATCGTTTGTAGTTTGGGGTGGGCTGCTGTATCCCCCAAGAGGAACACTGGGTAGCTCTGCAGCTCCTTAGCTGGAGTGGGCCACTCTGGATAGAGTCTGCAGGACCCTGCACCCCCAAGAGAGATGCTGGGTAACTCTGAAGCTCCTCAGCTGTAGTGGGCCACTCTGAGTGAGGTCACCTGGGCTGAGGATGGGCCTCTGCACCCCTAAGAGAGACACTGGGTCACTCTGTAGCTTCTAAGCTAGAGGTGACTACCCTGCACATGGTCACTGGGATGCCCTGTGCCCCCAAGAGAGATGATGTGTCCTTCTGCATCTCCCTAGTTGGGGCAGGTGATGCTGGATAGATGCACTGGAGCTGCAGACAGGACTCTGTACCCCTGAGAGTGATGTGAGGGTGATCCTCAACTTCTCACCTGGAATGTGTAGCTCTGATGGGGTTGGTTGGAGCCATGTTGGGACTCTGTGCCCTAGGGAGAGGTAAATGGTCACTCCACTGAAGAGAGCATGGCTGCTGGCAGTGGCATAAGGTCCCAGTCAGTCAGCTCTCTGGTTCTGGAAAGTGAGCAGATTGGCTCCCTCTGTCTTGGGTGTGGACTCACTGCACTACACTGAACCATCTTTTCCCAGCGTGCAGAGCACCATGTTAGCTTGGGTGCCAGAGATCCAGTGTGATGATGCAGACTTAGGGCTGTGGAGATGCTGGATCTATTGGGCCCCAGGGAAAAATGCACTTAAGTCTTGGTTCCAATTTAAAAACGGTGATTTGCTGTGGCAGACCGAGACATGCTGGGGGGAGGGGGTGGTTAGCGTGAATTCCCTCCCTGGATTAATGTAGTTGCATGGGCTACCAGCAGCTCCCTACACTGGGCTCATGACCTACAATGGCTGCGTGGTTCCCTTCTATCGTGAATTGCACGCATCTGCAGTGCAACTCTCCTTACCTTTTCCTGCAGGCAGAAGCTCCTTCTGGTTCCCTGCTGCTCTTGGCTGGGGAATGGGGTGATGGAGGTGGGTATTTCCTTCCATTCCCTATGTGGGTATCCTGAGTTTCTATGTTCTCTAGCATTTCTGTTATGCCTTTGATGTGTTTGAGCACTCTCCTTTAGTTATTTTCATCCAAGTGTAGTTGTGTATTCATTGTTTTGTTTCTCTGTCATCCTACACCAACCTCCCACCTACCCACCAACCCTGGCCCATAGCACTCTTTTAACCTGTAATAATCCTGCCTTGAATGGATGGCTAGAAAATGTTAATTTCACCATTCTTAGTAGTGTATCCGTAAGCAATAGAACTGGAAAAGGACCTTGTGTGCACCCCATGTGTATACTTTCCTTTGGTATTTTACTATCAACCATATGCATGAGCAACCTTGTGCCTTGAAGGATGGAAAAAGAAGGGTCAATATGGGCTAGAAATTTTAATGGTAACTTTGTCACTGCATGATCAGTCAGAAACAGAATATTGGTCTGCTCTTCTTGAGCTACATCATAGATTAAAGACAATACTGCCAGGAGGCATTAACCATTCTGAATGTGCATCATTTATTAGGTCCTTTTTCTCATGGCTTGGAGTAAGGCCATAAATGAGGCAATGATCTGGCAAAATAAGATCTATAGCAGATTTTACTGCAAATGCTACAGTTGCACAACAAACTTCTTTAAATTCTCTTTCTAAAGTTGTGCTGGATAATAGAATTGCTCTGGATTAGCTACTAGCCGAATAGGGAACAATCCATGCAGTTACTGAAACTTGCTGCACATGGATGAGTACATCAGGTGTTATAGAAACTCAGTTGCAGAGGACAAACAAACAGAATGCTTGGTTAAAATGGGTAGATTTTTAAAATCTGGATCATTCTTTCATCTGTTCAGTTTGGGTTGGTTTGGTTCATGAGGACCCAGGATAAGGAACATACTCCAAACTCTTGGTATTATCCTTTTGGTAGTCATAATAGTAGTCTCACTGGCACCCTATGTTCTCTCAAAAGTTTTAAATATCTGCATACATCCATCCATAGAATGACAAATGGTCTTTTTTTTTTTTTTTTTGACAAGAACGATAAAAACTCAAAGAAATGCATGACTGTGAGAACACCATAACCTATAAATGATGTGTTGAGACCAGAAACCCAAAATTATGGTAACTAAGAATAGCACTAATTCTCTAAGTTTTGGTCACACTCTCACCTAGGTGAGGACCTGATCAAAAGACGAGTTGTTAAACAAAATCATGGGAGCCATTGTTTTGGATCGATCCTCTGCACTAGGCTCCAATAGACCAGATTAAATCAAATTGAAGTCACTCTGTACCTATTCTGGGGCTGCTCAAATCACAAATCACTTTTTACTCAATTAAACTTTGTTAAATTTAATTTTTCAGTGGTTTTTCTTTTAACACTGTTTTATGTTTTTCAGAATCTTCTATGCTGAAGAGAAATAAAAACCTTACTGGGAGCTTCTGTTTTCAGCTCAGACACATAAAGAGCTTGGATATCATCACTCTAACAATGAGAAAAAAAGCTAAACAAAGTGAAAGTCTACAGCTTTTTTAGAACCATAAGAGAATTGACATTGCAAGTAAACCAATATCCCACAATCTAGAGTGACAGGCAAATCCAGAAAGCCATAGCCACAATATTATGTGGGTCAGAAACTGCTGGAGCTCTAGACTGGTAAGAACAGTCATAGCAATTCTGATGAATCACCAGAGGCTGACTACCATAAGAATGAAAAACTCCTAGGAAATGTAATTGTTAAGGTGTTTCCACACTTTCACGAGTTTTACCTTAAGGAACCTGATAGGCTCTCACAACAAAGAACCAGAAATTTACCTTGGTAGGTTTAGTAGAGAGGAGGAAAAGAGTAATCATTGTGAAACACACTAAAGCATTTCCATAACAAAGGTCTCTTCTCCAGGGGAAAAGAGTTTACCAGATCAGTATTCCACCTAGGGAAAGGCATTTCTTTTTCTTTCTTCTTTTTTCTTTTTTTGGCAGCTAGCCAGTATGGAGATACAAACACATGACCCTGGTGTCGTAAGGCTGTGCTCTAACCAACTGAGCAAACCAGCCAGCCCTGGGGAGGGTATTTCTCCCCTTCCAGCCCCTCCTAACTTTCCTGTCTCACCTTTAGAAAGGAAAATGCTTAAAATCACCTATGAAGGTCACACATGTGGACAGAGGTACACTCAAAGACTAAAGTGAAATGACACAGCTGTAAAACACTTTACCACCTCACACCTTACCACGGCACCAACAGGTGGACAGTATGACAATAGTGGATTACAGCTGAAAAAGAAGCAAGACACAAAATTTCTTTCAGAAATAGTACCCAAGGAAGCCCAAAATCAATAAAGGAGATAAAAACAAAGATATACAGGAAACTGAAGCCTCTGGAGCATAAAGCTACAGACAAACATTAAACACATCCCATTTCTAGAATGTTTAATATAAGACCTCGTACCAAGACCTATTTCCCTCAGGTCCTATTACTCAATACAACATGTCTGGCTTTCAAGAAAAAAATTACAAGGCATGCTAAAAGCCAAGAAAAAACAATCCACAATTTCAAGACATAAGGAAAACATAAAAACCAGACTTAGATATGACACAAATTTTGGGATTATTTTATAATTGATAATTGTGATAGTGTGAATTATCAATATTAGAAATGAAACAGGAAAAATCATTATAGATCCCATAGACATTAAAAAGATAATAGATGAATATTATCTTTAACTCTATGAGGGTACTTTATAAAAAGTTCATGGAAAAATAGAATAAAAATCATACTCTAAATCTTTCCATAAACTTTTTGAAATACCCTAATATGTCCACAGATTTGATAACCTAAATTGAATCTGCCAAAAACCACATAAGAAAAAATAGACAATTTCAATAAGCGTATATCTATTAAAGAAATTGAATAAATAATTAATAATCTTCCAAAACAGAAAGCGCCAGGTAAAGATGAGTTCACTGGCAAATTCTACAAGACGTTTAAAAAGAAACTATACGAAATCTTTATAATCTCTTCTAGAATATGAAAGCAGAAGGAATAATTTTTAACTTATTCAGTGAGACCGACATTACCTTAATACCAAAGCTACACCAAGACTTTATAAGAAAGCTACACAACATTGTTTCATTAACATAGATGCAAGAATTCTCAGACAAATTAGCAAATTTAATCAAAGAATGTATAAAAAGAATTAATACCATGACCCAGGTATGAAAGACTGGTTTAGCATTCAAAAATTAATGTAATTCATCACATCATTTCTGAAAAAGAAAACTCACGGCCCCGTGGCACACTCCAGAGAGTGCGGTGCTTGGGAGCACAGCAGCGCTCCCGCCACGGGTTCGGATCCTATATAGGAATGGCCGGTGCGCTCACTGGCTGAGCGTGGTGCGGGCGACACCACGCCAAGGGTTGCAATCCCCTTACCGGTCACAAAAAGACAAAAAAAAAAAAAAAAAGAAAAGAAAAGAAAACTCACAAATCCAACACCCACTCATGATAAATACTCTCAGCTAACTAGGAGTAGGGGAGAATTTCCTCAACTTGATAAAGAACATCTTCAAAAAACCTACAGCTCGCCGAGCCCGTGGCGCACTTGGTAGAGTGCTGCGCTGGCAGTGTGGCGACGCTCCTGCCGCGGGTTCGGATCCTATATAGGACTGACCGGTGCACTCACTGGCTGAGTGCCGGTCACGAAAAAACGACAAAAAAAAAAAAAAAAAAAAAAAACCTACAGCTAACACTATACTTAATAGTGAGAAACTAAAAGCTTCCCTAATAAAAGCAGGAATAAGGTGAAGATGTTCCCTCTCACCACTCCTTTTCAACATTGTATTGGAAATTCTAGCTAATGCAATAAGACAAGAAAAGGAGATAAAATAAATGATATACTGAAGAAAGGAAGGTATAGTTCTGCCTTAATAAAAGAAAGAAATCAAAGTTTGTCTTTAATTGGAACAGTTAATTGTTCTTTATTTAACATAATTACTGTGTATTCAATTTAAATATAACATTTGTACAAGTGCAATATATTTCCCCACACTATGTGTTCTGTTCTTTTTTAATTGATAAAGGTTTTATTATTATTTTTCTATTTTCTTTCCTCTGTTTGGAAGTTGTAAGCACTTTTTATTTTCTTTTAGTAATAATTATTGTCATTATAACACATACAAGATGCATTGTTGACTTATGAACTCTAATGGTTAATCTTTATTTTCTTTTCCCAGAAAATGTAAGGACTGCAGAAAAACTTTAGCTCTGTTTATCTCCTTACTGATATAGGTGGCATAATTACAGAAATTTTATTTGACATAATTTAAACATAATTTGAATGATAATTTATCATTATAGCACTATACAGTCGATGTTTGTTTAGCTTTACATGTATTTTTTATTTTCTTTGCTGTTTTTTTTTTTTTTTTCTCTCTCCATACTATTCCACTCTCCCATTGTGGATAGTTCTTTTATGTCTAAGAATACCCTTCAGAACTTCTGTTAGAGATAGTTTCCTAGCAGTAAAATTTCTCAGCTTTTGTTTGTTTTAAATTGTTTTACTTTTTCTTCATTCTTACAGAATATTTTTTGCAGTTTTAAATTATAGGTTGGCTTTCTTTCTGTAACTTAAAATTATTTTTCTACTGTTTTGTCTTCTGTTATTGCTTTTAAATGTATTTGTCAGCCAAACACTCCTTTGAAATAATTTTTTTTCTTGCTTTTTAAAGATTTTTTTTTTCTTTTTTAAAAAATTTCTGCAACTTTATTATAATGACTGCAGGCTTGGATTTCTTCTTTAGTATCCTGATCAGAAATTTTTTGGCTTTTCCTATATTTGTGATCATGATGTTTTTCATCAGTTTTGGGATGTTCTAAGCCATTAAATAAATCTGCAAATATTGGCTCTGCCCATTTCCTTTTGCTCTCTTTATAGAATCTAATTAAATATATATGACATCTTTTTGTTGTACCTTTGTTGCTTCTTATACTCTTTTTTACACTGTACATGTTTTTGTCTTTCTACATCTTTTGACATATCTTCTGATTCATTAATTCTCTTTCAACTGCAATAATATGCTTTTGAACCATCTTATTGTATTTTTAATATATTTATTTGCTATTCATTCAAAGATGTGTGTTTCTTTTAAAATTTCCAGCTATAATTTTAAATTTGGCTTTTATTTCTATGAACATAGAAAGCATAGTTGTTTTGTTGTTGTTGTTGTTGTTGTTGCTGTTGTCGTTGTTGTTTTAAACAATCTGTGTCTAATAAAACAGTTCCAATATCTAGAATTTTTGGAAGTATTGTTTCTGCTGAACCAAGCTTATGTCTCATTTCTTCATGATGATCATTATCTTTTATTGCTTGCTAGGTACAGTGTTTGAAAAATTACTTTGAGATATAATTTTAGAACTAAAACATATTTTTTGTCAGAAGATTTTTATTGTTTTCTTTCATCAGGCACCAGAGGGCGCTAACAGCCTAGCACCAGAGCTGAACTTTGGTTCCTGTACCCCGACTTTCCAGTTCACACTTTACAGATTATAAATACTGTTTCACCAGGAACCCTCTCCTTGGTAGTGGCCGACTCTAGTTCACGCACTTCTAGACTGTGAGTCTGCAGAAAGAGGAGTTCCACCTCTTCATTGCCCAAGTTGCCCAAGGCAAACGCCGGGGTGAGGGGATACAGTTCTTAGGAGTGCCTGGCCAGCATGGGGGGAGATAGGGTTGGGTCCTGGCCTGTGGTGGCATTGGACTTCCTCCGATCTTAGTACAGTAGCTCCTTGCTGTTTGATTGCTTCAAGACAATCAGACTCTTTGATGACTCCAAGAAATCTTTTAAACTTATTTTCAGAAGAAAGACTGGAGAAATTACTTCATCTGAAGCCAGAACCCAGAAGCCTAATCAGTGTTGTTCTTTAAATGAGTATTTAATCTCCCGTTTCAGATTGACAAGCTATTGACTGCCGGTGGGAACTAGTCCTTGGTCCTCTTTCACATAAAACTTCCTTTAGGCAAAGCCCTTCAGGATCAGTCTTTTGTGGGATAAGTGATGTGACTAGGGTTGCCAGATAGACTATGGGATGTCTAACTAAATTTGAATTTCAGATAAAAACAAATATTTTAAAAATATATGACACAATAATGCATGGGACATGCTTATATTTTTAAGTTATTCATTGTTTTTATATGATATTTAAATCTGTGTCATTTATTTTTATTCACTGAACCCAACAACCTTAGTTGTGGCTGGCAGGATAAAGTTTGCTTCAGTGAGAAGTGTGTTACTAGGAGCTCCAGAACTTAAACACTTTGAACTTGTTGCACCAGTTAGAGTGAGATCTAGTTCTAGCATATGTTGAAACCCCTCAGCAATGTTTGTTTCAAGTGGAACTAAAAAATCTCAGCATATGGGTTTAGGAAAGAAACGAATACAAACTATTTATTAATGTCCCAAATAAAACATTTTAAGAACTAGATCTTTGGACTGTTTAGGGTTAGATAAAAATGCAGATATTATGGAAATATTGACACCATTTGTTAATGCTCAAATAATTAAAAGTATTCCATGTTATTTCTGAAAAAATAGTAAAATTGAATCATGTATTGAAGTAAACTACATTAAAAGGATTTTAGCAAAATCGCCATAAGAATCAGTCATAGGAACCCAAGTCCTCCCCCCTCAAATTCCTCACTATTCAAGACTAACACTGAAAAATAATGTTTCTTGATATTTATGTATCATTTAAGATTTCCTACTGTGTTCGGTGTCTTGTGTCAACTTCTTTACAAAACGTTTCCTTTTCTATACATAGTCAAAACTTTATATCCATTCATGAAATTACCTCAGGTGCCAGTATAGCATATGACTGTCAAATGATTTTATTCTGAAAGAGATATGAACATGTAGAAATAATAACTTTGGTTATTAATTTTGTGTTCTTTAAACTTTGTGTTCTTCTGTTTAGTCTCTCTTTCACCACATTTTCAAAGTAATTTCTCTACCATGAAGATTCTAACCCCTCATTCACTTTGCTTTGCATTTACCCCAACCTTCATCTTTGCATATCATCAAATTAAACATATTTGCAGCTGATCTCCATGTCTAGATCACTTATGCTGATTAGAAAAAGAAAAGATCTAAAACCCAGGAAAATTTTGGATTATTCTCAAAATTTTCTAAATGTTTGAGAAACTTCCTTTGAAACATATTCTGCTTTGTATTTGAGAAAGTTTTTTCTATTGCCATGGTTGTCCTTAACAATTCAATTACCCATCTCCCATTTCTTTTTTTTTAAAATAACTGTTTATAACAAAGATTAAAACCAAAATTGAAATGTTACTCAACTTAAAAGAAAAGAATGCTCAAAAGGAACGTAAGTTTAATTTCGATCCAATTTTTGCTTAAAGATTTTTTCCACCTGTCCAAATCTCTAATTATTCTTCAGTGAATGAGAAATAAAAGTCTGTGTTTTTGTTCTCAAGTATCGGTGTTTGGTTATCACTAAGTAATTGCAATGTCCCTAGAATATGTTCAAGATGACACAATCTGAGACCTTATTAGTTAGGATACAGGTTTTGGCTACTAAAACAAAGATGCAAGCATTGTAATAGCTTTAGAAAAAAATATTTTTCACTCATTCAAAGTCTAAGGTGAGTTGTCCATGCCTAATGTTAACTACACAACATCAAGAGGCCCGGGTTTTCACCTTTTAGCCCTAGGTAACTTTCATTTTCTGTTCCAGGAGAGCTTTGCCAGCTCCTGCTACCACATAAAGATCTCAGCCACTAGGAAATAAGATGGGAAAGGGGAGAACATGCCCTTTCATTTTAAAGGCTCAAATCAGAAGTTGTAGCTCTATACTGCTCACATGAATATAAGGCCAGAACTTAGTCATGTGACAAACCTAGTTAAAATTGAATCCGAGAACATCTTTAGCTTGATGGCCACATGCATCACAAAAATTCAAGGCTCTCTGTAGTAAAAGATGGGGGGAAGTAGATGTTGTTAGACAACAAGTAATCTCTAGCACAGTAGCCATACATCTTTACTTCATTTGTTTAAATTCATCAAATTTTTAATATTTATATTATGTGCCTGTTACAGTGCCAGATGGTTGAAAAAGAGGGATCATCAAAATAAGATATTGTTTCCAAATAGATATTGTTTCTGTCTAGCAAGTGCAATAAATATCATTGAAATAAAAATGCAAATAAATTATGTTATAAACTAAATTATATATTAAAAAGATTATAACAGGGGGAGTACATAGAGTCTTGAAAGAAGAATATGATTATCCAAGAGAAGAAGAGAGGAAAAAGCTTCACAGGCAGAGCAAACAGAAAAAGTTAACAATTTGAGAAGAAAATAAGTTGACTTAAGAACTCAAAAAAGGTTAGTGAAAGAAAGTAGCAATGCAAAAAAGTTTTAATTTTTTTATCTAAAAAAATTGGGAAGTCCTAGAAGAATCCTTAAACATTTCCCCTTTGTCACCTGTTAGTCTACTTCACCAAACTGGGCCTATAAAATCCTTTCAAAGGTGTCTAAACATTTTCAGAAACTTTACCTCGTTTGGTTACTGAGTACTTATTTTTTCAAGCTTTTACTCACCTTTAGATTTTGCTCTGTTTTCTTTTATAATTTTTTTTTCAAAATATGCCTGTACTGAAATTTAGATGTTCCCTTTATTTCTATATATCATCAAAGTATTATTTTTGATAATTTTATTATCTCTTTTTGAATTTTTGAAACCTATTATTTTTCAAATTTTGGGACTGAACATAATTGTATTTAAAATTCTGTGGTTATAACAGTATCAATTTCTCCCAATGTTAACTTCATAAGATGTATATAATTTTCCAGAATACTGGAAAATTGGTAATTAAGGAGATTATATTTCAAAATAAAGTGTAAATATACTGACCTCATTAAATAAATATAACATTCATTTTCTAAGAGGATATACCTTTCATTTTTCAGTAATAAAGGATTTGCATTGGGTTATAAATAACAGTATTTTATACTTAAGCAATAGTAGAGATCACTGGTCCATTATTCTAATTTCAAAGTTGAGAAGACTGAGATCTGTTGAGATATGGCCCTTGTAAAGTTACACAGTGATAAAAGACAGCACTGAAGTCACAATGCACTCTCCTCACTTTATATCCCTGTAGCTGTCATCGAGGTTTGGTCCTGCCTCTACCTAGTGGATAATGGTCTGAAGTGGATGGGTAGATTAAGGAATGAAGTAAGAGATGACATCAAACTTTTGTTATGTTTTCACCCGCCACACACGCTAATCAAGTGGATTAAGTGGGTTAAGGTATGTAAAGTAAAGAGATCAAAGGCCAAATTGAAATATTCTCTCCTCTTTTGGCATACTCTGCTACCAAAATATCCCTTATATTTTGCTCTAGTTATACAGCAATTATATTCATCGATATTATACACACACAGACACACACACACACACACACACACACACACACACACACACATATGAGGACACTTTAAAAAGTTCATGGAAAGGTATATTATCTTTCTTATTTATACATATCTGCAGAGTACAGTTTCAACACATGCATGTACTGTACATTGACTCACACAGAATAGATAGCACAGCTTTGTACATGTTAATCCACCCCTCCCTTCCCCCGCCCCCACTCTCCTGGCTTCTGGTAAGGATTATTCTACTCTGTACTTCTAGGAGGACTCCTTTTTTCAGATTCCATGTATGAGCTTGATCATGCAGTATTTGCTTTTCTGTGCCTAGTTTACTTCACTTAACATAAAGTTCTCCAGTTCCATCCATGTTGCTGTAAATGACAAGATTTCATTTTTCATTAATAGCTGAATAGTATTTTATTGTGTGTATATACCATAGTATTTTTTATTCATTTATCCACCGATAGGCATTTAGTTGATTTTATCTCTTGGCAATTGTAAATAGTGTTGCAATAAACATAGGAGTGCGGAGTCTCCTTAATATATTGATTTCCTTTCCTTTGGATCTATACCCAGCACTGGGATTGCTAGGTTAGAAGGTACTTCAATTTTTGGTTCTCTGAGGAAACTGCATACTGTTTCCCAAAATGGCTGTATCAATTTACACTCCCATCAGCAAGGTAGGAGAGTTCCCTTTTCTCCTCATTCTCACCAACATTTGTTATTTTCTGTCTTTTTTTTTACAAGTTGAACATTTTATTTATTTATTTATTTAGAAACATAAGTGACTATACATATTTGTGGGGTACAGAGTTGACTATCAGTATTTGTGTACAATATGCGATGATCAAATCAGTATTATCAACATATTCATTATTACAAAATGTAGTTATTCTTTGTATCCATTACCCAATTTCTCCCTAAACCTGCTCCCCATCCCCCTTTCCCACCTCTAGTAACTGTAGTTCTGTTTTCTCCTTCTGAAAGTTCCACTTATTATTTGGTTGTTTCTTTTTCTTTTCTTGTTTTCTTTCATTCTTTCTTAGTTGCCATTTATGAGTGAGGATATACAGTATTTCTCTTTCTGTGCCTGGCTTATTTCACTTAACAGAATTTTCTCCAAGCTCATCCATGTTGTTGCGAATGGCAGAATTTCATTCTTTTGTATGGCTGAGATGTATTACTGTGTATATACACCACAATTTCCTTATCCAGTCATCCATCAATTGACATTTGGGTTGGTTCCATATATTGGCTATTGCAAATCAAGCTGTGATAAACATGGGAGTGCAGGTACCCTTTAGACATAATGATTTCCATTCCTTTGGGTATATACCCAGAAGTGGGATTGCTGGATCATATGGTAGTTCTATCTGTAGTTATTTGAGGAAACACCATACAATTTTTCTTAATGGCTGCACTAATTTACACTCCCACTAACAGTATAGGAGGGTTTCCCTTTCTCTGCATCCTCACCAGCATTTGTTATTCTCAGTCTTTTTGATAATAGCCAGTCTAATTGGGGTAAGGTGGTATCTCGATCTGGTTTTGACTTGCATTTCCCTGATGCATAGTGATGTTGAGCATTTTTTCATATGTCTGTTGGCCATTTGTATATCTTTCTTTGAGAAATGCCTATTCAGCTCCTTTGCCCATTTTTTAATGTGATTACTTGGTTTTTTTGCTGTTGAGTTGTTTGAGTTCCTTATATAATCTGGATATTAATCTTTTGTTGGATGTATAGTTTGCAAATATTTTCTCCCATTCTGTAGGCTGTCTTTCCACTCTGTTGATTGTTCCTTTGATGTGCAGAAGTTTCTAGTTAGATATAATCCCATTTGTTTATTTTTTCTTTTGTTGCCTGTGCTTTTGGGGTCATATTTATAAAGTGCTCAGTTCTACATCCTGAAGTATTTCTCTTATGTCTTCTTCTAGGAGTTTTATAGTTTCAGGTCTTATATTTACATCTTTAATCTATTTTGAGTTGATTTTGGTATATGGTGAGAAGTACAGATCTAGTTTCATTCTTCTACACATGGATATCCAGTTTTCCCAGCACCATTTATTGTAGAGGCTGTTCTTTCCCCAATGTATGTTCTTGGTGCCTTTGTCGAAGATCAGTTGGCTGTAAGTACATGGATTGATTTCTGGGTTCCCTATTCTGTTCCATTGCTCTGTGTGTCTGTTTTTAAGCCAGCTATTTTGGTTACTATAACTTTATGGTGTAATTTGAGGTCAGGTAGTGTAATGCCTTGGCTATATTTTATTTATCACATTTTTTAGGATTGCTTTAGCTATTCAGGGTCATTTTTTGTTCCATATGAAAGTTAGGATTATTTTTACCTATTTCTGTGAATTATGTCATCGGTATTGGGATGGGGATTTCCTTGAGTCTGTATATCACATTGGGTAGTATGGACATTTTCACAATGTTAATTCTTCTAGTCCAGGAACATGGAATGTTTTTCCATCTTTTTGGAGCCACTTTAGTTTCTTTCAGCGGTGATTTGTAGTTCTCATTGCAGAGTTCTTTTACCTCCTTGGTTAAATTTCTTCCTGAGTATTTTCTTTAATTTTTTCAAAGCTATTGTAAATGGGCTTGCTTTCTTGATTTCTTTTTCTGCTAGTTTATTGTTGGGATATAAAAATGGTACTGATTTTTATATATTGATTTTGTATCCTGCATTTGATAGAGTCTTTAGGTTTTTCTGTATATAGGATCACATCATTTACAAACAAGGACAACTTGACTTTTTCTTTTCCAATTTGGATGTCCTTTATTTATTTCTCTTGCCTGATTACTTTAGCTTGTATTTCCAATACTATGTTACATTGGCATGGTAAGAGTGAACATCTTTGTCTTGTTCCTGTTCATAAAGGAAAAGCTTTTAGCTTTTCCCCTTCATAATGGTATCAGTGGGTTTGTCATGTATGGCTTTTATTCTGTTGAGATACTTTCCTTCTATGCCTGATTTGTTGAGAGTCTTTATCATGAAGGGATGTTGAATTTTGTCAAAGCTTTTTCTGCATCTTTTGAGATGATCATATATGGTTTTGTCCTTGCTTTTGTTGATGTGCTGTATCACATTTGTTGATTTGCCTATGCTGAACCATCCTTGCATCCATGGGATGAATCCTACTTGATCATGATGTATAATCTTTTTGATGTGCTGTTGTATTATGTTAGCTAATATTTTGTTGAGGATATTTGTGACTATATTCATCAAGGATATTGGCCTGTAGTTTTCTTATTTAGTTGTATCTTTTTCTGGTTTTGATATCAGGGTGATGCCAGCCTTGTAGAATGAGTTTAGGAGAATGGCCCTCTGTTTCAAGCTTTTGAAATAATTTGAAGAAGATTGGTATTAATTCCTCTTTAAAATTTTGGTAGAATTTAGCAGTGAAGCCATCTGGTCCTGGCCTTTTCTTTGTTGGAAAACTGCTGTTTACTGCTTCAATCTTGTTGTTCATTATTGGTCTGTTCATGTTTCCTATTTCAACTTGGTTCATTCTTGGAAGTCTCTCTGTTTCAAAAAATTTATCCATTTCATCCAGGCTTTGAAATGTATTAGTGTAAAGTTGTTCATAATAGTTTCTAATAATCCTTTATGTTTCTGTGGGATCAGTTGTAATGTCTCCTATTTTCTGTTTTTTTTGATGATAGCTATTCTAACTGGAGTGAGATAATATCTCCTGTGGCTTTAATTTGCATTTTTATGATTAGTGATGTTGAACATTTTTTTCATATGCCTGTGGACCATTTTTATATCTTCTTTTGAGACATGGCTGTTCAGAACCATTGTCCATTTTTCAATTGGGCTATTTGTTTTTTACTGTTGACTTATTTGAGTTTCTTATATATTCAGGATATTAATGTCCTCTCTGATATACAGTTTGTGAACATTTTCTGTAGGCTGTGTCTTCATTTTGTTTATAGCGTCCCTTGCTGTACAGAAACTTTTTAGTTTGAGTAGTCCTATATGTGTATTTTGGCTTTCATTGCCTGTGCCTTTGCAGTCTCTCTCAAAAAAGTGCTGCCCACTCCCATTTCAGGTAGTATTTCCCTTATGTTTTTTTCTGGTAGTTTCATTGTTTTGTGTTTTAAATGTAGGTTTTTAATCCATTTTGATTTGATTTTTTGTATATAGTCAGAGATATAGGGTCTAGTTTCAATCTTCTGCGTATAGTATCAAGTTTTCCCAGCACCATTTATTAAAAAGCCTGTTCTTTCCCCAGTGTATATTTTTGGTATGTTTGTCAAAAATCAGTTGGCTGTAAATGCATGGGTTTATTTTGGGGCCCTCTATTCTGTTCCATCAGAAAATGTGCCCATTTTTATGAAAGTACCATGCTGTTTTGGCACTGTAGTTTTATAGCATATTTTGAAGTCATGTAGTATGATGCCTTCAACTTTGTTCTTCTTGTTTAAGATCAATTTGACTATTTAGGGTCTTTTGTGGTTCTGTATGCATTTTAAGATTATGTTCTCTATTTCTGTGAAGAATGTAATTGGTATTTTGATAGGGGTTGCATTGAATCTGTAGATTACTTTGGGTAATATGGACATTTTGATGATATTTATTCTTCCAACCCATGAACAGGGGATATTTTTCCATTTAATTTTGTCATCTTCAATTTCTTTCACCAATATTTTATAGTTTTCATTGTAGAGATCTTTCACCTCTTTGGTTAAATTTCTTCATATGTATTTCTTTCTTTTCTTTTCTTCTTCTTTTTTTTTTAGTAGCTATTGTGAGTAAGATTACTTTATTTCTTCCTTAGATATTTTGTTATCGGCATATAGGAATGCTATTGATTTTTGTGTGCTGACTTTGTATCCTGGCACTTTAGTGAATTAATTTATTTGTTCTAGTATTTTTTGGTGGAGTCTTTAAGATTTTCTATGTTTATGATTATGTCATCTGCAAATAAGGATAGTTTGACTTACTCATTTTCTATTTGGAATGCCCTTTATTTCTTTCTCTTGCCTTATTGCTGGGCTAGAACTCCCAGTACTGTGTCAAATAAGAGTGGGGAATGTGGGCATCCTTGTCTTATTCCAGATCTTAGAAGAAAAGCCTTCAATTTTTGTCCATTCAGTATGATTTTAGCTGTGGGTTTGTCATATATGGCCTTTATTGTGTTGAGGTACATTCCTTCTATACCTAATTTGTTGAGTGTTTTTATTGTGAAGTGGTGTTAGTTTTTATCAAATGCTTTTTCTGCATCTATTGAAATGATCATATTATGAACCATTCTTGCATCCCTGAGATAAATCCCACTTGATTAGGGTGAATGACCTTATTAATGTGTTGCTGGATTCAACTTGTTAGTATTTTGTTGAGGATTTTCATATTTATGTTCATTAAGGATATTGGTCTGCAGGGTTTTTTTGTTTCATTTTTTCAGTTGTCCTGTTTTCTGGTTTTGGTATGAGGGTAAGCCCTCTTTTTCATTTTTTTGGCAGAGTTTGAGAAGAATTGGTATTAGTTCTTCAAGTGTTTGGCAGAATTTGGCAGTGAAGCTGTCTGGTCCTGGGGTTTTCTTTTTATTACTGCTTCAATAATGATACTCCTTATTGGTGTGTCTGGGTTTTCTAATTCTTCATGATTCAACCTTGGTATGTGTCCAGGAATTTATTTATTTATTCTAGGTTTTCCATTTTGTTAGTGCATAGTTGTTCGTAGCAGTCTCTTATGATACTTTGTATTTCTGTGATATCAATTGTAATCAATTCTACTTTTTCATGAAATTTTGAAGTACACTTGTAAACATAAGTAAAAAGGTAGTATTTGTAGAAGACAGCTTAAATGATCTTAGCATAAGTTCTATAAAACTTCTAAAAATGGCATATCAAAATGCTGCAAACATTTGAAAACAGAACTTATAAAGCCTCAAAATATTTGTGTAAAACATTTAATATTCATATTTCTAAGCTTTCTTTTCCTTCTATCATTTTTAGGTTTATTGCTTTTACCAAACCCATGAAGAAAACATTCAAAATTAATTGTGGTTAATTGTGGCAAATGAACGAGTTGTTTTTCAAACTTAAATTTCAACAGAGATTTTATTATCTATAGCTTGATATAATATATGAGGATGGTATGTGTTTTTAAAATAATGAATATATTAAATTTATAATCTTGGCAATTCACGTTCCTTAATCTAGTTGCATATAAAAACATGAACAGAAAACATTAATGCAAGAATGCAAAAGCAATGAGGTTCTTCCAGCCTAGATTATCAGCTCTTCAATCTTGACTATATGTTAGCTCTGTCTTCATTCCATGTAGCTAAACCTTCTTTTTACCCCCTGAGGATTCAACACTGAACATACAGTTTTAATACATGACATCTGGTTTCCCTTTTTTCCCTCAGTTTCACAAAGACTTCCAGGCTTGTGAAATACGTGTGTACCTAGGAACCAGAGATCAAAGGCATAAGATGATATACCTCTAATATTTCTTAGGTTTAATTGCTTAATCACTATTTGAGACCAATGCACAGCAAATTAATTTCTTATTGACTGACAATATACCTTGGGGGATAAAAGCAAAAACAAAAGCAAAAATACCTCAATGAAGTTTTATTTTAATTGCCCAATTTCAAAATTATGCAATAACATTTTAAAAAATTTACACAAAACAGCCTAGAAGGTAGCTTCTGGCATTCCTGCAACATTTCACACTATTTTTTTAAATTCAGTAAATTAATCTTAGATCAAGTTAATCTGAGTGTATTTATTTCAATAAAATATATATACAGTAATACATGAAACATTATATATTACAAAGATGTTGAAAGCAGTAGATGTAAGTTAACTAATGGATGAGTGTTTTCAATGATTGCTTAATGTTTCCTAAATACCATGTTTCCATCATTTCTAAGATGAAGATTTTTTTCATATTTTAACATCTCTAAAATCAGGATATGTAAATAGTTTTGACGTAATTGTCATTTCCTGCCCCTGTGATTCAAAATGAGCAAAAATGATATTGTGGCTTGAAAGAAAGTCCCAGAGACAGTAGCAGGGCACTCTCTTAAGAAATTCTGCACCACCAACACTGAATGTCATAAAGCACTATTTATGTGGGGTGAAAAAAAAAAATTGACAATTATGAACCAAAATGTTATTCAGAATTGTCAGAATCTGAATAAATAGGAGTTTTACAAATACTTTATCCAATTTACTTTGATCACACACATATGCATTTATAGATATATATGTATATATGTGTATATGTATATTTCAAGAGAGAGGATTGGAAAACGTGCAAAAATCTAAAAGACTTTTAAAAATAAGTATGAAATAAAGTGTCTCAGTGATAAGAGAGCATTGCACCATAGTATAATTTAATTGACAGCATTTCTTTTTCTTCCATAGTGAGGAATAAAATAGTGGTGTGCCTTTGGTGCAGCAGACATTTTGTGTGCCCATCCCCACAACCTCTTGACCTGCCTCTGATTTCAGCTGTGTTGTGGTGATGGTTCCTGTGCTCATTAACAATGTTCAAATTCAAAATCCCAGGCTCAATTTTTGGAGTAACCCAAAGACAGATGATGTCTTAGATTTGGTTAATTGTGGTAAATGAAATGAACAAGTTGTTTTTCAAAATAGGGATAGATGCAACACCTTACCATAAATTAGATATCTCTGAGAATTATCCATTCAAATTACTCTTTGCTTACAAAATTCCTGTTACGTAAAAATATTAAAGCCAGCTGCAATAACTTTCTATTCTCACCATTTGGCATGCCAAAAGTGTACTTAATCTTTGACATATATTACAACCAATATCTCCAATTAATGGAATACAGGAGTGATACATAATTCAAAACACTTGAACTTTTATATATTAATGGGATACAGATTGTAAAGCACATTTTATATGTTATAATCGCATACAAGCTTCATCATGATAAGAAAATGCCTAAAATTGTGAGTCATTTGTAAAAAGCATAAATTCCTAAGAATTGCATATTTTCTTATATACCTCTATCCTTTTATACTGACTAAAACTGGAAATCAAAGAGTTCTGCAGTGATTGTATAGTACACATGATGAAAAACACATATCATGCCATTGTCATAAATTTTATTTAAAAAAGTATTTACATCAACTGCAATTGCACACATATCATGTTCAGTGTATTGCTACAGAAACTTCTAAAAAATGAGTAAGAAATAGTCACTGTAAGCCCATAAGCCCATATGCTGCCCAATGTAGATAAGTGGCATAAAACCAGTAGAATACAACTGTCAAAATGTAAATAAAATGTTATGAAAAATGTAAAGTGGAGGTCCAAAGGAGGAAGAAATCATATCGCTTTACTAAATTAAGTAAACCTTTCTGGAAGCTGTAACATGTTAATAGAGGCTTAAAAAATAAGTGGATGCTAGCTATAGGAAGAGAAGAGAAAATTTGTGCTGGAAGCATATGACCCATGAGCCGGGGCACAAAAATGATAATGTCATTCTGCTCAGCAAACCAAAAGTTGTTCGGTATTGCTAAGATATGAAGTAAAATTCAGAGAACAGGAGATGGTGTTGAGGACCCATCGTGGAGGCCCTGCGTGTGATGCCGAGGAACTGACATGGTAGAGATGGGCACCAGGGCAGGCGAGGAGACATGCTGGGAGAGTCATGATAAAAGAGGCCAAGGGAGAGGACTGTTTGAAGGGGAGGTTGTTAAGGTCAAATGCTGCGTGAATAAAATGAGGTTAGGGATGTCTGAAAATAAGCCTATTGATTTACAATGTCAGTGTCCTCTGGGAGAATAATGATTGCGAACATTTTAATTCATAGGGTAAAAGAGTGAAGAACTGTCAATAAAAAATATGGATTACTCTTGTAAGAAGTTTGGAGAAGGAAAGGAAAAAAGGCTAACCCTCACATTTCCTCATTTCTTAATATTTCATTGATGGATTTAGTCATTAAAAAGTACCAGCATCCTTTAAAAAAAATAATACTAAATTATATCTCTCAGTTTCTCAGTTCTACCAGATATTCATTGATGACAAAAACACAACTTGTGCTTTGGTTTGAAAGATATAATATTATTTCTTTAGCACTAAAAACACCATAAAACATGTCACTGTGCTTTTCTGTAGGATAAAATGGAAAAAATGTCAATAATGATAGTTAAATTTCACCAATTTGCAAATATGCAACTACTGAATATTTAGAATTTTTTAATAACAAATTTAGTAACAAATAAAAGTAAATAATAAAGGTTAATTATAAGAAAATAAAAATATAGAGATTAAAAGAGTGAGGAAAAAACACTCCCTATTTTAAAATCCTGAGAACACATTTAACATTTCAAGGTATAGCATGTCAGTCATAGAGAAGAATAAGTATGTGGAAGTTTCTAAATACACCCTCTGTCACTTAACTAGTTGTGTCATCTAGAACAAATTACATAACTTCCCAGAGCTTTGGTTTGTTTATTTGTAAAATTGAATTATAATGTGTAATATTGCTGTGAGAATCAAATTAATCATACACATAGATTTCTTAAACCAATGCTTGGCACATACTACTCAATGGTTATTAGCTAGGTGTTTATGACTGTGAGTGGTTTTGTGTGCTTATATAGTTCACGGGGGAAAAAAATTGAGGGGATCATATGATACTGATAAACTGAAACTACATTTTTATTTTTACATTAAACTGAAAGAATATTTTTATTTTTATATTCATCAAGACAAAAGTTTGGCAACCTTTTCTATAAAAAGCCAGATGGTGAATATTTTATGCTTTAAGCACATGGTCTCTATCATGGCTACTCAACTCTAACATCATAGCACAAAAACAGACATTGACAACACTTAAATATATTTGCATGGCTGTTTTCCAGTAAAACTTTATTTATAAGAACAGGAAGTGGGCCAGATTTGGTCCTTGGGCTGTAGTATGCTGATCTCTGACCTAGAACATTATTTTTGAATATTATAATATTTGTAATTTATTTAGCTGACATCTATTTCATGGACATGTAGACTTTTTCCTAAAATTTGCTTTCACAAACCACTGTGCCTATTGTAGATTATTTCTTTAGGTTAAAGATATTGCTTCTCTAAGTTAACTGTTACATACATGTGAAAGCTTTTATTATGCATGCCTTGCCATCCAGAAAATTTGTATCAATTTACATTCACATCAGTGTTTGAGAGCATCACCTTCCTACACCCTCGCCTAAACAGGACATTTATTTTGGGGGGATTTTCTTAGATATTACTTTTTTCTTTTTTGAAAAAAGATACAGGGCCGAGCCCGTGGTGCACTCGGGAGAGTGCAGCGCTGGGAGCGCAGCGACGCTCCTACCACGGGTTCGGATCCTGTATAGGAATGGCCGGTGCACTCACTGGCTGAGTACCGGTCACAAAAAAGACAAAAAAAAAAAAAGATACAAAGTTTTATTAAATAAACCTGGAATCAATTGTATTAATACATAAATTAGACAGTGGTAAAATTTTCCTAGGGTATATATACAAATCACAGTGATTTCCATTGTGCAACGAGTTGACAGGATTTTTTTTTTTTTTTTTAACATGAGAGCTGATCACTCTGCAGGATTCTCTAAAACAATCACATGGTCCCTAGAAGTGTGTAGGTAACATGGAGAGCCTGCCCATAGCCTGGCACAGAGAAAAAGCATTAAGCTATGACGGTTATATAGAATCAATCTCAGAGGACAAGGAAGGATTGTCAAAAGGCTTCAAATTCCATCTATTAATTCACACATGTAATGACTTTTACTTAAATAGCAGACATGTTGTATTAGTCCATTTTTGCTGCTTATAACAAAGTACACTGAACTGGGTGATTTATAAAGAAAAATGAAATTTATTGCTTACGGCTTCTGAGGCAGGGAAGTCCAAAGTCCATCTGGTGGTGGCAGCAGTGACCCAGAGGTCTCACATTGCAAGTTAATGGAAGCAGAGAGAGCAGAGAGAGCAAGACAGACTCTCCTCTTCTTTTAAAGCCCTCAGAACCATGCCCCTGAACACCATTTTTAATCCATTCACTACTGCATGGTCCTACAATCCAATCACCTCTTCAAGTCTCCACCTTTCAATTACCTAAATAGGATTTCCCACCCTCTTAACAGTTACAGTGGGGCCTAAGTTTCTAATATATAAAACTTGGGGGACATTATTCAAGGTTCAGGGAGTTTTGGGGGGACATAATTCAATCCACTATACATGTCCACCATGTAAGAGCCAACTACAGTACAACAAAACTTGTAAAACCCCAATAATTTACAGAAATCCTTTACAAATCATTCTCCTTTTATTATGAAGGGCTGCTCTGTTGGATGAAAGGCCATAGGGTGTGCAAAGCAAACTTGATATAAAAATGTTATGCTTAGTGAAAACAAGCCCCCCCACCTCCACCAAAACAGACACACACACACACATACCCCAGACTATTCAAATACATTAAGACATCTGTTTATGTGCTTTTCGTTTTGTTTTAAATGAATGTCCTCCACTTAAGTCACATTAATAATCAGAAGACCTTCTCGCCTCCATCGGAAACAGGAATAAACAGTACATAGGACCACCAAGTGTGTGTAAAATGCATGCTAGGTAGATGTACTGAAGAAAGATGAACATCACATTTCAAATGTCTGTAATCAGGCTGATCAAGGCTTCTACAATTATGTAAATGTACCTAAAGCCAACCGGCTTGGAAAAATAAAACCCAACTAAGTATTTTCTTCTAATTTTGTTAAATTTCCATTATTCGGTTCCTTAAAATCAAAGCAATCAATATTGATCATTTTTCTTTCAAATTTGAATGCAATTTATAAAACAATTTCTGTTTATTTCTAATAATAGTGGCTTTAGTTTGAATTATTTAATTATTTCTAATTGAAATATAAATTAAAAGTAGAAGAAAAAGAAAATTATCTGAAACCCTGCTTTCCTATGATAACTCTCTAGAAAATTTTCTCCAAGAAAGCATGTTTTTTTCTTTATCACATTGGTGTGTTAATACCTAGAACAGTGGCTGGAATGTGATGTTCAATGACATATGTCAGATGAATAAATAACATTAATTTTAGTGACTGTTCTTTCGTACGTATCTCAACACGCACCATACAAGTAATACAACTGATGCTTTAAAAGATATGTGCTTGGATGACTCTTTGCCTCCCAGCACATTGTTTCCACTTCTCTTCCCACGGAGAGAACACTAACTGTCTGTGGCTTGGTTAAGTGTATCCAGAACAGCATATTGAGGGTTATGATTATTTAACAAAACCGCTTTCTGTTATATGGAATTTTCAATTTTTCTTTTGGTTTTTTAATGTATCAAAGTTTATCAGTACTTTTACTCTCCTCCCAAATAATATGAAGAACTTAGAATACTGTAACTTCATGTAGATTCCTCTCTACTTATTCCCACTATTATTCTTTTGTGTAGCTATTGCTCATTTAAATTCACACATGTTCACAGCTTTCTTGAATCTATATTAATTCCTGCATCTCCACAACCTTCCTCAAGAGGTGGGTGGTGGGGACATCTTTATTTCTCATTTTCCCAATACTGCCACTTTGCACATCCAGCAAACACCACTGACATAGAACACTATACAAACAGTGCGCCCAGAGCTGTACTGCACCTGCCATGGATTCACTCTTGTCCTTTATCAATTTATTCTGTGGAAGATCTCCTACTTGTTTCCTCCTAAGTCTTAATTCCTGTTTTCCCTACATGAGTCTGTCAAAACTAAACTCCATGCTTAAATGCTCTAGAAGCAAAAAAATACTTTGTGTGCTGGGGCTCGTTTTAACTCTCTGGGTTTCTGTTTATCCTGATATTCTGGCTTTGTGAAGATTATGATCTTACCAACTATTTGATGATTTTTATAAGATGTAAATAAGAGAATACTTACAGGATGCTTTAAATCTATCCTGACTCTTCCCTTCTCCCTTTTTCTTCCACCTCTTGTTCTCTCCCCGCAACACCTAACTATGAGTTATTGCTTTGTGTTTGGTAGCTTTTAGTTTTTGTCATTTATAAGTTTTTCCATTGCAATTATTTTCCTCTTGCAATTCATTTTTCACTTGAAGTTCACAAATGTTTATTTACAACTTATAAACTCACATTCATTTTATTACAATTTATTTAGATGTTTTAAAAAATATTATTTTACCAAAATATTATAACTATCTTTAGCAAAAAATATCAAAATATACAACACTTAAAGAATTGTAATATCAGTTTCTTTTATTTGTTAAGAAATAAATAACACAGGCAAATTTGGAATCCCAAATATGTACTTCTTAGATCCAGTCCCCATCTTCTTCTCTCAGAACAGCTATCATTAATTTGATATATATCCAAACTAATTTTTTTTGCTTTATATAAGTATCTCCATAAATAATATTTGGCACTGTGTTTTGTGGGTATCATATACTATGTAACATTTTTACATCTGTTTTTCTTTTTCATTCAACATTATTATTTGAGCTCTAGCCATGTTTTTAAGTACAAATTTTATTTATTCATTTTAATTGCTCTAAAGTGTTCCACCACACAAATATACTATGAATTATGTATTCATTTCCTTATTGATGACATTTCAAATGTTTCCCATTTTTCATGTTCAATGAGCTTGCAGTAAGAAGACTTTATATGCACTTATGCCAGAATTTCTCTTGAACATAGGGCAAGGATTGAGATTGCTGGGCCATGGAGTAAGTGCCTTTTCAGCATCTTGAGGTATTGTCAAACTGCTGCCCACAGAACCACCATGTGCAGTGCAGGAATGTCTTGTTTCTCCATCCTTGCTGTAAATAACTTTGTGTAAAAATCTTTCACATTTTTTCTTCTATGAACTGTCTAATCATAATAGGCAATGAGTTTGGGATTTCTGAATTATTTCCTAGTAATATACATTGAAATCCATTGGTCTATCTTAAATGGATCTGAATCCATGCATGATTTTGTGCTACCATGTTCTGAAAGTGAAGAGTATTGATTCACTGAGTTATACTGCTCTTTTCAATGGCAAAGCATTTCATTATGTAATATAAAAATTATAAAAATAATAATTACACTATTGAATTACCACCAATTACACCAAAAAAAAAGACTTTTATTGCTGGGAAGCTCTAAAACATTAATTGACAGATAGACGTTTTCCAAAATTCTAATTTTCACCTGAAATCTCAAATGTTATTATTGGCAACAATGTCTGCTGTTTTCCCTGAAAGAACAGGTGCACTTTGTTCATTTTTGAATTTTGCAGAAAAGTTTGCCAAATACCCAAGTATGCCTATCAGTCTTTTTTTTTTTTTTACTGTAAAAGATGTGTTCAATCAGAAAATGGCCAGTTTTGATGGCAACTCAATCACAAAAGTGCTTCAATACAAACATACTTCACTACATAGCAGAGGGTTCTGTGTATACTTCTCATTCTGTCACTCAGATTATTTAAAAGATATGTAGTCCAAGGTCGATATTTAATAAAATTAATATTTTTACTGCTTCATCAAGGATATTCATAAATGTAATTATTCTTATTTACTGTGGATGCATGGCACTGATGAATACAATCACTACAAATTCAGTTTGATGCCATTGTAGTTTGGATACAGTTTGAGTATCACCAGGGCAGATACCAGCACAGGGAAAAAAGGCAAATAATATGTTAGCATAATTAAAAAAACAGTTTTAACATAATGGACCTCCTGATTGTACACATGGACTGTGGAGTACACTATGAGTACACTATGAGAATCACCACATTAGATTAACCAATTCTTTTATTACTACCTCTATTAGCATACCAAGGTATTGCTTTTCCAAGGAATGCATTTTGAGAAAATATGTAAGTGAAATTGCAGAGAAAACCCCCAGTTCTAAATTGCCTGACCCTTTAATGACTTTTTCTTCTTAAAAAAAGTGTTCATAATTTGCATATCTTGTTTCTAATGGCTATTTGCTTAACGTTTCTGTTTACTGCTTTTAAACACAGAGAGAAATTTAGTAACATAAGCAAACCTACTTGAAATCTTTAATTTAGGAATCCAACCAACTTGCCCCTTCGATATGTATGTCTCTTTTATATATTTAGGGAAAGTTGTGTTTCTTTGTTTTCCAAAATTTGCAAAAGAAAAATCAAAAGGACGACAAATGCAATTTTGTCATGAGGTTGTTTATGAGTAAGTTTTATCTTGATCTAGCAAGCTCTTGTTTATAAAAAATTACTTTTAAAAAGGACAGACGTCATTCCATTCACTTTACTTGCTGGAGTGGAAAGTCAAATATCCTCTGAGGAATTTTGGCTATAAATAGTAGGCATTCTCCTTTGATATCCACTTCCCAACACACAAACAGAACTGATACCAGCTTCGACCTTTGATTCTTTTTTTTTTTGTAATCGGCCAGTGGTGTTTTTATTTTACTTCTCTCAATTGGAGGGCAGATTAGCGCACATTATTGAGCGATGCTTGCCTGGCTGCTTACATGCTGTTCTTGCAGGGGCAACAGAAATGCAGTTTCAGGACATTCCCTGTCAGAGGACTTTCCATTGCATCCATGCAGAAGATGAGGAATGTCTCTGTGGCGGTCACAGGCATTGTTTCTCACTAGAGAATTGTGGACTCAGTCAAAAACTTTCCTCCAGAGACATCATCTCTAGAAGCTTCTCAAGTCACTCATGCACACTTCCACTTAGTAGTAAAAGTTACCTTTATCTTTGGTTGTTTTAGGAGAGCAGCTTGAGGAAGAGGGCCCAGGTAGAGTCCCAGGCTGTTAACCTACCTGATCGGTGACTTTGGGCCTCCATGAATTCATCCAGAAGCCAAGAGAGCACTTCAGCTCCAAAAGCACTATGGTTATCCTTGGTCAGGAAACTGTGTCATCAAGACTGTGCTAGAAGGGTCAGAACTGGGAGCACTAAGTAGGGAGAGACCCACCTCTGAAGTTTCCCAGGAAGTGACATCTTGTTAACCCTTGGTTCTTTAGACAACTAATATTTTCACCCTTAAGGCAGGAGGCTGAAGGTAGAGTGGATAACATCCACATATTGTTTGGGGTTGAAATATAGAGTGAATAAAGGTCAGGGGAAAAACTCTTTAACGGATCTTGGACTTCTGTGTCCTGGAATTTCACTGTGATGAAATGTATCAGATCACGGTCTGCCCTAAGAATGGCAGATCCTAAGTTATACAACTTTTCAGAATTGGAAAAGAACATGAGCAAAGATGTTCTGCACTTTTGTTGGCAATACTTTAAAAGTGAAATCATGAATATGAAATTAAATCTGGCTAATCAATTTATTTTAAGGTTTAATGGTGGTATTTTTAGTACAATTTTGATAATGTGTTTCACTTTTACTCTGGAATAAACAAACAATTAAAAAAAAAACTTTTTAAATGTATTTTCCCTTTGATTTTTATAGAGTTGGTTCTTACATTTTAAGGAAAATGTGGTGTGAGTAGTTTAGGAGAATTACAGAAGAAAACAAAAGTATTTGATTATTGTTTTGCCTAGGAGACAGGTCATCAACTCTAGTTGATTTATCTGAATTTTATTGGTCTACTTTATAATAGTTTTGGGTAAAGTAAATCTAAACAACTTAATGGACAGTGTCTTCCACCAGGAATTGCTTGGCAAGCCACATGGCTCATTTCCAAAATTCTTACTGCTACTGTAAAATCCTCTTTTGCCATTAAGGTGGTCTCATTTATGATATTAAGAACACTCTATCAAGCTTTTATGCCGGAATCACCACCACCCTGACTTTTTAAAGATGATCTCCAAGGAGCAGAATTAAGAGAAATACTTATGCTCGTGTTATTTCACTAAATGTGTGTGCCTGTGCTTAAATCAGAGTCAGCAGTTGCTTTCTACAATAGCGGAGACCTGAGAGCCCAAGCAGTCCAGGAGTAGATCTTCTGCATCTTCAAAAGCAATGTTTCTCAAATAGAAATGTAGAGGAGACTAGGATCCCATTAATGGGTCATGAAATTAATGTAGTGGTACCTAACAACATTTTAAAAATAAACTAGAAAAGAAGTAAGGGGAAAAAAAAGAGAAGTAAAAATCTAAGAATACATGAGCAGGTAGTAAGGGAACATTTTCATAAAGCTTCTTCAGGCTGTGTTTGTGTACGCACACATAAATGATTGCATACCCGGATATGAGCTGGTGTAGTGGATTGAATTATGCCCTCCTAAAACTCACCAAAGTTTGAATTGTGTTCCCCAAGTTTTATGTATTAGAAACTTAGCCCTCACTGTGACTGTTAAGTGGGTGGGAAATCCTGTTATGTTAATTGAAAGGTGGAGCCTTGAAGAAATGATTAGATTGTAGGATCCAGCAACAGTGAATGGGTTAATAATGGTGGTCAGGGGCATGGTTCTGAGGGCTTTAAAAAGAAAGTGAATGAGGAGGTTATTCTCTCTGCTCTCTCTGCTTTTGCCATCTTGCAAAGTGAGACCCCTGGGTCACTGTCACCACCACCAGGTAGACTTTAGATTTTCTAGCCTATGAAACTGTAAGCAAGAAAATTTTCTTTTCTTTATACATCACCTGGTTTCAGGTATTTTCTTATAAACAACAGAAACAGACTATTACAGCTGGGTTGTGAATTAAAATGTATTAAAGAATGTGGGCATCCTTTGACAATATTTGAAAAATGTTATTCTTAAGGACCATTTTAGTGGTCTTTTTAGTTATACATAAATAGAAAAAAAAACCATTCATTACTTCAGAATTAGTAATAGAACCTCTTTATTTCTGTTTGTCTAATGATATGCAGAGTTCTACAGAAGGATGTAGGCCCGGCACAGTGTTATTCTTCTGTTTGAAACAAGCCAGAAACTAAAAATTCTGTTTCCTAAATTTGGAATGACTTCAAGCCCAATGACAAAGAAGGATAATGAAGGACAAAAACCAAAATTAATTGAAGAAAAAAAGAATAAAGATTGGAGACATGTAGATTGGGCTCAAAAAGAAAGAAAAGTCCAAAGAGCTTATGGGTAAGCTTGTCTTTACATAGAAGGTGATTGATGTTAGAAGCATCTTTGACTCCTTCACTTTTGTGTATATTCATTTATTCAACAAAATATTTACTGAGTGCATAATTTCTTCCCTAACACATATTTACAAATTTACATAATATTTACATATTTACATATTCACATTGATGAGTAATGCAAATATAGTCACTTTATATTGAGGTTATTCTAGTATGGAGAGAATATAGACATGAAACAACTGAAAAAACAAATAGTAATAAGTACCACGAAGGAAAACAAAAGAATAGTAAAATAATAGTGAGAACAATGGATATTATATTAGTTGCATGCCTGGCCTTTCTACAGAAGTAGCATTTAAGCCAAGTGTTGCAAGTATGTAGAATCAATCATGAAAAGAAAAAAAGTTTGGCAAAAGGTAGGTTGTTCCAGGTAGAGAGAGTATATTGACAAAGGTCTGAGATGACAAGACTAATGAGGTGAGATAATTAAAATGAGATAAATGTGGCTGGAACTTAGTGCTGGAGGGGAGAGTTCATGGAGGTTGATGGTGGCCAGGCTGTGCATTCAATTAAGTATTTATTAAACTTCTACTTAGTGCCAGGTATTGTTCTAAGTTCAGGGATTCAGCAGTGAGCCAAAAGATCAAGTCCCTTAGGTTCTTCTGATGAAGATGAATTCAAAATACATAACCAAAATAAAAAATGAATTGCAACTTCAGAAAGTAATAATTACATTTAAGGAAATAAAGTAGGTTCTAAAGACAAAGAATGATGAGGTTTTACTTAAGGAATGTTGTTTGGGGCAGGCCGTTTCGAGGAGGTAATGTTTAAAGAGAGATAGAAATTGAGATAATTATCCATGAAAATACTTATGAAAAGAGATTTCAGGACTGAGGGTACAGTGAATGCAAAGGAAATAAGGTAAGGACAGCCTAGTTTGAAGGGCAACAAGAAGGCTAGTGTGGCTAAAATCCAAGACATAGCTAGCTCAAATCAGGCATGGCCTTATAGGTCATAGAAAGGACTTGGATTTTATTTTCAATGGGTTGGGATGCCCCTGAGTGGTTTTAAGTAGGAAAGTGAAATGATCTGATTTGTTTTTTTGAAAGGATCTCTCTGGTTTCATGGTTGAGGATGGTGTGAAAGGGAACACGTGATCCAACCAAGAGATGACGGCAGATCAGACCGTGGTGATAGTGTGAAACTAGTAAAAGCGGTCAGATTAAGCATGTATTGCAGATGTAGAGAGGATAGAATTTTGTGATATGCTGATATTTAGTGTGAGAAATACAGTAGGTTATATCACCTAAATTTTGAATTTGAGTAACTGAAAGGAAGAAAGTGCTACTCAGATTGGAAAAACAAGAGATTCAGATCTGGGATATCTGTCAATATGGAAAATAGGAATTCTGCCTAAAATGAAGTCTGTTTTCTGCATTTCACTGCAGAATACCACAGATGGGGTAATTTATAAAGAATAGAGATTTATTTAGCTAATGATTCTAGAGGATGAGAAGTCCAAGATCATGGTGCCAGCATCTGCTTGGCTTCTGGTGAGGGCCTTCTTGCTGCATCATAACACAGCAGAGGGTGTCACATGGTGAGAGGGCAAGAGCACACATGTCAGCTCAGGTCTGTCTCTCTCTTCTTATAAAGCCACTAGTCCCATCATGGGGTCCCCACCCTGATGACCTTATCTAATCTTAATCACTTCCCAAAGGCTCTACCTCCAATCAACATATGAATTGGGGGATTAAGTTTCCAGCATATGAAATTTTGGGAAAACATTCAAAACATAGTGGATGCCAAGAGGAGAAACTGGGTAGTCATTGGGAAATGATTTGGGAGATCAGAGAAGAGATGAGTCCCAGAGATATAAAATCTGAAATGTGTGGATAGCGCTGAACTCACAGGACCAGATGAAGAGAAGAGGTGTTAGGCATGACGTATTGGGGAGGTGGTGGAGACTCCAACAAAGAATCCTGGGAAGGAGCTGCCAATATGGTCAGTAGAAAATCAGGAAGACATGAAGCAAACGAAGAAAGGCTTTTAGGAAAGTAGAAATGGTTAGCCAAATAGTCACATCAGTGAGGTAAGCATTTGATTTGGCAAAGTGGAGGTCATTGTTGATAGAAAATAACTCAGATTTTTATTGCTTTTTTAGATTCACACGTTTTATTACAAATGGAGAACATGAAAAGATATTCAAATGCTTGCTGACTCATATGTAAAGTCAAACCACTTAACCATGAATAAGGTTAGAGAAAGTCAGTGATACAGATTGTGAGTTAACTACTATAATTTCCTATAGCAAATATAACTCTAAATGAGCAAACTAGATTTTACAGGACACATGTTAACATAAGTTAGTTCTTGTAACAAACTTTAACAGTTTCAAAGTTTACATTCACAGTCTTTAGAAACATTAGGGTAATTTTTCTAGCATTACTTGGAAGCTCATTTTCTTCCTTAGCAAATACATTTACACACAAACTTACCTCTATGAAGTTAAAGTAGAGAAAATATAACTTTAACTTAAATTTTACGGAAAAAAAAAAGTGTGCAATGGTTTGAAAATTTTTAAAAAATCCGTCCAAACCAGATACGTAGACTGAGTGATGGCTTCGTCTTCTTCAAACATCTGTGTCAAGATCTTTCAAATTCTATTCAAGTTTCCTTGTTAGAATATTAACTGAAGTCTGCTGTCTGTGGCTTCAATTATAATTTCTTGTTGAGGATGAATTAATATCACAAAATTTATGCAACTCTTTTTCCACGTTGGGGAATTTTCCAAGAAAAATTTAAGTAGTGCAGTGAAGGCAACGCCTAATTGTAGAGGAATCAAAAGAAATGAGAGGAGAGGAGGTAGATTCAATGGTTATTCACATTTTTTGAAAAGTTTTGCTTTCAAGAGGAGCAAAGGTTATATGAGATCAAGGAAGTTTTTTGGTCTTTGTTTTTATTTATTTACTTTTATTGTAAAATATAGTTGTACATATTTGTGGGGTACAGTGTAGTGTTTCAGTACATGCATATACTGTATAATGTTTCACTTAGGGTCATCAGCATAGTTGTTGCTTTTTTATTTTGCTTTTTAATATGAAAATATGTCGACATGTTAATGGAAATGATCATGCAGAAGAGAAAAATTGATGTAGGACAGAGTGGCTAAGTGAAACAAAGTCCTTGATTGGGAGAGACAGGATAGATGCTGGTGTGGGGGGGACAAGGGGTAGGTTTAGCTTTAGTATAGAAGCTTTGATTAAATAAGACTTTGTAGAATAGGGTAAGGATTCTGAATTTCAACAGACCAGAAGTCAGGATGAATGTTAAAACTAATAAAGTGTGACGTCGGTTTTAGAAAATTGTTATGATGCAGCTTATGCTAATCACAAGTTTCAGAAGCTAACAGCCATGGGAGTGATCGGGAGACACAGCAGAAGAAAACGTCATTTGAAAAGGGGAGGTAAAGAAAATGGAAGGACAGGTGTTGGATGGGCCAGCCACATGGTTGCTGATATTGCCAAGAATGATAAGCCTAGGGGAAGACACTGTGTTTATTAGATAAAAGCTTATTAATGAGTGAAATACCAATGAGTACTGGTAGGTGACATAAATAGGAAGGTAGGAAGGTTAAGAGGATGAGTTTGCGTATCAGCCTTGATCTGATGGGAACGTTTAAAGATGGAGGATATGTGACATTATGAAAGACTCCTCCTAGCTCTGAGGTTAAGGGTTGATCTTAGAAAAACAAAGTCCATAGCATTTTGGTGTCAAACAGTAGTAGTCACGGTGGGCAGTTTGGAGCACCTCTGTACCCTAGTCAAAAATTGGAAACAGCAAATGGAACAGAGTCCGCAGTACCTTCTGATGTCTGTTTGCAACAGCTAGTAAGCATGACAATGAGATTTCAGTTTCATGAAAGAATGGCCAGGCCACCTGTGGATGGGCAAAGCTATGGAATTATTTGGGGTGAAAAGAAACCTCAATGGAGAGACACTTCCTTTACTTTAACATAGAAAATGAGATCTGTAGTTATTAATTAATCTAAATAAATGAAATGAGGCTGTGTTTCTACCTCGATGATTTTTGTAGCTTGTCAAAACTCTTACGTATAAATATATACAAATATATTTGTTACCTAAAGCATTCACAAGGAACAGTAATACTTAATGACTACATGTCCTTGTCAGAACAGAAGCATTCAACACTGCATTAAGCAAAATGGTCAAATACTCATTTCATTACCTGACATACCATTCATTGTTATTTTCATTTTTATTAATTTATCTTAAGCACATAAATATCCCAATAGATGTTTTTTATTTTTGTTTTCAAGGCCTGAGAATTACTTATTTCAATTTAGGCCATTTATTACTAGGAATATTTGTCATTTGTATTTTCTTATGCATGGTGTTTTCTGGGTATGTTTTGGGGAAAATACATTATGCATCTGCTATGAACTGCTCTTCTCATTTCCAGAAAACAACTATAGTTTTGTTCTATCTGAAATACATTTCCCTCATCTTTCATTTTAGAATGTTTTATCATTTTTTTCAGTTCAGAGCTTAGTTTATTTTTTATTATTTTTTAAATTTATTTTTTTATTGAAACTTAATTAATTATACATATTTGTGGGGTACGGAATTGACTGTCAGTATTTGTGTACAATATGTGATAATCAAATCAGTGTTATTAACATGTTCATCATTATAAATCATAATTATTCTTTGTGTCCATTGCCCAGTTTCTCCCTAACCCTCCTCCCCTCCCCCACCTCTAGTAAACACAATAAGTAATACAGTAATTACAAGTTGAACACAGCCTCCTTATTCACCAAGAATGTTATAATTAAATTTAAAATATGACTCCCTCTCCCTATTGGAGGAAAAATGTTATTAATCTTGCTGGCTTCTAATGTGAGACTTTATGTCATGTATGGACAACTGAGAAGTAAATGTGAGTTTTCAGCTCTCAAGGAGAACTTTCCCTGAGGACCATCTTCACCACTTTGCTCAACATCATCTTACTGGTGACAAGATGACAATGGAATCCAACAACAGCACAGAATTCTGAGAATTCTTTTGGAGTATTCTATTTCCTTTAGGAAGCAGATTTTGCCTCTGCAACCATCTGCAAACCTATAAAGGTTGGTTTCCATATTTTCTTCTACTTGTTTCATTACAAGTATAATTATAAGAATCATCTGTTTTATTTTTCTACACATGAGGAACAATTTGTACTTTTCAATAAATTTGTCACTCACTTGTTTCTACTCATACTCCGCTCCCCCTTTTTGTTTTACAGGAAATTCTCTGGCCTGGCGTATCTAAAGATTAAGAACCCTAGAGAGGGTGGATCGGGCTACTGGGTCTCAGGAAAGCTACTGCTTGGACATTCATTTTTCTGAGCTTATTTTCTGACATGTTGACTTTAACATTTTAGAATGGCAGAACTAAGACTCTGGCCCATGACTCAGAACACAGATGGGGCTCTGCCCCACTCCTGTCAGACATAATTTGTCTCCTAGTTTCCTGCTGTTCTATTCCTAAGCATCGTGTTTGATATTATCCAGTCTTGCTCCCTGGTTCACCCATTTGGATGTAATCTATTGCCCTGACGTTTCAGATCTTCAAACTCCCAGTTCTCCTATAGCTTGCCTTCCTTGGCAATGACTCAATTGGAACAGTACCAAATTCATTCTTGGCCCCTTTGCTTGGCAAACTTGAGTTTTCTGCTCTCTATAGATGGCTTTTCTGAAATATGACCCTGGCTGGGGTTGCAGACTTTGTGTTTGTAATTATCTGAAGCGTTCACCCTCAGTAGTAAGGTATGCTACTGGCAAACCACACAGCAGTCTAGCTGCCTTCTAGAGTTGGGTGTATTCCTCTCCAGCTGACACTGTTCTTATTTTGAGGCCAAATTTATAACAGTGTGATCTGATGCCTGCCATCTATAGGGTGTAAAGAACAACTTTATGCCATCCTTTTGTGAATTTAATTCAGAATTTATGTGCTAACTGATGGACAAAACAGAACCCTTTTGTAAACCTTTAAAATATGAGACCCATACCACCTTCTTTATCTTTCTCTGCTTCTTTTCTCTGTACTCACCCTTCAATCCTTCAGTCCGTACCATTTCAGTGAAAGTATTTTCCACAAGGCTACTAACAATGACTTCTCAGAAAAATACAACAGAGAATTTGTATTTCTTACATTACTTGACTTGGGAGTATTTACCAACACTGGCCAATTCCTCCTTTTTAAAAGCATTTTTCTTCCTTTTCTGAGATATGACAGTTCTTAATTTTCGTCCTATACCTGTGGCATCTCCATCAAGTCATTTTTCCTCATTCTGTCATTATTTAAATTCTTGAGCTTCATTGGAGCTTCTCTTATGTTCCCATTTTGTATACATTATTTCAGCAATCTCGTGCATTCCCTTGTCTCAAATAACCATCACTTTGCAAATGTGTATCCTCTCTTAGACAGTTCTCCATAGGTGCAAATCCATATATCCAACTGCATTCTGAACATCACTATGTGAATGTTTATAAGAATCTTAGACTGAACTTAACTTCTCTTCACAAAACTGCTTTACCTCCTGAATTTCTTACCTCATTAATGGCATCATTTGCTAGTTGTCCAAACCCTATTCCAGGTAATCATCCTTCTTCTTTATTGTCCTACCCACTAATAAATTGCCAAGTCTTACAAATTTTACTTCCTTAATGCCTGAAATGTTTCCCACCCCTACCTTAACTTTTGCCCAGTGTCAAATCTAGGCCTCCAGTACATTTTGTCTGAAAGACTCCAACAGATTGACAATTGCTTTCCCTTCTAAACCACTCTGCAGCCTAGTTAATCTTCCTAAATGAAAATTGATCATCACTATTAGTTTAAAAACCTTTTTCATGGGCCGACCCCATGGCTCACTCGGGAGAGTGTGGCGCTGGGAGCACAGCGGCTTCCGCTGCGGGTTTGGCTCCTATATAGGGATGGCCGGTGCACTCACTGGCTGAGCGTGGTGCAGATGACACCAAGCCAAGGGTTACGTTCCCCTTACCGGTCACAAAAAAAAAAAAAAAAAAACTTTTTCATTTTCTAGTGAACTCAGGACACAGTCCTTAATCTGGGAAATAAAGGCAGGTCAAGATCCTGCACACCTTTCCAGTTTCAACTTAGTACTTTCCACCCTCCTCCAAATTCCATTAACACTCCCTCTTGCTTTCTTAAATATGTACACTCTCAAATGTAAACCTTCGAACATTGTGAACCCTTTTCCTGGCACTCAGTTCTGTCTTTACAAATAGACATCTTAAACACACACACACACACACACACACACACACACACACACACACACACACCCCTTCCTCTTTCCCTCTCACTGTGCCTAGTTAACTTCTACTAATCTTCCACTTCTCAACTTGGATGTAACTCTTCTTGAGAAAACATTCCTTGAGTTTTTAATGGCACCTTCCATGTGCTAACAAAGCATCCTGTAATGTCTCCTTTTATATTATTTACTTAAATAGTTGTGGCTGGTTTTAAATGGTTGTCTTCCAACCAGAATGTCAGGTCAATGAGGTCAGTTACTGTATCTCAGTGTATTTCTGGTTTCTAGCACAGTTATAGACACTTTGAACATGTTACAAAGCTACTTTTTTAATAAATGGAGGAATTGATATACCTCTAAATAATCAAGATTTATATGAAAGCTCACCAAAGAAAGAGAGTTCCAAAGTCTTCGATTCTAAGAAAAACAAAAAACCCTCGAAGTTCTTAAATTATGTTATTCTACAAAGTCCTATGTAGTCTTATCCTCCCATGTCCACCTGTTGTGGTTGTTGCTGTTTTGGATTATTTTCTTAGCATTTTCCACCACAGCAGCCTCCTTGTCTTTCCTTAAACACATGATGCATTGCCTTTACAATGCCATTCTCTCTGACTGAATGCTGTTCCTACAGATGTCCACATAATTTTCCCCTAAGTGACTTTGAATCTCTACTTAAACCTCAGCTTCTCAATAAGGTATTCACTAGCCCACTATTTAAAATTGCAACTCATCCCCACCAAAACCCCCAATACATGCAGTACCTCTGATTTATTTTCCCCCCAACAATTATAAACCTCTGATATGTTATAGTTTTCTTGTTCATCTTCTTTGTTTTGTATTTCCGTCCACTCCCTTCAAAATGTAAGCTCCATAGGAGCAGTGGCCTTAGTCTATTTTTGTTCACTGCTGTATCCTCAGGGTCTAGGGCATGCTTGTCTTTGTTGAATAAATGAATGAGTTGAAAATAAATATAAACATGTTTGTGATGGTTTACTTTATGTGTCAACTTGACTGGATCATGAGGTGCCCAGATGTTTGTTCAAACATTATTTAGGTTGTGTCTTTGAGGATGTTTTTGGATGAGATTAACATTTGAATCAATAGATTAAATCAAGCATTGCCCTCCCTAATGTAGGTGGTCCTCACCCACTCAGGTGAAGGCATGAATAGAACAAAAATGCTGGCCCTCTGGTGAGAAAGATGGAACTCCTCTTGCCTGTTTGTTGAGCTGGGACATCGGTTCTTTGCTGCATCTAGTCTTGAACTGAAACATCAGCTCTTCTTGGGTTTCAGCCTGCCAACTCTCAAACTAGAACTACCCTATCAGCTCTTCTTGGTCTCAGCTTGCCAACTGCAGATCTAGGCACTTCTCAGCTTTTGTAATTTCATGTGTCAATTTCTTATAATAAATATAAATATATATTTTTTTATTTTTATTTATATATATATGTGTGTGTGTATATATATATATATATATATATATATACACACATATCTATCTATCAATCTATCTGTTTACTCATATATCCTGTTGTTTCTGTTTCTCTGGAGAGCCCTAATAAAACTAACACAATGCTAATAAAAATAACAAGTTGGTAAAACTCTGAATAAATAATTACAGGGCAGTTTTAGCCTATATTTAGATGTGCACGTTAAAATCTTCAATAATATTTATTTTTCAATATAATTTCTGCTATTTATTTCACTATTTCAGGAATATCATCACATCTATGTTGTAGTTTTTATTCTACTATTTATTTTCTTACTTCCATTTGATAATATTTTAAGTCTATTTTCTATTATACAAAGATCACATTGGAGTTCAAGAGATAACTTTATTCATTGTGGTGTTCTTAAAATCTATGTTAACATATATTCTTAGTAAGTATCTCTATCTGAGATTGATTCATGGGCCTTTACTTTGAAAATTTGGCTTACTGCACATAATTTCCTCAAATCAAAAGGCATTTTATTAAAATTGTTTTACCCAGATACAAAAAGTGTAACTTATGCAGATACTGTCCCATGATTTTCCACTCGTATCTGGTTGTCATCAAATTACTTCCAGTAAAATCGACTCTTTGTGAATTTGGCTACTTTTATATGATTTGATATTATTGTAACATGGCTGTTTGTGTTGTTAGCAAAGTAGAAGCTGATTGGTTTTCTTTTCTTTCTCACAATCAACACAGGGAGTTCATCTTTTTGCCTGGGATTTGCTGTATATTCATAGACCATCATGATGGGGCCAAAGGAGCCCAGTATATTTCTCTAGTATAAATCTCACTCTTTACTGTGTTCTACAAAAGGCAAGTACACAGAGGAATAGAATTTCTAGATCTCGCTGAAATATGACTTAGTTGAGTCACAGCTCTGAATTAGTGTTTACAGCAAATAACACAGAGAATTGGAAGCAAAGGACATCCACATTCCTAGTAATATATTGTCCTTGAAGAAAAATAAATAATATGCAGTGTTTCAAAGACTGAATACTCCAAAGCATTTCATTTGTGTAATATGTTATTTACCACGCATTTGCAGTTTGTGGCTCTAGATTCCTTTGACTGCTACAACCCCTGCCACTCTTCTGCCACATCTGCTGAGCTGATGTTGCCGTCAACATTCCACTGGCATCAGTGGAACCTCAGGATGGACTTGCCTAAGGCACAGCACAGCAGGTATGTTCCACTTGACTGCCACCAAAATATTCATCAAGAGATGAATGATTAACGATTGGGATCCCAAATAGCTTTAAATATGTGCTTTAAATAAATCTGTCTCTTACCTTTGGCTCTGGCACCTCACAGGCTCATTGCTGTTTAATTAATATTCATCCAAAGAGTCCTGAATCTCCACAGGTCTGTATAAAGTGTATTGCTCAGGTATGATATATCCTATCTTCCTGCTTACTATTAAAACATATGATACGTACAAATCCCCACACTAGCCAAAACCAAGACAGACATGCCCACAAATGTTAACATTTGTAATGCAAGAAGTAACTTTGTAGGATTTATGTGCACTTAGCAGAATCTATATAGAAATTTATATTTTTGTTCTTCTATTTAGTTCCTTGTAGTGAAGAGAAAATAAGAAATTCAAACTGCAGTACTGCACTCTTTTTCTCTAAGTGTGATCCATGGGCCAAGTGCATTAAAATCACCCAGAGCATGTTGTAAAAATTTAGATTTCTGGACTCTTCCCAATACTTATTGAATTCCTAGGGTTAGATTACAAGAATCAACATTTCTACCTGTGCCAGATTATGTTTAAGTATACTGCAGTTTGAGAAACCTTGGTTTAGAAATGCTTAAATTTACAATTTGTAGCTTTCATTTTTTGGCAATCATTTAAAGGTAGAACAAAAATCCCTCCACACAAACTGCTTTTTATTTCATTATGAAATTATCTTGAAGATTCCAGAGAACATTGTACCAATGAAGAAAAGTTATTTCATGGCCCATACAATATGGCAAATATTATCTTGATACTGTTTCATAATCTTCTTTAAGTGTTCAATAGCTACAACTGGTCATTCATGTTATATACTGCTATAAAAACCAGTTTCTTCTGCTCAAGTTCATATATGCACATCATTTAGAAAGAGACATGTGTACGCATGCATGTTTATTTACTTTTGTATACCTGTAAATGTACAGACGTAAGAAAACACATGTGCATACAAATGTGTTGATATCCTTGTTCACATGCATGTGTTCATATGCATGAAAATATTACATGTGCACGTGCAACTGCACTTGAAAAAATACATGCATACACATAAATGAAAACATGTACAAAGCACACACATATGTTTACATGTCTTTGTATGAATACACATGTATGTACATATGCACAGTGATACCCTTATTTTGTATTGGGAACATTTAAGAATATTATAGAAACTAATGCTTAGTTATCATTCAACTTTTTTCTCTCCATAGTAATTTGTGATTCTTCTCTCAAGTGTAGAACACTTTGTACTGCTAGAAATGTCTGTTTATACCTTCCTCATTCTTTTTAGTTAGGACCCCTAATGACTTTATAGACTATTCTACTTTAAACATAATGATAACTGACACTCTAATAAATGTATGATACTCGGAAAAAGAAAGGAAGGACAGATCAGAATGACAAAGAGAGTCAGTGAATTGGAGGAATGAATAGGAAGAAAGGGAGATCAGGATATGAACATTAAAATGTACAGGCTTTAAACCAAAGGCAACAAATTTACAATGGGTAAAAGAGAATTCCTTCAAGTGGAAACTTGGAGAATGTGGAATTTAACAACGTAACCCTGACTTTTCTTGGAATTAGTTTTCTTTACTTTGGATAATGATTTTTGAAATCTGTCATTTTTACAAATAAATACTCCAAAAGAGATCGTGTCAAAAATCTCTTCCTCAAGCATATGTTTATTTATTCATTAAAGTAAGTACCTCTTTATGAGTATATTGTATTGTATGAATTTATTTTTCTTCCCCTGACTTCTCCCAACCTAGGATAGAAATGAAGAAAGAAATGACTTCTTGTTCTATCTACTCTTGTTTTACTTTGATGAGTTCTTGAAAATATTTGAGTATGTCCTTATAAAAATGTTTGAATTCCTAAGTAGAATATTAAATTTAGAAAATAAAAATCAAGACATATTATTCTTCTATAATATTATAACATGTGAATTTGGCCAAAAAGTAAGGGCAATTGTATACTTCAATTAAACTTTTTACTGAAAAATGCTATTACTTTTGAAAATTTAAAAAAAAAATTCTTATGTACATGTAAATTTCTTACTGTGCCCATCCTATGGACATAAAATCTTTTAGAAAATTTTAAAAGAATTAACAGATATGAATGGAATTATTGGTTTCAAGAATCCCTTCAAATCTACTTCTCTGTCTGAAATAGTTTTGACATTTCAGTAGCCTAATTTAACAAAATTAAGGTAGTCTTTAAAGAACCCGTTCTTACCAGCTTCGTGACGCATTTAAAATAAGGAGTGCACTCAGTTACCAATCCCCATTTCTATTTATTTGTCTTGGTACACTATATTTTGATATTTGGACATTCTAAGACCCTTCATGCGGGTAATTTCAGAATCCCCAGTCCCCAAATTAACAAAACCTCATCACCCTTTAGTTAGCTAGTTGTTTTGTATTTTTTCAATACCTTATAGAGGCCATATATAAACCTAAAATATTTCTAATTGTTTTTTATTCCCAAGTTTATTTTACCTATAGGGTTATAAAATTAATTTATTTAAAAATCGATATCCTTAGTATTTTATTGATTGTATTTAAAATTATGATGCTTTATAGTTTGAGTAATGATTATATTCTCTTGACCCTAGAGTCATTTGGAATATTATGCTTTCTTACATTTTTGTAGTTCACATTTACGTAAAACAACTTATGTAATAGATAAGGATAATGAAATTCATGATTACTTCAGGCATCACAATGCTTCAGGAACTAAAATATATTTTTCCTTAGTCTTGCAAAATATGTCTTGTATCTTTCTTTGTCTTGACTTCATGAATATATGGCCTAAGTGATACTTCCCAAAGCAACTAGAAATTTTCCAGAAGTATAGATGGATTTTCAAGAATGATGGAAGCCAAGAGAGTTAACGGTATATTTCTGATTATAATTTTATTCTGTTTGTAAGTTATATGATGTTAGGTAACCTTTGCATGAGAAAGTGACTTTGAGTTAGTTATTTTGCTTATTAAAAATATATCATCCATGATCATTCCACCTAAAATAGGTATTCAGAATGAAAATTTCACAGTCTATTTGACAAACTTTGTTTGTATATATATTAGTTTGTTTGTTTGGTTGGTTTTTTGCCTGCCTCAGATGGCAATTTGGCCTGCAAACAATGCTATTTGGTTTTGAAGGATCCAGTGGTAACAGGCTATGGCTTTTCTTCTTTGTACTTTTATATGGATATTATTTTTATTCTCATATACATTTTTCTCTTTTTCTTTTTTTTTGACCAGTAAGGGGATCACAACCCTTGGCTCAGTGGCGTCCGCACCATGCTCAGCCAGTGAGCGCATCTGCCATCCCCATATAGGATCCGAACCTGCGGCCTCGGCGCTACCAGCGCTGCATTCTCCTGAGTGAGCCATGGGGCCAGCTATTTTTTCTCATATATTTACCTTAATAGAGTTATTTATTATTTGTCAGAAGTATATACTAAGTGTTTGGAAGTCATATATTAATAGTATTAAATTTAATCATCCCAATGGAGAGAATCCCATCCATGAGGAAACCAAGGCTCAGTTACGCAACTTTCCCTAGGTTATATATTACCAGTTGGGAGAGGAAGGTTATAAATTGAAGTAGTCTGGCTTAAGGAACCTCCATATTCCTCCTCTTGTTCACTGAGCTATTCAAAGTGGGCTATAAACTCCACAATACATTGTTATTAATTTAACATTTTTAATTGTATATTTTTAAAACAATACTAGATTTACAGAATAATCACAAAGACATTATGGAGAATTCCTTTATACCTTTTGCCCAACTTCCCCACATGTTAAAATCTTTCATAAGACTTTTTTTTGCTTTCCTTTTCAAATTTCACCAGTTTTTCCACTAATGTCTCTTTTCTATTCTGTGATCCAGTCCAGGATCCCACATTACATTTAGTTTTCTTGTTTTCTTAATCTCCTCCAATCTACGACTATTCTTTAATTTTTCCTTATCTTTCATGACCTTAACACTTTTAAAGAGTAATGGTTAGATATATTACAGAATGTCTTTCAATTTGCATTCCTGATGTTTTCTCATGATTAGATTGAGTTTATGGTTTTTGGCAGAAAATACCAGAGATAATGTTCCTTCTCAGACATCATATTGGGGTGTATAATGTATATGCCTTATTTGTAGTTACATTAACATTTACTGCTCAGTAAGGTGTTGTCTACCAAATTTCTTCACTGTTAGTATTTTTCCCTTTGTAATTAATAAATATTTGGAGTGGGATGCTTTGGATCTATGAAATATACTTTCTCCTTAAACTTTTGTCTTCAAGTTTTAGCATTCATTGTTGGATTTCATCCCCAGCAATGATTACTGCAGTGCTGTTAATAGTTTATATTTCCTTTATTACTTTTCATTTAATGATTGGAATTCTTCCATAAAAAATAGTTGGTCCTTATCCCTTTCAATCATCTTTAAATAAATTAAACTGTAAGAAAAAGTACCCCCTCCCTCCCTGTTCATCCATTTGGGAACTGTCCTTTGTGTAGATCTATGCTACCATCTGGAAGAGTTTTTCTTCTGCTTGAAGAAAATCCTTTAAAATTTCTTACAGTACAAATTTCTTCAGACAAATTCTTTCAGTTGTGTTGGTCTGAATAATTTTTATTTGTCTTCATTTATGAAAGGTATTTGCACTGGACAAAGAATTTATTCTTTCAGCCCTTTAACTATATTTTCCCATTGTCTTCTAGCTTGCATAGTTTCTGAAGAAAAGTCTATGTTAATTCTTACCTTTATTCCTTCATACCACTGGTTGATGACATATTTCTTTTAAGATCCAGGTAGTAAATATTTTAGGTTTCAGGGGTCACATTATTTCTGTCGTATTGTCTTCTTCTTCAAAAAAAGTGTAGAAAACATTCTTAGCATTTGGGCCATACAAAATCAGGCCATATGCCAGATTTGGCACATGGACCAGCATTTGTTTAACCCTACTTTATATCTCTTTTTCTCTTGCTGCTTGTAAGGTTTTCTTTTTATCATTTTTTTAAAAAGCAATTTAATTATGATGTGTCTTGCTGTGTTTTCCTTCATGATTGTTCTGCTTGGTGTTCATTAAATTTCTTGGATCTGTGGGCTTATATTCATCAAATTTGGAAAAATTTTGGCCATAATTTCTTTAAATTTTTTCTTACCATAATTTGTTTATGGAATTCCAATTTCACATATATTAGACTGTTAATCTTGTTCCATAAGACACTTTTTCTCTGTATTTTTTTCTATTTTTCATCTTTCTCTACTTCATTTTGGATAGTTTTTGATACTATATCTTCAAGATTACTGTTCTTTTTTTGTTTTGTTTCATTTTTTTTTTCTGCAGAGTGATATTAATTCCAGCCAATGAGTTTTTCACTTCAAGTATCTTATTTTTTATTTCTAGGTAATTACATTTGGTTATTTTATATATTATCCATTTATCTTCTCATTATGTATGTTTTCCATTAAATCTCTGAGCATGTCTGTAATAGATTTTATAGTTCTTATCTACAAATACTCCCATTCTTGTCCTTTGTGAAAATGTTTACATTGATGTATATCTTTCCTGGTTATAGTCTCATTTTCCTGATTCTTCATGTATGTAATTTTTTTATTAGATGCTTGTGAATGTTACGTTGTTAAGTGCTGACATTTATTGTCTTTCCTTGAAGAGTGATGCACATTGTTCTGTTAGGCATTTAAGTTATTTGTCATTTAGTTTTATCCTTTCAAAACTATTTTTACCTTTTAAAAAATATTCTTTTTTTAGGGTGGATATAGAGCAGTATTTAATTTAGCCCTACTAAATTAAGACATGATCCTTCTGGAGTCTCTCTACAAAATGTCCTACCTATTGATGAGTCTTCACTTTGCATAATTAGAGCTTGAATAATTTCCCTTGTGAGATCCTAGTTTGGTTTACAATTTCCCAATAACTGTTCTTCTTAGAAGATAATTTTTGCTTGCCTTTTGGGGTTTCACTCTTCATGTGTACAGATTGAAATTTTACTTTAAAACTCAGGGACCCCTAAGCAGATTATTAGAACTACTTACATGTACCTCTCTCATCCTGTGCCTTCTACCCTGTAGATTCTAGCCATCTCAGTGTCCTAAAAATCCTAATCCTCACATAGTCAACACAGCAAAACCATCAGTTTCTGTTTGGGTTTCTCCTCCCTGTGTTGCATTCCAGAAATTGTCTTTAAGCATAAAGCTACTGTGATCTGTCTTTCTAATTCCTGGAATATTAGTCCTGCACTGCCTATTGTTGAACATCTACAAATGTTTATTTCATGTGATTTGTTGAGTTTTCCAGTAGTTTGTGGCAGTATTCCATTGTGTCCTGCTTGAAAATTTCTGAGCAGAAGAGTGATGCAATGAATGGACCTGTCCTTTGACCCTATCCACCCAAGTCAATGAAATTCAACACTGGCCATCCTGTTTCTGACCGGGTATTCTTTTGTGACCTTTCCTTCCCTATTCTTCTGACTTCAGCAATCATCCAGTACTTCACTTCTTTGTGTTAAAGAGAGCTGATGTCATTTTGCTCCATATTTTTTTCACACTCCCTGTGGCAAATTCAAGGAATATGGAACAAGAAATATGAATGAATGACTGAGTTTATATAGCATCCCATTAAACTGATAGATAATCTCCACATTTATGTGTGTGTGTGTGTGTGTATGTGTGTATATATATACACACTAAGACTGATACTGGAAGAATTTAGCTGAAAAGATTTAATTAACATCATTATGTCATGAAATTGTGCCTGTTATGCAAGTGATCAATATTCATCTAAGGGATGAATGAATTAATGCTTCTAGTCATTTTCAGGTATTGAACTACTATCTCTTAGTTACAAACCTATGATAATTTCCTCTGATTTAAAAGGGACCTGATTTTTTAAATAAATATTCCTTTTCTAAAGTGTAGTTGTATAATGAACTAGAACTATAACACTCTTCATATGTTACATTTGCTCATTAAATCTTTACATCTCAGTGTAGTATAGTGTATCTTAGCCCAGATGGACTCTAAAGCCAGAATGCTGGTAAAAAGAAGAAAAAGTAGGAAAGAGATGAAGAAGCAAAATGAGGAGAGAGAGGGCTCTTTGGTAGACAAATTACTAGTTAACTATGTATATTAAACATGTACAACTTGCCTTTTGCTGCCCCACCCTCCTCTCTTTAAAACTACTTAATTTTCTGAGTTTTGGTGAACATAATTTTTTTCCACTTTGAATGCCTTAGAAAGCAATAATACCTATAGCCTCAAAGCCAAGCTTTTAAGCACTGACATCTGTCTTTGCAGTTGAGGTGTTCACAAAATTGCACAGTTAGACATATGAATGAATTGGTGCACGCATGCTTTCCACTCATAAAGATTAAAGGCGGCTTGACATCCTTCATACTCTTTAGCCTGAAATTCTCAGGACTTTTTCAGTTACAAGTTCTAGATTCTTAAAATGGTAAGCATGCTCAGCAAAACATAATCAACTTATGTTATTTCTGTTTTTAGTCTTCCTGGGTTATTTAACACATACCAGTTTTTTGTCCAAATGCATTATTTTGTCTCTACTTAATCAGAAGTTAAAAAGTAATCAGAACATTTATAGCCAAGATAAATTGAGTAAGAGCTTATTCTCCACTGAGTTGCCAACAGAGAGACTATATTCTATTATTATTACCTGCTAGAGAGTTAAGATGGTTATGAAACAGTTTATTTTATAGACAGTCTTATTGAGAATCTGGCTCAAAACCTATGCTGCTATATTACTTAATGACTTAGCAGGATGCTTAATTATCATATGTATATACATATATGCACATATATATTATTATCACACATAATTATCATGTATGATACATACCCATGTCAGTAACAAATATCTTACTCTCATACTGAAAAGGAATTTTCAGTCAAAAAGCCTTCAGTTTTTGGTGGTATAAATTTTATAGGCCACATACTTAGATTACTTAGATGTCTAAGAAATGAATACATATATATATATGAATATATACATATATAATGAAATTAATTTATAATTATACCTCATTGCAGAAACTGAACCCTTTCAAACTTTTCCTAAAAAATTTAGGGTTGTTTTCTATTTCTACCTCCACTCCCACTTTGCTATAATTTCTAAACTTCAGGCACAATAAACAGTCTAATGAATTGTAGTTTAAGCAGGGCGTGAAAATCTGGATTTTCATTTCATCTATCCGTAGCTGGAATTAAAAATAAAAATGGCTAACATTTATGGAACACTTATATAGCCCTATACTAGGCATTTTATATATCTGAATTCATCCAGCCTTCATAATGGCCCTGTGGAGTACTATTATTATTACCCATGTTTTATAAATAGGAAAATTGATGCACAGAGTGATTAAAAAATGGGGGTAAGCTTATGCAGCAATCAAGAGATAGAGCTGGAGTTTGAACACAATGGTGGAGCTCCAGAAATTGAGCTTTGAATGTCTGTGCTCTGCAGGATCTCACTGCTGTCTACTCCTTTGGGATAATCCACCCTCTACATCAGTACAAGCTCAGGCTCCCATGTTATATTTGGAAGGTAATGCGACACATGCCACAGTGGCTTCTAAACCCTGGCCCTCCACAGTATTGTCTCTCCAGGTCAGAGCTGTGCCACTCAGGGCAACACAAGCAAAATAAAATGATATGACTGCTCACTTCTAGGACCCACAGGGTCTCAGATGGGCTCTGGGCCTTGTGTCCATCAGCCAAATAACTCCATTTAAACACCACTTATGTATTCACAAAGCCATAGTTTGAGGAATTTTCTAACTGTTTATAATCAGGAAGCTGAGAGGTCTCTTACTCCACCCAGGGGTGCAGCCAGAATAATTTCTAATTCAAGAGGACCCTGACCCAAGGCTCTCTTTCTTTTCTTGCTATCTCACATATCCTCTTCTCAGGTACTTTATTGAGATTTACCAGGTAAGAAAAACTTATTCTAACAGAATACGTATTTTTCTGTCAGTTATTTCAGTCAGAACTTGAACTCTTAATGTTTGAAAGACCCCTTACCATGCAATTCAAAAGCCTTTGCTCTCAAGACTGTTGTGTCTCCCTTGAATTCAAAAGTATGTTTTGAAATTCAGAATATAAATCTTAACTTACTTCTTTTTTTTTTTTTTTTTTGCTATATCTTTCCTTTCTTGAGGCAGTGAATCTACAATAACAGTCACTCTCCCTGAAGTGGGGAGAAGGGTCATGTGGGGGAAAAATCAAAATTAAAAACACATTGGTTAATGGTTCAAAACATTTCATCATAATGTCAAAGCTCTAATTTTAAAGAATTTAGAAGTTTTTCTATTGATATCTCCAGTCATCTTACATAAAAACCACTTAGTGGTCTCTTCCCTTCAAAAGAGCGTGGAGGTCTTGAGACAAATTCTAGGAAATCTAAAGAATCATATTATCTCCTCTGCCTTTTAGAAGGTAGGAGAGAAAGTGAAAATATTTTAAGGAGCCAGAAACTTGTGGTTTTGGCACCAAATCTACCAATGCTTAGTTGTGCTGCCAAAGATTAGTCACTCAAATCTTAATCTGTTTATTATCCAGCTAACATTTCTGGATCATCATCTATGAGTCAGACACTTAATACATGCTATTGGTTTAATTATCACAACATTAGCTCAGTCAGAAAGTTAAGTAACTTGTCTAAGATCTGATAGAAAATAACTGGCAAAACTGCGATTGTAGGAAGGTAAGTATTATTCCAATATAATATTTCCTGATATCTAAAAATCCCATCTAGGTCAAAATACTCTACAATCCTAAGTGGAAGTTGGCAGAAAAAGCTCATTCAAAGATTTCTGGGGGAGGCTTTAAATGTCATATATTTTTTACTGTGATCTGCAAAATATTATCTTTGGCTGATAAAACTGGATGCATGCTAGCCAATACACTTTACCAGAGGTCTTCCCTCTCCTTTGCATCTTTTATTTTGTATGCAGTACCTGTACTTTATCATGTTTTTTACAAGTTCTTACGCACTCAAAGCTTACTAACCTCTCCAAAATCTGTTAATCATATCCATTTTCCTAGTGGTGGTTGTCATGGACCCAGAAGTGTGGAATGTATCTCTAGCTATCTCCTCCAGGGCTAGCATTCACATTAGGCAATGTGTAATGTTTTCTCACCATGTGTTCTGTCAGGCTGACATCAACAGTGAAACAAGCTAACATGATTTTAGCATTATAAAAATGTCACTTTAAAAAGGACAGTATACAATGATAAACAATGCTTAGGTCTGGATTACAAATCAAATAACAGAGACTTTTCTAGTTCCCTTGGAGAATGTATTGATTAGGTGAACTACATTCCATTTGTCTTTGCATGGAAATACTGGCTTGATTTGCAAATGTGAGTGAATTATTTTCCAGAACTTCTGAACAATGACTTCTTGGATAATTGATAGCTGGAGAAGTATTGCATATAATTTAATTTCCTTAAACTCAGAGCTTACAGCTTTGGTAGTTTGCATCTGGAAACTGTGATTCCTTTTTTTTAAAAAAATTTAATTAATAGAGGTGAAAAGTTTAGCTGTTAGTTCTATCAAAAAAAAAAAACTCTTTTAAAATCCATGCATTCTGTAGTTTGTGATTCAATTTTTCAGGCCCATTTTTATTATTTCATTTTTAACTAAGATTTTCTCATTTCTCTACCCTCACTGGTACAGTCTAGAAAATAATATGGGAAGGAATCATGGGTCTGGAGAAATACCAGAGAACCATAGCAAAAGCCACCTCTCACAAATAAGCTTTAAAGAAATAACAAGCATAATATAACTTCTTATGGTATGTAATGAATTTGTGTCCACATTGGAAAGAAATTATGATAGTATAATTACCCCCAATTTCACAAAAGCAGATTTCCAGTCAACTTTTAGGTTTCTTCCTCTGGTGCAGTGGTTCTCAAGCCTGGCTGCATGTTGGAATCACCTAGGGAGTTTTAAAACTATGAGTCCTATAACCACAGATTCTAAAAGCTCTCCCAGGTGACACTAATGTGCAGCCAAGGCTTTGTCAACTCTTTGTATGTTCTCAAGACATGCTCACTTATCATGTTTGTGCTGCTGACCCCTAAGCCCTTCTAGCGGGCTGCTTCACTATCCTTTTGTTTCAGGCAACAAACTAGATGTTTTAAGGTGATGGGCTCTGTAATGAGTCTGCTTTAGAAAATGTTTGCTTTTTTTTTTTTTTTTTTTCTATTCTCCTCATTTATCATATCAAGCACAGTCCTGGAGGACCTATCTTCCAGAGTTCATTCATAGGGTGAAAAGGATATCTCAGCTCACTTAAGGCTTAGATAGGGTCAGAGAGGAGGATTTAGTAAGAGTAATCTTGTTCCTTTCCTAGGCCTGGGGTATGATTGCAGTAAGGAAGGAAGAGAGTGAGAGATAATAAATTTAACTTTCTCCAGCTCTTTGAAGCTCTTTACTGGGGACTTTTGTTAAATGAGTGAGGATAATGTCTATTGTAAAACAAGAAGATTCCAATCCATTTCCGGATTTTGGAAAAAAATAAATTACAGTACGACTTTGTTAACCAGGCACATGGCAACTTGGCAAGCGTGGGGAGACCAAAAAAGGAAATAAATAGGATGCAGAGCACGTAGCTTTGCCTGATCCACTCACAGTTCCTGGGAAGCATGGACTCCGAGTTAAGGCTGAACTTCATTATGGATTCCAAGAGAGAGTGTAATGATCTCACAGCAGAGGATGAAGATGAGCAGCTACAAGAACTGAACAGAAACCACATCCCCGAGAGAGAGTACTTCCTAGTATCATTAGCTTAACAAAATGAGTATAAACTATGAGTTCATTCACCTCGGACTTCTGCATCAGAGGCCAACACTGATTATAGGAATGAACCAATGAGCAATAGAGAGCTTGGATCCAAGGATTGGCAGGAGACAGCCACTTTCCCTAATGGAAAATCATTTAGATGTCATCTGCAATCAGGGTTGAGTACTTTTATACAAGATAAACTGAAGGGATTGTTGAAATGGTGTGCTTCTGGCTAAACATTCACGGGATTAGGTATTTAGTTTATTTTTCAAATAACAGCTGTGTATGGACACTGGAGGAAGATTAGCTTAATAGCAGTTAAGAAACAAAATAAAAACATGATGATTTCTCTGTTCAATCATATTGTAGCAAGACAGAATCATATGGAGAAGACAGAGCTATCAAACAGGAACAGCCCTATGAACGTGCTCTGTCAGATGATCCTGGGTTTTACTCATCCTTATCCACTTTCTTCTCATCACAGGGAGAGACAAATCCTGCATCTTATTCCCTCGATGCTAGTATCTGCCCTCACTTCCTGGAGCTTACACCTTATCTCCTATATATTCATCCTATCCTTTTTCACTGGCTCTTTCACAATAGCTTTTTTTTTTTTTTTTTTTTTTGTCATTTTTTCGTGACCGGCACTCAGCCAGTGAGTGCACCGGTCAGTCCTATACAGGATCCGAACCTGCGGCGGGAGCGTCGCCGCGCTGCCAGCGCAGCACTCTACCAAGTGCGCCACGGGCTTGGCCCTCACAATAGCTTTTAAACATGTACAAATAACTTTCACCATAAAACCAATAAGCAAAATACATAAGGAAATAAAACAACCAACCCTCCTCAACTCAATATATTTGCAGGTATTTCTCTATTTCCATTTATAGCTAATATCATTAGTCCATACTCATTTTTCATATCAAATTTCCCTACCACTAGTCTAAAAGTGTTTTTGTCCAAATCTCTAATGAAAGATTTATTTGTAAATCCAAAGACCCTCTGCAGTTTTGTCTTATTTACTCTCTGCAACATGCTCTTTTTTTGCATTCTGTGGTCTTTTCACTCCTGCTTCCCTTTTACCTCTCTTACCACATTGTCTAATTCTCCTTTATTAGCTCATCTTCTTCAGACACTCCTTATAAATTTGTACTCCCAGATCTCTAACTGTGTGGCATAACCCATTTCCATGGCTTGAACTGACTCATGTATTTTGATGACACAAATTAATATCTGCAGCCTTTTGCTCATTCCTGAATTCCAAAAGTGTTCTTTCAATAATGCACTGGATATCTTTACTGCTCAAGCTGAATGTGCCTAAAAAGGAAATCATCTTTTGGGATTCCACATCTACTTCTGATAATGCTAGTGTCACCATTTATCTTCTTGATTAGCCTTGACTTGGAGTCATATTTTACTTCTCTTTCTTACCGCACTGCCCATTCCTTTCCTGCATTTGTTTAGAAACTTATTCAGGCCACCAATGTTTTTGACCTTAATTACCCCAAATAACTTTTAAATTGATATTGCTATGTCTGCTCTTGTTTCGTTTAGGAAACATTTACATTATTGTTTTAAAATGCAGATATAAATATACTATAGCACTAAATAGTATTCAGGTTAAAGAACATTAAGTGAATAATCTTCAGTATATTATACAAGTTGAGTCACCATCAGTTCTCAGCCATGATGAAATATTTCTGTTCTCTGGTCCTATTACACATGTTTTATCTCAGCTTGAGAGCTCTTCCTGCTCCCTGGATCATTCCTCCTTAACCTGTAAGACCAATCGCAGGTGGCTCTTCCTCCAAATGCCTTCTAAGTGATAAACGTCAATTAAGTACCCCAAGTGATAAGTGTCAATTCTATGTGTTTTCAGAGCACCTTTTCTGTTTCTATGCCACTTAATATAAAATGAATCGTGGTGTGTTTAATAGTCTGCATTTCTCCCACCCAAAACATAGATTTTGAAGGCAAAACACTGTTTTATTTATATTTGTATCTCCATTTCCTGGCATTTTTTCTGGAAGGAACTGCAAGAAATGGATAATTAACAAACAAAAGTATAACAAGTACTATATTTCAGGACTCTGTAATGAATTTCATGTACCTGTGATACACCACTATGAAACTTTGAGTGCCCTCTTAACTCACATACCGGTTTTGTTCTATCAAGAATAATACTCCTTCAAATCCAAGATAAACCCTTACTGAATATGATCTCTACATCTTTTTAAGAATGTCAAAGGCAACAATGGAGGCTTGACTTATGTAGAAGAAATCTCAGGACTGATACTTCTTATAAACAAGATGAGACACCTCGATCTCCTTAAAGCTGCTGTTTTCCTTTAGTTCCAATTTTTGTGGTGATTTGAAAGCTTCCTTAAGAGAAATGGAAAAAAGAAACCAACATCGTGTTGGACTGGAACAGCCCTGCCTACCTAGTTTGTAACAATGACACTGCCTCTCGTTACAAATGAAAACACCTTGAAGGTCCCACTTTTCTTGTTTTCTCTCTCCCTCTCTCCCTTCCTTCCTTCCTTCCCTCTTCCTCCTCCTCCTCCTCATCCTCCTCCTTCATCATCATCATCTTCTCCCTCCCTCCCTCCCTCTCTCCCTCTCCCTCTCTCTCTCGCATTGTTTTATTTTGCCTGCTTGCTTCTGGCCTCTGGTAACTCATCTGCCACCTGGACACTATTTGTAAGTACATAGGGCAAGAATATTCTACTGCAGAACTCTGTTTATGAGCTCTTACTTCAGATGTTGTATAAAGGTACAGATTATGAAAAACTGAGACAGCTCAACAGGGCAGAGGGCATGAAAAAGAATCAAGAATATCTGCAAATTCCATTGCTTTATTATAAAGAGGGCATGTTTTCAGGTACACGGAATAATAATATGTTCTGCTAATTCTTTAAAGCCCCTATATCAAAACATCAATGGAGTTTTTTGTAATTTTAGTGAGAGTTTCCTTCAGACCATGGCACGCAAAAGAATTTGCTCTGCATAACTCTGGAGGTAAGAAAGAATTTAAACTATCCTATACACTATGCAAACATTCACTCTTCACATAAAAACACCTTAATAAACTAATTTTCAACTGTCCCTCAAGAGTGTACTCAGCATTGCACAGTGGATGTGGGCCTGATGAATGAGTTAATCCTATAAATACTTCCTCAGTGATTACTACATTCAGTACTATGCTAAGTGATAGTGACATAGGTAAAAAAGAGCAAAAACATTTAACTTGTAATTGAAAAGCAATAGAAGCCAGTTGAAATATAGTTACTGCTGTAAAAGTGATATTTACAATATTTTTAAAAATTAATTTATTATTATTATTATTATTTTTACATTCTAAGATTTTGGGGGGAGCATTTGGGGGGAAATGGGAGAAGGGAAAGGGGAGGGAGATGGGTGGGAGGAGGAGAAAGGAGGGAGGAGGGTAGTCGAGGCTGGTGGCACCCTCTCATTACAGCAGGGGAGCCCTGGGTGCTTCCAGCGGTGGCTGGGTGGTCATTGTTGGTCTGGATGCAGACATTGGGGGGTGTGGCTGAGGCCCTCACCCTCTACCCCCCTGGCTGGGGATCCTGCTTCACTTCCGATGGCTGCTGTATACAATACTTAGACAGATAAACGTAAATCTGTTTGGAAAGGAGTCTGCAATTCTCCTGAGCACATAGATGTAATATAGATGTAATAGACCTATTCTCCAATGGATATGAGCTTCTAGAAGGAAATGTCTTGCCTTTACTAATAAATATTTCTTGAATGGACAGCCTTACTGCCGTATGAATTTAGATAACGGTAAAATCAAGTAGCTAAAATTATGTTTCCTACTGGTTTACAAATTCCAGGGGACCAAAAAAATAAAAATAAAAATGTGGAGCCACTCACTAATCTTCATCAGATTCCATTGAAGGACTCTATCCTTTTTTATTGCTCAGGCACAAAGCTATTTTAAAGAAAAAGCATGAAACCTATTAAGCATAATTAGAAAGGAGTCTTCTTTGTGATTCACAAAGATTCATTTGTGATTCATTTATCAGTTTATGCATAATGCCATTAAACTCTGCTATTCCCATTTGAGTATGAATAACTATACAGAAAATTATTATTTAGCTTTTTTTCAAAAGAAATATTGTTAAATAAAAGTATTATTACTTTTTCTCTAATTTTAGGAATCTGCATAAAATAAAGTACATTCTAGGTGATCATTCTCTGTGTGCCTCTAATTATGTGATCTTGAAAACTTAACTGGACACATAAAAAAATGGTGTTAGTATTTATAAAATCATCATACCAATTTGGTAAAAACAAAAACATACAATTTCTATGAAAATCAGAATTAGAGGTAAAGTCTTTCTCTATATATATATTACACACACACAGTATAAAATTAAATATGGGTTCCTGTTAATTAAATTGATGGAAAAATATTGTTCTAATTTTAAACTTATTTAAGGTGTATTTTTAATTCATCACATTAACAAGGCTACAAATGAGCAACTGTACTGCTTTATCATATGCTACGGTTTTAATGACCAGAAATGAGTTTATAATAAAGTTACAATTTTCACATACTATTACGCAAACATAACTATTTAGCTGAATCTGAAGGGCAAAGGCTTCAAAATTATACATTTAATTTTCTTTTCCATAAAAAGAATTTACTCTCTCATTGATTTAATGATTTTTTTTCCCCATAAGAATTCTTTACTGAAATCTCAATCTATAAAGCAAGCTCACAGTAACTAAATGAGGACATGTTATATAATGGTTGAGGACCAACTCTTGTTTTTGTTAAATTTGGCTGCACCACTAAGTGACTGCATAAATTTGAGCAAGTTAAGTAGCTTCTCTATGTTTTATTTCCCCCATCTGTATTATGAGAATGATGACAATATGTAATTTATATTGTTGTCATAAAGAATACCTAAAATAAAATATGTAAATGATCCAGCAGTTTATAAAATGTTGACCCTCAACAAGTGTTAACTATAGACAGTGAAATGCATCTACATATGTATTAATTTTAAATGGAGATAAAGCCTAATTAAAAACTAAGGATAATTGAGAGAAAGACCAATTTATGCAATCCTACTTTAAAATTTAATCTGTGTAATCTCTAACTTCGATCCTGTTTCTCTACCCACAATAAATAAATTTAACAAAAAAAGAAATTCCTTTTCAGTAGCAGTAGAAGTGAGGCCACACAATATAGTAAAAAGAATATGGAATTTACAGGTATATTGCACCTAAATAACGAAATTAATGCTAACCAATTTTAATACTGGAGAAGTCCCTTAAAACTTCTCAGACTTCAGCTCCTTTCTCATAAAATAGGATGAAAATAAACCTTGTATTATCTCCCAGAGACATTTCAAGTTTAAATTGGAGATCTATTGTACAATACAGTGACTCTAGTTAATACTAAATTGTATTCTTGAAAAATGCTAAGATAATGGATATAAAGTGTTCTCACCACACAAATGATAGCTATGTGAGGCAATGCACGTGATAATTAGCTAGGTTTTGTTATTTCACAGTGTATGTTCACTTCAAACCATCATGTTGTACATGGTAAATACACACAATTTTATTTGTCAATTTTAAAAAAAGAATACATATTAAAGAATATGTAAGTCATTGTCACTATTTTCTTTTCATTAAAATGAAAGTTTAGTAAATATAGGCAGAAAATAAATGCAAATTTTAAAGTCACTGAACTATTTTTATAAATTTGCTTTTATAGAAAATTATAATTTCATGTGCATTTAATTAATTTACATAAACAAAATATATTCAGGTGTGACTTGCTCAGGAAATTATTGAAGAAAAATTCTACTGTTTAAATTTTTACAAAACATCTTTAGAAATGTGGAGTGTTTAAAAATAAAAGATGTTTGGGCTGGCCCTGTGGCTCACTTGGGAGAGTGCAGTGCTGGTAGCGCCAAGGCCACAGGTTCGGATCCTATATAGGGATGGCCGGTGTGCTCACTGGCTGAGCGTGGTGGTGCTGAGAGTTGCGATCCCCTTACCGGTAAAGTTTTGCCTAAATACAAACATCTTGTTTTTCAATTTATGTTTAAAACAAAAAGATCATTATTTTAATAAAAACTTAGACATATGATTGAAGTTAATATAAGGAGATCTTACAGAAGCCACTTCACATGTGTGTCATATACAGTCACTGGCTTATTAGCTCTAATTTACTGAATGCAAAACATTAAAGAATAGTTTTATTCCAAATTTGTATTAGAAACATATGCTATCCAAAGAAGCTACATTAAAATTATACTAGTATGTAGAAAATGAATATTTATTTTTCATTTAAACAAAATTTTTAAAACTTATTTTATTCAAAATTGAGAACATTAAATGTGTATTCGATATCATTTTTAGATGATTAATTTCTTCCCTCATTCATAGAATCATTTTGCTTAAATGTTTACAGTGCTCTTGGTGCATACTTTTTTTTAGGCAATTCTCATTTGTCAATGAGTAGAGTTGGATACATAAAAATATAGCTTCAGGAAAATAAATGCCAGCAATATTTTCAACCTGAAAGGAAGTATTCCAGATGATTCGTATTATTTGAAAATTTTCAAAACTCAAATGTGAATTATTATTGAGAAAAAGAAAACATTCCCCTGTAACACCCCTACATGTTTTTAAAATCTTCAACCTTAATTTCTTAAAGAAGTTAGAAAGGTTACACTGGATAAAAAAGCAGACTACCATAGCTTATTCATGAATCCTAATGGATTTCACATTTCTTTAATCCACATACTCACTGAGGAAAGAAACATTGGTATGAGGTCAACTATTGGGAAAAGCAAGGTCAATACTTCCCCAAGATCATTTGTTTGATTATTTGTGCCCTAAAGATTCTGAGTTCTTTCTTCTTTAAATTTTTCATATTTATTATTCATTCATTCATTCATTCAGTACACATTTTTGAGCAATAACATATGCAAGGAAATATTCTAGATTCTGATGATACAAAGATAAATAAGACATACAAATTGCTCTGGAGTTATCTGTTATAATTGTATTATAAAATTATGACATGAACGGATTTTACTCATATTACAAATTAGTATGTGCTGTGACCATATTTAAAGGAGATAAGGACTGAGATGAAGCTTAGTTAGGGCAATCATTTAATTTATCATCCAACTGAAACAGCTGTGCCAGAACAACATTCCAGGACTGTATGGAACAAATAGAGATTCATGGTCACTCTATTTAAAGGAGAGTAGGATTATGGGGAAGGACAGGAGAAGGGTGGCCAAGGAAGTTGGTGGAATAAACTTACTCTACTCAAAAATGACTAAACTCATCAGCTTCTGCAACAGTACTAGTGGCTACCAAAGAACAGAGGGATTGATTTTTACAGTTTTTCTTACAAATATGACAGAAGAGCCTCTAGAGTAGAATTGGTTCACTTTTGGATGAACCCATGAGAAAAACTCAGCTAATTATTGACCTCATAAGTGCATGTGCGACATCTAAGTCTTTGCCATGCATGCTGTTTGTGTCCATACTATCTATGTTCTGCTTCCAAGATATGCTGAAAGCTCTGTTACTCTGCATGAAGGTAACATATTACAACCTAGTTTTATTTGGGGGCTGCTATTATATATTTGGGAAATCACATTCTTCTCTCTCTTCCTTTTTTTTTTTAAATTAGCTGGCCACTGTGGGGATCCGAACCCTTCACCTTGGTGTTATAACACCACACTCTAACCAACTGAGCTAACTGGCCAGCCCTTGGGAAATCACATTCTGAAAGCAGAATGTGATTACTGTGTTTTTTGTCCTCTTCTTCCCAAGGTATAACCTGGAACAAGCTCAACTCTACTGTGGGAAAATAAAAAGAAAATGGTTTACTTGAAAGACTTTTGGAGAGAAAAAAACAAAAGTTGATAAAACACATTTGATGAGATACTCAAAATGAGTTACCATTGAATTATAATAGAGTTTTGTATTCAAAGTTGAGTTTGTCAAAGAGTTTTTCCTATCTCAGTGGATCCACACACTATAAATAAACACATACACACCACACACACACACACACACGCACACATTACTTCTACTTATATCCTAATGTCTATTGCTCAGCTATATGGTACAACTAACCAGCAGGAAGCTTGGGAAAATAAGTTTGGCTGTGTGGCAAAAAAGAAAAGAGTGCTAGAGGAGGCTATTTCAATAAACCAGGAGTAAGGAGCAAAGGACTTAACCAAACTATGTAGGGAAAAGTTAGGAACAAATAAATGGAAATTATTACAAAAAGAAAAGATTAATTCATAGAGCTTGGTAATTGGCTCAAAATGAAGGTAAAAATGGAAAGGAGTATATAGAGACTTAGAGACTGCAAATGTAGCTAGATATTAAATTAAGAATGCTTTTAATCAATAAAATGAACTCCCAAGCTAAAGCTTTAAGACTCTAGGGAGGGAGATTATCTATGTCTATGTCTATATCTCTGCATCTCTGTATCTATCTCTCTCTATATACCTACATACATATATACATTTATATGTACATAATATATGTGTGTGTATTCTGTCTTAGAGAAAATTGCTATGAAAAATATCTTAGTTTAGGGTTATGGAAGAAGAATAGATACATCAGTAATGCATGTCTAAATAAGTTGATAATATTTCTAAAGTTATTTCATTTAAATCCCTTTAAAGCATTGCACAGATTAAATTTATCCCTTATAGTAGACTTAAGTATACAGTAAATAAATCACAATTAAATCTTGAAATCTTGAATTGTAAAGTTTATATATCCAAGTAATTATATCTTTAATGAGAACACACCTTAACTTCAACTCCAAAAATATTTTGGCAATGTTACTTTCAGCAATATTATCTCTAGCAAACCACACTTAATTTCATACTCACAGACTTTATTTCTGGCAACATATGCCTCAGCTAACCACCTAACCATGAGAGATTTAACCTCTGATAGTGTTCGCTCGATCTAAAATTTATAACTGTCATCAGAAAATTGATTTTGAAACACCATGGAAATCCTTTACTTAACCAATAAATAGTGACAGAAGTGGAAAGAAACCTGCATATTTATTCAGCTTTAATTTTCTCCCTTTTACTGATCTTTGTCTCAATATCTAAAGAAAGAAACAACAACAAAAATCAGAGGGGAAATAAATTCAGTTTCCAACTAGCATTATAGATTGGTAAACTAGTTATGAGTTTCACAGTTTGCTTATGGCTAACTATAGTTATATTAGTTTTGTGAAGGTTATGAAGCAGAAATGGAAGAGCATATAAATATTAAGGGTGCATTTATATGAACTGAAAAGAGAAAACCAGAAACACTGTCCTAAAAATTTATCGATCAGCTCTGGTTGTGCAGCGCTTCTCATGCTGATGGTCTCCACATAGCTATTTATCCCGCATTTCTTGAATGAGATGTTTCTTGAGAGAGCTCCAAAGTCATTTTCAAATCTTGGATCTGCAATTCCAAAGCACAGCAGACACAGTTACCAATAATGCAAAGAACCTAAAACAAATGAATTTCTTGAGAATTCATATCTTGGATTAAATTGGTGCTTTTCTATTTCTAGTCATCTACCCTTATTTTTAATAATGAGGTTCTGTAATTCTTTTTTTTTTCAAGTTCACTTGCAAATTATCAAAGACATACAAATTTAACTGACAGTGAGATACAAATTTGTCTAAATTTAGAAAAATCGTTCAAAATACCTAACGCTGTTGAGAGTCACATTCAGGTGAACTGCTGCTATACACATTGCTGATAACAATTTCTTCTATAGCATGTTATTTGGGAAATATCCCATGTCCCACCTCCAATATCATCAGATAACTTTTTCTCCTATTTTAACAAAAAAAGTAAGTGATCAAGCAAAAAATATCTCATGTCACAATCTATAAACTTGTCTGCATCTATTCCTGTATTTTGTCTTTCATTCTGGTTGAAACAGATAAACTTTCTCTGCTTCTATCTAAAACTTACTCCTCCACTGAACCTGAGTCATAGTTCACATCTTTTCTCAAATAATTCTTTCACTTGCATCAGAGATGTTCCGTTTTCTTTCTCGGTCTATCGTTACCATCAGTCTACAATCATCCTGAAATTTACACCATCTAAATATAATGAAGTCTTTCAGACCCCATATCTTCCTTTATTTAAGTCTTCTTCTAATTAAAAACTTCAAAAACACTTCAAAGAGTTGTCTGTACTTATCTCCAACTTCTCATTTCCAAATGCTCCTTGACCTAATCCTGAAAGTTTACTTAAAACATTTTACTTAAAGTGGTCTTGACAAGTTTATAAATGACCTTCTTCTTGCCATATCTGATTGTCAATTTTCAGTTTTCTTATTCAACCTATCACCACCATTTGATACTATTGATCACTGCCTCCTTTCTGGAATGATTTTCTTTAATTGATTTCCGTGATTCCATGCTCTACTAGGTTTTATCCCACATCAATGTTTACTTTTTCTGTCTCTTTTGCTGACTTCACTCTCTTTCCCATATTGAAATGCTGGATTTCCCTCTGTCTTGGTCTACTCTATTTACTCATTGTTAGCCCAGTCTAATGGCATCACAAAGCTCCTAAATGTAGAGCTTTTATATCAAGCCATCCCTTAAGTCCAGACATGAATACGCGACTTTCTCCTTGGTTGGCTTGGGTAGAATAGAAGTGTGTGAAAGGGGAGACAGAAACTGGTTAGATAGCATTATATAGTCAGAAAACGTGGTAAGAAAAAAAAGTCTCTATTGCTGTGGAATAGGATGTTCAATTTTCATTACAAAAGTGTCTGTGTTTGAGGGATGTGACATCTTCCTCTTCCCCTCCACCAAATCATGAATAAGTCTATGCACAATCATAGACATTAAGTGGGAGAGGTAATCTTTGTGAACATTAAGAAAGGGATCCATGTTCCACATCTGGGTCCATGTGAGGCCAAATAGGAACTACATGTGGGGAAAAGCAAGATAATCTATAACCTAAGCTAATTAAGCAGAAGTAGGAAAACACAGCCAGAAGAGACCAGGAAGATTTAAAGTCTTGGGACTTTTCAGAAATGTAAAGAAATAAATGTATGTAATGGGAGCTAAACCTTTAGGGTAGTGATGATAGTTAATTTCTAGGTTACAGATGTATATTTGCATCTGGAGGCTATTGTCAACAAAGAGGAAACATGATATGAAAATCTGATGTGAACTAAAATGTTTAAATATTCCCTTGAATTCATTTCTATTCAAAACCTGTGAAAATAAATGGAACCTGGAGATAAAATTCAATATGGAGAAACAGACATAATTGCAATTTTCTCATCATGTATATTTACCTGGTACATAAAAAAGATTTTTTACACAAGACTGAATGGCAAAAACAGTTATCTCAGTAAAAATATATGGCCTCATTCACACCTCAAACACTCCTGGATTTACATAAATTAAGGTCCTTTAGCTTAATGTGGAAGAAAATATGAAAAGTATATGAGAAATATTTTATGTGAAAAGATTTTAGAACTGAGTGAATCTAGGAATTAATCAATTGAAATTAATCTACCTTAGAGTATACTTGTGTATTATAATTTCATGAATTATTCATAAGGTAAATGAATGCCAAGTTAATAGACTGTATTTTTTTCTTTCCTGAAATTCTTTATCAAAATCACATTAATATGCAATGCATCAAAGTAATGCGGTTGAAAAATAAGAAAACTAGATTCCCTGTCTTCCTATATACCTGTCATCCTGAGGACAGTGACACATTCCTTAGTTAATAAACTACTTGGGATTGGTTGGGATGTTTACCAACAACAGACTGGAATTTGCACAGCCAGTGTTCCAGCACCTATTACTCATAGATGTGTGCAGCCAGATTTTGGGTTTCAACCAACAAATCTGTGGGGGTGCCCTGGTTTTAGTTTCAGGTTTCAAATCTTTTCACCTCATTTGAGCCCTTCCCGTACAAATGGAATTTTATACTAGAATAGTAAAGCTTGGTACAAATATCATTTCAAGGGTCACTCGCAACCCTTCAACCAATTATTTCTCCAAAGTGATTTCTGCCCCTTGAGTATTTTTTCCTGTTTTGTTTTTGGATGAAGTTAAGTTGATTCTGCCAGTGACAGATTGGCTGTTCAGCAGCATTTAGCTAGATCATCCTTGGTAAGAAGGATCCCACATTACTGGGCTGTGTATAGTACCTATCCCTACCTCTGTTTATGAAGTAATTGCTGAATCCAAGGGTGGCTGAGACTGGCAAACATCTAACAGATGAGTCATACTTCCCACCTGTTGCTGAGCACCTCCACTGTTGACAGTCCTTTCTAGTGCGCACTGATATGAAGCACCGCGATCCACTTTTCATATATCTATCCTCACGCTTCTTCTTGGCACTACTTTGCCTCTGATTTTCTGATCTTGTTATTTCCAGGCTCCAGTCAGACCAGCCAATTGATTCAATACTGCTTAGGAATCTGTGTATATAGTTATGTAAGGTTAATTCTCTTTTCATATAAAGTTGATAAGCATATGTGTTCTTCGTTGCTGACTGACAGCATTTCTTTAAACCCTGTCCTTTGGAAACAATCAGCACTGTCTTCTAGGGACCCTCATGAGGGAGTGGAAGTGCTGCAGCGGTGCAAGACATCAGGCTGATTTATACAATAGCCAGACCTGAGATTCTTTTTTTTTTTTTTTTTTTTTTTTTTTTTTTTAACTCTGAGAGCTGATTAAAGGAACTGATTTCCCAAAATCATTGCTATAAGCTGAGTGAGAGGCAAGACGTGCTACAAAGGGGATTTGAGGCACTGGGCCACCTATTTATGTAATTTGCTTATGCCCTCTGGACCAGCAAGCTTGGGTGTAATCACAAATGAATTATTTCCATCATAAAATGGATTCCCGTCACTTATATCTTGGCAGACAGAACAATATGCAGATTGTGATGTTGTGCTCTGTTTTCATAGTCACTTGACGTCAGACAGAGCTCAATAGTATCTAAGCAGCTAATTTTCAAAGGGTAAGTAGTTCTCTGGGACAGAAGGACTGTCCTCCCTCAAAAATACTAGGGTCCATATTGTCACTTCCTCCAGTGTTTTGCCAGAGATCCCTCGGTAGAATTTTTGCCTGCCTATCGTTACCTATCAAGGATATCTTTGGTTCTGCCGATCTTCCAAGTTAGAGGGAATGTAACACTGCAGACTGAGCCTGCTGCAGAGCCTTTCTTGCTCAGAGTTTCACTGGAAATAGGTAGCCTTCAGAGTCATACAATGAGTAGGTCAGAGAACCATTCTCAGTTATCCAATATACTTCTTGAAGATCTAAAGACATCCAAAAAGTACTGTGCTTCTTTCTTAGTAGTAGAAGACTCAAGATCGAATAACTTTTCATTTACCATGACATGCTCCAGATCATTTGATTCCTGAAAAATTAATCGATATGGCAGTCCCCTAGATCATTGTAGGGTTTATCTCCCATACTCTTCCATTTTCTTATTAGCTTCTCACAGTACTTGTCATTTCTTGTCTACGAAGTTAAATTAAACTAATTTCATCAATATAGTTGATTGGTGTGATATTCTGCAAATCATAAAACATTAAGTTCTCTAGACTATATAGTGACAGACAAAAGGATAATCAACACAGCTCTTAGATATAGACAAAAGGGTGTACTTCCCATATGAAAGCAAACTGCTTCTGATCAGATTTACTGATTTGTTAGATCAAATGTCACATACCATGTGCAAGATGCTGTGTTAATATAATCCAGAGAAGATATTATACTGAGCACAGCAACTATGATTTGGCTTATCACTTTAAGTTTAGGGCAACCCATTATCATTTTTCAGATCCTTCTGACTTATTTTGGGTTCAAATAGGTAAATTGGTCATTAATATGATGAGGACAATCACCTATGTAACTCTTGGAGGGTGGCACCAATCTCTGTAATTTCTACTGGGATGTACTTTAGCTGCTGATTTACTCTCTTGAGTGGGGGTGAGGAGGAGAGATATTTTAAGGGCTTTCAGTTGAATATTTGTACTATCCTAAAGGCTCTTACTCCACAGGCAAGAGATGCCATATGAGGATTTTACCATATACTCAGTATAACCCTCCCAATGATAAACTTTTGGGTTGGAAAAGTGACCACAAGACGGGCCCACCATTTTATCAACAGCACTATGAGATAGTCTTGGGACAGAATTTCACTTATCGTCTGTCCTCACTCTGGTACCAGCCAGCTACCAAAAAACAAAACAAAACAAAAAAACAAAATATATATATATATAATCCCCCTTTCTAAGTGGGTAAGCATGGTGATACGTCAGGTCCACAGGTAGTGTCAGCTCAAACCTTGTAGGCCACACCCTCAAAATATCAGAGTATCTATATTTGCAACATATCTTTACTCTAGGCCCTTTGGGGAAAGGTTTAGAGTAATGATGTATATGTTTGCAGTAAGACTGTTGGAGTCTTCGTTCAAATCAATCCATACTCCTTTTAGAACAATAGGTTCTGAGTGTCACTTGGCTCAATTCTGCAAATTTGGCAAAAGTATGATTTTACATTATGGCAATAAGAAGTTTTTTTTTTTTTAATATATATTTTTCTGTTTACACGAGTTTTAAATTTTTAATTTTTTTCTGGTGACAAAAGTCAAACAGTACCCTAGTTGGCAGCCTATCTCTCTCAACATTGGGAATAAGATGATATACTAGCCATCAGTACAGATCCTTACAGATGGAAGCATCAAAACTGCCACTCTTGCCATTATGGTGATTAAATCTACTTTGTTATGTATCATCACCTGGTTCTTCCCATTACGGGAATATATCAGCTTCATTGATAATAAGTTCACTTCCAGGACAGCATCTCTTACTATCAATCCTACACTAGACATGACAACTAACATTAAACTTCTCAAAGATATAGTACCTCCTCACTAGTGCATTTCTAACTGCACTAGGAAAAGAAGCGACAGCTGGGTCACCTAGGAAATGTAATCAATTCGTGGTTTCACATAAGCCACATAATAAGTGCATTCTCACACTGTCCAATTTTCTGAGCCTTCTGACCTTAATACTTTGTCAAGGCATTCCCAGCATCTCCACCTCATTTTCACCAGTTCATCATCTTGTCCAAATTTCAGAGCCATTCCACTGGAACTACGGTTCTCAGCTCTTAGCATACATCGGAATCACCTAGCGGTCTTCTTAAATAACAGATTCCTGGACTCTATTCCCCCAGATTTCTGTTTCATAGGTCCATGGAAGGGCACAAAAATTTGTTTCTAACAAGTTTCCTGGTGATGATCATGCTGCTAGTCCAGGAACTACACTTTGAGAGTCCTTGTTGTAGTCAGTGCTGCTTCTTCCACCTGTATCTCATTTCACTCAACACATGTGAGAGTCTTGGGAAATGTGAAGCTGAAGCATGCCATGGATTTTCACCGCCCCACTTACCAAGTATGTTACCCTTATTGCCCTCTGACTGGTGAATGATCCAATTCCAGAATCCCAACTTAAAGAGCTGCTTTCTAGGCTCTACTGTCCTAGTTTGGGTTCCCTCTGAAAGCCAAACCTCAGACAAGGACTTGGGGCTATATAGTTTATAGGGTAGTCAATCTCACAAAATAGAAGTGAGGCTATGGGAAGAGTAAAACAGGAAAGGGATAACTAACAATAAAGACTGTGTTACCAAGGTGGTTACTTCTGTGAGCAACTGAGAGTCTCAATAACTCTAGTGATCCTCTGAGGTCTCTTGTAGAACATGCCACCATGTTCAGAATTATCCCACCAGAGGATGGGAAAGCTGGAGCACCTATGTCCCCATACTTATCCTCATTATTTGAAGTTTGTCCTAAGGGACATTAAATCCTGCATTTCATGATTGTGCAAGTCCATGTCTGAATGACTTTTTCATGGAAACAGAGTAGCTAGATGTGGAACACTGGCAACTATGTATGGACCTGTTCATTAAGCAGGCCAAGGGCATGTTACATGGTGGCTCGATAGTGCCTGCTATGGAATATTATGTAGATAAATGGAAGTGAAGACTGGAAGGAACAGCTAGAAAAGCTGAAAATTCTTGGATCTGGAAAAAAGTACTTATACAGTTGGGGATTGGGGAAAAAGTGGGAGCATTAATGGACTTTAGTATTTTACTTTAAGCTGTAGAGAGCAATTTGACATTTAGAATTATACATATGCAGTATTTTAATTAAAAGTTAAATTCCATGTGGTTGACAAATGCATAAACTATGAACTAAAACATTAATTTTGGTACTCCTTAATTAAAAAGTCAAGCTATTGCAACATCTACTTCTTAATTTTTCCTTTAAAATACTGTTTTTTGTCCTATTTTGCTCCCATTGCTTCGGCTGAGACGTAATAACCTAGAAGAGACAGGTTCCTTTTTTATTTCTTTTTAACAGATGGCCCTGGGTTGATTTGCCAAAGATCCACCCAGGAATTTTGATTCACTGAAACAGGGTGGAGATTTTCTGAGCTAAGGGAGATTTTTCCTGAAAGGTCATTTTCACTTCTACCTCTTCTGAGGCAACTGTGCAGCTGATGCCAGAATCAGATAATAGGAATTCAAAACCTGACTTCATTCCGAGCCAAGACCTTTGGAGTCAGCCAGTTTCATTGAGCTACCAATAGCCTAGGAGGTAAACAAGCTTTTTCTGTTTCACCTTCCATGAGGATTAAGTGAGAATTGTTGATACCTCATTAGGAAGTTTCTTTATTTGTTCTTTTCAAAAAAAAAGTGCACATTTAGTCCTTCAGAATTTTAGTTGGTGGCCAAAATTCAAGTACTGAATACAGAAATAATTTACCATATTTATATATTGCTCTGTAGTATTCCATACATCTTCCTCTGCATGAGGCTCAGACTATATATTCCTGAAAACAGGTACATCACCTCTTTCACGTCTGTGCTATATTTTCTAGCCCCAGAATGCTGGGAGTTATAATTTCTAATATTTTCACATGAATAGTAATGTTAATCAATGGTCATATATTCATGAACCCAAAATTCTTGTCCATGCTCTTATATAGGACTCCAAATCTGCATTTTAACAAAGCTTATTCTCGGTAAATGGTGTACTAAAATATGTTTATTATGACTTTTGTTGTGAGAGTTTCAAGCCAGCAGTGCAATTGGGGAGATGGAGGGAAGAAACTTATTGTGGGCCAGGTAGAACTGGTTCACTCCTCACAAATCATGCCACAATGGGTGTATTCAAGCTTATCCTAACTGATGATTAGTACTTTGCTAGTAGGATCACTTCTACTTAATTATATTCTTAGATACACTTCTGTACCATCAATCTTAATCTATGCCCTTCCTTCAAAAAAAGAAATAATTGTTCTGCTAAATGTCCGCTACATATATATCACATTCATAGAATTTGCAAATGGACAAAAATTTTGAGAACCATTAAATCTGATCACTTACCTTATTTAAAAATTAAATAACCACCCAGCCACCCAGGAAAACAAAATAAAACTCCCAAGTAAACACAAAGGATCAAGTGCAGAGTGTGTACTTCAAATGAATTCTCTGTATTTTAGTACCAGTTCTCATTATAACCCATTGACATATTTTTCCCAGACTTAACTGAAATACATTTTCTCTGTTGATAAACTCGACATCAAAGCAGAATAAGTGATATTTAAATTATATTATTCCATTTATAGTTAAACATAAAATGCCAATTATGGCTGCTGGAAAAAGAAGCCAATATATTATAATTTAATAATGGACAATATCTAAAGAGAAATAAGCAATATTTCACTCAAGACATGGAAATCAAATAAGTCACTGTTTTCATAAGAATGAAGATAGCAATTTTCCTATCGTATTCAAAATAATGGAAAATTTTAAAATAGTAATTGAAAAAGTGTTAAATGCATAATTAGGTGAGGACGGGATTCAATAAAGAGTCACAGTAGCAGTAACATATTTATGCAACAATTAACAGTTCACAACGTGCATTCAAGAATATTATCTGGGAATATTGTTATAATTTCTGTAGTTTTAGGTGTAAGGTGGTTTAACCAAGGCAAACAACTTCTAAGTGGCAAGTGGGAACTTAAAGGGAAAACTTAAACTTTACTGACCACAAAATTTTTTTGCTCATATACTTGTTTATTATTGTTTTCATTAAACTACTTTTCAACAGTTAAATTATATTCTGATGCGTAAGTATTTCATAATTTTAAAAAAACTTGAGGAAAAATAATTAAAATATAAAAATTACTAAAAATGTCTAAATTTTTTAATAATGCTTAGCATTTTAAAAAAATTCCAAGTAGTCATGGTACCTTCAAAATAATATGAATTTTTAAAAATTAATGTAATATAAAAAAGATATTTAGAAATGCTAGACTAGACATTCCTACTGGATCATTTTTTTGTTTGTTTTATTTTCAGTTTGAATGATATCCCACTTTTTTCCTAAAGGTCCTGATGTTATTTGTAAGTATATCTGACTATTTTAACATGAAATTATAACACTAAATAGCTAGCATATGACTTGATTTTGCCAAAGTACTGAGATTATTCAGTGAATCATTTTTTTTTTCACCTTTGGAAGATAATTTTGACACTCATTAACAACCTAGTCAAAAGCCTCTTGGTGATTTACAACAATTACAGAGTAGAAAATAAGTAAAGTACAAGGGAGGTGATCACTAGCAAGATAAGAATTTGTTTTACATGTGCCATTAAAACACCAGCAGGTAGGTACGTGCATAGACAAATCTGTGTATGGATCAGGCAGGAGTCTTGTTGAGGGGAATAGAAACTGATATCCACCAACTCAAGAAAAAAACAGAATGTATTAGGTAAATATCAAATAGCTCACAGAATTGATGGAAACACTTGAAAATCAGTTTTAGCAAACCGGCCCGTACCAAGGGAGGTTAGATAAAATGGGAGTACAGCAAAAGCCTGGCTCAGGAAGAGTCTAATTAATATGCTATCAGTAGCAGTAGATTTGACATCTATGCTACAGGGCACTCCCTTGGCACTAGGCTCACAAGGCCTTTATCACTGCTGACCACTCTGTACTATGAAAGGTTTTGCAACTATTACCACATCTTTGTATAAAATTCTTAAGATCCAAAGCCTCCAGTGAGGTTCTAATTCGCCATGTCCATGCCCTAGTTTGCCATGGGTGGTAATAGGTTGTACCTGTTTCCTTTGGCTTACTAATTTGGATAAGAAATGTTTCTTACCAAGACTTGCACAGGGGACACTCTCTCCAAAATAGAGCAAATGTTCAGATGCTTGAAACAAACAAAAAGACAGATGTTTGGAAAGAGTATCCATATTAAGAAATACAGCTGAAACTTCTTCAATCTCTATCAAAATAAGAATTGTTTTTTTCTATTTTTTATTGGAAAGTTTGTAAGTTCTTCTCTTTGTTTGTACCATTGATGAAGTACCTTTATTTGTCCAAAAGCAAATTTAAAAATATACATAAAACTTTTTAAAATTCAGTTTTTAATTAAAAATAAAACTAGTTTTACTAAGCATTATAGAGAAAATAGAAGTACATTTTATACTGTAATTGTATAGAAAAATGTTAAGGAGAACATTTGCAGTATTTGATCTCATTAAATTAAATATCTGTGTATACTTGAGAAGCAGCAATGAAGATAATTATGCAATCGTTTTAATACATATATATTTAATACTTCTGTATGTAGCACTTCTAACATATTCATAAGACACACGTAGTATTTTGTAATTTCAAAGTGAATTTATACTCCTTATTTATTTTCATCCTTGAAGCAAACTAGAGAGGAAACAGGCTCAAGTACATGGCACAAAGCATTAACGTCAGAGTTTAGGCAAGAAAGATATCATTACATTCTCTAGCTAGCCTTGCTGGATGCTGTGGAGGCAGAGATGTGTCAGATGCAATCCTATCTACTTAATCAGGCTATACCTTCCTCTTGTAGGGCTATGGAGTGTTCTTTCCCTGGATATTTCAGAAGACTTCAAAATGGGTAATCAGAAGCAGCACCGATATGGCCCTATTCCAGCTGCTCCTAGAACTAAGAAACCTCATTCTGCTAAAACCTTTGACCCAGCTCTAGAGAGAATTACATTTTTCCTTCCCAGAAAGTGATGTCCTCCATCAATCCTTGGGAGTCTCTTGTGTGGGATACTAACATTTATAAGCACATTTATTTCACAGATCCTAACTTATAGCTTAGTAGGACCACAGTCCTTAGTTTTAGAAGTGCCACAGTCCTTAGTTTTAGAAGTGCCACAGCCCTTTAGCATAGGCTGTAGCTTGTTGGGTGACAGCCCTGTAGTTTCAGGTAAAATCTAACCTTTCGGTATTGCACATAGAAGTGTTAAGCTTGGGAAAGACAGAAAACTTTCCCAGGACTAAAGTCTCTGTTGTAGATAAAAAATTGTAACACAGCAAAAATGCTGGCTCTAAGGGCAGATGTCCTTGTTGCAGCTAAACCTCATGATGGGAAAGTATGATTATCTCATTGTTCTTTTTGTAACCACCTATGTTCCTTTTCTGTAACTTTCTTGCCTGGAGAATAAAAATGGAGAGAAAACCTGATTTGGGGTTATTTTCCAAAGAATCCTTCTCTCTTGAAGTATTTGCCTGGAATTAACCCTTTGGGGCCTCTCACTGCTCAGAAGAAATGGGCTTTGAGTAATCCTTTGTGTCTCTGTCACCCTGGGAGAGTTGACAGTCTCTGCCCTTTGATCTGTTCCTATTCAACTGGAAGTATGTGGGTTTATTAAAAACCATGTGGTTGCCATAGAGGGTTTTTAAAAATTTTTTATTTATTTATTTATTTTTAAATTTTCCTTATCCCTCTAATTTGAATGATCAAAGAACAACATTAGAAATAAAATTTTCAGCTATATCATGAAGTGAGGTGGGCTTGTAAGCCTCCTGCTGGTCATCACTGGTCTAGATGGAACCATAATTGCTTTCCTCACTGTCCCAATAAGATTCAGAATGGGGTTTGTGATGGAAATTATGGGTTGTCCTCACCCAATATTCAGAGCCCAGCACTTGTTTCTCAAACTCTCTTGTGGCCAGGAATAGGCATATGATATGCTCACCAATCAGACATCAGGTGGAATATGGCTGGAGAGCTGTGTAAAAACAATTATCTTTCCAAAGGCGAAGAATATATGGTACATATACAAGGAAGAGAAACTTTAGATTTCCCTTTGAAGTTTGAAAGAAACTAATCTCTCAAACTAATTCTTATTTAGCTGAAATTGATACCATAATCCTTACCATAAACAAACAATCTTTAAGGATGAAAAGTGACTACTACAATTTGAATGGAGACAGAGTCTGCAAGCCAAAATCATAGTAAATATGATAAACAGCTTGTACTAATACCATTATCATTGCTATTCAGTTCAGTCAATAATCTAGGGCTGCTGCCAGGGTCAAATCTGTTAAAGAATTCGAAAGTTTTTTGAGTACTATAAATCCCCAAATAGAAGACATACCATTGCTGTTACATTTTCTTTTAATGACCCTTTCACACTTCAGCACTTGAATCTACTTTCATTACCAAGATTTTTCTGAGTAAACATCTCCACTTGCCCAAAGAGTACAGAGCGTGCCAGTGATTCTATCTTCCAACCTGTATCTAGACCACATCTTGACAAAATGTTCAATAGGCAGGGTTTGCTATGGGGAGCTCCCACTCACCTGCAATCCTGTTTCATTTCCTGATAAATTATTAATGGAAAATTAAAAAATGTTGTCTCATAAGGGTTTAAGCTGTAAACTTTTCAGACGTGTCATTTTAGGACATAACAAATGGTGGTTGACAGATAAGCAGTCAGTCAGTAGCTCCTTAAAAGTCAATGACTAAGCAACCAGTCCCCGATCTATCTATTCCCACAGCCAGCCCTGACTGTTGGGCAACAGTTCTGAGACTTGCTTTTGATCCTAGCCATTGAAAATTCCTATTCAACGACAAGGTTTCCCACTGTTTACATTTCCCCTAAGGAGGAAGCAGTCTGTGGACTCCTGAAATTTAAATTTACCATTAAAGTGAGATTTTTCTTTTTCCCACCCTTGCTGCCAATTATTTCATAGTGGCAGGTTTGGCAAATGTGTCAGCCCCACAAGGCGAAGAAATGGCTTCTCCATGGAGATGAAATTCTTCATTGTTGTCATTCCAAATATGTATACTTTGAAAAGAATTGGCTGTGTTCTGTAAATGCCTCACCTACTAATACAAGTTTATATCTTTGCTTCTGGAGTTCGAACACTTTTCTTTTTTGTCTATGCAGACACATAATGTGACCTCTTGCAGTGTAAGTGTCTACATGTGATACGCCTGCTTGCCGACACAGCTGAACTGACCTCTATTTATTTTCTTTCCCTTTAATGACACATCAACAGCTGGTCTCCTAAAAGGATGGGAGAGCCCAGCCATATTTTAAGCCAGACAATTTTTCAAAAAATTCGTCAAGCATTTTGCCAAGTGTTCAAACTTTTATTTCTTTAAACCCTTGTGTATTTGAGGAAAAATTTAATCCACATGTTCTGAATAACTTGCCTTTAAAGCAACAAAATATTTTATACAAATAAATTGGCATCCAAAAAAGCGTGTGTATTTTGTTTTTTTGCATTAATTTGTTTGTAAAAGAAATTCGTATATTATCTTACAAAATTTTACTCAAATTGCACTTAGTTCAAGGGAGTTCTAAGTTGAAAATAATGCATTGATCTGAATGAAATAAGCTTTATTCTGGGGGAAGGGAAGTGATACTATGATGCATATATAGATTCTAAACTTTCTTTTCTTTCTTTTCATTTCATGAAAGTGGCATTTCTGTTATATTATTTAATTTCTACAGTGCTACAGTAGTTACATAATTCCAGAAAAAGACACCCACATTCTAGTCCACATAAATTGCAACTAGACTTGTGTACTCTATAACCTAAAAGGTCCTGAAGTATGTACCAAGGACAATCAATTCTTACTCTAATTTAGTGTAAAACAGTAATGAATTTTAGTTCAGACTAAAGTTTCCTTTCTAATAAAGAGTAATATAATTAAATAAACTGAAAAAAAGTGAATAACAAATTATGACAAATATTGTTAAAGATTTGAGACTAAGTCAAAGGAAGAAAAAACAAAAACTAGTACCAAAGACAGTGTAGCTAGTTTGACTCTTTACCTCTTGGGAAGAATGCAGAGGAAAAGAATAACAGGATTATTGACCTCATGCAGAAACTCTTTCCATTTCAAGCAAATACATTTTATCTTATTGTTCCAATATGTGATGGAAGAAAAGTCAAGGAATTTCACAGAAAATCCTTTTAGTGATAAATTGACCTTTGACCACTGAATTGCCTAACATTGTTCTCTTGGAGAGGGAGAAATAGGATTTTGAGAGTCAATTCCAGTCGCATCGTAAGAGCTTTCCTTTTCTTGGTGTTTGCTTTCTTTGGCAGGTAGAGCACAGCTTCTTGTGGAACATAAACCCCTTGGAGTTTGTCTTTTTGTATGTGTGTGGGACTACTATTTGGCTCAAAAGCAAGTTCACACCAAATCAAGAGTTCCACTGAGTGATGAACCTAGGCAGCCTTTACCTTGAACATAAAGAATGTGGACCATCAGTTCAACCGGCCCTTCCAGAATTTCACCAGTCATGCATGCAGAAATCCATCACAGAGGAATGTGTCACTTCACTTGTCATGGATCCTTGCCCAGAAACTTAGTAAAACCCCAGTCCAGACATTCATTCAGGAGGGTGTTTGATAAGATACGGGTATTAGAGAATGTGAAAGGATGATAGAAGAGTTAAGCTTACCCGGAACTGCCTGATTAGCTTTCCCTCAAGTTCACTTTTTCCCTGTAAACCACATTACATTGTTTAAAAGTATTAAAAGTAAAATCAGCAACCACTGGAATGAATCATAAACACAAGGATGGTACATAGTCTAATAATGGAAATAGGAGACACATGAAAGTAAACAAGATTCCAGCGCATTTCATTGGTTTTAAGAAAATTTTTTTCCAGATTCACAACACATATCCTTATATGGAAATGAAAGCCCCAACATGGCAGTAAAACAATGAAAATATTTTATATGAATTATAAATTAAGAATATAAAGAAGGAAACATTTTTAATACCATAAATCCACATACGGAATTTTGTATGTGATTGTACATAAGTACGAAATGGAAAAAGAGACCAAGGCAGATTATTTTAAGATGACTTAGTCATGAAATGTAAAAAATAAGACAAGATTAATAGCATAATAATAAAAGTTTTATACAATAGTTTCCTTTCATTCAGTAAATATTTTTATATAGAACATTCATTTTATAATGAATGTCAAGTCATAGGGGCGGGATAGGATGCACATTTATGGTCTTCATTATTATACCACATGCAGGTTAAGTTTAGAAAACAAAACAACTGGGGCAAGATATAAACAGGCTACAAGTGGTCATAGATACTTATGTTTCTTGTTAGAATAAATACAATGGAAGTTAGTAAGTTTTTTCCTCTGGCTTTGGATTGTGATGTTAACTATTGTGAAAATCCTTCTTTCTAACTTATGAGACAGATTTTTATAGAGAGAATATCTTCTTTGTTCTGTTTTTAAACTGATAGTGCAACGGTCAAGAAATATGATATAGGCAGACTTGAGAACTAGGAATTTGACAAGATTTTAAAGAGAGGGCTCTTGGTCTTGTCAGGAGGGTCTTAAGGATCTGCTTTCCATTGTTGTAGTGTTCATGCAACGTCTGCTGCTTGACTTGGTTTGGGCACAGTTCTATAACAAAGCAGAATACTAATGGAATTGGGTGAAAGAAGAATCCCTAAGTTATGGATGGTTTTCCCAGAATCAGTTTCTTAATAGCCTCTATACTCCTTGTCTCTTCCTAAATAAAAATGACCAATGATCTCTTTAAGAGTAAACACTCTTCATATAACCCTCACTTGCTAAGTTTTTAACATATATCAAAAGCATTAAGCACACAGCCCAGGCACTAATATGTGTTGCTTCTAGATTCTCATGTTCAAATACCAATATAATTATTTCATGTTGTTGAATATTACTGAATAGATTATATGTTGGCTGGGTTTTAACTAAAGTTTAAATACAGCTCAAGTTCTACATATAAGCACATGTAAATGTAACAGTTTAACTTCTTTATGTAGCATTTAAAAGTTCTGGCATCATAGAGATGGTTTTGGCGATATTCAGAGCACCTCAGTTCAATTTACCAGCTTTGTGACCTTGGGTAGGTGATTTAATCGCAGTTTTCACTTTGCACTGAGAATATTAATGTAAACCATTTATATAATTTTAACCAATGCTATGAGCTAAAATGTGAGAACAGTGACAGACACAGACAAGCATTTAAGAGATTGTTTGCTATGATCTGATAAATGTGTTACAGTATGAGCAAGAAACTACTGAGGTTCGTGCGCATTAATTGTAACATTAAAGTTGACATGGTGGAGGAAATTTTCTCATTTAAAAAAATTATTAAAATGTTTATCAGAATGACATAAACATACTGTGGAAGACCTTAATATTGTAAATGTTTGAATAAATAACATGGTTGAAGGAAAAAAATAGTAAATCAAACCTAGGTTCTGTAATTTATAAATTTCTGTCTGTGGCCCTGGGAATTTTCTCTGTTTGAGATATATTTGTGGGTGATCCATCTAGACATCATTACCAGAGCCTCCCCTAAAGACCAAGCTAAAGGATGACAGGTGTAGGAATGGACAGGGGGTGATCACTTGCCTCCCCATAAGGGCCACAGCTGACACTTCTACAGCAAAAGATAGGTTAACAAGAAAAAAGCATAATCAATTTACTTACTCATAGTTTTACATGACACAGGAGATTTCAGAATGAAGACCCCTTCGGTTTGATGGCTTATGGACAGATGTGCTGAAATGTGATTTGACAAAAAGGGTATTATCTAATAGTAACAGACTCAGGCAGTCAGGGAGGAAACCCAGCAAGTCCTGTCTGTTCAAACTCTTGCTGGCCTCTCTGTGCAGCATTCCTGGATATGGAGAAGGACCCCTTCTGAAATGGGGGTCTTATGACCTACAATCAGACAAGGTAGATCAAAGAATTTCTTTATGGCCTGTTCTTACACAACAGAAAGAAAGGCAAGGAAGGTTATGGTAATATTTTTAGGCTCCATGGCTGGCTTTGGGGAAAAGCGGTTCTATGGCTCACCTTGGGGAAGAAGGGTTCTACTTTATATGGCTTGCCTTGAGAAAGAACGAGGAGACATGAAAGCAGGAAAAAGTCAGAGAGAAACTTTGCCTCTGAGGCCTTTCCTTTGGAGTATCGTTTTTTGAACCCCCCAACACAGAACAGGTGGGGAAAGACTACAAAAACACTGATGTAGGAGAAACAGGAGATTGATTCAAGGTGCAAATAGGGGAGACAGTCCTACTGCCCAGCCTTCTATAGACACAACTATTTGATAAATTTGGCTTGTAAAATAAAGGTGCATTTTATGGTGCTTTAGAAAACCTTGAAAGTTCTTCCATTCGTAGTAGCAAAACATCTTAAACTAATAGCTGTTTTGGCTGCTAGATAAGTATATTAGAAAAGGTTCCCATGGAAATGATAGAGACAGTGTAGCAAATAGATCTAAATTTGCATCTTATTTCTACCGTTTTTTTTCTGTTACTTTGGGAAAGTGACTTACATTCTCTAAGTCTCTTTTTTCCTTTGTAAAAAAGGATACTAACAATAATTCATTGTGATTTTGTGAAGGTTGAGTGAGATAATTTTCTTATATAAACAAACATGGGTTTGGGTACATAGTGTGTATTTATGTATGTTACTTATTGTTATTATTAATCTATGAAATCTGCTAATTTGTTTATCCCCTTTATATTTTCTTTTTTATAACATGTAATGGTAATTTCTGAATTCACTTCTTCTGCTAGTATGAAAATGTATTCTGGATTTGGACTTCATACATGGCAGTAAGAGCAGAGAGATATCCTTAAGCCTTGGGGTCTGCTATGGTTTGAATGTCCCCTCCAAATCTCCTCTTGAAACTTAATCCCCACTGTAACACTATTAAGAGGGTGGGAAATCTAGCTATGATATTTGAAAGGTGGGGCCTTTAAGAGGTAATTGGATCATAAGGGCTACACCCTCATGAATAGATTTATCCATTCATGGATAAATGGCTTATCATGGGAGTAGACTGGTGGCTTTATAATGAGAAGAAGATCAAGTTGACATGCTCTTGCCCCCTTGCCATGTGATGCCCTGTACTGTTTTGGGACTGCAGATCCCCATCAAAAAGAAAGCCCTCACCATATGTCCTCTCTCTTCCTTGGACTTCCTAGCCTCCAGAATTATAAGAAATAAATTTTGTTTCTTTATAAATTATCAAGTTTCAAATATTTTGTTATAAGTGACACAAAAAAGATGAATACAGAGTCCATTACAGTCTTACACGTGATTTCTAGTAGCCACTGCCTCAACAGTTACAGAAATAGTTCTTCCTCTCCCACTACTTAACCTGTATAGCTCCAGAGACATATACTTAAGCATGGAGCCTTAAATAACTGAGAATGGAAGTAATTGATTGACAGTTCCTCCTATTTCATGAACAAGCAGTGTCTTTTTCTCCCCAAAGGAATGCATAACAGATTATAGTGATCTGATGATACTCATAAGCAAATGAACAAGTTGTGATAAGAATGGCTTTAGTTCACTACAATTTATTTCTGATGAATTTCTGTTTCTCTTTCCATCTATTTAGTTACATTTCTTTCTCTATAGTTTGTCTCTATTTCTTAGATTTCCCTACTTCTTGATCTCTAATAGCTGTCCATAATATGGAAATGCAATACATCTTAAAACTTTTTATCATATAGTTTAATGACTGTTTTTCTTACTCTAAAAATCAGTTGAGTTTAATACATTTTAACCAAATTATGTGAGAGTAGTTTTTCCTCCTTTTTGGGTCAGACCCTTGAGAGAAAAAACATTCCCCAAACCTAGAATGTAAGGTTTAAAATAAATTCCCATTGATAATGATGAGTACTTTTTTGTCTTTATTTTTAAGTGAAAATGTGTATTTATTTTAAGAAGTAGGTTTCTCATGTTTCCATTGTGTGATTCAGAATGAAAAAATGTGTACTATTTTATCATTTTCTACCACACGTTCATGTTTCAAGATAATTTTCAAAACAATATATTTTAGCTAAAATATAGATCCAGAGGTTGTCCAAGCAAGAGAAACTGCAGAGGATCATTTGCGTTAGGTTCTAGCCTTCAAGCAGGTAAATTTTATTATGCACATATTAAAAATAAGATGCATATAAAGCAAAGTGTTTGGTCCATTGACTTTTGAGCAGTATTCATCTTCTGATGTCTTGATACATATGCATTCAGTCTCAAATATTCACACTGAATCAAATGGTTTAGTAAATAAAATACCAGCTGTTATAGAACCTTATTAAATGGAGGTCTTCCAAAAGATATGTCTATCCAGAATATGGGAATGTGAACTGATTTGAAAAAAAAAAAAGAGTCTTTGCAAATGCAAGTAAGTTATGGATCTTGAGATGAGATCATCTGGGATTACACGGGTGGTTCCTAAATCCAATGGCAATTGTCTTTATAAGTTATAGAAGACACAGATGAGAAGTCCACACCAGAGCTGAAGAGGAGGAGGGCTTGTGAACAAGTAGAGGAGAAGGCAATGTGAAAATGGAGGCAGAGATTGAAACTTTTCACTCATAAGCCGAAGAAGACCTGGAGCCACACGAAGCAAGGAAAAATTCTCCCCTAGAGACTTCAGAGGGAATGTGGCCCTGCTGCCTACTTGATTGTGGACTTTGGGTCTGACAATTTTTAAGATAATAAATTTCTGTTGTTTAAAGCCTCCAAGTTGGTGATGATTTCTTACAGCAGCCCTAGGAATTTAATATATACATCATTTGTCTTCTCCAAGTGTCTGCCTAAACAGCTAGATGAACATTGTTGAAGCAAATCATACAATGGAGCTGTTTCCAAGGTAAATTAATAGATATTAAAAGTCACAAAGTTTAAATATATACTCAATTCTATCCAGAAAACCAACATGTTTTTCCAGTATACTCACTTTTCTGCACCCTAAGAACCCTTCTTCAGTTACCAAATCCCTCGTTCCCTCTTCTAGCTTCATCTGTTGATCTGCATTCATCCTTCATTGAAAACTGGAAGACATTAAACTCAGACTTCATCTTCTCACTGACAAACCTGTAGAAACATCTGCATCAACAACATATAATCTTTCCTCCAATTTTGACAATGGATGAAACACCCCATACCTATCACCTCCTAGTAAAGAACAATCAACCCACCAGTTCTCAGGACCCCACTCTACTCTTGCCTTCCCAATGACTTAACCTTATTTTGTTTGTTCTTTCCAGCATCGTCAGATTTCCCATCTCTTCTGAGTCATCTCAGTGACCACACAAATATATTCTAATATAGACTGTTTTTTAAAAGTCCTCTATTGATCTCAAATCTGTCTTCAGCTCCAGTTTCCTGATAGTTTTCACAGAACAACTCCTGAATAAGTTGTCTATAAAAGATACCTACATTTCCTCACTCCCCAATTAACTTTAATGACCTTCAATCTGGTTTCTATTTCTACCACTCATTCAAAAGTACACATCAAGGTCATAATAACCTTCATATCACCAAATCCCATGGATAGTTTTCTCTCCTCATATATTTGTCTTTTCAGTAATCATTAATATGGTTGTCCCCTTCCTTCTCTCTTGAAACCAAATTTTCTCTTGATTTCCTTGACACATGCCTCTTGGTCCTTTTCCTAGCTTTGTAGTTCCTCACCTTTTACTCATGCTTGTAATCTATTGCCCCTCATAATTCAGTCCTGGATCTCTCATTCCTGGTCATCTTCTCATAAAAAACAAACAAACAAAAAATCTCTCTTTAGGTGATGTCATCCATACTTTTGTCTTTAAATAGCTGAGTATGTAACTCATAGACTGTTATCTCCAACTCGGATTTATTGTCTGAGTTGTATTCCATCCATCTCCTTGCCTGCTGGACAACTTCACCTGCAGGTCTCGTGGACAGCCCCCTCCAAGTACCACCCACTTCCATTTTTTCATGCCTCAATAAGTGGCACCATTGTTAAAACCGAATACCTCACTGCAAAAAAAAAAAAAAGATAAGTTTGTGAGGTAATGCATTTGTTAAATAGCTTCATTTATCCATTTCACAATGTATACATATATCATAAAATGTTGTATAGTTGTATATTACAAATGTATACAATATTTACTTAATTAAATAAAAACAACCAACTAAACACCTAACAGTTATTCTCAATTCTGTACTTCTCCTCACCTTCCACAACCATCCAGGCTAAAGTTTTGTTTATGATACTCACAAAATATATTTCAAATTTGTTGATTTTGATTCTTTTTTACTATCATCTCCCAAACACAGGCCACCATTATCTATTACCAGGGTGAGATCCAGAACCTCTGATGGGTCTTTCCCCTTCTAATCTTACCTCTTCTAATTCATTGTCATGTCATTTTTCTGACAAAACTTTTTAAATTATTGCCTCGTGTACTTCAAATAATATTGAAATCTTTCCCCTGGCTATAGTTACTTCACCGTGTGAAATTGCCTGTTTCTTTAACTTTGCTGCATATCCTTCTCTCTCTTCGTTGACCACACTCTAGCCTGATTGGTCTTTTTTCAGGTTTTGAACGCACTGAGGTTCTCCCTCCTCATGGCACTTGTAATAGTCTTCTCAAGCTCTTCTCATGGGAGAATCTTTCCATCCTCAAGTTTCCAACTCAGATGTTATTCTAATCAGAGATATTTCACATGACCACTCTGTATAAGTAACTACATACACTATTGTCTATTCCAGTCTCTAATTTGTTTTTTTAGTGACATTAATAATTTTTCAATTACTTAGGTCTACATCTTTTTGTTTTATTTTCTCCTGCATTAAAATGAAAACTTTATGATAGTGAGGAAACATATCTCCTTTGCTAATCATTTAACACCTCTGAGCATAGTACTGGATACGTAGTAAGTCTTGCTTACAAAGGGCATTTCATTAATCTACTTCATTATCTTTAGAAAATTCAAATTGGAGAACCATTTAACAAATAATGATAAGATAATAAGAGATAAGTGAACTTCTAAAGTAACCTCCAAGGTCTTTCTTATTTATCAGTGTATTTATTTGAAAATATTTGCTGATTGCCAGCCAAGTATCAGGAACTATGAGCTCTGCATGAGCTCACAGGCTAATGGACTTAATTTCAGTCAAATGTCCTCAGAAAATATCATAAAACCACTCGAGTAGGAGAGGAAACTAGACACAAAACAAGCATTAGAGGGGAGCTTCCTCAAGCATGGTAACAAGTTAACACTCAATTGTTTACCAGGGAGCAAGTGAAAACAAGAGATGAGATATGATAGCTCCAGGGAAATTTATCCAAAAAACAAGCTACATTCCAAACCTCTACTATTAGATTCATATGCTTTCCAAATACAACCCTTTGTGTCTTTTATTTCACATTATCATCATCAGAGATTCCTTCATATTACATTTGGAATGACTGAAGCAGATTAGAAAACAAAAATCATAAGCCATACATTAGATTGTTCAATGTTTATATGTACATTATAGTTTATTTCACTATCTGGATTCTCTAGTTTGATAGACCTTGGATTTTGTTACATATAGAATTATGAAATGTATAAAGCCGTGAATTGAGACTTGGAATTTTCGTTTTAATGTTTTATTATAATTCTTAGAGCTTTTGGATAATGGTATAACTTCAAAGTGGACAGTATGACAAAAAAGCAATAAAAAATATGAAAACATTTTTGATAAAATAAAGATGAGTCAATAACCCAAAAGCAAAAATGCTACAAGTAATTAATTCTCAACTCAGATTATGATGAAATAACACCTTTGTAAGGAGACAGATCTGAATTTGAATTTATGCTCTGTTATACAGAGGTAGTGGTACAAATTACTTACCCTTTTAAAAAAATCTATAAAATTAGAAAGATAAATTACTTCATAGAATGTTTTGAATTTGAGTAATTCATTAAAAGTGACTCGTAGTCTAATAAGTACTCAATAAGTGATTGCAAGTTTTTTTGTTGTTCTAAGTATTTATAGCCTGGCTACACACTAAAACTGTTTCCTGAAAATTTTAAGATGCACTTTCCTTTGGTTTCAAATAGCCCCATATTTTCACTTTACTCTGACCAATGCCTAGAAAATAGTAAGTATTTTTTTAAAAAAAGATATTTCTCAAATATCCTTTTTTATTTGTTAGACTGTATAATGAACTATACATTTTTTCTTACCCATCTGCCATTGGGTTTAACTTGAGATGTAGTACAAACCCACATATTTATCTAAGATCTTTATAATATTCTTAATAAATATTCTAAAGACTGCTTTGTATCTTGTGAACCTGGAACTGTATCATTCCTAGTATCACTAATAAATACAAATTCTGTTTTCCCACATACAGTGTTTCATCAATTCAAAGGTACTCAAACTTTTCACATTTTAGCACCTCTGAAATCGAGATACAACTAACAAACAATAGTGTCCCATAATCACTCCTGGCCAGGAAACAATGTTGACATGGTTGTTTTTACTTACTCGTGTATGAACTTGGAATTTGTTTCTGGTGTGTGACTCAATAACTGAACTCCCTAATAATTCAGTCAATTAATTAATGAGTTTCATTTGTTGTTGATTTCTAGTTTTAATCCATTGTGGTCTGAAAAGATAACATGAAATGATTTCAGTGTTTTATAATTTGTTGAGACTTGATTTGTGACCCAACATGTGATCTATCCTGGAGAATACTCCATGTGCTGATGAGAAGAATATACATTCTGTAGCCATTGGGTGAAATGTTCTGTAAATGTCTGCCAAGACCAATGGTCTAAAGTGTAGTTTAAAGCCTGTGTTTCTCTATTGATTTGTTGCCTATATGAGCTGTCCAATGCTAAAAGAGGGGTGCTCAGGTCCCCAACCATTATCATCTTGTGGTCTATCTCTTTTTAGTCTAATAGTGTTTGCTTTATATATCTGGCTGCTCTGGTGTTGGGTGCATATATATTTACTACTATTGTATCTTCTTGTTGGGTAGATCCCTGTATTATTATATAATGACTTTCTTGGTCTCTTTTTATGGTTTTTGGTTTAAAGTCTATTTTATCCGATATAAGAATAGCTACTCCTGCTCATTTTTGGTTTCCATTTGTATGGTATCTTCTTCCTTCACTTCACTGTTAGTCTGTGTGTATCTTTACAGGTGAGGTGAATCTCTTGTAGACAGCATGTAGTTGGGTCTGGCTTTTTAATCCAATTAGTCAGTCTGTCTTTTGAGTGGGGAATTTAATCCATTTACATTTAGGGTTGTTATTGAAAGGTACTGTCTTATTCCTGGCATTTTATCGATTTTCATTTGGATGTTTTAAATTATCTTTTGTTCCTTTCTTCCCCTTTTATTGCTTGTCTTTGGTGTTTGTTGATTTTTTTGAGGTGGTAAGATACAGTTCCTTTCTTCTTCTCATTTGCATTTTTGTTCTACAAGTGGGTTTTGTTCTTTCTTGTGTATTCATGATAGTGATTATCATTTTATAGATTCCAGATGCAGGAATCCTCGAGGATTTCTTGCAGGACTGGTCATATGGTGGTGAATTCCCACAGTTTTTGTTTGTCTGGCAAATACACTACTTCTCCTTCATTTCTGAAAGATACCCTTGGTGGGTATAGCATTCTTGGCTGGTAGTTTTTTTTTCTTTTAGTACTTTGAATATGTCATGTCATTCTCTTCTGGCCTGTAAGGTTTCAGTTGAGAAATCTGCTGTTAGACTGATGGGGACTCCTTTACAGGTGATTTAATACTTTTCTCTTGCAGTTTTTAGGATTCTCTCTTTGTCTTTGACTTTTGACAGTTTGACTATAATGTGTCTCAAAGATCATATTTTTGAATTGAACCCATTTGAGGATCTTTGAGCCTCTTAGCTATGGAGTTTCGTATCTCTCCCAATACCTGGGAAGTTTTCCACTAGTATTTTGTTGAGTAAGTTTTCAATGGCTTTTTCTTTCTCCTCCCCTTCCACAACACCCATAATTCAGATATTTGTATGCTTAAGGGTGTCTAATAACACTTGAAGATTTTCTTCATTTTTAAAAATTCTTTTTGATTTTTGTGTTTTTTTGTCTGTCTGGTATATTTCAAAAAGACTGTCTTTGAGATCAGAAGTTCTTTTTTTCTGTTCACTTTAGCCTGATGCTTAAGCTCTTGGTTGTATTTTTCATTTCATTGAATGAATCCTTCAGTTCCAGGAGCTCTGCCACATTTTTTCTTAGGGTAGCTATCTCTTGGTACAATTCTTCCTTCATATCCTAGATTTTTTTTCTTGTTTTATTGTGACATCTATATGAGTCTTCATGTATTTCATTGAGTTTCCTTAAGATTGTTGCTCTGAATTCCTTTTCAGACATTTCTAAGGTTTTGTGTTGTTTGAGGTCTGATAATACAGAATTATTGTATTCCTCTGGGGATGTCATCTTTTCTTATTTTTTCATATTCCTAGTATCCCTATGTTGATGTCTGATGGGGCATCTGGCAGGGAAGTTGCGTCTTCTATTACTCTGGAGTGGCTTTTGAGGAGAGAGACTCCCTCCTGCAGATGTGTTTTATATTCACTGTTGGGTAGGGTGTTTCAGTTCTGGGTAGACACAGTAATGTAGTCTGCATGTAGTTACTTCAATGATATTTAACATTAAAGTTGCAGTTGCTTGAATCTGTGAATGGAGGGCTGACTATATGTCTAAAAGAGTTATTTTGATAAATATAAAATATAAATTCTAAGCATTGGAAAATCATTATTAACAGTATACTTTATAGTTTTTCTTTCTCTTAGGGATACATAAAATTCTAGTGCATCTTAAAATTCTTAATATTCTTAGATTCTAGTGCAATTTAAATGTTCTTCAATTCAATGAAATATGGTAAGTCACCACTTGAAATATTTTATATTCAGAATATTTTTAAATTAAGAGATTCCGTAGAAATAATGACATTTACACCTTCATGGGTTGGCATATGTACTTTGCATTTAAATATCAACTACTAGGGATTTAAGAACAGAGTCATGCTGGTAGTGGGTGGCTGGGGTGCCTGAAGCTGCAGAGTCCCAGGCCAACCAGGCTGAAAGACATGACAAGCCCAGATGGAGAAACCAAAGAGGAGCCTCTATGCCCGAGATGAAAAGCCTGTTACCCCAGTTGGGCACTGGCTGTCAGTGAAGTTGGAGAGCCAGAGCTATTGCTGGACTCCAATATCTGCCTCTGCGTAGTCCTGCCCACCATCACCTTTTTTGTGAGCATAATGTGCCACTATGTGTCCACTCTGGCTGAGCAATGCTCACTGATGATTAAGCTCTAATTTGAAGTACAGTTCTCAGGGAAAATGGAAAATATACTCTCATACAGTCTTTCTTGACATGAAAGTATTACCTCAACAACTTACACATTGGCAGTTTCAAAGAAACTGAAAGGAAGTAGAGTTGTCTTCTCCTGTGACTGATCTTATAGTACTTACAGACATGATGAAAGGGAATGTCACAAATATGCTCCTTGTGATTCTAATTGGTAGACGTGTCAACATGACCTTCTCAATATTTGTGACTACCAAGGCCCCATTTCCATGGACACTCTATTTTAATTCTGTGCTACAGCAATCAATCAAACAATTCATAGTGAACCCTAGAACCTGCTGGATTCTCCAGTGCCTTCAGGATCATCACAAGACAGGTTCAATCACATGAAATCCTGAGCTGAAGTTGAGAATATATCAATTCATTGAAAAAAAATCAATGATTCTGCACTATCTATGGCTACTCAGATGAACTATAGACCTTATTTCCAAGTTATTCTGGATGAGAGAATTTACAGATCACTGTAAAAGGGAGAAAGGACAAGTGCTGACAGACACGTAGACAAGAATTGCCTAGAATGCTACCTGTATTAAACGTTCCAGGGAAGTGGCAGGGTGCCATTTCTGTACCAAGAGGTAATTGGCATGTTGAACAACTTAATCAGGAAGAAAAGACTCTTGACTTTACAAATTAAACCATCCTGTTATCTTTTCTTAGACAAAAAGAAAGAAAGAAAGAGACAGGAAGAAAAAAATGCACCAAAGCAGAAGCATAAATAATACAGCTCATATTTAGAAATACTGATACACTACAAACCAAGCTGATAGCTCACAGGCAGAATCATGGATTTTGGAAAAGCACTGTTAATGTTTTTCATGCACTTCATGAAAATATGTAAAATGCTTAAAAACCTGTGTTCAGTCTATGTAAAACAAAATTAAAATTATCAATCATTACATGGTAGAAGTTCCCATTTAGTTTCATGTGATATTAGTAGAAGAGATACAACCTATTAATTGGTGAATATAATAAGGTGGTTAGAATGAAATTCTAAGTAATTCTATGTTTTATTGTTATTTTGTATGTATATCACAGCTATTGTAAATAATATTCTTTAAATATCATTTCAAAATATTGCTACCTTGGCAGGCTATATTCCTATTTTAACTCATAGTTTTATTAAAAAGCTTCAATTCAAAGACCAGAGACTTTTGACCATGAAATAAAACTTGGCCCCCCAATTCTTAATACCCTGGAGAGTGACAAGCAAAGCGCAGACACTCTGATGGCCTGTCTGTGTCAGCCCATCGGTGGTCTCTGTAGTGTGGGAGTAGATCATATTTGGAGGGCAGATCATGTAGTAACTGTGCTTTGTTCTTTTGCCTGCCCATTCCGCGTACTCACAATGGCTGAAATTCACAGGGCTGGTGTTACAAACCAAAGAGCTGGTTTAGGGAAGCCTGTGTTGTTGTGGGACCATGCTTTTGGGACTTGATCATTGATTTAAGAAGCCTTTGGGGAGAAGGAAACAACTCTGGCCAGATGGTGCTTAAGAAATGTACAAATATGAGGCTCTTTCACATAAATCAGCGAATTAATATGCTAAGTCACAAAAGGTAAATTATTGAAACTGCTCTTTCCCAATTCCAAAGCTGTCCCTTTCTGATGTTTCTTTCTTTCTTTCTTTTTTTAAATCTACTCTTTCATTCTCTCCACTAGTTTTAATTTTTAAATATGGGAATAAATGGTTAAATATAAAATAAATATATCATTATTCTCCCCAGATGTTAGCACTATACCCTGGTGGCAAGAACGCAAGTTAGGAGTTTAGTTTTTACCTGGCTCATACTGTTTAAAGTTGAACAATTTATATAACCTCTCTAAGTATCAATTTTCCTCATTCGTATGGTAGAGAGAACACTATATTCCACCAGAGTTGTTTTAAGGATTAAATATAGTAATGTATTTACAGTAAAAGGATTCATAATTTAAATTTAGATTATGCCTATCTGAAATACAGACATATCCAGAGAAGTCTTTAGAAGACTGGTGAAAAGGACTTATCAGCAGTTTATTTACCTAAAGGGCAAGCAGCTTTCTGGGAAGAAATTCATTCTAAAAGGGGAGAAAGAGACTCAAAAGATCCAAAAAAAGCTCTCAGTTTTCTGAAAAGAAAGATAAGTCTGAGCCCTATATAGTGATGGTCACTCAACTCTATTTTCAAATATACTGTTCCATTATTATTTTGAAGATGCTGGACAACAAAAGCAGTAATTTTTAAAAACCGTTTTGTGTAACAAAACATAAGACAAAAGTGGGAGATTTGGGCACCTGCTTATTCACGTAACTTAGCACAGCCATGCAAATTTAGAGCATATGAGAACACAGCTCAGCTCTGTCATATTGTAACCTAGGATCCAGGGTCTCCTAAATGTCCAGGTGCTCGCTGCTGCTGAAAAGTCTGAAGCAGGAAGTGAACTACTCATAACCCTTTGTTCTGAGTTTCTGTGCTTGCAGGGGGGTGGCAGGAAGTCATGAACCCTGAAATACTAGACTGCCCTCAAAATGTATCAGCTGAAACTGAAATACAAGCCCCAGAGATGAACTCTGATGAATCTCTGCCCAAGGAAGAGCTGGGATCTCCACACCTATCTGCCAATTTTATGTCATGGGTCAGCCATGACAGGAAGTCTCAATTTGCCACTTATGGACTGTAACCCATGTTAGCTATGGGCTCAAGGTTTAACCCATGTGACAACTTCTTGAGTTTCTGATGTTGCCCAAAGACCATATTCTTTCCTGGGTTCAAATGCAAATTTGGCTTCAGAACTGACCAGTGAACTATACCCCATTGTCAACCAATCCAAATTGAACAAGCTTGTATCCATTTACATGAGAGGACCTAAATGAGAACTTGGGCAGGAAATTAAGCAGAAGCTTTGGCTAGATAAGGAGACTCCTTTCCCTTCTTCAGGGAGACACTGTTTTGGGAGATATCCCCAATATTCTCCTTATTTACATGTAACATAGTCTTTTCCTCCTACCCTAGTCTTGGTTGCACTCTCCAAGGGGTGGACCCCCATTATCTGGTAACAAATATCAGGATTTTAGGGGACCACAAATATCTTTGCTAGTGAAAACTACAGATATCCAGTGTCTGGCAGTTGTGGTTGCAAATACAAAATTTCAAAGCCCCCCATTTTAGTAGTTTCAAGAGCTATGGGTGACATCGACATCTTACTTAGGAAGATTTAGTTGCATACTAGCTACAGGGGTAGTGTCCATATAGAGGTAACACATCACTGAATAAGGGTAAGTTAGGGCACAAGAGAATGCCTACTGGATACTCTAGGTTAGGGTTCAGCAAACTTTTTCTGTAAAGGACCAGACAATAAGTATTTTAGGTTTTGTGGGCCAGATGGTCTTTTTTGCAACTACTTAACTCTATTACATCTATTTAATACCAATATAGTAAGAAATTATCCATGGAGAATTGGTACATGAACAGGTGATGGGCAGGATTTGGGCCACAGGCAATAGTTTGCCTTGCTCTGGGCAGACTGAGAGGACTTGCTCATGAATGTGACAGAATAACCCTTGAAGATGCTTAGAATCAAATGAAGGAATACTTTAACAGAGGCTTTACAAATTACAATGCATTGACAGTAAGTATCAAAGAAATACTGTTTAATACTTTGATGTAATCATGTTTTAAGTGTTTTGCACATGAAGGCAAATAAAATTATTCTCTCTACGAATATTTCTTCCTAACATGAAGTCTCTGAACATTCACTTCCATTCCTAACAATAGTCTCATTGTGCCAAATCCTACTTTTTCTGGTATGTAAATAAATACATTGGTCAATGCCAAACTAACATTTTGCCTGAGTGAATGACAGCAGCCTTTGATTTTTGCCAAGGTCATGGAATATAGGATGCTTTAGGATTCAGAAAGAGCTATAAGAGTAATTTAGACAATAAGATCATTAATAATTTTATTTAATAACGATATGGAACTGGAGAGTTTAAGATGGAAAAATTAGGGTTAAATGATTTATTTTCCTAATTATGGCCAATTAGTCATATAAAAGAAATGTGCTGCAGACCGCCTGGGAAGGCATAGTGGATTGAATTGTCCCCCCAACACTCACTGAAGCTTGAATTGTGTCCCCCAAGTTTCCTGTATTAGAAACTTGGCCCCCACTGTGGCTGTTAAGAGGGTGGGAAATCCTATTATGGTAACTGAAAGGTGGAGTCTTGAAGAGTTGACTGGACTGTAGGACCATGCAGTAGTGAATGGATGAAAAATGGTGGTCAGGGGCATGGTTCCGAGGGCTTTAAAAGAAGAGGAGAGTCCGTCTTTCTCTCTCTCTGCTCTCTCTGCTTCCACCATCTTGCAATGTGAGACCCCTGCGTCACTGTCACCACCACCAGATGGACTTTGGACTTCCCAGCCTCAGAAACTATAAGCAATAAATTTCAAAGGCTTTCCTCATTCTTAAAAATAAAGTTTCCTTTCATCTTTCTTCTCTACCATTGTTAACTTATCCTCTTAGGCAAATTTTCTCCTGGTCCTAAAAATGATTTTGAGCATTTTTGGCCAAAGTCAGCAAAATTTGTATGTGTTTGTGTCCTTTTTAAGAGTGAGTAAAGTGTTCTAGGAGGCTGCCCAGTAGTTTTATAACTGGAATGTCATGTAGATGTAATGCATATCACAACTGCAGCATAAAGTGAGGATAGTAGAGGGACCTATATAGTTGTAAGAAAATATATTACCTGAGGCAAAATATTAACTCTAAGTAGAATGCAAAATTAGATACGTATATTGTAATCCAGTAAAGCAATGCATAAAAACTGTAGAAAAATATAGTGAAAAATTCAATAAATTCATATGAAATACTTAAAATGTTTAAACAATAAAAGAAGATAGAAAAGGAGAAACAAAAAAGACAGATTGTACAAACAGAAATTATTATGAAATAGTTGAATATGTCCAAATTCACCTAATTGTATACATTAATTATGTACAGTTTTTTGTGTACCAATTGTACCTCAATAAAGCTGGGAAAAAATACATTTTACTATATCAATGACTGCATTAAATCTAAGTGGTATAAACATTTTATTAAAAGAGAATGTCATATTGAGTTTTTTTAAATGATCAAAATGTATGCTGTTTACAAAATTAAGAAATTTAAATATAATAATAAGGCAGGTTAGAAGAAAAATAATGAGAAAAGATGTATCATGAAAATACTAATAAAAAGGTGCTAAAGTGTCTATATTAATATCTGATCTTGTGTTTTTTAAGAGAATAGACTCTGGAGCAATGATAACTGAATTCAGAATTCAGCTCTGCCACTTAATTGCTCTGTGACCTCAGACAATTAACATAACCACTCTGAACATCACTGCATTCATTTATAGAATGAGAATAATAATTGTCTCTACCTCATATGTTTGTTGTAAATATTAAGTGAGTTAATATGTAATAATATACTGAGAATATTTCTTGTAAATACACTGTGTAAATCAGCTAGTTTTTAATGTAAATGACATTTATATAGTACATATTTTTATTATAATTGTTGTTTAAACTGGGAAAACTGGAAGGACATGTATAACAAATTATTTTTTAATCAATTTTTTTCTTAAGAATGTTTGCTTATATTTTAATAAAGAACATATTATGTTGAATATTATTAAATATATCATACTTTATTTTTTTGTGTCTTTATTTTTATGTTGATAGGCTTTTCATAAAATCCGTCAGTGTAATGCTGATTTAAAAATCTAAATTTTCCACTTACCATATCATGAAGGTTTTTTTTCTTTCGGTAAGTTTGCATCTAAAACTTTGAAATGGTCTGATTTTTTTTTTTTCCCATATAGATGTTGTATAATTTACTTAATGGATAGCCCATTATAGAACATTTAGGTTATTTCCAGGTTTTTAACAACCATTTCAACTTTACTCTACAGAATTAATTTTATCACTGGATTGAGACTTTGAGCTATTCTTCCTTCAAGACATTTTATCAACATCTTTTTCAAAAATCAAGCCCTCTCATTTTGCAGTTGCTAGATATTAAATATCCTTAACAAGAATTCCCATGAGCTCAAAGTAAATGTCTTTATAAACATTATGAGAAGGTAGTCTGATAAGTAATTTTGAGAACACAAATTTATATTTTTAAGAAGTATGTGAAAAAATATATATATATACACACACGTATATATTCCAAATAAACAAAGCAATGCATCTCAGTTCTATCTTCTCCAACGAACAACTGTAATTTTATCTTAAGAAAGCAATCTCAGGCTGTTTGCTCTGCCCATTCACCTTTGATTCCCAGGTCCCAGCCTAGGCAGCCATGGAAGATGAGTCATCTGCTCTGAAAGTGCACTCTTCTTTCCAGGAGATAGCATCACTTTCCTTATTTGCAGTGACACAGGTCAGTCTCCTGCATGAATCCTTAGAACATACATCAAAACAATTTGAGCTACAACTCACTGATTTCAAAGCTGAGTTTTAAAGGGGTCTAAATTGCACACTTCCAATTGTGTTAATTCACAACGAAAGTGAAACACCCTCTTCTACAGTATGTATTTTCTTTACTAGACTACAAGCTTGTCAAAACCAGGAACCTTATCTTACTCATCTCATATCCCCCAAATATGCATAATGCTCAAATGTTTATTAAATAAATGCCTAGAGAAGAGATACATGTTCATTTGGTAAATGCTTAGATTTAAATGAAGATGGAATAAAAATCTTCTAAACTTTAAACTTCCCTTCATTGTAATGGAAATATGACCACATAACCAAATAATGACAGAGTTGTTCAAATAAGCCACAGACGTTTCCTTTTTTCTCACTTGTGGTTGAAATGCAATGTCCCTGTTCTATGTTACTTAAAATGAAATGTACATCAAAACTTCCATAAACAGCAAGGAAAATATATTAACTAGAGGGAGTTAAGTTATTCATCACGCACATTAAGTGACAAGTCTACTTTCTCAGTTACAGAATTTCTAATTCTTTTATTTGTTCTTGTGCAATTTTTAGCTTTGTACTTTAGGAATTACGTAAACTCTACTATCTGGCAATTATTATTTCTCTTCAAGGTGATGGTCCCAGCTGCTAATTCTAGCTACATTGCTACAAGGAAAGTTAGGAGGAAGCCAGATGGATAATTATAATTCTCCTGTTGGATAAACACTAATTATTTTTGGTAGAGATTATGTAGTTCACCAAAATTCTCGATGGGGAATAATAATCATTTTAGGTTAATCTGGCAATCAGAAATAAATATCGTAGTCTTTTATTGATTTGCCAAGTGGTTGTATATTAGGGAAAATCATGAAAACTGAGCAGGAACATGTTGGGAAGTATAATACCATAAATTTACAGCGGGGCTTAAGTTGGCTAAGAGATTAATGGCCCACTTGTTAATGTGGGAGAAGTATACACAGGGTATATTGAGTTACTTTAGTGTGGGTAGTTTGATGTGCCGTATTATGCTGGAACTACCCTACTTGACCTCTGTTCAGTGATGCATTAAAAATGTGAAGTATTGTACTTCCTTAGAAAGCAGACTCAATTCATTTCAACCCCATGCTGGTTGTTACCCAAAGCAAGCATGGTTAAATTATACGCATCTCTTGGTTTTAAAGGAAGGGGAAAATAGAGGGAGGAGACACATTTCCCATGGATTAGCATCCTCTGATATATTTTTGCAACTAAACTAATACAATTTCAGTAGATCATTTTCTTCAGAGTTGGAAAGAAAACTGTTTTATGCCTGTGATTTTAATGTTGAACAGATATGAAAAAAATTTAAAAAGTCCTAGCAAGCCAAGCGGTCTCTTTAAATATAAATGTCTCATATCATATGAGAATATAAATAATGTTTACTGGAAAAAGTACTTTTTAGATTTTTCCTGAGTGTTTTTAAAACCACTTCTTATATATGTGCACCCTTCAACATACACATACACATACACATGGACTCAGACAGATGTGTTTGTTTCCTAATGGTTCAGAATCATTCAAATTCATTCTGGTACAGATCTTGTCTCCCTCTCCCATGGTATTACATAGTCTTGTATTGAAACAGTAGATTCTAAATACATGGTAAAAGCACAGTGACTGTGACAATGAAGAAACAGCAGGAGGAACTAATTTTGCCATTCTGTGTGACCACTTAGAGCTTTTACTTGTATTTAAAATTGTTTTTAAGTGTAATAGACTGAACATGAAGGGGTAATATGTTTTGGGGGTGGAGATAAAGTACAAACTTCAAATAATACAATAAATATTTTACTGAATTTGAGTATCTTTAAAGTTGAGATTTTTTTCTCTTTTAAATTGTTAATTGTTTATTTTAAATGACTTAATGATTATTAGTGATTGTTGCAAGGTTATTACTGAACATACTTTTGTTATAGAAATGTGAGAGATGTTAAATGATCTGTTCTGGCTGTTAGATGTACTAGGTATGCCTTTTTTTTAAATCAAAAGGGGAAAAGTTGAGGTGAGAAACGTAAAAGTGAAATGCCATCTAATAGAGTCCATCATGTCAGAACCTTCCCATTTCCTTAGGAATTCTTTTTTTAAAATTGTTGCCTCTTTTTTTCAAGATTAAAGCATCTCATTCAGACTAAAATTATTATTCATGAGGCCTGACTAAAATATGCTTTATTTTCTCAGATGCACTTGTTTCAAGGCTTGGAACATGATAAATTCCTGCTGGCTTGAGTTATTAACATTGAACCTGTCTTCAAATTGACACTGAGATGAGACTATGAAAGATGCATTTAAACTCTGTGTGAGCTCTGCTTCTTGGAACCCGACAGAATAGAATGTAAAGCATTGCTTATAAAAAGCATCCAATTTGCTCAGTAGTTTAAATATAGATAGCATTGTATAGTTACATACATGAACCCGAGGCTGGAGATTACATTAGACTTTTTGACTTTTCTTTGAAATTTGAGAGGAGCTTTTAGAAAATTGATACTAAATCGTTCTGAGAAAATCCAATAAATAAAAATAAACAATTAAAAAATAAGTTTTAGTAAATGTCATTGTTAATTGGAATTTATCTAACATATTATTAACTAAAATATTATTAACTAAATTCCACATACCCTGTAGAATGCTGTGATTTTTCTGAGTGATCGCTCATGGGATGCAGGGTGGGACCTAGAAGATCTTGCAGGAAGCAGGGAAAAAAAAAAAAAAAAACAAACCTAGAGATTGACTGGAGAATAAGAAAATAAATTGGAATTATTAGAGATGCTCTTCTGAAAATTAAGGAATTAGAATTTGTTTCTAAATAAAAAGCAAATCAGGAATAAAATAATGAATACAGTACTAAGTTGTTAAAATGGGATTGTAAATCTTAGATGTTTATGATTCCCATCATATTGCTGATGTTAAACAAAGAATAACTAGGATTTTAAAAATTAAAAAAAAAAAAAAAAACAGAAAACATATATTACAATATGGGAAATGTACTTCCAAGAATATAATGACCCGTCTTTCCATGACCTTAACTTACATGTTAACTCCCAAGTTTTATTCTGGGGCGTAGTTAAATGAACCACACATTTCTCCACATCAAATGTGGGCTTTTCTTTTCTCCATTTCTTCTTTTTCTTGGCTTTAGACTGTCTCCTTTATGGTCTATGGTCAACTTTTCTTTATTATTCCTATTTCTTACCTCTTTTTTTGGTCTGAGTTGGTTACCTAAGCATTCCTGTCTACCCTATACTTCAGGGAGTCATACGGTATATTTGACTTTTTGGTAACAAATGAGTAACCTTTGCATGAAAATGTAACTACTAGTAGAATAGCTCTCTGTTTGCTTTCATGGCAGCTATTCAATAGCGGTTATTCATTAACAAGTTCTCCTCTAGTGTAAAGTACTTAGAAAGAACTGGTTCAGAATGTCGCCTTTGTTTCCAAGTCTTGCTTTTATCTTGGTTTGTTCCCTATGTCCTCATGCCTGAAGCAGTCATTCTGTTCTTGTATGTCAAACTGCTACAATTACCTTCACATTCTACTGGAAAAGTCATCACTCATGAACTCCCACTCAGTGTCTCTGTATCATTGGAAATGAAGCGTAGTGGATATAATTTCCCACCAATTCAGCATTGAAGTCAGAAATATAATGAATGGTAAAAAAGTCCCAGACTTGAAGTCACTCCTATTGAAGGACACAAGCCCAAGGGATGGATGTATGCACAGTAATTTTGTGAACATATGGAGCCCTGAGGATTAAAGCACACAGGCAAAACAAAACAAAACACTTATCATAAAAATAAGTCTGGAAGAGAGGTGTAAAATCCTGTTGTGACAAATCTGGAGGCAATCCTCTACTGATTCAGCTACACAAAAACATTTTTCACGGGAGACTAAAACATATGTGGATGACATTAAATTACAGTTTGAGGTTATTATCAAGATTGGATAAGCATAATGAATACTCACAAAACACTTTGAGCTTCCGTTTTTAAAAAATTACGTCTCTTTTAAATTACCAAAATAACCCCCCAAATGATACAACAATACTTGGAAATAAAAATAAAAATAAAAATAAAGTCGCCCATACCTTCTGTTATGGCTTGAATTGTGTCCCTGAAAAATTCATACATTGAAATCCTAAACCCCAGTACCTCAGAATGTGATCTTTTTTGGAAATAGATTAATTTCAGATGTAATTAGTTGAGGTATAAAATGAGGTCATTAGGGTGGGCTCTAATCCAATGATTGGTGTCCTTATAAAAATGGGAAGTTAGGACACAGAGGCATGTACCCAAGGAGAACACCATGTGAAAAGACACAGGAAGAAGACAGCCATCTACAAGTCAAGGAAAGAGGCCTGGGACAGAGCATTCACTCACAGCTCTCAAAAGGCACCAACCTGGCCAACACCTTGATCTAAGACTTCTGCCCTCCCGAACAGTGAGACGACAATTTCTGTTGGTTAAGCCACCCAGGCTGCGGCACTTTGCTACAGTAGCTTCAGCAAGTTAATGCATCTTCATTACCCAGAGATAACCTCCATAAACATTTGTTATAAATTATTTAATCTGTGACCTCTTGCTGTTTGTTTGTTAGTATGTTTTGTTTTGATATTTTTCATATAAAAATACATTGTAAACAAATTTTTTTAGGCAATGGCAGTGAGTTCTTGTGCCCTGCCCTAGAATATGTGCACATGTAGACAAAACAATCTTAATTAAAGTTATAAAAAAAAAAGAAATTACCATTTCCTCTTCTGCCTTCTCTTCTGTCTCTCAACACATATATAAAACACCAACCTAAAATTTCAGTCTTAAGAATCAACAGCACTGGAACTTTTCCATTCACATTTCTTCTTGAGACAAACTGAACAGCTCTAAATGACATGCTTTAATCGTGATATCATAGTTTATTAAATTTAACCGATATCAGATGAGACCCTAATGAATTTAAAAGGACTTAGTTTGCTTACACTATCCTCTTCCTCTCTTCCTTCTCTTCCCAATTTTACTTGCATGTATATTTATCTTATTTGTAATTCTTCTCTTGATTGCCAATTGGAAAAACCTCATAAATCCAAATTTTTCTATTTACTCACAAGATATGTTTTCCTACTAATGAGTACTTTGATCAACAAAGAGAGGTATATGAGTATATTTGGATAGAATTAATATTGATGGGTTCTCTTATTCAAGCTGAATAATAAAAATGTTAATTTAATTAATATTAAATGTTGGCTATTTGATAATGCAGCAAAGACCTGATCATATTCTCCAAGTAGTTTCTCAGTAATTCATAACATTTTTACCTTAAGATAATGATTCAGGATGTTTGTGTATTAAATGTAATGACCTTGATTTGTAGATCTATACCACATAGTAGGCACAGCGAATTCATCTAAAGGGTTAATATTCATAATGTACAAAATTTTTTACATAGACATATCTGTGAAATTTTTGTCTTTTGTGAAAAGAGGAGTTCAACTTTTTTGCTGCTTATAGCTTCACTGCACATAGCTCTATTTGTAACCAGCAAATGAACAGCAGAAACAGCAGGTTTGTGTGTGTTTGTGTGTGTGTGTGTGTGTGTGTGTGTGTGTGTGTGTGTGTGTGTGTGTGTGTGTGTGTGTGTGTGTGTGTGTTGTGTGTCTTGCATGTCTGTACTAAAAGCCACAAAAATTCATTTGGGCACTAAAAGACAGTTATTTTGGAAACAGATTGCATTAGTCCATTTCTGTTGCTTATAATCTAATACGTGAAATTGGGTAATTTATAAAGAAGGAAAATGTATTTCTCACTGTTTGGAGGCTGGGAAGTCTGAGGTCCAGGGAACACATCTGGTGAGGGCCTTCTTCCTGATGGTAACTCTCTCCTCTATACTTTGGCAACACAGGGTATTATAATCACTCACTCTCCTTATAAAGCCATCAGAACCACACCCACGATAAATTATTACTCCATGAATGGATTAAGCCATTCACGAGTGCAAAGTCCTCATGATCAAATAACCTCTTAAAGGCCCCACCTTTCAAATACCATAACTGGATTTCCCACCCTCTTAACACTGTTACAATGGGGATAGGGTTTCTAATACATGAACTTTTGGGGGACACATTTGACCCATAGCACAGATCAAGAATACTAACAATTATGTGTTACATTAGCTGTTACACTAGTGCTAATACTGAAAGAAAAGCAAACTAGGCCTGAGAATTTTAGCTAAATCCAGCAGAGTTAAGGTCGTTTTATAAAGAAGGCAGTACCTTGTGCAATCCTCCGTTAGTGATAATGAGCCAAAGCTGAAGAAGCTGAAATGAAACCTTGAAATGTTTAGCAAGAGTAATTACAGAAAACCAAATTATTGGCAGTAAAGAGCATCACTAATGCCTAAGAAATCCAGGAGGGAGTACAGACAGCAGTACAGAGAAGTTTCATTTAATTTGGGAATATATTTGCTTGAGGCTTCCATGGGGCCAAGGATTAGAGTCACAATAGAGGAAAGAATCAAAACCAACAGGAAAGAATCTAAGATGGATACTGCTGGTGAGCACCAAAACGCTCTTCCTATGATTAGCAGTTTGATACATTGTGAAGCCAGGGGAGATACTTGTCAAAGATAGATATTTACAGTTAGATACACGGAATAAGTTCAAGAATTCTATTGTATAGCTTGGTGACTGTAGTTAACGATGATGTATTGTATTCTTTTAAAAAGCTGAGAGTGGATGTTGTGTTCTCATCATGAAAAATTATAACTGGTGAAGAGTCTGAAAGGGTCAGATACGTGTTCTCATAAGCACTTGGCAGCTCACACACAGGCATGTGACTCAGCTTGAGCTAGGGAGCTCCACTCTGCCAGTTAGATTCTCTTGCCCTTGAATGTGCTTTGCACTGACTGATGTTTACAAATCCCTTGGAACATTTTGATGGCAACAAAAATAGCTAGAGTCCAGTGACCACAGTGGCAGCTATACTGAATTCCAGGAGCTCAGCAGGGTTCTTCCAGTGGTCCTGGCACCAGGGACAATGTTCAAACCGGACTGAGCACATGATATGATGGTGGCTGTGCTCTTGGCTGCCTGGCTTCCTTTACATCCTATTATTCTTGTTTTTAGCCCAGCTCTGCAGCCTTCCTGCTGGTTTTGGAAGGTACCAGATACCTTTCCAATAATTCCTTTTTCTGTTAAACTAACCAAATGTTCTTTATCTTTATTGAAACGAATAACCTTTGCTTAATTATATTAGTGATACTCATGCTAACATGATTCCAATCCTCATTTGTAATCATGCTGAGTTAAAAAAGATATCCGATGTTTTATATAATCTAAATTAGTGATGAGTATTTTAAAACAGTAATCAGAAGGCATAATGCATATTTCAGATTTATAGAGAATTAGTGTATTAATACAGCAGATAGTAAGAGAGAAAAAAGTGAATTTAGTAATCTAAATAATTTGGAAAATTTATATTTCTGAATTTTTCAGATAACACCTTAAGAAATTGCTGCTAATAAAAATTCCTTAACTGAGGGAAGAAAAACAAATCATTCACTTACTCTTATTTTCAGAATACACAAATATGTATATCAAGAATGTATATATATCATATATCATACTCATATTTGACTTTTTTGACTATTTTATCTTGATTTTTAAAATTTAAGTGGCATTATGTGCATATCATTGAGAATACAGGAAACAAACTACAAGAGGCTGAAGTATTTGTTCTCAATTTTTTTCTTTTTTAACCAAATACAATTGATGAACATTATTATTCTCATTAAGAACAATGACTGACTAAAATTAAGACTTTTGTTGAGGCCTATTTGATAGAATTGCTTTGGTATGATTAATATGGATCAATATAGAATCATTACATTTTTATTACTCAATAATATAATGATGTATAACCAGACATCCCTGGCATTTGCTCATTTCATTACTTTGACCTTAGTTCTAGCACCTCTTATCCCTGATTTCTAACCCAGATCACTCAACATATCTGTGGTCCCAAGAAATGATAATCACTGCTTAGAGTTAGAGACAGCGTATAATTAAAGAATGACTGAGGAAGTCTACCTTACACATTACTTAGCAATTTTTAAAGCTTTACATTTAATTATTTACTTACTTATTTACTTATTTATTTGTTTATTTATTTATTTATTTATTTATTTTTAGGTAGAGGGAAAACAGCTATGTCAAAGTTGCAGTGTGACACCTACCTTGGCTCTTGATTGCGGTAATTGGAGAATGGGAGGCAAGGAAACCTACCGGCGTATATCAGCATTTTAGGAGTAGAAGACGTGTTGTTTATAAAGCTCTTTCTACATTCAAATCACCATAATAAACCATTCCAAGAGCAGATAACAACATGAACAATGAAATGGAGCCAGCTCTGAGCAATGTGTGCATGTATCTGTTTACCGTATTGGAGTGCATTGGATACCTAGATGTAAGGGCGCTGATCTGAATGGGAGTGCTTATATAAATTACATTAGATACCTTGACTCTACATACTAGAATTTTAAGTCTACATGAAACATATAATGATTTCACTGATTAAATAAACATCCAACAATTTGTTCATAACTCTAATATGTTTGCTTAGAAGGGACTAAATGAAGAAGAACCCAAGATTCTTGTTTATAAGAAGCATAGAACTAGGAGAAAAAATATGTGCATATGTAAACAGCTAGAGAGTATCTCTGAAGGAATATAAACAAGTATTCCAAGGGTACACACATAAATGCTAAGTACAATGTGATAGAAGAAACAGCATGGGCTGGGGTCTACCCAGCTTCCTGGAAAAAATTTGGCCAAATAGTTATACAACTCCAGAGGGATAGTTCAACCTTTTTGAACCTCACTGACCTCATTCTGGAATGAAGGGTGAGGTCTACATAATTTCAGCCTAAGTGCAGTGCTCATAGTCTATGAAGTCATGTTTCTCAGTTACTCCACTGGACTGGTAGTCATGTACTAGCAAGGAGAAAGAGTATGCCCTTCTTGAAAGGCAAGCACAAAGTTCACTAGTTAGACATTTGCTCAACAGTTTTAACAAGGCTAGTTTCAGAGGAAATGAGAGGAAATGTGCCAAAATGATGTGTATGTTGGCTGGCCAGACTGACTAAATGAGTTAGCTAATTTGGAGTCTTCATATTTACACAATTATGTTAATATCAATTGTCACTTATTAAGCATTTGTAATATTTACATGGGCATTCTATCTATTTTGTTGCTGACCCTTACTATAACTACTAGGACTGGGTATTATTATGCTCACTTTATAGATGAAGAAACTGAGGCTCAGAGAATTTAACATGAGTAAAAGTGCAGAACTGGGATTAAGGACAAACCTGACTGGTTCTGATGCACTTTATCTTTCCACTAATAATAACATAGTGTTATCCCTGTTTAGTAGATGAGGAATCTGAAGATCAGAGAGGATAAGTAATTTATGGGAGATTACACAGCTAGAAAGAAGCAAATCTGGGATACACTGTGTCATGAATTCTCCCCTGTATAAGTCTGTGTAAATGCCAGCTAGGTGTGTGTGACCATTACTAATAGTACTAGATGGGGAAAATATCAACCATTTGATCATATTTCACTTGATTATTTCTTAAATGCTGGATGAAATGGATAAAATGTAGCACAGTAAAAGGCATGTTCAAATACGAGGCCAATTGTTTTATCCACATAGTCAAAGGAATTACTTGTTTTGCTACATATGAAGAACATCTAATAAATTTTTTTTTTAATCAGGCTGCTATTACTGCTAACAAACATAGAAACATTTTATTTGCAATTACTACATAGCTCAGGGTTGTAGTTCAGTTCAAATTTTAACTGTAATTACACTAAGGTAGCAGGGTCATTTTTTTTGCAAATAAATTGCATTTTATATACATATTATAGTTCCAAATGATATCAATCAAAGAAAATACTTCCCCTCTCATTTTATTACACAAAGAGCTGAGGAGGATCATGGAATGTTTTTAGATAAGAATGAAATTAGAAAACTGGACAGTTATTTGTCCTGTCTATAGAGTTAGTTTTGTGGGTTTTTAAAAATAAATCCATCTGGAGTAAAAATGGTGGTATCCATCAATAGTGGAAACATGAAATTTGTCTTGCAAAGAAATAAGAAAAAGAGCTATATATAGGACCCATCCCTAGGGGACGTTCCTCTTTACTGATGTCCATAAAACAGAAAGATTGCTTCCTTTCCACATCCCAGATCCACATGTCAGAATGATGATATTCTCTGTGACTTTTATTAAAAACACTACTGTACTTTTACTGCAATGTCATGGTGGCTAAAAATTTATAGAAGGATTCATAGATCTAAGTCTAAGTTCTTTTTCCATTATCAAATTACTAAGAAATTCTTCAAGAGTTTTTTATTCAAGTTTGGTAATTCAAGTAAAGAAATACATGATTGAAATAATAGAAAAGACAGAAGAGGGGAGGGAGAAAGAAGAGAAGAATGACAAAGACAAAAGATTATAAATACTGATGAAAAAATGATATTTTAGCCAGAAAATCTCACTTACTATAAATTGCTTAGAAGATAGGCTCTAGGTCAGATTTTGGGAAACTTCTTTTTGTAAAAGGCCAAATACTAAATATTTTAGGCTTTATGGGACATAAGATCTCCTTCATTCAACTCTGCCATTGTGCTGAGAAAAGAGCCATAAACAGCATGTAAACAAATAGATGTAGTTGTATTCCAATAAAATTTTATTTACAAAAACAAGTAGATGGACAATTTGGCCCTTAAATGCTAAGGTTATATCCTACAGCTTTTTGGTAGAATTTTCCACTTTGAAGGAAATGTTCCACATCTGTGCCGTCCAATATGGCAGCCACTAGTCATAAGAGGCTGTTGAGCGTTTGATACGTGGCTAGTGAGAGTGAATAACTGAGTTTAACGTTTTATTTAATTTTAATTCTTTTACATTTAAGGAGTCAAATATGACTAGTGGCTACTTATTGGACCTCACACTGTATTTCTCTCCTCATTTTTTAAATGTGGGAGTAGAACTACAGAATTTTCTTTGATTGTTAATGAAAAAAGAAACTTTTTATGTTTTGAAGGTTTACATAGTGTGAAATTTGAAAAGATGGAAAAACTTTCCATTTTTTTACTTTATAATTATAGAAAAACTAAATTAAAAAGATAATTTAACTTCACTTTGTAGTACATAATATGAACAAATGTAAGTATAAATATACATGTATTTGTATTTACACATTATAGGCTCCCTTATGTCAAGATGGAATTGTGAAAAAGAATTCAGATGTGAAAAAATATGGATAAAATAAATAAAGCATATTTGATTTTGCTCTTTGTACATATTTTCTTATGATTAATAAATAAACAAATCTGATGCCATTCTATATATGAGTTTTAAAAATACATGTGGCATTATTATATATTGTGAAGCATTGTTCTAAAAGGTTTGCAGCCTGATTGGACGAAAAGAAACTGAGCTTTGTAATCAGAGTCTTGAGTTCAAGACTCAGCTTCATCACTTATCAATTAAATGATATTTTCAAAATATTACTTCATTTCTTAAAGTCACAGTTTCACAGTTTCCTTGGAGGTGAAATTGGGATATAAGTGTCACCTCTTATCAGCATAGCAAGTTGTGATGGGGTTCGTGGGATTTAAATAATATATACACATTACATATGCCATAAACTTGTACATAGGTTTTATTATCCTAAATAAGAGAAAGAACAGATGCTACAATAGACTGAATCTTTATGTCTCCCCAAAATTTATATGTTGAAATTCTAATCCTCAAAGTAATGGTATTGGGAGAGGGGGACTTTGGGAGGTAATGAGGTCATGACCTCCTGTATTGATCAGGGTTCTCCAGAGAGACAGAACCAATAGGACATATATGAGAGGGGATTTATTAGTGGAATTGGCTCATGCTATTGTGAAGACTGAGGAATCCCACAATAGGCCCACGAGATGGGAAGCTAGTGTTGCCATTGGCATAAGTCCTGGGACCCAAAACCTATATCTTGAGTACTGATATCCACAGACAAGAGAGCAGAGTGTATCCCAGCTCCAGTGGAGAAAAAGAGCAATTTGTCTTTTGCCTCCGTTTTTGTTCTCTCCAGGCCTCAAGTGGATTGGATGGTGCCTGACCATATTGAGGGTGGATCTTTCCCACCCAGTCCACTCAGGCCCACATACTTCTGGAAACACCCTCATGGACACACCTAAAAAGATAGTTGTCAAGTTGACACCTAGAATTAACCATCGCACCTCCCTTTGGAAGGCAGAGCACTCATGAATGAATTAGTGCCCTTATAAAAGAGGCCTGACAGAGCTCCCTCTCTCCTTCCACCATGAAAGGACATAACAAGAAGGCACTGTTCTATGAACCAGGAAGTGGGTGTTCACCAGACACTGAATCTGCTCCCACCTTGATCTTGAACTTCCCAGCCTCCAGAACTGTGAGAAATAATTTCTGTTGTTTATGAGCTGCTCAGTCTCCAGTATTTTGTTATTGCAGCCTGAATGGACAAAGACAGATGCATATCTAACATATACCCTGCCTGAAGATGCCTGAAACTAGCCCTGCTCACCTCTCTCACCCCTTCCAGCAGTGCTCACTTCTCCCACCAGTGACCTCATTCTGCAGGTAGCAAACTCTGCTTTCACTTATCAGGAGACAGTTATTATATTAAGTTCAGGGAAAAATGTTTCCTTAGTGCTAGAATTTTCAAAATCTCTTATAGTTAACTCCCTTAAGTTGAGAAGGGGGAATTGAAAAAGGGAGGAGGAGCTTTTTTGAGAGACATAAATGGAAAATCAATGGCAGCCCAAATAGGTTAGTTAGAGAATGGGTAAACAAAATTAATTCTGCTTTATATTTATAGAGCAGACACCATTGTCATCTGGGGGAGAAGTCAATGTTGCCTTGAGTGGGGAGGTTTCTGTCCAAGGACTAAGAAAGTCATTCATTCTATTTGCAACAATAGCTTAACACTGAAATGTTCAAGGGAAGACTTCTGGGTACCTCATAGGCCTTCTACTCCTCTTCACTTTAGATTAGCCATATCTGTGAGGATGAAGTGGTGAGGGCAAAGGGATAAGAAAAGAACTTTCTCCCAGTTGTTTTCTGCTAACCAGAATATAAATAGTAGAGCTCAGTTCATATAAGCCTAAGGATCATAACAACTGCTTTTCCTTTTGCAGCAATAGAAAAGTGCACTGTTACTGCTCAGTGCCACTCCTGTGCTCACTCCAAATTAGCAACGTTAAAAAATTTCTTGAATGAAATGTTGGGTCAGTGATATACTGGCAAATTAACAACCCAGCTTTCTCAAAAAAGTATGCATTTATAAATGTTGTTAAAGTTAATGCCACCGCTATAGAGATAAAATAAAACTCCCTGCTAATAATTTCATTACAAAATTTTAGAAATAAAATCTATTTTAAGTTAATACACTAACCTTATTTTCAGTTTACATCTGTAACTTCCATATAAAATGCACTTTCAATTTTTATGATTCTGTTATAAACATAGTGTGACAAAAAGACAGACTATAAATAAATGTTTACTATCCAGCTCAGGAAATAGATTGTTCATATCATTGATGCAAGATTATAGCTCCAACATGAATATTAACTGATATTTTCTTTTACCTTAAGCAGTAAGACAAAGGTGAAGAAGCAACGGTGTACGTCTGAACTTTGCTCCTTTGTCAATGGTATGAGTGGCTTCTTTGTTGAAAAAGATAATCATTTATGAATACTGAAAGATTTCTTCAGATTTTTGGCTATTTTGGGGGCTATTCCAATGTAATGGTTACAGATACAACACATTTCAAAATTTAATCTGTGTTATTAATATTTTCTTCATCTTTAAGTCCAAGCAAGAAAAACACTTTAAATCAAGCCATAATTTTCAGAATTTGCTGATTACCATGGTGTAAGTTTTCATATTATGTCTTATTTCAAGCTCCCAACATGACATCAATGAACACAAAGTTGAAAAGCTGTGCAGCAGCACACCATTATATAGCATTTTCACCATAAATATAAAATAACCATACAATTTATAGTATAGATTTAAAAAATAGAAAGGCATGCATTTAAGTATTAATTCTTTGTTTTAATATAATTTATTTAATTGTAAATTCATATAATTTAATTTTTAGCAATGATCCTGTTGATATCTGGTTTCTAAAATTCTGGAAAATTTAACAATTGGTTTCTAGCACACTACTGCTTTATGTGCTCAAATTTCATGATTATTTTTCTGAAAACATATAGGATGAGTATAAGATATGATTATGTGCTCTTAAACCACTGGAATATTAATTAAGAGGTTAAATAACAAAAACTGAAGATTCTACTGAGTGTCAAAATAGCTTAAAGAATGAAAATTATCTTTTCTTTTCAGAATTTAACTTTCAACGTATTTTAAACACCTCGTTGTTTGATATCTTCTTCATCCATAGAGATAAAGGAAATTTGATTTTTAACTATATAAGGAAAACATTCTGGGCTAAAATGCAAACAGTGAACATTTATTGAATTAAATATGCTAATTCATTTATTATTCTACATATGTTTATCAAACACCAACTATATTCAATGGAAAATATGTTAAACCTATTTAACACATCTGAATTTTAATGATTCTTTAAAAACAATTCACTATCTGAAATAATACAAATAACTAACCAATCAAGTGTTTACTGAGTGTTTTACCATGCATCATAAAAACAATAAGGACTGAAATTTATTGAACACTGCGTGAACTGAACTGTGTCCTCCACAAATTCCTAAGTTGAAGCCCTGGACTTCAATGTGACTGTATTTGGAGATAGAGCCTTTAGGAAGGTAATTAGGATTAAATGAAATCAAAGGGTCATGCCCTAGTCCAATAGGACTTGTGTCCTTATAAGAAGAGAAAGATACACTAGAGCTCTATCTTTAGAATTGTGAGGAAATAAATTGTGCTGTTTAAGCCCCACCCCATCTGTGCTATTTTGTTATGATAGCCCAAAGCAAACTAAAACAGACATTTTTTTACTGTCATGAGTACTCATACTTCTTTCTTAGTTTCTTATGAATATGTTTGTGTGTGTGTATATTTGTGTGGCAAATATCTCTGTTTTATTCCCTCCCTTATTATCCCCTTATCATGTAACATAAAATGTATGAACTTTATATCATAATATTTAAGTATTTTTACCATTATATTATTGTACCTAAGTTATGGGATGCTATGTTCTGAATGTTTGTGTTCCCCCAAAATTCATATGTTGAAACCTGGTCCCCAATGTGATGGTAATAGGAGGTGGGGCATTTGGAGGTGATAAAGTCATGAGGATGGAGTCATAACTTGATGAGATTTATGACCTTATATGGGACTGAGGAGACCAGAGTTCTCCCCTTCCACCACATGAGGACACAGTGAGAAGATGTCATCTCTGAGGAAGAGGGCCCTCAACACACTAAATATGTCAGCAGCTTAATCTTGAACTTGCCAGACACCGGAACTGTGAGAAATAAATGTCTGTTGCTTTTGGACCACCCACATTATGGGTTTTTTGTTATAGCAGCTTGAACAGACTAAGACATGGGATATCAATGAGAAGAGTAAACATCATTCAAGAACATTACATGTTCTTCTGGGGAAGGGGTTAGTGCATTTTGGGTTGTATGCAGCATAAGTATATCATGTTAGTGGAATTATGGCCTTATTACTGTCTTTATTTTGGGGTTAAGTACAGTTTCAATAGATATATATGGGTACCAAGTTGACAAGTGGTGGACTTGTGATGGTTAATATTATGTGTCAACTTGATTAGACCATAAGGTGCCCAGACATTTGGGTAAGCATTATTTTGGGTGTGTCTATGTTTTGGAGTGAGATTAACACTTAAATTGGTATACTGAGTAAAGCAGTTTGCCCTCCATAATGTGAATGGGCCTCATGAAGTCAGCTAAAAGCTTAAAAAGAACAAAAAAATTGACCACTCCCAAGAAGAGAGAACTTTTCGTGCCAGATGGCATTCAAAACTGGAACATCAACTTTTTCGCTTTCTTTGGACTTGAACTGAAACATCAGATCTACCTGGGTCTCAAGCTTGCTGACCTTTGGACTGGAACTACATCACCACCTCTCCTGGTTCTCGGGTTCAACTCAGATTGGAATTACACTAGAAACGCTCCTAAGTCTCCAGCTGGCAGACTCACCCTGCAGATCTAGGGACATGCCAGCCTCCATAATCCAATGAACCAATTCCTTATAATAAATCTCATCGGATTACGGAGTCTGGCAAGTGGTTACACTATATGGAATATACATATAGATCCTGTAGCACTTACTGCACGCAGTGAAAGGAATGCTCGCCACAGATATCAAACGTCAAAGCATTTTCTTTACAAAAAAGTAAAACCCACACAGAACAAAAATAGAAGGGTGAGCTTTTTAAAAGATATCAACTTGAAGTCAAACTGCAGGAAATACAACTAGCTGGTAAAACAAATTACCTTCAACTGATTGAAATCTTATGCAGAAAGTATGGAAAACAATGACACATTTCCTCTTGTTCTCTTTTGGGTTATACAGATTTTTCATTTCTGGTACTCTTTGCCTGTCAGTACTATTCACTTCTCAACAGATTAGTTTTCTCATATCATTCATAGTTTCTCATCCCCATAACTCATTTTGACCCTGGTTTTCCTTTGCCAACAACCTAACAATGTTCATGACCATTTAACTACAGAGAATACTATCATCTTTACTGAAAATTCTTGAGAAACTAATTATTTATTTCTCCTTTCACCTGTACTTAGATGAGTTTCCTTGAATCAGGTGCTCATCCTCAGCTTTATCGCCTATTGCCAGAAATAACTGTATGTGGTACAAATCTGATGACCTAGATTCACTCTTTGGTAGAAAATGTGATCTGAACAAGCATGAAAAAAACATGCATCCTACAATGGGCAATGGCGTCCTTGTTCTTCAGCAACTGAAAAATTTGTGGGAGATAAATAATAACCATGCATATTGGGCTTGCATGAATGAACCTACAGAGTAAGGTGCTTATATCTAGTCAAAATACAATTCTAGAAATATAATTTCTGTAATAGGTTTTGGTGAAAATTCAATGTAAAAATCAGAATAAAAGCCTTGTAAATGTTTTTTGTACATCTAAAAAAAAAAACACACACACATAAAGTGATGTAAGTGATATGAGCAAACCACATAAATGCTATACTATTCTAAGATATTTGTAAATTTCTATTTGAGGCATCTTTTGTGAAGTAAAATATTTTATTTGGAAGATAAATATTCTAATATAGTAAATCCAGTTACAATAAATATAATTCTGGGTAAAGCTGTGCATAATAAATATTTCTTAAAATAATAATATTCCTAGTCTATAATTAAATATGAAAATAGATGTCAATTAAATCAACTTTTCATTAATCACTGTATATAGGACATACATTTCTTTAGCATTTCTTTAGTTCTATAGATATACTGGAGACTTATAATTAAGGACTTATTTCATTTTGTTCCCTTCTATTTTTTACCACAAAAAGTGGAATGCAATTCAGCTGTCGGTTCTAAAGCTACTGCATGTGGATTATGGAGCAGCAGATTTTGGGGGGAACAGTAATTTTAATTGCATCAGAATGTAGGAATTCTGACAGCTGGTACATCTATGTCCTTTCCCAAATATTGTTTAATAAGTAAGATGCATTTATATTGAAATATTATTATTGGAGTTATATAATAAAAGGTTAATACATTGTGAAATATTTATAATAAATATTAAGTATGAATTCATTTGACTTCATGAACATATTTTAGAAAACACCACATGGAATTCTTTAAACAGAGCTGAAGTGATCGATGACTAATGGATACAAAGTTTATGTATTTTAAGGGGATAAAAAAAGTAAATAGTAGTTTACTTTCCAGTCTTCACTACTTATGAAATTCTAAAGACTTTCATGTTTAAATATAGAATACTTATAGTATTCTGAGGAATTATTTAATTTATATAGTCATTTAATTAATTCATCTATCCATTACACAAATATGTGTTGACTGTATACTAAGCTCAAAATATTGCACTGATGCTACCTAAAAGTTCACTGGGCACATGTTGAAAGATCTTGGAAATACAAAATCCAAATTTGGCATATGTACTAGGTCATTTCTCTCTATTACATTATTTTGGGAATTTACTTCACCTGCTATTTCAGATTTGGTTGTCATTATAAGAAAGTCTTCCGAATATTAACTTCCAATTACTTTTGAAGTTGTTCATGCACTTTCAAATTTTGAAAATTTAAAGACAACTTGTTTTATTTTTATTATTTATTTATTTTGGGGCAACTGGTTTTCAAAAACAGCTTAGGCAAGTTAAATTTTTCAAGTTTTTTTTTCAGAAAATAATTAATTAAAAGAAACAGTTTCAAAACTAAACTGTATACTCATATTCAAAACTAAATGAACTGTATCCTCACGTTTGTCCACTTAGATTCTCAACAAAGGCAAAACTTCCTTCCTCTTACCCCTCTTACCTAGTTAAAATGCAACATTTTCTTTAAATTATAATTCATTTGACATTTATCCTCAAATCCTGACTACTCAAGTCTGTACTGATCGTTATTTTTTCAGAATTCCTACATCATTTATGTTGAAATGTCATTTTTTCCCCTTCCTTGATTTTTAATCATTAATAAAGTCTTGTCTTCTTCACTAAAATCTTCTCAATAACATTAAGTTGTTGTTTTGGCTTATTTATACATTTTTTTTTACATAGATAATTAGTGCCTAATTCACTGGCTGGGAGTGACTTACTTGCCTAATGAATTAATTGCCAAGTGAGGTTGTATGTAATGAAATAAAAAGGCAATAGTGTAGATTAAATAAGTGGTATTTAAAATTGTTTTAATGTCAACTCACAGAAAGCATACCTTTTCATTGTAATCCAGTATACACAGATATTTGTACCTAAAATATGTAACTGTAACCAAGATTTACATAATATATCCTAACTATGTACAGTGCAATTTAATATTGTCTATTCTCATGTTTCATTTAAAAGAACTGTAGTCTCACGTTAAACAACATATTAAGTTGATTTTATGACTGACTAATGAATTTGACAGACTCCAAATTTTAAAACATTGCATGAAGTAGTTCTCAGTGATTAAAATCACAGTGACCGTGGCATCAGTGCATATGTTTGTTTGATTTTTATGCCGATATTATTGTCAGTGTTACTCCACAGCCCTACTGGCTTATGGGCCTTTGTTTCATAGACGTCTCTTCTGCATTATGTGATATGTAGTGTTCATGACCTTTGCTCACTCAATGCTAGAAGTAGCCCTCAATTATTGACAACCAAAACCACCCACACACATTTCTAAAGTTTGGGGCTGAGCAGTGCTGTGTTGTTGCCTCTGGTTGAGAACTCATATGCAGGAAATGCTGAGTATAAAACTCAGATTATTCATACATGGGATTTGTGAAAATCAGGCCAATAGCATTGGAGAAAATGTTATGAGAAGGTAATCATAGCAGTAAAATAAAGATTAAATCAATTAACTTCTTGATTTTTTATTTTTTGCCAATAAATTATGTTCAAAAGCCTACAAGATCCTGTTTATTCCTAGCTTTCAAGAACTGAAAAAACTTGGATCTCAGATCAGTCACTAACAGACCCTTAAATTCTTTATCTATAGAATGAGAATAACATCAAAATAACAGTGATATTGTTAGAATTATATAAGAAAATACGTTTACAATATCTGGTGCAGTGCCTGGCGTATAGTAGGTGCTTAATACTTACCTTTTAAAATTTGGATAAGGAAGAAAAAATCCACACATAAAGATATATGTAACCAAATATATCTGACAGTCTCAAGAGTTCTCCTTATAACGATTCTCAAAATGTGCAGCAGTAATCATGTGAGGAAATAAAATTCTTTTGCATGGATAGAAAAAACACCTTGCTTGCCTTTTTCATCAGAATTCTATTCAAATGATAATTAATATCAACAAAAGTACAATGTTCTTAATTATCATTTGATTTCATGGAAAAATAAAGAAAACAATAATTCAAAAAAAATTCGGGATTCTGTTTAAAAAAATTTATAAAATTCAAATTTGTGCACATACATGATGTAAACATATGACTTAGTTAAATGCAAAACAAATCCCTAATATATAAATTGTTTAAAGTTAATATATGTTTGGTTGCAAACAAAATAGAATGAGGTGTGATTTACAGAAGAAATTATTTTTCATAATTTGAAATAATCAAATAAAAAGAACAAGTTGTTGTTATTGTTTTAATCTCTCTATAGTTTATAGACTGCTAAGTCTGATTCCATATTAGAGACACATCACATTATTTATTTATTTAGAATGTCTCTAGAAAAATAAATAGAATGAGAAGTGTAAGAAAATGAAAAAAAAGTACACGGTCCAATATATCTCCGAAATCAATATCATACAGCCTGTTTTCTTTGGAAAAACAAAATTAACTGTTAACTTATCCCTATAGTATGTGAAGCATATTTTTTTTATTATTAGTAAAAATCTAGACAACTTGAGATCTGCTAGACAGAGCAAAGAAATATTTGTAAAATTTCCTAGCAGTGACTAAAATTTTGCATCAATGAATCAGCTTCTGTGGCTTTTTTTTTTTCCACTATTTTTACTTTGTTTCATTAAAGACTTCCAACCACCTCAATTATTCCAAATGGTTTTAAAATGCTTTGCAATTTATTTGGATGTAAAAGGTATTTATATATTACACCAACAAAGAACACCTTTTCAGCTCAAAATGTAGCATTTTATTTCCAGAAGACTAATGGGTCCCGTGCTCAAAGAAAGTATCTCTAGCATTAGAGAAGTGAGAATATCTCATATAAGATCATTCCCAACAGTATGATAATGTTGCACCTCTGGAAGAATTGTTGCACTAATTTTTCATTGTTGATCATTTCAGTGTGCTATTGATTACAGATCATTTGGCACAGCTTCAAGCTATTTGATCTTAACTGTGTTGTAAAAACAGGATATTCTCTCCACTCCATGTGGGGAATGTCAGAGGCAGAAATGGAGAGGGGTCTCACACATCTCATCTACCAGATCAGTTTTCAGGACCTTTCAGATAAAGGACAGACCTTCAGTGGCTATTAAGATCTTTTAAAAAGTAAATAAATGTGTGCCTGTTCTTTGTGAAGCTATTTCTTGCTACTGTGACATAAACATTTAAAAAATAAAATTAGGTAAGACTTATGCTATGAAATAAACTCTATAAATATGATTTATATTGGACCAAGAATACATATACATATTTTTTCTTCTTATTTAACATACACAAAGCTGTGTAGAATAAGTGAAAAGCTCATAAAGCTCATAATTGCCTTATGTATAATAGGGGTGGATATTAATGTTTTTAAAATATGAAGATAAGTTAAAGTATCTTTGAAAATGTGTCCAAATGTATACATTTTCAGCAGACTAAAATGAGTAAAAAGAAGTACTTTAACATTACATTTTTATTTATTTATTTTGTATTTTTTAACTTTTTCTAGAATGAGAGTACAGGTGTCTTATAGAATTTGGGGGTTGTCTTGAAGCACAGCGGGGGAGGTGAAGTGGTGGCAGAAAGGATGACAAGGCAGTGGGTTGAGAAAAGGTCAGAGGACTTTGGTCAGGCAAAATGATCACACCTGGGAGAGGAAAGCTGATCTAGCGCTCCTGGGAGTCACACGGATATATTGATATGTCCCCAGAGCACCCTGCGGTAGTAGCAGAGCCACTTAAGAGAGCCTCCAGGGGCAGTTGTGCTTTATCTTCCTGTGGTATGGACACATTTATTGAATCGCCTCTCCTCTTTATCTTTATTAAGTAGAGAAATTCTGCTGAAAGTCTTAGGTCAGAGCAGAACAGAATGAATCTATACTTACTGTAGATCATTGCTAGGGGTAATTAAAATGCTTGCTATTTTAGAGTGAGAGAAGGGACAAAGGTATGGGTGATCAGAAAGAGCAGATACTTTACATACACTGCGGCTTCCCCCTTTTTATCTCCCCTTTTGTCTAACAAGTGACCTGTGGGGGGGAAATGTACATCAACTCCATGGCCAGAGAATTTTTGATTTGAGCATCTTTCTAGTTTTAACTTAGGTATGTTAATGCCAAGTGCTGAAAGGAGGTATTGCTTTTGAGATTTCAGACAAGGTAGAATGCCACAGAATCACACAGCCTTTGTGTGTCAATAGGATTTGGGGCTGTGATTAACAGAATAGGGTTGAATAATTTAAGATTCAAAGGTAATTTATCAAGCAGAAGTCTTCCCCCTCCCTACCAGGTATATCATTGCAGCATCTTAATTTCCAGGCTATCTCATAATTTTAAAAGAAATGAATCATAATCACTTTCTAGTGCATAAAAGACTACCAATGAGTTCTTGCTTAGCACAAGGATTTGAGGAAAATGTGGTAGGCTAATCTCATATCAGATGAATAGCACTGGAATAGAATAGTTTAAAATACTCTCACCTCAAAGACTGCAAGCTCTACTGTCTTTGTCTTCTCATTTCAGTGGCCCCCCAATTAACACCTCTTCCCTGCCCATGCTCCCTGCATACTTCCAAATCAATAACAGCAACTCTTTCTTTTACATGTCTGTCTTACAAAGAGTGCTCCTATGTCCTCTACCCTATGCGAAACTTGCAAGTTCATTTTAATTCCTTTATGTATTTGACATCTCCCACATGCAGTGTTTCTAATTTTTTTGTGAATTCCACCTCCAAAATACCTCTGTTATCTATTCCTTTTTCTCAGACTCCTCCATCACTATCTTAGTTCAGGCTCCCCCAGACCCTATCTTTTTACCTCACCACAACTCAAAAAGGCTTCCTACCTCAAAAAAATCATCAGTTCAATTTAGTAGTTCCCCAAATTTACAGAGAATCAAAATTATTTGACAAGGTTGTTAAAATGCATTTTCCAGACCCTGCCTCCTCCCTAACCTCCTGAGATTGTGTTTGGGTAGAGTAAGGAAATATGTTTTTTGTTTTTTTTTTTTTTGGCTCTGGCTGATACAGGGATCCGAACGTTTGACATTAGTGTTATTAACACCGTGTTCTAACTAACTGAGCTAACCAGTCAGCCCTGGAAATATGCAGTTTTAATAAGCACCCAAATGGTTGAAACACAAGAATAGACTGGAAGCAAACAAAGTGAAAGAGTAATAACTGCTGAAGAAACCAAGAGCCTGCATGAGAAAAGCCTGTGACTCTGAGAATGAAGTCATCTGTGAATCCCCAACCTTACATGAGCAGGAATTGAACTAAGAAAGTGGTGTAGCCTCATTTTAGAAATGGTCAGAGGATAACAGAAAATAAAGAGGTTGAACAAAAAAAGCTCTCTTGGGAGAATTATGTCCTATTTAAGAAAACCCCTGACCTTCAAGGTAAGTGGCCTTCACAGTGACCACTTATTAGAATCTCAGAATAGTTATAGACTACTGGTTGTTTTTGATTCCCATTCTTCTCTTTCAAGTGGGGCTATTTGTGTGCGTGTGTGTCTGTGTGTATATTCGCGCACGCGCGTGGATTTTCTGCGCCTGTTCTACCATCACGTATTGGGTATATATGGGACATACAACCTGTCCTTTTAGTTCTTAGGTCTTGAAACCAAAAGGAGCCACACTGATGGAGTAACTGCTGCTTATCAACTAGAGATTCTAAACTTTGAGGTGCATTTATTCACTGACTGCTACCATTGGTTGTCTCCAAGAGAATCATTTATGTTAAATATATTTCTACCCACAGATTCCTCAAGTGACTCTGAGCTCCAATTTCAGAATCACTGGCATAGATGAATTGGCTATTTTAGAGAGCTCTCAAACATCTTTTCAGGCCTTCTCTTCCCTACTGTTTTAGTCCGTTTTGTGTTGCTATAACAGAATTACCTGAGACTGGGTAATTTATAAAGAACAGAGGTTTATTAGGCTTATGATTCTGGGACAGCTGCATCTGACACGGGCCTCAGGATGCTTCTACTCATGGCAGAAAGTGTCAGGGAGATGGTGGGTACAAGCAGATCACATGGCGAGAGGAAGCAAGAGAGAGAGAGAGAGAGAGAAGGTGCCAGGGTCTTTCTAAGCAACGAGCTCTCACGGGAACTAATAGAGTGAGAACTCACTCATTACTCCCCCATTCCCCAGGGAGAGCATTAATCCATTCATGAGGGATCTGCCCCCATGACTCAATCAGTTTCCAAAACTGCCACATTGAGGATCAAATTTCCACATGAGTTTTGGAGGGGACAACACATCCAAACTCCATCACCTACTGACACGATATGCCCTATGATCTAGCCAAATTAGCTAGTCAAGCTGCTATTGAGCCCTTGGGTTTTATCAGTTGCATTCATCGGAATTCATGGTGGCAAATAACCAAATTAAAAACAAACAAACAAAAATACCACACTAGCTTAAACGAAGAACAAATTATCCAGTAGATCTCTGGGCTTTGCTGTGGTTTGAATATTTGTGTTCTCCCAAATTCATATGTTAAAATCTTAACCACCAAGGTGATGGTATTAGGAGAGGTGACCTTTGGGATGTGATTAGGTTATGATGATAGAGTCCTCATGGATAAAATTAGTCCCCCTGTAGTTAGAGACTTGAGAGAGTTCCCTCTCCCCTTATACCATGATAGGACATGGTGAGAAGGAGCTATTCTGTGAACAAGAAAGCAGGACCTCACTAGACATCAAATCCACTGGCACCTTGATCTTTGACTTCCCAGCCTCCAGGACAGTGAGAAATACATTTCTGTTATTTTTACACTGCCCAGTCTATGGTATTTTGTTATAGCTGCTGAGATGGACTAAAGCAGGCTCATTACCTAATGGAAGGTTGGAGAATAAGACTCAGAATGCAGGCAGACCAGGAACTCTGTATGGCTATCCCACAACTACTATCATGAACCCCCAACAGAAACAACTAGGAAGGTACGAGAGAAGACAGAAAGATGACAAAAATGTTTCCTGAGCAAAGATGCAGGGGAGGCCACAAACGCATATAAAAGAAAAGAGAGAATTTATTAAAGAAAGAGAGATGCTGAGAAATTGGCATTCTCAATCAAGTTAGAGAACAGATTTAGCAGGTGTGGGAAAATGGGAAAGAAAACAAGACAGGAAGTTTTGATTACACATGCCAAGTACAAAGTTTGAGTTGTTGAACGTGGATGGGCTGATGTGGTTCAGAGTGGGGTTATGTTACTGGGTGGCCAATAGAGAGTGAAGATATAGCAAAGGTCAGCATAATTGAGAATGATGAGATGATGTGAACTTGAAGATTTGCACTGCTAGCCAACATCAATTTGGAAGTCATGAGAATGAAGTCAGCTGAAGTTGGTTGGAAAATATACAAGGGTACTTCAAAAAGTTCATGGAAAAATTGAATTAAAAAATAACACATTATTCTGTGGTTTTTTGGCAGCTGGTCAGTATGCAGATCCAAACCCATGACCTTGGTGTTACCAGTACCATGCTCTCCCAAGTGAGTAACCAGCCAGCCCATATCAAAGCTCTCCAGAGCAGCCATTCTTAAATGTCATGGCCTCAAAAAGACCAAATAAGCCCTTTATGTTTGTTTATGTGGATTACATCATTGATATTTATTATACTAAAATTAAAACTGAGAACACTAAAAAAGGATAATACAAATAATCCAAGAAGTTTTTGATGACCCCTCTTACATGTCAGTAATCTACTGAAGTATCTGCAAAAATAGAAGTTAATAGTGTAAATGATAGCAGTGACGTTCAGAAGAAGGTTACAGACCTGGAGCATACAGCATCTGAATAAAAATAAAATGAAGGCTTCAGACTGGACAGGAAATAGCACAACATCTTCATTTATGCTTTCAGATGATTAGATGAAAACTAATGAATTCGATCCAACACAGTGAAATGGCTTATCCATGACTATTATCATACAATGAAAGAGGCTTCTCTAGAGGTGTGTTGTGATGAGCAGTGCAATAGGTATCTGGAGTAAACCTTAACATCATGATTGTGTCAATTATTTATCAAAGACATACCAGATACCGAACTTTGCTTTTTTTCATTGTAAAAGTGATTTGAAAAAAAATTAAGAAACAAATGAAGTGTATAAAATAGAATATGAATGTTACTAAATTATCTCCTCACTACCATCACCTACAAATACACATATGTGTGCCCCCAGGAATCTTCACCGTTAATGATTTTGTACATCGTTTGGATTTTATAAAGCACCAACGTTGTGAATTTTTGTTTAAGCAGAAGAATTTCTGTCTCTTCATATTTTATATATGCTAAATATTATATAAGATGTGAATACATTTATAGCTCAGTCATAGAGAGAAAAAAAATTATGTTTTGAGGACTCCAATCAATGATTTAAAACTATACATTCTGAGGAAAACTATTAGAAAAAAATCCATCAAGTATTAATATTGGTTATCTTGGGAAGAGGAGTGAAAAAATCAAAATTGTCTTTAATTGTTTTAATTAATTCATTTATATAAAATTTAAACTCTTAAGATATGTCTATTGATCTTGTTTTCATAAAAATATTTGAATATTAAACAATGTGATCAAAATTAAAATTAAATTGGAGGTTAAATAATTCTATATTTTCAAAAAATTTACACATCCAATGCATTTTCTTGATTTTTACACTGGCTCAGATAATAGCCTTCAAACCGTTAAAGAAAAAAATATTCTGACATGTTAAAATCTGAAGGAAGACTTCATTCAAGACTAGGTGTCAAAACTATCACAATAGGGGAGAGAGAAATCCAGGTCAGTTCTGAACACAACACGGACAAGTGGGGATTTACAGATAATGAGCAAGTTGTGGGGTGGGGTTTGGTAGATGAAAAATTACTAAGAGGAGTCATCAAGGGTAGGGGAGATTTTTGCTAAACCAACTTTAGATTTTTGCTAGGGTGATCAGATATTGAGGGGGATTAAATACAGAAGGTGATATCAAGGGTAGGGGATTAGGGGATTGCTACAACTGACTTGAGAACAAAGCCCAAGGATGAGGCCTAGTCTAAAACAGGTCTCAGAGAAACCTGAGGAAAGTTTCGTCAGGAAGAATTTGCTTTGTACCCCATGAATATTCATAACCAATAAAAACAAAACAAAACATTAAAAAAAAAAAAAGAAGAGACTGTTAGAACCACCCTGTTATGTTGTAGTTATAATTTTAATTTGTACATAGTTTAAAAGCAAAGGATTTAAATTCAACTACAGACTTCTCCACACTGTAGGTCTGATAGTAATTTTAATGATGATCAATACACTTGTATATTTCTTTGAGCCTAATTTGATATTTAGCAGCAGCTATTTTATTACTTGTAACCATTTTATTGCTTCTTTACCCCTCAATGTAGGACAAAATACAAAAAGCCTCAGTATTGTATTTTGTGTTTCCCAAGTAATGTTGCTGTGCTTGTAGTTTACTGGGAAAATCATAGTAATTTGTTCTTAACAAGCCATAAAATTTATGTTCTCCATGGCCAATTTAAGGCAAGAATGTTGAATAATGTAGTCCTTATCCAGAAACCTAATTAAAATTAACACTTGAAATTATTTTTTGTTTTTGTTAAATGTACCAAGCCATTTTCTGGAAATTTGTTCCTATTGACTCCTAGTGATTTATTCAGTACAAACCCTGAACTAAAGCTTAATATCTACACATAGTAAATCACTTAGGAAATGACACAAAACAATTTTGAAGTGACTAATTTCATTTTCTGGGTACCAGCAAAATACAAAACAAGAAAAATTGTGCGAGTAATTCTCAGACTAAACTTCCTAGATTTACATCATTTTAATAGGCATATACATCATACTTGAGTTGAAAGTGTTATTAACATAGATGATGCAAACCAGAAACAGTTTGGTAACCCATTCTCATGATGTGATGTGGTACATGTTTAGATTGGTTTTTATGTTAGGAGACATTGTTGAGCCTTTATCAGACAATGTTAAAATATTTGTCTTCCACTTTTCTTATGTATAACTGCAATCTACCATTTTTAAAAATGTTTCTTATTTTAAATTGCAAGCCCTTTTCATCAAAATTGAAATTCAGTAGATAATGGTATAGCACCACAAATATATTTATAATATTATACTTCTGAATACCTAAAACACTGTTTACTATCATTTAGCTTTCAAATTAATGATTAATTCAACTTGCTAAAGGTCCTCTCAGGAAAGGAAAAAAGAATGGTTCTAACTTACTGGCTATTCAAGTTGCTAAGATTATGCATATATATATATATATATATATATATATATATATATATTTAGCATTTAACTTTAAATACCCATTCATTAGGCACATTAGTATAACTTCTCTCATTCTTTGAATCTGAGGAGCTGGGAATAAGAACTCCACTTTAAACAAGTTTGTTCAAAATCTCTGTAATTAATGCTCCTTATTCTTTCATACTTTCTCACGAGTGTGTTTTTCTCACTTCTAGCTCCATGCCAGTGGTACAGGAACCACAGATCCCTTATAATTTGGTAAGAGAAAGAGGGTGCTGATGTGGTAAGGATTGGAAGTGAAAGATTTACTAGTGTGAGTTTTCAATATAATGATTAAAAAGCACTTATTTAGATGGAAAGTTAGATAACTAGCAGAATCTGAGAAGACATTGTACCAAACAACCCTTGTAAAGTTTGAAAAAGCTAGTTGAATCATTAACATTTTGGCTTTGATCTCATTTTCTACTCAATTTACATATATACTGCATCTTAAATTCTAATTTTAAAACCAGTATAAAACCGGTACATACTGGTGGAAAATATTGTGAAGCACTTTGAAATGGAAAAAATGATTAGTGGGTGTCTTGACTAGTTTACACCTCCAGGTTATCTCTACCAGCTCATAGGATTGCAGAGTATTATAATCAATTCTCTCCAGTGAAAAGACGGTTGATTTCCCTTCCCGCTTGAGGAAAAGAATCTAATTTTGCATCTATTTATAAATTAATTTTGGTGTTCATGATTTACCTATGTAAGTATAGTATTTTGAATTCTCTTTTGAACCTGTTGTAACATTTTACCAAATCTATTAATTAATGAGTAAAATGCAATATTTGTCATTTTATATTTGTATGAGAGTTTTGATGTTATCTTTTAAAATATATCCTTTAATGAGTCCTAAATACAGAATTCCAGATGTAGCCAACATAAAGTCAAGTTTTCTAAAATCCTGTTTTGTTATGATGTATTAGTAGAAAACATAAAACCATTATGATCTTTCTTGAAAATGCCAATGGGAATAACACTCAGTACATCAATATTTCTTAGGAGCTTTTTTTCTTTTTCTTACACACTTACACAGACAAGCAAACACACACATACCCATGTGCATGCACAGATGGCAGGAGGCAGAGAGGAAGAGAGAGATTTCTTTCTCTATCCTTTTAGGTAATATTCTCTTCTCTGCACTTACTATGTATTTTAGATATGGGGTCTCTGTTTCTGGCACTACTACACCTGACTTTTTTACCACGGTTTTCCATAACCAAAGTTTTCTTGTTAATCTAGCAGACAACTTTCCAGTGTTAAAAATCCAAGGGGTGAAGCTATACCTTTCTATGCATTAATTAACATTGACTTTTCTGTCTTTTACATGACAAAAAGTGTTGGAAAATGCACAGAATATGAAAGTAGTTATAGTTTATATTATGTTTGTCAAGAGCAGGGATCCTCTAAGGGTGGACAACAAAGGAGTTTGTGATGGGAATTCTTTAAATCTTTTTGACCACATTAAGAGTTTTAGAACAGCATTGATAGGAAATGGAATTAGTCTGGGTGAGCATCTGTCTTCCCTGCAAATTCTATTCCATTCTACTTAGGGTGCATATATAACAGCAGATTTAGGCAGCACTTTTTTTTCTCTTCTGTAAACTCACTTTCTTATGTGTCTACTACTGCTTACTGTAATTATACCTTAAATTACTCAAGTCTCTCCAAAATTAGGAATGCATTATTTTCATCAATAAGTTTTTAAAGTGCCACGTACTCTATTTTGAATATAATCTAGTCCTATAGTCCTCCACAGAAATTTCATCCAATCGACACTTTTATTATGGAGTCCAATCGACACTTATTCTGAAAGCATATCATGCAGGCAATTAACTGATTGTCTAGATAATCCTACTGCTGCAAACCTTCCCTGTGTTCCATTAGCTTTCCCCAGTCTATTAGGCAATGTCTAGATGAGTAGCTTATTTTGTTCAGTTAGCTCTAGGTGTTTGGAGTGCAATATAATAATCTGCACAGGAGGAAAGAAAGTTGAGTAACTAAAGGAAAAATCTCCAGCGATACTAGGCTTATCCTACTTGGATTGCTAGTTTCTACTATTAATTTCCTGAATTTGCTGGTGCTTCTCTCTATATAAATGTGTTCTATCCTGTGTATGTTTTAGTGATCTTCATAGAGCCAAAGGCTGTGTTTCATGGCTTGTGATGAAGAAGAAATATAAATCTTTCCTGAGTGCGTATGTGTGTATGTGCGCGCCTGTGTGCATCTGCATGTCAGTGCTGGGGGTAGAGGAGAGAGAACAGAGCAGGCTTGTGTGGCAGGAAACAGACGAGTATAAATATGCATTGCTGTGTGGTTAAAATAGTTTACAAGAAGGAGAACAAAATAACTGTGACATTTGCCTTTAAGATCTGTGAAATCACAGCAGTATGGGGAATACAGAATGTTGGAAAGCATGTTACAATGAGACACATTCAAACCCCTAGATACCGAAAGTTGGATTTCCATTTTCCTTTCATAACTTAAAAGGACCTTGGCTGTGATCATTTGAAAATACACCAATTGAACTCGTGATTTTCACTTGCAGTATCTTCTCAATGGGCCTTCCTGAGTATGGGCTGTTACACTTTAAATCTATTATCACCATCTTCTCTGAGTTTTCTGCTGTCTTTCTTACTGCTGTACACACACACAGACACACACACCCCTCTGATGAAATTCCCCCACCCCAAGACAAATGCCTCATCCTCTAGGAATCCTTCTCCTGCACTACACTGGATTTAATGGCTTGAGCACTATAATTGAACACATCATACTTGGATTAAATTTAGTAATGCAGGTGCTTTCTCTTTCACTAGACTATTAGATCCTTAACAGCAAAGAGTGTGAATTATTTATGTTGATCTATCAATCCTTTCACAACTCCCCATCCTGTAACCATGTAACTAAAATTTTATTGAAATGTCTAAAGCACATTTAAAATCATTCCAATTGTTTATACCTCCATTGCTGATTCATGCATCTGGTCATGTCCAGAACAGTGTGTTGTCTTCAAGTACATCCCTATGAATTCGCCCTAACCCCCAGGCAGCTTTTTCCAGAAATACATTTTAATTGTTTATATTTCTGCATGAAAGAAACAGAATGAGAATACAATATTCATATTTAGGGACATAGTTTTAAACCCTAGGTCCTAAAGAAGAGCAGTTTTTCTTTAGGGTAAATAGAGATTGAGGAGAATTAGTGGAGTGACCTTTGACTCTAGTCTTTCACAGAAATGTAGGCAAGTCAATTGTCGCCATGATAGGAATTGCATCAAGCACTTAAAAAAGTGTAATTTATGTTGTTGATGTTTTTCCCTTTTACTCTTGTTCCTCATTCTCATCTAGCTCTAGATCACTTTCAAGATGGGAGAAGCAATATTTTATTGTGATTATTTCTTGTCCCCTTCTCCACAACATCTAGGAGGTTCTTTCCAGGGGATGGAGAGGAATGGGTAAAGGGGCATGAAAATCAACTACAATGTATATTGAGAAGTAAAATAAAATTTAAAAAAAAATAAAAGAACAGATGATCAGCCCATGATATCACATAGCATTGCTCTAAGTTCTTCCTAATATTCTTCCACATCCTCCCGTTTTGACTCTTTTGTCATCCAAAGAAAATGAACTTTCCAGATCTAAACTGTCAGGATCAGTGGCCACAGTTGCCAAATTAATTGGCATATCCTATCACACACAGCACTACAGCCATGTACCTCCTGGAAATCTGAGTATACGACTGATTCACTCCATGGCTTTCTCACCAACGTGAAAACAGAATCAGAGATAGAACAAATGAATTAAGATACTGCAATATTTACACAAAATATAAATCAAAATAATAATTCACTAGTAGATAAGAAAAGCTGTTCGATCTGCTCTTTTTTAAACTGATAAGAACAGATACTACACTTGATCTTAGCCAAAAGGCCGAAAAGCAATGATCTGCTCTTTTTTTACAGGTTAAAAAATTCTTTTTAAACAAACAACTCTGAGTTGTCCTAAAATTGATCCAGAAAACATAAGCTAGAAATGAGTCAGGTATTCATGATATAGAATGATATTGTCAATTAATGTAGTCTTATTCTTGCTTAAGATGTCATATTTTTAAGCACATTTTAAAAAGTTAATAATACATTCCTCTTCTTAAAATAGGTATAGAACAAACTCAAACAAATTGCTGGCTTTAGATACCTTATCAGTTAGAAATGTCATATTTGATTTAAATTTTGGTTGTTATTAAAAAAAAAAGCTTTCTCAAAATCCACTAAGACTAAGCCATATCAGTGAAAAAGATGGGAATTAAGAAATGAAAGAATTGCAAAAATTCACTTGAGAAATAAAATTTAAATAGGGGAACAAAATAGGAAATTAAGGAGGGGTATAAAGATGGTACAGACAGGTAAGTAGAGATACTGTAAGATATTAGAAATTTGATGTTAGAAGTCTGTGGAGCTAAAGCGTTTTAGAACACAGTATCAAAATCCGGCTCTAAGAGAAAAGAAAGGTGGTGTTATAGAGCTTTTCTTTTCCTTTTTCTCCTTGTTCTTGTTATCATGCTATATGTAGGGTTTTTCTGTTTTTTTATTTTTGATGGCTGACTGGTCTGGAGATCTGAACCCATGACTTTAGTGTTGTATGGCTATACTTTAATCAACTGAGCTAACCAGCCAGCCTGTCTAGTACATTTTTAAAGACATTCTTGTGAGTTTCAAACCTGATAATGTAGGCAATACTTAAGAACTTTACAGGGAAGAGATGTCCCAAATTTGAAACAGTTAATAGCAAGATTAGCTTTGTGTCCAGTGGTAAATTTTCAGATTTCTTGAAAATTTGGAATAAAACTAAATTAAGTTTACCTTATTATAACCATGTATTTATATTATAGAATATACTGGAAGATGTGTTGAAGGGTAAGTTACTTTAATGTTATTCTAGCTATAACAGCTACCAACAGTTGTAATATCTATCAACAGCAAGCTATTGGAAGGTTGTGGTAACAGATAGATAGATAGATAGTAATAGATCTGCAACATAACGAGCACCATTTTAGACAAGCCCATGTAAAAAATGGTGCCATCCACCTCCTCCCTTCCTCTCCCCTCCCCCATTCTCTTTTACAAGAAGCTTCAGGGTTTCGGAGAAAATGAAACTTTAGGCATATTTGCAAGTGCAGAACTCTCCATTCCCATGACCTAACTCAATCCCCACCCCGGAATTACATCACCCAGCTCTTGGCAACATACCTATATAAGCTCTACCACCCCCACACCTGGTGCTATCTCACATTTTTAGGGCAGCCCCAGGCTGTCCTCCATTTTGAGTACAGCCCAGCAGATTTTCTTCCTTTAATAAAGCTTGAACAGTACCTGGCATCTCACCTCACTTTCTGTCATTATGGTGCCGAAACCCAGGAAGGGTTTTGCCCGACATTGCGGCCAATCCCCTCTCTTGGGTTGATAGGCCCTCGGCCACCCTTCCTGTACCTGCTGAAAACGGATGCCTCTGGGACTCTCTACTTTTGCCATTTCAGACCAACACATCCAACACCAGCCTCAATTCAAGGTGAGTCAGTGGGTCTGTCCTGCTTACTTTTATGGGCTCCCCCCACTACTCTCTATGACTCTGGTCTCTATGAAGCCCAGGCGCCTGGCCGAGGGAACTCATCTCATAGCCCCCAGCTATTGGAGGATGCTCCTCTAGCCAGTTGGTGGCTTTTCTTTTGAAAAGAAGGTGGACAGCAGAGAGGACGCTCTTTGTTGGCACACTTCTTCTACCAGGACTGACTGTCCTTTCTCACCCTCTACATGGGATCCTCATGATCCAAACCTCCACACTCTATGCCTCTGGGCCATCTCCTGTCCAATTTCTCGGCCTCCTGGGAGACAATAAAACTCAAATGCCTCATTACAATGGATCCCACTGGCCACAAGATGGCACTCTCAATTTAGATACTCACTGAAGCAACAAGACAGAGATTCCTTGTTCAGGCCTTCTCCTATCTCTGAAGGAATTCTTCTCTCTGTCAAAACTGTCCTTTGTCTCAAATTCTCCTAGCTCATGCTCGATCTTCCCATCCAGACTCAGATCAATCTTCTGATCCATCAGCCCTCCACATTTCTTTCTCTTCCCTCTACCTGGCCTTGAGATTTTTGTCCTCAGCCACTCAACCCCTCTCCTTCTCCCCCTTCATCAGATAACAACCCTGCCTCAGTTTTTGGCTTTTTATAACCCTTCTGTGAAGTGGCTGGGACAAAAGGAATTGTCTGAGTATATGTACAGGGAGCAGGTCTGGATGGCAGCTCAGGTACATGCTCAAAATAATAGGCAGCCTGTGGCAGCCATTGCTGTTCCTTAAACAGACCTAAATTGGAACTAACAGGCTGTCCATGGGAATAAAGATCTCTGGGATAACATGATCACACAACTACTTCATGGCCTCCAAAAGGCTACTCACAAGTCAGTCAATTTTGACAAGCTTAGAGAAATCACACAAAGATCCACTGAAAATCCCAGCGAGTTCCTAACCTACCTCTCTGAGGCTTTACATGAATACACATGTATAGACCCAAACTGCCTTGCAGGCATGGCCCTCTTACACTCTCATTTCATTACCCAATCAGTCCCTGATATTAGAAAAAACTATAACAGAGATCAGGCCAAATACCAGCTCCTGGCTAATGCCATCCACGGCTCACATACTCCAAAACTGGCTGCCTTAAGAGGCAAGCCACCTGGGAACTGCTTCAAATGTGGTCAGCCAGGCCACTTGGCATGGGCCTGTCATAACCTGTCCTCATTGCAAACAGCCAGGTCACTGGGGGATTGACTGTGCCACTTGCCAGAGAGGGAGTGGCCCAGTCCCCAACCTATAGCCTTTGGCTTCATGGCCATCCCTTCTGGAGCTTCTCAGCTTTGCCCAGGAGGAGGACTGATGATGCCCAGGGCCTGAGGCCCCCATGGAGATTACCACACATGAGCCCAGGGTAACTCGCCTCATAGCAGTTAAGCAAATCTCTTGTCATCAATACAGGGACCACTTACTCTACCCTTTCTGAATATGCAGGACCAACAACCCTGTCCTCTATCACAATAGTAGGGGTCACGGGATCAGAATCAGAATACCGCCCATGGATCACTCAACCCCTTTCCTATACCCTACAGCACACCCAATTCACACACAAATTTTTAATAATGCCTCAATGCCCAGCCCCCTTACTGGGACGGGACATCCTTTTCAAATTCAAAGCTACTCTTACCCTAAACACTTTGACTCCAGTTACAATACTCCTGTTACAGGCTACACCAAGACCTGGCCCCTGGGGCTTCCACCTTCCTGTACCCCCTGGACAAGGTTAATCCCTAGTATGGGACACTTCTTCTCCCTCCATTGCTATGCACCATTCCCCTATCCTTGTTAAATTGCGGAACCCCTCTTTGTTCCCTAATGTCCCACAGTACCCCATCTCTAACAAACACCTAATAAGCTTAAAGCCCATCATACACAAATTCCTTTCTTCTCATCTCTCACAGCCTACCCGCTCACCTTCTAATACACCCATCCTTCTGGTTATAAAGCCTAACAGTTCATACCATTTAGCACAGGACTAATCCTGACATGCATGCACCATTCCCAACAACTTACTTGGACAGTACTACCTCAGGGGTTTTGGGATAGCTCCCACTTTCTGGCAAGGCCTTAGCTCAAGACTTCTCTGAACTTCCCCTAACCTCTAGCACTTTAATACAATATGTGGATGGCCTCCTCCTTTGTAGCCCCTCCTATGAGGGTTTACAGGCCCACACTGTTGCTCTCCTTAATTTCCTGGCCTCCAGGGGATATTGAGTGTCCCCCAGAAAGGCCCAAATTTCTTCTCCTTCAGTTCAAGAGTCTAATTTCTGAAGTCCCTACTCCTACCATAAAGGGTGAAATCCTTTCTTTCTTGGGGCTTGTGGGGTATCTGTGCCTATGGATTCCTAACTTTGGCATGGTAGCAAAACCACTTTATGGGGCAGCCAAAGGGGATCCCGCCTTTCCTTTAGATCCCACAAAGTCCATTCATTCTCCCTTCCAGCAATTAAAAGCTGCTCTCCTCACAGCCCCAGCTCTATCTATGTCATCCTTTTATCCTATACATCACCAAAACCCAAAGATTGGCAGTTAGGGTTTTGGGACAAAGGCAGGAGATATTTTCTCCCCGGTTACATACCTCTCCAAACAACTAGACACCACAGCTAGAGAATGGGTCCCTGTTTATGGGCCTTGGTGACAGCTGCCCTTTTAGCACAAGAAAACTTTAAACTAACTTTTGAACAACAAACAGTCAAGACCTTCTCAGCCATAAGGGCAAGTCAATTCTCTCCCCTTCTGGCCTACAACTTATTCACCTTACTTTCATTGCGAATTCCCAATTTTGCTTCAAACCTTGCCCTTCCAGTAAATCCAGCCACTCTCATCCCAAAACACTCTTGACCCTTAAAGCATAACTGCATGGAGGCTTTAGACCTCTTTCTCAATCTCTTTCCACACATCTCCCTGCATCCCATTACACGGTTCATAGATGGGAGCACAACCTCCATGCCCACCCGCCCAGGCAGGTTATGCCATAGTAAATCTAACACAAGCTATTGAGGCTGCACAACTCCCAAAGGAGGTTTGGGTTATACACTGCAGAGGACACCAAACCTCCAATGACCCCATAGCCCAGGGAAACAAACTGGCAGATCTAGCCACAAAACAGGCTGCTCAATCACGAGGCCCCCACACTTCCTCTCCTGCTCAGGTCCTTCTCATGGACCCTACAACCTTATCCCAATACACACCCTAAGAAATACAACATCTCCAATGGTTGGGAGCACAGAGAAAGGTATGGTATACTCCAGTATACTCTGGTATACTATCTCCGGTTGCTATGTCCTCCCTACCACACAAGCTGAGCAAATCCTTTTAGATTTCCATAATTCAGTTCATATAGGCTATGAACCCCTACTATGTTTTCCTAAGACCTTATATTACTCTCCCCACATGGCCTATTTACTAAAACAAATCACTCAAAACTGTCCTTTGTGTACTTGTTGCTCCGATCCTTTCCCACCCACCAGGACAGAGGGTACACTCCTGGCCAGGACTGGCAAATTGATTTTACTCACATGCCTCCTCACAAAAGGACATGCTATCTTCTAACCTTAGTAGATACCTTTTTGGGTTACTTTGAGGCTTTTCCCTGCACTTCAGAGGATGCTACTGCAGTAACGCATGCTCTCACCTCAGAAATCATCCCTCGTTTTGGCCTACCTACCAGTCCCTCACTCACTTATGGGCTGCCCCCCGCAAGCACACAGGCCTCAGCCCCCTCGAACTTATGTACAGTAGGCCCTTCACTCTCACACCTCTCCCTTCTAGCTCATCACCATTAGGCCAGTATCTCCCTAGTCTTTCACTCATTAGGGATCTTAGGGAACAGGCCAACCTTCTATTACCTCATCCTTTCCCCACCATCCCCTCAGACTTTAAACTGAGCCTGGAACAGCAAATATACATTAAGATCCAAATCCTAAAGCCATTCTCACCATGCTGGGAAGGGCCTTATTTTTCACCACCCGCACAGCAGTAAAAGTACTAGGAAAGGCCCCTTGGTATTACTTATCCTTGGTAAAACTAGCACCTGAGACTTTACCCAAAGAATCTGTTAACACCAAGCCAGAGGGGTCTTTCTACTCAAACCCGAGACTGACATCTCCTCACACTTCATCCATTTGAGGACCCACAAAACTGAAAATCTTCAGGACCTCCGCTTTTCCCCCAATCCCAGAAAAAGGATGATCTTTCCCCCAGCAATTATCCTCTCACTCTCGTAGGCCTGCTCCACATCCTTCGCACAAGAGCTGCTCCAAGACTGGTCCCGACCTGCTATTGTGGGTTTGCCATCATGGGACATGATAAGTATATGCCACCCCACGTCCCTAACCTTTATTATACTATCTGTTCTAGTACTTGCTACAGGATTGATTAGCCAGTGCTGCCCCAAAAGAGTGTAACGTTATAGGAAGATTTCTCCTGGCACTCCTTTACCTCCCATTGGTAGGATGCTTCTTAGCAATTTCATTGTGGCAATGTGCCCTTTAAATTCTTTTGGCTCCCTAACGCTTCGCATCTTCCCATGTTTTTCCTCCTATCTCAATGCTCCACCTAGAACATGGAGGTTCCAGGTCCGCAGGGACGATGTTGTCCTCAGTGAATATGACTGGTCCCCAAGTGACTCATCTGTCTCATCTGTCTCCCATTACACGAGAAACTTTTTGTGCCCTGCCACACACCCCCGTTGATGCAGCCCGCAATGTTTCCACAAACATCTCTTCACTTTCCTCTAAACTCGCCTCAGTGGGGACTGTCAGTGTTGTGTGGGGCCTGCCCATACTTTGCCTTACTAACACCAAATGCTACCACTCACTTACCCTCTCCTTATCCATGCCCTAAAACCAGAATATTTTCCTTTGTAAAACTACGTTATCCTGTTGGCTGCCCCCCAATGCAATTTCTTGCATATTCTGTTGGCTCATCCCTGACATCACCGTCCAGACAGATGGGACTGGGACAAACTTCACTGCACCCCCCGCCAAGAAATGCCCCTGCTCCCATAGGGCACTAATTGTACCTTTTAATTGGGGCAGGGATCCTTCCTGCAACTGGAACTGGCAGAGCAGGCCCTGCTACGGCCTCTCAATTCTATCAAAAACTCTAAGAACTAAGTATAGACAGAATCTCCTCCCTCCAGTGACAGGTTGCTAGACAGTCACTTGACATAACTGTCAGGCCCTTTACTTCCTTACAGCCAAGAAGGAAGGCACCTGCCTCTTCTTGGGGGAGGAATGCTGTTATTATTAAATGAGTCTAGGGTGACCCAAAACAACTTAACACATTTCACTGAACCCTTGGATACCCTGGCTTATGCCTCTACTAGGACCCCAAACTGTGCTGATGTAGGGGATGTAGAAAATTGTAGGAAATTGTAGGGGAATTGTAGAAAAATATAACTTTAATATTCGCAGTTTTGTAACAAATGCTTGCTAAAAACATTTTAAGTTAAGCAGCTTCTAAGGGGCCATACAAAGGTCAGGTGGGCCCGAGCACACTAAACATTCCAGGGAGGGAATGACCCCCCACCCGGTTCCAGGAACTGACTAGTTCCTTAACTAAAAGCCACCTGGCCAGACCCCGGGAAAGATAAATGATTGAGAAATGCGCTGTTCCTAATCGAGGTACCATCCTGCTAAAGCCCACCTGTAAATCTAAAGGTGCCACAAATCTATCGGGGTACCAGCCTGCTAAAGTCTACCCATAAATCTAAAGGCACCACAGATAACCAACAACTCATCCTGTCACAAAGATCTGTTCAGAAAAACTGTATAAAAGGTGCTTGTACTGTAAACTCGGGGTCACTTCTGTCCAGGAGACTAAGTGACCCCAGCATGCTGGAATAAAGTCCCTCTTGCTTGATTGCATTGGTCTCAGTCTTACGGTCTTTGTGAAGTGAGCCGTCCCAGTCTGTGGGATTTGTGCATGGTGCACAGATCTTACACTGGGACTCATCCTACTTTTTGGTCCCTGTCTCTTTTGGTGTTTCTCTAATTTGTTGCAGGAATGCATACAGGCTTCACCAACCAAAAGGTCGCTGAATTGTTCCTGTGAGGAGGACATCAGCCCCTCAGAATCAGTGACCCTTCCCCAGAGGAATACAGCCTCCCCACATGAAACTAATACCCCGCCACCTAATTGTTTTACCTGCCAACATAAATCTTTTATTTTTTTCCATATCTTCACCCATCTCCAGCAGGAAATAGCTTCAGAAGAATGAGACCTCTGCCCTTTTTCCCTTTTCCTATACTCAAAAGGCAGGAATAATAGATCTGCAACATAACCAACACCATTTTAGACAAGCACAAGTACAAAACGGCGCCATCCACCTCCTCCCCTTCCCCTCCCCCATTCTCTTTTACAAGAAGCCTCATGGTTTCGGAGAAAATGAAACTTTTGACATTTCTGCATGCTCAGAACTCTCCATTCCTATGACCTAACTCAATCCCCACCCCGGAATTACATCACCCAGCTCCTGCTGCCAAAATACCTATATATAAGCTCTACCACCCCCACACCTGTGGATGTCCCCCATTTTCAGGGCAGCCCTGGGCTGTCCTTCATTTTGGGTACAGCCCAGCAGATTTTCTTCCTTTAATAAAGCTTGAACGGTACCCGGCATCTTGGCTCACTTTCTTTCAGATAGATGATGTAAATAGGCAAATAGATATATAAATATTTCTGTAATATATTTACTTTGTTTTGATTAGATTAGGAAGCACATCCTCAATAAAAACACGCAGAATTTCTTAGTCCTCTTCAAATAGATGATCCCACCTAGGAAAGAAGGTTCTCTGTATCCACATTTAGTAGTAATGGTTATCTGAGTATAAAGATTGTTTCTCTTTACATGACCCTTTTTTCCTTTGAATAAATTGATGCTAGTATCTGTCTTCTACATCATATCACCACATCGAAGTATTCCCACATGATGCAAGTGTACTTTTGTTAAACAATACTAAGTAATAAGTCAACCTGACTATCGGTTTTATCTTGGCCATTGGGTATTCATGCAGTGTAAATCCTTGGTAGTGTTTCTGAAACTTGCATTACATGAGTCAAATCTGCAGAGAAGGGTCAATAGCCATGCATTATATGTTAAACAAAAGGAGGTAACTATGGTTATTCATAAGCCTTAGGGTTAGGTGCAAAAGCAGTAGCTGCTATTAACACAGAACTAGGAAGGCTGAAGATTTGGTGTTTTATGTCTTTTAGTAAACATGTTACATGTTTTTATTCATTTAAATTATTTCCCCAGGTTTGTCAAGTTGTTTTTATTGCCCTATAATTTTGGTTAAAAGAAAACAAGAAACTAAGAAATAATCTTCAAAAATGTAAAAACAGTATGATTCAATGAGATGGTTGTAAGAGTATACCATAAATATGTAGATATATACAATTTGAAGCTCAGCAATATTTACACAGAGGCTCCAGAATTTCTCTAAAAAACAAACTGAGAAAACTATTTGGTTGGAAAAGAAGCAAGGCTTGAAGATTCATTAGAATAGCAAGTATACCAGATTTACTTATTTTTATTTTTATTCTTTTTGCTTGACCAAACTTTAGTCAGCTTCATAAATCTTCTCCTGGGCCCATCCGTGCATTTCCTTGCAAAATCCAGTCTTAGCAAAGACACCTGCTAAGCCAGTTTACTAAGAAACCCCACCCTTCATATCTGATCACCCTCAATATCTGATCAGATTTCTCATCCTTCACCATCCCCCAGGGGATAACTGATCACTCTGGCCTGTCTTCAGCAAGAATTCTGTTAGGTCAGTTTAGCCAGAATCTCCCCTTACTCCTGATGTTTCCTCTTAGTAATTTTCCATCTGCTGACCGCTCCTCCCAATTCTGCTCCCTGAGTATAAATTCTCACTTGCCCAAGTTGTATTGGAAGCTGAGCCCACTATCTCCCCCCAACTGCAAAATCCCATTGCAGTGGTCCCTCATTGCCTACAGTGATGGATCTGTATAAAGTCTTCCTTACTGTGCTTCAACAGGTATCATTGTTTTTTCTCTGACAGAGTGGGTTTAGGGGAGAAAGCTGATGAAAATTATAGGAGAACTAAAATATCCTTCTCTTTAAAATTAACAAAGTGGTTAAAGTTCAAACTAAAATCACTGTTTGCTATTGTCCTTTTTATCCACTGCGTTTCTCATATATTTCTTCATAAAACATTTTGAGGTTCCATCTTCCTCCAGAGAGTAAAGTTCATGTTGAACTAAATTCCTTCAGACCCTAACATAGGAATCTTTATCACTCCATCTCTGCCATGTTTTTCCTGGCTAATACATTCATACTTAAGGTCCCAATTTAGACATAAATTTCTCTTATGCACTAACCAGTTTAGATACCCCTGCTGTTAATAAAATCATATACTTCTTTCCACTTCTTGCATTATATAAAAACGACCTGCACAACTACACAACTCCCCATCAGACTATGTGCTTCAGAAAGAGAGGTGCCATGTTTTTTAAAACCTTTAATATGTGAACTGAATCCAATAGGGTTACCAGCAAGAGGCTCTCTCTTATTTTGTTTTTCTCCAAATTAGTGCCTTAAAATATCTTTAATATCCCTTGGATCGAATTCTTTATTATAAATTTCAGTTGTAAGAACAAGTATCATTTTACTAATTAACTCCTTTTGGTACTAAAAAGTCCAGCCAGTTTAATTTAAAACTTCCATGTTATGTACAATGCAAAGCTTCTCCCCACCTGCTGGTGTAGCTCTGACCTTGGCTCAGGGACTGAAAGGTGAACATAGTCTCCTCTTTCTCTCTTTCTTTTCCACTTCCCACCCTCTGCTTCTGGGTCTTATTTCTTTCTACAGAGTACAGAATACTTCAAAAAGTTCATAGAAAGATTTATATTATCTTTTAATTCTGTTTTTGAACGTTTTCATGTACCTTCATATTTTGGGAAAAGATGGAAAAATATCTTTTGCGATTGGTGTTGTAACCATCTGAGTGCTATATGTGTTAGTATTCAAATGCTAATTTTTTCACAGGTTGTATTATGGGTTCTTCTAAGGCTCCTGTGAATACCTGCATATTTCATGGCTCCATTCAGTTTCCCAGAGTTCCACTGCTGAGATCCTTTGCCCCTGACAGGCCACCTTCTTGTGCAGGGTGCTATCAAGATGACTTGAGCCTGGTTATTTGTGTGGCAATTTCATCTGGCCAATCGGAAATGCCTACATCCTTGCCACACGTCACATGTGAGAGTGCAGGCTGCTTGCCCTTCATGGATTTCTCTTATCCCTCCCTGTGGCCCTAGATGATAAGTGACACCAGGTGCTTTGTTCACAAATATTCTCCAGATTCTGTAGATTCATTGCAGGCTCTGTTATGAGTTATCTTAATATGCTGTAGCCTAGCTGCCCCATAGGTGGCCTAATGAGTTTCTGCTGTTTAGAAAGCATTCAGTGGTGAAGGGAGAGCATGATACACTTCTGTAGCTCTCTTCATTTGCAGTGAGGTGGCGGCTGGGGGAAGAAAGGAAAATATCACAGTATTCCAACTAAGCTGACTATTCACTGCCTTGGTGAGTCACTCATTCAAGTTTCTAGTATTCTCTTATACATTGTGGACATGGGTGAACTGTGCCTACTACTTAAATAAATCTTACTCGGATGTAACTAGAATTTCTCCTTATAATGTGGAGGATCTTTTTTCCTATCGGTTTAGTTTTGAAGCATCAGTCAAATTTCCCAGGCATCAGAAAATATCCCATTTAAAGCCAAAGGGTCAACATGGTAATATTAACATGGTTAAGATTCCAGGCTCTGGAGCCCCAGTGACCAGGTTCAAAATCCAATTTTATCATTTTTTAGCCATGCAAATTTGTGCAAGCCACTTGATTTGTCTATGCCTTAGTTTGCTCATCAATAACATGGAGATGAGAATAATCTCACGGAATTTATAAAAGTGTCACAGAATCGTTGTAAGGATTCAGTGAATTTATCATAGGTAGAGGACATGGAGCAGCACCGCCATAAGTGTTATTTAGCTATTTGCACTATCTGTCCCATTCACTATTATATATTCTGATTCACAGTTGGCCCTGGTAAGTATATATTGAACGGGGATCTTCACCAGCCTGTGTAAGACACATGTCTTAGTCAAATGATACCACTAATTAAAATCAAATATGTTTTAGAAGTTAGACATATGGACTCAATCAAATTGCATTGATATACCAATAATATGTATTATTAGGAAAAATAATAACGAGGTTTAAATTATACATATCAATATGCAACCAAATCATTACACTCCAAGAATTTCAAGGTTCTGTATAAGAAGTCTGAGCCAAATTATTAAAGTTTTTTTTTTTTGGAAGATGAGTAAGTCCAAGAGGAAAGATAAGCATCTGAACAGGTATACACATGCAGTCGGTTCATGGGTGTTAAGACACAAAGAAATTAATGAAAAAATTTATTTGTTATTAGCTATCTCCAGGCCATCACATTCTAAAATCATATTTTTCATTGGAGACAGGGCTGTAATTCAGTCCTGACAAGTCCTTCATTCCTGAACTTTGTTTTTATAAGGTACTTTATTCTTTATTTTGACTGGTAAAAGAGTTCACACCATTCTGGTTGTTAAATATTTTCTAATAATACCTCTTTATTATAGGGATATATATCAGACATTGTCATATTCATCTTATTAAAAATGAAAAGTATTAATACAGCTATTGAAAAAATAAGAAATGTCTCTTTATTCTAAAATTCTATCATGACAAAATTGCCAAAGATTTGAATTTATCCCATGTAAGTCCGACTATATAAAGTTTTTGAGAATACTTTTTTATGTGCTAGAAAGTTGGATTTAACACTTATCTGTATAATCAAATTCAAATATTTACATTTTCTGCATTCAATTAGAGCCTTATGAGGTTATATTTTATAAAGAAAATTATGTATATTATATTTTATATACATATATAATCTATTTTAATTGCATTTCAAAATCACGTTAGTGATTAGAAAGCATTAAATGTTTTTTTTTTTCTCTTTTAGAGGAAAACTTTTTAAAACCTAGATCATATATGGATTAATTTTAAAAATAAAACACAAAGTGAGAAGAATGATGTGTAGATTATATTTAATTGATTTCCTCTTTAAAACATAATTAGCATTCCATAGATAACACAGTAATGCCAGCCTAAGAAGTTGACTTAGCAAGCATTCCAACCTATAACTGCAGGGCAGTCAGTTCATAAGGGAGTTGCCATTCAAAAAGAAAAAATTTCACAGTTCTCTTTTAGCTGCATTTTGCTCTATTTTTAGACCTGCTAAAATACTAATTGTTTTATCATCAGAGAACATTTATGTTAGAACAACCAATATTTTATGTAAAATTTTATTAAAATCCTATATGCTTTTTTCTTTGATATTATTTTATATCATAGGACTTTCAGACAGAATTGCTATGCACATGACAGAATTCTCATAAGAGAAATTAAATTCTCTAATTACAGGCCCAAAACTAAGATTAAAACTATGAAATAAGAATGTTTACTAACCAATTTATATCAGAGATAGGTGTGTTTCATCTAGTAACAAGTAGTTAAGGCAGAATTGAATAGAACAAAGCTCTAAATATCTCTGAGAGGGACGTGACAGGTATACCACCTAAGGAAGCTATTCATATATTCTAATCTGTCCATGACATTAAACAGCATAATTCCTTCATAACATACATAAACAGTTATAAAATGAAGTATTTTATAAGTAAATGACCAACTTCTATCTGGAATTATGCTCTGACATCATCAAATCCTAGGAATTTTTTTTTTTCTGTTCCATGCTACTGATGTTAAAAGAGCAAAGTATTTTTTAAGTTACTATACTAATAGTTTTTAAAAAGTTCTTTCATATAAATATATCACTATACTTTTAAATCTTTTAAAAAGGGAGTACAAAGTATATTTTTTTAAATTAGTAAAATGTACTATTTAATAGAATTAAAGGATGCTATAATTTTTATACCACTAGCAAAAATATAATACAAAAATTCCGGTTTCAAATACCCAACATAAGTCTGACTGTTCCTCAGTACAAATATCACCAAAAACTTAGTGTAAACTGGGAAAAGAATTTGAAATATATAACAGTATACCCTGGTAGGGAAGGATAAGGAAGCTGGAGACAGGGGTCAGGGAAGGGTGAACAAGACTCCTACATGAACGTGGAATTATTTGAGAAAAGTTTTATAAAAGCGAAAAAGCAACTGCATCATTTTGTACAGTCTGAAAAAAAAAAATTGAAGGAACAGCAAAGTTATTCAAAAAAAAAATCATGCTGTAGTTGTCTAGACGGGAAATAGTAAACTCAAGAACTAAAAGGTTGGCCCTTCATCAAATGATAAATTTCAGAGGGAGTTCACAAATTATATCTTTAGGAGTTTGCAATTGAATAAAGGAGTTTGGGCAAAGAATTGATGTCAAAATGCTTTATTGATTGACCAAGATGTCTGCTTAAGTACAAGAGGATCAAAAATGAATCCATCACTGCTACTGAAAACCTCTGATTTATGTGCTTGAAGCAGATTGTGAAAACTTTCCCGAGCATAATAAGGTTTTTTAGAAAAAGTGGAATAAAATAAACACCACCCCAAGTTTCTATGGTTCAGAGTGAAAAACAGGACTGTAACCCCTGACCATCTTCTTCTTTAAAAAAAAAAAGTCGTTTGTTGCTTTGAATTGAGCTAAATTATTTTGTAGCTGCTGAATGCCATAAGAGTCACATCTATGAGATCTGGATTTCAGATTTCTCTCTTATTATTTTCTGTTGCCTTGGAAAAGTCACTTAAACTGTCTGAGTCACATTTTTTGCTATCTTTAAAATGGCTATTAAGTTGTATAATGTTTATGATCTCATTTGAATGTTCCACTTGATCTAAGTGTGAGGGATTGGTCTTATGTTTACATTTATTTAAATAGGATAAGGTTTGCAGTGGACCCATATAAAGATATCCTTGCTACTCTAGTACGGTTCACAAATCAGCAGCAGCACTTGAAAGCTTGTTAGAAATGCAAAATTTCAGTCCCTACACCAGAATATGCATTTTAACAAAATTTCCAGGTGATTCATATGCATATTAGTCTTTGAAATCCACTGTTTTAACATATACATGATATTATTGCCAAGAAAACTTCTTTTAATCAATCATTTATCTTCAAGGTAGTATTTTAAGTGGTGTCCTCCATCCACTGAAACACCCTTAGAGGAAGTCTCCCTAGCAGAGTCATGTTTTGATGTGTACTGTAGTACTTTGTTCCTCAAACATATTAGTTGTGTTAAGAAATTAGCACCGTGCACATGACTTTTTCTGAGTACTGAGTTAGTAACACCTCTTCCTAAGCAACAGGTCCTAGTAAGGGCTAAATCTACAGTGAGAAAAGCATGGAAAAAGAGGCACAGTACAGAATGAGGCAGCAACATGTTGCAATGAAAAGGTCACACTTTTCTGAAAAAGCCGTGTAGAAAGTCAGACATAACTGTAAAGACAAAAACAAGAAAACAAACAAACACAAAAACAATCTAGAAGCCAAAGGACTCAGAATGAAACAATTATTTAAAATGTCTAGTTTCGGTCATTGAAGTTATTAGAAAACAAATAATATTGAAAAAATTTAAGGGTAACGCTAAAAGGATATCCCTAAATCCAAGAGGCATTGAGGTGTCAAGTTATTTTTTATATAATTATTTCTGATATTATTATCTTGGGCAATGTTCAAAGAAAAAGAACGAGGAAACTGAAGAATACTCTTGGCTCTGCTTCCCCAGCACTGATCTCATCTGCAAATAGATTTACTCTCACATTGACTAATAAAACTATTTCATTACACCTCACCTGCTTCCTCATATGACAGTACGACCTGTTGCAACTTCCAATAATCCATTCCTCACTATTTCATGCTCTGAAATTCTTAGAAAATTAGACTCTAGAGTAAAAGCAACATTATTTTTCTAATTTTGTATGAGACTACAAATTCAAATGACAGACAACATGAGTGACTTAGACTGTTGAACTGTTCAATATAATCAAATTCACAAATATTAATAATGAAATATAACCTCTCAGGACATGCATTTAATTTTTATTCTATCTACTCTTAATCTTCTATACAGAGGGCTTCAAACAAAAACCTCTGTTAAGGCTGGAACTGTAAAAGAAAATTACAGTATTTTTTTGTTGTGATAATTACACCTTGGTTCATTAAAAAATATTGAGAAAACAGTACAGAATATAATATAATGTCTAAGAAAGGAAAGAGATCAAACACCCAAAGTTTAAATAAAGACTGGATTACTACTATTCTCAGTTTTCAAAGTCACTAAAATAGCAATAGCTGTTTAAAAGGAAAAACAAATCATATGCCTAAATATAAATGTGACAATCACTTCTCAGCAAGTTCCATTATTCATCATGTTTAAGTACATAAATTACTTAAGAGATTACCTAGTTAAAAATTAGTGACTAACAGATTAAAGTTATAAAATCAATTTAAGAAAACAAAAGCAAGTACTAATTGAAATTCTCCCGGGAACTTGACTTCTACATAGTTTATTCAATAAATATTTGCTGTAACTTTGATGAATGAATTCAAGAATGAATGAATAAAGTAAGTCAAACAAAAATGTCTATTTGAAAAATCTTTGCTTATCTTAGAGAAACTTACACAGGCAAACCAAGTCAATATATGATATACGTCATTATTTGTACATTCTATATGATATTTGAAAACTAAACCACAATGAAACATGGAGAAGTAGTCAGAAATTGAAAGTATGCATTGTAAATTCTAAAAATTTAATAATGACTTTAAATCACAGATATGGCCTATGCATAAAAATACATGGAAACTGCTGGTATGCACTCTTGAAAATGCTACATTCTACCTTTCTATCTAAAATTTTCTCTATAAAATTTTAATATGAAATTTTGATTAGCCAATGTGTCAAAAAAAGAAGTACATTTATAACTTTTGTAGTGGAAAACACTAGAAATAGACTAGAGCTTTGGACTTTAAAATTTTACATCATGCTGTACCCTGATTTTAAAAACAGTTGTAATTATAAACACAAAATTTTTATTTGGTTTTTAATATGTACGTTGTACTTTCTGCCTTTTTCCTATCAGTCATTCCATGTCTCCTCTTTCTTAATGCTGATAGGTAGAGACCATTAGTAACTTTCTTTATAAGTTTGTCCACACTGCTACAGATAAAACCAAATACAAAAAAAAAAAAAGAATAGAAAAGTGAGTCTGAGTCTGTTACTAATTTTTCCTGAAGTTAATTGCCTGATTTTTATTAGAATTATTTTAATCAGTTAAAAATGATGATATAATACATGCTACATTTACTCAAAAATATGGGGTAGGTTCAACATATTTTATGAGAAGTATTTAGAATTTTCTTTAAGATCAACTTTGCTAAAAAAGTCATTATAATTGAAATTAAAACATGTTTCTTAGAACTTGTAAACTCATATAGGAGTAAAAAGAGGCTTTACTTATATGAAGAAAATAGCTATAAAGTGAATTTAAATCAATGACGTGGATATTTAGAAGTCTGATATAATAAAATTAGTCATTTGACTAAATTAGTCATCTCACATGACTAATTTTATTATTTATATCTTACATTTTGCCAATTATATATACATTGCTTTTGGCTTCTTGCCAGTTCACAAAATACTTCTGAAAAACTTATTACATTATGACTAGAATTTCTTGACAGTGTAGAAATGCTGAATTACATTGTAATCATGTGAAAAGTGCCCTAAAAATACTTTTGTGAAAACTAAAATTATATATATAAATTATAAATGTATGCATATATATAAAACAAGTGATGCATCTAATCTATTTTCAAATGATGACCTACCTGTATAGCAATAAGAAAGAAACAGATAGCCCCATCAGTATCCTCAGAATGGGTGCACTACAGGACAGCTAACTTAAACCTTAAACAGTTTACTATGGAGAGTTAATCACTGCATTCTCTGATTCTATTTTTCAATAATTAGGAAAATTACCTAAATTTTTTAAAAAATGCACTGAATATTTTCTAAAGAATCTTCATATACATTTGATGTTCTTATTTTAATAGTTTAACAGTAAACTTTTTCTTTTTCCATTACATTAAACACAAAATTTTGTTTTAAGTTTTAGATGGAAAACGAAATCCATTAATTCTCTAGTACTTGGGTCCATCATCTAGCTTAGCATTCATAATGATACGCCCTTATATTAACATTCAATCTTAATTAAAAAGGGGTTTGTTTTGGAGAAATTGTGTTTTTCATTGTGTTAAAATCGCATCAAAAGTGACTGGTAAGGAAAGATAATATGATATTATTACCCTTTGTAAAATGATGTTAACTTTCTACAGAAACATGGCACCATATCTATACCTCAGCTTTTAAAGATTTACTTCATGTAATGTAGTTTGTTATTATAATAACTACATTTTACTAGAAAGTTTTTTGGTATACCCAGCGATATCAAAAGGTCACTTGGTCATTTTATAAATATTTAGGACTGTGAATAAACATTTTAATTAAAAATTTGCCACTCTACTTCCCATTAAAAAAATTAAGATTTTTTTGATTCTCTTTTAACATCCCACACTTTCTACAATGGATAAAAAGATTCCCCCAAACACACTTATTTTTCCCCACATGATTTTTGGTATGTTCTGTGCTGATAGCACCCCAAATTTTGCAGCCATCTGTTCTATTATTACTTCTGGAAGCAAACTCTAGTTTCTTTCTACTCTTAATCCAGAAGGTTAGAAGAGTTAAAGATAGAAATATCACTGAGAAAAAAAATTGATGTCAGCATATTGAAAACATGCCAGTGATTCAATTTTAAAACAAATATAGGTCTTTATTGGACTTATATTCTTTCTTCTAATAAAAATATAATTTTATGTCATGCTGCTTGGTTGGTTACCATCTCCCCTTTTTTTGTGTATGAGTTTTCTGCCTCACCCTGATAACATGTGGCTTTTCATTAGGAATAATTACCTAGAAGAGGAAATTGACCATTCTAAGTTATCATTTTAATCATGTCTCCTTTTCTCATCTTTTCAGCAAACAGGTCAGCACCAGCTGAAGAGGAAAGGCAGCAGGTATGTGGCACTGCACATTTGTCTCTGCAAAGATGAGAAGGCAGCAGAGAAACTGTTTTCACAAATTAAATTGCAAGTGATTCAGCCCTACCGACTTAGTTCATAACAAAAAAAGACAGAATTTAATTCTAACATGGTGAAGGATGACATTTTATGACACAATAAAATAGAAAATAAACAGTACCTGAATAGTTGTTGACAGCTAAACGTTGTTAATGTCCAGAATTTCCCTCAGGACACAAGGCTCATTGTGCACAAATTTCAGTCTAGGGATTTTATGATGAGAGAGATGCTCTGGTTGCCAAAAATTCAATCCCCACCCCACCACCATCCATCCTTGCCACATACACAATCTAAAGTGAAGGAGGAATAAAACATATAAAATGGATGGCAGAGGGATCTAGGTAGGAGACTTGTCTACCTTTCTTTTTTTTTTTTTTTTTTCCAGTAACTATAAGGAGCAAATAACCCATTGTGACTAGAAAAAATTATATAGCCAGAAAAGATATACATGTATGTATGTATGTATGTATATATCATAGAGACATACAGACTTACACTTTTATGCTATATTGCCCCTTTATATCAAAGATAACAGATTTCTAAATGTTCATTTATCAGAACTACTTAATGCCTTCAGACCAACACTGTGCAAAGGCCATATATATCCCCCAGGATTTAAAAAGGAAAAAGAAAAAGAAAAATACATTTTTGACTAGCAAAGACTGATGAAGGTTAAAATTTGATCCAGAGTTGGATATAATGCTTGAGATCAAAGCCTTCAATAATTCTTTCAGGATGAAAATACCTAGAGGCTATTTTGTTTGACCTAATTTAACTTTGATGTACTGTGCTAACTAAAAAACATTTATTCTCTTTTCTTTTGTAAAAATAATCAATACCAAAAACCACTGGTTCATATATTTCAGCAGGTCAAGAATTACCTGTGGCTTAAAAAATAAGTTTGAATAAGTTTTCCTTAATAATGCCTAACTTGAAGGGATATGTACCTTTCAAGTTAGGTACAATAAGCAAGCATCGGTATAATTTGAAATAAGTGGTCTTAGAGATACAGAATTTAATACGCTTCGAGACTCTGTAAACAAGGGATATGAGAGAAGAAAAGTAACTATAGTGTTGTAAGAATATAATAAAAGAAGACCAGTGAAAGACGTATTCTGGACATAATATTTCTATTGGTTTTCCTCAAAGATATAAAACTTAATGTACTGTTATACGCTTTATATTTAACTAGCTATATTTCTCCATAAAGAAGAAAGTCATTTTTAAAATTACTTTTTATCTTTTCTAATTTTAAGGAAATTTTTCAACTAATATTTTAACAGTTATTTATATGTAAGTACTCTACATAAAACAGTTTTAATTCTCCCAATGATACTATAACAGATTTTTTTTTTATTATTTAAAGATAAAAAAAATTGAGACAGTGTAACTTGCAGGTGGTTGCTTAATTATTATCCAAAAGAGAAAGTTTTCAAATAGAAGCTTTGTTGACCAAATCTTCCTTTCTAGAAGCCATGCTACCTTTCTGGAAGCCAGATGCCTCTGTGAATATGTTTGTGAAATTAATACTACAATTTATCAACAAGGATGGAACCCAGGCATAACAAATAAATTAATAAACAAAGAAGTGCTACATTTTATCAAAGTACAACAAGCGTAAACTTCTGAAGCAGTCATTGAAATAAAAGCCTTAATAAAGAGAGAAATGCTGGTAATTACACACCATATCCAGTCATTGGAAACATCTTAAGAATATCCCCAAAACTGAACACATGTCTAAATACTTGCTAGGAATTTGTGACTGTGAGTCTCAAAAATAAAATGCAAACTTAGTTGCCTGGTTAACAAGTAAGAACTGCAAATCTGTAAGATTCTTTCTTCTTTCTAAGCAAATTTTCTCCAAATGGTGCTGTTGACAAACACGGAGCAGCAACACTGCTTCATCAGAATTCTACTGGAAAGCAAAGTCACATGCACATTCATGTTGACCGAGGGACTCGGAGAGAGCTCCTCAGTGCCCAGCCTGGCAATTCTCTGAACAGAACAGCCAAAGCAAAAAGGAAGAAAATGAAATCGAGTTTAACACACAAAAGATCTCTTTAATGATCTCCCTCCAAACACTCATAAAGGAATTACTTTTATAAAGTCTCATTCCACTTATGCATGACTATTTACAACTTAATCATAATATGTGCTTGAGGCAGTAATTCTCAATGTGTGGACTGCAGGTCTCCAAGACACTTGTAAGGAGTCCACAATGTCAATATAATTTTCATGATAACACAAAGACATTATTTTCTTTTTTCACTGTTGTGACATTTGCATCAGTGGAGCAAAAGCCATGGTGCATTAAACTGCTGGTGCTTTAGCATAAAGCGAGGCATTGGCAGCAAACAGTACTAGTGATGTCTGAGGTAGGTAGGAGGAACTGATAGCCAGCCTCAACCCACCCAGTCCTCTTACCAGTTTTTTGAACCCACTACAGGAAAGAATTCAAGGGCAGAGTCACAGTAGAAAGTGAGAATAAATTTAATACAACAGATAAGAAATATAGGTTCCAGAGAGAGTGCGGCATAATTCCAGAGACTGAGCAGGACCCACACCAAGTTTAACACAAAAGTAAGTTCAGTACAGACATCACAGCTAACAGTAAAGCAAGAAAAACATACTTAAAGTTCAGTAGGACGTGCAGGCTGACTCAAGAGAGTGAGCAGCTGCTTGCTGAAACTAAGTTAGATACAAAGTAAAGTATACACACCTTAGCCAGTTGGCTCCAGGAAAGTGAGCAATAACCACTTCTCCTGGGATTTGGCTTTTAGTTTCTCTATCTAATGAATATTCAATTAAGGGGGTGGTTTCCAGTTATGTAACATTTAGTCTTGCACATGCTCAGTCGGTCTCTTCCTGGAGCATGTTCATTGGTCAGACCCTATAACATGCACCAGGCATATTGAAGAATCCTGTGATCTCTACTGAGCATGCCCAGCCACTAGATTTGCATAAGCCAGCCCCTGTGGTCTCATTTTCCCCAGGGTTGGTGTTAAAAATAGGTCTAACTAGCAACAGTAACTTGCCCCTAGGGGAGAGCTCAGGGAAGGGGGCCTGAGACCTCCAGAAGTGTATGGAAACCTGGAGGCAGATCCTGAAACCTGAACTCAGGGACACTGAGCACCTCCTGAATCACTAGTAGTCATTGTATTCTTCACAGTCATGCACTTAGAACGAAGTAATGGTTGTTTCACTTACAAATGTCCTAGATGAAGCTATAAATTATTAATTTTATGAAATCTCAACAGGAGTACCTGTCTTTTTTACATACTGCGTGGCAAAGTGGAAAGTTTACATGATGGATTTCTGCTGCATACCAAAATATGATTGTTGCATGAAAAGCAACTATGAGATCGAGTTGCAAACTGAATTTTATGAATGCCATTTTTTATTGAAGGAAAAATTGATAGACAAACTATGGTTAACTAATTAAACTATAGTTAACTAATTAAACAAAAAAATTATAATGATCAAAGCAAGTTTGCCTCTTCAAAGAAAACAACTGACACTCTCTGTTATTAATCATAATATTCAAGCTTATGATAGAAAATTACAATTTTGAAAATCCTGTATCTTCCATCATGGCTAACTAATTCTTACATTTTTCTGATAAAGTTGATGGCAATATTAACAAGTGTGACTTTTTTTACTGGATAATTGTTATGGGCTGAATGGTTTGCCCCTAAAATTCAGCTTGAGGTCCCAATCCCAGTACAATATGTGACTGTGTTTGGAGATAGTCTCTAATGAGGTAAATCAATGAGGTCATTAGGATGAGCTCTAATCCAACATGCTAAGAATTTTGCATTTACTTTCACTGTTTATCAATAAAATTACCTTCGAGATAAACATAATTATCTTTCTTGAGAAATAAAGAGTTTGAGTTCTGTATGATTTAGTAATTTGCCTAAAATTTCACAACCAGCATACATCTAAACTGGAAAACAAACCCATGATGTAAGATTCCAAAGTCCAGAATGTTTGACATATTAGACCAAATGCTCACCTAAAAAACAGAGGATACGTTAAAGTAATTATTTTAGCAATAACAGATCAGGTAGGAATGCATTGGGAATTTTGCAAGAGATTTAGAAAGCAGCAGCCACTTAGCAGATTGGCTGGCATATTAATGCAAACTCCACAAAGGATAGCTACTTCTAATTATTGATTTATTCTTCAAATGAGCAGTTCTTGAATTTGGGGTCTTAAGACCTTTTTGAGTTGCTAAAAATTACTGAACATTACAAAGAATTTTGTTTATGTGGATTATAACTATTAATATATTCAAAATCAAAATTGAGAAAAGTTTATAAAAGAGTTTAGGCCAAATAGCTCTGGGGAAGGCTAATGAAGGAAAGTATATCTTTCTTCTATGATTCTCAGAGACATTGTTTGACAAACTTGAGTGTCAAGTAAATTCAAATAGACAATAGGAATAAACATTTCTTCTCTTTAATAATGCAGTTACCTCCTTTTTATAATAGGCTCCCTTTTATTACACATTTTAACTCAAACTAGCTAATACCAAATGTACCCATTCATGACAGATTTTGTCAAGATTCTTCCAGCTAGCGTAAAGCTCATAAAAACATAACATGAGGTGTTTCTGAACAAAATGACAGTGTATTTATTAGGGATGATAATAATTATCCATATGTATCTCAAATAATTAATTTTAGCAATTATTATTGATGATTTCCTTCCTATTTCCTGTTTCCTACTCATCTTTCAGCAGAATGTGGAATATGTTGTAAAATGACCATTGTATCAATCTGACTAAAGAAAAACATGAAATCAAAATGCTTGAATAAAAATTCATAAATTCTGGAAAGTTGATCATTTAAAAGTGTGTTCCAAGCACACTTATTCATTATATAAATGTCAGTGAATCTTCTGACATTTTTTGTATTCAGTAAATTTGTGTGAATTTGTACAAACAGTATTTTTCACTAGAAATATATGGCTCTACATATTGCCCTGTATACTAAGTGCTTCCAAAATGAAATATAGGGTCAAGGAAAAAGTTTTACTCTGTTGAAATAAATTGTTGTTTTAAATTGCATTTTCAAATAAGATTTTTGATCTGGAAAGACTTTTAAAATACTTTTTAAAAAATTATTTAATTATTTATTTATTGAATCATAATTGATTATACATATTTTTGGGGTTCAATGTTGACATATGTTGATCAAATCAATATTATTAGTATACACATTATTACAAATCATACTTATTCTTTATGTCCCTTATCCAATCTCTCCCCAACCCCTTCCCCCTCTCCCCCCACCTCTGATAACCCTAAATTTCTTCTCTTCTTCTGAAAGAGTAACGTTTACTCTGTTGATTTGTTGCCTAGATAATCTGTCCAGTGCTGAGAGAGGTGTGTTCAGGTCTCCCACTATTATTGTAGAGCAGATGCTTCTTCTGTCACTCTGGAATGGGCTTTGTGGAGAGAGAGATCGTCTTCTTTTCTTTGGTTTCCACTGGTGGCTCTCCTTGTGTCAATGCACTTGAGTGGCTGGTGGCCCCCCTGCACAGTGGCATCTAGCTGCTTTTGCAGCAGCCATGGCTATTGTGGTGGCTGTGGTGGGCCATGCACATGGAAGTGGTGCTTTTGGCATGCTCCTTGCCTGGTTGCAGGAGGAAGAATTTTTTTTAAATGTATTAATACTTGAAGTAAGTAAAAATTTCCAAAACTTCTAAATCTCTAAAACAATTCTTTATGGCACAAAGCTCTGCAAAATAATATATCAATTTTCCCAATGTTAATACAAAATTGTTATTAATTTTATTAGGAAACAATAAATATCACAAGATTGTAGGCAAAATGCTATTATGGTCATCCAGTATTCAAAATTAAAAACATTGCTCTTTTGAAAATGAAAAAAAAAAAGAGAATGTGAGAGTAGGGGATAATATGGAATGGAAATTGTTCATATTAAAATCGTATTTCTAGTGAAGAAGTTTTGATTGGATATTGCATAAGTGTTTCCATATCCTTGACACTAAAATATCCATTTAGATGAACTACATAATTCAACCCATAAAGTTGTATTCTAGGAGTTCAGAAATGAGATTTTACTATCCCACTCACTTTTTCTTGATTTGAATATGTTTATATAAATATTTTAAACATGGATTTGACTTAAAACTTCATCTAACATATTATATATTTTATTGTCACAGGATGGTACATCTAACACATGCTAGATCATAGACCATCATAACACATTTGTGGATGAAGCCTAATTTTTATATGTAAATAACTATAACTATGTACATTTTTCTTAAATCTTACTTTCTTAAATTTTTTTCAGCTTAAATATTGAAATATGGGTGTACATAACTTTTACTTTGATTTATTATGCAAATAATGAAATGTAATGTATCTTTTTTATTGAATTCCAGATATGGAGAAATAAATTTTGCGTACTTAAGAATAAAAAAAAAATACTCCTCCCAATTTTGTAACAATTTGGCAAATTTTATCAATCATACTAAAACTAAAATAGCATTATATAAAGGGAAAACAATTATATTTTATTTAGAACTTTGTTTCAAAAGTTTAGGAAAAATACTTGGTTTTCCACTTTTTTCTGTCTAGGATTAAGTTAAATATAAATAGATGACTGTTAACTTTTCTATAATTTATATTTGTCATACATAAAAATGTGAACTAATTTTTAGGCATTAATAGATTCTAGTATGTATAAATATTGCCATACTTTTAAAATTAAAAATATTATATTTTATATTACAAAATTCATGATAGTCCACCTAAACATGGTACTGAAGAAATACAGCTTTCCTTACCCTAGAGTATGCAGCCACAGAGCCACGAAAAATAAAAGGTGGCTTTGCTTTTTCAGGTATTTCCTTTCATTTCTCAGATCTATAATTTAGAAGAAGGTAAAATTTATAATATATTTTCACTTAGGAAGCTCTTATCCTAATTGACAGAAGAAAGTGTTTTTTTATGTTCTGTCACACCAAATAAGATTAATACAGTGTACTCCTAACAGAATTTCAACTAATTTCTAATTTCAACTTGGTAATAAAATCTTTCCTTTAGGAATTCATCTGTATTTTGTTTCACATCACAGGTAAACCTATAAAACTTTATTCTGTAAAGTTAAATGTGCCTTTATACACTGAAAAGTTTTGTAAATTACTTTACAGAGTGAATGAATTATTTTACACATTTATTAGCCATAACTATTTAATATAATATATTCACCATCTGTTTAGATGACAATACCACTTACAAAGAATGTAATTAGTTTGACCTCTCACATTTAGTGATCCTAACAAAGTTTGAATTGAAATTTCAGTAGCACAATGGTTCTTTGCTTGATTTGAATTTCAGATTTACAATGGTACTTCATACCATTAATTTTAAAAACTCTAAAAAAAATTGCCTTCTTGCATGTATATTTCTTAAGGACAAAATCCTTCAATGTTCTCAACTCTTACCCCACATATTATCCCTCTAGAAAATGGAAAATGCATTACTTAGAATTTGTAGTACAAATGACAACCTGGATTATTAAAAATCTGAGGGCATGAAAATATAACTGTACATTACTAAAGGGCTAATTCAATATGAATATCCACTTAATACTGAAGAGAATGGGGCCCAATTATTAGATACTCATCTACAATTTGCTAACATTTATGGTACTCCCACGAGGTCTATAAAATTAAAGTAAGTTTTTAGGAGAAGAAAAGATACAACCCTTGCTCTGAAGGTGCTTACAATTTAGCAAAAAACAGATGATAGAAGAAAACCATGAAAATTAATGAGATCATGCAAGGAGACTGTGCCAGTGAGCTTTACAGCTTATAAAGGTTCTGATACATAATAAAGAGGATTGAAAAGGGAAATAGAAAAACACTTGTCAGGACTTTAAAGAATCCTGGAGTTTTTAAAAAGTGTCTGTGATAGGGCCGACCCTGTGGCGCACTCGGGAGAGTGCGGCACTGGGAGCGCAGCAGCGCTCCCGCCGCGGGTTTGGATCCTATATAGGGATGACCGGTGCGCTCACTGGCTGAGCGCGGTGTGGCCGGTCACAAAAAAGATGAAAAAAAAAAAAAAAGTGTCTGTGATATTTAATGAACATTGTTGTTTTTCCTTAATCTATTTTCTTTCAAATACCATGACAAAGACACTTCTTCAGTTCATATTACTTTATTTAGATGAAGTCTCAAATTGCTGTACATGCAGACTTTATAAACAGGCCAATAGACAAGTGCCTGTTTAAAACCTGGTCATCCCAGTAAATATTGCTAGAGGCTCTTCTCCACTCTCAAGCTGCTGTTCCCAGTGTGACTCAAACGTGGGACTAGTTGTTGCATGGCTTCATTTCTAAATGAGACAATAAGAAGGATGATTACACAAATAGAAACAAAAGCTTTCAGATGTTAGGATATGTTAAACCCAGAGGAGGGGGACAGGGATAACACTTGTGGTAACAGGTACCAAGCACCTCAGGTAGGAGGTAACATTGAACTGAAGGTCCACTTTTTTCATTACCAAAAGAAATCAAAACAAACAAAACCAAAAACCTACAAACGGGAGCTTTAGAAGTCAATAATTTGCAGAAATTTGCAAAGTAAATACCCCAGAAGTTTGCACTGGAAGAGAGAAGAGTTATAGAAAAGATAATCTTAGTCTGGGTGAAAGAGAATATATGAATTGGAGATAACTACAAACAAAAATAAATATATATCATATTTATTATTTATCATATAATATACATATATATATGTATACATTTTTTTTTCAGGGAGAGAAATAAAATGTTCAGTTGGGAAATTTCACCCAAAGATTGATTGCTTCTTTCTCTGTTCTGATTTTACTTTTTAATATAGGAAGTGTTTATTTGTGTTTATTTCTTTTCTTTCTTTCCGCTCCCATTACACTGTAAAATTATTGAGTACAGGGATTGTCATACTCACCTTTCCATCGTTCTCTGAATTCAAATAAAAACACTTCCCTCCACGTTCTCATTTCTCAAATTGAGGAAGAAAAGAGGCACTGTTAACCACATTTTACCAAAAGACTTTCTTAGAAATAATTTTGAAACGTAAACAGAAATGTCTTCATCCTAGTTAGTGTATTCTATTGACCGCAGTCTGGCAAGAGTACATTGCATATGAAAACTCCTGTTACTAAGCAAAGATTGTTTGGGTAAACATGTCTCTACGTACTTAAGCTTTATTTCACCTAAGGAATCTGTTGTATGTCTCCAGAGGACCTAAAGTATGGAACATTAGGATCTAGGACTTTATTATCGATGTGCCGTTGAAAATCACTTTATCTTGAATCTCAAAGCAAAAGGAAAAAGGGTTTTACTAATTATCACTGCTCCGATAGTTCTACTTATACAACTACATCATAAATCTTTCATTACCTGAATCAAGAATTAATCAATAATGTTTCAGCAATAAGTGTTTTATCCCTGTATCTAACTCATCTAGACAAAATGGTAATTGTGAAGTTTCTATTAGGGTTAAAGTAAAATGCCATTTGATTCATAGTCAACTTACCAGTATATAAATTGATTTCATATATACCTTTATTTCGTTTTCACTGCATTTGAGTTACTGTGCTAGTCTTCTGTGGTGGAGAAAAATAAGATGTAGTCCTTGTCCTCAAAGGATTTTAGATTTGGAGAGACACACAGACATATGAAAAATTAACTATAAAACTGGTTAACTCTAGAAGGGACTTTAATAAAATTGCTAACAAAATGCCTTGGGAGATCAGAGGACAAAACAACACTGATTTAAAATTGCTTCCATTATCATCAAACTTTAAATAAATGAGGTGACAAATCAAGAATATTCTTATCTTTTTTTTTTTTTATAATAAATCCTCTCTGGACTTCTTGGAACATAAAATGATTGCATGCATTTTTATTCTCCCCGTTAATCTTGGATCTTTAAATATTTCCTTGAAAAGATTATTATTCTATTTGTAATATTACAGAGATATGATATCATGGTGAGATCATTTAAGTTGGAATTTTTTTAAAAGTTGACTTCATTATTTATTATTTGCAGCCAATTGGATTCTTTAGCTGCCCATCTGGCACTAGAATTTTAAATCTTGAAACTTGCTTTTAGATTTTTTGTTATCAAACCTGCACTGCAATGCCAGATATCAAATTTTGGTCTCTAGGGAATAAAAGAATGTTCAGAGCAAAATTTCTCTTGTTTATCTCATATATCGGTTCTACTATCTAAATTCTGATGTTTTTAGGCTAGTGAGTCTGTGTGTTCTGTGCACAGAATAATGACAGCACTAAAGCCATGCTATTCTTTTAAGTATTTACTTAATTCTTTGTCACTAAATACACAGATGTGATCTTATCATCTGTGAATTCCGTCAAGATTTTCAGTTCCATTTTTGGTGTGCAAACATAAAATCTTTTGGCAAGAAAAATGAAATGTGTCCTTTTAAAAATTAATATGCCTAGTGGGGGGTTGGGGGGGAAAGACAGAGAAAGAGAGAGAGAAATATAGATACTTAAGTAGGCCAACCCCAGGGAAATTGCTAGTTTTGCCTTAAGTATTCTTTAATTTCACCTCACACCTTCATCCCAGTTGTGTCACTTTTGCCCTTCAAACTAATTGTCTTGTCCCATCTTTACAAAAAATATATTTTGAAAGGAGTACTTTTATCCAGTTGCGGGAGCCAAATTCCGGGGAATAATCCCAGAATCATTTCTTTATCTTACTCCCCACACCATTCAAAAAATATGATGCCTTCTCTCAGAAAATTTTTTTACTAAATGAAAGTTGATTTTAGGATCTCTTCCAAATCTAAAATTCAATCATTTTAAATATCTATTCACTGAATACAAATATATATTACACATACATATATATATAAATAGATACAGATGTATATTTAATAATCTATACATATAGATACAGATGTATATAGGTGTGTCTATATATAATATAGATTATGTATATTCATGATATACATATTGGTAAGATACTGTGGCATTTTAGGTGTTCTAAATAAAAGAATATAGGAAATGGCTTTTAATGTCACCAATAATAATTTTACAAAATTTCAATGGTATTGCAGGTCTGAGATCCCTAAATTCTTATCTTTATATAAAATATTTAACCTTACTTTAAATGGATTCTATATATCATACTCAGAACAGACACATTCCCTTGGTTTCATTTCCAAAAATACAGTGAAAAATGTGATGGATTTAACATTACAAAAAACTGTTTAAAAAATAACCACTTTATACTTTCTGAAAAACCTAAGCTTCTAGGATTTTACTGTCCAAGAACAGATGTGTAAAACAAAATTTAAGATAGTGCCACATAGCAAATATCTGAATGGTCCAGGCAAAAGTGATTGGGGATTTGTTTGAGAGTTCTTGCCTGAAACACCATCTCTATTCTCTTTTTCACATAGACTGTCAGAATAGAGTTTGAGTTTTATCTCCATGATGCTAAGCCACTTTTCAAATAACTATAAACTTCAATGAAATATGTACTAAGCTAGTTGTTTGGTTGAATTTAACCTGCATTGATAAAATAATTGGCCAATTTTATTTGAATTATAACAAAGGATCAATTTTTGTTGATGGAAAAACATTACCTTAAATATCAAGTTATCATTAAAACTGTATATTTAAATTTAAAGTTATTAATATTGTTTTTCTAATTTTGAAATTAATATAGACATCTTAAACCAGAACACTTTGGAAGATTAATCTTTCTAGTCTAATTGTAAATTGAACATATAACATGCAATTTCCATATTTAGAATTGAAATTCATTTGTATCCAATTTAAGCAGTAATAAGTTTATTCATATTTTATTTTATTCATTCATTCATTCCACTATGTTAAGCAATAGAAATAAATATAAGAATAACTCACACTCAAAACTCTATTTCTGCTTTTGAGAAAGTCATTGTTGTATGGAGCTGTTGATTTGAAAAAAAAAAAGTTTTATATAAAAGTGATTCACTGAAGTTTATCTAAGACCTTTCATTTCCAATTTTTTAATCTCACTATCACCACCATTAACTTCAAAAGCACCCAGAATTATTAGGTCATGATTTGTTACTCCCTTGAGTCTGTAGTTCTCTGCTTTATTATATCCATGGACTCTCCACAAGTGTTATATATAACACCTGCTATATCCTGTAGTACAGGGGTTGGGAGGTGAAATGGAACATGTTGTATATACATATTTTTCTGCTGACTTCACAGAAAGACAAAGACAGGCATATGCAGATTTACAAATTATGTGGAGTAGGAACAGCCAACAACATCCTCTCCCAGCCTCATGGGAATGAAAGGCTGAGGTAGGAACATAGGCTCCAGATATCCTGTAATCCATCTCTACTGCAAGAGCCAATACAGAAATTGTTGGCATGTATTATGTTAACGACATTAATCTTTTGGCTGTTTTTTTTCCCCCAGAAAATTACAGAGCTGAAAGAAAATTAAAGAGCACTAGTTAACTAGTTAACAGTTCAAACCAATGAAGACAATGTCTTTTCAGACAGTTTTCTAACATGTTATAGTACTTCCAAGTTGAACAGGTTGACATTTTATTGACCTATGTATTTTATTTAACTTAATCTTAATTAAAATTCATTTTCTATTTTAAATGCACTTCTTGACTTTCATTTGCTAAACTATAGATTTCAAAAAAAAAATCCCATCAATAGAAGTACTCTGAGAAATTCACTCTTTTCTGCCTTCCGTTTTTCCCCCCTTTATAAATACTTAACTGATAGTCATAAAATCAAGGAAGGACTATACTACACATTTTCCAATATAACATTGGGGAAGTCACTTTATCTTGTTATATCTCAGTTTCCTCATTTGTAAAAGGAAGTTAGTAATAACAATCTTCATAAACTTAGAAGATGTTAGTAAAATGAAAGAGTTGAAAGCCTTTCAGCCAGCAGAAATGCATGGCTCCATGTGGCCCTTCCACCCTGCCGCCTTGGACCCAGGCAGAGGGGAGCTCCAGACCCTGCCCTGCTGCCCTGAACCAGCACCATGCAGGTGAGCCCCCTGGTGCCAGCCAGCCAGCGGAACCACATGGCTCCACATGGCCACTCATCCCACCTCAGACCCAGGGGTGAGCACCAGCCTACGGATCTGACCCACCAAGTTTGTCCCAGCAGAATTCCATGCATTAGGGGATCATTCTATGACCACATAGTCTTGAACAGGAATCAAGTTGGTTTAACATAACCACCACCACACCTACTGTCAAGTAAGGAAGTTCACCCCCCACAGTAGTAACCAAGGCCACTCCACAGCCAACCTCAGTGTAATAGAAGAAGCAAACCCCTACCAAATGACCAAGCATCAGTGAATAAACACTAGAAGTACAAACAATAAAGAAGAAATGACACCACCAAAAGGATACAGTAATGCCCCAAAGTCAGACTCCATGGAACAGGGAATCTTGGAAATGCCTGAAAAAGAATTTCTAGTAATGATCTTAAGAAATAAAGGAAGACTCAAATAGAGAACACAATGAAACAAGAAAAAACATCCAGAATATGAAGGAAGAAATCTACAAAGAGATTAACACCATAAAAAAGAGTGTAGCAGAACTTCTATAAATAAAAGACTCACTCAATGAAATAAAAAACACTACTGAGAGCCTGAGCAACAGGGTAGAGCAAGCAGAAGAAAGAATTTCAGAGCTTGAAGATGGTCTTTTTGAAATAGCTCAGGCTGACAAAAAAAAGGAAAAAAGAATTAAAAATAATGAGGAAAACCTAAGAGAGATAGCAGAAAATCTCAAGCGCTCTAACATACGAATTGTGGGTATTCCTGAATGGCAGGAGAAGGGAAAAGGTATCAAAAATGTACTCAAGGGGCCGAGCCCGTGGCGCACTCGGGAGAGTGCAGCGCTGGGAGTGCAGTGATGCTCCCACCGCAGGTTTGGATCCTATATAGGAATGGCTGGTACACTCACTGGCTGAGTGCTGGTCACAAAAAAGGCAAAAAAAAAAAAAAAAAAAAAAAAAATGTACTCAAGGAAATAGTAACAGAAAACTTCCCAGGTGTAGGGCGAGATACAGACCTTCTGATCCAGGAAGCTCAAAGGTCCCCAAACAGATTCAACCCCAAAAGATCCTCCCCAAGACATATTATAGTTAAATTCACAAAGCTCAAAGATAACGAGAGAATTCTACAAACAGCAAGAGAAAAGCATCAGGTCACTTATAGGGGAACCCCCATCAGACTAACAGAAGACTTCTTAACCAAAACCCTACAGGCCAGAAGAAAGTGGAATGATATATTCAAAACATTAAAAGAAAAAAACTACCAGCCAAGAATTCTTTACCCAGTAAGGCTCTCCTTCAGAAATGAGAGAGAAATAGAATATTTCCCAGGCATACAAAAGTTGTGGGAGTTCACCACCACACGACCAGCCCTGCAAGAAATTCTCAAGGGAGTCATTCATCTGGAATCTGAGTAATGGTGACCATCATCACGAATACACAAGAAAGAGCAAAACCCACAGTTAAAACAAAAATGCCAGCAAGAAAGAGAAAGGAGCTAAATTATTCCACCTTAAATTCCCAACTCACATCGAAGAAGACAAATAAAAGGGGAAATAATGATAAAAAGATATTTAAACCACCTAAATAGCAATTAAATGACAGGAATTAAACAACACTTCTCAATAACTACTGTGAATGTGAATGGACTAAACTCCCCATTCAAAAGACACAGACTGACTGACTGGATTAAAAAGATAGACCCAAGTATATACTGTCTTCAAGAGACTCACCTCACCTGTAATGACACTCATAGACTAAAAGTGAAGGGATGGAAAAATATATACCATGCAAATGGAAACCAAAAATGAGCAGGAGTAGCTATACTTATATTGGGCAAAATAGACTTTAAATAAAAAAACATTAAAATAGATAAAGAAGGCCATTATATAATGATAAAGGGAACTATCCAGCTAGAAGACATAACAATCATAAACATGTATGCACCCAATTCCAGAGCACCCAGATATATCAAGCAAACACTCTCTGACCTAAAGAAAGAGATAGGTCCTAATACATTAATAGTGGGTGATCTGCACACCCCTCTCTCCATATGGGACAGGACTTCCAGGCAACAAGTCAACAAAGAGACACAGGATTTAATCTACACCCTAGACCAACTGGACTTGGCAGATATATACAGAACATTTCACCCAATAGCTAAAGAATACACTTCTCATCAGCTCATGGTACATTCTCCAGGACAGACCACATATTAGGCCACAAATCTAGTCTCAGCAAATTTTTAAAAATTGAAATAATTCCAAAAATCTTTTCAAACCACAATAGACTAAAACTGGAGATAAACAATAAGCAAATTGCTGGAAGATATACAAATACATGGAAAATAAATAATAGGCTCCCAAATGACCTATGGGTTCAAGAAAAAATTAAACAGGAAATCAAAAAATTTCTAGAAACTAATGAAAATAAAGATACATCATACCAAAACTTGTAGGATACTGCAAAAGCAGTGCTAAGAGGGAAATTTATTGCAGTAAATGCCCATATCAAAAAAACTTGAAAGACTCCAAATAAATGACCTAAAGCTATGCCTCAAAGAACTTGAAAAACAACAACAATCTAAACCTAAAGACAGTAGATGGAAAGAAATAATTAAGATCAGAGCAGAACTGAATGAAATAGAGACCCCAAAAATAGGAGAAAATATTAACAAAACTAAAAGTCGGTTTTTCGAGAAGATAAACAAAATAGACACACCATTAGCTAGATTAACAAAAAGAAAAGAAGATAGAAGACCCAAATAACAAAAATCAGAAAAGAAAAGGGAGACATTACAACTGATACCACAGAAATACAAAGAATCATTAGAGATTATTATAAACAACTGTACTGTATGACAACAAATTTGAAAATCTGGAAGATATGGATAAGTTTCTAGACACGTATAAATTACCAAGACTGAACCAGGAAGAGATAGAAAACCTGAACATAAAAATAACAAGGAAGGAGATTGAAGCTGTAATTAGCAATCTTCCAACAAAAAAAAGTCTGGGTCTGGATGGCTTTTCAACTGAATTCTATCAAACTTTTAAAGAGGATTTAATACCAATTCTCATTAAACTGTTCCAAACAATTGAAACAAACTCTACTCTCCCAAACTCATTCTATGAGGCCAACATAACCCTGATACCAAAGCCAGATAAAGACACAACAAAAAAAGAAAATTACAGGCCAATATCTTTGATGAACCTAGATGCTAAAATCCTCAACAAAATATTAGCAATCAGAATACAGCAACATATTAAAAAAATTATACACTATGATCAAGTGGGATTCATCCTGGGGATGCAAGGATGGCTCACCATATGAAAGTCAATAAATGTGATGCCTCACATCAACAAGCTCAAGGACAAAGACCATATGATTATCTTAATAGACGTTGTAAAAACATTTGACAAAATTCAACATTCCTTCATGATAAAGACTCTCAACAAATTAGGTATAGAAGGAAAACTTCTTAACACAATAAAAGCCATTTATGACAAACCCATTGCCATTATTCTGAATGGGGAAAAATTGAAGGCCTTTCCCTTAAGAACAGGAACAAGGCAAAGATGTTCACTCTCACCACTTCTATTCAACACAGTACTGGAGGTACTAGCTAGAGCAATCAGGCAAGAGAAAGAAATAAAGGGAATCCAGATTGGAGAAGATGAAGTCAAACTTTCCCTATTTGCAGATGACATGATATATATATATAGAAGAACATAAAGACTATCAAAAATCTCCTAGAGCTGGTTAATAACTTCAGTAATGTTGTAGGATAAATGCCCAGAAATCAGTAGCATTTATATACTCAAATAATGAATTAACAGAAAGAGAAATAAAGAAAGTAAGCCCATTTACAATTGTCACCAAAAAAATATGATACCTAGGGATCAATTTAACCAAAGAAGTTAAAGACCTCTACAATGAGAATTATAAACCTCTTCTGAAAGAAATTAAAGAAGACAGAAAAAGATGGAAAGATTTTCCATGCTCTTGGATTGGAAGAGGTAACATTGTGAAAATGTCTACACTACCTAAAGTGATCTACAGATTCAATGCAATCCCCATCAAAATACCAATGACATTCTTCACAGAAATGGAAAAAAACAATCTTAGCTTTCATATGGAAAAACAAAAGACCCTGAATAACCAAAGCAATCCTGAGCCAATAAAACAAAGCCAGAGGCATAACTCTGTCTGGCTTCAAATTATACTACAAAGCTGTTGTAACCAAAACAGCATGGTACTGGTATAAAAATAGACATTCAGACCAGTGGAGTAGAATAGAGAACCCAGAAATCATTCCTCAGGCTCATTGCCATCAGGTATTAGACAAAGGCAACAGAAATCTACATTGGGGAAAAGATTGTCTCTTCAACAAGCGGTGCTGGGAAAACTGGATATCCATATGCAGAAGAATGACGCTAGATATGCATCTCTCACCATACACTAAAATCAACTCAAAATGGATTAAAGACCTAGGAATAAGACCCAAAACTGTAAAACTACTAAGAGAAAATATAGGTGAAACACTTCAGCAGTTAGGTCAGGGCACAGGCTTTATGAACATGAGCTCAAAATCACAAGCAGCAAAAGAAAAAATAAACAAATGGGACTATATCAAACTAAAAAGTTTCTGCACAGCAAAAGAAACAATCAACAGAATGAAAAGACAGCCTCCAGAGTGGGAGAAAATTTTTGCCAACTATGCATCCAACAAGGGACTAATATCCAGAATATACTTAGAACTCCAGCAATTATACAGTAAAAAAATAAATGACCCAAAGGAGCTGAATAGACATTTTTCAA